>NW_028270140.1:21957068-24817068 GCF_037043375.1 Chiloscyllium plagiosum
TGGTTTGATTCCCTCCTTGGGTGACCGTCTGTGTGGAGCTTGCACATTCTCCCCGTGTCTGCGTGGGTGAACTCTGGGTGCTCTGGTTTCCTCCAGCAATCCAAAGATGTGCAGGTCAGGTGAATTGGCCATGCTAAATTGCCCATAGTGTTAGGTCCATTGGTCAGGAGTAATTATAGGGTACTGGGTTACTCGTTGGAGTGTCAGTGTTGACTTGTTGGGCCAAAGGGCCTATTTCCACACTGTAGGGAATCTAATCTAGGAGGACAATCCCACAAATGGCATTTGTAATCTTTCTCAGTGATACATATTCAGGAATACATGCTACTTAGGAAAATTGCATTTTCTTTTCAATGGGATCTTTTGCATCCTTCTGAAAGGGTAGCTGGAGGTTATCTGAAAGAGATCTGACACTTCAGCATTCCTTCAGCATCTAATGTACTTTTATCATGGTTTCAATGTGCAGTCTCTGGAATGAAATCTGAACCTACATCATTCTGACTCAGAACATTTCTACTGTTTAACCATGTTAATGAGCTGATGTCAAACCGTCAAATTTAATACCAATTTTATGGTGTCACATTGAAAAAAAGTTGCACCTCAATTTCTATTTTCCCAATAGCTTCTTCATTTATGTGGCACCATCTTCCTGATTTCTCTGCCCAGAGGCTATTCTAACCTATCGCCTTACAACCTCAACTATGGGTAGAACAAGGAGGCAATTCCTGAACTAATGGGAGAAAGTGGGGACTACAGATGCTGGAGATCTGACTCGAAAAGTGTGGTGTTAGAACAGCACAGCAGGTCAGGCAGCATCCGAGGAGCAGTAGAGTTGATGTTTCAAGCATAAGCTCTTTATCAGAATAGGGGCGGTGCCCAAGGGTGCTGAGAGATAAATGGGAGGGGGTGGGGCTGGGGGGTAGGTAGCTGGGAATACAATAGGTAAATGAAGGTGGGGGGGGTGATGGTGATAGGTGGAGTGGAGGGTGGAGCGGAATGATGGGAAGGAAGATGGACAGGTAGGACAGTTCAAGAGGTTGGTGCCGAGCTGGAGGGTTGGATCTGGGGATAAGGAGGGGAGAGAGGATATGAGGAAACTGATGAAATTGACATTGATCCCATGTGGTTGGAGGGTCCAATGGTGGATGATGAGGCATCCTTCTACCAGGTGTCGGGTGGTTAGAGTTTGGCAGAGTGGGAGGGGGAGTTGAAGTGTTCAGTCATAAGGTGGTAGGTTGTTAGTGCGTGTGTCCCAGAGATGTTCTCTGAAACATTCCACAAATTAGCGCAAGTCCTGGGCCTCCTCCACCATCAGACTTTAGCCATCCGGCACTGCCCTTATGAACTGTCCTACCTGTCCATCTTCCTTTCCATCTATCCGCTCCACCCTCCTCTCCGACCCCCACCTTCATCTACCTATTGCATTCCCAGCTACCTTCCCCCAGTCCACCCCCTCCCATTTATCTCTCTGCCCCCTTATGCCCCCTCCCCCATTTCTGATGAAGAACTTTAAGCTCGAAACATCAACTCTCCTGCTCCTTGAATGCTGCCTGACCAGCTGTGCTTTTCCAATGCCACACTTTTAGTTCCTGAACTGATCCAAACTGGAATAGGACCAATAACATTTTGTATGCTCTGCTCCAATCCACATTGGCTATCCAGGTAACTGAGCCAAGCAACCATCCCAGAGAATCTGTGGCAAAGTACCTTTTTTTTAATGCATGTTGTCTTATGGAGTAATGATGGAGGTTCCAATTTTATTTCATCGCATGAATGACCAGGAATCACTCCTACTTGTACCATCTACCATCCACATCATTTGGAAGGACTTAGAAACCAGTGCACAACCTGTCTGGCCATTTAATAAATGCACCTTCCTTGGGCATTCAGGGTCAGAGTGGAGCTTGAACCTACTTGGCTGGCAGGGAGAATGTATATTGTACTGCAATTCCTCCTTCTATAGTGCCTACATTGCTGCAGGATTGCTTCAAGCTAAATAATTATAATTCAAGTGTATTAATTATGATCATGCAGAAACTGCAGCTGTCAATTTTCCAACCAAAGGCCCTACAAGTAACAATGACATAAATGGCCAGGTTGAGTTTTTCTTTGATAGGATGGTGGAGCGAAACATGTTGACTAGAATGGCAAGTAAAGTCGCTTGCTTTACTTAAAATGCAGATCTTTCACATTTGCATGGACCTTGGTTTAACCTCCGTGACGAAGCATTACTTCAGTCCAGCATTTAAATGTCAACCAAATTTATTTGCTCAAGTTGCTTGAACTCACGAGATTCTAAGTCAGAGAAAATCCATATCATCATCGAGCTAAGTGGTACTACCTAATGTTCTGCTTGACTATATTTGGAGCATTCCATTAATGTGTGTGTGTGTGTGTGTTCAAAGACACGAAACAAATGCAGGTTCAGGCAAATATCTATAGGTTTGATTGATCATCAATACTTGGTTTGGAAGTACTCAGACTGAACTCTTGCTTCCATGGAGTGAATTGTGCAAACCCAAACAAATGCTCTGACAATGACATTGTCTGAGTAATACTGTAGAAAGTGGGATGAGGTCGGCCAGGTGGACCTCATTGACCATGAGTTCCCTGGCTGGGGCTGTTAACCTGGTCCAGTCAGGCAACCCTGGCTGACAGATATAAACAGGAGTGTCAGAGATTTATGTTCATGCTAGGAACTGACTCTGTGCTAGCTGGATAAGTGTCTTGGAATACTTACATTTAAATAAAGGGTGATCTGGTGACGGGATACTGGCCTTTGTGGAGTTACTTCAAATACAACATCATTGGCCCAGTCTCTTAAATTATACAAGATGAGCAGCCTCAGAAATTGACAGCTCACTAACTATTTTAAACTTGTTAGCAATTCAATTTCCCCCAACCTTTGTTGTCTACTCAAATATTTAGGACTATGCCAACAGCTGGTCAAGTTGGCATGTTCTGCATGACATTATTATATTATTAAAATGTTTGTCCTTTGTAATTTTCTACTCATGTTCAACTACTTGTTTGCTACATAACATCTCTGACACAAAATTTTCTAATCTGTAAGCCCACTCTGGTGTTGAGCCTTTGAATCTATAGTTGACCACTTTTCCACCAAATGGCCACTTATTTGAAGTTTGATTGAACAAACAGAGACAGCAGAGTCGGAAGTGAACAGACCCTTCCATTTCCAATCCATCTCCTTGACCTTACCAAGAAATATAAAATCTAACCCCTGATGTTCTGTCCAAACTAAAAATGTTCAAAGTTCATTATTCTATCTGACTGCATTGGTAATTCATCCTGCCCATCTCTCTACCTGATCTAGGTCATGAAATATACTAGCTATACCAATCCTTGATATACCTAACAGTTTTCAATAAACAGGTCATTGAAATAAGGATGCAGATCTTAAAGTCAATGTAAGTTTTAGTAACATTGAGTGCTTTCAATAATGGTAAATGTAGTTGAAATAAATTGTGTGGCCCAGATTTTGCTCATTTATTGATAGCCTTTCAAAGTAAGCACCTGTTAATTAACAAATACTACCTTTAGAAAACTTTATGGACAGAAGATGCTAACGATGGAAGTTTTGTCAACTGAATTCAGCAATAGAATATGGTCTTAAATGTATAGTTTCTTTTGGGAAAATGTATACTGGCAACTGGTGAATGAATAATTACTGCAGGTAAGGTTTGAATATTTCATCATCCGCACCATTTTGTTACAACCAACAGAAGCTCAGGAGAAGCTTAACATTACTTCTGACAACTCAGCTGTGAAACTCTAATGAAAGAAAACAGACAATTTATGCTATGAAAAACTACACTGGAACTCATTAAAATATATCCCACAGGGCTGCAGGAAGTGAATTATTTCTCGATCATCCTTCTGCAAGCTACATATATGTGAGCTAGAACCTGAGCTTCCAGCCTAGCCTAGATCAACATCATTTAAACTTGCTTTGCAGCAAATTTTGTGTCATAAGGTCATTTGGCTTCTTGAGCTTATTCCAACATTCATTTAGACCACAGCTGATCTGCGCATCAATTCTTTTTACCGCTCATTCTCCACAATCTAATACCATTACCTAACAGATCAATCAAGCCAATCCTGAAATTCTCAATCGACCAAGCATATTACATTTTGTTTGGTGAATGTTTCACTTATGTTTTTGTGAAATAATTTCCTGATTTCATGCCTGAATGGTCTAACTTTAATATTGAAAATGTACACCCTGACCCTTGTGTTATATATTCCCATGCATCAAAGGAAGTAGTTTCACTCTGTTTGCCCTACCAAATCTCTTCATCATATTTCTGACTTTAATTAAGTCTTCCCTTAATCTTTGACAGCTGAGGCAATAGAGTTTGTACAGTGATTACAATTTAAACCGTTAAAATATGAAGTTACCTGGTGAATCTCAACTTTTCCAAGGCCATTATATTCTTCCAGTTAGAGGGTTTACATAGGTTACAGTGTCAAAAGCTGAATGCAATATTCCAAATAGGATCTGACTATGCTTTGAACAGAGACAGAACTTCATTTCAATCTCATTGAGAGAAAACAAACATTCAGTTAGCCACTTTTGTTAATATTCTGCCCTAGCTTTTAGTGATTTCTGCACATTGACTTTTAAATCTCTTCTCCACAGCTTTTAGTCTCTCTTAAGACAATAGCATGTCTCCCAGCTGGCACTCAGAATGCACTCCCTATGTCTATGCTCTGTCTTTTACCTAGCAACAAATTATGAACTTGGGTCACAAAGTTACATCCAATTTCACACACTTTCATTTCTTTAACAGTAATCTGAATAAAATTAAAAACCCTGTAACTGAATCATAGACAATCTCCCATTTACTCTGCTGGTGACCTCTTCAATTAAAAAAACTTAGTTAGACTACTCAGACATGGTCTTCCATTCCTAAATCATTATTGATACTTGTTGATCAGTTCAATCTTGTCTAAGTACTTTGCTACTTTGTCCCTGGTAATAGATTCCAATGAAGACTATAAACTGAAATATCTGATTTCCCATTTTCTTCCACAATCCTTTCTTTAGATATGAAACAACACTCAGTATGATTAAATCTGAGGACTTAATTTCTCAATTTGGAGACATAGGAAAAAATGTCTTGTGTATAGTGGTAGTGTCCATACTGCTGGGCTGGAAGCTCTGGATTCAAATGACATGCTATGATTTGTTAGCTATAGTAGGTATATTTGTAACTTGACCAAGCAGGTGGATTACCAGTTTGTAATTCCCTCCAATGTGCTTGAAACAGATGGTAAAAATGACCTCTCAGAAGGCAATGGCAAAGCATTTAATTTGAAGTCTCCTGGTATTAATGATCATTTTCCCCTTTCCTCAGCCGTTAAAACAACATGGAGTGTTTTCTGAATTTATTATTTATCATAGTCAAAGCATTTGCCAAGCTTCAGTAGACTCTCATTTCACCTTGAACAGACTTTTTTCCTTTAAATAAATGAAGCAGATGAGATTTGAACCTAGAATGCCTGGCCTAGAGGCAGGAATGCTGCCAATTGAGCTCCAGAACTGCATACTAATTTTTCAAAACTTTAATCTGTCTGGAGATGTTCTGACACAACTCTGGAACAGGTAATACTTAAACCTGGCCCTTCTAACTCAGAGGAAGGGACACTATCACCATGCGACAAGTGCATCAGGATTGAATGCCAGCTGTCTAACTAATTGAGTTAATTGGCCCTCATGTGATGCTGCCCAATACCTCATTGTAACAATGAAAGTGTGAGGGTTCCTGTGGCGCAGTGATAATGTTCATCGGTTAGGCCAGAAGATTAAGGTTTAAATCCTATTTGTACCAAAGCTGAGTTGTGACATATCTGAACAGGTTCATTTAAAAAAAGATGAATGCATATGCAGCTGTGTCTTCTAATAGTATGCAATGCTAAATGTCTTTGCAATTACCATTTAATCCTTTTAAAAATATATTGGACAGGATATTGGCAGATATTGGCACATTAATGATGCACATAATTAGTAATGCACAAATTGACCAGCAATTGCAATGATTAAGAGCTTGAGTTGCACATCGCCAGATCTAGCTGGTTAATTTATGTAGCTGACACAAATCATTTCTCACAGACATTGAAGCAGAAGAAAGCCATTCTCTGTGCTTGCTCCACCATTTATGTGATCATAACTGACCATAGACTTCAGTGTTATTTTCCCCACAGAATTCCCATATCCCTCGATGTAATTAATATTCAGAAATCTGCTAATCTCTATTTTAACCATTCTCAATGACTAAGTATCCACAGTCCTCTGGGGTAGAGAATGCCAAAGATTCATGACCTTCTGAGTAAAAGAATTTTCCTAATCATGATGCTAAGTTGCTTTTCCCTTATTTTGAAATTCTATCCCTTCGTTCCAGACTCCCTGACCAGAAGAACAAATTTACCTGCATCTACTCTGCTCCTCCCTTTCAGTTTTTTGTTGGTTTAATGAGATCACCTCTCATTCTTACAAACTCTAGACAACACAGGCCGAAATTCTCCAGTTTCTCTTCATATCATTGTCCTGCCACCCTGAAAACAAGTCTGGTGAATCTTCATTCCGCTCCCTGAATGGCAATAATATTCTTCCTGTAGTAAGGAACCAAAATTGCATATGATATTCCAGGTTCTATAGTCTAATCAAGCTTCTACAATTGAAGCAAGCCTTTACTACTCCTGTACTCAATCTTTTTGTGATAAAGGATAACATTCCATTAGCCTTCCCGATTGCCTGCTGTACCCACATTTTAATTTTTAACTAATTGCTGATGAGAACACCTAGGTCCCTTTGTGCATTTTCTAACCCCTTACTTTTTGAGCAATACTCTGTATAGCTGTTCTTGCTATCAAAATGGATCATCTCACATTTTTCCACATTAGACACCATCTACCATATTCTCCATTCACTAAATTTGTCCAAATTTTCATGGGGCTGTTTCATATCTTCTTCGCAGCATACATTCGCAAATAGCTTTGTGTCATCCATAAACTTGGAAATATCACGTTGGGGCTCCACCACTAAATCAATGATATATATCATCAACAACTGGGGCCAAAGTACCAATCCTTGCAGCACCCCACATCCAGCCAATGTGAGAATGGCCCATGTATTCCTACTCTCTGTTTTCTCTCTGTTAGGCACCCTTAATCCATGTCAGTACAGATCACTCTGCTATAACACATGTTGTGTTAACATGAATTTGTTGCAATGCCATTGCCGAATTAGGGACATTGTTTCTAAAATACAAACTTATAAAACACCAAAACTAAAGTGCAATTTTTCTCCGATAATCGCATTATCGGAGAACTACCTGTATGTTACATCCTTTCCCATGTGCTTTCATTTTGCTAACCAAACTCCTGTGGGTGACTTGATCAAAGCTTTTTGAAAATCGAAGAACACTACATCCATCAGCTCCCTTTTCTCAATTCTGCTGGTAACATCCTTAAGAAACCCAAAATGCTTGTCAAACATGAGTTACAGTACATAGATTCATGCTGACTGTGCCCACTCAGCTCGTTATTATCCAAGTGTCAATTTACCTCTCTTTATGTTGTCCAAGTGTCTGTTTATAACATCCTTTATAATAAACTGTAGTGTTTCCTTATATAAGGTTAATAGATCTGATCATACTCATTGACCTCTATTTGAATGTTTAAGTCATCCAATTCATTGTGAATGCTATGTGCATTCAAGTAGAGACCTTTTAACTTTGTCGTCTTGACATTACTCTCCAGATTAATTGATGTTCAACTTCATTTTGTCCACTTACTAATTTCACTTTTTATTTCCTGTTACCAGCTCTACTTCCTTCAAATTGGGTTACCATTCAGTTTTCCATCGCCCTGACAAACTAGATTAAAGCCTCCCTCACAAGTCTCCTTGCGAGGGTATGAGTGTCAGTCCTGCTAAACCTATCCAATTTGTACAGATCCAACCTGTCCAAGAATCAGTTCTAATGTGCCAAAGGTCTGATACCCTCTTTCCTAGACCAATTACCTATTCACATATAAACTTGATCAAGCCTCCCATGCCACTGCTCACTGGCACATATGTCTGGGTATATTCCTAAGATTTCTAATGCTAACAGCAGTAAGAGGACAGAGACTATAAACATTTTCAGGAATCTAATTTCAGACAGAACAGTACAATTATGAGAAGGAGGCAGTCAAAGCAGGACTGAGGGTATTGTACTTAAGTCACATAGTAGACAAAATAAGATAAGTGAGCTCATAGTGTAGGTTGAAGTTGGCAGGTACAATGTTGTGGGTATCACAGAGACATGGCTGTAAGGAAATCAAGCCTGGGAACTAAATATCTAAGAATGTTTGTCCTATTGCAATGGCAGGCAGATGGGCAAAGGGTTTGGGGTTGCCTTGTTAGTGAGAAATTAAATAAAATCGACAGCAAGAAATGAAATACAATCAGAAGGCATAGAATCTGTGTGGGTAGAGTTGAGGAACTACAAAGGAAAAAGGACCCTGATGGGAGTTGACTACAGACCTCCTAGCTGTAGTCAGAAAGTTATGTCTGGAAATGAATAGGAAAATACTGTTTTAAATATGTGATTGCTATTGTGCTGTCGATAGACCTATCTCAACGCCGAGAGTAATTCGTGCCACCTTTTACATTTCTCACAACACCATGTTGAGATTCTCACTAGGCAGCAGTGCCTTATTTAATTGAAATTGATTATATTTTGTCACATATCTTGATAACAGCCCAACTTGCCTCAGCAGTGTTCAACTTCTTATCTTAACAAACATAACAAACAAGCTCAAAGTTGGGAAAACTGGTACTTGGCTGATTCACCTCATTGCTAGTTCTAAATGTCCTCCATGTTGAAAATCAAGCACAAACACCTCAAGGAATGCTCCATGGGCACTGGTCATAAACACTCAATGTCAATGGAACTGAGAATTTGATATATGTGAGCCTCTGAGAACCAACATGGCACACCTCCAATACACTTGTTGGATGCTTCTGCACTTCAATGCTGCACCTCAGACTGCACCATCAACCATTATTACAATGCTGCAGCAAAGACATTGTATGGTCACGGACACACATTTAGCTCACATAGTTGACTAATGTCATCGCTGGGCTCTTTGCTTTCTCTCAATGTGCTCACTCAATTTGAGTCTACCTGGATGCCCAAGAACCCCTTCTTTGCATTGTTTTGCCTTTCCTTTTGTGCTTTGTCCCTACAACCACAGATGCCAGGCTCAAACCGCAGGAGGTGCAACACTTGCGCCCACACCTCCCCCCTCACTTCTCTCCAAGGCCCCAAAGGAAACTTCCATATCCGCCACAGATTCACCTGCACCTCCACCCACATCATCTACTGCATCCGCTGCAGCCGGTGTGGCCTCCTCTATATTGGGGAGACAGGCCGCCTACTTGCGGAGCGATTCAGAGAGCACCTCTGAGCCACCCGGACGAACCAACCCAACCAACCTGTAGCACAGCATTTCAACTCCCCCTCCCACTCCACCGAGGATATGCAGGTCATTGGACTCATCCACCGCCAAACCACAACAACGCGACGGTCGGAGGAGGAGCGTCTTATCTTCCGACTGGGAACCCTCCAACCACAGGGGATGAACTTGGACTTCACCAGTTTCTTCATCCCCCCTCCCCCCACCTTGTCTCAGCCGAATCCCTCCAGCCCGGCACCGCCTTCCTGACCTGCAGTCTTCTTCTTGACCTCTCCGCCTCCATCCTACTCCGACCTATCACCCTCACCTTGACCTCTTTCCACCTATCACATTTCCAACGCCCCTCCTCCAAGTCCCTCCTCCCTACCTTTTATCTTCTCCTGCTGAACACTCTCTGCTCATTCCTGAAGAAGGGCCTGTGCCCGAAACGTCGAATCTCCTGTTCCCTGGATGCTGCCTGACCTGCTGTGCTGTTCCAGCAATAAAGTTTCAACTTTGATCTCCAGCATCTGCAGACCTCACTTTCTCCTCAAATCACTGCCGCCTTACCTTACCACTGAGGACAGATACAGAGTCATGGCTGTGAGGAGGCCTCAGTGAAATTATGGGGGATAGTCTTTGTTCAGCGATTTCCAGTACATTAAGTCAAGGACAGCCTCTGATAGAAGTCAAGTATATGATCAAGGCAGTCAGAGTCAGGACACACTCCTCATAAAGGTTGATCAGCCAACTGACAGACAGCACACCTCCCATCTTGACTCTTTCTGCTCCTTTGGGGGTTGCTTACTTCTTAATAAGACAGAAACAGAATTGCAGGAGATAAAAAAGAGTGGCACAGCTGTTACTGTTGTTGCAAGTCAGGAGATGACCTGAGTATGTGAGTAGGAAGGATAGAGGACATGTAGAGTTAATGGTGTCGGGGGTTGGGGTGGGCGAGAGTCAAAGACAAAAGATCCTAAGGCAAAACTGAGAGTGGTAGAGTGAGAGATTTGGTGATAGTTTGGTACAGTAGGAGAGATAGTGAGCGTGAGGTGTCGGAGAGAAAATGGTGACATTGACCTTGCTCCTACAGTGATTGACGTTCCTCCAGATAGCTATAACTGCTTTAATTTGCAGTAGGTGGCATGGTCTGGTGTCATGGTCTCCATTGCTGGTCCTGGGGGAGGAGCAAGTTCCATGTCTATACCATGTTATCCAGCTGGACATCCAGGATTCTGCCACAAAGCAGGATGCAAATTTCCCCTTGGATGGGGCAAATGTCAGCAACTCTGCAGGGCAGTTATGGACTAGCTGTGATTGACTGAGTGCACAGCAGGTTTCAAAGATGGCACAAGAGCAAGGTGAATTCTATGATATCTGTTGAGTAGCAAGCTGTTCTGGGAATAGCGAATAGTAAGATGGGGTGGAAATTGGACATGAGAGAATCCATCAGGTTGGAGTAGGTAATTGATGAGGCGAGTTCTTTAAGAACTGGTGAGAGAATGCCCAGCCTTGTGGCAACAAACCCTCCAAAGTCTCAAAACAACTTGTACTTAGCCAAAAAAGAAGGTAAGATCCACTGTCACACAAAAGCTACTCTTAAAATTGTAAGGGATAGGGATGAACAGACTCAGAGGAGAAATACTCTAGTTACAAGTAGAGCAGTCTCAAGAGTGCAGAATCTATATCCAACATCCAGACTCCATGATAGACAAAACCATAAACATGCAAAATGCAAACGTGAATCCATAGGAGCAACATAGTAAATGGAGACAGGAGGCAGAGCACTAATCACATTTATTCTAGATTGGAGAAGTGTATGGAAGTATTAGACATTAAATCACTTATGCTATGTGTCTGAGTAGTGCTTAGCACAAACTGAAACCACATCTCAAATTCATGGTATATTGCATCATTCCACATGTACAGAGAAATCAAAACCATATCCACCAAAAAAGCATTCTGAAACACCTTCCTTTTTAAAATAAATGACTCACACTTACGAATAGCAATAACTATCTGCAAGTCATGGAAATAATTGTCTGCATCTTACAGAGTTATGAGCTAAGAAACTTACAGAGTTATAACTCCCTGAAGTGTAGTGATGTCCTGGTTACATTTGTCAACTTAGTGACTGTAATATTAGTCTGAGGTTGCGGAGTACCATGTTTGGATGTTGTTTTGGATCTTGCCCTTTGAAGCAATGGATCCAATGGATTACTGGTAGTTGATGAGTTGGTACTTCTCTGATTTGTCCTATATTTCATCTTATAGTTATTTCATTTAGTATTATAACCTCATACACTTCAGGTTTGGGCAGATCTTTGCCACTTCCATTGTTTATGATGTACCATCAAACGGGTGCTGCAGTTGAATCCACAGCTCTATCTTTAGATCTGGCAATACTTAGCCTGCACTCTTGTCATGCCTGTGTTCATTCTCCTGTCTTTATCCATAAGTTCTTCTTTGGCTTCTCGAGGTTCAGATTGATGAAAACTCAGTTGATCCATTAGCATAAGTCAGTTAAACATGAGTCCTGCCTTTGATGGAATGCTTGCACAAAAGGGTATTGCCTTAAGGTGAAGGTGTAGCATTGCAGTATAGCATTGGTTGTCTGCTCTTTAGAATTAATAAACAATCACTGTTCTTATATATGTTGTTGAATGGCTTACACGTAAATTATGGATGACATTCTGAGATTATCACTGGGTGTTTCAAATAAACTGTAAATAGCACTTAAAGATTCTGCTACAGTTGTTCTTGATGTATCATGCTTATTGATGGATGATCTAACTCCACTGCATATTTTTGTTGGGTAGTCACTAAGTGCATACTGTACTTGCACACAATAAGGCATTCTGTGTAATTTGAACCATAAGTGTGGATGTGGACTGCAGACAGGACACAATTCTACTTATCCTAATTTCTCATTCAATGTTGGAGCAAAATACTACAGATGCTGGAAATCTGAAACAGGCAAAGAACATTCTAGAGAGATTAACAGATATGGCAGCATCTCTGGAGAGATAAACACAGTTAATGTTTTAAGTCTGATCTTATTCCTCATCAGAACTGCTGTTGCTCCAGAAACAGTTGAGTTTCGCTGGCTTTTTCTGTGTTCTTTTATACGTGGGAGATTTCCTACAGCTTTGCTTTAATGGACAAGTAATAGGGCAGCTGCTGATTTCAGAGCTTGCCTGACTACTGTATTACAGGAAACGGGCAGTATGACATCAGGTTAGCTATCTAATTGCCATACCAGATTTTATGTGAGTGGTGAGGTGCAGTGTACATAATTACTGATCACAAATTTCAGGCCAGGGCTCCTAATAATAAAAACAAACCATTTTACACAATATAAACCTTTCCACATCCTGCTCATTAAGTCCTGACCACAGATGGTATTATTTTTATTTATACACACAAAGCTTTCAGGAAGAGAAAGAGCTAAGAACTGCTCGAGATGGAATCTACTTTGGTGTTCATTTTTAAAAATTAAAACTTGCTTTTTATTTAACTGAAAAGTTGTAACAAGGACAGATGTCTATTGGATCTTCTGCTGGCACATCAGCAAAACCTAGGACCAATTTGCTATTTGTATTCTCAGTTACATAAGTTAAAATTGTACTCTTGACAATCTGAGAGTAAAACAATTAAACAAGGATAAAATAATTTTTTAAAAATTAGATAAATCCAAACTATGATGTCTAATGATTCAGGAAGAGATGTTATAAAGCAGTAAATATTCCAATGCCACAACTGCAAAGCAGCAGCATATAATATTCCACTTATTAGAGCAAACAGCTCATTTGCTTCCTACCTCAAATAACTCTTATTCATACAGTATGATGAATAGTTCAAAAGCTTAGACACAAGCTATTCAAGTGCTTTTCACAAGATTGGTTCAGGAACCACAGCAAAGAGAACAAGCTTGAATGAAACAATGGGAAAGTATGAGTCTCTTGAGCTTGACTTTACTCTTTCATGGGATGTAGGCGTCTCAGGCCAGGCCAGCATTTAATGCCCAGAGGGCAATTAAGAGTCAACCATATTGATGGAGTCACATGTCAGCCCAACCAGATTCCCTTCCCTAAACGGCATTAGTGAACCTGATTGGCTTTTCCCCAACAATCAGCAATGGTTTTATGGTCATCAAAAGACCTTTAGTTTCTGATGTTTCTCTTATTGAATACAAATTCTACCATCTGCCATGGCAGTAGTTGAACCAAGCTCACCAGAGCATGAGCTGAATTTCTGGATTCCTGATGAAGTGCTTTTGCCTGAAACGTCGATTTTTCTGCTCCTTGGATGCTGCCTGACCTGCTGTTTTTGATAACACCTTAAGGCCATTGCCCCCTTCATGATTCTAGCAATGGTTAAAATCAGTTGATAAACAGCACTATGGTATTATGAAAATCATGGACACATATCATTGGGTTATGGTATATATTTAAAAAATGGCTTTATGTAGGATGAATAGCCAGGTATGGCAGACTTTCAGCCCATTGTAGACTATCAGTCTCAAGGTGATTCCTCAATGTGCAATCTCACCATAGCTAAGTACTTAAGAAAGAGATTAATGTTTGAACTTTCAGCTTTATTTCTTTATTTTCTACTTCAAACTAAAAAGATCTGCAATGTGTAACTTTTAACCTTTTTTCATATGTTTTACACTATACTATCATTACTGCAATGTTTAACTTTTAATGTTGCTTTTGCCTTGTTCTTAAGATTCCATACATCAGTAGTATTATACCTAAGGTAGCACCTTTTATGGTGACATTATATACTTTTCTTTGTAATCCTGTATTTTCGTACTTGAGTACAAATGACAATAAAACATCAATTGAATAAGGGCAGCATAGGTTTTATAAAGATTGGCAATGGTATTTTCAAATGGCCTAAACTGTAAATTTTAACAACTAATTTCAGATTCAATAATCCAATGGCTTTGGTAGCAACCCAAATCATCCACAATTTTACATCACCCACTAGATTTCTCAGGTGCCAGGTCTAAAAAGGTTTGGAATGACAATTATACCAGCAAAAATGAGACGATGTAAGAGCACTGGGCAGGGTATACTCTCAGGACAGTGGTTAAACGTAGATTAGATTAGATTAGATTACTTACAGTGTGGAAACAGGCCCTTCGGCCCAACAAGTCCACACCGACCCGCCAAAGCGTAACCCACCCATACCGCTACATTTACCCCTTTACCTAACACTACGGGCAATTTAGCATGGCCAATTCACCTGACTTGCACATCTTTGGACTGTGGGAGGAAACCGGTGCCCCCAGAGGAAACCCACGCAGACACGGGGAGAACGTGCAAACTCCACACAGTCAGTCGCCTGAGTCGGGAATTGAACCCGGGTCTCTGGCGCTGCGAGGCAGCAGTGCTAACCACTGTGCCACCGTGCCGCCCACACTACTTTACATTAGATTAGGTTAGATTACTTTACAGTGTGGAAACAGGCCCTTCGGCCCAACAAGTCCACACCGACCCGCCGAAGCGCAAACCACCCATACCCCTACATTTACCCCTTACCTAACACTACGGACAATTTAACATGGCCAATTCACCTGACTTGCACATCTTTGGACTGTGGGAGGAAACCGGAGCACCCGGAGGAAACCCACGCAGACACGGGGAGAATGTGCAAACTCCACACAGTCAGTCGCCTGAGGCGGGAATTGAACCCGGGTCTCTGGCACTGCGAGGCAGCAGTGCTAACCACTGTGCCATCTTGCCGCCCACCAGCAGAAGGTGCTGAAAAGCTGGCATTATCTATGTCATCATTAATGCCTTTTTAAAATAAAGTCAGTACCTTTATAACAATGAATGAAACTGATTCTGTAAGTTGGGGGATTTTACAATTTTAGCTGTGACCACAGCACTACTCTTCTGCTGCATAACACATTGATTTCCAGTGTTAATTCTCAGAACAAACCCAGCAAGCTGTAATTGACATTCCACTGTGAATGTAGCTGCACAAACACTAATGTGGCCATCAGTTTTACATTTTTCAGTAAGATGCAAAAGGCCAGCCTGCAAATGCAAGATCCACTGACTCCTGACCCCATCCACGATACACTCCTGGATAAAGTGTGTTGTGGTCAACTACTGGCTGCCAGGTAGGAAGCTGACCAACTATAACTGCACCAGAAGATTGATTACTGACCACAAATGCCCGTTCTTCCTTACTTCATTCCAAGTTTGCAGTCAGTATCAGAGCTATTTTCCCTTATTGCTTATTGCTAAATGCCATACCACAGTAAACTTGCTATGACAGTCCTTATCAACTGGTTAGTTAAGCAAGCTAACCTTTTGTGCTAAAAATACACAAAGTGCACAATCTGAACAGATTCTGAATGGTGTGGGTTATGGAGTGATGAGTGTGAGAATGAGTGTTTTACTCAAGTGGTGTGGCAAGAATCTCACTAGGCAGCATTGAATTCCAATTTGATGACTATTATTGTTTGTTAAACAGCTTGTTAACAGCCCAGCTCTCCACAAGTTATGATCTTACCAAACTTGACAATACAGACTAGATTTTAAGCGGTGGTATAGTGGCTCAGTGGTCAGCACTGCTGCCTCACAGTGCCAGAGACCCGGGTTTAGTTCCAGCCTCGGGTGACGTCCATGCGGAGTTTGCACATTCTCCCCATGTCTGTGTGGGTTTCCTCTGGATGTTGTGGATGGAAGATGTGCAGGTTAGGTGGATTGGCCAAGCTAAATTGCCCATAGTGTCCAAGGATGTGTAGGCTAAGTAGATTAGCCATGGGAAATGTAGGCTTACAGGGATGAGATGGGATGTGTCTGGGTGGATGCTCTTTGGAGCATCAGGTTTTTTTAATTCATTCATGGGATAAGGACGTCACTGGCTAGGCCAGCATTTACTGCACATCCCTAATTGGCCAGAGGTCAGTTATGAGATATTGGGCCGAATGGTCTGTTTCCACACTATGGGGATTCTATAGAAAAACATTCTCGAAAAAAAAACTTGCCATGGCAGCCACAATGAGATCTTGATGGGTTCAACTCATTGCTTACTCCAGGAGCAGAGCATGATCCACCAGCAGCAAGCACCCTTCCATCATGGACGTTGGTACTCCACTTTCAGTGAGACATTGCCACCATCTTGGCATTCTCCAATGTACTGGCATTGTGCCCTGCAAGGGCAGACTTGTTGAGGAGAACACTCTGTAACCATGAGTGATCTGTTGCATTGGCTGAAACGCTTGACATAGCTTCTGCTTATTTACCAGAACTGCTCCCTTCCTTTTTCAGTGCACATTCACCCAGTGCCTACCAGCATAGAGTCATAGAGATAGACAGCATGGAAACAGACCCTTCGGTCCAACCATGCCAACTAGCTATCCCAACCTAATCGAGTCCTATTTGCCAACACTTGGACAATACTCCTCCAAACCCTTCCTATTCATATACCCATCCAGAGCCTTTTAAATGTTGCAATTGTACCAGCCTCCACCACTTCCTCTGGCAGCTCATTCCATACATGCACCACCCTCAGTGTGAAAAAGTTGTCTTGTAAGTCCCTTTTATATCTTTCCCCTCTCACCCTAAACCTATGTCCTCTAGTTTTGGGCTTGCACATCCCAAGGAAAAAGACTTTGTCTACTTATCCTATCAATGCCTCTCATGGTGTTATAAACCTCTATTAGGTCACCCCTCAGCCTCTGACACTCTAAGGAAAACAGCCCCAGCTTATTCAGCCTCTCCCTGTAGCTCAAACTCTCCAACCCTGGCAACATCCTTGTAATTCTTTGCTGAACCCTTTCAAGTTTCACAACTTCCTTCCCATAGGAGGGAGACCAGAATTGCACGCAGCATGGATGTCCTGCCATACCATGCATTGACAATTGATACAAGCAGACAACCAGATAGGCGGCTGTACTGTACAGTGGTCCTCAGTTGAGGGCGTGTCTATGTTATCATATACCTGTGTGCTACATCAATTTTACACCTCAACACATGGCCTCAGTACTCACACCAAACACACAGTATCTGCAGTTAGCAGTGCAACATGTGGAAGTCTAAGACAGTAGTCTGCAGCAAAGTCTATGGGGACACCCATCTCTCAGTGGGGAGTCTAGCCTGCTTTATAAAGGGCAGTCTCTCACCAATCCTGGGTTTCGGCTATGGTCAGAAATCCAGTCTGGGAAAAGACTGTCACCGTCAGGGCGTACATGCATGTCCACCAACCAGGGCTGCACTGCCAGCTTAGGTCACTTGAGGGGGTTGGGTCACAGCCATCCTTCCACCTCCCTTTCTGGATTTAAGGGGAAGAGGGCACAGGTAGGCAGGTTCAGTTGCATGTACATGGTTTGGGTGATGGCCTGGAGAAGTGCCAAACCTGTGAGTTTAATGGACTGGGCATCTAAAAAAATGACAGCCTGACCCTGGGAGTGTCAGCAGCTCATTAACGGTGTGCTTCAAATAGGACTAACAACTGTTGTTCCAATTGTGAAGCATATAGACAACGTGCAATGTTGGGGAGAATCACTGTGAAGGGATTTGCAATGGGTTCGGTAAGTGAGGCGATGTGTGAGGAAGAGGGCTGTATATGCAACCAGCCACTTGGCTTACACAAGAATAGCATTATTTTCCAACAAGTGACATGCTGGCCAGACAGGAGTGCAATGTGCTTACCAATAAGACTATATGAAATGGGAACAGGAGTTTTCAGCTCTTTGAGACTGTTCTGCCATTCAATAAGATCACAGCGGATCCGACATTCCTCATATCCACTTCCCTGGCCTTTCCAAACAACCATTGATTCTTTAAGATATTACAATAATATCTAGCAAAAAAAAACACAGCCAATCATCGAAATAAAGCCTAAGAGGATATATGATGAAGGAACTGGACAGAAAAAACCCCCCAGCAAACAGCTGCACTTTGAGGATATTCTAGATTTTACAGCATTGGACAATGTTGCAAAGCAGTCTTACTTTGAACTTTGAAGTAATGTGATCTGAATAATCATCAAACATTTTGCATGCTATCATTGTGTCCAAATTTCACAAAAGACATTAATGCTGAACTTCTTGAAGTATTGTATTTCTTTTAAATGGACTTCAATGACAGACATGAACAATCTGATATGGTATTTCCAAAGGAACCACAAAACCATTACAAAACCATTGTAATTGATTTGATATCCCTTGGTTTGGGCTGGGGATAATCTTGACTCTGTAGTAGTTAGCCTTGCCCCAATTTAGTCCTTGGATCTGAGGACTATTTCTTATCCTTTTCGTAAGTAACTTAAAAGTTACAGAATTACGGTCACTGTTCCTGAGATGCTCCTCCACTGATATTTCAATCACCTGACTGGGTTAGTTTCCCAATACCAGGTCTATTATGGCCCCTTCCACTGTTGGACTATTTACATATTGTTTAAAAAAAACACATCCTGGACTCACCTAACAAATATACCTAATCCAAGCCCTGGCACGAAGCGAGTCTCAGTCAATATACATTTTTCCATAATCTGTCCACAAGACTATTCTTCTATCACCTGCTGGCTGTTGGAAGACCTACAGTACAATGTCAAAGTGATTGCACCCTTCCTATTCCTGATCTCTACCCATATGGCCTCACTGGATGCGCCGTCCAACATGTCCTCCCGAGGTACACTGTGATATCCTCCCTTAACAATAATGTAATTCCCCCGCTTTCTTTACATCCCTCTCTATCTTACCTGCAACATCTAAATAATGGAATATTAAGCTACCAGACTTGTCCCTCTCCCAAGTCTCTGTAATAGCTACAAAATCATAGTTACATGCATTAATCCAAGATCTTAAGTTCAACTGCTTTGCTATTCATACGCTTGCATTAAAACAAATGCACTCAGACCGCCAGTCCTGCTGTGTTTAGTAGCTTCTCCCTGTCTGTTCCACTTCTTAGTCTTACTGGCCGTAGACTTTGATGCTTCCTCACTGACCTCCTGCTTGGGTTCCCAGCCTCTGCAACTCTAGTATAAACCCTCCCCAGTGGCACTAGCAAACCTCCCTGCTTGTATACTAGTTCAACCTGTCTTTCTTGTCCAGGTCCCAGCTGCCTTGGAAGACATCTCAAAGATCCACATATCTGAAGACCTCCCCCACCTACCCCAGCTCTTCAGTCAAATATTTAACCCTTAAGGTCCTGCTTTTCAACTTCCTACCTCATTCCCTAAATTCCTTTTTCAGGACCTCATCTCCCTTTCTGCCCACATTGTTGCTTGGCAACAGCATTGTTTTGGCTCTGGGTCTGTCTGAATCTCATCCAGACGTATTGAGTAGAAGTCTTTCCTCTGCTGGCCCAAATGTTTAATGTGTTAAAAAAAAACATGAGTGATTTCCAATCACTTTCTAGTGGGTGCAGGTTCAAAACAGTCAAATTTCCTGCTGGCAAAAGTACAGTAAAAGCCATGCCTGTGGGAATTGGGATGGTGAACATTTAGTAACGTGCTCACATACCTTTTCCTCTGTGTTTCGCATGTATTTCCTGCCAGCTGCCTGCTGAAAGCAAATTCACTCTCATTCAATATTTGAAGTCTTCATTTTAAATTCACACAAAATGCAAATTAGCAGTTCAATTTCCTAATCCTGGCATTTGAGACTGATACATTAGAAGCTGAGTGTTCAGATGTTTCCATAAGTAGCCACCCCAGATGGGTCACAAGTGTACACTTTACTCCTACTCACTTGGGAGAGGGCTGGAGGAAAGGGCTGCAGCTGCATATAAAAGTAGCCGTGATTTATTTTTGCAAATTCAAAGGCAGGAAAGCTTTCTGGTTTCTCTTATCAGAAATTGACTGAATGGTATATTTCCCAGAAGAGAATGGTGTGATATAAAAAGGTCGAACTATATGAACGGTAAGCATTCCACATTTATGGCAGCATGATGGTTCAGTGGTTAGCACTGTTGCCTCACAGCACCAGGGACCCAGGTTCAATTGTCACCTCGGGCAACTGTCTGTGTGGAGTTTACACATTCTCCCCGTTTCTGCGTGGGTTTCCTCCGGGTACTCCGGTTTCCTCCCACAGTCCAAAGATGTGCAGGTCAGGTGAATTGGCCATGCTAAATTGCCCATAGTGTTAGGTGCATTAGTTAGGGGAATGGGTCTGGGTGGATTACTCTTTGGAGGGTCGGTGTGGACTTGTAGGGCCGAAGGGCCTGTTTCCATACTGTGAATAATCTAATCTAATCAAATAAGTTTCAAAGGAGCTAGGTGCAGCCGAGATAGAAACAACTAATCATTGGAAATTTACTCAAAAAAGACAATCACACCACAAAGATAGCAGAGGCCACAGTATAAACCATTTTTGCAGTTACTTGTAAATCCTTTAGACATAGCTCACACGCCATAGTTGAGATACATCTCTGTTATTATATGTACACATAAATATCCAACATCTCAACCTCACTTCTATGCATGCAACAGAAGGAAGCATACTATTAGAAAAGAGAAGATTCCATCCACAAGAAAAAATGCTCCACATCTTCACAGCTTTGAAGAAGCTCCTCTGCAAATCCAGTGGTCTGACAGTATTGATGGAGTAGAGCAAGATATGGCTGAAGGCCTTAACAAAGCAAACATATGATACTATTTGCAAAGAGATTTAGAAGTAGCTGAACATTACCTCCAGTTCTGAACAGTATGCAGGAAACCAAAAAATGTAAATTGAAAAAGATGTTAGACCGTAGAAATCAGAGAACTAGACATTTTGCATTTATCCTTTGTGGTTATATTTTACTCTCAGGTTTTCTAGCCAGACAGATTGAAGGAAGTCATTAGTGACACTTGTGACCCTCTATAGAAATCATAGAGCTTTGATGGGAAATGAAACATTTTCCGATATGGTCTGAGATATGAAAATTGTAAACATAGTGATTGTAATGAGATCAGCCAGATGGATATTAAAGAACATAAGTTCTCTGATTGAGAAATGAGGCTGTTAGCCTAGTCCAATCAGGGAGCTCTGGCTGACAGATATAAACAGGAGTGTCTCCCTTTTTGATTTCCTCAAAAGCCTCCTTCTCTGTTTTTGTTTGGACTTTAGTCCCACATTCCTGATCTTCAGAAACCCGGTGTGGAGGGGGGAGGGCAGGTCCGAAGACCTCCTCGTGGGTCTGCTCCTGGGCCTGGCCAAACTGGCCATCAACAGGTCCAGGCAGCGGGCCTTGGAGGGGGTCGTTAGGGCCGACTGCCTGCCCCTCTTCCGCGGTTACGTTAGAGCCCGGGTGTCCTTGGAGAAGGAGCACGCGGTGTTGACCAACACCCTGGAGTTGTTCAGGGAGAGGTGGGCGCCGCAGGGAGTGGAGTGCATCATTTCTCCCTCCAACTCTATTTTGATTTAGTCCCTCCCCTCCCCTTCACTGTTTTGATCACACAGCACTGTCCCTTGATGTGAAGGGCAGTGCTTGTCACTGGCCACCCGGGTGTTTTCCTATCTCTCTGGTGGTGGAATTTGAATAAAGATTGGTGCACTTTGTGTCTTTCACTGTGTCTCCCACCTGCACACACACACAGAAAAAAATAAATAAATAAATACATAAATAAATAAATGGGGGAAGCACTACCGCACTTAGGTGGTAAAAAAAAAAGGAAAGAAAAAAAAAAAGAAAAGAAATAAAAAAAAAATAATAAACAGGAGGGTCAGAGGTTCTGTTCACTCAGAGCTGCTTCTGAGGAAGCTGGATGTGCGAGAAAAAAAAAATAAAAAAATAAACAGGAGTGTCTCCCTTTTTGATTTCCTCAAAAGCCTCCTTCTCTGTTTTTGTTTGGACTTTAGTCCCACATTCCTGATCTTCAGAAACCCGGTGTGGAGGGGGGAGGGCAGGTCCGAAGACCTCCTCGTGGGTCTGCTCCTGGGCCTGGCCAAACTGGCCATCAACAGGTCCAGGCAGCGGGCCTTGGAGGGGGTCGTTAGGGCCGACTGCCTGCCCCTCTTCCGCGGTTACGTTAGAGCCCGGGTGTCCTTGGAGAAGGAGCACGCGGTGTTGACCAACACCCTGGAGTTGTTCAGGGAGAGGTGGGCGCCGCAGGGAGTGGAGTGCATCATTTCTCCCTCCAACTCTATTTTGATTTAGTCCCTCCCCTCCCCCTCACTGTTTTGATCACACAGCACTGCCCTTTGATGTGAAGGGCAGTGTTTGTCACTGGCCACCGGGTGTTTTCCTATCTTTCTGGTGGTGGAAATTGAATAAAGATTTGTGCACTTTGTGTCTTTCACTGTGTCTCACACCTACACACACACACCATGGGTGCTGGGGATAAAATAAGCACTACCGCACTTAGGTGGTAGTGTGGGGGTTAAAAAAAAATAAAAAAGGGGAGTTCCCCTTCACTGTTTTTGATCACACAGCACTGCCCTTTGATGTGAAAGGCAGTGTTTATCACTGGCCACCCGGGTGTTTTCCTATCTTCCTGGTGGTGGAAAAAAAAAGGGGAGTAAAAAAAAAGAAAAAAAAAGAAAGAGAAAAAAAAATAAACAGGAGTGTCTCCCTTTTTGATTTCCTCAAAAGCCTCCTTCTCTGTTTTTGTTTGGACTTCAGTCCCACATTCCTGATCTTCAGAAACCCGGTGTGGAGGGGGGAGGGCAGGTCCGAAGGCCTCCTCGTGGGTCTGCTCCTGGGCCTGGCCAAACTGGCCATTAACAGGTCCAGGCAGCGGGCCGTGGAGGGGGTCGTTAAGGCCGACTGCCTGCCCCTCTTCCACGGTTACGTTAGAACCCGGGTGTCCTTGGAGAAGGAGCACGCGGTGTCGACCAACACGCTGGAGTTGTTCAGGGAGAGGTGGGCGCCGCAGGGAGTGTAGTGCATCATTTCCCCCTCTAACTGTATTTTGATTTAGTCCCTACCCTCCCCTTCACTGTTTTGATCACACAGCACTGCCCTTTGATGTGAAGGGCCCTGCTTGTCACTGGCCACCCGGGTGTTTTCCTATCTTTCTGGTGGTGGAAATTGAATAAAGATTCGTGCACCTTGTGTCTCTCACTGTGTCTCACACCTGCACACACACACCATAGGTGCTGGGGATAAAATAAACACTACTGAAAAAAAAATAAAAAGAAACAAAAAAAAACAGGAGTGTCTCCCTTTTTGATTTCCTCAAAAGCCTCCTTCTGTGTTTTTGGTTGGACTTCAGTCCCACATTCCTGATCTTCAGAAACCCGGTGCGGAGGGGGGAGGGCAGGTCTGCAGACCTCCTCGGGGGTCTGCTCCTGGGCCTGGCCAAACTGGCCATCAACAGGTCCAGGCAGCGGGCCGTAGAGGGGGTTGTTAGGGCCGACTGCCTGCCCCTCTTCCACGATTACGTTAGGGCCCGGGTGTCTCTGGAGAAGGAGCACGCGGTGTCCACCAACAGCCTTGAGCTGTTCAGGGATAGGTGAATACCACAGGGAGTGGAGTGCATTATTTCACTCTCCAATTCTATTTTGATTTAATCCCTGCCCTCCCTTTCAATGTTTGATCACACAGCACTGCCCTTTGATGTGAATGCTTGTCACAGGCCACTCGGGTGTTTCCTTTCTTCCTGGTGGTGGAAACTGAATAAAGATTCGCGCACCTTGTGTCTCTCACTGTGTCTTACATCTGCAGACACACAACATGGGTGCAGGGGGAAAAATAAGCACTATTACAGATAGACGGTAGTGTGGGTGTAATGAACTGAGAGCTGGCTCTGAGGAGGTTGCATCAGTGTCCAGGACTTTCCACATACAAATAACACAGGACTTGGTGATGGGTACTGGCCTCTGTGGAGTTATGTCAGTAAAGAAACATTTCAAGCATGCAGCTGATCTTGAGCATGAGGATTTCATGAATTAATGATATACAATTTGATTGCTGCCTATATAAAGAAGATTTTATATATAAATTGTCAATTAATTTTATATTTATATTCATTGAAAAAGATATACTGTTGTCTCACAAAAACTCTGTCACTGAAGAAAACATTTGTTATGAAAAGTTATTATTGTTTACAAAAGCAGTCTGTTCAAACTTTGAAAGCATATTACAACAACACAATGTTAAACTATCACAAATACTGCACACCAGAGAAAGAAGCTTTCAATAAATAATAATTACTAATTAATATAAACAGTGGTCAATTAAAAATAACTTGCAAGAGCATTTATGTAACATTATATAATGTACTTTTTAATAGTGAATAAATTGATGAAACTATCACAGCAAGTAAAGTTAATTTTAGACTTACTTAGACTAGATAAGAACAGATGTTGGGCAGAATGCTTGCTCCCTACTGGGCACTCAACACTAACATAAGCAAAAGGCACCAACTGCACACAAATCTTACCAATAAACAATGCCATCTTCCAACCCATCATGACTATCTATTGATCTATTATTGAGTGACAGTATGCTTTGGAAGTACAGAATTGCATACTTCCGTAGCTAACCGGTAGCTAACCGGGACACTGGTAGGCAACATTGACAGGCTGTGCTGGGGACAATTTTCAAACAGGAACAGGCACCCAGCTCACAAATTGAACCACGCTATGCCTCAGAGATGC
The DNA here is from genome assembly GCF_037043375.1 of Chiloscyllium plagiosum. Taxonomy (NCBI): domain Eukaryota; kingdom Metazoa; phylum Chordata; class Chondrichthyes; order Orectolobiformes; family Hemiscylliidae; genus Chiloscyllium; species Chiloscyllium plagiosum. The sequence goes on from NW_028270140.1 coordinate 21,982,081, forward strand.
TCACTCGCTTAGCACATACTTGTACACCCAAGCATCCTTGCCTTGCTTTGCCATGGCAATTGGTGAAGTCGCAAAAAAATCGGCACCTTGCCTTGTTGCTAAGCAATCCTCAGCGTAGGGACACACATCTAGTTGGACAGCAGTGAGCCCTGATCAGTCTATCTGGTCTGTCCACAGAATTGGGGATGTGGGAAAGGGGCTGGTGGTCAAAGACATGAGCAGCTGTTGTCATGTGACTAAGCCTTGGCAGTTTAGGCAGAAGGTTCTGGGCAAGGGTGCAGTACAATTATCAAGGAGGGTGTGGCAACAGGATCTGAAAGAAAAGGATTTGGTCAGCATGGTGAGAAGGTTATCATTGGGATTTGTTGTTGTGGGAAATGATCCATGATTAGGAGTACTCTGGCTTCAAAGCAGTGAATGACCTGAAATACCAGGGTCTGGGGGGAAACATTAGCAGGTGGAGGTACCTGGAGATGGGTTTGATGGGGATTTGGAGAGAATTGCAGCTGGTGCAGTTAATGTGATGGGCTACTAGTAAGGGAATGCTGATGCCTGGGAACTGACCAGCACATTCAGGATGAGACTAGAAGACACTGCCAGAGGAGCACTCAATGTCACCTTCCATCCTGATGCAGAATGAAAGTGCACAATGGGGAAGAAAATGACTATGATCACAGTCAGAGTAGGGAGGGCAAGAGACACAACCTGTGAAGGAGGGGACAGCAGCAAACACTGATCACAAGCTTTTAGAGGCAAAGAATGTTAGTCATAGGACTATGCAGGACACAGGTATACAGCCATGCATACTGCCTATTCTCTGGCCATCCTACAGCACTGATCATTTATATGTTGTGCACAGCAATACATTGATAGCTATACCTTCACCAAACATTAGCAATATTCACTGAGGAGGAACAGAGGTCTCAACATAACCCAACATTCTCACCATGACCCTCATTAAGGTGAAGCATAGAAGTAGAATGTTAAAATCATAGAACTGTCAAAACAGAAAATGGGAGTAGGAGGAGAACATTCGGCCCTTTGTGTCTGCTCCAGCATTCATTATGATCACAGCTGATCAGCCAACCCAATAGCCTGTTCCTGCTTTTCCTGTATATCCTTCGATTTCTTAAACCCCATGTAGTTTCTCCAAATCCTTCCTGAAATCAGACATTGCTTTTGCCTCGTTTTCTCTCTGTGGTCACTGAACTAGAAATCCAGACCACAAGACCCAATGTTCTGGGTCAATCACCTGAATCCCACCATGGCGGATGATGAAATTTGAATTTAGTAAAATCTTGAATAAAGAGCTGGCCTAATGGTGATCATGTAGCCACTAATAATAGTCATTTAAAAATCCATTTGGTTCACTAATGTCCTTTAATGAGGAAATCTGAAATTTTTACAAGGTCTGGCCTGATGCCAGGCCCATCACAATGCCTTCTGAGAAATGAGGAATGGGCAATAAATGTTATTCTAATCAGTGACACCCACATCCTGTGAATAAATAAAAATAAAAGTGTCATGTGTATGCATTGCTGCCCCTGGGTATAGATGGTGCAGTAAGCTTTCAGAATAGATCTCAAACAACAGAGCCTCATCTGTGGCCATAAAGTTTATGTGAAGATATGCTTTGTACCTTTACAAGGTACCCTCACAAACACATTGCATATGTGCTGAAAGTAATAGTCACATATAAGACTTTTTGTCGATGTCACCAAAGTGCATGCCTTCCCTTTACATCCTAGTGTTCTTCCTAGTTCCATACCAGGAAAACATCCCCAGCCTGTCTAGCTTAGGCAACACCAAGAGCACAAAGAACAAAGAAAGTTTACAGCCTAGAAACAGGCTCTTCGGCCCTGCAAGCCTGTGCCAATCCTAAGACTAAACCTATCGCCCAATTTCTAAGGATCTGTATCTCTCTGCTCCCCACATACTCATGCATCCGTCCAGACGCACCTTAAATGAATCTATTATGCCTGTCTCTACAACCTCTGCTGGCAACATGTATCAAGGACCTACGACCCTCTGTATAAAGTACTTTTCGCGTGTATCCTCCTTGAACTTTTCTCTCATCTTGAACATGTGACCTCTCATTATTGAATCCCTCACTCTGCGAAAAAAGCGTATCTCTATCCACCCTGTCTATATCCTTCATGATGTTGTAGACCTCAATCAGGTCCCCCTTCAATCTCCATTTCTCTAATTAAAACAATTCTAACCTACTCAACCTCTCTTTATAGTTAGCACCTCCTAAACAGGCAACATCCTCGTAAACCTTCTCTGCACTCTCTCTAAAGCATCTTCATCCTTTTGGTAATGTGGCAGCCAGAACTGTACACAGTATTCTAAATGCGGCTGAGCCAAAATCTTGTACAACTTTAATATGACCTGCCAGCTCTTATATTCAATATACCATCCGATGAAGGCAAGCATACCATATTCCTTCTTATCCACCTGTGCAGCTACCTTCAGGGTACAATGGACCTGAACTCCCAGATCTCTCCGCTTATTAACTTTTCCCAAAGCTCTTCCATTTACAGTATAGTTTGCTCCAGAATTAGACCTTCCAAAATACATCACATTTGCCCGGATTGAACTGTATCCGCCTCTTCTCTGCACAACTCTCCAGTCTATCTATATTCTCCTGTATTCTTTGATTGTCCCCTATGCTTTCTGCTACTCCACCATCTTTGTGTCATCTGCAAACTTACTGATCAGACTACCAATGCCCTCTTCCATATCATTTATGTATATCACAAACAGTGGCCCCAGCACTGATCCTTATGGAACACCACTGATCACCTTTCTCTATTTCGAGAAACTCCCTTCAACTACTACTCTCTGTCTCCTGTTACTCAACCAGTTCTTTATCCACCTAGCTAGAACACCCTGAACACCATGTGACTTCACTTTCTCCATTAGTTTACCATGGGAACATTATCAAATGCCTTACTAAAGTCCATGCATATAACATCTACAGCCTTGCTTCATCTATCAACTTGGTCACTTCCTCAAAGAACTCTATTACAATCTCCCCTGTTCAAAACCATGTTGCCCGATAAGCCCATTCTCTTCCAAATATAAATAGATCCTATCCCTCAGTACCTTCTCCAGCAACTTTCTCACCACTGGCGTCAGGCTCACTGGTCTGTAGTTACCTAGAATATCCCTGCTAGCCTTCTTGAACAGGGGGATAACATTAGTAATTCTCCAGTCCTCCGGCACTTCACCTGTGTTTAAGGATGCCATAAAGATATCTGTCAGGGCCCCAGCTATTTCCTGTCTCACCACCCTCAGCAGCCTGGGATAGATGCCATCTGGTCCTGGGTATTTGTCCACCTTAATATCCTTTAGCCTACCCAACACATCCTCCATCCTTATGTCAATGTGATCCAGAGTAAACAAACTTCTATCTATAATCTCAACATTCATCATGCCCCTCTCCTCAGTGAACACTGATGCAAAGTAATCATTGAGAATCTCACACATTTTCTCAGGTTCGACACACAACCTTCCTTCCTTATCGTTTAGTGGACTAACCCTTTTCTAGTTATCCTCTTGCCTCATACATATGAGTAAAAGGCCTTGGGATTCTCCTTTATTCTGCTTGCTAAAGTTATTTCATGACCCCTTTTAGCCCATTTGATTCCTCGTTTAGGATTGGTTCGACTCTCTCGATATTCCTCGAAAGTCTGTTCTGTTCTTAGCTGCCTGGACCTTATGTACGCTTCCTTTTTTCTCTTGACTAGCTGCACAATTTCTCCTGGCATCCATGGCTCACGAAGCTTGCCTTTTCTATCCCTAGCTTTCAAAGTGACATCTGTATCCTGCACTATCTTTAATCTACCATTGAAAGCCTCTCAGATATCAAATGTGGACTTCCGTTCAAATAGCTGACCCCAATCCACATTTCCCAGCTCCTGCTGAATTTTGATATAATTGGCCTTGGCCCAGTTTAGTATTCTTCCCTTAGGACCACTCTCATCTTTGTCTATGAGTATTTTAAAACTTACAGAATTGTGATCACTATTCCCAAAGAAATCCCCCACTGCAAAATCTAACACCTGGCCTGGCTCATTCCCCAACACCAGGTCCAATATGGTCCCTTCCCTCGTTGGACTATTACATACTGCTTTAGAAGACTTTCCTGAATGCTCCTTAGAAACTCTGCCCAGTCCAGACCTCTGACACCATGTATCCCAGTCAATATTGGGGAAAATTAAAATCTCCCATCACCACCACCCTGTTACCTATTTGTTCTTCTACCTCACGCTCACTGTTGGGAGGCCTTAGGTACAACCCCAACAATGTAACTGCACCCTTTTTATTTCTCAGCTCTACCCATAATGCCTCATTGCTCAAGCCTTCTATAGTATCCTCCTTTAGCACAGCCGTGATATCATCCATGACCCACAATGCAACTCCTCCCCCTTTTTTACTACTCTCCCTGTCCAACATCCTGATGGTTCTTGCCTGCATCCTCTCCAGTGTGATCACATCCTCTAGGCCTGGGTGCCTGCATTGGTGGTTCCAAACGTTTTATGCAGATAAGACTTAGACTTTAGGATCTGGACATTTTTCTGACCTTTTGGCTTTCTTTTGTTGAGAGTCACAGGGTCATAGGTACAACATGGAAACAGACCCTTCAGTCAAACTTGTCCATGCTGACCAGATATTCTAAATTAGTCTAGTCCCATTCACCAGCACTTGGCCCATATCCCTCTAAATCTTTCTTATTCATGTACCCATCCAGATGCCTTTAAATGTTGTAATTGTACCAGTCTCTACCACTTCCTCTGGCAGCTCATTCTCCATAAGCACCACCCTTTGCATGAAAACGTTGCCCCTTAGGTCTCTTTTAAGTCTTTCCCCTCTCACCCTAAACCTATGCCATCTAGCCTTAGACCCCCTCAACCCTGGGAAAAGACCTTGTCACTTTACCTATCCATGCTGCTCATGATTTTATAAACCTCTATCAGGTCACCCCTCAGCCTCCAATGCTCCAGGAAAAACAGCCCCAGCCTATGCACCCTCTCCTTATAGCTCAAATACTCCAACCCAGCAATATCCTTGTAAATCTTTTCTGAACCCTATCAAGATTTGCAACATGATTCCTGTAGCAGGGAGTTCAGAATTGCACACAATATTCCAAAAATAGCCTAACCAATGTCCTGTACAGCTGCAAATGACCTTCTAACTCCTATGCTCAATGCTGTGACCAAGAAAGGAAAGCATACCAAACGCCTTCTTCACCATCCTATCTACCTGCAACTCCACTTTCAAGGAGCTATGAACCTACATTCCAAAATCTTTTAGTTCAGCAACAGTCTCCATGACCTTATCTTTAATAGTGTAAGTCCAGCCCTGATTTGACTTTCCAAAATGCAGCACCTCACATTTATCTAAATTAAACTCCATCTGCCATTCCTCTGCTCATTAGCCCATCAGGTCAAGATCCCATTGTACTGAGGTAACCTTCTTTACTGTCCATTACACCTCCAAATTTGGTGTCATCTGCAAGCTTACTAACTATACATCTAATGTTCATATCCAAATCATTTATATAAATGACCCAGCACCGATCCTTGTGGCACTCCGCTGGCCACAGGCCTCCAGTCTGAAAAACAACCCTCCGCAATGACCTTTTGAGCCAGTTCTGTATCCAAATGGCTAGTTCTTCCTGTATTCCATGTGATCTAACCCTGTTAACCAGTCTCCCATGGGGAACCTTGTTGAATGCCTTATTGAAGTCCATATAGATCACATCTACCGCTCTGCCCTCATAAATCCTCTTTGTTAGTTCTTCAAAAATCTCAATCAAGTTTGTGAGACATGATTTCCCATTCACAAAGCCATGTTGACTATCCCTAATCAGTCCTTGCCATTTTAAAAACATATAAATTCTGTTCCTCAGGATTCCCTCCAACAACTTGCTGACCACCAATGTCAGGCTCCCCAATCTATAGTTCCCTGGCTTTTTCCTTGACATCTTTCTTAAATAGTGGCACCACCCTCCAGTCTTCCGGTACCTCATCTGTGACTATTGATGATCCAAAATTTTCAGTAAGGGCCCCAGCAACCACTTCCCTAGCTTCCCACAGAGTTCTCGAGTACACCTGATCAGGTCCTGGGAATTTATCCAACTTTATGTGTTTTACGACATCCAGCACCTCCTCCTCTGTAATATGGACATTTTTCAAGATGTCACCATTTATCTCCCTACATTCTATATCTTCCATGTCCTTTTCCACAGTAAACACTGATGCAAAATATTTGCTTCTTGTCTCCCCCCATTTTCTGAGGATCCACACAAACACTGCCTTGCTGATCTTTGAGGGGTCCTATTCTCTCCCTGGTTACCCTTTTGTCCTTAATGTATTTATAAAATCCCTTTGGATTCTCATTAACCTAATTTGTCAAAGCTATCTCATGTCCCCTTTTTCCCCTCTCGATTTTCCTCTGAAGTATACTCCTACTGCCTGTATATTCTTCTAAGGATTCACTCGCTCTATCCTGTCTATACCTGACAAATGCTTCCTTCTTTTTCTTGACCAAGCCATCAATTTCTCTAGTCATCCAGGATTGCCTACACCTACTAGCCTTCCCTTTCATCCAAACAGAAATATTCTGTCTTGGGACTCTCATTATCTAATTTTTGAAGGCTTCCCATTTTCCAGCCATCCCTTTTACTTGCGAATATCTGCACCTAATCAACTTTTGAAAGTTCTATCCTAATACAGTCAAAATTGCCCTTCCTCCAATTTATAACTTTAAATATTAGATCCTGTCTATCCTAAAACTAATAGAATATGGTCATTGGCCCCAAAATGCTCCCCCATTGACACCTCAGTCATCTGCCCTGCCTTATTTCCCAAGAGTAGGCCAAATTTTACACTTTCCCTCATAGGTACATCCACATACTGAATCAGAAAATTTTCTTGCACACAACTTAACAAATTCCTCTCCATCTAAACCTTAACACCATGGCAGTCCTAGTCTACGTTTGGAAAGTTGAAATCCCCTACCATTATCACCCTATTATTCTTACAGAAAACTGAGATCCCCTTACAAATTTGTTTCTCAATTTCCCACTGACTATTGGAGGGTCTACAATACAATCCCTATAAGGTAATCATTCCTTTCTTATTTCTCCGTTCCACCCAAATAACTTCCCTGGACATATTCCCAGGAATAGGCAAAAGTGGGTATTGCAGATGCTGGAGATCAGAGTCAAGATTATAGAGTGATGATGGAAATACACAGCAGGTCAGGCAGCATTCGAGGAGCAGGAAAATCAATGTTTTGGGCAAAAGCCCTTCATCAGGAAATCTTGGCAATGCTCCTTGGAATACCCTCCCTAAGTACAACCGTAATGTTATCCCTTATCAAAAACATCACTCCCCCTTCTCTCTTGCCCCCATTTCTATCCTTCCTGTGGCTTTTGTATCCTGGAACATTAAGCTGCCAATCCGGACCATCTCTGAGCCATGTCTCTGTAATTGCTATTATATTGCAGTCCCATGTTCCTAACCATGCCTTGAGTTCACCTGTCTTCCCTGTTAGCCCTTTCGCATTGAAATAAATGCAGTTTAAATTATCAGTCGTACCTCATTCTCTGCTTTGTTCCTGCCTGCCCTGACTGTTTGACCTGCTCCTTTTCTGAACTGTACCAGTCTCGGACTGATGGTCTTCCTTACTATCTCCCTGAAACCCAACACCCCACACCCTACCCCAACTTACTAGTTTAAATCCTCCCAAGAAGCTCTAGCAAATCTCTCTGCCAGTATATTAGTCCCCTTCCAATTCAGGTGCAATCCATCCTTCTTGTGCAGGTCACTTCTACACCAAAAGAGATTCCAATTATCCAAAAATGTGAACCCTTTTCCTCTGCACCAGCTCCTCAACCACAGATTCATCTGCTCTGTCCTCCTATTGCTACCCTCACTAGCTCATAGCACTGGGAGTAATCCAGATATTTCTACCCTCATGGACCTCCTTTTAAAATTCATTTCTAACTTCTTATATTCTCCCTTCAGAATCTCATCCTTTTCCCTTCCTATGTTATTAGTTCCAATGTGTACAATGGCCTCCTTCTGGTCCCACTCCTCTTTGAGAATATTCTGCACTCTCTCTTTATCCTGGCACCAGGGAGGCAGCACACCATTCTGATTTCTTACTGTTGGCCGCAGAAAGATCGGTCTGTACCTCTGACTAGAGAATCCCCTATCACAATCAATTGTTTGGAACCTGACATAGCCCTTGTTATATTAGAACAGTCTCAGTACCAGAAATCTGATTGGTTGTGCAACATTCCCCTGAGAGTCCATCACCCCCTATACTTTCCAAAACATACTTGTTTGAGATGGGGATAGCCACAGGAGACTCCTGCACTACCTGCCTCCCTCTCCTACCTTTCCTGGTAGTAACCATTTAACTGACTGTATCTGTAACTGCCATCCATCATATCCCCTGGCTTCTGTATATTCCTCATTGCCTCTAACCGCCACTCCAACTGATCCATGCAATCTGATAGGATTCACAACCAAACACACTTCCTACAGACATTATCATCAGTAAAATGGAAACTCTCTCTCATCTCCCACATCTGACAGAAAGAGCACATCACTCTACTGAAGGCCATCTTTGCACTTTAACAATCTACAGACCCAGAAAATAGCAGACTTACTGCTCTAAAAAACACTGCTCCAGGCTAACTTCGTACCTGGGTTTTATATTTTAAAATTTTAATCAAGAGACAGATCTCAATAAAACATAAAAGCAAGAAGAACACACTCTACTCAGTATTAAAATAAGACAGTGAGATTACACTTAAAATCCATGCACCTATCTGCTCCATTGCTGTGAACTCTCCCACGCAGGTGCCTCTAAGGTCAACTGTGAATTTCACAGTTTGGTCATTTTTCTTAGATGCACTCCGATGTCCAGAAATACTTGAACACAAACAGCAAAGGCAGTAACTGTGCAGATGCACTTCTACGTTAGACAGCAGTATAGGTTTATTTCTCCTACTGAAAATGTGTTGCTGGAAAAGCGCAGCAGGTCAGGCAGCATCCAGGGAACAGGAGAATCGACGATTCGGGCATAAGCCCTTCTTCAGGCTTATGCCCGAAACGTCGATTCTCCTGTTCCCTGGATGCTGCCTGACCTGCTGCGCTTTTCCAGCAACACATTTTCAGCTCTGATCTCCAGCATCTGCAGACCTCACTTTCTCCTCAATTATTTCTCCTACTCTCTCATTGACCATATGGTTGCTACCTTTGTTCTCTTCCTCCTTTTTAAAGTGTTGCTGTCTTGATCTTTTTCCCCCAAAGTTCCAAAACAATGCACCAGCTAATAAAACAGTAATTGCTGCACCTGGAATTCAAGGAAAACGCCTCCAACATCTAAAATATCTCAAAAAAGGCAGACCTCTTCCCGCCACAATTTTTCCCGTTCTCCATCTTGGATTACCCAGAATCCTGTTCTGCTGCTGATTTTTAAAAATTTTGGTTTTGTAACCAAGATGGCTTTGGAGAATGGCAACTCTGTATGCTTTTCACAGTACTTGTGTATTCCTGTACTTGAGTACACGTCACAGTAAAATCTAAAATCTAATTCTAATTCTAATTCAAGGGTGTGCAAGTTGCAAACATAGGTGCCTCTATAGTTCCTAGGGTCCTACCATTCACCATATGCCCCTTTTCCTTGTTAGTCCTCCCAAAATGCATAGGAAGACCCTCCTGGGCTAGAATAAGACACCCTGCCCTCCTATCACAGTGCCTTCATCCTGGGGACAAATGTGTTGGAAATAGATGTAGGTGTGTACACATTTCCAGATGCCCAAATGGTATTAACTTGTTTTCTGTGGCAGCCACCAATCTGACCATAGAGGCAACCAAACTACTGCAGGATTTGCTGCACTGATGTAGCTTCTGAGCAATCCTCTGTGCTGGCCAATAGAAGTAAACCAGCAAAGAGACTGCTGGATTGGCAGTGCACACAACCCAGAGTCACTGGTACTCCCAAAGGATTTCAATAATGCTGATCTCCTCGGGCCTGAAGGCCCTTGGAGCATGGTAATGTTAGACATGGAAATAGGTCTGAACTTTCTTGGCACCATCTATCACATCTGTGCTCTGATCATAAACTGCAGTATTGAGTATTTCGGTGGCTTCCATCTGTTCTGAAGTGGATGCTGAGATATTTTCTATCCAGACTTTCCATTATATTTGGAACTACAAATGTTGTCATGGATTTCACCACCACCTTAATTCTAGGCAAGGTGGGTCCCAGGTTCCACATGCTGCTCTGTGTGGAGTTGAAGCTAGATTTCTCTATGCCCTTTGACATTAATACCAGACTGTCAGCTGGTCCCACTGATGCTTTGATTACTCAGTTGCGTGACCATGAATGATCAATTCTGAATCACATCAAGGAAAGCTCATCAACAACATCATTATCTGACTAACTCCCCTCAGAAGAGCTGATGGTGCTGTGGTATGGTCACTGAACCAGTAATCCAGAGATCCTTTATAATGTTCTGGGGTCATGAGTTTGAATTCCACCATGGTCGATGGTGAAATTTGAGTTCAATAAAAATCTGGAACTAAAAGCTAGCCTCTTGGTGACTGTGAAGCCATTATTGATTGTCTTTATTTAAAAAAAAATACCTGGTTCACTGATGCCTTCAGGTCAGCAAATAAGTCATCCTTGCCTGCTCTGGCCCATATGCATCTCCAGCCCCTCAGCGATGTTCTTAACTGCTCTCTGGTCAATGCGAGATGGGCAGCAAATGCTGACCCATGCAACAAATATCTACATCCCATGAACAAATAGAATAATTTCCCGAGCATGGTGACTCACTGTTCTGATTACCTTTTAAAGTACGAATAGTACTAGTTTCCCACTTGGTGGTTTCCATTGCCCGATGAACTGATGGACTTCTTCTCAGAGACCAGATACAGCTGTCACTCTTAATCAGGAGGCACACATGGGTAACCAGGTAGCAATGCATCCTGGGTATCTGAAAGCAGAAATGCAGCAACCAAAGGCCACTATGTGGGGCAAATGAAGATTTCTGTGGTCACACCATCTGGAACTTTTGCTTCATGCTAGGAGGCATATGGTGGGTTTTGAGAGGAGGAATAAGGTAGGAAAGTTCTGTCAGCTAGAATGATTGAGATAGCACTGAATGCAATGTCAGCCTCATGATGCAGAACACTATCGCCTCTAGAGGCCTCTAGTGATGTAGATCTGCCGGATTCAATGCTTCAGTTCTGCTCACTGTAGTTATGGCCTGCAAGAGACAGTGAGAGAGATAAAAGAGTGAGTGTGTGCAAATGTGCTTCACTGATGGGCCAACGACCTGTGTGTTTGCTATTTTTGATGGGTTTGTAAGAGTGAGGTGGAGTAGCTGAATGTTGGGCCTGAGTTTTCAATGTATGGGTTATTGATCAATAAATAATAAGGACTGTACAGTAGTGAGTAGCCTGAGAGACTGGTGATGCCGTGGGTAATAGATTTCCTGTGAAGATGCATTTACTGAACTCATCCATCTGTGCAAGGCCATCAAATGTCTTACGTTTCCCAGGTGCTTGGAGTCAGGAAATGACCTATCTTGTCCCCAATCATTTCTCTGGCTTTGACTTGAGGGTCCTTTGGCAGCTGACTTTTTAGGTGTCTAAGCTATTTTATGATGTGTGAACTAGCTGAAACTCTGGCCAATCATGTATGTTACTGCACTCTCTTCATTGTGAAGCCAGTAGTACATTATTCTTGGGCTGCTTGCAGCAATTATTTCGATGAGGCAGCAGCACAAAATCTGCTTTTCATCTGCCTCGAAGGGAAAGGACATGGTGATCCCAGACCCTAAAAGCTATTGACCTTTTGGCTTGTTTGTACTTCACAGGACCTGGTTATAATGTAGCACTGCACCACAACATCATTGTCTCCTGAATCAGCAACTAGATTATGATAGAGTTAAAAACAATGACTGCAGATGCTGGAAACCACATCCTGGATTGGTGGTGCTGGAAGAGCACAGCAGTTCAGGCAGCATCCAAGGAGCAGCGAAATCGATGTTTCGGGCAAAAGCCGGTCTCTTGATAGTTCATTATGAAAGCAGTTTATTCAGCCCATCAAGTCCACATCAACCACCTGAAAAGCATCCCACCCAAACACACTACCTTTTCCCTGTAACACCATAACAACCAAACCACCTGACCTGCACATTTTGGGAGGTAACCTGCGCAGACACAGGGAGAATCGCAAACTCCACACAGTCAGCCAAGGGTGGAATCGAACCAAGGTCCCTTACACTATGAGGCAGCTGTGCTAACCACTGAGCCACCTTTAATCTGAAGTATCTGATCAGTGAGCACCAGAACCTTGTGACATAATGCAAACCAACCATGCAAGTGCTGGTGCATATATGCAAGAGCTTCATTGCATCAGTCACTGTATATTTGATTCATTTGGCATTACAGCATATGATTACAATACTAAAAGTCATGTGGACATAAATAATTTCAGTAATGATTACTCGAACATTGTTAGGTAAAATAGTTATCATTTCACAGCTGTTCACCAGACCATTGCTAGTGTAATGAAGCATGCCAAAGGTGTTTGAAGCACATACATTTGTAATTCAAATGTGCCAGGTTCCACCTTCAACTCGATATCATGTTCAGAATGTCTATCACAAACCTATATAGCAAGGAAGATTACATAAATGCTACAAGAATGGATTTGAAGCCCATTATTTCTCAATATGAATTGCTCCTTGCTCCTTGTGGAATGTTTGTGGTAATAACTTTCACTATTGAATTTCTTAATTGATGTTTTCCCCTCACATTACATTTTCCCCAACTCATAGTGGGTTGACTCGAGCAGCCTTTGATGCTCTCCACATGGACAGGCTGAATGGACTCTTGTAATAGTCTGAGCATTGTTTGCTGTGATAACAAGTGTGGAACAATTGGATGAGTAGGCAGTGAGGCCTCTTGACATCTCTGTCTACCTATTATTTTTTTTCTCAAGCGATGTGACAAGTTTCATGTTAGGCAGCAGTGAATTACAAATTAAGCAAGATGGCTGCTTCATAAACACCACATTGATGTCATAATCTGCTTCATTGAAATTCAGTTTCCTATCTCATCAATCTGGCCAAACAAACTAGATGTCAGTAAAACTCAACATGGAGACCCAAGGGGGCACCTGACAGAGTCAGCGTTTTATTTATTAATTCATGGATGAGGGCATCACTGGCTAAGATCAGCATTTATTGCCCATCCCAGAGGGCAATTAGGAGTCAACCACATTGCTGTTGGTCTGGGAGTCACATGTAATTCAGACCAGGTAAGCACAGTAGTTTCCTTCCCTAACATACATTCGTGAGACAGATGTTTTATTTTTCCTGATAATTGACAATGGTTGCATTGGTATCATTAGAACTCATAATTATGGATTTTTAAAATTCAAATTACACCATCTGCCATGACAGGATTTGATCCCAAGTCCGTAAAACATTACCAGGATCTCTGGATTAACATCCAGCAATGATATCCTAGGCCTTTGACTTCCTATAAGCTCTCCACTTTCTCCAAAAGACCTCCACATTGCCTAGGACCAAACCATAGCCCAAAGCAAAATCCATTTGTACAAAGATTTGTACAAGCACAAACATAATGAATTCCATAGACCATAAAGTGAAAAGCAATCACTAGAAAATGACCGAGCTTTTCAAAATGTCTACCCCACACTCCAGATTGATGGTAGAAAGTAATCTAAAGTTTTAATGACCATTAACATCATATGAAACCCCCCTAAAAAAAAAAGATCAAAATGCACTGAAAGCCAAAATTTATACAGGAGCTACTGCCAACATATTAACACTGCACACCCTTAAAGACATATTGTCCAACAAATGGCACTCCTCCAAATGAATGTCTTACAGCACTACATGGATTACCAGTCCTGTGCAGTAGCACAGAAACACTGCAGTGCCAATGTCAAGTTCAACTTTTATTCATTCCACTTTGCAGATACCATTGGTCCTACAGTAGGAGAAGGATGAATATGCACAAATCTCAAAAGAATAATCATTCATGATATTCAAACCACACGCAATGTAGTGAGAATGAAAGAGATTCATGACCAGTGAGCAAATGAAAAACTACCACAACCATGCACTCAACAAAAAGTGTGAATCGGAAATCCAGTTACAAATACTTGGAAAACAGCAAGGTCTTCAATAATATGTATACACCCCATATCATACAAAGTTATTACTAAATGTAATGCGGCATTTTTAGAATCCCTACAGTGTGGAAAGAGGCCATTTGGCATATCGCGTTTGCACCGATTCTCTGACAAGCAATCAACCCACACCCAGTCCCCTACCAACATTTAATATGGCTAACTCACTCAGCCTGCATATTCTTGGATATTACCGGGCAATTTAGCATGACCAATCTGCCTAACCAGCACATTACATTACATTACATTACAGTGTGGAAACAGGCCCTTCGGCCCAACAAGTCCACACCGACCCGCCGAAGCGCAACCCACCCATAACCATACATTTACCCCTTACCCAACACTACGGACAATTTAACATGGCCAATTCATCTAACCTGCACATCTTTGGACTGTGGGAGGAAACCGGAGCACCCGGAGGAAACCCACACAGACACGGGGAGAACGTGCAAACTCCACACAGTCAGTCGCCTGAGGCGGGAATTGAACCCGGGTCTCTGGCGCTGTGAGGCAGCAGTGCTAACCACTGTGCCACCGTGCCGCCCACATCTTTGGACTGTGGGAGGAAAGCAGATCACCCAGAGGAAACCCACGTCGGCATGGGGAGAACATGAAAGCTCCACACAGTCATTCATGGTTGGAATTGAACCTGGGACCCTGGCACTGTGAGACAGCAGTACCAATCACTGAACCACCATGCAAAGGTCCAGAAGCCAGCTTGGACCAATGTATGACATGCCAATCATGCAAAAAGAGAATGAAGAAGAAATTTCAGGTGATGATTGTGTGACTAACAACAAAACAGCCAACTTGTTCACCAAGAGCAACTGAGAATAAGACATAGCTTTCCAGATGGGTATACAATCATCAGATCCTGCCACCCCTGCCACCGCAGGAATTGCAAAACCTGCGCCCACACCTCCTCCCTCACCTCCATCCAAGGCCCTAGAGGAGCCTTCCACTTCCATCAAAGTTTTACCTGCACATCCACCAATATCATTTATTGTATCCGTTGCTCCCGATGCAGTCTCCTCTACATTGGGGAGACTGGACGCCTCCTAGCAGAGCGCTTTAGGGAACATCTCCGGGACACCCGTACCAATCAATCACACCACCCTGTGGCCCAACATTTCAACTCCCCCTCCCACTCTGCCGAGGACATGGAGGCCCTGGGCCTCCTTCACCACAGCTCCCTCACCACCAGACACCTGGAGGAAAAACGCCTCATCTTCAGCCTCGGAACACTTCAACCCCAGGGCATCAATGTGGACTTCAACAGTTTCCTCATTTCCCCTTCCCCCACCTCACTCTAGTTCCAAACTTCCAGCTCAGCACTGTCCCCATGACTTGTCCTACCTGCCTATCTTCTTTTCCACCTATCCACTCCACCCTCCCCCCGCCCGACCTGTCACCTTCATCCCCTCCCCCACTCACCTATTGTACTCTATGCTACTTTCTCCCCACCCCCACCCTCTCTCACTTATCTCTCCACCCTTCAGGCTCTCTGCTTGTATTCCTGATGAAGGGCTTTTGCCTGAAACGTCGGTTTTACTGCTCCTCGGATGCTGCATGAACTGCTGTGCTTTTCCAGCCCCACTAATCCAGAATCTGGTTTCCAGCATCTGCAGTCACTGTTTTTACCTAATTATCAGATCAAGGCAAATTGTAAAACTTCCAAAATGCTACATTGAAGTTTGAATAGCTAATCTTGTTAAATTTGCTTTTATCTATGTGAATAATTGTACATCTATGTATATTTGCTTGGGATTTAGATAAAAGGAAATGTTGTACAATGTCTCAAAGCTAATATACAAGAGAGCTTTAAGATAGATGCTCGTGATGTCATCATCATATGTGACCTGATGGTATAAAGTTCACATATCAATCTTACTGAGTCCTATCACAGCATAACATAACTGAGGGAAACATGCTGCAAGTTCATATCAAAATCTCTTAGCTTGAGCCCAGATATGCAATTGTGACTGCAATGTATGTAGATGTCAGGAACTGTAATAAAACTGTCTTAGATTCTTCTTTACTAGATTACCCACATCTTGTTCTTATGTCACAAGTACCGAAGTTAAAACTGCCCATCACTGTATCTGTTGTAAGGTAACACCATATATAAGGTAGCACCATATCTGGCTTAACAGTGATGGGTGTTTATGAATGAAAAAATGACTTTCAGATCCTAGCTACAATATCAGATCCTATCAATTTTGACTTTGAATCAATTCCTTGAATTTTAATGAAAATAGGAAAGGTGTACAACAGGCAACTGTTCCAATGTCACCCATTTAACATGCCAGTCAAAGTCAAAATATCCCCATTGTATTCTTCATGTTAAATTAGATTAATTTTCAGAAGAAAGCCATTATCTACATTGTCCAATTATGAATCAGCAGTATGAGATCTTACCTGCTTTCAGTTCACAATTTCAGCTAGATTTTTGTTATCTGCTAATTGTAGAAAGAGTTCTTGCTGTCAATTGTAACCATAATAAAACCATAAGAAATAGGAACAGGTATAGGCCATTCACACCGTCAAATCTATTCTACTATTCAATAGGATTATTTATAATTTTACAATATTTATTGTAGTGCTTGTTCAAATAGTAGGGAAAAGCTAATTGCAGATGAATATGATTGGCTCCCAGATAGCTGAATGGACTGCTGGTATGAATGATATAGTCAAATATCTTTGGACCTTTTCAAAAGGAGATGGTCTATCTCTCTCTATAGCAAAAAATCTTAAATCCAAAGAAAGCCTTTGTTCAGCAGTATGCTGTTACTTTAAACCAATAGATTGTAGACTTTATCCGATATGAACCAATCATTCTATGCCTCCTGCAAGCAAGTGTAGGTACCTGAAGAAGTAACTGAGTCCTGATGATTCAAAAGTGTCATTTCAGTGAATCCTATGGAGAGACACTATTGAAATGGTTTTCCAGTTTCTTCGTCCATCTACAACACCAATTTTTTAGTCTGTCTGGGTCTATCTGTATGTGTGTGAAAGTGAAGCTTTATAACAGGGTTAGAGTTTTAATCAGTTGAGTTTTATTCAACAGTTCACAAATGTTTACCTGTAGCTAGACTTTATTTATTTGTAATGATTTGTAAATCTTGTTAATTACAGAAATCTGTTCATGCTTGCTGTCAATCTGGGTCTAAAGGGATAGGTTATAGGGAAATTTTGTGAACTTTGATAAAACCTTAACTTCCAAAGGACTGCCAATGTGAGGTATTATAATAGCAACAGACAATTCATAAAAACAGGATATACTTTCTAGTTTAGTGTGCTTTTAAATGTTTATGTTATGAGGTCAAGGGATATGGACAAATTTTCTTGCATTTTTAAAGAGGAATGACATGGTCAAGTAATTTTTTTAAAAAAAGTCTTCAAATTTGACATATTGTAGTAATTGGAACCATTGACTATGAAATCCCTGATTGGGGTTGTTAACCTGGGCCAATCAGGAGGCCCTGCCTGACCAAAATATAGAGTTTGGTTCATGATGAAACAGAGATGACCATTACATTTATATTTGCGTGATTAAGATTTCTAATTTACTAGCTGACACTAGTTACTTGTAAATTTGCTGAGTTTGCAATGCATCGTCAGTTTGAGAACCAGTCACCACCCATGTCACTGTTGAGATTTCTGGGTAAACACTTGAGTGAAAAATTATAAACAGGGGATTTAGAATCTCTTTAGTTCAGCAGATTGAGCTGGCTGGATACAGCCAGTGTACTCAGCACAAGTGTGAGTTGATGGTGGGATACCAGCCACTGTGCAATTATTTCACATATACACACTTGAAATTGTTTCTCTTACTCACTCATGCATGAAACAGAATGGGAAGATAGATTGATAAATTTAAAGTGTGACAAGTTACGGAGGTACGTAGCTCTTGAAGGCTGGTGACTTGACTAGCTTCTGCCTGAATTCCAAGGACCTTCAACCTTATTGCTGGTTCTTAACTTACCAGCTTGTTTGCAGTTTATAGCTATCAATATCCAATTTATATCTTCTTCTCAAGATAACAGTTGAAGACTTGTAAAGTTCCACCTGCAGCACATTTAGGATGACTGTTTTCTCTACTCAGGTGCTGCCAGACCAGCTGAGTTTGTCTAGCACTTCCTGTTTTTATTTCAGATGTAGGTTAAAGGAAATTTTATGAACTTCTGTTTTAGTTCATTTGTTTCCATTGGTTTACAAAGAAATCAGAGAGTTTAAAAGCTCAAACGTTTTGCTTGTTTGTCAAATGACCCTCTCTCCCCAGTGCCCAGTAGCCCAATTGTGAACATGGCAAATGAATTCTGTTACTGGATCAGTGGTGCTGGAAGAGCACAGCAATTCAGGCAGCATCCGAGGACAGGCAAAATCGACGTTTCGGGCAAAAGCCCTTCATCAGGAATCTGATTCCTGATGAAGGGCTTTTGCCCGAAACGTCGATTTTGCCTGTCCTCGGATGCTGCCTGAATTGCTGTGCTCTTCCAGCACCACTGATCCAGAATCTGGTTTCCAGCATCTGCAGTCATTGTTTTTACCTAAATGAATTCTGTTAGCCTGCTTATATGATTAGATGGGTGTTTGTGAAGTTTGAGTGATAACACAACCAATAGGAAGTCATTTGAAATTGCCAGCGAAGGAAACACAGTTGGTAGGATTCAAACCTGCACGGGAAACCACAAAGAACTTCTAACCCATCGCCTTAAACATGCTGCCACGACTATAGACCCTGCTTACATGATTAGATTAGATCTGAACAAATTACTTTCATAGCCAGGATCCAATTAATTATGTCTATTGTCTCAGCCCAGTGAGTACTCAGGTGATTGGCTGGATACTTTGCTAATGGGAAAAGAGATGGGCCGGATATAGGAATACTTGATAGAGGACTCCAGGAGAACAGATAATGATTGCTTATTTCATGCACACATAACACAGGGGCCAAAGCTCGCTTTGTCGAATTACAGAACTCTTTGGAGGTTTGTACAGAATATAGCATGCATTTACAATCACAATTATAATTCCCACGCTTGAACGTCCATGCTATTTCTGTTTCCCACTATCTTGTACTTGCTATCTGTTCCTACCCAAGGCTTTTGATTGCTACTAATCTTCACAGTCTAGATAACTTTCCTTGTTCATTCCCCTGTGCTTTATTAGCATGCTTATTACTGATTATATTGCTAAAGCTTTAAAACTTACTAATTTAACAGCTTCAGGTTTTATTTATACTTCTTCAAGTTAATTGTCTTTAGTGAGGGTTTGTTTGTAGGCTTTTTCCTTTCAATAGCTTTTGAATGTAAAATGTATACTGATACAAATGGTTGGTCATTTTGACGATGAATTTAAATCATTAGAAATCAGTTAATGGTTTTCAGCCAGTAAATTAATAAATTCATTTTGCATAAAACATGGTTTAAACAGATCAGATATTCACTTGAATTAAGTATTACTGCTTTTCTTAAGGAGATGAAGGCTTCAAGAAATCAAATTTGGTGATGGAAACCTTTAGATAATTACAGTACTTGACAAGAGTTTATGTGGAATTAGATACGTGCTCATTCAAAGAAAATTTAGCACTTGAAAATACAAGTAGTTTCAAGTACAAAGGATAAAAGGGCAGAACACTATCAGATCTATTCAATATCTTGACAGCCTGGAATATTAAAGGAGGAGTAGTTTATTCAGATTCAATTGGTTTATTCGTATGCTTCCATTAAATGTACAGTTGGATCTTTGAATTCACAGCAGCATTTGTTATTTTGTTTAATTGGTCACAAACTAAAAAAAAAACTACTGAATTTAAATGCAATTGGAGTGAAATTGTAAAGTCCAAAAAACTGGGTGCAGGAATTGTGATGCATGCATAACCCAATGCCTATTGATTGAAAGTTGGGCAATCCCAAGCCAAGCTTGTGTAACAGTCCATTGTAATAATTCTTCATGTAGCCAAGAATAGAGTAGACTTTTTGATCTGTGCTGAGCTTGCTGGTGGCTAAGTAATCCTCCAAGGACATGGTCAAAAGGCAATGCAAGCAGACTGCAAGGGATATCAATAACAAGAGTTATACTCAAGAACCTGGATGCTACATTACAATCTAACAATCTCACACAAATTTTCAATGTCTGTGAATGTATTTTCTGATGTCATATTGCCTAAGC
Source organism: Chiloscyllium plagiosum (assembly GCF_037043375.1). Lineage (NCBI taxonomy): Eukaryota > Metazoa > Chordata > Chondrichthyes > Orectolobiformes > Hemiscylliidae > Chiloscyllium > Chiloscyllium plagiosum. The sequence continues at coordinate 22,002,514 of NW_028270140.1, forward strand.
TTCAGCCACATACCAATCATCCATTTACAGTGATCTCACTCAATGAGGAAACATATCAAACAACATTCATATACTCACAAATGCCAACCTCTCACAATTAGCACTGCTGTAAGATTCACAGTTTGCACACTGTTTGAGCATGACAACCATGAACCAAAATCATTCCACCGGATTCACTGCCACTTTGTTGCAGGACATTATGAAATAGACTGGAAGGGCATAAATACACATGCAAATTCTAAACATCACCATCAGGCAAAAAATACTGCACCCTCCCTGCAAAAAAAACAAACTGATGGACTCGTTGCAGATGGTAGGACCAGACATCTCTTGCTTTTCCGCAATCCTCAAGGTACCCTTAACATGACATAATTCTTCTCTCAGATAACCAAGGGAGATAATTTAACTGGACCATGCAGGACACCAACTGATGATCAGGTCTATTATCAATTGCTTTCATGTTAACTATGAGGTACAACCATTGTCTATATTTTAAAGAGGTCAGCTTGTGACGAGTCAATGGCATCATTGGGTTATAGCTAAACGTTGCAAAATGGTGAAACTACTGGAGGTACATACACCTGTTATGCTAAATGATGCAGATGAATAATTCAATAGCCTATCAGAGATCACTAGATTTTTTTTTAACAAACAAAATGTAGTGTGCTCTGGGGAGCCTGAAAGAAAATCTGTATTCAATATTCAGGAGCCTTGAAAAAACCAGTGCCTCATTGACATGGGGCTTTGCGCAGAGCCTGTCAATTCCATTCATGTATCTGTGGTTGGTTATGTTCCACTCTAATTAGTTTGCATGGACAGCCCCTCAAAAAATGGAGGTGAAGTTGTCACTCCACTTCCTCTTCCATCTACCCCTCCTGTCCTTCTCTCTCCTCATGCTCTTGGTATGCAACTGATTGCAATATAACGGATGGTAAGGGTTGTCGTACCACAGTGGCGAAATCATGTGGTATATAGTAGACCAGCATAAATCACTCCAGCACACAGCACAACTAGTAAAAGCATTATTTAAGTGAGTTCGTGGTCAGCACTATTACATATGGCTACATAGTTTCAATCACTTGTAAGTCTGCAGCTGAGTTGTCAATCATGTTGGCATCATGTTGTTCAGGAACCACCGTCAGTTTGTCACAGCATGGCATGGCTGACTGCCACAGCATGAAGGTAACATGGCTGTTCCCAGTATATCAGGCACCAGTCGATATGATTCACTGCCCAGAGTCTCTAGAAGTAAAAATATTCATTCAGGTACTAGTTAGTTCAGATGCTAGGGGTGAAATCAAATATTCGTGATGCATCTAACTTGAAATCAGACTGGTGAACTGACAAATGGAAGATCATTTTATCACATGAAGGGGATATGACATCTGTAAATGTTAGGGACTATCTTTAATCCTGTTGAAGGCTGATAGAGGCAGATAGGTTAAGGGAAGACTACTCCATACAACAAAGTGGGGGAGACCATGACAATGTTATAAGGCTACGAAATATTTAACCTGGGAATGATATATTTGCTTCAGACAGATAAATTGGCCATCTCTTTTTAAATACATAGGACATATTGTGGAATGGGCAGTGCTGTGGGCACAAATGACACTGAGGCACAGTGATTAGCACTGCTGTCTCAAAGCATGTGGCACCTGGGTCAATACCAGCCTTGGGTGACTGTGTGGAGTTTATATGTTCTCCCTGTATCTGCATATGTTTCTGTCAGGTGCTTTCGTTTCCTCTCACAGTCCAAAGGTATGAAGGTTAGGTGCATTGGCAATGGTTAGCATGGGGTTACAGGGATAGGTTGGGAGTGGGGGTCTGGTTGAGATGCTCCTCAAAAGGTTACTGCTGACCCGATGGGCCTAATGGCCTCTATCTGCACTGCAGGGATTTCATCACATAAGATGGGATGAGAATTAGATAAGCATTTATTAACCTTATGAAAGATGTGAACTCTGTCAACATGTCAATGATCTCTATTTGTCTTGCAAGGACTTGTGAATTACAGTCGTCACCTTGTATGGCCTGTAATCCTCTGCTGATTGGAATAACCCATATGTTTGTATGGTGTATAAAAATAAAAGTCGAGAGTGTGGTGCTGGAAGAGCACAGCAGGTCAGGCAAAATTCAAGGAGCAGGAGCATCAATGCTTTGGGCATAAGCCCTTCATCAGGAATGAGGGTTGTGGACCAGGGGACTGAGAAATAAATGGGGGGTGGGGGTTGGTGGGCTGGGTAAAAGCTGGCTGAGAATGCAATAAGTAGAAAATTGGTTCTCCTGCTCCTTGGATACTGCCTGACCTGCTGTGCTTTTCCAGCACCCATACTCCCGTCTCTCGTCTCGAGCATCTGCAGTCCTCACGTTCTTCTAGTATAAAAATGAAACTCAAGTTACGATTGGCAAGATAGATTCTGAATGTTGTGTCCCAAGTATGCATGCTTATAAATAAAATCTGATGCCTTGTTTGAACGGTCAATCACCTTTATCTCGAGTATCATTTGAGAATACAACACCACACCAGCTGGACATTGAGGAAGTTCAATCTCTTTCAGTTTTGATATAGGACAGAACTTCCATCTGTAACTTCAAAGCAATGTGCATGTGATTAATGTCACAGTGTTCCACATGGAAGCCTGCAATCCAAGGGGAAGCCATATTGTCAGTTTCATTGAGTGAGAATTAAATAAAAAACAAAATATTGAGACACTCTGCAGCATCTGTGCAGAGAGAATCAAGGTTAACATTTCAAATCCAGTATGACTCTTCATTGGAACAGAGAATGGAAAGAGAGAGAGAAGAATTTTTTTCTTTATTCATTTGTGGAATGTGGATGTCACTGATTGGCCAATATTTAGTGCCTGTCCTTTGTTGCCAATGAGAAGGTGGTGGTGAGCTGCCTTCTTGAACTATTGCAATCCACCTACTGTGGGTTGACCCACATGCCATTAGAAAAGGAATTCCAGGATTTTGACCAAGTGGCAGTGAAGGATGGTGATATATTTCCAAGTAAGGATGGTGGGTGGCTTGGAGGGGAACTTGGAAAGTGGTGGTGTTCCCATATATCTGCTGCCCTTGTCCTTCTAGATGGAAGTGATCATGGGTTTAGTAGGTGCTGTCTGAGGGTCTTTGGTAAATTTCTAATTTGAATAGAGAGAGATTCAGTGGCTGACAGTAGCTGACAAACTGAGATGAGATAAATATCTTCATCTCCATTCTGAAAGGAGTAAATGTGAATATTGCAATTTCAAAAAGAAATACTTTTTTTAAGGTTTAGGTAGGGATATTGTTCCTGAAATACCCTCCTGGGGGGACAGGATTTTCTATTGTGAACTCCTCCCTATTCTCCTCCTTGTCCATCTTACCACAGCTTGACCTGTTTTCTTAGCCTCTGCTCAATCTTTAAGCCACACTATATTCCAACAGAATCACCTACAAGTGCTTGCATTGAAATCATTTGGGAAACACTGATGTTGCTATCAGCCGTGCTGAAATCAATTAATTGGAAGGAATCATCTCTGATAACCAAATTTATGCTATTTTTTGCACTCAGAATAAATGGAGGCAGAATGACAAAGACAGTTAGAAAAAGATCATCGGTGCTAGAAATGCCAACTTTTCTTTCAAATTGGCATTTAACTTGATGTAAGTGAGCTGAGATGTAAGGTGGAGTTTTAAGGTATAGTCAAAATACTGAAACTTTGAGATGGATAAATGTTGAGGGGAATCAAGTTGAGAATTGAATAGTGGTTATATAACAGTAGGCAAACTCAGTAAGAAAGAAAGGATAAAATGTTAAAATTGTAGAAAGAAAATTAATTTGTAATTAGGAGTGGTGTTGATATCACAGTACAAGTATTTGCAGTCAAATACAACACAGCATGCTCCCATCCCATAAGCTAAAGAAAGATAAATTTTGCAGCAACTATAGAAATAGAGAGGGGAAAATTCATAAATATAAATGAAAACTGAATAGAGGGAGAATTTTTTTGGAGCAAGTGATATGATAAAGTTTGATGTCTACAACAGTAGTGGATGCAAAGATTATTTATGCGTAGGCACTTGAGAGACATAAGCCTGCAGGACTATATGGAAAGATGGAGGAATGGAACTGTCTGGATTGTTCTTCACAGACCTAGCATGGAGTCAATGGGTTGAATAGCTTCCTTCTGTCCATAATGACTTTATGATTTGATGACAGTCTGGCATACTGAGTAACTTTATGGTAATTCCACAACTCAATATTTATATATTTTGACAAAATTCTACATTATGTTATATTTATATATCAAAATTAAATGGGCTACCTCGTGAAAAGTTGCATTTCCTGCTTGAAATAAAGATTGTGTATGCTTTATAAATAAAAATTAGTTTCAGTGTTATATTAGATACCGGGTAAATGTTCTGTCATATCTGATGCTGTATGCTGTTGGAAACATCCTCTCCAACACTGTTCATTTATAAAAGCATAAACCTGTATTAAAAATTCATATTATATTAAATTGATTTGAAATGGCCTCTTACAAGCACAATGTTATAAAGATTTTTTCTTTATCACTCTTCCACCTTATTCCATTATTTATTGCCAGAGGATATGAATTTTAAAAAATCTATCAATAGATCCAACATTCCATAACATATTACAAAGCTCCTCATTGAGATTATAAATTGTACGCAGCAAAGCCAATATATTGTATAATATTATCATCTTTGTCTTAGATTATGATGTTTATGATGAGGAAGGCTGTTCAGTCCATCTTAATTAATCCCATCTCGAAAGATGTTTGACACCTAATTTCAGTATCTAACAGCTTTTTAATGCTTGTAGTGGTTTAGCCATAACTGTCTTACCTGGGATCCATTCCATCTAGTGATCACACTTTGAAGAAAGATTTGCTCACATCATTCTAAATTGATATTTTACTGTTATAGCTTGCAACTCCTGTCCCTACTCTTGCAATTTACTTTAAGATAATATTATAAAATTAAACTTTCCTATCTTTAACTAGCTTGTATGTTCCGACAAGGTCAACTCATTCTAAGGTGATAAGGTAATTTTACTCTATTGTTATTTTCATTATTCAGTATTCTAACACGAAAAATCATTGTTGAGTCTGATCTCTGCATTGCTTCTATTATCTTAATGTATGGAAGCCCTGAAGATGCTGATTGATGAGAATGCTATATAATTTGAGTATAACTTCTAATTCTTTATATTCTGTTATGTTTAAAATCCTACCTGATTTGATGGTTGTGATCTCTGTATTTATTCAACATGTTTATTGTTAAGTCTCTGGCAATTTCTCAAACAAATATTCATAAGTTGTATACTGCATAGCTATTTTAACATTAATTATGATGCATCTGTGTTCATTGTGCCCTTCTCATGTGCAGTACTTTTAAGTTGTTAGAATTATATATTATCTACAATTAATCTAGTTGAATACTTAATTTATCCACCTCAGTAATGTCTGAGCTATCTTTTCCAAGTCCAGCTCCCTATTGAGCTTAGTTTAGTCAGCAAATTTGTCTCACTTGTAATGAATGCAATTTATTGATGTAAATGAGATACAGTAATGGTCCCCATGCCAATTTCTAGGGTATCGCACTTAATATTTCCTAACATAACTCATTCAATGACAGTGGATTGCTTTCCAATCCTCACCAATTTCCTTATAGGCCCATGAATTCTGACATATTTAAGAATGGCAAAATGTTTTTCTCATGGGATTTTGTCAAATGTGTTTGGAAGTTTAGGTACACTATAACACACAATTTTGTACAGTCCCATTGGGACAATGTCATCTAAAAGATTGAGCAATTTGTTTAGGTATATTTTAAAGTTCCATTATTTTATGTGGAGTGGAAATTAATCCTGTAAAAAGAGGTGAGTTTCAGAGGAGAATTTACGTTAGGAAGGATACAAAAGTGATTTTAAAAAAGAGAGACAGGGACAAAGACAGAAAGAGAGAAAAAAAATGCAATCTGAAATTGAAACAGGAATTGCAATTAAAATACTTTGAACCTGTCAGTTCTAAGGATGAAATAAACAAATCTGCATAATAAGCTCCAACCACTCCACTGTGCTGATTAAGTGTCTTCTATCTCCCATTGTTTGTACATTCTTTTGTACATATTATTGCTCTGTACCATTTCATTGATTTTTTTTATGCCATTTAATATTCTGCAATTTATAATTTTGCAGGGTAAATAATCCATCAATTTCACCTGTAGTGTATTTGTTTATTCTCTCCTCTTTCTTTCCCCTGTTTTCCCTTGCTTGGTGAACTATTCACTTCCATTCAATCTTCAATTTTGATGAAGGGCACACGTTCAAAATATCACCATAAGGCTTTTTCATTTATAGAAGTCAACAGACCTGCTGTGTAATTTCTGCATTTTCAGTATTACTTGATATTTGGAGTAATCTTTGGCAGCCAGAAGTCTAACAAGTTTTCCTTTGATGGTATTGGAGTAGCTTTCTCATACTGTTAAGTGGTTGAGTACAATCAAAACAGCATTGCGCAGCATCCTTTTGTTTCACCAATGTTTCTCTTCACTGGTATCTTTAGTGTCCTTCAAGATTATCTTTTTAACTTCCTTCTATTCCAGTCCCCTTTGTGACAGTATCCTAAAACACTAAATTAAGGGACGACTCTTCACTAGCTCATTTGACCCCTCAAATCATCTCTACATTGTCAAATTTGGCTGACATCTAGTACCAGATGAACAGTAATTTTGTCCAATCAAATATTGGGATGACTGAAGCCATTGATTTCAGTCCCCATTGCAGACCCTAGCTACAGACTCCATCCTCTCCCTAGCAACAGTCTGAGACTTAGCTTGTCTTGTCACAACTGTCACTTTCGAACACAACATGATCTTCCAAACAAATATTTGCATTGTCTAAGATGCTTATTGTCTCTCTATAATATTCCCCAGTAAGGAAACATTGATGGAAAGCAATTAATATCAGATTTATAGAAGTGGTCCATAATGATGGTTAAATTGAGAGTGAACTCTATTTGAATAAGTTAAAGTGTCTGTGCAAAGCAATGCATACAGAGCTTACAACAAAATGGGAACTGGAGGTAGCAATGAGTTAGAGAGAGAAGATGTAAGAATGATTATTGAGAAATGGTTATTTAAAAAAATCAGGATGAGAAATTAAGCATTGTGGGACATACTTATTTAGAAAAAAGATAGGAAGAAGAAAGAGAGGTAGGGAAGCTGTATTTATTCAGGATAACAATGGTAGTAGACAAAGATGGCACAGGCGTCAGCAGGACAAAATCCGATTGTATATGGATAGAGATAAAAGATACTATAGGCTAGATCACACCAATAGGACCCACCTACTGATCATCTAAAAGTGGAAAGCAGGGGAGGAAGGACTATGCAAACAACTTATGGAATTGAATAAAAAATGTTGCTTATTCTTTGGACACTTCTACAAGTTTTTGTATTAAAAACATTTTTTCTAAGCCCTCTTGTCAGTCAAGGAATAAAAGAATTCGGTTTTCAGTTCAACTCAATTTTATTAACAGATCATTTTTAATAAAAACACCGTGGAAAAGTTCTGACATTCTCTATCTAGCTTTATTTGTCTGAGAGAGGACATTACCTACAAAGATCCATATATCTGAGCTAAGCCATTGGAATTTCCAATGTAGGGCTGGTTCTCCTCTATGGAGGTGGGTCTCACAGGTCAGGGATCTTCTCCTGCATTGTCTTGGGTTGCTGCCCATCTTTTGCTACAAGTCTTGTTGTGAGTCTATGTGCAGCGAGTGACTTCAAGGTATGTAGTCTTATTCCCTTTCACTCCAAAACTTCTGAATGTTCTCTGGTCTGTGACTAATGGGATGATAAGGGGGCTTGAAAGTATCCAGTGGGGTCACACTGATACTCACCATGGTTGCCATGCTGAGGAGGTGTAAAGAGCACATCCTCAGGCACTGGTTGGAAGTCAAGGCGCCAGTAAGCCTGATCGATGCTTCTTAAATACTCAAACATTGGGTTGGTTGCAATTGGCCCCCCCTGAACCTTTGTGACCTCTTCGCCATTGGTCCCCGCTGTTCTCTGCAGGCAATAGCTGCTGGCTGCTGTTTAATTTAGTTTAGCCAATTTTCTGCCAGCCCTGATTTCTCTGCCTATGGATCAATTTAGAACATGCAATTTTGGGCACGTGGTCGCTTGACCACAAAACATAGAACAATAATCATAGGGAATTTCAACTACCTTCATCAAATTTGATAGAATAGCTGGTTAAACACGATAGGATTACAGAATTTCTACAATGTGTATAGGATTATTTTCTAACCCATATATGGGAAGATTTGCTAGAACATCGAGAAATGGTGACAGAACAGGAACAAATAAGAGAAGAAAAAATAAAGCATAGATTTCAAGCCCACGATATAATATATTTTAAAATGATAATTTTGACAATGTTATGATCCGAGACCATATGCCTAATTTTGGTTAAAACTACTGCATCACAGCACCAGGGACCCAGTTTCAATTCCAGCCTCGGGTGATTGTCTGTGTAGAGTTTGCACATTCTCCTTGTGTCTGTGTGGGTTTCCTCTGGCTGCTCCAGTTTCCTCCCACAGTCCAAAGATGTGCAGGTTAGGTGAAGCGGCCATGCTAAATGTTCCGTAGTGTTAGGTGCATTCATCAGTGGGAAATGGGTCTGGGTGGGTTACTCTTCGGAGGGTCGTTGTGGACGTGTTGGGCCAAAGGGCCTGTTTCCACACTGTAGGGAATCTCATCTTTTCTAATCTTTTGTTTAAAGTAGACAAAATTTGAAATTCACGTTACTTGTGACAAGAATAAAGTTTTAAAGAAGCAGAATGTTATTTTCTTGGTAAAATTTAGCAAAGCAAAGAATCCCCAATATTTATCTTGGACTCTTGCATCCAGAATTAATTCAAGGTAAACATGAATAAACAGACAAACTGTGGTCATTTTCACCACAAACTGTGGGAGACACAACCAAGTCATAGAACAAAAATATTTCACAGCAAAGACTAGAGTAATGTTTGAGTCATAAAACTATTTAAACACCTTTCTTAATCGTGAGGAATTTCAGCTCTTCTCTTTTGAATGTCTAGCCCCTGATTTCACTCAGAATTCATTCCAACTCATGTTTCCGAAAGGCAGTTCATCTCCTAACTGCACAATGTCTTCTGAGATTTGAATCCACTTCATTTATAAGATTGCACTGCAGCATATTGCTTGCTACTCTAAATAGAACCCCACTGCTTTCCTTTGCCCTGACGGCCAGTTCATCAACAGAAACCACTTTTCACAGGCTTTCTCTTCACTCAGCTTTCTACCCTCTAGCTGCTGAGATGATTGGAGCTTCAGGGCTTTCCTTATCCCTAGCTGCCCAGAGTAAAAAGCCAGTAGCCTTCAGTTCCTTTCTCAAATCGCAATAGGCTTCCCTGAGTCCAATGACATAGAACCAATTAACAGCAGTACATTTGCTGCAGATCCCCTTCTCCTTCTCCTCATTAACTGTCGAACTAACTGTTCACTAACTACTGTTCACAAATCCTTGAATTTATCCATTTGACATTTCAGGACATTATAATATGGTCCCTCCTCCATTCCTAGGTCAGATCAAATGTCGCTATCAATGGAAACTTCCACGATTATTCTAATTTCTAATTAATCCACTCTTCTTCTCTATCTCTGTTAATTTATAGAACACAGAGAGATAGTTTAAAACATTACTTCATGACAACATACATAAACTGCATGAATAGGCTGGGTTTGTGGGCAGAGGATTGAACTAAGGAAAACAAAGTAAGCAAATCTGATGGTAAACAATGATACAGATTAACAATGGGAAACGTATAAAACATGTCCAACAGAGTGTAGGAAATATATATTCTGCTGAAAGGAAATTAAACAAAAAAACTCAACAATACTGGGATTCCTTGAATGACTAACAACAGAAGGAAACAATTGTGTTTTAGGATAGACACACTTTAAGTACAAAGACATCAGAGGACTGCATGACAAGAGAGAGAATGTCAAGAGATTAGGAGAAAAGTGAAAAAACAAATAGAGAGAAAAGGAAACATAAAATTGAATAATCAAGGAATATTAAACATTATAAAACATTTTACAGGCATATCCATAAAAATGTAAAACTGCGATGTAAATGGGGCCATTATGTGATAGACAAGGAACAATAGAGTCATCACACAAATATAAAAATAATCATCCAGCTTGGTTATATACCAGGGAGACAAAACAAGCAGACATGACATTGAACGTTGAGGTGACTAATGAAACAGGAGCATTTAAATGAAACATATACCTATATTCAATAAATTAATCAATCTCCAGGAGGCTAAAGCCCCAACCCCAGATGGATCTCATTCACACATTTTAAAGGAATCTATGGAATAGATAGTAGGGGCATTGCTAGAAATATTAAATTTAATTTGTAAACAATGAGCAGTGCAAGCAGGCTGGTTGTTTGCCAGTATGATTGTTTGTAAATGAATGGTTGAGGTGAATTGTGATCATGAAGCATCCAGGAATACAATGGTGAGGACAGAGTTGGATGAAGTTTGGGTTGGACAACCCATGATCACCAAATACCTGTTCTGATTTTCCGGTTAGGAATTGGGAATTGAAAAGGAGAATTTGAATAATTCAGTTTGGGTTAATAATGAGAGGCTAAGTCCAGATATTGGTTTAGATTTGCTGTACCTCTTCCCAAAGATATGCAGAAATAAGTGAATAATAACGAAATGCAACACTTTAAAGCTAAGGAAGAAAATGAGAAAACATTTTCTTAGTGTCAATGTTTTTTCATTTTGCCATATTTACCAGACTTTCTCACCATTGCCCACTCCACACAAAAGGTTAAAGGATGAAAATTCAACCACAGAAAAGCCACATCTTCAAGAAAAAAAAATGGTGGACGCATGAGAATAACAGAATCTAGTCCTCTCCAATCCAACAATCCTGACTTGGAAGGTTTTGCTCACTACTGGCTCAAAATTGTTGAACCTTGTAATATTTTGCAAGGATGTTCACTATGCAGAGTTCAGTGGTTCTGGAAGGTAGCTTACCAGTATGTTCTCAAGAGCAATTAGACATGGGCATTAAACTCAAGTTACAACATCTCATGAATGAATAGCAAAAATCATTGAAATGCCCTTGTAACTATGGTAAAGCCAATTGCCCATTCCTACAAATTTATTACTAGGCATCAATGAAAATTAAACTGAAGTCAATAAAAAAGAGGTTAGCTCTGTTTATCACAATAAATTTTAATGGTGCTGTAATCTCCAGTAACAAATAATCATTTCAAAAAGTTTATGTAGAAGATGCTGGGAGCTACAGAATATAATTACTTGTCTCTATAGGAACCTAGAAGATACAATGATAAATAGCGGTACATTCTGAAATGCTGCTGCATATCAATTACCTTAAAGAGAGACTCAAGCCAAATCATTACTGGTTGGAATGATAATGACGAAGCTTTGTAGGAGATAAAATGATGGATCGCTGACACAGGAGTAAGTGGGGTTTGGTGTTGATGTGGTCAGTGGTAAATTACCTAGTCCTAATATATTTGCTATTGTTTAACTGTAAAACTGTTGCACTGGGAGCAACTCGGTTACCCATGAAATCAGAAAATTTGAAAGCAAAGTGTACAGCGCTGAAATTTTGCAGCAGCTCAGTTCCTGTTTTCTTTTCGCACCATCTTGCAACTTCTTTAGATGGAGGTGAGACTGCCCCAAAAATATTTAATTTGATCCACTGTGTCATCATTGAGTTTGTTGCTTCCCCAACTGTGTGTATTTATTTTCTGGTCTGGCAATAAAGGGGTCTATAGGAATTTTTCAGCTGCTAACTCAAGGGTTTGTGCCTGAAACATCAACTCTCCTGCTCATCCGATACTGCCTGACCTGCTATGCTTTTCCAGCACCACACTTCTCAACTGCTAACTCCAGATATTGTTTTAGACTTGCTGTACTTCTTCCCAAAAGTATTTGGTTTTGTTTTCTTGTTTGCTCTTCACTTTCTTTCTTTTTGAATATATTATTCTGTGTTAGATCTGAAGGTTGGAATGCGTAGTTTTGTACTCTGACATTATAACTGGTTCACTCTAGGACCAGTCAACATATTCAAGGATGAAAGTGCATTTAAATTGATCAAGTAGTTAACTAAAGAGGAGAAAGAAATACATACATCATTAAAAGCTGGAACAAAAGTGACAACAAATAGATTTATGAAAAACCTCATAATGAATGTTTATTCATTATGAAATTGATTTCATCCATTTTCTGAAGCAGTTAAAAGTGTACACAACACACAACTAATCATTGGAGGTCTCCAAGTCAATTATTACATCATAGACTACTTCCTGTTTTAGAAAAGATGTATCAATGAAGAATATTAGTGGATGTCAAAACCACTACAGTAGGTGAAAGTGAGGACTGCATTTGCTGGAGATCAGAGTTGAAGAGTGTGGTGCTGGAAAAGCACAGCCAGTCAGGCAGCATCCGAGGAGCAGGAGAATCGATGTTTTGAACATCAGCCCTTCATCAGGACTCAGCCTCATTCCTAATGAAGGGCTTATGCTCAAAACATCCATTTGCCTGCTTCTCAGATGCTGCCTAACCAGCTGTGCTTTTCCAGCACCACACTCCGCTACAGAAGGTGTAAGGGAAGATAAAGAGGGGGCAATGTCACTCACTGGAGAGATGGAGAACAGACACAGTAAGAAACCTTCATCTGTAAGAATTGTGAGCCGGCCTTTTATGAGTGTCGTTGAAACAGACAAAGAATACATGGATAATACTGATACTGCATCAAAGAAAAATCACATACAGGCTTCATCCGAGTTAAGGAAATGAACTGAAAGGGTGTGGGGTTGTCAGTAGGTTTGAATTAAGGGAATTCAAGAAAAATATACAGTTAGCCAACACTGTAAATTATGATCAAATTTTAAGTTTGCTTAATGAAGTCAATTCATTGGGTTCGAACGAAAACCTCCAGCATTGATAAGGGCCCATCAGAAAAGCTGCAAATTTAGGGGGAATAAAGTTACATAGGACATAGGACATAGAACAATACAGTGCAGAACAGGCACTTTGGCCCTTGATGTTGCACCAACCTGTGAACTATTACACCACATTAATGCCAAGCAAAAGGATGACAGTAAATAAAGTGAGGCTTAATCCTTGAGAAAGTGAGAATGGGGAGTTAATTGTCAATGATAAGGAAATGGCAGATGAAGTAATTAAGTATTTGCTCTTGTCATCCCTACTGGAAAGACTGCTGAAGATGTACCCAGTCTTAAATAGTTAAATTATCAAGGTAACTTGGCCAACATTCCCTTAAACATTGACAGTGATCTCATTGAGATATTTCAATGTTAATGGGATTCAAAAGATGTATTTTGTCAGGGGAAACCAGAAGTAAGGATGCAACCTCAAAGTTACAGTGAGTGAGGGCACAACTTCTTTTGACGCAAAGTGCAGCAAAAGTCTCGAATTCCCTGATCCATAAGGCCACAAATGCTGTGTCAATTGAAATATTCCACAATGAAATGGGCCGTTCTAACTTATGCTTAGACACTGTAAGTAATGCTACTGCTTTCCTTTTAATCCTCGTTTGTATAATAACATTATATTGTTCTGGATGTAGGTTTGCTTGCTGAGCTGGAAGGTTGTACCCTGTACACTAAGCTAGCAGAACCTCAACCTGAGCTACAAATCTTTTCAAAACATTATATTGTTTTATTCTGGAGGATTTTACAGGTAGTTATCGGATAACGCACACACTGGCAGCGTGATTTGCTTAAGATGTCACTGACGTTTTAAGGGACAGGACTTTCAAGAATGCTTATCTCTGTTCGCAATCACATGATTCCAGCAGTGATCATTTCAAGCGCTTCGTTCTGCTCATGCGCTGATGTCAGTTGCCCAAAGAATAGCTTTCTGTGAGAGGTACTGTACAGAGAGCAGCTTTCTGGGAGAGATACATTGAATAGCTTCCTGCGAAATGTACACTACTGCTAGATTATCCCTTTTAGTGAAAAAAAAATGGATGGGCATAGTGACAAGAGTGTTAGCAAGAAACATCCTGATGATTAAATTGTGGGTGGTGAATGCAAAGAAAAGGCTGTAACACTGGAAGAGAAGCTAGATGTTATAAAGTGTTTTGAGCGGAAGGAGATAACATGTGATGTAGCTGAGTGAGTTTACCTTATGTAACATGATGACTCTCCGCCCCTGAATTAATAATATTTTTTAAATGTGTTGTGTTAAATTTAATTTTTGTTTCGATGATAAATATGATATATACCTTCATTCAAACTGTGATATATTTTGTGTTAAACTTGTGGGTGATTTTTTGCGTGATCGTGAGTGATATTTTTTGCTGGTTTGCCCTGAAGCCCACTTTTCCCAGAGGCCCCGTTATTTCTATTAAGTGATTTTCTATTAAGCAAGGTTTTGCTGGAACACAACTCTGGTGTTTTGCAGAACTACCTGTAGCTACGTACTTGTACCTAAGATGACAGTATTAAAGGCAGCCATTGTAAAAATGTTTCACTGTGCTTCTGTACTGGAGTACACATGACAATAAAGGATATTCACATCCACAGAAGGTTTGATTCAGTAAGGGTATCGAGACATATATATATGAAAGCTTGAGTAAATTAATGAGTTACAGGTCTCAGAAAACTAATTAATCATAGTGTAATTGAATTGTTGCTGTGACAATTATTAAAGGAAACTCCAGTGATATAGAAGCTCTCCAAACCATGTTATTCTTTGTTATTTTACTCTCTTGTTCATTCAATTAAAATCAATCATAAACTTCAACTAATAACAAAAATATAACTTTGACATTTCTTAATTGCAGTCGAGCTAAATGACTTCCAAATGAAGATTTAATCTTACAATGAGTTTGTTGCAGTATTAGAGCGGAATGTTTATGCCGCAGACACAATTAAAATGCCAAAATCAATGTCTCAACTCAGCAAATACCAGAAATGTTGCTTTCTGTGGTAAATAATCTTAATATTGATCTTGATTACAGCAGACGTTATAGAAAATCATTCTTGTATGCCAGTAAATGTGCATGCTTTTAAAGCTGAAAAAACAAATTTGAACAAGTTTCAAATTACAAGAGGTTGCTCCTTAGTTCTTGGAAGTGGTCAATATGGTAATGACACACAGTGTATGCCTATTATCATGTTGCAGAGCTGAAAATGTGTTGCTGGAAAAGCGCAGCAGGTCAGGCAGCATCCAAGGAACAGGAGAATCGACGTTTTGGGCATAAGCCCTTCTTCAGGAATAAGCTTGAAGAAGGGCTTATGCCCGAAATATCGATTCTCCTGTTCCTTGGATGCTGCCTGACCTGCTGCGCTTTTCCAGCAACACATTTTCAGCTCTGATCTCCAGCATCTGCAGTCCTCACTTTCTCCTCAAGGATTTATTATCATGTTGCATACAACACCTGAACCAACCCAATACTTAAAACCTTTTAGTTTTGTGGCTTTAAACAAAATGTAATAATAACCTCCTTTTTTTAGATCACAGCTTCTCATTATAGGATTAGAGTCAATGGCATGTGTTGTTTTCTGATTTTGAGATAAGATGCATTACTTAGGGCTTAAGATATTAGCTATGAGTTCCACTAGTTCTAAACCTATTCTCAGAGCAAACTTCAAAAGAAGTCTGTTCGGTGGCAGAAGATATGCTCACCTTCAAATTGGAGCATACTTGAAAATGACTAAACAATGAGAGACAAACTTACTATTTCAGAAATTTGATAATTTACAGTGCAAATGCACCTAATTCAACTTCACCCTTTAGAAAAGAGGAATGAATCAGTTGCATAATTTTTCAAATCTGAGCTCACAGATTTTAATTATTAACTATCGTTGGCTGTAACATTGTTGACTGAAATAATTTGAAACAAGTTTCTCAGTGATTTCTAATTCTGAAAGCTGCAGTTTCTACAAAGCTAAGCCCTTACCATGAGAGATCGCTAAGGCCATTTCCATACAATTGAAAATGAAGCAGGAACAGGAATACAAACATATGTAAGGTTAGGGTACAGCAGCAGCAGAAACCCACAAGCTAGCGGGCACTTTCTTTATAGTCGACAGGCCATTCTAATCTTCCAATGATATCTCCGGTCCGGAGGTACCTTGGATGAGTATGCTACCACCATCACAGACTTTATCAGCAAATGTGTAGAGTACTGCATACAGAGGAAGTTAATCCAGGTGTCCCACAACAGGAAACCCTGGATGAATCAGGACATACAGAAACTGCTAAAAACCAGGTGTGAGGCCTTCAGATCAGGAGACCCACTCAGATATAAGGAATCCAAGTATGACCTTCGCAGGGCCATTAAGATAGCCAAGGACCAATACCGATCCAAACTAGAGATGCAGACAGACACCCAGTGACTGTGGCAAGTACTGAATGACATCACCGGTTCTAAAGAGAGACAGTGCAAGATAGCAGATGATGACATATTGTCTCGACACCTTCTATGCTCGCTTTGAGCAGACTTTTGGTAGAGAGGTAACACCCATTCCGACAAGCCCTGACGAACCTAGCCCAACAGTCACTGCATCAGAGATCAGATCAGTTTTCCTTCATGTGAATCCAAGGAAAGCGATGAGACCAGACGGAGTACCAGGCAATGCACTCAGAGCATGCACAGATCTTCTTGGACATCTTCAATCTCTCCCTGCCTGTTTCATGAGATCTAACATCATCGCTGTGCGTAAAATGGCTCATGCAGCATGTCTCAATGACTACTGCCCAGTGGCCTTAACTTCGGTGGTCACAAAGTGCTTTGAAAGGGTGGTCATTGCATTAATCAACTCCAGCCTGCCCACTACACTTGACCCACTCCAATATGCCTATCAGACCAACAGATCTATGTCAGATGTTTTATCACTTGCCCTTCACTCCTCCCTAGAACACTTGACACCAAGAACAGTTACGCAAGAATCCTACTCATTGACTACAATTCAGTCTTCAACACTATTATCCCCTTGAAAGTGATTACTAAACTTAGTGATCTCAGACTAAGCCTCATTCTCTGCAACTGGATCCTTAGTTTCCTGACCCACGGGCCACAATCAGTGAAGACTGGGGACAATATTTCATCCTTAATGACACTCAACACTGGTTACCCCCCCATGGGTGCGTACTCAGCCTCCTACTGTACTTGCTGTATACCCATGACTGCATTGCCAAATACCAGACTATTGCCATTTACAAGTTCGCTGATGACATCACCATAGTCGGTCGAATCTCAGATGGCGACGAAACAGTCTATAGACAGGAGGTGGAAGACCTGGAAAAATGGTGCACTGAGAATAACCTAGCTTTGAATGCTAACAAAATGAAGGAACTCATTATTGACTTTTGGTGGGTTGTTACGCATGCCCCCCTACATGTAAACAGCACAGAGGTGGAACGATTGGAGAGTGTCAAGCTCCTGGGAGTGATCATCGACAGCAAGCTTTCTTAGACTCTTCATGTGGATGCACTGGTTACAAAGGCCCAACAATGTCTCTTCTTCCTCATGCAGCTAAGGAAATTTTCATGAACGCGAATACCCTTGCCAACTTTTATAGGTGCGCTATCGAGAGCATTCTGTCTGCATGTATCACTACCTGGAATGGGAACTGTACCATTCAAGATGGGAGATGGTTACAGAGAGTGGTGACCTCGACCTGGACAATCACAAAGGCCAACCTCCCATCTATAGAATCCCTCTACCAGGCCCACTGTCAAGGAAAGGCCGCCAGCATTCTCAAAGATCCATCCCACCCTGGCAATGTTTTTCCACAACATTGTGGGCGGCACGGTGGGCGGCATGGTGGCACAGTGGTTAGCACTGCTGCCTCACAGCGCCGGAGACCCGGGTTCAATTCCCGCCTCAGGCGACTGACTGTGTGGAGTTTGCACGTTCTCCCCGTGTCTGCGTGGGTTTCCTCCGGGTGCTCCGGTTTCCTCCCACGGTCCAAAGATGTGCAGGTCAGGTGAATTGGCCATGCTAAATTGCCCGTAGTGTTAGATAAGGGGTAAATGTAAATGTAGGGGTATGGGTGGGTTGCGCTTCAGCGGGGCGGTATGGACTTGTTGGGCCGAAGGGCCTGTTTCCATACTGTAAGTAATCTAATCTAATCTAATCTAATCTAAAAACAAAACCTGTACCATCAGGGAGAAGGTACAGAAGCCTGAACACATGCACCAGCCGGTTTCACTACCTGACTGTTGTTAGAATACTGAATGGACTCACAAACGCTTAGCATTCGCCTGTACCTGTGTTTTTGTTTTGCCGCTGTTTACCTATTATTTACTATCTATGCTGCTTAACTATGTGATCTGTATCGCTAACAAGACAAAGCTTTTCACTGTGCCTCAGTACACGTGACAATAAATTCAAATTAATTCAATTCAATTCAAGACGGGTCTGCTTGAGAAGAAGTAGATTCAGTAAGCAGAGGAATTTTATCTGAGTTGAAGCTTACCTCCCAGCACAAAACACAGACTAACCAGATCAATGGATTTCATGTCACAAAGTTATTTTACTGCAGACACATATATTTGCAGCAAATACTCATTATCATTCTGACCACAACCGCCTCCTTCAGTGATACTTGCCTACACTATGGTATCATTAAAGCCAGTGAAAAGGTATGAATTATTCAAAATCTTTCCAGACAATGGTATCCCTCCATGTCCAAGGATTCCAATGTTGATTCAACATCAGAGGGGGCTGATTGGAATGGTCACAGGAGTGTCATCAGCAATCTCAGATGTATTCCTGTGCAGGGGGTTCAGCTCAATGATAAACAGGGTGAAAACATTATGGCGGAGCCAGATCCCAGAGACCCTGAAATAGATTACCTGAAGCTCTCAGAAGCCACTTTCCACAATGCTCTCCAAACAATTTCCCAGAGCCTTAAGGTCACTGAGGATGCTCCAATGGGCCTGGATGCCCCTTTGTATTGATAGAGGGACACAGTCTTTTCTGGTGCCCCATGCATTATTGGCACTACACCATGGTGTGGAATGAGAACATAAAATGTTGGAAATGCTAAAAATGCTATGTGGCATTTTTGGAATGCGAAACAAAGTTAACATTTCAGACTGATAACCTTTCATTACAACAGAATCTTTAGGTAAGTTTTATACACAAACATAGCCATATGTTTAGGGCAGACACCAGAACATCCGAGTCCATATGCTTGGCAATGAAAGATTGACTTCTGAAAGCTGCTGCTTATCATTGTCAGATTTTGTTTTTGGCTGATCTGTTTGAAATAAATTAATGTGAAGGAGTCACGCATCAATAAAAAGACTGGTAAAAATGACCAGGGGAGGTAAGTAGCTTAATATGACTGATCTGCTGAGTTTATTAAACATCTTTATACCCTGAAAGGACACCCTGGATTTCAAGTAGGTAGCAGAGACTTTCGTAGACACCACTAAGGGCAAGTATTCATAATGGATCATTAATCATTAAGACCAGCATCCTGTCACCCACCCCATCACACTCTACCCCCCCAAAAAACTGTTTATCTTATTATCTGTGAAATGGAAGCTATGTCAATATTCAAGACTATGTTGGATAATTAGGTGAGTGATTGGCAAACAAAATGAATACGATTAGAATGATTTGTTTTTGTAGAAGGTAATTATGGCCATTGACTGAGCCACTTTCTGTCTCATAATTCATATGCAGTATTAGGAACCATCAGATTTTCATGGTGATCATAAGGCACATTTTTCTTTAGAAACAGTGGAATCTGTAAAAATTGTGGGTCACAATTGGTCACAACAGTGGGACACAACTAACAGGAAGAAACCCAATAAAGGCTTTCTGGAATATGCATTACTTTGCATCTGTTTGGAAAACTATTTTCAATCCCCATCAATGCATCCATCATTTAATAAGTCAATCATTGAAAACAGCTAAAAGATTTAAGCAGTTTCCATTTCTATTATTGAAAATTGCAGTGCAGTCACACTTGCAATATGTTAAGTACTTAATGCATTTTGGACACAAACAGGTATTCACTTAACAGTTCACACATAAGTGTGATATATTTGCTCATCTTTGACTGTAATGATGAGATTTAACTCTCTGCGCTGGATGGTTTGTTTTCAGATGTTTGTCACCATCCTAGGTAACATCATCAGTGAGAGTCTCCGGTGAAGTGCTGGTGGTATGTCCCATCTCTCTATTTATAGATCTTGTTTTTTTTAAATTGGGTGATGACATTTCTGATTGTCTTTTTCAAGAGAAGGTAGATAGGATCTAAATCAATGTGTTTATTGATGGAGATTTGGTTAGAATGCCATGGCTCTAAGAATTCAAATGTCTTTGTTTTGTCTGTCCTCGGATATGTCTGTTGTCCCAGTCAAAGTTGTGTCCTTTTTTGTCTGTGTGTATGGAGACAAGCAGGAAACTTGCTATCAGGTTGCATGAACACAAACTAGCCACCAAAGGACATGACCCACTATCACTAGTTTCCATACGGGGTGGGGTGGCCAGTTCTCCCAGCTTAACTTTTCTCTGGTTTACTTTGGTTTCGTTTTAGCAAGCAGTCAGCTTTGAGGCTGCTGGTCAAAGAAACAGTTCCTCCTCTCTCTCTCTCTGACATGTCTCCTGTAAGACCATGTGTTTGATTTTTCCTTTTTGCCAAGGGGTGTTTATGGGGATTGTTGTGAGTATTTGGAACAGCACCATTAAGTGGGGATAATCTGTTGAGTTTTCTGAAAGGTTGTTATTCGATATTCTATTCTCATTGTTCATGTTTCATTTATTAATCTTGCAAATAAATTCTGTTTTGTTTAAAACGAAGTGATTTGGCCAGCTGCATGACTCCTGGGAATCCACTGTACACCTGATTAAAACAACTAGCAAAGTTAGGGTCTGGGCTACTTCCTTGAAATGTTTTGAGAGAGCCTGGCCTGGTCTGTAATAATAAGAATACAAAGTCAAGGAGAAATCTAATATGTATGCTGCATGAGATGAGAGAGCTGATTGGTGGAAAGTGGATATTATTTTGCTGGACAACATTTGTTGGATAACCCTGAGTGTGCAAAAACTTATGCTGACAATTTATGTAGTATTATCATTCAGGATTACAGTGAGCTGCACTTATATGTACTGAAAGCCATATATATTAATACATTGAGCCCAGCAGAAAACAATCTGTGCCTGTTTCAACTCAGCAAAAAAGATGACAAACATTTGCTGATTCATTTCTCAGAACAGTCAGAGTTCTCTGCTTATTTTAATATTTTCACCTTAACTGTCTGTTAAGTGACCATCAACATTAATGCCCATTAACAATCACACTGTGCGACAGTTGTGAACAGAAATTAGTTTTCCCATTCGATATGGACATTGTGCATTTGTGGTTTCACATAAATGATCCACGTTCAGAGAAAATAGGAGCAGCGGGAGGCCATTCAGCCCTTCAATCCACTATTCAAGTTGATCATGGCTGACTATCCAACAGAGTACCCTGTTCCCGATTTCTCCCCATACCCTTTGATCTCTTTAACCCTAAGAACAACATCTAACAATTTCTTGATAAATTTCAATGCTTTGGCCTCAACCAATTTCTGTGACAGAGATTTCCAACTGCTCTCCGCTGTCTGGGTGGAAACGTTTATCCCATATATCTTACATCATTTCCTTAGAATGTGAACCCTGGCTCTGGACTCCCCAGTCATGGGGAACATCTTTCTTGCATTTGCCCTGTCTAATGCTCATAAATTCATAGAGATCTACAGCACAGGAAAAGGCCCTTTAGCCAATTGAATCTGTGCCGTCAAAAACAAGCATCTTAGACTGTGATCCTTAGGACATTGGGCACATCTTTCCTGTGTTCACCGTGTCTAATCATGTTCAAATTTCGTAGGTTTCCATGAGATTTACTGGCATTCTTCTGAGCTTCATGAATGTCTTCCTAACCAACCCAGTCTCTCTTCACACATCAGTCCTGCCATCCCAGGAATCAGTCCGGTAAACCTTTGTTGAACTCCCTTCTTAGCCGGAACATTGTTCTTCAAATGAGGAGACCAAAACCACACACATTATTCCAGGTGTGGTCTTTCCAAGACCCTATACAATTGCAGTAAGACACCCCTGTTCCAGTACTCTCACTCTTTTCACTGTAAAGGTCAACGTGCCATGTTTCCTTAAAATAATGAACTGCAGATGATGAAAATCCAAAACAAAAATTTGCTGGAAAAATTCATCACATCTGGCCTCTTAACTAAATAAATGCACACGAGCAATTGGAGATGGGTAATAAATGCTGGCCTAGCCAGAAAAGTCCACATATTGTAAACAAATTTTAAAAATGAAATTCTGCTGTCACAGTCTTTGGCAGATTGGGGGAAAGGGGGTGTGGAAGGACATACAGTACACACCAGGCAGCACGTCCCACATAACCCACGCATACTGGGTTCTGCAAAGCTGGAGCAGGCAAAGAATGATGTGATGGAAGCTAAAGACCTGGGAGAACAGCAAGATGTCATCTAATGAGCAAGATCAGAACATTGAGCAGAAGGCACTATAGTTTTGGAGGAGCTGTAGGCAGTGGTGTTGCGCAAGGATCATTGCTGGGACCTGTGCTGTTTGCAATATATATAAATGATTTGGATGAAATGTTGGTGGTCTGATTATTCAATTTGCAGAGGAAAATTGATGTTGTGGATAGTAAAGAAGGCTATCAAAAGATGCAGCAGGATATAGATCAGTTGGAAAATGGTCAGAGAAATGGAAGATGGGTTGGGGTTCATGTTAATTTAATCCAGACAAGTATGGGGTGATGCAATTTGGAAGGTAATTGCAAGAGGAAACTATACAGTAAATGGTCAGACCCTGAGGAACACTGATGTACAGAGAGATTAGATTAGATTAGATTAGATTAGATTACTTACAGTGTGGAAACAGGCCCTTCGGCCCAACAAGTCCACACCGACCCGCCGAAGCGCAACCCACCCATACCCCTACCTTTACCCCTTTAACCTAACACTACGGGCAATTTAGCATGGCCAATTCACCTGACCCGCACATCTTTGGACTGTGGGAGGAAACCGGAGCACCCGGAGGAAACCCACAGAGACACGGGGAGAATGTGCAAACTCCACACAGTCAGTCGCCTGAGTCGGGAATTGAACCCGGGTCTACAGGCGCTGTGAGGCAGCAGTGCTAACCACTGGGCCACCGTGCCGCCCACTAATGTTGGGGTCCAAATTCATAGCTCCCTGAAAGTGGCGATACAGGTGGATAAGATAGTAAAGAAGGCATACGGTATGCTTGCCTTCATCAGTCAGGGCATTGAATATAAACATTAGCAAGCCATGTTGCAACTGTGTAAGCCTTTGGTCTGGCCACATTTGGAGTATTGTGTGAAGTTCTGGTTGCTACAGTATAGGGAGGTTGTGGTAGCTTTGGGGAGGATGCAAAAGAGGTTTACCAGGATGTTTCCTGCATTGGAGTGTATTAGTTGTAAGGAGAGGTTGGACAAACTTGGATTGTTTTCACAAGAGCATCGGAAGCCGAGGGGTGACTTGATAGAAGTGTAAAGTTTATGAGAGACATGGAAGAGTCTGTTTCCCAAGATGGAAATGTCAAACACTAAAGGCCATAGATTTAAAATGAGATTAGACAAGCTTGAAGGAGATATGCGAAACAATTATTTTCACAGCGATGTAGGCACCTGGAACACATTGCCAGAGGAGGTGCTGGGGCAGAGATAATAGTAATGTTAAAGAGGCATTTAGAGAGAGGCAAGCAGGCAGTAAATAGAGGCAGACAGACCATGTACAAGCAGATGGGACTATTTTAGAATGGCATTATGGTCAGCACAGATTTCGTAAGTCAAAGGGCCTGTTCCTGTGCTGTTCTGTACTATGGTCCCTGTTCTCTTTTTTATTTTGAGCAGGATGTTTGACACTCCTGTTTGTTTAATTTTTGTTTTTTTTCCCAATTACCCCCACACTTATTTTTTTGGTCTCTGTTCTACTGTGTGATAAAGTCCTGCAATATCAGTTGCAACTAGCCAGACAGGACTTAAATGACAGCTGATTTCAATAAGTGTGAGCTGGGTGTGGAGATCACTCATGGATTGTTGAAAGGGAAGTGGTCTCTGTCAGTTCCCACAAGCAAATGCAGCTTTTATTTGCCTTTTCTTCATTTTTGCTGATGTTGACATAGATTGGCATTTTCAAAACATTTGAGGGTTTTCCAGTGTGTGATGCTCTTTTATTGAACAATAATATTATGCTACATTGGGCATTAGGGCAAGACTAGCATCCAGTTGTAGTAACAGATTGCTAAAATGGTACTAAGCATGGGTAACCTGTATGGCTGGATTCTTGCAGCTGCAGTTACAATGATAGGCACACAGACAGGTAATGTCCTAAAAAGCAATATAGTTATGAATGTGAGTTTGTGATGGTGGTGAAGTGTCAGTGGTGCTGTCTCTGTGCCCTCAGAAGCATTTCACTTTCATTTACTTGCTACTATGTAGACTGTGAAGAGCAGCTCCTGGCTGCAAGCATTTAACCTTTTGCACATCTTGGCTTTTAAAAAAAGTGCCAGTGTTGACGGACCTGGAATGTTTCAGCAGTGATGTGTACTTTTGCTATTTGTGAGTTCACAATTGCATGAGCAGGGCACCATAACACACACAGCTCATGAGGTGAACTGGAGACAACAGTATGAGGAAATTCCCAGAGGCTCGCAAAGTGAAATCCTCCCTGAAATTACCACTTTGCTGATTTCTGGTAATGCTCCCATAGAATGGGTACAACCTTAAAAGCTCTTTACAAGCATAAGTAGTCAATCTCACTCCCTGTCCTTTCCTATGTGTTTTGTAAATCTTCTCTCTTCAGGTCATTAATCAATTCTCCTTTTGAAAGCTATGATTGAAACTGTCTCTATTGCATTCTTCAGTAGTACATTTCAAATTCTAATCAATCACTGTGATAAAAATGTTTTTCCTTATGTTGCAAATAATTTATTTCTTAATCACTTTAGATGTGCTTCCACTGGTACTGATTGTTTCTCCAAAGGGATCAGTTTCTCTCTATCTACTCTAAGTAGACTCTGATGATTTTGAACAGTTCTAATTAATATCCTCTCAACATTTTCTTCTCTAAGTAAAGAATCCCAGCTTCTCCAATTCAATGTCACTGAAGACCCCCATTTATTGAATAATTTTCATTCATCTTTTCTGAACCATTTCTAAGCCAACATTCCTTCCTAAGGTATAGCATCTCATTAAAAGTTCAAAGTAACTGTGGATAATCTTATATCACTGCTATAGTACAGCCACACCACCTGTCCTTAAAATTTATTTTCAGCAATTTTAGTGATGATTTCGTTCTTTCTTCTGAATGTCATATGTGTCATTGTTGAGTGGATAAATCATCCAATGTGTTTGGTGAAAAATTACACTGGCAGCACCATGCCCAGTGTAAACAGTGTGAATTATGCACCACAGTGTATTAAATTCTAACAATTATGCTTTATCTCTATTTTGTTTTGAAGCTAGTTCGCAAATATCCCCACACTAACAGGTTCCTGCTAATGTTGTCATAAAGATGCTACCAAGTTCCGCTCAAAAGAAGTTCCA
Source organism: Chiloscyllium plagiosum (assembly GCF_037043375.1). Lineage (NCBI taxonomy): Eukaryota > Metazoa > Chordata > Chondrichthyes > Orectolobiformes > Hemiscylliidae > Chiloscyllium > Chiloscyllium plagiosum. The sequence continues at coordinate 22,028,201 of NW_028270140.1, forward strand.
CTCAAAAGAAGTTCCATAACCTCAGCTAATAATTTTTTCTCCACCTACATCAATTTTGCTTTCAACTCCATGCAGTGCGTGATCAGCAACTAGTGCAGGCATTTCATGAATGGTTTGAAGTTCTGAGTCAACAAATTGCCCACATCTATATTTTAAAGTTCAGTTATTTTCATTTAGACTTGAAACTGTTGAATATAGATGACTTTTGAACAAAATCTTGATGTTACTTGTCAGGTTTTGTCACACAATAGCGCATTTTTCACCTACCGTACATCATCGTGTCCACATTTATGTGAACTTTTCTCTGAAATAACACCTTTCCACTAGGGGCTATGCAGTGAAGTCTCAACTTTGCACTGCCATCCCTTTGTGTGGGAAAACACTAACATTTTGAACAAACTATAGCCCTTTACTTCTTGAAATGCTGTCAGATTTACTAACTAACTGAAAAAAATGTATCAAAACAAATCATTACTTTTAAATATACCGAATTTTGTTGCTGTGTCTCACTAATTGTCGTTAGACCTTTAACACTGCTTCACTGGCAAACTGCAGTAGGTGGTGAATCCTTGGACTGACTTTTATCAAGGCAGCAGTGGCTCTGATGGTGGCTCCATCTTGGCATTTTTTGGGATCCATGACTGGATTATTTGACGATCAAACAGCTAATAAGCTGCCCTTGATTCTCCTGTCCGTTTAGGGGACACAGTCTTGTCTCCGATAGCTTCCAGTCAATTGGAGGACTGCCAACCCATCAACACCACGGCTGGGATTGTATCCAGTGCAGGGTAGGAGCTGCCATAATGCTCTCGGAGAAAGGTAAGTGGTACTGGGGTCACCAGGTCAGTCACGCTTGGGTGGGAGTGTTGGCAGGTTGGGGGTGGAGAGTGTTGCTTTTGCTCCAAGAATCGGTGATGCTGATAGCACTGTGGGACATCTCCATGGCTCACGTAGCATCTGTTTAGGGAAGTTTCTGCCCTTGCTCAACTCCAAGCTGGAAGGGAGACTGCCAGATTTTACAGGGTATTTTCTCCTTGTAACAGAGGGTCCACCTTCCCACTGGTAAAATGTCAGCAGCAGTGGCAAGAGGCAAGTTAAAGGCTTTAATTGGTCTCTGAATGGGAAGGCTATTCTCAACCTCCCTGCGACTGATGGAATTCTGAGTTGTCGGGAGAGCAATGAGCATACAGTGATGTCTTCCCTTGCCATTTATGGACACCAATTCCCCAGCCCCCTCCTGAGAGCCCCATTACATTCTGTCCCATGTGTAATCATGTCAGAGATCAGCTCAAACTGATGTCAAGCATAAATGGTATCTAGATGGAGAAAGTGAGGTCTGCAGATGCTGGAGATCAGAGCTGAAAATGTGTTGCTGGAAAAGCGCAGCAGGTCAGGCAGCATCCAGGGAACAGGAGAAGGGCTTATGCCCGAAACGTCGATTCTCCTGTTCCCTGGATGCTGCCTGACCTGCTGCGCTTTTCCAGCAACACATTTTCAGCTATGGTATCTAGATGGACAAGCTAATAACTGCTGTTTTAATTGTTCTGCATACTAAAGTTCTTTTAAGTATCAATGTATAGATTTTCTAGTTATTGAAATTAGTTTAATCACACTCTCTCTTTCCATCTCTGTGAACAGGCTCAAAATGGGTTCCTTCTTAATTATTAATTCCCAGTGGTCTATTGCTAAAGAACAAACAGGTCAAAAAGCTTTCCTGAAATCCGATCATTTGCAGCACAGAGCCTTCTCTTCCAGTTTTATTGATTGCAGGAAACTGTATTGTTATACTTTCACAAAGTCTGACCTATAAAGATGAAAATAGCACTTAGAATATAAAGTTCCTGTGCATCCTGCAGGGCTTTGAACAGACATTCACCTGTTATGCCACTGTGTGATATTTTAATGGAAAAGGAAGAATAAACTCTTAGACAACAACTGTGTTTTCTTGCTTTTTTGACCCATGCTGGTGTAAGGATATGTAATGCTCTTTTTAGTACTCAAAAACAGCAGCTTTCACTGGCCACAGATTATCCAGAAGATGTCTGTAGTGGAGCCAGAGTTCCTGTCCATATCAGATGGGAGTTTCACAAATAAATTCACACTGGGATCAAGTGACTTCATGCAATGCCAACATTATTTATGAGCATCCCAAGCTGACTAATGCTACTTCCTGTCCCTTTTTGCCATGTGGCAATATTTAATACCTTAGTTGCTGTGAATGAACCTTGTAAAGACCTTTAGAAATAGTTTCCTTCCAGCAGATTTTGAAATTGCAGGATACTGAGCTGTTAAGGTCTTCTAGCATTACAGTTGTTTGTTAATGGCATCTTTTCACAAGAATATAAACATAACTAAGAGCAAAAGCAGGCCACTTAACCCTTGAGTCTGCTTTCCAGTTCAGTAAGATCACGGCTGATCTGATTACTCGATATTGCTATCGAGTCCAATAACCATTCACTCGCTTGTGCTCGTGGGCGGCACGGTGGCCCAGTGGTTAGCACTGCTGCCTCACAGCGCCTGTAGACCCGGGTTCAATTCCCGACTCAGGCGACTGACTGTGTGGAGTTTGCACATTCTCCCCGTGTCTGCGTGGGTTTCCTCCGGGTGCTCCGGTTTCCTCCCACAGTCCAAAGATGTGCGGGTCAGGTGAATTGGCCATGCTAAATTGCCCGTAGTGATAGGTTAAAGGGGTAAAGGTAGGGGTATGGGTGGGTTGCGCTTCGGCGGGTCGGTGTGGACTTGTTGGGCCGAAGGGCCTGTTTCCACACTGTAAGTAACCTAATCTAATCTAATAAGAATCTATCTACCTCCTCCTTAAAAATATTCAATCTCTGCTTCCACTGCCTTTTGATAGAGTTCCAAAGACACCCAACTTCTTGTGAGGAAGACATTCTCCTTATCTTAGTCTTAAATAAGTGATCCCTTATTTGCAAACAGTAGCTCCTAATTCTGGATTGTCCCAAAGAGGAAACGTCCTTTCCACACTCACCCTATAAACATCCATCAGTGTAGAAGCAGGCCATCCAGCCCATCGAGTCCACACCTACCCTCTGAAGAGCATTCCCCGAGACCCACACCCCTACTGTAACTGCATTTACCATGGCGAATCCACCTAGCCTGCACATCTCTGGACCCTAGAGGTAATTTAGCATGGCCAGTCCACCGAACCTGCACATCTTTGGACTGTGGGAGAATTCCAGAGCACATGGAGGAGAAACATGCAGACACAGGGAGAATGTGCAAACACCCCACAGTCACCCAAGGCTAGAACTTAACCTGGGTCCCTGCTACTGTGAAGCAGCACTAACCACTGAGCCACTGTGCACCCCATCCTATATGTTTCAATCAAGTCACTTCTTGCTGTTCTAAACTCCAGTGGTTCTCTGCTCGTCTATCCAAATTTTCCTCATAAAACAATCTATGCATACCCAGGCATTAGTCAAGCAAACATTTGAACTACTAACAATGCCTTTACATCCTTCCTTAAGTAAGGAGAACAATACTGTGCACAATATTCCAGATTTAAGAATCTTCCCTTTAGAAGGAGTGAAATATGATGAGGTAGAACAATCAAATAAATAAAACAAGATGAAAATAAAATAGAAGATGATAAACTTGGAGTAATTCTTAACTGTTCATAAATTTCATTGAGAAGTTCTGTATATAAAAGGCTCCAACTCTGTACTGAGATTTGGCAAAGTTATGTTAGTGCATACTGAAAGATCTGCAGCCAGTGTAGGATTTTGTGATCCAATCAACATCAGTTTGGTCATGAACCTCTTTACCTTTGTTTCATTCCAGACTTGAGCAGGGGCTATCTGCAATTTCAGTCACTCTGCACTCAGTACTTACATTAAACAATGGATTGATAACTTGTTTGCTAGTAACAACACTTTTGTCACTTCTCAAATGGAGATTGTTCGAAGAAAAATGTTTATCGGAAAGCGCTGTTTTAGGACTACTGTGTATCTTTAAATTCAGATAAAATAAATGTGTTTATGTAACATGATCCAAAATTTGTCCAACAATCTTTCTCAGGAATGTGGATGTTAAAGATGAAAGGGAAGTCAGGATCATTTTGCTGGAAGAAAGATGGAAGTTAGTCACACTGGAAGATAATGGCAGCAGCATTTGAGTTGAGTGTTAAACCACTAACCTCCAAGAAGGTGTTGAAAATAAAGCTAATTCAATTCAAATCAATAAAGTTTGGATTCAATGTTATGCTGGAAATTGTCCACTTATTTCCAAGGTAGAAGAAGTTGGAGTATCAAGAATAAGTAATTTGTATGTTTACCTGGGTCTAAACCCATGTGATTCACACTGCTGTGGAGTGGATCTTGAGGACAAAAATGATCAGATATCCTTGAATACATTCAGGCACGGGGGTAGTTTGTCAGGATCCTATATTGAGAGGTTTTGTAGAAGTCAGAAAACTTTATAGTTCATTGCACAGGAATGCAAGTGGAAGAAACCATCATAAGTTGTCCCTTTTTCAATGGGTAAGGTCCTCTTTATTAAGTTGTGATTAGGATGGGTGGATGGTTGTGATCTGCTGGAGCATGCAAATTAGGTTTAATTGAATGGGCAAAGAATTGGCAGATGCAGTAACATGTGGGGAAGTGTAAGCTCAGCTGAAAGAATAGAAAAACAGTATATAATTTATGTAGTGAGATAATCCAGAATTCAGCACATGATCACAATAAAGTAGGCATTCTGGTGGGGCAAATGATTAGGAAGGCAAATAGAATGATGTAATTTATTGCAAGCATAATGTAATATACAAATAAATACATTTCATTACAGTTATACAAGTCATTGGTGAAACCAGAATTGGGATACTGCCTATAGCCTTGGTCACCATTTTTAATAAGGATATGATTGCATGTGAAATAGTTCAGAAAAAAGATCACTTGACTGTTAACTACATCAGCTGTGTGTGCGTTGCCTCCAGTAGAGCATTTATACCTGATACAGTGATGCTTATGTTAACTTCTCTTGCATGAAAGTGTTATGGACTAGACTAGACCACTCAAAATATTCTGAAGCAAGCAGCCCAGACCATAACTCAACAATCTGTTTCGGTAAGTGTACAGTGAAAATTACCCGGAGTAAGTTAGCGAGGTTGACGACCAGGTTTCAAAACAGACAAAACTTTATTCACAAACTAACACAATGAAACACAAAGAACAGAATAAAGAACCCCTACAGAACTCAATCTATTCAAACTAGACTTAATTATGCTGTTCTGAATATACACAACAGTCCCACTAAGCAAACCCCTTAAAACACAGTAAAAAAAGGAACTGATGCTTACAGATTGAAGTTAGAATGGCAGAAGGAGAGAGAAAAAGAGAGAGAGAGAGACCTGTTTTCACACAGTCCACTGTTGAACTCCTAACTAGTTCTAGACTGAACTGCTCGGCTCGAGAGCTGACCACTCCCCTTCCATTGTACAGGTCACTTCTAAAACATGACCACTTTGGCCTGAAGTCTCATTTGTTTACATATAAACAAAAGGTCTCTCAAAATCCTTTCATCTCTGTCACAAACTAGTCTAATCAGAGCCCAGCCCGTCTATGACCCCTCTGAAAAAAGTCAAGGACATAGTATCCTTGAGAAAAGGACCAGCTTTGTGACACCTCCCCTTTAAAAAAATGTACCATCAATATCAAAAGATGGCTTCATTTTTATAACCCTTCAATAACAAACTGGTTAGTAGTCTAAACACACATATACACATGCAAACATGTACAACTACATGCAAATTCAGACCATCGCACACCCGCCACCAAGCGCCTCTGTATCTCATTCAAGTCTCAATAACGCATCGGCAATTACGTTATCATGACCTGCCACATGCACAATTGGAAAATTGATGGCTGCAATCTAAACAGTCTGGCATTTTTTCCTTAAAGTTTTCCACAAATATCAATGGATTATGATCAGTGTATACAATTGTCTCAGATGCATTGCTGGTAATATAAACACTGAAATGTTGCAATGCCAATATTAAGCTTAAAGTCTCTTTCCCTGTTAAAGTTTTCTGTTGATGAACATCCAACTTTCTGGAAAAATACTCGATGGGTCGTTCTATTCCCTCATCATCCTCCTGCAGGAGCACCTCACCGACACTCAAGTCATTGGCATCGATAGCCACTTTGAAAGGCTTTGTGTAATCCGATGGTGGCTAATACTGGGGCAGTGGTAAACACAGCTTTTAGGCTTTTGACAGTCTGCTGTCCACTAAAACTTCTTGCTCTTTTTTAACACTTCAGTGAGTGGTGCAGCCACACTGCTAAAGTTCAGCACAAACGTTCGGTAAAATCCATTCAACCCCAGGAACTGGTAGTACTGCTTTTTAATTGATGGTGTGGGAAATTCCCTAATTAATGGGCGGCATGGTGGCACAGTGGTTAGCACTGCTGCCTCACAGCGCCAGAGACCCGGGTTCAATTCCCACATCAGTTGACTGACTGTGTGGAGTTTGCACATTCTCCCTGTGTCTGTGTGGGTTTCTTCTGGGTGCTCCGGTTTCCTCCCACAATCCAAAAATGTGCAGGTCAGGTGAATTGGCCCTGCTAAATTGCCCGTAGTGTTAGGTGCAGGGGTAAACATAGGGGAATGGGGCCGGGTCAGTGTGAACTTGTTGGGCCGAAGGGCCTGTTCCCACACTGTAAGTAATCTAAGTACTTTCATTTTCGCATCCTGGAGCCATTTGTCCATGTCCAATAACATGACCCAGGAAGGTGACTTGGGCTGTGGCAAATTCACTTTTAGTTAGGTTTAGCACCAAGCCTGCCTTCTGAAGTCAATCAAACAAGTCTGATAAATGCTATAAATGTTCCTTCCATGAGTGACTAAAAATCACTAGGTCATCAATATACACCACACCATTGGGTAACCCGGCAATTACCTTATTAGTCAATCTCTGAAATGTGGCTAGAGCATTTTTCATACCAAATGGCATGATTTTGAACTGATATAGTCAATTTGGTGTTACGAAAGCCAAAATTGCCTTTGCGCTCTTGAACAGAGGTACTTGCCAGTAGCCTCTAAGCAAGTCCAAATTAGAAATGTAAGTTGCTTGTCCCACTTTTTCAACACAGCCCTCCAAGTGTGGAACTGAATATGCATCAGTCTTTGCAACGACATTGATTTTGTGATAGTCCATACATGACCGTTGGGTACCATCCGGCTTTGGCACCATGACTATGGGTGAGCTCCAGTCACTGTAACTCACTTTGATTATGCCACCTTAGAGCATGCATTCTACCTCATTTTGAACCTGTGCCAACTTTAAAGGGTTATGCTATAAGGATGTTGCTGAATTGGAACAGCATCTCCTATATCTACATCATGCACAATTAGGTTAGTACTTTACCTATCTCTTCTCTGTGAGCACACATTTGAGCTATGTCCTTTCGTCATTCACCCATCCTTAGGTTTTCATTATAGTGCATAAATGGCCAAGAAATAGTACCTTTAGCCTAACCAGTCTTGTGGTTATGCTATGCTTGAGCTACTTTCTATCTTTCCTTATCTAAATCTAAATGTTGTCCCTCATCTAAAATTGTTAGTATTGATTCTCTCTTTCATGACATTGAACACCTTCCAGTTAATTACATTAATATTATTTGATTCTATGTTTCCTGTCATTAAGATCACATTAATCATTAAGGGATACCACAGTTAATGGTACACAAATGGCATAAATATCAGATAGCATTACAAGTGAACAAGGCATTAAATGATCAAATGAATAAGAAGTGCATTTAAAATTTAGAAGGATATATACCGAACAAACTTGTCAAATTCAGAGGACAAAACACCTGGACAAGGTAAATTGTATCTATGTACTTTAAAATAAAATTGGGTAAAGTTAGCAGAGACATCACTCATTTCATTTTATAATGTGGAGTTGAGGCTGAGATAAGATCAGCCATGATCATATCAAATGGCAGGCTGAAGGAGCGAAATCTTGCTCCTAGTCCTTAAGTTCTTCATAACGTAGCCAGTTTGGTCAGCAGTGGTGCAGCAGAGTGATATACAGTGAAGATCCTCCATCCAGAGTATATTTGGTGTCCTTGTCACTCTCAGTGCTTCTTCCAGTATTCAACATGGTGGACTACTGATTAATCACCTGAAAAATGGCCATAGATGATTTTATTGTCTGCCTTTAGCCTGAGAGATTTAAGAGGATCTAGTGGATGAAGGTTCCTGGAAATAATCCTTCCTGATTGTGTACTGTGCTGCCTCCTTCTGGTTGACCTAGGAATAGTGATGATGGTGTTTGGGATGTTTGATGTAGAGTATGATTTATTGATTATGACTTTCTCATCTTGTTGTTTGGTCGATGGGGCAGCTCTCTCCAACTTGACACAATTCTCTCGATCTTGGAGAAGGAAGACTTTACAGGGTCATTGGGCAGGGTAAAGCTTTGTTGTTTTTGATAACTCAATTGAAGTCATGTGGCCAGTCTGGTTTTATTCTTCTTTGACTATTCGAAAGTGATTTGAAATAATATAGTAACTTGATCAACCATTTTAAAGGTACTAAAGAGCCAATTATATTGTTTTAGGTCTAGAGTCATATAATCTCAGAATCGTAGAATTCCTACTGTGGGGAAGCAGATCATTCGGGCTATTGAATCCACACCGACCCACTGAACAGTATCCCAGTCAAACCTACCCCGCCTCAACTCTCCTCGTAACCTCACATTTCCCATAGCTAATCCACCTAGCCTGCACATCCCTGGACACTATTGGCAATTTAGCATGGCCTAGCCACCTAATCTGCTCATCTTTGGACTGTGGGATGAAACCGAAGAATCCACACAAAACCCACTTAGACATGGGGAGAATGTGTAAACTCCACACTGACAGCTTCTTGAGGATGGAATTGAACCCAAACCCTGGTGCTGTGCCATCATGCTAACCGCTGTGCCAGGATACTGCCCTACGTAAAATGCCCAGACTGGGAAAGGACAGCAGGTTTCCTTACTGAAAGGGTGTTAGTGAACTAAATGTTTTACTTCTACTGTTATCCAATAGTTTCATAGACTTCTAAAGGTTAACATTTGGGCCAAAATCACAAAAGAATTTAAGGCAAATGACATTCAACTTCAGATACAAGAAACATTCCAAGGACTGAGCTTATTTGAGAAATCCTCACCATTACATCACACCAGCTTTAACATGTTGGTGCCTTGAATTGCATTTTAGCAAATGGAATCAAGTTAGGAATCTTCACATTGAATGCTGCACTGGATAAAGCAAAAACATGGCAGCATAAGTTGTATTGTCAACTAAAATGGTGGTGTCACATCCAAAACAGGAACAACTAATTTATTTGCAGAATCATCTGTTCATTTAGAAGTTAAATTATTTTCTACTTCTTGTCAGTTATGAATATGTATAATACAGATTTTCTACCTGGCTTAACAACTCATTTTCTTTCACACATTTAGCATGCAAATCCTAATTTATTATCACTGTCACAAACAGATCAACAATAACCTCCAAAGACCCACAAATGCATGATTTGCTTGTTGTGCTGATTTGAACTACTATGGCAATGAAATCCTTGCCTAAAGTGTTTCTCCGGTGCACAGGAGAAAACGTCTATTGCCTGTCGGAAATACTTATGTCTCATGCCCACTCTGTGGCTTTCCAAGTGACCTTTCCTTCATTGGTATTCACATCATGGCACAGAGATGCCTGCCTCAGCTGCCAGGACCCAGTGAGCAGGTGGAAAAGTGACCAGTGGAAAATGAGTGGTTGAGCTTGTTGCAATAAAAAGGCTGGTGCAATTAGTTTTTCATTACATGCCATCACTATGGATCCTAATCAGTTTAGATTGTTCTTTTTTGCTTCTGAAATGAAATGCAAATTTCCCTGGACAAATGAAAGCTCTAAGCACTAAGATCCTCACTGAATCCACTAAGCGGAATATCTAGTTGTTCATCACATTGGAAATCAAAGGAACAGCTGGCAATGTTTACATTTGAGAAAGAAGTGGTTACAAATCGCAGTTCTGATATCGTACACCGTTTTCTTGGGAATAGAAAAGCATCAAATTTTGTGGTTTGGAATTAGAACCACTAATATTTTCAAATTCTACTTGAGAAAAATCAATTTTCTTTCTTGACAGGGATTTATACAATTTACAGCAAAATGTATCTGTAAAAAGAATAATTATAGGTTAAGGACCTACAAAATCAAGTGTCTGTGGCTGCTGTTTTCTACTCACTTTAAGCGAAGGAAACAGAAGTACAGAATGCATCACTTCAGAATGATTTCAAAGGGATAGTTCCCGATTCAAAGTCAAAACCCACTCCCTCAAAAGCTCACAAGTATTAGAACACTGAAGCGATAATCACTAACAATTCCAATCAAGCGACCATGTCTGAAAATTATGTTGTAGCATCAGAATCAACAAATAACTCCTTCTCAATCTGTACAATGTAGAAGAAAATACATTTATTCAAATAAAATGCAGCTGAAAATGTGTTGCTGGAAAAGCGCAGCAGGTCAGGCAGCATCCAAGGAACAGGAGAATCGACATTTCGGGCATAAGCCCTTCTTCAGGATTATGCCCGAAACGTCGATTCTCCTGTTCCTTGGATGCTGCCTGACCTGCTGCGCTTTTCCAGCAACACATTTTCAGCTCTGATCTCCAGCATCTGTAGTCCTCACTTTCTCCTCAAATAAAATGCCACCAGGTTGGATTTTCAGTGAGCAAAACAGTTGCAATTCACCAGATGACTTATTTCTTCTGAATCTCACTATTTTCATTTTTTCCTCACAGTTCATATTAGGCAGCCAAGCTTTCCACCTAGAGTGAATGAAATAATTCTTCAAATATGGATATACTAATGTGAGCATTGAGTATAAATATTCTACTTCTATCATTTGATTTCAATACCTGAGAACTTCATGAATTAAAGTGATTTTTTTTTAAAGATGACCTAAAACAAAAATAAAAATTGCTAGAAAAGCTCAACAGCTCTGGCAGCTTCCGTGGAGAGAAATTGAAGTTAATGTTTTGGGTCAGTTCTGAGGAAGGTTCACTTGTCCCGAAATGTTAACTGATTTGTTTCTGATTTACAGCATCCATAGTTCTTTTGTTTTTTTTCAAATGTGGAGCTAAAATGGCTGCTGAGAGCACCTAGCCACAGATTGAGGCACCTTAAGATGGATTGTACTGAACTGGCTGTACCAAAATGCAGTGAAATTAGACAACGAAGCATCAAAAACGTTGCATGTCCTGTTTAATTCACATTTGCATGATAAGCACACATTCTGGAAGATGATTAGTTGCCTGTGAAATGTTAAGTTGGAAAGACAGTGGATCAAGACTCAGGAAAATAAGGGGAGAATGAATTTATAGCAATAAAACCCAAAAACGTTCTTTCTGTTGCAGAATCACAGAAGTGTTATGGCACGGAAGGAAGCCATTTGGCCCATCATGTCTGTACCATCTTGTGAAATGAGCATCCAGCATGAGCTCTCTGTCTGATAATCTTTCCCTGTCCCTGTTTCTTTCAAACCCAACTCATTGCCCATGAATAAAAAAAAGGTTTGGATACATCCATGTACTGATAATGCTGGGATTTTAGAATTTTCACTTCTGTGAGGAAACAAGACCATGCTAAACTGCTGTGGACTCAAACATCGCTCTTCTCAAGAGCTCTCAGCACTTTACATTGCATTTGCTTTTATTTTAATGTTAGTACTAGACTCTCTTCCCCACATGTTTAAAACTTAACACCTGTGTTTGTGTATGTCTTTGACGCTATGTTTTTTTTAAACTTTCCTTGGCTGGAAAGTAATAATATTCCTTGTAATTTCAGTCAAAACAACTTTGAAAATTGTTTCCTTTTTTTAAAGTGAGCTATATTTTAGTTTAAATGTGATAGGTGCTTTTAGAAATGTTTGTTGTGATCAACCAAGAGGAGTTAAAATGGAGGAGAGTTGATCCCACCACCACCCACCTCTTGCACCCCCCTCCCTCCACCCAGCTCCTGACTTGGCCATTAATAAATGTAGGTCAGGATTATCTGAGCAGGAAAGCAGTGATAATCTTTGTGCCAAGTTGAATGATCAGTACAGGATTAGAATCAAAATAGCCTATTTAGGGTAAGTTTTTTTTTTCACTTTATTTTGTAGGACCATAAAGAACTAAAGTGCTTCTTGGGGATCTAATGAATATTAGCTTCTTCTGTTCCTGAATCCCCTTGTTCCCCAGATGTCCTGGTCTCATACATAACAGAATTCCAGCAGGTGGACCAGTTTCCCATAGGCAGACAACAGTTTCCTGTTTGTCCTTCAAAAATCAATCAGCAGCATATTTATAAGGATTGGTGGCTAATCTATTATAATCGAAGCAGGCAAGAAATCAGTTCAATGTTTCAACTTATTATACTATTAAGATTAAAAACATTCCCTTTAATGTCTTCAACTTTATTTGACATTCTCTAACGTAATCCACTCCAGTGTATTAATTTACACAAGGGAAGAAAATTCAATCACTTTTATGCATGAAATTAATTTTGAAATAATAAATGTTAAAACTATCTACTTTTTAAACTTGCACATTTTCAATGTTTTGAAATATTGTCTGAATTGTTGAAGCTAGTCTTTACTTTTCAAGTCTCTACTTTTCATTGTTTGTGTGCAATTCCAAACCTGACAAATTGCTATCAGTTTCATGTTGTTTACTCTTACTCACTGTTAAATGACTTGAGACTGCGTAAATTCATCTCTTATAGGAACTTTACAGCTACCATAGGGAAAATAATTCCATGCTATTAGCCTGGATGAAACAAGCAAACACCATGCACCACTCACTCCCTCAAACTGTCTCAGATTTTCTTTAACAATTTAAATTATACATATGTTAGACATCATTTTCCTGGCAGCCAACACCAACAGCACCTATTGATTGGTCAGCAACACAATGATATAACATCTCCCTATTAATTCCAAAGTTCTGCTTGCCAAACTGACCATTTCTATAATCAATAGTTAAATCCCATGTCTCAAAGAATATCATTCAAACTGCTCTGAGGTCCATTTTCATGGAATAAATCTTTCTTCGGAAGTAACATAATAACATTGCCAGCACTGTTCCTTAGAATATATTACAGCTTCTTAAAAGGTTAATGCAACAACAACAACAGAAGGAATACACATTGTATGAATCTTATTCCTTAATTCGATTCTCTGTTTGAAAATAAAATTGAGACAGTTTATTTTCATTTATGCATCACAGTAACAATATTTAAAAATATACCAGCAATTAACATAATGTTATTGATAAAATGATCAAAGACTAGGCATTGATACATATGAAGCAGAGAAAGACTTGAGGCAAGTGCTATTTCACATTTATTGCACTGTTTAATTAAGCACCTCTTAATGGATAAGTAAATCTGCATTCTAATTTCTATAAACCTTATTAGCATATCACTTTATATGTATAATACAGGAATGTGGTCCAAGAAAGTAAGTGTTTCATTGAATATCATTAAATAACTTGCATATTTAACTTATGGGTTAAATGCATATTTCAAGAAATTATTTACTGCCCAAATAAATTCTTAAGGTACTGCTCAACAATCCGTCGGCTTGAAAATATATCTTGAGGGGGAGAATGATTGACACCCACATGTGAGCTCAACAAAGACAGAAATAGTCTTACAGAACTACAGAATTATCACAGTGCAGAAGGAGGTTATTATGTTCATCATGTCTGCATCAGTACTCGGAATGAACAATTCATTTAGTGCCATTCTCCACCCTCCTCCATGTAACTTTTTTCAAGTAATTCCATCTTCAGTTAAACTTCTTCGAACAGAATCTTCAATTAAACTTCTTCTAACAGAATCTCAGGTAGTGCATTCCAAGCATTAACCACTTACTCTGTGAAAATGTTTATCCCTCATATTACTTTTACTTCTTTTGCCAATTATTTTAAATCTCTGTCCCCTCCTTCTGAATTCTTCTACAAGTGGGATCCTTGCTCTGCCCAGATCCCATAAGATTTTAAATACCACTGTTAGGTCTCCTCTCAGCCTTCTTTTCTCTAAGGAAAACACTCCTAAATTCTATGATCTATCTTCATCACTGAAGATTCACATCTCATGGAAGCATATTTATAAATATATTCTGCACCCCTCAATGCCTTCACATCCTTCCTAAAGAGTTGAGTCTGGAACTTAATGCAGCTTGTACCCCAGCTAAACTTGTACTCATGTCACTGAAAGCTTTACTTTGTTTAGCCTCTCTATGTTCTTTCTATCAAAATTAATCATTTTTTTTGCATTAAACTTCACTTGCTACCTGTTTACTCATTCCACCAACTCTTCTGTCTTTTTGAAATGTTGCATTGTAGATCTTACAGTTTGCAATGCTGCCAAGTTTCGGATCACCTTTGAGTTTGATATTAAGTCCTGTGTACCAAGGTGGTGAACATTAATAGATTAATAGGACGGCACGGTGGCACAGTGGTTAGCACTGCTGCCTCACAGCGCCAGAGATCCGGGTTCAATTCCCGCCTCAGGCGACTGACTGTGTGGAGTTTGCACATTCTCCCCGTGTCTGCGTGGGTTTCCTCCGGGTGCTCCGGTTTCCTTCCACAGTCCAAAGATGTGCAGGTCAGGTGAATTGGCCATGCTAAATTGTCTGTAGTGTTAGGTAAGGGGTAAATGTAGAGGTATGGGTGGTTTGCGCTTCGGCGGGTCGGTGTGGACTTGTTTGGCCGAAGGCCCTGTTTCCACACTGTAAACTAATCTAATCTAATCCTAAAATATTATGAAACGCATGTATGCCAACATTAACACCTGGGAAATTCCATTACAAACCTTCCTCCAGCCAAAAGTAAACATCTATTATCCATTCTTCGTTGCTTCCAGTCACTCAGTTAGTTTCATATCTATGCTGCTACTCTACAAATGCTTGCAAATCTGTTCTGTGGCACAATATCAAATGCCTTTTAGAAGTTTATGTACAACTCATTGAACATCATCAATTTCCTGATAAACGTTTTTGTTTTATCCCAGGAATGGGTCAAATGAAGCTTTGTAAGAGAAAAGCAGGAATGTTGGATGACTGGGGTGGTGATGATTTGGAGGAGAGGTTGTGATTACTGGTATTAGGAACTTTGAGACGTGATAGGGCAGGTGATTTAGATATTGTAGAGTAGGGGACTTCATGAAAAGAAAATTTCAGGATTAGTTGGGAAGTGAAGAGATTAAAGGGAATAGAAGGAGGGTTGCAATTGAAATGCTTTTCAATGAATTATCAATATAATTAAAGCTTAATGCATGAGGCTCAATGAAGATCAAAGAAAATTTAGGTACCAATCCAAGGGAAAAACAATAGCAATTTTAGATGAGTTTGTCGATACTAATTTATTCCTGATTATCTCTCAGGCAGTCAACATGGTGATAAAAAAGCATCGACTGACATTTCAAATGAAATACATTCCAAATTAAATAGTGCGTTTCTTGGGTAGAGGTGATTTCAAGATTTGTATTCTGACCATAGCACGTTTTAGTTGATTTGACCATCTGGTAGGTGCCAATAGCTGTGGCCATGCACAAGCTTTGGGCAAGTAAAACATAGCTCAGGAAATCATCCTCTTTGCAATTCTCAATACTAAATGTATTAACTGTATACAAAACCTGTGGCAGTCAGCTAAGTCCATACCACATGAGGAATCAATACTCTGCAAATGAGGCACATACAGAGGGAAGATACTGAAATGCTCAAAAACATGATTGCCAATGATCCAGGATTACTCTGGAATCTCCATTTTTACTGCTAACTAATATTTGAAAAGACTAAAAGGATTATGGTCCATTTTTAGGCTCATAAACAACAAGATGCAGACATGATATTTCCCAACTAGGTTCCTGAGATTGATATGGTTTTAAACCTCAGGCTTCACCTCAATACTTAAGTTGAGTGATCTGTCGCACATCCAGAAATAGCTCACCCATTTCAAGAGGGATCAATTTATGGTTGCTTTGTCTTCCTGGTTTCACATCAACATATTTTTTCAAAAATTGATTTACATTTTTAATTGATTCCTGTGGCTTAGATGCATTAACCGCTGAGAGTCTTGAACTGTGCAAGCCTAACTAATGCTATCCAATTCAGGGTGAGAAGAATTCAGTGTACCCTTGGAGTGAAGGAGACTGTGTGAAGAAATTAGAGCTTTCAGGTCTCACTCCACACCCAAACCTCAGCCACAGCAGCACACTTTTACCTTTGAAAACTGAATTAAAGCTACCAGGTGCAGAATGTGCATGCTATGCCTAATACAGCAATTCCATCATTTCTAACAGAGTTGCCAGCTAGTACTTGTATCAGCTAATTGTGCCAAATATCTTATGCCAAATATACAATGCCAGGTGCATCCAATTTGCTGACTTATTACCTGAATAACTATCATTTAAACACCATTACTGCATAATTCCCTAATCCTTCATATTCACTGACATGGTATACATTCATTGTATCATTTTCACTTTTGGCTCATGCAATTTGGTTTCGTGGGAACTAAGGTTACTGTTTGCTTCTCACTTTTAGAAGCCTCTTTAATATATGTTGCTAGAGATAACCGTCAAAGTACATCAGGTGCTTTTGCGGCTGATCTCTAACATGCTACAAAGCCAGCACCGACTATCCTTGGCTCCATATAAGAGTAAATGAAACCATTAGCTCGAACCTATGTTCAAAACATAAAACAATATTAGCTCAGAACTGAATTTTAATACTGAAAGGAACTGCATCCTACTAATTGTAAACTGACTAGTGTTGCTGACAGCCTTGGCTCTGCAGTTGCATGCTCTAAATCAGAAAGCTGCATTTAAACCTAACTTAACTGATTTGAATACATAATCCAGGCTGAGTGAACACTGCAATGTCAGAGATGCTTTAATTCAATATTAAACCATCACCACATCTGTTTGCTGAAGTGAATGTAAAATTATCCTATTGTCTGATTCAATGCAAGAAACTTGCCCCATCCAACTTTAACACCTAGGTAGCACTCGAAAAATATATTTCCTTGTTCATTTGTGGAAGCTTTTGTGAAAATTGTAGCCACATTTTCCCCCATCACAATACTGCCTACAGTTCAAAAGTAGTTTATTTGGTTGTGAAGCACTGAGGTCATGAAAGGTCTTCTATAAATGGAATTGTTTTCTTGCGTAATTACCAATATAATTTGGTTTGAGCCTTGCAGTAGTCAGGGAGAGTCTGGAAATCTGCCTAACAATACAAAACATTTTGAAAAATAAAGCCATTTTTGAGAAAGCATACTTATTATATATGTATCCCAATTTCAAGTGATCAGGTCAAAATTTCAACTTAGGATTCAATCATATTCAACTCTTTATGATTAAGCGAGTTTTGAATGTATTGTGATCAAGTCCTTGCAAATCCTCAAATTTCCAAGAGCAATGACTACATTTCAATTCAAAGTCTCATGCACTTTGAGACTTTGAAAGTTGTGCTGTATAAATGCAAGTCTTTCTTTCATTGTCTTCCCATTCCAAACTGTACACTGTGCAGTCATGCCATGCTTCAACACTGTAGGGCTGTTAGATTGCCTTTTCTGTTTCCAGCAGTATACAATGCCAAACTGAAATGTGAACAATATACTTGATAAGTACATTGCTAACTTAATGCACATATGAACAACATTGCACTTGTTGTCCTTTATTCTTTAATTAATATTATGATATTATTTGATGGAACAAGTCCGAGTGACTTCAAAATTAGGTTCTGAATAAGAATAGCACATTTGGTGAAATAGAATTAAATTAAGGTGGTTATCCAACCCGACACTTATATACCCTTCAAGTACACTCCTCTCATCAAAAATAAATCCTATTCTTTGAACATTAATATTTTCCCAATTTGACTTAATGGCCTGAGGCACAACTAAACAGCCTCAAACAACTGGTGATAAGCCAAGTAAGCATCATCCATTTCTCATATAACCAGAAAAGGATGCTTCTTTCAGTGAATATCTGGATGTTGTTTTTGCCACTTTCTGTTCCTCAGTCTGAAAACCCAAGCATTTGAAACTTACAGATCGGAGAGAGAGATAAAACACATCAACAGATTTGCAAACATTTAAATACCCTAACTTGTGTACAAAAATCTGCCAGAGAATAGGAGGATTTACATTAAAGATTTGTCTTTCCATAATCTGTCAATTCACCTGCAATTGAAACACCAGAGTTTTGAAGGAAATGGTATTGGAGATGACTCACCCTGAATGCATCCAGTTGGTTTGTGCATGGATAGATTGGGTGATATCAGGGAATATTTATTATTAACGTGTGAACATACGGAAGAACATTCTGCACAATTTAAGAAATTCTAAGGGAGTTAATATTGCAAAAATTCAATGCCTCACATTGACGGATTGTTGAGCATTTGAGATTTGCAAAGTTAAGGTAATACACCCAATTATCCAATTCTAATAACATTACAGATTGCTCACTATATTAAGACTGACGTGTTATTAAATCCTATTTTGGTGAATTGGAAAAGATTCTACATTGAAGTAAAGGAAATAAAGTCACATGAATGGAGGGCAGAAATACATGCCGAGGTAAAAGGAGGTGGAAAGACATAGCTAAGTATGCGCTGCACTTTCCATTTGGGAGATGGTTTTATTGATGTTATACATAAATGATATGAATTTAGGAACTGAGGGCATAAATATCAAACTTTGTTTCAAACACTATATTTGATGGATTGAAGTAATTCTGAAGACTATGAAAGGCATAAATGTAAGAATGTAAAACTGCAGGAAATAGGAGTAAAACTCCATTGAGACCATTCTGCCTTTAAATATGATTATGGCTAAAATTCTAAACTGACTCCAGTTCCTCATTTTATTTCCTCTGGTGTGGGGAATTCTAACGATTCACAAGCCACTATGTAAACAAAGTGCGTATCATCTCATTTCAAAATGACTGATCTCTCTTCCTGACTCTATAACCCCTAGTTGCAGACTCCCCAGTCAGAAGAGACGATCAGCAGGTATCCTGTTCAGCACTCTAAGAATTTTACATGTTTCAATTAGAATATAGGTCATTCTTCTAAACAAAGGAGGATAAGTTCTCCTTGGAGGACAATTCTCCTTTGTAGCCCCTAAAGGTGAGTACATACTTGTTTACAGAATGAGTGAAAACTGTACATAATACTCCAAGTGAGGACTCAATATAACTTTATATTAATTTCAGTAGGATTTCCTTACTTTTGTACCACAACCCTCTTGCAATAAAGTTTGCAATTCATTGGCCTTCCCTACCTGCATGTTAAGCTCCTATAACTTGTGCACAAATGACACCCAACTTCTTCCGTATACTAACATTTACTCATTTCTCATCTTTTACAATTTATTATGATTGTCTATTCTTCCTATCAACTGTATAATTCACATTTCCATACATTTTACTCCATCTACCAAATTGTTATCTGATCACTTAACCTGTATAAACCCTTTTGCAGTCAACACATTTTCCATCCTTTCCAAAACTTACTTTCCCACCCAGCTTTCGAGATATTTTAAATTGGTCTGTTCAAGCATGTTATGACACATGTCTGGAATTGTTGGAACTTCAATCTGGATCTTCTGAAGACATTAGCACTGTGCCACATGAGCCTTCCCAGCCAGCTTTGTAAAGTCAGTAAACCTGGATTAATTACATCTATAATTATACCATGGCTAATATATTAACATAGATTTTAAGCGGCTAAGGCTGCAATATTGATAACCAAAAATATCCAGTTTATTCCTATTCACTATTTTCTCTCTGTTAACCAATCCCCAAACAGGATGGCACAAAGCAATTTATCTTCAATTGATTTGCCCAATACACAGAAGTAATAAGTAAAATATTTTGGAAAAGATATGATACATTGAATTAAAGGAAATAAAATCACATGAACTGAGGGCAGAAAATACATAACAGGGTAAAACGATGTGGAAAGATATAGCTAAGTATGTGCAGCAATTTTCCATTTGGGAAATGGTTTTATTGATGTTATACATAAATGATATGAATTTAGGAACTGAAGGTGTAAATATCAAACTTTGCTTCAAACACTATATTTGATGAATTAAAGTAATTCTGAAGATTATGAAAGGCATAAATGTAAGAATGTAAAACTGCAGGAACCCAAAGAATAAAATTATGCTTTACATGATAAAATGGTAAATGGAGTAGAGGAGCATAAAGAATTTAACATCCAGATTACAGCTCATTGAGAAAAGTATCAACCACGATACAGGGAAGACTCCTCGCTGTTCTTTAAACAGTGCCATAGAAGCATTTACACCATCTGCATGGATAGACTCATTTATAATTTAACAGGTCAACCAAAATTGCACAGCTAAAAAGTCAATGTAGTAAATTCAGGGCAAGGAGATTTGTATGTGTTACGACCTCTGTCTGATCAAAGTAATGCAGGCAACACACAAATGTTGTGTTGTCTGATCATGTCATGATAAGAGCGTGCAACCAGTATTAAACATGCTGCCGCTGCCTGTACTTCCAGCACAGAGTGTAAGTGCATGCAAAGTGAACAAGGTCCATAGATAGCCTGCATGGCTTAATCGCAAACTATATCTTTTAAAGGGAAATGTATTCAGGCTACAGCTGATGTGCTTTTTGCCTCCAACAGAGAATATTTACCTGATGTGACAATGCTTATTTATACATCATAAAATAAAAACTATCATAGGGAACATGGTATTGAAGAATTCAACAAAAAGTTTATTATAATTCACTGTAGACAAACATTACATTTACAGACACATATGTATCTGGGCTAATATTAGGTTATTCATTTATAAAGAACAGCATGCTGTGATCAGCGTGTCACAACTCAAGTCGCCCTATTATAAGATGGAGTTTGAGATCTGTATAGTTTCAGGTCACACACCATAATGCAATGATGATGTTATGAACATGGCTCTTAAAGGTAAACTGATATACTGACTATGAGGCATAACAACATGACAACAGCTGGAAATACTGTTTCAGAATATGTTTCTCAAAATGAATAAAGGTCAACAATAAGCAGAATTGCAGAGAGAAGGTTCTTAGGGTGCTTTGGTGCAGGAAGTGGAAATAAGTCCAATGATCTGGCTGGGGGAAGGGAGGAGGCATTTATGGAATCCACAAAAGTGGGAAGTGTGGTGTGCAGATGGACTAAGTTAGGCAGAATGCAACATTTTGATTTCCTGATTGTGCATGGGAAATCATGTCTCATGAACATGATTGAGTTTTTTGAAGAAGTAACAAAATGGATTGATGAGGGCAGAGTGGTGGACGTGATCTATATAGACTTCAGTAAGGCGTTCAACAAGGTTCTCCATGGGACACTAGTTAGCAAGGTTAGATCACATGGAATACAGGGTTAACTGGCTCGATGCTACAGGATGGTACAGGACAGAGAGTCATGGTGGAGGGTTTCTTTTCAGAATGGAGGTCTGTGACCAGTGGTGTGCCATAAGCATCATTGCTGGGTCCACTGCTTTTCGCCATTTATATAAATGATTTGGATGTGCACATTGGTGGCATGGTAAGTAAGTTTGCAGATGACACCAAAATTGGAGGTGTAGTGGACAGAGAAGAAAGTTACCTCAGATTATAATGGGATCTTGATCAGATGGCCAATGGGCTGAGGAGTGGAAGATGGAGTTTAATTTAATTACGTTTTGGAAAGGCAAATCAGGGGAGGACTTATACACTTAATAGTAAAGTCCTAGGGAGTATTGATGAACAAAGAGACTCTGGAATGCAGTTCATAGTTCCTTGCAAGTGGAGTCGCTGTGAGATAGGGTAGTGAAGAAGGCATTTCGTATATTTGCCTTTATTTGTCAGTGCATTGAATATAGGAGTTGGGAGGTCATATTGCAATTGTAGGCCATTGGTTAGGCCATTTTTGGAATACTGTGTACAATTCTGGTCTCCCTGCTATGGAAGAATGTTGTGAAACTTGAAAGGGTTCAGAAATAATTTATAAATATGTTTCTGGGCTTAGAGTTATAGGGAGAGGCTGAACAGGCTGGGGCTATTTTCCTTGGAAGGTGAAGAGTGACCTTATTGAGGTTGATAAAATCATGAGTGGCATGGATAAGGCAAATAGACAAGGTCTTTTCTCCAGGTGGGTAAGACCAAGACTAGAGGGCCTAAGCTTAAGGTGCGAGGAGAAGATTTAAAAGGGTCCTAATGAGCAACTTTTTCACACTGAGGATGATGCGTGTATAGAATGAGCTGCCAGAGGAAGTGATAGTGGCTGGTAGAATTACAACATTTAAAAGGCATCTAGATGGGTATATGAATAGGAAGGGATTTGGGCCCAATGCTGGCAAATGGGACTAGATTTATCTAGGATATCCAGTTGGCATGGACGAGTTGAACCAAAGGGTCTGTTTGCATGCTTTACATCTCTATAACTCTATGGTAGTAGGTTGAGTGCTGGAGATCATGTTATTGGATTAACAGGTCTGCATTTTTAATACATCCATATGCCATGAATACTCATTGGTGTGAAACAATTTCCAATAAAGTCCTACACTTCAGATTTAGTCAGCCATGCATGAGAATCTTGTATCACCTGGTTCATGATTGTTTCAAGTTGGAGGGAAGCAAGTGATTTAGTGTAGATGTAGGTGAAGTCAATAAATAGTATTTAACTGCATAGCACAAGGGAGGAGAGTGAGAGAATGCACTTACAATGAGAGCCTGGACCAGTAAAAGTGATTTAGTGGCAATGGGTTGTGGAATAAGGTTAGGAGCATGAAGGAGTGAAGTAGGAAAGGTCTGACAATCTTGAGGATGTTGTGGAATAATCAGCTAGTGTACAAAAATGTGTACACACCTCAGGGTGTTAATTCACAAAGTCCTTTCTGTCTTTGAGGTCACCACATTTCAATAATCCCTGCACAGAATGATTTCCAATAGTGTCCTTCAGAGGGGAAATGGTAAAGATGGCCAACTGAGCCTGAAACTATATCCCATCGAATAATGAGCACAACATTGGATCCAACAAGAACATTCAAGAAAGAGAAAGGAAAAAAAAATCTACAATGCATGCCAACCATGAGATGTGCTAGTAAATTTAGATTGTAGACTGAGTTCATTTCAACAAATAATGATGGTACATAAATAAATAAAGTGAAATCAATGGAGTATAAAAGACCTAAAAATGAAATTTAACTTTGAGAAACACCTCTACTACCTTTGTGCTCTCAAGTCTTATGTTAATGGCAATGAGCAGAACCTTATAGAGGTCTGAGTGACACGTGTTGTGAAATTTAAGATGGAGATGAGGTGGCATTTCTTCTTTCAGATTATAATGAATTTAATTGTGGAATTCTTCACCACAGAGAGTTATCACGACTAGTCACGAAGTATATTCAAGGCAGGAATAGGTAGGTTTTTAATCAGCAAGAGAGTCAAGGATTATAGAGATGAGGCAAGAAAATGGAAATCATGATTATCAGATCAGTCATGATCTCATTAAATGATGAAGCAGACTGGAATTTTATTTTCCCTAAGTCTTACGGAGGCTAGAACTAGTGGTCAGAGTGTCTGAATAACAAAGCAGTCATTTTGGTTGGATAAGAGGAATTTCTTCATTATTACATTGTGAATCTTTGGAATTTGTTACCCCAAAGTGCTAAGGGTTCTCAGGTTTTGAAGGCAAGAGATCAATAAAGTTTTGGGTACTAAAAGTATTTGGAGACGTTGGATTAGTGGTGCAGGTGGAGTTGAGCAGAAGTTCATCATGATCCTTTTAAATGGTGGAGGAGATTTAAAGGCCAAAATGGCCAACTTCTGCTCTTATTTTGAATGTTTGTACATTTTTCATAAATGGCTCCTTTGCCTCTATCTCTAGTCCCTCAGATAACTTGTGTACTGAATAAATAATTGAACCAAAAAATGTATTTAATGGAGGCCATACAAAGTATAATGTTAGTATTGATTTTAGCAGTTTTAAAAATTCAGTATGTTTCACAAAATAAAGAACAAAGTTTATTTCAGTCATCACTGGGAAATAGAGCTGTTGTTTCCACTTTTTGTAACCTTTTCTATGTTGAGTTCCCTGGGAATAAGAATAAAGAGATTCTCACCTTTAGGACCTCAATTAAAAATCAAACAGTTGAAGAGAATTTTGATTCAATCTTTTGCTTTTGTTCAGTCCCATTAGATTGATATTTTAATACTTTTTGCTTGAAGTGAATACAGATGACAATAGTAGGAATATAATAGAAGGCTATTGAGGTCAGTGGTGTGAGGGATGCAATTATTTTAAATAATTGATATTGATAGACCCTTTCTTTGCTGCAACTTTACTGCTGAAAATTCTAAAATGTTCTCAATAACCTCATCAAGCCACGATTCCAAACTTACTCGTCCCACAAGATTTGTTTCTTTGTAAATTGACAGTGGATAAAGAAAAGTAATTGCCAATCATAATTAATTTTGACTTTGCAACTACTAGCTTTTTCACTTTCCTTATAGCCTTGGGCTTGAGGTTCCACACCAGATACTTGAGCATAATGTGTAGACTCCAGTGCAATATCAATGAATATTGCAGAATTGAGGTGCTGTTTTTAGATGTTTACCATCTCAGGTGTGTTAATTCTATATTATTTATGTTAGTCGTATACAAGTGATGTAGCATCGTGAATCTGGGATTCCTTGTAAATACAAATACAATGAAATTTCATTTGTTGGATAAGGAGGAAGATAATTCCAATCTGTAATTCAATAAAGAAAGATAAAATAACCAAAGGATTCACATTAGTTCTATGCTTCACTAACTAGCTTTTTAGGAAAACGTAAATATTCCTATTATACTATTTGGAAGAAACCTGTCTAATGTTTTGATCAATATTTATCACTCAGTTCTTACCATCAAAGTTGATTATTGGATTATTACCTCCGTGCTTTTTTGATGCAATTTTTCTGTGTATAAATTAGCTGCCTCATCTTCCTACATAAAAGCAGAAACTACACATATCTCACCCAAACTTGGCAGTGCCAGGAGCTGTTATGGGCCCAACGTATTTTTAATTCACTCGTGCAACGTGGATATTGCTGGCTGGGCCAACATTTACTTGCCCATCCCAAGTTGCATTTGAGAAGGTGGTGCTAAGCTGACATCTGCCATGTCATGAGAGAGGAAATTCCAAGACGTTGTCCCAACAAAGCTGAAGGAATAGTGGTATGTTTCCAAGTCAGGATGGCGAGTGGCTTGTAGGAGAACTATCAGGTGGTGGTGCTTCCATGTGTCTGGTGCTCTTGTCCTTCTTGTCATGGGTTGGAAGGTGCTGTCTAGGGTGCATTTCTGCAGTGCATCTTGTAGATTGGATGCACTGCTACTACTGACATCTGGGGTGATGGGAGTGGATGTTTGTGGGTGCAGTGCCAATCAAGCTGGCTGCTTTGCACTGGATGACGTCAAGCATCTTGGGTGACATTAAAACTGCATTCATCCAGGTAAATGGGGAGTATTCCATCACACTCCTGACTTGCTCCTTGTCGATGGAGGACAAGCTCTGGAGAGTCAAGAGGTGAGTTACTTGCCGCAGTGTTCCCAGACTTAACAATTCTTAAAATCACTAAATTTATATGGTGAGTGCAGTTCAGTTGCTGGTCAATTGTAACCCAAAGAATGTTGATCATGGGGAAGTTCAGTGATAGTAATGGCATTGAACATCAAGAGATGGTGGTTAAGTTGTCTTGTATTGAAGATGGTCATTGTCTGACACTTGTGTGGCATAAATGTCACTTAATTTAAAAGTTTCATATTCAGGAGGTGATCTCAGGATCCCACGCCTCGAGCACTGTCTGACATTTTAAACATGACAATGTTTATGATCTTCCTTCATGATCTTGTAACGGGATCAGGATTTTAGTGCTCAATTTTTATTTGTGACTTTTGTGAACATGAGCTGTTTAATGCACATTACTTCGCAATTGTCGGATTCCTTGCAATCCTAAAGGAAATAAAAATGATGAAGCATCAGGTAATTTGCACAGGAGTGTCTGGGTCATCCTCATTTCATGCATTTACCTTGCTGACCCATTGAAAATCTGCCTTGTCTCCTGAGCAAGACATAGCAGGTTCCAATATTTGTGCACCCTGCCTGTGCTGGTCATGTCAATCAGATAGCAACTGCCTCTAGAGGAGCTGAGCTAAAATTTATACAGGGCACTTCTATGCCCAGAAAGTCTGACATTGAGACCATAAGACTCTAAGACCATTGTGAGATCCTCTTGCGAAGATTGTTGTTTCTGCAAAAATCACAAGGCTGAGTAGTGGGGGCGGGGGGGGGGGGGGGGGGGGGGGGGGGGTTGTATGTTAAGCTAGATATGCTTGCACAAACAGTTACTAGTAGCTGCATCTTGCTTCTGCAAAAATCGCAAGGCGGAATCATGAGGGTGTATACCAAGAAATAACTAATCGAAAAGGGAGGTGGTCGACTGGTAGAAACAAATGTATTGACATGACAGTTGCAATTGTCATGTACATAGGGAGTTAGTATGAACAAGATAACCAAATAAGACCCAGTGTTGCGTCAGCAAAAGTAATAAGACCCAGCTATCAAGGGGGGAGGGGGTTTGCACGCCAACAACAGGCCACAGACAGATGTGGTAAACTGATTAGATTAGCAGCTGCACAGAGCAATACAACTATCAGATATGAAGTAAAGGGGGAGTACTGAGAGACTCAACTGAACTGTATAAATTGTAATGTAACCTCCTGCAAGAATGTATGAATAAAGACTGCTTCAGAATTTGACTTGGACTGAAATTATTGAACAGTGAGCTTTGTTTCTCACAACCACGAGAAATAGGAACAGGATTAGCCAGTTCCGTCACTTGAGCTTGCTCTGTCATTCAATAGGATTGCAACTGATCCAATATTCATCATACCCCTTCCCTGTAACCCTTGATTCCTTTACTGATCAAGAATCTATCCATCTATCTTAGCATTAAACATAGGGACTCTGCTGCGCAGCCCTCTATGTGGCAAGGAGTTCCAAGATTCAACATGAGTCTATGACTCTGAAAGAAGAAATTCGTTCTTTTCTCAGTCTTGTGGGTGGCATGGTGGCAAAGTGGTCAGCACTCACAGCACCAGGGATACAAATTCAATTCCAGCCTCAGGTCTGAATGCAGGACATTACAGCACTGTACAGGCCCTTCGGCCCTCGATATTGCACCAACCTGTGAAACCAATCTGAAGCCCATCTAACCTACACTATTCTATTCTCCATATACCTATCAAATGACTTTAAATGTTTGATTCCAACCTTAGGTGATTGTCTGTCAGGAGTTTGCACATTCTCGCCGTGTCTATGTGGGTTTCTCTGGGTGCTCCGGTTTCCTCCCACAATCCAAAGATGTGCAGGTGAGGTGAATTGTCCATGTTAAATTGCCCAAAGTATTCAGGGATGTGTAGGTTAGGTGCATTAATCAGGGGCAAATGTAGAGTAATAGGGTAGGGGGAATGGGTCTGGGTGGGTTACTCTTTGGAGGGTTGGTATGGACTTGTTGGGCTGAATGGCCTATTTCCACACTGTAGGGATTCGATTTGATGGGATAAATTGGCGCCCTTTTATTCTGAGACAATGTCTTTTGGACCTAGACTGTCCCGTGTGGAGGGCACACTCTCAGCATTTACCCTGTCATGCACCTTAAGAATCTTATATGTTTCAATGAAGTCATCTCTCATTCTTCTAATCCCCAGTAAGTAGACTCTCAACCTGTTTAGCCTTTGCTCATAAGACCATCTCTCCTCACCAGGGATCATCTGAGTGAACTTTCCCTGAACTGCCTTCAATGAAATATCCTTCCTTCAATAATGGGACCAAAACTGCTCACAGTATTCCAGATGTGGTCTCACCAGCACCTTCTACAGTTTCAGTAAGATTTCCCTATCTTATACTCCAACCCCCTTGAAATAAGGGTCAACATTCCATTAGCCTTTCTGATTACCCGCTGCACCCATGTGCTAGCTTTCTGTGCTTTCTGCACAAGTACACCCAAGTCTCTTTGTATTGCAGCATTCCAGTTTTGTTGTAATGCTATTTTTAACATTGTGTCAAGAAGTTTCAGAAATAGTATCCTTAGAATTAGTTAATTGGACATACCTAGAATGATGCCAAGTTTGGTGGGATTAAGGATGGTTGAATCACCTTGTTTTACCCTCTGTGTTTAGACAAATTCAGGTGTTTAAAAATTCTAAAAGGTTGTAATAGGTAGACACAGATTGTTCCTAGAATAATCATATCATTAGAATTAGATCATTTCAGAGTGACATCTGGAAGCCGTGGAAGCAAATAATGAGGTTGAAGGTGCGGCTGCAGCGAGACAACTAGGTTTAGCGTGGGGATTCCAGAGACTGAAACCAAGGCAGATGAAGACATTCAGTGCTGGGTGAAGGAAGTCAGGAAGGTCTCAGTGTGGAGAAGGATACAGAGTTAAGGAGAGCTGAAGCCTTGCAGAGAGATGTACAGCACGGAAACAGACCCTTTGATCCAACACGTCCATGCTGACCAGATATCTGAAACCAATCTAGTCCCATTTGCCATCATTTGGCCCATAACCTTATAAACCCTTCCTATTCATGTATCCATCCAAATGCCTTTTAAATGTAATTGTATCTGCCTCCACCACTTTCTCTGGCAGCTCATTCCACACACGCACCACCATCTGCATGAAAAAAATTGCCCTTTTGGTCCCTTTTAAATCTTTCCCCTCTCACTCCAAACTTACAACCTGTAGTTTTGGACTCCTCATCCCAGGGAAAAGATCTTGTCTATTTAACCTATCCATGCCCTTCATGATTTTATAACTGTCTGTAAGGTCACCCTTCAGTCTCTAACACTCCAGGGAAATGAGCCACAGCCTATTCAGCCACTTCCTATAGCTCAAACCCTCCAACCCTGGCAACATCCACATAAATCCTTTCTGAACCTTTTCAAGTTTCACAACTTCTTTCCTATGACAGGGAGAGAAAAATTGCACACAATATTCCAAAAGTGGCCGAACCAATGTCCTGTACTGGCACAACATGACCTCCCAACTCCTATATTCCATGCACTGACTAATAAAAGCAAACATACCAAAAGCTATCTTCACTTTCCTATCTTCCTGTGACTCCACTTTCAAGGAACTATGAACCTGCACTCCAAGGTCTCTTTGTTCAGCAACACTTCCCAGGATCAGAATTGAACACAGGATCAGAATTTTAAATTTGCAGAGCTACCATTGTAGCATATTGATGGCTCAATGGTTCGCACTGCTACCTCACAGCAGTAGGGACCCAGGTTCAATTCCAGCCTCTGGCAACTGTGTGGTGTTTGCTCTGATTCCCTCACACAGTCCAAAGATATGCAAATTGAGTAGATTGCACATAGTGTATGGGATGTGTAGGCTAGGTGAACTAAGGTTATAGGGTGGGGTAGGTGTGAGTGGGATGCTCTTCAGAGGGTTGGTGTAGACTCAATGAACTAAATGGCTTGCTTCCACACTGTAGGAATTCTATGATTCCTTACAATTAGACTAGCAATGATTATGTGTCATGTTGGCATTTTTTTTTACTGAATTAGTAGCATGTGATGTCAGAAGATGGTGTGCAATTAAATAATGATTCAGCCGGACAAATACATATCACCTTGCAAGTTGACTGGCAGTGAATGTGTGAGTATTTAACAGAAAATTTCAGCAGGGTAATTAGTGTGAAATAGTAACTGTAGTGGAATGTAATGCAGTGTCTTGTGGATTGAGCTGACTAGACTCTGCATGCTTAAATGTACCAAAAGTGCAGAAGGATTTCAGCTGTGACCAGTCAGTTCCTATTTTTCTAATCTCTAGTGAATAACTAATATATTTTATTAATGTTCCAGCATTTTAAGTGAAGTAAATCTTTAGTTCTGATGTAAGCCTGATTAATTTTCATAATACCATCCCCTTTCCAGAACTTCAACTTCAACTTCAACTCACCCAGTCTCCACGTCTTGGATTCTGCCTAACTCTCCTCTATGGAGGTGGGGAGAGGTTATGAGCCCAGATTCTGCCAGATCTGTTGAGTTCGTGCAGCATTTTCTGTGTTTACCTATTTGTTAAGGAGCTATAACTTAAGCCACCAAAAACTTGATCAAAGAAGTTTGTTTCATGGTGTCTTAAGGAAGGAGAGACAGGTTGAGCATATACAGAAGGAATTACAATGTTGAGAACTGAGACAACTGCCATAGAGACCATCAAAGGTGCGGTGAACACAACAAGTGGCAGGCACTACAGGAATGCAAAGTTTTTGCTGTCATGTAGAGCTGGAGATTTGAGGAGGTCCAGGAAAAGGAGCATTGGTCTTTGCCTCTCATCTCCACCCACCTGGGAGGTTCAGGCAAAAAGCCGTGCCATGCTGTAGAGCGGTATCTCAAAGGCTGTTCAGGAGAGAAAGAAAGTTCTTTTCCCTGGGAGCCTCAAGAGAACTTGGCTGTAAAAGGCAGAAATGGGTTGCTTCACTCTGCAAGGCAAACCAAGATTCCAAGATGGCAGCAATAGGGATGGTAGCCTTCAGCGTCCGGCCGCTCATGAGTTCCAGTGGCTGGTCCGGCAGCATTCACACAGCCTCATCATTGTCCTTTCAGCTCAGTAGCTTGATCATGTTTTTGTTTGCCCTGGGATCTCCTCCTGATGTTCTTCTGAGGGAGGTGAGGGCCCCATGTATCTCCATCGGAAGACAAGTGAGCCAGGACCTGTCAGTCAATCTCCATGATGGTGGAGTGCAGGACTCAGGCAGCATGACCATCTCTAGCTCAGAGGTGAAGGGCGTGGAAGGCACAGCGCAAGTGGTGGTAGGAGAGGAGCACATAATCAGGATCCCGGGGACTAGATCAGATAGCAACAATTGAGGGAACACAGAGGGTGAAGGTATTGATGGACTTTTGAAGCTGTTTCAGTTTTAATAATATCAATTCACAGTCAGTTCTCGTGCAATTCTGTGTCATAAGAAAATTGAATAATAGCAGCACCGTTTAAACTAATGGGGCCAGAATCGTGTTATAAACAATACACACTTTAAAAATTCGCACTTTAGGAGCCATGTCCCTAATTTGTCAATCATGTTATAGTACATTTGTATCAGCAAAACATGCGCTGTAGCTGAACGCCCTGTAATCTAAATTTATTCAGTGTTTTAGCATACATGCAATTTAGTCAGTAATTTATTCTGTAATGCAAGATGGCAGTTGAACATGGCAACATTATACATTTTTTACTGGACCTGGGTACAAGTCACAATGTTAAATAAATCTAATTCTAAAACTATTGTATTCTCCAACTATTGTAGTGTTTGGGTATATTCCCCTTTCGTACCAATTAATTTTCTATTTTTCTGCATCGAGATCACTGTGAGCTGACACATGATCTTAAGTAAGACAGTGAGAATAAGAGCATTGGTGGAACTGAATCAAGACAAGAGTCAACTTTGGGGAATATAATGTAATATAATGTAATATACCGGTCTTGACCCAGGATCAAAGACCATTGTGGGAAAAATGCCATCTGAAAGCTGCCAGAGGATCAGAGGTGTCAGTACCACTAGGTGAGCATTGGCAGTTGCTGACCATGCCATCCAGAACCAATAAGTGACCCATGACATAGAGAAGTGTGGATGGAATGGGGCCAGAGGATGGAAGGAGGTTTGTGGTCAGGGAGGTCAGCAGCAAGGGTACTGAGAGCCTGATGAAAGTCAACTCAGCTCCAGGGCACACACACAAGCCAACAGGTCCTCTTTGGGCTCTCCATGCTGCGAGTTTTACCCCATCACTGTTCAAATAGGATTGACAGCTGGATGAGTCCCTCGAGGAGGCTTTATTTTCTCACTTCAGGGTCTTGAGTGGGAAGGATGCCCAAGAGCCGTTCCATCTTCAACTAAGTTGGACACAGGCAAGGAAGCAGCAGTGGTCCCACCTGGCACCTTGTCCCAACTACCCCACTATTAAATTCTGTCCATTGTCTCCAACACTATCGATAGCCTGATCAGGACCTCAATGGTACACACCAAAACCCATTCAGCTTCAGTCAGCAATGGCTCTAAGCCAAAACACCAGTTCAATTGCAACAGTCCTGAGATTGAACCAAAAATTGAATTTAACTAAATGTGGCTGAAATTCACAAATTTGGAATTCAAATCAGTGTTAAATTGATCACTCATTTTACAAATCAGGTTTCCTACTTCACACAAATTTTAAACACAAATTTAAAACATTAAATAATGCAAACTATTTAGTATTCAAAATAGTTTTGTTTGGAACACAATCAAAAATGTCTTTGCTCTCAAAGCTAAAATGCTTCTCATGGTACTTCACATAGCAACATTCATTCTGCGTACTGTTTTCTTAGGAAAGAAAGTTCTTCAAAAAACATAAATATATACTGTGGTCTACAGCACAATACAAAGTACTCAAAGCAAAAAAAAACCACACATAAATTAAACAGAAAATAGTTACAGCAATGTGTGACCTGAAGATTGGAAGTATGTCAAGCTGGGTTACTGTAACAGAAATGCTCTCTAGTGGTCTATCTGGAAGCTTTTTGTCACTATAATGCAAATGAACTGAGTACCAACATGAAGCAGAGAGTTAACCTCTGGTACTCTCCAGACAGTAAGTTGACAGTACTGTATGTTTAATGTCAAAAGTTCTTTAATCATAAAATCAAAATTGCATAAATGGGAACTGGCAAAGCAAAGACAATTTACAATCTTTTGTCTGTATGAAGATTTGCTCTTGTTTGTCTGTGACATAATACCTCTGTGTTTGACCTGCAAATTTCTAATACTGTTGTGAACCTCTAACATTGCTAGTTGTCCCCTGCTAGTCCTATTTGTGTGTATGCATGTATGGAGCAGTAATCCACTAAAGACCAAGGGTATCCCTTTCAATTAGAGAGAGACAATGTATAACTTGAGGGTAACCACTGAATAAGCACAGTATAGGATAAAGAGACAGGACTCCATGAACTACTCCAATGGAACCTGCATTATTGTCTTTATTCTACGTCATCCTCTACTGATCTAGCCAACTGATTCAACTAGTTTTACTCCCACTTAATTTCAATTTCGAATACTGGTACCCATTATACTTTTTGCCAGATCGGCTTTTGATCACTGTTACAAAATTAATGCATGTTGTTTTGAAGTTGAAGGCATGAACTGTACATTTAAGAGAGAGTGAAAGCTGTTTTACACTGAGGGCTTGCAAGCAACTGTCATGTGACTGACTAGCAGTCTCAGAATGTACTGGAAAATTGAAAATATGTAACATTTAATGTGAATCAAATACCTGAGTTTTGGTTGCTATGTTTTCACAACAATTCAAACTTAACCAATCAGTTTAAATTATGCCTCAAGATACTAAAACCCAATCAAGTTTGAATTTATTGGTTTTGGCAACATTGAATTAATGAGATGATCCGATGTTTGGGGGACACATTTTGAGAGTTAGCCAGACAGAGCAACCAACTGCGATCGTCAGAGTAACTGCTCGCAAAACACTCTCTATGAAAGGTACCTTTTCATCTGAAACATCTTTGCAGCAAAAGACAAAAGATGACCCAGGGCGATCTACAGCCAGAGGAAGGCAGACACCTGCTGTAGGCTTGTGGAAACTAAGTTGATGGAGGTTAATAGGGGTGTTTATTGGAAGAGTGTATCATTATAGAGTTGGGGACAGAAAACAAGCAGTTAGGAGAAAGGAGGCTTAGAATTGTAAATAGTTGTTGTTTAAGGTTCACTTTTAGAATTAAACAATATATTGTTTGTTTTCTTTAAATAGTGGAAGTTGGGTGTTCTCTGGCACTCATACTTTAACAGGTTATGAGGCGAGGTGACCTTTTCTGGGTGTTTGGTTTAATTAGCAGAAGGGCTCACCGCCATGTTGTAACAATGTGTTAAGTATTCTTGAGTTCAGTTTCTTGATCTCTCTTTTAATTTTGGTTGTGACAAATCTTAATTTTTTTTTGCCTGCATGCCACACTACCCCTATTAGAAAGCCAAATATATTTTCCAGAGCACATTAAGTAGAGAAATTGAGGAGAGAAGTTTTGCACTTCATGTAAACAACTAGTAGCTTCGAAAGATTATAGTTCCTTTTGCTTTGACCATAGAAATATATTAGCTTCTTTGAATCAACTTGCTCACCAGTTCAAAACGTTTTTGCTTCAGCTATAAATGTTTGTGATGCTTTAAGGTTTTCCATTCTTGTAATTGTCCTGATGAATGCAAGATGAATAACTTCAGAATATAGATTTCTTTGCAGCGGTATTTGAAAGAACTGACATTTTCTCCATTTTGCAAGATGCAAAAATCTACAAGTTTTCACGATATCTTACCATCGTCACAATAGCATCTCTATCCATTAGACAAAGGCAATAGTTATATCTTATCGATAACAGTATATGATGACACTGCAGATACTAAATCAGTCCGTGGTCATTTGAGCTACATTTAGGCTTGGGCTAATAAGTGGCAAGTAACATGTTTGCCACGCAAATGCCAAGTAATGAACATCTCCAACAAGAGAGAGTTTAACCATTACCCTTTGATATTCAATGACATAATCATCACTGGTGTCTCCACTATCAGCAGTCTGGAAGGAACCAATTCCCCTCTAAGTCATATACTATCTTGATTTGTTGCTTGGACTAGATCCTGGAACTGGAAGGTGAGGACTCTCCTGCTTCTCGGATGCTGCCTGACTGGCTGTGCTCTTCTTGTGCCACACTTTTTGGCTCTAGATCCTGGAACTCCCTTCCCAACAGCACTTTGGATGTCATGACACCTCGAGCACTGCAGCAGCTTATCTCAACTGTCTCCAGGGCAAGAAGGATGGACAATAAATGCTGGTTTGGTCAGCGATGACCACATCGCATGAACAAATAGAAGAAAATATTACATGAGTAAGTCACTCTGTAAGCGTGCAGTAGGTCTCCATGAACTATCACAACTGGCACAAGAATTGACCCAACAAGTACATTTAACATGAAAAATGTTCAAGGTCCAACAGATCAGAAATGGAAATTGAGCTAAAAGTAGAAGGAGGGGAAGGAAGAGGCATAAAGAAAGGAATGAGGATAAACACATGGATTATAAGCTTGAAATAACCTATTTTTTTTAAACAGAAGGGTTTCAGATGAATGCATTGAAGATTCATAGCCGAGCATCCAAAAGCATCTCTGGGAAAGAGAAACATTAAGGTTTAGAACATGGAAAAAGAGATAAATATCGAAAAGAAAAGAGATTTTTTTTACATCAATGAGAAACATGATGGAAGATCAACTCATATCTAAATGTGAATTTAATGCAGGAAAATATCTTGAAAATCAAATTCTTACTACCATGATCACCTTTTGTTTTGTGATTAGTGAAGGTGAAGATTAAATGTATGTCTCTGTGTAATAAATATTTTCATCTGATTAAAGTCCACAAGTGTAAGTTGAGTTTTAAAGACAATGTATTCTTTGTTTCATAACATATTGGCTCTCATACATGTCATTTTATTTCCTAATAGAAATCACTAAATTCATAACCATATTTAAACAAAATGATCCCATGCTCGAACCAGCCAGAATAGCAATGGTGAAGGTATGCTAGTGTTGAATCATTTTCCATTGTTGCAATGTCCATTTCTAATTACTTATGAAGGTGGTTATGTGCCTGTTCCATGAACCTCTGAAATTCTTTACAGTGGTTTGATGTAACTGAGTGGCCAGCTCATGTTTAATTTGGGGCTGGTATAAGACAACCATGTTTCTCTTGGGAAAAAAAAATCACACGTAGGCCATGCCAGTTCAAGATATTTGCTAAAGGATATTAATGTACTAGTTGCGTTTTTATAAATGTCACTCTCTGTGCTCTGTCACATGTAGTGCCATATTCCCCCTCCTGTGTTACCTCACACTCATTCTGTCTTTGCAAAGGCACTCACTTTCCACCAAGGCTCATACTTTGCTACTCTCACAATTGCCTGCTACATCTTCCCTCAAGGACGCTGAATCCCCCCAACTTCCCAAAACACTAATCTTACATGGCCTCTGCGCCACCTACTCATTCGCATGGGACCCTTCACCTGTACTTTTGTTAACAGGCATGTCACCCGCACTCATCTCCCTCTCCCTCTAGTTCTTGCATTCCAAGAGAGGAGAGCCCGCAATAGGACAGAAAGGGCCCAGATTCCTCTGCCTTTGGACTGATTCCTAGCCTGCACAGGAGAAGACTGTGACCAGTCTTGCAGGGATGCCAAGATAACACTGTGCTGCCAACCATGTAAGTACCAATCAGCATTCCACTTCAACTCTCACAGTAACCTTGATGTCAGTGTCATTTATTGTACACCTTTTCTAACTATTAACTGCTGCACCTTTTCTTTCTTTTATCTTGCAGTACCAGGAGGATGTCCGCAAGCTTGATGCAGAAATGGGCAAATTCACTAGAAGCCACCTCCTCGATGTCCTGAGGAAAAGAGCTCTGAGGCTTCAGCAGAAGCATTAGCATTGATGCCTCCTTCACACCACTACCTCAGATTCTGACACCTCAGAAGGAGTGTTAGCCTTGGCCTATTTGGGAACAAAAGGTAGTGAGCACCTCTGTGTGACAGCTCAGTGTGAACAAGAAGCTCTGCGTGAACAGGAAGATGAGATCACATTTGGAGTGAGACACAGCCTGAGAATATAGCTCAGGGAATTTGGAGGCATTGTGGGAATTCGGTGCAAAGGGCAAGAGGTGGCTTTTTACTTGTTTTTGTTTTGGCTCATAGTTTTTAAGGTTCTTTAGACAGATTAATTTGAAGCCCAAGGTTGGGGCCTACTGTAAAAGACAGACATCACAAGTAAACCATACTTTCATAATCGGTGATAGCTATTAATTTGACTATCCATTCTCGATTACTTTCAGATTAGGTAGATAGGAGAAATATTTACAGATTATAAAATAAAAGACCAGAACAAAATTTTTAAAAATTGAATTAAGAGTTACATAATTCAAAAAGCGATGCTAGGCCAAGCAATATGTTGTAACTGCATGATGTGGGAGCTGGTGGACCCCATTGTGGTTTATAGTGACTATATCTGTGACAAGTGTTGGTGGCTTGAGGAACTCCAGCTCAGAACTGATGAGCTGGAGTCTAAGCTTTGAATACTGCGACACATCAGGAAGAAGCAGTTTCACCTGGTGCTGTGTTTCAGCAGGCAGTCACACCCCTTAGATTAAGTACTTCAAATTCAGTCAGTGGTAAGGGACAGGAGGGTGTGAATACCAACTAGGCAAGGAGAGGGATCTGGGAGGTAGTACTGAACGATCCTCAACCCTTGAGCTTTTCGAACAAGTTTAAGATTCTTCTTGTGCATTTGGATGAGAAGAGGAGTTGCAGGGAGGATGAGCAATTATTCTAGGGCCATGGTACAGGGAACCATTCAAGAGAGAGGAAAAAAGAGAAATGTAGTTGTAACCAGGGATAGCATAGTCAGAGGGATAGACACAGTTCTCTCAGGCCAGAATTGAATATCCTAAAGGCTGCGCTGCTTGACTGGCATTAGGATATAGGATATTTCATCTGGGCTACAGAGGAACTTGGGACAGGAGGGGAAAGATCTAGTTGTCATAGACCACCTAGGTACCAACCATATAGGTAAAAAGAGGAAAGAGATTCTGCTGAGAAAATACGAGCAGTTAGGGGTTAAATTGAAAATCAGAACCAAAAGGGTAGAAACTCTGGATGACTACCTGAGCCACAAGCAAATTGACACAGAGTCAACAAGATTGAAGAGGTCAACATTTGGCTCAAAGATTGGTGTGGGAGAAATGGGTTCAAATTCATGGGACATTGGCACCTGTACTGGGGAAAGAGTGAACTGTTCCAATAAGATGGGCTCCACCTGAATCATGCTGGGACCAGACTCCTGGTGAATCTTGCAGGTTGAGTCTGTGATTGAGAAAGCCAATGTTATGTTGTCATTTATGGGAGAAGGTGAGGACTGCAGATGCTGGAGATCAAAGCTGAAAATGTGTTGCTGGAAAAGCGCAGCAGGTCAGGCAGCATCCAAGGAGCAGGAGAATCGACGTTTCGGGCATGAGCCCTTCTTCAGGAATCTGATTCCTGAGACTTCATAAAGCTCTAGTTAGGCCCCATTTAGAATACTGTGTCCAATTTTGGGCCCCACACCTTAGGAAGGACATACCGGCACAGAGAGGGTCCAGCGGAGATTCACATGACGATCCCTGGAATGATAGGCCTAACATACGACAAATGGCGGAGGATCCTGGGATTGTATTCATTAGAATTTAGAAGGTTGAGGAGAGATCTAATTGAAACTTACAAGATAATGCATGGCTCAGAAAGGGTGGACACTGGGAAGTTGTTTCCTTTAGGCGGGGAGAGTAGGACCCATGGGCACAACCTTAGAATTAGAGGGGGTCATTTTATAACAGAAATGAGGGACATTTCTTCAGTCAGAGAGTGGTGGTCCTGTGGAATTTATTGCCATGGAGGGCAGTGAAGGCGGGACATTAAATGTCTTCAAGACACAG
Source organism: Chiloscyllium plagiosum (assembly GCF_037043375.1). NCBI lineage: Eukaryota > Metazoa > Chordata > Chondrichthyes > Orectolobiformes > Hemiscylliidae > Chiloscyllium > Chiloscyllium plagiosum. Next base: position 22,066,846 of record NW_028270140.1, read on the forward strand.
ATTGTTAAGTTCTTGATCTTGCAAGGAATTAAGGACTACGAGGAGAGGGCAGGTAAGTAGAGTTGAAATGGCCATCAGCCATGATTAAATGGCGGAGTGGACTCGATGGGCTGAATGGCCTTACTTCCACTTCTATGTCTTATGGTCTTATGGAATCGAGTAATTAGGGATGTGGAAAGGTCTTTAAACTAATTATTGAAGGCTGGGGTAAGTTGCACATAAAAATATGGAAAAACGCAATGATGGGGAGTGCTCAGCAGAGGTTATTCAAGTTTCCAATACAAACAATAGGGCTGAGAGTTTGGAAAGGTTCAGGAATCTAACTTCTGGCACAGCAGACAAGGGGATAACTATGAAAAGCCGGGGGAGGGGGGCAGTCAACACAGGATTGCAGGTGTTGTACCTAAATGCACATAGTAAATGAAGCAAGGTAAATGAGCTTGTAGTGCGGATTGAAATTGGCAGGTATGACATTGTGAGTGTCAAAGGCGTGGCCACAAGGGGATCGGGATTGGGAAGTAAAAGTCCAAGGATATACGTTCTATTGAAAGGACAGGCAGTTGAGCAGAGGGGGCAGTGTTGCCTTGTTCGTAAGATTTGAAGTTGTGAACAAAATATCTGTTCAATTCATTCTCCAGTCTCCCTTTCTATAGAATTAACACTCACTTTGCTAAGTATTTTCTTTTAAATAGTTATAGAAATTCTTACTCTCTGTGTCTTTTTTTTTATATTTCTGGCTAATGCTCAATCATGCTCTTTAATGTTTCTTTTTTCTTTTTGGTCATTCTTTGCTTTGTTAAAATATTTGTCCAACCTTCTGACCTGTCACTTGTCTTTGAAGTTTATTTCTGTTTTAGTTTGATGTTATCTTTAACAGTTCTAGTCAACTACAGATGGTGGGTCCTTCCATTAGAATTTTTCCTACTCATTAGAATGCATCTAATCCATGTAATTACTTTCGCCAGATCTATATTTATGCCTCATAATTGCCTTCATAAATTTTTAAATAGTCTCATGCCCTCTCCTCTCTCCCTCAAACTGTGTGCAAAAATCAATCATATTATGGTTGCTCCTATTTAATTATTTCTATCTTGTTAGACAAGTCTAGGCCTTGCATAACCTGGGCTATGGTTGACTCCAGAATATGTTGTTGTAAGAAACTATACTAAAAACTTTCTATTAACTCTTCATCTATTCTACATTTGCCCATTTGACTTTCACAAACCATATGGATTAACATCACCTATTATTATTGCCGTGCTTTTCTCACAAGCTTTTTCTTTCTATATGCTCCATCCTACTATGTGATTGCTGTTAGGTGGTTTGTACACCACTCCCATAAGTGACCTCTTGCCTTTATCATTTCTCAGTATCACAAACAATTTCTGCGTCTTTGTTTTCTGAACTTAGGCAGTCCCTCTCTATACTCGGTGCTTGTATCATCATGAACCAACACAACCAACCTTTCAAACTTTGCCTGTCTTCGTCATCCTTAAGTGTCCTGTATTCTTTGAGATTCAGGTCCCAATATAGACATTCATGGCATTGAGGGAATTCACATTTGATAGGGATGGACTAGCACAAAAGGACAATAGAATTTATACAGTATCTTACTCTCTATTGATCTAGGAGAAAGTGAGGACTGCAGATGCTGGAGACCAGAGTTGAAAAGTGTGGTGCTGGAAAAGCACAGCAGGCCAGGCAGCATCCAAGGAGCAGGAGAATCGATGTTTCCAGCATAAGCCCTTTTTCAGGAATGAGGCTGGTGTGCCAAGCGGGCTGAGATAAAAGGTGGGGGGGTGGAGAGGGGTGGAATTTGGGGGAGGGGCGCTGGGAATACAATAGGTGGAAGGAGGTGAGGATGAGGGTGATAGGCCGGAGAGGGGTGGGGGCTGAGAGGTCGGGAAGAAGATTGCAGGTCAAGAGGGCGGTGCTGAATCTGAGGGTTGGGACTGAAATAAGGTGGGGGGAGGGGAAATGAGGAAGCTGGAGAAATCTCTGTTAATCTGAACAAACGATGACATAAAAATTCAGTCAGTGGTTGATGGCAGCAAGTGAACACTATCAACTTTTCATTGTCTTCCATGGTATTATGATTGTCTTCATCATTCAAATCAGACTGAATGAATATCAAAGATGTTAAACTGCAACACAGCATGTTGGAATCAACAATAACAACACTCCTTATATGTAAACTTGTTGATGTAACATGTTAAGAGAATCATGTGTACTTGGATCTCCTTAAAGGAATGGCTCAAAGCTTTTAGCAGATTGTTCAACCGAAATCTTTACAGTAACAGTTCAGCCAGTTTATAAGTCAGTCATGATAAAAGGCTGTGCGACATCAGGCAGCCAAAGCACACAAGCATTTTTTCAAGTTCAAAGAAGAATGTAGATCTGTTCTGATTCCCAAGGAACAAACATCTCGAAATTCAATTGCAGGAAACTTCACAGCCTACTGAGAACCGTTTGCTTTACAAAACCCCCCACTCAAATGTTAAAACATCTGCTTCATTCAAGAAGACTTGCCTTATGAAAGATCAGAGATTTTAGACCAGAGATGAAAAAACAAAGAATTGTGGATGTCGGAAATCTGAAACAAAAACAGAAATTGCAGGCAGGCCTGGTCGCATCTGTGAAGAGAAAGCAGAGTCAATGTTTTAGGTTCAGTATCCTTTCTTTGGAACATTGTAAATCAGCTACTATATTAATTATAATTTGGAACAGTACTTGACCTTTAATCAATCTTTGTGTGTTGAGTGCATTTAGAAATTAGTGTGTGAGATGGCATGGTTTAAATTTAGGGCAATTGTGTCAGAATATATAACTTCTTTGTTTAAACTCATAAAGTCTTGCTACTGATTATCAAATGGGATGTACACTCCAGGGAGGGGAGGGGCAATAGGAATCCATACTATTATGTCATGGGGTAAACTTAATTTCAACCAGCAACACAGAAAAGATTTATCCCGTGCAGTAATCTGTGAAAATTCAAGAGGCCAAGAACTATTATGCAAAAAGTAACAACTTTATTTCTTAAAGTATAACAGAGAATAATTAATTATCAACTACTTATAATCCCTACGATAATACTAGTCTGATTAAGATTTAACAAAATTCAAATTTCAAAACCAGCCAGCTACTGGATCTCCTCTTTATATCTTCCTCTGTCTTCTTTTCTTCTTCTCAGGGATTTCTGTTTCATAGGTCACTGATCAATAAAGGTACTTTTCAGAGAGCAATTTTTCAGGCAGTTTGTACATGCTGGTGGCATGGCAGTTCTCCCCTAACTGTTCACTTTTTTCTAGTTTTATACCCCCAAAGCATTGGATTATGTCATTGTTTTTTTCCTATTGTCAATATCTAAATTCAAACTTGATTGGAGCTTGGTTTTTGGGGGGGTACAATTTAAACTGATTGGCCAAATTCAAATTAGTTTTTTTTGTCTCCAGGCAATCAGCTACCCTAGTTGGTTGCATTATATCTTGTTCAGAACACTTGGTGCTGTCAGGTAGTTCTGCGAGCTTTAAAGTTTCTTAAAAATACAGTACACCCACATCTTCATAACACCCCCCTCCCCAAAGAAATAAATGAATCATCATAATGAAAAGATGGGTTTTTTTTTTCTATTCTTTAAACACATTATCCTAAAATACAGATAATTTTAACATAAGTTCACCTTAACATCTTCCCATATATCTGTACATATAACATTAAAAAAACACATTTAAATTTTATCAGTTAAATCCACGATAACTCATCTGCGAATACATTCTTATGACTAGCAACATGTATGATTTTTAAATTAGAAGTATGTAGCATAAGAATCCAATGAAATAGTCTCATATTCTTGTCTTTAAATTGTTCTAAGGAGTTAAGAGGATTGTGATCCATGTACACCACCGTCTCCTTCATAATTTTCGTGACATACACATTAAAATGTTGTAAGACCAGTACTAAACTTAATAGTTCTTTTTAGATTGTGGAGTATTTCCTTTGATGGATGTTGATCTTCTTCGAAAAGTAACCAACCGGCAGTTCAATCCCATCCTCATCTGCCTATAGGAGTACAGCTCCACTCCTAAGTCACTAGCATTGATGGTGACTTTAAAAGGTTTTGAAAAGTTTGATGTAGCTAAAACTGGTTTGGTGGTTAATATTGTCTTCAAATGGCCGAATGCCTCCTGGCATTGTTCTGTCCACCAAAATGTTGTGTTCTTCTTCAGCAAAACGGTTAATGGTGCCATTACACTGCTGACATTTGGAACAAACTTCTGATAGAATCTGCTGAGTCCAAGAGAACCTCTTTCTTTGAGGTTGGTCATGGAAATTCCTCGATGGCCTTCATCTTTACGTTCCATGGGGTCAACCTTCCATGACTGATGTTATGTCCCAAGGTTGTCATTTCTGCTATCACAAATTTGGTTTTATTTAAGTTTATCATCAGTTTTGCTTCACATAGTCATTCAAAAAGCTCTGCCAACTGTACCATGTGATCTTTCCAGGATTTACTAAAGTTCATACATCATTCAAACAGACTGCACAGTTTGTTAACCCAGTCACAACTCTGTTCATGAGTCTTTGGATTATGGCGGGTACATTCTTCATTCCAAAGGGCATTACTTTAAACTGATATAGCCCATTTGGGGTTACAAATGTAGAAATTTCTTTCGCCGACTCTAATAAATGTACTTGCCAGTAACTACACATTAAGTCCAACTTTGTAATGGAACTGGCTTGTCCGACTTTCTCAAACTCGGGATTGGATATGAGTCCGATTTTGAAACAGCGTTGACCTGATAATCCACGCAGAATTGTTGAGTTTATCCCAATTTGGGAACTAAGTCGATCAGTGAACTACACTCGCTCTGACTTGGTTCAATGATACCCCTCGTCGAGCATGGCCTCTACCTCCATCCTGTCCTGTCTGGCTTTGAAAAGATCAAGCCAATAGGGGTATTGTTTCATCAGAGCATTTTTCCCTACGTCTACTTCATGTACAATAGCATTTGTCGTCCCCATCTGATTCTTACATAGGCCCTCATACTGCAGCAACACATCTTTCAACTGAGTTCTATGCTCCTGAGACAGATAGCTTACTAACCTATCCCACTCCTCAAGGACTTCTTCATTTTGTAATCTAATTTGAGGCACATCAAAATCGACATCATCTGGATTTGATTTCTCACTCTGCAGGGCATTAATTAACGCCTGTTTCTCTCATTCTTTCTCTCTAGTTTCAACACATTCACTGACATACCTGATTCCTTTTTTTTCTATCTGGCATTTTTACTAGATCATTCACCTGACTCAGCTTTTTCTCAATTTGATAGGGACCAGTGGGTGGCATGGTGGCACAGTGGTTAGCACTGCAGCCTCACAGCATCAGAGACCCAGGTTCAATTCCCGCCTCAGGCGACTCTGTGTGGAGTTTGCACATTCTCCCCGTGTCTGCATGGGTTTCCTCCGGGTGCTCCGGTTTCCTCCCACAATCCAAAAATGTGCAGGTTAGGTGAATTGCCCATGCTAAATTGCCTGTAGTGTTAGGTGAAAGGGTAGATGTAGGGGAATGGGTTTGGGTGGGTTGCGCTTTGGTGGGTCGATGTGGACTGGTTGGGCCGAAGGGCCTATTCCCACACTGTAAGTAATCTAAAACCCTGCCTTTGAAGGGATCTCCTATCACTGGTAACAGTACTAACACGTCATCCCCTTGGGAAAATGTCCGAGTCTCAGAGCTTTTATCTGCCATCTGTTTCATTCTATACTGTGGCCTCTTTAGGTGCTGTTTAGCTAACTCACCTACTCGATTTAATCTCTCCCTCACCTCCAATACATAACCGAAGTGTGAGATCTTCAACTTTGGTCCTGTCAATTTTTCTTTATTTAATTTCAAAGGGCCTCTCACTTCATGCCCAAATATTAAGTCAAACAGAGTGAACTGAGTATCTATAATGGTAAACAATACAAATGGGATACCTTTATCTCAATCATTCAGGTAATCCTGACAGTGTGCTCTCAACATGGTCTTCAAGTCTGATGCCACCTTTCTAAAGCTCACTGGGATTCAGGATGATACGCACTGGATTTAAATTGCTGTATACCTAAGTTCTCCATAACCTCCTTAAACAACTGAGCAGTAAAATTTGACCCTTGGTCGGACTGAATCACTCTGGGTAGCCCATATCTTGTGAAGAAAGCTACTAACTCCTCTACTACCCTTTTTAGCCTTGATACTCCTTTACGGAATTGCCTCCAGAAATCTGGTAGACACATCCAACGTGGTTAACAAATACTGGTTCCCATTTTTAGTTCTCGGGAGGGGATCTACGCAATCAATTATAACTCGCATGAAAGGTTCTTCAAATGTGAGAATTGACAACAAAGGTGCTGGTTTTATTACTGCATGTGGCTTACCTACCATTTGGCATGTGTGACACGTTCGGCAAAAGTTAACTACATTCCAGTGTATTTCAGGCCAATAAAAATGCTTTTGTACCTGAGCCTGAGTTTTTTGTACCCCGAGGGGAAATCCTACAGGTAGTTCATGTGCTACCCATAACACTTCCTGTCTGTATGCTACCGCCAACACAATCCGGTGCACTTCAGCCCATTTCTCCTCTGCACTAACCTGCTGTGGTGTCCATTTCCGTCTTATGAGTCTGTCTTTCAGATAATAACCCTCCAAAATATTCTCTGCTTCCTTTTCAGAGTATGCATCCACATATATATCTTTCATCATCTTGTCTTGCTGTTGCAAGTCTCTTAGCCTTTCAGGACTAAACACTTCCATCTGACCCTCTGCCTGTTCAGGTTTTCCTGCACCATTACGTCAAACAGGATGTCTGCTAAGTGAACCTCAACTCCTTCATCTTTCTCTTTCCTTTTTGCTTCATGCAGTGATTTATGATAGTGGGACCTGGTTACCACACAGTCTGGGAAAATACCAGGATATTTCTGTTTTCAGTCCTCAGTGTCTGGGTCTTCCTTGGGCTTCTCCACAACAAGGGGTGTCATTCCCACCTTGGATCTTGCCAAATCATTCCCAAGAACAAAATGAATTCCTGGAACTGACACTCTGTCAATCACTCCCACTGTAACATCCACAGTCTTAAGTTGCCAATCCAACCTGTTCTTACACAGGGGAACACTAAATTTCTGTCCACCTATCTCACAAATGATCACACTCTCAGGTAACAGATCAGAAAGAGTGCATATTCGTTCATCTCTCACTATCAGCGACTGGTTAGATCCTGGATCTCTCAAAATTATAACTTCTTGTCCTTCTCCCCCTGTTATTTCTAAGTAAACATTACCCACAGAGGCAAATTCTTTGTAGAGATCAGGTACTAACTCCATACACAACCCCTGCCTAGGCTGTGCATGCTCCTGCAGCTCCTTGGCTCTTCTTAGGGTCTTCTTTACTACCTTCACTAATGCCATTGGCTTAGTTTCTTTTACCACATCTTTTCCCACAGTGCCTTTCTTTAACGACTAGCACAGTGTCTTTACGTATCCCACCTTCGGGCAGTGAAAACACCTTTTCCCAGTGTCCTTCTCAAACCATCGGCACTGTAATTTCGTGTCCCTCCCAGTTACAGTGAAAACACCTGAGGCCTTTCACCTCTTGTCCACCCTTTTGGGCTTCTTTATCCTGTGGTAAATTCTTACAAGTGCTCTCTACTCCTGGTTTCGTAGTGTAGGATCTCCCCTTCTCCCAAAGTCTATCCCTCATGGGACGAAATTCTGGCCAGAGGCTTGTCTTATGCACCAATATGTACTCATCTGCTAATTCTACTGCCCTTCTCACTTCCTGAACTTTCTGTTCCTCCACGTGAATTCTTACCGACTCTGGAAGTGAGTTTCTAAACTCCTCCAGCAGAATAATCACTCTTAGAGCCTCAAAGTCCTAACTATTTTCACAGCATGCACCCATCTATCAAAATGACTATGTTTAATTCTTTTGAGCTCAACGTAAGTCTGACCTGGTTCCTTCTTTATCTTTATTCAGCAAGTCGTGTGTTCATGGAATGCCCTGCCAGTAGCAGTGGTAGACTCTCCCTCTTTATGGGCATTTAAACGGGCATTGGATAGGCATATGGAGGATAGTGGACTAGTGTAGGTTAGGTGGGCTTGGATCGGCGCAACATCGAGGGCCAAAAGGCCTGGACTGCGCTGTATTTTTCTATGTTCTATGTTCTATGTTTATGTTTCTGAACCGCAGTCTATATGCTTCTGGTACCAATTCATAAGCACTTAAAATAGCCTGTTTAACTTCTTCATGATCTTGTGATCCCTCATCTGACAGTGCAGCAAATACCTCTCTAGCTCTGCCTACTAGTTTAGCCTGAACTAGCATTATCCATAAATTCTTGGACCACTCCATCTGCCAATATTTCAAATGAAATGAAAAAGGCTTCAACTTATTTCTCATCAAAATGTGGCAGAGTTTTGACATAAATATCACTACCTTCTCTTTTAATCTCCATCCTGTTAACTTGACTTTGCTTTTTGCTCAGCTCAGAACCTTCTCTCTCTTTCTTTTTCTTCTCTCTCCCTCTCTTCTCGCTCTCTCTTTCTCTTCCCTCTCTTTCCCTTTCTATCTTCCTCTCTGTTTCCTCTTTCTCTTGTTGTTTATCTTCTAACTCAATCTTCCTCCAATTTCTTTAGTTTTTCTACTTCTACTGCACTTTCTCTGACACACCTGAGTGCTTGAATAATTCCCTTACAATTTCAGCTTACTTTTGTCCTTGCTTAAGCCCAAATTTAATTTTGTTGCTAATTCTAAAAGTATGGCCATTTTTTTCCTTCTAAACTTTCTTGGCAAATTTGAAAATCATCTTCAAATCCTAGAACCTCTTTAGCAATTTTAAGAGCCCTTTCTCTCACGTTTAATTTAATCAACTGCAAGTCACCAAAATTAAACAAATTACCTTGCCTACATTTTGTTTAAAGATCTCAGACACAAACCTGCAAGTGTTTAAATCTGCTGGGATTTTTCGTACCCCCAAATCTATTCAAATCTGTCTAAACCAGTTCAAATCCTAATGACGAGCCTCCAAACTGTTACATCATGGTGTAAACCCTCCTGCTTAAAAAGATTTCTCCTATGCAGGAATCTGTGAAAATTTGAGAGGCCAAGTACTATTGAGTAAAAATTAGCAATGTTATTTCTTAAAGTACAACAGAAGATAATTAATTAACAACTATTCAGAACCCCTTCCATAATGCTAGTCTGATAAAACCCCTGATTAAGATTTACCAAAATTCAAATTTCAAAGCCAGCCAGCTGATGGATCTTCTCTTTATATCTTCCTCTGTCTTTTCTTCTTCTTAGGGATTTCTGTTTCATAAGTCAATGATTAATAAAGGTACCTTTAAAGGAGTTATTTTTTGAGCAGTCTGTACATGCTGGTGGCGTGACAGTTCTCCCCCAACTGTTCAATTTTTCCTGGTCTTATACCAGCAACACATCGGATAGTGTCATTGGCTTTTAATGTTGTCAATATGCTAAATTCAAACTTGATTGTAATTTGGTATTTTTTGGGGTATAATTTAAACGGATTGGCCTAATTCAATTTTTTTTTTGTCTCCAGGCAACCAGCTACCATAGCAGCTGGACCAAAAGTTTACATTATATCTTGTTCAGAACACTTGGTGCTGTCAGGTAGTTCTGCTAGCTTTTACCTTTCTATAAGTAAAGTCCACCCACGTCTTCATAACAATACCTCATAGAAACATAATATACTGCTAATGAGCAGTAAAGTGAACATTTCAAATTCTGTCTGACAATAGAAAGAATAGCATTCTTCCAACATACCACACAAATTTCCAGAACATCTGTATTTACCTATACGCATACATGGTACAATAGAAACAGGATGCAGACATACTTGAGAATTATTTGGTACATCCATCATGAAGTTAAGTGAATGTAATATAAATCCCTATTTAAAAGTTAAGAACTGTAGAGGAAGACATCATTTGGAAAGAGCACCAGAGAAAATAAAGTAAGACAAATTTGGATGAATAGATTTTACGGATGCCATAGAATGAAGTTCAGTATTAAAATATTATCCCAACAAAAACTGATTGGTCTATTATTAAATTAATAATTTGGAAGCATTTTAATTTTCAATCTGTTTCTTCCCTTATACACAAATATAAAGTTCTGCTGAAAACGAAAATTGGGAAACAAATTCACATTGATTCAATTAAACTAGTCATCCATTCTTCAAAGGAACTGCTCCTCCAGCGAAACTCTCTTACATATGATATTGGATTGCTTACAGTGCCAACAGTGGGCTAATGAAAATGAATGTATAACATCTCTGGGAATAATGAATCCATCAGGTCCTCTAGGGCAAGCAAGAATTGCCAATGAGTTGATATTTGTACTGATTGTGAACAATTAATTGAAATAAAATTATATGTTGAAAAGACCCATTGATTTCTTCATCAGCTTTAGTCCAACTTCCAGCGGATTAATCCTACCAGCACTGACAAGAAAAACAATGCCTGACAAATCAATCAGACCCCGGATCTTAGAATTAGAATTAGATTTATTGATACATGTACTCACGAAAAGTTTACGAAGTCGCCACTTAGTGTGCCATCTTAGGTACAAAGGTATCGAGGTCCAGCATCTTGGGAATAAATGAAAAAAGTAAAGAAATAATAAAGTTTAGTATTGCAGTCCTTCATGTCATCTTAGGTACAAGTTACCTAGGTACAAAATCCTAGGAATAAGTGAGAAAAGTAAAGTGATAAAGTGTTCCGCATTATGTCAAGCAGACCACACCAGGCCTTGCTACAAGTTTGCACTAACCCACAAATTAAATATGGATTTCCATGCTCATCTTGTCAAGACCATTCAGGATCTCATATACTTCAATGAAATCACCCCTAACTCTTCAAAACTCTGGTGAAAACAAGCTCAACGTATCAAACCTATCCTCGTCAGACAGCCCATTCATTTCAAGTATCAATCTAGCCAAACGTTTTGAAGCATTGCCATTATATTTATATCTTTCATTAAATAAGGAGACTGAAACAGCACACAATATAGAAGATTTCCCCTCACCAGTGCCCTGCATCACTGAAGAATACCACCCTTATTTTTCTGCTGAATTTCTCTCATAACAAAAGAATAGCATCCCACGAGTCTTCTTTGAATATGTGCTGAACCTACATATTAACTTCTTGTGGCTTATGCACTGCAACATTAAAATCCTTCTGCACCACAGAATTCAACAATCATTCTCCATTTATGCAATATTTTGTTTTTTCATTCTTACTACCAAAGTGAACAATTTCATGTTTACCCACAATGTAACTAAACTGCCAGAGTTTTGCCCACTTACTCAACAGATTTATATCTGTCTGCAGCATTTTTATTCCTTCTTCATTGCATATTTTCCTAACCATCTTGATGTTATCCATCTTGATGAGCTGATCTACCATGTCTTCACACCCTCATCCTAGATTTCCACAGGACTCCACTCATCACAACCTGACAATCAGACAAAGATCAAAAAAATGCATAATCTCTCTTCTTTCATCTAGCCAAGCTACAATCCGTGCAAATATATTACTTTCTTCCTCATGATTTTTTTTATATTAACCTTTAACATGGTACCTTATCAAATGCTTTCTGAAAATTCTAATATATTATGTTTACAGGCTCCCATTTAAACACAGAATATATTATAATAAGATATGGCCTTTGACGAAACCATGCTGACTCTTCCCGCATAGCTTAAGTACTTCTAAGAATGCAGTTATGATCGCTTTGATGATCGATTTTAACAGCTTCTCCATGACTGATGTCATGTTATCTGGGCAGCATGGTGCTACCCAGTACTGCTACCTAACAGTGGTAGGATTCCAAATTAAATTCCACCCTCAGCTGACTGTGTGGAGTTTGCACGTTCTCCCTGTGTCTGTGTGGTTTCCTCCAGGTGTTCTGGTTTCCTCCCATGGTCCAAAGATGTGCAGAGTAGGTGGAATGGCCATGCTAAATTGTGCATACTGTCACAGGGATGTGCAGGCTAAGTGGATTAGCTATTGGAATAGAGTAGCAGGGTTGTTCTGGATGGGATGTTCTTCAGAGGTTCAGTGTGGACTTGATGGGCTGAAAGGCCTGCTTCCACACTGTAGGGATTCTATGAACTGGCCTATATTTTCCTGTTTTCTGTCTCCCTCTCTTCTTGAATAGAAGGGCTATATTATCAACTTTCCAGGGTGATTTTAGGGAGTTTGGGAATTTTGGAAAATTAATACAAATGCATTTACTATCCCATTAACAACCTCTGTTAAGACATTGAGGATGAAATTTATCTGGACCTGGTGGCTTGTCAACACACAGCTCCATCAATTTGAAGTACCATAGAGGTCTACAGTACAGAAAAAGGTCCTTCAGCCCATTGAATCTGCACCAGCACTTGGCCCATAGCCTTATACACTTGTGATGCCAAAGCATACATCTAAATACTTCTCAAATGTTAAGAGGATTTCTGCCTCTATCACCCTGACAAACAGTGATTTCCAGGTTCTCACCACATTTAGGGTGAAAAATATTTCCTAATATCCCCTCAGAACCTCCTGCCCCTTACCTTAAATCTATACCCCGATCATTGCTCCCTTCACCAAGAGGAGAAGTTTCTCCCTGTCTACGTCATAACTTTATTCATTGCAATCATGCCCTCCCTAAGCCTCCTCTGCTCCAAGGACAACAAGCCCAGTCTATTCAATCTTTCTTCCTAACTCAAACTCTCCAGCCCAGGCTAAAAGCTGGTAAATCTCCTCTGCACCATCTTCAGTGCAATAACATCCCTCCTATAATGTGGTTTCCAGAACTGAAAACAATATTCTAGTTGTGTCCTAACCATTTTTAAAATACAGTTCCAGCATATCCTTTTTGCTCTTAAACACGATATGCCTTCTTAACCACTTTACATATCTGTCCCACTACCTTAAGGGATTGTGTCCTGATTGACTTCAAACAAGAGACTTAAAAGAAGTGACTAGTGAGGTGATTTTAATTTTCCAAACTTTCCTTGATTCAGGGAAGCTTTTGTTAGATTTGTAAGATAGTGAATGCAATGCTTTTATTCAAATAGGGGCAAGACAAAAAGCAGGAAATTACAGGCCATCTACTAAAGGGAAGGTAAACTGAATTGTCCTGAATCTGTACCCCAGAGCGTGGGTGAAAATTCAGGCCAATGTTTCAGTCACCTCAATGTTTGCTTGCCATCTCATTTGAAGATGAATGAAGATAAAGAGTAAGAACATTATGAGACAACAATTTAATCTAGTGAACTCTGGCTTCTTAAGGGGCTGAGTACAAATATTAGCTATGTGATAATATATCTTGAGTTGCAATTCCATGGTTCCAAGGTTGCATTACTTCTCAGATAGCAGACTTAGGTGAGGACGTTATTGGACTGGACTCCAATCTCCAACTCACTTCTTTAGACTTTTAACTGCTGTCTGTATGGTGTCAGACAGCCATTTTTTTATTTATGCTTTCATAGGACCTTTATTTGAATCAAGACGTTTATCATCCAAATCAGGCAGATGCCTTGGATACCTAAGTACAATGATTAGTTCAAACAGCAACAAAGAGGACCGCAGGGATGAAATAGAAAATAAGAGCAGGAGTAGGCCATTCGGTCCCTTTGAGTCTGTTCTGCCAATTATTATGATCATGGATGATCATCCAACTAAATAGCCTGGATGACGTTCAGATACACTCCTTACTTTGCAGTTTCCTATTTCTCACCAAGCAGGATAAACTAAAATGGTTTCTCTGGGTCAGAAAGCCTGGGCCAGAGGAAAGAAAGAAAACAGTAAAAGAATAATAATATTTGGAAATGAATGTACTGGTCATGGTAGAGCTCCAGTTTGAAGTTTATGACAAGTCAGCCTTGTTTGTGCTATTTTCCAATTTTTTATTGAGGATATAAAACTAATTCCAGACAGATGATCTTCTAATCTAGGCACTCGAACAAAGTGCTGAGTGGCTGCAGCACTATCAGAGCTGCCATTTATTTAATGAAAAACATTTCACTAAAGCCTTGTTTGCTCCTCAAGCTGATGTAAAAGATCTCTCCTCTAATAAAAAAAAAACATTTTATACCTAACATTTATCCTACAGTAATTAATGGATCCAGACTAATACTCTAGGGATGATTCCAACCAGTAAGGTTTAAAATCAACTAATTTATTTATAAACATCTAAAATTATAAAGCTAGTCTCATTAAGGGTGACCATGGAACTATTATCAACTGTCATAAAAAACAATCTGTTTCATTCATGTTCTTATAGAGTCTTAGAGTCATAGACTCATACAGCACAGAAACAGACCCTATGGTCCGACCAGTCCATGCTGAACATAAACTAGTCCCACCTGCCTGCTCCTGGCCCACATATCCTCCAAACCCTTCCTATTCATGTACTTATCTAAATGTCTTTTAAACGTTGTAATTGCATCCACATCCACCACTTCCTCAGGAAGTTCATTCCGTCTATCTATACCCCTCATTTTTAAAAACTTCTATAAGGTCACCTCTCAACTTCCTCTTCTCCAGTGAAAAAGGTCCCAGCCTATCCAGCCTTTCTTTATAACTCGAAGCTTCCATACCTGGCAACATCCTGATAAATCTCTTCTGAACTTTCTCCAGTTTAATAATATCCTTCTGATAACTGGGTGATCAGAATTGGACATGATTAGATTAAATTCCCTATAGTATGGAAACAGGCCCTTCAGCCCAACAAGTCCATACCAACCCTCCAAAGAGCAACCCACCCAGACCCATTCCCCTACATTTACCCCTAACACTATGGGTAATTTAGCATGGCCAATTCACCTGACCTGCACATCTTTGGATTGTGGGAGGAAACCGGAGCACCCAGAGAAAACCCACGCAGACACAGGGAGAATGTGCAAACTCCACACAGATAGTTGCCTGAGGCTGGAATCAAACCCGGGTCCCTGGTGCTGTGAGGCAGCAGTGCTAACTACTGAGCCACTGTGCCGCCCCCAATGATACCCTAGAAGAGGCCTCACCAATGTCCTGAACAACCTCAACAGAGAAAGTAATCTGTCATTCCTAGGTGGATACCTACAACAGTATGGTTAATGATTAACTGTTCTCTGAATTGGCCCACCAAGCAATTCAGTTCAAAGCTATTTGAGGTGGGCAATCAGTCTTTCAGTAATGATAGAAAAACTGAGATCATGCTGCAAACTAATGGGCTACCAAAGCAACAAATACTACACATCAAATGCACAATATTGACTGTAAAAGTCTCTTGGGATGTGGATGGTGCAAAATAAATATGGGTAGTTTCTTTTCTCCTCATTGCATATTTGAATTATAAAAAAAAGTTGCATTGTACATCATCAAAATTTAAAAGGTAAACATCCATTTTAAATGGAATTTGAATCATTGCCATTTTCCTCTCCAGTCCTTCCAATTAAAATGTAAATTTTCTCTTGTTGTAAATAACTTCTGCTTTTCCACAGCTCTGATCCAAAATTGAGCAAAATGGGAATTGAATGCAGTTACCTTCAGTATTGAAACACTCAACTGTTCTCTCCAAAGAGATTGTCTCAGACAGGCAGTGAGCCATATAAAAATGACCATAAAAATAATCAATGTCTTATATATAAAATTTGTCTTTTTTTGTTATATCTAATTTCAATAGCAAGACAAATGATTTATTGATTAATTTTAGAATCATTGTACATTTCCAGCTTTGTTATGTCTTTCCATCAAAACAAATTCTATTCATTAAGAGCTGGGTATTTTTTTTAAAAAATCATTCATGGGATATGGGCATTACTGATTGGGATGATATTCATTACAACAAAGAACATAGAACTGTATAGCACAGGAACAGGCATTCAGCCCACCATATCTATGCCAACCTTGATGCCATTATAAACTAATCCCACCTGCCTGCTCTTTTGTGTCTGTCTAAATGCCTCTAAAATGTTGCTATCATGTCTGCTTTAATCAACTTCCCTGGCATCGTGTTCCAGGCGAAAGTAAGGTCTGCAGATGCTGGAGATCAAAGTTGAAACTTTATTGCTGGAACAGCACAGCAGGTCAGGCAGCATCCAGGGAACAGGAGATTCGACGTTTCGGGCACAGGCCCTTCTTCAGGAATTCCTGAAGAAGGGCCTGTGCCCGAAACGTCGAATCTCCTGTTCCCTGGATGCTGCCTGACCTGCTGTGCTGTTCCAGCAATAAAGTTTCAATCGTGTTCCAGGCACCTATTATCTTGTGTAAAAATCTCTCCTCACATATCTCCTTTAAACTATACCCCTCTTACTTGAAACCTATGTCCCCTAGTATTGACATTTCCACCCTGGGAAAAGATCCTGACTATTCACCCTATCCATGCCTCCCATAATTTTCTACACTTTTATCTGGTCACTGCTTCAGCCTTCGGTGCTGTCATGAAAACAATCCAAGTTTGTTCAACCCACTAACAGGAACATACAGTCTCTGAACTCTCATTCTCTCATTCTTAAAAGCCTCCCCACTTCTCAACTGTCCTTTTATTTACAGATGAGAGGCCTTTAAGAATGAGAGAATGAGAGTTCAAAGATAATATATTCCTGGTTGTGTGGACAGCAAGGCTGTTAGGTCTAGGCAAAGCTGTATGACGAGAGAAATTGATTCTCTGGTCAAGAAAATGAAAGAGGCATATTTCAAGGATAGACAGCTGGGGTTGATTGAATCCCTGGAAGAATATAAAAGCAGTCGGTGTATACTTAAGGGGGAAATAAGGAGGACAAAAAGCGGACATGAGATAGCTTTTGCAAAGAGAGTTAAGGAGAATCCAAATAGATTCTATAAATACATTAAGGGCAAAAGTAACTAGGGAGAGAATAGGGTCCCTTAACAATCAATGTGACTGCCTATATGTGAAACCACAGGGGAATGGTGAGATACTACACAAATATTTTGCATTAGTATTTACCGCAGAGAAGGATATGGAAGCTAGGGAACTTGGGGAAATAAATAGTGATATCTTGAAAAGAGTTCACATTACAAAACAAGAGGTGCTGGAGTTCTTAAAATGCATAAATATAGATAAATCTCTGGGACCTGATCAGGTGTCTCCTGAAACTTTGTGGAAAGCGAGGGAAGACATTGCTGGGGCCCTTGCTGAGATATTTGTATCTTTGATAGCCATGGGTAAGGTGACAGAAGACTAGAGGTCGGTTAATATGGTGCCATTATTTAAGAAAGGCTGTAAGGAAAAGCCAAGGAACTATCAACAAAGCAGCTTGATGTCACTAGGCAGCAAGCTGTTGGAGGGAATCCTGAGGGTCAGGATTTACATGATTTTGGAAAGGCAAGAACTGATTAGGGATAGTCAACATGGCTTCATGGGAAATCATCTAGGAGAAAGTGAGGACTGCAGATGCTGGAGATGAGAGTTGAAGAGTGTGGAGCTGGAAAAGCACAGCCGAGTTGCAGGAGAATTGACGTTTTGAGTGTAAGGCCTTATCAGGAATGATGCTTGTGGGTCAAGGAGGGGTAAAGATAAATGGAGGTGGGGATGGGGGGGCATGGGGGGGGAAGGTAGGTAGATGAAGCTGGGAGTGAAGGTAATAGATCAGAGAGGAGGGTAGAGCAGATAGCTGGGAAGGAGGATGGACAGATAGGACAGTTCAAGAGGGAGGTGCCGAGTTGGAAGGTTTAATCTGGAATACAGTGGGGGAGGGGAAATGAGGAAAAATAGTGAAATCCACATTGATCCCATGTTGTTGGGGAGTCCCAAGGCTCATCTTTTGCCAACCTTGCAATTCGGCACTGCCCTCTTGACCTGTCCTACCTGTCCATCCTCCTTCCTACCTATCCGTTCCACCCTCCTTTCTGACCTATCACTTTCATTGCCACCTTCATCTAACTTTCGCACTCCCACCTTCCTTCCACCCCAAGCCCCACCCCCACTTGCTTATCTCTCAGCCCCTTGGGCCACAAGCCTCATTCCTGATGATGAGATTATGCTCAAAAAGTCGATTCTCCTGCACCTCAGATGTTGCCTGATGGGTTGTGCTTTTCCAGCTCCACACTCTTTGACTTAGTGGGAAATCATGTCTCACTAAATTGATTGAGTTTATTGAAGAAATAACAAAGAAGATTGATAAAGACAGAGTGGTAGATGTAGCCTATGAGGACTTCAATAAAGCATCAATGAGGTTCTGTATACTAGACTGCTTAGTAAGGTTAGATCACATGGGATCCAGCGAGAGCTAGCCAATTGCATACAAAATTGGCTTGAAGATAGAAGACAGAGGCTGGTGGTGGAGGGTTGTTTTTTGGACTGGAGGCCTGTGACCAGTGGCATGCCATGAAGATCAGTGCTAGGTCTACTGTTTTTTTCATAATTTATATAAATGATATGGATATGAATATAGGAGGTGTGGTTAATACATTTGCAGATGACAGCAAAATTGGAGGTGTAGTGGACAGTGAAGAAGATTATCTCAGAGTATAATGGGATTTTGATCAAATGGTCTAATGGGCCAAGGAGTAGCAAATGGAGTTCAATTTAGACAAATGTAAGTAGGGCAAACCAGAGCGGAACCTTTTTCAGTTAATGGGAGTGCCCTGGAGCGTGTTGCTGAACAAAGTGACCTAGGGGTGCAGGTGCAGAGTTCCTTGAAAGTACAGTTGCAGCTGGATAGGGTGGTGAAGAAGGCATTTGGCATGCTTTCCTTCATTGGTCATAACATTGAGTATAGGTGCTGGGATGTTATGTTGCAGCTGGACAGGGCATTCGTGAGGCCACTTTAGAAATACTGTGTACAATCCTGGCCTTGCTTCGATAGGAAGGATATTGTTAAATCTGAGAGGGTGCAGAAAAGATTTCCAAGAATGTGTCTGGCACTAAAGGGTATGAGCGATAGAGAGAGGCAGATAGGCTGGGGCTTTTTTCCCTGGAGCATCAGAGACTGAGGGGTGACTTTATAGAGGTTTATAAAATCATGAGGGGCATGGATAGGGTGAACAGCCAAAGTCTTTATCCTAGTTAGGGGGATTTCAAAACTAGAAGATATAGGTTCGATGTGAGAGGGGAAAAATTTACAGAGGACCTGAGGGATCACTTTTTCATGGGGAGGGTGGTGTGAATATGGAATGAGTTGTCAGAGGAAGTGGTGGTGGTCAGTATGGGCTCAATGGACTGAATGGCCTCTTTCTGCACTGTGTAGGGGTTCTAAAGTCCATGTAGTCAATATCCACTGCCCTATGCTCATCAAACATCTTCATCAATCACCAGCCCTAGTTGCCCATCAGAATGTGGTGGTGAGCTCTCTTCTTGAACCGCTGCTCTCATATGTTAGAGGTAGACCTTCAATGCTGCTAGAGAGGGAATTCCAGGGTTTTAACCCAATGACACTGAAGGATTGGCAATATATGTCCAAGTTAGAGTGGTGAGTGGCTTGGGGGGAAACTTGCAGGTGATGGTGTTCCTATTTATCTGTTACCATTCTCCTTCTGGACGAAAGTGATGATGGGTTTGAAAAGTACTCTGTCAGGGTGAATTTGTGTAGTGCATCTAAATGGTGCACACTATTGTTACAGCGCTTCAGGGTGGAAAGAGTGAATGTTTCTGAATACTGTGCCAATCAAAGGGGCAGCATTGTTTTGGATAGTATCAAGCTTCTTGAGTGTTGTTGGAGCTGATTCATCCAAGCAGGTGGGGAGTACTCCATCACACTCCTGACTCGTGACCTGTGGATGGTGGACAGGCTCTGGGGAGTCAGGAGGTGAGCTACTAGCTGCAGTATTCCGAGCCTCTGACCTACTCTGCAACACTATATTCATAAGACTGTATAATTCTGATTTGGCCGAGCACTGCAAAGCACAAACCATGACTGGCAAGTAGAGTAACTGTATTACTTAAACCTGGTGTTTTATCATTGGCTCCTTTAACAATTAACAATGAGTTCTGCTGGAATATCATAAAATCTCAAATATATAAAATAAAACAAAATTGTAGATCTGAAAGCTTTAACAATGCAAAAGGCTGGAAAAGACATCTTCATTAGAAACAAAAGTCAGTCAATAGTTCAGATGCCAAAGAACCTTCCCCTCATAATGTCTGTTCCTCTGTAGATGCTGCCTGTCTCTGTTAACAAGGGGAATTTTAGTTGCAGTAATATTATTATTTATTTGTTCCGAGGAAGTCCTTAAAAGAGTAATTTCATTGTGTAACTAACATATGAGGAGGTGTGAATAATGCTGTGATTTGATTCAGGTCAGATGCAATAAAGGAATGTTTCTGGGCAGACTTCATCATAAAACACGAGGTACTCAGGTACTCTTAATCTCTAGTTTGATTCTAAAACAATGCACCAAAATCGATTGCTTCATTGAAAACAAATGTTGTGAAATCAGTTGCAAGCCAACATTCCAGCTCTGCCAAATTTTCTCTCAAGTCTGCTGTTCAAAACAGTTCCTATTCAACACAAGAGGGGGAATGGCATTGAGGAAATGCTTTCATGTCCTCACACCTGTATGGAAAGAGTCCTACCATTTTCTGTATCACTTACCTGCATTTAATCTGCTTTAAATTTATCTAAGCTTCTACATTTTCCTTGATTGCCTTTTCAATGTTGCAACTGCTTTTGTTAACACAGTGGGTAACGCCAACTTGTTTGGTATGGATGGCACACGAGAAAGACAGCTTTCCATGAGAGAAAAAAACACCAATATCGACATGAGGTTGCTCCAAAACTGCTCTAACACTGCCACCATAAGGAGATAATAGAGCATTACACTTGTTTCTGAGGATAGGAAGAAACGAGGAGCTTGGGTTCATTTTGTTGCTTTTCATGATGGCCTGAAGTGTTTTACTGCAAATTAAGTATGTTAATCTGAAGTGCGGTTATTGTTGTATTCTAGAAATTGTGGCAGCTGATCAGTGCTGTATAAATATCACAATCAACCTCTTTGTATTTTAGAGAGAGGAGGAATGGAAACAATATTACTGGAATTAATGAACATTTGTTAACTACTAACACTATGTATCAAGGCACGTTTCAGCAGGACTTCACTAGAATCCTTTTTTCTCAAGCCCCTGTTCCCTGTGATTTTACATCGTCAATGATGCAGTTTAGCTGTTGGCATATGGCTAGTGCACCCATCAACTACATCTCTTCCCAGTCTTTCATTAAATATTTCCTTAAATAATTACTTTTCCAGCATACTCTTCCTCCACACTGAAAGACCTTTGGCATGTGTGTCACTTTCTAACAGTGTTCTTGGCTCATTTTGAGAAAGTAAGGCTTGTATGCACTCCACTATTTTCTCCTTGAAACATATTGGCACAAATGTTGAAGCTTAGATAAATTTAAAGCACGCTAAATGCAGGTAAGTGATACAGAAAATGGTAGGACTCTTTCCCAGCAGGTGTGAGGGCATGAAAGCATTTCCTCAATGCTATGCATGCTCTTGTGTTGACGAGGAACTGTTTCGAACAGCAGACTTGAGAGAAAGTTTGGCAGGGCTAGGATGCTGGCTTGCAACTGATTTCACAACATTTGTTTTCAATGACACAATCGGTTTTGATGCATTGTTTTAGAATCAAATTAGAGATTAAAAGCACCAGAGTACATTGTGTTTTATGATGAAGTCTGCCCCAGAAACATTTTTTTTAATTGCATCTGACTGGAAAGCCAGTTTCTCACAACAGCTGGTACCTGGGTTGTGATATTGACAACAACTTAAAAGCAAAAGCAATGATTCAAAGGACAAATCTTTTGTACTGGAACTATTGAAACCCCATAAAGAGGAAGGCACAAATAATGATTCTTATTCTGTACTGCCTTTCCTTCTGATTTACTCACTGGAGAAAAGTTAAAGAACTACCTTGAAAAAAAAGAATAAAGAATTTTCTGGTTCCATGAAGAACATAGCAGCTGTATCACCCACGGCTGCTGAGATGATGAAAGAACGATCAACGTCACGTCCAGGAAGGAATCTGGTGGATGAAAAGAAGAATAAAGATGACTTTGAAGATTGTTCTGAAAACACATACTTTTTAAAAATCTTTTTTACTTAGGTAACAACTTAGAGTCAAAGAGTCATAGAGATGTACAGCAAGGAAACAAACCCTTCGGTCCAACTCATCCATGCCAATCAGATGTCCTAACCCAATCGAGTCCCACTGCCAGCACTTGGCCTATATCTCTCCAATGCCTTCCTATTCATATACCCATCCAGATGCCTTTTAAATGTTGCAATTGTACCAGCCTCCACCACTTCCTCTGGCAGCTTATTCCATACACGTACCACCCTCTGCATGAAAATGTTGGCCCTTAGGTCTCTTTTATATCTTTCACCTTAGGTCTGTTTTATATCCTCCCCCTCTCACCCTAAAACTATGCTGCCCTCTGGTTCTGGACTCCCCGACCCCAGGGAAAAGACTTTGCCTATTCACCCTATCCATGCCCTTCCTTATTCTATAAACCTCTATAAGGTCACCCCTCAGCCTCTGATTCTCCAGGGAAAACAGCCCCAGCCTGTTCAGCCTCTCCCTATAGCTGAAATCCTCCAACCCTGGCAACATCCTTGTAAATCTTTTCTGAACCCTTTCAAGTTTCACAACATCTTTCTGATAGGAAGGAGACCAGAATATTCCAACAGTGACCTAACCAATGTCCTGTACAGCGCAACATGACCTCCCAACTCCTGTACTCAATACTCTGACCAACAAAGAAAAGCATACCAAACACCTTCTTCACTATCTTATCTACCTACGACTCCACTTTCAAGGAGCTATGAACCTGCACTCCAAGGTCTCCTTGTTCAGCGACGCTATCTAGGACCTTACCATTAAGTGGATAAGTCCTGCTAAGATTTGCTTTTCCAAAATGCAGCACATCACATTTATCTAAATTAAAGTCCATCTGCCACTCCTCAGCCCATTGCCTATCTGATCAAGATCCCATTGTAATCTGAGGTAACCTTCTTTGCTGTCTACTACACCTCCAATTTTGGTGTCATCTGCAAACTTATTAACTATACCTCTTATGCTCACATCCAAACCATTTATATAAATGATGAAAAATAGTCGACCCAGCACTGATCCTTGTGGCACTCCACCGGTACAAGGCTACCAGTCTGAAAAATAGCCCTCCACCACCACCCTCTGTCTTCTACCTTTGAGCCAGTACTATATCCAAATGGCTAGTTCTCCCTGTATTCCATGAGATCTAACCTTGCTAACCAGTCTCCTATGGGGAACCTTGTCAAATGCCTTACTGAAGTCCATATGGATCACGTCGACTGCTCTTTGTATAGGTCATTATACTACTTTCAAACTCTGGTTTGAGACTGCTTCTCTGCATTTAATGACTTCACCATTAGCAACAGTAAAATAAACCTGAAGATTTGAGGAAACTGGATCCTGATTAGATTAGATTTCTTACAGTGTGGAAATAGGCTATACCGACCCTCTGAAGAGTAACCCACCCAAACCCACTTCTGACTGATGCACCTAACACTATGGGCAATTTAGCATGGCCAATTCACCTGACCTGCACATCTTTGGATTGTGGGAGGAAACTGGAGCACCCAGAGGAAACCCATGCAGGCACAGGGTACAAACTCCACATAGGCTGGAATTGAAGCTGGGCCCCTGGCACTGTGAGGCAGCAGTGCTAACCACTGAGCCACCATGCTGCCCCAACCCTCTTAGATCATCATGATTGGAATCTATAGGAAGCACCTTTTTAGTACGGTGAGCCTCAGAGTTGTTTCAAAGTTTAATTTAAGAATCCAACATTTCTTCTATGAAAGCTGCACTGGTAATATAAAACACATGCAGATATTTCTTCAGATCTTTAGTCAACATATTCTGCTGATGCTCTTTTAATCTCTTTAGACATGAAATAAGACTCCTTTACTGCAGTGTGCTCATTTTCTTATGTGCACAATTTCTAATATGTAGCAACACCTCTTTTATTCTCGACAGTACTGTGACAAGTATCTTCTGTTGAGCTAGATTTCACTGTACATGTTCCAAACAATCTTGTTGTAAAATGAACACTGATATTTTGCAAAAATTATTTTTCATCCACTTCAACTTTTTATGGCGAGATTGGTTCATCTGCGATTGCTGGGAAATACTTCCAGTTTAGCTGAGAATTTTTGTGGTATGGTATTCCTTTGATTCCTTCAGTTGGGTCATTAAGTGCCACCATGGTGCTAGTAAGTTATTTGAAACGAAGTCTGTCGTCTTCTGAATCACTTCCACATCTAATGTGTTCTCGAGCTCATATCAGTGCAGTGGCGATTCCAAATGTGATAGAATACAGGCTATTGTCAAATCTTCACTTGTGTGATGATTCTGTAATCTATTGATTCCATCCTTCACTCCCTGCGAATCCATTTCAGTTGCTTGCCCTGCAGCAATTCCCACAGTGAAATTCAGAATCCTGTGTAACTTTAGTACTTTTCTTTTTTTACTTAGTAGCCCTCTTGTGCAAACATTTGCTCCGCTTTGTGAGTTTTGTTTTCCAGAATCTCGATTTCCTTAAAGAATCTTCCTGCAGTGCTTAGGCCTTCTTCACATAAACACATTTTCATATCAGATTGCAGTTGCTGCTATTGAGACAGCGCATTTGTAACATCAGTAATATAAGCACCACTTCTCCACAAAAGAAGTAACAATGTTATGATCAAGATCATCACTTACACTGTCTGAAAAATGCAAAGCAACAATTAGGATCTTCTCCTCCAATAAATCAGCAATAACAGTGATATCTCCATTCTCTTCCATAGTCCCCTGAAGGTGCTTGTCATCTTGTTCACTTTCATCTTTGGTACATCTCTCTTCCATTACATTAAAGAAATGAAGAATGAAAACATCGTCAACTGTAACTAATTTAAAACTGGTTTTCTTGTTTTGAGAAGATTTGTAGCTCAGGTTGAGGTTCCGCATGTAAGTTTGCTCGCTGAGCCGGAAGGTTCATTTTCAGATGTTTTGTCACCAAACCAGGTAACATCTTCAGAAACCAAACATATAAATAGAAAGCGGGAAACACCAGCAGTGCTTCGTCCAGAGGCTCACTGAAGGTGTTACCTAGTATGGTGACGAAATGTCTGAAAATGAACCTTCCAGCTTAGCGAGTAAACCTACATCCAGAACTGGTTTTCTTGCTATTAACCCTGATATTGGTATTCCATGAAATACCTTGTGTTTTTATTGCTTCTTCCAAGAAGACTCCATTCTGATCTTCAGTATCATCCATTTTTTTAGACAATTGAAAACTTATATGGTCTATCTAATTTTTTTTCATATTGACAGAAGTCTTCTGCATCAGTAGAAAACTATCCTAAAGTTGTTATTCTTATGGCATGCACAGGGTAGGCTCGATGACTAGAATGTAATGCAAAACAATGCTATCAGGATGTGTTCAGTGCACACGCTGTTTGTAATAGATCATGTAGGTCTCCCTCCTCATCTTACACCATACTTGTAGAGTGGTTTCCTTTCAGCTACACATAACCAATTGTCTCTTTTTCTCTCACTTTAATTGCCTTTCAAAATTGTCTGTTTAATGGAAGAAATGTATTTATTCCTTTGTGGAATATGGATGCACACATGGCACATTTGGCCAAAGCCTTCATAGTTGAAAAACTTTGGTGTTAGTGAAGATTTCTTAACAGGTCAATGTGAATTCAGAGCGATACCAGTCGTTGCTTCCCACTCTGATTTGTTGTATACAATCTGGGTGTCCGCCAATATCCAAACTTAGCGGGCACCTGGAAGAGATTATTAGCAAAGGAAGTAGAATTTGCTGCAGAGTTCTTTGAGCGTATTAGGCCAATTTTTTCTATCTATGAGCGCCTTCCTTTGAAACCAAGAGAATGAGTAAGGTTTTAATACTGTTTCATGTTTAGGAGTTTCTTTATCGAGTCATTGTCATCTTAAAATATCATTGAACTAGCTGGCATCTGTATACAGGAGAAAGTGAGGTCTGCAGATGCTGGAGATCAGAGCTGAAAATGTGTTGCTGGAAAAGCGCAGCAAGTCAGGCAGCATCCAGGGAACAGGAGAATCGACGTTTCGGGCATAAGCAGGGCTTTTCCTGAAGAACGGCTTATGCCCGAAATGTCGATTCTCCTGTTCCCTGGATGCTGCCTGACCTGCTGCGCTTTTCCAGCAACACATTTTCAGCTCTGTATACAGGAGCACACTGACCTGAACGTTGTCTAATTTCTGAGTGAGTCCAAACTCCTGGTCTGAATTGAATAAGCAAAGCTTGCTTTTCCTGCGTACAACTTGACAGAGACGCTCAGAAAGAATCAGAGAATCAGCAAAGGTGCAACTTCTAACATAGATCTTTCCACATTTAGTCAGCTACTGTGGGGTTCTAATAATGATAGTTCCTTCAATTATTGCTGTGTGCATTTTCTGAAGGTGAAGTCTTCTCCTTTCCCACATTTATCAACATCTGTTGAGGTCTGGTGTAAATGGTTTGCAGACTGCACACCATCACTGTCACCAAGTATAATTACCACAGTTTGTTTTTTAGTGCTGTAAACTGGAGACTTTACCAGTTCACCTGAAGAACATTCCTTAACTATTTAAACTATTCAGTAGGATGTCACAGAAGTGTCTTCCCTCAAATCCATTATATAAACAGCAATGAGAAATTGACCAAATAATCTGTCTTGCTAAAGAAGCTTAAAAGGTAAATGAAACAAAGTGAAGTAATGTATAGCCTTTGAACACGGGCAATAGTATAATGTCCACATAAAAGGATTTTAATATAATATCTCATCTGAAATATGGTGCCTATAGTCAGCGTATTTAGCCATCAGCACCTATTAAAGCTTCAGCTTAGATTATATGGTCACGTTTTCAGAATAGAGTTTGAATGCATAAAGGTCTGAGTGAAAATCAAGAACATTACCCATGGAATTAAAAATAGACCATGAAGAGAGTTCTTTTGTTGTATTCAATAATAGGCTATGGGCATTGCTATCAAAACCAATGTCCATGAGGAGGCAATGGCCTAATGGCATTATCATTGGATTATTAATCCATAAACCCAGGTAATGTTTTGGGGACCTATGTTCAAATCCCACCACAGCAGATGGTGGAATTTGAATTCAATGAAAAATCTGGAATTAAGAGTCGAAATGATTGCAATGACTCCATTGCTGATTGTTGGAAAAGCCTATCTGGTTCAGTAATGACCTTTAAGGAAGGAAATCTTAATTAAGCCTGCTGAGGGGTCAGGTTAATATTTGTTTGTCAAAGGTTTGTAAACCTTAACAAAAGTAAACACCTCTATTTCAGATGTGAAATTGTTGCATTCCAAAAAGGACCAGGAGGCTGAAGCGTTAAACAGCAGGAGCTTTATTATGGAGTGTTCACTTTTCAGGGAGCAATGCTGGACTAAGCTGTTTCCAACCAAGAAAAGCTGATGACATCATCATTAAGTCACATGACTGAATTTTCAGTCTGCCACCCTAACACAAATACACAATAGTCACCATTTTGAAAACATCCAAGTTCATTCCTGCTGATCTCAGCAAAAGTGAATGAGGTAGAGGGAGGATAAAACCATACCTCATGTAAGTCTTGATTGTTGTAAGAAGACATGCTTGTGCACATAATGTATAGTTGGCAGGCATGCTGTGCATTGCTCACAGTTGGATTGCTGTCTCAGCCCAATAGTGAATGAACGGCTTCATCAGGTAATAAAGGAAGTGAACAATTAAAGTAAAATAATTGTCAGAATCCAAATGCTATTAATTAGCACAAAGTTGTAGACAATTTTTCCTCCTCTAATATTTTGCAATGTTACTCAAGAATTTTAGTTCTCATTGTTTGTGCATAGTGCCTAATAAAATGATCAACTCTGTGCATAAAGGAAATCTCTTTGTGAAGTTCAATAGAAAACCTTTTCTTCACACTCACCAACAAGGAACCCAGATGGATTCATGTCAACATGAGTCACACAACAAATGATTTTCTGTTAGCTTTTGAAAATTAAGAACTTTTTTTTAAAAAAGCACGAGAGACTGCAACGCTCCTGCGGTTTTGAAAGAATCAGCTGAGTTTTCTCAGGCCCTAAACGACGGTGAGTCAGTTAGGAAAATATGAAAAATGAGATTCTCAAGACAAGCAAAAAAGAAGTCCAATTTTCTACCCAAGATTTGAAAGGTGAGACAAAGATCTCATCAGTGAGAGGTGAGAGGCCTGCTTACATCACATTAGTACCATCTAATATTGCCTGCATGCAACAGAGAAAAGCAAGACAGCGACAATTACCAGCATGAAACTCAAATTGACAACTTCCATCTGCCACTTGCTCCTTCGAGGCTCTGTCTTGGCCAACAGTCCCAACATTTCCCAGCCTGTTCCATAGACAGTGACCTCCTGCGTAACTGTCCAGAGAGTTTGGTATTAGACATACACCAGCCTCGTCACATCCTCATGGCACATTCAAACTAAGTTTGAAAACAGTTTTCCACTCCCATGCTGCACTTTGATGTGGAGGTGCCAGTGTTGGACTGGGGTGAACAAAGTTAAAAAGCACACAACACCAGGTCATAGTCCAACAGGTTTATTGGGAAGTACTAGCTTTTGGAATGCTGCTCCTTCATCAGGTAACGGTGGAGCAGGATTATAAAACACAGAATTTATAGCAAAAGATTAGTGTGTCATGCAACTGAAACAATACATTGAACAAACCTAGATTGCTCTTAAGTCTTTCATCTTTTAGAATGGGTTGCAGGTTTTGGTTCATTAATATGTAAGTCCCAGAACATCTTTCCAGTCATATTCTCGAGATAACTGAAGGTTTTATTTAAAAAAAATGGCGTCACAGCTTAGATAATGCATTAAATGTGTAGGGTTAGAGTTTATCTGTATTCCAATCTTGAGTCAGACTGGTTCTATTTCCAAAATAGGAACTTATAAAATGTTATATGGATTGACTGCTGTAGATCGTGTGAATTTTGAGCAAAAGTAGAATGTATCTGTAAATACAATTCTGCAAACGCAAATTCACCCCATAGACTTTTATATGTGTTTGTATGTATGAAAAAGAGAATGTGTGTGTATGAGTGTGCGAGAGAGTGTATTTGCATGTGGGTATGCTTGGTAGAGTGTGTGCGTGATTGTGACGAAGTATAAGTCTGTGAGAGGGTGTGTGTGTGTGGGTGTGAGTGTGGGGGGTATTTGTATGTGTTTCTGAGAGACAGCATGTCTAAGAGAGAGGGTCTGCATGATTGTGTGAATGTGTAAGAGTGTGTGTATGAGAGGATGTAGAGTGTAGTGGGGTCACCTGTAGTGTGACATGAACCCAAGATCCCGGTTGAGGCCATCCTCATGGGTACCAACTTGACTATCAGCCTCTGCTCGGCCACACTGTGTTGTTGTGTATCCTGAAGTTCGCCTAGGAGGATGGTCACCCGAAGATCCAAGGCCGAATGTCCTTGACCACTGAAAACTTCCCGAACTGGGAGGGAACACTCCTGTCTGGTGATTGTTGCATGGGATCCATTCATTCATTGTTATAGCTTCTGCTTGATCTCGACAATGTACCATGCCTCAGGGCATCCATGCCTGCAACTTATAAAATAGACAACATTGGCTGAGTCACATGAGTACCTGCCATGTACATTGTGGGTGGTGCCCCCATGTGTAATGGTGGTATCCATGTCAACACTCCGACTTGTCTTGTAGTGATTGCAGTGCTGCACTTTGGTATGGACTTGACACCTTACATTGTAATACTGCAGATAGGCTGCTACATGCGCAGAGACAGGCACCCATCTCATATATCTGCGTATGGTGCATTGCAGGGATCTTCACTTAGTGTCTTAGCGCCTACTCATTTCTTGCCTATTTGAATGCTCAGAGCTACTTTGCCATTCTACTCCATCAAAGTCATCTGTAACCATCAATGGAGGATTTTGGAGGCATTCACCAGATATATTGGGAACTGGAGAACTAAGATTCCTGCATCATTCTGAAGTTGCTAGGCCTCACAGAAATAGTGTCTGGGGAGACAAGGGCCACTGTTTCTCCCACCATCCCACCCTTAATCTAAAAATGCTGGCTGATGACAGATTTGCAAAGTCCTTAGACTGACACAGAATGAAGATTTGGTGTGGCCCACACTTCCACCTGTGACACAGTGGAACAAAGCACATCCCCTTGAAGGTGAGATGTTGTTGCCTGGACAGTTCCAGAGGAACCTTGTAAAGTATGCCACATCATTATGACATATTGTGTCATTCACAACTGCAGAGGACAAAGGGGAAATGTCAAAATGGGGAATGAAACGCAATCCTCTGAGATTAAGCCATGACATTGACCTGGAAGGACCACCATAAAGACATGCACAGTCAAGTGCAAGAGTCAGACAGAACCTCATCGAAACCCACTTCCAGGAGAACTGAGCTGGGCTTGAAACTTCCTTTCATTGTGGTACTATCTGTTGATTATACCAAAGACAGCCTGTGGTCAGTCAGCAGTATATGATTATTTCCGTACTCCTTTAACTTTTCTGAATAAATGTTTTCTTATCAATACGAAATGTCTTCAGTTGATCCCACATTGAATGCTCTGTACTTTACCACTTAGGAAAAAGCCTGTGGTCAGTGAGACAGAGCAGTACTCTTGCATTACATGAGGGTTAGATGGCTTTTAAGACTTCAGTCAGGATATGATAGCCATGTGCAGTGCTTCACAAAAAACAGGAAGTTGGGATCAATGTTGGGTCACCACCTCTGCATCATGCCATGATGAGTTAGCCTTCAACATTTCACAGTTCACATAGCCTGCTAAATTGCCATGAGATGCTTTAATGTCCTGTAGGGTCAGCATTTAATCTGAGAGAGGCAGGCCACTGAGAGTGAAAATGTGAACTTCTCATTATACACCACCCCAGCCTTGAATGACAATGCATTCTTTACAAAAGCTGAAAGATAGGATGCAACATTGTCTGCAAAGCTGGGTTGAAATCCATCAGATCGCTACAGGGAAGATCCCACACAATCTCTCAACATTGATTGTAGTCGACATTAATGTGCAATGCTTTGGCTGCAGCCCAACAACGTGACCAAGCAAGAATCTCTGATATCTGAGGCTATCCACAGTAAAGTAGGATAGTAGCTTGTAAGAGATGAGAAATAGGAGATTTTTACATTCCAGCAAGAGACATTAAAAATATTGATGGAGGAAGAAAATGTGATAAATAAGTAAGCTAGCCAGAAGCAAAGATATAAGTACTTCTACAAGTATACAGAAGAAAGTAAATCTAGGTCCATTTGAGCTTGACACTGAAGAAATATAATGAGGAATAAGGAAATTGCAGGAACAGTACAGGGACAAGAAATAAGGGAGATAGAAAGAATAGAAAAACAAGCCAGGTAACCTCATGAAGAGGAGTGGCAGATGGAGTTTAATTTAGACAAATGCGAGGTGTTGCATTTTGGGAAAGTAAATCTTAGCAGGACTTATACACTTAAAGGTAAGGTCCTAGGGAGTGTTGCTGAACAAAGAGACCTTGGAGTGCAGGTTCATAGCTCCTTGAAAGTGGAGTCACAGGTAGATAGGATAGTGAAGAAGTCAGTTGGTTTCGTTTATTGGTCAGAGCATTGAGTACAGGAGTTGGGAGGTCATGTTGCAGCTGTACAGGACATTGGTTAGGCCACTTTTGGAATATTGTATGCAATTCTGGTCTCCTTCCTATTGGAAAGATGTTGTGAAACCTGAAAGGGTTCAGAAAAGATTTACAAGGATGTTGCCAGGGTTGGAGGATTTGAGCTATAGGGAGAGGCTGTTTTCCCCAAAGCGTCGGAGGCTGAGGGGTGACCTTACAGAGGTTTACAAAATTATGAGGGGCATGGATAGGGTAAATGGACAAAGTATTTTCCCTGGGATTGGGGAGTCCAGAACTAGAGGGCATAGGTTTAGGGTGAGAGGGGAAAGATATCAAAGAGACCTATGAAGCAACTTTTTCACACAGAGGGTAGTACGTGTATTGAATGAGCTGCTGGAGGAAGTGGTGGAGGCTGGTACAATTGTAACATTTAAGAGGCATTTGGATGGGTATATGAATAAGAAGGGTTTGGAGGGATATGGGCCGGGTGCTGGCAGGTGGGACTGGATTGGGGTGGATATCTGGTCAGCATGGACGGGTTGGACCGAAGGGTCTGTTTCCATGCTGTACATCTCTATGACTCTATGGCTCTAAATGCTAACAGGGCACTTAGAAAAACATGTAAGTCAACTATGAAAGGAACTTATATGATCTATTAAATACTTTGAAAGATGTAATAAGCAGAGTAGATTAAGGGAGACCTAAGAATGTATCATATTTTGATTTCAAAGAACATTTAAGCAGATGCCATATGAAAGGCTGCTGAACAAAATAAAATGGATTTCAGCATTCCGCGATGAATAATAACGTTAACTTACCCGCATTTCCCTTTGTTCTCTCTTCCTTCTGTCTCTAGTCATTTCCAAGTTTGAAGCTGTTTGTGACTGAATGATTGCATGGTTTATGGCTTCAAATATTTACAATCTATATTAATGATGAAGACAATGAAACTGAATATAATGTATCCAGGTTTTCTAATTTGTATCTGTGTGTGGAAGTAAAATTTGCAGAAAACATAAAGGGCTGAAATTCTCCTACCTCTGTGAAGGAGGCATTGAGGTTGGCCAAGTAGCAAATCAGATGAAAGGCACGTTTGATATTGTTCCTGATGTGTTCCTGCCTCCAGGAAAATCTCCCAAATGGCAACGGTTGCTCATCCATCTGGAGCAGGATCCCAATATTTCAAAGACCAACAAGTCCTTGAAAATACACAACACTGACACTTTTTTGCATTAAAAACCCAGCAATGAATCAGAAGTAGCTTTGGTTGGAGTTCAGTGTATTAGCATTGAAATTTGCATATCAATGTGTTGAGGGGCGGAGAGGTGGAGTGCAGAGCAACTGCTGCCAGATGCATTTAATGCAAAGTGTTCCCCAGGCAGCCTGATGCTCTTGATGATCTTGACCCTTTATATTTGGGAGATGTTTGAACAAATAGGTAAGCACGTCTGTCTCATGTGCACTCTTGCTCTCCATCTGCCCAAGCAACGCTCACTTTCCCAAATAGAGCAGCTAACTGTACCTCTCTTTGGTGACTCTGATTGGCTTTCCCACATCTATCGGTTTTTTTGCATTCCTAATTAGACAGCAAATACAGAGATAGACTTTTAACTTACCTCCTATAAGAGCCCAATGCAGAATGCAGTGCTGACAGGACTTGCCAATGAAGGTCAAAAAGATTCCAGCTGAAGAACCTGCAAAGGATTATCGACAGGTTAAGTAATTGAGCAAACAGCTATGAGACATATAAGGATATTCATTTTAATTGGAAGATTAGAAAAACAGAGTCTCTTTTTAATGATCCGAGCCCATTAAATGTTGGAGCTGAGAGGAATTTGAATGTCTTTATACAAGAAGCCTAAAAAGTTAACATGCAAATATAGCAATCAATTATAAAATCATAAGGAGCAGTTTTAGGTCTTTTGACTTATTGAGTCTGCACCATCATTCAATGACTTGGCTCCCACAACCAGCTGTGGCAATGGGTTCAACAGATTAACTATTCTTTGGCTGAAGAAATTCCTTCTCATCTCAATTCTGAAGGGTCATCCCTTCACTGTCAAGTTGTGCCCTCAGGTCCAAGTCTATACTATTAGTGGAAACATCTTCTCCTCATCCACTCTATCCAGGCTACTGTGAATACCATCTTCTCAAGGATGACAAGAACAGGCAATAAATGCTTGCCCAGCCAGAGAGACCTGTGTCCCACGAGTGAGTTTTAAAAAACGTGGAAAATTGTCCAATCTCACCATTCTGGAATCAGATTCTTCCCCACATTTTTCTAAACTCCACTTATACACCCAGAATCCTCAACTGATCCTCATATGAGAAACCCTTCATCTCTGGGATCATTCTTGTAAAATGAAGGGGTGGCTCTGTGGTTAACACTGCTGCCTCACAGCACCAGGGACCTAGGAACGATTCCAGCTTTGGGTGACTGTCTGTGTGGAGTTTGCACAATCTCCCTGTGTCTGCGTGGGTTTCCTCCAGGTGCTCCAGTTTCCTCCCACTGTCCAAAAATGTGCAGGTTAGGTGGATTGGCCATGCTAAATTGCCTGTAGTATTAGGTGCATTAGTCAGAGGGAAATGGGTCTGGGTGAGTTACTCCTCAGAGGGTCAGTGTGGACTTAGATTAGATTAGATTACTTACAGTGTGGAAACAGGTCCTTCGGCCCAACAAGTCCACACCGCCCCGCCGAAGCGCAACCCACCCATACCCCTACATGTACCCCTTACCTAACACTACGGGCAATTTAGCATGGCCAATTCACCTGACCTGCACATCTTTGGACTGTGGGAGGAAACCAGAGCACCCAGAGGAAACCCATGCAGACACAGGGAGAACGTGCAAACTCCACACAGTCAGTCGCCTGAGTCGGGAATTGAACCCGGGTCTCTGGCGCTGTGAGGCAGCAGTGCTAACCACTGTGCCACCATGCCGCCCACAACTTGTTGGGCCAAATGGCCTGTTTCCATAATGTAGGGAATCTAATCTAAATCTAAAACCCCTCTGGACCCCTTCCAATGCCAACACATCCTTCCTTCGAAAAGAAGCCCAAAACTGCTTATAATATTCCAAATATGTTCTGACCAGAGCCTTATAAAGCGTCAGCAGTTCATCTCTACTCTTGTATTCTAGCTCTCTTGAAATGATGGCTAACATTGCATTTACCTTCCTCACTGCTAACTGAACCTGCATACTGACCTTAAGAGAATCCCGAACAAGGACTCCCAAGTCTCTCTGTGCTTTATTTTTCTGAAGCCATTCCCCATTTTGAAAATAGTCTATGCCTCTGATCAAAATGTATAATGCCATGTTTTCTCACATTGTATTTCGACTGCATCTTCTTTGCCCACTTTTCTCGCCTGTCCAAGTCCTTCTCCACAATATCACCTGTCACTCCACCTATCTTTGTGTCATCTACAAACTTAACAACAATGCCATCAGTTCCTTTTGTACAGATTGTTTATGAATAACATGACTAGTTGTGGTCCCAACACTGGCCCCTGTCGAACTCCACTAGTCACTGGCTGCCAAACTGAAAAAGACTTTATCCTAATCTCTGCATTCTACCAGTCAGTCAATCAGCTATCTATGCCAGTACCTTGCCCCTAACACTAAGGACTCTTATCTTGCTTCGCAGCCTCCTATGCAGCACCTTGTCAAAAACCTTCAGGAAATTCAAATAGATCACGCTCACTATGTATCCTTTGTCTAACTTGCTCATTACCTCCTCAAAGAATTCTAACAGATTTGTCAGGCATAACCTCCTCTTGAAGAAGCAATGCTGATTCAGCCCTACTTTATCATGCACTCAGCAATTTAGTTCTTATTAATGTACTCTAAAATCTTAACCAATGACCAAGGTCAGGCTCATCGACGTTTGCTTCCCATCTTCTGCCTTCCTCCTTTCTTAAACAAGGGTGTTGCATTAGCTATTTTCCAATCCTCTGGTACCCTTCTTGACTCCAGTGATTTTTGAAAGATCACCACCAATGCCTCTGCAATTTCCTCAGCTACCTCCTTTAGAACACTGGAGTATAACCCATCTGATCCTAATAATTTATCCACCTCCAGAACTTTCAACTTTCCCTTCGTGATGACCATTACACTTATCTCTACTCCCTAACTCTTGAAGTTCTGGTGTACTGCTGATATCTTCCACTGTGAAAAGTGATGCAAACTACCTTTTCAGTTCCTCCACCATTTCTTTGTTCCCTATTACTACTTTGCCAGCCTCATTTTCCAGTCGTCCAATGTTCATTCTTGCCTCTCTTTTAGATATCTAAAAACTCTTGCAATGTTCTTTTATCTTATTAGCTAGCTTACTCTCATACTTCATCTTCTCTCCCCCTTAATCCTTTTGTAGTTATCCTCTGGTGGTTATTAAAGGCTTCCCCATCCCCTAGATTTTCACTTGGAAGTGTATTGTCTTTTCTTCACTAAGTCATTAAGTCAAAATAATCTAATTTGGGTCTCCCACCGAATGTGGCTGCAGTGATTAAAGAAGGGAGGTGGATACCATCTTCTGAAGGATGACAAGGGCAGGCAATAAATGTTGGCCCAGCCAGAGACTCCCGTGTCCACAATTGAATTTTAAAAATGTGGAAAATTGTCCAATTTCACCATTTTACTTGATATTCACCACCCTTACTGAATCCTTCAGCATTAACATTCTGGAGCTACCTTTGACCAGAAATGTAATTGGACCAGTCATATAAATATTGTGCTTGTAAGTGTAATTTGGAATGGGTGTTATTATCTTACTTCCTGACTCTAGAAACTGTCTTCCTTAGACAAGACACAAGTCAAGAATATGATGGAATTGTTGGCACTTGTTGGGATGACCCCAAGGACATTGAAGAAACTCAATAGAGTGCTTAATTGGCACCCAACCATTAAATGTTCACTCCGTCTGCTGAATGCACAGTGAGAACAGTGTGTACCATCCATTAGATGCAGCAAATCACCAAAGCCAATAGCACCTTCAAAACTCATGACCTTTATCAATTAGAGGACCAATAGATGAAGACACACAGCAAGTAAACAATGTATCGGTACTCCCAAGTAACTTGTTATCCTGACTTGGAACTATACTGCCATTTTTTTTCACTGCCACTGAGTGAAACTGGACTGAAATTCTGAATTCTGTAGGTGTGTGAACACCACACAGTGCAGTTTTGAAGGATCAGTGAGTCACAGCAGACCATAGTGCTAATCTTCTCTGACACACTTTTGTGAGTGTTTGGTGTTAATATGTATGATATAATGTTCTGTGCTTCATTTGATTGTATGAATAACTTGAAAGAAACTCTTTTAAAGCAATCCATTGGTTAGCCAATTTTCCTCCTCATGAGTCACAAAGGATACCATTGCATTCCTTAAGTAAATGTTAATGGGATGCAAAACTATGAATTCAACATACGTAAAATACTATAAGGAAAGTTGTTAAAGGTGAGTTGAAAGATTGGATTTGACAGATTCCTTATATCTTCTCTGAAGCTTTTTAAAAGAGAGATTTCTATGAATTGGCCTAATTTGAAATTTCACTTATAATTAATATTCATATACTTTGATTTTATTGATCCATTTTTTTGGGAAATTTTAGATTTTGTTTTGTTGAATTAACACTGGAATTGAACATGGGATGATGCAATAGATATTGCGGGTTTTAATTTATTTGACTCCATGACCCTTATTTGACCCTAATAAAGCTTGGAAATGGATTGTCCTGTAACCCAAGCAAGTAACAGCCAGGTATGTCCAGCATGAAGACTCGTGGCTATTTTCCGACCTAAGCTTAATTTCTTCCCTCCAGGAGCACTTCCTCTTTATCATTCATGACATGCAAATGTCAAGGGCATTTCCCTCTTCCCTCCTCATAACGTCATTCATTTGGTTTGACTCCTGAGGTAGGACAGTAATCTTGAATATTGAGGTCTGAAATTTCTTAGCATTTACAGTGTGAAATGAGATTTCATGGATAAAGTGAATACAGCAGTACTTAACTTTGCAAATTTCTAGCATATAAAAAAAAGAGAAAAATTATGCAAAGCACAAGAGGTCGTGCTATCTATTGAACTTGAGTCAACAATTCATCTGGTGCCAAACGCACCCAATTATCAGTGTGTTGTTTTCAAAATATGACGTGTTGGTTCTTAGAAGGAATTGTAAACTAACCCTCATATGAAGGTGGATAAGGGGTCAATGATTATTCAATGCAATGATTAGCCGTCCCGTAGCCATTGGCCAAAAAGGTTCAGACAATTGATTGACACTATGTCAACTACCTGTCCCTAGAAATATAGTCATTGAGTGATAGAAATATGCAGCATGGAAACAGACCCTTCAGTCCACTCATCCATGCTGACTAGATATCCTAAATTAATCTAGTCCCATTTGCCAGCATTTGACCCATATCCCTTGAAACCCTTCCTATTCATATACCCATCCAGATGCCTCCACCACTTCCTCTGGCAGCTCATTCCACACATGCACCACCCTCAGTGTGAAAAAGTTGCCCCTATAGGTCCCTTTTAAATCTTTTCCCTCTCACCTTAAGCCTATGCCCTCTAGTTTTGGACTCCCCTACCCTGGAGAAAATATCTTGTCTATTTACTCTATCCATGCCCCTCATGATTTTATAAACCTCTGTAAGGTTACACCTCAGCCTCCAACTCTCCAAGGACAACAGACCCAGCCTATTCAGCCTCTCCTGATGTAACAATAAATGCCAGGCTTAGAGACGAGATCCCAGGAGAAGAAGTGCTGGGGAATGCCTTCAGGAACTAGGCCAATTCCTCATTGGAATAACCGCACTGGAGCCAGGAAAGTTAGAGAAGCCAAGTGCGTTCTGCAGTAACCCTGCTGAGGCTAGGTTAAATCCTTGCTGGAGATCTGCAAAGGGACCAATAATGGAGCAAACTCAGGGCAGAGGGGAGTTCTCTCAAAGGGTAGTGTTCATTAAGTAGACCTTGTAGGCAGCAGTTCTCATTGCGTGATCCCGAAAGAAGAGTCTTCATACAGCAGTCTTCACCACTCAGATTGAAGATGGACCAGAAGGAGAGCAGATACATTAAGGTGCAAATTCGCTAATAACTCACCAGAGAGCAGGATGCTGCCTTCACCACGTTAACAACATTGAAACATTTGGTGCTGACAGCCTATTTGCCCTCTGGTATCCATGGACTTTTCTCAGTTGTCACGGTTGTCTACTTTATTTATATAAGTAAAAAATGTATCAGATCCAAACTGTTGCTTCTTAACAAACTTAATAAAGTACCAGAAAATTAATTTCAAATCATCAACTGCTTATATTAGGCAAATAATATAAAGAACTGTGAATGCTGGAAATATGAAACAAAAACAGAAGTTGCTGGAGAAACTCAGCAGGTCTGGCTGCCTGTGTGCAGAGAAAGCTGAGTTAATGTTTCAGGTCCAGTGACCTGTGTTAATCCCTGACTTACCATTATCCATCCCTTTGTCTACCTAAGTGACTATCTTTCCTTCTGGGCTCCATCTCCACCTATTGCGTATTTATTTAATGCCCCCCCACCACCACTACCACCACCTCTGTCTTCAAAAATATATCACATTGTTTTGGCTACGACTATCTATGAAGAAGGGTCACTGGATCTAACTGTCACCTCTGTTTCTCTGTCGAGTGATGTTGACAGACCTGCTGAGATTCTTCAGCAATTTCTATTTATGCCCATATTAGATAACCTTTCTTTTGTATTTACTCATGGGATGCGGGTATTGCCAGCTGGAAACAATTTATGCTCTATCCCTACTTGAGAAGGTGGTGGTGAGCTACCTCCTTAAACTGCAGCAGTCCATGTGCTGGAGGTTGACCCACAATGCCCGTAGGGAGGGTTTTCCAAGATTTTGACCCAGCGATAGTGAAGGAACAGTAATATATTTCCAAATCAGGATGGTGAGTGGTTTGGAGGGGAATTTGCAGATGATGATGCTCCCATGTGTCTGTTATTCTTGTCAGTGGTTGTGTTTTTGAAAGGTGCTGTCTGAGGATCTTTGGTGAATTTCTGCAGTGCATTTTCTAGATAACACATGGTGCTGCTATTCAACCTCAAAGGTGAAGGGAGTGGTCAATTTGTCCTGGGTGGTGTCAAGCTACTTGAATGGTGTTGGGGCCGCACTCATCCAGACAAATGGGGAGTATTCCATTGCACTCCTGACTTGTGCCTTGTTGATGATGGACAGGCTTTGGGGAGTCAGGAGGTGAGAGTTATTCACTGGAAGATTTGTGGCTTCTGATCTGCTTTTGCAGCCACTGTGTTTGTGTGGTGAGTCCAGTTGAGTTCCTGGTCAATGGTAATCCCCAGGATGTTGATAGTGAAGGATTCAGTGATGGTAACACCACTGAATGTCAAGAAGTGTGGTTAGATTGTCTCTTATTTGAGATGGTTATTGCCTGGCAATTGCACTACAAATGTTACCTGCCTCTTGTCAGCCTAAGCCTGGATATTGTCCACATCTAGCACATTTGGTATTGTCTGCTTCAGTATTTGAGGAGTCATGAATGGTGCTGAACATTGTCCAAACATTGGCAAACACCCCTACTTCTGACATTATGTTTCAGAAAAGTTCATTGATGAAGCATAGAGTCATAGAGATGTACAGCATGGAAACAGACCCTTCGGTCCAACCCGTCCATGCCGACCAGATATCCCAACCCAATCTAGTCCCACCTACCAGCACCCGGCCCATATTCCTCTAAACCCTTCCTATTCATGTACCCATCCAAATCAT
The DNA here is from genome assembly GCF_037043375.1 of Chiloscyllium plagiosum. Classification (NCBI taxonomy): domain Eukaryota; kingdom Metazoa; phylum Chordata; class Chondrichthyes; order Orectolobiformes; family Hemiscylliidae; genus Chiloscyllium; species Chiloscyllium plagiosum. The sequence goes on from NW_028270140.1 coordinate 22,107,280, forward strand.
TGAGTTTGATTGACATCTCATTTTTAGATATGCTAGGTGCTGCTCCTGGCATTCCCTCCTGCACTCTCCATTGAAATGGGGTTGATTCCTTAGCTTGATGGTCATAGTTGAAGGGGAGATGGACCGAGCCATGAGGTTGCAGGTTGTGCTCTGCTGCTGTTGATGGCTGACAGTGCCCCATGGATGCCCAGTCTTGCATTACTAGACCTGTTCAAAGTCTGTCCCATGCAGCACGGTAATGTTGCCACACAACACAATGGAGGATATCCTCAATGTGAAGGTGGGACTTCATCTCCACAAGGACTGTGCAGTGGTCATCTTAGCAACAGTAAAATCAGCAGATTAGTAAGGATGAGGTCAAATATATTTTTTCCTTTTGATAGTTTTTTCACCACCTACTGCAGATTCAGTCTAGCAGCTATGTCCATAGGACCTGAACAGCTTGATCAATAGTGTTGCTACTGAGCCACTCTTAGTGTTGGACATTGAGGTGCCCTATCCAGAATATATTTTGTGCTGTTTCCAGCCTCAGTGCTTTCTCCAAGTGTTGGTCGACACGTTTTATCAGCTGAGGGAGAACAGGACATGATAATCAGCAAGAGATTTTCTTGCCCATGTCTAACCTAAGGCCATGAGACCTCATGGGCTCCAGAGTCAATGTCAAAGACTTTGAAAGCAACTCCCTTCCAACTGTATACCACTGTGCTGCGACCTCTGCCGAGTCTGTCTTGAGGGTGGATCAGGACATATCCTGGAATGGCAGTAGTGGTGTCTGGGACATTGTCGGTGAGATGATTCCATGAGTATGACAGTGTCAGGCTGTTGCATGACTAGTCTGTGAGACAGGTTCTCCCAATGTTGGCACTAGCTCCCAGATGTTAGTAAGGAGGACTCTGTGGCATTGACAGGGCTGTTTCTGCTGTCGTCTTTTCTGGTGCCTAGTTTGATGCCAGGAGATCTGTCCAGTTTAATTTCTTTATTGAGACTTTATAGTGATTGAAACATGAATGAATGGCTTGCTAGGCCATTTCAGAGGGCAATTGAGAGTCAACCACATTGCTATGACTCTCCAGTCAGAACCCTGAAAATCAACAGTAATGTCCAAAATCTCTTAGAGAAAGGGAATGTTCATTTGGAAATTTCTGCTTCTCCCACTTCAGCATCAATCCTTTACCTGCTAAACCCTCAGTAAAATATCCATCACAGCCTTTCAGGTCTCATGGTTCCCTTAGCTGCCTTCTACTACTTATCTGAACTGCTCTGATTTTCTGGTGGAGACCCTGGCAGAATTGGCCACCAATACATAACTATACAGTGGGAGCAGTGGCTGGGAATTGTCCTAGCCTGATCCTGCTGAATGGATAAAGGGAAATCCAGATCCTTGTTGTTCAAACAAAAACATTTCCAACATTGAGCCAAAAATATGAAATTAAGAAGATAAATTGTCATGTTCAGCCTTAAGACACCAATCATGGTATAATAAAATAACTAGTAAACGTATTAGGACTGAAAATTGTGATACATTTCAAAAATGTCTCTTCATTTTATTCCCCAGTAAAAGAAATGAGCCCCTAATCAATGTTAGTCGAATATACTTCACGGTATTTCTTGTAGAGACTAGATTTTCTCCTTGTGAAATTTGTAAAGGACAGTCACTGGTGATTACTGTCTTTTGAATATACAGATCTCTTTCTGTCTCTCTGTATATATCTCCAGATTTAATTTAAATATTTTTGAATGTGGCCATATCTATTTTTATAAGTAAATATTTACTGTTCTAAATTATCAGTGATGAGAATTGTTTACTGTAACTGCAAGGTATCAATGTCGAGTTATAATGGCTTAGAATCTGGTGTACTGTCTTTGTCTACATAAAATAGAGCACGTCTGTCAAACTCTGCTCTGATACTAGCTTCCTTGAATGTAATCTCTTCGAGTTGTCTGAGGTGTTCTCTCTGGAGAATGGATCTGCATGATCATTTTATTTCACAATACATGTCTAATCTGGTGTACTATTGTGTTTCAGTTTGTAAACAAGACTGTCTAATAACTTCAGGTCATAACCTTTTGGATCAATGTTGTGATAGTCGGCTTTCTGAGGAAATGTTAAATTCAGTTTGGGATTTATTTCAATTGAATTAATTGCCATATTAATTTCTATGCAAGCAGCACAAACAAGACATGACTGTTCTGACTTGAAAGACAAAATCAGCTCATGGGAAGTTCCTTGCAATTATGGAAAAGACAAAACAGCAATATAAATGCTCCAGATGTGAAGCAGGCCTATATTAGTGCTCCTACGGGAAAATGAGGACTGCAGCTGCTGGAGATCAGAGTCGAGAGTGTGGTGCTGGAAAAGCATAGCAGGTCAGGCAGCGTCTGAGGAGCAGAAGATGAAGGATTTATGCCCGAAATGTCGATTCTCCTGCTCAGTCAATGCTGCTTGACCTGCTGTGCTTTTCCAGCACCACACTCTTGACTATACTAGCGCTCCTTCAGATTTACTGGTCTCAATTTTCCTAGTTAAAAATCACACAACACCAGGATATGGTCGATCAGGTTTAATTGGAAGCACTAGCTTTCAGAGTGCTGCTCATTCATCTGGTGGAGAAGGAGCAGCGCTCCAAAAGCTAGTGCTTCCAATTAAGCCTGTTGGAATATAACCTGGTGCTGTGTGATTTTTAACTTTGGCCACCTCAGTCCAACACCGGCATCTCCAAATCAGTTTTCCTATGTTTGCTGAGGGCACCTCAGTGCAATGATCTGGATTATAACTTGGAGGTGATACCTGTGCAAGTTTGTTGAGGAGTTGCATACTGCTATGAAGTTGAGAAATCCAGAAGAATGGGATTTCTGAGTGTTCTGCAGAACATGACTGAACATGTTAAAAAATATCTTCAAAGGGATATGAGATGACTGCAAATTGCCGATTCCTAATTATCTTTGAGAAGGTGGAAGCAAGCTGTCTTTTTCATCTGCTGCATCCTTGGAGTGTCTATAGATCCATAATACTGTTCCAAAGGGTGCTCCGAGATTTTGATCGAGCGATCGTGAAGAAGCAGTGATATTATCCAAAGTCAAGATGGTCTTGACTTGGAGGTCATGGTTTGCAAGATTCTGTTAAAGGACTCCATTTAAGTTGTGGCAGCACATCTTAGAGGTGATACATACTACTGTTATGATGCGCCAATTGTGTATTGAGTGAAAGTTTAAGGTGGTGTTTTGGGTGTCTATCAGTTTAGCACTTTGACTTTGACAATGTTCAGCTTCTTGAGTGTTACTGGAGCACTCATGCAGGTCATGAAGAGAGACTGTCGTCACATTCCTGACTTAAGCATCAAATCATACAATCCCTACAGGGCAGGAAAAGGCCATTCAGTCCATTGAGTCTGCCCCAACCTTCCAATAAGCATCCCACTCTATCCCTGTAACTTTGCATTTCGTCTGCACACTGAATAATTTAGCATGGCCAATCTACTTAACCTGCACATTTTGGACTATGGGAGGAAACTATAGCATCTGGACAAAGCTCATGCAAACATGGGGAGAATGTGCAAACTCCATGTACACAGTTGCCCAAGGCTATAATTAGACTCAGGTCCTTGACACTATGAGGCAGTAGTGCAAATTACTGAACCACCACATCGCTTGGCACTTGCGTCTTCTGGGTGGAGAACTGGCACTGAAGAGTCAGGAAGTGAGTTATGTATCTCAGAATTCTGAGTCACTGATTTGCTTTTGGATCCAGGTTAGTTTTCAGTCAATGATAACTTCCACTGATACTGAGAGTGGAAAGCCAGCATTGGCAATGTCATTGAATGACCTAGAAAGAATGTTAGATTGTGCGTTCTCAGAGATGGGTGATGAGCAGGTCCCCTGGCATCCAGCAGCCCAAGTACTTATTTGAAATTAGCAATGGGGGCTTTGCAGAGATTTTGTGTACAGACATACCATTTGGGAGTGCTACTTTCAAATTGCAGCCACATGGTCTCATCCCCATGGGTCAATTGAAGCTCAAATCCGAATTCAGGAAGAGAAAGTGCATTCCCTATGATGATGCCTTTAACAGTATTTATATTTGAAATGATCAGTGATGATGGGAGAATGAAACAGTTTATAATTCTAGCCACCACCATCCTCAGTGAACTCAGCCTAATTTTGATCCAGATTTAATCTTATAGTGAAAATGAATCAATGTTGCCAGAGTTGTTGTATTTAAGGAAATTGAACTGTCGGTGTTGAAATTTGCATATGGGGGCGGTCAGATTGAATGAATAATGAATAGTAAGTAGTTCAATTGTGGTTGAAAAGATAAAGGAAGCATTAAAGTCTCCCATTAATGTAAGAAAACAAGTGGGACAGATGAGCTAAGAGACCTGGGAATACAGGAACACAAATCTCTGTCAGCAATTACAAACATTGACCATTCAGTTTGAATGAAAAAAAGGAACGTATTCCAAAAGAAATATGGTAACAAAAGCTGGTAAAATGCTATTAATTTTTTGCACAATCTTGGTTAGAATGTTTTTCCCTCCATATGACCCAAAACATTTTTATAAAAAACAGAGATAGCGCAGAAAAGCTACACAAGGATTTAAACAGAATTGGGAAGGTGCAGCCGTCAAGGTGCATCCATTAGGCTGAGGAGCTTTAATATAGAAAAGAAAAGGGCAAGAGGAGAACTATGAGAGGTCTTTAAACTGATGAAGCAGTAGAGAATAAGCCAAAGCATTGGACATCTGAAAAGAAAAAGGCTGGAGGAAATCAGAATCTTTGGAAAGAAACAATGGTAGAGAAGATATTTCCATTTTGGATGAATCGACAACAAAAACAACATTAAATAAACTTTATGTAAAATCTTTCACAACATCAAATCCTAAAGCACTTTACAGTCAATTAAGTACTTTATTGGAAGTGTAGTAATTATAGCAATGTAAGAAACATGGTGGCCATTTAGCACATGGTAACCACCGATAACATGTGATAATATCAGGATGTTTTGCATTTTTGTATAGGATGTTGATTAAAAATACATATTGGTCAAGATAATTAAGAGATAATTACTTCTTGAAAGTAAGGTCATGAAACTTTTTCGATCTACTTTTCCATAATTGTGTGCCCTTTTCATGTTCCATCCTCCAGACACATTATTCCAATATCTATGTACAGAACCAATGATCCATAAACTGCTTGGAAAATCTTTGGAATGATGCAGAAACAAACACAACTAAGTCAACAGACTTTGAAAATCTCATTTGCAAAAAAAAGTGTTGCTGTTACAATCTCACAGAAGTTTCAATCCATCATGGTCATTTATGGTATCATTGAGTAAAGTTTTAAATCTCTCATCATCTCTTAACGACCTCAAATTAAACAAGCAGACATTGAATAATCTCATAGCATTAAAAAAATTACACCCATGATATCTGAGTTCAAAGATCTCTTATCTAACAGCAGCCATCACTGAAATCTTCACTGAGGATTCTTCACCCATTCTGATTCCTCCCAGCCTCTCTTCATCTGCAATTATCCTTATACAAATAGCCCATCCTTAACCTGCAATCTTCCCCTGAGGGGACAAAACAGAATTTATTTTCAAGATTACTGAATGAAACACAAACAAAAAAGAACTGAATGTAGAGTAACTTAACCTATCCAAAAACCCAACAGATAATCCCATATTTACAATGCTGTTCCAAATACTTGCACCAATCCCCATAAACACTCCTTGGCACGAAAGATAAAATCAAACACAGATTCTTCCAGGAGAGATGTATGGGCCTGCTTCTTTGGGTTCAGCAACTTCACCACTGACTGATTGCCTCCTTTGAATAGCCAGGCTGATAAAACTAAACCAAACCAGAGAAAAGCTAAGCTTGGAGAACTGGCCACCCTCCTTTCATTGTCCAAGTGATTTTTTTTAACTTGAAAGCACTCTCAAGTAATTAAGCCCAGACTTTTCGGAATCAATGCTTTGACAACCTCTCTGAAAATAGAAACAAGGACAGCATAACCTTATTAAAGGAGCAGCATTGTCACAAATGGCTGCTACTTCTCAAGCATAAGCAAGTTGCAGTTAAGTTAGAAGCCATGTAGTAAGCAAGCCATTTCATTATGTCCAAAAACATTTCTCCAAACATACACCAATAAATAAACCAGAAGCAAGTGTCAGAGGGAGTAGTCAATTTCCTTTGTGTCTGTTGAGGTCTTCAACTTCTTCCTACACCAGTAAGAATATTCAGAAATGTAACCCACACTGCTACATTTGCAGCAATTTCTAACCATAAAGTTCACAAACACCTTCCTAGTTAAGGTAATTGGCAAAAACAGCAATGGAGACTTAAGGAAATACTTCTAAGATTTGGAAGACACTGCCTGGGAGTATTTTAGAGGCAGGTTGAATTATGACATTCAATAGGCAATTGGATTATTTTCTGTAAAGGAGGAACACGTAGAGCTACAGGGTGACATTAAATGATTTTTTTTTTGTACAGCAAGAACTGACCTGAAAGGCTAAGTGGCCTCCTTCTGTGCTATAACCACGCTGTGATTCTACAATCATGGACTTGTTGGTCCCAACTAAAAAATAGATGGTTCATCCTGCTCGGCCTCTCCATAATGGGGATCTGCAGGCCCAGTTCCTCCAATCTGCTGTATATTCTGTCGACCATCATGGTTACTTGGGTTGCCTGCTCCCTGCGGTGCCATCATAGGTTCTGATGCAGTATAAAGCATAGCTCGTAGCTTCTTATGATTTTTTTTTCGGGACTCAGCTATCAAAGAAAGTATTTTTCCCACATTGCTTCCATCTTCTCAATCACACTCATTGAAATAACACAAAACTTGGAAAATTGATGATGAACTCATGAACACTGACAGTATCAGAAATTAATGTTAACAAATCTGAAGGTAACCCTTGCATAAAATGTCCAAAAAGAATGCATTATTGAAGGAACTCAAAGGAACAGAGATTTATTTTTTGGAACAAAACACCATGCAATCAAAATAAGCAGTCACACTCAGAACATTAATTTTTCTCTTCCTCAAACACAGACTACCAAGCAATTCCATAACTTTTACTTATTTCTAGGAACTATACATTTATATTTGACTAAACGTATTCTATACATTAAATGCTGAAAACCAATGTCCAGAATGGCTGCCCTTTCCATTAGTTTTACTGCCATGGTGTCCAAAAATTGGATTCTTCAAAGGATTAAGTCACTTAGTTGCTGCTAGCAGAAACATTCTGGTGCTAAGTTCCAGTAAAGCATAAAGACAAATTGCTGAGCCTATCCTTAAACACTTTTTGAACAAGGCTGTAATGTTTGCAATCCCCTAGTCTTCTTGGACCTCCCCTGAGATTAGAGAAGATTGAAAGATTATGACCAGTGTCCCTTTAATTTCTGCTCTCACTCCTTTTGATGTTCTTGGAAGCAACTTTGAGTCATAGAGTCATAGAGCATGGGCTGAGACTCTTCTGTCTAACTTGTCCATGCTGACCAAGTTTCCACAACTAAACTAGTCCCACTTGCCTGCATTTGGACCATATCCCTCTAAATCTTTCCTATTCATGTACCTGTCGAAATGTCTTTTAAATGTTCTAACTGTACCTGCATCTATCACTTCCTCTGGCAATTCATCCCATGTACGAACCACCCACTGTGTGAAAAAGTTATTCCTCGGGTCCCTTCTAAACCTTTCTCCTCTCACCTTGAAAATATGCCCCCTAGCTTTAACTCCCCTATCTTAGGGAAAAGACCTCTGCTATTCACCTTATCAATGCCCCTCATGATTTTATAAACCCTTATAAGATTACTCCTCAACATCCTACGCTCAAGTGAAAAACGTTCCAGCCTATCCAGCATCTTCTTATAACTCAAATTCTCTTTCTAGTTCCAGCAACATCCTTGTAAATCTTTTCTGAACCCAAATGCCAGAGAGTTTGATTACAACTTTGAGTAAAAGAGTGAACCGGATGATTGGGAATTTTCATTCTGTTTTAAGACTTTCTTAATTATTATTTACTTTGATCAAAAACAATTATCATTGTTGGCAGTGGGCACCAATATTCAATCTGAGGACAATGTATACTCAGTATTGAGTGTGGATCTTCATAGAAACATAGAAACTGGGAGCAGGAGTAGGCCATTTGGCCCATTGAATCTGTACAACTATTCAATACAAGCATGGTTGATCCTGTACCTCTAAGCCATAATTCCGCTTTCGCCCCAGATCCCACAACATCTTTAAAAGCTAAAAGTGTATCTCACTCTTTCTTGAACATATTTAGTGACTTGGCCTCCACAACCTGCTGTTGTAGAGAATTCCGCAAGTTCATTGTGCATTGAGTTAAGGAATGTGTCCGCATATCAGCCCTAAATGGTCTACTCAATATCCTGAGACTGTGTCCCATAGTTCTCGACTCCATAACCAGGGAAAACATTCTCATTGCATCTAGTCCATACCAGATGTGTCAGAATTTTAAAGATTTGGCATTTCAGATCTCTTCTCAACCCTCTAAACTCTAAATCCAGGTCTCGTCAAACCAATTTCTCCTCACAGGACAGTCCTGTCATTCCCAGAATCAGTCTGGTGAACCTCTGCTGCACTCCCTCCATGTAAAATCTGTTGGCATAGTCTTAGGAAAGGAGACCAAACATGATAGAATACTCCAAGTGTAGTGTCACTGTAATAACTGGAGTAAGACATAATTTTCTCTGAACTCAAATTCTCTTGCAATGAAGGCCATCATAACATTTATTCATCTGATTGCTTTTTGACACGGCTGTCCACTTTAACTAATTGGTGTACAATAATGTCCAGATCCCATTGTACATCTGCAGTTACCAATATATCATTTAAATAATACTTTTCCATTCTTTTCACAACAAATTGTGATTAGGTTGACTCTGGGCTGGTTGAAAAATGTCTCTCTGGCCAAGTCCTATTTTCTCAACTGGCCACATCCCTGCAGAGAACAAAGAAGATGCTACAAAGAAACAGACAATGGTGATACATTTGTATCTTAACTGGCTGAAAACAGCTTTTTGGATGTCCAGGGGCTTTGCAAATCACTGTCCAAATGCGCCATTAGCTGAAGGGGCAGATGAGGCCTTAAGTTCATGTCCAATCTAAAAGAAGGAAACTCCATCAGTGCAGGTCTCCCTCAGTGTTTCACTAGAATATCACTTGTGACTTTGTGCTTAGGTCAATAGAATAGGACTTGAACCCACTGATTTGTTGAGAATTTTGATTTCTGGATCCCCATTAACTTTAGTTCTGGCTGCAGTAAAAGGCTTTTGCAGTCTTCAGGTTCACAACCTGTTCATTACTGCTGATCATAGCACCTCAAATGACCAATTCTAACTTAAAAGTAGAGAATTATAAATGTAACACTAAGAAATTCAGGCTCCAGAATCACTGGCACTCAGTAAAATAAAGGTAAATGAGCTAACCTGTGATTTGATGGGTGGTGGATTGCAGAAAGGGTCAAATCATGTTTGCAAAACTCAGGCAGATAGGGTTTTAGTGTGGAAAACTACCAAAAATTATTCCTTTGTTTTCACGGACTACAGAAATAATCTGTCTTTACTCCTATACTTTTGAATTTATCAAATTACCTCTCAACTGAACTGGTTCAAGCAAAAAAGCTCTAATTTCTCTCAGTTGCTCTGTAGCCCATTCTCCCTGTTAACAATCTAGCAAATTTAACCAGCATGATCTATTCACAAACTCTATGAAATGGATATACTAACACTCAGAGAAAGTATGTGATCCAGCTTTACTTCGCAATACCCATGTAATGTAACCTTCCTCAAAAATGCAAAATCTCGACTTATGTAGTCGGTATTTTTTGTCTATAATATAAATAAAATGGTACTGTTACAAACTTTAGATTTTATACTTATTCCCTGTAAGATCTGCTGGGGTCATTAAAGCTACATAATGGAGAAAGATATGGGTAAAATTACACAGAAATGGTGTGTCAGCTAAAACCAGAAATAGCTCTGATACAGTTTTATTGATTATGTTTCAACATTAAACACTATTTGAGCACCTTTGCTATTTCCTCTTTTAACTCATTTTTGAACTATAAGAAGCAACTATGAGTCCGCAACTCATGACCCAGACAATATTGACACTTGCTGGTGCACGTAACTGGCATGTGTTCAATATTTGGAAATCACTTTTGAATGTTTTTTCTTTTTAATGTGCTCCTGAAATTGGATGCAGTCTGCACTTATTTCTTTCAACATAATTTATCCATGTACACCCACCCTTCAGTGAGCCCTGGCAGAAGAAACTCCAGAGCCTTCTTTGCAATCTGATATCACAACACACGAACACAATTTGAAGCAGTCAAAAAAGTCAATATTTGACTAACCATACTTGCTTCAAAAATAAGTTACTTACTAAGAATTAATCATAAGTTTGTATGTGAACTTATTGTACACATTGCGCTATACCTTCAAAGTGGAATGGGTGGTATCTGGGTGACACTGTGGTTCAGCATCCTAACCCTTCATCTCTACAACCCCTGCTCATGACCAATATGGTCTGATTTGACTACAAGTCTTAAGGGTGAATGAGTTTTGGATACAGACAACTCTGTTCCAGGAAACAATGGATCAGCCACTAAAAACTCTTCCTTCAGAGAGAATACGATAAAGTTGGCATGGAAATGTTGCTAGCCTAATCAGAGAGGGAAAAAATAAACAAATTGCTGGAGAAATATAGCAGATCTTGTAGCAGCTGAGGACAGAAAGCAGGATAAAGCTCAGTGTTGTAAAAGGACACTAGAACTGAAATGTTAACTCTGCTTTCTGTCCACAGATGTTGCCAGACCTGCTAGGTTTCTGTTTTTGTTTCATAGTAGCAGAATAGGCCATTTGGCCCATCGAGTCTGTTCTGCCATTCAATCATGACAGAAGTGAGGATTGCAGATACTGGAGATCAGAGTTGAAAAGTGTGGTGCTGGAAAAGCACAGCAGGTCAGGCAGCATCCAAGGAGCAGGAGAGTTGACGTTTCAGGCATAAGCCCTTCATCAGGAATTCAAGTCAGATGCTGTCTGACCTGCTGTGCTTTTGCAGTGCCACACTTATTGATTGTGGGATAGAATCCAGACTAGACAATGCTGCATATTTAAGACAGTTACATAATATCACAACATGTGACATTCCAGTATAAATCTACTTGTCTCACCTACAATTACTGTCTTTGTGTAACAGAGTCTGTGCAACCTTCAGTCAGCCAGCTATATCGTAAGTCTATGAATATTATAGCTGTGCATATAGTTAATGTTGTAAACAAACTTCATGACTTATATCTCAACAAGAACCTGACTGTCTGTGGCATATGTTACACAGACTAACATACCTCACAGCACCAGGGTCCCAGGTTCAATTCCAGCCTTGGGCAACTGTCTGTGTGGAGTTTACACATTCTCCTCGTGCCTGCGTGGTTTTCCTCCGGGTGCTCCAGTTTCCTCCTACAGTCCAAAGATGTGCAGGTCAGGTAAATGGGTCTGGATGGGTTACTCTTCGGAGGGTCGATGTGGGCTGGTTGGGCTGAAGGGCTTGTTTCCACACTGTATGGAATCTAATCTAATCTAATATAGAAAACAACAACGTTCATTACAAGCTGCAATCTAAGCTGACAATCCAATGTAACACCAAGGAATGACTGTACTGCTAGAGGTGCTAACTTTCTGATGAGATATTAAACTAAGACTCAGTCTGTGCTTTCAGGTGAGTATACCAGCTTGCATACACTACTTCAAGGAAGAGTAAGGATGTTATATCTGGTAACCTGATCAATGATTGTCAGTCAATCAATATAACAAACTGGATTATCAATAGCATTATCACATTGTTGTTTGTTGAAGCATGTTGTGAAAAGATTATCAGATACATTTTGTCCATTACAAAAGAGAGTACACCTAACCAAAGTACATTTCATTTGCTGTGATGTTTTTTGAGATAACCGATGATCAGGAAAGATGTTGTACAAATGCAAGTTCTTCTGACATTAATATAATATTTCCTTCTAATGCTCTGAATAATTCTCTGTCCAACACTTATCACACAAGAATGGCATCTAAAAGGAATTAACTGGTCATTTGTCTCATTTATATTCATGAGATCTTGCTTTGCACACTTTGCAGAGTTCCTCCTCCTTACAGTCACAAGTATGATGTGACTTCTGTGAAGTATTTTTTTGTGATTTAATGTTAAAAAAGGCTTTTTGTTTTAGACAGGATGTTGACCATGCTTCCCACTCTCACTGGACAAGCATGAGATAGCAGACTTACATTCAAAATCTGAATTAGATTATATATTATCAGTAAAAGGAAAATACAACTTTAACACCGTTCTTTGATTGTAAATGAAAGAAATGCAAGTCTTTTTTTAGCATCAGAAATGCTGATAATGTCCAATTATATGTATAATAAAGAGAAAAAATGGTAAGGGGAATGGGATGATCAAAAAAAGATTCAGATGTCAGCTCAGTTCAAGGATTTGCATTGTGATTTCAGTACAATTCTGTATGGACAGCAATCCAAAAGGAATTACTGACTTGACCAGTTTGTCAATCAAAATGTACAGCTAGTTGGTATGCATGCAGAGAATGATTTTATCTTCATTGGTTACTTGTTACCTACAAGTTATCAATTTTTCACATTAAAGCTCTGGTACTTGGCAAGTTGACATAAAGCAATATTGTCACCTAATGGTAACACAAAGCATTACAGTCTGTCTTGTTTCTGAGTCCATGACACAAAAAGAACTTAGCCTCCTCAATTTTCATTTGGACAGATCCTGACAAATTTGTCTCTGGTTCTTAATGTCTCCAACATTAAACATGTTTCCATCAAAAGTTAATTTCTTTTTCAGCTCTTGAAAAGTACTGGACTCCCAGCAAAAGTGTAGTCTGCCTGATAGTTCCAGATTTGCCAAAGCCCTTGGTTACCTCCAAAATAGCTGGGAACTCTTATGTGAATTTTGATGGGGTTCGGACATGCTCTTTGAAGTTAATACTTAATGTTATCTAATGTAACAGACTTCAGTAAATTTAAAAAGGCTTAACTGCGATTGGTTTGAAAGTACGTTGTGTGATGTCGATAAAAAATGAATTAATATTTCAGTGCAAAATTCCTCAGTGCATGCCCATAATGGAAAGTAGGGTCTGTCTCAGGAAACATAGGCCATGCAGGTTCCACAGACAATTCTGCTGGAATTTATCAAATAACTTGAAGATGTCCTCAGCTTCCTCAGCTTTGTGTTGTGAAATTTGAAAGAGTTCAGAAAAAATTTACAAGGACATTGCCAGGGTTGGAGGATTTGAGCCAATGGTAGAGGCTGAATAGGCTGGGGCTGTTTCCCTGGAGTCTCAAAGGCTGAGGGGTGACCTTATAGAGGTTTATAAAATCATGAGGGGCTTGTATAGGGTAAATACACAAGGTCTTTTCCCTGGGGTGGGGGAGCCCAGAAGTAGAGGGCATAGCTGTAGGGTGAGAGAGGAAAGATTAAAAAGAGACCTAAGGGGCAACTTTTTCACACAGAGGGAAAAAGTGTATGGAATGATCTGTCAGAAGAAGTGGTGAAGGCTGTATAATTACAGCATTTAAAAGGCATCTGGATGGGTATATGAACAGGAAGGGTTTAGAGGGATATGGGCCAAGTATTGGCAAATGGGATTAGATTAATTTAGAATATCTGGTTGGCATGCTGTACATGCTATACATCTTTATGACTTTGTAGAAGTATAGCAATTATAGAATCACAGAATTATGTAGCATGAAAACAGACCCTTTAGTCCAACTTGTCTATGCCGACAATATATTCTGAATTAATCTAGCCCCAGCACCTAGCCCATATCCCTCTAAACCCTTCCTATTCATATACCCATCCAGATAATTGTACCAGCCTCCATCACTTCTTCTGGCAGCTCATTCCATACATGCACCACCCTCTGTGTGAAAAAGATGCCCCTCCGGTTCCTTTTATATCTTTCCTCTCTGACTTTAAACCTATGCCCACTAGTTTTCGACTTAGTTCCCCTGGAGAAAATACCTTTTCTATTCACCCTGTCCATACCCCTCATGATTTCATAAACCTCTATAAGATCATACCTCAACCTCCGACACTCCAGGGAAAACAAGCCCCAGTCAATTCAGCCTCTCCCTATAGCTCAAACCCTCTAATCCTGGCAACATCCTTGTAAATCGTTGATACACCCATTCAAGTTTAACATCTTTCCAATAGCAGGGAGACCAGAATTAGATGTAGTATTCCGAAAGTGGCCTTACCAATTAACGGCAGGAGGAGGGCTTTTTGTCCTTTGAGTATCATAGCTGATCATCAACTCAGACCCTTTTTCCCACTTTTGCTCCATACCCTTTGATCTCTTTAACCATAAGAATGCAACCACTTTCTTAGGCAGAGAATTCCGCAGGTTCATCATTCTCCGGGTGAAGAAATTTCTCCTTATCTCAGTCCTAAAAAGCCTACACAGTATCCATAGAATGTGACCCCTGGTTCTGGACCCACTGGTCATCAGGAACATTTTTCCTGTATTTACCCTGTCTCATCCTGTTGGAATTTTATAAGTTTCTAGGAGATCATCCCTCATTCTTCCTAACTCCAGTGAACATAATCCTAACTGATCCAAGCTCTCTTCATATGTCAGTCCTGTCATCTTAGGAATTAGTTCAAAACACAATAATTAACCAATAAATTCCAGAATTTCACTCAAGAAATCTGCAACTGGGAACGGAGAAGTTGAATCCAGGGGCCATATTTCTTTATTATTAATTAAGCAGCATTAAAGAAAGAACAAATAGTCACTTTGGAGTACAGGATTTGTGTATTACTGAAAAGGACACATTTTGTTGAAGCTTTTTGTCTTGCATTCACTAAGACAATTCACAAGAAATACCTATATAAAGAAAAAAATAAATGCATTGAAATATTTAAATTTAAAACTTTAACAAAACTTAAAAAAAAGACTAAAGGAAGAACAGTATATAACATCTTTCAGCACCCAGATCCTCCATGGCAAACGAATTGCATTTAATATCCAGTCAATTGTTGTTATGTTGGCCAACATGGCGATCAATGTTCATACTGTAAATACCAAATGCAATAAATGCCACACACTCCCCTGACCAAGCCAAGAATGCACACAGACAGCCCAGACATCTGTTACAATTTTTAAACCAGGAGAAAGTGAGGACTGCAGATGCTGGAGATCAGAGTCGAGAGCGTGGTGCTGGAAAAACACAGCAGGTCAGGCAGCATCGGCGAAGTAGGAGAATCGACGTTTGGGGGAAGACCACTTCACCATCCTGTGTTTTTCCAGCACCACACTCTCAACAACTTTTAAACAATTGAGCCCCAGGGAAAACATTACTTTGTTGACAGCTCTGGCTTTCTGATCTCAATGTTCATTTAGATCAAATAAAGAAATTTCAAGTGTTTGCAGTCTTTTTTTTGACGTTAGTACTTTAAAGCTTCTGGATACGTCATACTTTTATTGACCAGTACCAAAAGCAGTTCTAAGAAAGTAGAAAATTACGAATGAATGAATGAATGTAATTTTAAAGTTTCTTTAATACATTCTATTGTGGTGAGAGAGATAAAGAGAGAGAGAATGATCCAGCCAGCTGGAGAATGCAGGCTATGTGCTTTTGACCCAACACTTTTAAGTGGTACTTGTCAAAATTGGACACGCAGGAAAATCAATTCTCTCCAATTTCATGAAAATCCACTCTGCAATTACTTCTTCTTGATCTACAGGACCCAGCCAGTTAGAAGGTCTGCACCGAAGATGTCTAAAGCTTGAGCAAGAAAATTGTAAGCAGTTCATTGCTCTCAGTCTAACGTGCTGTTTGACAGTTTAAATGAAATATTAAATTAAGTCTCTGCCTGCCTTCTCAGGTGGCCATAAAGGATCCCACACTACTATTTGAAAAGGGAGCTCGGAACTGTACCCTTGTGCTCTTGCAATCACATAGTCCACAATGCACATGATCTGATCATTTAATTTTCTACCGTTTTGCAGCGCTTGCTCGATGCAAAATGGTTTCTGTATTTCTGTGCTACACCAAAGATGACAACTTAAAGCACACAATGGACTACAAATTGCTTTGGATATCTTAATTCAAAAAAGCCACCAAATATGCTTTGCAAATGTAAACTATATTTGCAACCTTTTTACATTGTTTTGCATTTTATATGCACAATGTATTTATTAATACAGGCATTGCTTAACACAGATGAGTGTGTCTTAACCTTGAATATGAAATGAGACCATTTCTCATAGAGAGATATGCATATTATCACTTTCAACACCAGCCATCCTCACAGCCTTGCTGAGCAAAGCTTGCAAGTGGTCCCAAACTGTTGCTGTTCCTGGAATTAGACTGGGATTGCCCACACTCAGGTCAAATTTGGAGGACACGTTTAGTGAAAGCAAAACATTATGGATGCTGGAAATCTGAAATAAATGCAGAAAATGCTGGAGAAACTTTGCATGTCTGGGAACAATTGTGAAAAAAAGAAATAGAGTCAATGTTTCCTGTTTGATACGACTCCTTCAGAAAATTAACAGTTGCGCGATATGCAAGAAACCCTTTTCAAACATTCTACACAATCTTATGTCAGAGTAAACTCTGATTAAATATATCCTGCTTTGAAATATGTGGTATATCTTTGCTTTATCTCAAAAGTAATAGGCTAATTAGTCGATAATTGAAATGGTCATTTGCATTAATGATCTGGTAATTGGTTTTCTCATATTACAAAATGAGAACAAAGAAACTTTGAAAAATGCTGGAAATAACCCACTGGCCTGTTAAAATTTAAAGAAGAGAGAGAGATTTGCAATGCAGATCTTTGGGCTGAAAATTATATTTGAACCAGATTCAAGTTTTCTTTACAAGGAGGTTTCGTGTTTACTGACATTGAAGAAAACCACTACAGTACTTAGAATTTAATTATGTCTTCAGACAGTTTCCACATTCACACTTCCATGTGCACCAACGAAAGTGCAAATATTATGTGGCATTTAATAGCCTCCCCTAGAATGAAGTTGGAGTCAGTGAAGAAACCATTTGGATGTGAGGGTGTTGGATGGAAACATACCATTTGCTTACCTCTGCTCTGATTAAAGTTGGTGCTGGTATATGAGTCAATGACTTCCTGCCTCATTGCCAATTGAGGCCTTTAGATTAGATTAGATTACTTACAGTGTGGAAACAGGCCCTTCGGCCCAAGTCCACACCGACCCACCGAAGCGCAACCCACCCATTTACCCCTTTAACCTAATCCTACGGGCAAATTAGCATTGCCAATTCACCTGACCCGCACATCTTTGTGACTGTGGGAGGAAACCGGAGCACCCGGAGGAAACCCATGCAGACACGGGGATAATGTGCAAACTCCACACAGTCAGTCGCCTGAGTCGGGAATTGAACCCGGGTCTCTGGCGCTGTGAGGCAGCAGTGCTAACCACTGTGCCACCGTGCCGCCCACGGTGGACACTTAGTGGACAATTAAAGGCTTCAAGCTCAATTAAAGGCCCACCTCATTTCCATTGGTATTTAAGTGGGTGGGAGCAAATCAGTTGCCATGCAGGAGGCCTCAGAAGTAAGTCCCCAGCATATATTTGCACAGGCCTTGATGGGTAAAAAGAGGGGTACCTCACTGTCAGTCACTGTGCTTTATCTGGGGATCGGTGGAGTACTTCATGCAAGTTAACCCCTGGCCATTGACTCCAACCTTTCCATGATTTCCCTCCCCATGGTACTACACTCATTAGTTATGGCTAGCGTCCCTCATTGATGCTCAGCCTCTGGAGGGGGCTTTGCTGGCAGATAGCACAACTCTCTTGGCCATCACAGTCCTGAGTAAGGCCTGGCTAGCATCTGATTAGCTACAGTTCTCAGAGGTTGAGCTTTCTGTCCTCATGGTGTTGACCCCTAAGGAAGGACTATTGCTGGCTACTTAAGTGCTTGACTAGCATGAAATGCGAGTGAACATCTCCAAAAATGAGGAGACTCGGGGGCTTTGACAGCTGGATTCAATTCCACCCATCATCAAGAGTGAAATAAAAAACAGATAGTGCTGGAGAAACTCAGCAGGTCTGGATGCATTTGTGAAAAGCAAAACATAGAGTTGAATCAGATATGATTCTTCTCTGCAAATGAAGGTAGTGGTGCTTTTGCAGTTTAGAAAAATGGATGTTGAACAGGAGGGTAGTCAGAGAAAGTGAGCAAGTGAGGAGAATTAGAGATCAGAGGCATCACAAAACAAAAAGTAAAGGGATTGTTAAGGTGCAGTGAAGTGGCAAAGGGTTGGTTCAGAGTAGTTGTTAAGAAGAATATATAGGTCTGCTTTGACTGAAAGCAAAATCAAAAACAAGATACAGACATTGCGATAAAAGCATATCAACATGGAGGACAGAGTTCATGGTTGGATGCTGTCTATCCGTCCAATATTCTGGAAAGTTTATAAATGGAAAATGAGTTACTGTTAATCGGCTTGTGTTGGGCTTCACTGCAACACTGCAGCAAGCTTAGGTCAGAAACAAGAGAATGAGAGCAAGATAGTATATTGATATTAACAGGAAAAGATAAAGATAAACTCTTTTCACTGGTTGGGAAATAGGTTCGAATACTAAAGGGTGTAGTCTGAGAATTAGGGCCAGACCATTCAGGAGCGATGTTAGGAAGCACATCTACACAGTAAGTGTAATAGATATTTGGAACTCTCTTCCACTTATGGTAGTTGATACTGGATTAGTTGTTATTTACAAATCTGAGATAGATATATAGTTGTTAAGCAAAGGTATTAAAGGGGTATGGGCCAAAGGCAAGTATATGGAGTTAAGCCGCAAATCAGCCATGATCTCATTGAATGGCCTACTCCTGTTTCTGAGTTCCCAAATGGCTCGTGGCTGGAAAGTTGGGGCTATACATATTGACAGAGTGGGGGTGTTCTGTAAAGTGATTATCCAGTCTGCAAATGGTCTCCCTTGAGTAGAGGAGACAGCATTAAGAGTAGTGAATACAATCAGTTTGTAAGAAGTCAAATTAAATTGCTGCTTTAAAGAGAGAAGAGAGTAAAAGGGCAGATGCTCATGGGATTGTATAAGAAGTTACTGTATAAGAAAAATGGTGTGTTTTGGGTGACTGAGGAAAGGGTGCAGCATACCAGGGAAGGAGCCGTCCCTTCAGAATGTTGACAGGGAAGATGGTGGAAATGGGGGAATATAGGCATAGTGGGGTGAGAAAAGTGGGGCCATTCTATCTTTCCCAAGGGCTAGGGAAGGCATTGATGTAGTGGTAATGTCACAGAACTAGTAATCCAGATCACCTCCCCAACCTAGCACCAGGCTAAAGTTCTGGGGCATGGGTTCGAATCGTACCATGTAGGTGGTGAAATGTAAATTCAGCAAATATCTGGAATTAAGGCACCCCGAATGATACCCATATGACTACTTTCAATTGCTGTAAAGACCTATCTAGTTCACTAATGCTCTTCAGGGAAGAAAAGCTGCCATCCTTATTTGATCCGTCGACTCTTACCTGCCCTATGAAATGACCCTAGCCGCTGTTTCAGTTCAAGAGCAATTAGAAATGGACAAGAAATGTCAGCCTTGCCCATGACAATCACACCTGGAGCAAAAATAATTTATTTTATAACTAATACCATTTCTGCTTTGCTGTGCTTTCGCGGGACACCAGACTTTTGTTGTTATCTTTTCTTGTTTTCCTTTTTGTAATGAAAAAATTGTGTTTTGCTATTTTCTTCTTGTTTCTAATTCATTCCTAATGTTACATCTTAAAATATCTGCTCAATTACTGTACTGGTCCAAGCAACAAGGGGCTGAGTAGAAGTAACTTCACCAATATATTTGAAAGGGAATGAGTTAGTAGGGCTGTGGGAAAAAGAAAAGGGGAAGTGGGACTATTAGCTCATTCAAAGAATTGGCACACGTACAGTGGTTGGAATGCACTCCTGAGCTATATCATTCTGTTTTAGGCTGTGCAATAAATTGAAAATTGATCAGGGAATAGTAAAACCTGAGAAAGTACTCATTATAATAAGTAAGAACAGTACAAATGAGTTTTTAATCCTGTTGGATACAAAGCTAAAGAACAAATATGTTAGTTGGAGGATTCAGTGGCGAGTGTAGTGCTGAGAAGATCTATGTAAAGCTTGTGAATTCATCGCTCTCCATTAATCACATGAAAAATAGGTGTCTATATGCCAGACCTTGCAATCTAGTCTCTTGAGGCTTTAACATACTGTAGCACCTATTGAAAGCTAAGGAAACTGATACAGTACTTATTTGGAGATGAGACCTTTTGTAACTGAGTGAAGTATTGGCTACCAAAGACAGGTGTGGCAGAATCATAAAAAATACAGGATGAAATAGGAAAATTTGAAAAAGCAGGAAGAACGGTGTGGAGGTCTTGGAGGACTAGAAAATAGCAAATGTTACACCACTTGTGAGTATAAACAAGAGATGGGAAAAAAATACAAAAATACCAATCGACGTAACCCATCATGCTTGCCTTTGTACTCGATGGCTAGACAATCCTGCCAAAACCTTTTATTTCCCCACTCCCTCTTTCTACACACCCTTACCACCATTTATCCCATTCACCTTCAGAAAGAAGTAGGAGGGGAAGAAATAGTGCCAATATTACAGAGGAGGAAGTGCTGGAAGTCTTGAAATGCATAAAGGTGGGTAAATCCCCAGGACCTGATCAGGTGGGATTCTGTGGGAAGCTAGGGAAGTAATTGCTGGGCCTCTTACTGAGATACTTATATCATCGATAGTCATAGGTGAGATGCTGGAAGACTGGAGATTGGCTAACGTATTGCCACTATTTAAGAAAGGTTGCAAAGACAAGCCAGGGAACTGTAGACCAGTGAGTCTGACGTCAGTGTTGGGCAAGTTGTTGGAGGGAATCCTGAGGGTCAGGATGTACACATATTTGGAAAGGCAAGGACTGATTAGGGATAGTCAACATGGCTTTGTGCGTGGGAAGTCATGTCTCACAAACTTGATTGAGTTTTTCAAGATGTAACAAAGAGTATTGATGAGGGCAGAACTGTGTACATGATCTATATGGACTTCAGTAAGCTGTTCAACAAGACTCCCCATGGGAAACTGGTTAGCAAGGTTAGATTTCTTGGATTTCATTGAATACAGACAGAATAGCCACTTGGATACAGAACTGGCTCAAAGGTAGAGGACAGAGGGTGGTAATGAAGGGTTTTTTTTTCAGACTGGAAGCCTGTGACCATTGGAGTGCCACAAGGATCGGTGCTGGGTCCACTACTTTTCATCATTTATATAAATGATTTGGATGTGAGCATAACAGGTATAGTTAGTAAGTTTGCAGATGACAGCAAAATTGGAGGTGGAGTGGACAGCGAAGAATGTTATCTCAGATTACAGCAGGATTTTGATTATATGGGCCAATGGGCTGAGAAGTGGCAGATGGAGTTTAATTTAGATAAATGTGAGGTGCTGCATTTTGGGAAAGCAAACCTTAGCAGGACTTATACACTTGATGGTAAGGTCCTAGGGTGTGTTACTGAACAAAGAAACCTTGGAGTGCAGATTCATAGCTGTTGGAATATTGCGTGCAATTCTGATCTCCTTCCTATCAGTAAGATGTTGTGAAACTTGAAAGGGTTCAGAAAGGATTTACAAGGATGTTCCAGGGTTGGAGGACTTGAGCTATAGAGAGAGGTTGAATAGGCTGGGGCTATTCCTTGGAGTCTCGAAGGCTGAGGGGTGACCTTATAGAGTTTTATAAAATTTTGAGGGTCATGGATAGGATAAATAGAATGTTATTTTTTCCCTGGGGTAGGGAAATCAAGAAGTAGAGCGCATAGGCTTAGGGTGAGATGGGTATGATATAAAAAAGATCTAAGGAGCAACATTTTCATGGAGAGTGTGGTACGTGTATGGAATGAGCTGCCAGATGAAGTAGTGGAGGGTGTCTGCCTCACAGCGCCAGGGTCCCAGGTTCAATTCCAGCCTTGGGTGACTGTGTGGAGTTTGCACATTCTCCCCGTGTCTGTGTAGGTTTCCTCCGGGTGCTCCGGTTTCCTCCCACAATCCAAAGATGTGCAGGTTAGGTGAATTGGCCACTTGAATAAGCTGTTATTTTTAATTTTAACTACTTCTTGGTCTATCAAATTCTGACAAGTTACTGCACTGGATAAATCTTTTCTGTGCTGCTGGTTTTAAATTACGCAGGAGAGTTTACCCCGTGTCATAACACTATTCATTGAAAGCAGAGGGGTAGCTGGTCCAAGAAACAGCTATATGGAAGAGGGTGTTCCATGCTGCCATCTCTCTCTCTCCTGTGAGATCCTGTGTTTAATTTTACCTTTTGTACCATGTGCTATTTATGGGGATTGTTGCAAGTATTTGGAACAACATCATTAAGTTAGGATGATCTGTTGGGTTTTTGGATAGATTAAGTTATTCAGTACTCTATTCTCTTTTGTTTGTGTTTTGTTCGGTAATCTTGTAAATAAATTCTGTTTTGTTTAAAACTAAGTGGTTTAACCAGCAGCATCCCTCCTGGAATATCCATTTCACACCTGCCTAAAACAACTAGCAAAATTAAGGTATGGGCTACTTGCTGGCCTGGTCCATAACATAGGGCAGGTAAATAAAATCTTGGCCTACAGCAGTATTGTTCAATGCACCTATCACACATTATGTGCGGCAAATCACCACAGGCACGTGATGAACGTCATCCGCTGCGAGACTTTAGTGAGACGGACATTGGGCAGTCTATTGAACTCAGGATGTGGATCCACACACACTGTCTTAACAAATATTACTCAAATAGTAAGAAGAAAATCCTGCAGGAGAAACATTCTTTAATTTTTCAAAAAAAGACTGCACCTTATCTCCATTAAGGTATATGCTAAAGAGCTGCCACTGAAGGAAATGAAAGGATGGTGAATATCTTATTTGCAACTTCGCTGTTGGATCCTGTGCAGAGATTGACTTCAAATGAATTCTTTGACAGAACTGGTCATAGTTCAATGCAGTGGTTCTCACCTTAATCCTGTGCCCTAATCCCAGTTCATTGCTGAGAGATTTCTCAAAGATTTATGTCATTCTTTAATATACATGTTATGTGGTCAATATAGTGACCGTATTGCCACAAACTTTGAAAGTATTGAAATCCTATTTGACAATAGTGATCGAAAGGTAAGTTTTGAAGAGTGTCTTGAATAGTGAGGAAAATAATTGAAAGAGGATTAGGGAGGTGCTTCCAGATATACCTAAAATGATCATTTCTCCTCATTGTTTTCTCTTTGTTCATGCAAAATCAGATGCCATGACTAAATTTTGTGCATGGATCAGATAGAATATTTGGAATATGGTTATTGTTCATTCTTATTTCTTATCAAGTACTTACAGTATTGTGAGTTTCAAAATTAAAGGAATAATAAAAATATTAGGCTTAATCTGAAGTCATTGGAAGTCAAAGACTTGGGACATATAGAATCACGAAAACATACCATTTTACAATATAGAAGAAGGTCATTCAACCCATTGTGTCTATACAGGCTCCTGAAGGAGCTAACTGGTTAATACTACTCTCTAGCTCTATCTCCATAGCCCTCTAATTTCATCACTTTCAAATATACATCCAGCTTTCTTTTGAAACCTCCGATGGAATCCGCTTCCACCAGTCTCCTAGGCAACGTTTTCCAAATCCTGTCAACTCTGAGTAAAGGAGTTTTTCTTCATCTCATTTCGCGCTCTCTTGCTGACAATCTTGAAATTGTGACCCAGTTAGTGACATATCAACTAGTAGGAACAGAATATCCTCCTTTACTTTGTCAAAATTGTATATAAATCTTAACACTTCAATAAGGTCACCTCTTAATCTTTTCTGCTCCAGGGAAAATAATTTCAATTTCTTTAATCTTTCGTAGTATCTAAAATCCCTCATTCTTGATATCATTCTAGTAAATTTCCCAGAGTTTTATAGGGTTAGAGCTTATCTGGAAAATCTGAAGTGTTGAGTTGTTGTCAGCTTATTTCAGGAAGGATATACAGTCCGTGGAACAGTTATAGCATAGAATGGTGCCAGAAAAGACTTGAATTATATTACCTTTCAGTATAGAAAACTGAGTGGTGATCTGTTTGTGGCATTAAACATGAAGAGAGGATTTGTATGGTAAATGAAAAGAAACTATTTTCTCTCACAGAGGAACCGAGTCAAGGTTGTAGGATGTTAATCTTAAAACTTGGTCAGTCAGGGACGATGACAAACAAACAAGTTATTCACAAAAATGATAAGAGAATTCTAGAATTCTGTCATAGAATCATAGAGTCATAGAGATGTACAGCATGGAAACAGACCCTTTGGTCCAATCCGTCCATGCCGACCAGATATCCCAACCCAATCTAGTCCCACCTGCCAGCACCCAGCCCATATCCCTCCAAACCCTTCTTGTTCATATACCCATCCAAATGCCTCTTAAATGTTGCAATTATACCAGCCTCCACCACTTCCTCTGGCAGCTCATTCTATACCCGTACCACCCTCTGTGTGGAAAAGTTGCCCCATACGTCTCTTTTATATCTTTCCCCTCTCACCCTAAAACTATGCCCTCTAGTTCTGGACTCCCCAAATCTAGGAAAAGACTTTTCCTATTTACCCTATCCATGCCCCTCATAATTTTGTAAACCTCTACAAGGTCATCCCTCAGCCTCCGACGCTCCAAGGAAAACAGCCCCAGCCTGTTCAGCCTCTCCCTATAGCTCAAATCCTCCAACCCTGGCAACGTCCTTGTAAATCTTTTCTGAACCCTTTCAAGTTTCATAACATCTTTCCGATAGGAAGGAGACTAGCATTGCACGCAATATTCCAACAGTGGCCGAACCAATGTCCTGTACAGCCGCAACATGACCTCCCAACTCCTGTACTCAATACTCTGACCAATAAAGGAAAGCATACCAAATGCCGCCTTTACTATCCTATCTACCTGTGACTCCACTTTCAAGGAGCTATGAACCTGCACTCCAAGGTCTCTTTGTTCAGCAACACTCCCCAGGAGCTGAAAATGTGTTGCTGGAAAAGTGCAATAGGTCAGGCAGCATCCAAGGAGCAGGAGAATCAACGTTTCGGGCATTAGCCCTTCTTCAGGAATGCTGCGCTTTTTCAGCAACACATTTTCAACTCTGATCTCCAGCATCTGCAGTCCTCACTTTCTTCTAGAACACTCCCTAGGACCTTACATATAAGTCCTGCTAAGATTTGCTTTCCCAAAATTCAGCACCTCGCATTTATCTGAATTAAACTCCATCTGCCACTTCTCAACCCATTGGCCCACCTGGTCAAGATCCTGTTGTAATCTGAGGTAATACTCTTCGCTGTCTACTACACCTCCAATTTTGGTGTCATCTGCAAACTTACTAACTGTACTTCTTATGCTCGCATCCAAATCATTTCTGTAAATGACAAAAAGTAGAGGACCCAGCACCGATCCTTGTGGTACTCCACTTGCCACAGGCCTCCAGTCTGAAAAATAACCCTCCACCACCACCCTCTGTCTTCTACCTTTTAGCCAGTTCTGTATCCAAATGGCTAGTTTTCCCTATATTCCATGAGGTCTAACCTTGCTAATCAGTCTCCCATGAGAAACCTTGTCGAACGCCTTACTGAAGTCCATATAGATCATGTCTACCGCTCTGCCCTCATCAATCCTCTTTGTCACTTCTTCAAAAGACTCAATCAAGTTTGTGAGACATGAGTTGCCACACACAAAGCCATGTTCACTTTCTTTAATCAGTCCTTGCCTTTCCAAATACATGTACATCCTGACCCTGAGGATTCCCTCCAACAACTTGCCCACCACCGAGGTCAGGCTCACTGGTCTTTTGTTCCCTGGTTTGTCCTTACCTGTCCTCAGAAAAATGTTAAAGCTGGATCTATTAAAGCCTAAACTAGTAGATTTTTATTATGTCCTGACTATTAAGAGATGTGAAGCTGATGATGGCTGACTGGCAACTTTTGTTCAATTTAATGTCCTTTCCAACAGTCTCAAAGTCCCCATCATTAATTAAAATGACACTCCTATTTCAAACCTGAAGCCCTCGCATACCTCCCAATGCATCTATCCCACCACTTCTCTCTTTGTATAAAGTGCCTGAACTCATTTTAATTCTCTTTGAAAAGTTAAAAACAAGCTAAATCGATAACTTCGCAATTAATTCATAATTAATTTACACTATTTCAAATATTTGTAAATTCATGTAATTTATTAATTTTGAAATTCATCCTTTTATGTCAATAGTCATTTATCTGTTAAAATATTTATAAACCTAGTAATCTAATTGCAAATAGGCATATTAATATGTGAAGGCATATCCATTCATCAACAAATTAAGGACTGTGATTTTTAAGTTATAATTTGGAAAATTTAATTCAAAACTCTCACAATGTTCGAAATTGAAATATGATGTTTGTTAAATTGGTGTGAGCATATTTTTGATATAATTTACAACTAACAGACATTTTACAGACTTTCCAACCTGTGAATATTATCTCAGTGGACAGACCATCCATCATCAATCTAAGCAACAGAAAAGACAAGGGGGTGCTCTGTCCAGTTAAACCTGTAAAGCACTCATCAATAAAATCGGGGAGACTATTTCAAAATTGGGAGAACTGTGGCAAGATAATTCAAGCAGCAGCCTGATGTGGTTATGTACACTACTACCATTCCTGAGTATATCCAGTAACACTAGCAGGACTGGTCCACTTAGACATCCAGATATAAACGGTTAGGGTAATCATAATGTTGTAGTTATAACAAAGATCTGTCTTAAAGGCTGGACTAGGTATTAAATATTCCTGTTCAGCAACGGTAGGAAAGAATAAAAAGCAGGAAATGTGGGTATGGGGTATTGTGTTGATGAAAGGGATCATTGCAGTTTTGGTGAAAGAAGGTATCCCAGAGGGATCAAGTACTGAACTAATTTATTGTGCGTTAAGGGACATTAAGGTGCAAATATATTAGCCAGTGTAGTCTACAGGCTGCCAACCAGTGGAGAAAATATAGGGGAGATTACAGAGAGGTATAATTTACAGATTTGTAACAATGAAGGACTTTGATTATCCAAACTTAGACTGGGATAGTAATGTAAAATTCAGAGAAGGACACAAATTCCTAGAGTGCGTTCAGGAGAATTTTCCACAGTACTTTATTTTCAGTCCACTGAAAAAGGAAACACTAATTGATCTGGATTTTGAATATGAGGTGGGTCAAGTGCATCATTTGTTATTGAGAGAACATTGGGCTTAGTGATCACTACCATAAGCTTTAGGGTGACTACAGTAACGCATTGTTTTAGACATGGCCCTGGCAGTCATCAATATTGACTCTTGACCTCTTGAAATCCCCTGGCATTAGAACAAATATGGTCAAGGAAACTTCCAGCTTATTGCCGCCTACTGCCCTCCCTTAGCTGATAAATCAGTTTTCCTCTGTGTTGAACACCACTTGTAAGAAGCACGGAGGTAACAAGGACATAATATATACTGCAATTAGGGACATCAATATTGATCATCCATGTCCTAGACATGACTCAGTAACAATGCGACTAACTGAGCTTTCTGTGAAGGATATAACAGCTGGTGAGAGAGCCATCAGGAGGGGAAAAAAAATCATCCATGCCTTCACCCTCATTAATTTACTTGCTGCTGCAGATCCATAACAGTATTGGTAGGACTGATCATTGCACAGTCATAATGAAGACAAATTCTTGCTTTCACCCTGAGGATATTTCCAATCATATTTTGTGGCACTACCAGCATGCTAAATGTGATAGCTTCAAAACATATCCAGCAACTTAACATGAAGCAGTAGTCAAAGTCATCACAGTTAATAGATTTTCGCCCATTCAATTGATTTCATGTGATACCAGAAATGAGAACAAGGCATTGGAGAAACTATAGCCCCAGACGTCATTTCAAATGTAGTCCTGAAGACCTAGGGCTGGATTATGATAGTTCATAGAATCCCTATAGTGTGGAAACAAGCCCTTTGGCCCAACAAGTCTACACCAACTCTCCGACAAGTATCCCACCCCAAATCCATTCCCCTACATTTACCCTTGATGAATGGACCTAACCTACACAGACCTGAACTGTGGGCAATTTAGCATGGCCAATTCATCTAATCTGCACATCTTTAAATTGTGGGAGAAAATTGGAACACCCAGAGGAAACTCAGACAGACACAGGGAGAATGTGCAAATGTCACACAGACAGTCGCCTGAGGCTGGAATCAAACCTGGGTCCCTGGTGCTGTGAGGCAGCAGTGCTAACCATTGAGCCACTGTGCCACCATGCCACTCCAGTTGGGGGATGGATATCTTTCTAATCACGAATGCCCCAAGGGGAAGTTGAAATGTATCAGTAATTCAGTTTTATTGCTGAAGATGAACTATCAATTGAGACTGGGATTGATTGTTGGCCAATTAGTGGGCAGGTGTGTCTGCAAAGGGAACAGCAACAGAGGGAAATCACTGAAAATGTAGACCACATTCTGATTCACTTCCGAACAGAAAATTTTCAATTTGAAAACACAAATTGCAAATGGAGACTTCATGCTGGGTTGCAGATAAAGTCTGGAAACCCAAGATACGGGAGATACGTGCAAATTTATTAAAAATACAGGGCAAGGTGATGGCGGCACCATTAATCCAAAGATCCAGATAATGTTCTGGGAACCTGCATTCGAATCCCGCCATGGCAGATGGTGTCAATAATGACCATGAAGCCCATGTCAATTGTCAGGAAAGAAAACATCGGGCTTATTTAATGTCCTCTAAGGAAGGAAACTGCCTTCCTTATCTGGTCTGGCCTTTCATGTGACTGCAGAGCTAAAGCAATGTGGTTGATTTCGCATGACCAATAAATGTTGGCTTAGCCATCGATGCTCATACCTTGTGAATGAATAAAGAACAAATTTTGACCTTTCCTCTATATGGTAGACCACCTTTATTCCACTGAGTATCTTTACCATCCAGTTAAATAGAAGTTGACCCTGTTCTCATCAATCTTGTTCTGGCTCTTGGAGGCTGCCCAGCATTATGTCCATTTGGAAAGATTCAAAGAAAAGCTCCTAATGAGTTCTGTAATGACCAGGTCCTAGACAAGATTTGTCATTTGTTAATGTTCCAGATGGGATTCCACAAATCCCTAAGTTCCAGGATGAGGAGGGATGAACTCATTCCCCTTCTTTATTCAAGTCCCTTTAGTTGATCACAATAAGGTTAACTTAAAACTGAGTCCCATTCCTTATGGATACCATTCTCCCAAACCCAAATAAACTAATTAACCAGCCTTTCTTGAGTTAATAAAAAGGAGTTGATTCATTACTAAATGTTAGAAAAGTTTATAATGCAACACGCATAAATAGATTAGAAATAAGAAGAGAGTCCAAAAGGTTATTGGTTAAAGATAAATTAGATATACAAACCAATTTCTGAATTGTTCATGAAAAATGAATAGTTGAATGTTGCAACAGAGGTTCTGAGTAATGTTGGCATTGACAATTGATCAGCCAGTTTTATGATCTGTAGCTTTGCAGATTGGTTGAGATTCTGTTACTATGATTCTTTTTGTCCGTGATTGATTTCCAGCATTCAGGATAAGAAAGAGTCCTCTTATTGTCCAGATTCCCTTTTGTTTAACGCTAGCTAGCTACCTTCTCACACTCAGAGTGAGAGAGGTTCTTTATCTGCAACATGAGGTGACTAAAGGAAAGCTTTTTGACTGTAATCTGGACTGGTACAAGGTTTATTCCCAAAACATCGATTCTCCTACTCCTTGGATGCTGCCTGACCCACTGTGCTTTTCCAGCACTACACTCTCAACTCTGGTACACATGAAAACATTCAGTCTTACTTGAATACTCCAGTAGAGCTGAAACTGGCTTTTTAACCATTGTTCTTGTGTATTCTTCAAAGGGAAAAACGTAAAATGTGTCTGCAATTTGCGAATACTCCATAGGGGGCCATTTGCTACTCAGCAGAAGATTGTCAGTCTTTTGTTTTCTCAAGTCACTCTCTCTCTCTCCTTCTCTCTCTCTCTCTCACACACACACACTGTTTGTAGATAATTTGCTAATTTTAAGTATTACATTCCATTAATCCCACATAGAACTTTTGGCAATAAATAACACTGCAGTTATTTTGTCTCTTTCAAAAACAAAGAAACATTTTTCAATTAAGGGCTAAAAGTGCCCTTTCTATTTCATTGTTTTAATAAATTCTTCAATGTCTTAATCTGCATCATTATTTCTGCCAGTAAATTAACTACCCCATCTTTTGCCATGCCATGTAAATCATCAGGGTCAGGGTTGGAGGCAGCAGATTGTTACAGAGGGCATTAGCCTTATTATTTTTGGTTTCCCTCTTCCATTTTAACCTATGGCTAGCAGTGGAAATCAGGCATTTTCGAATTAACCACATTGTCTCTTCTAATATAATTGCAATACTGACATTTACTGACAATGTGAAAAATTGTCTGTGTATGTCCTGTCCACAAAAAGCACCAATCTAATCTAGCTAATTACTTTCTATCTCCAACAAATGAATGATATTAGCAATGCTTTCAAACAGCATTTAGTCAGTGAGCACCCGCCACTGATACTTATTTTACGTTCCCCAGGGATACACAGCTCCTGAGCTCGTTGTAAGCTTGGTCCAAACTTGGATAAAAGTGCTAAAATCCAGAGGCGAGAGTGAATGGCTTTGCTCTTGACATCAAGATAGTATGTGACCTGAATGTGATATCACAGACTCTCATCAAAACTGATATCATAGGGAAATTTTTCCATTTTTTTGGATTCATATTTTGCATAGAGGAAGATGGCTGTGGTTGTATGTATGTCCAACATCTCAACCTCTCATCATGTGTTCCTCAGCACAGTGTCCTAGGCCAAACCATCTTCAACTGTTTTATCAATGACATCCCCGCCATCATGAAGTCAGAAATTAAGATATTTACTTAATTTTCCATACCATTTGCAACTCAACAGATAGTAAAATTGTTTGTGTTCAAATACAACAAGACCTAGATAATACGAAGGCATGGTCTAGGAAGTGGTAAATAATATTTGCACCACACAAGTATAATGCAATGACCATCTCCAACAAGAAAGAAAAAAACAACTCACCTTCATCACCAATGGTATTACCATCATTAATCTCCCACTCTCAAGATCCATTACCCAGAAACTTAACTGGACTAACTTTATAAATACTGAGTAAGTCAAAGTTTGGGAATTCTGTGATCAGTAACTCACTTCCTGTGTCTCCAAAGCTCAATCCACAATCTATAAGGCATAAATAATATGTAGGCTTGGTCAGGTAAGGATTCCAGTTTCCTTTTCTAAAGCACATCAGTGAAACAGTTGAGTTATTCCTGGGTTTCATGGCTACCATTAGACTATTAATTTCAGATTTTTATTGAATTCAAATTCCAGCATCTGCCATGATGAGATTTGAATCTGGATCTTCAGAACATTAAACAAAACTACACATGTTGAAAATCTGAACCAGAAACAGAAATTCCGAGGTAACCTCAGCAGGTCTGGTAGCATCTGTGGAAAGAAAGCAAAGTCAATGTTTCAGGATCAGTGACCCTTCTTCAGAACCCTGAAGAAGTGTTTTTGGTTTCTGTATTGTTATTATAAACTGAGTAGGGAGTAAATTTAAACCCTTGTATCCTTTCCTTTACTATGCGTAGACAATATGGTTTATGACAAGAAGATGAGTGTCCTTTGTCAATCCTATCTCCAAGTGTTTGTCGTCTCGTTAAGTATTGGCAGAAAGCTTTCAAGGTTTTAAATAAAAAGAGGATAATTTATTCAAATATTCACTCACAAAGTGAAAATGATACATCACTTGTGCAAGCGTCTGCCCACACACACTTACAGACACACACTATAGTTCAAGAGATTAGTACATTTTCATAAGTTGTAAACAAAAGAACCATTCCGAGTTTATATGTTTGATTTTTTAATGGAAAATACAGTAATTGCGGGCCTGGGAATGACGGTGGTTTTTCACTCCAAAAGCACAGCTAATACAGTTTCAGTAATTGTGGTAGTAATACCTGATTGTAGGATTCTCTCAAAGCGATGGATGCTCAGCCAGATCATGTTGATCATAAATTGTTTCTTCTTACCAGGAATTTCCTAATGGGAGGCCTTGAAATAGGAATCAGCAGAGGAAACATTAGAGCTGTAACTACCTCGGGTTTAAATAAAGTTCTAAAGAAGATTCTTACTGTTAATAATGTTTCTCTAAAAATGCTGTCAGACCTGATGAGTTTCTCCAGCACTTTCTATGTTTGTTTCAGAATGGCAGCATCTACTATCCTTTGCTTTTATTGAAGCAAGTGTGGATCCAATTTATTTTCTGTTGCTGATGCCATGCAATTGGTTACTTGTGAGGACTTGTCCCTCTCTGGGTTTGTAATAAATATAATTCATTATCTGAAGACAGTTTGGCTCTGATGATCAACTTCTGCTGCCCATCTAATTGGTTGAAGCCTTTGAATTATGCTAGGGCTGAATTATTATAAAATGAACACTTGACGCTGCTGAAACTTTAGAGTCAGAGAGACTGTGTGCCAAGGTAAGAAGAACAGCCCGAGAAACAAAATTAAACTGGACAAGGATAAATGACAGCTCCATGAACATACACTGGACATCCCTTCACTGAAGAAAAATCCAATTGTGTTAAAGTTATTAAGAAACTTTCCATCAAGGATTTCCAACAAATGTTTGAAAGCATTATGCAAATGGAACAGAGTTTTGACATTTTTCTGTGTACATGCAATTATTAATATCTTAAGATTTAATTTAATCCACAGAGATGATACAACTACAGTACAGCAGGCAATGGTTGCATTTTGTCCTTGACAGAAGCAAAAAACAGCCAGGAATAAATATCTTGTTGATTTTGAAGCGTCATTATGCAGCAGAATCACCTTGATCACTTGATAACATCTCCAAACTCTCACCAGCTTGCTCCTTTGGTCTTTTTCCTGTCTCATGGGACTCTGCACCAAACTAGAAAACACTATTTAAAGTGGTCAACACAAGTTCTTTCTGACTTTGAGCAATCCTGCAGTTGGAGAAAGTGAGGACTGCAGATGCTGGAGATCAGAGCTGAAAATGTGTTGCTGGAAAAGCGCAGCAGGTCAGGCAGCATCCAAGGAACAGGAGAATCAACGTTTCGGGCATAAGCCTAAAGAAGGGCCTATGCCCGAAACGTCGATTCTCCTGTTCCTTGGATGCTGCCTGACCTGCTGCGCTTTTCCAGCAACACATTTTCAATCCTGCAGGAGGTTGGACAAACAAAGCAGAAAGTACAGGTCAAGTAGCAGCAAGTGCCCAGTTGGGCTGATCATTGGGCTAACTGGAAAGGAGACACCACTGTCACTGAGATCTGGAGAAGACCTCCTGGGAAATCATTAACAGATCCTCAGTCTCTCCAGTGCAAAACTATTGCAATGCAATGGCATCAGGCTATTGATGTGGAAGAATTCATGGTACGACATCTGTGAACTTTGGGACTTTTAACTTTTTTACAATCTGCTGTGAGTGCCTCCATTTTGTTTTTTACTTGCAATCTCCTCTCTATTTGAGCAGCAGGTATTTGTCCCAGTCAGGCTGTCAATTAGACATCCTTTGGGTCTTTCATTACACTAGTGGAATTATTATTTAGATAGACCTCCCAGAGATGGCTTCTTAATTGCCTGTCTCAGGGTAAATCTTGGGCACCATTTTGTGATGGCTGCTCCCCAGTTGCTATCCCAAAATTGAGTCAGACACTGGGGTCTCAACTCAACCATGAAGTTCCAGTACATTCTCTTTGCACAGGCGCAGCCAGATTTGTTGAACATTTGTGGTAGTTTTTGTTCTTATTTTCGATTTCTAGCACTTGCAGTTGTTTGTCTTTGTACTGGTAATGAATTATTTGTGCACAGGATGATGATCATTCATGATACACAATGAGGAGTAAAATGAACCTTTGAATTCAAAAGAACCAAGAAATATAGATTCAACATTAGGTGCAAGCAAAGCATGTATGTGGTGATCAACTGTAAGCAAGGATAAAATAGAAAGTTTCTTCTGAGTTTTGTCAGCTGATCAAACTTAAAAAAGAGGAAAATGTCAGCTGCACTGCAATCGTATTATTTTTGTAGACTATTGTTGGTGTTCTTTATGAAGTTTGGGAAAAAAAAATCAATCATCGATCTTGTCCTAGATTTCTTCAGTCTGTTTATCTGTCAGGACTCATAAACTTATGAATGGGAAACTTAAGAATTTTTTTTTGGACATTCTTTATGACTTCACATTTGAGAGTTGAAGAGCTGAGCGCAGCTTTCCATAAATGCTAAATAAATTTCATGAGTTCCAAGTTAATGGGGTGAATGAGTAGACAGTAAATACTGTAAAAGCAATTCTGGAATAAGAGAATTATTGTCCCAGACCCTCACTTAGAATTTTAACTGGCATGAGCGTGCCAAATTGAAGCCAACTGTCAAGTGAATAAAACAGCTTGGCAATAATTTCACCGACCAACATTTGTTTTCTTCCAGTAACACTCTATTGTAATGACTTAGGTCTAGCCAATGTTCAGAATTAAGCTGATTTAATCAGGGCAGGAATCCAGGATTATACATTGTTCCCTGAGACATGTGCATAATCTGCAGGAACTGGAAAAAAAAATCATGTTTGGAGGATAATTACATTGAGATTTATAAGCCATAAGTGAGTCACCCATATGCAGAGTTGTATAAGTTTGAAGATCCTACTGTTGGATTGCCTGGCTCTCAGGACAACTCCATACAACCCTGTCATGGTGGACGCTGCAAGACGTGTCAGATTGTGGACATAGATATCACTATTATGCGTGGAAACACCTCCCACCTTGTACATGGCAGGTACTCATGTGACTCAGCCAACATTGTCTATCTTATACGTTGCAGGCAAGGATGCCCAGAGGCATGGTACATTGGGGACACCGAGCAAAGGCTACTACAACAGATGAATGGGCACCGCACAACAATCAACAGACAGGAGGGTTCCCTCCCAGTTGGGGAACACTTCAGTGGTCCAGGACATTCAGCCTCGGACCTTCGGGTGACCATCCTCCAAGGTGGACTTCGGGACAGGCAGCAGAGAAAAGTGGCCGAGCAGAGGCTAAGAGCTAAGTTCGGTACCCATAGGGAGGGCCTCAACCGGGTCCTTGGGTTCATGTCACATTACAGGTGATCACCATTGCACTACACACACACAGATATTCCTACACACACACACTCTCACATACACACGAACACAGGTACACACAGACATCCACACACACTCTTATAGACACTCACACATGCACCCCCTCACAGACTTAAGACACTCTGCACTCACTACATACACACACACACTTTCTCACACACATAACCCCACCCCAGACAGACACACAGACAGACAAAGACCCACATGCACACATATATTTTGTGTGGTGAATTTGTACTTGCAGAGTTACATTGTACTTTGCTCAAAAACTGCATGCATTTATGTAAAACTCTGTTATCTCACTTTTTAGATTAGAATCAATCTAAACATCATGGCATAGACAGAGAACACAGGGGGCCAACACCTTCAACATATTGTCTAGCTATCACCCATTGTTACAGCTAACCCGAGAATGCAACTTTAAAAAAAAGGTTTTGTGATTTACACATGAAAGAAGTGAAACTATCACTGTATTCTAACAGATGAAAGGCTTAACAGACAATCAATTTTTCAATGTATAATTTCAGTTACATCACACTGTAAATTTTTGCTATAAATTCTGTGTTACGATCGAGCCCTCCACTATCACCTGATGAAGGAGCGTCGCTCCGAAAGCTAGTGTGCTTCCAATTAAACCTGTTGGACTATAACCTGGTGTTGTGTGATTTTTAACTTTGTACACCCCAGTCCAACACCGGCATCTCCAAATCATGTATATTATACTATTCAGTTTGGTAGTGCTGAGTCACCACCATGTTAGAAGCATCAAAGCTTGAAACGAATACTTCAAGAGCAAAACTGTTTTTTGCTCACAATTTGGTATGGTGACTGTGATTAACTAGTAACTGCAAACTATGAGAGACAGAATAATCTTCTTAATCAAAGGCTTTCTGTCCCAGTATTCAGTTAGGACATACTTTTTCAATCAGGCTGAGAGAAGTAAGATGCAATTGTCCTGGTTTAGGTTTTGGTAATAGTGACACAACTTTCAGTATTCACTGTTATTGTTCCTACAAAAATGCTGACATACCTGCTGTTAAACATAGAAGTCCAGAAGGTGGTGTCAATAATTCCATGATTCTACTTGATCTGCTGATGTCCCTGCAGTTGACAAACAGTTAGAAATCAGTGAAGTGAAAAGCACTTTAATTTTAACACAGTCTGATTGTAAAAGTCCTTTAAAAAGTTACATCATATTGCTATTTGCAGAGAAATCTTTATAGCACCGTTTACAAATCAGATATTATTCAATATTCCTTAAGATTTCTTGTGATATTTCAGTGTCTCCCTCAATTTCAGGTGTTTGTGTTAGTGCATGGATTTCTGACCATACAGCTCACATCTAGCTGACAATAACCTAGTGAAACAAATAACTAATTTACCAACTTTCGATGCAAAGCTGCAGAATGTGATTTCACCAAAGCTAATTTTGCTGAACGGCTTAAGGAACTGGCCATGTATTAAATCCTATGAGGAAATAGGCAGCATATCTGAATCAGACATCATCAACCACCCATCAGGATGACAACATGGACAAAGATGATAACACATCTGACAACAACTATACATCTACGACAAATGCTGCACACCTATCTAAAATGACAGACAGCACACTGCCTATTAAAGTTACAAAACCAATTTGAGATAATTGTGAAAGCATCAGGTCTGATTATGTTGCATGTCCACCAAAGCATTATCTACACACTAAAATAAAACAACGAACTGCGGATGCTGGAAATCTGAAACAAAAACAGGAATTGCTGGAGAAACTGAGCAGGTCTGGCAGTGTCAGTGGAAAGAAAGCAGAATTAACATTGTCAGTCAAGTGATCCTTCATCAAAACTCATGCTGTAGAAAGGTTCCTGAGCTCAATACCTTAACTTTGCTTTCCCTTCACCGATGCTGCCAGATCTGCTGAGTTTCTCCAAGAATTCTTGTTTTTGGTTCTTTATCTAAACATGTACAGAAAATACATCCTCAGAAAATACATTCATCTAAATACATCCTCTGATCATCAAAGTGTTCCCACTGTGTAAAGGGAAAAGGGTGAATGTTTGTTCCTACATATATTCTAGACCAGGGAGGCAGCAAAATGGTAACACAAAACTATGACATATGATGTTCAGCAATAAAGCACCCACCTCACTTTTTGTCATTTTATCAATGCAATGGAACCAATGTTCAGTCAGTTAGTTATGTGAAGGTAAAGTACAGTAACATCAGTAAGCAGAGAGAGAGCGAGAAAGAGACAGAGAGAGAGAGAGATAGAGTGAGAGAAAGTGTGTGTGAGCGAGACAGAAAGAGAGGATCAATAGATGTAAATGGGGACCATTAGTGACTGAAAATGGCATGGCTGTGGTAGCAACCCATGTAATGACAAGATCTAGTGTGTGAGTGTTGGGGTAAAGACATGGGAAAAGGTGCTCAGGCTCTAAAATTGTTGAATCTAGTAGGCTGCAGGGTCCCCAAGCAGAAATGATGTGCTGTTCTTCCAGATTACACTGAGCTTTGCTGGAGCTCTGCAGCAAGTCTGAGCCAGAGATGTTGGCCAGGGAACAAGGTGATGTTTTGAAGTGTCAGGCAACAAGGAGCTCAGGGTCATTTTTGTGGACAGAATGTAAGTGTTCTGCAAAGCAGTCATCAGTCTGCTTTTCATCTCCCCAGTGTACAACAAACCACACCGTGAGCAGCAAAGACAAGTCGAGTAGATTGAGCAAAGGGCAGATAAATTGTTGCTTCACTTGGAGGGTATGTCTGACACCTTGGATATTGAGAAACAAGAAAGCAAATGGGCAGGTGCTGCACCTTCTACAATTCCATGTGAAGTGCCATTGGAATATGGTGTGTGTTGGGAGTGGAGGCGGAGTGGACAAGAGTGTCCCAAAAGGGGAACAGTCCTTATGGAAGGCTGAGAATGGAGAGGTTGGGAATATGTGTCTAGTGGTGACATTCTCTAGGAGGTGATAGAAATGTTGGTCAATGATCCTGTTGATGTGAATGTTGATGGGATCGTGGTAAGGATAAAGGGGAATCTATTGCTGTTATGGGAAGGAAGAGAGTTCTGAGGGCTGAAGTACAGGAGAGGGGTCGGATCTGACTGAAGAAGAAGGTTGACATTTCGGAGACCCCTTGCTGAAGTTGACATCACTGCAACAGGCATGACGGAAACATAGAAACTGGGAGAA
The DNA here is from genome assembly GCF_037043375.1 of Chiloscyllium plagiosum. NCBI lineage: Eukaryota > Metazoa > Chordata > Chondrichthyes > Orectolobiformes > Hemiscylliidae > Chiloscyllium > Chiloscyllium plagiosum. The sequence continues at coordinate 22,145,847 of NW_028270140.1, forward strand.
TGGAATAGAGTCTTTACAGGAAGCAGGGTGTGATGATGTATAGTCAAGGTAACTGTGGAACTTGGAGGGTTTGTAGTGAATATTGGTGGCCAGCCTATCCCCAGAAATGGAAACAGATGTTATAGAAAGGAAGAGAAAATCAGAGATGGACCAGATATAGGTCAGAGCAGGGTGGAAATCCAAAGTGAAACTGCTAAATTTTTGTACAATTTTTTTGTAAAATGATTCCTCTTCCATGGTGAAGAGGAGGTGGCTGGAGTCCATGAAGTGGAAATTCCAAAACTGATGTAAAGCATCAAAGGAATTGTGGGATTTAATGGGAAGGGATTGGAGAAGGGAGGAAAAATCAATTTGAGGTAGGAAGAGATGAGTTCTCCTGGGCCGGAGAAGGTAGAAGCAGTGGGTCTACCTGGGCTGTTGTGTTTATGGATTTTGGGAAAGAGATAGAAGTGGGCTATGCGAGGTTGGGGACTCTAAGCTTAGAGGCAGTAGGGAGGTGTAGGGGTGAGATAATCAGATTTAGTTAAATTATTGATTGTTGTGGACACAAAGGCCTGGTGTTTAATGCTAGGGTCTGGTTTCATTTTATATCTTCCCAGTTTGCTGTCTGAGAATTCTGCGATATGATTGGTTGTTTCTCCAGCTTGATGAGATCACATTTTAGATACTTAGACGTCTCCTAAACATAGCACCAAGATCAAATTATTACAGGATAGAAGAAAGTCAATGATTATTATGTTCTTGTGCACAGGTTGCTTTGATGTCAGTAGCAAAAAATATTACTTCATCATTAACCATAAAATCTGGATCAAAGAGATGTGGCTATGAAAAGACGTCTCACTTTCCATTAAAACTCTCAGTTGACAGAGAAAGAAGATGCTGGGAACATTCAAGTAAGTCTGGTAGAGTGGATAAAAATATTGTGTAACAATGTTTGTAATATCTGTTTTAAATGCAAATAAAAAAGCTATCTACATCCATAACAGATATGTCATTTGTATTGTTTAACCATTATGACATGCATTTCTAGTAAAGTTACAACATACAAACCCAAGTGTTAACATCACTTGATGCAAATTTATTTCCAAGGCCTACTTAATTTGTTACATACACTGTCGGGACAGCTCCAATAGACTAGATACGCATTTTTCAAAATGTTTTGTGAACCGCATGATTCTTTTGGATGGTATACCTTTAAATTGTGTGTATATTTCAGAAGTAGCAGGGTAATGATTAAAGGAGGACTTTTTTAAATATAGGAGCTTCTCAAATTGCACACTTCAAAATTTGTCGAGGTAAGACATTGCTGATGGAGAGATCCAATCAAGCCTAAAGTTTGGGAGCACTTTGGGCCCATTGTTTCTGTGCCAGCAAGTTGAAGATGTTCCTCTATCACTGTAAATTTCTCCTTCAGTAAATATCCAAATCATTACATTGAGAGAGTGGTCAGTCTCATGGAGAGCCATTGGCAATGGCACTGGGAGTGCATGCAGGAATTGTATATTGGCATACACAGGATGTACACCACACTATGTAGATTGATCAGTTAGTGGCATTGATTGCACATGCATGTGTAAGAGGATCTCAACTGGACACAGATGATGCCCCCCTCCAGCTATCAGAAGTGTCAACCAAGGGTAGAGGAGATTGCCACAGAAGGTGAAAGGTGCCAACACTCATGGGGAGCCACCAGCATCATCAGTTTCTTATGCCCAATGAACATGAAAATGTCTGTGAAGCAGGACCCAGTGATGGAGGCTGTTCCCGCAATGATGCAGGATTACAGAATCTGGAGATGTCCATACTGAAACGTTGATGATGAAGTCAACCATTACAGTGCAACACAGCCAGCAGGCAGTGACAAGTGAGCAAGTTGACTCCATTGCCTCCAGGGATCCTGGGAATAACACATAAAAGTGGCTGAGAATGGAGGCTACTGCATTTGGCAGACCACAGAAAGGGTCACTAGGACATCTTTCACTTCTAACTGTGCATAATTTGAGTTTATGAATAGCGTGTAAATATTAACACATGAGCTAGAGTGGTGAAGCAGAGCCGGGATCCACCTGAAGTGACGATGAAACATTTGGGCAGTTGATCTCTATCAGAGCAAATTACTGCAGATGCTGGATTCTGGTACTGAAAACAACAAATCAGCTCAGTTGGGGAGTCATCTAGACTTGAAACATTAGCTTCCTCTGTCTCTCCCCATGGATGTTGTGTGACCCATTGTGACTTCCAGCAATTTTTGTTTCCGGAACTCCTCCTTTGAGTTCCCATGTTCCCAATGGAAATGCTTCAAAAAGCACATCAGATGAATCAAAATCATAGTTTCCCCTCAGTCAGAGGGACTCCAGCAGAAACATTGCTGAATCAAAACATTCCTGAGTTTAATATCTTCTTGGTATGGCCTCCAGGTCCTTCCTGCCCCTTGTTTCCCTCCACTGACCTTCTTGCAATGAGCATTGCCCTTTGTTGCTATTCTACACAAATGGAGAGTCTCTATTATCATCTATTGGCTTCCTTATACACAGTTAGCTCCCTAATTGAGTTTAACAATTGGCTCCCCCTTTTATGGTGACGACCCTCTGCATTGCACAAGTGCTTTCACATTCTCTCCTTCAAACTGTGCTGATCTGTAATAATTGTTTGCCAATGCCTATTTCCTTCTGTATAATTCACCTCTTCATGGAGTTCCTCCTGATAGTCTGGAATGTCCATAACTGTGTCTAACTTAATAGGTCTGCCTGAAACAGTATGCACAGCCCAAGCCTATTAAAATCTAAGAAAATTGTCTCTTAACTACCCTAACACCATCCATAGAGAAATAATTGTTGGCATGATAAAACTCCCACACTGGTCAATGCTGGTACTTTTCACCCAGCCCTGCATTCACTCCAGCATCTAGTGAAGCTTGGAAATTCAACTCCTTGCATTAGAAGTCTGTATTGTGTGGAGAGACAGGAGAAACTTGAATTGAAACATCTTTGTTGTGAACTTGTAGAAGTTCACAAAATCATACGCATTGTGGTGCATGTATGAAGTATAAATATAAAGTTATTTTAAATTAGATTGAAAAGAAAGGACCAGAAGCCAAAAGCTCAAAGCAGTACTTACAGAATTGATTTCAGGAAGTCCTATATCCCTTCTTTTATCAATACAAGAAATGAGATGAATGAACTAGGATGGCTGAGTGCCTTAAATTCCAAGCCCTCCCATATAGAGTGCATGACCATTCTTATGGTGCAAATAATGTTCCTACCTCTCAGCTAGAAATCCTGGGTTCAAGTCCCAACTCCTTCAGAAGTGGGCAATAACATCTCTAAAAAGATCTACAGAGGGAGCATGATTCAGGTTCTTAGTGGCATAGTGTCCCTGCTTTTGAGCCAGGTAACCTGGGTTAGAGTCTTATCTGCTTCAGAGGTGTGTAATAACAGATCTGAATGATTGATTAGAAACATCTGTAAAAGGACATATTTCTACTAATGCAATTCACCCACTAAATGCAGTGAATGGGGATTATTGAAGTTCCTGCTTCAGAAGTATGTCATAACATGTCAGAACAGATTGATTTTAAAAAAAAATGACCATGCAGTGAATGCAACAAACAAAGCGTAATAGTGTTAGCAATGAAAGCACTCCACTATTTGATATCAGGGGGAGTTTGGTGACTGAAACTCCTTGAAGACCTGACCGTGCCTGAAGGCAATATAGTTTTTAAATTTGTAAGAACTGAACTAACCAAAAGCCTGACATATTAATGTGTCTTTGCATTGTATATGTAGCTGATTCCAATGGTTTGCCCCATTTGTTGGACTGCTGCCTCTTATATTGGGCTCAGGGTACACAACACTGGTACTTTGTAATTTAAAAAGCTGGCTGTCAGCAATCTCCCTCTCTACACTTTTAAAACAAACTGTCATCAAGTTGTACATTTGCTGGTAGGGCACTGTAATGTAAAGAAAGTTTAAGTTGGAGAATTTATAAACTATCACTGTCACAAAAACAAAATCAAATTGTCAATAGAAACTTACAGAACTGCAGTGGTAACTGATTCAAATGACCATTATCTAGAGTGATGCTGGTACACTCCATCCCCAACATCCCTCACTTCTCTTTATAAAAAACTTTAATTAGAAGATTAGACAGCTTTGAGTAGGGTACCAATCCTTCTCTCTCTACTCTTTTTAAAATTAAATATTAATCAAGTTTAACAGCCTCTGGTGAGACACTGTAATGTAATCAAAATTTAACAGTCAACAGAGGCTTACAAAACCAGGCTGGAAATTTATCAAAATAATATTGACCAGGATGATAATGCCCTCAGCACTCATGGTGCCCACCAGTCTTCAAAGACAACAATCCTCCTCTCTACTCTGCTGAATTTAAGGATATGTCGAAATATTAGTGGCTAAATCTCTTTAAGAAGAGGCACTTGTCTTGAATAATAAGGTGTCATTTGCTGCATGTTAGCAATAGTTACAAGTTACTAGCTGGCATAGGTTTAAGGTGAGAAGGGAGAGGTACAAAAGGGTCCAGAGGAGTAATTTTTTTTTTCACATAGTGGGTGATGGGTGTTTGAAATGGGCTGCCAGAAGTAGTGGTGGAAATGAGTACAATTTTGTCATTTCAGAAACATGTAGACTGGAACATGGATGGAATAGGTATGGAGGGATGTGGACCAAATGCAGGCAAACAGGGCTAGTTTAATATGTGAAAACTGTGTGGCATGGGCAAGTTGGGCCGAAGGGCCTGTTTTCATGTTGCAGTCCTTAATGACTCTATGCCTCTCAGATTCACATTTACATAAATTATGAAAAGCAGTGGGCCCAGCACCGATCCTTGTGGCACTCTACCGGTCACAGGCCTCCAGACTGAAAAGCAACCTGTACTACCAGCCTCTGTCTCCTACTTTAAGCCAATTTTGTTACTAGAATGTGATTAAATCTACTTATTGGCGGAAATTCAAAAGCGTAGTAGACGCTAGGCACCTTTTGATTGGACAGTTTTGCCTCCATTTATCTGCTCCATCTAAAAAGAAAATGTATTTGCCAAGTTACTGCTGCAGTGCTTCAAACATAGAATTCAGCTCTGAGGTTTACATCAATGTGTGTGGTTGTGGATGGAGTGTGTAAAGTGCCAATGACTGGTGGGTCTATACCAATCTGCAGCTTATTCACACGCAGAGTAAACAGTTGGAGATTTCATTAGAAGTGTATTTATTTCAAAACTAATGAGCAATTCTTCAGCATATGCTAAAATTAAAATGTAGCTGCTGGAGGTAAGGGATACCATAACTGCTAACTGAACAACATTGAACCAAGTATTAATTAACAGATGCGGGGAAGAGCCCCTGTTCAAGTAAGTGGAAAGCTAAAGAAAACTTGGTTTGCTTCCATACTAATGCTCTGCTGGTCACAAAAAAAACCTGCTCTTTTTCATTCTCTGTCTTACACACCCAGTTTACAGATGAAAATAAAACAATTCTTACCAAACACTGAATGGATTTCAGACTCTGATTTTGATGCAAGTCAGTTGTTTTGTGGTCAAGTTGTCAAATTGTCCAGCAATGAAGATTTTGGAATTGCAGAAATGGCTCAGCAGTTCTGATGACTTCCACAGTTGATCTGCCAGAAGCTGTTATCACAGCTAATCTTTAGATGAAATAAGGTAGGGGAGACAGTGGTCCCTTGTTTCTACCAGAAGGGTGCAGCCCTTTTATGGTTACGTTGATTACATCTATCCAATAGCTGGGCTTCTTGGATGTTTTACTCTTTCTGACACACAAGATCTCTCTCTCATGATGTTTCTGCTTTTTGGCTACTTACTCTGCCTTTTCTATATTTGTGGCAGACAAACAAAGATGTCTGTGGCATGTGCCCTGTAGAAACCTGTTGTGATTCAGTTGAACAACAGCAAGTTTTTTATCACCTCCTGGCCAGTTTTTCATATCTTAAAACCCTTGATAGTTAAGGCCTTTTTGCTTGACAGAAATCTATCAAAAATGGATGTTATTTGCACTTGTGAAATTCTTACTGATTTTCAAATATCTCCTGTGTGCTTAGGTATATAAATGTGTGTGTGTGTCTGAGAATGTCTTTGCTTTTTCTCTTCAGAAGAAGTTTCAGTTTTAATCCACAAGGAAAAGGTTAGGTAACCCTCGGAATACATTTTGGATGCAGTCTTTAAGCTTGTTCTAAGGTTTAAATTTGTAAGGTTAAGAGGAGTTCTATCAAAAAAAAATGTTGCATCATGATTACCCATTGTGAATCAGCAACTGGAATGTTTTGATCTGTGACCACATGTGCTCAAGTAATGCTTGATTCTGTCAGCCCAATATTACCTCGAGCAGATATCAAATTAATATCAACAATGACACAACAAAAAACCTGTTCATTCTTTTTCATTTGTACTTCCTTTCTCTACCACTTGATGGCACAGACAGTCCATGATAACCGTGAGGTCTACCAAAATCATAAAGTGTTTTCAATGCACTGGCATTGTTGCAACAATTGCACTCAGCCCCTTAAACATCCTTTAGAAAAATAGCAAATCACAGGGATAAACTCTCAAAATGTGTGTGTCTGTGTGTGTAGAGTTACAGTGAATATTTTTAGTGCCAATTTTCCTTTATTTATTCTTGAAACATGGGCATTACTGAGAAGGGCTCATTTCTGGTCCACAGACAATGCCCTGAGGAGATTGTGGTGAGTCTCAAATCATTCCAGTCCTTGTTCTGCATGGTATTAGATTGTGAATCCATGATTTTCACTGAGCAATAATGAAAAAAGAACATTTTATATGATGCTACTTAAGAGAAACTGTTGCTGCTTTGGTCCTGTCTCCTGAATCATGTTACAATGAAACATGTGTAGCTGCTACAAAAAGAAACAAACACATGTAATACCTTTCAGTAATGGAAGATAGAAATTCAAGTACAAATGCTTGGCATGGTCATAATAAATACTTTTGCATGATACTTGTACATATGTTATTTCATAGTAGGAACCATAAACAGGCGAGATTAACACTGCAATATTTGCTTTCTTTACAGGATGAGGGCGTTGCTGACTATGTCAGCATTTATTGCTCATCCCTAATTGCCCAGAAGGCAGTTAAGAGTCAACCACATTGCTGTAGGCCAGACCACGTTTCCTTACCTAAAGGACATTAGTGAACTAGAAGGGTTTTTCTGACAATCGACAATGGATCCATGGTTATCACAGACTCTTCCAAGTTTCACCATCTGGCAGGATTCAAACCGAAATCCCCAGAACGTTGCCTGGGTCTCTGGATTAATAGCCCAGCAAAAATACCATTAGGCCATCACCTTCCCAGTGGCCTAATATTAACTATTAAGAAAAATAGAGTCAGACATGTGAGTCTCTTCAATGACGCTGGGTCAGACTTCAACTGCCGTTATTCAAGCTGCCTTCGAATTGCTCAATGCTCTATCCAGTGACTGTGCATTGTACATGTTTCTATCTGTGACATGATACAACATAAATAATTGACTATGCAAAGCAGTGTGACGATTACTTAAGACATTGAGGAATGTTTGTGATACAAGTTAAATTCACAGGCGAAGAGACCTGAATTGGGTATTTTAAAATATGAACAAACACAACACACAGGCTGCTAGAGGTCAAAGTCAGACACTTGTGGGAGCTCATGTAGGCTCATTCGTGACACTTCCTTGGCGCATCAGCAAATGAGCATCACAACATCAAGATGAATGTTGTGGTGCTAACACTGATGCCTTGAGGTTGGGGTAGTGTGCTGCCACCAATCCTTTTTTAGATATTTTTAATTAACCTGTTCTGGTATGTTATGCCACAAGTTTGGAACAGATGTGTCTTAACCTAGGCCTTCTGGCCTAGAGGATCCCGTATATCCTCCTTTTTAGTTATTTTGTTCATCTTATTCAGGCATGTAAATGGTCAGGTTAGGTGGAACATAAACATGGACTTAATGCACTATAAAAGCCCCCAAGACTCCTTTTTACTTAGTTTCTAATCAAATCTATCAAAAACATTATTAATGCCTCTGAAGCATTAAACCTGGAATTTCTATCTCGGAGGTAGGGAGTCAACCACTGCACCACAAGAGCCCTTAGTGTTCTGGTTTAGATTGAGTTTAGGGAGCTGTTGAATTAACAGTGGTCGATAATAAACTGCTACTGAGATTAAATAAGAAGACACACTTGTATTAGTAACAGGATGCAGTTTATTGCATGATAATAATAAAACAAAATACATTGACATAATTATCAAGACTATCAGAAGCCAAAGGTGGTACATCTGACTCTATCAGGACTTCACAGTATACTGTACCTACACCATTCAAAGAATGTGTGACATCATCAGATTGGGTGGAGTTTGATACAGTTTCAACATTAACTCCTTCAGAACCATTACCTTATCCAAAATACAAGAGACCACTTGGAAAATTGACTTCAATATGTTTTCATTTCTGATTTGCTCCATATCGCATTCCTAATCATATCACATTTCTAATGATATCATATTCCTAATCACATCACATTCCTAATCGCAGTCATACTAATATAAAATTTGACAGTCAGAGCCAAAGATGCTTTCAAAGGAAAAAAGACATGAAAGAGCAAAATGGCAATCAGACTGGTCTCTTGCAGTCTGTGGCTTGGTTCCAAATTGGTGCTGTTAGACACATCAAATCATAGACTTGCTTTCTACTTTCATGACCCACTTGGAGGCATTGACAGAATTGTCATAAAATCTAACACTGCCATAAGAATCTTTGAAGTAAATGTGACAATAAAGCAGATTGTGGTCACCTCAGTTGAGACAGACTTTTTAAGAGCTCGCTTGAACTTGGGCCATTTGGAAGTGACAGCTTCTATCACAGAGATGAAAGCCTGTCCTTGTCTGATGAGGATGGTTATGGCTAGGCCGATCAGAAAGTAGCACTGACAGCACCTGCAGAGATTCTCGACCTGCTTCATCCTGTCAGCAGGATGGAGCTGGAGAACAACCTGTTTCAGGAGATGAAGTGGAAGGAGTTGTGGATAGTGACGAGGATGTTGTAGGTTACAGAGATACATAGATAAGCTGTAGAGCTGGGCTGAGAGGTGGCAAATGGAGTTTAATGCGGACAAGCGTGAGGTGATTCACTTTGATCGGAGTAACCGGAATGCAAAATATTGGGCTAATGGTAAGATTCTTGGTAGTATAGATGAGCAGAGAGATCTCGGTGTCCAGGTACACAGATCTTTGAAAGTTGCCACCCAGGTTGACAGGGTTGTTAAGAAGGCATACAGTGTTTTAGCTTTTATTAATAGAGGGATCGAGTTCTGGGACCATGAGGTTATGCTGCAGCTGTACAAAACTCTGGTGCGGCCGCACTTGGAGTATTGTGTACAGTTCTGGTCACTGCATTATAAGAAGGTTGTGGAAGCTTTGGAAAGGGTGCAGAGGACATTTACTAGGATGTTGCCTGGTATGAAGTGAAGGTCTTACGAGGAAAGGCTGAGGGACTTGAGGCTGTTTTCGTTAGAGAGAAGAAGGTTGAGAGGTGACTTAATAGAGACATATAAGATAATCAGAGGGTTACATAGGGTGGACAGGGAGAGCCTTTTTCCAAGTATGGTGACGGCGAAGCACAAGGGGGCATAGCTTTAAATTGAGGGGTGATAGATATAGGACAGATGTGAGAGATAGTTTCTTTACTCAGAGAGTAGTAAGGGTATGGAATGCTTTGCCAACTTTAAGTACATTTAAGTCATCATTGGACAAGCATATGGACGTACATGAAATAGTATAGGTTAAATGGGCTTCAGATTGGTATGACAGGTCGGCACAACATTGAGGGCCGAAGGGCCTGTACTGCACTGTAATGTTCTGTGTTCTATGAATGAAGCAGGAGCAAAAGCCAAGTAAAGAAACAAGAGAGATGAAACAAAAACAGAAATTGCTGGTGAAACTCAGCAGAATTGGCAGTTCTATTGAAGCGTCACTGGAACTGAAATATTAACTGCTTTTTTTCCCCCATACATGCTGCTAGACCTGCTGAGTTTTTCAAGCAATTTCTTTTTTCTGTTTCAGCTCTCCAGTAACTGCAGTTATTTATGTTATGAGGCAGAGGAAGGTTGATAAAGATATCAGACTGATAAAGACACCAATAACCTAAATGTGGAAGCTGTTTTTGCTGGCCTGCCTGTTTACAGGCCATTTTGATCAGTCATGATATTCCTCTCGCCTGGCTTGACTCCTTGCTCTGGGTGACCCTAGCCCACTAGCACATGCTGTAACAACATAACTTCTGTTTTTCCTACCTAACTGATGAACAGTTTATCTGCCACCTTCATTGACTCAAAGTCTGAGAACAATAGCTCATTATGTTTGGTTATGCTGCTCCTCGGATGCTGCCTGAACTGCTGTGCTCTTCCAGCACCAATAATCCAGAATCTGGTTTCCAGCATCTGCAGTCATTGTTTTTAACCTATGTTACAGTCTTGGCAAGGCTGACCTCTGCCTGGTGCATGCTCACGTAGGCCATCTAGTGGCTATTGTGGTTCTGTGTCTGATTGAGCAACTGTCAGCTCAGTATTCTGTGCACAATATAATCCCTTGTACCCTGTAACGCTTTGGAACAGCATCGGACCGTACTAAGGGGAGGTGTTTTTTTCCCATGATATCATGCAATAAAGTTTGTCCACGCTCAAGGTCTGAATCTGGGTGATTTTTTTCAACACTGAATAACAGTGAAAATGTTTAATTCCTCAAAATGAAATACAGAAAGAATAATTTTAGAACATGCATTTCTTAAGTGAAACTTCTTCTACTGTTCTTGTAAGTAGCAGGAATGCATGGGACCAAAACCATACAGTTTCCTAGCACACAAAGCTGCTTTGCAAAAGATCACATGTAGGTTTAATGTCAGAATGGATTTCTTGCAATAAATAATCAATTTCCTTGTTTTAAATTCTATGTTTCCAGCTGATTTTCAAATCATGCCTTAAGATGTTTGATATGTGCCTTTTACAACCTTAATCTAAACATGGATTAAAAAAGCTAAACCAAAGAAGGGTAGTAAAAATGGCTGACCTTGACAGCAAGATAGCATTTAACTAATTATGCCATTAAAGACCAAAATCCTAACAAAACTATAGTCAATCAGGATCAGAAAATAATCTACTGGATATAGTCATTTGTCCCAAAAAAGAAGATGGTTGTGCTTTTTGGAGGTCAGTTATCTTCGCTCCAGGATATCTCTGCATGAATTCCTCCAATTGGTGAAATAGGCCCAACTATTTCCAGTGTCTCTATCAATGGTCTTCCCTCCATCATAAGGTTAGAGATGGGGCTATTTTGTCAAAGTTCATGACTTCTCAGTTACTAAAGCAGGGCATGTCTAAATGCAGAAGGGCGAGGACAATATCCAAGCATGTGCTAATGCGTGACAAGTAACATTCACATTACACATGTACGAGGCACAACTATATCCAACAAATTTATTTTGCCATCCACCTCCTATCGCTTTGGTGTTTAATCGTATTACCATTGCTGAATCTCACCCTGGCAATATTCTGTGCATTACCATTGAATCAACATGTGTAAGGCTGCATATGGGATTGAACTCAGGCACTAGTGGAGCCAGGACCAAGGAATGACCTTGATATCTGACATTTTTACATGTCTGCTGAATTTTAACCTTAATAGCAATTCTTTGGAGAACAGCATATGTAACACAGCTTCTCCCCTGTAATTTCTTACTCCTGTACAACTTCGGCTAATCTTAATCAGAACATAAAACTTTCTTTATGTCATGTAATATTTCTGATGATTGTAAGTAGCAATCAGGTTATCCCTTCTCCAAGTCTTTACTCTTGCTGTCATTGGGCAGTACAGGCAAAAACATATTTAGGAATTCCCACTTACCACCTCTAGCTAGTGGAGCTAGCATTTAATCTTTGCAGCCTGCAAAAACCTAGCTGAGATTCTGAAGAACGGCTGTCACTTTAGCAACACCAGATCTTCTTTTCTTCAAACCAGAAGAGCATACTCATTGAAAACATTCATGGGCAACTCCACATCCCATGTTTATTTTTATTTTAAGAACTTTCATTTTATGCCAAACTATTTTAATGAAAATAAATGCTAACGCCTTTGCTATGAGTTGACAATTCCTTTTAAGTCTTAACATGTGAGTTTGATTTAATTTGAGCCCTGGAGAGTTTCTGCTGCTGCTTTTAACAATGAGTTCAGCGTGGATTTCTAGGATTGGCTATTCTTCAATTGATGGAAAGTGACTTATTTACTGCTGACAATGTAGAGCTGGAAGCTCTGGATTTTCTGAATAAACCAGCCTTTCAAAATGTTATTTCTCTTCCTGTATAATTGAATCAAACTGCCTTAGGCCACACACATCAGAGTTCAAAAGCCATAATGAATGATGTCAACTATCTGAGAGACTCAGGGATGGTTGGAGTGGAGGGGTTGTGAAATTGGATTGAGCCTGTAAATAAACATAAGGGTCAGAATTTGAAATTAACTCATGCCTGTTTTATAATGATAGAAGCAGCATGTGAACTTGCACTGCAAATTAATTACAAATACTAGTGTTCGGTAATCAAGAGCAAACCACGTTGCTGAGTGACTGCTCACCTCAGAAGAAGGCCCATGGTTATGAAAGGTGAGCATTACTTACACCAAGCTAGCTTCTTTTAACGGGAAAGTACATTTGGCTACCTACAATGCTGGAACTGCTTACGGGAGAATCTCCAAGCAGAATACAGCGTGAAAATAGGAGTGAAGGAGGTCCCAAGTATTTCTGGTGCAGCACTGGAAGCCTTAGTAATCCAGTAGATCACCAGAATTGTGTGACATTTCTATGTGGAAGTGGTACCAAATTCATGGATCATGTACCTTTTGTCCTTGCTTATGTTGACATGCTCCCACTGTCCAGTTGTCCTACTGTTGCCTGTCAGTCTGCCAGCCTATGGTCAGTTGGCAAAGTTGTTTCGTGAGGTCAGAGTTAAATAGGTTGTAAACGTTAAGTAGGAATTACTATGTTCACACTAAAATCAAAAGAACAGGATTGCCCAGCTGATTCTTAGGCATCTTGAAGTACGAGAACAGCAGGATGCTTTAGAAGGTCTTGGGAGGCAAATTATAAGGATTTAACAGGTTAGGAGACAAAAGGGGAGATAGAGTGAGCATACAATGGTTGAAGCAAACATTACCAGTGACAACCAGTCTAGGGCCAGATAAAGGGCTTTGCTTGGGTGAATGAAATTATGTACATCAATTTAAATCAAACTCCCATGTTAAGACTTCAAAGGAATTGTCAACTCATTGTAAAGATGTTAGCATTTATTTTCATTAAGACTGGAGGCATGCCTTTTTGTCTAATTATGTGCTGACAAGACTGAAATGAAAGTGATAGAATGAGACTAAAGTTTTGGAAGTGTCTTGTATTCAGTAGAGTTTATTCTGGCTAGTCTAAGTCAACTTCACCCTCTGAAAGTTTGAATAAACAAGCATTAACTTGTACTCAGAGTATTGTGTTGGATCATGAGAAGCTACCACAAAATGAGGTTGTTGAGGAGTGGGCAGGTCCTGTTCCTCAGCAGCTACCATTGGGTTCAATCCAGTGACTGAAATACAAAGGGAGCAGTGGAGTGAAAGCATCATGACTGCTGCCAGGGTAATGGCCATTCACCAGCAATGTTATGCTGAGACTGGACACACAGCAACTACATATCTGGTGGTATTTGGTTGTGGTATGTCTCAGGTGGCACTCACAAAACCACATGTTCCAATGCCATCAGCTTCATGTGGGAACTTGCTATCCTGGCAAAACTGCGTGCCTTCTCTGCCTGGTTTTCCCTGTTCACCAGAAACACAATAAACTCCCGTTTTCTGTCAAAAAGCTGTTACTTCTCCTATGCAGCAACAGAGACCAAATTAGGAGATGTTTAAGATGTCATCTGCTGCAAGTCTTGAACAATCCCAGCTTAAAGAAATTCAAGCTCATGGTGTATTAGTGAATGAGAAAACCTGTTGTGCATACTGCTTTAATCATAGTTGCAACGACTCCAGAAACAACTCTGGTTTCATTTCCAATGCACTATCTCATTGAGTCTTAACAATAACCAGCACTCCCTGTCAACCTCTTCAACTTTCTGCTGCTGTGCAATTTTAACAGTGAGGGTTGGCTTGAGTGGCAACATTGAAAATAGCTACATCAAAGTCAAACAGGTGTCATGTGTACTCTAACCTTATCATCGCTGATCTCCCTACCCTTTCTACTTCCAGCATACACATTTAATACATGCACTAACATCTTCACCAAGACTATATTTGGTGCTAGCTGTATCACATGTATAAAGACAGAAGCAAAAAAAACTCATTTAGGGCTTCCCTTACCACCTCATACTCCACACACAAATTCCCTATGCTATCCCTGATCGGCCCTACTCTTTTTTTGACCATTCTCTTATTCCTCACATAAGTGTAAAATGCCTTTGTGTTCTCCCTAATCCGTTCTGTCAAGCCTTTCTCGTGCCTCCTCCTGGCTTTCCTCAGACCATTTTTGAGCTCCTTCCTCACCTGCCTGTAATCCTCTGAAGCTGAGCTTGACCCTAGATTCCTCCACCTTATGTAAGCTACCTTTTTCCTTTTGACAAGAAGCTCCACCGCTCTCGTCATCCAAGGTTCCTTTATCTTACCACTTCTTGCCTGTCTCAGAGGGACATATTTATTCATCACTTGCAACAACTGTTCCTTAAACAGTCTCCACATGTCTATAGTGCCTTTACCATGGAACAATTGCTCCCAATCCATGCTTCCTAACTCTTGTCTAATCGCATCATAGTTTCCTCTTCCCCAATTAAATATCCTTCCATTTTGCCTAATCCTCTCCTTCTCCATAGCTATGTAGAATGTGAGGCAGTTGTGGTCACTATCACCAAAATGCTCTCCCACCACAAGATCTAATACCTGCCCCGGCTCGTTTCCGAGCACCAAGTCTAGAATGGCCTCTCCCCTCGTCGGCCTGTCAACGTGCTAAGTTAGGAAACCCTCATGAACACACCTTACAAAAACAGCTCCATTCAAATCTTCTGCTCGAAGGAGGTTCCAATCAATATTGGGAAAGTTAAAGTCACCCATTACAACAACCCTACTACGTCCACACTTTTCCAAAATCTGCCGACCTATGCTTTCTTCCATCTCCCTGCTGCTATTGGGGGGCCTGTGGTAAACCCCTAACGAGGTGACTGCTCCCTTGCTGTTCCTAATTTCCACCCATACTGACTCGGTAGGCAGATCTTCCTTGATAATGGTAACTTCTGTAGCTGTGATACCCTCTCTGATTAGTAGTGCTACATCCCCTCCTCTTTCCCCCCCCCTCCCTATTCTTTTTAAATGCTCTAAACCCTGGAACATCCAGCAACCATTCCTGCCCCTGAGAAACCCATGTCTCTGTTATGGCCACAACATCATAGCACCAGGTACTGATCCATGCTCTAAGTTCGTCACTTTTATTCCTGATACTCCTTGTGTTAAAGCAAATGCACTTTAACTGATCCCTTGGTTCCTTCCCAGGAAAATTCTTCCCACTAGCTGGTTTACCTCTTGCTATTGCCTCATCTGCATCAACTCTCACCTCCGGTATACAGCTCAGGTTCCCACCCCCCTGCCATACTACTTTAAACCCTCTCGAACTACTCGAGCAAACCTTCCACCCAGGACATTGCTGTATCAAACCTACATTTACAGAAAACTACAGGCATTTTGGAGTCTCATTTTGCAGCTAGGCTGTCTGCTTGACAAAGGAATTAATACCTATCTTAGCTAAGATTCTACAAATGAGTACATACCATGTGCTTTTCAACTCCCAGAACTGGATATCATAGCTAAAAGGAACTTGCAAATCCAATCCACTCTGCAAAATAACTTGTATACTTCAAATATTTTCTGTATCTTCAGAGAACTGCTGCTATCTTTTGAAGAAACTATATGGAATAGAGGAACAAGCATTCACTTACATGTTTCCATGCAAGTTACCTAATATCTTTATCTCCTGGCAATTTTTTCAGTTGACCATATTGTTAGTCTTAGTCCTTCAACTAGGAATGATCTTAAATCCTGATAGGAGCTCAAAGTCAGCAATGCTTACTATTGTCTTGGTCCTACAATATAATGTCCTTACTCTTGGGACGATTTAAACTATTAAAAATATCTCATTATAAAAGGTACTTCCAGGTACTTTCTAGCACATAGACTCTGTTAACTACTCTCAGTACATAGAATCTCTCATTTTAGAATTCTAGAAAAGGTTAGAGTTCCAAGGTATAAAGTATGAATCTACAAGTTTTATAATGATTATTTAATGATGTGCTATTATAAGAATCAAGCCTGTGTAACATTATACTGGTTAAAACATAATAAATGTAGAATAATTAAAATAGCCAATTCAATAAATTCACCTTGAATGATCCACTTGAAGGGTATGTGAATCTCCACCAGAAAATGTTGACATTGATTACTACATTCAATGGTACTCCAAATGCATCAGTGCATCAATTGAAATTGAATGGTGTAATTTAGGTTGAGTGTTGATCACAGATGATCATGATCCAGAAGTCAAGCATTTGAAAGTGATCACAGCTTGACAAATTTATTAAAGTAATTATATAGGCTTCTACTGGAGCTATAAACAAACAAATCTCACTGCATATTTTCAATTTTTGCCCCAAGACCTTCCCTTACTCTTTCCATTTCAACTGGTATTTCACCTTTTCTTTATTCTCCAGCATCTCTGTGCCAACTCCAGCAGTTACCAATTCTGGATCAAAAAATGGGGGATGCTTCACCTGAGATGAGGTGGGAGAGTTGATCAATAAAATAATCAACAAGAGATCCATTCTCAGGTGATTTTGAAGTTGGAGCAGGTTGGGGAAGGCCTTGGAGGGGGTCCAGAGGAGATTTACAAGAATGATCCTGGGGATGAAGGGCATGTCAAATGAGGAGTGGTTGAGGGCTCTGGGTCTGAACTCGATGGAGTTTAGAAGGATAAAGGGGATCTGATTGACACTTGAAAATTACTGAGAGGCCTGGATAGAGTGGATTTGGAGAAGTTATTTCCACTCATAGGAGAGACGAGTACCCGAGGGCACAACCTCATGAAGGGATGGCCCTTCAGAATAGAACTAAGAAGAATTCCTTCAGCCAGTGGGTAGTGAATCTGTGGAACTCATTGCCACAAAGGTCTATGGGGACCAAGTCATTTGAGTGTATTTAAGACAGAAATGAATAGGTTATTGTTTAGCAAGGGGATCAAGGGTTATAGGGAGAAGGCAGGAGAATGATGTTGAGAAACATTTCAGCTATGGATCAGACTCAATGGGATGAATGGCCTAATTCCACTTCTATATCATATGGCCTTATTATTATCCCCTTTCACACTTTGAGTTTCTGTGATAGTCATAATCTTTATGCTTGGGATGAGGCAACATCACAATATATGAAAGGGCAATGAAATTATTTCATATTTGTTCACAACCATTGGGTTTAAGCATATGTATTATTCAGAGGAGATAGGAAAATAGTTCATCTGACTGTTTAAACTTGAGGTTAATGAAAAGATTTCTGACTTTCCTAAGTGGCTGGGAATATTCACATTAAATTATTCTATTTTCTTAAGTTTTAGGTCTGATCTAGAGACAATATTGCCAAAGGTCACATGACATGTTGCTAGCCATTTGAAAAAGTTGTAAACATTTTAATGAAAAGGCTTGAAAGTTCATGATATCTTCATGCTTCTACAGGCAGAGTATATCTTTCATCTTGTGAACTACGTTTAGAGAAAGTCTATATCCATGCCAACTACATATATTGTTACTTCAGAATTTAGGACAAAGAGCCACAACAGGCAGCCAGACATTGTGGCTGTGACTGCAATCAAGGAGGAGGTGTATTTTAAATGTGGGAAACTTTCAGCAATGGGGATAATGAAATTGGTGGGTCACAGAGCAAAGTGAATGATTTCAGAGTCGTATCCTCTTCCTCACACCCCAAAAAAATCACAAATAAGTCTAATTAGCAAAACTGGAGAAAATTGTTCATCCAAGGAATAGTAAGGGATGGGGGAGGTGGTGGATATCACATAGTGTAATTGAGTGAATGGTTTTGATACATTTAAAGCAAAATCTAGGTCAGAACATGAGGAAAAATGGATTAGAAGAATATATTAATGGGGTTATATGAAGAGGAGTTGGTCGGAGGAAATGTGAGGTAACAATATGGCAAAGATCAGTTATAAAGTCATGGAGTCAAACAGCACAGTAACAGACCCTTCAGTCCAGTCCATGACTAGCGTAATGTCAAACTGAACTAGTTCCACCTGTCTATTTGTGGCCTATGTCCCTCCAAACCTTTCCTACTCATGCATATATCTAAGTGTCTTTTGAAGATTGTATCTGTGCCCATATACAGCACTTCTGGCTGCATTGTCTATCATGTGTTATAAATTTTGTGCAATAATAATTGCAACTTCAGCATACTTCATCATAAAAGTTGGCATGGTTAATTTCATATTTATATTTTCAAACCAACAGGTTTGAAATGTGTGCTTTTGTAAAAATGTGTGCTTTTGTCTACAGGTGAAGGTGCCTCATGTTGTATGATGAGGATAAACATTATATTGTCCGCGCTGCCAACAATACCTTTTGTATATTGGTTTCTGCAGAGTTCGCATAGTCTGGTGTGTATCAGGATAGCCATGTGCTAGTCTAACTCGAAGAGTCTCTTGTAATAAACAAGACATAGTTTTGTGCATCTCTCTGCAACTACTTATGTAATAATGGTACACATTAGTACAGGGACTGTTAAGAGGGCATGTTTGGGATCTGACTCCTTCAAGATTCTTAATTAGTCTCCTTAAGTCCTTGTAACATCATCACAGTGGATGGTGTTTATGCTGATTAGTATTAACCATTTCAGACTCGTACAACACTTCCTGATCTACACTGTTAGGTTCCAGATGCATTGGTCCAAGAGACTGCTGAGTGAGTCTCTTGGAATAAGGAAGCAGCAGCAGGGAGCTGTCATAGCAGGAATTGAAGAGACTATGCATTGGTGGGTTTTGTCCTAATAACGTTTCGCCCAGCAGTAACAGAATGCTAGCAGAAAAGGACAATGGTTAAGGGAGAAGTACAAATGTGTCAGATGTTGATTGTACTGCCAGGCATTCTGTGTACTATAGTAGTGAGGAGGTGGAAGTTCACTTCTATCATGTTGTGTCAAGCTCTTTTGGGGCATTTTGACTGGAAGCTACCCTGGAACATGCAGTCATGTTCAAAGACATGGCAACCAGGATCTCACTGTAGGAGCCACACTGCCAGTTTTTGCAGTTTTAATGTAGCCTCAAACAGCTACAATACAAATTTTGAACTCCATAGACGTATTTGGAGAAATTGGTGAACAGATTGATCAGGGCTTCCACAGTATCATGCATCATCTCCTGTTCCCCTCTCTTAAATACAGGCAGGATTGTTCTGCCATTATTATAAATGTCTTGTGCTGATTTCCTCCAAAAGACTTCATAATTTCCATGCTAATTGCCATATTTGGGTCAAAAGAGTAAGGCTCCCGTAAGAAGCTATCTGAAAAATCGTTAATACTACAAGACACAAGGCCTTTCTATCAAACAAGTCATTATAGGGGCAAGTGAATTAACTTTAAAATGAGGAAGCATATCCAAACTTCCAATTTTCGTCTTTAATGGAGAAGTGAGTGACTATAATCTTGGGTAGTTATGGCATTGTGCGGTTAATTCACTACTGATGCTTTGCCTGATTCCACGTGTGGAGTGAGTTCTTCAGTAAGTGACCTCGTTACATATTTTATCGAGTGTAATTCATAGACTGTGTCGACCTGTCTAACTGACTGCCAACACATTTCTCTGTTTCAATAAACTGTGCGTGCTTCATCTAACGATGTGCAGCAATGCAATTAACATGGTAATGAAAAAGATAGCTGGCCATGAAGGAGTTGGCCTGTGAAGATTCCTATGGCAACACTGCTCAATGATAAGGAAATCCAGTTTCGAGTAAGCTATACATTGCCAGTTCTTTCTGCACAGTTAAAGAACAGGCACTGATATAGCTTCCTGTGGCGAGCATAAAATCATCACTATTATTACAGTTTTATCTCTTGATCCTTATTGGCATCAACCTCCATAATCTCCTCAATATATCACAGCGGCTGTTGCACACAATTTACTCACACCAAAATAAAGATCTGTGATTTGGAATTATGGTTTTTGTTAATAACATGCGTTAGATTAATTGTAGTTCACATTCATGAGTAGGAGATATTTATTTACTTGTGAAAGTTTCAAGATTTTGGCATTTGAAGAATATGACACATTTCTCAAAATCAGGTAGTGCTGTTATCTAATACTGTACCCAACAGCTCTCCTTCTGTTTTCACTTCCCACATAAGCAACTCTCGGGCACAGAATATTTTATTTATGCCTATACATGTTTAAAAGCTTCATTTGAGCTTGAGAATACACAATGCCTCCCTACTTTTGTCATGCAAACTTTAAGGGAAAGTCTCTCACTTTCTCTCCCTGTCTCTCTATACAATTGCTGTCTGACCTGTAGAGTTTTTGAAACAATTCTTTCAATTGACTCATGGGATATGGACTTAACGTTGCTTCTGAGAAAATTCTGGTGAACTGTCTTCTTGAACTGTTGTATCTATGTGCTGTCGCTAGACACACAATATCATCAGGGTGGGAATTCCAGGATTTTGATGCACCAACACTGAAGGAATGGTGATATGTTTTCAAGTTGGGATGGTGAATATGTTGGTAGGGAATTTGCGGGTGGGGGCGTTCCCATGTATTCATTCCTCTTGTCCTTCTAGATAGAAGTTGACATGTGGTTGGAAAGTGCTACCTGAGGATCTCTGTTAATTCCTGCAGTGCATCTTGTAGATAATATGCACCACTGCTGCTGAGAATTGGTGATTTTGTTTTGGATAATAAAGCTCTTCAGGAGTTGATCTTTGGACCATATGTTTCTTGATAAATACTGAAGAAGTACAGCTTGGCATATAGGACCCAACTTCAACACTTGTAAACAACAAAAAAGAAATGTGAATTGTGGGGATTATAATGCAGATCTTCAAAAGGACTTAATGAAGTTGGTGGAAGAGGTGAACAATTTGTAAATAACATTTAATTCAGTAAAGTGTGAAATGGTTAACTTTGATTGGAAGAATGCAGAAAGACAAAATTGCTATGAACAATATGAGCAGTGTGCACGATTGTACTAGTCACACTATTCCACCTGATGCAACATGAAGTAAAGTATTTATACCCAAACCTTTGATTATTATCAATCATATGCTTTCCCCATATTAGATTTAGAATGAACAAATCTATCAATTATTTTAAAATAAACACAAAATCATTGATTTATTACAAAACAAATCTCTTTCAATGAAGATGCAGAATTGGTTAAAATGACCAATTTGTCATTCTATATATATATGTGTTTATATGTGTGTGTGCGTGTATATATGTATACTATATATATGTATATATGTATATTGATATATACACACACACTGTATATGGTGGTGCAGGTTTCAAGCACTGAACGGCCTACTCCTGCACCTTTTTTTATGTTTCTATGTTTCCACAGCTAAATAACCTAAAGCTATGTATTCACACACCCACATACACTTTCTGATCAATGGTGGATTTTCTTGAAGAGTAAAGCATTCAATGTTTCAAGTCTGTTTGTCTGTAGTTAACTCATCAATCATGCATGGTTGTCCTTAGCGGCTTGGCAAATACAGCTTTCTCAGGACATGCAGGTTTGAGAAGTTCTTTGTTTTTCTGGGAGAATGACTGAATCAGGTTTCACCCAGAGCTCACAACCAAGGTTTCAGGAACAGGAGAGGAGAGTTGGGAAGCTTGATATGTAACAAACTTTTCTCAACTGAATATCCAAACTTAAACTTTAAGTCTGTAAACATTATTCAAAAAGAACTGTCATAAAAGCCAGTTATAAAATAGTTACCTGAAGTATGTTGAAGTAATCAAGGTCAGCAATTATCTGGATCAATGTAGTTTGTATCAAATGCCTTCTTTAATAGAGAAGTTCAAAGGTGTATTTCCATTGATCTTTATGAAGTCTAGCCATCTTCACAATTCTTCACTGAAATATGTAAAATCGATTAAATATGAAACATCTCTCTGCATCACTAAAAGAGTGTGCAGGAGCAGAGGAATGTCAAGTGCACGTATATGTGCACAATCACTGAAGGTGAGAGGACCAGTTGAGAGAACACTGCTAAAACATGTGACATCCTAAGTTTTACAAATAGTGACATGAGGTACAAAAACAAACAAGGTGTGATAAACTTGTATCAAATACTGGAGTATGGAACAATTGGGCACAAATGTAACACTGCAATTTTAGGAAGAATGTAAAAGGTTTAGACAGCATGCAGAAAAGAGTCTTAAGAATGGTTTCAAGTTGGTTAACTTCACTGACATAGATTGGAAAATTTGAGCCAGTTTTCATTTGAAAATGGAATATTGAGAGGAGATTAGATCGACATATTCAAAATCATGAGATTTATGGACAGGATAGATATCTTATAACCTTTTTTTTTGGTAGATGTAGCAATAATAAGACAGCACAGATTTAAGGCAATCAAGAAGAGAAGCAATTTCAGTATTAGGGTAAACATATTCAGGCATCGAAGGGTTAGGATGTGGAATGTGCTACCTGAAAATGTTGTTGTGGGGAAAATTATCAGCCTTTGAGTCAGAGTCTGGGTTCAACGACAGAGTTTATTGTACAAGGAAATACTGGAGCTCCAGGGAAAGAAAGACACCAACAACACAGTGGTCAGCTGCAAGTCTTCTCTCAACCTGGAGCACATGTCAAGCTGCTTTAATGCATTTTGTAATATAATAGGTCAGCGATGAGGCTATTGTCTTTGTAACATGGTTTACTTATTGTAAACATTGCAGAATCATTGATAGTTTTGATGCAGTCATTGTCAGTTCCAGCACAGCCTTTGTTAATTTCTGCGTGATCCTTGTCAGTTTCAGTGCAGACATTGTCAGTTTCAATGTCTACACAGAAGTTTATTGCTGTAGTAATGGGTACTAATTGCTCTTCCTGAAAGGGATGATTACTGCAGACCTGGCTATTATCCGTATCAAACTGTCAGCATTTATATCAAAGGTGTTGGCTGGACCCAGACACTTTGGCAGGCAGTGTACACTACTCATGTGCATTCCCTCCCCAACCCACCTTAAACTAATCAACTAGTTTGTGAGAGCAATAAGCTGGCCTTCTGGTGACCCTAGGTGGTATCTGTGTTCTGCTGTCTCTCTCCATACTGTGGTCCAGCAGCCATCTTGTGTGTCAAGTGGCCAACTTATGGCTCAGCAGTCATCTTGTGTAACCGTGTGCCTAGTGTCACCCTGCCCTGTGCCATCTCCCACTTCAGGGTGGTAGAGTTAGGTTGATTTGAGTGATTTAAATGGCAATTGGATCATTATTTGAAAAGGGAAAGTATGCAGGACTATGGGGAAAAGGTGAGTGAGTAGCACCAGGTTGGTATGCAAAGAATTGGCAGGGACATGATGACCTTAAGCTGCCTTCTGAGCTGAAACCATTCTATGATTCTTTGCATGTAAAAGCATTTCCTAAACGACTGGTTTTAATTTTTATACTAGTCCCAAACTCTTTAACCAGTGGAAATTATTTCCCTCCAGGTATCCTATTCTTTTCCTTTAACATGTTTAAACAATTATCAAATAATTTAACTCACAGAGTCTAAGTATAGTTTTGTCAAAAGTACACTGCACTTCCCTAATGGTCAAGAAATCCTTCCTAACTGTGAGCTGCTCACAGTACTCCAGATGTGGTCGAATTAGGACGTTGTATGGCCACAGCAATTTGTGTTCCATCGTATTCTAGTCCCCCACATGTAAATACCAGCATTCCATGAGACTATTTGATTATTTCGGTTTCACATGTTTTGATGATCTACCTATCTCGACGTCTAACTTTTTTTTGATATCTGCAGTTTTTTCCATTTCTGGCTGCTCCATCCTTTTAAGCCTAAAGTTGATTACCTTACTTTCGGTTAAATTGAAATAAATTTGCCACAATTCAGCCAATCCGATTATTTTCCTTCTAAGCTTCTTTTTTTTTTTGCTCAACTTACGATGCTGACTACTTTTGAGTATGCAGTTGGATATTTGATTTTTATCCCATTCCCTAAATTATCAATAAATATCATGAATATTAAAGTCTCAATGCAGCTTTTGTGTGATGTCGCAAAACATTTCTTTTCTTCTTGTTCTCTGTCTCCTGTCACTCAGCCAATTTGTGAACCAGGTCAGTAATTTGCCATCAGTTTTACGAACTTCAGTTATAGTTAAGCTTTTTATGAGAAATCTTATTAAATGCCTTTTGAATTATATTAACACAAACAATGACAGTTCTCATTCTACTATGTTAATAAACTATCCAAAAAATTAAATCAGGTTCCTCAAGCATGGCATTTTTAAAAAATCCATGCTAGTTCTCACTGATCTAGAGGTAGATAAGCAGGAGGCTGGAAGAACACAGCAAACCAGCCAGCATCAGGAGATGGAGAAGTCAATGTATCAGGTGTAATCCTACTATTCCTACTTGGACTTGTCTCTAACCAAGTTCTCACTGATCAGCTTAATACTTTCAAAATGCTTAACCCAACTGTCTTTGAAAATAAAGCTTCTCATAATTTCCCAAAACCTAATGCTAAGCACACTGGTCATTAATCACTATATTTCTCGGCTTTCTTTTATAGAGGAGTGGCATTCACTACTTTTCCAATTTAAAGGAACAATTCCTAGAGCAAGATGTCTTTGGAAGCTTATAAAAGCAAAGTACGGCAGATGCTGGAAGTCTGAAATAAACACAGAAAATTTTGGAGAAACTCAGCGGGTCTGGCAATACCTGTGGGGGGAGAGAGAAACAGAATCATGACACTGAACATGAACCTTTCACACTGTTTTTGAACTTCTCCAGCATTTTCTGAGAGTGCTAGAAGATTATAGTTGTGACATCAACTATGTTCTCACCTGCTTCTTTTCTCATTCTGTTACAAAACTATCTAGCCATGGAGATTTATTGCTTTTTAGTTATTTTCTTCACCTCTGTCATTTTGTTTACTTTTTTTATCCATGCTTCACCAGTAGTTTCCTTGGGGTATCTGATTTAAGTTCTGATGGCAAGTAATAGCCTATATGTTTGATGTTCCCTTATTTTCATAATTTATTTCAGCATTATTAGTTTTGCACAGCAGCCACTTTGCATTTGTCCTCTCTTTTTTGAAACATTGTTGTAAAAAATTTGTTGGTGATTTTTAATTGCAAGTTTCTTTTCCTTCACTTTCATTGTAGTTCTTACCATCTCTTTTGTCATATAACTGTTTTATTTCTCTCTTGCCTGCTCCCCAAAGTCAATCAGCTGTTTTTGTAACATACTTTTGAGCTATTTTTCCTTTAGTTTTATGATGTCATTTACCTCTTTAGTCATCTATTCCTTCAACACTATACTGAGGCCTCAGCCAAGATTTTGTGCTCAAGTCTGGAGTGGGGATTTGATTGTAGCAAAACAGGTACAACTGAGTCAAATTAAGCACACTAATGAACAAGCCTTTTGATCTCTCAAACTGTTGGTTTTGAAAGGTCCTCATATTAAAGTACATTATATTATATTTGTAGTGTTTGGAACAAGGTCAACCAGATGGATCTCGTAGAATATGAGTGGCGCTGTTAGCCTTGTCCAATCAAGGAGTCCTGGCTGACAGATATAAACTGAAGAGTAAACAGTTTGTCACTGGCCACCCGGGTGTTTTCCTATCTTCCTGGTGGCGGAATTTGAATAAAGATTCGAAAAAAAAATAAACTGAAGAGTCAGGAGTTCTATTCACACTCTGAGTCAGCTCTGTGCTAGCTAGATGAATAACATGTTTTTTGCATGTATAAATAAAGAGTGACTGGATACTGGTCTTTGTGGAGTTATTTCAATATTAACTTTTATTTATTAATTTGCCTAATGTGTATTCATTAGAGTTTTGTTCATCACATGAAGGATATTGCTTAATTAGTTCTGATATTTACTTTCTGACAGGAGGAAGACAGTTTTGGTTATGACTGTACTGGGCTTTAATGCGGTAGTGCTGAGAAGATGTTTTCGAGTTTACATTGATTATATTTCCAGCTAATGACTCTTATAATTGTTATCTTCATGACAGGTGTTGCAGTTAATCCCTTTAGTGTCACTTTAAACTTTAGTCTATAAGGAAATTGGTAGAACTGGGGAATTAATGTCATAATTCTAAACAGGCTGTATCTTCCTGCAGTCAATTCGATTAATTTTCCCAGCCTTTTGGAGATAGAGTTGAAGGCGTTAGGAGGGAAGCACGGTATCTAACACAGTCACGGTAGATATTTTCTTACTAACCCATTCAGAGACACTTATGACACAGCTCTGGAGGAGGTGGGGCTTGAACCAGTGCCTCCTGGCTCATTATAATCATGGCACATTGCCTTTGGTCGGAAACCTAACTGCATGTGTGGCAACCAGCCTGCTAACTGAGCTGGTTAAAATCCAAATTCAGGGAACTATCTGCTCCCATTAGCTTTTTACCCTTTCTGAAGTGATCATTGCTACAGGGTGAGACCAAGAGCAAAGCATTGGCAGTCTCCCAGTAAATTCCTAGAAGGAGACCATATTGTCAGGAGCTCCATTTTATTTTCCATGACCAAGGAAAACTTTATCACAGCAATGGCTGCATTGGAACCCAAGTCTTAGGCACTGCAATGATCTTCCACTAATCCTCCACCAGGCCCTGCCTACCAGGCCAGACCTCCTCAGAATAATGTCTGTGAGGGTGCGTCAACATTTGAGGCCATTTGCATCAATTTATACAGGCAACAATACCGTTTGATATGTTGTTGGTTCCAACATGACTTCAAGCTGCTTTCTCATAATACCCTCCACTCAGTCCACGATATCTTTTATTCTAGCATCAGGAAGGTCACACACCATCTGTGATTCACTTTGGTGGTTGAAGAAATTCCTGCCCATCCCTTGACTATTACATCCCCCAGAGTTAGTGAATTTCTATACTTTGGTGTGCTTCCCTGTGTGGTGCCTTTGTGTTCAGGGCTACATTCCTTCAAGGTGATGTTTCTAGCATTCGATACTGAAAACGTACTTGAAAACGTTACATTCCTGCTCAGCCAGTTCTTACTATCAATGATGGATGTCTACTTATCATGTGAGTCATTCCCTCTACTGGTGGAGTGACTTCCTCCAGGCAATTCACATCCTGTTGTTTTCCCAGTTGCTCTGCATGCCTGTGTTCAAGTTGAAACTGCAAGAGGCACATCGCATACAACATTCATAACACACAAAGTTTGATGGATAACCAACATGGCACAAGAATTGTAAGCAATAGCTCTCAGCTGTCCCATCATTATATTTAGATTTGCTTGCAGTCACAATCCCAATGCATTTTGCTGGAGTGGAAACCATTTTGAGAAATTTTGATGAGTATTCATGAAGGCAAAGTGCCTGCTTCTCCTCATTTGGCAGCTTGTCCTTCTTTGTGGTCTCCTGCTTCATGGTACCAGCCATGCTCAACTCGTAGGACCACCTTACAAGAGCACTCACACCTAAAGACAGTTCATTTGTGAAGGAGACAATAGAAACAGAAGAGCTAAAGCAGCCACACCTCTCTCTGTGTCAAATAAATTCAACCTTCAACGGGGTCTTGGCAAAAGCGAACAGCTCAAACTAATAAATCAATAGTTTAACTGTAAACCTGCATAACCACTTTAAATACCATCGCTGAGGGAGTCTTCATCCCAACTTGCAACATGTTTTGCTGAATAAGGTCACCTCATTGCAAAATAGTAATGACAACGTTATACACTGACCTTCGAGGTGATCTCACTCCTCTGAATGTTGCTCACATTCAACAATCTTTTGAGTGTAAATTCAAATATAGTGGAATTTTGAAAATGTGCAAATGACTGTAGAGTGCCATTTTAGGACATTGGATGGCCATGTAACCATCAAAAATCGGACACTTCAATAAAGCTTCATTTCCCTCACTATGGAATTATTATGGAAACGTCATATCTTTCTGGCTGTGAAATGTACATGTAAATACAGTTTTCATTTTACAGATTAACTCTGTTTTTATTGCTAATGTGTTTCAGTCCTCACTTTGTGTCACTCTTACAATTCTGACATTAGGCTTGTATCGTTAGACTTTTTTTTGTTCTATCTCATTAGTCTGAATGGGATCTAATTTTTCTCTTCATCATCCTCACTTTTTTTTCACTTAAGCATCTGTTGAGCATCGTAAGTGCCATTTAAACACAAGTTACTTTCGATATATTACAGTATTTGGAAATACTTCTCATGTCCACATTGTCAGAATTTAATGATTGGAGACATCCTATGTAACTTTTTTTCTCAGGAAATCAAATGGGTTGAATATATTTTTTTCATAGGGTGGTTTCTGCAATGGGCTGGATATGACACCCAGCTTTTGTTTTTATTTCTAACTCCCTTATACAGATTATAATAATTGAGCTATCAAACTAACAACCTAAAGGCTATGAGGTGTACCCCACCAGGGCAAGTTCTCAAAACTGTATCTCGTAAATCTGTTAATTTGCCAGACTCTAATAGAATTTGAAATGGTTTATTTATATTTCTTACTAATGAACCTCTCATTCCTTACTAAGTCTGGCTTGCATGTGACTGGTATCCTCAAGAGTAACTAATAATGCCCAATAAATACTGCGTTGTCAGTATTGTTCAAATTCTAAACATAAATAATATTAAAAGAGCTTCATCTGCAAGTTTCTAAAAAATATAACCTGCATTCTTTTCTTCCAATGCCAACATGTCCATTCAAAATGAACATTTTTAAATATTAAATAAGTATTGTAAAGCTAGCAAGAATATAGCTCATTTTTAATAGGAGTTACCATTAAAGTGTACTTCATTTATGTTTGCACTATTTCTGTTCTGATGGCACCTATAACAAATTCCTGTTTATATGACCATTCCTCATTACACTCTTATTTTCAGGAAGATCTCTTTTCTTAGGCTCACATTTCATTCACATTTTAGTCATGTTCCACCTGCTAATCAGCATAATTAACCTTCACAACATTTTCTTGCACATGTATTGCAAATGTCAAACAGCCATAAATATCTTTCTCTTAATAAAATGTTCAAAATCAAGGAATTTTAATTTCATTCTGGGGATTAATGAATATGATGGTAACAGCTTTGATTTAGTATGGTTTTCGACTTCAGGCAAGACTAACAAAAATACTCTTATTATAAAATTTGTGCAAGTTTTTAATTGTTGTCGCTTTCTTCAATTGTGATGTAACAAGGCATAGGTCTTGTTTGTAAATCTTTAAATTGCAAATTAAAAAGGTGCTGTGACTAATTCCAAGATTTGGGCCAGCAAAGGAAACAATACAGTAGTTGGGTTCCAGCTCATCTGTTTTTCTTTCATTGTAAACAGTACCATCTTTTTAAGCAAGTAATAAAGATTAACAATTACATTGATTCTTTTGTAATGCATAATTTTTGACCATTTAGCCTCAAATCTATGGTTTTGATTCAAAGCCACATTCCAAGTTTTGAGTAGCATTTCCCATAAGCACAGCTCCCCTACTAATGCAAGACAGAGACAAAGGCTGGAAGCACTTTTGGTAATTTATGCTGTTGTAAAATTCTTCTTTGCAGAGTTACGGACAATATTTGAGCTGACGTAGACTTGAATGTTTGGAGGCATGCCAAGGAATTTAATAGGATTGTAATAAAATATGAATTAGCTGCGTAATATTTCTTAGCAATGAGCCTCTTGTTGGAATACAAAGAGGGGTGCAGGTTTTGGAAACCCAATATTCTTCTGCTCACTTCTCACTTTTATACTGGGATACACTGAAAGATCTGCAGTAAACCCCAGGGAAATGGTTGGACTGTAAGTGAAATATGTTCAGAGCCAAATAACACAAACATTCAGCATTCTAGAGTTAACGGCCAGACAGCAGGTTTTCCAAGCTACCAGGGTCAACCAGATAATAGCGCAGCCAGGAGTGAAATCAAACTGATAAGCTGGAACGTCTTTAAAAAAGTGACTTTGAACAGTATATATTTCCCTATCCTACTTGTGATTTCCAACTTTTAGATGTGACTTCAACTATCTTGAATTTCACACATCTCAATGGACACTTTTCCTTTCAGTGTCTACTGCAGCATGGCTGTAAGTTTGTATGTTCAACCTTGGATCATTTGATGAAGGTCTATCTTTGATTAGGATCTATGCAGCAGCAAGTTGGCTGCCAGGTGACCAATTCAATGTATTGTGGGACTGCCACTTGCTTTGGCAGATGATAGTCAGTCTAGAGAGATCTCACATTTGCTGCAGTGTTTGGATTTCCGCAGCCACTGTGAATCATAGGGCTCAAAATCTCAAATTCCAGGTTGGGTTTAGGATTATTGTACTCACAGACAGTGAGTCTAGATTAGAGTGGTGCTGGAAAAGCACAGCAGGTCAGGCAGCATCCGGGGAGCAGGAAAAATGACGTTTCGAGCAAAAACCCTTCATCAGGAATAGAGGCAGAGTGGCTGCAGAGTGGAGAGATAAATGAGAGGGGGTGGGGGTGGGGAGAAAGTAACAAAGAGTACAATAGATGAATAGGGGTGGGGATGAAGGTGATAGGTCAGAGAGGAGGGTGGAGTGGATAGGTGGAAAGAAAGATAGGCAGGTAGAACAGGTCCTGGTGATGGTGCTGAGCTAGAAGGTTGGAGCTGGGGAAGGGGAAATGAGGTAACTGGTGGAATCCACATTGATGCCATGGGGGTGAAGTGTTCTGAGGCGGAAGATGAGGCATTCATCCTCCAGGCGTTGGGTGGTAAGGGAGCAGTGGTGAAGGAGGCCCAGGACCTGCATGTCCTCGGTAGAGTGGGAGGGGGAGTTGAAATGTTGGGCCACAGGGTGGTGGGGTTGATTGGTGCAGGAGATGTCCCAGAGATGTTCCCTAAAGCGCTCTGCTAGGAGGCGTCCAGTCTCCCCAATGTAGAGGAGACTGCATCGGGAGCAACGGATACAATAAATGATATTAGTGGATGTGCAGGTGAAATTTTGATGAATATGGAAGGCTCCTCTGGGTCCTTGGATGGAGGTGAGGGAGGAGGTGTGGGCACAGGTTTTGCAATTCCTGCAGTAGCAGGGGAGGGTGCCAGGAAGGGAGGGTAGGTTGTTGGGGGTTGTGGACCTGACCAGGTAGTCACGGATGGAATGGTCTTTGCAGAAAACGGAAATGGGTGGGGAAGGAACTATATCCCTGGTGGTGGGGTCTGTTTGGAGTGGGCGGAAATGTCATCTGATGATGTGATTTATGTGAAGGTTGGTAGGGTGGAAGGTGAGCACTGGGGCGTTCTGTCCTTGTTACAGTTGGAAGGGTGGGGTTTGAGGGCGGACGGGCGGGATGTGGTCGAGATGCATTGGAGGGCATATTTAACCATGTGGGAAGGGATATTGTGGTCTCTAAAGAAGGAGGCCATCTGGTGTGTTCTGTGGTGGAACTGATCCTCCTAGGAGCAGATACGGCGGAGGCGGAGGAATTGGGAATACGGGATGGCATTTTTGCAGGAGGTAGAGGTGTAATCCAGATAGTCAGTGGGTTTGTAAAAATATGTTAGTATCAAGTCGGTCGTCATTAATGGAGTTGGAGAGGTCCAGGAGAGGTAGGGAGGTGGCAGAGATGGTCCAGGTGAATTTAAGGTCGGGGTGGAATGTGCTGGTGAAGTTGATGAACTGCTCAACCTCCTCACGGGAGCACGAGGTGGTACCAATACAGTCATCACTGTAGCGGAGGAAGAGGTGGGGAGTGGTGCCAATGTAACTACGGAAGATGGACTGTTCTACGTAGCCAACAAAGAGACAAGCATAGCTGGGGCCCATATGGGTGACCATGGCTATCCCTTTGGTCTGGAGGAAGTGAGAGGATTCAAAGGAAAAATTGTTAAGGGTGAGGACCAGTTCAGCCAAACAAATGAAGTGTCGGTGGAAGGGTACTGTTGGGGACGTAGGGAGAGGAAGAAATGGAGGGCTTGGAGGCCCTGGTCATGGCGGATGGAGGTGTAGAGGGATTGGATATCCATGGTGAAAATGAGGTCTTGGGGGCCAGGGAAAAGGAAGTCTTGGAGGAGTTGGAGGGTGGTGTCTCGAACGTATGTGGGGAGTTCCTGGACTGGGGGTGATAGGACAGTGTCGAGGTAAGTAGAGATGAGTTCGGTGGGGAAGGGGCATGCTGAGACAATGGGTCGGCCAGGGTTGTCAGGCTTGAGGACCTTGGGAAGGAGGTAGAATCAGGCAGCGTGAGGTTCACGGACTATGAGGTTGGAAGCTGTGGGTGGGAGATCACCTGAGGTGATGAGGTTTTGTATGGTCTGGGAGATGATGGTTTGGTGATGGGGGGGGTGGAATCATGGTCGAGGGGGCGGTAGGAGGAGGTGTCTTCGAGTTGGCGTCTGGCTTCAGCGGTGTAGAGGTCAGTGCGCCAGACTACCACTGCACCCCTTTATCCGCTGGTTTGATTGGAGCAGAGGGAGTGGAGGGCTGCGCATTGTGAGGGTGAGAGGTTGGAGTGGGAGATGGAGGTGGACAGGTTGAGGCGGTTAATGTCCCGGCGGCAGTTGGAAATGAAGAGATTGAGCGGGAGTAATAGGCCAGTGTGGGATGTCCAGGTGGATGGAATATGTTGGAGGTGGGTGAAGGGGTCCTCGGAAGGTGGGCGGGGGTCCTGATTGTAAAAGTAAGCTCGGAAGAAGTGTTCAACGTCACAGTGTGTATTAAATTCATTGATGCATGGGTGGAGGGGATAAAGGGAAGGCCCTTGCTGAAGACTGATTGTTCATCCTTAGTGAGGGGGTGGACAGAGGAATGGTGAAAACTTGGCAGGGGTGGAAGCTAGGACCTATTGGACGCCTCCTAGCAGAGAGCTTTAGGGAACATCTCCGGGACACCCACACCAATCAACCCCACTGCCCTGTGGCCCAACATTTCAACTCCCCCTCCCATTCTGCCGAGGACATGCAGGTCCTGGGCCTCCTCCACCACCACTCCCTCACCACCCGACGCCTGGAGGAAGAATGCCTCATCGTCTGCTTCGGAACACTTCAACCCCATGGCATCAATGTGGATTTCACCAGTTTCCTCATTTCCCCTTCCCCTACCTCACCCCAGCTTCAACCCTCCACCTTTTTCCAGCACCACTCTAATCAAGACTCTGGTTTCCAGCTTCTGCACTCCTTGTTTTTACCTCACAAACAGTGAGTGGTGAGTGTTGGTGGGTTTTTTTTATGATTTGTTGTATTCAGTTGGTTTAGACAGGGTATGCCTTGTGTAGTAATGGCTCTTTTAGTCACTAAGATTTTCCTGGCGCTGGAAGAAGTCACTTCAGGAGTTTTATAGGAAATGAGCAAGTCAAAGCTTTCAGAACTGGCAGGTAAGCTAGATTTGGAGTTACCTTTGTCTGTGTGAAAAGGGGAAGTAATTGCTGCAATAGCTCGACATTTACAATTACCAGAAATGGGCTTGGAATCTTTGGAATTGTCTACATTTCAATTGCAAATGAAGCAGCTTGAATTGGAGGCAATGGCAAGGGAAAAATAAAATGAGGCAAAATAAAAAAGGAAAAAAAGAATAGCCCTGGCACTGTAATGATATTAATGACATAACTGAGTAGGCAGAGATATCAGCAACAACAAGAGGTTTGTGTGTGGCGAGTATCATCAAAGGTGTGTGCGGATGAAGTGGAATATCTGGACATTAGGCGTTGAGTGCCAGGGAATGCTGTGGGTAAACAATGGTGGTGTAGTGCTGGGAGATGTCACTTGGAGGTGATTCTGACCACTTCCACGAAGTGATTATACATCTTCGGGTATTTTTAAACATTCTTTTCCTGGCATGTGGGTGTCGCTGGATAGGCTAGTGTTCATGCCTATTTTGTTCTACAAATCCAGACGATGCAAGTTTTCTGTACAAAAGCAGCAGCTTTATTATCAGACAGCCGGCGAGAGATTCAAAGTGTCCCCAAAGTAGCCGTGTGTCTCAGCTCTACACACACAGCTACTATATTTATAGGAATGAAACAAAAGATTTATCAGTCACATGTGCGATTGCCATCACATAGTTTAAAGTAAGTAATGATGAATTTACAAAGCCCGATGAATGTCGATGTCCTGTGATGACATGTGAATGGATTACAGAAACTGATTATCATATTGTTCATGATTATGTGTTGATGGGAAGAGATTAAGGCAGAAGGGCTTTGCTTGCTGTAACTGGGGGATTCACATAATTATGCTAATATAGAGAGGAAGTAAAACAATGGGAGGCAGTTTAACAGGGTTGTGGCCAAGGGTGAAAGTGAGGACTGCAGATGCTGGAGATTAGAGTCAAGATTAGAGTAGTGCTGGAAAAGCTCAGCAGGTCAGGCAACATCCAAGAAGCAGGAAAATCGATGTTTCGGGCAAAAACGCTTCATCAGGAATGACGCTGGGACCGTCAGGGGTGGAGAGATAAATGGGAGGTGGGTGGGGCTGGGGAGAATGTAGCTGAGAGTGCAATAGGTGGTGGGGGCAAAGGTGATAGGTCAGAGAAGAGGTTGGAGTGGATAGGTGGGAAGGAAGATTGACGGGTGGGACAGGTCATGAGGATGGTGCTGAACTGGAAGGTTGGAACTGGGGTAATGTGGGAGGAGGGGAAATGAGGAAACTGGTAAAGTCCACATTGATGCCATGGGTTTGAAAGGTCCTGAGGTGGAAGATGAGGCATTCTTCCTCTAGGCGTCAGGTGTTGAGGAATTGGGGTGGAGGAGGCCCAGGTCCTGCATACCCTCGGCAGAGTGGGACAGGGTGAAAGAATCTCCGGCCACTGGGAGGTGGGGTTGATTGGTGCGGGTGTCTCTGAGAGAAGGTGTCCGGTCTCCCCAGTGTAGACGAGACCCCATCGGGAACAACAAATACAATAAATGGCATGTGTGGAAGTGCAGGAGAAACTTTGATGGATGTAGAAGGGTTGTGGCCAAGGCTATCAGTCTTGTCTGGAAAGCGCAAGTACCTGTGTCTGAGGCCACAGGGGAATCCACATGTCTGGCTCCATTAGGCTCCGTTTCTGAGATACTGTTAACCTTCCCTGACTGAGATGTTCTGTCTGTATTGTAAGAGTACAGGCTTTCAATTGATACTGCAGTAAATCTTTTGGTAGTGGAATGTTTAACTCTTGAGTCCCCAACGTGTCCTGAAAGAGACATAAAGCATGAAACTGACTCCTCTGTGGCATTTTAACTTCCTCACTAGCATTTGTACCCCATGCCAATTAAGAAGCAACCCATATTGCTGTGGAGTCACATGTAGGCCAGACTAGGTGAGGATGTTGGATAGGTTTTTACAATCATCAAAAATGATTACATGGTTGTCATTAGGTAGCTTTTATTCCACATTTCAAATTGATTTCAGATTTCACTGTGTGCCATGATGTCCCTTTGTCCCCAGAATATTAATTAGCCTGAGATTCAGAGTCACTAGTCCAGTGACTTTACAACTGCAACACCCCTCCCCTAGTTCTGCCTAGTACTCAGACTCTGAAATTTGACTTCCCACGACTGTTCAATGGTGACTCTTGAGGCAGTCCTAATCTGTAGCAGTAATGCACCTCATCTGTTGGACACTTCTACCACTAATGCTTCTAGACTATCACTTTGGAATCTTCTGCAACTCTGGAATTCACTTTACCACTATTTTCATTGCTGACTATTGTGTTAATTCTCTTTTCATAACAAATTGGCTGTCAAGGTTTTCTGCAGATTGTGTGCAGAAATCACCACCGTTAAGAAACCAAGAGCCACTTTGGAAACATTAGTGTGAGCTACAATAACTATGAGGTGCCTACGTGAAACTGTGGAATCCTTTGATCTGAACAGGCTTGGACATATAATCAAGAGTGATTCTTGTGACTGAGAATTAGGATATATGAATTTCTAGCGCATTGAGACAAACCAGTGACACTGCACCCAAGTTTTATAATACTTGTGAACAAAAAAATCAATTGAGGATTGGGGGAGACCTGCAATATCAGTTATTGTTGGTGCAATGGTTCAGTGGTATTCCGACGAATTTGCTAATCATCATATGGTTATTTTTTGCCAATCTGTTATATCTGTCACCTCATGATTTAAAATCATTTTTACTTCCTTCTGAAATAATTTGTTTTGAAAATGTAATTCATCGTTCAAGCACTTTCAGAAACAACCTGAGGTCTGATAAAGTGCTTGTTCAGAAGTTGAAGACCAATGGTTCTGGCTTCCATCAATGGAGCAGAATATGTTGTGAAGACCTAAAGGAGATGGACCTCCCTCCTGAACTTATCATTAAAATGAAGAGAGAGTAAGAATCAACCTACCACTGTTTATAACAAAAATAGAAAAGACTGGAGACACACAGAAAAGATGGAAGAATGAAGTAAGTACAAACATGACAATTTTTTTGTGGTCTGCTTTGTATATGCCTCCATGTATATTTATGCAAGATAAGATGCTGACAGGTTCTGTTATCAAAGATCTGGGTGATTAATATAAAAACAGCAATTGTTTTAGACAGAGAGAGAATTATGGAATGGGTCCACTTAATTTAACACATTCTAATTATTAACATACTCATTAGTTCTTTACAGAACGTATGCGAGGTGATTATGCATAGAAATGTCGTGTGAAGTAACTCTGCAGATGCTGGCATCCGTCACCAAGTCAACCTTTATTTACACGTTAACAGTCCTTGACTATATTCAGCACCTCTGACAGTCTCCCTTTTTTATCTGTCAGCCAGGGTTCCCTGAGTAGACCAGATGAACAGCCCCAGTCAGAGACCTTGCATTGTATGAGGTCCAGCTGGCTGATCTTGTTACAACCACTACACCATGAGCTGGCATGGAAGATAGGATCAGCCACTGGGGGTTGGAAGATACTTGAACTGTAATGAGGAGTGAATGAAGGTGCAAAGATTTTTCAATGTGAAGCTTAGATGACTGAAGTGTAAAGCGATGACTTGGGCAAAGTCCCAGAGTACAGAGACAGGCCTTTTCAATAGCCCATCTCAATATGTAGCAATCAGCTCACACTGTGACCACCACCAATCTGCTTTTGAGGTTCGGAAAGTGGATTCCATTCCATATCCATGGGAAGGAAATTTGGGTCTGATGAAAAAACTGTCGACTGACCTGGATCTGCCAGGTTGGGAAATTTCCCAATTCCAGCTCATAGATAGCAATTTGGCCCAATGAGCTGGATTGTCCTGTCAGTTTTAGGATCCTGAAGGATGATCGAATGAAACTACAAAGTCCTCATGCCTCTTGTATCATGAAGAGGGGCTTGCCTCAGTCATGGAGAAAATAAACACTTCCCACATGCCAATGTCACAAATAAACATAACATTTGCATATATATCATGGCACTATTCATTCAATTTAGACGACAAAGTATGCAGAAGCTACAAACAGTTGTTGCTAGTCCCAGAAGTATATTAATATTGCAATAAAATGTTACAAGAATTATTGAGCCAACTGCCAGCTCAATGGTGCAGAATTTCAATGGATCAACATTCTTAGCAAACTCTCAAGGATATTACATCATATTGAGAATGGTAATGATAATGAGATGATGTTGAATAGCACGATGTAACAGTGACATTAGCAGTCAAACATGTAAAAGCGACTGAAGAGAGGATGGCATAGTCTGTACTGGTGAGATATACTCTCAGAGACCAGTATTATACACAGAAGTGTAAGAAAAGAGTTTGAAGAAACATACCAGTGTCAGAGGGCAGTCATTCAAGGGTAATAGGAAAATATTACAGGCCCATATAATACCAAGGGACAAGGTTTATCATCTGTGCAAAGTGCAGAACAGAATCCAAGCCACAAGACTTTTAGTGACACAAACTGCATTTCACAGTACAAAGCTCTTCAATTCAATGGAAGTTTATATTTTTGAGTCTTGCTCTTTTCCGATTCTCTGATAGATTACTGATGCTTATCCTGTCAGGAGTAGCTTGCTTCATCACATATGCCCATTCTGTTCCCATCTCCCATTTTTGCAGACTTTGTGGAATTATACATTGTGTAAATATGTTTGTAATTTGTTTTTGGTAATTCTTTTGTTCCTTTAATTGTATTGGAAATACATATCCAAGGAGCGGGTTTTCATGCTTTTACTTTGCATTCAGTGACCATGAAAATTCTTGTCCTTGAGTCACAACTCCTTAGATGTCCTTTCTGAACATCACAAAGAAGGAAGTAAAGCTTTCAACTCAGTGAAGATCTAAAACAAACATTTTATCAGCAATTAAGATTTTATTTTCAATGATACTTTGAAGGTGAATCTTGTGGACAATCCTGAAGTTCATGATTTCCATGGAATCTGAGAGGTGGTGAGTTCTGTAGACCTCACATTAAAATCATAGCATTAATAATGGATAGAGTGTGAATTCATATCCCTCAAAGGCAACGTGCACAATTGAACATGGTTAAAATCAAATCTGAAATACTTAATTGGTATCAATAAAATGAAGGCTATTGGATTAAAGTAAAAGCATGATAACAATGCAACAGATTTCCAAAAACATTTGGGAGGGGGTGGTGGGGTGGGGGTGTGGGGGTGGGAGGAAACCAATCAACTTTCTTGAGCCTCTCCTGTGCACATTAAAGTAAAATACTAGGGGATCTATCTCAAAATCCATGATCCATACCATAGCTTAAATTTTAACTGCAATTCTTAACTACAATGTGAAACTACATTGAAAGTGATAAATTTTGAGATAGGGCTGGAGAAAGGAACAAACTGGGTAGCTCTTTCAGGAGCCAGTACAGACATGATGGGTCAAATGGCTTCCTTCTGCCCTGGAAAATTCTATGATTCTATGTGTAATGATATAGCAAGCTACTGTTTGCATCTGAATTACTACCAGCAGTTTATTGAGAAGGCTTTGCACCATCTTTTTGGGGGAACTAGGGACAGACAATAAATGTTCAGCTTGAATTGTCTGTATCCTGATATGCATTAAAAAATAGTTCTATTAAGCTTGCAGCAGAATACAAGAATTAAAGTCAACTGCTTTGCCATGACCACTACAATAACCGTGGCAATTTCTATTTAGGTAATTATTAATCATAACACCAACTCCATAGAAATTATGTCATAGATTTAAGAGAGATGCAATTAAATATAACACTCAGTCAAGTCAATTAAGTTATAATTGCATTATTTCCAATGGTTAGTGGAATTAAATACACTTTCTATAATATATTAATGGAATATATTTTCATTGTTCTCACATTTTGTATACCCAGCAAGATGTAATGCATAGTTATAACAGTGTCACTATGTACTTGATTCAGACAACATTTTAAAGGTTAACAATTGATCAGTAATAATGAGAGATAATTGCATGCAATGGAGGAAATACCAAAGTAATAAAACATTACCTTATACGTTAAATAACTGA
Source organism: Chiloscyllium plagiosum (assembly GCF_037043375.1). Classification (NCBI taxonomy): domain Eukaryota; kingdom Metazoa; phylum Chordata; class Chondrichthyes; order Orectolobiformes; family Hemiscylliidae; genus Chiloscyllium; species Chiloscyllium plagiosum. Next base: position 22,185,529 of record NW_028270140.1, read on the forward strand.
GTAAATAATAATACCTGAGCAATTAACAATTGCACCGAAGGACTCCAGGATCTGGTATAAAAGTGAAATCGTAGCTATGGTACAGTACTGACTCCAACTTTTATTTGATAAACATTTTACCTCTTAAAGGTAGGACATTTAATTGTTTACCAGATTCAAATTACCTCTGACAGTTGTAGCATAAGATCATAAATACAGAGGGAAATGGTATTGGTTCTGATCAATGACTGGAATAAAATGGAAGGCATAATGATCAAACTGAAGTCAAAGCATAGTTACTTGAACAATTCTAAATCATGTGTAAATTGTTCCTTTGATAAAAATGGGCAGGTTCAATTTGGACCTGGTTCAGTTTGTTGTTCAGTGTTTATTTCCTCTGCCTGCCAATATCTAGAGTCCCAGAAGATATGCCAAATGGTATGAGTCCCGTGTAAAAATGGTTTGACAGAAGTGATAGATCAATTTTCTCCAATAAAGATGACGATGATCAACACCTGATCTCTTTAATGGTCCTGGAAGTTATATTTGCCTCCGATTTGTTTTGAATTTAATACAGCATTTTTAAACCTGTATTTCAGTGAAATTATGCAAGTGTTCCTTTATTCCTTTATGGGGTGAGAATATTGCTGGCAAAGGCAGCATTTGTTGCCTATTCCTAATTGTCCTTGAGAAGGTGGTGATGAGACACTTTCTTGAACTGCTGCCATCCACGTAATGTAGCTACAATGACAATGCTCCAGTGACAGTGAATGAACTTCACCACAGTTCCAAATTAGAATAAATATAGCTTGCAGGGAACTTGAAGGTGGTAGTATTCCCATACGTCTGCTGTCCATCAGCTTCCAGGATATGCCAAAGTGAGGATAGAAGGACAAGTTAGTAACTAAATTCGAATAGTCACGGTGAAGAAGGCATATATTAGGAAGAAGAATATGGATTTGTGTAACATAGTTGCGAATCTCAAGAAGTTCCAAAGACATTTACAGATAATTAACTTTTAAGCATTGTTGTATTGCATTGTTGTAACACCGATAGATAATTGTTTAAAGTCTTTTGCTTCAGTGTGGCATTGGTGACAGGACCTGGCCAATCATGTTACAGGATCCAGTGATCAGAGGCTGCGAATGGTCTCTGCCTGAGCATGCTCCCGGATTTAGCGGGGGATCGGGTGATTGGAGGTTGCGAGCGGGTCCGGCCTGAGCATGTTCCAGAACCCGGTTACAGAACCAGTAGTTATAGGATTGGAGGCAACGGTGGCAGCCAGAGATTGGAAGGGGTAATGTTAGTGGTGATGTTTGTTCCAGCAACGACACAGCGAAGGAGACTGGTGCCTGGCAGAGCACTTAAGACGAAACTCTGTAAAGTTAGGCGCTGTCTTTATTTCTTCATTTTTCTTCCTTTATATTCTATGTTTAGTTTATTTTCCTTTCTTCCATGATGGCGCCAGAGAGTGGTGACGCCATACAACACTTTTCACTGTATTTTATAACAAGATATCTGTGACAATGAATACATCAAACCAAGTTAGTCTGTTTCCATGATGCTAGTTTGGGATAAATGTTTGTAAGAAGAGAAGAATTTTTGTCCCATTCTTCTTTCATCTTTTAATGTGATGAAACAAGGTAGTCTTTTTCACAGAGATAACCAGTGTTGCAAACTTGGTTTTGAAAAGAACTTGACTCTGGTTCAGTCTAGAACAGTAATCTCCAAAATATTTAAATACGAGATCAGTTTTTTAATGCAAATGCAACCCAGGTCCTGTTCCTAACAAAATATAGAATGGACAGTTTATTTTCAGTGCTGTGCAAATCTAAAATCAAATATAGGGATACTCGCCCAGTGTGATGCTTATGCCTGCACATTACTTGCCAGTACCTGGGACTGGAATTGCTGGTCATGTACAGTTTATGAAATAAGGTGTCTATATGATGGATGTGATATAGGGGCTTGGTTATCTTCACTTAGAGGAACGCTGTCACACAGAAGGTTTGTGGAGTTAAGGAAACTTTGACGTTGAAAGCAGAAAAGTGAGTATGTTCCTGTGTTGCAAGTCCTAAACAAAAAAATCACTGTGCCTGGATCTGACTTTCAGTTCATTATCATTTTGCACAAGAATTATCTCCATGTCAACTCCACTGCTTTGTAAATCAAACAGCTGATGGAATTTAATAGCCAATCCAGCAATGTCTCGAAGGAATGGGTTTGAAACAAACACAATGCTTTATTCCACCGCATCTAAATTCCTGAAATTGCCTGTTGAATTCCTGGCCAAACTTATCAGGTCTGCCAGCATCTCTGGGAAGAAAGCAAAGTTAGTGTTTTGAGTCTGATGACTCTTCATCAAAACTCTGTTGAATTCCTCTGCTAACTTCCTTATGTATGTATAAATAATTTTTGGTTGGAATCATTATACTTTGTCTTGGATTTTTTTGAAGTATTTCCTCCAGACTGAGTAAGTGCTACAGTATTTTAATTTTGCTATTGGCAGGATCACAGATGCAGTTTCAATTTAAATGCATTCATAGTGCTGATAATGAAGTGCAGGTTCATAGCTCCTTGAAAGTGGAGCCGCAGCTAGATAGGATAGTGAAGAACGTGTTTGATATGCTTTCCTTTATTGGTCAAAGTATTGAGTACAGGAGTTGGGAGGTCATGTTGCGGCTGTACAGGACATTGGTTAGGCCACTGTTGGAATATTTTGTGCAATTCTGGCCTCCTTCCTATTGGAAAGATGTTGTGAAATTTGAAAGGGTTCAGAAAAGATTTACAAGGATGTTGCCAGGGTTAGAGGATTTGAGCTATAGGAAGAGGCTGAACAGGCTAGGGTTGGTTTCCCTGGAGCGTCAGAGGCTGAGGGATGACCTTATAGAGGTTTATAAAATCATGAGGGGCATGGATAGGATAAATAGACAAGATCATTTCCCTGGGGTGGGGGAGCCCAGAACTAGACAGCATAGGTTTAGGGTGAGAGGGGTAAGATATAAAAAAGACCTAAGGGGCAACTTTTCACGCAGAGGGTGGGGGTACATGTATGGAATGAACTGCCAGAGGAAGTGGTAGAGGCTGGTACAATTGCAACATTTAAAAGGCATCTGAATGGGTATATGAATAGGGAGGGTTTGGAGGGATATGGGCCAAGTGCTGGCAGGTGGGACTAGATTGGGTTGGGACATCTGATCAGCATGGACAAGTTGGACCGAAGGGTCTTTTTCCGTGCTGTACATCTCTATGACTGTATGACTCAATGTGTGCAGAGTCACTGTTCTTTCTCTGCAGAGTTCACAGTGGTGATGAATTATTTCTGAAGCCCCCGATTTCCTTGCATTGCTTGAGATATAGGATGTGCAACACAGAAGCATTGCCAGTCATTTTTCTTCATCTGCACGGACCTATCAGATAAGCAGATAATTATCTGCAGGTCTGTAGAGATCAGGCAGAGAGATGTGGGATTAGCTGAGCTGCTGTTGCAGAGTGTATTCATGGATATGAGCTGAACAGTCTCACTATGTGGCAGAATTGAGCAATAATCCCCATCGCCTAAATACTGAACAAGATCCTGGGCTTTTCAAAACTTTTAAAAGTCAAGGGGACAGCTGGGCTGAGCTCTGAGAAAAATACACAAACCGGTCTGGAATTCCAACGTACACCTCCACTCTACAAAAACACTCAACCAAACCTAACACTTTTGATTGAAAGTAACTTTGACATCTCCAGCTACCCAGCACAGCCTACACAGATACCGAACATTCAACAAAAACCGAAAGGACTGTGAATGCTGTAAATTAGAAAAAAGATAAAAGTTGCTGGAAAAGCTCAGTAGGTCTGGCAGCATCTATGCAGAGAAATCAAAGTTAACGTTTCAGGTCTGGTGACCCTTCATCATTTCTAAGGAAGGGTCACCAGACCCGAAACATTAACTTTGATTTCTCTTCACAGATGCTGCCAGACCTGCTGAGCTTTACCGAACATTCAACTTCAATCAAAATCCATTTACACATACTCTTAACTGTTGGGAAGCTAATGGACTTCAGAAGGAAAAACCAGAAATGCAATGGACAACACAGATTTGGGGGGAGGTAACAGGGTATACAGTCTGTATAACTGTTAGCCCTGATTTCAGCAGGGAAAGCCTTTCCAACATCAAGTTTCTGTACAAACAGCATCCCCACAGGCTTCCACCACCAACAAGCAGTTTCGGAATCAAGAATCACAGAGGCCAAACAGAAAAGCTGAGTTGAAAGGCTGAACCCAGCGCATCGTCGGAACAAAGGACATCTGAGCAGGGGAAGCGAACAAAGCACTATCCGAACAAGAGCTTCCAGACACAGGCCTATTCTGAACCGACAACAAGAACCTCAGTAACCAGGTGCACTGTAAAATCCCGTGTTCCTCAGTACTGAGCTAAAACTCCCAAGACCTAAATTTAACATCTTAGCGAGCAGGGACGGGAAGGCAGGTGGTGACAGTGCATGGGACCCCAAGATAAGAAGTCTGATTAAAGTTCCTGTGATTGAAACAGTTGTCTTAGGTTTAAATAGTGTTTCATTTAATAGTGCATTTCATTAATATCCTCTATATTGTTGATCGTGTTAATTTAGCTGTTTATTGCATTTACCTTTATTTCTCGTGTTATCCTTACCTTTTGTATTGTCAATAAACAGAGTCTTTTGCCCTGAAACACCTATCTACTGCCTTCTTCATTTCACATTCCCTAAATAGGTCCAGTGTCAGAACCAGGAACCTGGGGGGTGATGCGAACCACCTAAAAATCAAAATTACAGATTGCAAACCAGAACCCGACAATGTTTCTAATATTGCAATACCCTGGCTTCACACATCAGTTCCTTTGTCCTCATTCCCACAACAAAATGTATTTATTTACATTCTGCAATGATAATCTATCTGGACCAAACTGAAACACAATGTAACAAGCTGGCAGAGCCTGTGAGGAGCACGTGCATTTTTGTTGCCACACAGCTTTTGTGCATACAACAAGGGAACAATCGGGTGGTGAGATCAACTGTCAGAGACTCTGCGGTTGACCAATCACAATCCACATGTTGGAGTTTACAGATGTGTAACAATAGCTTGTTTTGCTACTGGAGTCTCATATAAAAGGGTTTTTTTTTAAATATATCTGTACAGATATAGAGAGGCTAACTTCTGCAAGGAGGGTTAACAAACAAAACTCAAAAAATTATAATATTTTTGGACTAATCCACTATTAAGGAAAATGTCTGAAACCAGATTGAAGATCCTTCAAGACAAAATTTACTTGTATTTGGAAAAGAATGGACTTATTAAGGATAATCAATCTGGCCTTTTGCGAGGGAGGTCTTGTCTCACAAATTTGATTGAATTGTTTGAGGAAGTGGTGAAGATGATTGATAAGGGTAGGACAGTCTTACATAGACTTCATTGAAGCACTTGACAAGGTCCCTCATGATAGGCTGGTCCAGAAAATTAAGCCACATGGATGGGATCCATGGTGAATTGGTAAGTTGCATACAAAATTGGCTTGGTCATGGAAGACAGAGGGTAGTTGTGGAGGAGTATTTTTCTGACTGGAGGTCTGTAGCCAGTGATGTTCTGCAATTGATTGTAATTAATATAAATGATTTGGATGAAAATGTTGGTGGTCTGATGAGTACATTTGCAGACAACATGAAAATTGATATAGTTGTGGAAAGTGAGGAAAGAGAGAGAGATCTACTGGATAATTGGGCAGAGAAATAGCAGATGGAGTTTAATCCAGAGAGTGTGATGTGATGCATTTTGGGTATTCTAAGATGGGGATGGGAGACATTTGTGGCTGTAAGGGCTGCTCCTTTGTTGAGGTGTTGGAGCTGATTTCCTTAAATTCCAGGAGCAGTAATTACAGTTTTTATAAACTGTTGCATTGTTTTGGAACTTTAAGGAGAAAAGATCAAAACAACAGCACTTTTTTTAAAAAAAGAAGAGGGACAAAAGGCAATGCTGATATGGTCAGTGAGAAAGAGAGAGAGAGAGAAAGAAAGAGAAACCTACATTGCTGTCTCTATAGCAATGAATCTGCACATCTACTTCCTTTGCTATTTGAGTTCAGGTATTTCTGAACATTGGAGTGCATCTAAGAAAAATTAACCAACAGTGAAATTCACAGCTGACCTGGGAAGAATATGTGTGAGAGAGCTCACAGCACAGGAGCAGATAAGTGCATGGTTTTTAAGTGTAAGCCTGCTGCCATTTTTAATAGTGAATAGAGTGGATCCTTTTTGGTTATGTTTTATCAAAATCTGTCTTGATTAAAATTTGAAAATATAAAACATAGGTACGAAGTTATCCTGGATCAGTAATTTTAGAACAGTAAGTCTGTGCTATTTTCTGGATCTGTAGATTGTTAAAGTATAATGATGGCCTTCAGTAGAGAGATATGTTCTTCCCGTCGGATATGCAAGATTATGGACAATTTCCATGTTGCTGATGATTGTCTGCTGGAAGTATGTTTGGTTGTGATTCCTATCAGATTGCATGGATTGGTTGGAATGGCAGTTAGAGACAATGAGGAATTTACAGGAGCTATGAGGTGTGATGGATGGCAGTTAGACGAAGGGAGAAAAATCACAGATACAGACAGGTACATGGGTGACTGCCAGGAAAGATAGGAGGGGTAGACAGATAGTTTGGGAGTTTCCTGTGGCTATTCCCATCTCAAACAAGTATGCTGTTTTGGAAAATGTAGGGGATGATGGACTCAGGGGAATGTAGCACAAGCAGCCAAGTTTCTGGTACCGAAACTGGCTCTAATGTAATGAGGGGTATGTCAGGTTCCAAATGGTCGATTATTTTAGGGGACTCTTTAGTCAGAGGCACAGAGAGATGTTTCAGTGGCGACGGAGAATTCAGAACAGTCTGTTGGCTCCCTGGTGCCAGGATCAAGGAAATCGCAGAGTGCTGAATATTCTCAAAGGGGAATGGGACCAGGAGGAGGTCATTGTATATGTTGGAACTAAGGACATAGGAGGAAAAATGATGAGACACTGAAGGGAGAATATAGGAAGTTAGGCAAGAATTTAAAAAGGGGGTCCTTGTAAGTAGTATAATCTGGATTACTCCCAGTGCTGCGAGCTGGTGAGGGTAGGAATAGGAGGACAGAGCAGATGAATGTGTGGCTGAGGAGCTGGTGCATGGGAGAAAGGTTTACATTTTTGCATCAGTGGAATCTCTTCTGGGGTAGAAGTGACCTGTACAAGAAGGATGGATTGCACCTTAATTGGAAGGGGACTAATATATTGGCCGGGAGATTTGTTAGAGCTATTTAGGAGGATATAAACTAGTAAGGTGGGTGGGGAGGTGGGAGTGGGACCCAGGGAAATAGTGAAGAAAGAGATCAGTCTGAGACTGGTACAGTTGGGAAAAGGACAGGCAGGAACAAAGCAGAGAATGAGGTAGGATTGATTAAATTAAACTGCACTTATTCCAATGCAAGAGGCCTAACCGGGAAGGCAGATTAACTCAGGGCATGGTTAGGAACATGGGACTGGAATATCATAGCAATTAAAGAGATGTGGCTCAAAGATGGACAGGACTGGTCATTTAATCTTCCAGGATACAAATGCTGAAGAAAGGATAGAAAAGGGGGCAAGATGGGAGGGGTGTTTTTGATTAGGGGTAACATTACAGCTACACTTAAGGAGGATATTCCTGGGAATGCGTCCAGGGAACTGAGAAACAAGAAGAAGATGATCATCTTATTGGGATTGTACTATAGAACCCCCAATAGTCAGCATGAAATTGTGAAACAAATTTGTAAGGAGATCTCCGTTATCTGTAAGAATAATGTGGTTATAGAAGGGAATTTTAACTTTCCCTACATAGACTTGGAATGCCATAGTGTGAACAAATTTCTTTCCACCTAAATCCTTAAATGTATACAAGAAAATTTTGTGATTCAGTATGTGGGTGTACCTAGTAGAGAAGGTGCAAAACTTGACCTATTCTTGGGAAATAAGGTAAGACAAGTGACTGAGGTGTCAGTGGGGCAGCACTTTGGGGCCAGCAACCATAATTCTATTAGTTTTAAAATAGTAATGAAAAAGGATAGACAGGATCTAAAAGTTAAAGTTCTAAATTGGAAGAAGGTCAATTTTGATGGGATTAGGCAAGAACTTTCAAAAGTTGATTGGGGGCAGATGTTTGCAGGTAAAGGGGTGGCTGGAAATTGGGAAGCTTTCAAAGATGAGGTAACATGAGTCTAGAGATAGCATATTCCTGTTTGGGTGAAAGGCAAGGCAGGCAGCTGTAGGAAATGCTTGTTGATGAGAGAAATTGAAGTTTTGGTTAAGAAAAACAAGGAAACATTTGTCAGGTATAGACAGCAGAGATCAAGTGAATCCTTAGAGTATAAAGGCAATAGGAGTATACTTAAGAGGGAAATCAGGAGGGCAAAAAGGGGACATGGCATGGCTTTGGCAAATAGGGTTAAAGAGAATCCTAAAATGATTTTATAAATACATTAAGGACAAAAGGATAACTAAGGAGAGAAAAGAACATGTCAGGCTGCCTTGCTGATCTTTGTGTGGAACAGCAGGAGATGGGGGAGATACTAAATGAGTATTTTGCATCAGTGTTTATTGTGAAGAAGGATCTGGAAAATACAGAATGTGGGAAAATAGATGGTGACATCTTGAAAAATATCCATATTACAGAGGAGGAGGTCTGGATATCTTAAAATGCATACACGTGGATAAATCCCCAGGACCTGATGAAGTGTACCCTAGAACTCTGTGGAAAGCTGGGGAAGTGATTGCTGGGCCACTTGATGAGATATTGATATCATTGATAGTCACAGGTGATGTACTGGAAGACTGGAGGTTGGCTAACGTGGTACTACAATTTAAGAAAGCAGGGCACTTCAGACTATATAGTGGTTGGACACATTGTTGGAGGGGATCCTGAGGGACAGGATTTACATGTATTTGGATAGGCAAGGATTGATTAGGAATAGTCAAAATGGCTTTGTGCATGGGAAATCACGCCTCACTAACTTGATTGAGTTTCTGAAGAAGTAACAGAGAATCGATGAGGGCAGAGTGGTGGACAAGATCTGTATGAACTTCTGTAAGGTGTTCATCAAGGTTCGTCTTGGGAGACTAATTACCAAGGTTAGAACTCATGAAATACAGGGAGAACTAGCCATTTGGATACAGAACTGGCTTGAAGGTAGAAGACAGAGGGTGGTGGTGGAGGGTTGTTTTTCAGATTGGAGGCCTGTGACCGGTGGAATGCGACAAAGTTCAGTGCTGGGTCCACTGCTGCTTCTAATTTATATAAATAATTTGGATGTGAACATGGACGGTATATTTAGTAAGTTTGCAGATGACATCAAAATTGGAGGTGTAGTGAACAGTGAAGAAGGTTACCTCCGAGTACTACAATTTCTTGATCAGATGGGCCAATGGGCTGAGGGGTGGCAGATGGAGTTTAATTTAGATAAATGCGAGGTGCTGCATTTTGCAAAGGCAAATCAGAGCAGGATTTATAGAATTAATGGTAACGTCCTGGGGAGTGTTGCTGAACAAAGAGTTTGGAGTGCAGGTTCATAGTTCCTTGAAAGTGGAGTCTCATGCAGATAGGATAGTGAAGAAGGCATTTAGTATGCTTTCCTTAATTGGTCAGAACATTGAGCATACAAGTGGGAGGTCATGTTGCTGCTGTACAGGAAATTGGTTAGGCCACATTTGGAATATTTGTGTGCAATTATGATCTTTTTCTTATATTGTGAAACTTGAAAGGGTTCAGAAAAGATTTACAAGGATGTTGTCAGGGTTGAAGAGTTTGAGGTACAAGGAGGGTCTGAATACGCTGGGGCTGTTTTCTCAGGAGCATTGGAGGCTGAAGGGTGAGCTTATAGAGGTTTATAAAATCATGAGGGGCATGGAAATGGTAAATGGACGAGGTTTTTTCCCTGGGTTGGGCAAGTCCAGAATTAGAGGGCGTAGGTTTAGAATGAGAATGGAAAGATTTTAAAGGGACCTAAGGGGCAAATGTTTCATACAATGAGTGGTGCACGTATGGAATGAGTTGCCAGAGGAAGTGGTGAAGGCTGGTACAATCACAACATTTAAAAGGCATGTGGATGGATTTATGAATAGGAAGGGTATAGAGGGATATGTGCTAAGTGCTGGCAAATAGGACTAGATTAATTTAGGATATCAGGATGGCATGGATGAGTTGGACTAGAGGGTCTGTTTCACATGCTGCACATCTCTATGACTCTAAATGCAAGAGGAAAGTATGCAGTAAATGGCAGGATCCTTCGGAGCACTGATAAACAGAGGGAGGTTGGGCTGCAAGTCTGTAGTGCCCAAAAGGTAACAACACAAGTTGATAAGGTGGTAAAGAAGGTGCAGGGCATGCTTGCATTCATCAACTGGGACATTGAACATAAACATTGCGGTTGTATTAACTATTAGTTAGGCGACATTTGGAATATTGTGTGCAGTTCTGGTTGCCACACAACAGAAAGAACCTTTTGAGGTAGGCACAAAAGAAGGTTACTGGGATGTTGCCTGGATTGAAGTGTATTGGCTGTAAAGAGATTTTGGAGAGGATTGTTTTCAGAAGTGTTGGAGACAGAGGGGTGACCTGATAGCAGTATATAAAATTGAGTCATGATTAGGGTGGATAGTTGAAAATATCAAATACCAGGGGATGTATTTTTAAACTGTGGGGGGAAACATTTAAAACAGATGGCTGAGGTAAATTCTTTTTTAGATTTAGATTACTTACAATGTGGAAACAGGCCCTTTGGCCCAACAAATCCACACCGACCCTCCGAAGAGCAACCAACCCAGACCCATTCCACGACATTTACCCCTTCACCTAACACTAAAGGCAATTCAACATGGCCAATTCACCTGACCTGCACATTTTTGGACTGTGGGAGGAAACCGGAGCACCCGGAGGAAACCCACGCAGACACGGGGAGAATGTGCAAACTCCACACAGTTGCCTGAGGTGGGAATTGAATCCGGGTCTCTGTTGCTGTGAGGCAGCAGTGCTAACCACCGTGCCACCCATATGCAGAGGAACAACCAGGTGGTAGAAGCAGAAAACATAGCAATGTTTAAGAGGCATTTAGACAGACACATGAATAGGTAGGGATTAGATCATGTGCAAGCAAATGTGACTAGTTTAGAATGGCAACATAGTCAACACAAACATAATGGGCCAAAGGGCCTGTTCATGTGCTGTACTGATCTATGTTCTGTGATGTATGAAGTTTTGGTCATTGTTATGACAAACAATAAGGTTAGAGTCTTGTGGATGAAAGAGAAAAGAGATGAAATAGGAACTGCACTGGCACAGTCATCAGTGGCTTTGTTTTTAAGAGTGACAATTAGTTTGAAAGGAAGGTGGGTAGTGACAGTCAGCTTGAAATTGAAGAAGAAAAGATTGGTGTTCAATAGTTTAGGGGTGAAGGGAGCAGAAAGTGAATGTCACCGATAAGGTAAGCTGGTGGATTGTGACTTTGAGGGGAGTCAAAGCTAGTAGAAAACAGTTACGTTGAGAAAATAGGGAGGCAATTTGAGTTCAGTTTAAATGCTTCGTTGAATAGGAGGATGCAGCAGTGAGGGTTAAAATGAAAGAGGAGTGACAGATGACACACCACAGGTTGAATTTTATTCTGGGAGTGAGTGTTTCACCTCTCACCCCTGTGTAGAAATCAGGGGGAGTCCAAACCTGGCAAGTCCAGCTGTGCCCTACCATTGTCAGACCATTTCGTGGATTGAGGTGAAGTGTCTGTCTCCGTCACAGGAGAAAATTCTACCTCTAAAAGCTGCCAGCAAATCAAATGGCCAGCTTTTGTCTGCTCACAGCAGTACTATTAGAGGCAATAGCTACTGTTGGACTGCAGCAGTCCCAGAGAAAAGCATGGTAAAATAGAGACTGACCTGAAGGTAATCTATAGTCCACCAGAGTGCATGAGTGGTGGAGTTGAAAGGATGAGAAAAGAGGCACTATGGGCAGGAGAAATAATTTGATGGAGAAGGTGCAATAATTGGCACAAGGCGCCTGATAATTGGCTCCTGGTGAGGCCAAGTTTCCTATAATTAGTTTGCCTGTCTCACTGGGTGGGCAGGACACTTGACGTAACTAAAATCAGTAGCACTGGGAAGAGGCTGTCAAGCAGCCATTAATAAGTCCTTAAGGGCCTCATTTGGCTCATAGGTGAGCTGACCTTCCATAACTTTCATAATATGAACATGGATAAGGATGAGTTAGACAGGGTAGGCACTGGGAATAAAGCTGCAAGCATAGTGAAAGATTTTTGACTCTCTTGCCTGCCTGACACACTGGCTTTTGTGGACTGTAAAATTCACCTCCATGTCTGTCATTGAATGCTGTAGGGAACATGGCATTTGTTGGTTGCCTTTGTGCTTTGAAGCCCATGTGGCAATAGAAGAGTAGGAACAATGGAGAGCAGTGTCATGTTGAGGTCAGAAGCATTATGTATGACTGGAGAAAGGCAAATGGATACTTTCAACTTAAGCTACAGATTCACAGCAATAATCCAACAGAACAGCATATTATCTTAAAGTCAGACTAGAAAATCAAATTGAATCAAAGTTCCAGCAATCAAAAACAGCTACCAGATAAAAACAGAACTAGCAAATGGTTGATGTGCTCTTGCATAGGTGCATTTAACAGGCCCATCACTCAGACATTCCCAGCTGAATTTCCTTAATTGCAGAAGGGTATCCATCAACATTAATGGAAGAGCCATTATTCTCTGGTCAATGAATTTTATTTCACTTGAGGCAAATAATGTCTTGATGCAGTGGCACGTCCAGGGAAGATAGGCTGACCTTTCCTCCCAACTGCAAGATCAACTAATTTAATTAGTTAACTATTTATTAGCCTGCAAATACTTCTCCTACTGTTCTATTCTCAAAGAAATGAAGTTAAGTTAGAAAGACAACAGCTGGCTGTGAAAGGAGCTGATGACTGGAGCAGCAAAATTACATCATGTGGTTACATCGCTAGGCACGAAAAGGTCTGCGGTTCATTGACAATTGGAGTCAGTTTGTAAGCCAGCTAGGCTGAATCAACAAGGAAGTGTTTAATCAAAATAATAAAGGTGTCAAACAATTCACTGTTTGATTGGAGGAAAATAAAAGGCACATTTCATAGAATCGAACCCGAGAGTGTTTTTTTTAAGATGTAGAGATTTGAACTTGACTTCTATAATTACAGCCTCTGCTGATAGCTTTTACCAGAAGAAAAAAAAACAGTTCAAGTTATCTGAAGAGTTTTCTTTTAATGTTTCTACATCAATATCAAAGGTTTTAGAATTGAAAGAAACACTAGTATATATTGCCTTACTGAAATCAGAGAGCTGCTGGCCTTAACAGAAACATGGCTGAAGCTCTGGACATGTCCTCCAAGGATTCAATTTGTTTATAACATTGCATAAAATCAAACTTTGTGAAATAAAGTGCATAATCATTGGTCAGATTAAATGTAACGTGGTCCACTTATTTAATAATGAGAAAGGATCCTGAGTATTGGTTATTAGATCTTGCTTTTGCTACATTCAGAGATGATTAGGAGAAGAGCTTTGTAGTACAATATTCAGATTAAATGTATAGGAATGTAACGAGATGTACCCTATTGCATACATAAAGATGTCCCATCGGAAAAAGATGTGCAATAAGTTAAACAATCAATTGTAACTGAACTGGAAATCACATTGTTGTGCACCTTTTTCACACCAATATGTTGGCAAAATTGGAGCACAGCAGTTCATAAAATCCCTGCAGTGCAGATAGAGATCATTTGACCCATTGAGTCTGCACCAACCCTCCAAAAGGCATCCTGCCCTATCCCCACGGTTACCACCTAGCCTGCACATCTGTGAACACTACAGGGCAATTTAACATGGCCAATCCACCTAACCTGCATATCTTTGGACAATGGGAGGAAACCAAAGCACCAAGAGGAACCCCACACAGATATGGGGAGAATGTGCAAACTCCACACAGATAGTTGCCTCTGGCTGCAATTGAGCCTGGCATTGTGAGGTAACAGTGTTAACTACTGAATCACCATCTTTCCTTTTCAATACAAGCCAAACATTGACTTGAATTTCAGTCCAAGCAAGTAAAGTCAGGAGACTGTGAAATTTCTGGTTTTGTTTCAATTTCATTTGAAACTTCTTGACTTACAAGCTCCTCATGATCTTCACATTATTTGATTTTTGTGAAAAAGAAGTAGTGACAAAATAGTGATAAAAACAGAATCTGCTAGTATACACATCAGGAAAGCCTGTGCTTAATATATGAACAAACTGCTGTCTTTCAGCACATGTGACCTGGCAAGATCTCTGAGTTCATTTAGGATGTTTCAAAGTCACAACAGCTGCTTAACTTACAGAAGCAGAGTGGTCTCAGTTTTCATAGCCAAGGTAAACGAAGCTTGTGGGACTAGAGGGAGACAAATCCATAAGGGGAGGGACATGGAGGTTATGCTATTGATAATGACAGGGTCACTTTAAGATAAATCATGATGTAGACTCACCTGATAGCTGGCTAGATTGACTGACTACCCAGCTGGTGGCAGTAACGCAAATTTGACGGCTGGCACTTGCGATCAACACAAGAGTCAGTGGATGGAGGGGCTTCTCTCATGTCACTGTTGGAGAATCAGGCATCTCTCTGTTTAAACAAGGCAATTGTGGCAGGCGATTGATAGGGAATTCAAAGGTCAGGTAGATCTGGCCCTTCCTTGAATGTAGCTGGAAGGTTAAGGCTGGGAATATCCAAGAGCTCCATTTCAGGGATTAAGTTTTCAAAAATCTGTAAAGTTGTCGGAAAAATGCTAAATGCAACTTGATTGACTTCAAATGCAGAAAGACATTTAGCCTGTGCATTCTTCACCAGAAAAATATAAGATGAGAAAATTGCTCTGATCCACATGCTTTGTTCTGGGCCATAATAATAGTAGGCCTTCTGCAAAGCCACTCTAATGAATCACAACGTGATCCAGCCAAATACAAAAGGGTTGGACAATTTGATTATAATCCTTCATTGCTTCCTCCTTTGAAGATAATAGTTGAGATGTCATATTGAGGTTGTACAGGACATTGGTGAGGCCTCTCCTGGAGTACTGTGTGCAGTTCTGATTGTCCTGTTATAGGAAACATATTATTAAATTGGAGAGGGTTCAGAAAAGATTTACCATGATGTTGTCTGGAATGGAGGGTTTGAGAAATGAAAATAGGCTAGAAAGGCTGTAATCTTTTTCACTAGAGGGTAGGAAGTTGAGGGGTGACCTTATTAAAGTTTATAAAATCATGGAGGACATGGATAAGGTGAAAGATCAGAGTATTTTGTTTGGGGTGGGGGACTTCACAACTGGGGGTTTATTTTTAAGCTGAGGGGAAAAAGATTTGATAAGAGCATAAGAATCATAGAATCTCCACTGTGTGGAAGCAGGCCATTTGGCTCATCAAGTCCACACCAACCCTTCAAAAAGCATCCCACCCAGACCCACTCCCCTGTAACCCTGCATTTCCTATGGCCAATCCACCTAACTTAGATATCTTTGGATAGGGGCAACTGCTAGGGAAAGTGATAGGTGCAGTTACATTGTTTAAAAATATATTTGGATAAGTTTATGAATAGGAAAGGTTTGGAGGGATATGGAGAAAGTGAGGACTGCAGATGCTGGAGATCAGAGTCGAGACTGTGGTGGTAGAAAAAGCACAGCAGGTCAGTCAGCATCCGAGGGGCAGGACAATCGACGTTTCGGGCAAAAGCCCTTCATCAGGAATGCTGAAGGGCTTTTGCCCGAAACTTCAATTCTCCTGCTCCTTGGATGCTGCCTGATCTGCTGTGCTTTTCCAGCACCACACTCTTGACTTAGAGGGTTATGGGTCAGGTGGGATTAGTTTAGTTTGGGAACACGGTAGGCGTGCATTGGTTGATCCGAAGGGTCTGTTTCCATGCTGTATGACTCCATGACATAGAAGGTTACAGCACAGCGAGACAAATGACTGAGGTACAATGACTGAAAGATTTGACCATTCAGTCCCTTTTTTTTAAAGGGTTTCCTCTGAAACCTACCCAATCTTATTGCATGTATCCTTTTGAAGTGTGGCATAAGCTATCTCTTCCAAGCTTCTAAGAAATGTCTTTCCAAACAATAACAGGTGTTCAAAACTCAAAGCTGGGAAGTACATCATGGTTGTCAGCAGTCCTTGTTAAATCAGTACAGATGATCTTTGCTCAGGCGATCCCAGCACAATAAGTCAAGGACAGCTGCCAATACTAGTCCAGAGGCTTGGATATGGTCAGTCAGCCACTCAGGGCAGTCAGAGTCAGGAGTGTCTCTTGACATGACGGGTGAGGAACTGAAAGTCAGGCAGCACAGCATCTGTGTTGATTCTTTCTGATCTAGTGTGTGCTGTTTTACTTCTGGAATGAGAGAGAAGTAAGCATTAAGGGAGATGAAAGTGAGTGGCACGGCTGTTACATTTGGTGCAGTGTCCTGGGGAAGTGTCCTGAAGGTGTGAGTATAGGCAGAGGGCAATGCAGGGTGAGTTATGTTGGGGGTTGGATTGGCTGACATTGAGTGAGGGAAAATGTTGCAGGGAATAGTGACAGTAATACAATTGAGTCTTGACGTGGGGTCTGTACAGTAGCAGAAAAATCAGATTCAGCCCGATGATTCTAATTTCAGAAGTAATTTCAGAGTGTTTGAGGCATTTTGATGCAACAATCTCATTCTAAAATATTCAGATTTGACATTGATGGTGCAGCAGTAGGTGTTACCAGGACTTAAACAATGTGTTTTCAGCTCAACTATTACATTCCAACTTGTGACTCGCCCTTTTGGAGACAATGGGAGTATTGGTGCAGACACAGTATGGACACAGGAAGCTCCAAATATGTACTCTACTTTATAGAAGTCTTCCTTGACAGACTACTGTGGCATTGAGGAGTTTTCCATTGAAGGAGAAAATCTCTTTGTCACTGAAGGGGCAAGAAACAGCCAAAAAGGTGCACATGGTTGTGCCTGAGGAGGTAGTACTGGGAGCACTATGTTATGCTTCTGGTTTTGTTCTACAATGTATTTAAATAGAAGAAAGTGAGGACTGCAGATGCTGAGATCAGAGCTGAAAATGTGTTGCTGGAAAAGCGCAGCAGGTCAGGCAGCATCCAAGGAGCAGGAGAATCGACTTTTCAGGCATGAGCCCTTCTTCAGGAATCCTGAAGAAGGGCTCATGCCCGAAACGTCGATTCTCCTGCTCCTTGGATGCTGCCTGACCTGCTGCACTTTTCCAGCAATGTATTTAAATAGTCTAACCAGGTTCAAGGAAAAGGTGACTTAGATTAGCACTCACCTCCACCCTATTCCAAAAATCTTTCAGCATCATCTGACCACCACCACCACCATTTCCTCCACCTTTTATTTTCCCTCCATTTTTACTTTGCTCATGACCTGTGGTCAGCACTTTAGTCCTCCTATTGCTCCAAACGTCAATGCTCCACAATATTCTACATACCATATAGCTGTAGTTATACTAATGTTGGTCTTTTCTGCTTGGTTTTTCAACATATCATTTCAGTTACATCACACTGTAAAACCAACATTGGTCATTCTAAAAGATGAGAGACTTAACAAACAATCCAGGTCTTTTTCAAGATATAATTTCAGTTGCATCACACTGTAAACTTTTGAAAAAAATTCTGTGTCTTATGATCTTATGCTCCACAACCACCTGATGAAAGAGCAGCACTCCAAAAGCTAATGCTTCCAATTAAACCTGTTGGACTATAGCCTGGTGTTGTATGATTTTTAACTTTGTACATCCCAATCCAACACTGGCATCTCCAAATCAGCCCTGATTTAGTTGTAATCAACAAGAAATCATCCAGTGGTTTAACACACAAAGTTAAAAATAGATACCGTAATAGTATTCTTGCCTCAGAATCAGAAGATTGTGTGTTCAATTCCCATTCACATACTTGAGCAGATAACCTTGACAGATGATTCCATCTTAGTAAGCCAAGGAAACACTGACTACACTATTAGAAGAACCAAAGATACATACACCAAACACCAACTTCATCAGCAAGGACAATATTGTCAAGCTAGTGGATCTATGCCTTACCATCCACTTCACCCTCAACAACAAAGTCTACAGACAAACCAACAGAACACCCACGGGATCTCCGATTTCAAGAATTTTAGCAGAGGTAGTAATGCAGAGACTCGAACAAACAGCTCTGCCAACCATCCAACCCAAACTTTGGGTCTGCTATGTGGATGACACCTTTGTAATCACTAAACGAAACAAATTAGAGGAAACCTTCAAGACCATCAATAACACCCTTACTGGCATAAAGTTCACTAAAGAAGAGGAAAGCAACAACAAACTGCCATTCCTAGATGTCGCAGTAGAGCGAACAGCCAATGGGGAACTTCAAACTGGCGTCTACAGGAAAACAACACATACGGACCAAATACTGAACTACAGAAGTAATCACCCCAAAATCCACAAACGAAGCTTCATTAGAACATTATTTCAATGAGCCACCACACACTGCAGCACAGAGGAACTATGAAGAGCAAAGGAAAATCACCTATACAGCATATTCAAAAAGAAAGGGTACCAAATGAACAAGAGTCCGCTGATTTCTCAGCAACAAACCCAAACAAGCAGACAAAACATGTTCAAAAACCCTAGTTACTCTCCCCTACATCAAAGACATCTCAGAAATGACTGCCGGACTACTGAGACCCCTTGGCATTATGGTAGCCCACAAACCCACCAATACACTAAAACAGCAGCTAATGAACTTGAAATACCCTATACAGACAACAAGCAAAACTAGTGTCATTTACAAAATACCTTGCAAGAACTCTAACAAATACTACATTGGGCAGACAGGCAGAAAACTAGCCACTAGGAAAAATGAACTAGCCACAAAAAAATATGATGCACTCTCACTAGTATCCCTACACACAGATGAGGAAGGGCACCACATTGACTGGGACAACACGTCCATCCTAGGACAAACCAAACAGAGATATGCTCAAGAATTTCTAGAAGCATGACAGTCCAACCGGAACTCTCTCAACAAACACATTAACTTGAATCCCATTTATCACCCCCGAGAGAAAGAACAGGACACGGCGTCAACACAGGAAATGATATCACCAACCAAAAGGAAACCTAAACACATAAATAGAAAGCCATACCACTAGTGCTTCATCCGGAGGCTCACTGATGATCTTCCCTAGTATGGTGATGAAACATCTGAAAATAAACCTTGCAGCTCAGCGAGCAAACCTACATCCAGAACCTCAACCTGAACTACAAATCTTCTCAAAACTCGCTGGATGATTCCATGTCATACTGTGAGAGTACTGCAGTGTTAGACAGCTAACTTTCAGATAAACTCCTTTGAAACTGTTTGATGGGAAGCCAGATTTAACCTGATCAACATTTATCCTTCAACCATTGTCACTAAAAATATTACTTGTTCTTTTTCATAGTTTACGATCACCAGACATTTTGAATTGCTTCACAGCCATTGAACTATGCTTAGAATGCTACAATGTGGAGAAAATCCACAACCAATTTATGGATAGTAGGTTCCCACAAGTAACACTGAACTATATGACCAATCACCTTTTTAAAATCATATTGACATTTGTTAGCGAGAATTCCTTAGATGTACTTCATGTGGTGCCAGTGGATCGTGTACTGGTGCAGACTTTGGATTGATATCTTATTTAAAAGGATGAATTAATAATCCAGACTGAGATATACAATCATCTTTGGAAGCTCAGCATTTAATTTGTAAGAAGAAAGATGGCTAAAATGTGACCATGTTCTTTTTATATATCAGTAATTATTAAGTGTAAAACCACTTCCTAAAAGCTATTGATTTAATTTTGTGAATAGGCAATTCATGTGAAAGGTGGTTGTAGACAGAAGACAAATGGAGTTGATCTTAATAACTAATAGATGAACTGTCTGAACTGCAGCTGTGGCCTGTGTCTTAAAAAATATATTTGGTTAATAGGGTCAGATTTTGAGACATATTTTTGATTTTCTATCGTTGAACTTCAAAATATGTCAAGGGTATAACTCAAAAAGTGCATTTACAGTTCAAAAGACTTACTTAAGAATTCAACAAAAAAGCAAGAGATTCTTCAGGGATTACTTTAAAAAGTCACGAAGAGTCACATTAATGCTTCGGTTTGTAACAAATCTTGGCCAATGTGGAGTATTGTGATGCTTTGTGCATTGTACCTCAGAAAGAATAAATTGACCTAACTCAGAGGGTGTGCAGTGGAATTCACCAGAATGATGCCAGACAATCTGAATACTAAATTCTAAGCATACCTTGCATAATTTGATTTACAAGCCTTTTAGTATAAAGGTTTGAAAAGAAGTTTAAAATGTTAAAGGAAGCACAGGTAAAGAGCATTTTATTTTCTACTGGAAAGTCAGTCAAGGGCAAGGATTATAATTAACCATATAGTTCAGCTCTTCAGGGACAACATCTTAAAGCACCTCTTTGTTCTTACAAAAAGAAGTAGAAATCTAACATTCTCTCCCCAGAACACTGTGGATACTGGTATAATTCAGATATCAAGACTCAGACTGATTCATTTTAGTTAAATAAAGGCATTAAAAGTTTTGGAATTAAAATGAGAAAATTGTGATCAAACAGCCATGATTCAGTTGAATGAGAAAGTAGGTCAGAGTCACTGGCCCACACTTTTTCAAGTTGTTTCTATTCTGTTACAATCCCAATAGAGCACTATGATATTTAGAAATATATTAGAGTTCTATTGATTAACTGGTCAGAAATGTTTTGAGACTTTCACTGTAATAAACAAACTAAAAGTAATATTATCTAAGGATTATTTAAGAGGTAACCTATTCTCCTAACCATAGAAAACTTTTCCTGTTTAACTTACAAAACACTTATGAAATTTCTCCTCCATAGTTCTACTTTATTCTGTCCCTTGAGCAGGTATTTAATTTTCCAGGATCCAGTCCAAAACTATTCTCTACTCCTGACAGCTTGCCTCTTCTTTTCCCTCTTCCAGCCAAATGATATCTAGTTCCCAAACTGACTTTCTCAGTGGGCGTTACCTTGGGAGATATCTCCCTCCAGCAAAAGCTGAGCAAATTATCCAGCTCATTAAAATCCTAATAATCACGGTCTATTCAATGCTCATCCTGTTAGTCAGGATTCTGAGCAGTTCACACAATTTCCTTCACTACTCCATTTTATTTTGACAAGTTTGAAAATATAACAATTTTAAAATATTCATATTCACGACAGGTCCAATTACAGAATGAGTAGAGAGCTATAACTTTATTATTATGGTAGTGTATGCTGAGATGTAAAGATGTCCTGTAAATTTCTTTATTACTTTAATTGCTTTTTTAAAAATAAGCCTGCTGTCTAGTGTGTAGTTTAAGCTCAGTCCGATTACATTTTTTTTGTACTTGCTAAAATCTGGGAAACCTCAAGAGGATGAGTAACATATTAAATACAGCAACAAAAAGTATTGTTCAATGCTTGGGACCATTAGATACTCAATATTTAAAGGTGTATCCCATGTTGTATGTAACAGAGGGTTTTATTATGGGACTAGTGGCCTTTGCACAGAGACAGGAAAGATAGAATGTTAAAATCTTTTTGAGACAGTCAGTGATTTGTTTACTGCTCAGGTCTCCCTTTTCAGTTAGAAGTATTGCTATGTAAAGAAGCTAGGCCATGCTTCCAACTGGACTGAGAACCATCCCAGTTTTCAGAAATACTGGGAAAGCTTGATTCTGCTGATATGATTTCTAAGGGATAATATGCCCAAGCTATTTTGAATCTGGAATTCTTGTTCCTTACCATGCATTGCTCCAGGGAGCCTCATACGGCGATCTCACTGTAACAGCTTCACAATTTAGGAGGGCAGTGTGTGGTCTAAATTTTTCCAATAAGGTTGGGATGTATTTTAATTCAAAATGAATTATCTCCTTTCACTTGAAACAAAAAAAAATACTGGAGAAACAGAAGACACATAACATCATATTGAAGGCATGCAAGTAATTTTTAACTCCTATGATTAGACCAGGATTGATCATGGTGCTTGGCAAGTCTTGCACTACAATTGATTACATGCTCAAGCACCCTCAGTTAATTGAGACAAGCACTTCCTCAGCTGTCATCACATAGCTATACAAGATTCTAAAATGTGCAAGCATTTTCCTGACAAATTTATGTAGCCAGTTTCTCATCAATGTAGTTGAGCAGACAATATCTCTTTCAAGCTCCTTAAGTTATAACATTCCTTTTACAGCTCAAATATATGTACTGTCTTAAATGTGCTGCATTCTGCTTTCCATTCAGCAATTATTGAAACTTCGTTTTTGCAAATAGTCCAAAGCTTGGAAGTTTCATTCCTCATACAAAAAAAATGGTGGTTCTGAATCTGCAAGAATATTTATCATCAGAAATTGTAGTTGTGTTGTATTGCCTTTGGTGCACAAAGTTAAAGTTTTAATTTGCTGCAAAAAACAAATACTGCCGTAAACTTGATGTTTTTAAATAAACCTCTTTAAA
Organism: Chiloscyllium plagiosum; assembly: GCF_037043375.1. NCBI lineage: Eukaryota > Metazoa > Chordata > Chondrichthyes > Orectolobiformes > Hemiscylliidae > Chiloscyllium > Chiloscyllium plagiosum. The sequence goes on from NW_028270140.1 coordinate 22,208,163, forward strand.
ATTGTCACCATGATATGATCAAAATGTTATAAAGGATACAAGTTATTTAAATTACTTCATTCCACACAGAGAACATTTTTTTCGCCATTATCAGCCGGAACTATAAATTGGTTAGCCCCTAAAAATGGATGTTGGGAATGTGATAAAGGCAACTTCATACTGGCTGCTTATTAATAAGAAGTTCTGTATGCAGTCACCTCTTTGCATGCTGCAAGTGAACAGTGCGCCAATAGGTTGCCTACTATCATAAGTAATTTTTCTTAGAGATAATCTTCACCCCCTAAAGGGGATGTGCATCATTTTGGGAAAAGGTGAAGAATGATCATGAAAGAGAGTGTGTTGTGTCATGTCTCACAGTTAGTATGCAGTAATGTTTATACCTCCAGGTCACATATTCTGATGATATTATGAACTTAAATGATACTTATGATACATTACACATCCTCACAACTTGTTCTATGTTGTGTTGATCCCTGATCAGTAAATTGCTGCTTGTGCAAATTGTCTGTCTTTTAATGTCCACATGATCATGACATAATTGGGTCAGGATATCTTGATTGAATATTTTTGATTTTAAAGCCTGTTGAAAATGGCTCTGCTTGTAACTTCTTTTTAACTGTATGGCCAAAAGGTCCTGAGGTCGGTGGAAACCTCTTGCATTGTTTCTGGCCATCCACTGACAATTGTATGCCAAAACTGGAAATCTTTCTCTTGGACTCGGCATTTATTTTTCTGTCCAAATCACATTATGTCAATATTGTGCACATTTTAAATTCCATATCAACTTTATCCCCTTGGATATGCAGCTGTATAAATTCTTGAGTGGGTACCCTGTTTAAACCATTGGGGCTTTTCTACCTTTGCAGTGAACCTTTTAACCATATGTTAATTAGCATTATTTGCAATTGAGACAGAGGCTATTGAATGGCGTCTGCCACGTTGCTTCCAGTACTTCATGATCAATCTCGACAATAAAGCATTTACCAAATGATATGCATGGAATCTAGTGATACCAAATGCTGATGTCATTTTTTTCAATAATTCACTGAAACTGATCTCAAACTTTTAGCAGTGATTATAATTGGTTAACATTGCAATAGTTATACTTCAACATCCTTTTGCGAAGCAACTACATTAAAGACAGTCTCTTTCTATGGGCCAGAATATTATATGAATGCATCAGCTGGAAGTAATTATTCTAATGAATCAAACACATTGATGATATTCCTGCTCCAAAAATGGTATACTTTTCAAAAAACATTCTTGAGTAATGACGTTTTCTCAGAAATGTTCAGGCAATATGGCTGTACAAGTTAAATTGTCCCAAACACCTCTGTAAATTTTCTTTATGTTGTGGAGAACACATTGATTGTACATCCTTAACTTACCTGAGATCTGGTTCCATTCCAATGTTGGCTGTATCCTGACATATGTAACATGGATGGCAATAATTAGACCTCTTCAACAGCAAACTGTAATTTCTGCAATCTACAAAGACAGGGCTCCAGATGCATTCATGCAGCAAAATTTCCACTTACAAATACTTTTAGGTCACTGATCCATGGAGATATAATTGTTATTTCTTTATTGTTGTTGAGTCAAAATCTTGAAACTCTCACCCTAACAGCTGACTTGGCTGGACTTGCATCAAATGGATTGGCAGTTCAAGAAGCCAACTCACCATTATCTTTTGAAAAGCAATTAAGGATGGGAAAATTGCTGGTCTTATCAATGATGGTCATTTTTAATTGTTGATCATTGATAGTTCATGATAATTGTTGACAGACTGTCGATGACATATTGTCAAATTGTCCCAGAAAAATCACCTCATGTTTTTCAAAAGGTTTCTTCAAAGCTTCAGCAGAACATGGATGGCAAAATTTGATGCCCTTTTTTTCAGTAGTGCTTGGAATCCCCTGTAACTTGTTTAATCCCACTTGTTTATGAGAGAACATTAAGTCAAGCATTGGTCACAAAACCTTCACTCCACCTACTTCCTAAGTTCTAGCAGATAGTTGAAGTAGCAATCCCCCCTTTCGAGATCTTTGGGTCAACTTACTTCTGGCTTAAACTTCAATTTCTTTTACCAAGACAGTGACTTGCGATAGATCTAAAATTAATCTTAGAGACAATTCAGAGCCTCTAATGCCAACTCAGAGCCTCTTTGGAACCTGAAACTATCTGAGAAAATATCTCAGCTAGATATTTGAAGGGAGATAATCTGTTCTTGGAATCTTTAAGTAATTATCAGTCAGAACAAAAAAGGCATAGAGATAATTCAATAAGTTCTTAATAACTTACATCTGAGACCAATGAGACAAATTAGTTACCACACAACACTTTGTGACAACCTTTGTAAATAAAGTAGTTACTTAGAGATGAGGTAGCTTTGTTCAACTCATTGGTCTAAAGAACAGGATTGATTAAGAAGATGACACTTGCATGCGTGATTATGTAGATATATGCGTGAAGGGAATGGAACTTTGTAACTTAATGATATTCACCACATTTACTTGCTCAACTAAATAAAGTGGGAGGAAAGAATTGTCTGGTAAATAGGAGTAATTTATTCCTTCCCAACATTATCCAGATTTTACTTTAATTTACTTATGCCAACAACAATTCTTGCTTATTAGCAACAGTTAACTCAGCAAAATAAATGTCTTTGTTTGGGCTTGGAGGGTAAACCATTCAAAATTTGAAATGGGATACTGACTTCAACTTTTGTATCTTTCACAGATGTTGGAAGAGAACAAGCAACCAAGCAGCTACCTTGAAATTAGTTCATCATGTATTTGTCTAATGATTTTATTATGAACTAATGTTAACTAGACCTTAAATAAATACTGAAAGAATTGCAGATGCTGTAAATTAGAAACAAAAGGAGACATTGATGGAAAAGCTCAGTGGGTCTGGTCTGGCAGCATCTGTGAAGAGAAATCAAAGTTACCCTTTTGAGTCTGGTAATCCTTCCTCAGAACAAATCCTTTCTCTTCACAGATGCTGCCAGACCTGTTGAGCTTTTCCAGCAACTTCTGCTTTTGTTAACTAAATCTTGCTTGCCTTGAGAAGCTTGGAGGTGAGCAGGATTGAATCCGTTGATTTAGACATTTACAGCAATGCTTGTGGGCCAAGGGGAGCAGATGCATTCCCTTTAGGTGTCATAAATTTTAGCAGTGTGAGATTTGGCCACCTGATTAGCCAACAGTATCTGGAACTTGTCAACATTCTTAATTGGACAGCTGGCCTGTTAGCATCAAATTAGGAGGCTACCTATCCTAAAATTCTTGAGACTATTTCCCAAAGTAATCTGCATCATTCTGTGTGCTACTGATCACAGTTTTCTTAAAACAACAAGATCTTTAGTTGTCTTGCATTTAATGAAACAGAAGTAGTCAATGTTTTACTGCAACATACTTCAGACACATCTATGGGCTGTCATTTCTTCATTGCTCTGCAATTGGAAAATCTAAATTAGTTACACAATCCTAAACATTTTCAGTTGAAGAAGTTGTAGTGATTGTAACAAGGTCAGCTAGGTGAACCTTAGAACATATTTTTCCTGATTGGGGTTGGTCCAATCCAGGAGCCCTGGCTGACAAATAGAAACAAGAGTTTCAGAGTTTCTGTTCACTCTGAGAGCTGGCTCTGAGGAAGTCAGACCAGAGTCAAGTACGTGTAAATAAAGAGTGACTTGATAATGGGATACCGGCCTCTGTGGAGTTGTTTCAGAAGCAGTGCAAGAAAGTGCTGCTGCCATGTATAAACAACATAAGAGAATAACATAATCATCGTCTCTGACTGACTAACCACTGCAACAGATTTATTTAATTCATAGCACATCTCTCGATGTTGCTAGGATACAGTCAGATGCACTAATATTTCTCCAGATCTAAATCACTCCAGTTATTTTTCAAACTGCGACCCATGAGAATGTGTAGAAGATTAAATGAGGAACAGCATCTGGCCCCATTACACAATATTCCCCTTTGACTGGTTTAACTTTAACCATGGAGTTTCAGGAGGCATGAGTGTCCCTTATCATAGGGAGCTAAGGCCCTCACAAATATTTATAAAATTAGAGTTTAATAAGATCAGCTGGATCTTGACAAGATTTTAACATGGGGCTATGTATTCAGCACCTGATTCTTGCCCAACTAAAGACAGCCGACGCCATCTGTCACCATCCTAAGAAGGTGGCACAGTGGTTAGCACTGCTGCCTCACAGCGCCAGAGACCCGGGTTCAATTCCTGCCTCAGGCAACTGTCTGTGTAGAGTTTGCACATTTTCCCCGTGTCTGCGTGGGTTTCTTCTGGGTGCTCTGGTTTCCTCCCACAGTCCAAAAATGTGCAGGTTAGGTGAATTGGCCATGCTAAATTACCAGTAGTGTTAGGTGAAGGGGAAAATGTAGAGGAATGGGTCTGGGTGAGTTGCTCTTCGGCGGGTGGGTGTGGACTGGTTGGGCCGAAGGGCTTGTTTCCACACTGTAAGTAATCTAATCCAAAAAAAAGTAATCTAATCTAAAATAGTTTAGGTTACTATAGGATGCCAAATAAAAACTGCCATGAGGTTAATTTTTTTTTGTGGCTTTGTTGGTTCTCAATTCAAATCTTTAATCAGGGTTTAAGAACAAAACTCTATTCTGATACTTCAGTGGCATACCGAGAGAGTATGGCATTGGAGATGTTATCTCTTCAACAAGAAATTAAACTCAGGCCCCTTTGTCTGTTCAGGTAGTTGGGAAGGATCCCATGTTACAATTTCAAATAAAAGCAAATGGGTTTGCCACAGTGTGTGGTGGCTATGAGAAGTTCTATATAAATGCAAGCCCTTCTTTCTTTAGCTTGACTACTGGGGATTATTTCTGTGGGTTCTCACTGATTGCCTGCAGCTATGAAATTTTCCCCTCTCACCAGTCAACCTCTAGCTTTTGGCAGGTTTCAACAAGGAGTCAATTGAATGAAGACCAACAATTAAAACCAAGACTCATTTGAAGCTAATCAGAGCAAGATGACACCTATCCATGCTGCCACGCCCTCCCCCATGTTTGGCTCTTTCACCACCCTGAAGCTCAGTTAATGCCACTATGGAAACCAAAGCAGGAAATGTTCAGCAGGGATATTTAACCGCCTGCTGGACATGCACATGGACAGCCCTGAATTGAGGGGTGCATAGATAACCTTATTTTATTTTACATTAGGATTAATCCTCGGCACCACATTGTAGGCCGAAAGGCCTGTTCTGTGCTGTACTGTACTATGTTCTATGTAAGTGAGATATTCAGTAACGATGGGTGTGAAGCACAAGATCAGGTTGATCCTGTCTTCTGCTAACAGTCCTCCATTTTTTTTACATCCTACATCTTCCACACGCTTGTATCTCATTTGTATCATTTCACTTTGCCCTCAGCAGAGTGGACCCATTTTCTCCTTTTCACATCTTCATATATATCCAGTTCACATACCTATCTCTCTCCATTCCATCTTTAATCACTGCCTTTGTCTTTTGTTCTGGGAACCCACACAATCTATTCCACGCATTTCTCTTCTGTATTGACAACACAAAATATAATTCCCAGCTACTTTCAGCTCCAGAGGTGAGTTATACTTGACTCTAAAATTTAGCTGTGTTTTTCTGTTAGCATATACTGCAATGTTTCTCTGGTATTTTCCATTTTTATTACATAAAAAAGAAACATTTAGCTCAAAGATTTTAGGAGATTAATAATGGGGAGTAGAGAAGTAGTAGAAGAACAGTGATATGATTACTGTGGACAGATGCTGATATAGGTCTGAATGACATGGGCTGTGGTGGTATTTGTGGTAGAATATGACAAGAAGACATTGAAGGCCTATTTTGATGTCAGGAGCATCTCGCCCCACCTTTTATGCTTTTGATGACCAGCGTGGCAGTTTTCTTGTTAGACAATGGAAGCAGCTGTGAATTGCCAATTAATGGGATTATAGCCTGTTAAACACCTTACTAATAGCCCAACACAACTCATTAATAGTCACCTTCCTTCAATGAAACACATCATCCAAGCTCAATGTTATGAATTTTCAACATGGAAGACAGGATGGGCATCTGGTATCTTCAGCTAAGCACTTGCTCCAAAGGACCACCATGCTGGATACCAGCCACCAACATCTCATTGGCACTGACCATACACAACCCATTTCCATAGACATTGGCATCCAAAATATGTTAGTCTCTGAGAACTTTCATGGCATATTTCTGATTCACTTGCAGGATGCTCTGCACTTTGATGTTGCATGAGCATCAATCATGGTAATGCTGTAATAAGGACACTGTGCCTTTAGGGGCACTTACCCAGCTCAGGGACTGGTCCAGTGCATCTCTGTGTTCCTCACCTTCTGTCATCATTCTCTCCAAACCTAACTGGATAATCCCTGTCTTGTATCAGGCCAGCACAATAGCTCAGAGGGTAGCACTGCTGCCTCACATTGCCAGGGACCTCATTTGGGTGACCTCTAGCTTTGGGTGACTACCTGTGTGGAATTTGCACTTTCTCCTCAATTCGGTGTGGGTTTCCTCCGGTGCTCCGGTTTCCTCCCATTGTCCAAAGATGTACAGGTAAGGTGGATTGGCCATGCTACATTGCTCATAGTGTCCAGGGATGTGTAGACTAGTTGGATTAACCATAGAAAATGCAGGGTTATCTGGTAAGAGAGTGGGTCTTGGGGGGATGCTCTTTGGAAGGTTAGTGTGAACTCGATGACCTGCTTCCGCACTGTAACTATTCTATTCTTTGTTGGATTTGCTCTGTCAGCCAGAGATATTGGCACATATTACTTCTATCTCTGCTGTTGTTTAGTACAGAAACAAAGGAAGCAAGCTTGACAGGCCTCAGACAGGTCAAGGGCATAGCCTTTGCATAGAGAGTTCTGACGTAATAGGTTAAGAGTAGCCTCCAACACCAGTCCAGAATCTTGGAAATAACTTGTCAGCCACTCATAATGGTCAGAGTCAGGAAGTTCTCCAAAAAGGCAAAGAGCTGAATGTCAGGCAGCTCACCAAGCAACTGGAATGTTTCTGCCATATTGTGGGCTACTTTCCTCCTGGAGTCAGAGATAGCAGGTACCACGGGAGATAAAAGTGGATGGCACAGCTGCAACTGTGTAGGTGGATAGATGAGGAGAAAGTGAGGTCTGCAGATGCTGGAGATCAGAGCTGAAAATGTGTTGCTGGAAAAGCGCAGCAGGTCAGGCAGCATCCAGGGAACAGGAGAATCGACGTTTCGGGCATAAGCCCTTCTTCAGGTGGATAGATGACCCAATCAACAGATAGGAAGCAAACAGGTCATGAAGGGTTAGTGGTGTCAGGAGTTGGGGTGGGCCATAGTGAGTGAGCGAAAGATTACATGCAATGGTGAGACTGGTTGAGCATTGTGGGAGGTAGCAGAGATATTGTAAGGATCGGATATTGGAGAGAGAATGGTGGTACCAGTGCTGGAAGACTGAAGATTGGCATTGACATTGATCTTCTTGCGAGAGTGCTGATGACTGAGACTGCTTCAGACCAGCCAATCTAAGACCATGGCCTCACATCATGACCTCCACTGCTGGTCCTAGCAAAAGAGGAAGTCCCACCTCTGCACCACCTCATCCAGCATGAGTTGGATGTTGTGGGGGAAGGAATGCTAGTATTTTGGTAGCTTTTTGCTGAGGGTGGAGTTATTCTGGAAATGGCATGTGGTAAAGCTAGAACTGGATATGAGAAAAGCCATGCAGTTGAGTTAAATAGTTGATGATGTATGTGTAGCAAGGTGTGATGAGAAATATTGCTGGGCCTTTCCGTCCGAATCCCTCTACAAAACATGATACAATTGGGACTTAACCAAAAATACCTAAAATTCAGCCTTAACTGAGGAAAATCCCAAAACCCCACCAAGTTGAAGTTCAATTGACTAGGGTGTATGAAGATTTGAAGGAATTAGGTAACGGTTCCTGGCTGTTAATTTGTTAGAAGCAACCTACGGAGCAGTGCACTAAAACTTTTAGTGGATGATCTGAAACTTGACCAAGTAGTTGATAATGAGAAGGTTATTATAGTCTTCATGAGGGCACAGCTTCCAACCTCTGAGTCTTTACGTTTTGGAATTCTCTACTAAAAAATCTGTTCTATAATTCTGTTACCTTCTTTAATAAGTGCCTTAAAGTATGCCTTTCTGATCTAAACTTTTGTCATTATTCTGAATGTCTCCTTACATATCTCGGTGTAACATTTTGCCTCTTAACCATTTTATGAAACCACTTGACATTAGGTAAATATTCTTCCTTGTCATCTCTCCTTTCTCTCACTCCAGAGACCAGATTCTTAAAATCTTGGCTGACATTTCACTATAGCAATGAAAGAGTGCTGCACTGTCCAAAGTGTTATTTTAATCGAGATACTAAATCATCTGCACTCTTTAATTGTCACAAATGATCTCATGGGTACTACTTCAGAGAATAGCAGGAGAATTATTCCTGCTTTCTTGGTCAGTATTTAGCCTTCAACTAACATTGTAGAAATGATTATTTGGGCACCATCACCTTGTTGTTTGTAAGAGTTGGCTACACACAAATTGGCTGCCATATTTCCTACATTAAAACCATCACTATATTTCAACTGTACTTTAACTGTATGATATCTTGAAGTCATGAAAGGTGTTATATAAAATCCATCCTTTCTCTTCCTACCTATGCCTTCCCATCTGCCTCCTTTAAACCTGTGCCTAAGCTTTTGATTAACTCTCCTGTTATATTTTATTAATTGGCTTAGTGTTAATTTTTGATTAATTTTTGATTAATGAATTTCTATGGAGCTCCTTGGAATGTTTTTCCACACCAACAGAAATATATAAAAACAATGGGTTTTCTTATTGCTGCCTTTAACTTTACTATTGTATTCATATCAAGTATCTGTCCATTTATCAAGTTATTACTTAAGTGAACTGGAATCATTCAAAACCTCTTAAGCTGCATCTTCCCAAAGTATGTACAGAATGTTACCTCATGAATGTATTTAGGTTTCTTGCACAAATAAATGAGGAAAATAATTGATCTGGCAGAAAGAAAAGGAGAAGTAAAATGATAATTCACATTCAGCTTGTGCTGGGACTAACAATTACAGTTCTTGCTACAGTATAATTATGTTGTTTATTTCTGAAGTGATTTTAAGCCTTTTAAAATTCCTATAATTATCTTAATCACAAACACACATACAAGCTATTAGACTGAATGATAATCCCAAAGCTTTTGTTGGGAATTCCCTGTAGATTTGAACAAAATAGTTTGAAGAAATTGAAAAAGAGGGTGAAGAAAGAAATTGAAATTCTGTTTTTACACAATAACTTGCATTATATCACAGTGTGTTGCTTTCATATCATTAAGTGCCATAATCAAGCATGATCCCAATGCCCACACACATATACTTTTGAGGAGGGATCAACCCATACTGATGGGGAGCAGAATGCTGAGTTGATTATTTTCCCTGCTTAATTTACTAAGATTTCAATTAACTACTGTGCAGATGACAACCTCCTGGTTGAGATCAGCTGACACAAGCAATCAAGATCAAATTTGTGTATATCCAGCCCACATCACACTGTGAGATGTAATAGAGGAACATTTCATTTGCGCATTGAAAATATAGGAAATGTGCAGAGAAAATAATGGGAGGTCATGGTGTATTGGTAAGGTCACTAGAAATAATCCTGAACTCAGGCTGATATTCTAGCAAGAAAAACAAAGTGCAGGAGAAACTCAGAAGGTCTGACAGCTTCTGCGGAGGGAGGAGCAGAGTTAATGTCTCAAATCCAATATGACTTTTCAGATGAAGAGTCACATCAGACTTGAAACTTTACTGCTTCTCTGTTCACAGATGTTGCCTTATTTGCTGAGTTTCTCCAGTACTTTTTTTTAAATTTTGGATTTCCCGTATCCAAAGTACTTTGATATTTGACAATGGCAGATGGTCAAATTTGAATTCAATACAAATCTGGAATTGAAACAAGCTAGCCTAATGGCAACATGTAATCACTGACAATTGTCATAAAAATCCATCTAGTTTACCATAGTCTTTTAGGGAGGGAAATCTGCCATATGTGCATCTCCAAACACACAGCAATGTAGTTGACTCTGAACTGCCTTCTGGATAAGTACAGAAGGGCAATAAATGCTGGCCCAGCCAGTGACACCCATGTCTCATGAACTAATTTCAGACGTCTATGATTCGTTCCACCTAATGCATAAAGAAGAACTTCACCTTATGTGATGCATGTATGAGATGCAACACCTGTGATTGCTTGTCTTGAATCTTGAAAAGGAAACCCAATGTTAAATGAGCCCAGGTATTCTCAGAACAAATAGAGAAATTGCTGGAAAAACTCAGTAGGTCTGGCAGCATCTATTAATGTTTCAGGTCCAGTAACCTGCTGAGCACATTGCAGAACTGAAGAAAGGCCAGTGCACCCAAAATAGTAACTCGGCTTTCTCTCCACAGATGCTGCCAGATGTGTTGAGTATTTGCAGCAATTTCTGTTTTTGTTTCTGATTTCCAGTATTGGTAATTCTTTGTTTTATTTTCTCAGGAGTTCTCAATCTGATTCATAGACTTAGACACACAGTATTAAACCTGTTCTAATTTGTTGTTAATTACCTCTAACTAGTGCTTACCAAAAGACTTATACATGTGACAACATTACAAAATCTCACATTGATGGGGCTGGAATTGTTATGAGACTGGGAGTGAAGCATACAATTGGAATAGAATTTTATATCTGGCCCATGTTACATTTAAACTAATAATGCTTGGCTGCTGACACTAAATGCTAGCAATGCATGAGTTTCTGAGCATAAGATTTCCTTGTCTTGATAAGCAAAACATAAAGCACCAATTTATTTTTTGAAGCAAAGTAAACAGCGTTGAAAATATCACACTGAAGCAACAACAGAATCGAATATAATGTCACCCTGTCAACAGAAGATCCCTTTTCCCGGTTGTTATTCAATCTGAGTCTATCTTAAACCTCCCTTACATGCTAATTATGCCCCATTAAAATAAGCTTTAGTGGTTTCAGAACATAATGCTGACAAGCAGCTTATAATTTAAAAACCCACTGTAAGCCACATTTAATTACTCAATAAGTAGAGATGCTGTAAAACTTTTCAAGGACATATTTTCTTTTTCAACTCAATTTGAAGCTCCCAAATTAGCAATGAAAATAATTTCTATAAGCAGGTTCTATTCTTTGACAATAAACCGAATATGATTCCAGCTTCTTTATGTTGGGAGGGGTTGAAATCAGTTTTTTTTACAACCATCAGTTCAAGTATCCATTTCTTGAATTACTGTGCTCAATAGTTGGTTAGGTCAGGTGGGCATTTTCTGCTGTATCTGTTCTACAGGAAGGATATTATTAAACTGGAGAGGGTTCAGAAGAAATATACCAAGAAGTTGCTGGGTATGGAAGGTTTGAGTTATAAAGAAAGGCTGGATAGACTGGGACATTTTTCACTGGAGCGTAGGAGATTGAGAGGCAACTTTATAGATGTTTATAAAGTAATGAAAGAGTTAATGGTAGTTGTATTTTCCCTAGGAAAGGGGATTTAATGACTAGAGGGCACAGAGAGAGGAGAAAGGTTTAAAATAGACATAAGGGGCAAATGTTTTACACCGAGGATGGTTCACATGTAGAATAAACCTTTTGAGGAAGTGGTGGATGTGGGTACAATTACAATATTTAAAAGACATTTGGCGAAATACATGAATTGGAAAGATTTGGAAGGATATGAGCCAGGAGCACGGGCAAATGGAATTAGTTTAGTTTGGGATTATATTCAGCACAGACTGGTTGAAGTGAAGAGTCTGTTTTCATGCTATATGATTCTAGTGGACGGGGCTGGTACTTATGAATAGTATAGCTGTCAATTGGTTTTGAGGCAATGTACTGTGTTCTGTCTTTGAGACTGATCATGCCAACAGTTACATTCCAATCCCTTGAAAATCACAAAAATTGCTAAATGATTCATTAACATAGTTGAAGGATGCAAGGTATCTGATTATGTGTTTTCATATTATTAATGGTCTTGTCAGTTCTCGAGACTGATGCTTTTATCAGAATAATATCCAGTCTGATATTATTTGAAGATTATATTTAAATTGGTTTTCCTTGTTATAGCTCCTTCACACTCTTTTGATTTTCTATGCTACATTTTCCACATATAATTTTACTAACAGAACTCTAACAAGTAGTTGTAGTTTCAAGGTTGTTGTTTGCCGATAGAATTGTCAAGAGAAAGATTTCAATTGGGCTGAATTTTGCTCTTCAGAGGTGGTGTAATGGAGTTTTTGTAAATCTGACTTAATGTACAGAAATAAATTCTATGTTAATTCAGATTAACACAACAATGGATGGAACTTTTTGATCCCTTGAGCATTGTAGGCAATGACAAGAAATGTGGGAAAATACAGAAAATAATGGAAAGGAAATGGTTTCCAAATTTGACACATTAAGGTTCAAATGGAAGTACATAATGAGGATGACATAGTGGTTAGTGCTATTGCCTCATAGTACCATGGACCTGGGTTCAATTCTAGCCTTGAGTGACTGTGGAGTTTGTATGTTCTCCTTGTGTCAGAGTGGGTATCCACTTGGGGGCTTCATTTCCTTCCTACAGTCCAAAGATGTTCTGGTTAGGTGAATTGTCTATGATAAATTGCCCATAGTGCTTAAGGATGTGTAGGTTAGGCAGGTTACCCATGGTAAATGCAGAGTTATGGGGTTGAGATGGGAGGCTTGGGTCTGGGTGGAATCTTCTTCAGAGGGCAGGTGCAGGCTCAATAGGTTAAATGGACTCTTCTTGCACTGTAGGGATTCCATGGTGACCGTATACTTTCCAAACATTTGCATCTCATTAATAGCCAAAATCACCTCACTTCTACATAGGGTTCAATTCACCTCTCTTTTTGATGCTTATTCCCAATATAAAAGTAAGAACAGTAACCTGATAGCAGCAGCTTGCTGATGGTGCTAACCCAGGTGTTCATCCAATTCTGTCCATCACAATGTCCCTGCATGCTCCACAGACAGTATCCTCCTGAACATTTAGTTGATGCAAGTCAATATTGACAAACCACAAGCTACACCGTATCATCATGCCTGTTTCAGGACCAACGCCCTCCTGTCTTTGATCACATACCAAGTTTGGATTGCCACTTCCCAGAAAAAGTGTGCAAGTTACTTTCTCCTCTCTGATATGCCATAATGTCAACAGCTCAAACTCCAACTCCCCAACTGTGATCCAATCTTGCTTGACTTATAAACACATGCTACAGATATATTGACTATGGATCACCTTGGATTCCAGCATTTGCCACATGTTGCAGCTACAACACATCACCCAACCTTCCAATGCTAGCACATTTATTAAAGTTATAAATTAAATTATTCTTGTATCTCTGCTCTTTACATGCCCCCAAACCAAAGGGCCTAGCTCACTCAGGTAAAAAGGATCCAATTTCAGCCAGTTCTTAATTCGGCTGCTCTTTTAGTGCACCCCTTTAAAACAAATTTCTTAAAGTTCACTACCAAATAATTTTAAAGTTTTGATTTTATTTGGATACCAACTACAAATTGCAGTTTAACTTAGTTTTAAATTAACGATTTAGACACTGCATGCATTTGCTGATACCTGAAGTCTAAGGGATTCAGTACAGAGAAGAGAGCTAGCCCCTCAAACAAGTTCATGACATCTTTATGGAAAGCTTCAGACTGATGCAGAACATACAGGGCCACTAACAAAATTTGTTATCGGTCTCCTTAGTATGAGATGAGATTTCAAAGCACTCAAGCAAAACCTTGCAGTATAGCCTAGAAAGGATGGGTCACATTATTGTAAAATGTTTTGCCCTTCACAACTGAATCCATTAAAGCTGACGAAATTGGGGATCAATGGCAACTTTCTGAGGATAAAGACGAGGATAAGGATTGGGATATTGACCAGAAAGAACATTCAAAACAGTATAACAGAGCAATGCATCAATGACTGTGAGAGGTATGAGAGAACTTGATTGAAACTAGATTGCAGGAAGACTGAGCTGTGCTTGGCTTTCTGTTGGTTATATAGCAAGTAGCCCCTTCTTAATGCAAAGTACATGTGGTTAAGGCTATTCTCACTGGAGTTTAGAAGAATGAGGGGAATCTCATTAGAAATCTATAAAGGTCAAACAAGCCATTCAGGACAAATACAGGAAGGATGTTCCCAATAACCAGGATGTCCAAAACCAGGGGTCACAGTTTAGGAATATGGAGTAGGTTATTTAGACTGAGATGAAGATAATTTTTTTAATGTAAAGATTGGTGAGCCTGTGGAATTCTCTTCCACAGAAAGCAGTTGAGGCCAGAACATTGAATGTTTTTAAGAAGGGGTAAGATATCGTTCTCAGATCTAAAAGGGTCAAAGGTTATTGGAGAAAGTGGGAACAGATTATTGAGTTGGATATACAACTACGATCATTTTGAATGGTGGAATAGATTTGAAGTCACCTACTCCTGCTCCTATTCTCTATGTTGTTCTGTGAACCTGGTTGACTTTTTCTTTGCCTTTCTTGACTTTTTCTGTTGCTTCATAAACCTTTCTACATCTGTATGATTTTACACTGGATATCTTTTTCTGGTCCTACTTTCAAGTATCTGTATATATTCTACTGATCACAAGGGGCAAGAAGTAGCAGTCAGTGGGCACTAACATTAGACTAAAATAAAGAACTGCAGATGATAGACATCTTAAGTAAGAACAGAAATTGTTGGAGAAACCCAAGAGGGCTGGCAGCATCTAAGGCTTCATTCAGCAAATAATATTTAAATGATTTGAGTGAAGATTCTCATAGATAGCAACTTGAGGGAATGCTGAGGCATGTTCTTTTCACCCTTCAATAATTGTTTGTTGTTAGAGAGTTCACATAGAACTGGGAGTGCTTGAGCATCCTGTTAGGACAGTATTTTATCTGAGAGAAGTAGCATTTTATTGCAACTTCTTTCACCAAGACTGCCGCAAAATATGGAGATCGGAGATGTAAACTCCTCATTGTACATCTTGGAGGACTGGGAGGTGTATGCAGCAAGTCAGCTTGGTGGCAGGTGGGACTAGATTGGGTTGGGATATCTGGTTGGCATTGACGAGTTGGACCGAAGGGTCTGTTTCCATGCTGTACATCTCTATCAGTCTATGACTATAAGTCAACTGCACTGTGAATCTTACTGAGGATGTGAAAAGGCAGCAAGGGTGGGAGATTTTAACTGGTGGCATTGAGTCCCTTGAACCTCTTTCTCCTTGTATGATGTCAAAAGAAAAGGTGTAGATGAATGGTAGGTATTTCTTAGCATCTCTGTCTATTGTTAAAATGGTTTCAACCATGACGTGATATTAAAGCTGAAGAGAACGGTTAAGAAATTCACCTTTAAAATATTTAATATCCAAATTAATTAACTAAAAAATATTGCTTTGGCTGGGCAGACAATGAATTGCAGTTATAGTATGTGCAAGCTAATGGATGCTGGTGCGAACTATGGCATCCACATCAGCAACCAGTGTTGACTGCTCAATGAATTCTGGTTCAGATTTGATGAGCTGCATTCTAAACCACAAACACTGTGACATATCAGCAAGGGGAGAAGTACCCGGACACTATGTTTCAGGAGACAGTCACATCCCTTAGATTAAGTAAATCAAATTTGTCCATGATCAGGGATAGATGGATGTAACTGTGAATGAGACAAATATTAGGATCCAGAATTTGGCTTTGGAGAAACCTAAACCACTGCTACTATCTATAAAAGGTAAGAAGGCATTCAATAAGATGCTATATAAAAGGTTATTACAGATGAATACAAGAGATAGAGCCAAGATTAACGGGTCTTTTTCAGTTTTGAAAGATGTGATTAGTTGAAAGTGACAAAGATCAATCTGAGGGCTCAACTATTCATCTACCTATATTAATGAATAGAATGAGGGGATAGAGAGTAATATATCCCAATTTGCTGATGATACAAAAAGAGGTGGAGGGCATGTTGTAATGAGGTTGTGAAGATCTGCAAGGGGATGTAGTTAGGTTGAGTAAGTCTGCAAAAACTCGGCAGATGGAGTTTAATGTAGCAAAGTGTGAGGTCATGTTCTTTTGTTGGAAGAAACAAAAGGCAGACTATTATTTAAAGGGAAAGAGTCTCTTAAAAAAAAGTGCCCCACAGAGGGAATGTGGATGTGTTCCTGTGTATGAAACACAAAACAGTTAGCATGCAGGTGTAGTGTGCAATTAAGGAGGCAAATGGAATTTTTGACTGTAATGCTAGGGGTTTGGAATTTAAAAACTGTGAAGCCTTGTTCTCACTGCACAAGGTGTTGATGAGACTGCACTTATAGTATTTTGTACAGTTTTGATTTTTGAATTTAAGAAAGGGTGCATTGTATTGGAGGCAATTCAAAAGAAATCCACAAGGCTGATCCCTGGGATGAAAGGGTTAACTTATCAAGAGTTGTGAAACAGCTTAAGCTTTTATTTATGAGACTGTAGAAGAATTATCTTCCTGAAACATTTTCCCAGGGATTTAACTAATTAAGAATCTCAAAATTAGGGGGTGTGGTTACAAAGTTAGGAGCACATATTTAAAACTGAGGTGAGAAGGAATTTCTTCCTCCAGGGAATAGTAAATGTTTGGAACTCTCTATTCCAGAAAATTGTGCAAGCTAGATCACAGAAAATATTTGGAGAGCAAGTAGGTATATTTTTGAAATATTGGGGAGTTGAAGGTTGTGAAGATCTGGCATGTAAGAGGTGTTGAGGCCTGGAGTGAATCAGCCATGATCTTGTAGAATGGTGGGGCAGTCATGCGGGTCTGAATAGCCTACCCATACTCTTTCTTCTGTTTAGGCCTTTAATGACAATGTACTCTCTTGAAAAGCTCATAGATAGAATGAATATTTGCCTTCCAAAAGGTATGGAATCATGATTAATTGTGTACTTTTCCTCACAACGTAGATATAGGTGTGCAGGTCAGGCACACCCCAAATGCCTGCACATTGTTTTCTGTCTGTGTTATCCCCATTAAAGTGCAACACATTGGCTGTAGTCATCAACATTATAGTTCAACTATCCATGTACTCTGATGCTAGCTGCCATCAAGGAGTAGTTGCTTCTGAAGAATGTGTAATATTTGCCTATTATAACTTCTTCAAACCTAGGGGTGTTCAAAAAGACTGCTCATCTCCCACTGAATTTGACATATCCAATTCCGGCAGAATGAAAGACACAGGATCTATTATTTTAACAGTGCATTACTTGGCATGGAAGGGTATGTGGAATTTTTGCTGGGTTGAGAGAGGTTCAGAACTGTTTTCCATTTAGTGAGTATCTCCTGCAGGAACCCTTTTCACTAAGCTGCTAACATCTCCCAATTTAATCACACTATTATTTAGTTACCAAATTGCATTTTTTTAAAAAATGTATTTATTCATGGACTCCTTGCAAATCAACACTGCAAGGAAATTGAATTACAGGCAAGTCAAAATGGATGAAGACAATTATATTTTTAGTGAAACAATTGTCTTCAACCTCATGCAAGTTTAGGAGAAAATGTTGGTTGGTTCTTTGGATACGACTAGCAGTCATCTTTATTCTAAAATGACTATTATAATTGATGTAGTTCAATGGCTAATGCGATGCTGTAGCTTCAGAGAACTTGTTCATGACTGTCCAACCTTCAATTCCTTTATATTTTCATAGATGCTATTTGAGAATGACTAATCTCTCACAGGTGTCACCATGTTAGCAGCATGATGTTGAGAGAAATTTGCATTTGCAGTTGTTCAACAATTTTATCAGAAACACTCCAGCCAAAACAATCTGATGTGTTTTACAGCATCCCTATAAGGGTTGCTGTAGGACTTTCTGCAGACGTTTAAGGAATGCTATTAAATTTTGGAAGACTTTGCATAGGATAAATTCCGATTAAAATTTTCTTGATGACAAATGCGCTGCAGCTATTATCATATCATGGAACAGTGCTCACTGCTTTAATTTTGTATAAACTGTTGAAATATTTGAAATATTTAACCTTGGACCAACTGCTATGTATGCTTGGTGATAGAATCTGCAGTGTGTTTGCCAGTAACCATACTTTATCTTCAGTTCAGGCTGAATTGTATGATTTATTTAAAGCTTGCAGCTGCTAGCAGTATCCAATACAATAAACATCCCAATGAGATATCTGTTTCTAAAATGGATGTTCCATATCACTGAGACCCAGTGTGCAATGAGCAATGAATGCATTGCAATAATAAAGCAATTGGCATTGGATTAGAGAAAGCCACTGCAGGCAATAAACACACTTACCAAACAGCAAGATATCAGCACCTGTGCCTCATTAATCATTCCAAAATGTCTCTTCTGCTTTGTGGCTTAATGACAAGTTAAGATCTGTGTGATTTATCATGGGTAACATGACAGAAGTGGATTAAACCATCGTTCCTCCCTATGTAATATCACGAATACCTCAAGTAAAAGTAAATTTTCCCTTTCTTATTTTAAACATTAACACATGCTTAACAAAACCCAGAAAATCATTGTGTGACATGCAACAAATATTATTTTTCATTAATCAGCTGAATATTGTAAATCATTGGATTTCTACCTGTTATTGAATGGGCACTAATTCACCAATGTGATGTCATCATGGATTGACAATATGTTCTGACTGTTGGTGTAAACATTCAGTGTTGTAAGCTTAACAGGTCTTATGGCACAGTGGTGGTGTTCCTACCTCAGGGTCAGAAAGTCAAGGACCACCTGCCCTAGAGGTATGCTATAACGTGCAAACCGGTTTACTAGAAATAATAATTGAGTCATAAGTGGGAGTTAAATTAAATGAAATCAGTTCTTGCTCCGGCAAATCTCTGATTTTAAAATGCTCATCTTTACTTTCAAAACTCTTGATTGTCTTTCTTTTTCCTTTCTCTTTAAACTCATCCAGTTCTCCAAGATTTTGGTGTCCCTTCAATTCTGCCCTTTTGCACTTCACTAGTTTTCAAATAGCCATGATTAGCAGTAATGCTTTCAGGTGCATTCTGTTATGAAGATGTGGGTGTACGTTTAAGAGAATGAAGGGCATGGAAAGTACACCGAATGCTGGAGAATTTACAAAGTATCATTTTGATTAAAAACAAACAGTACTCACTGAGTGGCCTGGAGACAAAAACAAATTTGAATTCAGCCAATCAGTTTAAATTATGCCCTGAAAAAATATCAATTTCCAAATAAATTTGAATTGAGTATATTGACACTCTTAAAAGCCAATGACACAATCCGATCCTCTGGGGTATAAGACCGGGAAAATTGAACAATTGAGAGGAGAACTGCCGGTCTTAACATGTACCAGACTGCTTGAAAAAACATTTCTCTTAAAAGTACCTTTTCGATCTGTAACCTGTGATACAGAAATTTCGAACGAGGAGAAAAGAAGAGACAGGAAGATCTGAAGATGAGAATCTACAGCTGCCTGGTTTTGAGATAAGAAGTCTTGTTTTGTAAATCTTAATTGGGAGTTTTATCAGACTGGTACTAGAGAAGGGAAGGTAACAGATAGGTTAGAGGAAGAAGTTGTAAATAGTTGTTAGTTAATTATTCTCTGTTATACATTAAGAAATAAAGTTGTTAATTTTTAATTTAAATAGTTCTTGGCCACTCAATTTTTTATGGATGACTGCACGAGATAAATCTTTTCTGTGTTGCTGGTTTTAAATTTAGCAGAAGGGTTTACCCTGTATTCTAACAGTTCTCTGCGTGAGAAACTATTTCCTCATATCACTTTTGCTTCTTTTACAAATTACATTAATTATATACTTTCTCATTCTTGGTCCTTTCATGCGGGGAATTTTTGACCTATTTTGTCTTTCCAATCCTCTGATTATTTCAATCAGATCTCCTGTCAGCTTTCTGTTCTCCAAAGAATATTGTTCAACTTTTCTAATCTCTCTTTATATCTGAAATTACTTTTCCCTGCAAACATTCTTATAAGCTTCTTCTGCACACTCTCTAATGCCTTCATATCATGCGTCTCAGGGTGGATGAATTAACTGACCATCACACAGTGATACAGAGATCCATTCAATCGATGGGAGCAAAAAAACGACACATTGTTAGTGAAAAACAGTATACTAAGCAGGATTGATGCTACTCTCTACAGCCAAAAGAAAAAGTGCAGATAACTCTATTGCCTGCCTGCACTCAGGACATTAGGGTTAGAGAAGAACTTATAGTGGAAAGGGGAAGAGCCAGCTGTCATGGTCCATGTAGATACCAATGACATAACCAGGATAAGGAAAGATCTTCAGCATAGTCAGTATGAGGAGCTAAGCACAAATTCATCTCTAGAGTATCGTTTGAGTAACATACAAATTGATATTGTGCAATTAAGATTAAATAAATGAATAATACGGCAGCATAGTGGCTCAGAGGTTAGCACTGGTGGTTACAGCGTCAGGGACCTGGGTTTGATTCCAGCTTTGGGTGAGTGCAAACTCCACACAAGCATTCTCCTTGTGTCTTCATGGACTTTTATTGGGAAAACCATGAACAGACAATATAAAATCATGGGATCTACTCCAAAGGATGCCCATTTTTATGTATAGATGCAAAAGGTGTTCTGATATTGCAGAATCTTTAAGGGATTTCATTCTAACAAGCTTGAGGTTAGCATCCTGATGAATCACGTAAATGAATTTGTGCAGTGGGGTTTAAATTAATCGGGGGCTGGGGGAGAGGGTTGAAGATCTAACTGAAGGGAAGTTTTAAGAAAAAACAAAATAAAGAAACAAGACAGCAGAGGTTCAAGGTAGTGAAGTGGTGAATAATCAAAGTATGACAGCAGAAGAGCTAATTAGAAATAATAAGTAATTGTGGTAAAAGTTCAAAGCTTAACACTCAAGTGTGCGCAAAGTATCTGTAACAAGATAGATGAACTAACAGCAAAAATAGAAATCTATGAATATGACAGCTACTACAGAGATTTGGTTACAGGGTGATGAAAACTGGGAACACAATATTCAAGGATATTCAACGTTCTGTAAAAATAGGCAGAAAGGCAAAATAATTTGGGTAACGTTGTTAATAAAGGAATGTATCAGTATGGTGGGGAGTAATGATATAAGTGCAATAAATCATTGTGAGGAATCAATTTGGATGGAAATAAGGAAATGCAAAGGAAAGAAGTCATGGATGGGAATCATCCATAGGTCCTAATGGGTTGCCACACACAGTGAGTGAATCAGGAAATAATGGAGGTTGGAAGAAGGGCATGGCAAAAATTGTCATGGGTGATTTTAACTGCATAATGACTGGACATATTAGATGGGCAAGGTGATACAGAAGATGAATATAGAGAGTGTATTGGGAATCGTTTCTTACAGAAATATGTTGTACAACCTACCAAGGTACAGGCTATTTTAAATCTCTAGTCATGTTTAATGAGGAAGGATTAGAAATAAAATACTTCAATTAAATGATCTTTTTCAAAGATAGCAATTGCAACATCACAGAATTTCAAATCTTGTCCTTAGAACTTCATTTTGTTTCATTTGAGCAATGCTTCATAACAATGTTCCGTCTAATTTTCCTTCTGGATATATGGATCTCGGCGGTCCATGTGTGTGATGACTTCTGAAATTGGAAGTCAATGTAATAGTTAGCATGCTAATGCCGTGTCAATCACCATGCATTGAACCTGGGAGTGAGTGAGAGGGAATGTTGCTTCTTAGGTCTACCATGTTGAATAATGGGTATGTTGGATAGATAGTTAAAAGTGAAGGGTGGTGAATGGGAGGCATGGTTTGGCACAACTTGGGGTGAAGGTGGTATGCGGCTATTAGGTGCCATGGACTCATGAGTGGGTGGTCATTGGTTGGCATGGAGGGCAATGTGAGATTGTTGATAGTTGGTGTGAGGCATGAATTAACATGGTGGTGTACTATTCTATTGGTGCTTGCCAAATTAACATTGTGATCTCATTGATAAAGGAGTCAGCAACAGTAAAAAGAGATGTGTACTGGAGGAAAGTGCCCTATAAAATGGAGAATCTCCATTTGTGCCATATTAAGTGGTACAGTCGTTGGCTCAAGGTGGTCCAAAGTGGAAGAGAAGCATATCGAGACTTGCCATCATGAAAAAAATTGGAAGCCAGGTGAAAACATCGAAAGGAGCATGCTGCCATACCAATGCCCCTCCACCTCCTCCCATGACCACCACCAAGTGTAACAGAGCCTGTGGTGGCTGCAGCCTCTTATGGACTAACCCTGAGAGTGGAAAAGAGTCATCTTGTCTTTGAGGGACCACCAATGATGATAACATTTCTGTCTCATATGTCATGTAAGTACTGCAATTAACTCTAACAAATGTAATGGAAAGTGATTGATGTGGATATGGGATGAGAAGAAGAGGCTGGAGCACAGAGGGGCTACTACATTTTGATATAATGTGTTGGTCACTCAGTTGGTGTGGCATATTCTCCAAGTCAATTCATGTGCTGCCACTAGAACAGTGGTGGAGTAAACAATAGGGCAGCTGAAGGTCCAGTTTCACAGCTTGGAGCAGTGTGGGGGGGAGATCTCTCTAGTATAGACCAGGCAGAGTATACTGCGTCTGCACCATTGTAGGAAGCAGCAACGCCATATGATAGAATCTGAGGAGGGAGGGGAATGGGAACAGTTATCTGAGGAGGTGGGAAAGATATTGAGTTGTAGGTAGATGAGTCCAGAAGACCATCATGAACTTTCAAGGTCAGTGCACCTGATTTGCATTGTGAGGGTGAACTGCAGCCTGTATTTATTTCCTTTCTCTTCCCTTTTGTTGGTTGTCAATAAAAGCTTAAGTTTGGACTTACCTGAATGCTTATGCATGTGATGTACATGATGTTCCCTTACTGAACAATGGCAAGATGCAGATGACCAGTGGACACCGGGCAAGAGTAGTAGAGACCCAGAAGAGGTATTTGAATGAAATTTATCTAAGGAGAAGTAAAGTGACTTGCATGGTGATTAAACAGAGTGTCAGGTGCATGTGCAAAGGAAGACCATGCCATAGCCATCATGGTTTTGCGGCTGCTCTGTAATTATGCTATCAATGAGTGGCAAAGCAAATGTTTGTCCATATGTGCAGATGCCTCTTAAAAATTGCATGGGCTCAAACGGCAGTATTGGACATGCTGGCAATAGAGGGTTGTCTGGGAATGGAAAGAGGTCAGATGGGAATAGAATACCTTAAGGATGGCGTAGATAGTTAATAAGTTGCATTTGGTAATATATGGACTCATGGCAAGAATCATTCCAAAAACAAATCACTGCCACTCATAAAACCTGACAGGAACCAAACTGAGCCTTGGTTAAACAAGCTATTGACGTATAAGTACTCGATTATCAACAACCTCTTCAATTGCTTTGCGGATAATTGAGAGCAGGCAGATGTGATGATAATTAGCTGAAAGGTTAACTAGTCCCTTAAGCTAAAATATAAGCAAAACCTGAGAGTTAACATAAAGACACTGTAAATCTCATTTCCAGAAGACAAGTATATTGGCAATGTAAAAGGACCAAGGGCTGGATTTTCATCGAAGGGGCAGATAGCTTGAGTCAGGAAATTTCCCATCTCGGTGCATCAGCATCAGGAGGAAACTGCCCGGATGATCCACTTTTCATTCTGTGGACTGTTTGTGAAATAGATTCAGACCTTGCATTCCCAGGGTGCAGATTGCAGGTAGCCACATTTCGAGGCAGAGTTGTTAAAAGATCTTTCTCAGTTCTCTGAGAACCAGACACTTATTCAGTATTATACAGCCTAGACTATAAATTTTGTATTCTTTCAGACTTCACCTCTATCCTCAACATTTGAAATATCAGTGTGTGCACTCTGCATGCATTGCACGCAGGCAAAAGTACATTTGCAATTTAATATAACTGGAGTTGTTGAACCTATGATTCATATTCCCCCTAAATGTCTCAACATCTATCAGATTTGGATCCCCTGCTTTTGTCCTATTGAAGTGAAGCTGGTTCCCAGCCATTTTATAGTTGCATTGTGTAGCAGATGATGGCAGGGAATGTAGCTCATGGTAAACATTGTGCCCTACCTGGTTACCAGGTATACCCCTTATCATAAAATCTCCATGCACCCCATATTTTTAACTTGCTCTACCGTGACAGCACATTTCCACCAACTTCCCAAACCCACCCCCAATGCAGAGACCCACCACACAAACTTTGTCTCCGACTGTCCTCCTTGCCTCTAGAGTCCTGAAATGACAATTTAATAATAACCACCTCCTACTGTCCCCTCAACCACAACCTCACCTCCCATCACCAAACCATCATCTCCCAGACCATCCACAACTCATCACCTCTGGGGATCTCCCAACCACATCCTCCAACCTCATTGTCTGTGAACCCCCGCACCGCCCGATTTTATCTCCTACCAAAGATTCACAAACCTGACTGTCCCACTCAACCCATTGTCTCAGCCTGGTCCTGTCCCACTGAATTCATTTCTGCATACCTTGACACCATCCTGTCCCTCTTAGTCCAGGAGCTCCCCACCTATGTTCAGGATACCACCCACACCCTCCACGACTTTCATTTCCCTGGCCCCCAATGCCTCATCTTCACCATGGATATGCAATCCCTATACACATCCATTCCCACAACGAAGGCCTCTCAGCCCTTTGTTTCTTTCTCTCACGCCGTCCCAACCAGTACCCTTCAACTGACACCCTAATCCACCTGGCTGAACTGATCCTCACCCTTAACAACTTCTCCTTCCAATCATCCCACTTTCTCCAAACCAATGGAGTAGCCATGGGCACCCGCATGGGACCCAGCTATGCCTGCCTCTTTGTCGGGTACGTGGAACAGTGTATCTTTCGTAGCTACACCGGCACTATTCCCCACCTGTTCCTCTGCTACATCGATGACTGTATCAGCGCCACTTTGTGCTCCCACAAGGAGGTTGAACAGATCATCAACTTCACTAACACCTTTCACCATGACCTCAAACTGACCTAGACCATCTTGGACACCTCCCTCCCCTTCCTGGACCTCCCCATCTCCATCTCCGGTGACTGACTCACCTTGGGCATCTACCACAAGCCCACTGACTCCCACAGCTACCAAGACTACACCTTTTCCCACCCTGCCTCCTTTAAAAACGCCATCCTTTATTCCCAAGTCCTCCACCTCCTCCGTGTCTGTTCCCAGGATGACTAGTTCCATCTTAGAAAATCACAGATGGAATCCTTCTTCAAAGATCACAATTTTGCCATCCAAGTGGTTGACAATGCCCTCCTGCACATCTCCTCCACTTCCCACTCCTCTGCCCTTAAAGCCCACCCCTCCCAACACAACAAGGATAGAACCCTCCCCCCCCGGTCCTTATTTCCAACCCACCAACCTTCGTATACACTGCATCATCCTTCACCATTTCTGCCACCTACAAACGGACCCCACCACCAGCGATATATTTCCCTCCCCATCCCTATCAACTTTCCAGAAAGGCCATTCCCTCTGCGACTCCCTCGTCAGATCCACGCCTCCCCACCAGCCAACACCCTACACCTTCCCCTGTGCCTACACCTCCTCCCTCACCTCCGTCCAAGGCCCCAAGAGATCCTTCCACATCTGTCAGAAATTTACCTGTACCTCCACCAATATCATCTACTGTATCCTTTGCACACAATGTGGCCTCCTCTACATTGGGGAGACAGGATGTCAACTTGCGGATTGTTTCAGAGAACATCTCTGGGACACCTGCATCAACCAACCTGACTGCCCCATGGCTAATCACTTCAACACCCCCTCCCACTCCACCAAGGATATGCAGATCTTGGGCCTCCTCCATCATCAAACCCTTACCACCCGACGTCTAGAGGAAGAATGCCTCATATTTGACTTTGGGATCCTGCAACCACACTGGATCAATGTGGGTTTCACCAGTTTTCTCATTCCCCCCCCCCCTCATTATCCCAGTCCCAAGCCTCACCTCGGCACCATCCTCTTGACTTGTCCATCACCTTTCCTATCTATCTGATCCACCCTCCTCTCCAACCTATCACCTTCTCCCCCACCTTCATCTACCTAGCACATTTTCAGCTACCATTCCCCCAGCCCCACCCCCTCCCATTTATCTTTCAGCCCCCACCCCCTCATCCCAGCCCACAAGCCTCATTCCTGATGAAGGGCTTGTGTCTAAAGCATCAATTCTCCTGCTCCTCAGATGCTGCCTGGCTTGCTGTGCTTTTCTAGCATCACACTCTCGACTCTGATCTCCAGCATCTGCAGTCCTCACATTCTCCTCCTTAATAATGTCCACCCTGATTAGTTATGCACCCCCTTTGGAGATCACAGTGGTGGTCACTGTCATTCACCTTCACTCCATTCCCTTATCGATTACTGCATCGTCAAATCTTTTTCCACATATTCCTCATATAATGAAAGATTTCACACTCCTTTGCCTCCCACCGTAGCCTTTATTCTGATCTCAGCTTGTCTCCCACCAAATGTTTCTGTCTTCCCTCTTGCCTTGGTTTCTCCACCCTTTTTGACAGTGTCACCCCTGCTGCCCCTATAGAAATCCTCCCAAATGAACAACAGACCAACCTCCAGGACTATATTCCCCTCCGACCCAATGAGCATCCCACTTTGGATGCAGTCACAGCCTCGCTGCAGAATTAACTTTTAATCCCATAAGGCAATGTTTAAATTTTTTGCTTATGTGAATGACTCACATACTTCGCCAGTGACCCATGAATTTCCTCCTATTTTTTATGCTCCCTTTTGTGTTGTTGACCCTGTGGACCAAAGAAGAGGGTACAATTTACCCCTGCAGAGCTATAGGATCATTGACCTTGTTTCTGATTTGATTTTTTTGACTTATTTAGTGTTGTCACATGTACCTAAGTACAGTGAAACATTTTGTTTTGTGTGCAATACATGCAGATCATAATTTATAAGGACCTACAGGTCATAGGGTGTTTAGACAGAGCGAGACGTACAAGGTTACAGCTGCACAAACGCGAGATCAACATTAGATTTGAAATTAGAGAGGTCCATTCAGTGGTCTGATAACAACAGGGAAGAAGCTGTTCTTCAATCAGTTGATACATATGTTTAGGTTTCTGTATCTTCTGCCTGACGGAAGAGATCCAAAGAAAGTATTACCGGGCTGGGAGGAATCTTTGATGGTGACAGCCTTTCTGTAGCAACAAGATGGTGATCCTGTCAATGGATGGGAGGTTGGCTTTTATGATGGTCTGGTCTGTGTTCACAACTTTCTGTAGTTCCTTATGGTCCTGGGCAGAGTACTTGTCATAAGACCATAAGACATAGGAGTGGAAGTAAGGCCATTTGGCCCATCGAGTCCACTCTGCCATTCAATCATGGCTGATGAGCATTTCATCTCCACTTACCCGCATTCTCCCCGTAGCCCTTAATTCCTTGTGACATCAAGAATTTATCAATCTCTGCCTTGAAGACATTTAGCATCCCGGCCTCCACTGCACTCTGCGGCAATGAGTTCCACAGGCCCACCACTCTCTGGCTGAAGAAATGTCTCTGCATTTCTGTTCTGAATTTACCCCCTCTAATTCTAAGGCTGTGTCCACGGGTCCTAGTCTCCTCGCCTAACGGAAACAATTTCCTAGTGTCCACTCTTTCCAAGCCATGTATTATCTTGTAAGTTTCTATTAGATCTCCCCTTAATCTTCTAAACTCCAATGAATACAATCCCAGGATCCTCAGCTGTTCCTCGTATGTTAGATCTACCATTCCAGGGATCATTCGTGTGAATCTCCACTGGACACGCTCCAGTGCCAGTATGTCCTTCCTGAGGTGTGGGGACCAAAACTGGACACAGTACTCCAAATGGGGCCTAACCAGAGCTTTATAAAGTCTCAGTAGCACAACAGCACAACTTTTTATATTCCAATCCTCTTGAGATAAATGACAACATTGCATTCACTTTCTTAATCACGGACTCAACCTGCATGGTTACCTTTAGAGAATCCTTGACTAGCACTCCCAGATCCCTTTGTACTTTGGCTTTATGAATTTTCTCACCATTTAGAAAGTAGTCCATGCTTGTATAATACCAAGCTATTATGTATCCCGACAGAATGCTTTCTATGGTGCATCTGTAAAGATTGGTGAGGGTCCTTATAGGTATCCCGTTTCACAATCAAAACAGTACTGTTTGATGCTGCTATCTCTGCCAAGGTTTGCTGGATCTGGTTGGGGTGGCCTTTTTGACTGGTCAGCTCTGACCCTCCCTTCAACATGCCACCCACTTCCAGACTTTTCCCCACGAAACAGGGAGACAGCTTATTTCTTTCCTCTGCAGCATAGGTTGAGGCTTGAGGATCCAACACCATGGTGTGAAGGGTTATTACTGCAGTGTCTGAAATGATATCCAGCTGGGCTCTAAACGTAATACCAGAACATCAGAAGTCAAAAGGTGCTTCAGGTGGTGCACATTTCATTCTCCGTCATTCGGTGATTCGCTGAGTAATGTGTCCATCACCTTGCCTGCTGACATAATAAAGTAAGAAACGTCTGGTTTCTGAAATAACTCCCTAAGCTGTAGTGGAAACGATACCATGAAAAACACTTGCTGCCATTTTATTTTAATATGAAGTGTGAAAATTGCAAACTTAGTTTCTTTATTAAAATCTGCAAATAAAAGCCTTGCTTGTGCAGTTCATGAAATTAAATTCAGAAATCACAGTTTACTTTAAAATGAACGCACATCGACATCCTCCAACTATTCCTTAAACAGAAGTGTTAACACATTCATTTAATCGTTTTGTGCAGCTTTTTTTTAATTCCAGCAGTTACCTTCAATTCTGTGAGAAACATATTTTCAATTATAGTGACAGCACAGGCTCATTGTCTGTTACCTGAGGAAGTACTGATCCTGACAGTCTGAATTTGAAATTAATGTTACTCACATATCTAGATGTCAAAATCAACACTTCTGCTGGCAGATCTCCAGTGGGCCTTTGCTTTATTTGAAACACGTTATTTTCACAGTGAACGTGCGAAAGTGAATTTAGTTTTACTTTGTCGCTTGGCTGCTTTTATGCAGCTTTTGTACTGCCTCATTTCCTTTGCCTACAGTTCTTCAGTTCTTTAGGTTTATCTCAAATTCTTATTTTGCCTCGGTGTCTGAAAGAAAGACACAGCTTGCATTTATCTAGCATTTTTCACGTTTTCAGAACATTGCGAAGGCACTTCACAGACAATTAAGTCAATTTCAAATGCAGTCACTGTTGTAGCAAATGTGGCATGCAGTTTGCACTCAGCAAGTTTCCACAAACCACAATGAAATAAATGGTATAATACTTTGTTATTAGTCGTTGATTAAGTGATAAATATTTGCCAGGGCAACAGGACATTTCCCTTGCTTTTCAGAGAATGGTGAGATAGCTAACATCCACCTGAGCGGGTAGATGGCAGGTTTATGTAAGTGATCTCAAAAATGACACATCTGATACTGTAACAATCCCTCAGTACTGCCTTGGACAGTACTGTCAGCCTATAGGTTCAAGTCTTTCTATTGGTGTTTAAACCTAAAATGTTGTTATAAGCATGCCAGCTCTGAATCAAAGCTACTAGCCTCGCTGAAATTGAATAACTGGAATTATTCAAGTGAACTGTAAAAGCCAGGTCAAATGTACAGCTGTAAAACTAAAAGGAACAAATCATAGTTTGTAAATTCAAATGCATATGCTATAAATGTAAAACTAAATAATATGAATTAAGTAATTATTAAGCTCAAATACTTGACTAGAAATTTATATTTTCTTTTAACTATCTCTGTGAGTTTCCCCAAGATCTGAAAGTACTGATTCCCTACTTGGGTATAGTACAACTCACATTGTGTTTTCTACTTCCTGTTCCTCTGAAGTATCCATTGTTCATGGCATTTACAGAAGATTCTACCATGGAGCAGAAAAACAGAAAGCAAATGTTAAACCTGTTCACAGCTAGTGTCTTACCACACAGAATTGCAGCAAAACTCTCAACATAGTGATCAGGAATGTGAGCCTGCCTAATTTTCTATAATCAAACATGAGCACTGAAGTCAACTGCAATGACCCTAAAATTGCTAAAGATGATATCATCTTACTTAGCGCAGACTGGAACGGAATGTGAAAATTATTTTTCTACATAGCTCAGCCACTCAGTACATACTGAGCCATTAGAGCTCATGTTTATTTGTACAGCCAAAATGATTAAGAAGGTTATTTTGTCCAATCTATTTATATATATATAATAATATTTAATTAACATTTTAGGGATCCAAATTATTTATATTTTGAATATTTTACTGTATAAGGTTTTGTTTTCAACCCTTTGAATTCTAACGATACCAGTGGAATTTGGATAATCTCATCTCTGAATTCTGGCTACCCTGAATATCTCAATAATGCAGCATCACGCTGTCACTTTGAAGTCATAATGATAAGGATAGGAAGTAGTCAGCCTCTGTGAAAGCTATTCTGCCATTTTTAAAAAAAGGGAACTTTTGACACATCACACTGTGACAAGCTAAATATAGAAGAGGATTAGAGGGCCACTGTTTTCAGTCATGTCAGATAAGATTATATACTTGAAATGGAATGTTGCATGACCTTTTGGTACATTGTTCGCCTCTGCCTGTATTTAAATGTTAGACAATTATGACAATCAGCTCTGCTTCAAGCAAGTTAAGCAGGAAGGATGCATGCACTTTGTAAAGGAAGAGCTGCTATAAAAGAGAGTATGGTACCTGAGAAACAAAACGAGATTAAATCATTCCTTTCTTTATCCCAGATGGTATTGACAACAGGCCACTTTGGACAATATGCAATGCAAAAGCATTCAAAAATTTCTTATGTTGAAGTGGAAATTCTTGACGCTCAAACAAAGAAGCAGATTTGCATCCTGGAAAAAGTGAGTGACTTCCTTTGTTAACTGCATGGGCTAAGTCTGACTTGTCTGTGAATTAGTGTGCTCATGTGACATTCGTTGATAAAACAATCATCTTGCATGTTGTTGAAAATGTTAGCATTAAACACCTCAAAGTCCAACACTGGATACCGAAGACCCAGTGTTGTTTGCAAACCCGCAAAGGCTGTTTTTTGACTTTGAAAGACATATATTAAACTTTACTCATGGCAAAGATAAAAGATGGTGTGGTAAATATTGCATTGGTTGCAGGCTAAAGATCACAAAAGTGACACGTGGAAGACAAAATTTAAGGTAAATATGTACCTGTTTGCATCTGACTGGGAGGCATTGATTGGAACCCACTCCTAGGCCAGCTCCTAGCTTTGTTGAAGCAACAGAAGATTCACTTGGTTTATGGCTATTGAATCTGTCAAGCATATTGTCTTGTTATCATCTAATTGTTAATTTGTAAAATATGTTGGCACTATATGCTGGGGTTGCATTACCTTGGATGGTTGGTTTGCAAAACAGTGTGAAGCTGGTTATAGAATCTGTCAAGCATATTGTTATTTTGAACTTTCACAAAAGGGATAGTGTTGGAAGTAGAATGGAGCAAATATTGTGCAGTCAAATGATTTTTTAAAAAAGAAATAACATCTGCCTACTTTTTTAAAAAATGTTGGGAATTGAAACCATGAAGAAGTGCTTCCACAGAATTTACTGCTTAAACAAAAACTTTCATTGTTTCCCCGACTGAAGTTTTTGGAACTCAGGGGTCCTAATGCTGGGATGAAAAAGCCAGCATTTAAGGCTGAGAAGACTAATTTATTCATTCAGAGAGTTGGGTACCTTTGGAATTCTTTGCCACAGAAAACTGTAGAGTTCTGCCATTGAGTATAATGAAGAATGAGAGAGGTTTAGGGCTCTAGGAAAAAGAAAAGGGAGATGAGGAATAGGCAGGAATCTGGAATTGTGGTCAAAGATCACCCATGATCTTACTGAAGAGCAGAGAGACTTGTGGCTTTAAAGATTAACATGATAAATCCTGGAGAAATTCAGTAGTTCTGGCAGCATCTATGGAGAGAGAAACTCTGTTAACGTTTCGAGTGTGATATGACTCTACTTCAGAAATCACTCTGAAGGAGAGGCATATGGGATTCAATGTTAACTCTGTTTCTGTCTCCACAGATACTAACAGACCTCCTGCATTTCTCCCACATTTTCTTGACTTCTTTCAGATTTCTGACATGTGCAGTATTTCACTTTTATTTATGCGGTTATGTGCCCTTATGTTCTTGTATTCATACAACATGAGTCTGACATTGAAGCTCATTTCAAATGGGAGCTTTCCTGCTTAATGATGTGAGGTTTCCAGAGGTTTAACTCTGAAGTCGAGTAAAACTTACCTACTTTGTCTGGGAGGAGCCATTCAAGTTGTCTGTTTGTGCTTGTACCAGCCTGTTAATGCTTCGTCAACTGTTAACAATCTTGTAGTTTATGTTAGCCTGATATCTATAAGCAGGTATTAATATCTTTTAGAAATTATGGTTAACTAGCTCCGTGAGTGTTTAACAAACTGCTTTGAGGTGCTCAAGTATGTATCTCTTTAACCGAAGACTTATTACAGGTTAATCAATCACTATTTAATACTAGTAAGGCTAGCAGACTAATATTATGCGAAGGATTGGTGGCACCCTTTGCATTAGAGGGAAATCCTAACAAATCAGCTATGAGCTGAGGAAACCTCTTACGACATAGTACAAATGTGATGTGAACTGCTTCTGCATTGAAGCAATCATCAGCAGTTCATGAATCCACAGCTACCTCAGGAGGAGAGGAAAGAAAAGTTACAAAAAGTGAATACCTCTTTAAGAATTCTACAGTTTGTAAAAGGAAGCACAGGTCCAGTCAGCTTCTATAACGTCTTGTTGGCAGCAGTCAGACAGTCTGGACCAAGAGCTGAAGCACAAAGTCCCCTTTCTCCAAAGCAAACTTAGTCCAGCAAGAGCGAAGGAAAAAAAATATAAATATAAATATAAAAATTAAAAAAAATAAAGCAACTTGTGAAATCTGAAAAAAGTATAGCCATGGCTGACGAAGGAGCAGTGCTTCAAAAGCTTGTGATTTCAAATGAACCTGTTGGACCATAACCTGGTGTCATGTGACTTCTGACTTTGTCCACTCCAGTCCAATTCTGGCACCTCCATATCATTAGTTTAGACCTTAAGAGGAAGAGTGAAAATAGTCAAATTCTAGACAACGTTCTTAACTGTGAATCTGAAAGGAGGCTTAAATTGTTATATCTATTGAAGGAGCATCACTTGAACCATTTCAAATTGTCATTTAAGCTGCATGAAAATCTTTCAAAAATGTGGTCATTCTTTGAGGACATTTGTGGAACCAGCAATATAATTCATCTTATTAAAATCTAACCTTTGAAAACAGGGAAAGAATTTATTAAAACTAATCATTTTGGATTTTTTAAAAATTGTACAACCAAAGCTACTTAAAGATTCAAAAATTCTACACTACCATGTATTTCATTTATAAAGGGCACGAATTGGTTGGGGAAGGAGCATAAATCATAAGAATTATCCACCTTGTTGAAAAGGATCAGAAACTCTTACAAATCATAGAAACATAGGATCCGTTAGGGTGTGGAAGCAAGCCATTCAACATATCGAATACACACTGACCTTCCAAAGAGCATCCCACCCAAGCATAACCCCCTACCCTATCTTTCTAACCCTGCATTTCCCATGGCAAATCCACCCAGCTTGCGCATCCCTGGATGCTATGGACAACTTAGCACTGCCAATCCACCTGACATGTTCATCCTTTGACCCTAAATAGAAAAGTCTTAACAACTGTCCTCCTTCTCATTTCTTTATATCATAATCTTCAACTAATGAAGATATAACAATATAAAGAGTTTCCAGTCTTCATAGGATTGAAAACAATTTTAAAATGCTATTGAAAAATTTCTAATTTAAAGATTTACAAAACCTTTAACATTAAACTTAAATAGACAACTTAAAGTATAAAATAAAACAAAGCATTGACAAAGTTTTAAACTTTTATTAAAGCAAACAAATAAAAGCAATGTCCACTTCTATCACAAGCATTTTACTTTCTTTTTCAAAACAATGTGCAATACCCAAAAACAACCTTTAAATAACAGAAACAATGTTGGTTCAATGAGAATAGAAAACAGTACATTGTACCAAACATCTATCATTCAACGTGACATATATCAGCTGGAAGAAAATTTTGTAGGTCTCATAAAAATATTCACTGAAACCATGCACATTTATACACCAAATGAAATCAGCTACAGTGATATTTGGCAACTCTTCAATATTCCTATTGGTGAAGAAATCATTGATGTCAAAAGATTGAAAGAACTCTCATCCTTCACCCACAGGAGTGTCTTCAGTTCTGAATTCATTAAAAACAATGAACATTTATCAACAAAAAGATGACACAATAGATTGAGAGGTGCTCATTTAGGTTTTTCTTTTAACAAGTTGGGAAAGAGATGACTACTTTTCATGCCTAAATACGTGTCTTCCATCTCACAGTTTAAACAAGTCAAATATTTAATGGTGTTCCAATGCCAGCGTTTATATACTTTTTTATAGCAGAAGATGTGCAGGAAATAAAAGACACAGCAGTTTTTCCAGATGTTAATATTCAATATTCTTTCACAAGCAGGAGATCATCTACTTGTCAAAGTCAGAATGAATTTGTGAAGTCAGAGGCTAGGGAGAAGTGTTGGTGATAAACTTATTATGTCTTTATAACCAACTGCATAAAAGGTTTAGTAAGGGATAATAAATGGCAGATATTGTATAAGGTAGCCAGCCTAATATGTTTAACTCTGAAGCCTTTGTACAGCTGCACCTATTGAGAAATAGATAATTTTCTCGACTCGTGGGCTGAGCTAGTAGTTCTAGCTCTCAGTTTTCGTTGTTCTAATCTATTAATCTTACCTCTACTGCTATCAACCATGTAATGTAAGCAACTTAGTTTGGTATCTCTTTGAAGATACTGAAATCTTTTACCAAGTATAATATATTTAACTAATCTTAATGTGACCTCTTATGCTGAGTAATATGTGACTTCTTATTTCTGAAGTATGTGCCTTTTCTGAGAAAAGAAAGCTCATTAGTAGTTAATCCTGAACCACTTAATACCAGAAGTATCAAAAGTGGATAGTACAAGTATTGGTGGCAGCATATTCACTCAGAATCACATAAATGTCATAACACAGAAGGAGACCATTCAGCCCATCATTAAATGCTCATTAAATGAGAATCATTACCTCGCACCAACTTGCTGCTTGCACTTCATCCCCTTCTGTGCCTTGCATTGCATTTGTCACATAAGAAGAGGTGACAGCGTGTCACAGTTCAGAGTATAGAGCAGTTATGGGGTTGGACGAGTTGTTGTATGTTGCTGTGCGATGTCAACATCACATCTACAGCTTGTGCCATCAGCTTATGCCACAGGGACACAGCACTTGCTTCAGGCTAATGGCCAGGTGAGAATGTGAAAGGGGAAGCATGTTAATGGGGTCACAGGAAACTGTAATCAGTTAGGAGATACCATAAGAGCCACTCAAGGGTCTCTCAAATTCTCATTCAATTTATGAGGTGGACTTTAGTCGGTCAGATGTTTGTTTCTTCCAGAGCCTGGAAATATGTCACTTTGTAGTATGAGGATGGGCCACAGTTAGCCCTACAGGTCAAGCACTAACAATCAGCTATGACAGCGAGGTCAGTCAGTGTGATGTCCATCCAGAGGGGTGGACCAATTTCTCTGACAATGTCACATTGTGGTAATGCAATTGAGTGGAAGTGCAGTTATTTGATGAAGCAGGAGAGGGGTGAGGTGACCCCAGTGAGTGAGTAGGAAACAGAATGGTTTGCAGTTTGCAAGGATGAGGTGGATCAGAACTGTCAGGTAGACATGAAGCATGCAATAGTGAGAATTGTAGCCCAGTAGCCTTGAGGTGATGTGTGTGCAGTGGCAGAGTTAGGGTAATTGGTAGTTTTATGAGTTTGAGGTAGCACTTCCTCTTGAAGTGTATTTCTTTCTGTGACACTGCATTGATCCAGGCTGTCAAATGGGTCAAGGCTGCCTGTACTGGATGGTATGCCATCCTTTTCAGTTAACAGGAAAAATCACTTCCTTCCTCCCCACAACCCCATACACCAGCACTTCCAGGCCTCTGTTGGTGAACTGAGAAGCTAATTTGAATTTCTTGACATTTACTTCAGCATAACGATGATGTAATGACTGCAACAAAGTCATCCAGGTGGACCTCATGGAATAATAGTTCCCTGACTGGGGCTGTTAACCGGGTCTAATCAGGGAGCCCGGGCTGTTAGATAAGGACAAGAGTATCAGACATCCTGTTACTGGATTGGATGGAACTGGATCAGTGCCAAGCCTGTCCATAAAAGGGGACTTGGCAACAGGATACCAGCTTCTGTGAAGTTATTTCAGATGAAGTATTTTTGACTCGCAGCATCTGAAAAGGTGAGCAGTTGGTCTTTAAATATGTCACCCAGTGGCATGAAAGTTGTAAAGTCGAACAGCAAGAAGTAATTCCAAGTTTCCTGCTACATAATTCCATGAGACGGGCCCCAAAGAAGCCTACTTTCTATTTGATTGATTGATTAATTGATTTATTGTCCCTTGTACCGAAGTACAGTGAAAATCTTTGTTCATAAGCAGCACAGGCAGATCATAGTAAGCAAGGATATGCATAACAAAAGATTTAGATGGAGCCATACAGGTTACATTGTGCAGGGCGTACATGAGAGATCAATGTTAACAAGGTCAGCATTATTTGAGGCTACAGAGTTCATTCATCAGTCTAATAATGGCTGGGAAGAAGCTGTCCTTGAACCTGCTGGTGTGTGTGTTCAGGCTTCTGTATCTGATAGAAGAGGTTGTTAAAGATCATTACTGGAATGTGATAGGTCTTTGATGATGTTGGCAGCTGTTCCATGGCAGCGAGTCATATAATTGGAGTCCATGGATTGCTCCCATGATGGCCTGGGTTGTGGATACCACACTCTGTAGTTTCCTGTGATCCTGGGCAAAGTAGTCAGCATTATGCACCTGGACCATATGCTTTCAATGTTACATCTGTAAAAGTTTGTGAAGGTCCTTATGGACATGACAAATTTCCTGAGCCACTTGAGGAAGAAGTTGTGCCTTCTTGACCAGCACAACTACATCAGAAGACCAGGACAGGTCCTTGGTTACCATCACTCCAAGGAACTTGATGCTCTCTACCCTTCGGACTCAGTTCCATTGATGTAGATAGAAGGGGGTTAAGGGGAGAGTGTGTACACTCCTTCTTTTGTACTAAGGTCAATGATCAATTCTTTAGGTTTGCTGAGGGAAGTTGGTTTCATTGCACCATGTCACCAAACCCTCTAGCTTCCTTCTGTATTTTGGCTTGTTGTTGTTAGATTTTCATCCTACTATGTGGTGTTGTTGACAAACTGAAAGATGGCATTCATTCGGAATTTGGCAACACAGTCAAAATGTACAGGGAGTACAGCAGAGAACTGAGAATTATGTGAGAAAAGTTGACATGGGCCATAGCAGACCATATGCCTTTAATCTCTGTCTCAAATCGACATTCGCTAAAAATGGGGAAAATTTAACCCTTTGTGTTTGGTAGAATGACGATCTGTTTTATGATTACCAAATGAAGAGTAAAGAGCATGTGAAATAATTATTAGAATAGAAGGGTTGCAAGCATTTGCAATCTGAGGTGTAAACAGAAAATGCCCAAAATGCATATCGGTTTTATCAATTAATGGAAGTGAAAAAGATAAGTAGACTTTTTTTTATTGGAAATCTCTTATTTGTACTCAGATCAATTTTCTTCATTTTCTGCTTCAAAATTGAATCATGACATGATTCAAAGAATAAAACTCTGAACAACTTATATCTGGTAATCAAATGCCATTTCTAGACTCTGTTATATAACTAAGATGTATTTCTGTATCGCCCTAATTAAGTATTACTATGAAAATTCAGAGTAAATCCAGAGAACCTTGAGCATTCAAAAGGAAATTGAGGAACAATATTGTGCAACAATACCTCAAAGTATCATCAATAAATGTAGAAGGCATTGAGAAATAGAGGATCAAATAGTAGTCACTGAACTTTTCCTAAATTGTGTTGCATATGGGCATTGCTACATAAGGGTAGACCAATGTGGCTAATAATGCGTAATATTCTACCATAAAGATTAATTGAAATTAATAAAATGGATACAGTTAGGACAAAACTAGTTTGTTACATAAGAGAGAACAAAGAGCATTGAAATTATGCTGATTGGTCTTGATGGAAAAGGAATGAGAAAACCTGCATAGAACATAAGCACCAGCAGAGATCATTTAGGCCAAATCAGCTGTTTGTGTGCTCAGACATGATCTATCTTAATGTAATGCTGGAGTGAAAAGTATGTTGTAAACGTAGTGCACATTTTTGCTTGACTTTGGTTCTCATAGGTTTGGTTCAGAATCATTAGATACTAGTTATTTTAATCTCAGATTTCCAGCATTCACGTCAATTGTTCAAAAACCTTCTGCTCAATCTCTTTAAATATTGGTAAGAAGAAGTGAGATTTGCATTAAAATAAAAGGAATGTGCTTGTGGATCCTTGGTCTCATAATGATATTGTTTAAAGTCCATACTTTGGTGTTTGCTGTTTCTGCTGTGACAAATCCGTGCAAATATGATAGCTCACAATTATTAATAATCTGCTGACATTCTAAAGAAAACTCTGGAAAGAATAAACAAATGACATTCACAATAATGTGGAGTAAGTTTCTCACAGCTGGTCACTCATTCACACAGGAAGATGTTTAGAACTCTAGTATCATGAAAAATGCATTGTTTTTAAATGAGATGAGAAATTTGGTGGTAACTGCACAGAAAATTAAATAAGGCAATAAAGAAAATGTTGCTGTTTTATGAAGAATATTGTATGGAGAATGATTGGTATATAGAGTGGGCTGTATTCAGCCACCTAAGAGGGACACTAATCACATCACATCGCTGACTGCGTTATCTATAATATTTATGTGCACTGAATTGAAAGATGAGTTGTTTTAGCCTAAAACAAAACAGCTAGAACTCATTTGACCAGTCACATTTCATTTTATTTTTATTTAATATCAATCCAGTGATCTCGCACTCCATTTGTATTCCTACAAATAAGTCTTGTAAAACAGTTCAATGACATCTGAAAAATAATTGGACAATAAGATGACTTTGAATGTTTGATAGCTAAGGAATGTTGGGTTAAATTAACAGCAAGATGCTTCTGTTGCCATTGCAAATTGGAAAGACAATTAGTTTCAGACAATTAGAGCTTAATCATTGCATTTATAATGTAATATGAAAGAGCCTTGAAAATACCATGCACGTTGTTCCTCGTTTCAGCAAACTTATAATCACCACCCTCTCAATTTTGGTTTCTGCTACTCCACTGTTTGGATATAAAAGATGAAGCAAAAATGACACATTCCTGCACTGACCTTGGACATAATATGGAACTAGAGTCATGGGCTGAATCGTATAGGTGTGACACAATTGAATGAGAAGTCCAGCGAGACTCCTCTCATTGTTAGGAGCAACAAGTGTCAGCTTTTCACAAGCAATGTGATGAGTTTTTCACTTGGCAGTAAATTATCAATTAAGGAGGTTATTGCTTGTCAAACACCAATTTGTCTCATTAATATTTGGCTTCTCACCTTACTGACCTTGTCAAATAAGCTAGGAGGTGAGAAAACCCAACATGAAAATCAGAGCAGATACCTGACTAATTCAGCTCACCACTTACTCTGAATGACTCCATATTGTGTTCAATGAAGACACAGCCCCACAGCTTGATCCACGGGCACCAGACCAATGCCCAGCCCCCATCCAAGGACATTGGTATCTGGCACCTGCCAATCTCTCATGGCCATCCTGGCACCTCTGATACCCAGGCATTGCATTCAGGAAGCAATGCGGGTGGCTCGGTGGCTCAGTGGTTGACACTGCTGACTCACAGTGCCAGGGACCCAGGTTTCAGCCTCGGGCGACTGGCTGTGTGGAGTTTACACATTTTACCCGTGTCTGTGTGGGTTTTCTTCGGATGCTCTGGTTTCCTCCCACAGTTCAAAGATAACGCAAGTTAGGTGAATTGGCTGTGATAAATTGCCCATAGTGTTCAGGGATGTGTAGGTTTGGTGCATTAGTCAGGGGAAATGTAGACTAATTGGGTAGGGAAATGGGTCTGGGTAGGTGAATCTTCAGAGAGTGGGTATGGACTTGTTGGGCTGAATGGCCTGTTTCTACACTGTAGGGATTCTATTCTATGACTGCCATTGTTTATTATACAGAAAGGATGTTGTGTGAGGCACACAACTTTGCTTCATTATTGCCATGTAAATGTAACATTGGTCTACGCTGAATGCAGTGAGAAGTTGAGAACTTTATATCGGTCTGGGAATGAGGAGTATTGGTGAGTTGCAGGCACTCCCTTCTCAATGACATTGTGGAGGGTGGGGGTCACCTCAGCTGAGGCAACACTTTCACCAAGTTGCTGCATGGACTGACTCTGAGTGTGAAGGGAATTTAGAGATATGCTCCTCGTTACCTGTGGGCAGCATGTTTCATCGTGTGTTGAACTGAGCTCCTCCCTCATCTGGAAGGTAGACCACTGATGACTGTTCTGAGGTTTAAGAAATGCAATCACCTTTTCTGAGCCCATTAGTGATACTTTCCACCGAGTGTAATGGACCTTATCACACATGGGATGTTGGTTACTGTGGCTGCCTAACTAAGAAGGTGAAGACAGACGGAGGAGGAGCAGGACCAATGACAAGCACAAGGAGCAATGGTAAGGCCCTGCACAGGATGAGAAACATCCAGCCTGGGGAGAACTCACTTCTATTGGGCCTCATAGGAAGAGTGGAACATGCAGAAGGCCCAGAGTATTTTAACCTCGACTCAATTTCCTGGGCATGAACAAGGCACAGTGCTGATGCAGGGTCCATATGCCCAAACATGCTGTAATAGAACTATGTTGAATGCTGAAGCAAGACCTGAGGGCTGCAGGACTGGGGGAAGTCATTATATCCATGTGGCTGTGATGCGAACAGCCGCTCTGATTTTCAATGGTACTGGCTCCTTCCAGGAGATCAAAACAGTAAGTGGTGTCATCTGGACACATTCTAATCCCCCATGCTGAGGCCAGTGCTGCAACCCGGGCAGTCGGATTCGGGAACATCCAACTTTGTCAGTTGCAGAGTATTATCAGCTGCACACACGTGGCACTGAGATGCCATATCCCAACTCTGCAGAATTCATCAACAGTTAGGCATTCCCTTAATGTTTAGGTGACCTGTGACCACCTTTACCACTTTCTGAGGTGTGTGCCCAGTACTCTGATAACTGGAGGGAAGACTCTTCAGTATAATCTGGAGCAAGTGTGCCACGCCATCCTGGTGTGCTCTGCTCTGCACAACTGAGCTGGACTTGTTGGATGGAGAGGAACTGGGGGACTGGCAGCAGTTTGCCCAGGAGGAAGATGAAGACACTGTGGTGAACAAAGCTGTCCATTGTTCATGATAGAGCTCAGATGCATTGGCACTTCATGTCAGGCAAAGACTCATTGACAATTACTTCCAATGGTTGAAAGCTGGGTGTAGCAATCACAGACTGTGAATTAATCATTGGCCATGACATAGAAATCTGGTTTGCAGCCTCTAGTGGTTTTATTTGTATATGCTCTTGTGTCTGCAAATGGAAGCTCCTGTTATTCCTTGCCCAATTGCTTGTCTCCTAGACAGAGACAAGATGCTGATCTACAGTGGACATTGAGCTTAGGGTAGCACTGACTAATAGTGTGTTCAGGCAGGATGTTGCTTCAGATTCTGGATCAGTGGTGCTGGAAGAGCACAGCAATTCAGGCAGCATCCGAGGACAGGCAAAATCAACCTATAAAGCATAGGGCGAGGTGTTTAAACTGATTCGGGTAAGAAGGCAGGGTAGGCTATGTGAGGCAGATATGTTGGCATGGACAGATTTTTTTACTGCTGCATCTTCCATTGCTGGCATTGGGCAATGGCAGATTACCAACAGTGTCCAAGTCAAAGATGGCATGAACTCATGGGGTGCCAGTTTTTCCGTGGATATCCTCTGAGTGATAAGTTGTTCTGGGAATATGTGTCGTAAAAGAGGGTCAGATTTAGATGTGAGAGACACCATAGGTATGAGACAGTTAATAGTTAACTGGTTTTGCAATTTCTGTTTTTCTGGCCTTCAGGCAGAGCTCCATTTTTAAGTGTTCAGTCATTCTTTTAAGTTCTTCCAAGAACAAGGCCTTTAGTTTTCTGTAAGTTGTTTCATCCTGTCCAATGAAAGCACTAACATCAAACATGGACATCTTAGCTTTGAGAGTCTCAAAAAAACCTTCTTGTGGTAGCTGTATTTTTCAAAAGGCCAGAGCTTTTCTGGGAAGAGTTTATTTCCTCATTTCAATCTTTTTGTTTACCGTGGGTTCAAATTACATGATGACCAAGTGAGGACCAGGGTCATACCTCATCTCTTTTCTTCAGCTCCTTGTGGTCAGTTGTGACAAGTTTTATTTTCTTTTCTGTCACATACCTAATACATTCACCATGAAATGTAATTTAACCACATCAAAAACAAAAGAAAGTCAATTCTGTGGATTGCCAGTGTGAAGGACAGTGGAGTTTTATTACCCCTGCTAAAGCAAAAACAAAGGTGGGTGGGGAATCTGATACAAGAAAGTAGTTAAAATTTACAGTAATTTAAGAGTTTTTGAGTTGTGAGAGTGAGACCAGCTGCTGTCCATTTATTTATTTTTTGATTAGATTCTCTACAGTGCGGAAACAGGCCCTTCGGCCCAGCAAGTCCACACTGCCCCTCCGAAGAGCAACCCACCCAGGCCCATTCCCCTACATTCACTCCTGACTAATACACCTAACACTGTGGACAATTTAGCATGTCCAATTCACCTTACCTGCACATCTTTGGACTTAACAGTCTACTCCTTGTATCCCAAGCTGAATACTCTGCAGACAACCTTCCATCTCAAGAATAACCTGTAGAAAGTTTTGAGTTAACCCAGAGATATAATTCTGAATTTATATTATTTTATAACTTTGTTAATTTTGTCTTGAACAGATTTTTGTTCACTGCTGGACATATAACCTTTGGTTCAGCCTGGTCAGATGAATGCAGCACTGTGAGGAAGATTATGCAGGCCTTGGGTGTAGTACAGTCAATGTCTCTGCATACTTTGAGAAAAGAGTACATGACATGAAACACCTAGATAGCATACCATGGGAATTGCAATACGCAATATTGGATTTTATTTTAATTCTTGGAGTCTCTGCAAGACTTTCTCTCCTTGCATACATCTGAAAATAAATGGTGTTAACCTATACCCA
This sequence comes from Chiloscyllium plagiosum, assembly GCF_037043375.1. Lineage (NCBI taxonomy): Eukaryota > Metazoa > Chordata > Chondrichthyes > Orectolobiformes > Hemiscylliidae > Chiloscyllium > Chiloscyllium plagiosum. Next base: position 22,251,686 of record NW_028270140.1, read on the forward strand.
AGTCTCCTATTGGTTTGTTGAGTCATGCAGCAATAATTATGAAGAATTTCATTGCCTTTGCAGCATGCAAACTGACAATTACATTTACTGTATTGCCATAGTGACTATACTTCAAAATGTACTTCAATAGCAATGACATTTTCAAAGGTTTAGTATAGGAGCAATTTGCTTATTTTTCATTCATCCTTCTCACCATTATAATCTCTAGTTCTACAAACTCCTGCCCTCTTTTAAGTCTTTCTTCCTTTGCAGCCCTTTTCTAATGACCAAACAATTCTTGCCCCTGTTTTCAAATTAACCAAGGGCTCACCTGACACCATCTTTGCAGTCTTGTCTACTCCTAAATTCCAAGATGTGCTCTAATATCTTTGCAATCACATAAATTCCAAATTCTCACATCCATTCTTTTGACCATATCTTGAGAAAGTGAGGACTGCAGATACTGGAGATCAGAGCTTAAAGATGTGTTGCTGGAAAAGTGCAGCAGGTCAGGCAGCATCAAAGGAGCAGGAGAATCGACGTTTCGGGCATAAGCCCTTCTTCCGAAGAAGGGCTTATGCCTAAAACGTCAATTCTCCTGCTCCTTTGATGCTGCCTGACCTGCTTTGCTTTTCCAGCAACACATTTTTAAGTTTTGACCATACCTTGGCTTGCTTTGTCTTTTTCTTCTACTTCTGATTGGTATTTGCCCTTACCTTTATAAGAATACTTTTATACATTCATGTGATGAGGGTCTTACTAGCTGGACCAGCATTAAGTGCTAACCCTCGTTGCCTTGAGACGTTAGCAACGAGCTGCCATCTTGAACCACTGCAGTCCATCTGCTGTGGGTAGACCCAAGACTCTGCTTGTGGTTGTATTACAAAAAGCTCTGTATAAGTACAAGCTTCAAGAAGAGAAAACCTACTTCATGAAGAAAAATATTGCAAGTTGTTTTAGAGTTGGGATTCAGAACTACAGTGTATGATTAGGAGGATTAGAAAAAATGTAGGCACAAGTTTTGATGAGCTGAGTCATTTATTTTTAATGGTATAAGCTTACGTATGAAAGCTAAATCAGCTTAGGATTCGTACTGAAATTGAGACAATGTACAAGCAGATCTATACATTTATATTTACATTTATATTTATAATCTATATCTGAATTATTTACCAAATCAGTCAGTTCTCAGCAGTTATCAACTAATGACTGAATCTTGATGTTATCAGATGAGTTTTTCTGAATTGTAAGACTATTGTCTTGTGATCCTTATATTTCAAATATCACATCATCAATAGGTGGCAATGTCTCACCATCTATGTTTCATTCTCACTGGAAAGTTGGTGACAATTTATTTCTTGTTAATAAAATATAAGACTTTTTTAGGTTATAAACATCACACTCTGTCCAGACATGCTGTCTCCAAACTAGCAATTTCTTTTAATGCATTTTCTTTTTCATAACTTTCAAAACAGGCAAATGATTCTGTTATTTAGCTTTGATCTGCAGAATTCTAGAATCCTTATGTAAACAACTTAAGACTTTTTGAGATTTCTTTAGTTCTGAGGAATGGTCATATTGGAGTCAAAAAATTAACTCTGTTGTTCTCTCCACGAGTGCTGTCAGACTTTGTTTTTATTTCAATTAACATCCTTAATCTGCATAAAACTTTAAAACTTAGTTCCAGCATTACAATGCTCCTGTTTGTAACTGCAGGTAGCTCTTCTATAACACACATTTATTAAACACAATTTGTGTGTAACGTGATTTGCAAATTGCCGACCTTCTTTTATAAGTTGAACTCCTGTTTGCTGTTACGCGATTCTCATCCCTGGTACTAGGTGTCGCGGTGTGTGGAGGACTAGATTCCGCGACGGCATTTCATGATCAGTTGACCCATGCGCTTTCTTGTGAGGATGTCCGTAAAAGGCATCGTGAACTGTTTTGTGCTATGAACTTGGAAAAGCATCATGAAAATGTCTCTACAGCCTGAGGACAAGATGCTGGGAGCAGTCTGTTAACTTAAAAAACTTAAACAGTTGAGATGAGAGTGAAATTTCACTGGAATTGACTAACAGTAAAAGGACAATATTGAAGAGTAGTTTGAAACTTGGCTTTGTTGTTTATATTAAGAGCTTCTTTTCTCTCTTTCTCTTTGTTTAAAAATAGTCTTTGGATGTTAAAGAATATCTGCAAACTTATGTGAATCTGTTTCAGTGACTAATCACTATGGTAATCAACTGCAAAAAATATGAGTAGGGGGGATTGGATATGGTCAGCCAGCTGCTCAGGGTGGTCAGAGTCAGGAAACTCTGCACACAGTGGGTGAGGGAGAGCTAGGTGGGTGGCACTTTTTGGTGCTTGTGCGGAGATGTCCTGAGGGAGTGAGTAGGCCGTGCAGAAGCGGTTCAGAGACAGTCAGGGTCAGATATTAGCAAGGATGAGAGTGAGTGGGGAAGATGTTGCAGGAAATGGTGGGTACTTTCGCAGAGATTGATACCTCACGCTCACTCTATGGGCAGATGGTGGCATTTCACTGGCTGAGTGGAGAAAGTCATTGATCTTCTTCCCACATTCTGTGCATTCCTTCCGATGGTCAAGACTGTATTGGTCTGGATGGCAACCCTGGTGTAGGTTGGCGTCGTTCCAGTAGGATCATGTTCTCTGTTTGCCTGGGAGAAAAGGACATCCTGCCTTTGCATCACCGCATCCCCATCATCACCTCCCAGCCAATAAAGAGAGGCACCTTGACTGACAGCTCTTGTCGGGGTGCACAATATACTTTTAAATATGATGCTGCACTATGGATGTACCATGGGATATCCAGGAAGTGGTGAGTTGTTTTGGCAATGTCACATGGTATGATGGTGCTAGAATGTGTGAGACGTGTACCAAAGGGTGGGGTAGGTAATAAATCAAGTGGGTTTTGTAAAATAAGGTGATTGATGACCCCAAGCACCTCAATGTGAAACCCTCTGAAAAACTTGGTAAAACTGACACTTAGCAAAATAAATTAAGATTCAGCCCTTGATCTATGAAGGCAGGTTTCATTCTGGGATCTGACTTGTACAGTGTTACTGTTGTATGGGATCAGAAGACTGGCTAGAATATAGTGCAGCCAGCAGGCATAGATGCCAATGGAGAGTAATACAGTGCTATACAGCAGGTCAAAATTTACTTAGACTGTGCTTTTGTTTGTGTTAGGCTAACTATCATTTTAGTTTACGATTTTTACTGGTATTTTTAGTGGTTCGTCCCCTAGCTCTGTTTTTCCCATAGGTCACATTATTTCTATTGCACAATTTTATATAACACTGCATCAGATAGGAATACAACTACAGCATTATAGGAGAACTATTTGTATATGTCAGCAAATGCATCAAGCTAATTTGAAATGTTTATGCCATTTTCAGTAAACTGAACTGATCAATGAGAATGTTATTTATGAGTGGCATTATTGTTATTCCTTTGTGACATGTGGGTATTGGTGTAGGTCAGCATTTATTGACAAATCTGTTTGGCCTCAAGAAGGTGGTGGTGAGCTGCCTCCTTGAATTGCTACAGTCCATCAGCTGCATTCCTTGTACAGTTAGAAAAGGTTTTTGATGCAGTGACTGTGAAAGAATGCTTTTTAATACTAAGTCTGGATGGTGTGTGGGTTGGAGAGGAAATTGCAACTGGTGACACTCCCATGTATCTGCTGCTTTTGGCCTTACAGGCTCTTGAAATTCTCAAACGTATCCTCAGTCACCAGAGATGTGTTAGAGTGAAACTCCAGACAACAGATTCATGTGATCCCGCATCAAATTTGCAGTGGGATGGAGGGAGATTCATCAATGATTAAGGTGGAATTACACAGACTTTTAGCAGAAGGCATTCTTCTGCTGGTCCCAGTCTCCTAGTTAATAACAGAATAGAAGGGCAACAGACATAGCTTTACTGATAGCGCCCCCTTCCCCCTCCCCAGCACTCTTCTCAGCTCCATCAGTGTTTCTAAATGTGAGGGAAAATCTCAGAAAATTGCCAGATTCAGCTTCAACTGTGATTTCCATCTTCGTGTCTGCATCTGTTCAAGTTAATGTTGTCATAAACTGAGGAACATAGGGCGAGTGCTTTGTAAAAAATAATTTACAGCGCAGAAACAAGCTGTTGAGCTAACTAGTCCACATGGTGTTTATGTTCCCTTCAATCCTCCTATTTTTTCCTCATCTAACTACATCATCATAAACTTCTATTCTATCCTCCCTCAATTTTTAACTTGCTTCCCCTCACGTGTATCTATGCTAGACAATTATTGCTCTTCCTGTGGTAATGAATTCTACAATCTCACCAATCTTTTTGGAAAAAGAATGTACTTCTGAATTCCCTAATGGATTCCATGTTGGCAATATATTGATGGCTTCTTGATAAATAAGGATGGCATAGTGGCTCAGTGGTTAGCACTGTTGCCTCACGACATCAAGGATCCAGGCTTGATTCCACCTTTGGGTGACTGTGTAGAGTTTGCACAGTCTCCCCATGTCTGCATGGGTTTTATCATGGCTCCAGTTTTCTCCCACAGTCTAAAGATGTGCAGGGTAGGTAGATTGGCATGCTAAATTTCCCAGAGTGTCCAGGGATGTGTAGGCTAGGTGGATTAGCCATGGAAAAACATAGGGTTTACAGGAATGGGTCTGGTGGGGGTATGCTCTTCGGGGGGGCCAGTGTGGACTTGAAGGGCCAAATGACCCGCTTCCACATTTTAGGGATTCTACAATATATTCTTCCAAGATTAGACATACTCTTTCTGTATGCACTCTGCCAAAGTGTTTCACAACTCTCAAGACCTTTATTAGGTTATTCCTCTGCCTTGAAGAGAAAATGAGGTCTGCAGATGCTGGAGATCAGAGATGGAAATGTGTTGCTGGAGAAGCGCAGCAGGTCAGGCAGCATCTAGGGAACAGGAGAATCGACGTTTCGGGCATTAGCCCTTCTTCAGGAAAGGCTGAAGAAGGGCTAATGCCTGAAACGTCGATTCTCCTGTTCCCTAGATGCTGCCTGACCTGCTGCGCTTCTCCAGCAACACATTTCCATCCCTATTCCTCTGCCTTTCCTTTTTAAAAAGGAGAATCGAGCTGGCCAATTGTTTCCTGATCTACAGCATTTTGTGGGTCATTTTGTCACATTTTGTTGATTGACATCCAAAATTAATTTGCCTTGACTCAAAAAAAATGGCAGCATAATTTGTAATAATGTTGAACTGACATCTGGCTCAGTTCAAGCAGATTGTTTTTGTTCTTATCAAAAATTAACAGAGCATCATTGGGTTTCCTTTTTCTTTCCCACATTCACATGGTTGGTAATTGTTAAAATAAGATAAAAAGACTGCTATTACTTGAAATATAGAACTGTGAATGAATCAGTGGCAGAGTGATTTTTCATGAAGAAACATTATGCTTATTCCTGATAATCAAAAGCTTGAAATGTAAAGCTACCATGGTACAATTGATATCATTGAAAAACGCATCCACATTTTTAAACTATGTATGTATAATGTTGATAATAGTAAGTGACAAATAATTTTTCATGCTCATATAATTACTTCCAGAATTTTAGAATAACTGAAATGATACATATGGCATCACCGTAGATCAACAAAGGAGGAAATCATCTATTCGTACCTGGTCATAAGCATCATTAGTCAGAGCATTAGTAATTAATGGTGCAGACAGAACAAGAATGACTCATAAATATGATTAATTTAGATTGCTTTGGGTGAACTGAGGTAGGATAATGCATGATTAATACTTCACAGAGCTCAGTGTTTTGATGCATTTATTCCCACAAGTGAGACAATGCTATCATAAACCTCACAAGTGAAAATAAAACTCAAATCCCAAAAATGGTCCTGAAGTGCTTTATTTCTAAAGGTGAGTAAGGTGTTTTTTTTTCATAATTAAATGTTAAGCTCTCCCCTAACATTGGGAGTTTTACGCAGTGAAATGAATCTGAAATAGTGCCCTGTGAAGATGCGTCATCAGAAATTATTCCCATGACTCTTTGTGGTTTGTTTATCAAAGTTCACGAGCAGTCCATTTTAATTTGATCATGAAGAAGAAAAGCTACTAAACTTTTCTGGCTAGCTTGTGAAATGTTCATCAGTTGGACATTGAGTTATGAATGATTAAAGAAACATAAAGGAATTGAAATTATTTTGTGTTGTAACTTTTAAAAGTAGGTGTGTCCGGAGACCCTCACCATTTTCTTTTATTTTTCTAGTTGTTCTCTTTGCTTTGATGAAGTTAAGATTGAGAGGAGGGTTAGTTGAACTTTGAACAACTGTGTGTTTTGAAAGAGAAAATGAGCTAAGGCGAATATTTGCTGTTGGTGACTGACCGAGAACAAAATGCAACTTAATTACTAATGTAAGGAACACTGTGGATGATTCAGCGCCATGTGTCGCTATGTCCAGGGCTGGTGGCTGGTTGGATGTTGATTGGTTGGTCAGGGGAGGACCAGTACTGACCAGCCAATCAGAGAGTACATAGATTTTATTTTAAAAAAATAAGTGAAAGCCTGTTCTGACTGGTTTTGGCAAGTGCACAGTGATTTTAGAAGCTTTCCAACTGACTGCTCTATTTTTACTCTCTCTAGTTTCTATTTAGTTAAAGAATTGCTGAATATTTTGAGAAAAGAATTCCAGTTTGTAAGAAATAAGTAATTAGTTCTGGAAGTCCACAGAACTGTTCACATTCACCAGTGACTTTGAATTTGGATATATATTTATTTGTCTGTAAACAACTCATTATCCAAGGATTGCATGAAGGCATTGCATCCATTACTGGAAATTGCTTAACTGAATGGTCAAATTACAATTCTTTTAAATTTATCTTTTAACAGTGTCTGTGGGAAATGAGTGGGGGAATATGATCAAAGAAGATTGGGCTTAAGTCCTGGATTTTAATTTTACTTTGTTGTTTAGCTTGGTCATATGGAAGTTACAGTATTAACAATTTTTAACTTTTGTTTAAATTATAAGCTCAGTGCTTAAGATCTGTTCTTTTTAAAATTACAGTTAGGAATAATTAAGCAATTTTAAGGGTCATTGAGTATTGTAATTTCACGATATTGTGAGCCCAGTGATAGTAAGACTGTTTTGGTTTGACTTGCTATCCCTGGTTGTAATTTTTGTCACTGACTTTCATTAAATTGAACAGTAAAAATAATCAGGGCCACGAATGGGGGCCCTTTCTAAGAATCAAACAGGAATTTGGTCAATACGTAAAAAGCCTTTCAATTATATCATGGAGATGATTCCCAATAAGCATAAATAACATAGTGTGGGTAGAATCACTAGATGGATAGAAGATGGAAAGTAGAAAGACTTTAAAGAAAAGTCTCTCAAGAATGTAGCAATAAGACTAGAGCCTGGTATATCATAGATCACCATTTATAAGAATATTTAGCTTGAACATGAAGTAGGCTGATTACAACACTGAAGACCAGTTGTGACTTAACATTTTCTTTGATTGGTTTGTCTTCAAGTAAAATTCATAATTGTGGGTGCAAAGCCACAAGATAATTTGGGAATGTCCACTGATCTTGCAGTCTGAAATATTCACATTATTGGAAAACATATAATATTTGTGTTCCAATCAGTCATTTAGCCTCCTTTTTTGAAGTGAAGAACACAGATACAGTTAAAAATAAGGTTAAACCAAACAGCAACTTGTATTAATAGAAAAATGGAGGAAGATATCAATCACTGATTTGAAAAAGAAAGTATTAGGAGCAGTGGGAAAAAAAATGTTATGAAAGCTCTTATGTGGCAAGAAAGTAGAGAAACAGGAGAAATGGAGGAAGAAATTCTCAACCATAAGGATGGACTGCTGAAGCCAATAGTTATGTGATGGCATCCTGTAAAAGAGGCCTAATTGAAGTCAAGCACAGAGAGCATGTGAGGGCCAGTTGATACAGGGGAATGTTGTAGTGTTGAAGTGTACAGTGCTGAGAGATATTCTAGCGATAGGGAGACTATGAAATGATTTCAACTCAAAATGAAATTTTTAAGTTGGAAATATTAAGGGAGCAATGCCAATGTAGATTGATGAAATTAGCAGTCATGGAGGGCCGAGACTTGATAATAAAGTACAAAATAGGCAGCAAAACTTCAGATGAGCTGATGTTTGAGTGAGAAATGCAGCTTTTTATGAAAATGTTTTTATGTGGTATAATGAGGCTTATGAAATTCATGATGTGCCTGATCACATGACTCTGAAATCAGTTAGAAAAAGCACACCAGGATGGAATGAGCATGTGAAGTGAGGATTGAGAGACGATGTTAGAAAGCTGTATTTGAGGGCCTTTTCTTTTTAACCACGTATTGCAGTGAAGCACAGAAGGGAGCACAAAACAAGATGTACAGATGTAAGTAATATACAGTGTATGTGGAGTCATATAATGATAAGCAGCACTAAGCCTCTGGCACAGCATATGCACAGACATTCAAAGCCTGAGATACACCAGAACTGTATTTCAACGTGCAGGTAGCTGACTTAAAGCACAAGATAAAGCACTAGGCAAATGACAAAAATATGATTTCAAAACACGAGTTGTTCAATTTTTTTTATCAGTTACTCAGTTATCTGTTTCACCACATGATTTGTTATATTGCAAACCTTCTGAATGCTTTAGCAATGATAAAGTTAAACGCTAAAACGATGAACAACATTGTATCTGTTGACGTTAAAAGTTTTATCGTTGAATACCACATTCAGAGGAGGCCATATTTTGCAGAATTGTTTGACATGGATCTTCATGTCCTCCATCTTCTCATTAACCTAATACTCTAATCAGTAAGGATGGCTAACTTCTTCATTATTAACCTGCAAGAAACACTTCGCCAAATTATCAAGGATTTTCTCAAGATAGAAACTCCTGGAAGCATACTAAAAGTAAAAGGTTTTCCAAACAAATAAACTGCCAGCAAAGTGACAAGTGAGAGTCAGAATGAAGCCATCACTTCACCAAAAGCAGCTAATAGCCTGGCTCTGCAAAACAAGATGTTTTCAATGTTTTAGCATGAGTTTGACATTCCCAGTTATCTGCCAAAAGTATCAGATAAGTAAGTCTGAACACAGATCAGATTGTTTGATGAAGCCATGAATGAAAAGCTTTTGTGGGGAAACTGGACCACAAACTAATGTCTTGCTTCATATTTTACAGATTCTCCCTTCATTTACAATTGCAGATGTCAAGCACAAGTTCCACAAAATTTGTAAGTAATGCTTTTAGATGTTGCACTAGGATTTTAATAAAGGGGCACTATCGATTCAGGAACTATCTCCTGTCAGTTTGATTAAACTTTCACGGTCTGCTGGATAATCCCCTGGTAAACTTTTTGAGATGCCATATTGCAGTAAAACTCAGAAGGGAGCACGTAACAAGGTTTATAAAAGTGAAATTGGAAATTACGTGTTGTATATATTATATATTATAAAACATATGGGGAAGAATTTTTCCCCCTTTCACACTTTAGTAAGTTTGGAGATGACACCAAAATTGGAGGTGTAGTTTTCAGCGAAGAAGGTTACCTCTGAGTACAATGGGATCTTGATCAAATGGGCCAATGGGCTGAGGAGTTGCAGGTGGAGTCTAATTTAGTTAAATGTGAGGTGTTGCATTTTGGAAAGACAAATCAAGGCAGGGCTTATACACTTAAAAGTAAGGTCCTGGAGAGTGTTGCTGAACAAAAAGACCTTGGATTGCAGGTTCATTGTTCCTTGAAAGTGGAGTAACAGCTGGAAATGATAATGAAGGAAATGTTTTATATTGCTTTTCTTTATCGGTCAGAGCATTGAGTACAAGAGTTAGGATGTCATGCTGCAACTGTTCAGGACATTGGTTAGGCAACTTTGGAACATTGTATGCAATTCTGGTCTCCCTCCTATAGGATATTGTGAAACTTGAAAGGGTTGAGAAAAGATTTACAAAGATGTTGCCAGGGTTGAAGAGTTTGAGCTATAGGGAGAGGCTGAATTGGTTGGGGCTGTTTTCCCTGGAGTGTCGGAGGCATGGATAAGGTGAATAGACAAGGTCTTTTCCCTGGATTGTGGGTGTCTAGAACTAGAGGGCATAGGTTTAGGATGAGAGGGGAAAGATATAAAAGGGACCTAAGGGGCAACCTTTTCACACAGAGGGTAGTGTGTGTCAGAGGAAGTAGTGGAGGCTGGTACAATTACAACATTTAAAAGACATCTGGATGGGTACATGAATAGGAAGGGTTTAGAGGGATATGGGCCAAGTGCTACAAGTAGAACTAGATTAATTAGGATATCTGGTCAGTATGGACGATTTGGACCAAAGGGTCTGTTTCCATGCCATACATCTCTATGACTCTTTGGCCTCTAAGCTAACTGCAACAAGCTGTATTTTAGAGAAAAGGTTTTGCTTTTCCTTTTTTGAGTTCTGTGACTTCAAAAATGAAAAAAAAGGAACAGGCTTTCTTGTAATTTTGAATCAGAAGGAACAACAACAGATTATTTCTCACAGTAGCCAAAAGAATTGCTACAAACATCCATTCCACCTACACTCATACTGACAGACAATAAAAGATGACATCCATAAAGTTAACACAAACTTAAATTGCTAATAGTGAAAAGGGAACATGCTCCCTTGTTCACACACTCCTTAACAAGCTGGTTAAAATGTTTCAGGCCTAAAGATTTCAGTTTTGCTTCACTGGAGACAATGGAAGGTGAAGGAAGTTTCACTTCTTAACATAGATGAAAGTTTTGTTAAAGTCCTGCAGGAAACAAATGTAATCTAAAGTCAAAGTGAAGAGCTCCTCTTCTCTGTCTAAGATAATTTGATGCAGGCTCCTCTCTTGTTTTTGGTGACAGATTGCTTCCCTCTCATGTTCATAATGTATACTATTCCATAAGGCTGTTCTTGTAGATTGAATGTGTATGTGCTCTTTCTCACGCTCCAGCAAGATCCAGTCTTGTGACAACACTATAATTGCACTGTATTGTCCATTCAATATGTTGAAACCAATGTAATGGACACACAATGGGGAAATGTTAGAAAATGAGAAAGCAACCTCTGGTAGTCTGGAACTATATGGCTTTCATTTTAAATTTAGATTGAACATAATGTGAACAAGTGTGAGATTATCCATATTGGTTGGAGGAACATAGTTGCAGCCTATTTCTTATGAAATGAGAGATTGGAATGTGTTCATATCGAAAGAGACTGGGAGTCGTGGAGTCCTTATTCAGAAGTCACTAATGCTTGCATGCAGGTGCACAAAACCTTAGCCTTTATCACAAGAAAAATTGAATGCAGGAGCAAAGAGGTCTTGCTTAAATAATATAGAACATGAGTGAGGCCCCACTTGAAGTTTTGTGTGCAGTTTTGATCTCTTAGTCTACAGAAGAATATACTTAACAGAGAAGGAGTGTAGAGGAGATTCACCAGACTGATTCCTGCGAAAGTGGGGACTGTTTGGTGAGGACAGACTGAGGACAGTAGGCCTCTATTCTCTGGAGTCTAGAAGAATGAGAAGACATCTCGTAGTTACTTACAAAATTCTTAAAGGAATGGACAGAATTGGTGCAGAAGGATGACTTTGCAGAGATGTACATATGATTAGTGGCCTCTTTTTCATGTGCCATACTGTAAAGTTCCAAGTTCATACTTCTAATTGGCAGAGACAAATTGTGATTCAAGACCATGTCATGCCATTAAGAGAGACTCAAAGCAGAGGTGAGATAGTGAAAGTGATAACTGAAAATATTTGGCACAGTCGAACTGTGCCATACATATGTAACTCTACAAACAATTTGCTAAGCAGAATATGCAGAAAGCAAAATGCAGTTCATCTGACCATCATTTAAGGTGCAACTGTCAACATGACTAAAGTACTGGATCCTCGAATTCTGGAATCACAAAAAGAGAACTCTTAATGATATTCTCAAGACATTGCAAAATAATTTGATGCCTATGAATTTTAGAATCATAGAGTCACACGACCTGAAAACAGACTCTTCAGTCCAATTCATCCATGCTGACCCGACAACCCAGTCTGATCTAGTCCCACTTGCCAGCATTTTGCCCATATCCCTTCCTATTCATGTACCCATCCAAATGCTTTTTGAAATGTTGTAATTGTACCTGCCTTCTATAGGAAGTATGTTGTTAAACTTGAGAGGGTGCAGAAATGATTTACAAAGATGTTGACGGGACTGGAGGGTTTGAGCTACGGGGCTTTTTTCACTGGAGTGTTGGAGGCTGAGGGGTGACATTATAGAGGTTTATAAAATCATGAGGGATTCGGATAGGGTGTATAGGCAAGGTCATAGCCATGATGGTCGGCGCAACATCGAGGGCCGAAGGGCCTGTACTGCACTGTTATGTTCTATGTTCTATGTTCTTGTTCCTAGGATGGGGCAGTCCTAAACTAGAGGGCAAAGGTTAAAGTGAAAGAGGAAAGATTTAATAAGGATCTGAGGGGTAACTTTTACATACAGAAGTTGGTTCATTAATGGAATGAGCTGCCAAAGGAGGTAGTGGAGGCAGGTACAATTAGCTCAAATTCTCCAGTCCCGACAACATCTTTATAAATCATTTCTGCACCCTCTCAAGTTTAACAACATCCTTCCTGTGGAAGGGCAACCAAAATTGTATGTAGTGTTCTAAAAGTGGCCTCATCATTGTCCTGTGCAGCTGCAAGGTAACATCCCCACTACTATACTCAAAGGTCAAAGCAATGAAGGCAAACATTTTCTTCTCCATCTTGTCTACCTGCAACTCCACTTTCAAGGGACGATGCACTTGCGCCTTTGGTTGGCAACACTCCCCAAGGTCTTATTACTAACTGTATAAGCCCTGCCCTGATTTGCCTTACCAAAATTCAACACCTCACATCTATCTAAATTAAACTCCACGGGCCACTGGCCCATCTGATTAAGGTTCCATTGTATTCTGAGATAATCTTCTTCACTCTCCACTCACACCACCTATTTTGGTGGCATCTGCAAATTACTAACCGTGCCTCCTATATTCACATCCAAATCATTTATGTAAATAACAAAAAGCAGTGGACCCAGCACCGATCCCTGTGGCACATCACTGGTCACAGACCTCCAGTCTGAAAAGCAACCCCTCTATCGTCACTTTCTGTCTCCTACATTCAAGCCATTTTACTGGGAAGCTAATTGCATGATAAAAAAGGGAAAAAAACAAATCTGTGGTCAGATTGTATTCATTTTGAATCGAGTCTCATTCTGATGTAGTGGGTAAATAAGGTATTTGATTTAAAGATTATAGAGTCATAGAAATGTACAGCATGGAAACGGACCCTTCAGTCCAACCCATCCATGCCGACCAGATATCCCAACCCAATCTAGTCCCACCTGCCAGCACCCGACCCATATCCCTCCAAACCCTTCCTATTCATATACCCATCCAAATCCCTCTTAAATGTTGCAATTGTACCAGCCTCCACCACTTCCTCTGGCAGCTCATTCCATACACGTACCACCCTCTATGTGAAAAAGTTGCCCCATAGGTCTCTTTTATATCTTTCCCCTCTCACCCTAAACCTTTGATCCAATACTAAGGTTACACTGACTTATGTGATTTCAGTCATTGAAGAAGAATAGGAAAAAATTGCATTTGGAAGGTATTTTCAACAATTACGACAATATATTTTATGCCCAATTAAGACACTGCAGTAATGTAGGAAGCAGGGAGGACAGAGTTGCTCATGATGTCACATTGCTTGGTAACATCGCAACTTCTCAAGTATTGAAGTAGTCTGCATTTGATTTGATTTGATTTGATTTATTGTCACTTGTAGATAAATACAATGAAAAGCTTTGTTTATGAGCAGTACAGCCAGATCATAGACAGCAAGAGCATGCAGATCATAGGGTGAAAAATAAAACTTGGACACCACACAGGGTGTGCACTAGGCAAGAACAATATTAACAAGATCAGCGTTATTTGAAGTTAGACAATATTCATCAGTCTGATAATGGCACAGAAAAGGCTGTTCAAAACCTGCTGGCGCATGTGTTCAAGCTTTTGTATCTTTTGCCTGACAGAAGAGGTTTTAGGAGATCATTACCAGGGCATTTTGGTTCTTTGATGATGTTGGCAGCCTTTTTGTGGCAATGAGCCAGAGAAATGGCGTCCATGGATTGAACATCAGCTTCTATAGTTTATTACAGTCCTAGGTAGAGCAGCTGCCATTCCAGGTTGTTTTGCACCCAGACAATGTGCTCTCAGAGGTACGCCTATAAAAGTTGGTGAGGGTCCTTATGAACATGCCAAGGTTCCTAAGCCACTTGAGGAAGAAGAGGCATTGTTGTGCCTTCTTGACTGTTGCATCCATGTAGAAAGTCCAGGAAAGGTTGTTGGTTATTATCACTTCTCAGAACTTGACGCTCTCAACCCTCTCAACATCCGCCCCTTTGATTTAGAAGGGATGTCTTCTCCTCATTTCTTTCTGAAGTCAATTATCAGTTCTTTTGTTTTGCTGACATTGAGGGAGAGGTTGTTATCATTGCACCACATCACCAAGCCCTCTATCTTCTTTCTGTATTCTGACTCATCATTGTTTGATATCTGTCCTACCACCATGGTATCATCAGCAAACTTGTTGATGGCGATCGTTCAGAATTTGGCAACACAGTCGTGGGTGTATAGGGAGTACAGGAGGGGGTTGAGAACACATCCTGGGGGGCTCCAGTGTTGAGTGTTATCGTAGAGGAGGTGCAGTTGTCTATCCTCACATAAAAGCACTCAGCTTTCAGGCTTGGACCAATAATTAGGAAAAAACATTCACATCACACAAATGCCAGAAAATGAACTCCAGCCAGCATAGATCCTTGATACTCAATGGCATTATCGCACCACTAATAATCTCACCATTAGCATTCATGGGATTAACTTTGACAAGAAAATTATCTAGACCAGCCGTATAAATATTGTGATTCCAAAGCCAGGTCAGTTTTTGGAAGATTAATGTGATCCATGCTAATGGGCCTCCTGGCTTGCCTAGTCATATGGCCTTTACCACAAGGCTCCCATCTTGCAATCAGTTTCAAGCAAGTCATAGTACAGCTCAGAATGCAGTCCTGAGAGCATGTACCATAGTGTTAGAAAGGGAGTTGACACTGAATATTGAGAAGTTGTAGAAAGTATAGATATTGACAGAGTGTCACAGGAATGTTCAGAACTGAGAAAATATGCCACAAGCAACTGAAAAAGAATAAAAATCAGGTTACAGCTGAAACACTAGGTTAGACAAAACGGCAATATTTTTTTCTCTGGAAACTCTGTTCAAGATGAGTGGTGTTATAAAGCAGATCTGGCAGTACTTGCATACACAATGGGAAAGTTGCAACATCATGACATATCTGCTTAACAAGCCAGAACAGCTGCATATAGCTAATCTCTTACCACTGTTGGAAAGAGGTCGTTTCAACATGCAAGTCACCTTAAATCTCTGGTGAGCAATAAAAATATAACAGAAATTTTGAAAGCATTAAATGAATGTGTTGAACACCAAGTGAACATAAATTAAAAATGGTACAGGATCAAGTGCAGTGAAAGAATCCATTGGTCAATGTGACAAGAAATCAGATGAATTGCATCAATTATATGCATCAGGAAGCAGAACAAGGAGGTACAGATAGCTCATTGCAAAAACAGAACATATATCTGGTGTTCCAGATCAGAGATGGCAAGCCAAAGCAAGTATAAAGTTTGGACTGAAAACTTCAAATTACCAAAAAAGGTTTGAAAAATGTTGGAGCACATTAAATGATTGAGTGAAATAGATCCAATCGGAGTACAATGATGAGCTTATAGCATTAGAATGTTCTACTTGTGAATGTCATCTCAAAATAGATGAGAGTGTAAAACCAATTCAGCATCTGCCAAGCAAAGTTCCTGATGTCCTTTTGGCCAGTCTAAAAGATAAGGTATATGAGCTTTTAAAGGAGGGAGTCAGTACATTTGTTCAGAGTGGATCCTCAGATGATCTAACTTTGAAAGTAGGCGAAAGTGAGGACTGCAGATGCTGGAGATCAGAGTCAAGATTAGATTGGTGCTGGAAAAGCTCAGCAGGTCAGGCAGCATCACTCTAATCTTAAGTTGGAAAGTAATCTAACAAATGGAGGGCTGTGCAGGAAAAGTACAGGTAATTTTGAGTAGAGTAAGAAAGTGCAGTGCATGTCCTGGTGGTGGCTCAGATATCAGTCTCATAATGGTGAAAGGGAATAAAAGTGTAGATAGATCTTGCTGCTATAGACATGATAGGCACAAAAGTGCAAGTTAAGGCCTTGGTTGTTGGATCACACAATTAAGTGAAGGTGACAGAACTGACTCATAGCAGAATTAGACATGGACATCCATGTAACTATGAAAATTTGGTGAATGTC
This sequence comes from Chiloscyllium plagiosum, assembly GCF_037043375.1. Taxonomy (NCBI): domain Eukaryota; kingdom Metazoa; phylum Chordata; class Chondrichthyes; order Orectolobiformes; family Hemiscylliidae; genus Chiloscyllium; species Chiloscyllium plagiosum. The sequence continues at coordinate 22,268,095 of NW_028270140.1, forward strand.
AATACATAGAAATTAGGAACAGCGGTAGACCATTTTTGAAGGGTGGCACGATGGCTCAATTGTCAGTGCTAGGGACACGTGTGCCTATCTGTGTGGAGTATGCACATTTTCCCATGTCTGTGTGGGTTTGCACCAGATGCTACACTCTCCTCCCAACGTCCAAAGATGTGTAGGTTATGTAGCTTGGCTATGACAAATGTAGGCTTAAAAGATTAGGGTTGGGTTTGAGGGGTGGGTTGCGGTGGGTGAGTCTGGATGGGATGCCCTTTGGTGGGTAAATGCAGACTCGATTGGCCGAATTGTCTCTTTCTGCACCCTCGGAGCTCTATGATTTGGCACTTCAGCCTGCTCTGTTATTCAGTATAATCATGATCATGGCTGATTCTCTACCTCATGTTTATGTTTTCTCTCCATGCCCCTCAATGTATTTAAAGTCTAAAAAATTATCTCTTTCTTGAATACATTCAGTGACCTGGCCTCAACAGTCTTGTGAGGTACAGAATTCTGCAGGTTCACTACATTTTGAATTTAAGAAAAGCTTCCTCATCTCAGTCTTAAATGGTTTACCCCATTTTCTAAGACATCCCTGGTTCTAGTGGAAACATTCCTGAATTTAGTGTGTTTGGCCCCGGTAAAATTTTATATGTTTCATTCAGATCCCCTCTTACCATTTTAAACATTAGTGAACAAAGGCCCAGCCAAACCAATCTCTCCTCATAGGACAGTCCTCCCCCCCCCACCACCTTGTCCCAGATCCATCCCTACAACTTGGCACCGCCATCTTGAACTGTCCTACCTGCCCATCTTCCTTCCCATCTTTCTTCCCACCTATCCACTCCATTCTCTACTCTGACCTATCACCATCACCTCCCACCTTCATCTAACTATTGCCTTCCCAGCTACCTATCCCCCCAGTATCACTCCCCTCCTATTTATCTCTGAACCTCCTTTCCCTCCCCGCCCCCACTACCCCCCACCCAACCACCCCTCTACATTCCTGATGAAGAGCTTATGTTCGAAATGGTGCTTCTCCTGCTCCTCAGATGCTGCCTGACCAGCTGTGCTTTTCTAATGTGACACTTTTTGAGTCTGATCTCTTGCATCTGCAGTTCTCACTTTCTCCCAGTTCTGCCACCAGTGAACCTCTGCTGCATTCTCTCTGTGGCAAGTATACCCTTTCTTAGGTGAGGAGACCAATACTCCAGGTATTGTCTCACTAAGGTCCTGTATAACCGCAGTAAGACTGCTTCTGAACTCAAATCATCATGTGATGAAGACCATTTGGTTTTCTACTTGCATCTGTCTCTCTACTTTCAAAGACTGGTGTACAAGAACACCCAGAAACCTTTGCACTTCTAGATTTCCCCATATATCTTCATTTAATCAATATTTTTCTGTTTTTCACACTGAAGTATATAACTTCACATTTCGCCATGTTGTACGCATATGCCATATGTTTGCCCCCTCACTCAAGTTGCCTAAATCACCTCGAAGCCTCCTTGCATCCTTCTAACAACTTCACAATCTCTTTCTGTTTTGTGTCATCAGCAAACTTAGAAATATTGCATTTGGTTCCCTCATCCAGGTCATATATAAAATAAATATATATGTAATATATATATTTTTATATATGACCTGGATGAGGGAACCAATATATATGTGACTAGCTGAGGCACAGGCACTGGTCTTGGCAGTACCCCATTAGTCACTGCCTACCACTCTTAATTCATGCCAATATTTTTCCTTCTATCCCTGTGCTTTCACTTTATCTACTTATATCTTCCAGGGATCTTCTGAAAATCTAAATACATACCTCCATAGCTTCTCCCTTATCTACACTGAGTCATATGCTCAAAAGATTCTAGTAGATTAGTTAAGTGTGATTTGTCATTCATAAACTCATGCTAGTTTCTTCTAATCCAGTTAATGTTTTCCAAAAGTTCTGTTATCAACTTTATTATTGCAAATGTTCTTTTATAAAGACTTGAGGATTTTCCACACAATTGGCTAATTGGTCTTTAATTCTCTGTTTTCTCTCCCTCCTTTTGAAATAGTCTGGTTACATTTGCCACTCTTAAACCTGTAGGTGGTACTTCAGAGTCTGTAAAATTTTGCATCCACTATTTTCAGAACTACTTCCTTTAGTGCTCTGTAATGTAGGGGAATGGGTCTGGGTGGCTCTTCAGAGCGTCGGTGTGGACTGGAAGGGCCTGTTTCCACACTGTAGGGAATCTAATCTAATCATTATTGCAATGATTTATACTTTTACTAACAATGCTATTCCATCTCCTTTCCCTTTTCATGTCTTTTTCCAAAATAATGAACTCTTGTGGAGTTCAGTTCCGATGCTTAATCACCCTGCAGCAATATTTCTGCAATTGCAATTATATCATTACCAATTATATCCATCTAACTCCTAATTCATTTACCTTACTATGAATGTTCCACACATTGAAGCCACAAAGCTTTTTGACTTAATCTTTTTAACCTTATTTGTTTTTCACTGCCCTATTTGTTTTTCATATTTGATTTTTCTGTTGTCTGCTCTTGCTTCTTACATTTCTGTCTTTTCTTTCTATTCTCATTTCCCTTTCTCTGCCTCCCTACTTCCATTGCCCTTGCCATTCTAGTGACAACACTAGTAAATCCTGCCCTTCCAATCCCCTATATTCTGCATGAATAACCTCACCTCTTTTTATAGATACTGTTAGTGTCATTACGCACTATGACCACTCAGTTTTGAACCTTCCTTTTCAGAATGTCCTGTAGCTATTCTGAGATGCTTAACTTTACTTCCTTTCCATTACTTTTATTAGTTTATAATATTTGCCCTATCCTTCTTAGTTAAATCCAAGTACAGCTACATCTTTAAAAAGAAATATGTTTTTCTCATTTACAGCAATTTGCAGACAACCCATTACAGCAATTCTAGAAAATACGGCCAAACGCAATCTGTACGTCATAATCAAACTTTAGGCACCTCTACAAAAGCCTCACTCATTTTCCTTTGTTCCAAGAAGTATTGTACCTTAACACCAAAAGAGATCACTCAGACAGGTCAGGCAGTTAATTGAATGATCCTTTATACCGTCTCCAATTGATTAACAAACAGAACTTCAGCTACTATTGCAAAACAAGCAAATTAAAGCAGAGGACTCACAACCTAGCTTAATATTACTTGTGAATGGTAAATCTGGCTAAGTTCTCCGAAGGGATCTCTAATCATCAGGTCATGGACACAAGGGTAGTTGCTTCTGTGATGGTTATTCTCCAGAGTCATCACGTCGATTTTACTGCTCCTCAGATGCTGCCTGAACTGCTGTGCTTTTCCAGCACCACTAATCCAGAATCTGGTTTCCAGCATCTGCAGTCATTGTTTTTACCTCATCACTGCCTGTGCTTGTTTTGTTCCCCCTTTTAGAGGGTGGTTCTTTGCTTCTTTTCATTTGATTACACTGTGAACCATGAAGCTTTGTATGTTATCTCTCCTGTGTCCTTGACATTGTTGCTGTTGACTGCCCATGTGAGCTGCTACTAATTGCATTACTGTGCAACGGCTGTTTATCACCAAGTCAATGGTTGCTAGTCATTTGACAGTATCTTGTCAACTGCTGCAGTCAGCAGACTTTGAGACTTTTCTCTGTCAGATTTGATGTATTTTGTCATAACCCCTGGCACCTACAGAAGAACAATACCAGATTTTAAAACTTAGCCTTGGAACTAAATTTCTTCTTCCATCCAACCATTCTGGTTAACCGACAGTAGCTTCTTTTCAAAAGCTTTCACATTCTGCTTAATGCTCGATGAGTAGAACCCACAAGCATTGCTGAACTTGGGCCAAACAGAACTTTATAAAAGTTCAGCACAGTTTCTTCCCTGCTTTTAGAATAGAATCCCTCTACTTACAATGCGCAAGATCTCACATGCTTGGTTAATGCTTTTATCAATATGTATCACTATCCTCAGAGATCTATGCATATAAATCTTCTTCTGTTCATTAGAACTGTGCTATACTGTTGTGCTATATACTGCTTCTCCCAGTCTCTTTTGCTAAAATACACTACCTCAAATTGCTCTGTATTGTTGAGGGCTCTTCTAGAGATTCTCATAGGAGCCACAGCTTTCTTTTCAGGAGTTTATCTCATTATCTTTAATTCCATTATTAGCTCATGCAGTCATGTAGTAAATAACATTACCTTTTGTACTGGCATTGGTTCCTTTTCAGGGGTTTCTTCCTTAGGTAGCTAAGATGGCACAAATACCAAGCTGAAAGATTGTCTCTTCAGTGGTGGAGAGTGTGGGGCGATAGATAGATGTGATGATAGATCGATGTCCTCACACAAAGTCATGATTTGGAGATGCCGGTGTTGGACTGGGGTGTACAAAGTTAAAAATCACACAACACCAGGCTATAGTCCAACAGGTTTAATTGGAAGCACACTAGCTTTCGGAGCGACGCTCCTTCATCAGGTGATAGTGGAGGGCTCGATCGTAACACAGAATTTATAGCAAAAATTTACAGTGTGATGTAACTGAAATTACACATTGAAAAATTGATTGTCTGTTAAGCCTTTCATCTGTTAGAATACAGTGATAGTTTCACTCCTTTCATGTGTAAATCACAAAACCTTTTTTTTTAAGTTGCATTCTCGGGTTAGCTGTTAACAATGGTGATAGCTAGACAATATGTTGAAGGTGTTGACCTCCTGTGTTCTCTGTCTATGCCATGATGTTTAGATTGATTCTAATCCATAAAGTGAGATAACGGAGCTGCCCGAAACGTCGATTCTCCTGTTCCCTAGATGCTGCCTGACCTGCTGCGCTTTTCCAGCAACACATTTCCATCTCTAGAGGACAGAAGAGGCTGTTATCTTAAACAAGATGGAGTTAATTGTATGAAAACAACTCTGTATAACTTATAAACTGAAAAATCTGCATTGCTGTAATCAGAAATTGCTGGAAAAGCTCAACAGGTCTGGCACCATCTGTGGAGAGAAATCAGAGTTAACCTTTCAGGTCACTTCCTCAGTTGTATTGTTGCTGACATTATAAGAGAGCCCTTAAATCTGGAACCTCAGCACATCAGTGTAAAAGGCAAGGCTGAAATATTTGCAAGCGTGATTAGTCAGAACTGCAAAGTAGATGATCCATCTCAGCCAACTTCTGAGGTCCAATGAGTCATTTAATTGTCTACTACCATGCATGATATAATTCATAATTTGACTATAGTGCTTGGATCTAATCCATTGGTTTGATGTGTTTGTGCATTTTGCAGAAGTTAAGTTTTATATTTACTTTTTTTTAAATAAGAAATACTTTCTTCTTGGACGTATTTCCGCACAAGAAAATTAACTTGTTTAATTTGAGAAAGTTTGCCTACCAAATTCTTTTTCCATATCTGCAAACAGTCAAGCAAACACTGGATTGGCAATACATCTTTTTGAAACTCAAAACCACTAATATAACCAAATGAGGAGTGGGAAAAGAATGGACTCCAACCTAATCCTCCTCATATGGTTGTAACAAGAATAAGCAGAATCTGGAAATTGACCTTCTGCATTTTGCTATGCCATGATTTACATGGCACTCTCTCATACTCTATTGCCATTATTTCTATCCAGTTTACTGGCAAAGTAAATAATTAGCTGTTTGAAGGGTGTTAAAAGATCAATATTCTATATAAATTGCCTTTTAAAACAAACATTTCTGTGAACAAAATTGCAATTGCAAGAAGCATAGGCATCAATCCGTTGTGATTTCATTCGTGGGTGGTAAATTATTCTCCCATACTTGGCAAACAGACAGAACATGGGCATTGCTGTGAATAACGATACAAGTACACAGTATTATTTCTTGGGAATATTTTCAAGGAATTTGGGTAGAGCAATCAACACAGCAAATTTCCACTTATTAAATTGCTACACAAAACGTTGCAGCAGAATTTGCAAGTCAGAGAGTCTGCCCTGGAGTTATCGTTAATTTTTATGTTATCATGTAGAGTAAGAGGAATGGGTCATTTAGCTCCTTAAATTGTTGCAACCAATATAGGCCAGTGACCTTATTCCATTCCTTTACGCAATCCTCCGCTGGTCACAACCCTTTTTATTACATTTAAAAAGGGAGATGTTGTTTTATATGTAGCTCATATTACAAATAAGTCAACCAGATTTCTTAAATAAAAACTAAAGTAGTTTATAACACAAGGCATAATCTTGCAAAATATAAAAAGTATTGCTTAAAAGGTTTAAACTATGCAACAATACACAATTACTCTTCCTCAGAAATAGTACACACACAAACCATTCAAATCTGGGAAAAGTGTTAAAAACTCAAAGCTTTTATCTTAGAACTACATTTGTAGAGTAATTGTTAAATTCTGGAGAATGAGTTATTAACAGATTGTCTAAATTAGATTAGATTACTTACAGTGTGGAAACAGGCCCTTCGGCCCAACAAGTCCACACCGACCCGCTGAAGTGCAACCCACCCATACCCCTACATTTACCGCTTTTTTTAACCTAGCACTATGGGCAATTCAGCATGGCCAATTCACCTGACCTGCACATCTTTAGACTGTGGGAGGAAACCGGAGCACCCGGAGGAAACCCATGCAGACATGGGGAGAATGTGCAAACTCCACACAGTCAGTCGCCTGAGTCGGGAATTGAACCCGGGTCTCTGGTGCTGTGAGGCAGCAGTGCTAACCACTGTGCCACCGTGCCGCCCTTAAATGTTTTTCTGTAGTCACTTGTACACAAATGGTTTGCAATAAGTTATTGTCTCCCATTTGCCCTATGTTATTAAATTCTTTGGATTAAAAAAAAACATCCTTTATTTCTAATTTTTAACATATTCAATTCATTCTCTATCAATTGGCATTTGCAGAAGCGAGTTTCCAAATTTGAGCACCTCTTGAGTAGGGAAATGCTTCAAGATTTTAGTCTTAAAGACATGTCTCTAGATTTGAGTCAGTATTCTCAAATCCAAAATACTCCACCCAACAAAATTTTTCAAACATAGAATACTTTTGTTTGTTGTGACCATTCACTGGGCCATAAATCAGCTATCAGAGTATCGCATTTTCTGGTTCTATTTTCTGAAGACAACTATTCACTTCTGTGTAAAGTAGGAGGAAGTGGGAACACATTGTGAAGCAACAGGATACGTTTTTTTCCTGAATCCTCCATCTCCCTATTCACCTCTGTGAGTCTGCTAAGATTCTCCAGTTTCTCTCTTTTTATGCCTCATCTGTTCCTTTAGTATACTGAGAACTTCAATTAAATTCTCCCTTAATCTACCAAATTCCAGGAATTAGAACCATTGCTCGTGTAGTCTGTATAATTTAATCCCGAGTTGCCAATGTTATTCTGATAAATCTATGCTGCACACTCTCAAGAGCCAATGAATCCTTCCTGAGTTGAGCTGCCTGTGGTATAATGACCTTCATGTAAGTCATGACTCTGACATCCAATCAGAGTAGATACCTGTCTAAAATGAGCATATGATGAAGGAGGTCTTAGACACATACTCTAGAGATTTTTCTTTGATAGCCTATGATGTACAGATATAAACAAAGCAGTTTTCCAGTACATAAGAATGAAGAGCCTTCCAGGGAAGGAGCAAATATCTTCAAGGACAACGTATGGGCAGATACTTACAGTCCTAATATGCTTCACACCATTATCTCAATTTATAGGTAACTGTATTGGCTTAAAACACAAGATAAAGTAACAGCCAGCACTGCTCACATTACTCCATGTGTGATCTAAGCAGACCTTTGTGGAGCTTAACCATGATCTCCACACCTATGCATGTCCTCTAAATATAAAAGTCACCATTCCTTCAACCTTTTTGACTTTTTTAATTCTATCGTTCATGAAATGAAATTTGAAATATTCTGCAACTATGGAGGGTATGGACCATTCAATAATGTTTTTTTGGTTAACAGCTGTAGACTAATATTTGTCATTTTTTAATACATTTTTTAAATATTCCCTAATCATGAAGTAATTTGTAAGTTAGAGAATTATACTCGACCTGTTCAAATTCCCTCCAGGAATTTGGCTTTATTTTTGTACTTCTTTTCTATGAGTGATTTGAAGTACAGAACCAATGTGTTGCGACTTTGAATCAATTTGTTTTACGTTTTTGATGATGCTTTGTTAAAGCAGTGTAAAGTTCAGCCATGTAATTTAGTCGAGGCGCTGGTTTGATGAGCATGAACATCTGAGTGTGATTATCTCATCCCACTGTCTTTGTACATCACATTACCATAGTCAATGTGTTGAATTAACATGTGACAATCATTACTAAACAGCACCAGCACTCAGGAGATCTTCCATCCTTCACTTCTTTATATATTGCAAGTGATGGTTTGAACAGATTGAGAAGTCTTGATTTAATCATAAACAAAACTCCTTCTTCACATGCTCCTCGAAAGTGTTGACAAATCAAGTTATTTACATATTGACAAGCTCAATGTTCCTCTCAGGCAAAGTATTAACTCTATTTCAGTGGTAGTGCTGTCTCGCATCTGAGTCAGAAAATAATGGATTGTCATCCCACTCCAGAGAACTCAGCGACTGTCACTTCAGTGACGTACTCAGTTTTATCATCTTTTGGGTGAGATGTTAAATGGATTTTTCCCTCTCAGGTGCATATATAAGATCCTATGACACTATTGTAAATAAACAATAGAGCAGAGGAGTTTTTCATGATGTCTTAGCTTATATTTATCCTTCAACCAGAATCACCAAAACTGACTGTCCTATCATTATGACTTCATTATTTGTAGATTCTTCACTGTATAAAGTTAACTGTCATATTTCCTGCAGTAAAACAGTGATTAATCTTCATATGTACTTTATTGATTAATTTTGAAACATTCTGAATCACAAAGGATGCTTTATAAATGCAATTCATTTGTTTAACATTTGTTTGTTTTCAATTGTTTTTCTTTCATGCTGAACCTCAATATAAATACTTTAAAAAAAAGAAATTTGGCAAGAATTGCCTTGAAGAAAACGCATTGTTAAATGATAAAAGTAGAAGGTTATAGAATAGATTGTTCTTATACTGGAAAACATTTACCCTAAAATTGGCCTGCAGAATATCAGCTCAGTCTTGATTTGAAATTCCTTTTCCATTGCTGTAGTGAACGCATCAACATAAATTGTTAAAATAAATAGTTAAGCACATCTTAACATTCAGATGCTAGCATAACATAGCTACTATTATTTGACAAATTACACATTCTCCTATTGTCCTACACATCCTCCCCGACGGTGCGGGTGAGACGGGCCGGTGGTGCGCCCACCGCACGGGGCGGCGGGATCCCACCTCGGCCGACCCTCGCCGACCTTCACCTTCATTTCGCCATGGGGTTTCGTAAATGGCCCATTGACTCGTCACCCTTTGGAAGACGAACTGAATGAGCAGTCTAGATTTTTTCAATTGTCTTTCACATCCCAGTCCTACGTGACAATCAAATGACAAACACCATCAACTCAGCACCTATTAGAAAGTAAGAATACTTAACTGTCAGGTCAGGTCAGGTCAGTTTAGGAATGTCCTTCCCCTTATACTCATGGAATAATAAACTGCTATCACCCAATGACTTTAATAGCAAAGAAAAATGGTCATTGGAGTTGGTCACAGAAAACTTGTGCACATGCATGGTTCTGTAATTATTATGTAAACATTTCTGACAGGAAAAATATAGTCTAGACTTTTGACTGATCAGTAATTTTAAATCAATATAATGGTATGTTTTGTATTTTATGGACAACTTTGTTGGTTGGGAATAGACTGAGAAAAATCTGATCTAAAAACATTGTGGCACAGAAATCAGTCAAATGGTTTACTTCACACAAAGGACACTAAATGTTGTTTTTGTCACCATTGTGTTTCTTATAGGTCCCCAGTGGCACCCTTCACGTGTTGGTCTTCAACTGGAATGCAGTAAGCTTTATTATGTTTTGATATATTGTTTTCTTTGCATTTTAAGATAGAATTGAGATGATGAACATTTAAGCCATCCATACTAACTATGGGAACTACATACTAAATTACTGGAACAGCTTTTTATATTTGATCAGTTTGTGTTATCAGCAGATACCACTAGCTCCTAAATAGGTTATATTGAAATCTACAAATGGGAGGAAGAGCGTTGTCAAATCATTGCCTCAAGACTCCATTTCCTCATTCTAAACCCCAATATTCATTTGCCTTCATAAACACTTCATTCTGCACTAGAGTACAGTTCTTTTCAATTTAATTTGTTTTCAGCTTTTCTAATCTTTCTGTCACCATGGACATTTGCCAATTTTTTCCACTCATTTAATATATCCCTCCTTTGCAGAGCTTCTACTTCTTACCGAAAACTTCCCTTCTCACTTACCGCAGGTATCATTGGCAATTTAACTATCCACAGATTTGTTCCCTTTATTTAAATCATTGATAAAAACTGAAAGCATTTGCAGCCCAGGAATGATCCGTGCAGCATTCCATTAGTTAGTTTTCCAATTCCTTATTCACATGACTATGATAACCCTTACAATCACTGTTTCCCAAACTATTCCAATCATGACCTTATTTGGTAGGTGAGAATTCCCAAGACACAAAACCCTTGTGAATGGGGAACCAAGATGGCAGGAGGTTATTCCACATTTAAATCAATTTATTCCCATTTGATCTTTGTTCTTTGATACCCTTATCAATATGAGTCTACTGATCTCCGCCTTCAAAATTTCAATTGACCAAGCATTCGCATTCTTTTGGAGGAACGCAAATTTACAGGTTTTCTGAAAACTTTGGGTGAATATTTACTTCCTAATTTAGCTCCTAAAATGCCTTAGTTTTAATTGTCTGATAATACTCTGGAGAATAAATCTTTTGCATCTAACCTGTTAAGTCCAAATAGAATCGCAGCGTCATAGAGATGTACAGCATGGAAACAGACACTTCGGTCCAACTTGTCCATGCTGACCAGATATCCCAACCCAATCTAGTCCCACCTGCTGGCACTCAGCCCATATCCCTCCAAACCCTTCTTATTCATATACTCATCCAGATGCCTTTGAAATGTTGCAATTGTACTAGCCTCCACCACTTCCTCTGGCAGCTCATTCCATACACGTACCACCCTCTGTGTGAAAAAGATGCCCCTTAGCTCTCTTTTATATCTTTCCCCTCTCACCCTAAACCTGTGCCCTCTAGTTCCAGACTCCCCCACCCCAGGGAAGAGACTTTGTCTATTTATCCTATCCATGCCCTTCATGATTTTATAAACCTCTATAAGGTCACCCCTCAGCCTCCGATGCTCCAGGGAAGACATCCCCAGCCGATTCAATCTCTCCCTATAGCTCAAATCCTCCAACCCTGGCAACATCCTTTTAAATCTTTTCTGAACCCCTTCAAGTTTCACAACATCTTTCCAATAGGAAGAAGAACAGAATTGGACACAATATTCCAAAAGTGGCCTAACCAATGTCCTAGACAGCTGCAACATGACCTCCCAACTCCTGTATTCAATACTCTCACCAATAAAGGAAAGCATACCAAATGCCTATTTCACTATCTTATCGACCTGTGACGCCACTTGCAAGGAGCTATGAACCTTCACTCCAAGATCTCTTTGTTCAGCAATACTCCATAAGACCATACCATTAAGCGTATAAGTCCTGCTAAGATTTGCTTTCCCAAAATGCAGCACCTCCCATTTGTCTAAATTAATCTCTATCTGCCACTTCTCTGCCCATTGGCCCATCTGCTCAAGATCCTGTTGTAATCTGAGGTAACCTTCTTCACTATCCACTAAACCTCCAATTTTGGTGTCATCTGCAAATTTACTAACTGTACCTCTTATGGTCATATCCAAATCATTCACATAAATGATGAAAAGTAGTGGACCCAGCACTGATCCTTGTGGCACTCCACTGGTCACAGGCCTCCAGTCTGGAAAACAACCCTCCACTATTACTCTCTGTCTTCTACCTTTTGAGTTGTGTATCCAAATGACTAGTTCTCCCTGTATTCCATGAGATTGAATCCTGCTAACCGGTCTCCCATTGGGAACCTTGTCAAACACCTTACTGAAGTCCATATAGATCACGTCTACGACTCTGAATTCATCAATCCTCTTTGTTACTTCTTCAAAAAACTCAATCAAGTTTGTGAGACATGATTTCCCACGCACAAAGCCATGTTGACTATCCCTAAGCAGTCCTTGCCTTTCCAAATACATGTACATCCTATCCCTCAGGATTCCCTCCAACAACTTGCCCACCACCGACATCAGGCTCACCAGTTTATAGTTCCCTGGCATGTCCTTACCGCACGTCTTAAACAGTTGCACCACGTTAGCCAAACTTCAGTCTTCCGGCACCTCACTTGTGACTATCAATGATACAAATATCTCAGCGAGGGACCCAGCAATCACTTCCCTAGCTTCCCATAAAGTTCTCCAGTACACCTGATCAGGTCCTGGGAATTGATCCACTTTTACGTGTTTCAAGACATTCGGCACTTCCTCCTCTGTAATATGAACATTTTTCACGATGTCATCATCTACTTCCCTACATTCTATATCTTCCATGTCCTTTTCCACAGTAAACACCGATGCAAAATACTCGTTTAGTATCTCCCCAGTTTCCTGTGGCTCTACACAAAGGCCGCCTTGCTTATCTTTGAGGGGTCCTATTCTCTCCCTGGTTACCATTCTGACCTTAATGTATTTGTAAAAACCCTTTGGATTCTCCTTAACTCTATTTGCCAAAGCTATCTCATGTTCCCCTTTTTCCCTCCTGATTTCCCTCTTAAGTGTTCTCCTACTGCCTTTATACTCTTCTAAGGATTCACTCAATCTATCCTGTCTATAGTTAAAAATCACACAACATCAGGTTATAGTCCAACAGGTTTAATTGGAAGCACACTAGCTTTCGGAGCGACGCTCCTTCATCAGGTGATTGTGGAGGGCTCGATCGTAACACAGAATTTATAGCAAAAATTTGCAGTGTGATGTAACTGAAATTATACATTGAAGAATTAATTGTCTGTTAAGCCTTTCATCTGTTAGAATACAGTGATAGTTTCACTTCTTTCATGTGTAAATCACAAAACTACATGAAAGAAGTTAAACTATCACTGTATTCTCATTTTAGATGCCTCACCACTTGCCACTCAACCACTGTAGTATCTAAGTTCTTTACGATTCTGTTATCTCAGTCAGAATCACACTTTGTGATGGACTTTGAAGTCTCCAATCCAGAGTACTGTCCTTGCTGCCCTTAGTTTTTCTCCCAAGTGGTTTTCAACATAGAGGAGTTGAGGGTGAGGGTGAGGAGGAGGTGTTAAGTGATCAGCAGTCATAGTTCCTCTGCCGAAATTTGAATCAATGTTCAGCATTCCTAGGATACCGTTCACTTGACTATGTACCATTGCATGACCACTTCTACTGAGATATATCTGGAATATTGACTGGAAGGTAAGATTATGCATGTACTTTAATATCAGGCTCTTGTTTAACTGGACTATGGGGCAGGCAATTTTGGCACAAATGCCGAGACATAAATTAGAAAGACTGTATCAATAGGGGTGGGTGTGCCAGTCTTGTTTCTGTCCCTTAGAGCAAGACTGGTTTCATTCAATTTGTCTTAACTTGGTACACCCTTGTGGCTTGCAAAGCAGTTTCACATGGCAGTTATGTGCCAAATACATTCCTTTGTTAGGCCAACTATTTTTTTTTGTACAAATATATGAAGTAAGAGCAGGAGTAGGGCATTTGGTCCTTTTTAGCCTGCCCCACCATTCATGATTGAACTGACTGTGGCCTCAAACTTCACATTCCTGCCCACCCTAATAACTATTGACTTCTTATTAGTCAAGAATCTATCTTCCTCCATCTTAAAAATATTCAATTACCTGCCTTCACCACTCTATGGGGGAGAGTTCCTTGAGTTTATTTTCTCAACTCTCTGAGAAAATAAAAATTCTCCTCATTTCCATCTTAAATGGGAGATATCATGTTTTTAAAGGGTGCTCCCAGTGCTGGTCCCCTCCACATGGAAAAATATTCTTTCGGCATCCACATCGACAAGTCATCTCAGAGTCTTACATGTTTCAGTAAAATTTCCTAAAGTCCAATGGATGCAGGCTCCCCTTGTCCAACCTTTTCTCATAATACCTCCCATCAATACATAGGTAGCCATGATGTGGAGGTGCTGGTGTTGGACCGGGGTGGACAAAGTTAAAAATCACACAACACCAGGTTATAGTCTAACAAGTTTATTTGGAGGCACTAGCTTTCAGAGCACTGCTCCTTCACCATGTAGCAATGGTGCAAGATTATATAACACAGAATTTATAGCAAAAGATCTCAGTGTCGTGCAATGAAACAATATATTGACCAAACCTAGATTCTAAAAGGTGAAAGACTTAACAGCAACCTAGGTTTGTTCAATATCTTGTTTCAGTTGCATGACACTGACATCTTTTGCTATAAATTCTGTGTATTATGATACTGCTCCACAGCTACCTGGTGAAGGAGCAGTGCTCTGAAAGCTAATACTTCCAAATAAACCTGTTGGACGATAACCTGGTGTTGTTTGATTTTTAACACAAAACGTTGCTATCTGTTGAATAAACCTGCTGTTAACTACTGTTTTGGAATTCAATCTGTTTTTCATTAAGAAGACCAAAATTATACCCTGTACTTGAGACATGACTCACCAACACTCTATTCAACTATAGCAAACTATCTCAACTTTTATATACCAATCCCCTTACAATAAAGGTAACAATGTAATCTTCCAAATCACTAGCTGCATCTGCCTACCAGCATCTTGTGAACTACATGCCTTGACACTGAGGCCTCTTTGTATCTCAGAGTTCTACAATCTCTCTCCATTTAAATAATATACTGTTTTTCCAATTTTTTCCCCAAAGTAGACCAGTTCACATTTTCCCACATTATACTGACATTGTACTACCTGGTCAGGTCCACGCCCCCCAACATCCTACCCTCCCCTCCTGGCACTTTCCTCTGCCACCGCAGGAATTGCAAAACCTACACCAATAGCTTCCCCCTCACCTCCATCTGAGGCCCCAAAGGAGCCTTCCACATCCATCAGAGTTTCACCTGCACATCCACCAATGTCATTTATTGTATCCGTTGCTCCCAATGCGGTCTCCTCTATGTTGGAGTGACCAGATGCCTTCTCATAGAGCGCTTTAGGGAACATCTCTGGGACACCCGCACCAATCAACCCCACTGCCCCATGGCCCAACATTTCAACTCCCCCTCCCACTCTGCTGAGAACATGCCTTGGAACACTTCAACCCCAGGGCATCAATGTGGACTTCACTAGTTTTCTCATTTCCCCTCCCCCCCACCTTACCCCAGTTTCAACCTCCAAGCTCAGCACCATCCTCATGACTTGTCCTACCTGCTAATCTTCCTTCCCACCTATCGGCTCCACCAGCCTCTCTGCCCTATCACTTTCATCCCCACCTCCAACAACCCTATTGTACTCTTGGCTACCTTCTCCCCAGCCCCACCCCCCTCCCATTTATCTCTCCACCCCAGAGGCTCCCTGCCTTCATTCCTTATGAAGGGCTTTGGACCGAAACGTCAATTTTCCTGCTCCTCGGATGCTGTCTGACCACATAATTGTCCACTCATTTAAATGATCTATCTTCCTTTGCAAACTCTTTATGTCAGCTTTTCAACTGACTTTCTTGCCTATCTTCATAACATCAGCACATTTAGCAACCATACATCTGATCCATTTATCCAAGTCATTTCTACAGACTAAATAATTGTGGTCTCAACATCAATATATTTTGTCTATTATTCACCATTGTCAAACAGAAAAGAACACATTTAATCCCAACCTCTGCTTCCTAATTATCAAGACATCCTGTGTCCATGCTAAAATGACATTACCCTTATTTGGAGCTCTTATTCTGTGTATTAGCCTTTAAGGTGACACTTTGTCAAATGTCTTCTGGAAAACTAAGTGTAGAATAACCATTGGTTCCCCTTTATCTGCACTACTTGTTACTTTCTCAAAGAATTCTAATAAATGAATCAAACATGATTTTCCTTTCACAAAACCATTGTTGTTTCTACAAGATTACAAAGTGCTCTGTTACAATATCCTTCAAAACAGATTCCAGCATTTATTTTATGACAGATGTTAGACTAACCAGCCTTTAATTTTTTTGTTCCTATTCCCCCTTCTTTCTTGAATAAAGGAGTCACATTAGCTATTTTTCTATCTGTTAGGATTGTTCTAAAAAACTGGGATATTTTGGAAGATTAAAATTAACACATCTACTATCTCAGCAGCCACCTTTCTTAACATGCTAGAATGAAGTCTATCAGGATCTTTTCGAGGAAACTTTTTCCGTAGATGCTCTGTGATATCCCTTGAAGATATAGGGTACCTCTTTAAATGTCTCCTTTTCTATCATATCTGAATTCTCTCAATCCTTTTCCAACAAATCTTAGGTGTTCCACATTCTTGATATCCACTATAAATTATAACATGTAAGTTTGGACACAATATTCGAGTTGAGACCTATTCTGTTCTTTGTATAGTTTCAGCATAGCTTTCTTACTTTTGTGTTCTTATGTCTCCCTTGGAGTCAGCTATCTGGGGAATGCTGCAGGGTGTTGATGCGCAATTCCCATCAATGCTGCAGGGTGTTGATGCACAATTCCCATCAATGCTGCAGAAACATCTTTCTGGCCATTGGAAAATCCAGGCCAATGTTATTTCCTTTTTAATCCTTTATCCCATTGTCTCATTTTCCTTTTCTTTACCTTTTCTCTCATTTTCCTTTTTTAAACCTTTTAACCAATGCATGCTGTTGCAGCTTTGTATTAACTGTTATTTTTTGTGTCATATTTTCTCTGTCTTTTGTCTGCTTATCTCGCTGTAGGTAGGTGTAACATTTACAAAACTGCCATCTAGTTGTTTGAAATACTGGTTCTCCTGTCTTGCTTTTCAACTAGAGAAGTGACAAACAATTTAAGATTACTGTGGTCACAGGATAAGTACAAGATCAATCTCTTATGTTTTTCTTTGTAACAAACAGTAACAGGTTATCTACTGATAACAGCCCCTACAAGGAATGTTCAAGTGAATGAATAATTTTGTTTTTTGTGTATTGTAGTTAAATAGTACAAATATAGAATATACAAGGAAGCAGTAAATGGGGAGCTAATATCATATTAACAGTTTGTTGCTTGCTGTTTAGAAATGAAATGTTATAATTTTACTTGGTTGGGCAAAATTAGCGAAACACACACTGAAAGAAATATTTATTGATTGAATCAGGTATTGAGATTGTGATCTAAAACAGATACAACTGTTCTAATTGTCTTCCCATTAAGAATTTAGCTGATGAGTATCCATTCTTCAAAGATGTTGCTCTGTAGAGCTAATTCCTCATCTAGACTCATATGCAGGTGTAACTTTTCATTCTTAACTGCTGTTTCTGCCTCTCTGTTCAGCTGATGGTGAAGTGGGGAGCTTGTTAACTAGCTAATGTTTGTCTCCAAAGTGAAAGTATTGAAGTCCTCATTATCTAATACTAATTCTCCCAATCCTAAAGGATTTCTATCTGTGTTGCAAAGATAACTTTCAGTGTTGTGATCACTGAGATTGCTGTGGTCGAATGAAGTCTTGTCTCTTCAATCCAGCTTGAATAATCTAGCTTGACTGAGACAAAATACATTTTCTCTTTAAATTAAACATATCCATTGCTAGCCTTTCCCATGTCTACTCTGGACATCTTGATGAAATATATAGGCAAGTGCTTATGTAAAGCTCACAGATGGCATGACAAAATGTAATCCTTTAAGTCTTCCAAAATTTTGTCCATCATCCTGATTATCGCCGTCTTGCTCTGTACTTTGTGATTCCCAGATTTCCACCGTGAGATGTCTACAGAATTTCCCTGTGCATCTGCTTTCCATTGCCCTCTGTGAATCGGCGCCAGAGAACACAATGTCTGTACTGTTACTCCAATCGTTTTCTTTCTGTATCCCTCATTCAGTTTAACACTGCAGCATAAAGTTGTATCAAGTTACAAACAGAGCTGCCTCAGATCCACGACTGACCTTTGGATATTACCTGTACTGGTGTTGGATAGCTGGCCAAGCTTCAGTCAGTCACTTGGGTCTATCCTTCTTCTTAGAGCTAAGAGCTTAGGATCCTGCTTAGACTACTCTGTTGATGTCCTCAAAAACATTTATTTTTATATATTTTCTGTTGATCTTCCAGAAAGTTTGACTCCTGCCCAAAGCCCTTGTGTTTGAGATTGTTCATCCAATGTATAGATGAGATACATCTGTCTCATTGTCCTCCCTTCTGTCTTTAATTTAGTAGTCTTGATAAACATGAAGTTATCAAGCAGCTGCTTAGCAGCCTTTGTCATCACATGCCTCCTTAATAAGCAGTGTATGGTTCTACATTTTACAGTAGACCTGGCTGTGGGAAATGCAGGGATAGGGTGGGATGCTCTTCAGAAGGACGGTGTGGACTCGATGGGCTGAATGGCCTGTTTTCACACTGTAGGGATTTTATGAGTGACATTTTGCTTCTTTTTACTTGATGAAATAATGTCAGATTTGGTACCCTTCAAAGCCTGATAGCCCAAGCAACTGCCTGGTGTATGTATATCATTGAGCCGGCCCCAACTAAATCAAAAGTGTATCTCTTCAGCCTAAGCCTGATACTTTGTATGTGGCCAGTAGTTTTTAGGTTTCTCTAAATTGCAGTAACTTAAACAAAGGCATGTGCTTCAATTTGATTTTGAATTTTAGTCTCATGAGGTACTCTATGAAACTTTGATATCCTCATTAATCTGCTAATGTTTTTTTTCAGTGCTTGGGCAGCTCCGTTCTGTCGCTGTGAAATTCTGCACTGTGATATAAACAGGTTTTCATGTCCTGTCAGTTTGCATGTAGATAAGGGCTGTTATTTTTGTAATTGATTCACCCACAGCTGCCCTCGTGAATAAACTCAGGTTACAGTGTGTTAGAACATCAGTAGAAAGTATCTTCTCTTCAATCTTTACAAAAGTTACAGTCTGTTTCTGACTCAACTACCATTGCTGGCCTCTTTTCTTTCATATTGTTCTCTTACGGTTTGAGTAAGACAGCAGAGTTAGCGATATACTTTCCTACTTATTCACAATGCCTAAGAAGCAGTGTACATCATCTTCAGTGCTGAAAATGTATTCATGTCCTCTGTCCTCTTTGGATCCAGCATAATGCCTTGTTCTTGTTCAATGTTCTAGAAATGTAATCACCATTTAAGGAGATTAGCATTTGTCATTGAAAATAAGTATTGCATTCTGTAGTGCATTTAATATGTTCCTGACCCCTCTGGTCATGTTCCTTCTTTGTTTTACCTTGCACTAGGATATCACCCAAATTTTCAAATGTTCCAGGTTTCTCTTTCAAGATTCCATGCAATGCCTGTTGGAAAATCTCTACTGTAGAGAAATGTGTAATGGTAGACAGTTGAAGCAATACTGACCCAGGGTCACCGGACTCAAAATATTGACTTTGTTTTCTCTCCAGACATGCTGAGTTTCTGCAACAACTTCTGCTTTTGTTTGGTTCAGATCTCCCGCATATGCAGTTCTTTATTTTGTTTAACTGCTCCAGTGGTGTCTCAAATGTAATCAGTAATCCAGACTCTTGTTTTAAGGGTCACTGTCAGCACTGACAATGTCCAGTTTTGTGAAGAAAGTGTGTTTTGCTAATTTTTCCAAGCAATAATCCAAGGATGAAATAGAATGGATTTCTCTTCCAACTCCTTCTTTTAACAGAATGAGATCCACACACAATCTTAGTTCTCGTTTGTCTTTGGAATAATTAATAGTGTTGTACACCCTTTTCAATTCTATCACTTGTTGAAATGACATCTTTTCAACGATGCTGCATAACAAAAATTTTATTTTTTCCATCAAAGGATGAGGAATTTTCCTGCAAGTAGATAGGTTCGCATTTCCTTAGGGTAATGTAATACTCCTGGTTTAACTTGCCTGAACCAACAATCTGAGGAAACTCTTCCCAAAATTCACGTTGGTCTTACTTCTGATGTATTGAAACCCACCCCTCTAAGACACCGAGATAAATATTAATCGTTATGCCACAGCATGGTGGCATAGTGATTAGCACTGCTGGGTTTGATTCCACTCTTGGGTGACTGTCTGTGTGGAGCTTGCATGATTTTTACCCCATGTCTTTGTGGAATTCCTCTGGTTGGTCCAGTTTCTTCCCATAATCCAATCATGTGCAGGTTAGGTGGACTGGCCATGCTAAATTGTCCAGTTGGGTGGGTTAGCTACGGTCAAAGGTCCATGTGGGGTTACAGGGATAGGGTAGGTCTGGGTGAGAAGCTATTTGGAGGGTCGGTGCAGACTTGATGGGCTGAATGGCCTATTTCCGCACGGTATGAGTTCTATGATTTCTGCTCAATGTTGAGATATTCTTGTTCATCAGTAAATATAAAGTTTCTCTGATATTTTGTCCTCTGTGACAACAAGGTTTAATAGCGATTTATCTTGAAGACCTGTGTCTTCTGAAGCTTGGATACCCAAACGTATGAACAAAGAACAAGAGTGGTTCCCTTAGTCTTTCCAGCCTGCTCCACCATTCAGTAAGATCATAGAATTTGGAATTAGCATTAGGTTTTATTGTCACATGTACTCAAGGGCAGAGATACAGGAGTTCATTGAAACATTTACAATCACACCATTATCTTAGGTACAAGGGACCTAGGTACGAAATCTTAGAAGAAAAAGGAGAAAAAATAAAGAAATAAGTTAAAAGTTCAATATTTCAGCTCTGGCCAAAAGAAAATAGTAAATAAGAAGTAAGGGTGAACTTCCAAATTACAGTCCTCCTTCAGCTGTAGGCCTGAAACTGCTCCATGCTGGGCTTTTCCCAGGAGGGCTCGATCTCTCTCCTGCGCTGGGCTCGATCTCTTGATCCCTGTGCCTTAACTCTACATCCCAACTTACCCAAATCATTCCCTTGGTAATCAAGAATCTATTTACCTCTGCCTTCAAAATATTTAAAGGTTTTGTATTCACTGCATTTTGAGGATGAAAATTCCAAAGACACTCAAATCTCAGAGAAAATGTTCTTTTTCTCTCAGTCTGTCTTAAATGAGTGCCCCCTTTTTAAAAACTATGACTCCCGCTTCTATACTCTCTCATAAGAGAGACCACTCTTTCCATGACCACGCTGTCAAATCCCCTCAGAATCTTTTATGTTTGAAGTAAGTCACCTCTGACTCTTCAACTCCAAAGGGCATAGGCCTAGCCTGTCCAGCATAATCTCAAAATGCAAGCCGCTGATTCCAGGTACTAATTTAGTAAGCATTCTTGGAACTTCTTCCAATGCATTACATTGTTCCATAGCCATATTCCAGATATGGCCTCACCAATGCTCTGCACAACTGAAATATAACCTCTTTATTCTAGTACTCAGAAGGGCTTATGCCCGAAACCCTGATTCTCCTGCTCCTAGGATACTGCCTGACTGGCTGTGCTTTTCTAGCACCATGCTCTTTGACTCTGATCTGAAAATGTGTTGCTGGAAAAGCGCAGCAGGTCAGGCAGCATCCAAGGAACAGGAGAATCGACGTTTCGGGCATAAGCCCTTCTTCAGGAATGAGGAAAGTGTGTCCAGCAGGCTACGATAAAAGGTAGGGAGGAGGGACTTGGGGGAGGAGCATTGGAAATGCAATAGGTGGAAGGAGGTCAAGGTGAGGGTGATAGGCCGGAGTGGGGTGGGGGCGGAGAGGTCAGGAAGAAGATTGCAGGTTAGGAATCGAAGTGGGTCTCTGGGACACCCGGACCAACCAACCCAACCACCCCGTGGCTCAACACTTCAACTACCCTCCCACTCCACCAAGGACATGCAGGTCCTTGGACTCCTCCATCGCCAGACCATAGCAACACGACGGTTGGAGGAAGAGCGCTTCATCTTCCGCCTAGGAACCCTCCAACCACAAGGGATGAACTCTGATTTCCCCAGTTTCCTCATTTCCCCTCCCCCCACCTTGTCTCAGTCAAATCCCTCAAACTCAGCACCGCCTTCCTAACCTGCAATCTTCTTCCTGACCTCTCCGCCCCCACCCCACTCCGGCCTATCACCCTCACCTTGACCTCCTTCCACCTATCGCATTTCCAACACCCCTCCCCCAAGTCCCTCCTCCCTACCTTTTATCTTAGCCTGCTGGACACACTTTCCTCATTCCTGAAGAAGGGCTTATGCCCGAAACGTCGATTCTCCTGTTCCTTGGATGCTGCCTGACCTGCTGCGCTTTTCCAGCAACACATTTTCAGCTCTGATCTCCAGCATCTGCAGTCCTCACTTTCTCCTCTTTGACTCTGATCTCCAGCATCTGCGGTATCATTATCATTCACATCGAACTCTTGATATTACAATCCTCTCCCTCTCATGGTTTTTAATGCCAGAAAATGTCATGAGTGAAATATATTTTGTCAAGTAGGGATCAAATTCTTTGCGGGAAAGGTGGGAAAATGGAAGTTGAGGTCTGAATCAGCCGTAATTTAATGAAATGGCAGGTTGGTGAACGGTTTATTTCCATTTCTACTGTTTTACATATTCCTGGTGCTTGATGGTTTTAGCTGATCTAGGAATGCTCCTGTACCCTCTGCTGTTGCGATATAACTAAAAGAGGTAGAACTCTTTTTGATTCATATCTTCAGATATATCTTTAGAGACTCGGATTATATCCGGAATGTCAAACCAAATAACCTGAGAAATGTGAACAGAAGAAGGACAGGAGAATGTTTTGTTGAAAGTTGTTGAATAATGTGCTTGTTGGATTCATGCTTTGCCTCCTTTGAGGTAGGATAAGTGGGACTTATCCCTGAAAAAGTCTTCAAATAAAAGTGATATTTAATAATTTCTAGGTAAGATGGATACAAATAGACTTTTTGGAAGTATTAAAAGTTGAATGTTGTTATCAATGTTGAGAAATAAATGTGAAATACAGTATCCTGTAGGCACTTAGGCAGTTAAGAAGCCATGTATGGAACAAAAACTGAAACTTGTCCTAACTTCGTGATTTATTTGTTTTTATAATTTATGCAGTTAAAATGGCGCTGGCTTATACCAACTTACATTTTTGTAAATACATGTAATAATAAAGTACTGTTACTGTTAAAAGGAGGCTGCTTTAAGCTCAGTTTTTAATCAAAGTTCCCAAATTGTTTTAATATATCACATGTTCCTTATTTTTGTAGGTGTTATCACCTGATTTAGAAAATGTGTGCAGCCATTGACACCCAATTCAAACTATGAATAAAAATTATGCAAAAAGTGACTTGAATTGAATGATCTTTCAACATTTTCACATTATCAGCTACAATGCTGCCAACGCTTCAATAGTCCCTCGATATATGGAAGTTACTTCATACTTGTGATTCACATGGGGAATTCAAACATGAATAAATCTAAGTTTAAGAGTCCCATGTGCATTGTATTTTAAAAGCAGGATGAGCAAGTGTTGTCATCATTACAACAGCTGTTTGGCTTGTGTTCAGCATAAACCTCTGCCAGCATTGGTGAGATCAGAATTTTGTCTTTGGTAGGACTTTTGGAGTGGCGCGGGGGCATTAATATCTTGTTAACCCTCCGTTACACAATACATCGAAGTGACAATGCTCTGTGTTTATACAAAATCCAGTTAATATACATATTGTGTGAAAAATGTTACGAGTAAATTCCATTGTCACGTATAAAGCATGCATCTTATATTCAACAATGAAAATAGATAGCCCTTCATTTCAAGAATTTCAATTTAACCTGTAGAAAATGAGAAGTTAAAGGCACTGACTACATCCCTGAATCTAATAGTTTTTCACATGACTGCATTTATTTTGCCCACACATCCGCATGAACAGAGGTTTGCAAAGTGACAGAACTGTCAGGGGCTTCATCTCTATTTTCTGATTTAGGTCATTTTCAGGGGTTTATGGCCTGCACAACATATTTCCAGAGCCTCCCAATCCAGCCGTGTTCTCCTCTCCAGTGAAAAATGCACCTAAAGTGGATCCAACAATTGAGCAACTGTCCAGCAGTTGCACTGCACCTGCATACTGCCATCCACTGTGACTGATGACATCCTGGGGCAGTGAGGCAGGAAGATCAACTCCAACTTGCCTCCAGCCACTGACTTCAGTCACCATGTTCTGTTGTTGCTATAATGGGTGCTGACCGCACTGTGCACAGGTCAGCCACTACCTGTGTCCTGTCAATTTCTGTGGTTGATATCGCAGCCTACTTCTGAGCATGTATTAGCTACATTTCTGCATTCAGAATAATCTCTCGGTTTACACATTTGTACTTGAAACATTCAAATTAAATGTTATTGTTTTCAGAAACCGACTTCACTTAACCCCTACACTGCCACCGAACTGTGGTAGTGCTTATATTTTTCCCAGCACCCATGTCATGTGTGGGACACAGTGAAATACAACAGGTGTACAAAACTTTATTCAATATCCACCCCAGGAAGAAAGGAAACACCCAAGTGGGCAGTGACAAGAAGTGGCCTTCTCAGGGGGCAATGCTGCATGTTCAAACAGTGAAGGGGAGGACAGGGATTAAATCAAAAGAGAGTTGGAGGGGGAAATAATGCAGTCCACTCCCTGCGGTGCCCATTTTTCCCTGAAACTCTTGAGGGTGTTAGAAGACACCGTGTACTCCTTCTCCAGGGACACCCGGGCTCTGACATAACCACCCTAATGATGCCCTCCATGGCCCACTGTCTGGACCTGTTTATGGCCAGTTTGGCCAAGCCCAGGAGCAGACCCATGAGAAGGTTCTCTGACCTGCCCTCCCTCCTCTGCACTGGGTGCCCAAAGATCAGGAATGTGAGACTGAAGTGTAACCAAAAAACAGAGGAGAAGGTTTTTAAGAAAATCAAAAAATCAACTGCAAGCACCCTCACCCCCATATATACATGTTCCATGGACTCCACAGCACCACAGAACAAGCAGTTGGGCTGGGAGTTTGTGAACCACCGCAATCTGCGGTTGCAGGGGACCTCTGCGTGCAGCACCCTCCACCCCAGATCCCCAAAAGAAAGGGGGAGGACCCCCGCATAGACAGCCCTCCGTTGAAGAAACTGACTTCATTCTGTCTAACATGTTCCATCAAGCACAAATATGCATTTAAAACATAAGGTGGGGTTTACTCACTAGGAGTGGAATTAAATGTGGTATGGGGGTCTGCTTGATTGCGAGGGAAGGCTCAAGGTGGAGAACTTCTTGCCTAGCTGAGTTCCCTGATTTAAGTAAAGGTTGGGAAGTTTGAGTTTGGCCTCCCCATCCCTCAGCCAATTGTAGCCCTTAATTGATAAATTGAGGGCCATTTCTGGGTTTGAACGTATTTCTACTAATATTCTAGCACTTGTGGGAGGTAGTCCATGGCCTATGTCCATGCATTTGTGTGCCCGTGGTCTTCCTGATTGAAAGCCTGTATCTCATGGATACTCTGTGGGCTAAAAATCTTTACCTATCTCTCCGTCATCGCCCCTACATATTAAGCCTCACTTTTCTCTCAGGCCTGCTTTGCTGTTTCCAATGAATCTACCCACAACATATCTCTATTCTGGATCTCCAGTGCTGCTGTCCTCATTACATGCTTGCTGCAGTCCCAGCTTGGCCCACTCTCCTTAGTAGCACTGCTTGGACTGAAGCGCTACCAGTCCTGTGCCTGGCAAGTCTTGAAGGCAAGAACTGTGCCTCAAAGGCAGGAACACCAACTGCAGGCAAGTAAGCACCTAACCAAGATGCAATCTCATTGGGACATGTGGAAATGGCTGTGAATGTGTTGGTTTCTCAGCTATTCGAGTCATAGAGTCATACAGCGCAGAAACAGACCATATGGTTCAAGCTGCCCGTGCCAAACAGGTATCACAGTGGCCATTAAATTCAACACATGGCTTCATTAAGAAAGCCTATTAATTTTACTTAATTTATTGCCTGAATTTCCAGCTCCTACTTTCTCACCTGCTCAGTGTACTATATATGAATTGTATTTTTGCTTCTGGTTTTACATTTCCCAGTCCTATAATTCCTTCTTTAACGTTGTTTCAAAATTGGGGTGATATGCAGTTGCGATGATAACATTAAAACTGAAGTATGATGACTGCAAAGATTGGGGACAGAAGAATTTTACATGAACAATCAAATTTTCTGAGTGTTAATAACACACAGTACGTGTCACTCAGGCCTGGAACAAAATTGGGTCAACTTTTAATATATTTACCTGTCAAACTGCCAGAGACACTGCAGACAAATAGAGTTATTGGTGATCAATGTTGCCCTATCAAGTCAATTTGGCTGTAATGCAGAAAAATGAGTGCAAAATTGAAACATGGTTGTTCAAGATTTCTTTTTAATGAGTTTTGAAAAGATTTGTAGCTCAGGTTGAGGTGCTGGATCTCGGTTTGCTCGCTGAGCTGGAAGGTTCGTTTTCAGGCGTTTAGTCACCAGGTACTTGGTAACATCATCATTGAGCTTCTGGATGAAGCATTGGTGGTCTGGCCTGCTTTCTATTTATGTGTTTAGGTTTCTTTGGTGATGTCATTTCCAGTGGTGACATCATTTCCTGTTCTTTTTCTCAGGAGATGGTAAATGGGATCCAAGTCAATGTGTTAGTTGATAGAGTTCCAATTGGAACGCCATGCTGCTAGGAATTCTCATGCATGTCTCTGTTTGGCTTATCTCTCTATAACCAGACTCTATAAAAGATCTTAAAGTTCGGGAACCCTTAGGAAGTAGCGACCATAATATTGTAGAGTTCAGTCTGGAGTTTGAAAGGGAGAAGGCAAAATCGGATGTAATGGTGTTACAGTTGAATAAAGGTAATTATGAGGGCATGAGAGAGGAACTGACTAAAATAGACTGGAAGCAGAGGCTAACCGGGAAGACAGTAGAGCAAAAATGGCAGGAGTTTGTAGGTATAATTGAGGACACTGTACAGAGGTTCATTCCCAAGAAAAGAAAGATTAACCGGGGAGGGATTAGACAACCTTGGCTGACAAAGGAAGTCAGGAAATGTATTAAAGAAAAAGAGAGATCCTATAAAGTGGCTAAGAACAGTGGGAAATCAGAAGATTGGGAAGGATACAAAAGCAAACAGAGGATAACAAAGAGTGTAATAAGAAATGAGAGGATCAAATATGAAGGTAGGCTAGCCAGTAATATTAGAACTAATAGTAAAAGTTTCTTTCAGTACATAAGAAACAAATGACAGGCAAAAGTAGACATTGGGCCACTTCAAACTGATGCAGGAAGCCTAGTGATGGGAGATAAGGAAATAGCAGGAGAACTTAACAAGTACTTTACGTCAGTTTTCACAGTGGAAGACATGAGTAATATCCCAAAAATTAAAGGGTGTCACGGGACTGAGTTGAGTATGGTTGCCATTACGAAAGAGATAGTGCTAGAAAAGTTAAAAAGTCTTAAAATTGATAAATCTCCTGGCCCCGATGGGATACACCCTAGAGTTCTGAGAGAGGTGGCTGAGGAAATAGCAGAGGCATTGGTTGAGATCTTTCAAGAGTCACTGGAGTCAGGAAAGGTCCCGGATGATTGGAAGATGGCTGTTGTAACCCCCTTGTTCAAGAAAGGATCAAGGCAAAAGATGGAAAATTATAAGCCAATCAGCTTAACCTCGGTTGTTGGTAAAATTCTAGAATCCATCATTAAGGATGAGGTTTCTAAATTCTTGGAAGAGCAGAGTCTGATTAGAACAAGTCAACATGGATTTAGTAAAGGGAGGTCATGCCTGACAAACCTGTTGGAATTTTTTGAAGAGGTAACAAGTAGGCTAGACCAGGGAAACCCAGTGGATGTGGTCTATCTAGACTTTCAAAAGGCCTTTGATAAGGTGCCACATGGGAGGCTGCTGAACAAGGTGAGGGCCCATGGTGTTCGAGGTGAGCTGCTGGGATGGATTGAGGATTGGCTGTCTAACAGAAGGCAGAGAGTTGGGATAAAAGGTTCTTTTTCAGAATGGCAGCCGGTGACGAGCGGTGTTCCGCAGGGTTCGGTGCTGGGGCCACAGCTGTTCGCATTATATATTAATGATTTGGATGAGGGAACCGGGGGCATTCTAACAAAGTTTGCCGATGATACGAAGTTAGGTGGACAGGCAGGTAGTACTGAGGAAGTGGGGAGGCTACAGAAGGATCTAGACAGGTTGGGAGAGTGGTCCAGGAAATGGCTGATGGAATTTAACGTGAGCAAGTGCGAGGTCTTGCACTTTGGCAAAAAGAATAAAAGCATAGACTACTTTCTAAATGGTGAGAAAATTAATAAAGCCAAAGCACAAAGGGATCTGGGAGTGCTAGTCGAGGATTCTCTAAAGGTAAACATGCAGGTTGAGTCCGTGATTAAGAAAGCGAATGCAATGTTGTCTCTTATCTCAAGAGGGTTGGAATATAAAAGCAGAGATGTACTACTAAGACTTTATAAAGCTCTGGTTAGGCCCCAGTTGGAGTACTGTGTCCAGTTTTGGTCCCCACACCTCAGGAAGGACATACTGGCACTGGAACGTGTCCAGCGGAGATTCACACGGATGATCCCTGGAATGACAGGTCTAACATATGAGGAACGGCTGAGGATACTGGGATTGTATTCGTTGGAGTTTAGAAGATTAAGGGGAGACTTAATAGAGACGTACAAAATAATACATGGCTTGGAAAAGGTGGATGCTAGGAAATTGTTTCCGTTAGACGAGGAGACTAGGACCCGTGGACACAGCCTTAGAATTAGAGGGGGTCATTTCAGAACAGAAATGCGGAGACATTTCTTCAGCCAGAGAGTGGTGGGCCTGTGGAATTCATTGCCACCGAGTGCAGTGGAAGCCGGGACGCTAAATGTCTTCAAGGCCGAGATTGATAGATTCTTGTTGTCTAGAGGAATTAAGGGCTACGGGGAGAACGCTGGTAAGTGGAGCTGAAATGCGCATCAGCCATGATTGAATGGCGGAGTGGACTCGATGGGCCGAATGGCCTTACTTCCACTCCTATGTCTTATGGTCTTATGGTCTTATCTGAGGATGGATGTGTCGTCTCAGTTGAAGTGATGTCCTTCCTCATCTGTATGTAAAGAGAATGGCACCCCAAACACTACATTGAACAAACAGGCAGAAAACTAGCCACCAGGACACATGAACATCAACTAGCCACAAAAAGACATGATCCACTCTCACTAATATCCTTACCATAGATGAGGAAGGACATCACTTCAACTGGGACAACACGTCCATCCTAGGACAAGCCAAATAGTGCCATGCATGAGAATTCCCAGAAGTGTGGCATTCCAACCAGAACTCTATCAACAAACACATTGACTTGGATCCCATTTACCATCCCCTGAGAAAAAGAACAGGAAATGACATCATAGCAGGAAATGACATCACCGACCCAAGGAAACCTAAACACATAAAGCAGACCATACCATCAATGGTTCATCTGGAGGCTCACTGATGTTACCTGGTATGATGACGAAATGTCTGAAAATGAACCTTTCCAGCTCAATGAGCAAACCTACATCCAGAACCTCAACCTGAGCTACAAATCTTCTCAAAACTCGCTAACACCAATGAGCACAATATACTAAAACTGGCCAGAAATGGGAAAGCAATGTCATCCGACAGAGTACCACTCGTGAACAGCTGTACTTCCTGCACATATGCCTAAAGAAACAGGTACCACCTAATGTCTTCAATACAAACCTCCCTTTAACACCCCACTAGCCAAAAGAATAGCAGAACAAAATGGCCACAGAATGCTTCAAGAAATGATAAATGATGGCCAGAACAATCAGGAAATTTCAAGTCAAAAATGTTTACCTCTAATGCAACAGACCATAAATGGTCAGACACAGTACAACTAGCCATAGACATTAGACAGTGACAAACACAGAAAATGAAAGAAAACTAGACCAGCAGAAAAAAAGAGACAAACTTACACAAAATAACAACACTGACAACACAGAAGAATGAGTAAAAAAACTTATCTGACTGACCCTTAACAGACACTGAAAAAGCCATCTTAGTAATAAGATTAAATTACAACTTGCAGAATGTAGACAAGGAAGATTTCTTAGCAGCATTAGAAACAACACTGAAAGACAAGCAACTCACAGGAGAAACACAACAAACCAACAGACAAAGATTAAGCAGGAAAAATGAAGGAAACACACTCAATACACAAGAAAGAAAAGCACTAGAAAAACTACAAAAACTTGTTATTCTACCTGCAGACAAAGGATGCTTGACAGTCATTTTAAATCAGAGACTGCATTGAGAAAGCGAATGCACTACTTGCAGATACCAACACTTACCAACAAGTGGCAACAGACCTGATCACACAACTAGAGAACTGCATCATAGCCCTATTCAAAAGACTTCAGAAGTCTGTAAAAGTAAATAAGACTGACATCCAGAAAATGAAACCAGATGGATCCAACACACCACATTTCGACAGATTACCCAAAATTCACAAACCCAGGAAGCCCCCCTCAGACCCATCGTCCCACTACCTGGAACACCAACTTACAGATTGGCCAAGGAACTACACCAAAGACTAAAACACATCATAGAAGACTCATGCCACTCCATCCACTCTACCCAAGAATTCCTGAAGACCATCAAAGACACCAAGTTTGAAGGGGATGGAATAATGGTATCCTTTGATATAACAGCCCTGTTCACATCCATCAACATCAACCTGGCCATGGAAACACTGACTACACTATTAGAAGAATCAAAGACACATACACCAAACACCACCAACTTCATCAGCAAAGACAGTATTGTCAAGCTACTGGACCTATGCCCTACCACCCACTTCAATACCAACAACAAAACCTACAGACAAACCAACAGAACACCCATAGGATCTCCGATATCAGGGTTCTTAGCAGAGGTAGTAATGCAGAGACTCAAACAAACAGCTCTTCTGAACATGCAACCCAAACTTTGGGTCTGCCACATGTATAACACCTTTGTCATCACTAAATACAACAAATTAGAGGAAACATTCAAGACCATCAATAATACTCTTAATACACTAAAGAGGAGGAAAACAACAGCAAACTGCCATTCCTAGATGTCACAGTAGAACGAACAGCCAATGGGGAACTTCAAACCAGCGTCTACAGGAAAACAACATATACGTACCAAAAACTGAACTACAGAAATGCAAAAATGAAGCTGCATTAGAACATTATTTCAATGAGCCACCACACACTGCAGCACAGAGGAACTACAAAGAGCAGAGGCAAATCACCTAATCAAAAAGAACGGGTACCAAATGAACACAGTCCACAGATTTCTCAGCAACAAACCCAAACAAGCAGACAAACATGTCCAGAAACCCTAGCTACTGTCCCCTAAATCAAAGACATCTCGGAAATGACTGCCAGACTACTCAGACATCTTAGCATCATGGTAGTCCACAAACCCACAAATACACTAAAACAGCGGCTAATGAACTTGAAAGACCCTATACAGAGAATAAGCAAAACTAATGTCATTTACAAAATACCTTGCAAGGATTGTAACAAACACTACATTGGACAAACAGGCAGAAAACTAGCCACCAGGATACATGAACATCAACTAGCCACCAAAAGACATGACCCACTCTCACTAGTATCCTTACATACAGATGAGGAAGGACACCACTTTGACTGGAACAGCACATCCATCCTAGGACAAGCCAAACAGAGACACGCACGAGAATTCCAAGAAGCAAGGCATTCCAACAGGAACTTTATCAACAAACACATTGACTTAGATCCTATTTACTGCCCCCTGAGAAAAAGAACAGGAAATGGTGTCACCACAGGAAATGACATTGCCAACCCAAGGAAATATTAACACATAAATAGAAAGAAGGTTATACCACCAATGCTTCATCCAAAGGCTCTCTGATGACATTACCTGGTATGGTGATGAAACATCTGAAAATGTTTCTTCCAGCTAAGTGAGTAAATCTACATCCATTTCTTTTTAGGTATGTCTCCAGAAAAAAAAATGTTCTGCCTGCCTTAAAGCTGCTGCAGAACTTCCCAACAATTACATATTAGGGAATGCAGTGCGAATACTGCCTTATAACAGATATTGGACTGGGTGTTATCTTGATAAAGGGGATCTGTGTGCATGCATCCTAATGATCTTTATGGGATATTGAACCTTGGGATATTAGCCTTCAGCTAATGATTTGAAGACATCAGTTCAAATCCCACCATGGCAGCTTGAAATCTCATATATAACAAAGTTGGTATTAATAAAGTATTAACAACTATACCACCACCAGATTGTTGCAACAATGCAGTGGATACCCTAATGACTTCCAGGGAAATAAATAAATATGCTGCCCTTAGCTGATCTGATCTTTATGGGACTCCATAGCCATAACATCGATTGCAACAACCCTCTGAAATTGCCAAGCAAGGCATTCAGATATCAAGAAGGTGACTCATTAGCAAATAAGAACAGAAAGTGCTCCTATTTCAGTTCTTCAGCATTGGCAGTGCTTTGTTTTTATATGATGTGGAGATGCCGGTGTTGGAGTGGAGGCAACAAGGTCAGAAATCAAACAGCACACAGGGGTGGCATGGTGGCTCAGTGGTTAGCACTGCATCCCCAGGGACCCAGGTTCAATTCCAACCTTGGCTGACAGTCTGTATGGAGTTTACACATTCTCCTTGTGTCTGCATGGGTTTTCTCCCACAATCTAAAGATGTGCTGGTTAGGTGAATTGGCCATGCTAAGTTGTCAAAAGTGTTCAGGGATGTGTAGGTTAGGTGCATTAGTCAGGGGTAAATATTGGAGTAATAGGGTAGGGGAATGGGTCTGGGTGGTTTACTCTTCAGGGGGTCGGTGTGGACTTTTCTACACTGTTGGGATTATATGAGGTTACAATCCAAAAGGTTATTTAACCTGACAAAGGGACAGTGCTCTGAAAACTTGTGATTTCAAATAAACCTGTTAGAATATAAGCTGGTGTTGTGCGACCTCTGACATTTTTTTTTATCATCACTCCCTGAAAGGCAATTATGGATGGCCAATATATACTGGCCATGCTAGTAATGCCTACATCACATGAGTTATATTTTTAAATGTGCAGAGTAGTCCAAGTTCATTATCTGAAGACTTAGGTTCTTGGCCTCTCAGATCTTCTGTCATTGTTCAAAGTCTCACAACTGAGAGCAAATAACTTTGAAAAGGTTCTGCCCACTTCTAACAATCTCAAAACATTTTCCTTTTATGAGATCAGGATGTTAGCCAATCTAATACTGGGTGCTGGTTTGTGCAGTTAATAAAGATAAGAGAGAATCCTGCTCAAAGCAAGACATAATTTAATGGACACACAGTAACAATTGATATTGGTACCAGGATTAATCCCATACTTTCTTCATGGGGTTTTAACCCATCTCACTATCTTGGCGTTGTACCATTAAAAAAGAGAATTGACACTACAGGTTTGTAGGTCCACTCCCTCTATTCCTCCATCTTCTCCACTTTTCAAACTGCCAGCCGCACTCAACAAATGCTTCCAAACTTTGAATGGCACAACCCCTCACAAATATTGGCACAGAAGCTCCTGGTGAAATGAGCTCATATTTCAAAAACCTATTGGCATTGGGCATTGTTAGTAGTCAGGAGGAGATAATGCTTTGGATGAAAAATATACTTTGGCTGGTCTTATAATCTTTTGCTGCAGAATTTCACTATAGATTAATATGATGTATTAATTATTACTGAATCTGTGCAAAATGTTCAACTGAAGCAATAAATATGAGCTGTAATGGACTAACTAGAGACCAGCCACAAATCACCATATATTTTTGTGCACTGAATGTGTGCTGTTCAAATTAAATTCCTTTTGTCTCTGTAGGTCATGAAGCTAACATATATATTCTCCTACTGGGACTGGCAATAACAATCTTTTAACCACAGAGGTGCTTTAATATTCTTTATTTTCAAAACTGTATACTCTATTTTATGAACTAGCTACATACATTAAAGGAAAACACAATACAACTGGATAATATGCACAAATCAATGGACTTGATAAATCACCCATTTCAAAATCACCCATTTAGTGGGCGGCACGGTGGCACAGTGGTTAGCACTGCTGCCTCACAGCGCCAGAGACCCGGGTTCAATTCCCGACTCAGGCGACTGACTGTGTGGAGTTTGCACATTCTCCCCGTGTCTGCGTGGGTTTCCTCCGGGTGCTCCGGTTTCCTCCCACAGTCACAAAGATGTGCGGGTCAGGTGAATTGGCCATGCTAAATTGCCCGTAGTGTTAGGTTAAAAGGGGTAAATGTAGGGGTATGGGTGGGTTACGCTTCGGCGGGTCGGTGTGGACTTGTTGGGCCGAAGGGCCTGTTTCCACACTGTAAGTAATCTAAGTAATCTAATCTAATCTAAATCTAAAACAAGTGCCACCAGCCTTGAAATAGAGTCATAGAGTCCTACACCATAGGCCCTTTGGCCCAAACTAGTCCATGCCAACCAAAATGTCCCTGCACACTAGCCCTATTTCTCTGCACTTAGCCATATCCTTCTAAACTTTTCCTATCCATATATTTGTCCCAAATGCCTTTTAATGTTGCTAATGTACCCGCCTCAATGACTTCCACTTGCAGCTCATTCCATACGTGTACCACCCTCTTTGTAAAAGAAATTGCCACTCAGGTTCCCTTTTATTCTTTCCCTTCTAACCTTAAACTAATGCCCTCTAATCCTTGATTCCCAAACCCTGGGAAAAAGACTGAGTGCATTCACCCTATCCATGCCTCTCATGATCTTGTACACCTCTATAAAATCCTCCCAAATGTCACCTATGCTCTTAAGAAAATTGTCCTAGTTTGTTCAACCTCTCCCTATAGCTAAGACTATTGATGCTAATTCAATTTTCTCCCCACAGAAGCCGTCAGATACCTATTTAGTTTCTCCACCAATTTCTTTTGTTCCATCTTGGTTCACTCAATGCCCTTTCTGGACATCATTCTGTCTGCTTAGAAGCATTAATTTGAAACGTGGACCATACGAGTCCACCGGTCATAGAGTCAAAGAGATATACAGCACAGAAACAGACCCTTCGGTCCAACTCGCCCATGCTGACCCGATATCCTAAATTAAACCAATCCCGTTAGCCAGCACTCAGCCATATATCTCTAAATTCTTCCTATTCATATACCCATCCAGATGTCTTTTAAATGTTGTAATTGTACCAGCCTTCACCACTTCCTCTGGCAGCTCATTCCATTCATGCACCACCCTTTGCATGAAAATGTTGCCCCTTAGGTCTCTTTTAAAATTTTTCCCCTCTCACCCTAAACCTATGCCCTTCACGTTTGGACTCTCCTACTCCAAGGAAAAGACCGTGTTTACCCTATCCATCCCCTCGTGATTTCATAAACCTCTATAAGGTCAGCACTCAGCCTCCAATGCTCCAGGGAAAACGGTCCTAGCCTATTCAGCTCCTCCCTGTAGCTCAAACCCTCCAACCCTGGCAACATCTTTGTAACTCTTTTCTGAACCATTTCAAGTTTCACAACAACCTTCTGGTCACCATTGTGAAGCACTCACAAGCCGTTTTAACTGCATTAGGAACTCTCAAACCAGCTCTGTTTAAAACAGTGGGCTTTAGCTTTCAGGGGAGGTGTTCTTTGCTTTTCTCCTTTTGGTAAAAAGTAATAGGAAGCTCTATGGATTGCTTTGGAAGTGTTCAGGTGATTTGCTAGATTAGGTAGGAACTGACTTCTCTTCCAGTTTTGGAGGGCAGAGGGTTTGGTCATCTGCTCACACACAGGACTGTAATTGCTCTGGTAATTGAAGTGTCTTGGTCAGTGATCAGCCTGTCAGAAACACATAGCAGAGACTGCAGAGATGAACTTCTCTTTGCAGGGGAAGACGTGTAGACATTTCCGAGGAAGGTTGTGTCCACCAAGGTCTTTCAGGAAACTCTTCTCCAAACTTCACTTCATTCATGAACAGTGCCTTGAAATGCTGGAGATTCACCAAGGTGATGGTCACAGGACAATGTTTGAATAGGACCTTCAATCCCATAGCAGAGTGAGATGGTGTTAGCTGAAAATATGTTGCTGGAAAAGCGCAGCAGGTCAGGTAGCATTCAAGGAGCAGGGGAATCGATGTTTCGGGCATGAGCCCTTCTTCAGGAATGAGGAAAGTGTGTCCAGCAGGCTAAGATAAAAGGTAGGGAGGAGGGACTTGAGGGAGGGGCGTTGGAAATGCGATTGGTGGAAGGAGGTCAAGGTGAGGGTGATAGGCCGGAGTGGGAGTGGGGGCAGAGCGGTCAGAAAGAAGATTGCAGATTAGGAAGGCGGTGCTGAGTTCGAGGGATTTGACTGAGACAAGGTGGGGGGAGGGGAAATGAAGAAACTGGAGAAATCTGAGTTCATCCTTTGTGGTTGGAGGGTTCCTAGGCGGAAGATGAGACGCTCTTCCTCCAGCCGTCATGTTGCTATGGTCTGGCGATGGAGGAGTCCAAGGACCTGCATGTCCTTGGTGGAGTGGGAGGGGGAGTTGAAGTGTTGAGCCACGGGGTGGTTGGGTTGGTTGGTCCGGATGTCCCAGAGGTGTTCTCTGAAACGTTCCACAAGTAGGCGGCCTGTCTCCCCAATATAGAGGAGGCCACATCGGGTGCAGCGGATGCAGTAAATGATGTGTGTGGAGGTGCAGGTGAATTTGTGGCAGATGTGGAAGGATCCCTTGGGGCCTTGGAGGGAAGTAAGGGGGGAGGTGTGGGCGCAAGTTTTGCATTTCTAAGATGGTGTTACTCATGAAATGGGCATCAACACTGAAAGCAAGTTAGGAGTTCAGAAGGTATATACACAATAACACATTGAGAACACTGAAAATGAGAGTGAGATTGATGGAATGGGCAGCAGATGCTGTCTTCCGTATGGTTGAGGTGACACAGATGTATTTAGCCCATCGGTTCCACTCTGCATACTACAATGCTACATGACTTTGTCTTGCAAGAGTAAGGGAGCAATATCAATGACTGAGTTATACAGTATTTGCACAGTGTGCATGGCATTACTGATTAACTGGAGGACTGAGCAGATTGTGAGACATTGAGGTGAGATTCATCTGCTTAAAAGGATCTGTGGGGATGAGGTGAAGGGTGTGAATATTCTGCCAGAATCCTTACTATTGAGGATTGCTGCAGGTTGATCGATGAGGGAGCAATGCATTGGAAAGTGTCTGAAGTTGGTGTGGTGCTGAGTAGAAGATATCCTTCAGAAAATGCATTGACTGGTTTTGTCCACCCATGTAAGGGAATTGAAATCCTTACAGCACTGTTATCATATCCTTGGAGTCGGATGCAAGGACATGATCTCCCTTGCCAATTAATCTCATTCCCTTTGGAAGTCTTCAAGGGCCCTTGCAGAAACATAACCCGTTGCCGCAACCATGAGTTTCAGCGTTATCAGTTTTTTTTCCCCTGTTGTTTCTTTAACTTGTTTTTACTAGCAGTCAATTGCAGTCCTGGCAGTCAGCAATAGTTTTTCTCTATTCAGCACATCCCTCCTTTAAGACAGTCAGCCTGCCTTTAAGAGCTGCAGGGTAGCTAGAATATTGAATTACACGCAAACTGCTCATCATTCAGCCAGCCAGCTACCTGGAACATGCTTGACTGAAAATGACAATCAGACAAATGAGGCAGCAGGAAAAGTTTGCTAGACAGGACAGGATGCAGACAGTTCACAAATCACAGCCCCGCACATCAGAAAAACGAGGACTCGTTTAAACTTCCTTTGTAAACCCATCAAACTCTAATTGCAGCCTAAATCTCACCAACTTCCAGTTGTAATGCACAGATACATCTGCATTCTAATCCATTCAAATGGCCAAACACATCCCACACCATTTTGTGACTTATTTAAAAATAATGAAATACAGTTAACTTTAATACAAAGCAAGAATTGATTCTTTTGTTTTAACTTCACACTAACAACTGTCAACCTTTGTCCAATTATTCCCTCTATTTAACCACACTTTATCTAAACATTACATTTAATCTTGTCTTATATCATTATGGCACAAGGTAAGAACCAATAAACTTTAAAGCTTTATTGACTAACTTAAAATACTTGGTCTTTAGGGTTGAGATAAAAATGGACTGGAGCAGTTAAGAGTGACCATCAAAATCACTAGACCTTATAGCCAAATTCTCAGAAATACACAAAGGGAATGTGTAATGACTAGGCATGACTACCCCCACTCCACCCCCTCCCCAGAAAAGGCTACTCAAGGGGTAATGACAGGGATATTAAAATTCATAATTTGAAATATAAAGCTCATAATGAAATATTTAAATGCCTGTAGGGACACAACTTCTCGACAGGAGGGATATTTAGAACAAAGACTTAAATACTGTGTGCAAAGAGGAAGAATGGTTCCCCCACTCCGCTTCCCACCGATTGACTATATCAAAAAGCATAACAGGGATACTGTGATAATGGAACATCAATACTCCTTCTGTAAAATTGAATTGATCCTGTTGCGGGCCAATAATCAGGTTTTTCACATATCAGTCCCACCTCCTGTGAGTAGCCATGATACAAGCTGTGATAATTTGCTACAAATATAATAAAGGCATTCAGAAATGTGCAGTAATATCAGGAAGGGTAAAAGGGCTGTCTCTCTCTCTCTCTCTGGAAGAAAAAAGTGATCAGCCCTGGGTGAATACCGTCGTGAATCAACATCTTTGAAGACACGGAAAACTGCTGTACAACTGTCACCAGAAGAATTGCATCTGAAACACAACACAGAAGAATCAACACATTTCTTTCATCAAAGGATCATGAATGTTTTTATTTCAATTCCTATTCCTGTCAGCTTGCATGTTATTCTGTTTACTTAAATGTCAATACATGCTGTGGTATTTGGGAATTTTAAAAATAATTTTATTCAATGCCTGAGTGAGTTTCAATAAGCTAACTCCTTTCATTCTAATTAACTCAAAGATATCCATGTGGCATTTTCCTAATTTTAATACACATTCAAATGCATATGAAAGTGGGAACTGTAGTGATTGGAATGAGGTCAGCCAGGTGGACCCATAGAATATGAGCTTCCTGATTGAGGGCGTTAACCTGGTCCAATCCAGGAGCCCTGGCTGACAGATATAAACAGGAGTTTCAGAGATTCTGTTCACTTTAGGAGGCAACTCTGAGCTAGCTGAGTTAGTGCCATGTACGTGTAAATAAAGGGTGACATGATGATAGGATATTGGCCTTTGTGCAGATTTCAAGCACGACCACACTTCTAAAGAATTCAAACTCTGTAATAGCAACCTCAGGAAAGAGAGGGGGGGATTTACTCACTACTCTGTATTTGGTCATAACACTGAGCAATGTCTCAAGAGATCATAACATATATTTTATTCTTTAAGAATAGAAATATCGGTTTATTTTAAGCAGTAAAAATGCAGTCATGAATGTATTGTTTCCTATAGGACCTTATGAAGAATTTCATTACTTTCAACATTTGAATCAGTTGACATTAATATGGAAGCCTGGAAAAATAAAGAAAAGGAGTAGATCATTCCACCTTTCAAGCCTGCTCCACGATTCAATGTATCAAAAACTGTAACAAAATATTACCTCAGCTGGCTTTCAAAGGACATAACGACAATCAGAATATTTAAGGGAACACTAGTGTGGTAATAACTGTGCCCTTTCAATATATGTGCTAGCTAAAAACATATAATGGTGCTGAATGTCCTGAGCAGTTCTGTCATAATGTCACAATAGCACAGCAGGAGTGCAAAGAATAGTGAGAAAATAGACCAGGACTTTGATGCACCAGGTTCTGACCTTGGATGTACCTTGTGAATGTTGAGGCGCCTGTCTATTATGAGGCTTATGATGCAAAGAGTGTGAGACTAGAAACAAGGCAAAATCACAATATCTACATTGATTTTCAGTCATCCTTCTGTCATTCTTGCAGCTGAGTCACCCTGAGGTTTAGGGGCTCGGCGTTGGATGCACCCAGCATCTCTAGAGGAAACATCACTTTCATAATGACCTTACCTTTATTGGTGTTTAATAAAATGGCCTTGTTTGCTGTTGATTGCAAGTCCCAGTGTTTAGACCCATTTGCCATTTTTTCAGATATGTAGTTGCTTGAGCTTGTACACAGCATTCAGATCCAGGCTGATAAGTGGCAAGCAATGACCATTTTCACCTCATTCTCCATGGCTTTAGTGCAACAGGAGCTTTTTAAACAATATGCCCTGTGCTTGGTTAAATGCTCTCACGATGTCAAAAGCAGTCACTTTTATTTCGCATATTAAATTTAACCATATTTTCATGTATATGCCAAGATCACAATGAGTGGTCCTGGCAGAAATCAAACTGAAAATCATTGATTATTTTACGTGTGAATAAGTGCTGTTGATAACAGTGTCAATGACACATTTAATGATTTGAGTAGGTTGATGAGATGCCACTTTGGCAGACTGGAATTTCCCTACTTTTTGTGGAAACACAAAAGTACCGGTCGATTTTTCACTTTTTCAAGTGCATATGTGTGCTGAAGCTGCACAGGAACGACGTATACAGGGACGTGAACAGTCAGAACCATGGGTGTATAACATCACCGTTATCAAGTCCTATACTGCCACATTGTTTGCTCTATCCTGCACAAGAAACCACTTGTTACTGAAGACTGGGATTTATGATGATAAAGATGACAGAAGGAGGCTGAGTTGGATGTGTGTGTGTGTGCGTGCGTGTGTGTGTGTCAATGACATCTAGAAGAAGGTGTGCAATTGTACATGTATGTAAACTAATACAATGAATTTATACTAACCCTAAATATTCTAAGAAGGACTACTTGTAGATATTATGCCAGCATAAATACTTGAAACACTTTGAAATTGAATACTTGAAATTCAATATCCTGACGTGCTACTTCAATTCAACTCTTTATTCCTTGTGAAGTATACAACTGGGGAATGTTACCACAACTGTACAGATCGGTGAGACCACATATGGAGTGCTGTGAGCAGTTTCTATTTCAGAAAAGATATTTCATTTAAGGCAGCTCTGGGTGGGTTAACTAGGATGATCTATGTTATGGAGGGATTGTCTTGTGAACAAAAGTTAAACAGCTTGGGACTCTACCTATTGGACTTTAGAAGAATGAGATGTGATCTCATTGGAGCCCACAGGATTCTTGAGGGGTTTGACAGGGTAAATACTGAGAGAATGTTCCATTATGGGAGAGGCTAGGAGCAGAAGACATTGTCTCAGAATAAGGGGGCAGCAATTTAAGACTAAGTTGAGGAGGAATTTCTTCTCTGAGAGGGTTTTAGCCTTTGGAACCTCTTACCACATAGACAGCTGTGGGGGCAGAGTCTTTATATGTGTTTAAGGTTGAAATAGATACATAGATTCTTGATCAGTAGACAACTGAGGATTATGAAAAAAGTGCATGCAAGGAAGCGTGAGGAGTATCAGATCAACCATGATCGTATTGAATAGCAGAATGTGCTCAGGGGACCAAATGGCCTACACCTATTCCTATTCCTTATGGCCTAACATCGAGGCTGTTGCTATGTCAATGTATGGAGCTGGAGAAATTGAGGAATTAATCCCAATGCACATGTTGAATACTCACCTCAATTTTACTTAATATATGAAATTGTACAGTGGAGGATATAACAATTGCTTCCAACTTTCACCTATTCTGATTACACTAAGCTTTTATGAAATTACATATTGTCACTTTTATTAATTCAAGCAATCACCTCTCATTCTATAAGACAGCTTCCTGTTCAAAATTTAAACAAGGTACGAAAAGCATCAGATAATAATGTGTAGTTGAATGTGTTATCTTGCATTTAGCACTCAAATAATCGTAGCACCGACAACAGGGACTAATCCATCAAAAATCCTTTGCAAAGGAGAAACATATTGGTCAGACCAAAGTGGACTGAAAGGAAAATTGTTTGAACAAGCTGCTTTACTTCGTGGTCCAGTGGTTACTGAGCACTGACTTGAAGCCTGGCTCCAGTCATTTCATACATCACTGGAAGTGTTGAAAGTAAGCCAAACTCTTTTCATTCCTAAAAGGCTTTTTCCTTCCAGTTCTGCTGTTTCTCCTGTGCAATTAACTGGGAAGCAGCACATCAGATTGATGCCTGGCAATGTGCCAGATAGAGAGAATATGGCTAGTTTGAAGAACATTTCAGTCCTGTTAAATCTGGCCCTTGATGTCCTATGTCAAGTTGTGTACATTAACGTTTTTATTTTATCTTTCATCATTCTGCTAAGTCATTGATAAATTATACATTTAAATTATGAGAAGTTACTATAATTAAATATTGCACTGTCTAGCCTCTGTCTTTTAGATGGTGAAGTAGATAATCAGCAGTGTTGGTGCTTAGTTTGATGCCTGAGAACAAATCGTGAATTATGTGTAGGATGCCAGGTAAAATTGAATTTGAATTGACATTGGCATTTTGAGATACTGGTTGCAGCTCAGTGCCTTTTAACATGGGTGTAGATTTAGATAATCTCGAGGTTCATGCACATACAAAGAGAAAAACAATAGAGACCGATCCTTACAGGAGGAAGCCATTCAGGCCATAATGTCATAGCTAACCCACTGCAAATGTTATCCAACCAGTCCAATTTCCTCACATCTTGCCTTAGACCTCCAAAACTTTTCTTTTCATGTTCTTACTCAATACCTTTTGAAAACCCCTGATTGAAACTGCCTCCAACTCACTCTCTGGCAATGCATTCTAGGTCCCAGCTATTCAATGCACAATACTGTTTTCCTCATGTCATCACTGTTTCTTTTGCCTAATTAACCTTACATTGATCTCCTCTAATACTTGATGCCTCCGCTAATAAGGACAATTCTCTCTCTGCACTG
This sequence comes from Chiloscyllium plagiosum, assembly GCF_037043375.1. Classification (NCBI taxonomy): domain Eukaryota; kingdom Metazoa; phylum Chordata; class Chondrichthyes; order Orectolobiformes; family Hemiscylliidae; genus Chiloscyllium; species Chiloscyllium plagiosum. The sequence goes on from NW_028270140.1 coordinate 22,311,110, forward strand.
TTAAGGTTCCTCATGATTTTGAATACCCTGAATGAACTCCCCTCTTCCTCTTCTCTTCTCCACGGAGAACAACTCCGACTTCTCCAATTTATCCACATAACAGAAATCACGCAACACTGAAACGATTACTATAATTGTTTTCTACATGCCACCATCCCCCTTCAAAGCTCAATAAAGTGCTGTCACTTGAATTGTAAGCAATAGTGACTTGAGGCAAAGCCAGAGTTATAATGTTTCCCATAGCCTCCTTGCTTTTGTACGGTATTTTAAAAACCAAAATCCTATCTAACTTTTCATCTACTTTTCTAATCTATCCTGCAACCAGTCATGATATACGCTGGTGTCTCTGATACTGCATCCCCTTTAGACTTGTGCCCTTTATCTTGTCTTGCATCTGATCATTATTACCACTCCACTTCCACCAGCCTATCTATTTTCTTTTGAAGTCTCACTATCCACAATTTGAGATGCTTCCATTTTTCCCTTTCATCTGCAAATTATGAAGGAGGAGTCAAAGTCTAATCATTAAAATAGACAGAGGAAACAATTGTTCCGGTACAAAAGAAAATCCCTGGGAGCCCCATAGAATAACTTGCTCCAGTCCAGAACACAATTTTTTACTACTGTTCTCTGTTTCCTCTCACTCAGCCAAGTTCATAGCAATGGGTTTCAACATCATTATAAAAGCTATTAAGTGAAATTTTATCAGAACCCTTTTCAAGTACCATGTTTACAGCATTTCACTCAACAAGCCTTTCTGCCACCTCATTAAACAATTGAAACAAGTTAATTAAGTACATTTTTTCCTTAACAAATCTGTTGTCTTTTCTTAACTAATTGTCAGTTTTTCAAGTGTGAGCCGTAACTTTTTGGTCTTCATAGCTTAAACTACAATTCAGGTATAGGAATTATGAGAAATAATTTTTAACAACTCAAAAACCAAATTATACACAAATGTCTTTTCTTAGATTAGATAGAAAAACCAGTTGAAATATGTTACACTCATTGGTCATAATATGGAAGAAATTAAAGCCAGTGAGCAGTCACCTCCTTTAGATTGTGTTCTTTAGCAACTGATGAATTTGTATACATGTAATGGCAAGTCAATCCTTACAATATTTATATATTTTCTTACCAAAGTGGGCATGGGTGTTACAATACTATCCCCATTAAAATCTTGACTAAGTTGTAACTGTCCAAGACTATTGATCTGTCTTAGACCATTTTCTGAATCAAACTTGATTGCGGAATCAGATTTTCTATCATTCAAAATGCTAGCACTGAAAATTATGAGAAAGACTGGTCTGAGCCATGGCGAACTGCATGCCATGAATCTCACTCCAGATAAACAAACAAACAAACCCCACGAACTGCAAATGTATTTTAATAAAAATTGTGAATTTCAGTTTAGATTATTTTGTTTATTCCACTAAAATAAAGCAAAGAATTGTGGACACTGCCGATCTAAAACAAACTGAAACAGAACTTGCTGGAAAAATTCAGCTGGTCTGACATCAGTTGTGAAGAGAATACAGAGTTAATGTTTCAAGTCCTGTGACCCATCTTCAGTTCTCAGCCTGTTTGACCAGATGAGTGCCATGGCTATTTTAAGTCTGTGTTTGTTTTTCCTTTTTAAGACCAATCAATTCATGAGAGTCTCAGGTATTAAAGTCAGATGATGGAATTCAGTCAATAGTTCTTTTTGTCATCATTATCACGATCATAGGAATTGCAGAGGGAAATATAAAATGAAGAAAGGCAACAAATGAATATGAAAAGGTATTGGCTGTTAACATAAAACTGAATTTATAGTTTTATATCAGAGAAAGAGAAAGTGGGGTCAATCAGAGAGAGAAGAAAGGGATGAGAACTTTCCATCTATCGTTGTCAAAGTGAAGAATCCATGAATGGCATAGTCTGGTGAAGGTAAATGAAGCACTCAATCAGCTAAAATAATTAAGAGGAGGTATCCCATAAGCTGGATGCACTTATAGCTGATAAGTCCAGGAACAAGCAAAACATTATGAAGGAAATGATGAAAGAAGTTGGAGTGGCATAAGTTATAATCTTCAAATTCTCTCTGTATATTGGAGTGACAATGTGTACTGGAGAATGGTAAATATAAGATCTTTCTTCAAAGAAAACAATAAGGCTAAACTCAGGAATAACTGTGTGGTCAGTTTAACCTTGGCAGTGGAAAACATTTACAAACAATGATCCAGGAAAAGATTAACACTCACTTGTGAAAGAAACAATAATATTGTTTTAATTGAAATTTAAGATTTAGATTCCATGGATAATTAAACCTGGGATCATCTATTCATTAAATTAAATGATCTAATAACATGTTTGCTGGACAGAAACTGGCAAACTCTACCAGCAAGCTTTGCAAGACTGATGTATTGTTTGAAGTGAGCCCTTTAGGCCCCAAGCTACCTAGAGATGAAAGTCTATGTCTTCCCATCCAGCAGGTCCAAAGACCAATCAGGCTCCTGCCTTCCCAGTTGCCAAAGTTGGAACTGGACTTAAATAAGCAGGAAACAGAGAAAGAAAAAAATTACTGGGGTTGTATATTGATGACCGGAGTGAAACATAACCGTTCACTTTTGTAAATATATACTCACCTCCATGGTTAAAATATTTGTTGTAAAGTTTTTATTTTGCTGCTGGACTTTATTGAGTTGCACACATTAGACAGGCAAGTATCCTCTTCAGATATCTCAAGGGCCAAACACTGTCCATCTCTCAAAAGCAATTGACTCCTTGACTGCCGGCAGCATGTGGCATCACACTGTGCGACTCTACTGTGCAATTGTTGACTGCAGCCAGAGCCTTGCACTTTAATGCAGACAACACCAACATTATACGGAATGTACAGGGAATAGGATATGATCTGCTCTACTCAAATTATCTTAACTTACTCCTGCCTGGTCAGTAGGAGTACAGAACATATCTCTTGAGGTGATGTTTCGTTCTATCACTTTTCGAGGGAATGTGTTGTCTTTCAAAGCTGGGCTGTGTGCCACAGGAAGTTGCACGTCAGGAAAACTTAGCAGTCTACGCAAACATTGACAGAATGCTGAAAGAGAGACGCTTTAGGATTGTGTCCCAAACTTACTACCTGTCATGAGAGAGTTAACTGCACAACACTCAGACATCATAAGATAAACAAAGAACTGCAAGATTCTGAAACAAAAGCAGAAATCGCTGGAGAAACTTAACGGGTCTCGCAACATCTGTGGAGAAGAGCAGCATTAACATTTTTAGTCCAGTGACCCTTCAGAACTAAAACTCAAATATCATACGCTGACTTAAAATCTGCCTTACCTTCATGCCAATTAATGTTAGTGTCCTCTCTTGCTGATTGCTGACCTGTAAAGGGCAGATACTTGAAAGAGGGATCATCCAAAGATGCCAAGCGTAGAATCATGTGCTAAAGAAAATAATTATGTCCTTGGTGGTGATGGGAAGACCGTGCAATGAAATTCACTGTGTTGGTTGTCTGTGAAGGTACCTGCATCCAGTCAAGCCAATCTAAGGAAGATGTTGCCCAAGTACCATGAGAACATTACCTGCTCCACCAGGGGCCCGAACATTTTAGACCATTGCTACACCAATGTGAAGGATGTCTACAGCTCCATCCCCCGCCCTCATTTCAGGAACTCCGACCACAATGCCATGTTTCTTCTCCTGACTTACAGGCAAAAGCTCAAGCAGGAGACTCCCTCACATATACAGACCCAGTGCTGGTCAGAGGAGGCAGAGGATCAACTCTGGTGCTGCCTGGAATTGGCTAATTGGACCATGTTCAAACAGGCCGCAGGTACCTTGGACGCCACCACCGTCACAGACTTTACCAGCAAGTGTGTGGAGGACTTTAAATTGAGGAAGTCAATCCAGGTGTTCCCCAACAGGAAACTCTGGATGAATCAGGACATACAGAAACTGCTAAAAGCCTGGCGTGAGGCCTTCGGATCAAGAGACCCACTCAAATACAAAGAATCCATGTATGACCTTTGCAGAGCCATTAAGGCAGCCAAGGATCAATACCTTTCCAAACTAGGGATCCAGACAGACACCTGGCGACTATGGCAGGGACTGAATGACATCACAGGTTCTAAAAAGAGACAGTGCAAGGTAACAGATGATGACATATCCTTCCTAGATCGTCTCAACGCCTTCTATGCTCACTTTGAACAGAATTTCAGCGGAAAGGTAACAACTATTCCGACAAGTCCTGACGAACCTATCCCAACAGTCACTGCATCAGAGATCAGATCAGCTTTCCTTTGCATGAATCCAAGGAAAGCGATGGGACCAGAGAGAGTACCAGGTTGTACACTCAGGGCATGCGCCGATCAACTGGCAGAGGTCTAAACAGACGTCTTCAAGCTCTCCCTGCAGCAGGCCACTATCCCTGCCTGTTTCAAGGGGGCTAACATCATCCCTGTGCCTAAGAAGGCTCATGCAGCATGTCTCAATGACTACCGCCCAGTGGCCCTCATTTCAGTGGTCATGAAGTGCTTTGAAAGGCTGGTCATGGCATTAATCAACTCCAGCCTCCCCACTACTCTTGACCCACTCCAATTTGCCTATCGAACCAACAGATCCGCATCAAATGCCATATCACTTGCCCCTCACTCCTCCCGAGAACATCTTGACACCAAGAACAGCTACGTTAGAATCCTACTCATTGACTACAGTTCAGTTTTCAACACTATTAACTCCTCGAGACTGATTACTAAATTTAGTGCTGAAAATGTGTTTCTGGAAAAGCGCAGCAGGTCAGGCAGCATCCAGGGAACAGGAGAATCGACGTTTCGGGCATAAGCCCTTCTTCATTCCTGAAGAAGGGCTTATGCCCGAAACGTCGATTCTCCTGTTCCCTGGATGCTGCCTGACCTGCTGCGCTTTTCCAGCAACACATTTTCAGCTCTGATCTCCAGCATCTGCAGACCTCACTTTCTCCTACTAAACTTAGTGATCTCGGAATAAGCCCGACTCTCTTCAACTGGATCCTCAGTTTCCTGACTCATAGGCCGCGATCAGTGAAGACTGGGGACAATATTTCATTGTCACTAACACTAATACTGGAGCCCCCAGGGGTGAGTACTCAGCCCCCTAATGTACTCACTGTATACCCATGAAGGTGTCACCAAATACAGACTAATGTCATTTATAAGTTCGCTGATGACACCACCATAGTCGGTCGAATCTCAGATGGCGACGAAACAGACTACAGACAGGAGGTGGAAGATGTGGAAAAATGATGCACTGAGAACAACCTAGCTCTGAATGCCAGCAAAGCCAAGGAATTCATTATTGACTTTCGGCGGGATGTTACACATTAAGAGCAGAGAGGTTTGGAATAAGTTAAGAGTGTCAAGCTCCTGGGAGTGGTTATCCACAACAAGCTTTCTTGGACTCTTCAAGTGGATGCACTGGTAACAAAGGCTCAACAACATCTCTTCTTCCTGAGGCAGCTAGGGAACTTTGGCATGACAGTGAATACCCTTGCCAACTTTTATAGGTACACCATCGAGAGCATTCTGTCTGGATGTATCACTACCTGGTATGGCAACTGTACCATTCAAGATCGGAGGTGGTTACAGAGAGTGGTGAACTTGGTCTGGACAATTACAAAGGCCAACCTCCTATCTATAGAATGCATCTACCAAGCCCACTATCAAGGAAAGGCTGTCAGCATTCTTAAAGATTCATCCCATCCTGGCAATGTTTTTCTATAACCTCTGCCATTGAGGAGAAGGTACAGAAGCCTGAACACATGTACCAGCTGGTTTTGTAACAGTTTCTACCCTATCGTTGTTAGAATAGTGAATGGACTCACAAAATTTTAACATTCGCCTGTACCTGTGTTTTGTTTTTTGCTGCTGTTTACCTACTATTTACTATCTATGCTGTTTAAATATGTGATCTTCCTGTATTGCTCACAAGACAAAGCTTTTCACTGGGCCTCGGTACACATGACAATAAATTCAATTCAATTCAATTCATCCCCACAGGGAGTCGCCTCTCTTTGGCCGACTCTAGCATCTTCTATCCATTTGAGACTTTTGTCCTCTATCCCACTGTTATCTTCACTCTTCCTGTTTTGGGCTAAGAATTCTCACTCTAATTTTATCTCAGAGACCTTCCTGGTGAGTTCTATTTTTAAAAGGGTTGGTTAGAGCTTTTATTTTCAATAAGCTAGTTTATCCTTTTACATAAATTATATCTTATAATTAGACAACTATAACATGAGCAGCATTCTTCCAATATTCAATAGGTCTGCCTCTATTTGAGAAGAGAAAGCAAAGTTAACATTTTGTCCCTTTCTTCAGAAGAAGCACTGGACCTGAAGTGTTAACTCTGCTTTCTCTCCTCAATTACTACAAGCCCTGCTGAGCTTGTCCAGCAATTTCTGCGTTTGTTTCTGATTTTCAGCATCCACAATTCTTTTTCTCGTTTAGTATTCTTCCAGTATTGAATTATTTCAATTGTTGCAGTAATGCAGAAACTACAGCACTCACTGTGTTTCCTGAAGTGTTGAGATTAACTTAATATTGATTCTTGTCTTGCCTGTTTGCAGCTGGTCCTCTCCTGAATGATACCAAAGTTGTTAAGAACCTTGCAGCATCCTCCATTGTTACATTATACTTCAGAGATCTGGGGACCCAGATAAGTTGGATTACGGTAAGACATAATGGCATCACAGTGGTCAGAACCATGAAAGGAGAATGTGGAACATCTTCCTTTGCTTAAAGTGCTAACTAGTACTCTAGAATTGTATATTTTATGTTTGCTTTAATGAGGGTGATGTTTCCTTCCCACCTAGCATGGTTGCATTTATATTTTGAATAACATGCTCCAGAAATCCACCAAGAAATAGCCATTATTATCCCAAATGTATATGTTCTAAATCCGTCGATTTGACATAATCATGCAATATGGATTGGTAAATCAATAATGTTGACTTTTTAAACTTGTACCAAAGATTATGCATAAAATTAATTGAGAGACTGTATGTACACATGTCTGACTTTGACTAGTATTGCTTTAGATTGAGATCAAGTCATGGGGTTATGTATCACATCAAGTCTAGAGTCATAGAGTCATACAGCACAGAGACAGACCCTTCAGTCCAACAAGTCAATGCCCACCGTAATCCCAAACTAAATGAGTCCCACACGTCTGTGCTTGGCCCATATCTCTGATAAAGTCAATAGGAGAAGGTCACCTATCCCATGTAGCCTGTTCGATATAATTATGGTGTATTCTGCATCAGGTGGAGATACCATTCACCATGAGGTTCCATATATGGTCTGGAGAGGGATGAAAAGCTAAATCAAAGTTCTCTGGTCAATAAGGGGAAATAAATATTTGTAACTTACTTGTAAGTTATAGGCCTCAGTCATCATGTGGGACTTTTGTCACACCTCTTCTTCCACAAGTTTATGTGTATTTCCTTTCATGGCAATACACTTCACTGTGCAACATGCTGCAACCCATTTCAAATTGTTATTCCAGCAGCATCAAATAATGCCAAACGCTGGAAACATTGGAGGTGAATTTTCAGGCTTAATTTTAAGTTTCTCCAGTAATAGCTCCAGAAAAATAACAGAAGTTCTACTTAATCCTTAAAAATTATATTGTAAGTTTTCTGCTGTATCTGATTAATTTTCCGGGGTTGAGAGGGGTAAGTCCCCAATGTCTCAGGAGGCTAGTTATTCGCATTGATGTATTATATTCTCATGACACTATGCAGGTCTATGGTTCTAGGCTCTGTGAGTTCTGCAGAAGTATAGTCAATATATCTGCAGCAGTTAATTCTTACTTCGCAGTGCTAATCTTGTATTCTGTCTTCAAGTGAATGCATGATAAACACCCCCTGAAAAGCAAACATTGCTTTGGTTAGGTTTAGACTCACAAAGTCATAGAGATGTACAGCATGGAAAAGAACCCTTCTGTCCCACTCATCCATGCCGAGCAGATATCCTAAATTAATCTAGTCCCATTAGTCAGCATTTGACCCATGTCCAGGAGAAAGTGAGTACTGCAGATGTTGGAGATCAGAGTCAAAAAGTGTGGCGCTGGAAAAGCACAGCCAGTTAGGCTGCATCCGAGGAGCAGGAGAGTAGGTGTTTCAAGCATAAGCTCTTCATCAGGAATGCGTCACATTTGTGATGAACAGCTTATGCTCGAAATGTCGACTTTCCTGTTCCTCAAATGCTGCCTACCAGCTGTGATTTTCCAATGCCACATTTTTTTACTTTGACCCATATCCCTCTAAACCCTTCCCATTCGTGTACCCATACAGATGCCTTTTAAATGTTGTAATTGTACTAGCAGTCACCACTTCCTCTGGCAGCTCATTTGGGAAATATATATAGCTTCTCTAGAATCAGATTGTAGAATCCAAACTGAACATCAGTGGGTTTTTTTTTGACAGGATACACCTGGGCAATTTCCCATCTTGTCAGGTGGATGCCACTGTTTTAACTTTACTGGAAAATCTCAGTTAATGGAGTGCAGCTAATTCTGGAGCAGCAGTCTTCATAACTACTGCTTGAATGTTATCAGGGCACCTAGTCTTTGCAGAATCCACTGTCTTTAGCTTTTCCATGATATCATGTAGAGTGAATCAAATTGGCTCAAGACTGGTATCTGTGATGCTGAGAATCTCAGGAGGATGCTGTAATGGACCATCCGCTCAGTATTCAAGTTGAAGGTTCTTTCAAATGCACTGTGAGCTCCCTCATCATTGAGGGGTGTGTGTTAGGTGATCCTCCAGTGAATTGTTTAACTACATCACACCTCAGCAGTGTCAGTGCTGCAGAGATTAGGCATAATTGCTTTGCTGTCACATGCTGCTTTTGCTGCTGGTTAATTCCGTGTTATAGCTTCACCATGTTGACACTTGACTGTCTAGTATCATGTCTGAATGAACTCCTGCATTCTCCCAAGAACCAGGATTGTTCCCCTGGCTAAGCATTAATGGTAAAGTGGACCATGAGTTTACAGATTGCAGCTGAGTACAATTCTGCTGCTGTTGGTAACCTACAAATGGATGCCAATTCTTGTGTTATTTGATTGTTTATGAAATCAATTTCATTCAACATGATACCTATTGGTTTGGAAAACTATTTAATTCATCATAACATGATTAAGGGTATCCTCAGTGCCAAGGGGGAATTTTGTTTCCACAAAAATTGTGCGGTTATCAGATCTATTGACATTGTAAGACAGATTTGTGACAGGTACATTTTATCATGTTGCTGGCTCCGTCATCACCTATCGTAAGTCCAATCATGTCCCTTAATATTCATCAGTTTTATCAGCAGTGGCACAATCAAATCACTCTTATTTATTGATATTGAAGTTCCCATCACAGTACAGTATACATTCTGTGCCCTGTCTCCCTAATTGCATCATCCAACATGTAGAAATATTGAATTATCAACTGAATGTGAGTTATAGATGGTAACCAGCAGGAGGATTCCTTGCTCATGTTTGACTTGATGCCATTTGAATTCATGGCGTGCAAAGTCAACACAAAATGCTCACAAGGCAACTTCCTTCTGACTGTATACAGCTGTGCCATTCTATCCTGCTGGCAAGTCAGGACCTGCCCAGGTCTGGTAGTAGTGCTATCATGGATATTATCTGTAAAGTATGATTCCATTCTGTATCAGCTTGTTGCTTGAGGAACCCATGTGCCAGCTCTCCCAACTTGACCACAACCTCCCCGATGTTTAGTCTTCACAGTGTTGACAGTTCTCTGTGTGCCATTGCCATTTCCAGCAACTCGCTTAATGCTGTGTGACCTGTCTGATCTCATTCCTGTTATTTGACTTTGTACCAAGTTGATTCAACTGAGTGACTCACCAGGTAATTTCAGAGGACAGTTATGAATTAACCTCATTACTATGGAATTGGAGTTACATATAGACCAGACTGGGGAAGAATGGCAGATTTCCCGTCTTCCCTAAAATGCATTGGTGTACGAGATGGGCTTTTATGATAATTGTTTCATAGTCAACATTAGACTTTCTTTTCTTCAGTTTCGGAATTTTTAAAAATTCAACTTCCACTATCTGCCATGATGGCATTCAAATCATATCCTGAAGCATTAGCCAGTGTATCTCCCAATGACAATATTACTACATCACCACATAACTATATCCCTTAGCAAATAGAATTCTGAAGTTTCATATTGTCTTTTGTTGATGATTTATCCTTTATCTGAACATCCAAAACCCAAAAAGCTCAAAAATCTGAAGTTGTTTTGTGAAGTATTTTTTCTCATTAACAAGGTTGTTTGGCAAGCAAACAGTTAACCCAAGTCGACACCCACTTGATGTGTGTCACTCAGATGCAATGTGGGGGGTGTGACACACACGTTCTTAGTTGGAAGTCTGCTTCTCCAGTAAGATTCTTAAAAATTTCACCATTAAACTCTCACTATTCTGAAACCCAAAAAATTCCGAATTCCGAAAAACAGCTGGTCCCGAGCATTTCTGATAAAGGATCTTCTACCTGTACACAAGTTGAATGGTAAATGTTCAATTATTTTCATTGTTACTGTACTGAAAAGGCATTTTTGGTTCAAATATTAATGTAATTGCAGTGAATATTTTAGGTAGGTCACATTTGGAGTGTTGTGTGCAGTTCTAATTGCCACACAAGAGGAAGGATGTGGAGGCTTTGGAGAGGGAGCCAAAAGGTTGATCAGGATGCTGCCTGGATTGAATTGCATTAGCTATCATGAGAAGTTGGGCAAACATGGATTGTTTTTGCCAGTATGCCAGAGGCTGAGGGGTAGTCTGATAGAAGTATATAAAATTATGAGAGGAATGGGTTGGGTGGATAGTCAAAATCTTTTCGCAGCGTGGAAATGTCAAACAATGGAAGGCATAGATTTCAGGTGAGAGGGAAAAAATTTAAAGGAGGTGTGCGAGGCAAGTTTTTTTTAATGCAGAGGGTGCTGGGAGCCTGGAATATACTGCCAGAAGAGGTGGTAGATACGAATACAACAGTAACATTTAGGAGGCAGAGTGAGAGACACATGAGTAGACAGGGCATATACAGACCATGCACAGTCGGTTGGGATTCGTTGAGAATAGCATCACAGTCAGCACAGACTCAGTGGACAGAAGGGTCTGTTCTGTGCTGTACTATTCTGTGTTCTGATATAGTCTTGTGTTTGCGCAATATTGTGTGTCTGGTATAATGAGCTTTGCCACTCCAGCTGGTGTTTGATGTCGCAAATGAACCTGATATATACTGACAAGTAGCAGAATGGGCCATCTGTCATCTCAATGATGCATGATTGAACATTATACTACCTGATTCATGTGATGCTTCGTTTTGGTACCTGGAAGCAGCAGGTATCAAGGAGGTTAAGAGCAGAGTGCAACGTGAATATTAGTGTGTCCAGGTGTGTTGCTGACAGGAACTCACAAGGTCTTACATGCTGTTCTTCAGCCAAAACACAAAGGTGTCATATAATCCAGAGTCCTAAAGTTGACATCTTACAATGCAAATCCTTCAGGGCCATTGTTTGCTGTAGTGATTGTTTCTGCTCCTCTGAACTATTCAGCATTGACAGATTTAATATGTCATGCATGCTACTTTATGAAAAGACTTTACCTTTTGGCAATGTTTCTTGCTCTTCTGGAAACCAGAACTCTCTCAGACTCCTTCCGGGCTGCGACATCTGTCCTGTTTTATAGAAATAAACAAAATGTAGGAATTAAATTCTAATTAACACTACATTCATGCAGATAATAATAAAATTGATCAAAGATTAGCATCCATTACAAATTAGTATTTTAGGTTCAGGAGTAGGAACAAAAGATTATAGCTGAAATTCCTCAAGTTGTAATGCCAGAGTTATGCCTTAGTGGTCCCCTTCAAGTTTAACCTTCTTGACAGAATTGATGATTCATAGAAAGGTGTCTCAATCACGTGGCCTGCAGCTGCTCACCCCACCATAGTCACCTGTATGGCATCCATCAAGTTATTATCCAGCAACCATTTGGTCCATATTCAGCATTCACCTGCCATTTCCAGTGTCTCTCTGCCCCATATTCAGCACTCAACGTTTAGCGCCCCTGTGTCATGTAGAGCTCACACCTGCACCTGGGGCATTGAAATAGTAGGTATGGTAGATCATCACGGGTAATGGGAATATATTTCTTGGTAATCCACATTTCACTCAACTGAAAAATAGGGGATAAAGTGATGAATTTTCTTCTTAGCAAAATTTAAGTGGTTATGGACCTAGTCCACATGTGTGGCTTTGATGTCATAGCAAAGCTGTGTGCATCCCTAAACACATAACATTCTGACCATTGGTAACATGTCAATTCCAATATGAGCTGCAAGCGTAGAAACTTTGTGAACCTTTGACCAAATGTTACCATGGGACTTCATGAGGTGTACTAACATTAATATAATAACTGTTACTGCCAATGGTTATTAAGCATCATGTTATGTTATTTATCAGCTAACTAAAGAATGGCTGGTAGAAAGATAGAACAGGTATTGTTGGAGATTTCACTATTTCCTTGACTTTTAATACCAGAGAACTGATCAAATGGCTCATATCGTCCACTTATTTTTTGAGTCCTTTCTACTGAAGTATGACCTCTTTGAGGGGAAAGTTATAAATTGCTCATCACAAGACATTTTTCAAAATAGATTTTGCTCCTCATATGCTACCTGACCTGCTGTGCTTTTCCAGCACCACTCTGATCTAAACTCTGGTTTCCAGATCTGCAGTCCTCACTTTTGCCTATTTTTCAAAATAGGATCATTTCTGATGGATTACATGGTACTAAGAATTGTTAATCAGTAAAGAAAGCTCAACCATCAACCCAGGGCTGCCGGGTTATGAAAAGAATAAGGAAGATTCAGTAAAGACTGTAACATATAAATTAATGGTGATTTTAAGATTGTCCGTAATTTGCTGAAACTATAGCAGGGGTATTCATTCAGTTTGGGAATCCACTTCTAAGTGGGCAACTTAGAATCTACTTGTGCACTTTAGAAGCACAAATATAGAAAGACAGTGTATGGTCATTCTGTAAAGTGTAAATTACAGAGAAACCTTGATGTCTATGTACACAAAACTCTAAAGGTGATAATAAAGGATAAGATGCTTCAAAAAACAGATTTGGACTACTTGAAGAAATGATGCAGGAATATCATCAATCTCTGGTTAGGACTCAGATGCAGAATTGTGGATAATTCCAGGCATATGTAAGGGCTTTAGAAAGGTGCAGATGAGTTTGACCAGACTGCTGCCAGTATTTTACCAGAGATAAGGAACACTATCTGCCCAGAAACAAAAATATTTAAATCTTTCTTCTTCCATGAAGGCAGTGAACATTGAATCCTTTAACTAATCCAGGGTCATAGATCTAAATCTGATCCTTTCCCTGATTAATCTGCAGATAAATCCATGTATGTATGTAAGATGGCAACACATGCTCCAGTTCTCCAGAACTGGGAGACTGAAATAAATCAAATCACCTTTCTATAAAGTAAATATACAAAAGAAAAATAGTTCACAGGCTGCTTGGTTCACAAGCTGCCTCTTGGATACACTAAGTGGAAAATAATTGCGAATCACATAATTTAGGGAGTAATGCAAAAGCATTGCACTGGATCAGTCCTACTCGCTGTTTTGCCTACCTAGTAAGGAAATATTTGATGTAATTAATTTTTTCTAGGCAGATCTTCTGTGAAACTTCACTAGTAAAGCTGAAATAGATTACCTCTCCTTTCAGGTGTTTCTAACAGAATATACTGGGCGTCTCTTGATCTATTTGCTGTTCTATTTTCGCATACTAAATCTGTATGAAACAGAAGAGATAAACCATTCCAGACGTCACCCAGTAGTGCAGTAAGTAACTTCTTATCTGGTCTTTTGTCACATAGAGGTTTTGGTTATACTTCTTTTTAAACACTTAAATCTATCAGTCAATTAATCATTTTGTGAAGTGTCTGGCATTGAATTTTCTTGCTGTCTCTCACTCGAAAATTATTCCGTTCATCAGCAGAAAGTTTTCTTGGAAAATCCATACGTATATGGTCTGGTGTATTTGTTGTTCAAAAGTGGAAGGCAGCCAACGACATTAAACTTTCAAACACTTCGGTGCAGAAGCAACATAGGTTCTATAGGTTTTATGGGGCAGTTAGCACCTGAAAAGGTTAATCAACATCTCAAGATAAACTCCACCCTCAGGATATGAAGGACTATTCCAAGGAAGAGCTAACCAGTTCCAGGCTTGAGGGTTAGTACCAATCTTAAGTTTAGTACTAAGCGCAATGTAGCTAAACAGTAACGTGCACTTAAGTCTAGTCTTAATTCTTCAGTCTAACCGAATGCCTCACAAGAGACTCTCATGCAACTCAAGTGTAACCTTATTTAGAGTCATATAGTCGTAGAGATGTACAGCATGGAAATAGACCCTTCGTGTCAACTCATTCATGCTGACCAGAGATCCTAAAGTAATCTAGTTCCACTTGCTAGCATTTGGCCCATATCCCTTTAAATCCTTTCTGTTCATGTACCCATCCAGATCCTGTTAAATACTGTAATTGTACCAGCCGCCATGACTTTTTCTGACAAGTCATTCCAAACATGCACCACCCTCTCTGTAATAAAGTTGCCCCTTAGGACCCTTTTAAATCTTTCCCCTCTCACCCTAAACCTATGCCCTCTAGATTTGGACTCCCCCGCCTGAAGGAAAAGACCTTGGCTGTTCACCCTAGCAATGATCTTCATGATTTTATGATCTTATATAAGGTCACCCCATAGCCACCAATACTCCAGGGAAAAAAGGCCCAGCCTATTCAGCCTCTCCCTATAGCTCAAACGCTCCAACCTTGGCAACATCCTTGTAAATCTCTTTTGAATGCTTTCAAGTTTCACAATTTATTTCCTATAGCAGGGAGACCAGAATTGCACACAAATATTCCAAAAGTGATCTAACTAATGTCCTTTACAGCTGCAATATGGCCTCCCAACTCCTATACTCAATGCACTGATCAATAAAGGCACGCATACCAAATGCCTTCTTCACTATCTTGTCTATCTGCAACTCCACTTTCATAGAATATGAAACTGCACTCCAAGGTCTCTTTGTTTGGCAACATTCCCCAGAACCTTACCATTAAGTCCTGCCCTGATTTGCCTTTCCAAAATGAGGCACCTCATATTTATCTAAATTAAACTCCATCTGCTACTCCTCGGCCCATTGGTCATTTTATTTATGAGTAAGTGCTATTTAATAAACCTACTCTTTTCTGAGACAGTGCTTCTCTTCCACAGAAGACTTTGTGTGGATATTCTTCTCCACTTGATATCAATAACTCAGCCAAGAAAGATTGGTGACAGTGAATCTACACAGCAGGTCAGGCAGCATCCAAGGAGCAGGAGAATCGATGTTTCGGGCATGAGCCCTTCTTCAGGAATGAGGAAAGTGTGTCCAGCAGTCTGCTGGACACACTTTCCTCATTCCTGAAGAAGGGCTCATGCCCGAAACATCGATTCTCCTGCTCCTTGGATGCTGCCTGACCTGCTGCGCTTTTCCAGCAACACATTTTCAGCTCTGATCTCCAGCATCTGCAGTCCTCACTTTCTCCTCGTCAGTGAATCTACCCACAGCATCTTAAATGGGACCAGTAAACATGACCATACAATATGTTGCTGTCAATACAGAAGTTTCCATTCAAACTTTAGGGAGATGGAAGAGAAATATTCACTCACCTGCTTTGCCCTTTATCAACAAAAGACATCCTAATGTTCACAGCTTCTTATCCAAAAAATGAGCAAGCACAGATGACCTGGTGTCATGACAGGGCAAACATCTCAACAGTTGTGACTTTCACAGGAAATTCTTTAAGGCTTCATCGAAGATATGATTCATTCCTGAGCGCACACATCTGTATTCTGAAAAGATTCTGAAAAGATCTATGTACTGAAAAGATTCAGTACCAAAGGATCAAGCAATGATTTTTAAAAATGTATTCATTGCTGCCTAAGCCACCTTCTCATTTTTAAACAGCAACGAGATCCATGTTCACAGCATTGTGAAGGTGAAGATCTTTGTACAGTGTGTTGTAATAATAATGGTCAATCACAATCTTTGAGTCCAGAGCTCCAATGAGAGGTCCTTGAATACTTGTGCTGTCTGCAGACACAGTTAGAATTTCATAATATGTACTCAGGTTCCGATGGTGGAACTAGAATTGGGAACACTTCTCATGAGTCAGTACCCAGCCCCAGCACCCACAGTTCAAATTTACTGGGGGCGTCAGAGGATACAGGAGACAGTTGCAATCATACAGTGGGATTGGTATTCATTTGTGGTATCCACTGTTAGATGACAATGTAGTAAGCGTGAGAAGTTAATAAAGGAACCTCCAGGACAAATGGGACAGCTCTGCATGAAGGCCACAACTTTCCTGTCCATTTCTATGTGATCAGTTATTCTTTTTTTCATTTCTCATTACAAGACTACATACCTCAAATCTTTCCTGTCTTCTCTCCCTTCCACGTATGGTTTTGTATTCTGACTTCCCTCCACCTTTTACATCCATGCTCTTTCAATGCACTGTCTTTGCCCCAGCTGGAGACTGGCAATTCCAACAGAAGTTTCTCCAACCATCAGGAGTGGTAGGAGAGGCTCTTTTCTCAAGGCAGCCCAAAGTTCTCCCATTTATAGAGTCATAGAGTCATAGAGATGTCAGCACAGAAACAGACCCTTTGGTCCAACTCGTCCATGCCGCCCAGATATCCCAGCCCAATCTAGTCCCACCTGTCAGCACCCAGTCCAATACCCTTTAAACCCTTCCTATTCATATACCCATCCAATGCCTTTTAAATGTTGCAATTGTACTAGCCTCCACCACTTTCTCTGGCAGCTAATTCCATACATGTACCACTCTCTGCATGAAAAGACTGCCCCTTAGGTTTCTTTTATATCTTTCCCCTCTCACCCTAAACCTATGCCCTTGAGTTCTGGCCTCCCCCACCTCACGGAAAAGACTTTGTCTATTTATCCTATTCATACTCCTCATAATTTTATAAACCTCAATAAGGTCACCCCTCAGCCTCTGATGCTCCAGGGAAAACAGCCCTCGCCTATTCAAACTCTCCCTGTAGCTCAAATCCTCCAACACTGGCAATATCTTTGTAAATCTTTTCAAGTTTCACAACATCTTTCTGATAGGAAGGAGACCAGATTTGCATGCAATATTCCAACAGTGGCCTAACCAATGTCCTGTACAGCCACAACATGATCTCCCAACTCCTGTACTCAATATTCTGACCAATAAAGGAAAGCATACCAAACGCCTCCTTCACTATCCTATCAACCTGCGACTCCACTTTCAAGGAGCTATGTACCTGCACTCCAAGATCTCTTTGTTCAGCAATACTCCCTAGGACCTTACTATTTAATGAATAAGTCCTACTAAGATGAAAGATGCTTGGATGGAGATCATTGAGCAACCTGAGTCCTGGGTCCAGTACAGGAATAGAGTCACCAACCTGCTACAATTTATCATGGTAAGTGGCACAGTCACATATTCTCAAAGGGCCTCAGATGGGAGCAGTATGTAACGTGTCTTTGCAAGTAAGCAATGAGGTGAGGCATACAAATACATATTCAGTCTCAGGACTACATGGTGATTGAAACCAAAATGCAAGACAATTTGGCTTGAGTGCTTGGATCGAATGTATGTATTTATTATTGGACTAATATCTGTGATGCGAATGCATGTTGGAAAGGCGAGTATGTGTGAGATATAGCACTAACTCTGCAAATTGTCATGCAGTAGAAACAGACCCCAGTTAGAAAGATAGCAAGGATTGGAGATGCAGTGCCAGGTCTGTGGCTGCTCAATCCTAACCAGGAAGAAACACTGCACAAAGAACAGAAGAATGACTGAATGATCAAAAATGGCAAGGCTGGCATGAGTTGGCATGCAAGTGAAAATGCATTCAACCTGGTGCTTACACATGGATGTGCAGGGACATGTGAAGAAACGCAATGTGTTCATTAGGAACTAATTTTTAATGTTTTCTTTGACTTTCCACTATAGCCCTTGCAATCCCAAGTCCAATCTGTGCCATAACAGTACCCTGAAAGTCCAATTCTGGGCATGTTGTCAGCATTGGCACAGACATGCGCGTTCATCTGCTTCTTCCACAATCTCCATCAGCACAGTTATATCCACAGAAGTCATGGAGGTTTTTTTGCATTTAAACTCAGGATCACTCTGTGGTGAGTACACTGCACATACATCCCAGCAGCAGAAGGAGACTTTAACAGGTGGGTCCCCTATCACATGAAGAACTGCTGGGGACAAGATTTCTGCTGAACCTCACATTAATGATGCCCCTCCGGTTGTGGAGGCATGAAGCCTGGTAGAGAAAGAGCAAAAAGCAGAGAAACAGCTGGAGGAGATGTCAGAGGTCATGAGCAGTTTTCTGCAGACAGTAGAGGAATCTCTGAATCATGTGTTCTTCCATGGCCTAGGTAACCGAATGCTTGACTTATTCAATGGACAGCTTGGCAACTGTTAGGGACAGTCAGGTGCAGTATAAAAACAGGTGCACTGTGCCCTGCATTTCATTGCTCTAACATAGGCTGTATACACCAGTGGCTAGGCAAGAAGGGGATGAGGCACATGGACTTACCACCAAAGCGACAGAGAGATGCCATTGCACACTGAGAGGAAGGATTGTGTGCCTGGCACCGGAGGGAATTCCTCTCAGGATATCCATGTTGAGCTATCTCTCTGAATTGACTCTATTATTGACATTGTTTTGTCTCGAGAAGACAAGTTCAAGGGGAATACTCCTGCAACAGTGCAAGACATCCCCAGAGGAACCTTCAAGTTGAATTCAAGAGCATGCCATCTATTACCAACAAAGGCAATACGGCAATTCATGGAATGGACTTCTTCCACCTCAGTTTACGAAGTCAGGAATGTACTGAGGTGGATGACTGTAAACATAAACTGGTGAAAGCACATAGATGCTGTGGGATCTTTTTAAAGATATTAAATTTGTCACATTTCATTTGTTTCACTTTGTTCACGCGCACAAAAACATCATTTTTTGGAACTAGCTTGGTCAGACAACTTAACATACTAGCATGCCTCATGGTCTATATGCAAATGGTGGTTGTAGAGGAGACATTTCTTTTATTGTAGACAAGTACTGCTTCCCATTTAGTTTGTACTGAATGTTCCCGTGGTGTTCAGGTTTGCTCTTGTGTGAAAAAGACCTGCTCTCCTCACTCTTCTAGTTGAAGAGAATGGAGATTTGGAGATGGTTCTGGGAGGGAAGCTGATCTACACCACTAACAATGGAATTCTGAAGATAGCACAATGGTCATTTGGATACCTCTCTCTCTCTCTTTGATGAATCAGACGTTTATTCAGTTTTCCCCAGTATCCTTTTGCCTCTCTATGGCCCTGGCACCATTTAAAGAATAATGGACAGTCACAAGTGCTCTTCAGGCTTATCCAATTCATCCTTGTCTGAGAAGGACTGCTCCTCCTCTCTCATTCTGTTGTTACATTCCTGGGGATTGCTTGGCCATGTTATTCATGTACAGCAAACTACTGGCCCCCAAGTATACTTGAACTAAAACTTTGGAAACTTACACTCTGGGTTTCTCCATGCCCAGAACCCACTCCAGAGAGGGCAACTTGCAGATTTGTATTGGAACATGGCTGAAAAGCAGCAGGATTAAAAGGTGTTTGGAGGGATACTAGTGTTTCATATTATTTTAACTCACTCCATCTCCATCTCATATCTGGTAAGTAACAGACAGGTTAATTTGAGATTATTGTCCCGAAGTTTGAGAGGGCTTTAACTCTTGAAGAAAGCTAAGGATCAACTTATTAACATTAATCAAACAGTGTGTGGAAGTAACTCTGAAATATTGGATGGAAAATATTTTTTAAAAATATGTATGATGTCTCTCGTAGCTCTTTGGCATGATTATATAAGGAGAATGCACCACCTGCTATTTATGTCATTTTTTCCATTGCAATCCATTTTCCACTTATTTTTCTGTGTAAATTTCATTGCCCTGTCATCCCCTGAGATCAAGAAATGCAATAATGTTTTCAAAACTCTCATCTTTTTGGAAAATATGTTCTTCAATGCCCAATAATACTCTTTCTGCCAGGAATTACCCAAGGGTTATGAATTAATTAACTTCTAGTTGTTTGTTCATATCTGCACAAGTGCAATTTATTAGTGAAACTGAAGAGGCCTCAATTGCATTGGCCCTGTTGATTAAGCATTGTCTGAAAACAAAATCACCAAATCATGGAAAGACAAACATGGCTTGTTAGTTATCAACAAGCTGGTCATATTGTGAGACAATTTGAGATCAGACTTATCGATTTTATGTCAAAAATCCCTGTGCTTATTCACTGAATTATTTTCTTCACACTGAAGTCACAATTCCATTAGTTCAATTTGTCAGCAGTGAGCCCAGCACACCAGCTATGGGTGTCTCATGTCGTTGCTAACTGTTGAAAAATCAAGCTCTTCAGCCAATGTTCCTCATTGACAGCATAAACACAGAAACAATCCCAAGGCTTTTGGAGCTGACAGATGCTCAACATGGCTGCCAATTCTTCCACCCAGCATTCCCTGCCAAAAGCGGTGAATTTTCATTCTTCACCTTCCATTCCAACTTGATTGGAAACTTCAGTGTTTGGTGAAGACAAGTTGAAGAAATTCTGCCATAAGAAATTAGAATTTGATGCTTTCATCTTATAATCCAAATGAGTTAGAACACTAATCTGTTCCAGCCATCATCCTGTGCCTCAAAACAAACTTAATTCATTTTGAGGTTGAGTGTTTTCAAACATCGCAAACTGATTCTGGCAAATCATTAACTCTTCAAGTTTCAAAAAAATATTTTTATGAAATCAATCTGCATTCCTAGCAAATAGCATATGGGTCACTACAAGCCAATTTTTTTTATATGTGTCCTGATTTTTAAAGAAACATTTGGAAATGCTGTGTACAAGAATTGGATTGGCACGAGTAGGGAGCCAAGCAGCTTTGGGACACTAACCATATTTTCATCAGTGATTTGCATTATGGGATTGAATCCTATGGCTCTGATTTCTCACCTTGAGCACTCTGGCCCAGCATGTAGTTTGGTTGCCTGAAATCAGTTGATACCACAAAACAATATAACTTGCAAGAGCTAATTGTGAAATTTCAGCAAGGCAGAATATGACTCAAAGAAAAATAAGTACATGAACTTCTGAATGAGAATTGGACAGAAACGAGATACATTGAAATGATCAGAAGTCACCACTGGAAGACCATTTGCATATTGCAAGTTAACTTGAGGAAATGATATATTTTCATATCTTTGCACTCTTCCTGTGCAGAAGAGTATAAAGTGGTGAAAGAATGCACAATTTGCTTAGCAATCTGACAGTCTATGAAGTAAACTATCGTTCCATGAACAACCATCATTTTATCAGCGCTTTGGGGTAATAAATCATATATAAAGGAAGGTTTTTGGGCTACTATAGCTGATGAGGTAGAGTTCCCATACACGCCAGCTACCCTGATCCCCATTTGACACCAGCCTATAAATGGGATGGTGCAGAGCCAGATTTTAACACTGCAGTGTTTGTCAGAGGCAGGACGACAATGATTAAGCCACAGGCTGGCTTTCACTTCAGAGATTGACTGCTTGTTAGACAGATGTGTGTGTTATGAACTGTGCTAATGAGCAGGTTAGAAATTGGATGATCAGACTTCTCCAGTGTTTCAGTGGGATCCTTTTATGACAGATAAAGATCTCTGCTTTAGCTTGGGAGATTATATTGCCATCTGTGTTCCTCATGACTAATGCCTTTGGCTCCAATGGAGTTTAAGATTTTGTAGAAATTTTCAGCCTGCCAACCAGAAGCAATTTCTGGAATCAAATATACCATCTAAATTCCAGTATAGTAAGCAGGACAACATAAACCCAGATATCAATAATAACTCAAACAACAAGAAATGGACACAACATGCAAAATCTTTGACAAAAGTTTACCTTTCTAAATTACTTCTGTATATTTTCTTCCTCCACCTTGCCTTTAAGCTTAGCTTGCATCTGCCACTCCCTTCACTACATCAAGCAAATCCTTGAAACTCTCTTTGTGCACAGCTTTACAAATGGAAACACAGCTCTGAAGAAGATGCTGAAGGTAAGCATTAACATAGCCATAAGCAAACCTTATTTCCTATATTGCCCCTTCATTTTCCTCACCATAGTGATTTTATAGTGCAGTACAATATTTTCGAACATTATTAATTTCTTCAATGTTTTAGCTCGTGGATTGGATTAAAATCAAATGTTATCACGAGGTAGCTTCAATAAATCTTTATCTGAATGGTATGTGGTGGAGCTTTAACTTTTGTTTTTCAGAGACCTGTTACAATGTCATGCAGGACAGCACTGATGCTGAACAATGGATAATACAGATATTAGACTGGCATGTAATCTATCTTTTATTTCCCATAGGATTTATCTCGTTTATTCTCAAAAGAAATGTACTGCCTCCCACAGCCATTTTGTTTTATTAGATACATATGTTAGTATTTTTCATAAAGAAAGTCAACCTGTTCAAAGCTATTTTTTATAAATGTCCGGCATATTTTTAATCCAAATAGGTGTCATAAAATGTAAATATATATTGCAAATAATTCAGATTTGCAGGTTTAACTGCATTTATGCTAATTCAGTAAAAACAAAGCAATAAATATTGGTGAGAGACAATATGATCTGTGATATAATGTCACTGTGGAGATGAGGGCTGGAGTTGGTAAAAAGTCATCAAACATTAACCAATTGCACAAACAGTTAAAATCCTTCATAGGTCTTCCCCTTTCAGAATGACTGGAATGCAGAATTTAGGTAAAATTTCAGGAAAATCTTTAACACCAAATATTACACTACTTTATTTGACATTTCAAAACATTTTATATTGTTAAGGCTACACAGTTAAACAGGTGAGTAAAATCTGTTGAGTCCAGGAGAGGATTTAATAGTCATTAGTAGAAGGATTTTAACTTGTGGAGGGTTTGATAAGTGCTAGGCCCAGAGGAGTCAGTACATGCAGGAGCATGAAAAAGCACAGGACCAGAAATAGACCAATCAGCCTTTTGCATTCAAGTGTCTATTGGGAATTTTTAATCATTCTACCTTCAACAGATTTTCCAGGGAATGGTTTACAGGTTTTCACATTTTGTGCTTTCCAACATCATGCTGAATAGTTAGCTCTATCTTTAAGATTATGCTAGTTTGTTCCAGCTGGACACCCCCCCACCATCACCACCTTACATAGCAAACAGTTGCTCCCTATCCTTAAATTAATAGCTTTTTCACTTATACAACTGAAATATTGGTAAGATTACAAACCCTCTCTATGTAACCAGGATTGATAAGTTAACCCTTTTAGTCCTGGCAAGTCCAAATATATCATTTATGAAATGTGCTGCCCAAAACATATTGGAGTACTCCATCTGCACCCTAACCAAAGCTTTATACAGCTGTGGCAAGCCTTAAGTTGTGGGTGATACAATGCATATGAGTGAGGTACTAAACATAATGTGTGCATATATCTTGGGGTGACATCCACAGTTGCACTGCAGTTAATTTGCTGAGTAAAGCATTTTGGCCCAAATTTTCCAACAATTATCACTGTTGGATTCCCACTCTGTTCCTACTTAATTTGTGCGAGGAGTGAACCCCTTATTTCTGACCTGAACTTCCAATCCCAGAGTATACCTGAAATCCAACTGATCCCTCTTAGTGCAGGAGTTGGTGGAATTCAAACCATGCCTCCTTTAATACGATAATTCTCGGATTCTATTAAGAGTTTGCAGATCTCAAAAACTGAGTGATTTGGATTATTGTCCACCTCTGTTCAATAGCTGAAATATTTTCAAAAGCTTTCAAAAATACAAATTAAAACATGGATCAGCTCCTTATTCCTTTTAGCCCACACTGCGATTTGATAGAATAATGGCTGATCTGATTCCTCTATACTCCTACCTATTAAGATAACTTTTCACTCCCTTGCTCATTCAAAAGCTATCTTCCTTGCCTTTTCAAAAAAAAAACAGAAAATTCTGCTTCTGCTGAGAGTTTCAAGATACAGTGGAGAAGGAAAAGAAAATTCCTCATCTCTGTCTTAAATGGGCAAGTTCTTACTTTGAAACAGTGAACACTTGTTCACAATCTGTCCACACTGGGTAATATCACTCCACATCTACCCCATCAAGACCCCTTAGGATTTTATATATGTCAATTCAGTCATTTCTTAGTCTTATACACACTAACGGACAAAAATATGGTCTGGCCAAACATCCCTCATAAGACAACTGGACCTTTCCTAATGAAGGGCTTATGCCTGAAACGTCAACTTTCCTGCTCCTCGGATGCTGTGCTTTTCCAGCCCCATGCTTTTTGACTCTGATCTCCAGCATCTACAGTCCTCACTTTCTCCCATTCCAGATATTAGTCTGGTCAACTTTCTGTGAAATGCATCTGTCGCATTTAGATTTAAATTTATTGTCACGTGTATATAAAAATACAGTGAAAAGTGTTTGGGTGTTGCAAACTGCAAGGTTTTGCAATGTTCCAGTGCTATCTTGAAACACTGAGTGCAAATGCAAGAGTTTACTGCAATAGAGTTCATCATTCCCTCTTCATCTTGTTACCCTCTGCTTATCCTCCTTTGCTGCTTGACACCTGCGGTGGTCTCTAATGGGCTCCGGGGTCTCAGTTATGGGCCCGCTTCTGCTGTCACCGACACTCCCATGCTGGAGGTGGAGCCATGGACTTAGTATCTGACCTCCTGGTCCCCTCTGATTGTCCTCCAAATGTTGCCGCCAGTCATCAGCCTCCTCCGCCAACAACATTGAAGCCTCTGTGACATCAGCACCAGAGTCAGAGCTGGCCGTGAATCTGGGGTCTGGTCCCAACCAACACATCCCCCTGTGGAAAAAAAGACCCGGGAAGACGATTGCCTTAGCTACCACCACTGCTCACTGGGAGCAGCTGCTTCTATTGCCACGGTAGGGAGGCTGAACCTGCTCTCACCCTGCTGAAGATGCCACACAAGGCTTTTAAAGATAAATTAAGAATAAAAAGAAACAAAGAAAGAAGACAGAAGCAGATGAGCCCCAGGCCAAGAACCCTAACGTAGAACTACTACATCGCCGCCATCTTGAAAATCCTTCCTTGAATAAGGAGCCTCGTGTTGTACACTGTACTCCAGATGTGGTCCTACTAATAAGCTGTGGGACACGTTATTCATTATCCAGTAGCCAGTGTTTCTTTGTGAACATGTGACATAGGAGCAGGAGTTGGATCATTTGAGCTACTCTTCCATTGAGGATTGACCGTGATCCACAACTCTAAACTGACCAGGCAGGACAAACTGCCCAAAGCTTAGATTGCTAAAATCCAATGCCTTAGCATTGGAAATGACATGAGATATCAGCATTCTTCATGAGACTTCAATATTTGTGTTCAGCATGTGGTTTCCCTAGAAAATTATATACCTAACAATAAATGTTATTTAAAGAGTAAGAAAGACTCTAAAAAAGAGGTAATTTATTGACTACATTTTGTGTTAATAACTAGCAAATTGAAATATTCATATAGAAAATGATTGACAGTGTCAGTGGTAGGTAGATGAAGAAGAGGTTGGAAAATCAAATTTGTTTTCGGGCTATATATTCATACAAGGCTGCTCAGTAGAAATGGGGGAACATTTAAATGGAAAATAGCACTAGCAGCAAACCAACCTTGGCCCTAGCTACATAGAATTGTGAAAGCCAAAAGGATATAGTGATGCTTAGATGGATGAACCAAGTTTCATATCTCACTTACACTGCTTGAAAGTTATGGAATAGTATTCTTTGTATGAGTTCTAAGTATTATTGAGAAATTATTATATAACTATACTTAATTTATTTCTGAAAAAAAACTAGATTGAATCAACACAAAGAATAATAACTGGACTTTAAACTTTTTAAACCACAAGCTGTTAAATTAGAACTCCTGAATGAAAGGTCAGAAAATGAAGAAATGAAAGTTTAGTTTAATTTTCTCATGAGATGTATTGATCAATAATTTTGTCATATTGAAGTACTGTTATTTGAGGAAAAAATGGAAAAAAAATCTGCTTCCAGAAACTACCAATTTTGTCAATTTAAATTCCAAAACTTCTTCTTTCAAAGGGCACATTCTTTTAAAGCAATTTTAAACCCATAAATTCTGTTTAACTTTATTGTTTTCTTTTATTTCCAGGGATGTGCCTTTTATTGGGGATTCACCATGTGGATGGCTTATTATATCAATCATCCTTTATATACACCACCCAGTAGGTCACGTATATTGCATGATTTAGAATCTACCTGTCAAAAAATGTTTTCTAGTTTTATATTTTAGTTTAGACTTTGCAAAACTTATTCATGAATCAATGTAGTAAACAAAGGGATTTGTTTCTTATATGTGCCCCTCATGCTTTCAATTGTACTAATTTGATAGTAACCCGTGATTACTAAATAAGGATTGCAATGATAACTTAAACAGTGACTACGCATTGAAAGTTAAAAATCACACAACACCAGCTTATAGTCCAACAGGTTTAATTGGAAGCACATTAGCTTTCGCAGCATCGCTCCTTCAGCAGGTGATAGTGGAGGTGATAGAATTTATAGCAAAAATTTATAGTGTGATGTAACTGAAATTATATATTGAAAAATTGATTGTTAAGTCTTTCATCTGTTTGAATACCATGATAGTTTCACTTCTTTCATGTGTAATTCACAAAACCTTTTTTTAAAAATTGCATTCTCAGGTTTAAAGGCAAGTAGTGGAGGTGTGGGGACGGTTTTGGTGAGGTGCTCATCCTCATTGATAATGTGTTGCAGGTCTCGAAGAACATGGCGTAGTTTTTCAGCTCCTGGGAAATACTGAACAACGAAGGGTACCCTGTCAGTTGCAGCACGTGTCTGTCTCCTGAGGGTGTCATTATGGTTCCTTGCTGTGGCACGTTGGAACTGGTGGTCGATGAGTTGGGCATCGCACCCCGTTCTTGTGAGGACATCCCTGAGTACTTCCAGGTGTCTGTCACATTCCTCCTCATCTGAGCAGATCTGGTGTACGCGTAGGGCTTGTCCATTGGGGATGCCTGTTTTAATATGTTTTAGGTGGAAGCTGGAGAAGTGTAGCATTGTGAGGTTGTCTGTGGGTTTGCGGTAGAGTGTGATGCTGAGGTGTTCATCCTTGATGGAGATGCGTGTGTCCAAGAATGAGACAGATAGTCAAGAGTAGTCCATGGTGAGTTTGATGTTGGGATGAAACTTGTTGATGTCACTGTGTAGTTTTATCAGTGACTCCTTGCCATGGGTCCAGAGGAAGAAAATGTCATCAATGTACCTGGTGTATCATGTTGGTTGGAGATCCTGCATAGAGAAGAAGTCTTGTTCAAATCTGTGCATAAAAATGTTGGCATATTGGGGTGCAAATTCGGTCCCCATGGCTGTTCCATGTGTCTGGATGAAGAATTGGTTGTCAAAGGTGAAGATGTTGTGATCAAGGATAAAGCCGATGAGTTGTAGGATGGTGTTTGGAGATTGGCAGTTGTTGGTGTTGAATACTGAGGCTGTTGCCACGATGCCATCATTGTGGGGGATGCTGGTGTAGAGTGCAGAAACGTCCATTGTGACGAGGAAAGTTCCCGGTTCGACTGGTCCATGGGTGCTGAGTTTCTGGAACCGTAATGACCTCCTCAGGAGACAGACACATGCTGCAACTGACAGGGTACCCTTCATTGTTCAGTATTTCCCAGGAGCTGAAAAACTACGCCATGTTCTTCGAGACCTGCAACACATTATCAATGAGGATGAGCACCTCACCAAGACCTTCCCCACACCTCCACTACTTGCCTTTAAACAACCGCCAAACCTCAAACAAATCATTGTTCGTAGCAAACTGCCCAGCTCTCAGGACAACTCCATACAACCCTGTCATGGTGGACGCTGCAAGACATGTCAGAGTGTGGACATAGATACCACCATTACGCATGGGGACACCTCCCACCTTGTACATGGCAGGTACTCATGTGGCTCAGCCAACGTTGTCTATCTTATACGTTGCAGGCAAGGATGCCCTGAGGCATGGTACATTGGGGAAACTGAGCAAAGGCTACAACAATGGATGAATGGGCATCTCACAACAATCAACAGACAGGAGTGTTCCCTCCCAGTTGGGGAACACTTCAGCGGTCCAGGACATTTGACCTCGGACCTTCGGGTGACCATCCTCCAAGGCAGACTTCTAGACAGGCAGCAGCGAAAAGTGGCCGAGCAGAGATGATAGCTAAGTTCAGTATCCAATTACAGATTCAAAAACACCAGCAACGGTTCTCCATCAAGATCCTCCGCTCCACACTTGCAGCAATGCGCCGGTACCTAACCTCTCTACAGTCTGCCCTGCCTCAGCTGAGGGCCACACTCTCTCAGGATTGCAAAGGACCCACTCTGTACTACATCCTCAGGAGAATTCATACTCTCAACAAACAGTATTTCAACTCCATCTCAAACATCAAAAACTGTAAGTACAACAAACTTTTATCTACCCAGCTCCATAACCAGCGCTCCTTGAACATTCCAGAAGATTCCCCTGCCCTCGGAAACACCATTAGCCATGCGGCTGATGCAGCTACCACCCCCACGCTGATTGATGATGTCACTTCCGCCCCCATCATGGCCACTCCCACAGCCACTTCCGCCCCTCACATCATCACTGATGCCACACGCTCAGTGACTTCCGCCACCCCTACTGCTGTGTCTGCCACCACTTCCGCCCCCACCAGCGCCACTCACCTGCATTCTGCTGACACGCCCCCCACAGACCCCACTGTCACTATCCCCACCCCCCAGAACCCTGAGGGGAACACTACCCCTGCTCATGACTCTACCCCCATTCCCCCCACCATCACACCCACTCCAGGTACTGGCTCCGACCCCACTCCCAGCTCTACACCCACACCAGCTCCCAGCTCCCAGCCCTGCCGAGTTTTCACCATCCCCCCAGACCTCCCCCTCACTGAGGACGAACGATCAGTCCTCAGCAAAGGACTCACCTTTGTCCCCCTCCGTCCACGCATCAATGAATTTAATACACGCCGTGACATCGAACAATTCTTCCGTCGCCTCCGCCTCCGAGCTTACTTTCACAATCAGGACTCCCGCCCACCTTCTGAGGACCCCTTCGCCCACCTCCAACACATTGCATCCACCTGGACACCCCGCGCTGGCCTATTACCTGCCCTCGACCTCTTCATTTCCAACTGCCGCCGGGACATTAACCGCCTCAACCTGTCGACCCCCCTCCCCCACTCCAACCTCTCACCCTCACAACGCGCAGCCCTCCAATCCCTCTGCTCCAATCCCAACCTCACCATCAAGCCAGCGGACAAAGGGGGCGCAGTGGTAGTCTGGCGCACTGACCTCTACATCGCTGAAGCCAAACGCCAACTCGAGGACACCTCTTCCTACTGCCCCCTTGACCATGACCCCACCCCCCATCACCAAACCATCATCTCCCAGACCATACAGAACCTCATCACCTCAGGAGATCTCCCACCCACAGCTTCCAACCTCATAGTCCGGGAACCCCGCACTGCCCGGTTCTACCTCCTTCCCAAGATCCACAAGCCTGACCACCCTGGCCGACCCATTGTCTCAGCATGCTCCTGCCCCACTGAACTCATCTCTACCTACCTCGACACTGTCCTATCCCCCCTAGTCCAGGAACTCCCCACATACGTTCGAGACACCACCCACGCCCTCCACCTCCTCCAAGACTTCCGTTTCCCCGGCCCCCAACACCTCATCTTCACCATGGATATCCAATCCCTCTACACCTCCATCCGCCATGACCAGGGCCTCCAAGCCCTCCGTTTTTTCCTCTCCAGACGTTCCCAACAGTACCCCTCCACCGACACTCTCATTCGTTTGGCCGAACTGGTCCTCACCCTTAACAATTTCTCCTTTGAATCCTCCCACTTCCTCCAGACCAAAGGGGTAGCCATGGGCACATGTATGGGCCCCAGCTATGCCTGTCTCTTTGTTGGCTACGTAGAGCAGTTGATCTTCCGTAATTACACCGGCACCACTCCCCACCTCTTCCTCCGCTACATTGATGACTGCATTGGCGCCACCTCATGCTCCCGCGAGGAGGTTGAGCAATTCATCAACTTCACCAACACATTCCACCCTGACCTTAAATTTACCTGGACCATCTCTGACACCTCCCTCCCCTTCCTGGACCTCTCCATCTCCATCAGTGACGACCGACTTGACACTGACATCTTCTACAAACCCACCGACTCCCACAGCTACCTGGATTACACCTCTTCCCACCCTACCTCTTGCAAAAATGCCATCCCGTATTCCCAATTCCTCCGCCTCCGCCGTATCTGCTCCCAGGAGGAGCGGTTCCACCATAGAACACACCAGATGGCCTCCTTCTTTAGAGACCGCAATTTCCCTTCCCACGTGGTTAAAGATGCCCTCCAACGCATCTCATCCACATCCCGCACCTCCGCCCTCAGACCCAACCCCTCCAACCGCAACAAGGACAGAACGCCCCTGGTGCTCACCTTCCACCCTACCAACCTTCGCATAAACCAAATAATCCGCCGACATTTCCGCCACCTCCAAACAGACCCCACCACCAGGGATATATTTCCCTCCCCACCCCTCTCCGCCTTCCGCAAAGACCGTTCCCTCCGTGACTACCTGGTCAGGTCCACGCCCCCCTACGACCCACCCTCCCATCCTGGCACTTTCCCCTGCCACCGCAGGAACTGTAAAACCTGCGCCCACACCTCCTCCCTCACCTCCATCCAAGGCCCCAAAGGAGCTTTCCACATCCATCAAAGTTTTACCTGCACATCCACTAATATCATCTATTGTATCCGTTGCTCCCGATGCGGTCTCCTCTACATTGGGGAGACTGGACGCCTCCTAGCAGAGCGCTTTAGGGAACATCTCCGAGACATCCGCACCAATCAACCACATCGCCCAGTGGCTCAACATTTCAACTCCCCCTCCCACTCTGCCGAGGATATGGAGGTGCTGGGCCTCCTCCACCGCCGCTCCCTCACCACCAGACGCCTGGAGGAAGAACGCCTCATCTTCCGCCTCGGAACACTTCAACCCCAGGGCATCAATGTGGATTTTAACAGTTTCCTCATTTCCCCTTCCCCCACCTCATCCTAGCTTCTAACCTCCAGAAACTCGATCCCCTGACCTGTCCGGACTTGTCCGACCTGCCCAGCTCCTTTTCCACCTATCCACTCCACCCTCTCCTCCCTGACCTATCACCTTCATCTCCTTCCCCACTGACCTATTGTACTCTATGCCACTCTCTCCCACCCCCACCCTCCTCTAGCTTATCTCTCCACGCTTCAGGCTCTCTGCCTTTATTCCTGATGAAGGGCTTTTGCCCGAAACGTCGATTTTGCCTGTCCTCGGATGCTGCCTGAATTGCTGTGCTCTTCCAGCACCACTGATCCAGAATCTGGTTTCCAGCATCTGCAGTCATTGTTTTTACCTCGTTGATTTTAACCCTACTGCGAATCCTCTTGCAAGGATGCCTGCCTTGAAGAAGTTTTCCTCCTCTCTCTACAAGAATCTCAGGGAGTCTCTCTCTCATTGCAACTCCCAGGTCATTTCCTCAGCCCTGAAGCTCTTCAACCATGTCCTGAAACAAACTCGCTATCACAGCCACATTTGCTTCCTCAGTGCCTGTCTCCGTAACCAACTCACCCCACACGGACTCCGGACCACCTTTAAACCAGCAGAGTTCGGACCCGAACAGGACAAACAGTACAGATTACAGATTCAAAAACACCAGCAACGGTTCTCCATCAAGATCCTCCGCTCCACACTTGCAGCAATGCGCCGGTACCTAACCTCTCTACAGTCTGCCCTGCCTCAGCTGAGGGCCACACTCTCTCAGAATTGCAAAGGACCCACTCTGTACTACATCCTCAGGAGAATTCATACTCTCAACAAACAGTATTTCAACTCCATCTCAAACATCAAAAACTGTAAGTACAACAAACTTTTATCTACCCAGCTCCATAACCAGCGCTCCTTGAACATTCCAGAAGATTCCCCTGCCCTCGGAAACACCATTAGCCATGCGGCTGATGCAGCTACCACCCCCACGCTGATTGATGATGTCACTTCCGCCCCCATCATGGCCACTCCCACAGCCACTTCCGCCCCTCACATCATCACTGATGCCACACGCTCAGTGACTTCCGCCACCCCTACTGCTGTGTCTGCCACCACTTCCGCCCCCACCAGCGCCACTCACCTGCATTCTGCTGACACGCCCCCCACAGACCCCACTGTCACTATCCCCACCCCCCAGAACCCTGAGGGGAACACTACCCCTGCTCATGACTCTACCCCCATTCCCCCCACCATCACACCCACTCCAGGTACTGGCTCCGACCCCACTCCCAGCTCTACACCCACACCAGCTCCCAGCTCCCAGCCCTGCCGAGTTTTCACCATCCCCCCAGACCTCCCCCTCACTGAGGACGAACGATCAGTCCTCAGCAAAGGACTCACCTTTGTCCCCCTCCGTCCACGCATCAATGAATTTAATACACGCCGTGACATCGAACAATTCTTCCGTCGCCTCCGCCTCCGAGCTTACTTTCACAATCAGGACTCCCGCCCACCTTCTGAGGACCCCTTCGCCCACCTCCAACACATTGCATCCACCTGGACACCCCGCGCTGGCCTATTACCTGCCCTCGACCTCTTCATTTCCAACTGCCGCCGGGACATTAACCGCCTCAACCTGTCGACCCCCCTCCCCCACTCCAACCTCTCACCCTCACAACGCGCAGCCCTCCAATCCCTCTGCTCCAATCCCAACCTCACCATCAAGCCAGCGGACAAAGGGGGCGCAGTGGTAGTCTGGCGCACTGACCTCTACATCGCTGAAGCCAAACGCCAACTCGAGGACACCTCTTCCTACCTCCCCCTTGACCATGACCCCACCCCCCATCACCAAACCATCATCTCCCAGACCATACAGAACCTCATCACCTCAGGAGATCTCCCACCCACAGCTTCCAACCTCATAGTCCGGGAACCCCGCACTGCCCGGTTCTACCTCCTTCCCAAGATCCACAAGCCTGACCACCCTGGCCGACCCATTGTCTCAGCATGCTCCTGCCCCACTGAACTCATCTCTACCTACCTCGACACTGTCCTATCCCCCCTAGTCCAGGAACTCCCCACATACGTTCGAGACACCACCCACGCCCTCCACCTCCTCCAAGACTTCCGTTTCCCCGGCCCCCAACACCTCATCTTCACCATGGATATCCAATCCCTCTACACCTCCATCCGCCATGACCAGGGCCTCCAAGCCCTCCGTTTTTTCCTCTCCAGACGTTCCCAACAGTACCCCTCCACCGACACTCTCATTCGTTTGGCCGAACTGGTCCTCACCCTTAACAATTTCTCCTTTGAATCCTCCCACTTCCTCCAGACCAAAGGGGTAGCCATGGGCACATGTATGGGCCCCAGCTATGCCTGTCTCTTTGTTGGCTACGTAGAGCAGTTGATCTTCCGTAATTACACCGGCACCACTCCCCACCTCTTCCTCCGCTACATTGATGACTGCATTGGCGCCACCTCATGCTCCCGCGAGGAGGTTGAGCAATTCATCAACTTCACCAACACATTCCACCCTGACCTTAAATTTACCTGGACCATCTCTGACACCTCCCTCCCCTTCCTGGACCTCTCCATCTCCATCAGTGACGACCGACTTGACACTGACATCTTCTACAAACCCACCGACTCCCACAGCTACCTGGATTACACCTCTTCCCACCCTACCTCTTGCAAAAATGCCATCCCGTATTCCCAATTCCTCCGCCTCCGCCGTATCTGCTCCCAGGAGGAGCGGTTCCACCATAGAACACACCAGATGGCCTCCTTCTTTAGAGACCGCAATTTCCCTTCCCACGTGGTTAAAGATGCCCTCCAACGCATCTCATCCACATCCCGCACCTCCGCCCTCAGACCCAACCCCTCCAACCGCAACAAGGACAGAACGCCCCTGGTGCTCACCTTCCACCCTACCAACCTTCGCATAAACCAAATAATCCGCCGACATTTCCGCCACCTCCAAACAGACCCCACCACCAGGGATATATTTCCCTCCCCACCCCTCTCCGCCTTCCGCAAAGACCGTTCCCTCCGTGACTACCTGGTCAGGTCCACGCCCCCCTACGACCCACCCTCCCATCCTGGCACTTTCCCCTGCCACCGCAGGAACTGTAAAACCTGCGCCCACACCTCCTCCCTCACCTCCATCCAAGGCCCCAAAGGAGCTTTCCACATCCATCAAAGTTTTACCTGCACATCCACTAATATCATCTATTGTATCCGTTGCTCCCGATGCGGTCTCCTCTACATTGGGGAGACTGGACGCCTCCTAGCAGAGCGCTTTAGGGAACATCTCCGAGACATCCGCACCAATCAACCACATCGCCCAGTGGCTCAACATTTCAACTCCCCCTCCCACTCTGCCGAGGATATGGAGGTGCTGGGCCTCCTCCACCGCCGCTCCCTCACCACCAGACGCCTGGAGGAAGAACGCCTCATCTTCCGCCTCGGAACACTTCAACCCCAGGGCATCAATGTGGATTTTAACAGTTTCCTCATTTCCCCTTCCCCCACCTCATCCTAGCTTCTAACCTCCAGAAACTCGATCCCCTGACCTGTCCGGACTTGTCCGACCTGCCCAGCTCCTTTTCCACCTATCCACTCCACCCTCTCCTCCCTGACCTATCACCTTCATCTCCTTCCCCACTGACCTATTGTACTCTATGCCACTCTCTCCCACCCCCACCCTCCTCTAGCTTATCTCTCCACGCTTCAGGCTCTCTGCCTTTATTCCTGATGAAGGGCTTTTGCCCGAAACGTCGATTTTGCCTGTCCTCGGATGCTGCCTGAATTGCTGTGCTCTTCCAGCACCACTGATCCAGAATCTGGTTTCCAGCATCTGCAGTCATTGTTTTTACCACATCCATAGGGAGGGGCCCAACCGGGACCTTGGGTTTGTGTCACATTTCTGGTGACCACCACTGCACTATACACACACACAGACACTCCTACACACACACACATACACACTCTCTCACACACACACACACATACATTCACATGGACACACATATACACAGACGTGCACACAGACACCCACACACACCCTTACAGACACACACACTCCCACACTCACCCATCCACCCCCTCACAGACTTAAGACACTCTACACTCACTACACACACACATACACTTTCTCACACTCACAACCCCCAACCCAGACAGTCACACACACACACGCAAACAGACAAAGACCCACATGCACACATATATTTTGTGGGGTGAATTTGTACTAGTAGGGTTACATTGTACTTTGCTCAAAAACTGCATGAATTCATGTAAAACTCTGAGCTCAAAAACTGCATGAATTCATGTAAAACTCCATTATCTCACTTTTTAGATTAGAATCAATCTAAAAATCATGGCATAGACAGAGAACACAGGGGGCTAACACTTTCAACGTATTGTCTAGCTATCACCATTGTTAACAGCTAACCCGAGAATGCAACTTTTAAATAAAAGGTTTTGTGATTTACACATGAAAGAAGTGAAACTATCATGGTATTCAAACAGATGAAAGACTTAACAATCAATTTTCAATGTATAATTTCAGTTACATCACACTGTAAATTTTTGCTATAAATTCTGCGTGTTAGGATTGAGCCCTCCACTACCACTTGATGAAGGAGCGATGCTCCGAAAGCTAGTGTGCTTCCAATTAAACCTGTTGGACTATAACCTGGTGTTGTGTGATTTTTAACTTTGTACACCCCAGTCCAACACCGGCATCTCCAAATTACGCATTGAAAATCATTGATCAGTTGCAAGGTGCTTTGCGATATCCTATGATGTGAAACATTAGTCTGTTTTTTTTCTTAAATTTACTTTGTTTATTGCTTCTTTAAGCCTTGGATTTCATTTCTTGAGTGCTAGTCTGTTTCACCAGCTATATTGAGGTAGGTAGTTATGGTTAACTGAATCTACCAGTCATGGAAATTATTGTTTGACGGGTTTTGAACAAGGAAATACTATTGTGAGACTAAATCCAATGGCACAACATGCCCAGCAGTCCAGAACTGCACATATGTTAGGCTAGCTTTTCTGATGAGTAGCAATCCCAGTCAGATTAACTCTCTTTTCTTACACTTTTCCATTCAGAAACAGCTATGCAGTTTGAGCAAGAGATTCTGGTCACAACTCCTATTGAAATATGGAGCTTAACTTAAATCGAACAGGTTCCCAGTGCAGGATAGTTGGGAGTAGTCAAATCATATGTCATTTTCATAGTGGTAATTGATCTGTTTTGTGAATTAAATGTTCAGCAGCTCAAACAGCCACTTTGTTGGTTACTGGTCAAGGATAAGTACGTATGCCGAGTGTGGTAGAGTTGATGGAGTAGCAGGTGGCTTGGAAGCTGTGTAAAAGATGTAGGGTTTAGTGCTGAGTGGGGTGGTTTGAGTATATTAGTTCTGGTGGGAAGTTGCTACAGTATTGAGTCTGGCAACAACAAGGTGTAAGGTGCCAATGGTAGTACAGGGGTGTTTGGTCCCAGTAGAAAGGACAGCATGTCAGGTCTCAGCAAGAGTGAGGGGTTTCTATTGCGGAGAGATAGGAGAATGAATGAATGAATTACCTAACTAATTGATAATTTTATTGTCACATATATCTTGAAGATACAGTGGTAAGTGCTTTGTTGTCACAATCCAGCACCATTTTGAGCTCCAAAAAGAATAAAATAAATTATTTAATTAAGAGTTTATCTTTTGTTCAAATTGGGTCTCAAGCACATCTCCATGTCCTTGACAAAGTCTGTAGAACGTGTTCCAGTTCTCAAGGAGTTGTGCTCCAAGAACAGCAGTGATGACGCCAATGGCCCAGGATACTCTGGCTCAGCTGCTGTATGACACCACCAAGAATCCAGGCTCTAGGCACTGCTGCCGCTAAGAGTCTAAGCTTCAAGCCTACTGCTCCCTAGTAGTCCCCACTCCAAAGAATGTACGCCACTAAGAGTCCAGGTCTCAGGCCTACCGCTGACCGGAGTTCTCACTCTAGCTGCTTCCAGCGCCAAGAGTCCATGCTCAATTGGGTCTGGGAGGATGGGGTGTAGGTCAGAGTTCAGCAATTTTAAGGCAGCTTAGGGAGGTGTAGTTGGGGATGTGTGTGGTAATTTAGATGTCAGGAGTTAGACTAGTTTCTTAGCTTCTAACTTTTCTCGTGTAACTATTAACTTAACAGGAACCCTCTGAGATCTGCGATTTAAATGGATATTTTCTTCTACTTCCAGGCAATTCCCTCAGTTTGCTTTGATGGGATTCTAGAGGGGCTTGACATGTAATTCCCCTCTATACAGCAGAAAAGACTATCTCTTCTTGCAGAAAGTCAATGCAACTATTATAAATTACAGTTCGTTCTGCCATAATGCACGTTTCAGTAATGCAAATTTGATGAAATACGATTGACAAAACGTGTGTTGGCTGTAACACGATTGTATCGCTAACACTTTCTAAAGTGCAATTTTTCTATAGAGTTGCACAAGAATACAACCATCACATTAGAGAAGAAGTACTTGTATTGTAAATACCCATCTGGTTTTCTACTGTCCTTCATGAAAAGAGACCGACCATCCTTTACTGGGCCTTGAACAGTTTGTGACCTGAAAGCC
The DNA here is from genome assembly GCF_037043375.1 of Chiloscyllium plagiosum. Classification (NCBI taxonomy): domain Eukaryota; kingdom Metazoa; phylum Chordata; class Chondrichthyes; order Orectolobiformes; family Hemiscylliidae; genus Chiloscyllium; species Chiloscyllium plagiosum. The sequence continues at coordinate 22,349,056 of NW_028270140.1, forward strand.
ACAGCAATATGGTTGACACTTACCATATATATTTGTGTAAAAGTCAAATTTTTTAGGCTATTCTTAAAGGTTCAATTTATAGGGTCGTCTATTACATGGGCACAAGTGTTGAGGCGCTGAAATTCAAGTTGCAGTTCGAAATACTGTATTATTACCAGAAGTCGATTTGATCGCTCAACTAATCCTGGGTAAAGAAGAAAAACATGATGAATTACAGTAAAGATAATTATTGGATAAAAGCAAGAGAAACAAGAATGAATTACTGGAAGGAAGTTTTATTTATATATACTGATACAAAAATTTATTATGTCAAAGATTCATTGAAATCCTGCAAAATCACATTGTTCATCATTGTCATGTCCTATTATAATGGCATACTTAAAATGAAACATTTATTAAGTTCTGAATGTGTAGACGTCATGAGCTTTCCCGCCAAATTCTTCCGTTTCCCTCCCATTTACTCTCGTATGTAATGATCCTCAGCAATGTTAACAAATTTGTTGAAGAATTAAAGATATATGTGGCTAATATATCTCAGTTTTATTCAGATATAATGGCACCATTAAAATGATTAACTTTTTCATGATATTAACTTTTGGATATGTACTGAACAATGTGCAATAAGTACCGATAGACTTAACACTGGTCTGAATGAATGAATGAATCAAAACGTGCTTCGTAAACCAAGTGGGCTAAGTAGAGTTATGAATGAACAAATAGAGGTGCAATGTAGTAAACAAAGAGTAATGAGTAGAGTTACCAGTATGAATGAATGAATGCAATTTCGTTTAGGTGGGTTAATAGGAACATACAGTTTCTTCTGTAAGAGTTTTATAATGTAATATAGTATGGTCAACTTTTTCACAAGATATATGGAAAATATAAGATTTTTTTGGCCGAAAGTAAGGGGTCGACCTTTACGTGAGTTCGACTTTTACACGAGTATATACAGTAACTGCTCTCTGAAAAGGCACAACGTATCATTCAAGGGAAATGTTGACCTCATTAGTAATGAAATAATAAAGGGAAAGATAAGTCAGATAGCATCTGTGGAGAGAGAAATGAGCTAACATTTCAGGTCAATGACTTGTCATCACAATTGAAATAAAATATTAATTTAAGATTTTATCAAAATAAAGAGGCAAAAAAAGCTGGATGTAAACCTGAGGGGAGGAAAGAACAAAAGGGAAAGTTTGTAATAGTATGCAGATATCATGGAATCATAGAATCACTACAGTATGGAAGCAAGCCATTTGGCCCATGGAGTCCACACTGCTATTAATTTGCAGACATCAGCCTTCAAATTTCATTTTAACATGGAGAAAGTGAGGACTGCAGATGCTGAGATCAGAGCTGAAAATGTGTTGCTGGAAATGCGCAGCAGCTCATGCCCGAAACGTCGATTCTCTTGCTCCTTGGATGCTGTCTGACCTGCTGCGCATTCCAGCAACACATTTTCAGCTCATTTTAACATGGGCAAGTTCAAATAATGCACACCACAAATTCATCCAATGTGCTATGCCAGAACATACAAGTTGTATTTATTTTAAAAAAGGTGCCGTGCAAGACTACAGCTGTATTGCTATTATTACATCTATATTAAAGAAGAGAAATGGAAAATGACAAGGGTGCTATAAATCAGTCAGCAGAGTATCAGTGAATGAAAAATCATGAAATCTTTCCTAAAGTGGTAAAAGAGAAATCAAAAATATAATAATGGGTTGTATGCATGGATTTCAATATGGAAAATTTTGTTAATCAACTTCATTGAATTTTTGAAGAGGGTTTACAGTATCGTGGGAGATGTAATTTATCTAGTTATCCAGTGACCTTTGTAAAGTTCCACATGATAGACTAATGAATAGAATCCCTACAGTCTGGAAACAAGTCATTTGGCCCAACACGTCCACACTGACCCTCCAAAGAGTAACCCTCCCAGACTCATTCCCCCATTCTATTACTCTACATTACCCCCTAACTTACACATCCCTGAACATTATGGGCAATTTACCATGGCCACTTCATCTAACCTTCACATCTTTGGATTCTGGGAGGAAACTGGAGCACCTGAAGGAAACCCACACAGACAGAGGAAGAACATGCAAACTCCACACAGTGGCCTGAGGCTGGAATTGAACCCTGGACGCTGGTGCTTGTGAGGCAGTAGTGCTAACCACTGAGCCACCATGTCACCTGAAGATCATTGCAAGAGACATGTAACAGAATTGGTAGCTAGCTGGTTACAAGCCACAAAGCAAAGAGGAGGCAAGATGGTAGCTATTCAAAGTAGCAAAAGATGAAAAGTGTGGTGTCACAAGCATCAGTTTAGAAAGTGCTGTTGTCCATAATTTCTAAGAAAGTTTTAGACATCGGTATTGATGCAGTTTCCCTGGGAAGCAACAGTGCTGGAGATATGAGTTAAGAGTGTGTTGTTAGAAAAGCACAGCAGGTCAGGCAGCATCCAAGGAGCAGGAAAATCAATGTTTCGGGCCTGAACCCTTCATCAGGAATGAGGCTCGATTTTCCTGCTCCTCGGATGCTGCCTGCCCTGCTGTGCTTTTCCAGCAACACACTCTCAACTCTGATCTCCATCGTCTGCAGACCTCACTGTCTCCCAGTGCTGGAGGTATGACCATTGACTGTGTCCTTGCAGTCAGGTTTTCCAATATCAGCAACGCTATATCACAGCCATCCCCTGCGAGCACTCCCAAAGTGGAACATTACAAAGTGGAACAACATCAGCTATCATGCTCAGGTTCAGTTTTTAAAGGACATAAAGTGTCAGTCAGTGGATGAGTAAGTGGGTCAGCTGGTGAGTAAGTCTGTGGGTGGATGGGTGACTTGATAAAGGTGTGAGTGAGTAGGGATCAGCTATGTGCAAAGATGGGTGAGCAGATGCTTGAATGTTTGAGGAGTGAGTGAGTAGGTGGTTCTGAGGGTGGCTGAGACTGAGGTTATGAATACATCTGAAATTAAAAAGGGGGAGTAATCTGGGGCAAGATTCTGGGTCAGTCTCATACCTCTACTCTCAGCATCCTATCCAAGATCAGTGTTAGAGATATTCTGTCAGTGTCCTTTACAGCCTGTCAGAAATTCCAACCTCCCAGGCAATTGCCACACATGTGCAGATCAGGGCTTCTTATTGCTCCTAAAGTATGTCAGTGACAAACATCTCAACATGCCTCCGCAGATCCCAGTCCAGCAGTTGAACTGATACGTTGCAATCAATACCGAGAAAGATTGAAACAAGTCACAAGAAAACATAAATAAAATTCACAAAGAGGCATAATATTGCCAAACCAATGAAAGATGTTTTACATGTAAGTGTGAAAAAGTCACACATTAATTGGAAAGTAAAAATCTAAAATGGAGTTCAGTGATTTGGGAATACAAGTCCACAAATCCAAAAGAATGGTGACACAGCTCAATAAAGGTTGTGCCATAAACAAATCGAGCTCAAGGATCAATTAATCTGGAATAAAAAGATATGGTAACCACAAAACTATAAAGTTATCACTTAAAACTGGCTTACCAGTGTCCTTTTAGGGAAGAAAATCTGCTGTTGTTTCACAATATTGCTTACATATGTGAGAAGGCAGGGAGTTTGGCTTGGTGGGATTCTCTTTCAAGGAGTCAGCACAGACATGACAAGCCAAATGACCTTCCTCAGCATTTAAACATTCAGCAGCAGCAGCAGATTTGTTACTGCACCTGGTAATCTCACCGCCCAGCATATCATCTATTTTACCGTTACCATCAAAACAAGAGACCAACACTTGTGCCTGAGGAGCGTGTCTTCCTCCAGGTGTATGAGAACATATCAGGAGCACCACCAAGCTGAAAGGAAAAATAATGCCACCCTGGTTAAGCTGCACCACAGGACTATATTCATATTGAACAATGTAAGCAGCATGCTTTAGACAGAGTAGTGAGATCCTACAGCCAACAGATCACATCAAAGCTCTGCTGTCCTGTTACATTAAGAGGATGTGATGGCCTAGTGTTATTATTGCTGGACTATTAATCCAGAGACCTGGGTTCAAATTCTGCCATGTCAACTGGTGGAATTTGAATTCTGTAAAACTTGCATTTAAGAATCTTATGATGATGACCATGGATCCATTACCAACTGTTGGGAAAAACCCATCTGGTTCACGAATGCCGTTTAGGGAAGGAAACTGCTATCCTTACCTGGTCTGACCTACATGTGACTCTAGACCCACAGCAATGTGATTAACCCTTAACTTCCCTCTGGGCAATTAGGGATAGGCAGTAAATGCTGGCCTGGCCAGTGATGTCCACATTCCAAGAATGAATAAAAAAAGACATAAATGATGATGGATAATTAAACAAAGATTATTCATGCACACTACCATACTGGATAATGACAGACCCCAACACATCAGTACAGAAGATAAGTTTGAAGGAATTTCAATAATCTTCAGCCAGAAGTGTCAAGTGGATGATGAAGCTCAATCAAGGAAGAATCAAGGAAACAAAGGACAAGTCAAGACATTGCGTTTTCAGGGAAAGACTTCTGTGAATTTAAAACAGTAGCAAGCAGAGTGAATTTTCCCCATCATTAATAAAACCTTTGTTTGGATTGGCTCCATCAAACATGCATTGAAAATGGAGGTGTACTGAAGATGCTGCTGTCCCTGAAACATTTCTAGGTATACAGTATAGATGGCATAAACTCAACTGGACAATAAATTTCATTGCTGCTCGATTCAGTCAACTGTTTGGAATTGTGTAACAAATGTCTCACCTCTTGATATCCCAAACCATCTCAACCAGCTACAAGACACAAGCTAGACATATGATGACATTTTCTTCACTTAACTCATTGGGTCTAGCAGAAATAGCACTCATGAAACTTGATATTGCCTTGGACAAAGCAGTCCAGTTGATTGTCCCAATAACTTGAACTTTCAGTGTTCTTATCACTGGCACAAATGGCTGTAATGTGTACCATGTACTCATTAAGACTTCTTCAACACAACTGCCCAAAGCCATGATCTCCACCAGTTGGAAGTACAAGTGAAAGTGATACATGGGAACATTATTCCCTCCAAACTCCGTGTTCAAGCACAACTAACCAGCTTGGGTCTTTCATCATCACAAAGTCAAAATCTTGAAAATCTTTATCTGTCGGAGGATTTCCATCACATGGAGTGCAGTGATTCAAAACAAAGGCCCAAAACCACACTCTCGAGGAGTAACTAGGGATGTGCAATAAAGACTGAGTTTATTAGCAAAACCCCAATCCCCAATCCTCCCTGCCTCCCTCTCCTTCGCTTCAATGCTCACAGTTTCGGGCTTGCCTGGTAATCTCCAGCTTTCTTTGATGGAGACATATAAGTTACCAACAATACAGGAGCTGCAAGGTTAAAAATGACCACACAGAGTTAAATCTGATTAGTACAGAGCACATTTTCATCCAGCACAGGAGGCAATTTAAATCTATACAGACATTTTGTTTTTGGATATTTAAATTTATTTTGTGATAAGTGTTTCTCTTTTCAGTTCTCTGCAGATAGGAAATCAATAGTAAGATGGTATGTAAGTGCCAACATCGAAATTGCTGTAATACACATAATAGAATGTGGGAGACAAATGAAATTGTCAGAGGTAAAATGAATAAATAAGAGGATATTATTTTGTAAAAAATCAGATGAGTGGCAGTTTGTCAATGATGAATGTTGCTTATTATGCGATGAGGGCATGTGAAGAAAGTAATCCCTGGATCCCAGTGTCTTGAACTATTTATAGGATGAGCACAGGTTTCAATTCTGACAGACAGAAACACTGTGACAAGATTGAGGGATTAATAAATGGGAAAGTCTGCATGTCTTGAGGATCTGGGATATGTCACTATTTAAGGGAATAAGCTAATTAGAAGTCTAAAGTGAGCCATATAACCATTATCACAAAATTATTGGGAAAGACTGAAATAAGTGTCTTGGTTCTATGTTATTCAAAGTCTGCTTTTCTGGATTTTAATGTTTTATCCTTTAATTTTAGTATGCAGAGAATGTAAAGATCTGAGGTAAAATTGACATGTTATAACTGTTTGCTGTAGTCAAGCTGGAATGGTAAAGTAAATTATGAACTCAATAATAGACTCCTAAAATCAAATGATCATGTTGTTTATTTTGACTATATTAGATTGTGTAACTCTGAGCTAGTTAAAGACAAAAATCTAATTCTGTGGTTGATTGTTTTTATTGACGTCTGCATTTAAAGTAACAATAGAAATAGAACAGAAAGCCCAGTCCACAATGTCGTTCCCTCTTGCAGTATATATTTTTTATAGAGATCAATTTATTAGCTTAATGGAAGCAACAATTCTGTATCAGAAAATGTAATAAAGTCAGAGGTCACATGACACCAGGTTATAGTCCAAAATGTTTATTTGAAATCACACAAGCTTTTGGAGCGCAGCTCCTTCATTTGTACCTGATGAAGAACTATCCTTGAAAAGCTTGTGTGATTTCAAATAAACCTGTTGGATTATAGCCTGGTGTCATGTGACTTCTGACTTTGCTCACTATAGTCCAACACCGGCACCTCCACATCAGTAAATTTAACATTTAAATTTGAAGTGGAGCTGCAGACAGCAAAAATGTTGTACAGAATAGGAATTGCTGGACATACTCAGCATATCGAGCAGCATGTGAGGAGAGACAAACAAGGATGCTATTGAGTCAATCATGACTCTTCATCAGGAATAAAGTTCAAAATGTGTTGGGTTATATGCTATTGAGAAAGGTAGAAAGAGATAAAGAATGAAACAGAAGTTCTGGTTTAGGATATAAGCTGTAGTCTGGTGTGAATCTGTTTATCAAATTCTAGCTTTAAGATAGAGCCTGATCTTGTGATTTGCCTTACTAATCAATTGTTGACACCTGCATGTGAGCCATTAGTGATTCTTGCCATCACACTTGCCTGGGTTGGAAACTGGAAAATGGACTGTCGCTGAGATATAGGATGGATGGATTAACAATTAGTTTTCATTTTCTGAATGTTAAAAATTGCATTTATCACTGAAGTTATAAGCAAAATGTCACTGGCTGGTTGGTCAAAATATCACTGGCTGTTTGGTCGAGGGTATGATTCTTGCTTAGGAGTTTGTAGATATTTGGCTCGCGAGAGGTCCCAGGTTCAAATCCCCGATGAGCTGCAATTGTGTGATCTCACTTTAAGGGTGGCACAGTGGCTCAGTGCTAACCACTGCTGCCTCACAACTACAGGGTTCTGGGTTTGATTCCAGCCTCAGGCAACTGTCTGCATGGAGTTTGCATTTTCTCACCTTGTCTGCATGGGTTTCCTCCCACGGTCCAAAGATGTGCAGGGTTAGGTGGATTAGTCATGCAAAATTTCCCCTGTTGTGTGCACAGATGTGCAGGTTAGGTGGGTCAGCTGTGGTAAATGTGGGGTTACGGGGATAGGGTGAGGGTCTGTGTCTGGGTGGGATGCTCTTCGGAGGGTCGTTGCCGACTCAATGGGCTGAATGGTCTCTTTCTTCACTATAAGGTTTCTACGATTCTAAATCTAAATCTGTTCAATGCCAAGGATTATGAATCCAATTTCCTTAAATTGGTATAAGTAGTTTAGTACTTTTTTTTTAATCCCACCAAGATTAGGATAGTGAACATGAAATTAGTTTTTCCCTTCTCCATTTAGGAATTTACATGATAATTAATGTTGTTAATATCGCTACTGGAGCAGAATGGGCAGACAACTTGATTCCACTCAATGGTCAAGATTCCAATTCGAGGGTCAGAAGACTGCCTTTAATTTCTGGATTCCAACACCGCACCACACCAACAACGTAGAAATGTTACTATTTTAATTGCGAATTAACTCACCCAAACAACCTTTGCTGTCCAATTAGTAATGTTTCGACTCACTGGGATTTTGCCTCACAAATTGAGCTCTGCTATTCCCAAAGTTATACCAAATGTTGTTTTTTTTTCCCCCTAAGGTATGTACGGTATCCCAATTGACCTGATTTTCACACCAAGGTTGATAGAAAACACATACCTGATTTCTGCACTGCACAGGAATTATCATTTATCACAAGTAAATAGACTATACCTACAAGTATAGAGATATAAATTATTGGCATATAATACTACTAACTAAAAGTCTTAATCCCCCTGTAAAATCCCATTACACACATGCACACACAGACAGGCAAGCAAATAGGGAAAATAGATTATTGACAGAGGTGGGAAAAGTGAAAAGTCAGTTCAGTGGTCTTTGCTTCCTGATTCTGAGGTTAAGATCATCGTTCTTTGATTGGCCAGACCTCTTCTTGTTCTGAATGTTCCTGGTTTGTAAGCAGTGCAGAGGGCCTGATTCTCCCAGAAAACATGTCTGATTTATCAATTCAACAGGCGTAGCTTACAACGACTGCTGCAGAAACATAACTGATTTTCTTCAGGTTCATACTGTGTTTCGATTGTAGATTGCAGGCAGTTTCTGGACTGGGAGGAGATATCTCCTTCTCTATCACTCTATCAATCACTCACTCACTCACACCCATTGTCTGCAATCTGAACTTCAAATACAATGCCAGTCATGGCTATCAGGTTACTTGCTTGCAAGATTGCAGACACACTTTGAAACACATTTTTTAAAAAAAGAACATTTTCTCTAATTTTAGTCCACATTTTTTTTTTAAATACAAAAATAGACAGACACTGTTCGAATAGGAGCAATTGGTGCAATAGGAAAGCAGGAGATAAGAAGCAGCTGACCTGATTTAAGGGATCGGTTCTTGCACTTGTATTTTAAAAAAAGTCCCAACTGCTGGGTGGGGCACCCAATCTATTAGATAGGATAAAAAACAAAATTGCCGGGCAAACTCTGTAGATCTGGCAGCATTTGTGTAGAGAAAGCAGATTTAACATTTCAGACTGGACAACTATGCTGAACAAAGGACATTGCTTTCGCTCCACAGATGTTGCCAGACGTGCTGAGTTTCTCCAATAACTTCTGTTTTGTTTCAGATTTCTAACACCCATAGTTCTTTGATTTAATTTTAAATAAAACACTGATTTTACTCTCAGCTGGAAGAATGTAATGGCATTAGAGACAATCCAGAGAAGAATCACTAGCTTAATTCCAGAGATGAAATTCTTGTCATGTGAGGAGAGATTAAGCAGTTTGGGTCTATTCTCACTAGAGTTTAGAAAGATTAGACGACATTTCATTGAGATAAGATACTAAAGGGATTGACAAAGTAGACACAGAGTGGATATTTCCCCTTGCTGGTCAATCTAGAACAAAAGGTCAAAGTTTTAGTTTGAGGGATGGCAGATTTAGAACATAGGTAAGGAGGAATTAATTTTCTCAAAGGGTTGTGAATCTACAGAATTCATGGAGCTTATGTTGGGACACTGAATACATTTAAGGAGGAGATCAATAATTTTTTATTCAGTAATGGGTTAAAGAATTATGGGGAGCAAGCAGGAAAGTGGAGTTGAGATCAAGATAAGATCAGCCATGAATGTTTTAAATGGGCAAAGTCAGAAGTCACATGCGACCAAACGATAGTCCAACAGGTTTAATTGAAATCACAAGCTTTCAGAACACCACTCCTTCATCAGGTGAAGTTAGACTGATGAAGGAGTTCTGCCCTGAAAGCTTGTGATTTCAAATAAATCATTTGGACTATAACCTGGCTTCCGACTTTGTCCACCCTGGTCCGACACCAGCACTTCCACATCATTTTACAGTTATAACATGACATCTAAACTCCTGGACTGAAGACTTTTGCCTGACGAAGGCATGGGTGACAAGTGGCGTCTTAGACTAGATTACTTACAGTGTGGAGACAGGCCAAACAAGTCCACACCGACCCTCCGGAGAGCAACCCACCCAGACCCATTCCCCTACATCGAACACTATGGGCAATTTAGCATGGCCAATTCACCTAACCTGCACATGTTAGGACTGTGGGAGGAAACCATAGCACTCGGAGGAAACCCACGCTGACACGGGGAGAATGTGCAAACTCCACACGGACAATCACCTGAGGCGGGAATTGAACCCGGGTCTCTGACACTGTGAGGCAGCAGTGATAACTACTGTGCCACCGTGAATAGCAGAGCAAGTTTGAGATGCTGAATTGCCTACTCCTGCTGCCAGTTCTTCTGCTCAATGGGTTAATTTTAATGTAATCTGCCAACCATTCAACATCACTTGACATCAAAATCAACAAGTAATAATGGATAGGCATAACAGTTTTCATTGCCAAGTTGGGTTGAAATTGCCCCCAAAACAATTAGAATTTGTGTACAGGGCAGGCAACAAAGTATTCCTTTAACATAGAGTCATAGAGATGTACAGCTCGGAAATAAACCTTTCGGTCCAACTCATCCTTGCTGAGCAGATATCCCAACCCAATCTAGTTCCACCTGCCATCACCTGGCCCATATTCCTCGAAACCCTTCCTATTCATATACCCATCCGAATGCCTTTTAAATGTTGCAATTGTACTAGCCTCCACCACTTCCTCTGGCAACTTATTTCATACACGTACCACCCTCTGCATGAAAACGTTGCCCCTTAGGTCTCTTATATATCTTTCCCCTCTCACCCTAAGTCTATGCCCTCTAGTTCTGGACTCCCCGACCCCAGGGAAAAGACTTTGTCTATTTATCCCATCTATGCCCCTCATAATTTTATATACCTCTATAAGGTCACCCCTCAGCTTCCGGGAAAAAAGTGCCAACCTATTCAACCTCTTCAGGGAAAAAAGCGCCAACCTATTCAACCTCTTGCTATAGCTCAAATCCTCCAACTCTGGCAACCTCCTTGTAAATCTCGTCTGAACCCTTTCAAGTTTCACACCATCCTTCCGATAGGAAGGAGACCAGAATTGGATGAGACCTAACCAATGTCCTGTACAACTGCAACATGACCTCCCAACTCCTGTACTCAATACTCTAACCAATAAAGGAAAGCAGACCAAACACCTTCCTCACTATCCTATCTACCGGTGACTCCACTTTCAAGGAGCTATGAACCTGCAGTCCAAGGTTTCTTTGTTCAGCAACACTCCCTAGGACTTACCATTAAGTCTTGCTAAGATTTGCTTTCCCAAAATGCAGCACATCGCATTGATCTAAATTAAACTGTATCTGCCACTTCTCATCCCATTGACCCATCTCATCAATATCCCATTGCAATCCAAGGTGACCTTCTTTGCTGTCCACTACACCTCCAATTTTGATGTCATCTGCAAACTTACTAACTATACCTCTTATGCTCACATCCAAATCATTTATGTAAATGATGAAAAGTAGTGGACCCAGCGCCGATCCTTGTGGCACTCCACTGGTCATAGGCCTCTAGCCTCAAGAACAACCCTCCACCACCACCCTCTGTCTTCTACCTTTGAGCCAGTTCTGTATCCAAATGGCTAGTTCTCCCTGTATTCAATGAGATCTAACCTTGCTAATCAGTCTCCCATGGGGAACCTTGTCGAACACCTTACTGAAGTCTATATAGATCACGTCTACTGCTCTGCCCTCATCAATCCTCTTTGTTACATCTTCAAAAAACTCAATCAAGTTAGTGAGACTTAATTTCCCACGCACAAAGACATATGAACTATCCCTAATCAGTCCTTGCCTTTCCAAATACATGTACATCCTGTCCCTCAGGATTCCCCCCAACAACTTGCCCACCACCAACATCAGGCTCAACAGTCTATAATTCTCTGACTTGTCCTTACCACCTTTCTTAAATAGTGGCACCACGTTAGCCAACCTCCAATCTTCCGGCACCTCACCTAATACTATCGATGATGCTCATATCTCAGCAAGGAGCCCAGCCATTACTTCCCTCACTTCCCATGGAGTTCTGGGGTACATGTGTGGTATTATCCACTTTTATGTTTCAAGACATCCAGCACTTCCTCCTCTATAATATGGACATTTTTCAAGTTGTCACCATCTATTTCCTTACATTCTATATCTTCCATATTCTTTTCCACAGTAAATACTGATGCAAAATACTTGTTTAGTATCTCCCCAATTTTCTGCGGCTCCACACAAAGGCCGCCTTGCTGATCTTTGAGGGGCCCTATTCTCTCGCTAGTTGCCCTTTTGTCCTTAATGTATTTGTAAAAATCCATTGGATTCGCCTTAATGCTATTTGCTAAAGTTATCTCATATTCCCTTTCTGCCCTTGTAAGTATACTCCTACTGACTTTATATTCTTCTAAGGATTCACTCGATCTATCCTGTCTATACCTGACATATGCTTCCTTACTTTTCTTAACCAAACCCTCAATTTCTTAAGTCACCCAGCATTCCATACACCTACCAGCCTTTCCTTTCACCCTAACAGGAATATACTGTCTTTGGACTCTCGAAATTTCATTTTTGAAGGCTTCCCATTTTCCAGCCGGCCCTTTATCTATGAACATCTGCCCCCAATCAGCTTTTGAAAGTTTTTTCCCAATACCGTCACAATTAGCCTGCCTCCAATTTAGAACTTCAACTTTTAGATCTGGTCTATCCTTTTCCATCACTATTTTAAATCTAATAGAAAACCAATTAACTTTGAAAGATTATAATATGAACAGTGAGAGGCCTGAGAAGGAAATCTAAGTTTCAGTGGGATAAACTCATGCAAAACCAGATACAAAAAGAAATAATAAAGAGGGAGACATTTTTCTTGAAGAGAAAGAAAAATGAGATAAGAAGGAATATTTCTTTTTAAAATAGAAAATTTCTACAATTAAAAGCTGAAAGAATGCAACCTCTCACTTGTAAAAGTTCATTTTCAAAGCCAAAGTAGTTTACTGGCATTAATTATACTTATATCATTAAAATTGTGCTTCAACTTGAACTGACAAAATTTAATTTTCTCTGGTCAGTATGTTTAGTTCATCTTGGCCATGTGGTTTAGTCAGCATTTTTCTATCTGCAAGAATTGATTGGAAGGCATCCTCAACAATTGGTGAGGTCAGATGAGATCATCTGCTATATTGCATCTGATGATTGAACAAGCTGATTCTGGAAAGGCAACGTCCACCACATGAACCAAAACTGAGCTTGCCCCTTGCCAGTGGTGTGGGATGAATCTTCATCTCACTCCATTTGCAGGTTCATGTTTGCCTTAGTGTTTCCAATACCACATTTCATTGCTGATCTACCATCCTTACCAAGCAATTTCACAGCAATCAATCCATATTAATAGAGAGCCAAGCTGTTAAACAAAGTTTCTATGAGACTAACATTGGAGTGACTCAATCCAGCCAATAGATTTTAGTTATCAGCCTTGAACTGTGCATTTTCACCTTGTCTGAACTTGCTGTGTCTTTATTCAACACTACAGCAACGCCTTTATAGTGCTGTTCATCATCTGCACAAATGTATCATCACTTTCAAAGTCACCACAATCTCCTCTTCTTTTTGTCAGGTATTTCCTGTTTGAAAATGTCAGGACCATTTTTTTATGTCATTAAAAGACTGCACCATAACTTAAACAGGAGCTTTCTTGTTTAGAAATAGGAAAGTTTTGTTTTGAATTAGTAATCTCATTTACTGATATAATTGATATTGACATTGTGTATCTGACAATTAAATGATGGATATCAAAGATTATTTTTATTACTTTTTTCCAGGCTTTGGCAATAGACAAATCATTCCAGCCATGGTCTGTTTTCTGGTATGTATAATACCAATTTTACTCAAAATGATTGCGCTGTGTTTTAACTATTTGTATTACAATGCTATGACTTTTGCTCAGTTATTTTGCTGAAATCTAAATAGGTGATAAATCATATTTGGGATAGCACAGCTTCCAGAGAGAATGGACTTGCATGCCCTTGGTTCTCACTGGATTCAATCTAAATTTAAACTTAAATGTAAAGACGTTTTATTCTGTGCTATAAATGATTTTTCCTCTGATTTTTAATTTGGTTCCTTGGGCCTGTGAGAGAGATGTTGATCCAATCCTGTGAGGACTGAGCTATCTCCTGGTACGTCGAAGTCTTGACAACTATCAAGGAACATTGACTTATACTCCTGTTACTTTGATCAAAAATACTTCCATCTCTTTTGTAGGTTTCATCACATTGCTCATGGTCTCACTCTGGCTATAACCTCAACCAGCCTTACAATTTTGTGACAAATCAGCTTTCCTCTAAATTTTAGCTTCTTGTTCCATCCCCAATTTCCTTCAGTCACCTAGCCATTCCATCTGCTGTTGGCTCTAAGCTCTGGAATTCTCTCCCTAAACCTCCAAATCATGTCAGATATGAAGGTTCTGCTTCAGGCTCCACTCCTCACTTGAGCACAAAAACCTGAACTAACACTCCAGTGCAGTAATAAAGCAGGGCTGCATTGTCAGATGTGCAGTTTTCTGGATAATGCATTAAAGTGACACTCCAGCTTACCTTTCTGACATGCATAAATGTCTGCATAGCAATACATTATACAAGAGCAGTGGATTACTCCTAGTTCAGTGGGAGAAAGTGATGTCTGCAGATGCTGGCGATCAGAGTTGAGAGTGTATTTCTGGAAAAATACAACAGGTCAGGTAGCATCCGAGAAGCAGGAGATGAAGGGCTGATGAAGAACTCCAGCCGGAAATGTCGATTCTCCTGCTCTTCAGATGCTGCCTGACCTGCTGTGCTTTTCCAGTAATACACTCTCAACTCTATTCTTGGTTCAGCGGCCAATATTTATCCCTTGGTGAACATCAACATTATTGGATCGTTGTCTTTGCAATCACGATGTGGCTTGACATCCTACATGACAAAGCAAGATAAAGATAAATTAAAGGTAAATTCACCATAGTTTTACCAAACCACAGGACTGCTTTAATTTGAAAGAGAGAGAGAGAGAGAGATGATCACACACCAAATGAAGGGAGAAATTGAAAAGAAGAATCTTTCAAGGTAACCTTAGCCAATGTGGGAATCAAATCTTAGAATCCCTACATTGTGGAAACAGGCCCTTCAGCTCAACAAGGCCATACCAAACTTCCGAAGAGTGTCCCACGCAAACCCATTACTCTACATTTACCCCTGACTAATGTACCTAACCTACACATCCTTGAACACTATGGGCTATTTAGCATGGCCCATTCACCTAATCTGCACATCTTTGGACTGTGGGAGGAAACCAGAGCACCCAAAAGAAACCCACACAGATGCAGGGAGAATGTGCAAACTCTACATAGACAGTCTTCCGAGGCAAGAATCAAACCCGGGTCCCTGGCACTATGAGGTAGCAGTGCTAACCACTGAGCCACCATGCTACTCATGCACATTGTTGATATTACTCTGTCTCACAAACCAGCCCTCCAGCCAAATATCACTGACCCTCAAAGTTACATTTGAAAAATACTTCATTGGCTGCAGGTTGCATCCTATCTGTCTTTCTTCTTTTACCACTCTACAGAGCTGCTACACGGATACTTCAGCATCAATTAGTTAGTTGGCTGCTTCAATATGTTGCATCACAGAGCAATAACACAACCTTCATCCCTGCAGTATCTGAGATAGTGCTTGGTGCCTGCATCTTGTGTTTTGGCCCATAATTACACCATGGCACATGCCATGATTAACAAGCTTTGGACACAAAGGAGATTCCATTAAAAAAAAGATAAAAGTAATGTATAAATGGAAGCTTTTGTTTTTGATATTTCTCTTCAATGTACATAGGTAATATTCAGTTTCTAGATGCAAAGAATGGGAACAGGACAGAAATCTGAAATTGGGCCTCTATCTTTTTTATTTCTGCCTGAATTCTCTCAAAGTTTGAAGTTGGCATGGGTGATATTACAATTCCTCCAACTGGCACAGACTACAAATAGATATGTAGTCAAGATGGACATCTACAATCATTGATTGTCCAAGTATGCCCATTTTCATGAAGATTCCAAGGAATTTGGTCAAGAAGAAGATACCCAGAAACATCCATTTGACTTTTGCAACTATGAGCGCCTAAGGGCAAAAGAATCAGAGGAGAACAGGCATTGAAAAAATGAAAGTCCAAACTGATAAGTTGTTTTCCCACTCAGCCCTTGACATCAGATGGCTGACATTGCATCTCCCAAACTCTGGGTAAAGATGCAATGTCAGGGAGGCAGCAGCACATTGAGATCAGGTTGGTGACTTTAATCACAAATCAAGGTGGATTCCAGTCAATTTCAACACTTAGGGTATATTAGTGTCGAGTTTTGAAGGAATTGGGTAGGACCATTGGGGCGCTGATCTACTTACTGGAATTCTGTTGTTGAATTTTTATCTGGAGATGGCAAAGTTGGTTTATTCTGTGATTCAGCACAGCATCCTCGATCAGCTTGTTGTAAGGTTGGAGGCACAAAGTGGCTGAGAACTCCCTGGGTCTGATGACTGAAACACTTATTGTTATGGATTAGATACAAAACCTGGCCCATGATGCTCCAGTAGTCCTCACTAAACACATGAATGGTAGCCTCCAGAATTGTGTTCTGTGCTTAATAACTCTGGAGATTTTCTTTGTCAGTCTGAAATATGTCAATCTTTCTAGATCATGAATTTCATGAAGAAATGGTGTTGCCCAAATTAACCTTTGTGGCTTTTCTTGAAGCACTTCCCTTTTTGACTCCTGTTATCAAAAACTTATGCAAAGCAGTTTCATAATTTCCTTTTACAAATTAATTGTTCATGATTTATGGACAGATCTGAAATCCATTTCAGAATCAAAACAATATTCAGCCTCTCTCTTTCTTGGTGTTATAACTTAGAAATTGTCTGCTGCTTTACAAATTTGCAGTGAGTGAGTTGAGTCGGAGAGACTATCTGATGGTGGGAGACTGCTCATTTTAAAGTATGTTTTCATTAAGATGTGTTTAGTTTACACACTTAGTTGAGTCATAACTCAATAGGGATCACACAAAATTTAAATGACCCTTCTGAGTTTTGGACAGTGCAGTTTGTCAGCAAATTAACCAGGTTTAATGCTTCACTTGTCCTTAATAAGTTATTTTCTAGAAAATGGTAAATATTTGATGGTGAACTTAAGACAGTAATGTAATTAAAAACAAAGGCATTAAAGAGTGAATGCTGTTGGATTTGCCACAGTCACATGTTGTGACAAGGCCAGTTGGGACCTTGACCTAACTGGAATTTGTTTCAATAATATTTCATGCAAGAGTTCTATTGCATCCATTTATTTTTGTACCAATAGATATTGGTACATTGCATGTGTATAATAATAGTGATCACACAAGAATCCACAACTGCAAACTTTGAATATAATGTAATGAGTGTATTAATATGCTTGTAGTTTGTCAATTAAATTCATCAGAAAATATACATGACCTCTGCATTTGGACTTCAGATCATGTTAGTTTAGACATCATGCATTAACTTCAAGTAGTTTGGATAAAGGGATAGGGAAAGGGAATGTCTTGTTAAATTTTGTTTACAGCATTCCTGCAAAATGCCGTGTGTTAAGAACACTATATATGGGTTGTATTTGTTTTGGAAGTGATAATGTGCCTCTGGTTGGTGCCAGATAAGGTGAATTGGTAATGGAATCTTTTCATTCCATTCATATGCAAGTCACAGTGTGATTCTTATTATTCATGCTTCTCACTCTCTTATCAATTCATAAAGTGATTTCACATGAACAGATGAGCATTGATAACAATACCTATCATCATCAGGCATAGACATTAGTACTTTTACAAGACTATTGCCTATCTTGTCATAAAACTTTCAGAAGCAAATATCCCATCATTGTGTAATTTTTTTTAAGTAAGAACAGAGTTTTAAAAAAACAAAATTCAGCTGAATTCCTAGCCATCATTTGGTCGTTTACCACCATTACCCTCTTCTCTTAGTTATCTCTCCTTACATCTATTGCATTATCATTTTTGAAGTGATGCCTCTATATTGGCTCAGGATGAAAGTAAGCCAAATACCTATAGGGTATCACATGACCACAGCTTCTCTGCTCTGTAAGATTTAAAGCATAGTTTGGGTCCAGAGATTACTCTGTCAAGTGTGTATTGGGTTAGATATAATTAAACATCCAGAAACTTTCAAGGAAATGGAATCCATGTGCTGCTTTTTATTTCATTGTGTAATGCAAAATGAAACGCGGTTCCTGAAAGCCACTAAAAGCTAACATACAAGATCAGTATAATAGGAAGGCAGATAGAATGTTGACCTTCATTTCCAGGGGAATAGAGAATAATATCAGCTTTGCTAAATCTATACAAGGCACTTGTCATATGCCCAGATGGAAAATTAATGGTGGGGAGGGTGGGGGGGAAGTGGCAGAGTTTGGAACAAATCCATTCCTACATCCAGGAACAGATCAGAAAGTCATCCACCTCACAGCCATAATGTGTTGTGTTTGGCTAAATTTCTAAACAATGCACCTCACAAAGGCATTTGACTACCAGTTCCAGTAATACTGACAGTGCCATGCGCACAGGTGTAGGCCATTTCAGAATTACACATAGGCTAACAAAGAAGACAGCATCAATTCAGATTGAGATAAGTCTGGTGCATTGGACCAAGAAGGAACTGTTTAGCATAGGAATATGGTGATGGGTTATGGGCTAGGGAATATAAGAAGTGAGGGCTACAAAGGGATTCAAAGGGAATGCCTTTGATGCTCAAGCAGAACTTCTTGATGACATTACTATTCCCTTCATTCAAACTGCTGGATAAATTTCTTCAAAAAACAGTCTGCTCACTCCTTCCCAGATACCCATATCATTGTACTATTATGTAGACAATTTAAAATTGACATCAATTGAGTGGTTAACAAATTGAATTTGTTATTTATTAATGTATGGTGAGAGACTGTCGATTTCAGCACCCTCCACTCTTATACGATATCACTGGGCCTGAAAATGGGTAGGAAGTTGATGGGCTAGCCACCCAGCCTGTATGAGATGCATGGGGTTCTCTTATGGCACTGTGGTATTATCTCTACCTCTGAACCAAAAGGCCTAGGTTTCCGGTCCCACCTACTCCAGAGGTATGCGATAACATCACTGAACAGGTTGATTAAAAGTTTCTATATTATGTGCTTACCTGCCAAAAACTTTGCCAGGAGACATGTAATATCTAAGCCATGATTCCATAAAGACTGTTGACCTTTGCTCCCAAATGCGAGTTGTCAATCTTTTTTAGGTACCATACCATTCTTTACAGAGGTGCCTTCCAATATGTTTGTTACTGATTTCTTTTAATTCTACGAAGCATCACAACTAAGTCTAAATTTACAGGCAAGCACTTTCCGAAACAACCCAAATAAATGTCAGAGTGGCAGGTTTCCCTGCTGTAAGTCAAATGTGATGCTGCTAATTTTTGGAAACCTTTTCTGAATCAAGTTAGGATCAAAAGCCTTTCTGATTTTTGCGTGAGCCACTCACTGCTTCAGCAAACTGAATATTGAGAAGTCAATATGAGAATAAGTTGTAATTCAAGTTATAATGCTTGTACAAATGAACAGATTCAAATCCCTCACACCAATTTTCCACAAATTTAACAGATTGTTATATTTACACTGTTGTAACATTCAACATGCTGGCGACTTTAAGATGTTGTGAAAATGCCAAGGGAAATTAAATTGAATTTCGATCAACTGTTGCTAACAGAAGCAGGGTCGAATTTATGATGAAAAGCACGAGGTTAATTTCTAACGTTCTGGAAATATGATTTGCTGCTTTTATGAACTAAGCATTTGGACCAGTCCCAGAGGCAATTATTAGTTGACAGATGTTGCTGCCTCTTAGTCTTGTGTTAAATTGGTTCATTGCCTCAGAGAAATACCAATTTTGGGGGGAACATATTTATTTAAAATGATTATGCAGGATAAGCAGATTAATAAAAAGCTTACTACTATATATCACAACAGTATATCAAGTAAGTGTTACATTCAGAAATCAAATACATCGCTATTGGTTTGATTACTCTCTGAATAAGTACAGAGTTTATTACATTGCCCTTTTTAATGAAAATTGCAGGGTGAAATTGGTCAATGGCAAAAACACCACAGAGATCAAAGCTAATTAGCACCGTATTTTCCATATCAATCTATTTTACATTTCAATCCATTTTACATTTCAGTCTGTTTTATATTTCAGTCCATTATACCCTCTGCCCCATTTCAAAAAGGGACTGCCAATACGCTTTCAGCTGACATTCAATACTTTTACACCTTGAACTTTAAAATGAATTAAAATAGATCGAAGTGGCCCTTAGTTTCAAAACGTAATACAATGTGAAGTATCAGGCCACCATTTACTGCAAATATTGTGTAATGTTCAGGATGTGAGTGAGTAGAACAGGCAATCCCTATGTTAACAACAAAATACTTTTAAAAGCATATTTTATTATCCTACTTCATAATATTAACTAAGACGGAAACATTTTAGACCCTAATCATGAAGGATGAATGAGGACACAATCTTCCTCAAGTGAAAAAAAACCTAACTAAAATATGCCTGATCTGAGAGTGATTGAACTCCAGAATTAAGATTTTTTCAATTCCTCATCAGGAAAAACATTTTTTACCTTGAAGTGCACAAAATCCTCACTATCATTGAATAGGGATGAAAGAAATTAGAAAGTCACTTTGTCGTAATTGATATGTTATTGTGGTTAATGAAAGTGTGCCCTGGTTACTTTAATAATTGAACTTTCCATACATAGGTACTGAGTCCAGGGAGCTGCCAATCAGAGATGAAATGGAATCATAAAAGCTCTGATCTGCCACCTCTCTTTGTTATACTTGTGCATTTCCCACTGAGTGACACTACAGTAATATCACATTGCCCCTCTGAACTGAGGAATGAGACATGGTACAAGGAACACTAAAGGGAGGAGGAACGTATAGTTCAGAAAGAATGAGAAGAATTTTGCATTTTACTGCTATAACTTATAACTGCATTAATTTAGTAAGCTAAACTTCCCTTGTCTGATATTTTAAGTCAGACTTTGATGGTCAACATCTTTATTAAAATACTGAACAAAGGCTTGTGTACAAATGCATTCACACATTCATTGCCAAGATCCTACACCCCAATTTCAATTCATTACACAGATAATTGTTTGCAGAATATTAAGTTTAATAAAACACTTTTGAGATGGAAAGCTTTTGCCCTGAATTTTAATCAGAGTGGTGCATTGAAACTTAGTTTATGTGATAAATTTCGCTCTAACTTAAAAAATCAACCAGGGCTTAATGTAATGTAAAAAGCATTTCCACTTTCAGGTTTGAAGATATTTGATTCACTGCTATAATGGGTTCCTGGGATCTGGAGCCCATTTGCAATGAAGTTCCAATTCAGTCACTCTGGAGGGAAGCTGACAATTTTGCTCTGATGATGACTCATCCGGTTTCTGACACATTGCTACTTGAATAGAATCTCTAATATCACAGGACAGAGTGAATGAAAGAGGAAGCCAACCCTTCCAGAGTGGCTATTACTGTGAAATTATCTGGGTTGGGCAGGTCATCAAGTTATAGATCAATATGCCCCTCACAGATTATTAATGTAAGGCCATAACAATTCTTTTCCGCTAGAAAATTCTTTTAGATTCAATATGAAGAAAACACTTCCAAATGACAAAAGAAAAAAATGGTCAAACTCTTCTTAAATTTAAAATTGTTGTTCAATCAGTAACACGAATAAAAACAGATAGTGAAAGAACTATCTAACACGTAATAAATAATAACACAATGTCTGTGGAATAACTGAATACCTCAATAAAAAGTTTGCTGATTCCTTGTCTGGAAAAACTGTTCTGATGCAAAGAAGAAAACAACATTGGTGGATTGAAATTGAATTTTATTTCTGGTTTCATGCAAAATACTGACCGTGCAAACGCACACATTAGGAGCAAGAATAGGTCGCTCAAGTCTCAACAGTAATTCAATTACTTGCAGTGTGGAAACAGGTCCTTCGGCTCAACAAGTCCACACCGACCTGCCGAAGCGCACTCACCCAGACCCCTACACCTAACACTACAGGCAATTTAGCATGGCCAATTCACCTAACCTGCACATTTTTGGACTGTGGGAGGAAACCGGAGCACCCAGAGGAAACCCACGCAGACACAGGGAGAATGTGCAAACTCCACGCAGTCAGTCGCCTGAGACAGGAATTGAACCCGGGTCTCTGGCGCTGTGAGGCAGCAGTGCTAACTACTGTGTCACTGTGCCGCCCAAATCTGTGGTAAAGTATTGCATAGTTTTATTACCCTCAGAAGAAATTCCACTTCATCCCTAAATGCCCTTATTCTGAGAATTTACACCCTGGTTCTAGACTTTCAGAGAGGGGAAACAACCTTTTCTTAGAGTCTTAGAATAGAATCATAGAATCCCTACAGTGTGGAAACAGGCCATTTGACCCAACAAGTCCACACCAACGACACCCCCTCCACCCCCTCCCCGAAGAATATCCCAACCAAATTCATTCCCCTATCCGACTACTCTACATTTCCCCCGTCTAATGTACCTAGCCTACACATGTCCGAACACTATGGGCAATTTAGCATGGCCAATTCACCTAACCTGTACATCTTTGGACTGTGGGAAGAAATTGGAGCACCTGGAGGAAACCCCCGCAGACACGGGGAGAACGTGCAAACTCCACGCAGATAGTCACCCGAGGCTAGAATCGAATCCAGGTCCCTGGCACAGTGAGGCAGCAGCACTAACCACAAAGTCACTGTGCCATCCATTTTCAGATATATTCTGTCAAATCTCCAAATAAGATTTTATATTTCAGTAAGGTTACATCTACATTCTTCTACATTCTAATGAAAACAGGACAAATCAACTCAACTCCTCTTCCTAAGATAGCTCTTCCATATCTGGTATCACCTGAGTGAATCTTTTATGGACTGCCTCTGTTAGCAATGCCTGCTTTAAAGAGACACAAAATGGTTGACCAACTGATTCAAAAAGCCTGTTTCAGCAATTAACTGAAACAATCAGTGGCTCATTGGTTAGCACTGCTGCCTCACAGCACCAGGTCCCACGTTCAAGCCTCGGGTGACTGCTTGTGTGGAGTTTGCACATTCTGCCTGTGTCTGCGTGGGTTTTCTCTGGGTGCTACGGGTTCCTCCCACAGTCCAAAGATGAGCAGGCCAGGTGAATTGGCAATGCCAAATTGCCCCATAGTGTGAGGTCAATTAGTCAGAGGGAAATGGGTCTCGGTGGGTTACTCCTCGGAGAGTCAGTGTGGACAGGTTGGGCTGAAGGGCCTGTTTCCACACTGTAGGGAATCTGATCTAATCAAATAGTGCCTTTGAGAAGGGGTATTTCGAGGCAAAAGGAAGCATTATCTGAACAGCAAGATTACAAGGAATAAGACAGACTTGATAAGGAAATAGCTGAAAATGTGTTGCTGGAAAAGCGCAGCAGGTCAGGCAGCATCCAGGGAACAGGAGAATCGACGTTTCGGGCATAAGCCCTTCTTCAGGAATATGCCTGAAACGTCGATTCTCCTGTTCCCTGGATGCTGCCTGACCTGCTGCGCTTTTCCAGCAACACATTTTCAGCTCTGATCTCCAGCATCTGCAGACCTCACTTTCTCCTTGATAAGGAAATATTCAATGATGAACAGTTCAAAGATTTTTAATGAACACAGATGAAATGATGGAATTGTGACTTGTAAAAAACTTTGAAGGATCACTAAACTACAGCAAGTAATTAATTCCAGTCTCATTAAGGAAAGGATGTGTTCAGCCATAAAAACAGCAGCTAAACTTGTATCACACCAATTAGCTATTTCCTTGAAATTATTTACAATTTTAAGCAACAGGTTCTAGTTAAAGATTTTTCAAATAATCACAGAGATAGGTTTCAACATAATTATAAAACTTTGTAATAAAATTAATACTGTGACTAACTTTTTTATATAAGAGCAATGATAGAATTTGATAAAGATAGCAAGCGGAATACAATAAACAAGAGAATTCAAGCAATCCTTCGAGTTAATCAAGTCAGGGATATGACCAAAGGAGAATACCCAGTAACTTTGGAATGCAACATAGAAAGATCCCAAAGTCTAGAGATTGCAATGACTATTAGGCAGCATGAAAACCTAGGGCTGTGCATAGGAGTGTCCATCATTGATCAGGTGTTTCACAAGTTGGTTGTATAGAGAAAAGGGGAGGGCACATGAACCACTGTGTGTGATCATTATAACACAACATGTACAAAAATACTGTTTTTCACAGTAAAAGTCAGAGTGTGTGTTTGATCTCTCTTCTGATCTGAGCTATAGATTAAGAGAATGACTTGGTTCTCACTTCAAAGCCAGATTCATGACAGATCTTTTGGCCCTCACTCTGCATTAACCAGTCGTTGTTTGATTGAAAGTCTGTTGCGTGCCTGAATCCTGACTGCCTACAGAGTCTTTGTCCCCGGTCAGGTTGTTATGCTCCTACAGCCTCCAATGCCAGTTTTCTTAGATAAGGGGCCCAAAACTGTTTACTGTATACTATCTATAATCTGCTAGTGCTTTGTATTGTTTTAGCAAGCCTTCCACCATTTACACTCCATTCCATTTGAAATAAATGCTAAAATTCTATTTGCTTCCACTATTATCTACTGAACTTGAAGATTTTTGTGGTTTATTGGTGAAGACCCCCAATCCCTTTGTTCTCTGGCTTTCTGTAGTTTTTTTCCATGCTAATGATATTTAGCTTTTCCATTCTTCCTTCCAAAATGAATATACTCACATTATATTTCATCTGCCAAGATTGTGTCCGCTCACTTAATCTGTCTATATCCTTCTGTAGACTCTTAGTGTCATCCTCACCACATCTGACCATTTGCCAGGCGGCAGTTAGCACTGCTACCTCACAGTGCTAGGGACGCTGTTATTTTCCCAAATAAGCTTATTAGCCAATAGTTATTTGTTGCTTTTTTTTGTCTCCTTTTTTTCAGTAAAAGTGTAATATTGGCAGTTTTCCAGTCCTCTGGGAATTTACTACCTGGAAAATTACTACCAAGCCATCCAATATCTCTGTAGCTACCTCTTTTATTATCTAATTATGCACCCCATCACAGTCTTTAGCCCCATTAATTTCTCTTGCACTTTTCCTTAGTGATAATTATAGTTTTTTTCCTCCTCTCCCCCTTCTGAATATTTAGTAATTTTGCTATTTTGTTTAGTGTCTTCTACCATTAGCAAAAGTATTTATTCATGTCACAGCCATTTCCTGTTTAATCATTGTCATTCATCCAGTCTCTTTTTCAAAGGACTTACAATAATTTAAGCTTTTATCTTCCTTTTTTCCACTTAAAGAATCTCTTGCAGTCCATCTTGGTATTACTTTCAAGTTTATTCTCAAAATTTGTTTTCTCTGGCTTACCACTAATTGTTGCCAGGTTGTATTTTTTTTTCTTTCAATCTGATGCAGTCCTTAACTTACCCATAGTTCATGTATCCCCTTCCTACAGTCCTTCTTCCTCACTAGAATATGTCTTTGCTGTGAACTGTGAATTATTATCTTTTCCACATTTGCACTTAACCTTGATAACCTTTCATTCCCTGGTTTAATCTATCTTCCACTGCCATTTGAAGCAGAGAGCCTCACAAGTCTGTGAGAAAAAAAGTCTCCTCATCCTTGTCTTAAATAATTGACCCCTTATATTTAAAGAGTGACCCTAGTTCTAGGTTCTCCTACTAAAGAAAGCATCCACCTCATGTCATCCTCTCTAAGCACCTCATGAACTTATGTTTCAATCAAGTTGTCTCTTGCTCTTTTAATCTACAGTGGATACAAATCTACCTAGTCCAATCTTTCCTCGTATAAGTTAATTGTCTATTCCAGGTAATCCCTAAACTGATTCTAATACATTTGCATCCTCCCTCAAATAAGAAGAACAGTAGTCCATATAACACTCAGATGTTGTGTTCCCAATACCCTCTATAACTGAAGCAAAACCTCCCTGCATTAGTAATCAATCTCCCTTACAATAAATTATAACATTCTGTTAAATCTCCAAATTACTTGCCATACCTCCAAAATATCCTTCACAATCAATGCACTTGGATACTCAGATTCCTCTGTAATTTCTCACCATTTAGATAATGTTTCTTTTTTAGTCTTCCTGCCTGCCATGTAAATATTGTGAATCTCAGTAAATGAATTTTACAAGATTACTTCAGCAGAGTGTTAAATGTTGTGACAATGATTTATCTATCGCTGTAAAAAATCAGAGTTATTTTGTTCTTGCATTAAAAATGGAAGTTAGTTTTAAATTAAATTGTGATCTGTGCCACCAAATGATCCATTTGTATGGCTTTAATATGTACGCCATGTTGAAAAACAAAAATGAATATTCTCTCGGCTTATGGTCCAGGAGACATCGCTAAGTGGGTGAGTCAAAAATATCATCTTCGATCATTCATTTGTTTCAAACAAAGCATTTTTTTTATGATGCAGAAGTCTCAGCTTGGACAGTTACTTAAACCTATTATTCGTTTTAAAGAAAAAGGTATGGCCAATGCCAACGATAATGAATGATAAATATCCCTGCCTTTGAAATGGACCATAACTCATAGAAATGTATCCCAGAAATGTCAAGCAAAGCTATTAATCAGCTCTCAGCCCTCTCAATTCATTGCACAACCCAATTGAACCTTTTCTATCCGTAAAATGCTTAATTCTGCTTAATGTTACATGGTATTAGTTGCTAGTGGATCAGTTATTCAAACCAAATAGCAATTGCATCTTTCCCTTTAGGTCTGTGGAGCTGGAAATTATTTTACAAATGTTGCCTTAGTTCAGGTGCATAAAACAGGTCAGTGCAATTTTCATTCAATTGTTATTTACTGTCTGCTGTAATAAAATATTAGCTTCTATTCATTTAACAATTGCAACAAATTTTGATTTTTCATTCATTTAGCAAAATCTGAAACATTCTCTGTTTGGAATGGAGAGATTTACAAATGATCTTCACTTTTAAGATAAGGCATGCACAATTGCCAGTCCTGGTTCGGTGACTGTTCGAATAGCACTGACCACTGGGCCAGAAGGTTTAGGTTGAAGCCTGACTTCAAACATTTGAGCACATAGTGAAGGCTGACACTTCAGTGTAGTACTGTGAGAGCCTGCCCTGCCAAAACGTTTGTGGTTCACATTTTGCATTGAACTGAGGTCCCATCTCCCTTCATATTATACATATCTCATTCTGAAGAACAGCAGTCCTGTAGAAGTCCTCAACAATTTCTTCAATCAATATGATTAAAGCAGTTTGGACTGACAGTCATTGGAACAATGCAGATTGAAGTTGTCTGTCGCGATCATGCAGAATCCCAGAAGCAGTCAACTTTCTCAGAATTCCACGAGAAATTGAAGTTTTTGACTGGCAGTTCAGCTGCATCTGGAATCCTCCAACTGAATCTATGAAACAGATGGAGGAGTCTGCTTCTGATAAGATAATATTTAGCTGGAAAACATTAGATGATGAAAATCTGAATGTCCAACTCACCACCTCCCACAATCTCCTCAAAACTATTCATTTCCCAATACCACCTGAAGCCTTGACATCTCCCCCATCCCACTTCCAAACAGACCCCCACAACACAACACGGTTCCACCCATCACCCCGGGACCTCATACCAGCTCCATCACCACCTGCTTGAACTGCCAGGACCTGAAACCCACTCTCCACTCCACCTCCATTGCCAACGTGAACCCTAGGGATCTTACAGCACACACACAATGCCCCCTCCAATCTCAAAGACATTCCCTACCTGCTGACCCCAACATCCCTTTCCCCCACTGATGACAATCACATGCTTGTTGCTAACGCAGGCAACCACTGACTCCCCCATCCCCTGCAACTCCCATTAGACTCACCCACATCATCCTCCATTGCTGGAACAGACATCCCTTCCCTGCTGGATGAATAAACCCACCAGCTACCTGTCACCCCTCCCTACTCAACTCTGACCTACTCGAAACACAATATCACTTACATGGCACACTTGACCCTTTGCACTCTTATCCCATAGCTAACGCCATTCTAACCAAATACGCTTAGTATTTCACAGTAGCTGTCAAATTGTCAGCTGTGCCTTTAGGCGTTTAGATCTCAAAACAGGGTACATCATCTGCAAAAAGCTGGCATGGTTTGACTTCCCCTGACTCTCCTGCACTATGAAGGAACCATTTAGTTTCAGCCAGGCTCCACATGGCTGAAGGAGCTGGGATTAGAATTACTGGCTGGAGCTGAGAAGTTTAATCCTAAGAGAACAAAAAAGGAGCAGAGTGGCAATTTGACTGTGATTGTAACTCCTCGGAATATCCTGGCCTATCCATGTCTGTTCATGAGGTCGTACTGTAGATATATTGCCATATTTTTAGAATCCAATGGTGACTACAAGTCAAAAATGTGGGGGATTCATTTGTGGTGAAGTGCTTTCAAATTGGAAATGCATTCTTTAAGTATGCAAGCTATTTAACATAACATTGGTATTTTCTTTTCTTTCAGGCACAAGGTCTCATTTTGTAAGGCCCACATATAATCCCTTCACGTGGCTTTTCAAACTGGTCTCCTGCCCCAACTACACATATGAGGTAATGAAAGATTTTGTTATTTTGCTGTATCAAATCATTTAGCTGACAGCTACGTCTGAAAATTTTAAAAGAAAATTGTGCCAAAATCACACGCCTTCACAACATTAAAGATGATTAAATATATTAATAGAAATTTTTTCTTTCAAATTATCATTCAAACTTAATAGAAGCATATAAAGTGACAGGGTAGAATTATTGGCCCCAGATAACTCCTATTGCCCTAAAGTCCCATCTTTCCTCCCACCAGTTTTGAATACTAGTTTCTAGGTATTAAAAAGCAGTTTCACTATTTAAGCTGAACAAATATGAAAAACATAGTGTAAGCAACAAATGCATTGCCAAAATATTAGCAAGCAAATGCTTTAGAGGCAGGAGTGTGGTATAATCCATCGCTGAATACTGTATTCTTTTTGCAAGGAACATTGTGTGCTGGTATCTAAGGAAAAGATTGAGAAGTGTTGGTGGTTGTAAATCAACTTTAGGATTTATGTTCATTCATTTCATCTCATTTGTGCAGATGGGAACCTGGATTAGCTTCACCATTATGACCCAAACCCTTCCAGGTAAAACACAAAATTATTCATTTGTAGTGCAATAATTGAAAGCCATTTTCATGCAGACAAGATATACATGTACCAATAATGTCCTCTCTTTTCTTTTTAGTTGCTGTCTTTGCCCTCATGGTGTCTCTGCAGCTGATTTTCTGGGCTCAAAGGAAGCATTGCAAATACCAGAAAGATTTTAAAAATTATCCCAGCTGTAGAACAGCAATGATTCCATTGATACTGTAAGCTCCCAAAGTCAGTTGTCTTAAGCTGGACTTTACACAATAGTTAAAATAGATGACTGTGAAAGAATAGCCGATGTTACATCTCTCCTGATTGACTTCAATGAAATATAAAACTGGGGAAGAATTCAAGAGAGGGGCTACCACAGACCGCAGGAAACAGGAACAGTTTAAATTGTAGAAATGGAGCAACTTCATGAAACTCATGAAGAAGTTTTTTTTAAAGCAAGTTAGTGATAGAGCAGAAGAAATAATCCAGGAAATTATAGATTCACTGCTCACAGATAGCTCTTCCTCACCGTACACTGCTGGTTAGAATAGAATAGAACATTTATTGACAGGTGTACTTTACATGAAAAATACAGTGGAAATTTTAATTAGTCACCACACCACAGAAGTCATACATTAAAGAGAAAGTAAAATAAAGACAAAGGTAATCACAGTTCAGGTAACGGCCCCGGGGCTCGGCGAATGCCAATCAAGGAACGATGGACCGACATTCTGGGATGAGACTACCACTCTGGGCTGCTGGAATACTGAGACAGAAGTCTCCAAAGAAGACTAGACTGCACACTGGATCGCTGGAAGCCACCTCGCTGCTGGGTCAGGAGAAGCCTCCTGTTCCCCATCTGGCACTCCTCCAGATGCTTTATGCAATGACACAGACTTTATGTGGAGAATAATGTTATCGACGCTCATCAATTTATACAGAGAAAATTGACAGCAAATGTCAGCCTGTACACAAGCCACATGAGATATTGTACTCCTCCCCAGGATGCTCTGCAACAATCCTCATCAATAAATGCAGAAATAATTACAACAGAGTTGTAACTGGAGTTGACCTTGAGTTACCATTCCCATAAGTTTCTCACTAAAGAAGCCATAAAAATGGGAACTTATGCATTTAGGATCAATTTTGTTTTAATTGTATGATAATCGATAATTGCTCATAAATAAATCACCCACCTGGTCTTGAAAAATTAACTTTACAAGTAAAAGGTTCTTTTGAATTTGATTAAAATTGGAGAATTACAGAATTGGTATAAAAGTAATTCCTCCTGTATCTTTCCCTTTCCTAATCCTATTTGCCCTTCCCAATTTTTATTCCTACTTCTGTGCATGATTTAAATCTCTTTCTAGCAGTCACCCAGAAATGAGGAAGATTCTTGTTGTAAATACAATCTGCAACAATAGCTTCTGTGGACAGTTTTTTTTTAGCAAAAGGAAGCTGTTGTGCTGTCACTACCAAGTGATTCTTGCTGACCAAGAACTTCCCCAGCCCTTGCACATGTCATAGCTATAGAGGAAGGATTAACAGTTTGATAATCAGCCTCCTTCCATGGCCATCAAGTTCTGGGATGTGTTTCAAAATCAAAGCTTCTGGCTTCGAGGAGAGAGGTCATTGAGATATCAGCCCAGGCTAGTGACTGCTTATAAGGATCCTAAAGTCTCACCCACTGTCCATCTTTCCCTGTTTGCTATGCCTCATACCCCTCCATGCTTCCTTCACACCTCCCTTACCCAGCCATGCTGCAATGCTCCACCCTGTTTCCTCAATCCAGTTATGCTAATCCACCAACCTCCAAAGGACTTCACCAAACCCCATAACCATTCTCCCAAATTGTTCAAAAAATACATAACACTTGAGACTATGGTAATGTTGTGACAGCTTTGAGATGCAAATGAAACTGTCATAGTGTCATAGAATCATGGAGATGTACAGTACGGAGACAGACCCTTCAGTCCAATTCATCCATGCTGACCAGATATCCCAAACCAATCTAGTCTCATCTGCCAGCACCCGGTCCATATCCCTCCAGACCTTTCCTATTCATATACCCATCCAGATGCCTTTTAAATGTTGCAATTGTACCAGCCTCCACCACTTCCTCTGGCAGCTCATTCCATACATGTACCACCATCTGCATGAAGAAGTTGCCCCTCAGGTCTCTTTTATATCTTTTCCTTCTCACCCTAAACCTATGCCCTCTAGTCTGGACTCCCCCATGCCAGGGAAGAGACTTGGTCTATTTATCCTATCCATGCCTCTCATGATTTTATAAACCTCTATAAGATCACCCCTCAGCCACCCTAGACTTTTCAGCCTCTCCCTATAGCTCAAATCCTCCAACCATGGCAACATCCTTGTAAATCTCTTCCGAACCCTTTCACGTTTCACAACATCCTTCTGATAAGAAGAAGACCAGAATTATTCCCGAAACGTTGATCCTCCTGCTCCTCAGCTGCTGCCTGACCTGCTGTGCCTTCCCAGTACCACACTCATGACAGGGTTTCAGAACCAAGGGTTGCAATCCAAGTATACAGGATAAACCATTTCCAACTTAGATGAGAGGAAATTTATTGATCCAGAGAGTGGTAAGCCTGTGGAATTCACCATCACAGAAAGCAATCGAGTTGGATGTAGCTCTTGGGGCTAAAGGGATCAAAGGAAATGGGAGAGAAAAGTCAGGGACCGGCTAAGTTGGATAGTCGTTCATCATCATAATGAATGGCAGAGAAAACGTGAAGGGCTGAAAGTCCTTTTCCTGCTCCCATTTTCAAAGTTTCTATCCTCTCAGCTGCCCTAAAGTAATAATGCTTGCAGGCTCATATCTCACCTAGCATTCTCCCTCAATCCCCGAAAGCCAGATACCTTCCCACTTTCTGAGCTCACCAAGGCACCTGCTGACTCCTGACCCCAACATTTAGCTGCCCACTGGCCTCTTGAAAGTCTTCCTGAATTTATTTGACAGGAAATAACTAATAGGCTGTTCTTAGATCCCCAGTGAATGTGAATGATCTATCATAGAATCCTTTGTCATTTAGCCACCTTACCAGCAGTACAACTAACCACTGTTCTCTTCAGGTGGAGTCTAAATCTCTCTCCTGCCAATATCTATTGATCTTCAGCTCTTATCTATCTCCTTTGAACTCTGTTCAGTGAACTCTTTATTGTCCTGACCAATCAATTGGAAACCTTGCAATAAGCCGCACTCCTATTGAATTGACTTGTTGATATCTAAAATGTCTTAAAGATGAAGATGCACCAAATGTTACATTTCACAAAGGATGCTGGCTTGTTCTGTATAAAAGGAATGGATATATCAAGAAGATTTCATCACAAGAGGAACAAGACATTATATTGAAAGATCCTGAAGTCCCATTAATATATGTTTTCTGCCAAATATGTCTAATTATACGCCAAAAGTTTTACCGATCTATTTTAAACTTGCTTCAGTAATGTTTCATCAGATGTGAAAATAGGCGCATAGGTAAAGAAAGGTGTTTGGTGTGATTCTTTCCCCACTGATATTTGGCTGGACTTGAGCATATGTGCATTCTTACAAACAAGTTTATGGCATTTTCAAAGAGATCAAAACTCGCTTATTCTTAAAATTTGTAAACAAATATCACTAAAAGATATTAATCTCTGATCACTAAGGTCTCATTCAATTTAATGTCACTCTTCTGGCAATTTTAAAATCAGAAACCAATAATTTGCCCATTGAACCATATTCAACCTCTCAAAGCGCAATTATAATTTGGTCAAGCTTTTGAATCAATTATTTTTGTGAAGCCCAAGACTGCCCTATAATTGACTGGGCCATTTAATTCCAAACAGTACTGCTAGCAATAAATCAGTATTGACTAATGGTGTTATCTGTCCATAA
Organism: Chiloscyllium plagiosum; assembly: GCF_037043375.1. NCBI lineage: Eukaryota > Metazoa > Chordata > Chondrichthyes > Orectolobiformes > Hemiscylliidae > Chiloscyllium > Chiloscyllium plagiosum. Next base: position 22,382,099 of record NW_028270140.1, read on the forward strand.
TTCCAGTGGATGTTCCCTTTGTGTCATCTAGTCCCCTCATTAACATATTGTGTTAGCTGCACCAGACACTAAGTGTATCTACTATCATGGATGTAACTCTATTAACATTGCTAAACGCAGGCAAGGAATAGATGATCGACAGTTGAACAGATCCATAGATAGCTTTCATGTCGAAGAAGATTTTCAAGAGGTATTTTCATTATTTTTGCACGGTTCAAGAGAATTTCAAACTTCTTAGCTTTATTGGATCAGGGTGCAAGAGAGAAAAACAATGTATAACAGGAACAAAGGAAACAAAACAATGGAGGCTCTCAAGAGGTATAGAAATGTAAGGGATCTCAAGTAAGCAGGACAGCAAAGAGGAGGCATAAGAAAATTTTGGCAGGCAAGATTAGGGAGAACCCAAGACATTCGCCAACTCTATCAAGAGGAAGAAAATAAACAGAGAAAGTGTGGGGCCTATTATAGACCAAGCAGGCAAGCTGTACATAAAGCCAGAGGACATTGATAGATTGTTAAGTGAATTTTTCACATCCGTCTGTATTCCTGAGAAGAAGGATGCAAGTACTAAATTTGAGAAGATGGACTGTGAGGTTCTTAAGCGCATAAGCAAAGGGGTACTGGAAGGTTTGGGGGAGGGGGTTAAAATTGGACAAATTCCTAGGTCCAAATAGTTTGTATCTCAGGCTGCTATGGGAGGTGAGGGAGGAAATTACAGGGGCCCTGACCCAAATTTTCAAAGCATCTCTGGTCACAGGGGAGGTGCCAGAGGACTGGAGGACAGTTGATGTGGTGCCACTTGCAAGAAGAGTGGTAGAAGTAAACCAGGAATTATAGACCAGTGAGTCTAAGATCAGAGATAGGCAAAATATTGGAGAAAATAATGAGCGAGAAAATTAATCTCCATTTAGAGAGGCAAAGATTAATCAGGGATAGTCAGCATGGTCTTGTCATCCCTAACAAATCCAAACAAAAATTTTGAGGAGGTGACCAAGTATTTGGATGCGGGTCGGGCAGTTATGTCGTTTATACATATTTCAGCAATGTCTTTGACAAGGTCCCATTTGGGAAACTGATAAAAAAAACGTGACAGCCACAGGGTCCAGGGTAACTTGACAAATCGAATCCAAAATCAACTGAATCATAGGAGGCAGAGTGTGTGATAAAAGGTGCTTGGGTGACTGGAGCCCAGTGTGCAATGTTGCATCACAGGGATCAGTGCTGATTACATTATTGTTTGTGATATTTGTAAATTACATACTGTAAATGAGCATATCAAGAGACAATGAATAAATTTGCAGATGATACAAAGATTGACAAGGAATGAGTTAGGATACAGGAGGATATAAACAAATTAGTTAGATGGGTAGAGGAGTGTGATTTGGAATATAAATCTAGTAAATGTGAGCTGATGCATTTTGGAAGAAGGAACAATGTATAACAAGATGCTAGGAAGCTCAAAGGAACAGTGGGATCTTGGGTGCTTGTCCACAGATCTTGCACAGTGACTGGACAGGTTAATAGCGTGGTTGTGAAAGCATAAGGGATGTTTACCCTTGTCAGTTGTGGTGCAGATTATAAGAGTGTTGAGTTTATGTTGGAGAGCTGTACAGAACCTTGCTGAGGCCACAGCTGGAGTACTGTGTACAGTTGTGGTCACCATACTATAGGTAGGATGTGATTGCACTGGAGGGATTGCAAAGAATAATTACTGGGATGGTTGCCTGGGATAGAGCATTTCAGCAATGAAGAGAGGCTGGATAACTCAGGTTGTTTTCTCTGAGCTGAGAAGGTTCAGAAGTGAACTGATAGAAGATTATGAAACTATAATGGACAGGGTGAATAGATGTAGCTGTTCATCTTAGTCGAAGCATCAATAACAATGGGTATAATTTTATAGTGAATGGTAGGAGCTTCAGAGGAGATTTGAGGAAAAACTTTTTCACCCAGGGAGTAGTGGAGGTCTGGAATGCAGTGCTTAAGAGGGTAGCTGGTGTGGGAAACTGCACAACCTTTTGAAAGTATTTGGATGAGCACATAAAGTATCAACAACATTCAAGGCTATTGGCCTAGTGGAGGAAAGTGGCTCTAGTGTAGGTAGTACTATATTTTTGATAGTACAGACTCTATGAGTCAAAAGGCTACTTCTGTTCTAAGGTTTATTATAATGCAGAATTGCAAATGTACATTATTTGTACTTTTGTTCATGGTCGTTATAGTGACAAGCTCAATGAAAATTTGTAAAGGTGAAAGACCCAGGACAATTTGTTCTGTGCAAGTTATTCCCAGTTTTCATTTCTTGAGGTCAAAACATTGAATATTTTCAACAAGGAAATTGATATTGGTTTGAGTCAAAAGGGATCAAAGCATGGGGTGAAAGCATAAACATAGTACTGAGTTTGATGATCAATTTTGATCATATTCAATGAGCAGGCAGACTTGAAGGGCCAAACTGCTTACTCTTGCTCCACTTTATATACTTCTAGGTTTCTAATTTAAATTAGGAATTTTCCTCCCTGTCAATATCCTCAAATTGAAAGATTCTAGATTATTTATTTTCCCCTTTTCCCTCACTACATTGACACCACTATCTGAAACTGAATGTTCCACAATTAAGTTTTTATACTCTAAAATTCTCATCTTCAATTTGCACTTTCGACAGTATACTTAAAACTCCTTTTATTGATTTTCTCTTTGCGGGACAAATTGTTCTGCAAAACGTTAACCATTTCCTACTTGATATTCTCCTTTGTTACTTAGTAAATTATATAAATAGAAACATTAATTTTGCTTTTGAAACAACTTTCAAAAGTCTGTCTATTGCAAAAATAAATATAAAAGCCATTTTGGAGCTAGTCTTTCACAAAACTCATCACAGATTGGAAATTCATGCATCCTAATGTTCCCACACATGATAAAAACACAAATGGGAAGTCTAAACTGTCGAATACGCAAAGTCCTGGCAAGTGTTACTGAACAAAGAGACCTTGGAATGTAGGTTCATAGTTCCTTGAAAGTGGAGTACACAGGTAGACAGGGTGTGAAGAAGGTGTTTGGTATGCTTGCCATTATTGGTCAGTGCATCGAGTATAAGAGTTGGGAGGTCATGTTGCGGCCATACAGGACATTGGTTAGGCTACTTTTGGATACTGCATTCAATTCTGGTCTACCAGAAATAGGAAAGATATTTTTAAAATTGAAAGTGTTCAGAAAAGATTTTGAAGAACGTTGCCTGGGTTGGAGGGTTTGAGTTAGAGAGAAAGGCTGAATAGGCAGTGGCTATTTGCTCTGGAGCATTGGAGGCTGAGGGCTGACCTAATAGAGGTTTATAAAATCATAGTACTGCTACTGGTTGGAAACACTTGGACATTGCATATATTGAACATATTTTCCTTTTATCATCCGCTACTGAATGGTTACAAATCAGAGTTTCAATGAAAACTGGAAAAAAAACAGCTTTGTGAGTTAAGGGCAATGTGAGTGAGATACAGCAGAATATGATATCAGTCATCACCCTGACTCTGACTCATACTATTACAAAAATTACAAAACAGTGGAAGGCCATTCTGCCCATAGTTCCTGTCATGGTTATCTGCAGAGTGAATCAGTCCCTGTCTTCTGCCATTTCCCGGAATCCCTCCTTTTCATGTAATTCCTTCATGTAGTGTCCGCAGTGGGGGAAGGGTGGTTGTCCTGTGTGCTAAAGGAGGGATTGATCGGTTTGACCCTGGAAGGGGCAGAGGTGTTGTGGTTAACTGTCTGCTGGGGAGTGCAGGAAGTTGGGATCCAGAGCAAAAGAAAGGAGTGAAGGGTTTTCAGGTACAGATTAGGAGAAACGGTGGCCTAGTGGTATTATCGTTAGTTTGTTCACCCAGAGACCCAGGTAATGTCTGGGACCTGGATTCTAATCTTGCCATGGCAGATGATAAAATCTGAATTCAATAAAAATCTGAAACTAAGAGTCTGATGATGACCATGAAACCATTAGTGATTGTCAGAAAAACCCACTTGGTTCACCAATATCCTTTAGGGAAGGAAACAGCTACCTTTACCTGATCTGAACTATATGTGACTCTAGAGTCAAGATTAGAGTGGTGCTGGAAAAGCACAGCAGATCAGGCAGCATCCGAAGAGCAGGAAAATTGACGTTTCGGGCAAAAGCCCTTCATCAGGAATAGAGGCAGGGTGCCTGCAGAGTGGAGAGATCATAGAGAGAGGAGGAAACCTTTTTTAAGGCAGCATTCCTTGCAAGAGGATTTGCAGTAGGGTTAAAATCAACGAGGTAAAAACAAGGACTGCAGATGCTGGAAACCAGAGTCTAGACTAGAGTGGTGCTGGAAAAGCACAGCAGGTCAGCACCCTGCCTCAATTGCTGATAAAGGGCTTTTGCCCAAAACGTCGATCTTCCTGCGCCTCGGATGCTGCCTGACCTGCTATGCTTTTCCAGCCCCAGTCTGATCTAGACTCTGTAGGGGAAGGGAGACATGAGCCCAAAATGTTAAGCAGAGAAAGGGTAGAAGTGGAAGGCGTCAAGTTTGGAGTGTGGGAGGAGAGGAGTGCGTCTGGACCAAAGCAGGTTAGACAAGTCATAGGGAAGAGAGGTACGTCAGGTCTAGGTGTAGGGTACAAGTGGTTTGAGAAGGTGCAGTTGGTAGGTGTGTGTGTGTATGTGTGTGTGTGTGTTTGTGTGTGTTTGTGTGTGTGTGTGTGTGTGTGTGTGTGTGTGTGTGCGTGCGTGTGTGAGTGTGTGTGTGTGTGTGTGTGTGTGTGTGTGTGGTGTTGGGGGCAAATATGGGGTCAGTTAAATAGTTACTCAGGAATTAAATCACATATTTAATAGTCTAACTTTGCCTGAGTAATTAGTTACTTAATTTTATTGGAACAACATTTGGAACCAAATTAAAATAAGGCTTTTGGAGGCTTATGGGTGTAGAAAAAGTGCCCAACAGAAAATTCAATTTCCAGCAACTCCTCCAGAGTTCACAATAATGAGGATTCTGCAAAGTGCCTAGACTCAACTCCCATCGACACTGTGATAATGATTAATCAGTTATCTGGGAAAATCTGGGCCAATGTTCTCATTAAAGTCAAACCAATTTTTATACAGGCTCATCTCAATGCCCTTGCTTTTGCATTCCATACCTCTATTTATAAAGTCCAGTGTCCAACTTGCCTGAAATTTCACTGAGTTCTGCACCTCCTTCTGTTCCTGCACCCCTTTTACAACTGTTTTGTTATTCATCTTTAATTATGATCGAGATTGGAGAGGTGCATTGTTTCCTTCCCTATTCTCCACTCATTCACTGGTTGCAACAAATTTAACTTTAATCAAGTTTGACTATAACCAATTATATAGGTCTCAGTCTGTATAAGAATCAATATTAGGAACAAGTCAGGAAGGCAGCATCCGAAGAGAAGAATCAATGTTTTGGGCATAAGCCCTTCATCAGGAATGGGGCTTGTGGGCTGGGGCGGAGGGAAAAATGGGAGAGGGGTGGGGTTGGGTTTGGAGAGAAGGTAGCTGAGAAAGCAATAAGTGGATGGTGAGGGAGAAGGTGATAGGTCAGATGGGGGAGTGATGGACAGGTTCAGAGGATGTTGCCAAGTTGGAGGCTTGGGACTTGGATAATGTGGGGAGAGGGGAAATGAGGAAGCTGTTGAAATCCACATCAATCCTATGTGGTTGCAGGGTCCCAAGGTGGAATACGAGGCATTCTTCTTCCAATTGTCAGGTGCAACGGATGTAGTAGATGACATTGGTAGAGGTGCAGGTGAATTTTTGATGGATGTGGAAGAATGCCTTAGGACCTTGGATGGAGTTGAGGGGAGTGGTGTAGGCACGGGGTTTTGACTTCCTGCGGTGGCAGGGAAAGGTGCCAGGAGTGAGGTGTGGGCTGGCAGGGGACGTGGACCTGACAAGGGCGTCGCAGAGGGAATGGTCTCTCTGGAATGCTGACAGGGGTGGGAGGGAAATATACCTTTACTGGTGGGATGCTGAAAGGGGCAGGGAGGAAAAGATATATTTCCCTCCCTACCCCAATCCCCCACCACCAAAGATATATTTCCCTCCCTATCCCTATCAGCAACTTTACCTGTATTTATGTACCTGTACCTCTACCAATGTTATCTACTACATCCGTTGCACCCAGTGCGGTCTCCTCTGCATTGGAAAGACAGGACACCATTTTGTGGATCGCTTCAGAGAACATCTCTGGGACACCTGCACCCACCAACCCCACCACCCTGTGGCTGAAAACTTCAACTCCCCCTCCCACTCCATCAAGGACATGCAGGCCCTGGGCCTCCTCCATCACCAAACCATTACCACCCAACTCATCGAGGAAGCACGCCTCTTATTCCACCTTGGAACCCTGCAACCACACAGGATAAATGTAGATTTCAACAGCTTCCTCACTTCCCCTCTCCCTACATTATCCTCGTCCCAAGCCTCCGACTCGGCACCCCTCCGAACATCTCCATCACTCCCCCCCCTCTGACCTATCACCTTCTCCCTCACCTTCATCCACCTATTGCGTTCTTAGCTACCTTTCCCCCAACCCCAACCCCACCTCCCCCCAACCGCATGTTTATCCCATTGCCCTGGCCCACAAGCCTCATTCTTGATGAAGGGCTTATGCCGAAACATCGATTCTCCTGCTCCTTGGATGCTACCTGACCTGCTGTGCTTTTCCAGCACTACACTCTTAGATTCTGATCTCCAGCATTTGCAATCCTCACTTTCTCCTAAGGAACAAGTCAGCCACGTTTCTTTATAAATAAAACAAAGCAAAACTAAACTTAAAGAAACAAAGCATATTAGCAAGAATAATGTAAATACCATATGTTATTTTAAAAGAAAACTAACAGGCACTAGCAGATGCAAACTAACAGAAATGTTTTGAACTTGAGTTTTGCACATTCAAGACGACAGATGTGAATTCATAATCAAGGAAATTAGTGATCTTAGAATCAACGTTTAGAATATATCTTCTCCCAGTTCTAAAAACAAACTTCCACCATCATTTTGTTTCCCATCTTAAAGCTGACTCTGTCATGCTACCACTGTCTCTTTTATTCCATTAGTTTTGGCAAGCCTGCTCTATGGCACTTTATCAAAAACCCTTCAGATGTTCATTTACAACACGTCAATTGCATTATGCTCATTAAGTTTGAGTTTCCTCACTAATCACCTCAGTGTGTTAGTTAAACATGATTTGCCTTTAACAAATCCACATTGGTTTTCATTAATTTATCTACATTTGTCTAAGTGATTCCTAATCTTGTTCATGATTCTCCTTTCTGAAAGCTTTCACACTGAGGTTAGACTGACTATTCTGGAGTTACCATTGTTCCTTTCTACAATGGTGCAAGATTTCCAATTCCATAGTCCTCTGCTTCAGCTTTGTTTTGAAGGAATATAGGTGATAATAGGAGAGAATGAGGGGAATTCTACTGCTTTAAGTGTGATTTAAGCCTGTACTATCACTTATGTACTTAGATGCCAGACTGGAGTACACTGATATAGAGTCATAGAGATATACAGCACGGAAACAGACCCTTCGGTCCAACTTGTCCATTCTGACTAGATATCCCAAACCAATCTAGTTCCACCTGCCAGTACCTGGCCCATATCCCTTCAAATCCTTCCTATTCATATATCTTTTTCAATGCTGTCATTGTACCAGCCTCCACCACTTCCTGTGGCAGCTCATTCCATACACGTACCACCTACTGAGTGAAAACGTTGCCTCTCAGGTCACTTTTATCTCTTCCCCCCCTCACCCTAAACCTATGCCCTCTAGTTCTGGACAACTCCCTCCCCTACCCCAGGGAAAAGACTTCTTCTATTTATCCTATACATGCTCCTCATGATTTTATAAACCTCTACAAGTTCACCCCTCAGTCTCCAATGCTCCAGGAAAAACAGCCCTAGCCTATTCAGCCTATAGCTCAAATCCTCCAACCCTGGCAACATCCTTGTAAATCTTTTCTGAACCCTTTCAAGTTTCACAAAATCTTTCCAATAGGAAGGAGACCAGAATTGCACACAATATTCCAGTAGTGGCCTAACCAATGCCCTGTACAGCCTTAACATGACCTCCCAACTCCTGGACTCAATACTCTGACCAATAAAGGAAAGCATACCAAATGCTTTCTACACTATCCTTTTTACCTGCAACTCCACTTTCAGGAGCTATGAACCTGCACTCCAAGGTCTTTGTTCAGCAACACTCCCTAGGACCTTACCATTAAGTGTATGAGTCCTGCTAAGATTGGTTTCCCAAAATACAACACCTCACATTTATCTAAATTAAACTCCATCTACCACTTCTCAGCCCGTTGGCGCAACTGATCAAGATCCCATTTTAATCCGAGGTGACCTTCTTCGCTGTCCACTACACCTCCAATTTTGGTGTCATCAGCAAACTTACTAACTGGACCTTTTATGCTCACATCCAAATCATTTATGTAAATAACAAAAGGTAGTGGACCCAGTCCCGATCCTTGTGGCACTCCAGTCATCACAGCCTCCAGCCTGAAAAACACCACCCTCTGTCTCCCACCTTTAAGCTAGTTCTGTATCCAAATAGCGAGTTCTCTCTGTATTCCATGAGATCTAACCTTGCACACTAACTCTCACTTCACAGATGTCTGACCTGCCGAGTATTCCCAGTATTTGTTTTTATTTGAGCTAAGGGAAGGGTAAAGAGAAGAAATGGTACTAAGTAACTGGATTGGCAAAGCAGGAAAGAATTGGGAAAATAGAAAGTTGAAAGGTGAGAGAAGAAGGTTGAAGAAATGGATATTTGTGAGAAGAAAACAAAACAAAATGAGGAAGCTATGGAAGAGAGTAAAAACCAGGCAGAAAATGAGAAAAAAATTTGAAGAAGTAATATTTATAAGAAGCAGAGAAAATGGGGAATGGAAAAGTGGTAAGGGTGGAGGAGAAATATTAATTTTTTGCATATTGGTTATAATAAATAAAAATGCAGCAGCTAAATAATTTCTAAACCTTTGAAACGACTACGGTAACAAGCTGGCATTGATTGAGTTGGAGGGTACTCAGGATGGAGTCTGCTGGGACAACAGGCAGCTCCTGATATGCATTAAATACAATGGAATAATGAACCCAGTGTTCTCTTTCTCCATCCATATTCCTCTGCTCCAACTTTCCATCATTTTAGCAGCCGACCTATTCTCGATATTAAAACATGAAGATATTTTTCCCACTCTACAAAAAAATCCAACAGTATGAAATAACTGTTGGTAACAGATTTCATACTACTTTTAATGCTGCCAGACTTGAGAAATACTTCTTTGAAAAATTTGTTGCAAGCAATTAAAAAGTTTCATTCCTTTTCTACAATGTTTTCATTTTAAACTTTCAGCTCATTCACTCATGCAAATAAAGGGTCCTGAGTATGGTTGAGTGATCTAATTGTTCCATACAACCTGTTGTCATGGTGATTCTGGTTGCTTTTCTGAACCAATTTACACCAAATGTCCATCTGACAGTTCTGTAATGGTCGGGTTGGTCCTAATTTGAGTCTAGATTAGAATGGTGCTGGAAAAGCACAGCAGATCAGGCAGCATCCAAGGCGCAGGAAAATCGACGTTTCGGGCAAAAGCCCTTCATCAGGAAGAGAGGTAGGGTGCCTGCAGAGTGGAGAGATCGTAGGGAGAGGAGGGAAACTTTTTCAAGACAGGCATCCTTGCAAGAGGATTCACAGTAGAGTTAAAATCAACTAGTAAAAACAAGGACTGCAGATGCTGGAAACCAGAGTCTAGACCAGAGTGGTGCTGGAAAAGCACAGCAGGTCAGCACTCTGCCTCTATTCCTGATGAAGGGCTTTTGCCCAAAACGTCGATTTTTCTGCTCCTTGGATGCTGCCTGAGCTAATCTAGACTTTGGTTTCCAGCATCTGTAGTTGTCACTTTTGCCAGGTCCTAATTTGAGTCTTATTTACAGGAATTCAGATCCGTTTATTGTGAAAGGTAAATGAAGTGATAACTTTTTGCTTTCTTTGCAATAACTAACTGTGAGGATGCTAGGAGAAAGTGAGGACTGCAGATGCTGGAGACCAGAGTTGAAAAGTGTGGTGCTGGAAAAGCTCAGCAGGTCAGTCAACATCCGAGGACCAGGAAAATCAACATTTCGAGCATAAGTCCTTCTTCAGGAAAGAAGGGCTTATGCCCGAAACATTGATTTTCCTGCTCCACGGATGCTGACTGACCTGCTGCGCTTTTCCAACACCACACTTTTCAACTGTGAGGATGCAACTATTCCCTAATTTGACTATATGTTGTCTATAACAGTTGCTAGCACTGTTGCTTCAAAGTGCCAGGAATCTGGTTTTGATTCCAGCCTTGAATAACTGCATGGAGTTTGCATGTTCTCTGAGTGGGTCTGAGTGGGTTTCCTCCAGGTGCTCTGGTTATCTCCCACAGTCCACGTTAGGTGGACTGATCATACTAAAAGTTGTCCCATAGTGTCCGGGGATGTGCATGTTACTTGGTTTAGCTGTGGGATAGAGGGCTGGGTCTGGGTGGGATGCTCTTTGGAGGGTTGGTGTTGACTCAATGGACCATGTCGCCTCTTCCTGCGCTGAAGGGATCCTATCTTGGTCTCTCAAGTGAATCTTGTTATGTCATATGGGAGCAATGCAGTATAGCATTTTATTTGCCTGTCAACATGCATTAAAAAATGTTGTCATCCTCTTAGGATGACAGCGCGTCATAATAGTAAAGCTGAAATTTACTTGACTGAGTGTTATTTCAATCTGCTTATTAAACAGAAGTCTTAGTAATCCATGTCAATGATGGGGAAATAATAAATGTTGAGGCACATCTCTTTCAGGGATTTTACCATCAACTAAAACAAATGAATCCTCAACACCCATTAAGGGAAGTATAAGTGCTTATTAAAGTGCACCAGGATAAGTAACATCCAATGTCAGAAGTTTTGTTGGGGGAATTATTTTCCAAGTTTACAGCTACATGGTGTTAGAACACTGTAGAAGTTCCAATATTGCCATTGCTACAGAAGAATTTTACACATAAACAGCTCAATCAGCTGTCAAATCTCAGATACCTACAGGATGGTATACATCAAGAAGCTAAAATGCATAAATCAATAGACAGAAAGACATTCCATTTCCTTTGAAAAGACTAATGTAACAGGCTGGTGTTGACTGAGCTGGAGGGCACTGTCAGGATGCAGTCTGCTAGGGACACCAGGCATCTCATAACGTCCATTAACTACAGAGGAATAGTAAACCCAATGTTCTCTTTCTCCATCCATATTGCTCTGCTCCAGCTGCCCATCATTTTAGACACTGATCTATTATAGATATTAAAATATGAAGATAGTCAACAGAGTGTTATTCATTGACAAAGCATGGCTCTCAGTGCTTTCAAGCTATCAGAGATAGAGAAAGCTGAACCATAAACTTTGGAAAAATACATTTCATAATAACAATCACACCAACAATGCCGCATATGTGTATTCTATACTGTACGTTTGACATAAAACGTCACAATCAAACATGTTCAGTCAGTGGTCTAAAGCTTGATCAAATAGCTAGGTTTTAAGGTTTTTCCCAAATGGAAAAGCAGATGTAGAAACGCAAGGAAATTCAGGATAAAATTGAGAGCTTGAGTCCTTGCTCTTTGAAGGCAAAAATGTGGAGCAAATAAAATCTAGATAGCAGAGGCCAGAATTAAAGGAGTTTAGATATCTTGAAGGGTTGTGGGGCTGGAGAAAATAACAAAGGTAAGGAGTCGTGAGGCCAGAGGAGGGTTTTAAAAACAATGATGAGAATTTTAAAGTTAAGGTGTTGTTAGATTGGAGCAAACATAGTGATCATAGGACTAATAGGTGAATGGAAACTACTGTAAGTTAAAACTTGGATTGCAGAATTTTGGATGACCTAAAGTTTATGGTGGGCAGAATCCAGGAATTCAGCCAGAAACACATTAAAATTATTAAGCTGAAAAGATGATGATGGCATGAAATAACAATGGGACAAAGTTGGGCATTGTTATAGAGGTGGAAATGAGTGAGTTTAGTAACAGTGTGTCCAATTGGAAGGTCATTCTTTCATGAGATGTGTACATTACTGTCTTTTCCAAATTGCCCTTGAACTGAAGGCTGGCTAAGTCACAGAGCCTGATAATGTGGCAGATTTCCACCCCTAAAGCTCAGTACTGAAGCAGATGGGTAGGTGAGATTTACAAAACTCACTGATGGTTTCATGGTCATTATTATTGAGATTACTTCTTATTGTAGATTTTATCAAATAAATTTAAATTCCAGATAGATATTCCAGATTTGAACCCAAATTCTCAGAGTATTGGCCCACGCCTCTGAGAACTTGGGTTCACTCAACAAATCCATGCTGACTCTTCTGGATCTATCCAGATTTTGCCTTGTGGCTTTTAGTTCTATCCAAATAATTATTTTTATAAAGTTTTCCCACTAACAAAGTTAAACCAACTGGGTTGACATTTACAATGTTTTTTTGAACATGCTTTTGCAATTCCCAAATCATCCAACACCAACTCTAAATCTAGGGAAGATTGAAAGATTAGTCCCAGTGCCTCTGCAAATGTCATTAGTCACTTCTCTCGATATTCTTGGATGCTTTATCAACTTTAGGTACCAACAGCCTATCCAATATCTCCTCCTTATCAATTTTAAACCTTTCTAGTGATTAAGCTTCCTCCTTTGTCATCATGACTTGGGTAGCATCTGTATCTGCTTTTAATTATGAGGCAAACTATTCATGTAACAACTCAGTCATGTTTTTTGCCTTCAAGTGAGCCATAAAAAGTAATAATTTCATTGACCACCTCCTCCACCACCAACCCCCCCCCCCCCCCCCCCCCCAACACACACACACCTCTACTTTACAGGGAACAGATGCCAAAGACACCAAACACACTGCCTTGCACCCACTACACAACTCCATCCTCCCTGCTCTTCACCCCTCCATTCCCCCTGCACAGGTTAACCTTCCCCCTCTAGGGTATATATTCAGCAGGACTAAGCTTCCTCTCCACCCATCCATAAGACACAACCGCTCCTCAAAACTACAAACTTGCCCCTCCAGAGGAGACATTATCACTCCACAGGAAAATCAACTACCCACCCAAAAGAAAGGTATGCTCCTTTGTTGGACTAAATCTAAATCTAAAATGAGGCATCAGATCGAAAAATCTTTGCAGGACCTTCCTTCAGCCTAACCACCTCACAGCAGTATGAAAGATCAGTTCATTGTAGTCAGCATTGAGTTTGTTGACTCAGGATTTAAACAAATGGTGTTGAAGGGCTCTTGCTCAAATTGTGGTGTTTATAATCTTAACAACTTTCATTGAATGGAAAAAGTCGATAACTTTATTTGTTAATGCTAGCTGGTGGATTATGTAGTGGTAATTAAAAAAAAGAGAAGAAAACAGGATCATTCTGCAAAATGCTACAAGGCTATGCATTAGCAGCAGGTATGGCAGGTACACCATCAGTTGTGATGAAATCCAACTGATTGGCATGTTTTTCTCAAACACGTACCATTTGAATTCACTGTGTATGTCTTCACTCTTTGTTCTCTCCTTAAGAGACAAAAGGGCGTGAGCGTACTCTTTGTTGTTATATCCTTCAAAACCAAGCGCACAAAAACAATCAGCTGGGCTGTGATCATCATGTCAGTGGATTCATTGAGCTGCAGTGAGAAGCATTCAAAGTCCTTCAGGTCCTGCTGTTGTTGCCGAAAGGTATCTGTGCACAAAATTCCACCTAACTTGCTCATGTGGAAGCAACAAGTGACATGCTCTCAATTCTTTTTAATATTTATTCTTTATTCTTAAAGTCTTTGAATAAAGAGTCATTGGCCACAGCCATTGAATCTTTACTTCCTTCACAATCTACAAATGATTTAACAAAAACAGAACTTGCTGGAAAAGCTCAGCAGCCCTGGCAGCATCGATGGAGAGATATTAAGAGTTAGCATTTCAGGTAAAGAGACCCTTCCGTGACCTTTCTGATCTGAAGCGTTAATTCTTGATTTCTCTCCACAGATGCTGCCAGACATGCTGAGCTTTTCCAGCAATTTCTGTTTTTGTTTCTGATTTACAGCATCCACAGTTCTTTCGGTTTTTATTACAAATGTTTGAATGTGTGTTTCCAGAAGGTCGCAAATGCAAAGTGATGCTTCAGTGCAGGCACTACTTTTTGCTGCTGGTTTAGGGGGAAATAAAGTGACTATTGAGCTTTGCAAACAGCCTTTAGCACCAAGTTACTTCATTTGAAGAATGACTTTCAAAGGAAACTATCCTTGAACTTACTGTTCATCATTGTATGGTGTCATTCCAAATTTCCTTTTTTTACTAAAAAAATATTGTTTGGTGACAAAAAAGGCAAATATTCCTATCTCTCAAGTTTTGAACAGGAATTTATATTCCCACTTGCACTCTGTCCCTTTATCAGAAACATCAATAGTGGGTGCATCTGCTCTTCATAGGTATCACATGTTCCTCCTTAGGGTACATCTGCCTTTCGGACAAAGAGAGTTGACCTCTACCAAACATACCTGCCCCTCCAGTAAAACCAGCTGACCCTCTGCAGTATCCACTCACTCCTTTACAGAACACTCTTGGCCATTTGCAGGACATAGCTGCATCTCCACCAAACACGTCTGTATCTCTCCAAAAGCCATCTACCCTTGTACAAAATATGCATCAACCCCACAGTCACAATCCATCGGGGAGCTGGTGTCTTGATTTTATTCTACCGTTATCACTCTTAATAATGTTAGTGTTTTCAATATGTTTGTATATTACAACTGCTGCCAACAGGAGGAAGTGATGAAATACCTCAATTGTTTTTTTTAAACTACTGCACTAATTACCTTCATTTTTCTTTAAGGTATTACAATAAAAGTTTCTTTTGACTTTCAATCTTGCCTGTCTTATTTTTGTTGTGCTGTCCTTTATTATACTTGTGGAGGAAATACAGAGACACATTATTACTTTCATTGCTGTTCAGAAAGTCTCTCACCACACTGCCTGCTGTCGCTGTGATTTCTCCCGAGGGGGGTGAGGGAATGTTCATTGCCAATAACCCCGGTGGCATTGTGCTTGGCAGCTTTCACAGCCTCTGACATCTTGTCAGCTCAGTTACATGTCACTCCAAAGGCATGCTGCATACAGAAGACCACTACAATCATTGAATTAGATTAGATTAGATTACTTACCGTGTGGAAACAGGCCCTTCGGCCCAACAAGTCCACACCGACCCGCCGAAGCGTAACCCACCCATTCACCTCTTTACCTAACACTATGGGCAATTTAGCATGGCCAATTCACCTGATCTGTACATCTTTGGACTGTGGAAGGAAACTGGAGCACCTGGAGGAAACCCACGCAGGCACGGGGAGAATTTGCAAACTCCACACAGTCAGTCGCCTGAGGTGGGAATTGAACCCGGTTCTCTGGTGCTGTGAGGCAGCAGTGCTAGCCACTGTGCCGCCCATCTTCAGAAGTACTCTCTTGGCAAATGATGCAAAGAACTGTTAACTTTTCCAACTAACAGAACTATGATGTAAACCACTCCTATTTTCTTTCCTCTCCATTTAGCTCACACATCAGTCTGACCTTCCCTACTGTCCCTGTGTTGCACTATTGATTCTGCAGTATCAGTTCCCTTACTATAGCTCTGGCAGGTATGCACGTGACATGCTTGGAATGATTCACTATAAAACCTATCTCAATGAAGACCCTTGATCACAATGGCAGTTGAACTCTAGATTAATAAACTTGTGATGAAATGAGAGAGGCAAGATGGACTTCAGCTTCTTGAGTAAATGGGACCAGTTCTAGGACAAGAGGCACCTATTTAAAATCACAGAATTGCAGGTCCCAGCAGAAGATTATTTCTCTCCCTGGCTTTCAAGCAAATCCTTAGCAGCCTGGTACATAGATAAACAAACATAATAGCCAAGGAGAAGGAGACTTTCAGAGGGGTCACGTGTTCAAATCCCCGGACATGGGCTTCCATGGTGATATTTATTCTTCAATATGATTGCATCCTCTTATCAAGATAAGTATCAGTGAACAAGCGGTACGAAGAATGAAATAAGCTGAAAGGTGAGCTTCAGGGAAAGTCATGGACAGGGAAAGGTTTTATGGTCAGCTGGAGACAGAAGGCTGCTGCATCTAGCTGCAGAATTCAAGCAAAGATTCTGCACCATCTGTCCATTTGTCACCTGGGACCAGTAAATGATTGTCACCAGTCATGGATCATTTGCTTTTCCTATCCTTTTAGCTTATACATCATATCTAAACTGCTGATTCTTACTAAACTATTTAACAAACAGTTTTAAAGGATACTTATGACCTTAAGCCTCTTTTTTGGATGATTTGAATCCCAAAATTCAAGTCCTACATCTTCCCGTGAGAACTCACCTGTTTTTCCCTTGAATCTACTCCCACTAAATTGTTGACCATCCAATATCCACTTCTCATCCCCATGTTAGCCAATATTGTTGAAGCTTCCCTATTTTAGGTGTTGTCCCTCACCTTGTTGAATCTACATATACTAGTACCTCACCCAATGTTCTCATCAATGACTGGCTCCATCTCCAACATGTTTTGTCATTCAACATCCTTGAATAGTTTGTTGCCTCGCATGTGCGTGCACATCTTTCCCAGAACTATGCTTTCTGTGTTCATGGGTCACATCTGTACTCTCTCATTTCAGTAGAAGACAGAGAAAATATTGATCCAGTTTCAGCCAACGAGTTTCTTGGAGATTTGAGCCATTGGCTGTAACGTATTATTCTGTGAGAATGTTTATCTCAAGATTGTTGCTTCATACGTATGTGGGAAAGCTCTCCCAATTTTTCCAAAAGTATCCACATTAATAAAATGGTCCTTGCATGGTTCACTTGGCACGGTGTGCCTTTGTCATGTCCAATGGCTAAGTGATACTGGATGGTCTATCTTTTATTTTAATTCTTATTTTGCAAAGGTTTGACACAAATGAGCAAATGGCTTACAAGACCATTTCAGAGAACACTGAAGAGGTAACCATGTTGCTGTGGTTGAGAATCACTTTCAAGACAGATCAGGTAAGGAAGGCAGATTTGCTTCTCAATAGGACATTTATGAACCTAACAGGTATTTACGACAATCTAGCTTTTTAGCTCAGCCATAGTTACTGAGTCTAGCATTTGTTTTTCCACTATTATTTAATTGCTAGCCAATTTGCTGAACTAGGATTGAATTCGCTTGTCTGCAACATTAGTCTAGTCCTTATATTAATAATATAAACTGAAAATACCAAAAATCTTCAGCAGACCAATGCAGCATGTATGAAGAGAAGAAAAAAGATCTGCAATCTCTAGATTGCAGGTCCAGTACTGTTACCACTATAATTCCAGTTCCTTAATTATCGATACGTTTGCAGTGTACTTCCGCTGTTAATTACTAGACTGAACTTTGTTTTCCCCACCACCCTTGTCATTTTTTAATTAATCGCTGCGCATATTGTTCAATGACAGTTATGTTATAGAAAATTCTTAAGTTTTACACAAAAGGCAAAAAAAAAATCAGGGTTTGAACTTCTTGGAGGTTTAATACTATTTGTTTGCTTTATAATGACTTCCTGTTATTTTGATATAGTTTTGAGGGGTTTGTCTTCACACTTGTCCCTGAACTATGTGAAGCACTGGATACCAATCCTGCATTAATTATCAGTGTCCATTCTTAATGTCACCGAAACATCAGTAGCATTTATCTGTGACTCATTCCCAACTCAGGAAGAACTGAAGAGGTTGCTGCAGCCAAAGAAAACTCAGTGGTGTACAAATAAGTGATTGAGTGCAGAGATCATATAGCATGTCACAATGGAGCATATTGAAATGACGGCATGATATATTGTTCAGAGGAGTTCACTTTTGCAGTATAATAAAGCCAGAATTTGGACAAAATTCAAAATCAAACTTGGATGAGCTGAACCACAGAATTGTTATACCAAAATGAGTGAAATATCATCTACATCATTATAACACAAAGCAGACTTTCAATGTAACAATAAAGGAATGAAAATTGACACACCTGTTACTGTTCAGGCTATGAGTCAACCCAAGAACAAAGCCTTAAATAATATTGGAGAACAGTCACAGTAATCATGAAGAGAAGGCCTGGCATAGATGAAAAATGTATTTAGTCTAGCATGTCCCATGAGAATGGCAGCCTCCATCTTCAGCAAGACAACATTATAAACACTTAACAGGATGTTGGCACTAAAATCAACACTAAATATGAAGAGACTGAGTTTTGTCAGTACTCGATGCTCTCCCTCAGAAGACATTTAGGATTTACTAAGTCATTCAACATATTTGTTCCACAGTCTCTCATGCTCCAGTATGATTGTGCTAATATAAATGTATCTTGGAAGATCGCAAAGAGCACCACCCTGAGTACATGAATTCAGGCAATATGAATGTTCATAGTAGGTAACAAATTGTTTTCTGCTTTTATGCCAACACATTGAATTCTTAGAATTCGCTTTGTTGTCACGTAAATGACTACAGTGAAAAGTTTACAAGTCACCACTTATGGTGCCATTAAGCCCAAATTCTTAAGGGCAAAAGTGCTTCCTTTGCTCCTGCTCCTCTGGGTATGGTATTGATTATTTGCAGTTCCATAGGCAGTGGTATCTTTCAGTATGTTCTTGTGCAAGATTCAACAGTGGAACTGAGCAATTGTTATTAATTCGCTGCTTATAAGTAAACTCTTCAGCACAATGCATTTTTGAGAGAATCAAATGATCTCTTCTCATCTTGCCATGTTAATTCTGTTTTCTGTCAGTGGACAAAACTTCACATTTGGCAAAGAGGGAAACGTTAATCCTCGAAATCACCTATAAACTAAGGGATGGATTTTAACCTGATGCTGGCCCTGATCACAAAATAGGATTTCGATTTGTGTAAATTAATGAAGCACCTTTCTAATTAGCTGGATGAGTCATGCATTTGTGGAATGCAACAGATCAATATTGAAATGGTGAGACAAACTTGACAACTAACCAGTGAAGTAACCTATGAATTTTTAACTGCCTCCCTGTTTATTTTCCACCAGGTGTATAGAGATAAAAATTAACTAACAGGAGATGTTTAGGTTAAGTAAACTGGGAAATCAAAATGTATTGAATATCACTGCTATAAAACTGGTAAATGTTGAGTAAAGTGAGGTAGTTTACAGGCCAGGAGCCCGATGGTCTCAATAGTAATACAATAATTTGCATTTACATTGCTTTTAACCTCACAAGTTGTTCCTTTGCCCTTCATAGAAATGTAATCAAAGGTTAATACCAAACCAAATAAGAAGACAAGTAAACAAAAGCTTGATCAAAGAAGTAAATAGTAAATACTGATCTTAAAAGAAGAGTGGGATGAGTAAAGTGCAAAGAATAAGAATGGAGCTTCAGACACAAGTGCCTGGGTCAGAGTTCAGTGATCTATTCATAGAACATAGAACATAGAACATAGAACATAGAACATAGAAGAATACAGCGCAGTACAGGCCCTTCGGCCCTTGATGTTGCGCCGATCCAAGCCCACCTAACCTACACTAGCCCACTATCCTCCATATGCCTATCCAATGCCCGCTTAAATGCCCATAATGAGGGAGAGTCCACCGCTGCTACTGGCAGGGCATTCCATGAACTTGCGACTCGCTGAATAAAGAACCTACCCCTAACATCTGTCCTATACCTACCCCCCCTTAATTTAAAGCTATGCCCCCTTGTAATAGCTGACTCCATACGTGGAAAAAGATTCTCACTGTCGACCCTATCTAAACCCCTAATCATCTTGTACACCTCTATCAAGTCACCCCTAAACCTTCTTTTCTCCAATGAAAACAACCCCAAGTGCCTCAGCCTTTCCTCATACGATCTTTCTACCATACCAGGCAACATCCTGGTAAACCTCCTCTGCACCCGTTCCAGTGCCTCCACATCCTTCCTATAGTATGGCGACCAAAACTGCACACAATACTCCAGATGCAGCCGCACCAGAGTCTTATACAACTGCAACATGACCTCAGTACTCCGGAACTCAATTCCTCTACCAATAAAAGCCAGTACGCCATATGCCTTCTTCACCGCACTATTTACCTGGGTGGCAACTTTCAAAGATTTGTGTACATGGACACCAAGATCCCTCTGCTCATCCACACTACCAAGTATCCGACCGTTAGCCCAGTACCCCATCTTTTTATTACTCTTACCAAAGTGAATCACCTCACACTTAGCTACATTGAACTCCATTTGCCACCTTTCTGCCCAGTTCTGCAGCTTATCTATATCCCGCTGTAACCTGCCACATCCTTCCTCACTGTTTACAACTCCTCTGACTTTCGTATCATCCGCAAACTTGCTCAATTTAACTATTTTTCTACCCTTCTATTGAATGGTTTTCTGAGATACCATTTATTATGGTTCTGGATTAGTGGTGCTGGAAGAGCACAGCAGTTCAGGCAGCTTCCGAGGAGCAGTAAAATCGATGTTTCAGGCAAAAACCCTTCATCAGGAATAAAGGCAGAGAGCCTGAAGCGTGGAGAGATAAGCTAGAGGAGGGTGGGGGTGGGGAGAAAGTTTTTACCATTTATTATGGGAATAGTCAGCCACATTAGTGCTACTGGAGTAGCATTGGTTAAGGAACAGCTTAGCTTTTCTAAAAGGATATTAGGGAACTGTTGATTTTACAATAATCTGACAACTTTCTAGTCATTTACTGATTATGGTCTTATTTTGTTTCTTTCTGATTGGAGATTTTTAAAACTTGTTAGTAGAAGATGATTTGATAGTGATAACCTGACATAATTTAATAGACACTTGTACAGAAACCATGACTGAACTATTTTTGAGTCCAGGGAGATGGTGGCATAATAGTGATATTAGTGGATTACTAATTTGACATGAGAAAATGGGTTTGAATCCCACAATGGCAGCTAATGACATTTTATTTTCAATTAAAAATAAA
The DNA here is from genome assembly GCF_037043375.1 of Chiloscyllium plagiosum. Lineage (NCBI taxonomy): Eukaryota > Metazoa > Chordata > Chondrichthyes > Orectolobiformes > Hemiscylliidae > Chiloscyllium > Chiloscyllium plagiosum. The sequence goes on from NW_028270140.1 coordinate 22,403,143, forward strand.
ATCAGGAATTTTAAATAAAAATGTTAGCTTAATGGTGATCTATTGCCAGTTGTAAATATCTATCAAGTTCACTAAGTATTTTAGAAGGGAAATCTGTATTCCTTTGTCAGACTGGTGTACTTCTTCAGTAATGGCACTTAAATTCATTCTTGTATCCTTCAGCATTAATGGAATGTTCAAAGTATCTTTCACCATAAAGTTAAAAATAACACAACACCAGGCTATAGACCAACAGGTTATTTGGAAGCCTAGCTTTTGGAGCACTGCTCCTTCATCAGGTGGTTGTGGAGTATAAGATCGTAGGACACAGAATTTATCGCAAAAGGTTACAGTGTGATGTAACTGAAATTATATATTGAAAAAGACTTGGATTGTTTGTTAAGTCTCTCATCTTTTAGAATGACCATGTTGGTTTCAGTTCTTCCATAAGTAAATTCCAGAACTTTCTTAAAGTTACATTCTCAAGTGAACTTTAACACTAGGTGCCATGTTGACCCAGATAATGCATTGAAGGTGTGAGGTGCCCTGTGTGAGGCCCTAATGTTCAGACGGATTCAATTTCTAAAAAAAAATTTACAGAATCTTACATGGATTCATGCAGTTTTTGAGCAAAATGAAATGTAATTCTGCAAGTGCAAATTCACCCCACAAACTTATGTGGGTTTGTGTGTGTGCAGAGAGGTATGAGTATTTGTGAGAGAGTATGTGTATGTGTAAGTGTGTGAGTGTGAGTATAAATGGGTATAAGTCTGTGAGAGGGCATGTGTGGGAGTGTATGTTTGAGCATATGAGAGAGAGTCTGCTTGAGTGTATGGGTCTGTAGGAGTGTGTGTGTATGTGTGTGTGTGTGTGTGTGTGCGTATGTGTGTGTGTGTGTGTATCGGCAGGAGTGTCTGTGTGTCTGTGCATAAGTATATGCATGTAGTGGGGTCACCTGTGGTGTGACATGAACCCAAGGTCCTGGTTGAGGCCATCCCCATGGGTAATCGAACTTGGCTATCAGCCTCTGCTCGGCCACTTTGTGTTGTTGCCTTTCCTGAAGTCCACCTTGGACGATGGTCACCCAAAGGTCTGAGGTTGACTGTCCCGGACCACTGAAGTATTCTCTGACTGGAAGGGAACTCTCCTGTCTGTTGATTGTTGTGCAGTGTCTAGTCATCCATTGCCGTAGCTTCTGCTCGGTCTCACCAATGTACTATGCCTCAGGGCATCCTTGCTTGAAGCATGTGAGATAGACAATGTTGGCCGAGTCACATGAGTACCTGCCACGAAAGTGGTGGGAGGTGTCCCCATGTGTAATGATGGTACCTGTGTCAACACTCTGACACGTCTTGCAGTGTTTGCCGTGACAGGGTTGTATAGTGCTACCTGAAGGCGAGGCAGTTTGCTGTGAACAATGATATGTTTGAGGTTTGGTGATTGTTTAAAGGCGAGAAGTGGAGGCATAAGGAAGGTCTTGGCGAGGTGCTCATCCTCATTGATAATGTATTACAGGCTGCGAAGAACATGGCATAGTTTTTCAGCTCCTGGGAAATACTGGACAACAAAGGGTACCCTGTCTGTTGCAGCACGTGTCTGTCTCCTGAGGAGGTCATTATGGTTTCTTGCTGTGACACATCAGAACTAGCAATTGATGAGTTAAGTATCGTACCCCGTTCTTAAGAGGGTATCCTTGAGTACTTCCAAGTGCCCATCACGTTCCTCCTCAGAACAGATCCTGTGTATACAGAGGGCTTGTCCATAGGGGGTGGCTGTTTTAATATGTTTCATGTGGAAGCTGGAGAAGTGTAGCATTGTGAGGTTATCCGTGGATTTGCAGTGGAGTGTGGTGCTGAGGTGCCCATCCTCGATGGAGATGCATGTGTCCAAGAATGAGACAGATAGTCGAGAGTAGTCCATGGTGAGTTTGATGTTGGGATGAAATTTAGTGATAGTTGTTTCATTGACTCCTCACCATGGTCCAGAGGAAGAAAATGTCATCAATATATCTGGTGCATACTGTCGGCTGCTCGTCTTGAGTCGAGAAAAAGTCTTGTTTGGTCTTGTGCATGAAAATGGTGGCATATTAGGGTGGAAGTTTGGTCCGTGTGTCTGGATGAAGAACTGGTTGTCAAAGGTGAAAATGTTGTGGTCGAGGATAAAGTGGATGAGTTGTAGGATAGTGCTCAGAGATTAGCAGCTGTTGATGTTGCCACAATTCCACTGGTACCTCCAAATCATTCTACCACAATGAGTGATGCAAAATATCTGTTTAACTCCTCTGCCATTTCCTTGTACCCAAAAATCCATCTCTCCAGATTAATTTTCTAAGGCGATTGTGTACATTCTGACCTCTTTCTTTCTTTACATTTTTAGTTTTTAATATTCTTTACTAGTTTGCCCTCAGTTTATTTTCTCTTTTTTCAGTATCCTTTTAGTTTTCCTTTGCTGGATTCTGAATTTATCCCGGTCTTTGGGGCAATCATTGACGTCCTTATATGCTTTTTCTTTCAGCTTAATAATCTCCTTAATTTCTATGGTTAGCCATGACTCATTTAACCTCTCTTAGAATTTTTCTTCCATACTGGAAGCCAGGGCAAGCCAGACAGAAAACAGCCAGGGAATTCCTAGAGGCATGGCATTCATCCACAAACTCCATCAACAAACACATCGACCTGGACCCAATATACCAACCACTACAGCGGACAGCTGAAACTGACAACCGGAAGCGGCAGGGACAGACCACTATAAACACCGGAGGAAACATCAAAGAAGCGCTTCGCAGGAGGCTCCCAAACACTGATGATGTCACCTAGCCAGGGGACGAAATGTTTGCAACAAAAACTTCCAGCTCGGCGAACAGAACCACAGCAACGAGAACCCGAGCTACAAATCTTCGCACAAACTTTGAATACTGGAATATATTTTTGCTGAGAATCATGAATTATCTCCTTAAAGGTCTGCCACACTATCATTTCTGTTAATCTGTTTAATTAACTTTAGCTAATTCTCTGCTTGTTTTATTGAAATGTCCATTAAGTTAAACACAATTATTAAATTCTACCATGTTATGGTACTACTTCGAGGAGGATATTCACTCAAAAGTTATTTATTAAGCCTGCCTCATTAAGGGATCCAAGATAGCCTGTCCCGAGTTGGCTCCATGACATATTGCTTGAGGAAACTGTCCCTAATGCGCCCTATTATTTTGTTGTCATAGCTACCATTTACAATTTGATTAACTCAATCAACATGCAAATTAAAGTGACTCATAATTGTTGCTGTATTCTTTCTACATTCTCATATTAATTGTTGGTTTATAGCCTTTCCTACAGATTGGCTACTGTTTGGTGGTCTGTCATTTACTCCTCCCTATGTCTTCCTTCCTTGCTGTTTTTTTTTTTACTTCACCCAAATGGGTGCTATATCATCTGATCTAAATCATCTCTCAAAACAGTTCACATTTAGTTTCTTATTAACACTGCTACCTCACCACCCTTTCTATCCGTCCTGTCTCTCAGAAGGTGAAAGATCCATGAGTGTTAAACTCCTAGCTTTGATCTCCTTGTAGCCAGGTTTTTGGAATGGCTATAAGATCACATTCATTTACATTGATTTGGGCCATCAGTTCATCTACCTTTTTCTGAATGCTCCATGCATTAAGATACAATTCCTTTAAATTTGTTCTTAAATTTCCCTACCATTTCATGGTTGCTTGGTGCAATTATGACATTCACACATTATATCTCTTTCTTTTGTTTTCTGGTAACAATCAACCACACCATTAGTCTGCAATCCTAACACTCCTTCACATTTGATTTTCTAATTTCCATGCCACTGAATTCTGAGTGGAACAGTCTCTTTGGGACTCCAGTGTCAGACATACGAACTACATGGCGAAAGTGAGGACTGCAGATGCTGGAGATTTAGAGTCGGGAATGTGGTGCTGGAAAAGCACAGCAGGTCAGGCAGCATCAGAGGAACAGGAGAATCGACATTTTGGGCAAAAGCCCCTTATCAGGAATGAGGGAGTCTAGGGGTTGGAGAGATAAATGGGATGGGGAGGTGGGGGGTGGGGGGAAGGTAGCTGAGAGTGCAATAGATGGATGAAGGTGGGACTAATAGTGATAGTTCAGAGGGGAGGGTGGAACGAATAGGTGGAAAGGGAGATGGACAGCTAATCCAGGTGATGGGGACAGTGTAGATTTGGAAGGTTGGAACTGGGATAAGTGGGGGGAGGGGAAATGAGGAAACTGGTGAAATCCACATTGATGCAGTATGTTTGGAGAGTCCCGAGGTGGAAGCTGAGGTGTTCTTACTCCAGATGTCGAGTGATTAGGGAGTGGCGATGGCCACCACCTCCATCCACCTGTCGCAATCTCAGCTACCTTACCCACAGCCCCACTCCCTCTTCCATTCAGCTCTCCATTCCCGAGGCTCCCAGCCTCATTCCTGATGAAGGGCTTTTGCCCGAAACATCGATTCTCCTGCTCCTCCGATGCTGCCTGACCTCCTGCACTTTTCCAGCACCACACTCTTGATACAAACTACAGGTCCTATCCAATGTAAATGATTTTGTGTGATTAACACCTAATTGCTTGGCATGCCATGTAAAAGAGTATGCTGTTGTTGGATCATCTTTCTTGACAGTGGATGTTGTGGATCTTGTGAGAAATTTGAATTAAGAGCACTTGTACATTGTTCAAGTCTCTGAAGCATACAGGGACCACTGCTGCCCTGAAAACCAATGCCTTAGTCTCAGATTTAAGATCTTTGCCTTCAAATACTTTTTTTCCCTTCATTTGATCAAAAAGCCTAACTGATACTTTGGAGGTATGAAGAGTTTAGTTGCCTATATCTGCCTTCATTGACAGGAAATCCCCAAGATGCAGAAAATGGTTCAAATTTTCCAAAATCTCATTGTTAATCTTAACCAAGAGGGGGAGGCATTGTACTGTGGGAGCTGGATGGAAGATAACTTCAGTTTCCTAGCTGTTAACTCTGAGCATTATTGTGAATTGTCCTTTGCAATCTATTGCATAAATCTCTAATGTATTGTTTTTTACCAGTGTCAATTAAACATTAGACAATTGAATTGAGAGTTAAAATCGACTTCAGGAGGTGAGTTCTCAATTGTTTGCCACCATCCACTAGTTTGATTCTTTTTTGCTGACAGTGTTCTGTGATTACCTATAAGGACATCAGCCTGTCTGTATTAACTATATCTTGTTGACTGGAGACCAATTCAATGCAGAAACCTCATTATTTTTATGCTGCATAAATAATTTCTACCACATGTATAATTTCCTTTCATTAACCAAGCAAATCCCATTGGAACATGAATGCAGCTCATGAAATTTCACAAAACATGATCAGGCAAAATGTTATAAATGAAAGATATAGATCCTCTTCCATGCATGTTGCTAGTCAATTGTTTTGACCATCAGATAAGTCTTTTTCACTTAATATAATGTGTATACATTAAAGAGACAATTTGTTTATAACATTCCAATTAGGGTATTTGGGATTAATAAAGAGAAACCTTTATTGAAAATGGGAAGGACCAAAGGCATTCCTATTATCAGTTAAAAGAGAAGAGAAGACAAGTGCACTTGGAAACAGTAATTCAATTATATCAAACCTGCATTTTTAAACCTGTAGATCATTAGATATTAACCTTTTCCCCTCTTATCCACAAAGACACAATCATTAGAATGTTAAGGTTCAAAATGTTCTTCAAATAATTATAGCAACTCTTCATTTTCTAATGTTCTAATAAAAATAAAAACTCAGTAGGATGCAGGGAATACAATGCATAATTAAACCATGCCTGTTTCTTACAATTCACACAGAATGTCAACATTGTGCTCCTGTTAGTTCATGTAATTTTTCCATGCTGTCAGCAAGAAACATGTTGCTGAGTAACTGCATGGTTCTGCAGATGGCCCACTTTGGGGTGTGAGGTGAAATCCAATCTGCATGTTTTAAAGGTGAGGTTGCATTTCACCTGGAGTGGAATCTGGAATTGTCTGCGAAAGAGAATGTAATCAGGAAGAATAGTGAAAGTGTGGAGCATCAGGGAAGATCTCTAACACTGCTTTGTAAGTAGTGTGAAGGAAAAACAAGAGAAATGATCTATCCACAAGGAGATGAGGAAGCTCTCCATCCAAAAATTATGAAGACGACGGATCCAGATAGTTGTGATGATCAATTGCAGCCCTGAGGACTCCAGAACATGAATGTGGTGTGGAAGAAAATTCAGTGGCCTCGAATGAATGGTGAAGGTTAATGAATGTCATATAGCAATAGTGTTCTTTGTGATACAGGAGACCATTCATCTCATCAAGTTCCTGTAACTCTCCACAGAGCAATCCAGTCATTCCATTGACTTATTAAATGTCCATAGCCCTGTAGGGCTTTTTTCCTTTATGTGTCCATCCAAGATTTTAAATTTAAAATTTAATTGATTGTATCTACCATGACCACCCTTATGGGCTGTGAGCTCCAGGTCATTACTACTTATTGCATTTGTTACAACACGGCAGTGAATGCTCCTGCTAATTAAAACAAACACCCAGAAAAGCTCACCTCACCTCATAATCTGTAAAAGTAAATGAGTGAGAGAGAGCTCCCAAATTCCACTACTTAAAGAAAATAATATAAATTTATTCCTGAACTCTGGAAGTGAACATTAAACAACTACTACTGGCAACTCTAAGCACCCCCCCCCCCTTCTCTTAACCGTTTATTATCTGCCTCCAACTCTATAACAATATACTGTTTCAATAAAGAACACTTAATAAGTTACATCAACGTAATTTGAAAACCATACAGTGGCTGTTGTCATCAGTGTCTGTCTTCTTTCAGCTGAGATCTCCCTGGGTCATCTTCTTTCTTCTCCTGTGAATATCTTTCATATAAAAAAAGGTACCTTTGACAGAGAGAGTGTTTTTGAATGGCAGTCTTTCTCAAAGGCAGTTACTCTGTCAATGGCAGTTATTTTGTCTGGCTTTCAAAATGCCTGCTTTTTTTAATTCCCCCCAACATCAGTTCATCTCATTGGTTCAATGTTGGCAAAAACAATAAATTCAAACTTGATCGGGTTTTAGTATCCTGGGGCATAATTTAAACTGTTGGTTAAATTTGAATTGTTGTCATAACAGCAACCATTCAGGTATCTACCTCACAGCCAAATATTTTCAATTTTCCACTACATTCTGGGACTGCCAGTTTGCCAAATGACTGATGCTTGTAAGCTGTCAGTGAAAAACAGCATTCACTCTCTTTTAAAAGGTACAGTACATGCCTTCAATGTCATAACACATTCAAAAGTTACTTTGTACATTCCCTTTGAATTTTCTGTGAAGAAACCCTCAATCTGTGTTCTGTCATCCATCTACTATCAGCTAATGGGGACAGAAAGCTTCTTCTGTCTACCTTTTACAATGCTATTAAATCTCCCCTCAATAATATTTGCTTCAAGATGTATAATCCATCTTTTTCACCTTAACCTCTGAATTAATATCATTTGTCCTTGAAAATATTTTGATAAGTCTCTAATACATTTTCTCAAGGACCTCCACAAGCTGCCTGAAATGTAGTGACTAGTACTGAATACAATGCTCTAATTGGGACCTAACCAGAGCTTTTATAAAATGTATAGTATAACTTCTCTGCTGTGATAACTAACAGCTATATTTTTGAAGCCCAATGTCCAATAAAGATTGCTATTCACATTTACATGGTGTCTGATCAGTGTTATAACCCCAGCAGGTCTCTGAAGATCTATATGATCTTTCAAGTCAGATCATAGACTGAAATCATACTTAGTAGATCATATTTTGCTTTTTTGGTTTTAACAAGGTGCACTTTAATTGAAACCTAAACAAATAACATTGTAGATTTGGTGTTGATAAAACAGAAGTTTATTACACAAAAGAAATTAAGATAATAAGGAATAAATCAAACTATTTGCATATCACACATATTTAAGGGTTTTGATCTCACAATAAAATCTTGATCTCATTAATTACAACAGCATTCAATTAAGTACTCAAACCCAAGAAATAAATTCCCATTTCTCATTAAAGTTTGACTTAGCCATGGCTTCAATTCTCATATAAAATTTGACAAGCATTTCATTAATTTTTCTGAATAACTGAATTTGGAATTTTTCACTTCTCATAAACCTTTAAGGCTTATGGACTGGAACTTTTAAACTAAACTCCTTACACTGAGATAACCTTTATCTTTATTTTGTCCCTTTCTGAGGAGCATATGTTTCACATAGCCAGCTTCAGCCAAACTTCCACAAAACTATTCAAACTAAAACTAACGTTATTTCTTCCAAGTTATGACATTTGTTTGGGTGGGAGGTGGTATGGGGCAGGTGGTGGGTGGGAAGTGGTTTGGCAGAATATTCCAGAACATTCAATGTCATACCTTAACACATTACAGTGTTTACTACAGAAATACCTAAACATTATTCATTAAATCCCTTCAGAGGTACAGAATACCCACATGTCACTGGTTCAAAATTCAAAAAATATTAACATTACAACAAAAATGCAACTCCAGACAGGGAGAAATATTAGGAAGACAAGCACTAAAGGAATTTTATATCCAATATGACATCATTTGTACTTTATCATCTGTTCTAAACCAATATTGCTGCCTGTATATTTATTGGCCTCAAGAATCTCAGGGTATGGGTGGTGGTACATATCCCCTCTCTGAAGCTGCTTGCACCTTATCTCTATTTAAGGCTCAACTCCTTGTGTACTTTAATAATTCTATTTACTGTTAATCAAGATTGACCCATCTTCTGAAGAATTTGCGTCAGCATGCTCATTCACACGATAATCGATAACTTTGCATTTCAGCAAGAAAAAATGGTGGCAGTGAATTTACCTAAAGTTTCTCAGTCCATTATAAAAAGAACCATTGTGGTCTCTTTCCTGCATGACCATGGGCAACAAGTGGCAATTTAATCCTTAGCATACTTTGACCTTGCAGTTATTACTCAGTTTCAGATTATGTAACTGTTCTGTGAACTCCCTGTTCAAACATCATCTCCTTCAGAGAGCTTTTTTGCACCCCACCCCCCTTCTCCTTCCAGCAGATTGTCCTCTTCTGTGTCACCTTGCTAATTCTCTGTTATATTGAGATAAAGTATATTCATTTCTATTTCAAGGTGATTAAAAACAATCATACTCAGAACTAGTGTGAACATCTTTCAGCATATGCCACCATACTTCAAGAGTTCAAACAAAAAAAATCACTATCCATGATTATGTTTCTATATTCAGAGCAAAGTACATGAAACATTAAGCAAGACAAATATAAAAGTAGCCAATAAAACTGGTTAGTGGTTAAATAGGAGCTGGGGTATCCTTCCTGCTGCTCAATGCATGTTCAGCTGGGCACATTGTTAGAAATCACACAACACCAGGTTGTAATCCAACAGGTTTCTTTGGAAGTACAAGCAACGAAGGGCTTATGCCTGAAACGTCGATTCTCCTGCTCCTCGGATGCTGCCTGACTTGCTGTGCTTTTCCAACACTACACTTTCCACTCTGATCTCCGGCATCTGCCGTCCACACTTTCTCCTATATTAGTTGGATTGCCTTGTTTGACTTTGCTCTGCTAGAGCTACTGTATTGTTCGTAGATTGGTGTTTCTATCATTTGAACTGTCAAGCCAGTGCCTGCTATCAGTTGTTCAGTGAGTTTGATTGAGAGCCATTGGGACAGTTTTGGTTTGAGGTGCGGGGAGTGTCATTGAATACTTTGGTTTTACCATTTTGAAAATGCAGTGATGAGGAGGCTGATTTGATTTGTCTGTCTGTCTCCATGTTGTACCAGCTTACTATAGAATGATAAATTCCAAGGCCCAGTTGAATTCCAGAAGTTGGTTTAAAAGGTAAACACCACAGAAGGAAAAAAAATAAATTTGGTGAATATTAAAATGCATAAGAAGAATCACATATTTGATTAAATTATTACTCGATTGTGTATTTGATACTTCTCTGAATAAATTTTTTTACATTTTTTGCCCCTGCAACTCCAGGGGAGTAGTCACCACCTGGCTAACTGCAGTGATTGTAACGTCAGCACTAGCAACACCACAGATAACCAATGAAAGGGGTTATTTTGAAAGTTGTAATTCAATTGAATTCCAACACTATGAACAAAAGTTTCAGACAGATTGCTAAAACCTGGCTGTTTCCATTTGCTATACCCTAGGTGTCCAAATGTTGCCTGTGAAATATTTCATTGAAACACTTTAGCCAGTTAATTACTCATAAAATGTATTTACCCAGGTGCTCTTACTGTATGAGACAAACAAGAGGCTGTGGTTCAAACTTAGTTTTATTAAAGTACTCACAAGTTAAAAAATAATTAGTACACAACAAATTACGTTAACTTGTCCCACACTAGGCTGACTGCCTGAAAAAAAAACGACTCTTTCTGGTGAACCTGATTGAGGTCTGGATTCAAATCAATCAAGTCCATCTATGGATGTCCCCAGAGTCTTCTTGTTATAAAGGTGGTCTTGCACAGGGTCTTCAATGGCTGTGTCTTTGCATGGAGAATGGTGGCTGGATGTCATTTCTTTATATCCTCTTTCTAAGCCCTTTCTGAAATGTTCTCTGGGCTTAAGCCATTGGGGTCACAGCATCCAATGAGGTTAGGCCAGGTCATCCTATGTGTACCCATCTCCTTTTCAGGTTTTGATTACTCAATGGTACCAAGGGGTCTGGTCGAGTGGAAGGAATACACAAACATACAAACACAAACCAAAGGCAAAGGAAATTCAGCATGTTGACAACAACTCATACCAGTAGATGCACTATAGAAAGCACACTACTTGGATACATCATGGCTTGGTATGGCAACTGCTGTGCCCAAGACCACAAGAAACTACAATGAGCAGCTCAGTCCATTACACAAACCAACCTTCCATCCATTGACACCACCTACACTTGCCTCTGCCTCGGGAAAGTAGCCAATAGAGTCAATGACACCAAAAGAACTGCACATGCTGTAAATCAGAAACAAAATCAAAAGTTGCTGGATAAACTCAACAAGCATCTGTGAAGAGAAATCAGAGTTAATGTTTCGGGTCGAGTGACCTTTCCTTAGAACAGTTCTGTGGAAGGGTCACCGGATCAGCAACATTAACTCCGTTTTCTCTTTGCAGATTCTTGCCAAACCCGCTGAGCTGATCCAGTAACTTCTGTTTTCCATCTAATCAAAGACTCCTCCCATCCCAGTGACACTCTCCTCCACTCTCTTCCATTGGGCAAAAGACACAAAAGTTTGAAACCATGTACCAACGGATTCAAGAATAATTTCTTCCACCATAGTTGTGGGTGTATTTGCTGAGCTGAGAAGTTGATTTATAGACATTTCTCCTCTGTCAGCTCAGCGAACATCCCCACAACTACGACAACCGAGCTACAGATCTTTAGGCGAATCTTGAATAGCTTCTTCTCCACTATTATCAGACTAATGAACAGACGTCTCATATATTGGGGTTTATCTTTCTCTGCACCCTCTCTGTAACTGTTATACTATACTCTGCATTCTGTTCTACTACCTTGATGTATTTAGGTAAGATATGATTTGTCTGGTTAGTATGCAAAACAATACTTTTCATTGTACCCCGGTACATATGACAATAATAAAATCAAAATCAAATCATAATTGTGTTTCTCCCTGTTGTTCTGGCTGAGTTCATCTTAATGAGTTTCAGATCATAGCAACTCTACCATTGTTCAGGTTGAACAATTCTGTTCTATACGCAATTCCGGTCTGGGCTGATCTCAGCTTGTTTTTGACCTGTAGTAACCTTGGCCTTTTTGCATTCCATCAGGCCTTACTTGCAGAAGCTGAGATTAATTTTGAGTGAGAATTTCGTATTAAACTACTGGTCGCGTGATCACACTACAGATCCCAGCCCACTTTGGAACACAAACAGTGCCCGATGTCGAGAATGGAGCAGTCGAGATTAATGAGGAGGATAGGGCATCCTAGCAGAATGATGCACTGTATAAGAGTGTTCTTTGGGTGTGCAACTATCAATTCCATCATGCATGCACCGTTGGTCATGGTTGGCCTCAGATTGTACAGGTGCATATCGATGATATCAGCTGCACCAACTTCCTGTTCCAGTGCGGTGGCAGGAGATACAGTGAAAAATGAATGCAGGAAAAATATCAACTGCCGATCTGTAACATTGCATTCAATATAAGTACTTCCATTTATGCTTTTATATGGCACATGGAAAGGAAATTACACAGAACCTCAGTGCCAGCATCAACAAAACATTTCTGAAACTGTAACAAGTCTCTTGGAAAATTATGATTGCATTATAATAGTTTCTCGGGAAGGCATTACCAGGTTATGGCTGGCTTGATTTGATTAGATTGCCTGAGTATTCTGATGCAGGATAAAAAGATTAACAATTTAGAATAAATTGCATAGTTTAAAGGTCACTTTTCATAAGTCAGTAAGGAACACAAACTGCAGTGAATTGCACTTTTTAGAAGAACATTTTCTGTCTCATTTTCTGTGTAAACGTATCAGTTGTGGATTCTGCTCATCAAACCGAGAACTTTGTTTAAATGGTACAAATAGTTGGTGCAATGTGATTAAGAGAAATAAGCAGAAGTAAAACAACCAATTCAAACAGGCTTTATAACTTTTAAATTTTTATAATGCAATGGAGGATATCTAAATATCTGCATCATTCCACAGCTGAGAATTGAAACCATAAATATTTGTAAATTGTAGCTATAACAAGTAATAAATGTCAGAGTATTCTTTCATTACAGATCCAGCTCTTGATATTTTCTAAGAACTTAGAACATAGAACAGTACAGGACAGGAACAGGCCATTCAGGCCCAACACAATGCCATTCTAACCTAATCCCAGGGTGGCACGGTGGCTCAGTGGTTAGCACTGCTGCCTCACAGCACCAGGGACCCGGGTATGATAACCACCTTGGGTGACTGTCTGTGTGGAGTTTACACATTCTCCCCATGTCTGTGTGGGTTTCCTCCAGGTGCTCCGGTTTCCTCCAACAATCCAAAGATGTGGAGGTCAGGTGAATTGCTCCTAGTATTAAGTATATTAGTCAGGGGTAAATGGAGGGAAATGGGTCTGGGTGGGTTATTCTTCGGAGGGTTGGTGTGGACTTGTTGGGATGAAGGACCTGTAGGATTATCTAATCTAATCCTATTGGCCTATATATGGTCTAAATGCCTTTTAAATGTTGCCATATCAGTTTCTACAACCTGCCCTTGCAATGCATTCCAGGCACCTACCACCCTCTGCGTAAAAAATAAAGTTTGCCTGGCACATCTCCATTAATCTTTCCCATCTCATCTTAAATCCGTGTCCCCTAGAATTTGACTGTTCTAATCTGGGAAAAAAGCTCTGACTATTCACACCTCTTGTAATTTTATATACTTCTGTCAGGTTGTGTGACAATGTTGAACTTGTTTTTTTTCAGAGGGATCATAAAGGCAGAGGTTCCAAAACGTCTAGGTTTATCTACTTGAAGACGCTTTTCAGTGTTTTTTCAAAATGCTTGTACAGTGAAAAAAGAGTGGCTGGTTCTTTCTGTTCAGAGTTTGTTTTGGTTTTAGCGAGCTGTTTTTGTTTGGAGATGCTGGTCAACATTTAGCTGGAAAACCTGAGATATAGCTGGTCAAAGAAACAGCTTCATAATGATCCTCTCTCTCTCTCTAACATCTCGGCTGTAAGAACCTGTGTTTGATTTTACCTTTATTTTTGCCAAGGAGCTGTTTACGGCGATGTTACAAATATTTGGAACAGCATCATTAAGTTGTGATAGAGTCGATTGAGTTTTCAGATAATGACATTCCATATTCTGTTCTCTTTTGTTCATGTAAAATTAAATGCGGTTTTGTTTAAAACTGAGTGGTTGGGCAAGCTGCATCACTCCTGGAATATCCACTATACACCTGCTTAAAATAACTAGAAAAATTAGTATCTGGGCTACCTTTTTGAAATTTTTTGGACGTTGTCTGGTCTGGTCCAGAACAGTTGTCCATCAACCTCTGACACTCTTGCAAATACAATCCAAGTTTGTCCAACCTTTTCTTATCCTGGTAGACCTCTTCTGCATTCTCTGCACAGCCTCCATAATTGTCCTAGAGTGTGGTAACCAGAAGTGCACACAACATTCCAAATGTGGCCAAACCAAAGTTTAATCCAGTTGCAACAGGATTTGCCAACTTTTAAACTCAGGCATTCCAACCAATGAAGACAAGCTTGCTATATATCTTATTTATCAATTTATCCACTGGTGTTGCCACTTTCAGGGAGCTATGAACTTGCACACCATGATCTCTCTGTATAATAATACTCTGAAAGATCCTATCATTTGTTGTATACTTTCCTCCAGCATTTGACCTCCCAAAATGCATAACTTTACACTTGTCCAGATTAAACTTCATCAGCTTTTCTGTCCAACCTTCCAACCGATTTATATTGTGATAACTTTCTAACTATCTAAAATACCACCACTTTTTGTGTCATTTTCAAATTCACTAATCAGACCATATAAATGTTCAGAGGGTCACAGACCTCTAGTAAAAAAAAGCTCTCTACAACTACCCTTTGTATTCTCTGACCAAGCCAACATTTTATCCAACTTACTGTGGATCCAATGCAACTCCTGCTCATCCTACCATGAGGGACCTTGTAAAATACTTTATTAAAGTCCATGCAGGCAACAACCATTGCCTTACCCTTATTCAATCAACTTTATCACTTACTCAAAAAACCCAATCAAACTTGTGAGACAAGACTTCCTCTGCACAAAGCCAGACCAACTATCTCTAATAAGCCTTTTTTTCCCCAAATATAAGTAAACCCCCTTGCCCTAAAAACTTTCTCCAATAATTTCCTTACCAGCAGTCTATGATTTCCTAGATTATCCTTGTTGCCCTTTTAAACAAAGGACCATATTGTTTATTCTCCAGTCTTCTGTGATTTTGCCTATGGCTAAAGAGGATACAAAGATCCCTGTCAAGGCCTCAACCTCTTGAAGAAGTAACAAAGTGGATTGATGATGGCAGAGCGATGGACGTGATCTTTATGGACTTCAGTAAGGTTTTTTGACAAGGTTCCTCATGGCAGACTGGTTAGCAAGGTTAGATCACACAGAATAGAGGGCCTCCCTCAGTATCATGGGATAGATCCCATCAGATCCTTGGAACTTACCTATCTTAAATGTTTTTCAAGACACCCAATACCTCTTCCTTCTTAATATGCACATGCCCCAGAATATTAACATACCCCTCTCTAATCTCACGATCATTGATGTCTTTCTCCTTGGTGAATACCAATACAATATATTCATCAAGGACCTTGCCCACTTCCTCTGGCTCTATGCATAAGTTTCTCTTTTGTCCTTGACTGGATGCATCCTTTCCCTAGCTACCCTCTTATTCCTAATATACATATAAAATGCCTTGGGATGCTCCTTAATCCTATTTACCCAGGACATTTCACGGCCGCTTAATGCCCTCCCAACATCTCATTTAAGTTTTTTCTGTTATATTTAAGTTTATATTCCTCAAGGGCCTTGTCTGATTTCAGTCTTTAAATCTTACATATGTTTTCTTTGTCTTTTTAACTAAACTTTCAACATGTCTTGTCATCCAGCGTTCCTGTATTTAGCCATCCACATCTTTTATCCTCACAGGAACATGCTGGTCCTGAACTCTGAGTAACTGGACTTTAAAAGGGCCTCACATGTCAGATGTGGATTCACCCTTAAATCCAATTTCAATCCAATAATTCCTTCGTATATTTTTGTAGTTAGCCTTCCCCCAGTTTAGCACTTCCACCTGAGGACCAGTCTTATCCTTCTCCATAATTATCTTAAAACTTAAGGAATTATGATCATAGTTTCCAAAATGCTCCCCCCCATTGAATCTTTGATCCCTTGGCTAGGCTCATTCCCCTTTACAAGTTGTAGTACGCTCCCTTCCCTGGTTTAGCTATCTGCATACATTTCAAACAACCCGCCTGGATACAATTAACAAATTGTGCCCCTTACAGGTCCCTGGCACGAGGAGAATCCCAGTGAAAATTTGCAGAAGTCAGGTCATTCATGACATCAACCCAATTCCTGCGTTCTACCCATATAGCCTCACTAGACAAAGCTTCCAAGATGTCCTCTATTAGTGCAGTTGTGACATTCTTCTTAATCAGTAATGCAACTCCCCAATCCATTTTATGTACCCTCTCTATGATGCTCCATACATCTAAATTATGGAACATTGAGCCACGAGTCCAGTCCTTCTCTCTCTCAAGCTTCTGGTTACGACATCATAGTTCCTGATGAAGGGCTTTTGTCCGAAACGTCGATTTTGAAGCTCCTTGGATGCTGTCTGAACTGCTGTGCTCTTCCAGCACCACTAATCCAGAGTCTGACTTCCAGCATCTGCAGTCATTGTTTTTACATCATAGTTCCATGTCCTAATCCAGGTTTTGAGCTCATCTGCCTTACCTGTTATACACCTTGCATTGAAATAAGTACACTCAGATTACCAGTGCTGCTATGGTCAATAATCTGCCCTCCCTGTTTTTCCTTCTAGACTTAATTTACCTAATGTTTACCTTCTCCTCAAATCACTCCACATGTTGACCTGCTGCGCTGGTTCTGCCCCTGCCACACGAGTGTAAACTTTCCTGAGTGACACTGCCAGGATATTAATGCCCCTCCAATTTTGGTGGAACTCATCCTTTTTGTACAGTTCCAGGGCAGAAGGGACTAGATCCCAATGATCCAGATATCTGAAATCCTCTCTCCCCGCTAGCTCTTCAGCCATACATTCAACTGTACTATTTTCCTATTTCTGGCTTCATTAGCATGTGGGGCACAGGGACTAATCCTGAAATTACAACACAAAATGGTCCTATTTATCAACTTTCGAATAAACTCCCTGAATTCCCTTTGCAGGATCTCGACTCCATTCCTGCATATCGTCATTAATACCAATATGGAACCACGACCTCTGGCTGCTCACCCTCCCCTTCAGCATGTCCTGTGCTCTCTCAGAGATATCCTCGACCCTGGCACCAAGGAGGCAACACACCATCCCGGAGTCTCAGCCTCAGAAATGCCTGTGCCCCTGCTTATAGAACCTCTTTGCACCAACGCTTGTGTGGACTTCAACCATCCCTACCAGACATGGAGCCAGTCATCTGGCTGCAGTTGTTGCTTTCCCTGAGAAGCCATCTACCCAGCAGTATCCAAAAAGGTATACTCATTTGAGAAAGGAATAACCACAGGGTACTCCTGTTCTAGCTGCTGCCCCTCTTGATGGTCACCCAACTACTTGGTTCAACCTTTGGTATGACCACATCCATGAAATCCCCATCTAGGAAACTGTCTGTGTTCTGTACGCTCCTCAGTGAGTGCAACTGCTGTTCCAACTGATTCATGTGGTCTGAGAGGAGCTACAGGTGGACACACTTCCTGTAGACAGAATTGTCACTGACATTTGATTTCTCCCTGATCTCCCACATCTCACACGGGGAGCGTACCACTCTCGTAACCACCAGTACAACCCTTTAGTATTTATTGGATATCATGACCATAGTAAGATGTAAGAGACCTAAGGGGCAACCTTTTCATGCAGAGGGTGGTACATGTGTGGAATGGGCGGCCAGAGGAAGTGGTGGAGGCTGGTACAATTGCAACATTTAAAAGGCAACTGGATGGGTGTATGAATAGGAAGGGTTTGGAGAGATATGGGCCGGGTATTGGCAGGTGGGACTAGATTAGGTTGAGATATCTGGTCGGCATGGACAGGTTGGACCGAAGGGTCTGTTTCCGTGCTGTACATCTCTATGACTCTCAAATTTGACATCATAACAAATGTTCATGCCATTCAATGTGATAAAGGAGTTGAAGAGTGTGTCGCTGGAAAAGCACAGCCAGTCAGGCAGCATCCGGGAAGCAAGAGAACCGACATTTCAGGCATAAGCCCTTCATCAGGAATGAGGCTTGTGGGCCAAGGGGGCTAAGAGTTAAATGGGACGGGGTTGGGACTGGGGCGGGAATATGATAGGTAGATGAAGTTGGGGATGAAAGTGGTAGGTCGGAGACGAGGGTGGAGCAGATAGGTGGGAAGGAAGATGGACAGGTAGGACCACACTTTCACCCTCACCTTCATCTACTTGTCGCATTCCCTGCTATGTTGCCCCCAGCTCCACCCGTCTCCCATTTATCTCTCAGATTCTTTGACCCACAAGCCTCATTCCTGATGAAGGGCTTATACCTAAAACATCGATTCTCCTGCTTCTTGGCTGCTACCTGACCAGCTGTGATTTTCCAAAACCACATTTTTCGACTTTGATCTCCAGCATCTGCAGTCCTCACTTTCTCCTAATGTGATGAAGGATCAAATTAAATTGGATCATTCATATAAATATTGTGGGTATGAAAACAAGTCAAAGTCTGGCGATTCTGTAACAAAGTCATCTCCTGCATCCCAATGTGTGTCTGTATCTATAATTCATAAGTCAGGTGTGTGATGGAGTATTACCCACATGCTTGGATGAATGCAGCTCCAACAACACTCAAGAAACTCAATACTATCTAAGATCAGACAGCCCACCTGATTGGCATCACATTCACTCTCTTCAACACTGCACACAGTGCAGCAGTGCATACTATTTACAAGATGTACTGTAGCATCAACTGATCCAGTCCCATTCAACAGAAGCTTCCAAACCTTTGTCCTCTATCACCTAGAAAAAGAGCAATAGATGCGCGGTATCCCTACTGTTAATCCATTCTCAAACCAATTGGTGAAAAATGAAACCAGACATTAATATTTTCTTTGTAATCATTTTATTCAGACATTGCAGCATTATGTGTCTATTTCCTACACAGCAACAACCAAATGTCCCCGCAGAGTTTCTTTATAAGTTTTCTCGTATAATTTTTTATTCAACTTGTTCAGACATATAATGATACACATTTATAAGGGGTACATGAACCCCAGTTTTCAAGGGCCACTACCATTGCACCACAAAAGCCTCAAGTGGTCAAGTTACTTAATTAACCAGTGCCATTCACCTATGTATCTTCCCTGCTGTGATTAAACTGCTGAATGGACTTCTGTAACTTCAAATAATGTTGACCTTGCTCATTTCTGATTTTGCTTTGTGCACCTTGTGTGCAGCCATAACCTTGTATGACTCACTGTAAGTGCCCTCTGAACTGTGCGTCCTTGTTTGCTATGATCTGCCTGTACTGCTCACAAAACAAAGCTTTTCACAGTACTTAGGTACGTGTGACTACAATAAATCAAATCAAAATCAAATAGCAGTGCAATTAAAATGGCATTAACAAACAAAATCTACAAGTTCCCCGACATGTCAGACAACATCTTGATTAAAATAATATTTACATTCTTCACTGGTATTGTGCGAAAATCTTGGAATTCCCTTCTGAATAGCACTGTAGGTGTTCCTGCACCTCAAGGACTGTACCAATTCAATAAGGTGCCTCACCACCATCATCTCAAGAGAAAATGGGGATAGGAAACAAATTTTGGGATAACCAACAATGCCCACCCTCTCAAAAGAATGAAAATAAAACTTTTCAAATTAATCTCAAACTATTAACAAAAAGAAACATATTGCAGCATGATCAGTGGTTTACCTTTTTTTTCAGACGTATATATTTCATAGTTAAAGAGATGCTGTCTGCACTGTGGAATTCACATACCATCCAGCTTGGTAAAAGCTGGAACATCTCACCCACTTGGACAATATGGTGAAATACCCCAAGTGCTGCTTCCATATATATGACTGTAAAAAAAATTGTTTTCTTACCAAATAAATAATTTATTTTGATAATAAGCTAAAATCTCAATATAATTTGTGATAGATGTAAACATATAATGGATGTATTGCCCAGAATCACAGAATGATTTTGAAGTTATTCAACCATTGTGTCTGCACCAGCTCTCTAAATGAGCCTGTTGTGGTCACTTCAAGATAATCCTATCCATATCCTTCTTAATTTTGTAAACCTCTATAAGGTCACCCCTCAGCCTCCGATGCTCCAGAAAAAAAAAACCCTGTTCAGCCTCTCTCTATAGCTCAAATCCTCCAAACCTGGCAACATCCTTGTAAATCTTTTCTGAACCCTTTCAAGTTTCACAACATCTTTCTGTTAGTGATCACAAAACTTTCATTGATTGTTGTTCAAATACAACTGTTTCACAACTGATCTTAAGGATGGCAGATTTGCTTCTCTAATGTATTCTGGCTTATATGTGACTCCAGGCTCAAAACAAAGTATTTGATCCTT
The DNA here is from genome assembly GCF_037043375.1 of Chiloscyllium plagiosum. Classification (NCBI taxonomy): domain Eukaryota; kingdom Metazoa; phylum Chordata; class Chondrichthyes; order Orectolobiformes; family Hemiscylliidae; genus Chiloscyllium; species Chiloscyllium plagiosum. The sequence continues at coordinate 22,423,496 of NW_028270140.1, forward strand.
AACTGTCTGTGAAATGGCTGAGCAAGTCACTCAAGTCAGTTCAAGAACAATTAGGGATAGACAACAAAATGGTAGCCTTGCCAGCATCACCCATATCCCATGAAATATTTTTCAAAAAAGACAGCCGCTGGTGAGTTAGGAGATGAGCTATTCTCATTAGGATTCCAAGTTCCCAATCTACTCTTGGAGCCAAACTATTTATATGGCTAGCCTAGTTCAGTTTCTTGTTAGTGATAACCACCAGGTTAGTGATAATGGAGGATTCAGCAATGATGATGGCATTGAATATCAATGAATCATAGATTCTCTCTTGCTGGATATAATCATGGCCTGACATTTATGGTGTGAATGTTAGTTGCCACTTGTCAGTCCAAGTCTGGATATTGTCCTGGTGTGCTGAATTTGGACATGGACTGTGTAGATTGGAGCAAAAATCGCCATCATCTAAAATAATGAACCAAACTTTTGACTTTTCAAAATCTTTTTAAAGTGAAAAGGCAGCTGGACTGGGCTCTGGGAAAAATACACAGACACAGAGATGATTGCTTGGAATCATTATTCAGCCCGAAAGTCCAAATCATACCTCGACTCTAAAAGAACAATCAACCAGACCAAACACTCTAAACTGAAACTAACCTTTTTTACACCTTGGCTCCTCAGCCACAAGACATTCAACTTCAATCAATATTCATTCACAGATTTGACAGGAGATAATGGAACATACAGTCAGTATAACCACCAGACCCTATCTCACCAGAGAGAATGCTTTCAACAACAAGCTTCTTCCCAAAAAGCTTCCCCACAAACTTCAGCCCCAACAAGCAACTTTGTTTTCAAGTACCACAGAGGCCGAACCAAGAAGCTGCATTGGGAAATCAAATCAAGGGCATCATTGCAACAAGGGACATCCGGGAGGGGGGAAGCCAGACAAATGCTATCCAAACAAGAGCTTCCAGACACTGACCTGCTCCGATCCAAGAGACCCTCACCAACCAGACGTGCTTTAAAGCTGTATTTTCCTCAGTGGTGAGCTGAAATTCCCAAGACCCCAAAGTTCTGACCTAGCTAGCAGGGTCGGGAAGACGGCTGGTGACAGTGCAGGAACCCCAAGGATAGGAAGTCTGATTAAAGTTTCCGTGATTAAAACTGTATTTAGCTTCTAATACTGTTTAACCTATTAGAAGGTTTCAATTTAATAGTGTATTTAATTACTGGCCTCTGTGAGGGTGATTCAGTCAATTTTACTGTTTACTATATTTGTCTTTATTTCTTGTATTATACTTACCTTTCATATTTAATAAATGCCCTGAAACACCTGATTACTGCCTTCTTCATTTCACATTCCTAAATAAGCCCAGTGTCAGAACCAGGATCTGAGGGTGAGTTGAACCACCTAAAAATCAGCAAATTTCTAATCACAAACCAGAATCCTACAATTGATTCAGTATTTGGGGAGTCATAAATACTTCTGAACTTGTGAAAGAAGGGAAGATCATTAATGAAGCAGCTGAAGATGGTTGGGCATCGGGAATTATCCTGACAAACTCCTGCAATGGTGTCCTGGGGCTGAAACGACTGAACCCCAACAATTACAATCCTTTGTGTAAGGTATGCCTTTATCCTTTATTCCTATTGACTTTATTTTTCTGGGACTCCATAAGGACACCTTTTGTCAAATGCCACATTGAATCTCAATGCTAGTCACTCTTGACATGTATAGTTCAATTAAAGGTTAGAGAAAAAAACTCAGAAGTTATGATGAAGCATAAGAAATAAACACAGATGTAGATTGTTTGGCCCTTGATCCTGCTCCACCATTCAATTGGATCATGGCTGATCTGACACTCCTCTTGACCACTTTCCTGCATTTTCCATCAAATCCTTGATTCTTCTACTGATCACAAATCTATCTGCCTCAGCCTTAAATATATACAAGAAATTTGCCCTACAGCTCTCTGTGGCAAGGCATTCCAAAGACTCAGCTCTCTGAGAGAACAAATTTCTCCAGTCTTACATTGGTGCCCCTTTATTCTGGGAATATGCCTCCAGCTCTTTGACTCACGACCATTTCAGCTTTTATCCCATCAAGTCCCTTAAGATTATGTTTCAAACCTTTAGAAATCACATGTTAAGTTCTAGTTAGGGAATTGTTTCAATTCTGGGCACCACACTTTTGAAAGAATACCAACATTTTAGAGTAATGTCGAAGACGTTTATTGTTATGGCACAGAGAATATTGGACTTCAGTTATTTGGAGAACCTAGTGAATCAGAGTCCATGTTAATTGATTATCCTGAAGAAAATAAGAAGAAAGTGTTTCCTGTAACTGTAAACTGTAGATGAGGTCAATACCTGGAGGGAACAGATTTATAATGGCGAACCAAATACAATGCAGGAGCACAAGTAGATCTTTCAGCCCACCAAGTCTGCTCCGACATTCAATGAAACCATGGCTGATCTAATTAATCTTCACCTCCACTTTCTTGCTTTCTCCCCCTACAACCCTCAATACTTTTAATCAGTAAGTCTCAGTTTTGAAGCTAATTAACAACCCAGCTATGACTGCCCATTGTGGCAAAAAATTCCACAGATTCATTACTCTCAGAGAAGAAATACCTTATGTTTTCCTCCAATATATTCCATCTGCCATATCTTTGTCCACTCACTTAACCAGTCTATATCTCTGCATACTCTCTGTGGCATCCTCACCACTCACTTTCCAATTTTTTTTCATTCACAAATTTGGCTACACTACCTTCACATTCCTCATGCAAGACAATAATATATTGTAAATAACAGTGGCTCCATCAACGAACCCTATAGCATTTGACTACCTGCAAGATGCATTCTGAAAATATCCTTCTTATCCTATACTTTTGTCATCTATTGGCTGGCTAATCTTCTACTTAGCTAATTACAATACATGCAACTTCATGGGTTTTCATTTTATTTTGTAGCCTAATGTGCTGTACCTTCTGAAACACCTTCCAGAAATCCAAAGGTATTATAGCTTCTGCTTCCCCCTCGAATATTCAAACTCCTGAAAGAATTCTAACAAATTTGTCAAGCATGGATGCCCTTTTGTGAAGCCATGCTGCTTCTGCTTAATTATATAATATAATTCTAGATGTTCAGCTATTACAATCGTCATAATGGACTTGAACGTTTGACAGTAACATATGTTAAACTAATGGGCTATAGCTACCTGTGGGTTTTTTTTTGGTCCTCCAAAAAGCAGAAAGCACTGGAAAAACAAACCTCAACTGTTCTGACAGCATTGTTGGAGAGAAAAATGGAATCAGCTTTGAGATATTCAAAACTGACGAGATGTCAAAATATGATAGGTTTTAGGTTGAAATATGTTGGGTATGTAACAGTGTAGGAATAACTTTTTAATTTTAGTTAGGTGGAGAATTAATTATCTATTATTATCTTATTAATAAACACTGCCAAAGTGGACTTCATTGCAAAGTGAAATTTAATGCTATCCACTAATCCTCAGTTAACTCTGGTCCAGAGTGAGTTTGGATTCAGACAGCATTATATCAAGGAGAGAGTGCAAAGTAGGGACCTTGCTAAGGTGTCGCATTTACCTTATTAAACCCAGGGCTGTAAGACTCAGTACAGTATTCCCACTCAGTTGCTAACTGAAGTTCTCAAATAATATCAAATTATCTTTGAGCGTATCATCCTATCTTCACTGATGCTTGACCATGGGATTGGCTTGCGAACCAACCAGGGTGGGGAGGTCTTTGTTCGAAGGCCATTGGTCTTTGATCAAGGGAAGCAGTGCAGTTGCTGAAAACTACCCCCACCAACCTTCCACCAGCGTCATCCTGCTTTTCCCTCTTAGCCCTTCTTTCCATACAAGCATTCATGCTCATATTGTGGTCAGTCATCATTTGGCCTCAGATCTTTTGATCCCTGATGGGTAAATTACTGGCAACTAACAATAATTCTGCATACGATAGAGATTGCTGGTTTCTGATTACCCAGCAGCTCAATGGATGGGGGCTGAGAGTGCAGGTGGATTTCAACCTCTGTGGTCATAATCCCAAGGAAGGACCCACAGCGACCGGTTAAGTTTCTAGCACTTAGAACAGTGGGTTTTCTGCAAGGAAGGAGATTTGGGGCTCTTGCCAATCTCCAGATGGCAGCTCCAATTGCCCAGACACTCAAACATGTGCCAAAGGAGTTAAATTCCAGGCAAAGTGGTTTGGAACTTTTAAAAGCAGTGTAAACTATCGTTTAATTTATGTTACTAGAGACACTTAAATAATCAAACAGAGAATATTGCTGAGTCTCACTGGACTGTTTTATTTTAAATAAATTAAATTTCTTATCTTAATAAGCTTTGTCCATTGAACCTGATTCAATGAAATACTATTAATAGTACTTCAATCTAATTTTACTGAATGACACCTAGTTACGATGCTGTAATTTGCACTGACGACAAACTTTTTCAAACACTATTAGGTATATTGGGACCTACAATGTAATCTTTTAAATTCAACCACCTTCAACATTGCACATATGGAATTTAATTACTCCAATTGTTGATGAGTTAAATAATTGGAAAACTTCAAACTTCATGTTCTCATTTCCAAGGGTGCACTTTTATTGGTTCAATACCGAATGGATTTGAATTTAAACACCAGAAAGACATTCCACAAAGAGCTGCAGGAACTCAACTGGTTTGGCAGCATCTGGAGACAGAAATTGAAATGTCCCATGTCATGCTATCTTCAGGTTCTCTTTTATTTCAGATGTCCAGTTTCTGCAATATCTTTCTTTCATTTTACTTCATTGTCTCTTCTCTTCCCAATATTCCCACCTTGAAGAAATTCTGTTCTTCTCTCCAATGGGATTACTGCTTGAATTTTACAGCTTGATCACTTCCATTGTTTTCTATATCACTCAACAGTATTCAATAAAGTGTTTACCAGAAGTCTGTTTAAGTCACAACTCATTCCTCAGTGGCTGCCTCTGGCTTAGACTTACCCAATGGATTCCAATTGACGTTTAATCCCTCATGTTTCAACTCCACCCAGGATTACATGTATCCTCAAGACAAACAAACAGCGGCCCTCAAACCAAAGTCTTAAGCTTAACCATCTTCAGCTGATTCATCAATGACCTTCTCTTCATAATTAGATCAGAAATGGGGATGTTTGCTGATGATTTCACAATACACAGCGTCATTGCTGACTCCTCAGAAACTGAAGCAAACTCTGATAATGAAAAATAAAATCATCATACCTATTGCATTCTCAGCTACCTTTCCACCAGCCCCACCCCCCTCCCATTTGACTCTCCATCCCCTTGGCTGACAAGCCTCATTCCCAATGAAGGGCTCTTGCCTGAACCATAAATCTTCTGCTTCTCAGATTTTGCCTGACCTGCTGTGCTTTGCCAGCACCCCACTCTTAACCCATACAGTAGCTACAAGAGCAGATCAGATTAGGAATCTTGCAGTGCATAACTCATCTCCTGACTCTCCAGAGTCTTCCCACCATCTACAAAGCACAAGACAGATGTCTGATGGAATACTCCCCACTTGCCTGAATGAGCACAACTCCAATAACACTCAAGAAACTTGACACCATCCAAGACAAAGCAGCCCACTTGATTGGCGCCACATTCTCAAATATTTAATGTTTTCACCATTGATGCTCAGCAGCAAAAATGTGTGCCATCTAAAAGGCACACTGTAGAAATTCAATGAGACTCTTTTGACAATACCTTGCAAATCTGCAACCACGTGCATTTACAAAGGACAAGGTCAAAGATAGTTCGGAATCTCACCGCCTGCAAATTCCCCTCCAAGTCACCTACCATCACTGCTACTTCAGTGTCACCAGGTCAAAATCCTGGAACTCCCACCATAATGGTATTGTTGGTCTACCTACACAAAACAGACTGCAGCGGTTAAGAAGGCAGTTCACCATCACCTTCTCAAGGGCAACTTGGGATAGGCAATAAATTCTGGCCCAGCTGGTGACACCCATAGCCCATGAGTGAATAAAAAGATAGTTTTTAATCACTGTATCCTGAGATTCACATTAATACCATATGCCACCACATATACACACTGTAAAGTGATTAAAAATGAACAATAAATCAGCTTTTCTACTTCTGTCCAAATCCTTGTAAGTGATGGTATGATTAGCCTACCTATTGACATTACTATTGATGTCAATGGTCGAGGTTCCAAACAGATAACCTTAAACCTATTGGATGATTGCAAGGACTGAGGCTCCTTCACTTCTACCTTCTCAATCTCCATACTTGGCTCACTCAGAATTACATCTTTCTATCTCTCAGCATGGATCCAAACAGAAGATCCAAGCCTAAGTATATGACTGGCTTCCAGATGAAAATGACGAAAGTGAGGACTGCAGATGCTGGAGATTAGAGTCAAGATTAGAGTGGTGCTGGAAAAGCATGGCAGGTCAGGCAGCATATGAGGGGCAGGAAAATCGACATTTCGGTCATAAACGCTTCATCAGGAATTCTGCCCAAAATGTCGATTTTCCTGCTCCTCGGATGCTGCCTAACCTGCTGCGTTTTTCCAATACTATTCTAATCTTGACTCAAGACAAAAATGTCCAGGTAAATTCCCTGACACATTCCAATATTTGAAGCTTTGCTTCCAGCTTATAAAATCAGAGCTTGAGTTCCTCAAGTCGATGAGACTGATTGCCAATGTGACGCCATTGGCATCCATTAGCTCCAACATTATAAAACTGCAACATGTTCACCTGCACTGCCATCTGTATTGTATTTTAATTAGCCAATTTAATTTGTAATTTAAATTTTAATTAATGCCTCATTCCAGCTCATTATATTTGTATGCATTTATTTCAATTAAAGTTATACACACTGTAATTAAAATTCCCTATTGGATAAAAGAATAAGACAAATCACTAACCAATCAACTGTTTACCTTCTTTCTTGTTACATCACAATTCACTTTCCTTTAGAATGCTCTGAACCTTGGGATACACTTCCCTATCTCTGCAGATTCTCAGCACTGCCTCTCAGATTGGAAGAGACTTTCTGTCAGGGATTTGATTGGACTGGATGGGTAGTTGCATAGATATTGGGATTGCAATTTTATCTTTGTGTAGTCTAAAAGTAACACAATAAAGATACATGGATTCGATTTACTTTGAAAATCTCTAGCAGGTTTATTTGCAGCTAAACTAATATATAAAGTGCAAAGTAATATCGAGATGCAAACTATGCTTAGAGTGCTAAAGAACAGAGAGACTGTGCTCATGTGACAACATCCTGGTGCCTGATCACTTATATATTGAGGATCTTAAAGGGGTAATACTCTAATTGTGACAGTAAAGCAGTCATTAAGTCAGGAAGTCAGCCAGGTTGTTTTTGTATTCATACATTGAACACAGGCATTACTAGTTGGGCCAGCATTTATCGTCCATCCTTAGTTGCTTTTAGGTCAGGCTTGGATGGCAGTTGAGTCCAGTGGTTATTGGGTGGACAATAGACTCAGAAGAGGGCTGTGTATCTGTGTGTCCTCTGCATGCATTAACATTGGCATGGTGTACTGTACAACTGCGGCTCATATAACTAATGACAAAGCTGTACTCATGCAATTAGCAACATTGTTATCGCAATGTGTGCCCAGTGTGACACACTATCTAATCAAATCTATAACCTTATTCACCTAGATTTCAGGTCCTGTAGATGAATCAATTTTGATTTTGGACGATAATGTGCGTGATCATCCATCTGTTATACATAGCTTCCAACTTGCAGGGGCCCCTGCAGAGTGTTATAACAGGTAGTGGATCCAATGTTGCTCTATTGTCATGATCACACAAAATCAAAATAACTTCTCAGACAATTTCTAAGTGAAAACTAAAAAAAAAGTAAATCAAGTTATCTTCTGAAATGCTGCTGTCCAAACGATGCAATTACAATATTCAAATGACCTGAGAGATCTTGGATTTTAGCCTTGTGAAGACAGGGAAATAGCAAAATATATCCAAGTCAGGACAATATGAGACATGGAGAAACGTGGAGATATTCACTCTTAGCTTCATTAAAGATGGGGTTGGGATAACTCAAAAAAGTAGGAATGGCATGTGTACATATATACTTTTTAAAGTTATGCATTTATTTGCCTGTGGAGGTTTAGGCAAGCATCCTCATTAGAGTTCATAGAAATATAGAAGTGTCTCTTGTCAGGAACCTGAAGTTTGCTGTAGATAAATTGTCAACTCCCACTAGACAAAAGCACTGTCAATGACAGTGTCAGTTAATGAGCAGAAAACACAATTAAATTCATTGCGCTGACTTCATTTATCACTATATACTATATGCTAATGTAATTAATTCTCTGAAATCTGTTCAGGATTTTGCAGCAAATGCTGTATGATTTGATTTTCAAAACAATCCTTAAGTTTCGTGGGATTCAAGGTCTAATTTTACTGTCTTCATCCAAAAAGGAACACTCTTCAAAAGACAGCACAGAAGTTGAATTTCATCCAAAGTCCTATGCCATCTGGAACTGTTATTGAGCATCAGTTTTTTTTATCTTCCATATTAATGAGGATTGTGGCAATGATCACATGAGTTCCTTCTTCAAATTTTATTTTTTTAAAACGTGTTTGTGACATACAGACATTTCTGTAAGAGCCAACATTTATTGACCATTCTGAATTGCCTTTGATAAGACGATAGAGACTCACTTTTCTCACTTGCTGTTAGTTGTATAGTGTAGATACTCCCAGTATGCTGTTGGAGAAGAAGCTCCAGGATTTTGACCCAACAATGATGAGACAAAATTGGTATATTGTCAAGACGAAATGATGTGTGAATTGGAGGGAGATTGTAATTAGTAATGCTTCCATTTTTTCTTATGTTGCTAAGCTGTAGAAATCATGGATTGGGGAGGTTTAAGAAACCTTGATGTATTGATACAACAGCGCATCTGATCAATGACTCGCACAGTCCTGCTATGACAGAGGGTTGGATGTCTAAAATGGCAGATGAAGTGCCTACAAGCAGCTGTTCATCCTGGCTGATGCTGAGCTTCTTGATTATTGTTAAAACTGGACTTATTTAGTCATTCGAATGAAGAATATTCTATCACACTGAAATGACCAAATGCAAAGAATATCCTTAGTGTGGTCCACAACTATAAACTTGTAAAATTTTGAACATAAATTCTCTTAATATTGATTGTTTCATTTACAAACACCAGAAGCATAACTTTATGTTTTCAATAAGGTAAAATGTTCATTCATGGCACAACTATTGTTAACAGCTGTGTAATTAAGCAGCAACAATATGACTAGCTAAAATACAGGTTGAGATGCAAGTTGTGTGATTAATGTATGTATTCATTAATATCATTTACTTCAGAGTAACATTTATTTTAAAAAAAGGGAAGTTGAAAAATAGTAACTATAGGCTAGTTAGCTTAATATCTATTGCTGGGAAAATAGAATCTAATAGAATGCTATCACCACAATTGTTTACAATATATATCAATAAACTGGATGATAAAAGTGAATATACAATAGTCAAGTTTTCAGATGACACAAAATAGATGGGAAGGCAAGTGGTGGGGATGATATAAAGCGTCTGCAGAGGGATACAGGCAGCATTTCAGAAGATAACTTGATTTACGTTTTTTTTAGTTTTCACTTAGAAATTGTCTGAGAAGTAATTTTGATTTTGTGTGATCATGACAATAGAGCAACATTGGATCCACTACCTGTTATAATACTCTGCAGGAGCCCCTGCCAGTTGGAATACAAAGGATGCAATAGTGGAAGATTTGAAGCTATGTAATATGATCATGTAGAGTTAGCATGGATTCATGAAAATTAATCATGCCTGAAAAATTCACTAGAATTCTTTTAGGGGTAGTAGATAAAGAGGAAACAGTATATTTCATATATTTGGATTTTCCGAAGGTGTTTGATATTTTATCACACATTAGGATACTTAGTGAGATAATAACCTATGGTGTTGGAGGTAGTATATTAGCATAGATAGATGATTGGCTAATTACCAGATGACAGAAAGTTGGGACAAGGTGGGCAATTTCAGGATTGCAACCTGTGAATAGTTTGTGCTGCAGGGATCAATGCTGTCACCACAATTGTTTACAATATATATTAACAAACTGGATGATAAAAGTGAATATACAATAGTCAAGTTTTCAGATGACACAAAATAGATGGGAAGGCAAGTGGTGGGGATGATATAAAGCGTCTGCAGAGGGATACAGGCAGATTAAGTGAGTGGGCAAAATTTGGCAGATGGAATCTAATGTGGGAAAATGTGAGGTTGTGCACTTTGGCAGGAGAATTGATGAGCTGGATATTATTTATATGAAGAAAGGCTGTAGAAAGGTTTGGAACAGAGAGATTTCATGAATCACAGAAATCTAGCATACAAGTTCAGCTGGTAATAGGGAAGGCAACTATTGTTGGCCATTATTTCAAAGGGAATGGAGGATAAAAATAGGGACGTTTTCCTAAAACTGTACGAGGCACTAGTCAGATCACAGTTGGAACACTGTGAATAGATGTTCACCCTTCATTGAGGGAAGGATGTACTGGTATTGGAGGAAGTCCAGAGAAGGTTCATTAGGCTGATATTAGGTAAGGAAGGACTGTGTCATCAGGAGGGTTCAGTAGTTTTGTCCTGTACTTGGTGGAATATAGAAGAGTGAAAGAGACCACCATGTTTTCTACATGAATCACATGGGATTCTGAGGGACTTGGCAGATTAGATACAAAAAGTTTATTTCCCCTTGTGTAGGAACAGAGGGCATGATCTTAGAATAAGAGGTTGCATGTTTATAACAGGGATGAGGAGGAACTTCTTCTCTCGGAGAGTAAAGGATCTGTGGAATTCTTACTGCAGAGGACTATTGAGGCTGGACTGTTAAGTGTATTCAAGGCTGAGACAGACTGACTTTTTATCAGTAAGAGAAATCAAGAGTTATGATGAAAAGGTAGGAGACTGCAATTGAAGATTATCCAATTACCCATGTTATCAGTGAATGGCATGGCAGACTCAACAAGCTGAATGGCTTCGGTCTGCCCCTATGTCTTGTAGTAACAGTTTTTGTCCCCTTATCTAAAGAAGTATATACAGTACTAGCATTAGGTGCAGCTCAGAGAATTTTTACTTATTTAATCCCATGTATGAAGGGACTTAGTTGTAAGGAGACATTGAGTAGGTTGGGTCTCATTGGATTTTATAAAAAAAGAGGTGATCTTATTTAAACATATCAGATTCTTAGGAAGCTTGATAGGTGAAAATATTGTTTCACATTGTGGCATGAGGAAACATTTCTTCTCTCAGAGTTGAGTGAATCTTTGGAATTCTTTACTCAAGAAGGTTGTAGTGACCCAGTCATTAATTATATTCAAGGCAGAGATAGACAGAGCTTTAATAAGGTTGGGAAGCATCAGTTATGGCAAGAAAGTTGAGATGAGGATTATCAGATCAGGCATAAGCTCATTGAATGGTGGAAATTACTTGATGGGCTGAATAGCTTACTTCTCCTTTAATTCTCATTGAGTAGAGTTAAATTTCAAAATCTGCAGACAGTTAAATATATAGTGAACTCCACAGATGATAACATCGACTATTAAAAGGATAAAGACAAACGCAAGTACTAGCTGAAATTTACTGCAGAAAAGTTTCAAGTGATCCATTTTATTAGGAATAACATGGAGACAACAAAATATACATGTTACAATTCTAATGAGTCTTCAAATGCAGAGGGATCCAAGGATTTAAGTGTAAAGACAAACTGACAATGGCAAGACAAAGTTGAAAGATCTGTTAAGAACGCATGAAATATTCTACAGTATTCTAAATTTTACTTATAGGTGCATGGAGTATGGTATCAAGGACATTATGTTAACCCAATATTAAATACTGATTCAACATAAACTAGAGTATTGTAGCTGGTTCTGGATTCCTCATTTCTGGAAGTTGTGAAGGTATTTGAGAGTGTGTGGAAAAGATTCATTAGAATGGTTTCAAGGGTTGAGGAGCTTTATTTACTTAGATAGTTTGGAGCAGTTTAGATTGTTCTCCTTGGAGAGGAAAAGTCTGTGAGCAGAATTAATGAATGCATTCAAAATTATGAGTAGACAAGGCAAAGTAGAAATGATTCTGATTGGTACAACAAATGAGAACAAGACAGGACAAATATAACATAATTGGTAAAGGAAACAATGGTGATATCAGTTAACAAAGTTCCAGCAGATGCTTAGGACTAGCTTCAATTGAGGTTATCCAGAGTAAAATGGATTATTATCTGAAAAGGAAGAATGTGCAGGGCAATAGGGATAAGGTGGGAAAATTGCACCTGGAGGTATTGCTCCTTCAGAGAATGGCCTTCCAATCTGTAACAATTGGCTGAGTAAATGATTCTCAGTTCTAAGTGCCTCTTCAACTTGTAATCATGATATAACTAATTCTAGCTAACCATGATACATAGTGGTACATCCATCTGCACAGTTTCTAAATATAGATAAGTTTGCCACTCTCAGGAACACTGCCAAATGTCTTGAGAATGCTTGAATGAATCTTTACTCACTGGCCATGACTTCAACACATTTCAGGTGCTAACGATTCTATGTGAAACGAAACACCTTCCAGAATGAAACCAATTTCTGTGTGTAAGTAACATATTCCTCGACCTATTTGTCCTTTTTAATCCACCTTGATCAACAAGCTTTTTAAAAAGAACTGGGTTTGATTGATTTAAAGCCTTTGCTAAAGTATCTACAATTAAAAGCTGCAGTCTTTGATTTATGAATACTGTATATGTGCATAGAACTCATTGTTGATAATGTGTTCAAAAGTTCACAATATACTTGTATTTAAAAATTATAGGATGGATTTTCCAAATTAGCACGCTGAGCTCATAATCCTGCTTTCGGAATAAAATATTGGGAAACCTATGTACAGACGTTATTGACCAATCACATGATTTTCTGCCTATTATAATTAACAGATGTAAAATTACCTTAGCATGCTGTTCTCCAAATCCAAATTGCCAATAGTGCTTTCCTTACTGTAGTCTACCAGTGTTAGGAGTGTTAATTCACCAAATCTATTGAAATGCAAAACTATAACTTGTTTGAAAAAAACTGATTTCCTTCATTAATCTGAATCTTCAGTGTCAAATTTTAAATTAGGTTTGGAATTTTTATGATGTATCATTTAAAATGGCATGATTTCATTAAAGTTGCCTTGCATGTTCAATGAATTTGTTTTTCACTGAAATGTTAACAAAATGAATATAAGAAAATTTTCAGGAGGATATTCCTAGTTTGAATTATATCAAAATGTTGCATTTGGTTCACAACTAGTTTTGGATTGCTTCTTTTTCAATTTGATTTCAAGTACTAATTTTAATTTTAGAAGTGTGGATATAAATGTCACATGAACAGTTTTTACTCTTTATCTATAGAGCTTGTAACTTGGGAACAAGATTTCTTTTCAGCATGTCCCCGATCCCAGGACAAACTATTAAGAACTATTTTTTATCATAGCCACCTGACTGCAGTTTTCAGAAAAAAATGGTTGAAATTTTAGACTATAACCTCCAAACCACAAGTAAACACTATAATAAGTCTCAGAATCTCTGACAATAAAAACTGTGCTTGATTCCTTCAGTTACCATAAACTTTGGTGGAGTTATTGGGCCTCATCCAGCAGAGTCATATTACTGGGTGTGCATAAACCTCGAAACCATCCTTAAATTAATGAATGGAAAATCATTTATAGTGCACAAGATGTGTAATTCTTCTGATTAAGGCTCACAATTGGATGTGTGAAGTTAGAAAATTAACCCTTGCTGTTCTACATGCAGCACAGCAAATCATCAGTATAAACCACAATTAAACTCTCCATAAAGACCTTCCCACTGGAATGAACAAACAATTTAAACCTTTTGAGGGTAGGTTGAAGCTTGATATTTCACTTGTTAACTGTTTGTTCATAATTTAGCAAATAATATTCAAAAACAAAATCAAAATTTAAAAAGAAAAAGTTGCTGCAAATACTCAACACGTATACTCAGAGGAGTTTGAATAAAAGGACACAATTTGGAATCTTAATTCTGTTTCTCTCTCTCTCAGCCTGATCTGCTGAGCACTTCCTGCATCTTCTGTTTTTAGTTCAGATTCCCAGCATCCTCATTATTTTGTTTTGGTTGAAAATTTCATACTGCATCGAGATATATTCCACTAATAGTTAAGAGTTAAAAGTCATCAATCTAAATAAAAAGATATTTTGTACACTTTAGGATTGATGATTTATGGAAAACGAGTCACCAAGTGACACTGATTAATTTATGCACTCGAGACATAGGTATAAATCAAGTATTCTGCTCATGATAAAAATAATGTTTTTTTATTATAAAGCATTGATGCATACTTTGCACTCTATTTATGCAGTATGAATTTATGATTAAGCATTCCTGGCACACTGCTTTATTTAATGCCAGTGTATGTCAGAAACAGGATGCATTCATAATGAACTGAACTTGAATCTTTGTAGTCCATTTTGTGCATGTGTTGAAAGAGCTCCACTGAGGCCAATGTTCCATTACCAAATCATTTTTCATTTACATGAGCACAGCACTTAACAGTGATCCAGTTTCACCAGAGCTAGCTGTCAGAGTGAACAGAACCTATGACACTCCTGTTTATATCTGTCAGCCAGGACTCCTTGATTGAACCAGCTTAACAGCCCTAATCAGGGAACTCATAATCTATGATATCCACCTGGCTGACTTTGTTACAATCACTACGGTATACCCACAGTTGTTTTAGGGAGGTAGTTGCACAACTTTGACTCAGTGACAATGGAAGAGTTCCAACTTAGGATGATGCATGACTTGAAGATAAACTTGTGGATGGTGGTATTCCCATGCCACTGCTGCCCTTGTTCTTCTGGGTGGTTGAGGTTGTGGTTTTGGAAAGCACTGCAGAGTGGCATTTGACAAGTTTCTTCAATCTTATTTGTAGGTAATACACTCTTATAATGTGCCAATGACAGAGAAAGTGAAGGATGAAGGTTTTAGATGGCGTGCCAAATGGCTGCTTTGTCCTGTGTGGTGGTAAGCTTCCCAATTGGTTTGAAGCTGCACTCATCCATGCGAGAGGGGACTTTTCCCTCACAATGTGACTTGTGACTAGTAGATGAGAGACAGCACTGAGAAGTCAGGAGATAAGTTTCTTGTTACAGAATTCTGAGTCCTGGACATTGCATCAGCAATAAATTGCACACAGGTTAATTTTCTGGTAAATGGTGAGACACCTCTCCCCACACCAAAATGCCGTAAATAATAATTGTGTTTGAGTGAGGGCAATGATACTGAATGGCAAGACAAGCTATTAGATTCTCTCAAGGCTGGTTTCACAGTCTGGCATGTGTGTGCTGCCACTTTTCAGCTTACACCTGAATACTATCCGGGGTTTGATAAATGTGGATACAGGCAGTTTTTCATAAACACTGGAATTATGATGGGATGCCTTCCACTCAGTAGTACAGAAGTACAGACATTACTTTGCCTCAGTTTTCACAGTGGAGGACAAATAGTACCACTCCTGTTGAAAAGGGCAATCCAGAGGCAGTAAATAAGCTAGAACTTAGAGCAATCAACATCGATAGGGAAAAAATACTAAGCAAACTATTAGGCTTGAGAACAGACAAGTCACCTAGGCCTTATATCCTACATCCTAAGGTATTAAAAGAAGTGCCAGTGGAGACAGTAGGTCCATTTGTTACAAGATTCTAAAATTCTCTGGATATGGGAAAGGTTCCAGTGGATTGCAAAATGGCTAATATAATTCCCTTAATCAAAAAGGGAGGGAGGAAAAATGTGAGAAATTAAAAACCAGTTAGTTTAACATCTATTGTTGGGAAAGTGTTAAAATCAATTATGAACGAAGCAATATCAGGACATTTGGAAAGTCAAAATGCTATCCATCAGAGTCAGCATGGCTTTGTGAAGGCCGAATCATGTTTGATTAATTTTAGATTAGATTACTTACAGTGTGGAAACAGGCCCTTCGGCCCAACAAGTCCACACCGACCCACTGAAGCGCACCCACCCAGACCCATTCCCCTATGTTTACCCCTGCACCTAACACTACAGGCAATTTAGCATAGCCAATTCACCTGACGTGCACATTTTTGGATTGTGGGAGGAAACCGGAGCGCCTGGAGGAAACCCACGCAGACACGGGGAGAATGTGCAAACTCCACACAGTCAGTTGCCTGAGACGGGAATTGAACCCGGGTCTCTGACGCTGTGAGGCAGCAGTGCTAACCACTGTGCCACCATGCCACCCATGAATTTGCTAGAGTTCTTCAAAGATATAACAAGCAAAGTGGATAATGGGGATGCTGTAGATGTAATTTATCTGGATTTCCGGAATGCATTTGAATAAGATGCCACACCAAAGGTTAATTGACAAGGATGGATCATATGGGCTTAAGGGTAATTTATTAGCCTGGATAAATGAAGGACAGAAGGCAGAGAGTCAGGATAATTTTTTTTTTCTGGATGGCAAGATGTAACTACAGGGGTGTCACACGTTTGAACCTTGGGCCCCAGCTTTTTGCAATCTACATTAACGACTTGAATACAGGGATAGAAAGCTTTATAGCCAAATTTACAAATGACACAGAAACAGGCGGGATGGTAAATTGTAATGAGGAAATAAGAATCTTACAAAAAGATATAGGTAAGTTAGGAGAGTGGGCCAAAATGTGGCAGATGGAGTTTAATGTGAGAGGTCATGCATTTGGTTCAAAAAAAGAAAGGCGACCTATGATCTTAATGGGGAGAGACTGCATGGTGCTCTGGTCCAGAGGGATCTAGGTGTACTCATTCATGAGTCACAGAAAACTAGCATGCAGGTACAGCAGATAATAAAAAATCAAATGAAATGTTGACTTTTATAGCTAAAGGAATAAAATATAAAGATAACGAAGTATTGTTTCAACTATACAAGGTATTGTTGAGACTGCACCTGGAGTATTGTGCAGAGTTTGGATCCCCTTATTTGAGGAAAGATGTACTGGCACTGCAGGCAGTTCAGAGGAGGTTCACAAATTGATCCCAGTGTTGAGAGGTTTGTCATATGAAGAGAGAATGAACAGTTTAGGCCTATACTCTCTGGAATTTAGAAGAATGAGGGAGATCAAATTGAGGTATTCAAGATGAGGCATTTTTATCTAATTGGAGGAACCTGGAACACTTATCAATGATTTCAATGCCTATCATCCGACAGAGCAGGCCCAGATAATAGTCCTAAGTAAAGTGCCTGAGAAGGATATCCTACAAACATCTGAATCTCATTCATTGACCAACATTTGTACATGCTGGGCAAGGAAGGAATTAAGTCCCGTTTGACAGCTATATAGTTTTTAGCAGCATTTTCATAGAACTTGCCAACCATCAGGTGCAACTTTGGTGGCAAAGTAAAGAGACATGATGATCAATGATACCATTTCTCTGGGATATCATATAATCTCTGACCTCTGTTCTGACAAATGATCAGAAGAACTCAGGGGAAATTACTTTGTTGATTTATTTATGTGAAAATAAAAGCTTCTGAAGATTCAAACATTTCCTGCATCTCTTTTGATCTTGTCTCTATCCCATCTGCTTACTTGCATCATCATATTCCGCATATGATTGATATTCATGTGTTTTTCTTTCTGATATGCTTGACAGCTGGGAGACTAAACTCCTAACATAAATGCAGCATGGATAAGAAATGCCACTTAATGAAGCGATGGACTATAACATGAAAACTATTCCTTATATTCACACTTTAGATCAAAACATAGGATTATGACATTGATTTATTGGAAACCCAATGCAACAAGTGTAAAGGGAATGCACATTAATTAAAAAAAACTTAATCCTATAGCTTTTAGTAAAAATACATCTGGTTTTAGTGCAACGCCAGTACATGTGTGTGGAGAGTTAAATCAGTAAAGGACTTGTGCTCTGTAATCAAATAACCTCGAGAGATTTTATTTTAATTAATGAGTAAAATAATTAGTTGTCACAACATTAGTACTGTATTTAACCAAAAAACATCAACTGTCGAATGCTGTTAAATATACACTTTGACAAATGATTTATGCTTTGCCAAGAGTTGTGATCAGCAGTTAAAATGTAGACTTATAAAAATTTCAACTGCAGTCATTGATTTAGCAATTAAATTTGGACAAACAAATACACAATTAAGCAAACACATGCATAATTATGCACTCATGAAACACAAACCTACATATACGCAAATACACATATATGAATATACACACCCATATAAATACAGACATACACCTATGCAAGTGGAAACACGTGGATATATACACAACATTTGACAGAATTTTAACATCCAAGTGGAAAAGATCTGATGCACGAGAGGAAATGGAATGTAGGAATCTTGACATGAAACTATTTATCTCTGTCATTTAACTGGTGTTTGGCTAGAGGTGTACAAGAGCCACCACTCCAAGCCTGGTGAATGTGTCTGTCATTTCGATATGTTGAGAGGCAATTAATTGTAAACTTAACCAGAATTCTGGCTTTATCAGCCAGATATTAATGTTTCCTGAGCTGTGTGAAATTCATCAGAATCGATAAGCAAGACCACAACATGGATAGATGGCTCTGTAAAATTGACAGGCTGAAAAGAAACAACTGCCTCCCTAGCCAGATTAAAGGCTATTGCTATCCTGGTTTGTTCTGTGAGTGAACTTTCACTGCTTTACATATGTTTTCCAGCAGTTTTCTGAGAGCCTTTTCTTTATATTTTACAGCTTTTCAGAGCTGTCATCCTTCTGAGCAGCATGGGGACAGCTTATGCTGCTCTATCTTGGATTTCTGATGAGAAAATGAGTAGGAGTACAAACAAGACTAGGGGCATCAGCAAAAGCAGGAGCAATACCAAGAGGAGCCTCAGCCATCATCTTCGGAGTTACATGATTTTGATCAAATAAGGTGAATGTGAAGAAGTGGGACAGACAGACAGAAGATCAACTTTCTCAATATAATGGAGCATCTGGGTATCAGGGACCCCAAACTTTCATTGTGTGCCATTTCTTATCTTCGCAGTCTTCTGGAACATGATCTTTTCTCCCTGTGGACCAGGTGGGCGTGATATGAACATCACCATATCTTGATGTCTTCACCTCCAATTCCTTCTGCAGAAATGCAGGTACATCTCCCAGTTAAAGGCGGCCACTTTCGCTCCAGCTGCTGTTTACATCCACTTTGCTGCTGATGAAGATAGAGCAAAGAGGCTCTTACTTTTTCTGTAGTAATTGGATTCCCACAAGTATAGGAAGTTAGAAACAGCACATAAGGCAATCATAGTTTGTATGCCACAAATGATTCCTGAGCCTTTACTTGCATCATTCCTGCACTGCTGTTAAAAGGCTGTGAGAGTGAAAGACTTGAATTGGAACTGACATAGGGGTTGTGAACACAGCCCAGACTATCACGAAAGCCATCCTTCCATCCTTTGATTCCATCTACACTTCTCATTGTAGTGGAAAGGCAGCCAATCTCATTAGGAACCCCTCTCACCATGGTCAGAATCTCTTCCAACCTCTTCCCTCAGGCATAAGATACAAAAGCTTAAACATACATACCAACATGTTCAAGAACAGCTTCATCTCCGCTGTTATTCGACTTCTGAATGAATAAGACTTTCTCTTTGGCAGGTGTTGTTATGACTGTCACAGAGAGATACCTCTGGCTTTCTGTTGCTCTGGAGTTCCACACTCCCATGGCATCACGGATGGATTGACAACATTTGTGAAATATGACTAAAATGGAAAGGTATGAATTGATAAATCTGATGGGGATGACTGACAGTGTTGGCTGCTTGAAAGCAGATTTCAGATGATGTTTTGAAAAACACAGAATTGCAAGAGGTGTTGATCTGGGGAATATTGTGTGGGGGAATGCTAGAGTAGTCTGTGTGTAGGACTGGCACCTGAAACTGGGATGTCAATCACCTTTCCTCTACTCATGTGCTCATTGAAACCTTTGGGGTTTTGTGTCCAGGTTCAAGGGACCACACTGTTCCTCACTTCATCAGTCACTTGGCTTGGCTTAAAAGGATGGTTATTTTCTCCCACCGGTGAGAAAAAAAATGTTTCTCTGCAAACTTTCACATTCTACATAATGACTTCCAGTGAAATAGCAAAGGGTTTCAGGGTAGGGGCATCCATTCCTCTCATTGTTGTGACCTTGTGAATCTGTCTGCAATGTAGTCATTGTAACCCTATCCAGGAAGAATTTAAATGATAATTCTTCCATCATTTGATGGGTACAATTGTCATCATGGCTGCAGATTTTGATTGATCAGGAAAACTGGAAGCCGATACTAATGCCATGTCTGAGTCAAGCTGTGACATATAAAAGCCGTCTTCTATTACAACTTGAATCCTAACTTGCTGCCCAACTTTCACAGTGGGAGCTGATAAATTCCATTTCAATCCTATCCACATACACGTAGACACATAGCAGATGGATAATAGCTTGCAACTAAAAATACAATGATTATTTTCACATGAAAGAATCAAACCTGTAGAATGACCAGTTGTTTATATTTAAAGTGTACAATTCACATGTCAGGGTTAAGAATTCTGCATATCGAATTTGGTTTATTACACATCAGTTCTGAATAAGAACTATAATTAGATTAGGCAAATGTTATTTGGTATCAAATATCAACACCCTCCCCATCTTGGTTCATTAATATCCTTTAAAGGCGTGTTCTGAATAAGGATCACTGGACCTGGAATGTTAACTCTGATCTCTCTCCACAGATGCTGCCAGACATGCAAACTGTTTCCAGCAATTTCTGTTTTTGCTTTTGGTTTGGTATCCAGCAGCCACAATTCTTTTGCATTTTTGCTATCCTTACTTAGTCTGGCCTACATGTGACCCCAGCCCCACAGCAATATGTTGACTCAAAAGTGCCCTTTGGGGCAATGAGGAATGAGCAATAAAGCCAACCCAGCCAGCAATGCCCACATCCAGTGATTAAATAAAAAAAAATAGGATGTATTTTCCTAGGATTTCTGGGAGAATGTGAAACACCAGCATGCATCCGATGCAGTATGATGTCTACGAATTGTACACTGCAGCCCTGACTATTTTCTGTTTCAATCACAGAGTCATAGAGTTATAGAGTCAGAAAGCATGCAAACAGACCCCTCGGTTGAACCAGTCCATGCCAACCATGTTTCCAAACTAAACTAGTCCCAACTGCCTGCCATATTCATGAACTTATCCAAGTGTCTTTGAAACATTCTAACTGTACCTGCATCCATCACTTCCTCTGGCAGTTCATTCCACACACTAACTAATCTCTATCTAAAAAAAACCCCCTTCATGTCCTTTTCTAAATCTTTTCCCTTTCACCTTATTTATGCCCCTCCTGATTTTATGAACCCCAATAAGGTCATCCCTCAACTTCCTACACACCAGTGAAAAAAACCTCAGCCTATCAAGTCTACTTTTATAACTCAAACCTTCCGATCCCAGCACTAGCCCGGCAAACCTTTCCTGAACCCTAGTGA
The DNA here is from genome assembly GCF_037043375.1 of Chiloscyllium plagiosum. Lineage (NCBI taxonomy): Eukaryota > Metazoa > Chordata > Chondrichthyes > Orectolobiformes > Hemiscylliidae > Chiloscyllium > Chiloscyllium plagiosum. The sequence continues at coordinate 22,445,135 of NW_028270140.1, forward strand.
TTGAGTCAAAAGACTAATTAGTAGAAAATGTAATAGAATAATTTCTAAACTGCATTTTGCAGTCATCTCAGCTCATATCTCTGTAACTGTCGAAATCTCAATGAAAGAACAAATTTCTTGGCAGTCATGCATGTGGTGAGTTTGTTACCTGTTAAAGTAGCTCTTGATGCTTAAATCTCTTCAGTGTTAAGTTGACAACACTGGCTGGGTGTCTACTCACTCATATCCTTTTGTAGCAAGATAGCAGTGCCTCCCATGGACTAACCCATCATCTGCCTTGGCAAGATGCTGTGAGAATCATCAGCAGGGAGCTCGTCAAAACTTCAAGCATGAGAGGGTTGCTGCAGCAGTTCCCACGTGCAGAATAATTTAAAAGCATAAATGTGGCATTATAGCTTTTACAGCTGTAGAGAATCCAATTATGTCCCCGTTTGGAAGTTATTGATTGATAGTTCTATTCGGTGTTTAATAATGATTGCATTTTCCCTAATTTGAAACAGCAAAGCAGTTTTTGGTGTTGTTACAATGAATCAGATTGGAGGAATTTTTGTTTGCTTTATTTTGTTGCCAAATAAATCAGAAATTGACGTTCAATTTAGTTTTGGTTCTATTTATACTTAATATTTTACAACATAACATTACGTCCCATGCACATCTTCATGATACAAAGCATGAATCAGAGTCAAGTGACCCTAAATGGTTGACCTGCAACTTCCACATCTATAAAATCCTCAAAGAGATGTTCATTTACAACCACTTATGGAGATTGGAACTCATTTAATTTAAATAAATAAGAGGATTGGCAGAATAGTAGAAAGAAGGATGTCAGTTGAAAAGTTAATACCTTGCCGTGGGACTTTGAATGATAAAGCATCGCAGTGCAAGCATGTCTAATTTGCAGGCCAGGAGCTCTAGTGGTAATGTTGCCAGATGAAGAAAGACATGAAAGAAGTTGGCAGGAACAATTGGAAGCTCAGTACTGGTGGGATTACAAAGAAGAAATACACATGAAGACTTGGGGGTTACCTGGAATACCAGACAACTCACTCTATGAAGCATGACCTGTGTTGCTTTTCATCCTTGTCTGAATTGCAAATGTACAATGGAAATGAAAATTGACTGTGACCTCACACAGAGTGGGGTGAGTTTTGTTTTAATCTGCCTGAGCATACATACAAGCAATACAGTTAAGGGACTGTTACTTTAATGAGGCACTTTCACAATAGAGGTTTAATCCATCTGTAATCAAAGTACCCTGCAAGTGAAATAAGTGCAGTGTTCAATCAAGAATGATACAAATCTTGGTGAAAAGCAATCTTCACCTTGTCATTGTCATTGAGCACAGTGATCTCTGTGAAGCAGAAGTCATCACAGATGAATTTAAAACTGACAACTAGAGGACACAATTCATGAAGTTAATCCAAGGTATGAACACACTGATCTTCTCACAGCTAGCAGTATATTTACTACACTGTTCTTATATGCAATGCTACCTGCTGGGGATGGATGGGCAAGATTTCAGATGTCTGGTCTCATCATCTACTAATGATGTGCAACATGGTTTGTGCTATGTACATCAAAATAAGGTTCACTATGCTAATGGTCAAACAACTATCCCTGTTTTCACATACAGCATGAACAAATTCTTTTACATTGGTATGCTTGTGAATTCAGGTGAGTGAAAGGTATGAAGTTTTAAGAAAATACTCAAATTCTGTATCATCATGTGACTAGATGTCTTTTAAAAAGAAAATTGATGTTCGTCTCTATCAAAGTCAATTGGACAAATTAGAGACTGTTAATTTCCTACCTGCAGCTGTCCATCATTGTAAAAAGTCAAACCTAGCCCTTGTTAACATTAAGGGCATTCAGTATAATAAGAAGTTCGATGCCAATCATAGATCTTATATCAAGTTAAACCAGTCAAGTTCCATTGACTTGGTGGATGTATTCCTTCAATTAGTCACTGATACAAAACCTCACATATGTTTTGCAGTGTCATAAACCTTTTGAAAATGGCAGTTTATGTGAAAATACTTACAGGTCATGGACCAATATTTTCCATTTGTGCAGAAAATGTGAGGCTGGATTTTTCCAAGAATTGGCTGAGTGTCAATTTTGGGGAGTCTCATGGAGGAGTTTAAATTTTGATTTTATAGTATCATGGAACCCCTATAGTGTGGAAGCAGGCCATTCAGCTCATTGAGTTGACACTGACCCTCCAAAGAGAATCCCACCCAGACACTCCCCTCCTACCTTACTCTTGTAATTCTGCATTTCCCATGACTAACTCATCTAGCCTATACATCTCTGGACACTGTGGCCAATTTAGCATGGCCAATCCATCTAAGCTGCACATTTTTGAACATGGGAGGAAGCCGAAGCACCTGGAGGAAACCTGTGCAGACACTGAAAGAATGTGCAAACTCCACACACAGTTGTTCAGGGGTGGAATTGAACCCTAGTCCTTGGCACTGTGAGGTAGCAGTACTAACCACTGAGCCACCCCAAAAGATTTTGGTCAACATGCATCATCACCAATCGTCTTCATCCTAATATTGTCATCAAGGAACTTATTTGCATATGAACAATGTGAGTCTGGCATGATTCTGAAAAACATCCTACAACTGGGAGAAGAAAGCCAAGCCAGATGGCAAGGTGCTCAACATCTGTATCCTCATTTGTTCCAGAAAGACAATCCTGGCCTTAGCAGGAGAGGGCCATGACTGGTCATATGGTCACACTGAGACCTTCTTGTCTCAAAAATCAAATGAGATTCACAGTCAATTGTTGTCATGCACTCGGGGTCTCGCCAGGAGCTCTGAGATTCAGCTCTGTCAAATCCATAAGATGTGTGTCTGTCCTTATGCCTGAGCTGGCAGCAGCATTATATTGCAAGGGGTTGGGTGTGCCAAAGTATATTTTAGGTAAATCGTAGATGTACCATTTGGTGAGGCTAGTGCTTGTCTAGTGCCAATCTCCATGGATGGGCATGTGAAATTGGTTGTTGCCCATAGAGTGTAAACCTAATGTCCTTCATTACTCAGGTTAGAATAAGGATCACAGTTTAATGTGCACATCACTGCCTCATCTCTGCGGTTATCTGAGGAAGAAATACCCCAGGTCAGTGGCAATCAGAAGACTGCCAGAGACTAGGCACCTGCTGAGAGTGATGGGTAGGAGAGGGTTCTATGATATTAATGATGAAAAAATGTAATTGAAATGCAGAAGCAGACACGAGACTAGCCAAAAGGTTTGTCAGAAGTACTGACCAAATTGACACAAAAGTCGCAAGACGGCATCAGTGTTATTTGTATTATGCTGTCTCTGGCATGCGAGAACTGACTGCCTTCATGGACAAGTTGGTGGCTGCCATTTAAATCTAGGATTCTTCACCTCCTCCCAGTCTGCTGGAGCCTACTGGAGTTCAAGGTGAGGAAGGTGAACTCCCATTAGCTTTGATCATCTCCAAGTTCTTACCTGACCTGTCCATTTAACTGGCTTATCTCCCCACTTTAGCCATGAGGCCCAAGCATACAGCTCAGTCATGCCTTACACATTTGTGCACTGTCCCCCTCTGAAGTCAACATTATTAATTAATCCCCTGCAGCGTCCTTTGTCCTTCTACGTTCTGTTGTCTCCCAGCCTTATATTATGAGTTGCCCCTTTCACAATTATTTGCTTTGCATCCCAGCTTGCTGCCTCCAATCCATACAATTAATTTCCTCAACATTCACAGTATTCCAAACAAAAACTGACCCTTGTTAGCTACCCCTTGATTTTCAGTGAACGGTAACCCTGGACTGACTGCAGCTCACCCCCTCAGAAAAACTCAGAAAGTCTGATGAGGGACCAGACCCCTGATGGATTTATCCCTGATTGATTTACTGCGAATTCTCAATCTGGTTGAACTGCACTTCATAATCTGTAACTTACTTCTCACCTTAGAGAAACAGACATCTTGCCCCTGATGCCCAAAGTGGCCAAGTGACGATGTTCAAGACCCTGGACTGAGGTTGGATGATGAGCTTGATACACTGTGCTGGTGCTGCCTGACTGAAAGCAGACCCCATAGATTTTATTGAGGACTAGTCCCTTTCGCCTTTTAGATATGGCTGTTTGGTTGAAGCACATGCCACATAAGCTGCTGGAAAATGCTGCAGGCATGATATTGATGGAGCACAGTGCAGTACAGCACATGTCTACCTCCTTGACTAAATGCTGCTGACATTCATGACAAGCTGCCTGGCTTTGTGTTTGCACGAAAGGGCAAGAAGGGCTGAAAGCCTTTAAGGTGTCAAGGTAAGGTAAAGTGTGTCAGAGATGTTGTGAGCATCCAAATATGTGCAAAGTGAGTGAGCACTAAAAGGTCAAGCCAAGAGAACTGAGATTCAACTCTGTCTAATCCTTGAGATGAGTGTCTGTCCTTACGCCTGACCTGGCAGCAGCATTACATTGAAAGGTGCTGTGTGTGCCAAAGTGCAGTACACATAGCTGTGTATACCAAAGTGCAATATACCTAAATTAGAGATGTACCATTTGTGAGGCTAGTGCTTGTCCAGTGCCATGGATGGGCATGTAAAGTTGGTTGTTGCCCTTGGCATGTAAACCTAAGACATTGAGGTTTACATTGAGGTTTACTGCTGTCCAAGATGGAGGCCCAGCAGAGCAAGTAATGAGTTGGGGCCTTCAGGTACCATTCTGACATTTATGTTGCAAATTAATGCCATTTTGCTTCTCTCCAGCCCATGGAAGAATAGGAATCTGCAAACAAAGATTAGGTACTAATGACTAAGCACTAGACATGATTAGGTACTAATGAGATACGATTCCTTGCAAATAGACCTTCTATTGATCGCTAACAAGATCCTCATCTCTCCATTCAAACTTTAATTTTTTTCAAACCGGCCATATTTTTAAACCTGACCTGCCATTGATCATGTTGCTCAGGGGCTGGGAAAATTCCTCCCATACTTCCTGCTGTATGCTTTGGAGAATTCAGATTCTTTCTGATTTCATAACCATTGCAGATATTCCAAAATTGAAATTTAACTTCAGAGAGGAGCCACTGGAAGTCCTGAGGCACATAAGTGCACAGACATTGTCTGTAAAGTTTAAAGTTTTCATTGGCTTTTTCCACTACGAGGGGGCCTTTGTGGAAGTTTCCAATTGAGACCGCTGTGCGTTTGGTCAGAAATGTAGGAATTAGCTGTTTGTCAATCCAGAAAATAATATTCTAGTTAATGATGAGCACCTCTTTCTTAATGCACAAAATTATCTACCCCTAACCCAAATGTTCAAAACCAAACCAGGTGGCCCAGTAGTTAGCGCTGCTGCCTCACAGTGCTAGCGACCTTGTACAATTCCAGCCTTGGGCAACTGTCTGTATGGAGTTTGCACGTTCTCCCCGTGTCTGTGCGGATTTTGTCTGGGTGCTTCAGGTTTCCTCCCACAGTCCAAAGATGTGCAGAGTAGATGGATTGGCCATGCTAAATTGCCCATTGTGTCTAGGGATATGTAGGTAATGTGGATTGCCACAGGGAAATAGGGTAGGAAAAAGCCATAGTATAGGGGAGTGGGTTTGGGTGGGATGCTCTTTGGAGAGTCAGTGTGGACTTGTTGGGCTGAACTGTAGGGGTCAATTCTATTCACACCTCTCTGCCAACCTGACCCACTTCTCTATGTTACTACTGACCTAACCCTTTTCCACTACCTCATCATTGACCTGACCCAACTACTGAGTGACTCCCACTCAGTCATCCATTCACTTATCTACCTGCTCAAGCATTGGCTCACTCACCCAGTCACTCATTCTTTGTGTTCTATCTTCATTTGCCATTTCCTAGGCCATTTGTCTTCCATGGGGATGGCTTACATTGATCGGGATTAGAAGTCACATCTGGCAAAAATCACAAAGGGTCAGGCCATAGAAATTATTGATGATATAACACACATTGCATTGATTGCTGACTGGAAAGTCTGGATCACATGTATGCAAAGATTTGGTCACTAATGTCATGCTTTCCCAGATAAATGCAAGAATTTCACAAAGGTCACATTTTCTGAACGGGTACTTTCAGCAGTAAAATGACTTGAAGATGTTGAAATATTGAACATGCTTTTCAGGTAGAGAGATGCGTAATAGATTTTTATATTGGATAAAATTTTCTTTTCAGTATATTACACAGCAACATGATTCCACAGTTTCTAGCTACAATCTGTTTGTTTGGTTTCCTCTAACTGGGATAGTTTATGTTGATGTGCATGGCGAGCTGTTGCAGGTATTTACATGGAAGTAACACACAGGCTGGAGACTCAATAATGTTGTATGTTTTAAATATTTCATAGCGACATCGAGATGACACTAGATCCTATTTTTGCTTCATCTGCATCTATTTTACTTGTGTCAGCCTCAAAACCTTTTGGGTATTCTAGCAACATGTGCAAGGGTGGCAAACTGAACCAGGCATGAGCTGCTGAAATGGGCAGCTCTCAAAATAAAAGTTTATAAATGGAAATAATCAAAAGATTTCAAGGCATGGGGCTGTGAATATTTTCTTTGGCAGCTTGTGGATTGCCTTTGGGAATCAGTTTCATTGACACACTATCTTGAAAAAAATATGATTTGAAGATGCCGGTGTTGGACTGGGGTGTACAAAGTTAAAAATCACACAACACCAGGTTATAGTCCAACAGGTTTAGTTGGAAGCACACTAGCTTTCGGAGCGACGCTCCTTCATCAGGTGATTGTGGAGGGCACAATCGTAACACAGAATTTATAGTAAAAATTTGCAGTGTGATGAAACTGAAATTAAACATTGAAAAATTGATTGTCTGTTAAGCCTTTCATCTGTTAGAATACAGTGACAGTTTCACTTCTTTCATGTGTAAATCACAAAATCCTTTTTTTTAAAGTTGCATTCTCGGGTTAGCTGTTAACAATGGTGATAGCTAGACAATATGTTGAAGGTGTTAGCTCCCTGTGTTCTCTGTCGTTCCTAAAGCTAGTGTGCTTCCAATTAAACCTGTTGGACTATAACCTGGTGTTGTGCGATTTTTAACTTTGAAAAAAATATTTTGGTATTTTCTACACGTGTCTGCCTTGTGTTATGTCATTAATGAAGGGCAACAGGTATTTGTTACTGGTAATTAATGGGCAGCACAGTGGCTCAGTGGATGGCACGGCTGTCTCACAGCACCAGGGACCCAAGTTCAATTTCACTCTCAAGCAACTGCCTGCGTGGAATTGGAGCATTCTCACTGTATCTGTGTGGATTTCCTCAGGGTGCTCTGATTTACTCCCACAATCCAAAGATGTGCAGGTTAATTGGATTGTCCATGCTAAATTGTCCAGTAGTGCCCAGGGACATGCTGCCTCGGCGAAATAGCCATGGGAAATGTAGGGGTACAGACCAGGGATGTTCTTCAGAGGGTCAGTGTGAATTCAGCTGAATGGCCTGCTTCTACACTGAAGGGATTTTATTATAATTCTCACCAGTTCATTCTATATTTTATCAAACGTGGTCAGTATATTTTTCTCCATCCTTTGCTGTAGTGATATCCATTTGAAATCTTTCATCACTGATACATCGCTGACGTATTTCCCAGTGCTCTCTCACATTCTTAAAACTCTGTTCAAGTTTGAATATTCCATACCACCAAACTCACAGTATTTATTTCTCCCAAATAAATTCTGCAAATATTCCATTGGGATTTTTCTTTGAGATCCAAGTTTTATCTGCTATGCTTCAGAATCATGGCTGATAAATATTAAATTTTGCAAGGTTACCTGTTCTGTCATCTGAAGATTATTCTGCTAAAAGATTCACATATACATGCATAGTGTTCCCAATCAATGCTCTGCAAAGTGAAATTCATTCATTGTCATTTGGACACTTTAGTACTTGAGCCAACATTTCAAACAAGATTTTTTTTTAAAAATCTCCATCCTCAATAAATTTATGCAATAAGCAAAGATTCTTTAGTAAATCAAAACATAGAGTAAGACTAAACACATAGTCTAAACTGATATATCCTTTTCTCATCACATACCTGAAGTTCTTTATCCAGTTCATACTGCTCTGTTCTTTGGATGTTCTCTATCATTATCTCTTTCCTCCCTTGCTAAACTCTCTCTCTGAAGTTCATCTTCAAAATTTCACATTTCTCCTTCTTATTAAAGTATTTATGATTTCCTTTTTGCATTTGAGTGCCTTTTTCCCCATTTCCAGCTGTTTCATTTGAAACAGAATAACAACAAATTTAAAATAATTGTTATTTGCTTTAAAATTTCTTCCTTCCAATTTCAAATACTGACAGCACCTCAATTACATCAGATTTCTTTTCCAAGCTTTTGTTTAACTCCAACTTTTCTGCTAATGCTATTAACTTCGCCTCACTTCTATTCTTTGAAAATTACTCATGGATAAATCTTTCCTCTCCAGAATAGTTTGAGCAATTAACAAAGCCATCTGCTTTTCAGTAAGCATCTTAATTTCATCAGGAAACTCCTATTAGCAATAACTTCAGCTCGTCCTCGCATTCATTTTGTCAGTGCATTTGTCATCCTGGATAATCCCTTGAATGAAGCTCCAATCTCAAAAGAGATTGCCAAATTCATGTTATGATACTAGAAGAGCCTACTAAATTTGTATTAAGATCTGGTTTAGAGTGAGAACATTTTTTTAAAAAAAGTAAGTGATATTTGAGATCCCAGGCATACTAAGTGAATCAAGCCACAAGATCGCATGGTTTTGAACAAACAAAATCAACTTTCCTTCACATGATTAACATTCTAACATTCAGAATTAACATGAGATAAATACAGATAAACTGACAAACTGTGGGTCAAACACACCAGAGACCACATGAAATCTAAGTGCGGTCAAAACAGATCCTATAAATTTCTCAGCAAATGATCCAGATGTTAGTGGCTCTGAGTCAACAAATCTCACTAAAACTTTGCCTCCTTCTCAAAGGATATCAAAGCTTTGCTTTTGACGATTTATCCCTGAATTTCCTCAAAGGTTACCCTAATTTCGACTATATCAAAGATTGAACCTCTCTTCGTGTCTCATTCAGTTTTTTCCTTGGGGTATGTTCCACCGGATTCTCAAATCTCCAACTCAGCACTTACTGATAGCATAATTTCAATATTTCTTTTTTGTAGACAGCTAACTTCACTAAACTGGCACTGCCCCTCTCTTTCTCTGAGCTCCAGTCTCCAAGCTGCACTGAGTTATAAATGCTGCTTCTAGGCTTTCTTGAACACCAGTTCTCAATTGCACCAAATGGGTGCTGGGTATTCAATGAGTCCTAGCTTCTCAGAATTAAGAAGCATTGAGGTGTGGCAGACACCTTCTTTGCTTGGCTACAGCTGACCTTTGAAATGCTGTTCATACACAGTTAACTGTTCTGGGTGACAGGATCAAACAAGTTCTAGATCATCCTGCATTTCAATATACAAATTGCTATTGTACATACCACAAATAGACTCAACATTTTTTTTAATCATTGATCTCACAAAGAACTTGCATACTCCAGTAACAAATGCTACTAAGCTATAATTTTGACATTTTTGTTGCAATGTTAAATAGCCTACACCAGAAATCTAAGAAATCTCTTGAATGTTAGCTGCTGAATGTGGAATTCCTATTGACGATTATTTTCATGATGAACTCTGAGATATGGTTATGCATGTATCTGTTGCAGAATTTGATGACAGAACTGAAAGCTATCTGTAAATGGTAATTTTTGTTTGGGGTAACACACATTGTATAAAAAAAATTCACATTTAGTTCCATCCTACATTGTTCCTGCCAGTTTGCAATTCCGGAAGTTCATTGAGCATTAAAATGATGTGATCTTTCTTTTATACTCTGCTATAATTGGAAAATAGTCAAATGCTCTCTTTTTAAATTTGGGGAGGTTGCTTGTACAAAAGAGTAATGATCTCAACAGAATTTCCTGGAGAGGACATCTTGAGGAGAGAACACTTTCAAAGGCATCCAGTAAAATACTGAATAATCTTTCTTATTAGATGTTTAACCTGGGTCTTGGTTGTAATCTGAGGTAGACATAAAATATTCCACATCAATATTCCAAAGAAAGACGGATGATTTAGCCAAAGTGTCCTGGCCAATATATGTCTCCCAGTTAGTATTAATAAAGGAACAGGTCATTGGTCATCCTCCTGCCTTATTGTGAAAGATTGCAGTGTTCAAATTGGCTGCAATTCTCCACATTTCAAAAGTACTTCACTTGCTATAAACTTGATTTGAGCTAAAAATACCCATCTAATGGATCAAGATTTTCTAATTTTGTCCTGAAAAAAGGCAACATTAATATTTTTTTTGAGGGACTCATTAATTTTGATTTTTTGCTCCTGTGGAATAATATTGAAATTGACAGTGTTGAAGCCAAGAAAGGTCAACATATTATATTTATAAAACAAGTATGTTTTTTTAATTAAAACTCACGCTGTGGATACTGTACATGTGATACATACTTGCCAATTATTAAATACTTCTCCTCTGGTTCTCTGGCTGAAGGCAGATCTTTGGCAACTATTCCCTTAATGAAGGCATTTTTATTGTTTTTTTTTTGGTTACAGGTGGGGTGAAGATAGTTTCTGATGAACCTGTTCGAAGATGTTATTACACATCTCTGCACCAAGTAGAATTTGAACCTTGGCCTCATAGCTCAGAGATAGAGACGCTAAGACTGTGCCACAAGTGTCTCTAGCAGACAGACTGAATGAGCAGTCCCTGGACCTACCTAGCTGAAATAGGGTTGAATCCTATGTGAGCAATATTGATCTGTTAATGCACACACTGTTTAACCAACTGAGTTACTAGCACTCACCCCCCACCATCCCCCCTCCCACCCCCCCCCCCCCACCCCCATGAAACAAAAGGTGCATTTACATGTTACACAGCTAAAGTTTACAGACTTGCCATGGTTCTATAATAAATGAATTCTCAATAAAGTGAATGTACATGGTTATCAATTGCAATGTGAAATTCACAAAGTACTCATCAAATTTATGAGAATCTTACAGGTGCAAAAATCGAAACTGACAGCTCACCCACAAACAATGGCAATTGAATTGCTATTCTGGGCACTGATCCAGATCAGATAAAAAAAAAAGCATGATTTGATGAGAAACCACATGCTCATCAAATAAACAAAGTGTACAGCAAATGAGCAGTGATTTCTGAAATCTGCAATCATAGCCTAAAGATGGTATTTGTCTTCTGTATTCAAAAGACAAAAAGCAGTATTGCAAATTACTCTTACTATTGAAATAATTACTACTTACTTTTCACATCCCTTTGTTAATCACAGCTTGTTAATTGAGGTACTTTTTTTTAGATGAAAATGTGCTTCGTTGTTCAGATTTTTTTCATTGACATCAGGCATATCTTCATTCTGTCAAGGACATATTTAAGATCCACAACAGGCTATAGTTGATGCCAATGATTTCGAAAACCTTTATTATTTCTATTATTCTATCAATGCTTAGAAAGTACAGTAATCAGCTGTTTAAATTATATCATCAGTTGATTTAGTCACAGTTATGTCCGGAAAGGACATTGATAGTGGGAAGTGAGAAGCTTGGCAAAGCTAGCAGATCTCAAAATTCATCCATGTAACTAACACAAAAGAAAATGATTATTTTACCTCTTTAGTTTGATTTATTGCTTCATGCAATGGAAGATTGTCACCTTTTAAAAAATATTGTAATAAAAACTGAATTCATTTCAAATTGACATAAAAATCTTGCTGTCCCACAAAGTTTCATGTATACTGTTATAAGGAGTGAAAAGGAAAATTGTTTTATTTGATGCTAACCTTGCACAGATGGTGCATGAGAAATATTAAAATGATATGGACTCAACCCATCTGAGGCCATAAGAACCACAAGAATTAGAAACAGTAGAAGATTATTTGGCTTTCTGAGCCCACTCTGCCTTTCAATAAAATCATGTAATATGACTTTAACTTCACTTTCTTATCACCTTCCTATAATCCTTTGCTCCCTTATCGATCAAATAAAGCTATTTAACTGAAAAATGACCATATCCAAGACCCTGGGTCCACTGTTCTTGGGGGAATGGAATTCTACAGATTAACCCTCTAGAAAAAAAAATCTCCTATCTCAGCCATAGAGTCAAAGAGATGTACAGCATGGAAGCAAATCCTTCAGTCCAACATATCCATGCCGACTAGATATCCTAATTTAATTTAGTCCCATTTGCCAGCACTTGGCCCATATCCCTCTAAACCCTTCCTATTCATATACCCATCCATGTGCCTTTTAAATGTTGCAATTGTACTAACCTCCACCACTTCCTCTGGCAGCTCATTCCATATATGCACTATGCTCTGCGTGAAAAAGTTGCCCTTTAGATCCCTTTTAAATCTTTCCCCTCTCGCCCTAAACCTATGCCTTCTGGTTCTGGACTCCCTGATCCAGGGAAAATACCATGCATATTTACTCTATCCATGCTCCTCATGATTTTATAAACCTCTATAAGGTCACACCTTTCCTCCGACACTCCAGGAAAAACAGCCACAGCTTATTCAGCCTCTCCCTGTAACTCAAACTCTCCAACCCTGGCAACATCCTGGTAAATACAGTCATAGAGATGTACAGCATGAAAACAGACCTTTCGGTCCAACTTGTCCATGCCGACCAGATATCCCAACCTAATCTATTCCCATTTGCCAGCCCTTGGCCCATATCGCTCTAAACTCTTCCTGCTCATATACCCATTCAGATGCCTTTTAAATGTTTGAATTGTACCAGCCTCCACTACTTCCTCGGGCAGCTCATCCCACACATGCACCACCCCCTGTGTGAAAAAGTTATCCTTTCGATCTCTTTTATATCTTACCCTTCTCATCCTAAACCTATGCCCTCTAGTTCTGGACTTCCCCACCCCATCGAAAAGACCATGTCTATTTATCCTATCCACACCCCTCATGATTTTATAAACCTCTATAAGGTCATGATTTGGAGGTGCCAGTTTTGGACTGGGGTGTACAAAGTTAAAAATCACACAACAGCAGATTATAGTCCACACGTTTACTTGGAAGCATTAGCTATCTGTCTCATTCTTGGACACATGCATCTCCTTCAAGGATGGACACCTCAGCATTACACTCTACCGCAAACCCACAGACAACTTCACAATGCTACTCTTCTCCAGCTTCCACCCAAAACATATTAAAACAGCCATCCCCTATGGACAAGCCCTACATGAACACCGGATCTGCTCAGATGAGGAGGAATGTGATGGGCACCTGGAAGTACTCAGGGATGCCCTCACAAGAATGGGTTACGATGCTCAACTCATCGACCGCCAGTTCCGATGTGCCACAGCAAGGAACTGTAATGACCTCCTCAAGAGACAGACACATGCTGCAACCGACAGGGTACCCTTCGTTTTCAGTACTTCCCAGGAGCTGAAAAACTACGCCATGTTTTTCGTGACCTGCAGCACATTATCAATGAGGATAAGCACTTCGCCAAGACCTTCCCCACACCTCCACTACTTGCCTTTAAACAACCGCCAAACCTCAAACAGATCATTGTTCGTAGCAAGCTACCCGGCTCTCAGGACAACTCCATACAACCCTGTCATGGTAGGCGCTGCAAGACATGTCAGAGTGTGGACATGGATACATTACACGTGGGGACACCTCTCACCTTGTACGTGGCAGGTACTCATGTGACTCAGCCAATGTTGTCTATCTTATACGTTGCAGGCAAGGATGCCCTGAGGCATGGTACATTGGGGAAACCGAGCAAAGGCTACGACAACGGATGAATGGGCACCACACAACAATCAACAGACAGGAGGTCCCTCCCAGTTGGGGGAACACTTCAGCAGTCCAGGACATTCGACCTCGGACTTTCGAGTGACCATCCTCCAAGGCAGACTTTGGGACAGGCAGCAGTGAAAAGTGGCCGAGCAGAGGCTGATAGCTAAGTTCCATACCCATAGGGAGGACCTCAACCAGGATCTTGGGGTCATGTCACATTACAGGTGACCACCCTTGCATTATACACACACACAGACACTCCTACACACATACACACACACACACACTCCTATACACACACATACACACAGACACACATATACACAGACACACACACACACAGGCACTCACACACACCCTTATAGACACACACACTCCCACAACCACACAGGCATCCTCTCAGAGACTTAGACCACTCTACACTCATGCACAGCACACACATATACACTCTCTCTCACAGACACTCACAACCCCCTACCCCAGACATGCATACACACCCCCATAATCACACATCCACCCCCTCACAGACTTAAGATACTCTACACTCACTACACACATATACACTCTCTCTCACACTCACAACCCCCAACCCAGTCAGATGCACACATAAGGACAGACACAAAGACCCACATGCACACATATATTTTGTGGGGTGAATTTGTACTTGCAGAGTTACATTGTACTTTGCTCAAAAACTGCATGAATTCATGTAAAACTCTGCTATCTCACTTTTTAGATTAGAATCAATCTAAACATCATGGCATAGACAGAGAACACAGGGGGCTAACACCTTCAGCATATTGTCTAGCTATCACCCATTGTTACAGCTAACCCGAGAATGCAATTTTTACAAAAAGGTTTTGTGATTTACACATGAAAGAAGTGAAACTATCATGGTATTCGAACAGATGAAAGACTCAACAGACAATCAAGGTATTTTTCAATGTATAATTTCAGTTACATCACACTGTAAATTTTTGCTATAAATTCTGTGCCTTAAAATTGTGTCCTCCACTATCACCTGATGAAGGAGCAGCGCTCCAAAAGCTAGTGTGCTTCCAATTAAACCCGTTGGACTATAACCTGGTGTTATGTGATTTTTAACTTTGTACACCCCAGTCCAACACCGGCATCTCCAAATCATGACAAAAAAAGGAAGCTTATCATAATTGTCAGCAGGTCTCAGTCAAATTAAGTGAGATAGTTTTTGCTCAGGGGCTCTTGACACAATAAGTCAAGGGCAGCCTCCAACACTAGTCCAGAGCTTGAAATCAGTCTGTTAGTAACTTGGGTGGTCAGAGTCTCCACATAAAGCAGCACACTGTCTTCAATCCATCAATCTCTGCAATAATCTCCTTTTAAATGATGTACTGCTTTTCTGTTCTTGCTAGATTCAGCAAGTTCACATTTTCCAACATTATACACATTGCCAATTTTTGACCACTCAGTTCCATACCTAAATTCTCTTGTGAACTCCATATATCCTCTGCACAATTTACTTTCCTACCTACCTTTGTGCAACCAGCAAATTTTGCTGCTACACATTGTCTTTTCATCAAGTCATTGATATAAATTAGAAATAATTGAGGCTCCAGTACTTATCCATATGGTACTCCATTTGTAACAGATTGACAATCTTAAAATAATCAATTTATCTGTACTTTCTATTTCCTGTTAGCTGACCAATCCTTTATCCATACTAATGTGTCATCATTATCCTTACTAATGATAATAATTCTTTGTGTAGTATCCTTTGGTATAATGATCGAAACATAATGTTCTGACATTGCCATACAATTTGGATCCAGGAATAATATTACTACTGACTCAGCATCTAGAGCAAGTCGTTACTGTCTCAGGAAATGGCGTTGACAATTTTGGACTGAAATAAAGGTAGGGATCCTGTGAAATTCCCTATTACATAAGACAGTGGAGACCAAGTCACTGAATATATTTAAGGAAGAAATAGATAAATTTATAGATGCTAAAGCCATTAATGGGCATGGGAAGAGAGTAGAAATATGGCATAGACATAGAGGATCAACACTGGTCTAATTGAAAGGCTTTGTGGCTTTAACAGGCTGGATGTCTACTCTGGCTGCTCTTTCGTATGTTTCTATTTGGCACCTTGTTGAAGGGTTTTGAAAGCATGACTACATCATTGCAAGTTTATTATTACCTACCTTTTGACTTTTTCAAAAAACTCTACTTAATTAATCAAATATGATTTAGCTTTTACAAAACAATATTAATTTTGCCTGATTGCATTATAATTTTCCAAATGAATTGTTATTACCTCCTCATTCATGGATTCTATATTCCTTTTGGCAGACATTAGGTTAACTTGCTTATGGTTTCCTGCTTTCTGTCATTTCCTTTCTTAAGTAGCCATTATTTTAGCAACTTATCAATTGCTAGGACATTTCCAGAAGCTACAGAATTTTGGAAGATGACAACCAATGCACCTATTATCTCTTTAGCCACTCTTTCAAGCTCCAGAGCACCAAGTCCACAGAATTTGTTCACTCTTAATTCTAACAGTTTTGCATTTTCACAGTCATTATGCTTTTTAAAATATTCCTCCCCCACATTTGCCTCTTGATTTTCAAGTTTTTCTTCATTTTTTTTTAAAGTCTTCTACGATGAAAACTGTTACAATTTACCTGTTCAGCATTTTAAATGTTGCCTTATTGATTCCCTAGACTCACTTGCTAAGGGACCAATGCTCATTTTAGTTACTCTTTTCCTTCTTTAAATGCTTGTGAAAATAATCTATTGTTAAATGTTCTAGCTTGCTTTGTTTCCAATATGAGATCCTCCTTTGATTGTGATGCATCTGAAAAAGATGTATCAGGAATTCTGGCAACTACTAATTTTTGAATTGATTTTGATTGTAAAATACCAAATACTGACAATGTTGTCAGCAGGTTTGCCGAGGAGCTGTATAATTCTACTAAATTTTGGTACACAATTGGTCCTGGATGTAAAGTAATTCTCAATGCTCTAACAACATTACCACAGGTATCTGCCTTTTCTATTCGGTTCTGTCATTTTAAAATATTATTTGCTACATGACTTATGGGATAACAAAGTATATCCACTTGCTCTCTGGGCTTCCTTATAATTCTGAAGCAATTCTTTACAACATGATTTTTCTCTTCCCTGTAGTCCAGTTTGATTCTCTGCCTGAAAGAGTTGTGATTTTAAACTTGTTTGGAAATTTAATATCTTTCTCCATTGTTAGTGGATTTAACTGCTCTTATTTTAATCATTTACTTGCAAACATTTGCAGAAATTTTAACACTTTCGCTGACTTATCTGATTTTACTGATCAGAGTTTCAAATCATAAAATCACTTTGATTGTATTAAATGTTGTCTTATTTAGCAAATTTTAAAAATATTGTTTTTCTTCAACAACAATGAGAAATTGTTAATGACGTTTTATCATTAAGAAGCATCACTGTTTTGATGAATGCTTTTAACTTCTCTTTTATTTCCCTTTTGAGAAAATTTCTTGAATTTCTGTTAATTTCAATTGGGAAACTTCTAACTATCTCAGAATTATACCACTGTTTGTGCTAAAAAGTTATTTTTAGTTATTTAAAGATTGTTGAAATGCAAGACCCATTCACTTTCCCCTCAAAATGATATTTCCACCATATTTCCCTTCTTAAATGGTTTATGCCCATTTATGAGCATGAATAATTTGTGTCCTTCCTGCCTCTTCAAGATCTTAATATTATTTTAGGTGATAAAATTGGAACCATGCTGTTGCTGCGTGTTTGAGAAAATTTTTGATTTGATAATAAAAAGTAAACTTTTTCTCAAAATACTGATCTGTAATAAAATCACTCATTAGTTAAATTATACTGCCATTTTAATGAGTTCCTTATCAATGATCTTTCTCTCAATTTTTTTCTGTAGTTTATCCTGGTAATTTTGGATGATCATAACGATGTTTGTTTAGTGACTTAGATCTTTCAGCATATCATAAGAATTTTCACTACTCCTCTAAAGGGCTTAAATTACTTTGGGTACCCGATCCACTGTTTCACTGGCTTATGATTCAGATTTTTCACCTTGTAGTGTGTTCAGTTTCACAACCATTTCTCTTTGCTATAAAGAAAATTAACTGCTTTCACTTCTAAAGGCAAACTTAGTACTGTTTTAATTGTTGCTGTTTTTTAACAGCTGCTGCTGCATTCACAAAAAGGAACCTTTGAGCTGCTGAATACTTAAAGATCTTCTGACGTTTTTTATTCTCCTTGGATGGCTATGGCTTTTGCAAAAGTAAAGATTTTTTTGGATGATCACCACTGTTATCTGCAGCAGGGGTGCCTATTGCTATGACATTGAATGCTAGCAATGTGATAATGATGTGACTGAGAAGCCTTGAGCAGATTCAATGCTACCAAATCATTCATATTAATATTAGTTTTAACTTAACTGCTACCATGTAGGAAAGGATACCCACTAAAAACCTTCAGGGGAAGATAGGTTTATTCTTGATAATCAGTTAAGCGTTCTCACATAATACTTCATAGCTAGTTACATTACATCTGGGAAACAATAGCCTTTCCTGAGACAAGAGACTCAATTTCGGAGTGAGTGCACGTAACCCTTAGCTAAATTGACTTAGCACGAGAATAATTGGTGCTATATCACTTATCTTAGAACAAACACATGGGTAAGCTGCTCCCTAGAGCAGTCCTTTAAATCCGATGGGTGAAGCTCCTCTTATGATGTTAGTTAGCCTTTACAAGTACTAACAACATGAACTGCTTGTAGTAGGCAGGAGAATGGCTGGACTTAAGTTAACACAAACTTTCCTTGTAAACTGATAGTCCTTTCTAAGCAACGGTTCTTTCTTTAGTTATATACTGTGGGATAGCTGGTGAACTATCAATCTTTGTTTTTTTTCTTTTTTCTTTTCTTTCTTTTTTTTCTCATTCCCCCACACTACCACCTAACTGCGGTAGTGCTTATTTTTTCCCCAGCACCCATGTTGTGTGTGTGCAGGTGTGGGACACAGTGAAAGACACAAGATGCACAAATCTTTATTCAAATTTCCACCAGCAGGAAGAAAGGAAACGCCCGAGTGGCCAGTGACAAGCAGTGCCCTTCACATCAAAGGGCAATGCTGCGTGATCAGGGAGTGAAGGGGAGGGCAGGGATTAAATCAAAATAGAATTAGAGGGGGAAATAATGCTCTCCACTCCCTGCGGCGCTCACCTCTCTGTGAACAACTCCAGGGTGTTGGTGGAGACCGCGTGCTCCTTCACTATCAATCTTTGTCACTGTTTTGGAGAGATTTGTGATTGGAGGGAATGCAAATGATTTTAAAGAGCAGCTATGTGACATACTTGCTGGATTAAGAAGTGGCAGCAGACCAAAATATTACATAGTAAAAAAGCAAAAACAATATAATGGAATAATCATGAGCAAAGGAAATATTGTCCATTGGGTTGATTGTGATTTTGATCACTAACTCAGCATTGTTAAGATACTAAACTTTAATTTATTATTAAAATCCTCCATTAAACTCCAGAACAATTCCTACTTTGAATGAATGTTGCAATAAAATAGTGGTTCGCAGAGTGGTTTAATCTCTGTGATAGTGCCTTTGAGAAATCCACTCATGCTTCATAATTATACTTCTGCTGAGTAGTTTTCATTTCTAGGGAAAAAAAGGAAAAGAAATGCAGATTCTCAAAGTGTATTTGGACACTTCAACATGCCATTTTTTTTTTGTAAAGCCAGCCAGTGAAGTTAATATATAGACTCCATGGTAACACAGTTAAAAGCATATGTTGCAGCCACCTCTCTGCTTAGAGGAGTGCCTTCTGAGACCAGAAATAACATTCCTGATTGGTCACAAGTACAATAATGATTTATCATTTCAGTCACAGTGGAATGTTATTTTCGGAATCCTAGATCTAACTGCACACTTAGGACTCTAGCCTTGCTTCAATCATAGCTTATAGGGCAGTAAGGTCATTGCAACAACAGATTCACAGCCTCCATGTAATCTCAGTCCTATTTTTAACTATCATTACATAGTTTCACTTTATTGGCACGGTAGTGTTTTGTGATTTATGTCAGTGTCTGAACAGAAATTACAGCTCACCATTTTTCCCCCCAGATGTGATGTATTTAACCCTTCAGAATCTGCAGTTTTATGAGTTATAGACTTATAACATCATAACTGTTTCATAGGACGTCTTTAATAGCTGCCACAAACTAAAGTGAAAGCAAGTTCAGAGGTGGAGATTGCATGACTACGCAAGCCAATTGGAGTAGAAGGAGCAAATACATTTCACCAAATATTCTTCTTCACAGGGAAAAAAAAACAAAATGATGTACACATTAACATTAGCAGTTGCAAATTACCCAAGTTATTCAATATCTCTGCTATGTAAAGAAAATTATAATGTATTGCAAAACCGCATGCTAATTCTATTTCATCTCAACTTAATCCATCTCCACACATATATTTCATCCATTATCTCTAAAGTATTTAGGTCTTTCACTGTCATGTGAGAGAGTTTATTAGTTTACCTCTGATATCCCTGTGTTATGTTCTCTCCCCAAGAGAAGGTCTTCCCATGGTTGAGCAGAGCAAGACTCTTGACTTTCAGATTCACTGTCTCTGCTTGGTTCATGACTTCCAGAGCATATCACACTGTTGTTGCTGTATTTTGGATGTGACTGAAAGCTGCTTCTTTTTCTGTGTCTCAAAAGCATTGCACATCCTTAGCAGTGAGCTTGAATACAGGCTCATATTTTGATAACAAATTAGTCAAGAACATTTTTAAAAAGGTCACAAATTCAACAATTCATTACACTGATTTTGCATTTGTTGATGACTGCATCTTTAATACAGCTGTTAATTTGTCAGGGCTGGGCAAAGTCCTTTAACTACCAGGACATGAACTCCAGCATATTCAATGGCTGTCTTTTTACTCATTCAGCTTCACAGAATTCCTGCAGTGTGGGAGCGGGCCATTGGGCCCATCAAGTCAACAGTGACTTTCTGAAAAGCATCCCACATAGAAACACCCCCACCTGTAGCCCTACATTCTCCATGGCTAATACATCTAGCCTGCACATCTCTGGACATTATGGGCAATCTAGCTTAGCCAAGCCACCTAACCTCTACGTTTTTGGACAGCGGTAGGAAACCAGAGCACCTGGGGAAATCCACTCAGACTCAGGAAAAATATGCAGACTTCACATGACAGTTATCTGAGTGTGGAATTGAACCCAGGTCTCTGGTGCTGTGAGGTAACAGTGCTAACCACTGAGCCACTGTGCTGTCCCAAATTCTCCAATATTTGGACTGGATTCTGTTTCTGGTGTACAATGCTGCTTCTATTGCATCTTCAAATCCATTTACTGACAGATTATCAACAACAACTTCCAATCCAGGATGATCCCTGTCTACTTTGTGCTGTGTACATTGACACACTTCTGGAGTAGTGGAAATGCCAAAACCTGCATAACCATCTGTATTTCCTAAAAGGCTCCCAAATGTAGCTATAAATCTTTTGCTTTAATCCTGCTTTACTTGCCAATAACCATCCATCACACTGAAGTTAGTAAAGAACACTACCTTGGCGACTGTGTGCAAAATTTTATCAAAGAGTAGCATGAAGTAATGACGACTTCTGAGGCACATTGGAACAGGAGTAGGCCAATCAGCCCTTTGAGCCTTCTCTGCCATTCAATTAAATCATGGCTGATCATCTATCTCACGACCACATTCTCACACTCTATCTCTATATCCTTTGATGATATTAATCTCCAGAAATCCAACATGTCTTGAACATATTGTGATTAAGCTTCAACAGCTCTCTGTTGTAAAATGAATTCCAAAGATTCATCAAACTGAGTGAAAAAGTTCCTCCCTATTTCAGTCTAAAAAGCCTATCCATTATGATGTTATACCCTTGAATTTAGGCTCATTAACAAGGGGAAACATTTTATCACATCAATCCCAGGCAGCATGATAGCAGAGTGGTCAGCATTACTACATCATAGACCCAGGTTCAATTCAATCCTTGAGTGACTATCTGCGTGGAGTTTCCACATTTTCCCAGTGTCTGCGTGGTTTTCCTCTGGGTGCTCTGTTTCATCCCACAGTCCAAAGTTGTGCAGGTTAGATGGGATGGCAATGATAAATTGTCTGGACTATTCAGGGATGTGCAGGCTCGGTGGGCTAGCCATTGATAAGTCTGGGGTTACAGAGATAGGGTGGGCAACTGGATCTGAGTGGGATGGTCATTGGAGTGTCGGTGCAGACTTGATGGATTGAATGGCCTCTTCCCGGATTCTTTGATCCTGTAGAGCCCTGTAACAAATTTTACATTTCAACAATATTACCTTTCATTCTTTGAAACTCTAGGGAATACAGAGCCAATCTACTCAAACTTTTCTCCTAAGACAATCACACCATCCTAAAAGCCTTCTGAAGTTCCAAGTATACCATGTCCACACGTTTTATTATTGTCAATGATAGAACTTACATGAAATTTCAATGTAGTATAGTTTATTTTAAAGCTAGGACCTTAAATCCGAAGAAAGAAAATTCTGAAGGCACAAGGATCAAGATGGCTATGGTGGAAAATATACTAAAAGATTTGGCGGTAGACAGTTAATAGCTTGTATTTTAAAGGGCACCTTCAATAGATATGGATCCCTCTGAGGCTCAGACACTGAAAAATTGGATAAACCATCGTGTTTATCCTTTATCAATACAGTAAGTAATATCCTCAAAAGCTCCAACATGTTTATCAATTATTATTGCTGTTTCATAAATCCATGTTGACTCTGCCAATTTTATCATTCTTTCCTAAATCTACAGTTACCATATTCCTTAAAACAGGCTGTCATATTTTTCCAGCACTGACATCAAACTGAACAAATCTGTAGCTCTTTATTCTCTCCCTTCTTCCTCTCATCTTCAATAATGAGGTTACATTTGTTACTTTCTAGAATCTATAGAAGTTTGTCGGATACCACTAGAACATCCATTAGATCTGTATTAAACCCCTTTAGCACTCAAATGAAGCTCAGCCGATACAGGGGATTTATTGAATTTCGATTAAATTTATTTTCAAGTATAACTCTTTATTCAACTGATATCTTTTCATTCCTCAGTTCCACAAGTCTCTTGTTTGCCCAGTATTCTTAGGAGTTTATATGTTATCTTCAGTGAAGTATGACACAAAGTCACTTTGTGTAGCTTGAATTTCCCAGCTAACTAATTCATTTTCAAATATAGTCTGTAACTTATATTCCCAGCCAATGCCTCAGATTGGCTCAAAATTGTTCCCAACCCTCAGTTTATCACTTTTTCTGCCATCCTTAACAACCACTTCCTATGGCCTAATGCAATATTTAACTTATTTCATTAACTCCAATTTGTAATAACTCCACTCAATGCTTATTGAATGCAATAGTGAAGTGTTAATGTCCGTAATATCATTTAGGTTGGAAGATTATCCATAAGCATTCCCACTCCAAATTTAATCAGGTGGAACCTGAGAAGGCCCATGGTTCCCATTCTGGTCCCACCCAATTAAATAGCCCTGGCCATCTCTAAATGCACCAGCTGAGGGGTGGAGGGGAATTAGATATTAACCTTGTCACAGAGCATGAAGGGATCCAGACCCAAATTAACTGTGACTGTCACTACAGTGAATATAATGAAATAAATATAGAAAATGCTGGAAACATTCAGCAGATCAGACAGCATCCATGGAGAGAGAAGCAGAGTTAACATTTATCTCAGACTAACCTGTTGAGTGTTTCCAGCATTTTCTGATGTGTTTCAGGTTTCCAGTATCCACAGTATTCTGTTTTTAAGAGTGGTTCAATATTGAGTTGTCTATGCTGCATTGCCAGGAAGCAATGTGTGCACACTTCTTGCCTCCCACATTGGAGGCCTAGGATATTGTGCAATTCCCCATTCACATATGTGGGCACCATTTTAGGATTTTTAATAGAAAAGTAAGTATTTTCTGTCAACAGAAGATTAATAAAATGTGAAGTATTTTGCTATAACTACAATTGAGACAGAGAATGCAATATCACTTAAAATATAGAATTTGACACGTAGTTGAAAAGGTAGAATATGAAAGGATAGAGAAAATAACAAGGAAATAAGATTAGAGTTGAAAGTAAGCAAAAGCAAAGCTCCAATCTTCTGTATTAAATCTGTGAAAACTGCTTCACATGAAGATAAAAGGAATATTACAGCACCAGGACCAAAATAACATTAACCTTTTTCTTTCAATTTAATGTCTTATGCTAAGCTTTTGGTATCAAACAGAATAATCAGCCATCAAGCTTTGAACAGTGAACTTGCAAGACTCGATGGTGTAGTTGACTCAACTCACTTGGGCCAACAATGTTGATAAGCTATTTGGTTCTGATTACTTGTAGGATAAATGACATAATTAATGGATTAACCCCAGGGAATCTCCATGTATTTGTGTTACCTTTGAAAGGGGCCATTTATATATCACCAGACTCTTTTGTGCATCTTATCAGGCAAGTTCTTTTTGTTTATAAATGCAATTTTCTTTACATTGTTACAAAAAGATTTAGAAAAACTTCTCTTTTCAAAAGTGCAGGTTAGTTAATATTGTTTTGACTTGATTGCTTGATAGTTTGTGAATTTGTATGGATTTGCATTTGAAATATCTTTCAGAATTAATAAAATGTTAGCATGAAATCTTAATAGTTTTGTTGTTATGTATGTTTCACATTGAATTTTAGTATAAATATTACATTGTCAAACTCCACTGAATACATCAGATTATATAATTTCTTAAAAGCTTGCTTAATATTTAATGTAAACATGTACCAGTAGGTCAAAAAACTCTTACAGTAGACCTTCCAAATCAAATTGGTGGAGATCACAAATGAGCTAAATTCCTCAAGGTGGTCCTGAGGAATTGGTGATAGTTTCACAAGAAGTTTACTGATTTTATTGTTCAAGGTCTGTGAAAGCATTTACATGTGACATTACAGCTCAACACGTCCTGTCATCCTGTTTAATGTACCTCAGACTTCATCACTTTTCCAGAAGCAGTCTCTGACCTTCAGGACTCAGTTTAAACACTTGGATACTTTTTCACAACCTCATGTATCTTTCACTGATAACTGTTACACATCAACCACATGTTACATTCGCGTACCTGATGCTGTTCAGCTCTGGCACACATAGCAGGTCATGGTGCAACAAAATCACTGACATCCCTCACTCTGTTTTGCACGCTAAAGTGCCTCATGAGACAAGGGAAATTCACCACTGAGAGGGCTGTACCTCAGTGCTGCAGAATTTATCATCAGAAAGGGGTTCTACTTCATTAATGATCAAATGACCTGTCATGACCATTAATACTTCCTGAAGGTGTTTGTCTTCTGCACTTGCAGCTGGCATGACTCCTACATCCTGGAGCACTATTGTGTACCTGGTGCTCTTGAGGATCCAGGTGCCTTACACCCATGTGCCTTACAAGGCTGGTTACTGGGGTGCCAAAGGCACCTCTCTGACTCTAGTGGAACACAAAGCACTGCTGCCTGTGCCTCCTGCAGGGTCATGATGGAGATAGGTTGCACTATTTGAACAGGCCTGAGGTGGTCCTCCATTATAGTCTGGACAGACTGTGCTGCATCACCCTGCATCACTCCATATAACTGGAGCAGGCAACAAAGCACTGTGACAAGGGGAACAGGAGCAGTCTTCTGACCATAAGGAAGATAGGACAGTGCAGAGGAGGAAACTGGCATTGTCTTTGACAGAACTCAGCTACAACAGGCACGATAGGCCAGACCAAACGTTATTGATGCACACTTCCAAAAGATGAGAGCTGGATGCAGCAGACAATCATGGACTGTAAATGGCTCTTTGGTCATGATGTAGAAATCAAGTTTATATTTGTCTGATTGCATGCCTGTATGTGATATTCTCCTAATGGATGATTAGATACTGGTCTACAGTGATCGTCGGTGCACTGACTAAGAGGGTGTTCCGACAGGATGTAACTTGGGACAGGTAAAGGATACTTCATGTCATTTAAATGGCAATGAGGGAAAAGAATGGGTTATATGTGTAACAGAGTGTCAGCATGGGCAGCATGTTTTTTGTGGCTACCAGACCATGGTGTTGCTGATGAGGTCAAGACCTAATTGCCAATACTTGTCCCCAAGCACAGATGCAAGGAATGCCAGTTGTATGTCCTCTGAATGGTAGGTAATGTGGGAACACTACATGGTGGGTAGAAATTGGATGTGTGAAAAACACCATAGGAACACATTCAGTAAGAGAGCAACAAATTTAATAAGATATTGTGAGAAAACCCACTAGGCCTTGCGGCAAAATAATGCTGTCTATAAAAAAACTGAACAAAATTCAGATTTAGCCAAAAAAACATAAAATTCAGCCCTATATATTTGTTTACAGGCAGCGAGCGATTTACAGAGGGTAGAAGGGTAATGGATTCAGAGGAGACTTTGTGTAATGAACTGAGAGGTGAAAATCAGTTAGAATGAAGACTCAGCCAGTATTAAGGAGAGGGAAAGCTGTAAATATATCTTTGTGCAAAAATTTTAGTTGCACTTGAACTGATGGGAGAGATTTTAAATAAGAGATGAGAGGGTGGTACAAGGTGATGTGCTCAAGCTAGTGCCTGGAGAATAAGGAGACAACAAAACTAAGTCAGGCCCATCACCACCACCGTCTCTGTACCCAGCTCTTTCAACACCTTTGGGTTCAAATCTGTGGAGGGGCTTATTCAAAGGCACTCAGTGCATGATTGATGGACCTGGCACAATGAAGTGGTGTGTGGGGGTGGTGGGGTGGGGGGGGGGGGGGGTGGGGGGGGGGGGGGGGTTAGCACCTAAGAATCATGCCTTCTCTCCTTTCTCTGCAATTCCCAAAATGCAAAACCCATCCTGCACTGGTTTCCCTCTGGCTTGACTTGTTCTGTGTTCCTAAGTCTATGAATCCTGTGGTACTTGTAAAAACCAGTGCCTCTCTGGAGTTGCTGATGGGCAAAACAGCCATGTGGCTTCCTGTCTCTGTGGACAGCATCTCTGCTCCCTGACGTCCTTGACCCAGGAAAGGTCAAATGGTAGGCACATAGCGGAGGCATTTAAGACCGTCATGATTTTGAGATGCCGGTGTACAAAATTAAAAATCACACAACACCAGTTTATAGTCCAACAGTTTTAATTGGAAGCACTAGCATTCATAACGCTGCTCCATCATCAGGTGGTTGCAGATGGGAACAGTGCTCTGAAAGCTAGTGCTTCCAATTAAACCTGTTGGACTATAACCTGGTGTTGTGTGATTTTTAGCATTTAAGACCGGCAGGCTCCCCTAGAGGATGCAACCCAGGTCTCTTGCTGGTTTTCCAACCTGCAGGTGAGACCCATGATACCTCCATAAAATCATCACCACTGATTCTACTCCCTTTAGTTTCAAACAACTTTTTTTTTGTGAAATCTATCATATTGAATGACAAAACAACATTAATTTGAATACTTAATTTCAGAAAAAAAACTGATTTCCCTACTTTTAAATGGTATACAAACTGCACATGTCAAATAGTTGAATATCAAGTAGGGCTTATGATTCCACTCATGGTGAGATCCATATCACATGTATTTGCTAATTATGTTAACAATTGGTTGCCAAATGTAGGCAAGAACAGGCAGATTGACTCATCCTACTATAAGCCCTTCTTCCCTGTGAAAGCTTAAAATTGAAGATATTCTGCCAGTCCTCCAACAGAGAGTCAAACCAACAGATGGACTCAGCAGCTAAATATAAGAGAAGCATTAGGCAGTACATTTTCATTTCTAAAACAGCTGGATCTAAATCCTAGCAGCAGGTTTGATTTCTCAAGTTTTACAAAATGGCCAATATTAAGAGTGAATAAAAAAAAGCTACAAGAACTGACAATTTGGTTTTGACAGTTCATACAAGTTTCAACCACTATTTGTCAAGAAAGACTATTTGAGAAACACTATTTGTCAAGAAAGACTTGGATTTGAACAAAAAAGGGGATGTAACAAAATCATCCATGTAGCTCTTCTTTTCTGTCCCAAGGAATAGTCCCAGCTCATTTACTGTGTGTGTGTGCACCCATGTATGTGTGTGTATTTCTTCAGGTGGGGGCAGTGTAATGGTTAGGGCTAGTAATGCAAAGATATAATCTGAACTTCACTTAAATCTGTCCCACATAACGTTTCTACTTTTAATTCTTAAATTCCTCCTTCACTTACCCTCCATACAGAATACCTAATTTTTACAATTAAAATGTTGTGACTATTATATCATTTGATGTTGTGTAAGTAGAGACAGTACAATAGGAGCAGTGTTGTGTGTAGAATTTATCAACAAATGAGATTGCACATTTTTAAGTATCAGTGACTAATTTTAAGCCAGTCAGGTTTACAGGAAATTACAAGGTGATATGCTGTGTACTATAGACTAGCTGGTCTTTTTTTAATTCTTAAAAAGACATGCAATAGTATTACATTTGAATATGATGTACTTGTGCATAGTGTTACTCATTTGTACAGAATAATGACAATTACCTTTGTTTCCTTTCAACTGTTCTAATGGGTTTAAGAATCAAAGTCCCTGAAAATCATAAACTCATGATATTTTAAATTGTGCAATCCCCAGGTAGAGTCAGCTAATTGGTAATATTCAAGGAATAACTTCATGATAAAATCCTAATGTAGTCTTATTGAAGGATTATCCACACATCATCTTAGAACTAAAACATTAGCATTTAAAATGCCTGATTATTCCAAATACCTTCGCATGTCCTTAATCTATTTCATATTTTTATAAATTTTATATTGTTAAATTTCACTTTTAAATGCTTACAGAGGATGATAATATGCTATTTTTGTCCATCAAATAATTCAGGAGCTGCACAGTTAATGAACAGACAAAAGTTTTGAATTTTTTGTTGTGAACACAATATTGCACAGCAAAGTTTGTCACAGTTGCTACTGACAGTCCCCAGCAGGAGATAAAACATTATTGGCAGCAATGACTAATTTCCATATCACAAAGCTATAACTGTTAGGACAACACAGCATGTGATAAAGTGATGATGTCAAGTCACAGCATTTTAATAACAAATGTATTTTTTTTTCCTTTTGTGTCAAATTAAATGATGAGAACCATATTTGTCTTTGTGAAAGCACTGAACAAAACTCAAATGAGGATGTTTGCCAGACCATTAGCAGATTTAAGAT
Source organism: Chiloscyllium plagiosum (assembly GCF_037043375.1). NCBI lineage: Eukaryota > Metazoa > Chordata > Chondrichthyes > Orectolobiformes > Hemiscylliidae > Chiloscyllium > Chiloscyllium plagiosum. The sequence goes on from NW_028270140.1 coordinate 22,474,254, forward strand.
ATTAAAAGGCAGAAAATGCTTTGGTTAAATCTATTTGAACCAACGGATGATGTCAAAAATATCCTTACTGATAATACATTGCAAAATCCGCATTCTTAAAGATGCCCTTTATACTATCTGTAGGATAAATTGCAACAATTTATTAAAGCTTATTCATCAATATGTCCCAAACCCCATAACCTTAACCAATTAACTGGAAAAAGGGTAACAAGCACATAGCCATCAGTTTTGAATTCCACTACAAATTGAAATTCCACTCTACTGTCTTGATCTGGACTTGTGTTACTGTTCCTTTGTCACCAATGGGTCAAAAACTGAATTAAGCTGTTATGAGAATATTGTTACCACATAAACTTTGGTGGTTAAAGCACCTGGTTGTTAGAATAACAATGGTTGAGCAATATCTTCCTCAGCTCACCCATTTGTCAAGAATGAATTATTAAAATAAGCATTTTTATTTTACAATCTGTTGATAAGTAACCTTTCTGAATTCTAGCCCCTCCTATGTCATTGTTTCCTTTCCCTTTTTCATGTGAATTCTTAGAGAATCCTGTCTCATAGACTCTTAGGAACTAACTCTAAAGAGGAAATTTAGATTCCCATACTAAAAGCAACTTAGAGGCTAGTAACACCAGAATATCTGTAAGCACCTGTGCAAACAGGAGACAATGCTAATGAAAACATTTCAAACATGGCTTGAGGAGGAGAAAAAGTTAGAATAAACATTGATAAAGATAGGGACTACAAGCTAGGGTTAAATTGATTGTTTACTCCATGGCTGAGTTAAGGAGCTCTTAAACATTAACCTATGACATAGAAGGGACATGTTTTATGTACTGTGTATGAAGGAAGATTGGAATGTGGGTAATGGAATGTGAACAGTATAAAGACCGTTAACTTCGCTGTATGCCTTAGCGTTTGACTTTGGTCTAGTAACTAAAACAGATTTCTCCTTGCATCATTTGAATAAAATAATTGTAAAAATCTATATTCCGATTCCAGCAGTTAATTATTTAAAAGTCAACAAAACAACTCTAAATATCAGCCAACTGTTGATTTATTTGTTGGGATAAAGTTGGACCTGAGAAAAGTTTCACAATCTGTGGGCAGCACGGTGGCACATTTGTTAGCACTGCTGCCTCACAGTGCCAGAGACCTGGGTTCAATTCCTGCCTCAGGCAACTGACTGTGTGGAGTTTTCACATTCTCCCCAAATTTGCATGGGTTTCCTCTGGGTGCTCCGGTTTCCTCCCACGGTCCAAAAATGTGCAGGTTAGGTGAATTGGCCAAGCTAAATTGCCCATAGTGTTAGGTGCAGGGGTAAATGTAGGGGAATGGGTCTGGGTGGGTACGCTTTGGCGGGTCGATGTGGACTTGTTGGGCCGAAGGGCCTGTTTCCACACTGTAAGTAAGTAATCTAATTCTGAACGATTTTCAAAGATACATTCACAAAAACACAGAAGTTCGAAGACCTTGCAATCAAGCTCTGTTCGGATCTAGGAGCATGTTGGATATTTCAGCTTGTTCAAATTAGACCAACAACTGTGAGAACTATTGGAACTGGGACTTACATGGTCATCAGTAGGGAAGCAATACAATCAGAGTTGAGATTGTGTTGCTAGAAAAGCACAGCAGGTCAGGCAGCATCCAAGGAGCAGGAAAATTGATGTTTCAGGCCAGAGCCCTTCATCAGGAATTCCTGATAAAGGGCTCTGACCCGAAACATTGATTTTCCAGCTCCTCAGATGCTACCTGATCTGCTGTGCTTTTCCAGCAACACAATCTCAACTCTGATCTCCAGCATCTGCAGACCTCCCTGTCTCCTAAGCAATACCATCAGTTTAGTGGGCGGCACGGTGGCACAGTGGTTAGCACTGCTGCCTCACAGCGCCAGAGACCCGGGTTCAATTCCCGCCTCAGGCGACTGACTGTGTGGAGTTTGCACGTTCTCCCCGTGTCTGCGTGGGTTTCCTCCGGGTGCTCAGGTTTCCTCCCACATCACAAAGATGTGCAGGGTCAGGTGAATTGGCCATACTAAATTGCCCGTAGTGTTAGGTAAAGGGTAAATGTAGGGGTATGGGTGGGTTTCGCTTCGGCGGGTCGGTGTGGACTTGTTGGGCCGAAGGGCCTGTTTCTACACTGTAATCTAATCTTTAACAACTTTTGGATATTGTCTGAAGCAAAGAGATTTCAAATTGAGGGGCACCTCTGATCTCATATAGACAGATATGAAAGCTAGCACTGGGAGAATCCAACTATAATTCTGATTTCTCCTGAATCAAGCAACAAAGCTTATATTTTATTTGGGTTTCAGTCAACTGAGAGTCCAGCCTGAAGAACTTTTGAGCTGTTAGTTTCTGCACATACATTGTTGCTAATGTTACTTGCTCCTTATCACTGTCTAAGGCTATTAAACTCCTCATGAACTGCAATACTCCAATAATGTAACTGTCTATAGTAGGTTATTTAATATAGCTCAAATATAGTGCCTATGATCTTTTTCTTCACATGCTGTTGCTAAAGCGGTGTCTTTTCTCTTACTGAAATCAGAATCACATTATCAATTAGACTACAATTTATTGTCACAGAGTTTTTCACATGGAAAGAGGTCTTCTGGCCCAATCTATCTAGAGGAGAAAATGAGGAATGCAGATGCTGGAGATCAGAGTCAAACACTTTAACTCCCCCTCCCACTCCGCCAAGGACATGCAGGTCTTGGTCCTCTTCCACCGTCAAACTCTAGCCACCTGATGCCTGGAGGAGGAATGCCTCATCTTCCACCTTGGGACCCTCCAACCACATGGCATCAACATGGACTTCACCAGTTTCCTCATTTTCCCTTCCCCAACCTTTTCCCAGCTCCAACGTTCTAACTCAGCACCGCCTTTTTGAACTGTCCTATCTGTCCATATTCCTTCCCACCTATCTGCTCCACCCTTCTTGCCAACCTATCACCATCAACCCCCACCTCCATCTGTCTATTGCATTCCCAGTTACTTTCGCCCCAGCCCCACTCACCCACCTCCCGTTTATCTCTCAGCACCCTTGGGCCACCCCCTCATTCCTGATGAAGAGATAATGCTTGAAACGTCAACTCTCCTGCTCCTGGGGTGCTGCCTAACTGGCTGTGCTTTTCCAGCTCCACACTTTTCAACCCCAACCTATCCATATCAGTCATCGAGTACCTATCGACTGTCATCCCGTTTTCCAGCACTGCCTGTAGCCTTGAATGCTATGGTACATCGAGAGATCATCTACACTCCTCTTAGATGTTGTGATGGTCCCCAGTTCACCCACCCTTTCAGGAAGTGAGGTCCAGATACCACCACTCACTGGATGAAAATATTATTTTAAAATGCCTAATAAAACTCTTACCCTTTACCTTAAAACTTGCTATTGATACCTCTGGTTTCTTCCTATCTATGCAGTCTATGCCCCTCATATTTTTGTACACATCAGTCATGTCTCCACTTAGCCTTCTTTTCTTCATGGAAAACATTCACTGTCTGTATAATCTCTCTTCAGAGCTGAAACACTCACCCAGGCAGCATCCTGGTGAATCTCTTCAGCAGCCTCTCGAGTGCAAGCACATCCTTCCTATAGTGTGGCAAACAGATTACACACAAGATTCCAGCTGTGGCCCATCTAACATTGAATGTAGCTCCACCATAACCTTCCTGCTCTTGTTTTCAATGTCATGACTAATAAAAGCAGGTGTTCCATATTATCAACCTTATCCACCTGTCCAGTTGACTTCAAGGGTCTGTGGATATGGTCACCAAGATAACCCTGACCGTTTGTACTTCATAGGTCCTAACATTCATCCTGTACACCCTTCTCTCATTAATCCTCCCAAAATGTATATATTTACAGTGTACATAAACCTCATTATCCTACATACCCCACAGGAGTTTATTTAGCTGGTCTACATTATAACAGTAGTTTATTGTTGCTTATTTACATCCACTTCGAAATCACTAACATAATTACTAACAACATTATCACTGCTGTCATCATTACCCCCACCATTATTGCCTATCCACGCACACTGCAGTTTGAATTTCGTAATTGAGATGAATTGGAACTCTGACTGTGTATCTGATTTGGTTCACTTGAGTTCAGCACAAACGTTCTGGTGTTGTTCCGAGTCTGGATTATTTGTACCATTCTCTACAGCGGGGTGCCACTATACAACTGTAGTGGTTCTATGTACAACTATACCAGTCCATTGACTGCTGTTGTCTAGGTATTGTTGTCCAATAGGGACAGCACAGTGGCTGCTGCCTCACAGCACCAGAGTCTCAGGTTTGATTCCAAACTCGGGCGACTGTGTGGAGTTTGCACATTCTCCCTGTGTCTGCATGGGTTTCCTCCCACAGTTTAAAGATGTACAGGTTAGGTGAATTAGCTATGCTAAATTGCCTGTAGTGTTATGGGTCAGAGGGAAATGGGTCTGGGCGGGTTACTCTTCGAAGGGTCGGTGTGAATTGGTTGGGCCAAAGGGCCTGTTTCCACACTGTAAGGATTCTAATCTAATCATATTCTGTCAGCATTATACTTGATCTCAATTCTTAGCAAGAGTCGGATCATTGCTTTCCTGTTTCTTTCTGAATGTCCATTAGACAGTAATTTGAGTTATTTTTAAATTTGATTTGACTTACTGTCATTTGTACCAATATACTGTGAAAAGTATTGTTTTGCCTGCCATCCAGACAAACCATACCTTACATAGATTCATCAAGGTGATGGAACAGAATGCTAAATATAGTGTTGCAGCGATAGAGAATGTGCAGAGAGAGATCAACTCTAACATGAGAGGGGGGAAGAAGCTGTTCTTCAATCTGTTGGTATGTGTTTTCAATCTTTTGTGTCTTCTACAAGACAAAAGATGGTGGAGGAAAGTATAATCAAGGTGGGAGGGTTCTTTAATTATGTTGGTTGCTCCCAGAGGCTATAGGAAGTAGAGATGCAGTCAATGGAAGGAAAGCTGGTTTTCATGATGGACTGGCTGTCTTCACAACTCTCGGTAATTTCTTGGGCAGAGCAGTTGCCATACCAACTGTTTAGTGATCTGTTTAATGAATGTGGCTTTGACTCTCGACTCTTAACAAAACTTGTTTATCCTGACTTTACAGAGCTGTATCTAGAGCTGTATCACCTCTGTTGCCTTTGCTCTGGCTTCTGTTGTAAAGGTGCTTCCATTGTTCATCCTTTTGAGGACTGGAGCTTAAAAATTACATGTGTAGGTTTACAGACGAAAAAGACCGATGGCTCTTGACATCCTTTCAACTTCTATGTTGCCTTGTTCTTAGACAATTTGCCTGAAGGATATCATCATTTTTCTGAAAAATTGACATTCCTCATTTAGTATTAGATCTGCATTCTGTGGTGCCTTGAAAATGTCCCTAATTCTCTGGTCTTGCTTCTTTTTTATTTTTCCATGCCCTAGAATGTGATCATATATTTGCTTTTATATTCCTAGAAATTGCTCTTTGGACTTTTCTGTATGCAGCAGGAATTCCAGTTGATGGAATGCATCCTGGGACTGGGAAGGAAGTGCAACAAGTCAGCATCAGTGGGAAGACTAAAAATAAAGAAATAAAGAAGAAGTGTACAACTTCACTGTCCTCTTATTAAGAGTTTTCCACCATATGCCATGGAACTGGCGGCCAAGCACGAATCCCTTTTGTCGCATCGCTGCTACTGGAATGAAAGTCATCACCTTTTTGACGGCATCTCACTCCACCAATGCCCACGCCATTATGAGTCCTCGTTAGACCTTGCCAATGCAGCCGCCACCGATGCCACTGGGTACTGCACTGTCCCAAGCTCAACTCTGCCGCTGCCATGAATGTGCTTTGACGTGTCCCACCAATGCAGCTACTGCTGATGCTGTCGGGTCTCGTACTGGGCACAAACCTGTGCCTGCCATTGCCTCCAGGATCTGCGCTGGACACAAAGGCAAATATCTTGGAATGCTGTTGTAGTTGTGTATAGAGTTGGTGGCAAGGGCGAAGTGGTTGGATCTGTCTCAGATTCAGAGATATTTCTACACAATCCCCTTTCCAGAAAAGTCATGATGATCTTCCTGTGGGCAGTAAAATGAAGGTACAGGAGATATCTTGTAGGACATTGGACTTCTCCAGTTCCATGGGTGGACATCCAATAGAATTACTTGAGGTCTTAGGAGCACTTGGATTGGGAATGGAGGAGTCCATTGCTGCCATAATTTTCACATTGGCCCAGGGCTCAACCACATAAGGTCAGATCATGAGAAATTGGCCACTCTTACAAAGAGACATATGCAGTAGCACTTGCAGTGGATGAAGAACTAATATCTCAGTTGGAAAAAGATGCAAGTCTCTTTCAGTCACCTGGATCACTCTACTCAAATTGTTAGGGTTAATAAGGTTAATGTTGCTTTTTAGGTAAAAATGGGCATCCAAAAAGTTTCTGATCAATGACACAAAAGAGACTTGGAAGCAAAGTTGCAGCTCATGGAATAATAAGGACAGTAGAAACATGACAAAAAAATGGCTAGTTGACAGGAAACAGCAAGTGGTTGCTAATGTGCATTTTTAAAGCTGGAGGACAGTTTGTTTTAGAATTCCCCAAGGGTCAGTGTTTCTTTGTCTTTTCTTGTTAACCAAGACTTTCATGTGGAGGGCAAAATTCCAAAATTTCAGGTTGATGTGAACCTTGGAAGCATTATAAATGGTAGGATGCGAATGGTTGGTGATATAGTTACAAATGTGGCAGATAAAATTCAATGTGGTAGAATATTAAGTAATTCATTTTGGTCTGAATATCGCATCCAATTCTGCTCACCAAAGTATAGAAAGGATGTGAAAGCATTGGAAAGAAACACTAACAAGATTGATTCAAAGAATGAGGAACTTCAGTTAAGAAGCTGATCAGGATGTTCGGACTGTTTTCCTTGAAGAATGTTAAGAGGAGGTTGATAGAGGTATTCAAATCATGGGTCATATTAAATAGGGAAGAACTACTCCAACTTGTGAATCATTGACAATTAGAAGTTCAAGTAATCAGCAAAAGAAATAAGACTGTTATGAGAAGAAGAATTTTTCATACTGTGACTGGTAAGGTTCGGGAATGTGATATCTGAGAATATCCTAGAGGCAGGTTTAATCAATGCATTCAAAAGGGAATTAGAAGGCTACTGTGAAAGGGTTACAGACAATCAAGGTATTTTTCAATGTATAATTTCAGTTACATCACACTGTAAACTTTTGCTATAAATTCTGTGCCTTACAATCGTGTCCTCCACAACCAACTGATGAAGGAGTGGCGTTCCGAAAAACAGTGTGCTTCCAATTAAACCTGTTGGACGATAACCTGGTGTTGTGTGATTTTTAACTTAGTACACCCAGTCCAACTCCAAATCATTACTGTGAAAGGGAGTGTTTGCAAAGCCAAGGGGAGAAGGTGGGAGTACAGTACTCAGTGAATCGTTCCTTCAGAGAGCCAGTGCAGACATAAAGGGCCAAATGACCTATTTCTATGCTGTAACTGTTCTGTAATTCTGTGAATTAACTCACAGACTTCTACTCCTTTATGTCAGCTGTCCAGACATAAAAGCAGATGGAGGAAGACAAAAGGGCACATAGCCTTCAAAAATAAACTGAATAAAATGGAGTTAATTACAATGGACAGAAGAAAAAAAAATCAATTAATTTTCTTACAATCTTAACCCAACTCAATTGGGCTGAAGACTAAACAGCACTTTTCACAGAAAAGAGGCATGAGATAGTGTGGCAGAAATTGTGAATAAATTATTTAAAACATTTGCTACATAATTGCCACCAGGTTAAGAATATAGATATTAAAAGGGTTTTGACCTCCAATTGTATCCATCAACTAAATAGGATGTAAGAATGAACTTGCCATTTAAAGTGTGTGGACTCTGTTGTTCATAGATAACCAGGATCCTTTAAAATGTTTTTCTACATAGTTAGAGAAATAAATTACAGAAGAACTAATGATGTTATGGCAATTTCTCTGCTTCTTTGGGCAAAGACATAATCAAAGTCAAGTTAGACAAATTAAGTTATTTGAATTTTATTACACTAACAGCATATTACTGAAGTTAATGGCTTGTATTTCAGCCCTTTGTGAGTCTATATGCAGAGTATGAAAGGTCCTTTCACCTGATTTTGTTGTTGCTAAATAATTTCTAAATTAAAAATAGACTATATTATGAGGGTCAGTGTTGTCCAATGAGTTGGAGTCTGTGAATGTCCTTTGATCAAAGACATACAGTATCTAATTGAAGTACTGGACATCAAGAAGGGATCAGAATCCCTACTGTGTGGAAACAGGCCATTTGGCCCAACAAGTCCACATCAACCTTCCAAAGAATAACCCACTCAGATCCATTCCCCTACCTTATTGCTCTACATTACCCCTTATTAATGCACCTAAACCTACATATCTCTGAACACTGTGGACAAGTTAGCATGGCCAATTCACCTAACCTGCACATCTTTGGACTGTGGAAGGAAACCAGAGCACCCGAAGGGAACCCATAGGGAGAATGTGCAAACTCCGCACAGACAGGCACACAAGGCTGGAATGAACCCAGGTCCCTGGACCTGTGAGGTAGCAGTGCTAACCACGAGCCACTGTACCTTCCTTTTAACACTTCACCCTTCCCCTTTCTGCTGAAGCTCTTACATCCACAAACTGCAAATCCCTCCCATATTATTTAACTGCAGTCTGGGTCTGCTTCTATCCTGGGACTCCAGAGCCTGCCTTCCTGCAACAAATGGAACCTCCATGCGAAGCCACCAAGAATAAGAGATGCCATAAGAGGTGATTGCCACCCTTTGCTGAGGAGGTTCCTCCTTCTCTTCAGTCCTAAGTGGCCTTCTCTTGTCCTGTGATTATGTCCCAGGTTCTGGATCATCAGCTGGGGGGAGAGTTCTCTCTATATAGCGGTACCATCCCTTGGCAGGAAACATTTCCACATTTGGGATTTTGATTCCAGGAGAAGACATGCTGCCAGTCTTGCCACTGCCAGGTTGGCATGTGTTTCAGCAGGTCCTCTTGAAAAGAAGCAGTCTCCTGCCAACTCTTCGTTAGCCATCAAGACCCCGATGCCTCATCAAATTTCTGCCAACATCGTGCTTTCCATTTCCGAGATGCTATTGGAGCTATCATAATTCAAATTTCATCAGTGAGTGCTAAATATATTCTACTTGTAACCCAAGAATGATAGTTATACTATAGACTCTTTGTAATTTCGACTGGGCTCACACAACTGCTTTATTCTTCATTTTTCCGAAGGCATCGATCAAGTCAACTGAAAATACTCCATGTTTCATCTGAGCGACCAAAACATTAATTAGTCTGCAATCAAGAAAGCATTGAATGATATTTTAAAAGATAGGTTTACCATGTTGTTTCGCTGGAAATAACTGAAAGGCAGGCAATGCTGTTAACTGAGATTGAACTAAAGCTAGGATGAAAAAATTCAGGTGATTTCTTTAAAATGTTGACCCCTGAAGAGAACAACTTCAGAAATACGCAATGCTTCCAGAGTATTAGAGTGACTCAGTGGTTAGCACGGCTGCCTCACATTAGTAGGGACCCAGGTTCAATTCCACCCTGAGGTGACTGTCTGTGCGGAGTTTGCATATTCTCCTCATGTCTGCATGGGCTTCCTTCTAGGTACTCTGGTTTCCTCCCACAGTCCAAAGATGTGCAGGTTAGGTGGATTGGTCATGGTAAATTGCTTATAGAATCCAGTATATGTTGACTAGGTGGATTAGCCATGGGAAATGCAGAGTTATAGGGTAGGGGGTTGTAGCTGGGTAGGATGCTTTTTGGAGGTTCGATGGTCTGGATGGCCCAATTCCATACTGTAGGGATTTGATGATTTGTTTTATTCCATAAAGTCACCATAGTAATATAAATTAGTGTTGCTATTGTTGAACTAACATTTCCTCTTCAAGTTACCAAAACTTACTCCAATCGTGTCATAATTCCCACCACTTCCTTTGCTGTTAATGCCATCCTTTGCAGTTTTTCACATCTTGATCATAGTATCTTCACCATCTGATGCCTTTGCTATTGTTCGGCACAGGAGCCACCGAAAAACTTTGGCATGCAAATTCCCAACCCAAGAAGCTTGGGGACAACACTTTCTCCAGATTAAGCTGGCAAACAAAAAGCAGAGAGGACACAAATATAGGAGAATGGAAGGCACTTATTTAGGTGCTCTCCCTACTCATTGAGATCTGACTTGGTATGTATGGTCAATTCAGAGGCGGCGATCTGCAGGGTGCTTATCAGTTAGTGCTCCATATAAGAGGAGAGCAACAGAACACAGATGCATTTCTACATGAAGGGGATAGATCAATCAAAGTAACTAGAGCTTGCTTAATGTGCTGTTTGCTCAGAAAAAGAAACATTAGCTGCAGGAAATGACCAATAGTCTAGCTCCTTCAGAAGAAGATTTTCAGCACAGTGTACATCTACCTACCCATCTTCTTCAATTCATCAAAAGTCCTCTGGATCCACCAGAAGGCGGGCATGGAACTCTTTTCTACGCATTCCAGGTTGTAAGCCGATTCAGCATAACACAATCACAAACTGGATCTGGAATCCATTGGGAGTATGATGGCTCAATGGTTAGCACTGCTGCCTCACAGAGCCAGGCACCTGGCTTCAATTCTACCGCCTGTGTAGAGGTTGAACATATTCTCCATGTCTGCATGAGTTTCTGCCAGGTGGTCTGGTTTCCTCCCAAGGTCCAAGGATGTGCTGAACAGGTGGCCATGGGAGGGATGAGATGGGGAGATGCTCTTAAGAGGGTCAGTATGGGCTATGGTCTGCTTCCACGCTGTTGAGATTCGATAATATTTACAATGAAATTATCACAATAAAACCCCTCCTTATACAAGACTACGATAGACTGCCAAGTCACAGTCTGATTTTGGTTTTCAGAGATTCTGATCATGAACCACTTGAGCTTTATCGTCAAAACTAATAATGTCACTTGAAATTTCAGGTTAAATGATTGCCTTGTAATCATTCCCAGCTATTCATTATTCTTTGTATACATTCAACACCTGACAACGGTCTATAGTATTCTATTTAATTCTGCTACACTACTTCATACTTTTATCGTATGTCCAATAATGTTGCCCATTGCAGTGAAGAATGATTTTAAAGATGTCTTTATTATACATACCAAATGTTTTTTTGCAATCTATTAGTGAGAATGATTCACTGCTGGAGGCATTTGACATTTTAACTAAGAACGCTATGATATATATTTATAATATACTTCACACCGTAAGAAATTTATCTTTATTATTCTGGGCAAGAATAGTTATAATGAATTTCCACAAAAAAATGAGGACTGTGAATGTATTTAGTTACAGTTCAATAATCTGTTTCGGCAAGAAGGATGAAAATAAATAGGCCCATTAGACACAGTCTGACCAATTTGTTTTCATTTTAACCAAATGAAGAAATTATACTGTTCAGCTAAGAGCAAACACTGCTTATTTATATTGGATAAACAATTGATCATATAAAAATCATTTGCTTTGTGGGCTCAGTCAAAAATTCAGTTACTGATTAGTCTGCAGATCATTTTCTTCTGAGATAACATAAAACTTCACAGCTTTAAGTATTTAAAATGTGAGTAAAAATTAGATGTACAGCATTACAACAATACACAATGTTCTGATAAATAAAACAGTCACTGAACATATGGGTTAACATATTGACTGAAAATTAATTAATTGTTTTCTTCATAAAAAGAGTATAAAAATTGAAATTATTAACATGTTTTCATACATGGTAGAATTCAGCATGTTATGAAAAAAAAGACAGCCTGCAATCTGCACATCTGTTATGGGGAATTGGAAATAACCATTGGCATTCTAATCAAAGAGGTTATGCCAGAGAAACATCAACAGAGATGGACCAGGTGCTGTCAATTTTTCTATTCTCCCAGCCCGTCTTTTTTAAAGAAAGTTGTTTGTGACCAGACAATCCAACAGTTGCTGCTGCTTTATTGTAATTTCCAGATGAACTTGGAAACTGACATTGATTACAATACCCAATTGCACTATGAGTACAGAGTGTACAGAGAGTAGGAATATTGCTGCAGTTTGCCAGTTCTGGGATATAATGTAGTTCAGAAGCAAAACTAATTGGAAGAAAATTAAGTCTGTTGATGGTCTGATAGGTTCAGTGGGATTTTGATAGTGGAGCAAGGAGCCTGAGTGGTAATGAATCACCTTATGCATATAGAGGTAAAAACAATAACTGCAGATGCTGGAAACCAGAGTCTAGATTAGAGTGGTGCTGGAAAAGCATCAGGAATATTCCTGATGAAGGGCTTTTGCCCAAAACGTCGATTTTACTGTACCTCGGATGCTGCCTGAACTGCTGTGCTTTTCCAGCACCACTCTAATCTAGACTTATGCATATAGAGCTCAAGTATCAGTGCTGATCCTCTATTTTCTGGGATCCTTTGGTTTCTATGTGCCCAAGGTTAGAACTTGCCCACACAGGTGCTGAAGATTTCTCTCTTGAAATTTCTTTGGAACTCTGTGCATTTAATTCTGCACACCAAAAAATATCGTCCACTTACCTGGTTGCCCTACGAAAAGCCCAAATAACTATGCAGGTGGATCCAGAACAGGATGGCCACTTCATTGCAGCTTTTTCAATTTATAGTTTTATCCATAAAGGCATTGGAGGCTAGGCCAACATTTATGGCTTATCATCACTGCTTTTGAGGAGGAAATATGGAGTTCTTTTTTGCAATACTATGTAGTGTATGTACCTCCACAATACTGTCAGGAAGTTCCAGGGTTTTGACCAGTGATGGTGGAAAAATAAGGAAATATTTCAAAGACAGGGTGACATATAATTGTTGGGGAACTTGCAGCTGATGGCCAAGAGCTTATTGCCCTTGATACTCTCGGTCAAATGTTCCAAAACTGTGGGTCGCATCTTCTGAAAATGTCACAGAGGTTTCATTCAGGATCGTGAGCACACTTGCCCCCCAAAAAGAGGATTAATGGTGCGCAAACTTGCAGCGCGGTTTAGGAGAAATCCTCTGGTCTGTACACACCAACCAATCCCATCATCTTGTGGCCATATCCATTTCAACGCCTCCTCCCATTCCCCCGATGTCATGTTGGTTCTGCATCTCATCCACCACCTAAACAAGGCCACCCACAAACTGGAGGAAGAACAACTCGTCTTCCACCTCAGGAGCCTACAACCACATGTCCTTAGCATTAAATTCACCAGTTTCCAAATCTCTCCTCCCACCCCATTCCGGATCCAACCCTCAGACTCAGCTCATCACTCTTGACCTGACCTACCTATTCATCTTCCTTCCCACATACCCACTTCCACACTGCCCAACGATCTATCACATCACCTCCTACCTTCACCCACTTATTGCCATCCCAACTATCTTTCCCCAGCTTCATACCCCCACCAATTTATTTCTTAGCCCCCTTAACCCCTCCCTAGTCCTGAAGAAGACTTATACCTGAAATGTCTTGCGCCTCAGATGCTGACTGATCTGCTGTGCTTTTCCCAGTGCCACACTTACCAACTCTGACTCTCCAGCATTTGCAATCCTCATTTCCTCCTACATCCTCCAAGGTATAGATAGCGACTGTTCGGAGAAATGCAGTTGTACACTGCAACATAGTGACTTGACAAAATTATTTGATTTGATTTGCTTTATTATTGTCACATGTACCAAAATACAGTGAAAAGTATCGTTTTGCATACTATCCAGCCAAATCATGTGTTGTATAAGTACATGCAGGCAATAGAACAGGATAGAATGGAACAGCTACAGAGAAGATGCAGAAAAAGATCAACTTCAATGTATGAGAGATCCATTCAAAAGTCTGCTAACAGCGGTGAAGAAGCTGTTCTTGAATCTGTATGTGTTTTCAAAGTTTTGTATCTTCTGCCTGACAGAAGAGGGTGGAGGAGAGTATAACCTGGGTGGGAGGGTTCTTTAGGAGAAAGTGAGGACTGCAGATGCTGGAGACCAGAGTTGAAAAGTGTGGTGCTGGTAAAGCGCAGCAGGTCTGGCAGCATCCGAGGAGCAGGAGAATTGACGTTTCGGGCATAAGCCCTTCCAGCACCACACTTTTCAACTCTGGGAGGGTTCTTTGATTATGTTGACTGCTTTCCCAAGGCTGCGAGAAGAATAGCTGGAGTCAATAGATGGAAGGAAGGTTTGTGTAATAGACTAGGCTATGTTCACAACTCTCTATAATTATGTGATGTAGTTGCTTTCTGTTTAGAAAGAGAAACCATGGATGTCTGAATATGTAACTTAGTGTTCCAAGTGTGCAGTTGAAATTATGTGGATTTTGGAAGCTTTAAGAAAGTCAGCATTTGTAAGAAACACCAGAGAATTATTTAAAGTGAATAAATGTTATGTAGCTCTGTATTATTGGGTGCACCAGTACATTTGTGAAATTTACAGGCCTTGCTCCTATGGAGGTTTTAAATCATATTAGACAGCATTAGAGTTTCCTCTGTGTCATATTGGCAATGTTGTGAGATTGTCACAGAGTTAAACAGAAAACTTGGACAAATGAGAGCAACAGCTCTGGTTTCTTTTAGTAGGGGAAGCAATGGTACATGCTGTATTGCACCTTAAACTTACTGAGAAACAGATCCGCTGGACTGGAGAAATTATGAAAGCCTTGAACACCCATTTTGAAACCTCTCATGTTGTTTTGACTGGTATGTGTTTATCATCAGAGCTCTGGAAGAGCAGTAGAATATTGATCGTACCTGACTGCACTGAGATATCTAGCTGAGCGTTATGAGTTTAGGCATCTGAAAGATGACCTTATTAAAGATGGGATTGCGTAAGAATAATGGATCCCACCAGGAAAGTATATCTACAGAGATAAGAGAAACTTAATTGCTTTGAAAAAGTTTATGCTTTTATTATTCCAGAGCTTGAGTTCTTAAGTAGGGGAAAATAGGTTTTCATTTTCCAATCCTGTGAAAGTGGCTCTTTTAATAGGCTTAGAAACTAATTTTGTCAGCAGTGTGTCAAAACATCATTTCCAAAAATTCATGATTAAGCTAAGTAACTTAACAAAGTATTTGGTAAGTGTTTCATGAGTTGAACTTTTACAGTCCAGAGAAGAAAAGGTCAGGAGCCAGATGGAAATATTCAGACCAGCAAATGTGCTGGTTGACAGCCTAAAAGTAATCCATAGTAGATGAAAAGAGCCCTAAATCTTATCTGAGAATTTGGTGAGAAAATTCAATGACTTAGCCTATGCCTGTATGGCTCAGAAAGAGATAATGCCAAAGAGATTCATAGCTGTTGAGTGTGCAGAAATTCACTAAAGGAAACTCTTGTAACCTTGCTAGTTGAATTATAAATTTTAATTTGAAGATAGATCTGATCAGTTGCTGAGGTTGAGTTTATCTTAATAATACTATGAGGAGAAAGAGTTGAATCTTTTTGTTGTTTAGTAAGACCTTTCCAAATGATCTTGTACATGTATGCACATATAGATTTTATTTTTCCCTTTGCATGTAATAAACTGATATTCTTTTGTTAAAAGTGCATTGACCAACACTTTTGATTAAGTGCAGTGAGTGACAACCACGGTCATCAAATTTCAGAAATAAAATTTATGGTCCATCAAGCCAGGTTTCATTCGAGGATATGACAACACCATTGGCATCACAGATCTTTTGGAATATTGTGTTGAATTCTGGTCTCCCTGCAATAGGAAAGATGTCATGAAAATTGAAAAGATTCAGAAAAAATTTACAAAGATGTTGCCAGGGTTGGAGGATTTGAGCTATATGGAGAGGTTGAATAGGCTTGGGCTATTTTCACTGGAGTATTGGAGGATAAGGTGATCTTATAGAAGTTTATAAAATCATGAGGGGCATGGATAGAATGAATCATCAAGTTCTTTTCACCAGGGTAGGGAAATCCAAAACTAGAGGGATTGGTTTAAGGTGAGAGGAGAAAGATTTAAAAGGGACCTAAGGGGCAGCATTTTCTCACAGAGGGTGATGTGTGTATCAATGAGCTGTCAGAAGAGGTATTGGAGGCTGGTACAATTTCAACATTTAAAAAGAATCTGATGGGTACATAATAAGGAAGGGTTCAGATGGATATGAAACAAATGCAGCCAAATGAGACTAGATTAATGTAGAATATCTGGTTGGCATAGATGAGTTGAACTGAAGGGTCTGTTTCCATGCTGTACATCTCTATTACTCTATGACTATGCACGTCATTGAAGATACTGTTGAGACTATATGGTGGAATGATGTTCATCCCAGTAGTAAGGAAGTTATAAAGCCACAAAGGATCAGTTCTATATTTTACTTCTCTTTAAAGGCATACTGGGGACTCAAGGTTTAAACATTCCACTACCAGAGACTCACTGCAGTAGCAACTGCATGTCTGTCCTCTTACAGATTAGACAGAACATTTCAGTAGGGAGGAGGCTAACTGAATCTTAGAGAAGGAATCCATTGGAGCCACACGTATGGATTCCTCTGCAGCCTCAGGCAAAGGTATTTGTCCTCCCCAGACAAGACTGATAGCCTTGGCCACAACCCCGTTAAACTGCCTCCTGTTCCCATTGTCTTGCTTCCCCTCCATATTAGCATAGGTATGTGAAACCCCATTGAGAACAAGCAAAACCCTTCTGTTTTAATCTCTTCCCATCAACACATGATCATGAAGAATACGATAATCTGTCCCTGTAATCCATTCACTCGTCATCACAGGACATCGACATTCACTGGGCCTTGTAAAATTATAATTGCCCATCTTAAACAATGTAACGACAATCAACCATGTGACTTATAGACCTTTTGTATTATTCCTATAAAATACTGCCTTTGTGTGTAGAGCGGAGATTCATGGAGAAGTGTCACCACAAGTAGATGCACAACTACTTTTGGGGACATTGAGAATCTTTCACTGGATGTCTGATAGTAAAGCATCTACTGCTGAACTGAAACTTGTGTAGTCTGGATGTGGAACAAAATATACATCAATAGTAGGACAAGCAAAACTGAGAGCTGAGTGCACTTGGAAGCACTAAGATCTGAACACAGGAAATAGTAGCAGAAGTAAACCCTCAAGCCTGCTCCACTGTCCATTAAGGCTATTTGTGGGGCAAATAGCTTTTATTCGTGAGTGATAATTTTCTTGACAGATCATGCCTATAAGTTGCACATGCTAGTGCAAGCATTTTTATCTTTTTTTTGTACACTGTTACTTGTCATTGTGATGCAACCTCTCATGTTGCTTTTCTTCTTGCTTAGAGAATGAAGCTGATAAAGTCTGCACATGGAACCCTGGAAAAGAGCTCGAAGGACTTAGTGAGACTGCCCTAAACACACTGTATCAACATCAGCAAACTGTAAGGGATGGACCAAATTATTATTATTATTTTGGATTATGCTGAGGCTAAACAAAATGTGAGCTGTACACACCATTCCACAGTTACACCCATCTGGTCAGACCATGTTTGGAGTACTGTGCACAGTTTTGGGCCCCATATCTCAGGAAGGATTTACTGGAGTGTGTTCAGAAGAGGTTCTTGAGAATGGTCCCAGGAATTAAAAAAACTTAACAAATGAGGAATGTTTGAGGACTCCGGATTTATATTTGATGGAGTTTAGAAGGAGAAAGAGGGATCTAATTTAAATATGCAGAATACTGAATGGCAATGACAGAGTAGATGTTGGGAGATGTTTCTATTGGTAGGAGAGACTAGGACCTGAGAGCATAACCTTAGAGTAAAAGGAACACATTTTAGAATGGAGATAAGGAGAAACTTCTTCAGTTAGAGAGTGGTGAACTGAATTAAATTGAATTGAATTTATTTATTGTCATGTGTACCAAGGCACAGCGAAAAGCTTTGTCTTGTGAGCAATACAGGCAGATCAAATAGTTAAGGAGTATAGATAAGTAAATAATAGGTAAACAGCGGCAAAAACAAAAACATGGGTACAAGCGAATGTTAAGAGTTTGTGAGTCCATTCAGTATTCTAACAACAGTAGGGTAGAAACTGTTACAAAGCCAGCTGGTGCGTGTGTTCAAGCTTCTGTACCTTCTCCCTAATGGTAGAGGTTGTAGAAAAACATTGCCAGGGCGGCTTGGATCTTTGAGAACGCTGGCGGTCTTTCCTTGACAGTGGGACTGGTAGATGGATTCTATAGATAGGAGGTTGGCCTTCGTGATTGTCTGGGCCGAGTTCATCACTCTCTGTAACCGCCTCCGATCTTGAATGGTACAGTTGCCATACCAGGTGGTGATACATCCAGACAGAATGCTCTCAATGATGCACCTATAAAAGTTGGCAAGGGAATTCGTTGTCATGCCAAATTTCCTCAGCTGCCTCAGGAAGAAGAGACATTGTTGGGCCTTTGTAACCAGTGCATCCACATGAAGAGTCCAAGAAGGTTTGTTGTGGATGACCACTCCACTTCTGTGCTGTTAGTGTGAAGGGAGGCATGAGTAACATCCCGCTGAAAGTCAATAATGTGTTCCTTGGTTTTGCTGGCATTGTGAGCTAGGTTGTTCTCTGTGCACCATTTTTCCAGGTCTTCCATCTCCCATCTGTAATCTGTTTCATCGCCATCTGAGATTCGACCAATAATGGTGGTATCATCAGCAAATCTATGGAATTCATTGCCACAGAAGTCTGTGGAGGCCAGGTCATTGAGTATATTTAAGACTGAGATAGTTAGGTTCTTGAGTATCAAGGGGATCAAGGGCTATGGGGAGAAAGTGGGAGAATGTGGTTGAGAAACTTATCAGCCATGATTGAATGGTGGAGCAGACGTGATGGGCTGAATGAGCTAACTTCTGCTTCTATGTCTTATGGTCTGGTGGTCTGAGGCGAGAAGTAATCAAAGAATCAATACTTTATTAAAGATGGGCAAGATTTGGCAATCAGAACTTCTGTCATTTTAAATGGTATGAAGAAGCTGCTCAACTCTCACATAGAATCACTTAAATCTGTTTCTCTTTCCACTGGTTAATATTTCAAGTCCAATATGGCTATTCGACTGAACATCTTCTGGAGTCCTGAAAAGTAGTTGCATTCAACTCAAAATGTGAACTGTTTTTAGTGTCTTCTGCCAGAATTTTTCCAGTGTTTTCTGTTTTTATTTCAGATTTCCAATATCCAGAATATTTTGCTTTTACATGACTTAACCAGGTTAGTAACTGAAATTCTACTGAAGCCACACATTGTAAACATGCAAGTGAAAATATATCAACAAAAGTGATAGCTGACTTTCATCGCCTATATGTCCCAGGTATGGTTTCAGCATGTCCTTCCTTCTACTGAATCTTCCTGTATGCTGAACCTCTGCATGTTGCATAAAGGGAGCCCATCCATTGATTTGCCCTGCTAACTTTGAGTATTGAGGAAGCCATCCATGGGCCTAGCAAGAGCAGGCTTGTTGAGGGTCTCCTACCCAAAGGGGTGAGACACATCTGGAATATCATGGAAAGAAACTTCTCAGGGGCCTCTATGCTAATGCTCCTTCCTGTTGTGTGCCTGGCAGTACCACCCTATCTCCTTTAAGAAATGAAGCACATGGAATGAGGTTGAGCAGCCTTGTCTTCACTCTTCTCCTTGCCATTTTTGCAAAACACGCATAGCTGAAGTGATGGAGTGCAGGACTGTGTGCATTTGAAAATTTTGCTAGATCACAGTCTCAAAGCAACCACCAACCTTTCCTTGGAGATGGTCAGGAGGTCACTATAGGATTCCTTCATCCTTCACTCCAGCTTGCTCAGTGCTTCTTGCAAACCTGCTGTGTTCCTATGCCTGAATCCTCAGCCTGACCAAGCTATTTTACACAGATCGTGGGCAAATCTTCTACATGAAGGTCAGAATGTATCTAGTCTCTGACCATCCTCTGAGTGCCAAGGAATGGCCTCTTTGGCCAATGAATCAATGTTAGACTCATCAGGTTAAGTTCCAGATTCCCCTACTCTCACCTAACTTGCCCTTTTCTCCCTGTAATAAAGCAAAGGTAAAGATTATGATGGTAGTACATGTAAGTTATGATCATGCATAAGCAGGATATATTGTGCGTTGGGACAAGATGGAGGGTTAGTAATTGGAGAGAATGAGGTGAATGTGAACATGTAATAAGTGTGTGCTATACCAAGGTTGTAGCTCATTGCCTTGGGGAATTGCATGGGTGGTGGTTGAGAGATTGGAGATTTAGAGTGATTCATGACCTTCTGGGTGTGAAGGAGCAGTGAGAATACGGTGGCACTTACCTTTGTGATCATCTTTCTGCACTACTTGGCACTGCTGCTACTTGTGGATTTGTCAATGTATGGCAGAGTGTCACTTTAAACATCCAATCTCTTGACACCTGTAATGATGATGATTTCGTTAGCTAGTCTGGGCAGAAAACAACTTAGTCTAACTATGATGCTGAGTAAACATCTTTATAATGAAGATCCCACTGTTGAACACTTCGGCCTGCTGATCCTTCTTGGAAAATAGCACAAGTGACCTGTGCTGTATGTTTGCCTAGGCTTGCTGAGTCAGGTGGCATGGCCCCTGCCTGTGTTCAGCTGGGAAATGAACTAGCTTTCTCTTCACCACCCTGTCCATCAGAACCTCGCAATCTTTGTCCTTGAAACTGGAGTGAGCTTCAGACATGAGAAACTCAGGGCGGGATTTCATTGCTGGCTTGCAACATTTAAAGTGTGTGCAGCTGGTTTAAATATGGCATCTCACTACACAAGATTCAATAAGTAATGCATCTAATGTCTCATTTGCGTAATTAATGAAGTATATAGTGGAAGTTTGTGGAATATAACTTGTCCCCAGACCATAGCAGAGTTGTTGCCCTCAAACTCCCTCATCAGCATAGTTTAATAGCAACTCCCCCCTCCCCCCACCCCATTTATAAACCTGGAATTCTGTATACTTGTAAAAAACAGTCCTATCAATTCATCCAATCACCTTCAAAGTTTGGTTGATGTAGTAAAGATGAGTAACACACAAGAATACCTTGTTTTGCTTTTTCTCCGTACCTTGCTTGGACAGTTAACTTTAAATGTTTCAAAAATAAAATCATGAGATCAAATGTAATAAATAGTATCATTTATGATTTCAGTAGGGTAAATTAGTACATGTTGTAAGTAACTTAGAAATTTCACAAGATGCATTCCCTCCTTGCAAAAAGATGAGATCCTGCTACCTCATTTAATATTGGCAAATTACCAGCATCAAGATGAAATTTATAGACAGATATAAATTCCTTGTAAACCTTTCAATTAAGTGGACAGTTTTACTTCTTGCAATAGCTATGAACATAAAATCATAATTTAATCATCACACTGAGGAGAATAGAAAGGACTGTATCACCTATTGTGAATTATCACTGGATAGACTTCTTTTCTTAAATGCAGCTTAATCAGTTTTTTTTAACAAAACAATATCAATGAAGATTTGATTTAGTGAAGGCTAACATTAAAAGTTTTCAGTTCACATCTTGCTGTCTTTCCACTTACAAAGTTGAATATCATTTGGGAGGTTTTGAATAGATTCACTGCCACACATCCCTTTAGCTGGTACCAATCTTGGCTATGATATCATGTTGGAAGGGTGCCCACACAATATCTTAACCAAAAGTCTAAGAATTGTGGTGAAAAGCTCGTAGGTTTATTATATCTTATGTATTTTAGTGTGATTTGGACAAGTTAAGTGAATGGACCAATGCATGGCAGGGGCAATATAATGTGGATAAATGTAAGGTTATCCACTTTAGTAACAAAAACAGAAAGGCAGATCATTATCTGAATGGCTATAAATTGAGAGAGAGAATGTACAAGATCTGGGTGTCCTCGTACACCAGTCACCGAAGATAAGCAATCAGGTAAAATAGGCAGTGAAGAAGATTAGTGGTATATCAGCTTTCATAGTGAGAGGATTCAAGTAAGTGAGCAGTGACGTTTTGCTGCAATTATGCACGGCATGGGTGATACATATCTGGAATATTACATGCAGTTTTGGTCTCCTTATTTGAGGAAAGAAGTTCTAACTGCAGTAAAGGTTTATTAGACTCATTCATTGTGTGGTGATATTCATGTATAGGGAGAGGTTGAATTGGCAAGGATTATATTAATTGGAATTCAGAAGAATAAGGGGGATTTCATAGAAACTAAAGATTAGACCGAGTAAATGCAGGAAGGATATTCCCGAGGGTAGTCAAATCCAGAACTAGGAGTCACAATCTAAGCATATGGAGTTTAGGACTGAGATGAGGAGAGATTTCTTCACCCAGAGAGTGGTGGAATTGTGGAATTTTTTACCACAGAAAGCAATCAAGGTCAAAATGTTGCATGATTTCAAGAAGGCGTTAGAAAGAGCATTTGGGGCAAAAGGGATTGAAGGAAATGGGGGAAAAGCAGGAACAGGCTATTGGATAGTATGATCCGCTGGAATCATTATAAATGGTGGAGTAGGTTCTTAGGTCTGATTGGCCTACTCCTGCTTTTGTTTTCTATGATGTAGAGGTGCTGCCGTTGGACTGAGGTGTACAAGATCATAAGTCATACAACACCAGGTTATAGTCCAACAGATTTATTTGAAATCATAAGCTTTCAGAGTGCTGCTCCCTCATCAGGTGAAGGCACCCTCCTCAACTTGAGGATAGGGCTGAGGTTGGCAAGCAAAGTAGATGTGGAAGGTATGTACTTAGAGAAGTTTTCGGGGGCATATACATGGTTCCTCCTCGAACTAGATGTTTACTGGCACTGCTTTTTCTCCTTGTGAGGAGCGTCAATGGCTAGAGTGAAGGGCGGCAGGTTTATGTGCACATTTCCAGCAGACTCAGAGACTGCTGGTCCTGTCTCTCCATGGCAGCTGCCAAACTGTCCACAAAAGCAGCCAGTTGCTTGCACACTCATGGAACATGGCGTCAATTGCCGTGCTACCTTGCAGCATTTGTGTCACACTGCCCAGTGCCTCTGACAAACTTACCTGCCAGTCCTGTTATTGTTTATGCAAATCAATGACCATCCCTGATTTGAAACACCACAGGACTCTCCTGCCTGGGCTGAGCAAGTTCCTGGTCTAAGTGCAGAATCCCAGAGACCTTGGGCATTTCTTCCTTCACTATCTGCAGAGACATGGCTATGAAGTGTGTGGGTGCTTCTGACTTTAATCCAGCTCTGACCAGCAGCTTGCTTTCTGGCTCAGATCCTGGAAATGCTTTAAACTCCCATGTTTCTCAGGCTTCCCATTGTGCAGCTGCCTCCTCTGTGTTGCTAAGGTACTGACATAGCATAGAGCCTACATGAAGCTGGTAAAATGAACTGTCAGTGGAAATTTGCAGGTAATGGCCTAATTATTCACCTTAATTGGCTTTCTACAGCTGGGTGGTTCCCAATCTTTGACTTATCCCTCCCCAGGGAAATGTAATTGGCGATAGGAACACGTCAGCAACGGAGCCAATATATTTTTCTCTAATTTAGCCTGTACCCCTGTTCCACCAAAGTCATTGTTAAGGGCCTGGCAAAACTCTCAATTCATTGCAGGTGTCGGATGACTTGTTCACTCTAGCATCCCTGTAGATTTATTACGACTCAAGTTGCTAGGTACAGCATTTAGCTTAGCACGCAAAAGAAATGCAACTCTTTAGTGATAAATATGAGGTAAAATCTATTTACGTATTCATGAGATTTTTCCAGCCTGAACAAGAGTTACTAGACACGTGGAACAGTGATTCATATTTATTCATGGCTATCCAGTGAGACTTACCTCTATCACTATATAGCAAGGAAAATTATTTCGAAAAACATATCATTGCAATACAAATATTCAACATCTTGAGTTTTAAATGAACCAAATAAAATACATGTCAATTTCTGAAAATCATAGATATCAACCTTCAATGAGCAGCAGTGTTTTCATCTCTAAATAAAAAGTTTAAAAGGTTCAAACATTATTCCAGGGATATGATCCAGAGTGACACATTACTGCACTGCTGCATTGAAGTAGTGCTGTGTGGTCAAAGGCACAGCCATTTGGCTAAAGTGTTCGGTAAGCTAACATCTATTCTTTTGGGTGGATGTAGCAGCTCTTTTGGAATGATTAAAAGAGCAAAAGGAGAATTCTCCCAGAACTTTCAATGGTCTTTTTTACCCGGTGCTCGCAACAGATCCCACTTTCAGGAATTTGCAGTATGCAAATTGATGCATCTCTATGCTTACAAATATGTATTTTTTTTACATTTCTTGGTTATGAAGGAATTTAATATATCCAGAAGTCAAACAAAACACTATAAAATGCCCAAGCTTTCTTTAAAATTAAATATCAGTAAATTAGAGAACAGCTCGACTCTGCATTCCTAGACTCTCACTGACGAGTTCAATTCATGTTGAGGTTTCTTATAACATGGTGTCAATTTTCTTGTCACTAGCCCATTGTAATATAATTGACAAAAATAGGATGAAAAATAGTGACCTGCTCATATCACAGGGAAAACAAAAATTATTGCTTTTCTGCCAACAATCTGACTACTGACATGATGCATCTTTATTTTTTGTTGTGTTTCTGACTGAATTTGCTTGGTTTTGCCCCACTCCTTGTCTCTCAATATCTTGCTCTCTCACTTTCAATTTAATGTCAGCCAAAACAGCTTTCCAAGAGCAGTTTTAATCAAAGCGTTGGCCCTGGACATAATTAAAATGATCAAATGCACTGACTGCATACATTAAGAGCAATTTGGGGACAAGTTTGGATCATCATCACAAATTTTAAAATAAAGAAAATGTGAAACCAAATTGCATGTCTTCTTCACCAATCCTTCGAGCAGTGTTTATTGATACAAATGAATTTGTCATTAGCTAGATCCCACTCAGCCATTTAAACCAGAGGTTTTAAATGCGGTATTTTACTTGCCAGATTCGTCTATGAATCAAGCAAAATGGCTGAAGATGAATTATGTTCAGCTCAAAAAGTAACCCTTGGGTGGAATCTTGCTGAGGTATGGAGTTCTCATCAGCTGGCTGCAGAGCTGGTGAGAGACCAGTGCTGCCTCTTTTCAAGAGGCCATACCAAACCACAAGCAATACACTTCGCACTGACAAGACCACGCGAGAGCCTTATCCTCAACAGAATGTCTTTGCCTTCTCACACAGAACTAAATTAGGGTGAAGACAGAAAGGTGGTGAGGTTCAGTGGTAGGCCACCATGTTGCCTAATTAAGTGTCTTTCTTCACTTCAAGGTCACCACCAGCGAGAGTGACAATTCTCCCTTTATTTTTCTCTCTCTGCAAATGCTGCCAGATCTGCAGAACATTTCCAGAATGCTCACGTTGTATTACTACAAAATACCTGTCCTTTCCTGAGATGGGACTGCTCTATTTTCTATATTCAAATGATTTCTATATTCAAATTACCCCTCAGTCCTTTTTTTTATTCTACTAATGAACTAACATTACTGATTCAATTAAAATAAAGTCCTTCAGTGCATCTATTTTAGATGTCTATGTTCAATTTATAAACTTTTTTAAATGCAGCGTTTGAATGATAAAATCTCTGACAGAAAAATAAGTATAAGCAGAAATTTTGTACAAAAAAGATCAATTTTGATCATTTCCAGAGCATTTTAGTATGTGCTTAAATTTACACATATTCTGCAATGCACACTTTGATGCACTGTTTAAAATCTCTGATGCAAAAAATATTTCCGAGTAACCTATTGTGTCTCAGAAGTTCATTAGACAATGACATAGATACGGTAAAATAATGACTTCTTATTTTTGCAAATTCATGGCAATTCAGTAAATAAATTTGAGACATTCTATCTAATTTTTTTTTGCTGGGAATTTTAATTGCATTCAGGTGATCATTTTTATTAGTTTACCTTTAAAAATAGTTTTGAATTAGTCATTAAAAATAAACTGAATAATTGGGTCATAAAAATGTTCCACTGTTGGTTACTTGAAACATAGAGTAACAGAGCCAATGATAACCTAATTTCACACTTGGATATAGCAGTAAATGTGTGATTTTCTCTGTGCACCAGTGGGTGACAGCTATACTACCGAAACTCAGGAAAGCAGGTAGGATGGCTGACAAGGGGCCAATTAACTGCACTACTGACATTTTATCTGTTCCTGCACTTTGTCTATGGGGAAGCTCTAAGGATAGCTCTCCTGTTCTGACGCAACTTTTCCAGTCAATAAACAATCTGTTGACATCTACGATAGACCCATGATAATCTTTATATTGTGGGCATTACTTTAAATAACTTGTTGCTTAACTTCCATTATTGCTCAAATAAACATATATGTATATTATGTATTTTGAATTCTCAGCAGAGTACTTAATAATTATGTGATGAAGTGTCAACTGGTTGCTATAGTAGTGGAATGGCTTGCTTATGGAAACATTAATTTAGAAACCCCAGTTAACAGCCCTTGGAACATGGGTTTCAATCCCACAACAGTAGATTAAGAATTTGATCTCATATTTTTAAATTCAGCAACTAAAAAAAAACTGGCATCACTTAATGTTTCCAGCTGTTAAATTTTGTTTAAACCCCTGTTCCTTCCCACAAACTCCCTAATGTGTTCTTGGACAGGAAACCAATTTATAGAGTCATAGAGATGTACAGCACAGAAACAGACCTTTGGGTCCAACTCGTACATGCCGACCAGATATCCCAAACTAATCTAATCCCATTTGCCAGCATTTGGCCCATACATCTCTAAACCCTTCCTTTTCATATACCTATCCATGTCTTTTAAATGCTGCAATTGTACCACCCTCATTTTAGGAGTATTCTAATATGCAATTAAAATTAGACATAATCTGTAGTGCACACATTGATGCACAGTTTAAAATCTCTAATGCAAAAAATACTTCCAACTAACTTGTTGTGTCTCAGAGGTTCATTAGACAATGACTTACATGTGGTAAAACAATGACTTCTTATCTTTGCAAATTCATGATAATTCATGAAATAGGTTCTACCTTTTTTTTGCTGGGAATTTTGTATTTAACTTCAGTTCCTAACAGCCCTCTGAAGTGACTTACTGTAGTGACTGGAACCTGGTTGTCCTCATTGACCACGATGGGATTGTTAACCTGGGCTAATCAGGAAATCTCTGGCTGAACATAATTAACAGGAGAATCTCCTCAGTTCAGGGGACTGACTCCAAGTTGGCTGGTCACAGCCAGAGTACTATGCACAAGTAAATAAAGGATGACTTAGTAAGTTTGCTGATGACACTAAAATAAGCAGTAACATGCTTAGTGAGAAAGGTTTTCAAAAATTGCAGCAGGATCTTGATCAGCTGTGGAGGTGGGCTGAGAAATGGCAAATGGAGTTTCATACAGTTAAGTGTGAGGCCTAGCATTTTGCAAAGTCAAATTACGATAGGAGTTTCATGGTGAATGGTAGGTCCTTAAGCAGTATAGTGGAACTGAAGGATCTTGGAGTTCAGGTTCACAGTTTTCTGAAAGTGGAGTCACAGGTAGAAAGAGCAGTGAAGAAGGCTTTTAGCACACTGGTCCTCATCAGTCAGGGTATTGAGTACAGAGGTTGGGAAGTCTTTTTTCAGTTATACAGGAAGTTGGTGAGGCTGCACTTGGAGTATAGTGTTCAATTTTGGCCACCTTGCTATAGGAAGGATGTTATAAAACTGGAAAAGTGCAGAAGATATTTATAAGGTTATTGCCTGAACTCAATGATCTTGAGTTACAGGAAGAGGTTAGTCAAGCTTGGATTTTTGTTTTCTTTAAAGCACAGGAGACTGAGGGGGGAACCTTATAGAGATGTAAAAAGTCATAAGAGGCACAGATAGTGTGAATGCACTCAGTCTTTTTCCCAGGGTTGTGGAATCGAGAACTAGAGAGCATCAGTTGAAGGTTAGAGGGCAAAGAATAAAAGGGAACCTGAGGGGCATCTTTTTTACACAGGGAGTGGTACACATATGGAATGAGCTGCTCATGGAAGTGGTTGAGATGGGTACACTAACGACATTTAAAAGACATTTGGACAAATCCATGGATAGGAAAAGTTTTGAAGGATATGGGCCAAGTGCAGGGAAATGGGGTTAACGTGGATGGACATTTTGATTGGCATGGATCAGTTTGGATCAAAGAGCCTGTCTCTATGCTGTAGGACTCTATGTCTCTAGTACTTGGTGATAGATACCAACTTCTGTGCAGTTATTTCACCTACAAAGCCACTTAATTATTTTTGACTTCATTAAAGATTACCACATGCATTGTTGTGGCTCAAGTTTACCATTACATTCTCAGTTTTAAAGAAAAATGTTACAATAAAAGGAAAATAATTTGGACATTACTTCAACATTCAAAATGGAATTGATGGGGATTTCAGCGGGTTACAAATCTGAAGAAAGTCGGTTAACACCATACCTTAAAGTTTTTAAGTTAAAATAGCAAGATTATGTTGAAGCAGATGGAATATGACAATGATAAAAAGGTCACAAAGATAAAAAATTCAGAAAAGAAAGGTGATTTGATCAAAGTTTAAATGTTACTTCTGAAATTGTGGTTGCATTGTATTAAAAGATATTAAAGGAAAAATAACAAATCCTCTGAAATTATTACTTTAATTTATCGGACTTTATTTCTTTGCCCATGAGTGATTAACCTTAAAATACATGCCACCCACTAAATAATACATTTGGCATCTTTCAAGGGGAAATCGAATTTAAATAGATTTCTCAAATAGGCTTAACAGAATTCATTAGTTATCTCCTGTTAGGTTGCAGGATTTTACTGCTTGGCTAATTTTGGGCTGAAAAACTCCATTAGCTAGGTTACATTATAAGAGCTTTCTTTAGATTTGGAGGTGATAGTAGTGTTTGGCAAAGAGTGTAGGTGATAAAATGTTTGAAGGTGCTATCCCTGACCGTGACCACACATGTAGGGCATTGAACATTCTCCAGCATTGTAAACAGGTCCCCAGGGCGAAACTCTCACTGATCTTGATGGCTTTTTGCTCCAATTCCCTTTTGAAGTATTTGTATGGAGAGCCTGCTGGTTCCTGCAGAACGATCAGTGCCTATCTGAAGGTTTTTACTATTGCTTTGGAATATCTATGAATGTTCACTCTGGTCTAATGCTGTGGGTAGCTGTTTTCATGCTTACTATGTTTCTTCTAGCTGATAGAATGTTATTCAGTCAGCACTGCATTTACTGATAGACTGCATACTGCATCACGGAGCTGAGAAGCAGCACAAAATTTGTATTGGCTGTGTCATTCCATCCAGTGCTTTGCAATCTCCAAACTTATTCAATCCTCAATCAAAGTATTAGCCTTCTTCTGTATTATGGACTAGGGCATACCACTCAAAACATTCTTAAGCAGGCAGACACAGATATAAGTGTACAGTGAAAATTACCTGGAGTTAGCTAGGTTGACTACTAGATTTTAAAAGACAAAAATTTATTCACAAAATTACACAATGAAACACAAAGAACAGTCTATCCAAACTAGACTTAATTATGCTGTTCCGAATACACACAACAGTTCTGATAAGCAAACTTCCTTTAAAACCCAGTATAAATGGAGCACATGCTTATAGGTTGAAGTTGAAAGGCAGAAAGAGAGAGAGAGAGAGAGCTTCCTCACCAGTTCAAGACTGAACTAAACTGCTCAGCTAGAGAACTGACCACTCACCTTTCGTTATACAGGTCACTTCTAAAATATGACCACTTTGGCCTGAAGTCTCATCTGTTTACATATAAACAAAAGGCCTCTCAAAATCCTTTTCATCTCTGTACCAAACCAAACTGATCAGAGCCTGGCAGGGTTTATTACCCCTCTGAAAAACATCATGGACAGAGTCTCCTTGAGCCAAGGAACAGCTTTTAGAAAAAGAAAGGGACTAGTTTTGTGACTGCTGAATAAGAAGAAAGTGTTGTTTTGTATATGTTCTTGCAAAAATATTCAAACATAAACTTAGGGGGATTAGAATCCAGCCTCCATTTGATAAATCATTATTAAAGCACTGTCAATATCAGGGCATTGACATATTGCATCCTGTGTTATGCACATAGCCATCTGTACCTATTTTTTTCCTGAACTGTACATGCATCTTAACCATCGATACAAGCATAATAAAATTAAAGATACAAAGATGAATTTTGTCTGGGTTTCTTGCTTTTCTCCCCACTGAGTGAATTAAGCTACAAGTCTCAAGTGGACTTAAATCTCCTTCCACCTCCACACCCAGTCTGGCAGTTAGACACAGCAATGGTCTGCCATTCTCACATTCTGATCACTTAATCTGAACTAACAACATCTTTTCCCCCTGCACACTAAACCCACCACCCTCCCCACCCAACTATAGCAAATCCACACTTCAAGCATGAAGAATCATCTAGATTCAAAACATTAGCTTGCTCTCTATCTATGGATGCTGCCTGACCTGCTGTGATTTCCTGCATTTGTTGTTTTCAGTACAAATTCAAACATCTGCAGTAATTTGTTCCTGCTGATAATGGATTTAGCAACATGGAGGGATATTTAATTAGATGGGAAAGAGTGGAGTGGGAGTCTCCTAATCTTTACAATGTCCCCAGCTAAATCAAGGGTGGGGATGTAAAGGACAGCTTTCCAACACCCAAGTCAATTGAAGTCCATGAGTGACCAATTTAAGGCCACATTGGGGTGGCACGGTGGCTCAGTGGTTAGCACTGCTGCCTCACAGCGCCAGGGACCCAGGTTCGATTCCAGCCTCGGGCGACTGTCTGTGTGGAGTTTGCACATTCCCCCTGTGACTGTGTGAGTTTCCTCTGGCTGCTCCAGTTTCCTCCCACAGTCCAAAGATGTACAGGTTAGGTGAATTGGTCATGCTAAATTGCCCATAGAGTTAGGTGCTGAAAATGTGTTGCTGGAAAAGCGCAGCAGGTCAGGCAGCATCCAGGGAACAGGAGAATCGACGTTTCGGGCATAAGCCCTTCTTCAGGAATGCCCTTCCTGAAGAAGGGCTTATGCCCGAAACGTCAATTCTCCTGTTCCCTGGATGCTGCCTGACCTGCTGCGCTTTTCCAGCAACACATTTTCAGCTCTGATCTCCAGCATCTGCAGACCTCACTTTCTCCTCCATAGAGTTAGGTGCATTAGGTAGGGGGAATGGGTCTGGGTGGGTTACTCTTCGGAGGGTCGGTGTGGACTAGTTGGGCCAAAGGGCCTGTTTCCACACTGTAGGGAACCTAATCTAATCAGAGGCTTATCCCATCAATGCTTGTAGACTCTGCTCCAGGGTATTTGTGGTACAGTGGTAGCGTCCCTACCTCTTGCCAGTAAGCCTTGATTTACTTTCCACCTACTCCTGAGGTGTATCATTGCATTTTGAAGCAGGTTGACTAAAAATATCTACATTAATACATAATCTTGAGGATGCCTCACTATTGGAATTAGAAGGTCTTGTGGCTCATTGGTAGTGTCACTTCATCCAGGTTCAAGTCCATTTGCCCCAGGCCTGTGACATAACGTACCTCAACAGGTTGCTCAAAAATATCTACAATGCTGCTCCCAAAGACTCTTTGGAACTGAGGAACTGCAAACCACATGATTGTACCATTTCTGACAGATGGAATCTATATCCTGAAATCCTCAGTAACCCAGATGGTAGGCAGGCAGGCATCTAATTGAGATTGGGATTCTTGGAAATGCCCATGACATCACTGCCTGTTGTTTTCAACTGTTGAATGAATCTGTTGTCACTGCCATTAAATTCAATCAGAATGTGCGGTTGGAAACAAATCATGGAATGTACACAATAACATATTTTGCTAACTACCTTTAAGTATAGAACATTTTCTCACTGTTTTCAACTTTTCAGTTGCCATACTTACTAGCAGAAACTAAATATCTCTAGCACAAGAACATTACTGACTGCATCTCAGAATAAATTTGCTTCCATCCATTGTTAAGCCATCCTGCTACCAAGCATATTCTTGGATCAAGAAAAGCACAAAATGAATAAAATAAAAATAAATAACAGAGAGAACACAATGTTAACAGCTAAGGAGAAGACAGTAAATGTACATTGAAAGTTGTAGGTTTAGTAAACACGAGCTGAAAAATGTGTTGCTGGAAAAGTGCAGCAGGTCAGGCAGCACCAAGGAGCAGGAGAATCGATGTTTCGGGCATAAGCCCTTCTTCAGGAAAGGGCTTTTGCCCGAAACGTCGATTCTCCTGCTCCTTGGATGCTGCCTGACCAGCTGCGCTTTTCCAGCAACACATTTTTCAGCTCTGATCTCCAGCATCTGCAGTCCTCACTTTCTCTTAGTAAACACAAGGGCAATTTCAGCAAGATGAACAACTCACAACACACTACTTTAAAACTGAAAATTTAAATAAAATATTAATTGCAAACCAAAAAAAGCCCAAGATTTTCAATAATAAATTCCTCTCTATAAATTTTCAGTGATAATAAAGACATTTCAATCCTCCTAAAGATTTTAGTGAGTCACTAATAATTGTTTGATCAGCAGCAAATTTGGTTCAAATGGAACTGACAACAATATGACTTTGTTTTATTAAAAGATATTATGAGTAAATTCAATCTAATTTCAGTTCATAAGATAGTTATGCAGAGTTTTAATTCTGCTATTATACTTTATGGCATCTAAAGCTCTCAATTATGATATTACCTTATGCTAACTTCCAGATATCATTTATTCTTTATGTAACTCAATAATTAATTAGCAAGTTAATAGCACTTCTTTATCAATGTCTTTATGTTATTCGTTGCACATTTTCTTCATGCCAAATCATCATCTATTCCAATTAGGAGATTTATTGATTCAAAACAATCTTATTTATTGGGAAAATTTCACATTCAGTTGTGCTTGATTTCCAAATGCATGTTTAACATTTTATCAATAAAGCTGCTAGATTAAATTATTTTCTTTCTATGTAGTGATTTTTGTGCTTTTCATGTTAACGCTACATTGAAGACATCAATATCTGTGCAGCACAATGTATGATCTAGGTTAGATTGCTGCTCATACCTCAATGTGACTTACAGACTGGTCATCGGTAACATAAATGAGGGCAATGCTGCTGTGGCCATAACAATGAGCCAGATTTTACTGCAAAAACAAGAATAAGATTTTTTAAAAATGTTCAATTGGTGCTGTCCACGTTATGATACACTAATTTTTCAAATTAGCTTTTGAAAAATGGCATCTTGCTGGCTGTTTTACCGTTGAAAGACATTGAACAAGGAGCATTCCCATATTGGCATGGAAGTTACAAACTAAATTTGCAAGTTTATGTCGAGTTGCTTCAGGCCTAAACACTATTCAATGACAATATAAATGTTAATTACTGTCAATCAACTTCTCTGGCATGAAAAATGAACTATTTTAAGTTTGGATTCTCATACCTTCAAGTTATAATAGTTGATGTAGATTTTAAAATGTGGCATTTAAAATTAATTTCCTTTCACCTTATATGTATTTCTTTTGTTACTCTTCTCTCTTAACACAAATTCCTTTGCCTCTTTTTATTTCTTTTTATGTGCCTAATTTGGTATTGCTTGGCCCATTCCAACTTACACTTCTTTCTCACTTTATTCGATCTTTAATATAATTTATAAGGAGATACACAGGCCCTTGCTCTGTTCATTTAGGTCCCAGACCTGCTGCATCCCTTGCAGTACCATTGTCACTTTGTCCCCCATAAACAAGCGTGTAAACTTAAATGTACTATAGCAAATATTTGCGAATGGTGCTTTCGACAGAAAAAAATACTTTGCATGAACATGAGATTTGTATTTGGCAGCTTTAACTCCATCAGGATATTGCAATAAATAAAATGGGCGAAACATTCTTTATATCAGAAGGTTAGACCTTCACTGCCATGTTGCAGCAAGGATTATACAGAAGGACTGTGAGTTAAAATCATGCTGACAAATTTGAGGCTGTAGATGGCAGTAAAGTATTAAATCACTTTTTCTGCACTGCAGGTGTACACAATAATTATTTTCAACTTTGCATGTGCACTCACGGGGCCTTGACAGTCAGTTGTTCTTTTGTCAGATTCAGAGGATGATTATAAGCAATGATGCTGGATTTTTCAGATCTTTGCCAGATGGTAAATTACCACAGCGAATTGTGATGTTTGCCACATTAATAAACAGCACCATTGCATGACATCTTGCAATATGAAATTAAGTCCAGAACAAACCAGGGAGGAGAAAAAGCCTTCATTAAAGTCCTGTCACTTGAGATATTACAGGTATCAGTTAATAAGGAAAATATATCACATTATCACATGCTTTGTCTGAATTAAGGAAAGATGAGTTCCATCAAATGAGAAACTACATTGTATATTCATTACATTTTGTAGAAATGTCTCCAGGTGATTTAGAATTTTCAGTGACATCAAACCACTTTGAAAATGAGCATATTCTTCATTCTGAACACACCAAACTGAGAATTTGTGGAATAGAATCAGAGGAATATATGCACAGCAGGAACCCTTTTGGGCCATAGTGTCAATGCTATTTTTTGAAAGAAGTAGCCAATTAATATCACACCCTTGCTCTATCCTCAGAGCCCTGTAATGTTTCCCTTTCAATTATGTATTTCCTTCTCCATTGAAGGTAACCATTGAATCTCTTATCACCAAGCCATCAGACACTGCATTTCAGAACATCATAACACACCGAGTATAGAATATCATTCACAGCAACCTCTCCTCACCCCAGTCCCTAGATATTTTGCTAGTTATCTTAAATCCATGTTCTCTGGTTGCTGACCTTCCATCCAACTGCAATACTTTCGTCCAATAAAGGTCATGTTTGAGTTCCCAGCCTTTTGATTGCATTTGCCTCCACCATACTCTCATGCAGAATGTTTCAGATTCTAACCACTTGTTGCATTATAAAGGTTTTCCTATGGTTTCCTGCTAATCCTTTATTGATCACCTCAAATCTGTGCACTCCGGTACTCAATCATTCCACCTACAAGACAATTTTCTCCCTATTTACACTCTTCAGAACTCTCAACATTTTATCTGAAAAACTATCAAATTTCTCAACAGTCCCTTCTCCAAGAAAAACAGGTGTACATTAACAAACATCCAATTATTTAAGTAACTGAAGCTCATCTCTAGAACCTTTCTTATTAATCTCTACTGCACTTCCTCTCATGCCTTGACATCCTTCCGAAAATGTGATACCCAGAAATGAACTCAAAGCTGAACAATATTTTATGCAGGCTTAACATCTTACTTTTGTTCTCTATGCATCCATTTATAAGTCCCTAGATCCTTTATGCTTCATTAACCACTGTCTCAATTTAAAATTTGTAAAGTTCAAAAATGTTTTAATATATTGTAACTAAACTGCTTGAATGTAGAATGAACTGCATTAGTCTGAAATAAATAAGATAAGTAGGAAATCAATGCAAACAGACCACCCTCACGGTTCTAGAACATAAAACATAGAAAATTATAGTGCAGTGCAGGCCCTTTGATCCCCAATGTTGTGCCGACATGTGGGACCAATCTGAAGCCCATCTAATCTACACTATTCCATATTCATCCATATGTTTTTCCAATGACTATTTAAATACCCTTAAAGTTGACACATCTACGAGAGTTGTGGGAAGGGCATTCCACGCCCCTACTACTTTGAGTAAAGAAACCACCTCTGCCATCTGTCCTATATCTAACACCCCTGAATTTAAATCTATGTCCCCTCATCCAAGCCATCACCATCTGAGGAAAAAGGCTCTCACTGTTCATCTTATCGAACCCTCTGATTATCTTATATGTCTCAATTAAGTCACCTCTCAACCTCCTTCTCTCTAATGAAACAGCCTCAAGTTCCTCATCCTTTCCTCATAAGACTTTCCCTCCATACCAGGCAACGTACTAGTAAATCGTCTCTGAACCCTTTCCAAAGCTCCCACATCCTTCCTGTAATGCGGTGACCAGAACTATACACAATACTCCAAGTGTGGCTACACCAGAGTTTTGTACAGCTGCAATATGACCTCATGGCTCTGAAACTCAATCCCTCTATTAATAAAAGCTAACACACCTTATGCCTTCGTAACAATCCTATAAATCTGGGTGGCAACTTTCAGGGATCTATGTACCTCAACATCGAGACC
Organism: Chiloscyllium plagiosum; assembly: GCF_037043375.1. Lineage (NCBI taxonomy): Eukaryota > Metazoa > Chordata > Chondrichthyes > Orectolobiformes > Hemiscylliidae > Chiloscyllium > Chiloscyllium plagiosum. Next base: position 22,510,443 of record NW_028270140.1, read on the forward strand.
TCTCTGTACATCTACACTGCCAAGAATCTTACCATTAGCCCAGTGCATTCCTGTTGCTCCTTCCAAAGTGAATCACCTCATACTTTTCTACATTAAACACCATTTGCCACCTCTCAGCCTAGCTCTGCAGCATATTTATGTCCCTCTGTAACCTGCAACATCCTTCAGCTTTGTCCACAACTCCACCGACCTTAGTGTCATCTGCAAATTTATTAACACATCCTTCTAGGCCCTCATCCAAGTCATTTATAAAAATGACAAACAGCAGTGAAGCCAAAACAGATTCTTGCAGTACACCACGAATAACTGATCTCCAGGATGAATATTTCCCATCAACCATCGCCCTCTGTCTTCTTTCAGTTAGCTAATTTCTGATCAAAACCACGAAATTACCCTCAATCTCATGCCTCTGTTTTTTGTGCAATAGCCTACAGTGCGGAACCTTATCAAATGCCTTACTGAAATCCATATACACCACATCAACCACTTTACCCTCATCCACCTGTATGGTCATTTTCTTAAAGATTCGTGATTTTCTTGAAGTTTGTGAGGTATGACCTACCCTTCACAAAACCACATTGACTATTCTGAATCTGGATTATTATAAATCCTATCTCTCATAACCTTTTCCAACACTATACCTGCAACCAAAGTAAGGCTCACTAGTCCATAATTACCAGGGTTGTCTCTACTCCCCTTCTTGAACATGGAGACAACATTTGCTATCCTTCAGTCTTCTGACACAATTCCTGTAGACAATGACGACATAAAGATCAAAGCCAAAGGCTCTGCAATCTCCTCCCTGGCTTCCCAGGGAATCCTAGGATAAATCCCATCTGGCCCAGGTGACTTATTTATTTTCACACTTTCCAGAATTGCTAACATCTCCTCTTTGTGAATCTCAATCTCATCTAGTCTAGTAACTTGTATCTCAGTCTTTTTCCAGCGTGAATACCAATGAAAAATATTTATTTAGCCCTTCTCCTATCTCCTCGGACTCCATGCACAACTTCCCACTACTGTCCTTGATTGACCCTAATCTTTCTCCAGTCATTCTTTTATTCTTGATATACCAATGAAACTTTTGGGTTTTCCTTGATCCTATCTGCCAACAAGCTTTCATGTCCCCTCCTGGCTCTTCTTAGCTTTCTCTTTAGGACTTTCCTGGCTAACTTGTAACTCTCAAATGCATTAACTGAGCCTTCATGTCTCATCCTAACATAAGCCTACTTCTTCCTCATGACAAGTGATTCAACTTCTTTCATAAAATACGGCTCCCTCGCTCGACCATGTCCTCTCTGCTTGACAGGCATATGCTTATCAAGGACACGCAGTAGCTGTTCCTTGAATAAGCTCCACATTTCAATTGTTCCCATCCCCTGTGGTTTCGTTCCTCATCCTATATATCCTAAATCTTGTCTAATTGCATCATAATTGCCTTTTCCTTAGCAATAAGTCTTGCCCTGCATTATCTACCTATCTTTTTCCATTGCTAAAGTATATATAATTGAATTGTGGTCACTATCACCAAAGTGCTCATCTACCTCCAAATCTATCACCTGGCCAGGCTCATTACCCAATACCAAGTCCAATGTGGACTTACCCCTTGTGGCTTGTCTATATACTGCGTCAGGAAACCATCCTGCACACATTGGACAAAAACTGACCCATCTTAAGTACTCGAACTATAGTATTTCCAGTCAATATTTGAAAAGTTAAAATCCCCTATAACAACTACCCTGTTACTCTCACTCCTATTCAAAATTATCTTTGCAATCCTTTCTTCTACATCTCTGGAACTAATTGGAGACCTATACAAAACTCCTAACAGGGTGACCTCTGCTTTCCTGTTTCTAACCTCAGCCCATACTACCTCAGTTGATAAGTCCTCAAACATCCTTTCTGCCACTGTAATACTGTCCTTGACTAACAATGCTACACCTTCCCCTCTTTTACCATGTTCTCTGCTCTTACTGAAACATCTAAATTCCGGAACCTGCAACAACCATTCCTGCCCCTGCTCTATCAATGTCTCTGAAATGGCCACAACATCAAAGTCCCAGGTTCACCCACCTTATTCCGGATGCTCCTGGCATTGAAGTAGACATACACTTCAAATCACCTTCCTGCCTGCCGGTGCACTCTTGAAACTGTATTTTTGACCTCACTACTCTCAACTTCCTTGAGACTGGAACTACACTTTAGGTTCACATCCCCCTGCTGAATTAGTTTAAACCCTCCCAAAGAGCATTAGCAAATTTCCCCCTCAAGATATTGGTACCCCTTTGGTTTAGGTGTAGACCATCTTGTTTGTAGAGGTACCACCTACGCCGGAATGATCCCAATTATCCAGGTATCAGAATCCCACTCTCTTGCATTAGCCATGTGGCCATGTGTTTAACTCTTCTCTGTCCCTATTCCTCGTCTCGTTAGCATGTGCACAGGTAACAAGGCAAAGATAACAACTCCGTTTGCTCTAGTTTGGTGTTTCCACCCTTGCTCCCTGAATTTTTGCCTTAAATCCCCATCTCTTTTCCTACCTATGTTGTTGGTGCCTATGTGGACCATGACTTGGGGCTGCTCCCCCTCCTCCTCAAGGATCACAAAAACATGATCCGAGACATCACTAACCCTGGTACGTGGGAGGCAACACAACAACCGTGTGTCTCTCTCATTCCCATAGACTCTCCTATCTGTCCCCCTAACTATGGAGTCCCCAGTGACGAATGCTCTGCTCCTCTCTCCCCTTCCCTTCTGACCAACCGTGACAGAGTCTGTGCCAGAGATCTTTACGCCATGGCTTATCCCTGGTAAGTCGATCCCCTCATTACAACATCCAAAATGGTGTACATGTTATTGGGGGGAAACGGCCACAGGGAATCCCTGTACTATCTGCTAGTTCCCTTTCTGTCCCCTGACTGTAACTCACCTGCCTTTTGCTTGTACCTGAGGTGCAACTACCTCTCTGTAACTCCTCTCAATAACCCCCTTCACCTCCCGAATGATCCAAAGTGCAGCTCCTGAATGATCCAGATCTACTCCACCCTCTCCTCCCTGACCTATCACTTTCATCCCCTCCCCCACTCACCCATTGTACTCTATGCTACTTTCTCCCCACCCCCACCCTCCTCTAGCTTATCTCTCCACGGCTTCAGGCTCTCTGCCTTTATTCCTAATGAAGGGCTTTTGCCCGAAACGTCGATTTCGAAGCTCTTTGGATGCTGCCTGAACTGCTGTGCTCTTCCAGCACCACTAATCCAGATCCAGCTCCCTAATGCAGTTTCAAGGAGCTGGATTTGGGTGCATTTCCTGCAGATGAAATCAGCAGGGACACTAGGGGTGACCCTTACCTCCCACAGTCTGCAGGAGGAACATTCAACTGCTCTAACCACAATTCCCATTATGCTAAATTCCCAAAAGAGAATATTGAAAAATAAAGAAAAAAAGAACTAGTTATCTTACCAATCCGGTGCTCAGGACCTTTTTTTTGGTTACAAGAGGAGGATAGGTGGGAGACTGTACCTAAGTAGTGTTTTGGTTAATGCAACTGCCCAAATATCTTACTTTACTTACTCAGCAGTCGCGTGTCCACTACTGCTCAGCATGCGCTCTGCCTATTCATGTGCTATGTTTTTAAAGCAGTCATTTACCTTCCCAGCCTCTCTCCCTCTCTCCTTGCAGCTCCCGAGAAAATGGAGACCTGCTTCTTGAGGTAAGTCCTTTTTAAGTGAGAAACTTACCTTCTGGCAGCCCCAGCTCTTCTCTCCCTTTGTCCTGGCAGCTCCTGACAAAAAAAATGAAAATTCAATACTTTCAATACTTGCAGGTTTTATAATATCTGCAAATTTTTAAATTGGGTCTCTACAATAAAAGATAGGTCACATAATATGAAGAATATCTATCCCTCATAAAATCAGACCCAGTAATTACAAAAGTGCAACAAGAACAAAGTACTCCATTGAAGTGTTTTCTGAGATTAAATTCTCAGTCTCTAGAGTGGGTTTCAACCCACAGTTTTTTTTAATCTTAGCATTAGGTTTACTGTTAACTGAGACATGGTTTCCATTTTAATTATGTTGGGGATACATACTCATATTTAAGGATTATCTGAAAACACAAGAAGGTTTTGAACCATTTGGAAATTAACTGGATTGAAACGGGTTTTCACCTCATGATCTCTTTGAAATTGAGGCATGAGTTTGATATGTGCTGTGGTTTACCTTCTGTTTCTTGGAAATCAAGTGATTTTAACAAAAAAGCCAAGCAAAGCTTTCAAATAAATAAGAGGTTTATTGCCTTAATTACTGGATAACCTGGCTTTGAAAGGACTATAGGGCTCCATGCTGATGGTTGTCTATCAACTCCTTCTGGTCTTAGAATGCTATTTTATAGAGCTGACAGTCAGAAAAGATGACACCCAGAAACTGTGCGACTCTCTGCTGAAATTATTTTCTCAGTGTAAGTTCCTCAGAAACTGATAGGAGTTTCCAAAAATAAGTATTTTTGTCCATCTGGTAATGGGCTGTGATCAATTCGTAAAGTCTGAAATCCAAGTTGTTTAGAATCAGAACCTGACATTTATCATCAGGCCATGAATGTCAGCTTCATGCACAGAAAATTCATGGGACATGAGATATCATGATATTCTATACTCTGTTTTCAGAGCCTTGACTCAGAAGTGTTATTTTACCAATATATCTTTTTTGGTTATAGAAGGTGCCACCTCTGTAGAGAAATCTGTTTTGTGTTACGGCTGCATTTTTTGTGGGATTAAAGGGCTACAGTTAGATCATGTCTTAATTGTGAACCACAGTTTGTCACTTGCTTTAAAATAAACTTTCTTCCTAATGAAAGCGGCACAAAAAAAGAAGCAATTTGCCATTTTGCTGACTGAAATCATCTGTAAAGATTTGACTGATGGGTAGTGGGACATGATTATTAATACATTATTCCAGTCAAAGTTGTAACTATTGCTTTTTAATTGGCAGAGATTTTGGAGAGACATTGAAGATCGAAAAAATGATCTTGCCTGAAATTGTATAATATTTCTATGTTAATATTGATTATAAAATACAGCTACACAATATTAACATATTTGCTGATGTCGATTGCAAAGGTTTACATTATTGTTGTTGGAAATATTTCCACTTCTGTTTAACAAAGTAAATTTTACACGACAGGGAAAGACTATCACAGTGTGATAATGTTGTCTTCCTGAACAACAATCCACTTAATTCCATATTCTTATCCATGGTTGTAATTTTTTTCAAATATTTATATACTTCCTTCTTACAACTATTGTACCCTTTAATGATTATCAAATAATGCCTCTTTCTTCCATGTTGCAATTTTCAATTTTGCAGATAAATTATATTAAATATAATGGAGACAAAAGCCTATTAGGTCTGAAGTTTACCAAAAATTGGTTGTGCTAATTTCAGGGATTTTCATAGAGAGTTTCTCTCTGTGGGCTCAATGAATTCTCCATTGTTTACCTTATTATGTGTACACCACACCTCCACGGCCTCAATGAATCGTTGTCCATTTGGCCCACTTAGTCCACACTGACCCTCTGAAGAGCATCCCAGCCACACCAACTTCCCCCCACCGTATCCCTGTAACACTGCATTTCCCCATCCACCTAGCCTGCACATCCCTGGATGCTATGAACACTTTAGCATGACCAATCCACCTAACCTGCATGTCTTTGGACTGTAAGTATGTCTAGTGCTAACCAGAGATGGAAGAAGTTGTCACGCCAGGACTTTCTGGGATGTTTTCTGTCAACAACATACTTAAGGCTCAGCTGCGCTTCAGGTCAATCACTGCAAACTGCAAATAACTCTTCGCTGGCCATGTACTGCCAGACAGGTAAAAAAGCACAGCTTCTAGGGGACATACATAGCAAGGTAGCACTTTGTTGCAAATAGAAACTCACATAGATAAATTTATTACTACTTTCCATCATTAGCTATGTGATTGACTGTCATCGTCACTGCAGTTTAAAGAATCTAGTTACTGTGCATAGATTGCCCATCCCTAGCATCATTTTATCTTCAAAACCTATCTAAAATAATGCTACTCTTTCTCTAAAGCTCAACATATCATAACATCTTTTCATTGTTCACTGGGTGTGGGGGAACATTATTGTTTTTTGGAAAATCTTTGAACAGTTGAAAATATTGAATTGAAATGTGCATTTATTTGGCTAAGTTTGAGTTGGACCAAGTTTGTTTTTAGTGTTTGTCACCTCAAGGCTTAACAAATTCTCTTGCCTGATCATACCAAATGTTCCCATTGATTACCTACCAAAGCCATATGGTATTTGTTATGTAAGGGATGGTATGGTGGCTCAGTGGTTAGCACTGCTACCTCACAGTACCAGTGACCCAGGTTCAATTCCAGCCTTGGGCAAAAAATTGCGTGGTATTTGCACATTCTTCCTGTGTCTGCATGGGTTTCCTCACACTTTCCAAAGATGTGCAGGTTAGGTGCAATGGCTATGTTAAATGGTTTGTAGTGTTCAGGGATGTGTATATGTTAGGTGGATTAGCCATGGAAAATGCAAAGTTATAGGGTAGGGGGATGAGTCTGGGTGGGATGCTGTTCAGAGAGCTGGTGTGAGTATGTTGGGCCAAATGGCCTGTTTCCGCATTGTAGTGATTCCATGTCTGATTTTCTTCCCATCATATCATGTTCCATTCCCAGAACTCTGCCACTTCAGCCAATATCCCAGAACTCATCAGCATTCATTGTATCTGTGTCATCTTTTAAAATCTATTCAAAGCTTGAGTGCAAAGTTGGACATTTTCTTTCCAATGTTAAGAATCTCATATTTCCAATTTCACCATTCTTTCCCAAATGACTTGTCATTGCCAATATTGTTCAGCAATTGGAAGAATTCTTCCCACAGTATCTGGGGAATGTTATCATTTGGTTTCAATGCATGTAAATAGGTAATTCTGCAGTTCTTTTTTTCAAACTTATTCGTAAGATTTCAAGGTGCCTTTCTGGAGAGGGTTGTGAGTGGGTGATAATAATTAATTTCTTAACTTGGCTGATGTTTGTATTATAAATGAGCTTGATAGATGTTTGTACTTAGTGAAAATAGATTATTTATATTTACTTTGTTATTAAATGTCTTCCTTGAAAGAAAACCTACATGTATATATATCGGATTACTGAAATTGTCCTCCCCTTTTTGGTACATTTTTACCAGTATATTCCAATACTATTACTGAATAAATATAAATGAACATAATTTACTATTATATTCTAGATTCTAGTTTTTCCTCTAAACCTAGCCCTGTCATGGTGGAGATGGAATTGAATCAAGGTAAATTTCATGTACTCATAATTTACTTCTAACTAAGTTAGAAGAGAGTATCTTATACTTTTGTGGAGACATGGGTAAAGAAATGCAAAATCTTCCACTGTGGCCCCCCAAAATAAGTTAAAGTTACATTTTATTTTAGAATTAGAATCCCTACAGTGTAGAAACAGGCCCTTCGGCCCAACAAGTCCACGCTGACCCTCCGAAGTGTAACCCTCCAAGACCTATTCTCCGACCCTATATTTGTCCCTGCCTAATGCACCTAACCTCCACATCCCTATGGGCAATTTAGCATGGCCAATTGATCTAACCTACACATCTTTGGGCTGTGGGAGAAAACCAGAACACTTAGAGGAAACCCACACAAATACAGGGAGAATGTGCAATCTCCACATAGACAGTCACCTGAGGCTGGAATCAAACCTCGGTCCCTGGTGCTGTGAGGCAGCAGTGCTAACCACTGAGCCACTGTGCTTCTGAGATAAAAACACATAACTTCTCAATTCCAAGATAAGCATCTGTTTGAATCCTCTAATTTCATCAAACAAATGAGATACAAAAACTGTCATTATAATTTTTTTTTTGTATCATTTTATTTTGTAGCATTTTTGGCACTTTGAAGAATCTGATTGTTGTCTTGATTAGAACAACATTTATTCTCTTAACTAACAACAACATATTATTCGTAGAACGATTGCTGTTTTAATCTGTTTGCAGCTTTTGGCAGTTTTAGTGAAGCATATGTAAATAATATTCACTAAGATAATAACACATTAAAACATTCTTTTGTTTATGGATTACCCAGGATATTGTATAGGATGGGCTAAAATTGAAGATGGTATTCAACAGACGCATGACATTGAATAAGTCCTGTCAACGTTCCTGTACTTGCTGAAAACAGCACAAACAGCTTGTTTTTCTGTACTTTCTGCACTTGCTGTTTGTTACACTGTATAAGAGAGAGAGTTTTTTTTTCCAAGTCATTAGGCTTCACCTCAGACTGGGGTCATGAATGATATCAGGAACAACTTAAGCCTCCGGACCAGTTGTCAGTCAAGGGGGCAGAAGAGTTTGAAGCTTATTGATTTTTTTCCTTTCCTTTTCTTTCTTTTTATTTACTTAATACATGTCCCTTTCTTTTTCATTCTTTTTTTATTTATTTCAGCAATGTTAATATTTAACTAAATTTGTGCTGTTGAGTCTTCTCTTAACTACATTGAACTGAATCTGAAGAACCACTTGGATACTCTCTGTGATCCAAAACCCATGTTGAGAATATGGTGCTGAAAAAGCACAACTGGTCAGGCAGCATCCAAGGAGCAGAAGAATCGACGTTCCGAGCATAAGCCCTTCAACAGGAATGAGGCTTGTGGGCCAAGGGGGTTGAAAGATAAATGGGAGGGGGTGTGGGGCTGGGGTGAAAGTAGCTGAGAGTACGATAGGTAGATTGGGGGGGGGGGTGGTGATGGTGATAGGTTGGAGAGGTGGGTGGAGCAGATAGATGGGAAGGAAGATGGACAGGTAGGACAGGTCAAGAGGGTAGTGCTGAGTTAAGGCACATGTTTCTATCTTCCATCCTAACAATGAGTTGCCAACTCAGCCAACACAACATGTGGGAAGGTGATGAGTGGAAACTAGAGCCGATAAATTTGTTTGTGTACTGGCCATTATTCAGGTTTCACATAACCTAAGGCTCTTGGATGGCTCCCAGGAAGTGTGCAAGTTCTGAACTGGAAGTGCAATGACCACCAGATTGTAATTACATCCAAAAGATGTGTTTGAATCCATATGTGAATCAGATATAAAGCATGTGCCTAACACCTGTTAAAGTCTTCATTCCAATATTGGTTTGCAATAATGCCACAATATCCAAGAAAAAAACAGCTTCCTAGAAAACTTGCAAATAAAGATGGCAAGCAATGTATTTGTTTCAATTTGATTTATTTATTGTCATGCGTATCTAAGTACAATGAAAAGCTTTGTTTATGAGCAGTACAGGGAGATTGTAGTAAGTAAGGATTTACAAAATAAAACTTGGACAGAGGCATACAGGTTATGTTCACAGGACGTGCATTAGGCAAGATCAACATTAGCAAGATCAGAATTATTTGAAGTTAGAGAGTTCATTCATCAGTCTAATAACAGTCAGGGAAAAAGCTGTTCCTGAACCTACTGGTGCATGTGTTCAGGCTTCTGTATCTTCTGCCTGATTAAAGCAGTTGTAGAAAAGTATTACTGGGGTATGATGTATCTTTGATGATGTTGGCAGCTTATCTACAGCAATGAGCCGTGTAAACGGAGTCCGCAAATGGTAGGTTGACTTCCGTGATGGTCTGGGCTGTGCATACCACCATCTGTAGTTTCTTATGATCCTGGGTAGAACAGTTTCCATACCAGGCTGTTATGCACCCAGACACTGTGCTCTCAATGGTACATCTATAAAAGTTGGTTTGGGCCCTAATGGATATGCCAAGTTTCCTGTGCCACCTGAGGAAAAAGTGGAATTGTTGTGCCTTCTTGACCATCGCATCTACGTGGGAGGTCTAGGACAGGTTGTCGGTTATCATCAATTCTAAGAACATGACGCTCTCCATCTTTCAATTTCAATTCCATTGATGTAGATGGAGGCATGCCCTCATCCTTTCTTTCTGATGTAAATGATCAATTATTTAGTTTTGCTAATGTTGAGAGAGAGGTTGCTATCATTGTGCCATGTTACCAAGTCCTCTATCTCCTTTCTGGATTCTGACTCATCGTTGTTTGAAATCCATCCTACCACAGTGATGTCATCAGCAAACTTGCAGTTAGTGTTCATTCACAATTTGGCAACACATTTATGGGTGCACAGGGAGTACAGTAGAGAGCTGAGGATGCATCTGTTGGGGGGTCTGCAATGTTGAGTGTTGCTCTGGAGGAGGTGCAGTTGTCTATCTTCATTGATTGCGATCTGTGGGTCAGAAAGTTGAGGATCCAGTTGCAGATCTGAGCATAGAGCTAGAAGGAGGCTGAGGGTCTCTCTAACCAACTAGCCCCATCATCTCCATTCTCCATCTCTGATCTTTCCACTACAACACTGATCAGATTCTTCTTCCAACCCTGACCCCAATCTTTCGCATATGAATGACCCACTCCCCTCATCTCCCTTCACCAAATCCCTAGACCTTAGAAACCCAATTCCTACTCTCAAGCTCATTCCATTCATGATCCAGTTCAAGCCACTATTTACTCTTCATTCCCTAAAACGCACGACATGGCATTTTCAAATTTTTAGGCTGATATGTTTCCTCCACTTTGCAATTTCATTTGTTTGAAAGAGAAGCAACTGTAGGTCATTCTTGTACACCACGCAAATCTGAGCAACATGAAGCAAGCCCTGGGGTAGCTAACTTTAAATTTCAGAGATGGAGACAAAATAGTTAAAAAGAAACTTATCCAGTTCATAAGTCTTCAATTTGTTCAGAATTGGAAAATCATGTCGCATTCACTTCGAGATGTTGATATTTGATGTAGAATTACTTGAAATAATGAAAATATTAGCTGAGCATTAGCAGCGTAATTAATCTGTTCATGCAACCTCTCTACCTATTACAGCTGGATATTCTTCCATTATTATTGAATTGGATTGGAACCAACTTAATTAACACTTGCTTCTGCAGTCACAATCAACATCTCATAGCTGCACCACCTGCCTAGAATGGTTATCCCACTGCGTTGTGACTATGCTGGATGGTAACAAATGATCTCTCGTGACAACACTCAACAGTTTATTTGATAGCAGCACACTTGGGAAAAAAGGTATAAAACATTATTTACTGCACTACCAGGATTATGGTTTCAGAATGTATTTTCAAGATGCTGTTCAAACTTACCTGAGAAAATACATTTGGCAAGGTACCTCTGGCAGGTGAAATATTTTTGAGCTGCTGATGAATGGAAGTAATGTCACTTTAATTCACTTGAAACTGTAACTAAAATCCATCCATATTTTCTGGGGAAAACGATGCTGGAGTTCCACATCACAGTATAATCCAACACCGTGGCAATATTTCTGAGAAAGATTGGCAAAATGGAAAAGATATTCTATGGCTGTTTAATATCACAGCAGGGGTATTCGCTGTAATCTTTTAAAATGTTCTTTTTAAACATAGCACTGTGCATCAAGTGTCACTTTTAATACTTTTTTTAGAATTTATCATTGGTTTTGTGTCATGTTCTACATGCTATCCATTGTGTTCTGAAAGTTTTGCAGATAAACAAAGTTGTTAAGTGATAGTTCTTCATACCAATGAAGAAGATGGCTGCCATAGAATACTAACAAGGATTCGGATATATTTCAGACTCTCACTGAAGAAATGTCAAGTAAATGGGAATCAAGTTATGTTGCAAAACCAAAGCCAATATTTAAATATAAGATCGGTTCAGAGATTCCTTGCAAATACGTGTTAATAGGGGCTAAGTTTCATAGACATCGCACAGGTCAGTTCATATCTCAGATATATACCAATCTTGGGCAGGAGAGAAAAATGTAAAATTGTGCAACTGATTAAAAATAAAAACACTTAGCTTTGCAGTAATTTAAAACAATCAGGAACTAATCAGTTTGTTGCATTTCATGACTATGTAGTCAATTCTCCTATTAGTAGCAGTGAGCATTATAATTTATAATACTCTAAAGGGTGCGGTAGGAATGGATTAAATTTCTACTTTCCACGTTAAAGGTAATTTGTATAAACTTCTTTACAAAGCTACTAATTTAGGTAGAGGTGTTATTTTGTTTGCAAGGTGATTAGTTAGCAAACTCTTATGAATGCTATTACTCTAAAATGATACAATTTTCAAATCTTAGAAGCCAATAATAGCAGTGTGATTTCCCTTAACAAGCACCTTAGCAATTAAGAAATGACACCAATCAAAAAATTAGTTGAATTCAAGTGGAGAGTTATCCATCATTGTCAAAGAGTTCCCAGTCCGTATATAGTGCACCAATGTTTTGCTCAAATGCCCACATTTTCAATCCACAGTGAAGCTCAGTCTTGCGTAATCAGCACCAGGAAATAAAATTGTGGTGAAGAAACGCAAAACTTGGCTTCAAAAAGTGTCAGAAGTGATAAGGTATCTATGAAAGAGTTTCTGAAGAATGTTTTGGCAATCACACTTTAGACAATAGCTGAATCTGTATGGAGAAACTGCTGGGGAATTTGATAAAAACTAAAAGTTTTAGGTTAATAGTGAAAAGTAAGGAAATGTACAAGTGGAACAAGTGTAATATCTAATATAAATGTTTCTCTTAGGATTCCTAATTAACTAAAAAAATGAAATGAATAATCAGTAGGAGAGAAAGAAAGTAAAAAGTGATAGATGAACTAGAATTTGTACTGTTTTAAATGTGCTTAATTAATTCTCAATTAATTTGTTAAGTCCTGTTGTTGAAAGCAGCGTATTTTGGTATGTAACAGGCAACTCAAGATGATACCCAGCACACAGAGAGCAATTATACAAATTATCCTAAACAGCTTGGATTATACAAATTCCAAAGCATCTTTAGTTTTAAGAGAAATACCAACACAGGTGCAGAAACAGGACTAACTGCAGAATGTTCTGAACCAGTACTGAAAAGAACATAATGAGCACAGACAACACATTCATTTGCTGAGTATTCTATGGAGAGACCAAAAACTAAAAGTTATGGTATGGTATTCAATGGCATTTCAAGGTGAATATACTGGAGCATCATGATGGCTGTCAATTTTTTGGTGTTTTCCAACATGCTTCTACTGAAAGGATTGGAAGGAGGGGAGAAACTATTGACAGTTACATATTGTATCAAAACACAAATATATTCATATTAGCTTAAAATGGGGCTGGATCTTATAGCTCCTACATGGTGAAAGTAATGGCAAATGGGTGAACTAAATTGGTTGAGGCAAAAAAATCAGATTCTCACCATTGAAATAAACTTCAGCAATGTAGTTATCTCCCATCAAATTGTGGGTTCTGCATGTTGCCAGCAGGTGGTGAGAGGCATTTGTGTTTCACTAAAATTACAACTAGCTGAAATTAACTTTGCAGCCCTGATTAACTTTAGTCGAATTCAGAAACTCAATGCTTCAGAATTCCAATCCAAAGTCTTACAAAGCAGTTGGACATTAAGAGCTGGGAGGATGTTCAAAGATATTGAAAAAGCAGGTATTAAGAGCAATTGATAAGTGCACAATTTAAAGTAATTATTGTTTGCAGAAGAGCTGACGTTTAACAGCACACTGCTTAATAGGACTACATTCAGGTTAGGACTCGGGATGATTGCCAATGTTGATCAAGTGAACATATACACTCTTCCATTGATCAATCTGTGGCTGAGTGTGTCTGTGGCAGTCAGGGTCTTGATAAACATTGAGATTGTCTTGGATTCAGAAACATTTTGCCTTTGGCACTCTGATCTCTGAACCATGTGATTGGGAAAGGGCCATTTAAGATTTCTGCCACATAAGTCTGAAAATCTGTACAGACTACATGGATTCCAATGATATGTTTTAGATTGGAGAACTGCTGAGAGAATCCTATCTTTAACCTTCCACTTATGTCATACTAGAGGCACTTTAGGAACTATACTTGGTGCAATGTGAGTATAGTCACCTTATTCATGGACATATACATGATGTCTGTATGGGTGATGGGCTCTCTGTTTCTACTATCCTATGGTGGCTCTCACTGACCTACAATGATCTAGATGGTGCTGGTCCCACAAGATCCATGGCTCAGCTGGTTTCTGAAGTTCATAAACCTACAACAAAAAAATAAGTTTTTTAAAATTCTTTTTTTAACCTGAACACTGTGCTCTGACCTTATACATTAAATCACATTAGCATGCATTTGGTAAACAAATATTTTTTACACTGTAGGCAGCACAGGAGCAGACAATTGAGGTCCTGCAGCTAGTTCATTGAATCCAGGAGGTGTCAGATCATGCTTGTGGCCTCTTATTGTTCGCCATATAAGACCTCAAACTTCTGCGTGATGACCTACTTCTCTGCCTTGATCTGTGAAAGCCTCAGTTGTCTTTCCTGCCACTCTCCCATGGTAGAGGGGGAATTTCCTTCCGAACCCAACCTCCCCAAAGCAGAGGTGGATTCTGTCACATCCTGTAATTCAGTCTCGGCTCCAGCTACAGGATCTACCCCAAACCAGGCTTGGAAAATTTTGTTCTGATTTTGAAGATGATATGCCTGGCCATAGAATGAAAGCTTGCAAAATGGTCAGAGACAAAATGCACCACATCTGGAAGCTGATGCAGCGGAGAATCAAACACAATAGAGTCATAGAGATGTACAGCATGGAAACAGACCCTTCGGTCCAACCGTCCATGCCGATCAGGTATCCCAACCCAATCTAGTCTCACCTCCCAGCACTCGGCCCATATCCCTCCTGAACCTTTCCTATTCATATACCCATCCAAATGCCTCTTAAATGTTGCAATTTACCAGCCTCCACCACTTCCTCTGGCAGCTCATTCAATACACGTACCACCCTCTGTATGAAAACGTTACCCTGTAGGTCTCTTTTATACGTTTCCCCTCTCACCCTAAACCTATGCCCTCTAGTTCTGGACTCCCTGACCCCAGGGAAAAGACTTTGCCTATTTATCCTATCCATGCCCCTCATAATTTTGTAAACCTCTGTAAGGTTACCCCTCAGCCTCCGACGCGCCAAGGAAAACAGCCCCAGCCTGTTCAGTCTCTCCCGATAGCTCAAATCCTCCAACCCTGGCTACATCCTTGTAAATCTTTTCTAAATCCTTTCAAGTTTCACAACATCTTTCCAATAAGAAGGAGACCAGAATTGCACGCAATATTCCAACAGTGGCCTAACCAATGTCCTGTACAGCCAGACATGATCTCCCAACTCCTGTAGTCAATACTCTGACCAATAAAGGAAAGCATACCAAATGCTTTCTTCACTATCCTATCTACCTGCGACTCCATTTTCAAGGAACTACAGTAGCTGGGGTGGGGAGTGCTGTCCGATGGCAGCACAGAATAAAGGAGGATAAAAGCAAATTACTGCGGATGCTGGAATCTGAAACCAAAAGAGAAAATGCTGGAAAATCTCAGCAGGTCTGGCAGCATCTGTAAGGAGAGAAAAGAGCTGACATTTCGAGTCTAACTCACCTTTTGTCAAAGCTTTGACAAAGGGTCAGTTAGACTCGAAACGTCAGCTCTTTTCTCTCCTTACAAATGCTACCGACCTGCTGAGATTTTCCAGCATTTTCTCTTTTGGTTACAAAATGAAAGAGTATGTATTGTTGCACATTTCAAAGTCTCTACAGGACCCTTTCTGTTCAGGCAGTGCCTGCTGAAGAAGCAGGCCACCTGCATCAAAATAGAACTCAAAGTTACAGACTACACTACATATTTCTCTAATTATTTGCTCTAAACAAAGCACGTGTCAATGCATCTATCCATTTGTCTCAATTGTATGCAACACTAATATACAGTTGTAAATGTGAGAGAGAGACATTGAATGTGACTTCCCAGTATGGGGAGCTAGATTCTTCCCACCTCCAGTGATTACCACAGGATGTGTGGTGGGCTTGAGGCAACCGCTGAGATTTAAACAAGTCTGTTATCGAGATCATGAATGCAAAATGCCTTTATTGTTTTATGACTGAACCTGACCAAGAGAGCATTAGTCAAAGAGTGTCAAATTTAGATAAATACAACTAAACATTCAAAAATACAAGCATGATGTCCATTGCATTGACTGTTCCTCTTATTAATTCCCTAGGAGAGAAGGGAATAGAAGATAGGAGTTGTGAGGGTGGGGAGCCAGAAGGGTTGGATACGTGAGGGTGGGTGTTTGGGGAGTCAGAGACTGTGAAAGTTGGGAGGGTGGAGAGTTGGGGAATATGAGCTGTATTAAATTTTAAAAATAGAGAAACGTGATGATGAACAAAACCGTCAAATGGATTTTATATCTGAGCACACACAGTCATGAGGAGAGACAGTGATGAGTTTAGTGTGGGTACAATCAGAGTCTGTGCTGAAAAGTCAAGAAAACTACTTATGCCAGATTTATGACCAATACAGTGACCAGGAATGTGGTCGCCTCCACAATTAATTTGGCTCCGAAAAAATAGAAATCACTTTGTATTAGTAAAGGCCAGTAGAATGTGATATGATTTTAAGTTGGATTCATATTAGTGCATATAGATTTTTCCTTCTGGGGCTAATTACGCTTCTCAGGGTAAATACTTGCTGTTTTGTTTTTCTATGAATACTGCTTTAAGAGGTGTGTATAGGCCCTTGTCTCTCCAAGTACAGTTGTTTGACCCATGCAAAGCAAAGCAGCCTGTCTGCCTGGGTTGGGTAATTGCCAAGCCCAACTGGCACAGAGTAAAGGCTGGGCGAATTCAGACTGATGGACTGGATTTAGCACGCATTGCAAGACGTGTTTGTAGCTGAGCGACATGGAACTGTGAAAGCGGTAAATATAGGTTGACAGTGTTTGCACTGCATGGAGCCACACAGGGGAAGAAGGATAAGTCAGGCAGCAGTATATTCCTGTCAGTCTGGATGCAACAGTGCTCCGGGCATAGTGGGGGTATGTCTTGTCGTCTGATCAATCATTGCAGAGGATTTGTGCTCCAGTAAGTTTAGGTTTGGAGTTGAACTGCAATCAGTCCAGGGGTTTTGTGCTACAGCTCGTCCAAAGACTGCATTACAGACATATTGGGAGTTTTGTCCTGTATTCAGCCAGGGGTGATGAAGAGCCCATTCAAGTTGTCATTCATGTTGAGACAGATTCATGTCTGAGACATGATCTGGGAGTACAGTGAAACAGAGAGAACCTTCACTGGGATAATGAGTGCTTGAATATTTTAGTCTGGGTGCCTGAAGCCAAGGGTTGGGGAGTCCTCATTCACCAGCAGGATTGGCTCATCCTCTTCCACGATGAGGATATGGAGCTCTGCAACCCCTTCATCAGTCAGGGCTTTCTCATTGTTATTGAGTGCCAGCAGGCCCTGCAATGAGAGAAACAGGATTAAATGGGATGGGAGAGTGTGCATGAGCTATTGAAACAAGCGATAACTAAAATGCCAACAAGCTTTGAGGTCTCACCAAACATTTTAAATGATTAGCAATTCATTAGCTATTGTACTCCCTACTCATTAGCACTTGGTCAAGCTTGCTTTTTTATATATTCTCCTCAAAACATGAACACAGAAACATAACAAAACAGAGAAATGGTTAGAAGGACAGAGTTGTTTAAAAAAAATCACAAGAGCATGTTTTCAGAAAGGTCAACAGCTGAATGGAAGAGAGTAGCTTGAAGTTACTTTATTTATGTCAGATAAGACAAGCACACACAGATACTGATTGAAAAAATGCAATTTTATTTAGTTTACAGGTTGGCTTGGCATAGTATTG
The DNA here is from genome assembly GCF_037043375.1 of Chiloscyllium plagiosum. NCBI lineage: Eukaryota > Metazoa > Chordata > Chondrichthyes > Orectolobiformes > Hemiscylliidae > Chiloscyllium > Chiloscyllium plagiosum. The sequence continues at coordinate 22,528,200 of NW_028270140.1, forward strand.
TGACCTCAATCTCTGGTGTAAGTGCCTTTGTTGACAATCCAAGGCAGCCATCAAACACATCACTTAAAACAGTACGGGCAACACAGTCAGATTAGAATCAATGACATGCCCAGTTTTAAACACAAAAAGCTTGAACAACAGGAGAGATTGTTCTCAAAGAGGAGTGATTGTATCAAAAAGAATACTTCCTTATCTGATATTCAAGTTATGCACATATCATCACCCGCATTCTATCCTCTCTGTGTGAACAGTCCAGTAGAAAATTAGGATCCTGCATTGTACCATTGTATTGTCTGTATATACTCAGTGACTGAGTTTCCTGTAATGAGCTGCACAAATGCTAACATTTCTCCACTATCCTCTACAATAGGATGGCAAAAATCTACTTCACATACTGAGAATGTCTAGCCTGACTATGAAAACCCCAGCCACGGAAGACCTTTGACTCGTAGTCAATGCAAGGCTTTGAGGGACTTGCCCTTACATTTGTTGCTGTCACACAGGTTGCACCACAGTGGAGTTGCAAAATAAAAAGAGAAATCAGAGCTGGAGAAGAACTGTCATTTCAGACACAAAATGTTTACTCTGTTTCCTCTCCACAGATGCTGCCAGACCTGCCGAGTTTCTTCTGCGTTTCGTCTTTTTTTCAGATTTCCAACATTCACAATATTTTGCTTTTATATGAGTCTCTTAATAAATTTCATTTTTGAATTGAATTGAACTGAATTGAATTTATTGTCACGGGTACCAAGGCGCAGTAAAAAGCTTTGTCTTGCGAGCAATGCAGGCAGATCACATAGTTAAGTAGCATAGATAAGTAATTAATAAGTAAACAGCGGCAAAAACAAAAACACAGGTATAGGTGAATGTTAAGAGTTTGTGAGTCCATTCAGTATTCTAACAAGAGTAGAATAGAAACTGTTGTGAAATCAGCTGGTGCCTGCGTTCAGGCTTCTGTATCTTCTCTTGAAAAATATGATGCTGGAAAAACACAGCAGGCCAGGCAGCATCCGAGGAGCAGGAGAATCAACATTTCGGGCATAAGCCCTTCTTCAGGAATGAGGCTGGTGTGCCAGGCGGGCTGAGATAAAAGGTAGCGGGAGGGGATTTGGGAATACCAGGGCACACCAGCCTCATTCCTGAAGAAGGGCTTATGCCGAAAACATCGATTCTCCTGCTCCTCGGATGCTGTCTGGCCTGCTGTGTTTTTCCAGCATCATATTTTTCCAGCATCTGCAGTCCTCACTTTCTCCTTCTGTATCTTCTCCCCAATGATACAGGTTGTAGAAAAACATTGCCAGGGTGGGATGGATCTTTAAGAATGCTGGCGGCCTTTCCTTGACTGCAGGCCTGGTAGATGGATATTGGCCTTTGTGGTTGTCGGGGCTAAGTTCACCACTCTCTGTAACTGTCTCCAATCTTGAATGGTACAATTGCCATACCAAGTAGTGATATATAAAGACAAAATGCTCTTGATGGTGTACCTATAAAAGTTGGTAAGGTTATTCACCATCATGCTAAATTTCCTCAGCTGCCTGAGGAAGAAGAAACTTTGTTGGGCCTTTGTAACCAGTGTGTCCACATGAAGAGTCCAAGAAAGCTTGTTATGGATAACTACTCTCAGGAACTTGACACTCTCCACTCGTTCCACCTCTGTGCTGTTAATGTGTGAGGGGGCATGAGTAACATCCTGCCGAAAGTCAATACTGAGTTCCTTGGTTTTGCTAGCATTGAGAGCTAAGTTGTTCTCAGTGCACCATTTTTTCAGGTGTTCCACCTTCCATCTGTAGTCTGTTTCGTCATCATCTGAGATTCGACCGACTATGGTGGTGTCATTAGTGAACTTGTAAATGGCATTAGTGTGGTATTTGGCAATGCAGTCATGGGTGTACAGTGAGTACAGTAGGGGGCTGAGTACACATCCCTGGGGTGCTCCAGTGTTGAGTGTTAGTGACAATGAAATATTGTCCCAACCTTCACTGATTGTGGCCTGTGGGTCAGAAAATTAAGGATTCAGTTGCAGAGAATGGGGCTTAGTTCGAGATCACTAAGTTTAGTGATCAGTCTCGAGGGGATAATAGTGTTGAAGGCTGAACTGTAGTCAATGAGTGGGATTCTTACATAGCTGTTCTTGGTGTCAAGATGTTCAGGGGAGGAGTGAAGGGCAAGTGATATGACAGGGATGGATAATGAGTTCATTTATTGTCAAAGCCTTGTATAAAACCCTATTTTATTTCAGAATTATCTATCAGGAATTGAGTTCTAAAACTTTATCAAAGTCTTGCCTTAAATCTACCTGCTCTTAGGTTCTTGAGATTTTACCTGCACTTTCTGGCTAAATTTAATTGCCCTTTCTTCATTTTTCAGTTTCTTCATTCTCCTGTTATTCTTCCCAGTAAGATTCTATCTTTGGTTCCCAACTCTCAAATTTCTTATATATTTTCCTATTAGCTATTTACATCAAAGACTATTCATAAGACATTTTTACTATTACAACATTTTAAGCTGGCATATTGTAAATTTTTTTGCCTGAGCAATTACTTTTCTTGGGTTGATTGACCATTGCTAACTGTACTAGCTGGTATTAGTCAAATTACTGATATCATGTAGATAAAAATGCCTACATGACACCTCATTCATTAAATAGGCCCTGACTTAATTAAACAGTAGATGTTTGTTACATATTACTTAGTAGCTATTTACATTTCATCTTAGCTATATGGTTCTCTTGTGAGAAATGAGGGTCAACTTAAGAATAAATACACATTATTACTTTAGCTACATGATGTTAACACTAAGAACAACTCTGAAACTCTCTGAAACACTGGAAGCACATAAAGGATTTGTAGAACAGCACTTAGCTCGTTCCATGAACAGTCCTGTTCAAATGTTTTCTGATCAGCCTGTTCAAATATATTATTACACACCTCTGGAGCAAGTAAGACTTGAATTTAGGCCTCCTAGTCCAAATGTAGAGACAATATGAGTGTGCCACATGAGCCTAAATAGGCCTTTCTGTACTGATATTGTTATTACAAACACTAATAAGCTGCTCATTACGGCCATTTTGTTCAACTGTTCTTGTTCTTTATGAAGCTGTTAAACCATGATGTTTTGTGGTAGTGTGTTTGAGCCGTCTAAAGCAGTAAATGTAATCTCCAGTCTCTATTGAATCGTGAGTTCATATCCCACCACTACAAAATCAAAGGTGATATGTCCCAGCTGATTGTTTCCAAGTTTGGACAAACTTTGATTGGTGTTGTTTAAGGGCTCTTGTAGTGCAGTTGTAGAGTCCATAACCTTCGACTGAGAGTCCCAGGATCAGGTCTCACTTGGTTCACAGGTGAGTAGTAACATCTCTGAAGAGATTGACTAGAAAAATAGGTAAAATTTAAAAAAAAAACACAAAATCAGGGCCCTCTTGTGGCACAGTAGTAGTATCCCAACTCCTGGACTGGGAGGCTTGGATTCAAGTCCCACCCACTCCAGAGGTGTGTTATAATATCACTGAACAAGTTGATTAGAAAAATAGACAAACCTTTTTAAAAAAAATAAAATTAAACCTTTATGTTGTTCACTTCTATGCAATTCTACTCACTTACTTTGGCAAGCATCCTAGTTAAGGAAGGTTAAATGAAGAGCCTCACTCAGCTTTTGCTGATTGTTTATTTAAGAATGATTTCCAAGTAGCAGCGCCTTTCCTAATATAGCAGAAGATCTTATCTGTCCATGGACTCCTTTCAAACTAACAATCATCACCTTGACTTATTTCTAGAGAAACAAAATAGCAAATAATTTATGGCAAAATCAAATTTGTGAAACTAATCTATTCCTATAATCTTTTCAATCTACTTTTACATGCATTAAACACTAAGCTAATTTCTAACACTTTGCTGCAGAATTTCACGATCTCTCTCGCTCTCTCTCTCTGCAATTCTATTCTTTCCACCAAATGGGCAAGTTCACATCTTCGCACATTATACCCCAAAAGCTAAATATTTGTCCACTCACTGAACCTATCTACATTCTGTGACAGACTCTTGGAGTCCTCCTCACTGTTGCTGTTGTGTACTCACCCTCCCTTCACTAATAGACTGCAGGAAGTTTGAGCAATTTGCAGAACTGACATTAAACTGAAAAGTGTGTTGAAACACCATTCTAATTGAGAAACTAGCATATATTATTTAAGAACTTGCCTGTCCTGTGAGTCTTGTGTAGATGCAATCTAACATGTTGAAATGAAACATGGAAGTTGGTGGGTTCCTAGGGTATTGTTAATTTTGTCAGTTATCACTTTCCCACCAGTACCCAAAGCAAAGTGCTCCCAAATCATTGTTCAGTCCATGTGGAATACCACCAAGGTCGACATAAATACTATACTTCATTGAAGACAGAATAAAGTCTTTAATGGTAACACTGAGATTCTATGAATAGCATTTTCACAATAATTGTTCATGTCAGTTTTCAACAGCTAAAATTGCATTGGATTTCTAATTTGGTGCACCATTGTTTATAGATGTTTGGAAACTTAGTCTTGAAACTCAGGCTCACCTCAAGCACGCTTCCAAAAACATAACATTTTAACCCTTCCAGATTTGTCATTTTAGCAATGCAACTTCATGAACACTGTATTTCCCTCTATATGTAGATAATTACAATTACAAGCAAACTATCCATCCTCTCCTTTTAGAGTGATGGCTAAAACAAAGCATTGTAATGAATTTTGAGTATTTATTTCAGTTAACACATTCCATCTACTGGTCTGTCAATTTCAGGTGGAAGTATTTCATTGATCAGATGGATCTCTGACTTGGCTTGTCAGATAATGACAGAAAATCGAGTAATAATTCACAATAATAATTGATTGTTTGTATTTATTAATATATATTCATTATATAGTCAGTATAATCATTCCTCAATAAAAATTGGTGAAATAATGGAGCCAACTACTTCTTGATCAAGACCAAAAAAGATATTTTGAAGGAAATCAGTAAGAGCTGTACAATTGCATTGCAATTTCAAAGCAACAACACATTCAGAATCAATCAACTAGAAACCTCTTTGAACTCCCCTTAATTTAGATGTGTTTCAATCTAATGTTCAGACAATCAAGCAAATGATATCAATTTTGACTTTTAAAAGTTCTTAGAAAGGAGAAAATGACATGTTGACCTTGAATTGTCTATGCTGGTGCATGTTTTAAGTGAAGGATAATTTTTTTTTTGAATTTTTAATGGGATAAGATTTTGTAGAAAATCAAAATATTCCAAAAGTGGAAATCTGAGTAATATAATGGATTAGAAGAATGTTAGTGATGGCCAAACCATGTTAATTTTCAAGTTGAGGAGCAACAATATCAAAATCATTATTTATCAGATAATCGAAGATGGCAACCAGAGACAAAATGGACTGACAGAATGGAGAACTATGGTTTTAAGATAAGGCTCCATTAAACAGACTTTGAGTGTTTTTGTTTTGATGGGCACTTGAAGACTCCAGTGCAGATCAAGATGTTTATTTAATCCCTGTATTTGTGGCTTTAAAAAATGTTAATCTCAGTGAAGGGATAGTTTATATTAAACTAAAATCTCACAAACACTACAGATAAGAGATGTAAAAGTTATAAAAATATGCAGCAGAAGTTAGACCTGAAAACGAATCAGTCTCACGCTCACTTAGTAAGAAAAACATCAGTTGGCTCCACTAACAGTGTCCATCTGGATTTATCGGTCTTTACTGGTCTTTATCTGCAGCTAACAGTGGAGCAGTAAATCATTACTGAGATGACTTTGAGACTGAAACATTGAACAAATGCATTGAATGTCATTGAATGTCACGTAGTGGTGGTTGGTAACCTTGATCAAAGGGTTTGTCCCCACTCAGCCACTCATTCACTCGCACTCAATTACTCACATCCCCAATTAGATGCAGTAGACTGGAGTGTTACAAAAGCCAGATGCCTCAAATACATGCCAATATAATTCTGTACAAGTAAGAAATGTCTTTGGTTTGTTTGTTTGATAGAGTCAAACTCCAATGTTTGTTTCGTCAAGTGTTTCTGTACTGAACCAAGCAACTTCACTGACTGTGTATGTATGTAAAGGTATTTTTATGAATAATGCATATATTCAAAATTTTAAACAGCTACCAGAGCCAGGTGAAAGACTCAATGGTGGCAAGAGGAGCCTGAAGAATTAGGGGAAAAGCAACTGTGAAGAGAAAGCAGAGTTAACATTTCTGGTCCAATGTTCCTTCTTCAGAACTATGGACCCAAACTGTTAATTTTGCTTTCCCTCCATAAATACTGCCAGTCCTGCTGAGTTTCTCCAACAATTTCTGCTTTTGTTTCAAATTTCCAGCATCCGCATTTTTTTGTTTTATCTGAAAATATTGGTTTTCTTTTGAGATGTCATAACTGTTGGGAATACAGATTTAGGTTTCAGGGTAATGTGAAGAATTAAAAGATCCAGAACAGTTTGGATGTATTCTGCTTTGAAAAGACTTTATTATGTTGTTGTATTTAAGGAAGGAAATCAACAATCTTATGTTTAATATAATTCACAAGCTGTTTGTAGAAGAATCTAGTTCCTTTGCAGAATAGACAAACAAAGGTTTCAAGAAGGTGAACAAATAGGTTTTGTGGTCGTTAATAACTAGAACATCTGGTTTGAAAAGAGTAAGGGTCCACTATGACATGTCCTGCCCACCAATCTTTTCTGGACTTCGTTTTCTGTTTTATTGACCTAAGTAATCAATAAGGAAGCAACCCCAGAAACTGCAAGTGCCTATCCTTTCTTCTCTAGAAGCTCCTGACAATGTAATAAAATTTCCAAATACCTGTATTTCTGACTAAATTGTAAAACCAAAAAACTTGAACAATGATCACTGTTCAAACTTTCAGGTCTTGTTTGATTACAAACAAAACTGAACCTCTATCATCAGTTACTGGCTGTCATCAATTCAATTTAATCTGTTGGATACCCAGTGGATCAGGAAAGGTAGTTACTTTTAGATTACTTACTTACAGTGTGGAAACAGGCTCTTCGGCCCAACAAGTGTACACTGACCCTCTGAAGAGCAAACCACCCAGACCCATTCCCCTACGTTTACCCCTTTACCTAACACTACGGGCAATTTTGCATGGCCAATTCACCTAACCTGCACATTTTTGGACTGTGGGAGGAAACCGGAGCACCCAGAGGAAACCCACGCAGACACGGGGAGAATATGCAAACTCCACACAGACAGCTGCCTGAGGCGGGAATTGAACCTGAGTCTCTGGCGCTGTGAGGAAGCAGTGCTAACCACTGTGCCACCGTGCCATCCATCTTCCATACCCTTGGACAACATCAAATTGTTTTATCCTCTTCTGATTTCTTAAAAAATTATCTGCAGAGATTATTGTTTTCATGTTGTATAAGTGTGTCTATTAGATTATGAGGATTTGGTCCTAATTATGGAACATAGCTTAGGTGTTAACCAGTGTTTGCCAGTTGTTTGAATAATAAGTGTTGTTTATAATAAAATGAACTGAATAAAATTTAGTTAATTGAAGAAGACTGTTGAATGTTTATTTTGTTCTGGATAGTAATTCAGAAGAGAAGCAATTAGCCATCTGGTAATCGAATTAACACAGTTATACTAATATTGTGACTGGTGGAGCTATTGGGATTAATCTCTCATAACATTTAAAAAGCAAGTAGATGCACATTTGCAATGCCAAGGCATAAAGGGCCAGATGTCAACAGTTTGAAAATTTGGATTAAAAAAAGAAGTAGTTGTTTTTGTTAGATACAAAGTCGATGAGTCAAAGAGACTTTTCTGTGCTGTAGACCTCCGTGACTCTACGACTGGGACAATATTGCGTTCAGTGGCGAGCACTGCTGTCTCACAGCACTAGTGACTCAGGTTCAATTCTAGCTTTGGGCGACTGTCTTTTGAAGTTTGTGTGATTTCCCCGTGTCTGTGTGGGTTTCTGTCAATGATGTGCAGATTAGGTGGATTGGCCATGATAAACTGCCCCATAATGTGCAGACTAGGTGAATTAACTATGGTAAATGTGGAGTCACAGAGTTAGGGTGGGATGCTCTTCAGAGGATTGGTGCAGAATTGATGGATGAAATGGCCACCGTCTGGACTGCAGGATTGCTGGCGCATTCATCTCATATATGTCCTGGCTGGTCAAGGAACTGTCCTCCTCTTCTTACACCAAGCAATATTTCAGACATCCAGACATCTCTAAGGAGGTGTTCCATACAATATGCAAACTACTCCAGCACAAGTCTAACCATGAATTTGGCAAAGATCACACTATCAATAACTGTCAGGGTTCTATAGCCATTGGCTTTAATGCTTCTGGCTCCTTTCAGGTTGGAGTAGGAGACATTAGCTACAAATCAGTGCATGTGGGCCACTGATGCATTTAGGGAGGTCATTTAAGGCTCTCTAATAAAGGGTGAGATAATAATTCTATTCCCTCATGGTAGGGAAACGTTGCCAAAGTCGTCATGAGAATTGGAAGATTTATAAGCTTCTCTATAATGCCAGCTATCATTGATTACTGATATAAGGTTTGAATTAGTCCTTCTCTAAAGGTGTCTGGAGGTGATGAGAAGGAGAAATAACTGGGTGAATTTGCCTTGACAAGAAACTCATCCCCTTCATCCACAGCTGTAATGAAATGTTGAGTGCAAAGGTCTATGGGTGACTTCCATAACACGTCAGCAATTAAAGCCTTTAGATAGTCAATTAATAGCCTCTAGAGGGGCTTAACTCACCACATCCCTAATTGCCTGCCTCCCTGGTAGGAGAGAAAGGTATCTGCTGCATATCAGCCCAGGAGACTGTTGAGGATGACACAGAATAACTGGAGCATCTGGGTTTAGAAGGCAAGGCTTCAGGCTGCACAACATCTGCCTCAGTAGCAGCAATGCTGGTAGTAGCTGGTACACTGGCAGAAAGACAGTGCTGGGAAGATGAAAAGTTTATTCCTGAGAGAAAATGAAAGGTTTATTCCATAGAATGCTATTGTCCTCTCATGATGCTTCAGTCAGTCTATCAATTATTAGAGGGCAGCCTGATAGACTCCGTTGTCATCCTAGAAGTCCCTTAAACAGTGAAACTAATTACTATATGCTTTTCCACTGCAATATTTGGTGATTTGATCAATGCTAATTTTGTCAGAACACAGGAGGCAATGGTATAGTGTAAGGTCACTGGACCAGGAATCCAGAACTGCAGGCTAATGGTTTGGGCACATGCGTTCCTGATGAAGGGCTTTTGCCTAAATCGTTGATTTTTCTGCTCCTCGGATGCTGCCTGACCTGATGTGCAATTCCAGCACCACACTCTCGACATGAGTTCAAATCCTGCCATAGCAGGTGGTGAAATTTGACTTCAATAAAAATCTAAAATTAGGAGATAGCCTAATGGCAATCATGTAGTCATTGTTGATTGTTGTAAACACATTTGGTGAGGAAGTAAACTTGCCATTTTTGTCTGGTATACAGCTAACTACTGATCCACAGCAGAGTTTCTGAAATGGCCTGAACAAATCACTCAGATCAAAGGGCAATTGAGGTTTACAACAAAATAGCCAACAACATCCATATCCCATGAACACAAAAAAACACTGAAACTTCAGCACACTTAGCTGGAGAGGATTAATTTCCAAGCTCTCCATAAAACCTTGTACCAGGCTGTTGTCAAACTCTTTCATGTTCAAAACCTTACGTGTAGGTTTTCTGGCACATATCCCACTGCATCAAATACGTTTTGGGGTATAATCATCAAACTTATTCTGTAATATAACCAATCAAGCTCATCACCTGAATCTGTTGCAGCATAACTTGTGTGCCGTCTCACCCTCTGATGAGCTGATACCAATGCAATATTTTCTCCCTTTCTGTTTTACCATGTGCAGATTACAACTCCATATCATCCTGTAGAATATATGCAGTTCCAACATCTGCTCTGATGCTTGCAAATATGAAAGCAAGCAGCTTTTTGGAATCATGATGACAGTCTTCTCAATTCTCTTCTTGCTCTTGATCTTGCTTGGTCAATTCACAGTTCTTGGGTATCTAATATGGTAAGCAAAAAAAGACACAACAGTAAGATTGTGGTGAAAGGAGAAAGTAAGAAAATGAGGAGAAAAAAAAGGTCTGTTACATCTTTAACCCATAAGAGATTGTGATAAGACTAAATGTAGGATGTGAGAAAGGGGAATATGAATTTGTTATGTTCAATATGTTCATGCCTGTCACTGACCATGGCCTTATCAGTGACTATTTGAAGTGATGGACATTTAATACATAACAACTAAAGGCACAGAGGTTAGCACTGCTGCTTCACAGCACCAGGTCCTTGGATTTGATTCCAGCCCTCAGGTGTCTATATGTGTGGAGTTTGCACATTCTCCCCGTATCTGTGTGGGTTTCCTCTGGGTGCTCCGGTTTCCCCCCATAATCCAAAGACGTGCAAGTTAGGTGAATTGGCCATGCTAAATTGCCCATAGTATTAGGTGCATTAGTCAGAGGGGAAATGGGTCTGGGTGGGTTACTTTTCAGAGGGTCAGTGTGGACTTGATGGGTCAAATGGCCTCTTTCCATACTGTAGGGAATCTAATCTAAAACAGCCGAAGTAGCTGTCCTGTTTCAGATAAATTTCCAGTAAAGCTGCAAGATGACCACAAGTTTTTCAACACTCAATTAGAAGGTAACAAACCTCCTATTTGTGTTTATATTGTGCCAACAAATGTGTCAAGGTGCATTTTCTTGACCTCAGTATTGTCGAACTAGATTTAAAACAAAACACCATCAAGATTACAATTGCTAGAGGCAATGAAGGCTTCAACAGACTGAATATTTCAGGTCTGTTAGAGAAAATCATAAAAATCCAGATAAAATACATTCAAAGATCAATTAAGAGTGAAGTTCAACTTGTGATTACACCATCTGGAATTCATGTCTTTTAGGTAAAAACCAACAGAGGCTGTTGATTCATTCATCAGTAGATACAGAGTGCATTATTCTGACTTCACAGCAATGGAGTTAGCTGACAGAATAGTTCAGCTCGTGGTAGTATTGGAAATGTTCCACAAGGATATCTTGGACCAATTCAAATATTAGAGCGTGGAGGCATTACAACAAAGCAAATGTAAGTACTAATCCATAGAACTTATAAACAGCTACACATAATTTATCCAACACCGGCATGATATTCATTGCAGGCAAGCCTAGCAAGCAGTGTGGATAATGCAGCCTCACACATGCACCAAGAAATTGCAAAGCTTCTAAGCTTTTAAAACTGTATGCAAGTCATGAGGCTTGTTTTACAATAAAATTGATAATTTTGTGTTCATTAAAGAAATCGGTCGATGGACTGTTTCGTTCTAAGCCTAATATGAAGAAAGCATGCAATTTGCCATATTGGAACTTGGATAAAAATATTTTTATTTTATGTTGTGATCCATGAAGGATTGGGACAAGAATGTCAAAGCAAACCAGTCATCTCAATCATAACAATATGAAGTTAGCTTTTTATATTGTTTTTCATGGTTTGCCAAGAATAGAATTTGTCACCCATCCCTATTTGGTTAAAGGAGATGGTGGGGAGCTACTTTCATGAACTACTGCTGATCACCCATAGTAGGTAAGTAGGTAACACTGACAGTGCTGTCAGAAGTACACAGTGACAGCAAAGGAACAATGATTATAGATCCAAGTCAAGATTGTCTGAAGCATAGAGAGGTACCTGAAGCTGGTGGTGTTCCAAATTTTCTCTGTTGACCTTCTAGGTGCAGGAGGTCATGGGTTGAAAGGTGATGCAACACATCTCATATATGGCATTCACTGCAGTCACCAAGAACTGGTGGTGGATGGATTGAATATTCAACTTAGGTAGTAGGGTGTTGAGTAAATGGATTGTTTTGCCTGAATTGTGTCAAGCTTCTTGTGAGCTGCAAGTGGTAAATACTGCTAACACGTAACCATACCGGTTCCTGCTGATGTATGCAGCCAAGAAACAGCACATTTAGGGCTGACCTCACACAGCCATCATTATAGTGAACAAGCAGTACACAGACACTGGAGAATGTCCAGCTTAGCCCCCTTAACTATTTACTTTTTAAGAATTAAAATTGTAATATTTAAAATTGTGAACGATTTTTTTTTTTCGGTATACCTTTAACACAAGCCATGAATAACAAGGACACTCAGTCCAATTTTTCTGTCAAAATCACTGTCAGATTAATACTCTCTGCTACTTATCTGCACATCACATCTTGCTGTTTGGCTTGGTATTAAAATGCATTAAATTCCAAATCAGGACTTGCAAGGTCGATGTGAACTAAACGGAAGGTTATGTTTCATCCATTCCAGTCGAATGACCACTTTAATGACATAATTTGTATTAATGATTATAGATGCAGTTTTGAATAATTCCTTGGCTGTTCGCTTTACTCTGGAGACTGTTCTTTACTGTCTCTTCATTGTATTTCTGGGAAACTAGTGATTTCTTGCTTAATCCAAAAGGTGGACATTTGTAAAATGATTTTAATATTTTAGCATTGTCCAAAATAATTTGTTACCAATGAATTATTCTTGAAGGGCAGTCACTGTTATTATCTGCGTTTTCTACCTTTTCTGCTCTGTTTTATGTATTAGCATGGAAGATTAATATGTGTATTCACCAATATTTATAAGGAACAAGTTAGGTAAAGCCTAAACACGAAAACTTTCAAGTGGTGCTGCTGAGACTACAACCTTCACCAACTTGTTCCATTGTGGAAGTGTTCTTATAAGAAAGTTTGTTGATCTGCTGTAGAGGGAGAAAGTGAGGACTGCAGATGCTGGAGAACAGAGTTGAGAGTGTGGTGCTGGAAAAGCACAGCCGGTCAGGCAGCATCTGAGGAGCAGGAGAATCAACATTTTGGGCATAAGCCCTCATCAGGAAATGGTTTCCTGAGGGGGTTTCCACCTGAAATGTTGATTCTCCTGCTCCTGGGTTGCTGCCAGACTGGCTTTCCTTTTCCAGCACCATACTCTCGGATCTGCTGTATATGCAGAGTAATTTTCATCGAGCAAAAGATTTCTGATTTGGCTTGTGCAAATGTAACCAGTTATGGATCCCAGAGCCTGACTGAGCTTTTTGAAGCTGTGACCAAGAGGATTGATGAGGGCAGAGCAGTGGACATTGTCTAAATGGACTTCAGTAAGATGTTCAACAAGGTTATACATGGTAGACTAGTTAACAAGGTTAGATCCAGTGAGAACTAGCCATTTGGTTATGAAATTGGCTAGAAAGTAGGAGAGTGTAGTGGTGGAGAAATTCTTTTCAGACTGGAGGCTTGTGACCGGCAGTGTGCAGCAAGGATCGGTGCTGGGTCCACTGTTTTTTGTCAGTTATATGAATGAATTGAATGTCAACATAGGAGGTATAGTTATTAATTGTGCAGATGACACCAAAATTGGAGGAGTAGTAGATAACAAAGAAGGTTACCTCAGAGTACAACGGGACATTGATCAGATAGGCCAAAGGGACAAGGACTGGCAGATGGAGTTTAATTTAGCTAAATGTGAGGTGTTGCATTTTGGAAAGGCACATCAGGACAGGACTTGTACACTTACCGGTAAGGTCCTGGGGAATGTTGCCGAACAAAGGGATCTTGGAGTGTGGATTCATAGTTCCTTGAAAGTGTAATCGCAGGTAGACAGGGTAATGAAGAAGGTGTTTGGTATGCTTGCCTTTATTGGTTAGTGCATTGAGTATAGGAATTGGGAGGTCATGTTGTGGCTTTACAGGACATTAGTTAGGCCACTTTTGGAATACTGTGTCAAATTCTGATCATCTTGCAATAGGAAGGATGTTGTTAAACTTGAAATTATTCTGAAAAGATTTACAAGGATGTGAGGAAGTGTTGGAGGGTTTGAATTACAGGGAGAGGCTGACTAGGCTGGGGCCCTTTTCTCTGGAGTGTTGGAAGCTGAGGAGTGACCTTATAGAGGTTTACAAAATCATGAGGGATAGGATGAATAGTTAAAAGTATTATCCTCTGGGTAAAGGAATCCAAAACTCAGAGAGATAGGTTTAAGGTGAGATTTAAAAGTGACCTAAGGGGCAAAGTTTTCATGCAGAGACTGATATGTGTATGGAATGAGATGCCAGAGAAAGTAATGGAGGGTGGTACCATTACAACATTTTAAAAGCATTGAGATGGGAAGGCCTAGGAGAGGTATGGCCCATATGCTGACAAATGGGACTAGATTAATTTAGGATCTCGGGTTGGCATGGATAAATTGGACTGAAGGATCTGTTTCCATGCTGAACATCTCTATGACTCCATGACACAAGGTCACCAGCCTGATGCTAACCCTCTGTTTTGCTCCTGGGTAGTTGAATAGCTTAAGTATTTATGATACAGAAGAAGAAGATTTCCAGACTGAATGATGCAGTCTATGTCTCTACACATTGCAGTCAATATACCTGAAACCTGAAGAAAGCCATTTGCTTTTTGCCACTAGTGATTTTAAACTGATGACTTTAACCAGTAATTCAAAGAGTTCATAAGTTGTGCACCACTGCTCTTTATCTTCTGCAAAGAGGTAAAAGAACCTAGAGAAGCAGATCATTGCGCAGAAGGTCTTGGGATACAAAAGGAACATCTTGTCCAATCTCTGACTGGTGCTAATGAAGCAGTGTTTCCCCTGTGTCATTTTTATCCCTCTCCCCACCCATTTTTGTCAGTCTCATCCTGCCTGGTTTTAAAAGGAGCTTAGAATTGCAACCAGTAAAGTTATAGTTGTTAATTCATGTTTTTGATTATCTGGGATCAGATCTTATTTTTGAAATAAACAGCAGATCTTATTCAGTCCCAGAACTCCGCAGCGTTCTTTGTTAACCAAGATTCTATCAGTCAGGTAAACTGGGGTCTTTGCAGATCCTGATTAAATTTTAAATTTTGTGTGGTAACATTGCATGTAGTGGGGCTCAAGAATGAGCGTACACTCTGATGTGGGTTGTAATAGTCCCATATAGTGTTGGTGAAATCGGAGCTTAGTTTGTGGGGAGCTAAAATAATAGTCGGCTAGGAAGAGATAAAATATTGCAGACACTGAACTGAAACTGCAAATGTGCTAAAGCTTAGTAAGAAGAAAGTTGTGTATCAGTATAGATTTTGATACTTAGAACTTATTTTTGTAATGACCTACCTTTCTAATTACTTTTTGATTTGACTGCTGTAGGTTATTTCAACAAGATAAAAGTCATTTAAGAGCAATTTATTACAATATATTGATTTTGTAAGCAAATAAAGTAGGTTGATGAATCACAGACACAAGTCGCCACATGATGACTATAATGAAGACATGGTTTAAACATGAGCAGGAATGGAAATGAAACATTCCTGCTGGAATATTTTCAAGAGCGAAAGGGAAATCAAAAAGAAGGTGACAGTATTGAGCAAAGATTAACTCACAGTCCTATGGAGAGAGGATGTATTAGAAGATACACTCAATCTATTTAGTTCGAATAAAGGCAGAGAAGAGGAGCTTATACAGTTGTATCTTACAGAGCTCCAAATAGTGAGTAAGAGATGAGGGAGCAAGAGTAGATAATTTCAGAGAAATGTAATAATAATAATGGATAAGAAATGGCAGGGCACTTCAATCAACCTATAAATTGGGTCATGTTGAGTCTGGTGCTAGGTAATTGCAGTGGGCTTCATTGGGAGAGCATCTGAGTGAAAGTAATCATAACACATATTGGGCTAAAGCAGCTATGGAAAGGGATAAAGAAAATTCATGAAAAAATACTCAACTGGCAGAGAGCTAATTCCAGAGATTTGGAAAGGCATTTAAAATAGGGAATTAGAAAACAAAGATCGGCTACAAAAATAGTAGATGAATAATGGCAAGGCTTCAAAGTAGACAGAGTACAACCCATACATAGAACAGGGGCATAAAAGAAAAGGTTAATAAGAAATGTATGGGAAAAAATACAAAAGAAAAGCAGGTAGTAAGCAATGAATACAGAAGGAAATTGAAAACAAATTTAAGAGCAAAGGAAGTGTATGGAGATATACTAGAGGGTAACAAAGAACAAAGAACAAAGAAAATTTACAGACCAGAAACAGGCCCTTCAGCCCTCCAAGCCTGAGCTGATCCAAATCTACTGTCTAAACCTGTCAGTCAATTCCTAAGCATCTGTTTCCCTCTGCTCCCCACCGACTCATGTATCTGTCCAGACCCATCTTAAATGAATCTACCGTGCTTGCCTCTACCACCTCTGCTGGCAACGTGTTCCAAATGCCCGCCACTCTCTGTGTGAAGTACTTGCCGCATGTATCCCCCTTAAGCTTTCCACCTCTCACCTTGAAAGCGTGACCTTTCGTTATTGAATCCTTTACCCTGTCTCTATCCTCCCTGTCTATACCCTTCATGATTTTGTAAACCTCAATTAGGTCCCCCCTCAATCTCCTTTTTTCTAATGAAAATAAACCTAACCTATTCAACCTCTCTTCATAGTTAACACCTTCCATACCAGGCAACATTCTCGTAAACCTTCTCTACACCCTCTCCAAAGCGTCCACATTCTTTTGGTAATGTGGTGACCACAACTGTACACAGTACTCTAAATGCAGTCAAACTAATGTCTTGTACAATTTTAACATGACTTGCCAGCTTTTATACTCAATTCCCCATCCAATGAAGGCAAGCATACCATATGCCTTCTTGACCACTCTGTCCACATGTGCAGCACCTTCAGGCTACAATGGAATGTATTCCCATATCTCTCTGCCCATCAACTTTTCCCAAGGCTCTTCCATTCATTGTATAATTTGCTCTAGAATTAGACTTGCCTAAATGCATCACCTCACATTTGTCTGGATTGAAAACCATCTGCCACTTCTCCGCCCAACTCTCCAGTCTATCTATATCCTCCTGTATTCTCTGACAGTCCCTTATGCTTTCTGCTACTCCATCAATCTTTGTGTCATCTACAAATGTGCTGATCATACCAACAGT
Source organism: Chiloscyllium plagiosum (assembly GCF_037043375.1). Lineage (NCBI taxonomy): Eukaryota > Metazoa > Chordata > Chondrichthyes > Orectolobiformes > Hemiscylliidae > Chiloscyllium > Chiloscyllium plagiosum. The sequence continues at coordinate 22,545,224 of NW_028270140.1, forward strand.
ACCCTCTTCCAGATCATTTATGTATATTACAAACAACAGTGGCCCCAGCACTGATCTCTGTGAAACACCACTGGTCACCTTTCTCCATTTCGAGAAACTCCCTTCAACTACTACTCTCTGTCTCCTGTTGCTCAACCAGTTCTTTATCCACCTAGCTAAAACACCCTGCACACCTTGTGACTTCACTTTGTCCATTAGTCTACCATGGGGAACCTTATCAAATGCCTTACTAAAGTCCATGTATATGACATCAACAGCCCTTACTTCATCTATCAACTTGGTCACTTCCTCGAAGAGCTCTATTAAGTTGGTAAGGCACAATCTCCCCCACACAAAACCATGTTGCCTATCATTGATAAGCCCATTCTTTTCTAAATATAAATAGATCATATCCCTCAATACCTTCTCCAGCAACTTCCCCACGACCAACGTCAGGCTAACTGGTCTGTAGTTACTCGGAACATCCCTACTACCCTTCTTGTACAGGGGGACAACATGAGCAACCCTCCAGTCCTCTGACACCTCACCTGTGTTTAAGGATTCCACAAATATATCTGTCAGGGCACCAGCTATTTCCTCTCTCACCTCCCTCAGCAACTTGGGATAGATCACATCCGGTCCTGGGGATTTGTCCACCTTAATAATATCTAGCCTACCCAACGCATCTTCCCTACTTATGTCAATGTGATCCAGACTAATCAAACTTCTATCTCTAATCTCAACATTCATCATGTTCCTCTCCCCAGTGAAGACTGATGCAAAGTAATCATTCAGAATCTCACCCATTCGCTCAGATTCGACTCATAGCCTTCCTTCATTATTTTTTAGTAGACCAATCCTTTCTCTAGTTACCCGCTTGCTTCTTATGTAAGAATAAAATGCTTTGGGATTCTCCTTAATTCTGCTCCCTAAAGCTATTTCATGACCCCTTTTAGCCCGCTTGATTCCTCCTTTAAGACTTGTCCTACTCTTCCGACATTCCTCCAGGGCCCGTTCTGTTCTTAGCTGCCTAGACCTTATGTATGCTTCCCTTTTCCTCTTGGCTAGTCGTACAAGTTCTCCTGTCATCCACAGTTCATAAATCTTGCCCTTCCTATCCTTAGCCTTCAACAGGACATGCCTATCCTACACTATCTTTAACCTATCTGTGAAAGCCTCCCACATCTCAAATGTGGACTTACCTTCAAATAGCTGTGTACAATCCACATTTCCGAGCTCCTGCCTAATTTTGATATAATTGGCCTTGGCCCAGCTTAGTAATCTTCCCTTCGGACCACTCTCTTCTTTATCTACGAGTATTCTAAAACTTACAGAATTGTCGTCACTGTTCCCAAAGATATCCCCCACCGCAACGTCTACCACTTGTCCTGGCTCGTTCCCCAGTACCAGGTCCAATATGGCCCCTCCCCTCTTCAGACTATTGGCATACTCCTCTAGAAAACTCTCCTGGATGCTTCTTACAAATTCTACCCCATCCAGACCTCTGACGCTAAGTGTATCCCAGTTAATGTTGGGAAAATTAAAATCTCCCATTACCACTACCCTATTGCCTCTACATCTTTCCAAATCTGTTTACCTATTTGTTCTTCTACCTTATGCTCACTGTTGGGAGGCCTGTAATACAGCCCCAACAATGTGACTGCGCCCTTCTTATTTCCCAGCTCCACCCATAATGCTTCACTATCCAAGACCTCCATAGTGTGCTCCTTTAGCATAGCCATGATATCATCCCTGACCAGCAATGCAACTCCAACCCCCCTTTTACTTCCCTCCCTGTCCTGTCTGAAGTGTCTATATCCTAGAACATTTAGTTGCCAATCATCATGCCCTTCCTTCAACCAAGTCCCTGTGATTGCAATAATGTCATGCTCCCAGGCACCAATCCAAGCCCTAAGTTCATCTGCCTTACATACTATACTCCTTGCATTAAAGTACATGCATTTCAGGCCACCAGTTTTTTTGCGCTCATATGCTCTCTGCCTACTCTTCCCTTTATTAGTGCTATCTACATAATTCTTACAGAATCCAGTCTCCACCTCACTGCCTACTTGTTTTCTCTTCTGGTTCCCAGCCCCCTGCCACATTAGTTTAAAACCTCCCCAATAGCAGTAGCAAAAACCCTCCCAAGGACATTGGTTCCCATCTGGTTCAGATGTAGACCATCCATTTTGTAATAGTCCCACCTTCCCCAGAACTGGTCCCAAAGTCGAGCAAATCTGAACCTCTCCCTCCTACACCATCTCTCAAGCCACGTGTTTATCCTGCAGTACTGTAATGCTTAGATCTGATCCATTGCTTGTGAAATCACAGATGCATCTGTCCATGACTGTATTGGTGGGTGTGACCATTAGATAGTTCTTGGAGATACAACATTCTGTCTTCACATTGAGGATACCTTCTACTGTGTCTGGATAGACTTCGAATAGATCTAGCAATTGAAAGTTTGACATCCTCAAGGCACTATGGCTCATCCGCAACAGACATGTATACAATGCAAATGTGTAACCTCATGACTTACTATGACCTTCATTGTATGATTACCATCAAGCCAGGCACTCAACGCTGGCTTCATTGAAGAGTACAGAGCACATGTCAAGATGAGCATCAGGCATATGTAAAACAAATGCCTTGTGAAGCTATAATACAGAACTACTTGTTTGACAAACAACTAACAGCAATAGACAGGGCTGAATGATTTCACAAGCAATGGATCAGATCTAAGCATTACAGTACTGCTACATCCAGTTGTGAATGATGGTACATATTTAATTGACTCAGTGGAGGAGGAAGCTGCACAAATAACTCCATCCTTGATGATGGGAGATTCCAGCTCATCAGTGCATATGATCAGTGCAAATCTTCAGCCAGAAGTGCTAAGTGCATGACGCATCTCAGCCTCCTCTCGTGGCCCCAGCATTACAGATGCCAACCTCCAGCCAATATGATCCACTTCATATTATAAAAACAAACAATTGGAGGGATTGGATATGGCAAAGTCTGTGAGCCCTGATAATATTCCAGCAATAGTACTAAGCACTTGCACTCTGGAGTACTTTGCCAGGCTGTTTTCATAACAGCACTAACATTTATCCAACAGTTTGGAAAATTGCACAGGCGCATCTTGTAAACAGAAAGTTGGGTAAATTCAACCTCCCAATTCCCGCCATCATTCTATTTGTGATCATCAGTAAACTGTTGGAAAGCTTTCAAGTTGCAATTACTTAATAATAATCTGCACGCTGATGCTCAGTTTGAGTTCCACCAGGGCCACTCAGCTCTTGACTTAAATTCATTGTCAGTTCAACCATGGATGAAAGGTTTAAATGTCAGAAGTCAAGTGACAGTGGCTACCATTGACATTAATCCAACATATCAGTGAGTGTGTCTTCAAAGAGCATAGCAATCTAAAGTCAACGGAAATCAGGACCGACTGTCACATCCACAACCCTTCAATGCTTTAGCTTTGAGCTCGGGGACAACAATGATTTGTATGCCACTGCATCATATGCATCTCGCAGAATACAATTTGTGGCTCTTAGCTTGCTTTCTTGGCACTTGTGCCTACTTGCAGGTTGCCAGTCTCTGAATACTTCACATTGCTTTCTTAGCACACCATCACTGACTTTAGCTACCAGCCTATGCTTGGGATTTTTAGTACTGAATTACATTCTATCAGCCTCAATGGGCTTACACTGCTCTTTAACACAGAACAGAATCGGGCAGCTTGACAATAGGCAGCGGTAAACTGACGATGAAGTGGACATGTCAACGTGTGCCAGTGTCCTATGTCAGAATCACATCCAAAACATGTGCTAGTGGTTCATATGCAAACACACTGCATGTGCTTCAAATAAATGGCCATTGTGAAAATCAAAGAGCTGTGGTGCTCTGTGATGTAAAGGGGGACAACAATCAATCAGAGGGTACTGCCACAGTCATCAAGGGGCCATTAAATTCCAGTTAAGATGGTTGGTAACTGTCAGTCAGATGCTTGGTCCCAGCAATGTTTCAGGATCTGTGTCTTTGGGGATTGGGCCATGGCCAGTCTTGTAGGTCAAGTGAAACCTGTCTTAGGGATACAAATGGTTCAACTGGAGTGCTGTGAAGACATCAGTCCTGGGGGTGGGTTGCGGTGGTTAAAGTTGTCCTGCCAAGTCAGGCCTGAGTGTTTGGTTAATAGTGGCCAATGGCCCACAACCTGAACCTGATGATGAAGCCTTGGGGAAAATAGACAACTCAAGTCAGGGGAGGGATTTCATTATACTGTGTCACCAGAGCGATGGTCACTGTGAGAGAGGGCAGTTAGAGATAGTAGCATGGGACTTCAAGGGGAATGAAAGGAGACTGGAAACTCCATAAGAAGGGGTGAAAACAAGTCACAATAATTCTGACCTCTACATGGGAGGGTACAAGGTCAGAAAAGGTCTGGGAATTTCCAAACTTCTGAGCGCTGGGAGTAATATAAGGAAACAACTAGTTATTTAAATGTACTCAATGGGAAAAAGAGGCTAAAAATGTTATTGTGATCAAAAGGACAGGAAAACAGACATAATGTGAAGGATAGGGGAATTTGTATATCTCATAGGCAGAGCCTGCAAATCACATTTCTGAAACCAAGTTGGAATCTTCTCATGTCAGATCAAAAGTCAATTTCACAATAACTACACAAAATGGTTGACGCCACATGTAAAGTTGGTGAAGTAAGTTACTACTTAATCTTCTGGGGCAGATAAAACCTTTGCAATTGGAATGCCTGTTAGGTATGATTGCAGCAATAGTACAGTTTCTGATACAATGATGCCACCCATTTACCTTCAATTTGTACTTCATCAGCAGGTCAGTTATTGTTTAACGGTGCACATTAAAAATAATTGCTTCAAGCAATCATAAGCATTAGGTTTCACACATGACTGACCTTCTTCTCATGTCTGCTAAACAGGTGTGAGGAGAACAAGGAACGTAGAAGATCCTATTTCACAAACTCATTCCTTAGTAAGCATTGCAACTGTCACATTCACACCATGAACTGTAAGTGGTCAAGAACATGGTGTGTGATGTGAAAGGCAGCCTTTTCTTTGACAGGGGATGCTATCCTGGTTGCTAAAAGACAGGGCAGGTGTTGATTAAAGCTGCCTCAGCCCACCGTCACTGAACGGTATGATCAGCTAGAGCAGGACTTGCACTCAGAAGGGCAGTGTGACCATTCCATCCCAGTGGCTGTCAAGAGCCCATCTGGCCAGACTGTTTCTGCTAGCAGCCTATCTCAAGGAGCAATTGGGGACCTGTGTGGTATCTGGAATGTCACTAAAGCTAACTTTTTTTTTCCAGAGCACAGCTGTATATATCCTTCATCTGTTACTAACAGAATCATGTGGCTTAGGCTGTGAGCTGAGTTTTTACAGCTATGAAACAAAGGAAGGGATGAGTATGATGGAAGTCGATGGAAGAGCATTTTGTGTTAATGGAAAAGAAGTGGTGAAATGTCCTCTGTGAGTGAACTGGGAGCACTGAGGGCAAGAAGGATTAGTCAGAAGACACAGAGTGTGTCAATGGACATCCTATTAAGATTAAGCTTGAAACAAGGTGATTGTTATTGTCCTATCTAATCAATTACTACAGCTAAACAAACAGAGGTTACTGCACATATAGATAAGACTAAACAGTACATGTGGAATCACTGCCAAGAGAACAGGGATGCTGCAAGTTGCATTGTAACACAATGAATAAGAGAATTCAAAATCCATATAAATAACAGGAAAATAGTGTGGGTGCTGGAAATCTGTTTCTCTCTGCACAGATGCTGCCAGAACTGTTGAGTTTCTTTGGCATTCTTTGTGTTTGTTGTTGAAGATCTGTATATTGTTCACACTCAGTAAGCTTCACTTTTGAGCCTGCATACATGTCTCGACTTCAACTTCAAAGACACTCAGCGTCTCAATGGGGATAGGGATGTGGGATGGTGTGGGGGGAGAGAGGTGGTGTGGGCAGGAATTATGCTGAAACCCATTCTCCTGCCCTTTTTGCCAACACTCTTCTTCAATGGCCTTAATTGCATCATGCCCCCCCCCCACCCACCCCGTGCCTGAGTTGCTCCATCATCTGAAGGCTCATGTGACTGTCGTACTGGGATCAGCCAATGCTTCCTGGTGGCTCTGTTGAGAAAGGAAAAATTACTTACCTCTGATTGTCTGACAATTTTCAATTGACAGTGCATCCACTTCCAGAATGCCTAGGGAGAAGGCCCACTGCTGTTCCGTGCTTGAGTGACTCAAGACATAGTGGCAAGATATAAAGATGCAATGCAAGGATCCACCTAGCACTCCATCTAGTAGCTTGTGGCAGCCCATCGCTACCACAAGCTTTCTTCTTGCATTGCTTATTTAAGCTTTGAGTACATTATTCATGTAGAACCAGGTAGAGGGTGACAGACGTTTTGAACATTTGGCTGCTGGGATATCTCAACACAAAAGTCCTTAAAATTGTAAATGCGAATACAATCGTGGTATTCATTCATCACTGACTGCAAAATCTGAACTACAGTTAATTGATGTAGATAAAAAGCACAAAGTGGCTAATGTCTAATTGAACAGTTTTCTTACACACATTCTAAGTGTAAGATGAAATTGTTACCACAGTCTTATAACACAGGCTGCTAATTAATAAAAATTAACAGTACCAGAATCTAGAGATAAATCCTTTCACATTTTTCATTGCTTTACAACAAACATCTTTTTGAAAGGAGGGGTGTTAATCATGCTGTGAATTGCCCCTGTATAATGGTCTGATTCTGTTTGTGATTAATGAGAATGTCCAGCTCTATTTGATTCCCAAATGTAGGTGTGGGAACATGAGCCAGATTTAAACGGACATATAAATGGTGCTCATGAATCATTCCAAATCCACCATGTCAAATGGAACAAAGCATCTCTAAGCCAAAATAATCGTGTGTCTGGCACACCAAATACCCAACAGCAGCCTCACTGCAACATTGAACGCTTTGTGCCTCTGCCAATCAAAATTCATTCAAAACAAACATGACAGCAAGCAAACTTTAAAACACCTGTGAATCTCAATGTTAAGAGAAAACAGGTCAGAGTTCATTCACACAACATATTGATAAGACCATATAAAATAGGGCTAGGAGTAGGCCACTCAGCCCTTTGAGCCTGCTTTGCCATTCAATGGGATCATGGCTGATCCAACATTCCTTATGTCCATTTTCCTGCCTTTTCCCTGTAACCCCTGATTGCTCTACTGATCAAGAAACCAGCTTAAATCAGCTTTAAATATCCACAAAAACTCTGCCCTCACAGCTCTCTGTGACAAGGATCCAAAGACTCATAACTCTCTGAGAGCAGGAACTGCTCCTTATCTTAATTATAACTTGGCATCCCTGTATTCTGTGACTATGACCTCTTGTCCTAGACTTTCTCTGAGGGGAAACATCCTTTGCTTATAAGACAATCCCTCCATATCAGGATTCATCCTCGTGAACTTTCTCTGGATTGCTTCCAATGAAACCATATCTTTCTTTAAATAAGAGGACCAAAACTACACATAGTAATCCAGATGTGGTCTCACCAGCACCTTGTACAGTTGCAGTAAGATTTCCTTACTCTTAAACTCCAACTGTCTTGGAATAAAAGCTAACATCCCACTAGCATTCCTGAAAAGCTGCTGTTTTTGTTTGCTAGCTTTCTGTGTTTTATCCAAGTCCCTTTGTGTTGCGGGTCTCTATAGCTTTTCTCCGTTTATATCATACACTATTGTGTTGGTCTCCTTTCCAAAATGATCAGCTTCACATTTTTCCACACTATACTCCATCTGCTAGCTGGATTACATTTGTCCTGCATGTTTATGAACAGGAGATAATTCAGTGATTTTCCACATTGTCACATAGCTGCCAGTTCTCCAACTGTTCAAGAACAGTTTGGCTAGTAATGCAACTAGTTCAGGAACACAACTCTTCAGCCCTACAGCCAGGACGTCATCGTGGTCCTTCATCTCGATTCTGTCCAGCACATCAGCTGTTTCTTAATACCATGTTGATTGAGTTAAATTGGCCGAAGATTAGTATGTGTTTTGGGATTAGGCCAAGATAAATTATTCCCTTGACGCTTCTGATTGAAAATGTTGGTAAACATTTCAGTCTTGTCTTTGGCAGTGGCTCTCTGAGCTTCATCAAGAGTTCATTGGCTGCGGAATGTTTTTTTCCTGTGAAATATTTAACTGCATACTCCCCTTCATAACTGGATGTGACATGTCTTCAGAGCTTTGATCTGGTCTGCTGGTAGTGAGATCACTTAGATTTATCTACCGCATCCTGTTCTCACAGTTTAGCAAGCACTCAGTTCTGTGTTGTCATTTAGCAGGTTAACATGCCAATTTTAGCTATGCCTGGTGCTGTTCATGGCATTCCCTCCTTCTTAAACAAAATTTGTTCCTTTAACTCGTTGACAATGTTGACTCATGAGGTCTCAAAGTAATTGGGAATATAATGCTGTTGGAGTGAATAGTGCACAGTTTGTAATCAACATCCAGATCGGAACTTCTTGTAAATATCTCCCATTTATACTGTGAGTGTAAAAATGAGCCTTGTCTCATAAGGTCTGTGTTATAGTCACTGTTACTAATGTTGTTTTGGATGACAACATGAATTGATGGTTGGTGAGAGATTGGTGAGAGATTGTTTTGTGAGGATGAGGGCAAGTTATTTTTTAAATCTTGTGTTGGTTCTCTCATTATCTAATGTAAATTCAGTCTGGCAGATTGTCCTTCAGGATGTAACCAGCAGTGATGCTACCAATCCATTTTCAGTAATAGACATTGGAGACTCAAAGTGCATCCCATTTCTTTGTTACCAAGTGATTTTCAATTGAGGAAAAGCACTTACTAAGCGAAGCAGTCACAAATTGTGACAACTTCTTCAAGTTGATCTGCAGACAATCATAACAAGATGTCACCCTCAGTAGTTATCAGTCTTGAAATGTGTCAATTTTCTTGTCACAAACTCCTTTCAGGCTTGTACATCTGCCCATCTACAGAAAATTAATATGTTAAAAATACCTCTAGTATTGTATTCACAGAAAGACAAGAGTTGAATAAAATAATTCTTCTGGATTGTCAGATTACTGAAAATTCTGCATTTATTAATGTCAGTTGTGGGACTATCCATGACAGGACTTTCACTGCATTAATTCTGAGGTATGTAACTACACAAGAAATCACACAAATGACTGCCCTTTCCTTGGCAAATAATGTTTCCTCTATTATAAACACTGCACTTGTTTTACTTAAAGTTTCTGGCAGATGTGAAGATTGGATGCCAGGAGGCTGGTTTAGAAGTCTGAAAGGAGTTAAGAGACAAGGAAATTGATACATTTCTACACTGTCAGCTACAGTTAGTGACAGTTTGGTCCTGACTAATGACACTCTTGCAAAACTGACCTTGGAAATTTCCTTCAATTGTGAGGTAAATGCATCAGCTTGGGAAATCTCCTCAGAGTTTATTGGCAGGCAGAAGCAGTGCAAGAAACACCTTTTATAAAGGTAGTATCCTGCAGATTATGCAAATCCGATAGAAAATAAAATTGTCAATAAGCTCAGCAGGTCAGACAGCATCTGTAGAGATAAACGTTTCAAGATTAGTGAAAATTGAAATGTTAACTTTAGTTCTCTCTCCATAGATATGGCCTGGCCAATGACGTGGTGCCAGTACTTTCTGTTTGCATTTCCATTTCTTTTAAATTTCAAAAATATACTTTATTCATAAAATATCTTTAGACACATACATAATCCCTAAGGCAGTTTGATTCTATACAGTAGCATATGAAGAAATAAAGTAACATTGGAATTTGAGTCTATCCAACAAACAACCCAAGGCATTTTTACTTGTACAAGATCATATTTACATATATTTGAGGCACCTGGGATAGGGAGTCTGATAACTTCAGCAGAAAGAACGTAGATATTGATGTTTCCCCACTGTGCCTTTGTGCAGCGGCCCCAAGTTTTAATGCATCCCTCAGCATGTAGTCCTGGACCTTGGAATGTGCCAGTCTGCAACTTTGCTCTGGAAGACCAAAGAGCATCTTTCACAGAGTTGATGGTCCTCCGAGTGCAGTTGATGTTTGTCTCGGTGTGCGTCCTGGGAAACAGACTGTAAAGCATAGAATCCTACATCACTGAGTTGCTCTGGATAAACCTCGACAAAACCAGCGACATGGTTCCCCAGACTTACATTGCAAAGGCATACTTCAGAAAGAGATGTGTGACAGTCTCTATCCCTTGCAGTCGCTTTGAGGGCAGCATGCAACACTATTCCCAACTTTCCCCTTTGCATTGTCTCACTGCCTATGAAACAGAAAAAGTGGCTTCAAGTATTAATACTACATGACATGAACAGAGATACTTTAGTGCAGTGCATAAGAAATGTTACAGCTGTTGGAGATGACACATTTTGAATGAAAAATTAAAAAGCAATATCTAGACCATATGTTCTAGTGCGCTGATGGTAAAAGATCACCTTGAAGGAATCTTCAGAATATTATGTCACAGTTTGTGACCATAATGGGCATCTTCCTCCTGGATGTGAGTGCTCATCTCTCCAGAAATATTTATTGCTTTTAATTATGTTATGTTTTCTTGAAATAGGAATATGCTGTGTTGAAGTTTCGTGACAGGTCATCTGCCAATATGCTTCTGCCTGAGTAGTCCTGCATCTGATATTATGAGAGTCAAAACAATATCTGAAAATAATTCTGCCTTCAATATTCCTTTCTTCTTCATTATCAAAGATCCCAGGATTGACATTGTTAACTGAGGTGTGCTGCCACTTTTTGCAATGCTGCATTGGTTTGCTAATGTATTATGTCACTTCATCTCGTTCTTTAATTGATGATAGAGGACTAGGTTCTCTATTGCATGTATAAGTACACACCAGCATCTTGATTTAAGTTGTAACACATTATTGACACACTGATGGCTCCACACTCAGAACATGGAAGATTAGAAATAGGAAGAAGTACTTACAATAACAACAGAAATGATGGAAGCAAATCAGGTTCCAGCAAAATTATATTGGACTCAGTACATTAATGTTATCCTTTTCTCCAAAGATGCTGCTAGGACCCACTGAGTTTCTACTGACTTCAGCACTTCCTGGTTTTAATTTCCAAATGTCTCCAGGATTCAAATGCTTTGCTTTTGTCAAGGTCATTTATCTTCTCAAGCCTCATCCACCGCTCAATATGAATATTTCTTTGAATCAACCTGTGCAGAGAAGTTGTTACACCCCTCTGGAGCAGGTAAGAATTTAACTTGGACCTCCTGGCTCAGAGATAGGAATACTAACTCTGCATCACCACACCCTTCTGCTATTCAGTTTGAAATCTGTCCAATAACTTTATCCACCTGGCCTGCCTCCACATCCTTTTATAACCTTGTCTTGCAAAAACGATCAATCACAGATTTAAAATGATTAAACAAGCTAGGATGTGCTTTTTTTGTGAGTATTCTTGACCACAAGATTATCAATTCCTTGATAAAATCCTATTTGCCTCAATTGAATTGTCCCTTAACTTTCTGAATGCAAAGAAGTACAAGCCTGATATCTGTAATTTCTCCTCATAATCTAACTCCCTGAACACATACAATATTTTGACAATCCATGATGTAACCTTCCTACAGTGCAGTAACAGAACTCAACACAGTATAATGTGATCCAACGAAAGCTTGATTTAGCTGTATCTAATCTTCTTTCCCCTTATTTTCTAGCTATAACCTCCACTGTTATAAAGGCTAATATTTAATTTACCATTTCAAATTTCTTCTATATCTAACTTTCAATGATTAATAGTCTCTCCTTGTACCTCTCCCGCTCATATCTTTTCACAATTTAAATATTCCTTAGATATATTTTCTTGATTCAAAATAGATGACTGCAAACTTACATGAGTTGAAATCCAAAAGCTGGTTTCACCAATTAAATTAATTGATCAATATCTTTTTGAAACTTTGTTCCACATCAAAAATATTTACTATAACGCCAATCTTTGTGTCATTGACATACAATCAGAGATGTTAAAGGAGGAGGTCTGAAGCAACAAGAGAGCTAAAATATTTATAATAGAATGCATAAGATAGGAGTCCAAAAGCATTTAAAAATGAAAATCAACAAAATCCATTTAATTACGAGGGAACTAGGAAACAGAAGGGAGATTCAATAAAATATTTGAGAACCACAAAATACAACTGAGGAAAGGATGTGCAATTAAAAAAAACTCATCACTATTACATTTACAAAATTGTAAATTTCCCATACATCACCCTTCAAAGCAATAAAGAAATATTTTTAATCCCTAAACATGGATAGGTTGAAGGGAGATAAGCCGTAAAACATTTAATCTTTTATTCTCGACCCCAGCGCATTTTCAGCTAGTCTGTCACTGAGTTTAATAGTGGAAACACAAGGAGTGCTCAGGAGGCAAGAGGCCAGAAATACTTTGAGCATCTGAGTGTTTCTCATTTAAACTAACACTCAGTTTCACAGTGAGCAACCTGTTCTCCCAGGCTCTGCAGAGAGGGAATGCAAGGAAAACTTTGAGAAAACTATACCTTTATTGCACTGCTGAGACACCAAGAAGAGGATTCACCGATATTGGACCTTTCTTCCACTCTGAACCATAAACAGAAACATTTCACCCCTAGGTCGGGAATCTCACACAGCCATCAAAATTATACATTCCCCAAACTTGGTCATTTAACATTTCCATTAAGTTTCTTATGCATGTAGTTAGACATGTAGATAGTACAACTCAAGAAGGGGAAGTACCAGATTTTGAATTAGGGAATGAGCCTGGCCAGGAGATTGATGTTTCAGTAGGGGAGCATTTTGGGAACAGTGATCTTAATCCCATATGTTTTAAGATAGTTACGGATAAGGATGAGACTGGTCCTAGTGATAACGCTAAACTGGGGAAAGGCTAATTATGACAGTATTAGGCAGGAACTGTCAGAGTTAGATTGGGGGTGACTTTTTGAGGGTAAATCTGGGTCTGTAGGAGTCTTTTAATGGTGAGTTGATCACAGTTTAAGAATAGCATGCTACTTTGAGGATGAACCATGAGAACAGCAAGATTTAGGAATCCTGGATGGTGAGAAATATTGAAGGTTTAGTCTAAAAGAAAAAGGAAGCATTGGCTTATTTAGGAGAGTGAAATCAGACAAGGGACTTGACAAGTATAAAAGAGGCAGGAAAGAATTTAAACAAGGAATTAGGAGGGCTCAAAAGGACCATGAGATGTCCTTGTGAAGTAAGATTAAGGAGAATTCCAAGGCATTTTATATGTATATTTGGAGCAAAAGGATAGGCAGGGAAAGGATAGGTCCAGTCAAGGATAAACGAGGGAACTTATGCATGGAGCGAGAAGAAGTGGGTGAGATCTTTAAAGAGTACTTTGCATTGATATTCACTAAGGAGAAATACCTGGACGATTGTAAGATTATAGACAGATACATTTGTATTCTAGGCTATCAAGTTGTCGGTTTGTTTGCTTAGCTGGTGGATTTGTTTTCAGATGTTTCGTCACCATGCTAGGTAACAATTAGTGAACCTCTGGTGAAGTGTTGGTATTCTATCCCACTTGTCATTTATGTGTCTTGGTTTGTTGTGGTGTGTGATATAACGTCCAGTTCTGTTTCTGAGAGGTTGGCGAATGGAGTCCAAATCTATATGCTTGTTAAGGGAGTTCTGGTTTGAATGCCAGGCCTCTAGGAATTCCCGCACATGTCTTTGTTTGGCCTTTCCCAGGATGGATCTATTGTCCCATCAAACTGGTATACCTTATGGATACCAGTGATAGTCTTCTGGAGGCTAATTGGTGCTCATGTATCCTGGTGGCTAGTTTCCTGCTTGTCTGTCCAATGTAATGTTTGTTGCAATCCTTGCAATGTATTTTGTACATGACGCATTCTGCTGGTTGTGGGTGGGGGATCCTTTAAATTCATCAGTAATTGCTTTAGTGTGGCAGTAGCTTTGTGGGCTAGCATGATGCCAAGGGGCTGGAGTAGTCTCGTGGTCATCTCTGATATGTTTTTGATGTATGGTAGGGTGACGAGAGTCTCCCATGTGTGCATCTTCCTGTTTAGGTCCCTTTAGGAATTGGCAGACTGTGCTTATCAGATACCCATTGTTCCTGAATACATTGCATAGGTGTTTCTCCTCGACTTCCGGGGTGCTGCAGTGTGTTGTGGCTCATTTAAATAGTGTCCTGATGCAGCTCCATTTTTGGCTGTTGGGATGGTCACTCCTGTAGTTAAGTATCTGGTCAGTGTGTGTGCGCGTGTGTGGCTTTCCTGTAAACGGCTGGAACAATACATCTATTTTAGGACAGGCCAAACAAATTCCTAGGGGTCTGACATTCAAATTGGAACTCCATCAATAAGCATATAGATGTGGATCCCATTTACCAACCTCTCAGAAATAAGACCGGGAATGATATCACCCACCACAACAAATCAAAATATATAAATATCAAGTGGGACAGAACACCAGCACTTCACCGGAGGCTCACTGATGATGGTACCTAGCATGGTGATGAAATATCTGAAAACAAACCTGCTAGCTCAGCGAGTAAACTGACAACCTGATTCACAACCTAAGTTACAAATCTTCTCCAAAATCTCATTCCATGGTATGTCAATATTAAGAAGTAAATGGTTTTAAGTGTCCTGGAAAAAATAAGATAGACTAGTCCCCTGATCGGCCTAATGGGATCTACCCTGGATACTGAGGCAGGCATGGAGCCTTGGAAGAGATGTTTGTGTTCTCTTTCGATGCAGGTGAGGTCCCAGAAGACTGGAGAGTGGCCATAGCCATTGTTGTTCCTTTTCTTAAAAAGGGAAACAGGGATAATCTCAGAAATTATAAGTCAGTGAGCCTTACATAAGTGGTAGGAATGTATGGGAGAAGTTTCTCAGGGACAAGATTTACTTACGTTTGGTGAAAATTGACTATAGCAAGTTGATAAATTGGAAACAAAATTGGCTTGGTCATGGAAGGTAGAGGGTAGTTGTGGAGGGTTTTTTTTGACTGGAGGTTTTTGAGCAGTGGTGTTGCACAATGATCAGTGCTGGGACCTCTGTTGTTTGTAATGTACACTGATTTAGGTGAAAATATAGTTGGTCTTATTAGTAAGTTTACAGACAACATGAAAATTGGTGGAGTTGTGGATAATGAGCCAGGTTGTTAAGGAATGTAGTAGGATACAGATCAGTTGGATAGTTGGGTGGAGAAATGATAGATGGAGTTTAATCCAGACAAGTGTGAGTTGATGCATTTTGAGAGATCAAATGCAAGAGGAAACTGTACAGTAAATGGCAGGACCTTTGATATACAGAAAGATCATGGGATGAAAGTTCATAGCTCTCTGAAAGTGGCAACATGAGTGGATAAGGTGGTAAAGAAGGCATACGGGAAGGTGGTAAAATTATGAGAGGCACGGATAGTTGGAGTCTTTTGCCCAGGGTGGAATTGTCAAAGACTAGAGGGGATAGGTTGAAGGTGAGAGGGGGCAAGTTTAAAGGAGATGTCAAGGCAAGTTCTTTCCACAGAGGGTGGGAGATATCTTGTCAGAGTAGGTGACAAAAACAGATATGATTGGAACATTTGAAAGGCATTTAGATCGGTACATGAACAGGCCGGAAATAGAGGGATAAAGACTATTTGCAGGCAGGTGGAATTAGTTTAGAATGACATTATGATTGGCATGCACATGGTAGGCCGAAGGGCCTGTTCCTGTGCTGCAATGTTCTACATTCTTCCTGAGGCTATATTTCCTTCAGAATGTTCCGTGCCTAACAAGGAACCAATTCTGTCAATTAAACTGATTTAAATAAAAGTGTTTTGTAAAGTTAAAAACATTGAAACCAAAACTAAAACTTTTCATTTCCCATCATCCTTTTGCAATCAAATCCAATAATTATTTGAACCCTAATTATGTGCTTAACACCTGAGCTGCAAATAAAGCATCCTGAGACAATCAATCAGAATTGAAATAGGTAAGATTTTCATAACTTTTGTAAGTACAATAAGTTATGGATTAGTTATTTTAACAACAATTGCAAAGTAAATAATATTATATTGCAATTACTGTTCATTTACAGAGCCCACAGGTCATTAGGGACCATCAATGTAGATTTAAAAGTAAAGTATGCCTTGTGAAACTACTGCTGCATTTTGATCAGATCAGCAAGGTAATGGTTGAGCAGATGATAAAATGCTCAGATTTTCAAAAGGTTTTTTGTTGAAACCATATTGTAGCTTTCCAAAGAAGATGAAAAAGAAAACAAAGATATAATGATAAACATATTAGGTGGAATGAAACTTTTCTCAGTAATTGATGAAAGAAGGTGATGATTTATGGAAAAGGCCATGACTATGAAGCACAAGCCAGCAAAACGCCAGAGGATTTTCTAAATCTCCAGCGGTATGTTCTGTTCATGGATAATTTGGAAGATAACACTGACACGTTTAAAGACATATTCCAGGATCAATCAAGAGTCTGGAAAAATAAAAGCTTATTCTGAGGAATGTCAGGTGAAATTTAGTAAACAATAAATTTGGTTATGTCCAATTAATAGCCACATGGGTGAATGTGCTTTAATGAAGGGGAGCAGTTCACTGGTGTGAAGAACATTGACTCTGTTGGGAAAGAATAAAAAAGTATTTTATCCACTCGTGCATTTGAAAAGATTGAAATTCCTTTTTGTGCTTCCCACAATAAGATTGGTTTGTTCCACACTTAGCAAAACTGAATCTTAAATTCACTTGTGATTTACAAGATAGGGTTTAGCATTTATTTAGTTGAAGATATAAGGAGTAGGTGTGTTCTTCCTCATCCTAGGAGGAGAAAGTGAGGTCTGCAGACGCTGGAGATCAAAGCTGAAACTTTATTGCTGGAACAGCACAGCAGGTCAGGCAGCATCTAGGGAACAGAAGATTCGACGTTTCGGGCACATGCCCTTCCTGAAGAAGGGCATGTGCCCGAAACGTCGAATCTTCTTCCTCATCCTATACTTATAGTGCGAAAAGACATAGGAGGAAGTCCACTTTCTTGGCTTTTTGAAAGAACTACTTATTAGCCTTATTCTTTCTCTGTAGACCTGACAAATTTTCCTAAATGACCATATCTGTAAAATGACTTCCTATCGAAAGTTAATCTTGAACCTGCAGCCACCATCTTTCAAGTAGTGCATTCTCGATTATAGTAAACACTCTGTGAAAGGTAAACTTCTCCTTAATTCCTCTTTTGTTATTGCAAATTATTTAAAACATTACCTTTGGTTACTGTTTCTCTTGTGAGCTGCTCCTATCTAGTTCATGTAAGCATTTCAAGTATTTGAGACCTTTAGCTTTACCTTCTTTTCTGATAAGGGTACAATCCTAGCTATTCTGGTCTTTCTAGATAACCATCCCTTCATCCCCTACTCCCAAAAAGGCAAAACCCCTTTTCCCCACTCCACTGTCTTGACATCTTTTCTAACATTTGTTGCCAGAACTGGGCACAATACTTTAAATGAAGGCTAACCAGTAATATGTTTTGGTACTCTGTACCTTTAAATATAATGGGTTTTTTTGTGAACGGTTTTATCTCCTTACTTTACAATCTTCAAAGATTTGTCGACGTGAACCCTCAGTCTCTTTTCTCCTATCTTCATTGAATCTAATGTATAAGATATAACTACATCTACATTGAAGAAGGAGTTTTGAAGAGGATAAAGGGAGTCTGAAAAGGGAGGGAATATGATCATTAGGGATAGAAGTGTGGAAATAGGGAAATTATTTCAATCACTTCTTATACTTCTACAGATTTGACTTATCAACATATTTGAGTGATAACAATGTCCCTGAAATCTGTGAACAATGATACCAGCTAAGTGCTGAAATTGTGTCATCCAGGACTATCCAGTGATAACCCTGTAAGAAATCATCATATAATAACTTCATAAAAGTACAATAAGTTTTCCTTTAACATAATAGAAGTAGCTCTCTCTTTTCATAAAAGAAAACAACAAACATAAAAGTAGGTTCCTGGATTGAAAAACACAGCAAATCAAAGATTGTTACCTCTGTGAGGATCTGCCTCTCGCACAGGCTCTGAAACAAACACTGGTAAACTTCACAAAAGGTTGGAAACATAGCATCTTCGCTTAATTTAAACCAAGTTTCTGAGAGCTAAGGAGGTCATCTTATTAAATGATGGATTTAAAATTACATTGCTGGCTTCTGACAGAAATAGGAAATATTACCTTGAATATCTGTCCCTTGTTGATGGTCATTTGAATAAATGATTGACATAAGACTTGTGGAAATAAGGTCTAACATTGAACGCCCAAAGGGGTAGAATACAATCCTTAGCAAGCAGAAGATGGTGAGCTTCCTTTCACATTAGCAAACTCTATGAGACAAAGAACAAAGGGAAAAAGAAGACTGTTCTTAGCATACAGACAAGACAGGGTAGTTATAATAAAACAATTACTGTGGATGCTGGGGACTGAGACAAAATCAGAAAATACTGAAAGAATTCAGCAGGTCTGGCAGCATCTGTTGGGAGAAAAGTAAACTGTCTGCGACAGGTCCAGTGACCTTCTTCAGAATTAAGAGGATCTGGAGCTGGTGGGATTCATGCTAATGATAGGGATTGGGGTTTAGGAGGATGGGGCAAGGGAAAATGTGGTTTAAATAGATGGAAACAGTGCCCAGAACAGAGATAAAAAAAAAAGCAAAGTCGACAAAGGGACGACTGAAAATAAATCGGTGAGACATCAACAGTGAACGGATGCTAACAGGAATTATAAGGAGCCGCAAATGGGTTGACGATGCTGGAAGCAACCCAAACAGAACAGGACCTGGGATGTGGGGGTGGGTAACAAACATGGATGAAGGTATTGGCACTCTGAAATTAGTAAACCCAATGTTAAACACTGTTGGCTGTAACATACCTAGGTGGAAGTTGAGGGGTTGTTCCCACCAGCTTGCATTAATCTTTGCTGGAGGCCTGAGACAGAACTGTTGGGATGGGAAGATGGTGCCCTGTTGAAGTGGCAGGCAACTGGACACTCAGGGTTGTTTTTATGGGTAAAGAGGAGATGTCGTCCAAACAGTCACCCAGATTACATTTCATCTCCCCATTGTGAGCAGAGAGTGGAATACAGTATAGTAGAGCAGACTCAAATAATATAGAGGGGGTTCTTCTACCCATCTAGTCTATTCTGTCAAAAACATACTACTACGTACACTAGTTCCATTTTTCTGCACTGGACCCACAGCCTTGAAGTTTACGACACCCCAAGAGTTCGCCTAAGTACTTTCTGAAGGTTGTGAGGTTACCCATCTCAGACCATTCTCTTCCCCTGGGTAAAATTATTTCTTCCTCAAATCCTCTCTAAGGCTCCTGCCTTTCACTTTGAAAATGTGTCCTCTTGCTCTTGACCTTTCAGCCAAGGGGAACAGCTGCTTTCTCTTCATCTTCTTTCCACCCATACCCTTTACAATCTTAAACACCTCTATCAGGTAACCCCTCAACCTTATGCACTCCAAAAAACTATCTGAGCTTATCCAGACTCTCTTCCTAGCTGAAAATCTCAGGCAACATCCTGGTGAATCTTGCCTGCATCCCCTCCAGTGCAAGTGCAAGCACACACTTCCTCTCATGTGAATGCCAGAATTACAAATAGTACTTCAGCTGTGGCCTAATCAAAGTTCTATACAACTCTAACATAATCTCCTTGCTCTTATTATTTATACCTTGACTGAGTGCCCTGTAATCTCTCCTAACTACCCTATAACCCTATCTAGTCACCTTCAGGAATCTTTGGGCAAGCACTCCAAGATCCGTCAGTTCCTCTGAGTTTCTGTAAATCTTAATATGAGCATTTCAGAGTTTCCTGGTGCCCTGTTATTCATTGAGTCCTCCCTTGTTGTGGTACTTCTTCCAACATGGATCACCTCACATTTATCAAGGTTAAATTCCATCTGCCACTAATCTGCCCATCTCGTCAATCCATCTGTATCTTCCTAAAATCTAAGACCTTCCTCCTCACCCGGCTGACCTCTATGTCATCTGTGACCTTAGTGGCTCAGTGGTTAGCACTACTGCCTCACAGCACCAGGGAATGGGGTTCAATTCCAGCCTTGGGTGACTGTCTGGAGTTTGCACATTCTCCCTATATCTCTGAGGTTTTCTCCCACAGTGCAAAGATATGCAGGTTAGGTGGATTGGCCATGCTAAATACTCACTATTTACAAAGAAAATAAGAATTACAAGTTTTATAAGTCTTAAAAACAAACATTTAGTTGATCAATGAAATCCTGACACGCCCAGCTGTGAGTAGTTTCGATAATGATTTTCTCCAAGCTCTACTATGAATGTTACTGTTTGTTTATTTTTCTTGAACTAAATTCTGATTTTCAAAAATGCTTGATACTTCACAGTCAGACAGTTGTGAAGGCTCACTGTTCGGTCAGTCAGCTGTGAATGTTCACTGCTCAATTTTTTAAAATGAAATTAAAAGCCAGCCTCAGACCTCTCATGTGAACTCTCCCAGTTAACGTCTCCATTCTTTCTTTCCTCCCGTTTAAAGTATCATTGTTTTTGACCTTTTTTTTAAAGTTCCAAAAATGAAACAAAACCTTACAAAAACAATAGAAAAGCTTATAAAAGTAGGAATTACTACTCCAGGAAATCAGCTTAAGCACTGAAACAAGCATCAAAAAGAGGAGCAGCTCTAACAGCCATGATTCCTTCCTATTCACTATTTTGTAAATATGTGGACATGAGTAATTAAAGGTGGCAGGACAGTTGTAAAGAGCAGTTAATAAAGCATTTAATATCCTAGGTCTTAAGAAACATGGTGGAGGTTATGCTGAATTTGTATAATACACAAGTGAGACCTCAGCTGGACTATGGTGCATAGTTCTGCAGGTCACTCTTCATGAAGGATGTGAATGCATTGGATAGAGTATAGAATAGGTTTTCTAAGAATGATTCCATGAATGAGAAACTTCATTTATTAAGATAGATTGTAGAAGTTGGAACTGTTTCATTTGGAGAGGAGAAGCCTAAGAGGAGAATTAATGGAAATTATCAATATCACAAAAGGGTCTGGATATAGGGATATGGTCAAGCAAGAGGCTGGAAGAACACAGCAAGCCGGGCAGCATCAAGAGGTGGAGAAGTCACCTGTGTTTTGGTCCCTGAAGAAGCGTTTTACATGAACTGTTGACTTCTCCACCTCCTGTTGTTGCCTGGCTTGGTGTGTTCTTCCAGCCTCCTGCTTGTCTCCTTTGGATTCCAGCATCATCAGTTTTTTTTGTCTCGATAGGGATATGGTCAGCAATTTTAAATTTCACTCTCTCTCTGACACAGTCAGCCTGGTGGCATATTGCTTTCCATCATTGCTTACACCTACCTGTTACACCTCTGTGACAAAGATGCAATGATAATGATAAGGACCGTGGCTCCATTGAATGGCGGCACTGTTCCTAAGGATTGAGAACAAGAGCGCACAGATTCAATGAGATTTATAAAAGAAGCAAATGTGATGTGAGAATAAAGCATTATCACACAGCAAGTGCCTGGCGGTGTGGTGGAGCCCATTTCAATTTAGGCATTCAAGAGACAATTAAATAATGATTTGAGAGAAACAATGTTTGGGAGAAGATTTGTAGCTCGGGTGCTCGCTGTTGTGGTTCTGTTCGCTGAACTGGGAATTTGTGTTGCAGACGTTTCGTCCCCCTATCTAGGTGACATCCTCAATGCTTGGGAACCTCCTGTGAAGCGCTTCTGTGATGTTTCCTCCGGCATTTATAGTGGTTTGTATCTGCCGCTTCCGGTTGTCAGTTTCAGCTGTCCGCTGCAGTGGCCGGTATATTGGGTCCAGGTCGATGCGCTTATTGATTGAATCTGTGGATGAGTGCCATGCCTCTAGGAATTCCCTGGCTGTTCTCTGTTTGGCTTGTCCTATAATAGTAGTATTGTCCCAGTCGAACTCATGTTGCTTGTCATCTGAGTGTGTGGCTACTAAGGATAGCTGGTCATGTCGTTTCGTGGCTAGTTGGTGTTCATGGATGCGGATCGTTAGCTGTCTTCCTGTTTGTCCTATGTAGTGTTTTGTGCAGTCCTTGCATGGAATTTTGTACACTACATTGGTTTTGCTCATGCTGGGTATCGGGTCCTTCGTCCTGGTGAGATGTTGTCTGAGAGTGGCTGTTGGTTTGTGTGTTGTTACGAGTCCTAGTGGTCGCAGTAGTCTGGCTGTCAGTTCAGAAATGCCACAACCCAAAGGACTAGCCACACTACCATACATCAAAAACATTTCTGAACTGACAGCCAGACTACTGCGACCACTAGGACTCATAACAGCACACAAACCAACAGCCACTCTCAGACAACAACTCACCAGGATGAAGGACCCGATACCCAGCATGAGCAAAACCAATGTAGTGTACAAAATTCCAAGCAAGGACTGCACAAAACACTACATAGGACAAACAGGAAGACAGCTAACGATCCGCATCCATGAACACCAACTAGCCACGAAACGACATGACCAGCTATCCTTAGTAGCCACACGCTCAGGTGACAAGCAACATGAGTTTGACTGGGACAACACTACTATTATAGGACAAGCCAAACAGAGAACAGCCAGGGAATTCCTAGAGGCATGGCACTCATCCACATATTCAATCAATAAGCACATCGACCTGGACCCAATATACCGGCCACTGCAGCGGACAGCTGAAACTGACAACCGGAAGCGGCAGATACAAATCACTATAAATGACGGAGGAAACATCACAGAAGCGCTTCACAGGAGGCTCCCAAGCACTGAGGATGCCACCTAGACAGGGGACGAAACGTCTGCAACACAAATTCCCAGCTCGGTGAACAGAACCACAACAGAGAGAAACAATGTACAGGGTTATGAGGAAAAACCAAGTCATAATGTTTGTTCAGAGAGATTGGTACAGACCCAATGGGCCAAATGGGCTCTTTCAGCACAGTAATAATTCTGAGTTTCTCCATTATTTCATAATTTAAGTGTTTAATCAATGCCCTTGCCAACTTAATCCTTTTGATGAACGTTTTTACTGAAAAAATCATGCAAGTCAATGTTTTTTTCCTGAGTTTTTTGTCAATATGCCAGATCGTTTTCATGTTAGTGAAAATCTCACTTGTTACAACAGTGACTCATGTCATAGTCATCCACAAAGTAAGGAAGATAAGATTCAAATGTCAAGCTCAAGGAAGCTGTGATCACTAAACATCCCAGCCAAAGGAGAAAAAATGCACAGGTTGGTCGTAACTTATCAGACCAAGATCGGGACCATTAAATAAATATACCTAATATAGACAGAGAGACTTCATCTATTTATCAAACAATGGTCAAGGCTGATGCTAAGCAAGAATCTAGCAAGAAAAATGATATTTATCAAAACCATTCCCTTAGTAACAACAATAAAAGTGAAAAAATAATGCTTTTATGTTATTCTTTTTCCAGCTAATAGTTAAATTTACAACAGTTTTGAGAGTATTAGATTAGTTTCCCTATAGTGTGAAACAGCCCTTCGGCCCAAAAAGTCCACACCAACCCTCTGAAGAGTAACCCATTTCCCTCTGACTAATGCACCTAACACTATGAGCAATTGAGCACAGCCAATTCACCTGACCTGCACATCGTTGGACTATAGGGGGAAACCCACGCAAACATGGGGAGAATATGCAAACTCCACACAGACTCCAAGGCTGGAATTGAACCCTGGTCCCGTGAAGCAGCAGTGCTAACAACTGAGCCACCATGCCACCCCACAATAGTAGAGGAAACAGATGCACAGCATTAAAGGCTGGGTTTTTATTTGTAGCCGAAGGCCCTGTCCACCACCTAGAAAATGGGGATGAGCCCAAATCCTCCTGCCCTGGAAACCCCATCATTAAGCTACAGTTGTTCAGGAAATGAAATGCCTACAGTTTCTCTCCTGCCTCTCTGCAGCAGTTTATCCCACTTCGAAGACCAGCCAACTAATCAGCAGACTGGCAGCTCTGCATTCCCTGCAGTGCCTCAGGAAACCACGGCCACAGACAGCCCTGAGTGAGGCAATACAGCGGAGACCAGGAATTAGGTAAATGGCATTGAGGCTTACTGGTGACAGTAGTGCAGGGTCCAGTGAGGGGAGACTGTTCAGTGCTGGAGATGTTGAATGTGAAGGCGATGGGGAGTCTTTCAGTGGGGGCTAGGCTAAAGCTACTGTTGAGGCCTTACATAGAACATACGTAAAATTGGAAGCATTCCCAAGTACAATATTGCTGTTTGTTTCTCCCTCCAAGCATTTGGCCAGTGCCTTGACCCAGTGGACAACAGTAAACTATCAACACACTGCCCTCTATCTCTATTCTTAGCCCCAATGTATAAAAGAAATTTCAGCTAAGGGTTCTTGATGGACAGTCTGAGGAAAGGGTACTGTTGCAGCACCAACCCTGTTACAAGAGTGAAATTCAATATGATAAGTTTATGATGGTAAAACCCATTATCTGTGTGGACATTCCTCTGCCTTTCTTCCCAGCTTCTCCTGCTACTGCCGACTTGTGTTCAGGAACTCATCCAAATCACAAACTGTTGAGCTGTAGCTCAGAAAGGCAACAGAAAACAGTGTTTGTTCTGGGGAGTACAAAGTTAAATCATACAACACCAGGTTATAGTCCATTAGGTTTATTTGGAAGCACTAGCTTTCAGACTGCTGCTTCTTCATTGGGTAGCTGTGGAGTATAAGAGGAGTGGTGATCCTTATCATTAAATTGTAGCTTCATCACAGAGGTACAATGGATAGAGCTAAATAGTAGCAGGAGAATATATCATCATGCAGGAATATCCCACCAGGAAGGAAGTGAAAGTTAAAACTGCTGACCATATCCCCACATCCACCAATCTTGTTATCTGCAAAGCTGGAACACAGCTCTCTTCTCATGATGTCTATTGTGTGCTCCTCAGAAGGACATATTTACTCTTGGTATGGTTCAAATTCATCAGAATGATACCAGAGCATAAAGACTTATACTTTGTGGACAGATTGCAGACACATGATTTTAGAAAGTTGAGCAATGATATGATTTATTTTTTGAACTAATAAAAAGTCTTTGACAGGGTGGATACAGAAGAACGATCTTCTTTGTTGGAGGCATCCATAAGAAAGGTGCACAAACTTACCATTAGAACTAGACTATTCAGCTGTGAATCGTACTGCCAGGCAATATGCCAGGCAACAAGGGTAAATCTAACCATTCTCCTTGACATTCAGTAGGGATACAATCATGGAATCCCCTCTTTAATATGCTGAGGATTATAACTGACCAGAAATTGGATTGTCCCAGCTCTCCAAATAATGTGACAGTCAGACATTGGGAATTGAATAGTGGGTAAATTATCTTCTGACTCTTCAAAGCCTGCCCCCATCTAGTCGGGAGCATGATAGAATATTCTCTAGTCTGATGACTGCAGTTCCCATATCTCTCAAGAGGCTAGGCACCATTCAAAAAAATGCTCACTTTTCTCACACACCATTCTATCACCTTAAACCTTTACACTTTGCAACACTAACACAGTGGCTGAGAGGTGCATTATGCATGAGATATGCTGAAGAAACACATCAAAATTCTTTCAACCCGAAGTTTCAAACCCGCAACATCTAACCAGTACAGAACAACCTCGGTTATCCGAATGTCAATTATCCGAATTTCGGATTATCCGGACAAGATGTCAGGATCCCATGAAATGGTTATCCGTTCTCTGAACAATCAGTTATCTGAACAATCAGTTGCCCGAACAACATATTCCCGCCTATCTCGTTCAGAAATTTGAGGTTGTTCTGTAATAGGACAGCAGCCCTTAGGGAAAGCAGACATCAGGGAACACAGCCACGAATCAATATTCTGACTTGGAACTATATTGATATTCCTTCACTATTGTTTTATGAAAGATTTAGAACTCCTCTCTTCCTACGAACATCACAGTGCACATATACTGCTGTGTTTCAGAAATTTGGCTCATCGTTATTCCCTTCCCAAGTGAATTCAGAACAAACAATAAATGTTGACCTTGTCAATGATATCAAAAATCCACAAATTATTAAAAATAAGTAAATAGGAATCACATTTTCACATAAAGTGCATGATAAATATAATATTTGCTCTATCAATAGGCTGCAGACACTCGGTCAATTTAACTTTTCAAGACAGATTTTTAGTAAGAAAATAAATAAAGGAATATGAATCTAAGGCAGGAAGAATGTGGTTGAGGTGTAGCCAATGATTTAATTGCATGGTGGGAAAGATTCAATAAGCTGCCTTTGAATCCAGTGCCAAAGTCTCACCATCACATCAAATATAAGACAGTCAAATATTTGGAGTCTGTGACTCCAATCAATTTTGGTCAGGCCTCATCCCAAACCAAACTTCCTGTAACATCCCTTATTAGTGCCAGAATACCAGATGAATATTGTAATGAAACACAAATAACAAATCTGAAACGAGTTTGTGTCTCAAGGCAAGGAAATGGATGGAGGGTTTGCATGCCTTGCTAAATCTGATTGAAATTAAAAATTGCCTCCAATAAATACAGTTCTGGTGGATGTATTATTTGTAGAATGCAACAGAATTAGGCTTAATGAAATCCAATAGGTTGTCTGACCATTTTTTTTGTTTTTATTCAAAAATCTTTAGTGAGCTAAAGAGGAAATGTAAGTGTTGAATGTACTTGGAGATTCTAACAAGAGTATTGACTATAGTATTCACCTGTCATCAATTATTTACTCACAAATTGATGGATTGATGATTAACTCACTGGTAGCATTCGTGTCTCTGAGTCAGAAGGATTGGGTTTCAGCCTCACTCTGAACAGCACCAGTAAGCAATGACTGAAGTATTGACTTTTGAATACTGGGTTAAAATGCACTGCGATACATGTGGTTGATGGGTGTAGATGACCCATCTGACACAAGCCCTAGCTCATCAAAAAAAAATTAGTGGGTGTCTTTATTCTAAGTTGTAATCCACACAATGTTGGACTTTATGGGTGGCATGTTGGTTAGCACTGCTGCCTCACAGCGCCAGGGACCCGGGTTCAATTCCCACCTCAGGCAACTGTCTGTGTGGAGTTTGCACATTCTCCCCGTGTCTGCGTGGGTTTCCTCCCACAGTCCAAAGATGTGCAGGTTAGGTGAATTGGCTATGCTAAATTGCCCGTTGTGTTAGGTGCAGGGGTAAATGTATGGGAATGGGTTTAGATGGGCCCCTCTTCGGAGGGTCGGTGTGGACTTGTTGGGCCGAAGGGCCTGTTTCCACACTGTCGGTAATCTAATCATTGTGGAGAGCTAAAGGATTATCAATCAAGGAATCTAAGAGGTATTACTGAAGGACCCTCAGCCCTTGAGCCTGTCTAACAGGTTTGATATTTTTGCTCGTAGTGTGTAAGAGAGTGGGTGTTATATGGATGATAAGTAAACTGGTCATATCACTGTGATACAGGGAGCCATTCAAAGCAAGAGTGGAGAAAAGAGGAATGTAGATGTAGTTGTAATACTGTAGCTTAGATTCCCTACAGTATGGAAACACGCCTTTCGGCCCAACCAGTCCACACTGACCCTCCGAAGAGTAACCCACCCAGACCCATTTCCCTCTTACTAATGCACCTAACATTATGGGCAATTTAGCATGGCCAAGTCACCTAATCTGCACATCGTTGGACTGTGGGAGGAAACCCACACAGACACAGGGAGAATGTGCAAACTCCACACAGACATTCACTCGAGGTTGGAATCGAACATGGGACCTTGGTGCTGTGAGGCAGCAGTGCTAACCACTGAGCCGACAGACGGTTTTCTGTGGACATGTTAAGAGTCCCAGAAGCTGTGATCCCTGCTTTGTGCCTGGGTTCCATTTTGTTCAAGCAGGCTGCAGAGGAACTCGGTGTGGGAGGGGAAAGATCGACTTGTCATGGACCACGTAGGTAACAATGATGTAGGTAGAAAGAGGAAAGAGGTTGTGCTGAGGTAACATGAGCAGCTAGTGGCTAAGTAAACAAGCAGAACCAAGAAGATAACCATCTCAGATTACTAATTTAGTCACAAACTATTTGGCACAGGGTCAACAAGACTAAAGAGGTCAAGGTGTGGTTCATAGATTAATGTGAGTGAAATGGGTTTGAATCCAGGGGACATCAACATCACTATGAGGAAAAAGGTAGCTGTCCTGATGGGATGGGCTCCCCTGAATCATGCTGGAATAAGAATCCTGGCAAATCACATAACTACAGTATGGATAAAGCTTTAAGCTAAATAGTGAGGGATTGGTTTATGTTCAGTTGCATGGAAGTGCAGGTACTTTATCAACTAGTGAATTTTTTCTGTCAATTTTGGTCTTCACCGTGTAAATGATTTCTCTTCAATCATAATTGTTCTTGCACGGGGAATTTGTCATTTTAAGATTCAAATTAATTTTATAATATGATGTCTTCAATTTTTTTGATAATTTCAAATATTGGTTGATTGCTCAATTTAGATTAACCACCTTGAGGATGACATTAATCTTATAGATTGTGAAAACTTTTAGTATCAAGAAATACTGCTGCAGTTGCCAACTTTGGTTTCTGCCATTTATAGTATACATTAAATATTTGTAAACTATTTGGAGTATAAACAACAGAGCAGAAGAGTTAGATTAAACTTACAGCTCTTTAGAAGATCTGATGCAGGTGTGATTGGCCTGAATGGTTTCTGTAGAAGAAGGGATTATAAGCATTATGCTAATTATTACACTGTATCATCTTGTGGGTGCTTTGGACATGGACCAGTTTATGCATTAAAAACACTTTACACAAGTGGTCTTGTTGGTGAGGTTGACAAAGAGATGCAGAATTTGATTTTCAGTTCACCTCACTTTCATTAACAAATATTCCTTATTAGAAATACCAAGTGAGAATTTTCCAAATTCCCACAATATTTACTCTCTATCCAGCCCTATCCATCTGAGAAATGATGTGACCTGCAATTATCCACATGTTTGAGCTAGGTTGTTGGAATCTCCTTTCTCTCTGACGTAGGGCTCACTCTCTTCTACAAAGGTGGGTTTCCCTGGTCAGAGCAGGTCTTCTCCTGGGTCTTCTTGGGTGGCTACACAATCTTCTGTAATGAATCTTGGTGTGAGACTTCCCTGTGAAAATTCACTGAGGGGGTGGGGGTGACTTCCAGCTGTGTGTTTTATCACTCCTCACCCCAGACATTCCTGAATGTTCTGTGGTCTTTGGCGAAACGATTCATGAGCAGAGTTCAAAGTATCC
Organism: Chiloscyllium plagiosum; assembly: GCF_037043375.1. NCBI lineage: Eukaryota > Metazoa > Chordata > Chondrichthyes > Orectolobiformes > Hemiscylliidae > Chiloscyllium > Chiloscyllium plagiosum. Next base: position 22,574,612 of record NW_028270140.1, read on the forward strand.
AGTGGGGTCATGCCAACACCCTTAACTGTTGCCTTGCTAGGAAGAGAGAGAAAGAGAGAGAGAGAGACCCATTAGTTAGAGAAGCATAGTACCAAACCTGCTTATATTGAAGACATGCAGACCCCAGTCATGGTATTTTTCTGTGGCTTACGGTGCTATAAATGTCAGCTCTGATCTCTTGCTGAGTGGAAATGGTCTTACATCTGTTGCTGGTCACAAGCTATCCTTGAAATAACTCCATAGAAGCCAGTATCCCATCACCAAATCACCCTTTATTTACACATGGAGAGTTCTTGACACTGACCCAGCTCCCCCTCAGAGTGAACAGAACCTCTGACACTCCTGTTTATATATGTTAGCCAGGACTCTCTGATTGGACCAGGTTAACAGCCCCAATCAGGGAACTCATATTCTATGAGATCCAGCTGGCTGACCTTATTACAATCGCTTCAATATCTATATTAATTAAGGCACTCATATGTAATATGTGATCTCTAATTAGAATCTTTAGATTTTGGTCAGGTGACAATCTGCACTATTGGCTGCTTTTTTCCCTGATATGATAGAAAATAGCGGCAGCAATCAATTCACTGGTGCAGCATCCAAGCCTGCATTGAATTTTATTCAGGGAATGCCAACACCATCAAAGCAGATTATTTAGTCATCATCCCATTGCAGTTTATGGGATGCCACATTTCCTGCATTACATAATTCACGCTATTACAAACATGCTTTCGGATGACCTGACGTTGGTAAAAAGTGCTTTATAAGCATAATTTTGCTTATTTTCTATCAGTGTCACATCAGACTAGAAAGACTTGATTCCTGGTCTAGAATTTATTCATTCTGGTGAGATGACAATACAGCACCAGGGATCCTGTAATTGTTTTGAGTATCAAGGGTTTAGAGACAGCACTACTCCAAGTGCATTTTATAATCAAGCAGCCTCTTCTAATAGTCTATGCATGTAAATGAGGATACAATCAGGGCATGTACATGATCCTCATGGATGGAAAATCTGTTCAATAACTTACAAAGTTCATGTGTAAAATATGACAATGACAACATGGCCTTGCAACAAAAAAGTCAGCAACTTTCAGGAAGAAGAAAAAGGTTGAAAAGAAAGAAATGTGCATTGTAACCGAATAATTCAATTTACCTATCTGTTATCATTTCCTGCTTTGAACAAATGTAGGAAGGAAGGCTTCGATGAAAACAATGTCAAATGAAAACTATGCAAGAGCTTTAGCAAGGCTATCATGTCAGTTGGCCAGTTTAATGCACAGTTATTGTTTCCACTAAATTTTTTCATATTTGTTCTCTTGACCTTATTCCCACTATGTTACATACCATCTAGTGTCCAGTTTTACATTTCCCTGTTAAGTGACATTGCTAATGGTTCTCGCTCTGCATGTTTTGCCCCTTTTGAAGGCCTTTCAAATCTACGTTCACCTCTTCCAAAAGAAAAACCCTTGACCTGCTCCATCCTTGCATATCACCACCCATTCTCCAATCTTTTCTTTTCCAAAGTCCTTTACCACATTGTCACCTCCAAATTTTATATTCATCTTTCCTGGAACTGCATGTTTGAATCCCTCCAATCAGGATTCTGCCCTGACACAAGACCAAAACAGCACTTACCAAAGTTTACAAATGCCACCTGAATGAAAAAATTGCCTGCCTTTGTCCTTATCAACCAGTCTTCACATGGTTGATCACAACCGCTTTCTCTACTGTCTCTCCATTATTATCTAGAGATTCCATTCTTATTTATCTAGTAATAGCCAAAGAGTCACCTGCAATGGAGTTGCTTCCCATGCATGCTCAGATACCCCTGGTGCCTATCCTTACTCTACTCATATTTCTTATTTCCATGCTACTCCTTGACAATGTCATTCAAAACAAAACATCAGTTATCAATTTCCACAGACCTGGTGTCACCCCCCAAATTCACCTTCATTATTGACTTATTTAAAGTGTCTAAATTATATGACTGCTTATTCAACATCCAGCATTGATAGAATTTCTTTCAACTAAATACTGGGAAGACTGAGGCCATTACTTTCAGATAATTTCCTGCCCACTCTCCCCACCCACACAAACATAGCGACAAACAAATATTGCTCCCTTGCTAATACTGCGCTCCCAGCTAGTAACACTCTGATGCTGAAGCAGACTACGTACAAACATTATATTATAGTTGAAATTGAGATGAGCTTTAAATCACATGTCCATGCCACCATTCAGAACGCTTAGTCACACTTCTTTACCATCAAACACTTTTTGCCCTGCCTCAGCTCTGCTGCTCCTGAAACACTCATCCACGCCTTTGCTACTTTCAGTTTTGAAGAATCTTGCGCACTTCTGGCCTACCTTCTCTCCAACAAACTTGAGGTCATGCAAAACCAGGCTGCTTGTGTCTTAACTCGTAACAAATGCTTATCACCTCTGCACTTACTGACCTATAATGCCTCCTGGTGAAACAAAATCTCATATATAAAATTCTCATCCTTAATTTCAAATCCTTCAAATCTCTGTAATCTTCCCTAGACCTACAATCTTCTGATATAATTAGTAATCCTCAAATTCTGTCCTCTCAAATACCCCCAGTTGAATTGCTCCACTGTTGGTTGGCATACCTTCCACTACCTCAACCATAGGCTCTGAAATTCTTTTGCTAAACTTTCTGCCTTTCTTATTTTAGTTCACTGCTTAAAATCCACCTTTTTGCCCAATGGTTCTATTATCTGACCGTATGCAACTTGGTGTCATTTTCCTTTGCACATTCCCTCCATGAAGGAGGTTTAATTTTGTCAAAGGTGCAAGAGACAAATTGTTCTTGTTATCATCCACAAGAGTAGACTGGCTTTTGTTTTTGTGGACTATATTGTCTGTTTAGGAAGCCCTCATGTTTTTAAATATTGCTAATGTCATGACTGAGGTCCTGCCTTGCAGTGGTAGCATTCCATCCTCTTAGCCAGAATCTCTGGTTCAATTCCCAGACAATGAAGTTATATTCAAAACATGGTCAAAGAGTTTGAGCACCAACTTGTAAATTATTTGAACTTAAGCCAATGGTAGGCTGTGAAAGTGAGAGGTACTCTGGTCATTTTTATTCAATTTATTCATAGGATCGGCACATTGCTGGCTGGGCTTGAATATGTAGCTGTTCCCTAGTCACTCCAAGAAGGTGGTTGTGAGCTGTCTTCTTGTACCACTGCAGTTCATTTGGTGAAGACACACCCAAAATTATTTTAGGGAAGGTATTCCAAAATTTAGATTCAGTGACACTAAAGGAATGGCAATATATTTGCAAGTGAGGATGGTAACTGGCATGGAAAGGATACATATGTTACCGTGTATCTGCTCTCCTTGTCCTGGTAGTGGTCATGGGTTTGTAAGATACTATCTCAAGATCTTTGGCAAATACTTGAACTGTATCCTGTAGATAGTCAACATTGCTGCTGCTAAGCATCCATGGTGGAGGGTGTGAATGTTTGTGGTTGTGGGCTAATCACATGGGCCGCTTTGTCAGGTATGGTACTGAGCGTCTTGAGTATTGCATCCATCGAAGGAAATGGGGAGGGAGTGGTATTCCATTACATGCCTGACATATGCCATGTAGATAGAGGACGGATTTTAGAGAGTCAGGAAGTCAGTTAATCACTGTAGGATTCTTAGCCTCTGATCTGCTGTCATAGCCATCATACTTATATGCCTAGTCCAGTTCAGTGTCTGGATAATGGTAAACCCCAGAAGATTGATAGTTCAGAATTCAGTGAAGGTGGTACCTTTGAATGCCAAGGGGTGATGGTTAGATTTTGTCTCACTAGAGATGGTCATTGCCTGGCACTTGTGCAACACAATTATTACTTGACCTTGTCAGTCTGAACCTGGATATCATCCAGTTCTTGCTGTATCTGGACACGGACTCCAACAGTATCTGAGGAGTTCTGAATGTTGCCGAACAATGTGTAAGCATTGATGAGCATACTCCCTTGCTCGCAAGGCAAAGCCTTTCACTGTCGCTTGGTACAAGTAACAATGAATTCCATTCAATTCTAGCAGCAGGAAGAGAACCCTACCTTTAATGTAACAGAGAGAGGAATAAGAGCTTCCACATCCAGCTTCAAGACCCCAACAAAGCTTAAACTAAAAGTTCTGATTCTGTGATAGCTTGACCCCACCCATTCAGGCTGCTTCTATTGTTCCAACTTCTAAAGAAAACCAAGGCCTTGCAAGCTTTTTACTTTATCGGCTTTGAGCAGACCATTTGTCTGTCTCAACGTTTCTTCATAAAAAATCAGAACCAAATATACATCTTAAAGCCATAGTATCATCACAAAGCTCATCAATAAAACAGCTGAAGGTGGATGATCCAAGGGCTTGGCCCTGATGCACTCCTGCAGAAATATCCTGGAGCTGGGATGACTGACCTCCAGCCACCATAATCATCTTCCCATGTGCCAGCTTTAATTCCAACTAGTTGAAAGCTTCCCCCCTCATTGACTTCACCTCACCTCTGGAATTGGAATCTTTTTCTATGTTTGGATTAAGGCTGTAATGTGGTCAAGAGCTATATTGCACTGAGCAAGCTATTGGTCAGCTCAGTTGACTGACTGGTGTGGATTAGATTGGTGCTAACTGCACCAGTTTGATGTTTGTTCTGGCTGAGATGGATTCTGGACCTGCTTCCTTGCCTTACATGTGGTGAAATAATGGGTCTTTGGGCAGAGATATGAAGAGGAGGAATAACATGATTTCTGGAAATATCTTTGATGATTTTCTTTCCTTGCTTGTCTCTATTTTGTATGCCAATATTGCATAGCTAGTCTAAGAAATAATAAAGGAAATAAAGTAGATTTCCACATAAATGTTTTAATTATTCAATTTACAGCAATTCAAGAGTTAAATAAGTCAGAAGACTTATTGTGATGTTAACAACAAAAAAGGGCATATGAAAAATATTACAGGTTACAGGTTTTGGGACATGGGGAGAAAGAAAAACAAGGCACACTCATTTTATTAATTCTTTGTTACTTCAGAGGTAAAAATGAGATGAAAGTATTTTATTTTACTATAAGTACTGAGTCCAATTCGCATGTGGCAAGTCACATTAAATTATTTGTACTAAGCTGTACTCTAGTAGTACTGTCAGGGATTCATTACTGAAACACAGTTGGGCAGACATGTTCCTAATTATTGTGACAGCTCTGCTGAGTTCTGTAGTTTGCTGTCATAGGATGAAGCCTTTTCTCTTCTACACCAAATAATCTGGAAAGCTCCACACTGACAAAATCTTGAAAACAAACTGCGATGTGAATTCGACTGTCATTTATGAAATGCAAAATATATTACTTTCAGTCTGAACTTGACAACACTATAACTAATACATCAAAATGTACATAGGTGCATTCCGATGCATATATTGGAAGAATAAAATAAAAGTCCGTCTTTGATCATGTTTAACATTCCGTATTCAAACAGACCAAGGGCAGATCCAATGTCTTGAGTTCACCAGCAGGCAGCCTTTCAGCTTTAGGGAGCAATGTGGCAATAGAACTATCTTCAGTGAATTGCTGCACTGACAGGAGAGACAAATCTTGCTGTGCTCCTCTTGCCATTCAGAGCTGGGTCATTAACAGATGTTGGCACAGATGTTTCTTACCAGTGTGAATCACTGTTTATGCAAGAAATCTTCCTCAGCAAGAACACTACAAGGATGCATAGCCCTGATGTTATAGGTAAGTGGTGGAGGGTGCAGGGGACTGTGTTAACAAATCAAAAACCCAGCAATGCTTAGGATCAGAGAGATGAGCTTCACGATAACATGATGCAGTTGGAGGCAGAGTTAGAACAGTGAACTGGACCCAGGACTTTAATTATTCCCTCCCCAACCCGGTCTTCACTGGCTGGATGCAATTGCAACTGGAGTCTTAATGTCAGTTCATAGGGGCCCTCTTGTAGTGCAATGGTAGTGTCCTTACCCTGGACCAGGATGCCTAGGTTCAAGTCTCACCTGCTCCAGTGATGTGTAATAATATCTCTGAACAGAGATTAGATAAATGCATTTAGTTAAAAAAAAGTATTTTTCAGTGATACAATTCTTTGATCTCACTTTGTATTAACCTTTAGACATAATTAGTTGCAGTATTCTTTGATTAGAACTCAGTACACATGATACAAGTGCTGAATTCAAGTGGATCTTAGCACATGTACAGCTTCCCATTATAGGTGCAAAAACACGAAACATTTCAGTGATGTTTTACCCTCATCTTTTGGAGCTTACATTAGCTCCTTGCCCACTATACTATTATGCTTAATATCCTTGTTTCATCTTCAACTATATTACAGTCTTGAACCACCGTTTTGCAGTAACCTCTTTCTGCACTCAAATGACACTAACATTGACTCTTCACATTCAATAGCCTCCAGTTCTTTTAGCCCTAATTATGGACATTCTTTATAATTATCACTTTACACCTTCACTTCTTTTCCCATCTTAAAAACCTTTTGTTTTCAACATGCTTTCTGTCATTGCCTAAGTTCAACATCTGTATCGTGAAATCTGGCCCTTAATTCTGCAACACATCTCTCGGTTTCCAGTCTTTACAAGTGTTTATATAAATGCAACTTATTGTTACCACTTGACAAATTAATCATTTTATTCTATTTCAGCCATTAAGTATCTGTGTCAAGCAATCCCCACTGTGAAGGTGTTGACCGAATGGTAATGTCACTGATGTAGTAACCCAGAGCCCCAGACCAATATCCTGCGGAAAACCAAAGGAACTGCGGATGCTGTAAATCAGAAACAAAAACAGAAATTGCTGGAAAAGCTCAGGAGGTCTGGCAGCAGTAACTTTGATTTCTCTTCACAGATGTTGCCAGACCTGTTGAGTTTTTCCAGCAACTTCTGTTAACGTTCTGCGGATATGGGTTTAAACCTCACCGTGGCAGATATTGAAATTTACATTCAATTAAAGTCTGCAAGTGAAACACCTAGCTTAATGGCAATCAAGTAACCATTGTTAATTGCCACAAATCTTCATTAATGTCCTTTAAAAAAGTAAATTTGTCATCCTTGCCTTATCTGACCTAAATGTTTCAGACTCATAACAATGTGTTTGATTGTTAATTTATGAAAAGCCTTCGCCCAGGTGCTAAGTTCTACACACACATGGTACTGAGAGGACAGAGTCACAACATTGCAGAATGCATCAGCCAGGTGGAGTTTGGTTGCATTAATTTTCAGATGATCTGTGATCACTTCCTGGATGCATGTGCCTACTCCCCTGCCATCTGCCATGACTCTTGCATGCCAGAGCACTCTCATGTACCTGGTGCGTTTGAGGGTCCAAGTGCCTTACAAGGAAGACAAGGACTATTTACTGCGACCAAAGTTCATGGCACCATTAAGCAACATCCTGACTGATGCAAAGTGCAAAGGCAGTGCTACCTGTGCATTGACCAAGGCCTTGCGATAGCAAAGGTTAGGCTTACTGAGGATGTGGTTATGTTACATGAAGTGGTCTGACAAGATCTCTCCAGTATAGTCAATAAAATGTACAATGTCATCCTGAAGCAGGCAATGACCTGATATATTGAATGCTGAGGAACTAGGGGGACAGAAACAGCCTTCCAAGGAGCATGTCAAAAGCAATGTGGAAAAGCAAGCTTTCCTTGCAAATACAAAGCTCAGGAGAAAGTGAGGACTGTAGATGCTGGAGATCAGATTCGAAAAGTGTAGTGCTGGAAAAGCACAGCAGGTCAGGAGGCATGTGAGGAGCAGGAGAATCAACATTTCGGGTCGTGCTTTTCCGTGCCACACTTTTCAATTATGACAGAGTTCAGCTGTGTCATGCACTGCAAGCTAGACAGGACCAGATTGACACTTGGTGCTAAAATTTGATTGATGGGTACAGCTGACCATCCTGGAATCTGAAATAGTTGCTGGTCATTTTGCCAGCATGTTGCTTTCATTGCTGGAGTACATTGAAGCCTCTACTGATTTTGCTTGTGCCTCCTTTTGGTGGCTGTATATAAAAATAAAAAAAATCTCATCTTTAGAATTGTTCAATTGCTTGCCTGTATGGGGTTATCCCCTACTGGACAATGAGAAAATGTGGGTCCACATTGGACACTGGAGACAGAGTGGTAGTGTGTGTTTGGATGGGAAGTAGCTACAGGCAGGTAAACGGTGTGGCTTGGAGGTTAAATAGTGACCAGAGTAAGAGAATGAGTTTACCTGTGGAAGGAGTAGCAGTGATGCCATTAATTGTTATGCCATGATATTGCTAGTGAGGAGCAACAGCAGATTGCCAACACTTATCCAGGTGCTCAATAGCCTTTCAAAGATGGCTTGGTGCAAGGAAGGCCAGTTTTCGGGGGATACTCGTTGAGTAACAAGTTGTTCTGGGAACAACAGGTGGTGTGATGGGACTAGAATCAGATGGGAATGCTACCATACATGAGAATGTAGGAAGTTCATGAGGCACATTTGGTGAGAAATGCAGAGAAATGTCTCTAGACCTCATGGTGGGAATCTCTCAAAAACCCTGAGCAGCTCACAATTCGCCAAAGATTCAGCCTTGGGAAACTGACAGCCTCACCACTACTATGAACACAGGTACTTCAGCCATTGTCTACAAGCGTCCACAAGCCTCACACCTTCTTCTTAATCAAATCACTTGGCTTCCTTTAATTTAACATTCATGTATGACTTTTGTCAGATAGACCGCAAAACACATAACCCCTTCATTAGACTTTAAATTTAATGACTATCACTACATATAATCAATTCATAAACATCTACCACCTTCCCCAGGGCATTGCTGTAAACATGAACATTCAGAAATAACTATAAAAAATATGACATAACATTTTACATGTTGTAATAAATATCTTAATACATACTGTACAAATACTAGTCTTCTTGTTGTGTCAGATTTCCATTAAAGAGTCCTGTTGATGACATCACAAGTCTATCCCTATAAACCGTTAACAATTGCACAACACCAGGTTATAATCCAACAGGTTTATTCAGAAGCTCTAGCTTTCAAAGCACTGCTCCTTCATCAGGTGGTTGTGGAGTACAAGGTCATACGACACAGAATTTATAACAAAAGATGACAGTATGATGCTACTGAAATGCTTATAAACCAAATGTATGCTACAGTTAGCTCAAGTTTACTTTCTACAGATTCAACAAGTTCTTTCTCTCATATAAATGAGATTTTATTTTGCTATTGGCGAAGACCCTGTACTTTGCGTCAGACTAAATCTCCCCATTCTTGTTGAATAAATTCTATAGCATGTACATGTCCGAGGTAACAAAATTGCCCAATTAATTCAGTTCAAGTAACTTCATCAAGACTGTTTTTGTAGACATTGTCTGTCTCTTCCAAAGTCAATTAAGTGTAATCTGTAAATCAAGATCAAATCCTCTGACACATGTCCTCTTCTCATGTAGCTACAATTTGTCCTTTTTTCTACTGAATCACATATTATTTTACCAATAGAATGGTGACTTTAGACACATTTGTAGCATCAGTACTAACCAAGCTTCCTAACAGATATTCCGGCTCGACTGAGTCCATGGCAAATGGGAAGGCAATCAATAAGAGGGAGAAATCTCTCAATCTCATTCTCATTAATCTGCCCACTATAGATGTGTCCCCAAAAGGCAATAGGAGTGACCATAATCCCTGACTTCAAATGGAGGATGCCCTTCATCGTGTTGTGCGACACTGCCACAGGGCTAAATGGGAGAGATTTCGAACAGATTAGCCTACTAAAAACTGGGTATGTATGAGGTGCAGTGTATCAACCAGCAGCAGAATGTAAACCACCAAAATCTGTAACCTCATGCCCAGCATATCCTTTTCTAACGTTACCATCAAGCTGGAGAATTTACCCTAGTTCAATATATAATGCAGGAGGGCATACCAGGGGCAGCACCAATCATGCCAAAAACTGCAATGTCAACCTATAGAACATAGAACAATACAGCACAGAACAGGCCCTTCGGCCTACGATGTTGTGCCGAACATTTGTCCTAGCTTAAGCACCTATCCATGTATCTATCCAATTGCCGCTTAAAGGTCACCAATGATTTTGACTCTGCCACTCCCACAGGCAGCACATTCCATGCCACCCCCACTCTCTGGGTAAAGAACCTACCCCTGACATCCCACCTATACCTTCCACCCTTCACCTTAAATTTATGTCCCCTTGTAACACTCTGACCTAAAGTAACAATACAGGACCACTCATGTGGCAAACACATAAAAGCTCTGGACAACTGTCACATCTACTTGTGAACGATAGTTAACAATAGATCAACTCACTGGAGGAATAATCTCCACAAAATCACCATCCTCAATGATGGGGAGCCCAGCACAACAATGAAACAATAAGGCTGAAGTATTTGCATCCATCTTCTGTCAAATAGTATTGAAAATTGCCCAGGTACGTCCTGTGCATAAAAAGCAGGATAAATGCAACCGGACCAGTTACCATTCTATACGTCCACTCTTGGTCATTCATAAAGTGATAGAAGTTGTCATTGACAGTACTGTCAAGCAGGACTGGAAAAGGGACACTTGATCACTGATGCTCAAGAGACACTGACCTCCTGACCTCATTGGAGCCCTGGACCAAAGAACTGAATTCCAGGAAGGAGGTGAGAGTGACAACCTCTGAAGTCAAAGCAGCATTTGACCAAGTATGGCATCATGGACCCCTGGTAAAACTGAAGAAAATTGAAATCATGGGGTAAGCTTTCCACTCATTGGAATCATACCACTCACAAACAAATGTGGTTATGATTGTTGGAGGTCAATTATCTCAGTCCAGGATATTACTGCAGGAGTTCTTCAGGGTATTATCCTTGTCCTAGGCCCAACTATTTTCACTGCTTTATCAATCAAAAAGTCTGTGTTCAAATGCAACCAGACTTAGATTACATCCAGACTTGGTTTGATAGGAGACCAGGAACATTCACATGATAGAGGTGCCAGACAATGATAATCTAACCACCATCCATTGACATTCAGTGGCATTACAATCACTGAATGCCCTATCAACATCCTGTGGGTTAGCATTGAAATAACAAATAAATACTATCGCTATGAGAGCAGATCAGATGCTAGGTGTCCTACAGTGCATAATTCACCTTCTGAATCCCCAAAGCTTCTTCATCATTGACAAGGTACAAGTTATGATTGAGATGAAACATACTTAACTCGACTGGATGAAGGCAGCTCTAAAAACACTTTCAAAGCAATCAGGACAAAGCAGCCTACTGATTGGTATCCCATGCTCCACATTTTAACACATAGCTCTATTTTTCAGTAATAGCTTTTCACCTCAAAGCATTCTTACGTGTTGTTAGCTTAAACTTACATTTGGCTGAGCCACCAAACAACAAAAACCACGAACCTTACTTTTGACCTTGGCCAAATGACTTTATCCCTACAGAAACTGTTCAATTATCAATTATAATTAAGCAGAATATATTTTAATCACTCTTTGTTTGATCAAGTCAATATTATTAATTATTGAAAATAACTCAGTCCTACAATGGAATGTCTGATAAATATATGATGATTCATGATGCAGCAATTCCAGTGTTCACTAGGGATCAGAATGAGTTCCTTTGCAGTTAACTATTTTCATTTATGACCAGGATGCAAGCATTGAGGGAATTATCTGCAAATTTGTGGACATCAGCTGTTGTAGAGAATGCTCTACTAGCAGAATTAGATACACTGGGGGATTGAACTCATGTTTGACAATTAGTGGAGTAATCAAGACTTTGCCTGATAGTGCAAAATTAATGATAATAGATCAGTAGTCTGTTTTGTAACTCTTTTGATCTGTGCTGAATTTAATAGAAACAAATATCTGCAGAGACAAAACAAAAGGCTTTGACACTGCCATCAGCCATTTTACACTTCCACATGAAGTCAAAGTCACTGAACTATAATTCTTAATAGAAAAATAATGGGGTGAAAGAAAGAGTTCTGAGGGCCTTAGTGCATCAATTTCTGAATGTCCCTGATTAAGACAGTGAAGCAAACAGGGTTCTAGGCGTGTTCACAGAGCAGTCACAACAAAACAAATTTACCATTTTACTCTTATAAAGCACCATAATTATAATATTAAGCAGTGTTTGAAACCCAATCAGATGCAGAGGGGGTGTCAAAAAGGAATTTAAGGACAAAATAAGGAAGCTGGATATCTGAAACATTTTGCATAAGAACTGCAAAATATTACAGATTTTAATAGGTTTTTAGCAAGTCCAGAAGCAGGGAAATGGGAGAGAGAGGAAGGAAAAACAGCAAAAAAATTGTGATAAAGTGGAAGGTGAGAGCAATTATCTGAGGAATGGAATGATGGTGCAAATTGTGGTGGTAATGGGACAAGTAAATGGGTCTTGAGGAGCTGTAAATCACAGCAGCAGAATCATTATCAGCACCAGCTGTCTGAAGAAGTGAGAACATTTGTTATGCTCTGAAATTGTTGAATGTGATGATTAGTGCAGAATGTTGTAAACTAATTAATTGAAAGATGAAGTGCTGTTCCTCAAGTTTTCATTGAGCTTTATTGGATCAGCATATGAGGTTAAGAAGCAATAAAATGGAAGCATGGGGCATGTTTGTGGGTTGAATGATGGTGTTGATCACGTAACCTACTTCTGGCCTCTCATTGCAGAGAAAACTATATTGTGATTGGAAACTACAGTATACTAAGTTGAAAGAACTGTTAGTTAATTGTTGTTTCACCTGGATGAAGTGTTTGGGGATTTTAGACATTAGGAAGGAAGAAGGTGAGAGGGGTGGGGCTATATCTGTTATACTTACATGGGAATCAATCCTTGATTACATTTTAGTAATTGGCTACAATTCTATATTGTCTGTGATCATTAATATAATAAATTCATCTAAAATAATTGTTGTAGTAATAATTGCTAGACTGCATGATATCACAGTGGTTAACCCTGCTGCCTCACAATGCTGAGAACCTGGATTAGATTCTGGTCTTGGGTGACTGTCTGTGTGGAGTTTGTATATTCTCCCTGTGTCTGTGTGGGTTTCTGCCAGGTGCTCAGGTTTCCTCCCATTGACCAAAGATGTGCAAGTTAGGTGGATTGGCCATGCTAAATTGCACATAGTGTCTGGGAATGTGTAGGCTAGTGGATCAGCCATGGTAAATGCAGGGTTACAGGGATAATGTGAGGGGTTGGGTCTGACTGGGATGCTCTTTGGAAAATTGGTGCTGACTCCAGTGTCTGAATGGCCTCTATCAGCACTGTAGAGATTCTAAGATTCCAGTAATTGATCCATCTAGAGACAATGTTGCCATCACTATGAAGGTTTCAGCTTCTCAAACTTGCCCTTTGCACATGCCATGGTAATCCTCATGGCAAGTTTCTCTCTCACACGCTCTCGCTCATTGCCAAAAGAATGTATTGCATCTCCTTTTAAAAATAAAATTATTTCTTTCTTTTTCTTTGTTTATGTGTGAATGAATTCAATGATGGACCAAAATATTTTTTTTAAATCTAACTGACTCTAAACCTAAATATTCCTGTTGCTATTTGGAAGTACGTGCAAGTTTGCATTTGGCAAAGACTCTGAGTTTATGTTAAGATTGTTTTTAAAAAAAATATGAAGACTAGTACTATAATTTCTGCATTAGCTCAATGATTCTCTTCACAGTAAAAGGAGGAATTGGGCTTATTAGAGACCAAAAATGAAAATTATGCATGGAGGTAATGGGTATGGTTGATGTCAATGAGCACTTGGCATTTATCTTTACAACCAAATTGTGCCTAAGCTATAGCAATAAGTTAGGTGTCTAATGATAATAAGCTTAAAAAAATGATAGAGGAGGTATTAGATAGGCTGTACTTAATATTAAAAAGTCACCCAAACTAGATGAAATGCACCTCAGCATACTGTGAGAAATGAAAGTGGAAATTGAGAAGATATTGGTCATAATCTTCCTTACTTATCGGAGTGGTGCCAGAGGATTGGAGAATTACAAGTATTAATGCCATTAACTTCAGGACAATCAGTTTAAATTCTCTGGTGGGAAAGGTTATGGAAATGAAATTTTAAGATTAAATTAGCTGTCCCTTAGACAAATAAGGGTTAATTTAGAGAAAAACCGCATGGATTTTCTTTTTAGTCAAACTATGTTTTACTAATTTGCTTGGATCTTTTGTTTGAAAGTTTAAATGATTGATCTCACTGTGTTGCTACTGGACCTCCAAAAAGCTTTTGATAAACTTCTATTCAACAGGCTTGCCGGCAAAGTTGGACCCCATGGAATACAAGGAAAATTGGCAGCTTTGATTTGTAATTGGCTGAATGACAGTAAAGAGCAAATATGAATGAATGCTTTCTGATTAGAGGAACGTATTGTGTGGGGTTCTCCAAGAGTCAGTGTTGGCACTGGACTTTTCTTGATACTGGTATCTAAATATGAATTCTTATATGAAATGTATAAAATTTGAATATATATGTATATTTATAGATTATTTAAATAAAAACTGGAATTGTTTGGTTATTTTCAGAATAGAAAAACATTTTCCATGTGGTTTCTTGGTAAATGAAGCCAGCAGTTTAATGTGTGCTACAGTCTACCTGCTGTACAAATTACTGGAGAAAAAGGCAAGCAAGTCATTTAGGGAGATAAGAGATGGGAATTTATAATCTTTGATTATTTGCAAATCTGGTTTTGGAAAAGTCTATGGTAGCTGCTGTGTTAATGGCTGCTGAGCAGCATTTTCAGGATTCTGGTTTTCCTTTGACCAGTCTAGGTGATGAGTATAGGTAGTTCCCAGATAACGCGCTTTCTGGCAGCACAATTTGCTTATAGCATCACCTGAGGAATTAAGGAACAGGAGTTTTGAGAACTCCCACTTCTGTTTGCAATCGCACGATTCCAGTGGTGATCGTTTTGCCTGCTTCATTGTGCCGATGTCAGCGCCGAAGTCTCTGCATTGTTCGGCACATGCGCCAGTGCCAGCTGTTTTCAAATATAGAGTCATAGAGATGTACAGCATGGAAACAGACCCTTTGGTCCAACCTGTCCACCCTGACTAGATGTCCCAACCCAATCTAGTCCCACTTGCCAGCACCCGGCCCATATCCCTCCAAACCCTTCCTATTCATATACCCATCCAAATGCCTCTTAAATGTTGCAATTGTACCAGCCTCCACCACATCCTCTGGCAGCTCATTCCATACACGTACCACCTTCTGCGCAAAAAGGTTGCCCCTTAGGTCTTTTTTATATCTTTCCCCTCTCACCCTAAACCTATGCCCTCTAGTTCTGGACTCCCCGACCCCAGGGAAAAGACTTTGTCTATTTATCCTATCCATGCCCCTCATAATTTTGTAAACCTCTATAAGGTCACACCTCAGCCTCCGACACTCCAGGGAAAACAGCCCCAGCCTGTTCAGCCTCTCCCTGTAGCTCAGATTCTCCAACCCTGGCAACATCCTCGTAAATCTTTTCTGAACCCTTTCATGTTTCACAACATCTTTCCGATAGGAAGGAGACCAGAATTGCACACAATATTCCAACAGTGGCCTAACCAATGTCCTGTACAGACGCAACATGACCTCCCAACTCCTGTACTCAATACTCTGACCAATAAAGGAAAGCATACCAAACGCCTTCTTCACTATCCTATCTACCTGCGCCTCCACTTTCAAGGAGCTATGAACCTGCACTCCAAGGTCCCTTTGTTCAGCAACACTCCCTAGGACCTTACCATTAAGTGTATAAGTCCTGCTAAGATTTGCTTTCCCAAAATGCAGCACCTCACATTTATCTGAATTAAACTCCATCTGCCACTTCTCAGCCCATTGGCCCATCTGGTCCAGATCCTGTTGTAATCTGAGGTAACCCTCTTCGCTGTCCACTACTCCTCCAGTCTTGGTGTCATCTGCAAACTTACTAACTGTACCTCTTATGCTCGCATCCAAATCATTTATATAAATGACAAAACGTAGAGGGCCTAGCACTGATCCTTGTGGCACTCCACTGGTCACAGGCCTCCAGTCTGAAAAACAACCCTCCACCACCACCCTCTGTCTTCTCCCTGTATTCCATGAGATCTAACCTTGCTAATCAGTCTCCCATGGGGAACATTGTCGAACGCCTTACTGAAGTCCATATAGATCACATCTACTGCTCTGCCCTCATCAATCTTCTTTGTTACTTCATCAAAAAACTCAATCAAGTTTGTGAGACATGATTTCCCGTGCACAGAGCCATTTGACTATCCCAAATCAGTCCTTGCCTTTCCAAATACACTTACATCCTGTCCCTCAGGATTCCCTCCAACAACTTGCCCTCCACAGAGGTCAGGCTCACAGGTCTATCATTCCCTGGCTTGTCCTTACCACTCTTCTTAAACAGTGGCACCACGTTTGCCAACCTCCAGTCTTCTGGCACTTCACCTGTGACTATCGATGATGCAAGTATCTCAGCAAGAAGTCCAGCAATCACTTCTCTAGCTTCCCACAGAGTTCTCGGGTACACCTGATCAGGTCCTGGGGATTTATCCACCTTTACCCGTTTCAAGACATCCAGCCCTTCCTCCTCTGTAATCAGGACATTTTGCAAGATGTCACCATCTGTTTCCCTACAGTCTATATCTTCCATATCCTTTTCCAAACAGAGCAGCTTTCTGTGAGAGGTATATTGAGCAGCTTCCTGCGAAAGGTACACTACTCTTAGATTATCCCTTTTCTTTGAGAAAATGGAGGGGAATAGTGACAAGAATGTGAGTAAGAAGCATCCTGGTGATAAAACTGTGTGTAGTGAATGCAAAAGAAGTTATAGCACTGGAAGAGAAACGAGATATTATAAAAGATTTTGAGTGTAAGGAGAGAATATGCCATATAGCTCATTTAACAGGATTGAGGGAGTTTACCTTATGCATCATGATGACCTTCTGTCCCTGCAATAATACTATTTTCAAAATGTACTGTGTTGAATTTACTTTTGCTTCATTGATAAATATGACTTATACCTTTATTCAGGCTGCGCTTTACTTTGCCTTCGACTCTTGGGTGATTTTTGAGCGATCGTGAATGCTGGACTGTACTAACCCCATTTTTCCCATTTGAAGCAAGATTTCACTGAAGCATAACTGTGGCATTATCGGAGAACTACCTGTAAGCAAGGAAAGGTCAGGAATTGCGAGAACCTTCTTTCTTTCTCTTCTTTCTTTCTCTTCTTTCTTTCTCTCCCCTCTTCTCCCCTCTTCTCCCTCTTTATCATAGGAGAGGTTATTAGGAACTTGATAAAGTTTTCAAATATCAATATTTCTGCCAATGTAAAAAAAACATGAAAAGCTGACCTCTGGCCACCTTATAAAGACATTGATCCAGCTCCATTTCAATCCAAGCTGGGCATCTTCTTGATTTCAGCAATTCGTTTTTGTTGAAAAACATGATGGACTGAGAAATGTCAACCCTTGACCAACAGGCCCTGGTGAAATTCCCCTTTTCTCGATGGTAGTCCAAAAGAGAATCAATTTACCATTTTGGTGATTGAGTCAAAACTTTTGTTCTAATGGTATCACTGGTGGAAAAGTGGGACTTGATTACCAATGTATTCTTCCTATCATAATCATAAAGCAATGCTTTATTGGTCTAAAAATAAACATTTCAAATTTCTGAGTGACTCAAAACCTGGAAATATTGTGATTTATGATAAATAACATGATAAAGTTCAAGAGATATAAGCTAGTGAAATAAACGGACAAGTGAAAGATCAAATTTAATGAAAAAAGTGGGAAGCAATTCATTTGTAGTAAGAACAAGGTGAAGAAACATTTTAAAAAATGGTCCAGTTCTAAAGGTCATTCAGGAACCAAAAAAAATCACAGATATTAATCATTAAAGGACATGATAGTTTGAGAAAGCAATTAATAATGCATCCAGTATTTTCAGCTTTATAATTCAGGGAATAAAGTTCAATAGCAAGGATGTTATGATAAATGCATATGAGACTTTTGCTTATCTTTAGTTGACATTTTGTGATTTTTTTTGGCACCTGGAAGGATGTAAGGGCATTAGAGAGAAAACATGTGTGAAATATGTAAGAGCGATGAGGAACCTCACTTTTAGGGAGAAGAGAGAGCTGTACTCTTTGGAGAAAAGTAGATTAAGAGGGGCCTGGAAAGAGCAGATACAGAAAAGCTGTTCCATTGGAAGATTCCTGAATCAAAGAATATTAGTTTTAGGATACTGGCAAAAGAAGCAATGGCAACATGAGGAGAAGCTCTTTTAATGTTATGAGTGATTAGGATTTAGAATACACTGGCTGAGTGTATAATAGAGGCAAATTCAAATAAGGATGTCAAAGGGGTATTGGAAAATGATGCAAAGCAGAATCAATGTGATATCCTGCACTGCTTTTTACAATCCAAGAAAAGAAATTTTCAAGTGATGTTTCTCCAAATAGCCTAACATTTTATCTGTTTTGTTTTCTCCTCTTCAAGGAGATGGAAATGATTGTGCAATTGTAAGGTGTTATGGTATCAAAGCTGTGAGTCATGCTGGGCAAACCATAGATCTATTCAGGTTTAAAATTTCCATATATTTAACCTTCATAAATACAGCAAATCTCCTTCAGCTCTTACAATATCTGGTTTATATATTCCATTTGCAACTCTGGTCAGATTCAGGAGTGTAAATGTATGGCAGCCACAGTTCTGAAATAGGTTCTATGTGTGTGGCCACTCTCTCCTCCTGATGGGCTTTGTTGGCAGAGTTACGTGCTCATTTGTGAAGCATATGTGGTACAGTTGGCGCATGGAAGAAGCTAGAGACTGGTGACCAAAACCATTCTCCACTAGTTGCATTCTTGCCAACATCAAAAAAAAGAACTGCAGATGCATGAAAACAGAAATTGCTGGAAAACCTCAACAGATCTGGCAACATTGGTGGAGAGAAAGTCAAGTTAATGTTTCGAATTTGGTGACTCTTATTCAGAACTGGACTTATGCACCTGACTGACTTTCTGCCCCTCCACTGTCACACCAGACTGGACCTGACCTCCTTTCCCACCCTGCTGCTGGACTGAACCGAAACTCCCAAGCATCAGACTAAACCAAACATTCCCTCATTCCACTCTTTCCCTTCCAACATGCCAGATCTGACACGACCCCTCAGCATCTGACCAGAACCCCTTAGATCTGACATTAAAACTCCTGCTCCAGATTTTCTCTCCCCTATCCCACCCTAACCCGAAAGCCAACACCACTTACCTGACCCCCTTGTCACCTCACCCTGATATCCCTACCACTTGGAAACTACATTCCATCTACTTGACATCGTACCCATCTAGCTCTCTGCCCCCTATTCAACTGGCTGTCTACCCAGCTGCCCCCTACTTACCTGGCAATCTGCCCCTCACCATTTGTCCTCCTACCCCCAGACCCTATCACTTCTAAAGTGACACCCAACCCAACTAGCAATCATCTTACTTGATGCCCTACCACCTGGCACCATAATTAGCTGCTGCCCAAATCCTCTACTCAGCTTGTACCCTATCCTACCCTAACATCTCTATGAAAGAGCTGGCAGAATGGAAGTAAATCTCTGCATTTCTGAAGGAGTTCTGATCAAAATCTCATCTCAAAAATGCAGTGCTCCCTTCTTTCATAAAAAGAAGAGCTGGTAATCTGTATGAGATTGCCAGTGTCCAAAAAATCTAATCCTAAATTTCTAAAACAAATGAATTATGAAATCAGATGATTGCAAAATCTTCTATCTGCTTGGGTGGGTGTAAAAGGTCACATGGTACTATTGTCTACCTAAAAAAGACAATGCCATGTGGGTCAAGACAGTTAGTGAGATTTTTTTCTTTTTGCATGCTAGTTTGCTTCTTCATTTCAGCTGACAACCCAGCTAGCAGAAGTGCAAAAAGTAGAGACAAATGTGTAAATCTCTTCCTGTGAGTACACGGCCTCTCCACTAGCAAGTCCTTAGCTATACCCTCTCATGACAATATTTGCAAATTTGGTCCCTTACAGCCCCAAGCTAAACCTTCATAGGAACCCAGAGGAGTTTTGGCTTTCAGATCTATATTGTGCAAGCTGACCTAAGATGTCAACACACCTTGAAACAGATGGACCAAATTCCCAGTGATGGGCAAAAAGCTCTGCTGCATGAGATATTGCAGGAGAGTTGAGGGAATAAATCCTGATGAAAATCTGGAGCACAGGTCAAAGATAGAGTAAACTTAAATATGTTATCCTCCCAGCAAATCTTGCAATTAAATATAGGTAATCTGGGTAATCATGGGTCCATTATAGTTGCCAAGCCATCGTGTTCATAAATTTCCTTGCCTTGCATTCTGAAGAGGTCCAATCAGTTTTACTACAGAACACTAACACAACATGGGAGACAGCATTTATGACTGATAACCAACTTGAAGTTGTAGACGAAGGATGTTCTGGGGTATCTTTGATGTTAGGGGAGCTATCTACTCCCACAAGTCAGCTACAGCTACCTTAAATCAGGAAGCCCCCATATGTAAGGTTCTGATCATCATGGTCCATCTGCTTTAATGAGACTTTGGGGCCTTGTTTATCGCACCAGGGAAAGAAACAAAAAAATTAAAATAAGATGTAAACTTTAGAACATCAAAACTATATGCACTGTATTGATTCAGGAATGTGATAATGTTGAGATCAGTATTGAATGTGACTGCCTGAACATTGACATTGCATCTCTACAAGAGACAAGAGTTGCTGAGAATGGATGAGAGAACCACAAAGCTGACATGTTCATCTGGCAGGGGAAGAGTTCTGTGGAAAAGCTTGTTCAGGGCATAGGCTTTTTTGTAAGGAACTCAATGAAAGATAAGCCAGTGAACACCCACCTTCTTCACTCACTGTCTTCCTCTGTAGCAGTGAGGCTTCTGAGTCACACAAGATGATGCTTGGCACAGAGGTGGCCATCATGCAAATTATTGTTGTAAGACAGAAAGCTAACAATAGTGTAATGCCGTTTATGCAGCCACTGTAGCTGATCAGTAATAAACTTGATTTGCACAAAGCTGTATACCTGAAGCAGCATTAATTTAGTCTGTCAGTTTCACTCAATTTTTAAAGCAGTTCCCTTTTGGAATTGAAGCATTTTCAATTTACAATTTTAAGAAAAAATATGCTTCATGGAATGTGAGCATTGCTGCAAGGACAGCATTAGTTGTTCATCCCTAATTGACCTTGGGACTAGTATTTACACTGGTATTTGTCAGGATACATTTACAGCATGAAATGACAGTAACTGGATAACACACCATACATCTTGAACATTAGAAATGGTCATATGATATATTGAGAAGCCAATGTTAAGCAGAAGAATCAGCTTAATAGTTACCAAATTTTCAGAGACTTATATTAGCTTGTCAATATGATTAACTAGTAATGCACCAGCTATTTTTTATAATCCCTAGTAGCTGAACGTTTTACATCAAACGATGTGGTAATCATTTCTCAGTCCGATACTCAAGCTGTGCCTAAATCTTTTATGATGATAATGACATTCAATGCTTATTGTATCAGCTCTAAGTGTTATGGGTAGTTTCAATTAATAATGCAGAAATTAGTAACGCAATTTATTTTCTTAAACTCTTACAACCAGCTTTTGAATTAATTATTCATGTTATCTGTGTGATTCATTTGCTAGAGAAATCTTAAGACTTAGGGATCTATGATCCTTAAAAGTAATAACTCATCCCTACTAAAGGGTGATAAAGATAGTTGTTGGCACAGCTAGAGAAAAGCAAGAAACAGCCATTTGATGCAATGCTAACTCTTTTTTAACTGAGTCAATCCTTCTGATTCCAGTTATAGTTCCTGATTATTTGAGATACAATTAGTAAGCATTTCACGAATGCATTAAACAGCAAGTTGGCGTGGATTTGCTGAAGAAAGTCATATTTGACAATTTTTTTTGAAGTAGTGGCTGACGGGATGGATAAATAGAATGCTGCTAGGAAGGCTGCTTACAGGCTTTAATTATACAGTCATAGAAGTGTCTCTTAGCATGCTTACTAGAATAAGAGCTTGAGCAAGATAAACATATGAATGAGGGTTTCATAAGCAGGTTAGTGCCAAATCTCATTAATGATTTGATCTCATTATGCGAGTAAGAGCTGAATTCCAGAAAGCAGATGAGATTGCCTTTGAGATCAAGGCATTCAAAGATTTAGTGCAGATCAAAGGAGTTCTAGCCCCACTGAAGTCCATGGAAACTGGGGCTAGGTGGGTGGGGGGGTGGGGGGGCTGCAATGGTTCACTGGTTGGAATTATATTAAGCATTAAAATGTTTATAGTCTGGTTGTCGGAGGTCAGTCGTCATAGCTCGAGGCCTATGTTCTACCATTCAATGAGATCATGGCTGATCTGTGGCCTAACTCTGTACTTGCCTTTAGCCCATATTACTTAATGCCTTTGTTTAACATAAAATGATCAATCTCAACTGATCTAGCATCAACTGCCTTATATGCTTCAATAAGATTAGATTACTTACAGTGTGGAAACAGGCCCTTCGGCCCAACATGTCCACACCAACCCACCACCCACCCATACCCCTAAATTTTTCCCTTCACCTAACACTACGGGCAATTTACCTGACCTGCACATCTTTGGACTGTGGGAGGAAACCAGAGCGCCCGGAGGAAACCCACACAGAGAGAATGTGCAAACTCCACACAGTCAACCTCCTGAGGTGGGAATTGAACCCGGGTCTCTGGCGCTGTGAGGCAGCAGTGCTAACCACTGTGCCAGCATGCCGCCCACCTCTCATTCTTCTAAACACCAATGAGAAGAACCAACCTGCTAAACCTCTCTTCATAAGACTGACATTCCATACATGGATCAGCTGAGTGAACCTTCTCCAATGCCAATATATCTTTTCTTAGATAAGAGGCCTAGAAATGCTCACTGTTTTTGTCTGGCTAGTGACTTGTATAAGTTTAGCAAGACTTCTGTATTTTTAAACATCATCGTTTTTGAAATAAAAGACAACATTCCATTATCTTCCCTATTTCTTGTGGAATGTGGATGCTAATTGTTTTGTGATTCATGAATTAGGACTCCCAAAACGCTCTGTTCTGTATGTCTCTACAATCTTTTACCATCTAAATAACATTCAGTTCCTCAATTCATCCTGCAAAAATCATAACCTACTTTTTCTAATTAATTTTATTTGCTTAAGTGTTTGCCCAAGCACTTAACATGTCTATATCCTTCTGTCGACACTATCTCATCCTCAACACTTACCTTTCAATCTATTTTTGCAGAAATTAGCTGTAGTAAAGGTGGATAAATCCCCAGGACCTGATCAGGTGTACCCGAGAACTCTGTGGGAAGCTAAGGAAGTGATTGCTTGGCCTCTTGCTGAGATATTTGTATCATCGATAGTCACAGGTGAGGTGCTGGAAGACTGGAGGTTGGCAAAAGTGGTGCCACTGTTTAAGAAGAGCGGTAGAGACAAGCCAGGGAACTATAGACCGGTGAGCCTGACGTCGGTGGTGGGCAAGTTGTTGGAGAGAATCCTGAGGGACAGAATGTACATGTATTTGGAAAGGCAAGGACTGATTCGGGATAGTCAACATGGCTTTGTGCATGGGAAATCTTGTCTCACAAACTTGATTGAGTTTTTTGAAGAAGTAACAAAGAAGATTGAGGGTAGAGCAGTAGATGTGATCTATATGGACTTCAGTAAGGCGTTTGACAAGGTTCCACATGGGAGGGTGATTAGCAAAGTTAAATCTCATGGAATACGGGGAGAACTAGCCATTTGGATACAGAACTGGCTCAAAGGTAGAAGACAGAGGGTGGTGGTGGAGGTTGTTTTTCCGACGGAGATCTGTGACCAGTGGAGTGCCACAAGGATCGGTGCTGGGTACTCTAATTTTTGTCATTTACATAAATGATTTGGATGCGAGCATAAGAGGTAGAGTTAGTAAGTTTGCAGATGACACCAAAATCGGAGGTGTAGTGGACAGCGAAGAGGGTTATCTCAGATTATGGACCAGATGGGCCAATGGGCTGAGAAGTGGCAGATGGAGTTTAATTCAGATAAATGCGAGGTGCTGCATTTTTGGAAAGCAAATCTTAGCATGACTTATACACTTAATGGTAAGGTCCTAGGGAGTGTTGCTGAACAAAGGGACCTTGGAGTGCAGGTTCATAGCTCCTTGAAAGTGGAGTCGCAGGTAGATAGGATAGTGAAGAGGGCGTTTGGTATGCTTTCCTTTATTGGTCAGAGTATTGAGTACAGGAGTTGGGAGGTCATGTTGCGTCTGTACAGGACATTGGTTAGGCCACTGTTGGAATATTGTGTGCAATTCTGGTCTCCTTCCTATCGGAAAGATGTTGTGAAACTTGAAAGGGTTCAGAAAAGATTTACGAGGATGTTGCCAGGATTGGAGGATTTGAGCTATAGGGAGAGGCTGAACAGGCTGTGGCTGTTTTCCCTGGAGTGTCGGAGGCTGAGGGGCGACCTTATAGAGGTTTACAAAATTATGAGGGGCATGGATAGGATAAATAGGCAAAGTCTTTTCCCTGGGTTTGGGGAGTCCAGAACTAGAGGGCATAGGTTTAGGGTGAGAGGGGAAAGATATAAAAGAGACCTAAGGGGCACCTTTTTCATGTAGAGGGTGGTACGTATATGGAATGAGCTGCCAGAGGTTGGTACAATTGCAACATTTAAGAGGCATTTGGATGGGTATATGAATAGGAAGGGTTTGGAGGGATATGGGCCGGGTGCTGGCAGGTGGGACTAGATTGGGTTGGGATATCTGGTCGGTGTGGACAGGTTGGACCGAAGGGTCTGTTTCCATGCTGTACATCTCTATGACTCTATGTAGTATATTAACTTTCCTCAGTCAAATCATTACTATTGATCAATATTTGTGGCCCTAGCACTGATTATTGTGGTACTCCACTGGTTACAGGGTGCCTGAAAATGACCCCCTTATCCAGCTCGCTATCTTTAATTAGTTAGCCAGTCATTTATTAGATTAGATTTCTTACACTGTGGAACCAGGCCCTTAGGCCCAACAAGTCCACACCGACCCGCCATCCACCCCCCTACATTTACTCCTTCACCTAACACTATGGGCAAATTAGCATGGACAATCCACCTAACCTGCACATTTTTGGATTGTGGGAGGAAACCGGAGCACCCAGAGGAAATCCACGCAGTCACGGGGAGGAAGTGCAAACTCCACACAGTGAGTCGCCTGAGGCAGGGATTGAACCCGGGTCTCTGGCGCCGTGAGGCAACAGTGCTAACCGCTGTGCCACAATGCTGCCCATTTAATCATGTTCATATACTACCTCCAACACAATGGCACTTGTGTTCTTCAGTGGTCTGACTTGTAGTACCTTATCAATTGCCTTCTAAATACCTCAAAATGTTACATCCACCATATCACATCTTCTTTATCTATCTGCTTATTACTTCCTCAAAGAATTCTGTTAAATGTAAAGCCATGCTGACCCTGCTTGATCATATTATATATTTCTCAATGTTCTGCTATGGCATTCTGTATAATAGACTCTAACATTTTCACAGTAATAGCTGTTAAGATAATTGGCCTTAAGTTACCTGCTTTATTTTCTCTTTCCCCTTTTAAATAAAGACACTACTTTCGCAGATTTCCAGTTCTCTGGAACTTTTTCAGAATCTAAGGATTCTTGGAAGATTATTACCAGGGCTTTCACTAGCTTTGTTCCCACTTCTTTTAATATCCTAGGACACAGCCTGATAGATCCAATGGACTTATTGCTCTTTATCAGCTTCCTGAGCATTTGTTTCTCTCTTGATAGTTATTGCATTTATCTTCTTGGCTCATTTTTGCCTCTTGATTATTTAGCTATTTTGGAAGGTTATTAGTGTCTTCAGCCATGAAGATGCAAAACATTAATTCAAATCCACAGCCATTTTCTGGTTCCCCACTATTATTTTCCCAGCCTTATTCTCTAAGGGGCTTATTAGAATGTTGGCCTCTCTCTTCTTTTTTATATATTTAATTAAGTTCTTGCTGACTATCTTGATATAACATGCAAGATTACTGTCAAAGTTTCTCTTCTCACTCTTCATTATTTTTCTCATTTTCTTTTACTCGTCTTTTAAAACGTTCCCAATCCTCTAGCTTGCCACATTGGACGTTTGTCTTCAATTTGGTACAAGCCTTGACTTCCCTTGTTAAACATGATTGTCTTATTCCCTTCTGATAAAGTTAAAAATCACACAATGCCAGGTTATAGTCCAACAGGTTTAGTTAGAAACACTAACTTTCGGAATGCCACAACCTGATGAAGGAGAGGCATTCCAAAAGCTAGTGCTTTCAAATTAACCTGTTGGACTATAACCTGGCGTTGTGTGATTTTTAACTTTGTCCACCCCAGGCCAACACTGGCACCTCCAAGTCATCCCTCTGATAACCCTTCTTCCTCACTGAGACATCCTTTTTGGTTACCCAGGATCTATTTTCTTAAATGTCTGCCATTTTCCCTCAATTGCCATTTCTGCTAAACTCCTTTCCCAGTCAACTTCAGCCAACCCTGCCGTCATTACTTTGTTATACCCTTGCTTAAACCTAGCACAATTTTTTCTGACCCTCATACTGAATGCTCAATTCTGAGGGGATCTTTTACAATGAGTTAAATTATATACCTGCCACATTACACACCACTAGATCCAAAATAGCTTGATTCTTGGTTGGAACCATAACATTTTAGATATTGTACCAATGCATAGTGTTCAGCATCATTTGTGATAACTTTGAAGCAGTCCATGTTCAAATGCAACAAAACCTGAGTAGCATCCAGGTTAGGGCTGACATGGGCAAGTAATATTCATGCCACATAAGTCCCTGGCAATGGCCAGACAAGACAGAATTTAACTATTTTCCCATGACAGTCAATAACATCAATATCATTGAATGCTCCACTACTAACATCCTGATGGTTACCATTGACCAGAAACTGAACTAGACTCATCACAAGTACTGTGGCTGCAAGAGCAGATCAGAGGCTAAGATTCCTGCAGCAATTAACTCGCCTCCTCACTCTGTCCACCATCTACAAGGCTGAAGTCAGCAGAGCGATCAAATATTCCCCACTTGCCTTGGTGAAGGCTATTCCACTGACAATCCAGAAGCTTGACAGTATCTAAGACAAAGCAGTCTGCGTGACTGTTCCATCAATCCCTCCACCACTAAAACTCCATAGTAGCATTGTGTACCATCTACAATTAAATCCAGGATGGTTTCTTTGACAGTACCTTCTCAACCCACACTGCTTCCATATAGGAGATCAAGGACTACAGATACATAGGAACACTACCACCTTCAAGTTCACCTCTAAGTCACTCACCATTCTGACTTGAAAATATTCATTCTCTCATTGTCGCTGAATCAAAGTCCTAGGACTCAATCCTGAACAGTATTGTGGGGTTACCGATACCAAGTGGCCTGTAGTAGTTCAAAAAACTGTTCATCACCATTCTCTCAAGGGTAGGTAGATATGAGCAATTAGTATTGGCCAGCCAAAAATGCCCACAACAGATGCATGAATTTTTAAAAATTCTGGGCAGCCTCCAATTCTCCTCACCTTCCCTGGGAAACTAGACATCTCTATTTCCCAACAGGAAAGTCAGAGACATTACTTGGCAACAACTTCATAGCTTCCTTCTCTGGCCTTCATCCAATTTTGACTTCAGCATAATGTCCCTGCCTTCTCTTTGGACACCAAAAACAATGCAGGCAGTCAGTCACACTGAGAGGAGCAGGTGAGGTAAAGACCCAGTGGTAGACAGTCAGAGACAATGCTAGATTTATTGAAGCTTGGAATTTGTTCTTGCTCTTGTAGAAGGGAGCAAACTGGTCATTGAGTCTCTGCTAAACGGTTGAGGTCTTTTTCCCATTCTTCCAGCTTGATTGAATTGACAAGTACATTAGAAATGGAATTCTCTACCAGAGTTAAGAAGAGGGGGTTTATTGAAAGACTAGCACAGCATTTGGGCTTTTTAGAAATTCAAAAGAGATAGTCCAAGTAGTTAAACATTGGAGTCAGTTCATATTAAGTTACAGTACGAGTAGTTTTAGCATGAGAAAAGAATGAAAGAGTTGGAAATAGAAAAAAAGTGGGAATTGTAAGGAATAGAAATGAGAAATTTAGAATTACAAAAGGAAAGAGAAGAGAAACAAGACAGAGAGAGAAGAAGTGAGAGACAAAGGAGAGTGAACAAGAAAATATTCTTAAAAGATGCAGTTTAAAAAAAAAGTCAGATGCAGAGACTGGCTCTGATGGGCAAAATGTAAGTCATAATCTAAAGCCTAGTAAGGAAATATCTATATTTACACAAGCCCTACCAAAATTTGATAAAAAGAATATGGAGTCATTCTTTATGGAATTTGAGATAATAGCAAAAAAAATGATCTAGCCTGTTTATAGATTGTGTGCATGGCCATTTTCAAAAACAAACGTTAGGCATGAGTTTATCTTTTCAGTTATGAATGGAAAAGCCTGATTTCCAGAGACTATTCTTTTAAATATGATCAAGGATAGCATATTGTGTAAAAATTAACCCAGTTTTCTTATTCACGGTGGTTTACCAATTGGGATAATGATAAAGTCTGACCAAGGTTCTATGTCTAATATTTTTCAGGACATAATCAGCAATCTGGGTATAACATGGTTGCAGTCTACCACCTATTACAGGTAGACAATCCTTTATCCGAAATCACAAAATCCAAAAAGCTCCAAAGTCTGAAGGCTTTTTTGTGAAGTTTGTTTCTCATTAACAAGATTGTTTGACGTGCAAACTGTTAACCCAAGTCGACACCCACTCGATGCGTGCCACTTAGAGGCGACATGGCGGGGAGGGGGGGCGTGGCCCAACCCAGGCAGGCCTCGATTCTGTTTCAAGGCCCTTTTTTTAACTTAATGAGCGTGTTCCTCTGGTAAGATTTTTAAAAATTTCACCATCAAACTGTCACTTATTCTGAAATTCGAAACATTCTGAATTGTGAAAACCAGCTGGTCCCAAGCATTCCAGATAAAGGATTGTGCACCTGTACCAACAAACGGAGAGCTTTTGAGAAAGACTACCAGACCATCAAAATAGCGATTTAAATCCTATTGTCATGAACATCTGCAGGGTTGAGATGAATGATTAACTTTCTTATTATTCCACAAATGAACTTATTAGGTTCAGGCCATTCAAAATGATCTATGGTTATGAGATAAGAATGCCAGTAAAGTTGATTATGCAAAAGTTCTTAAGACAAAAACATGAGCCCTCAGTGTTGTATTGTGCGCCAATGTTTCTAGAGACACAGGTTATAGAGTTAAGTTAGAGCTCAAGGCTGAGATAGATTCTTGATCAGTTAGGAAATCAAGGGTTATTGGGAATCCAGTTATGGGAAAAATGCAGGACAGTGGATATGAAAAATGTTGGAGCAGCCACGATCCTGTTGAATGATGGATCAGGCTCGAGGGGCTGAATGGCCTACTCCTGTTACTATTTCTTATGGTATTCTAGATTAGCAATTCATAATCTTTCTTGCCATTGGTTAAAATAATTGATTACAATAAATCATTTTTTTTCCTGTTCATAATGAAAATCTGATTTGCATATTTGTGTAACCTGAATTAGCCAGTTAGATAAAATTGGGCAAGTCAGAGAGTTAATCACATTTTCACAGTTGTGACAACTCTGAGAATTGCATAATTCAATTTCCAGTGCATTACCACAAGAAGATATGGCAATTATGGAAAAATAATATCGGCACACCAGATAAACATTGAGCTCAAACTTGTTTTATGATGATCTATTTATTCTGACATCAAATTGTCACTGAATTTGCAATGCAGTAAGTCATCTATGATATATCTGATATTAGGGTGGTTAAAATACAAAACAGAGAGCATATATTTGAAATATACTGAAAAGAGTCATAGCAAAATATCTAGACTACAGAAATTACGCAAGAATGAACTAGTCACAGATCAGCCATCAAGCCAATCTATTAAATAATAGTCCTGTCCCAAGTCAATTTTATTTTAAATTGCAAAATAAACAGAAGTATTTACATCTTCAGATCATTAGGTGTGAAAATAAGTATGACCCATTTTCCAGTGAACCACCAGAATGAAGTCTTATGCATCATGAAACTGAATAGTGGATGTAAACTATTTTCATGATTGACTAGCCATTTGCATTTGTTGACTTCTTTCTCAGTATTTATAGTGTTTATTCATGATTGCAATTGTCAAGATGTTTACTCAGATGTGCATATTTCTCTGGAGCCCATAATTCTTTTTTTAAAATAGCAGTTTAAATTTCAGCAACTGTAAATGCACATGCTAACTATAAGTTCAAACTAATGTAGGTCAAGTGAATTATTCTGTGGCCTAAACAGATCTGTTTATTCTTGCATTTCCTCGCTAACCTCTTACACACATGGATTAAATATCTCAGATTATAAGGATCAGCCTAGCCCAATCTGTAACTATCCAAAATTCTCTGCTTGTTGTGCATCTCTACATGATTTAAATCTTTATACTTCTGTATCACTATGAATAATTATTTTCATAAAATAACAATTTGCAGCTCCAGAATATCCAAGTTATGATATTTTCTGGCTCATTAAAAACTGCTTTCATATAGACTTCTGAAACTGGTCTGGATAATGTTGTCTCTGACTTTTTTTCTCTTTGCTATTAGATGTCACCTGAATCCACTTTGTATCGCCAGTGTATCTTTTGATCAAGGCCAGTTTATGGAAGGTTAACAAGATAAACACATATCCTGGCATTTCAAGGTGCAATGAGCAGGAGTTATGCTACGGTCACTTGCTTCTGTGCGTGTTGTGTGCAATTAGAGGAAGCAAAGAATGAAACACCAATGTCCATGGGGAGGAGAAAGGAAATGAGGATAGATTGAAGATGCTGTACACTGCTAGTGAGCTGGAATGAAATCGCAACCTGTTGGACCATAAAAAAATCATCATTTCTAGCAAAGAACTGGAGATTGGTTCCATAGGTAGAGAAAGCAATAATGTTTTTTTGAATTTAAAATACCGGCAAAATGTAATTTGATATGCCTGGGTTGGTAGAGAACAGTTAAGCTTCAGTCATGTGCTTCAAGCTGGTTTTCCAGCATTTTCTCTTCAAGAGTTTAAAGCCCAATACAAATTGAGGCAAAACTCAATTACTTCAAGGACACTGCATTTCCAAAACAAACTTCATTCTGACTGATAATAGCTTTGTTTCCAATTTAAGTTCAGAGTGTAGCGAAGCACTCACTATTTTGTCATTCCATTCATGGTTCACAGCTCCATATACTTAGGAAGCTCCAACCAGTTTTATGTGTAATTGCACCAAGGTCAGTAAGTTTTACTTTTTACTTGTTGCTTCCTTTGGACTTCACTTTCTTATGGACAATCACAAAAATGTATTTAACTTATATTTGGTTTTCTTCAAACATTGGACCAGGCCCAAACAAAAATTGCTTTGCATGTTTGAATATGTGCAGTGCTAAATAATGTACATGACCAACAACTAACAAGAGAGCATCAAGCATTCCACACTGGCCACAATTGAATAAAATACAATTCAGAAAGAAAGTCTGGTGCTCTGGTGTGGATCTTAAGACTATAAGTTGTAAAATTTTTAAATTTTAAGGGTTAATCTTCTATGAAGTCTAAGACTGCAATACAGCATTTTACTTAAAGTTACCATATTCAGTTTAAGAACTCTTTAAATACTTGGGAGCAGGGCTAATCAAGCAAATCAAGTTCAGCGCTGCAAAGCAGGTGAGATCAGCCAGTTATGTAACTGGTTTCCTGTGTTTTTTTGTAACTACCTCAAAGGGAGTTCATATGAATAGATTATATATAAGACAGGTTTAATGTTCTGGTTCAGAGTAATACTACAAGTTTGGTGAAAGGTGGGGCGGTTCTGGTTAAAACCAGTGGGAGGTGCTTTTATTCTTTCCTTTTTCCCTATTTTCATTCTCAGAGGAAACATGTATTCCACAGCTGGACAAGATGTGAGTGTTGAAAATATTCAAAGCTAACATCTGGCTCTGTGAATCTGACCTTTAAAATGGCCAAGCGATCTTAATTATTTTTGTATCTAGTGCAGGCTGACTTGGGAGTTGGCTGCATTCTCAGCAATTTCAGAGAATGGGAGGTGACTTTACCAAAACGTATAAACTTTTTACAGTGCATGGCAGGGTAGATGTGGATTGGATGTTTCCCCTAGCTGACAAGTTCAGAACTTGTGGCAGAATAAGGGGTTGATAATTTAGGATGAGGAGGAATTTGTTTTCCCAGAGACCTAATGAATCTTTGAAATTCTTTATCCCAGATTCTATGGGAGCTCAATCATTAAGCAGGTTCAAGACCAAAATCAATAGATTTCTCGAGATTAATGACATTAAGGGATATGGGAACAGCATAGGAATGTGACTTTGTAATAGATGATGGGTCATAGTCTGTCTGAATTGCAGACTGGGCTTGATAGGCTGAATGGCCTGCTCCTACTTCTATGCTTGTAAATCCTTTTATGACAGGTAGTAAGAGTAGTGAGAGTATCTGTGTTATAGCTGCAGTGCAACCATGTTGTGAAAACACTTGACACTCATAACCCTTGCCTGAGCAAGTATGCATGTACATGGACACACATCCCACACAAATCTGGCCAACAGCCCATGTTTCTGATGTTGATTGAGTGGTAAATAAGTGGCTGGATGGCTGGTTTGTTATGCAGAGTGATGCCAACAGCGTGGGCTCAATTCCTGCACCAGCTGGGATTATCATGATGGACTCTCCTGCTCAACCTTTCCCCTACCTGAGGCATGGTGACCTTCAAGTTAAACCACCACCAGTCATTTCTCTCTGAGAGAGCAGCCCTATGGTCTGGTAAGACTACGGCAATTTTATCTTTTTACATGTACTGACAATTTAGATCATTTAATAAAGATTATTGCACATTCAAATTTGCAGATATCTCAAAGGTTGCTGAGTTGAGTTATGTTGACAAGAGCAAAAACTAAGAGAGATTGATAGATTGAGTGGAAGGTAGCCCAGGCAGCTGCAGCAGGCAACATGGCTGGTCAGGCTCACTAACTTGCAAAGCAGTCAGTCACCAGCAAGAGAACTTCCCGCAATCAAATAGGATGCAGTAAGGGGGATGACGCATGCAACTCTTCCTTACCATTGGCAGGGTAATTAGGCTCACTAATGAACCAGTTAAAGCAATTTAAAATTGAAGCCTCACATTTTAGCGGTGCCTTAGCAATTAAATGTAAATCCCAGGAGTTTTGTCACAGCTGAAACCCATGCAGTGAAACTGATGGTTTTTAAGTAGGTTGGCTGACCTGAAGGAATTTTGAAGCTGACCTGCATTAAAGTTGATTATTTTGCCCTGAGCTTTGTCAGCAATGGTATAAAATACAGACTATTTAATTTAAATTCCATTTAAGGACTTAAAACCTGGCACTGTCATGGATCAAATTGAATTTTAAAAAGGAACCATAAATACTGACTAAAAATAGCCACAATGATCACCTGACCACGCAAGGAGGCTGGGTTTCCTGAAAACAATCTGGATTAAATGAGAGACGACTGAGCTAAAATTAACGTTTCCTCAAAGCAATGAAACCAGCTAGCTCGTCCCCTGCCAACATACCCTCACCTCATACTTTTGAACTGACACTTTTACGAAAATGTATATATTGATGATGGGACCTCACCAACAATTCACAAGTCTAAACATATCCTTGACCAAGCAGAGCAACTTTGAAATGCCAATGCTTGTCCAATGCATAATGGCCTTTTAAAGATGACACGAGTGTCAGGAATGTTGGTCTTTTGGCAGATATCTGCTGAGTGGTGACTTCTTCTGGGAATGGTGCGTGATAAGATGGTGCCAGAATCAGGTGGATGCCAAGGGGGACCGTAGGTAGTTAATGAGGTGAGTTGAGAAAGTTAGAGTGAGAAAACCCGCTTGGTCTCAAGACCAAAACCCTCCAAAAATTCAACACAACTCGTATGTGGCCAAAAAGAATATAAGATTCAGCCTGAACTTTTGTTTTGCATAGCACAGCTCTGCATATCATATCCTTCCTCAAATGTTACATTATTTTAAGATGAGCAGATGTACCTTGTTCCACTCCAGCCTAAAGCCTTTTCTCAAAGAAATACTATGATGAATATCCTTTAATAACCATATTGATTAATGGCTGACATTGAAATGCCTCTTATATTTGTTTTTGCATGTCAGTCACTACCAAGTACCTCTTCCTAATACTCAGCATGCAGTCCCATCAGAACTAATCTCAATCAATGAGATAGATAAATGCTATAAATTGTCATATCTGAAATTCTAAAGCTAAAAATGCTAAGTGCCTAGAATTCGATTTCAATGTTTGGAAACATCTTTTGAAAATAAAAGTATGATAATATGTTCCCTTGTAGTGTAAAATATATGTAAAGTACTGGACAATAGTCTCAATAAACTGAGCCATGAATGCTTACTTTAGGATTAGTTTTATGATAACATTTCCATTTGAAAATGATCAAGGAAATTAAAACCAATGAAGTGTAAATGAAGAAAATGTATTTTAATGTTCTTCTTTGTTGTGCATTCCCCATTTTATTGTGTGGCACAAAACGATGAATGGTTATTTTAAGACTGAACACCAACATGATATTCAACAACCAGCTCTATATGCTGGTGAAAATATTTTGGATTACAAGGAAGGAAGAAAATGAATCAAACTAAGAAATCGATTTATGTCAACAAAATAAGACCTATTTGTTTTTCAGTGTAATGAGGAAAGACATGATGGTCTTGAAGACATGTTGTTTAGATTGTCTCTTTATGACAAGAAGTTGAACAAATTTAAGAAATAAAAAGTAGTGAGGTTTGGAGAAAGGTAATTCTAATCAGAAAATTGTTTCCTATATTGATTCCCTCTAACCAATTTCCTATTTGCATGTTCACCTTTATTTAATCCTCAACCAACCAAATTCCAGAAAAAAACGTGATAATGTTTAGTAGGTATTGAATGAAGGATAAATATTGGCCAAGACATGAGGGGAAAATTGTGCCATGAAGCCTTTTTACATCCATCTGAGAGTATGGAGAGAGCTTCAGTTTAACATGTCATTTAAAATACAGCATCACCTCTGTACCAGATTGTGCACAAATCCCTGGGTTCAGAATTGAACTCAGACTATTCCAACAGTTCTACAACTGCCCATGACCAACACCCCAGTATTCATTTTAGTTTGGATCGTCTCATTTAGCCCTTCTCAACAAAATTTAATAAATCACATTTTTTGTCTGTTCAATTTCATTTGCCAAAAGGCTGGGTGCTGGGTCCACTGCTTTTCATCATTTATATAAATAATTTGCATGTGAACATAGAAGGTATGGTTAATAAGTTTGCAAATAACACCAGAATTGGAGGTGTAGTGAACGTGAAGAAGGCTACCTCAGTACAATGGGATCTTGATTAGATGGGCCAATGGGCTGAGGAGTGGCCGATGGAGCTTAATTTAGGTAAATGTGAAGTGCTGCATTTTGGAAATGCAAATCACGTTAGGACTTATTCACTTAATCGTAAGGTCCTGGTGAGTGTAGCTAAACAAAGAGATCTTGGAGTGTAGGTTAATAGTTCCTTGAAAGTGGAGTCTCAGGGAGAGATGGTAGTGAAGAAGGTGTTTGGTATGCTTTCCTGTATTGGTCAGAGCATTCAGTATAGGAGTTTGGAGGTGATGTTCCGGAGGTACAGGACATTGGTTAGGCCACTTTTGGAATACCATGTGCAATTCTGGTCTCCCTCCTATAGAAAAGATGTTGTGAAACTTGAAATGGTTCAGAAAAGATTTACAGGATGTTGCCACAGTTGGAGGTTTTGAGCAATAGGAGAGGCTAAATAGGCTGGGGCTGTTTTCCCTGGAATGTTGGAGGCTGAAGGCTGACCTTATAGAGGTTTATAAAATCATGAGGTGCATGGATAGGGTAAATAGATAAGGTATTTTCCCTGGTGTGGGAAGTGTCCAAAAAGAGAGGGCATAGGTTTAGGGTGAGAGGGAATAGATTTTAAAGGGACCTAAGGGGCAACTTTTTCACACAGAGGGTGGTGTGTGTATGGAATGAGCTGCCAGAAGAAGTGGTAGAGGCTGGTGTGACTGCAAAATTTAAAAGGCATGCAATAAACTAGAGGTTGAATCTTCCTATTTTCCTTCAAAGTGCAGCAGTCAGAGAGTTCATGGTGTCTAGTCCACAATAGTCCAAAGTGAATTTTCTCATGGGATCTTCATGGGCATGCCACCATCTGCAGGTTCCTCTCAAAGCCATACGCTACCCTGAACTGAAACTACGTCACTGTTCCTACACAGTCACCGGATCAAAATCCTGGAACTTCCTTTCTAACAGCACTGTGGATGGTCAAGAGGATGGCTCACAGCTGCCTACTTGGGGCAAATACAGATGGGTAATGAATACTAGTCCAGCCAGTGATGCCTACATCTCATGAACAAATTAAGAAAATCTACTCTTGCATTCTTCTATCAGTCTTGATCCTTCCTTTTGTCTCCTTGCAGTAAAAAGCAAATGTTTCAACAGCACCTGACCGACTTTAAACCTTGCACTGCTTCCTCTCATTTGCAGGATAGCTATGGATGCTGGAAATCAGAGCCCAAGTGTGTTGCTGGAAAAGCACAGCTGGTCAGGCAGC
Source organism: Chiloscyllium plagiosum (assembly GCF_037043375.1). Taxonomy (NCBI): domain Eukaryota; kingdom Metazoa; phylum Chordata; class Chondrichthyes; order Orectolobiformes; family Hemiscylliidae; genus Chiloscyllium; species Chiloscyllium plagiosum. The sequence continues at coordinate 22,611,427 of NW_028270140.1, forward strand.
TCCTCGGATGCTGCTGTGCAGGATGGCTCTGACAAACTCCCTTTACTGGAATAAGGCGAGCCCATTAACTAAGTGTGTGGGACCACTGACTGACTCTTACTCCTAAAATCCTAGGCCCAACCATTTCTATTTGCATCATCAATGATCTTCCTTTCACCGTTTATTGATGACTGCTTAATGTTCAGCATCGTCTACAGCTCCTCAGGTATGCAAGTCATCTTAAATCATATTTGGCAAAGATATGCAAGAAAATTCAGGTTTCACATCACACAAGTGCCAGGCAATGACAATCTCCAAGAAGAGCATATTTAACATCACCCCTTGACATTTAATGGCATTACCATTACCGAATACTCCACAATCAACATCTTGGGGATTAACCTTGACCAGAAATTGAACTGGAGTAGTCGTATAAATAACGTGGTCAAATGAAAAAGTCTGAGGTTAGGGATCCTGCAGTGAATAACTTACTTCTTGACTCCCCAAAGCATGTTCAACATCTACAAGTCACAAGTCAAGAGTAGGGGGGAATACGCTCCATATGCCTCAGTTAGTGTAGGCAAGCAATCACTTCCTTAGCTTCCCAAAAAGTTCTGGGATGCACCTGATCTAGTTCCAGGATTTATCTGCCTATATGCCTTTAAAGATCTCTAACACCTCCTCCTCTGTAATACAAACACTTTTCAAGACATCACTATTATTTTCCCAAGTTCCTTATTTTCCACATTCTTCTCCACTGTAAAAACTGATACAAAATATTTGTTTTGTATCTCACCCATCTCCTCTGGTTCCACGCATAGACAGCCTTGGTAATCTTTAAGGGAGCCTATTCTCTCCCTAGTTTTGCTCTTAATATATGTTTACAATCTCTTTGAATTGTCCTGAATTCTATTTGCCAAAGCTATCTCATGTTCCCTTTTTGCACTCCTGATTTCCCTCTTAAGTATGATCCTACTGCCTTTATACTCCTCTAAGGATTAACTCAATCCAGCTGTCTATACTTGACATATGTTTCCGTCCTTTTTTTTTAACCAGGGTCTCAATTTTTCTCATTATCTAGCATTCCTTACATCTACTACCCGTCATACCTCCAATGTGCAAGGTATGCCCACTTCTGCTTTTATGCCAACTTGTTTCCCTCATCTTTTCTTTAAGCCATGTAATACATTTCATTCCTTTTCCATTCCACTTATAACTCCTCCTTATGTACCATATCACCTCATATTCCTATCATGTCCTAATGCATTATCCATATCCTTTCACGAGTCTCCGCACCAGGCGCCATCTAATGGAAATGAGAATTATTTCAAATGGCATTGAAAAAAAACTGCCAATCTAATAGAATTGTCATTTGAACATAGTTCTGCCTATAATAAAAAAACTTGATTCTAACTGACGAAAAAAGTCTCAATGGACTGGAACATATGGTGAGGTTTTATTATTAACTTTTAACAGCAGGTCTTATTTTTAAGCAAATGTTTCTCGGCTTTTAATTCATAGTTCAAAATATGTCCAGAGGGTTTGTCATCTTTTTCCCTAAGTTTTAAATGCATTATTGCACTGTTTCCAATGAGAAAAGTACTCCAATGCAGCACAACATCGAAACAATATTGTGCAATGTCAGATTCAGCTAAATTATTTTATAAGAGAACCAGGGAGAGGCTGAACAGGGTGGGGCTGTTTTCCCTGGAGCGTCGGAGGCTGAGGGGTGACCTTATGGAGGTTTACAGAATTATGAGGGGCATGGATAGGATAAATAGACAAAGTGTTTTCCCAGGGGTTGGGGAGTCCAGAACAAGAGGGCATAGGTTTAGGGTTGAGAGGGGCAACTTGTTCACACAGAGGGTGGTACGTGTATGGAATGAGCTGCCAGAGGATGTGGTGGAGGCTGGTACAATTGCAACATTTAAGAGGCATTTGGATGGGTATATGAATAGGAAGGGTTTAGAGAGATATGGGCCGGGTGCTGGCAGGTGGGACTAGATTGGGTTGGGATATCTGATTGGCATGGACAGGTTGGACCGAAGGGTCTGTTTCCATGCTATACATTTCTATGACTCTATGACTCTATAACTTTACGATGAATCACTGCAGTTAAAACATAACTACATTGAGACAGCAAATCAGAACTATCTTCCTCATTTATTATTTCAAAGACTATTTGCCTTACTATTAGCAATTTAATATAAAATGTTTGAGTCACAACTAAAGAATCTATTAATTTTTGCATGTGAGTTCTTAGATTCATTAATATTGCTATTCCAGTTTCATCTTTTATAGATTTTAAATGAATTACTACACACAATTTCATCACAAATTTTAATTCATTAGTTTTTCAGCTGTGTTAATAATTATGTCCAATATTTGGAAAATTTTCAAATCTAGTAATCATAGAGAATTTTTGTTTTGTATCTATATGAAGTGTCTCATTGTTCCATGAAATTTGAAGGGAATGATTGTTACATCTTTGATGCAATTAACATCTGAACTAAAACAATTTATTTAAACAAATTTTCAAAGAAAACCACTAAATGAATGTTTTATGTTATGGACAAGAGGTGAATTGATTTATTTTTACTGCCCTCCTCTGCTCTTTGTAGTCAAGGTGGTTTTCATTTTCTGCTCTGATGAAGAGTCATTTAGACTCAAAACGTTAGCTTGTTCTCTCCCCACAGATGCTGCTTGAACTGCTGTGATTTCCAGCATGACTTGTTTTCGGTGATTTTCTTTTTTTTTCTTTTTGCATTCTCCCTTATAATAATAGTTTATAGTGTATTCCCTCATCCTTTTTGTGAAGTCCAATTTAAAAATGGCACACAGCAAATTCTTTTTAAAAGTAGGGTTTATTTTTGCATTTAAAACCCAGGCTAACAAATCAAGACACACATTTACACAGGTATGCATCCAAGAAAGACAGAAACAGAAAGGAAAGGGAAGTAGAGAAATTACAAATTACCCAAGGGTAGAAATATCAGAATTAGTTAATGTGCATTGGAATGTCCAATAAGTCAGTGTCTATAGAGTCATAGAGATGTACAGCACGGAATCAGACCCTATGGTCCAACTTGTCTATGCTAACCAGATATCCCAATCCAATCTAGTCCCATTTGCCAACACCAGCCCATATCCCTCCAAACCCTTCCTATTTATTTACCCTTTTAAATATGGCAATTGTACTAGACTCTACCACATATTGCGATTGTACGAGCCTCTATCCCTTCCTCTGGCAGCCCATTCCATACAGTTACCACCCTCTGCGTGAAAAAGTTGCCCACTATAGATATAGTTCAGGTTATTTCAGTTTGTTCCACACAACCAATTTGATTTTTAAGAGAGATTGAGATCGCAGGTAAGCATTTAAATGTCTGAAGCTGCTTATTCTTCTAATGTTACAAGCAGACTGTTAAACAAAATTCAAAGCTGGACAATTGAAGGTTTCAATCATGTGACTGCAGCTTGGAGTTGAGACACTCAGCTAATGGGTTAGTTTTAATTTTGAACTGATCAGAAACCATTGTGCTTTTGGAGTACATAATCCCAATGGCTGCACGTTTAAGTCAAGCCATAACATTTTTTCCTTTGTCTCCTTTGTTCAAAACTGGCTGAGTTAGGTTGAGAAGGCACATGAGATACATGTGTTTTGCAACCACGGTATTGAGTAAAAGAGCAAGGAGTCATGATGGAACTAAATAAGTAGTTAGTTAAGCCACAGATGAAGTACTGTGTGCAGTTCTGGTCACCACACAATAGGAAGGGTATAGTTGCACCAAAAAGGGTAAAGTGAACATTTACCAGGATGTTGCTTGGACTGGAGCATTTCAGCTATGGATGTGGACTAGATCGGCTGGTGTTGTTTTCCTTAGAGCAGAGGGATTGAGGGAGGACCTGATTGAGGTAAACAAAATTATAAGGAGCACAGACAGAACAAACAGGAATAACTTTTTTCCCCTTAACAGATTGATCAATAACCAGGGACATAGATTTCAGATTAAGGGCTTGTAATATAAAGAAGATTTAAGGAACTTTTTCACTCAGAGGATGGTAAATATCTGGAACTTTTTACCTGAAAGTTGGAACCATCATTGCATTGACAAAGTATGGAGATGATCACTTAAGAAATATCCCATACAATGCTATGGGCCAAGTGCTGGAAATGGTACTGATGACAGGTGCAGGCACAATGGGCTGAAGGGCCTCTCTCTGTATTGTAAATTTCCATGACTTTATGACTCTAAAACCCATTAAGACATGAGAGAAATAAAGCTACTTGTCCTATTCTAAAATTACACATTGCTCGCGGAACCTAGTTGAGAGTGTGGTGTTGGAAAAGTATAGCAGGTCAGGCAGCATCTGAGGAGCAGGAGAATTGACATTTCAGGCATAAGCCAATTCCTGATGAAGGAATTCTCTCGACTCTGATCTCCAGCATCAGCAGTCCTCACTTTCCACTAAAATTAAAACTTAGTTTATTATAGTACAGAGCCTTTGATCTGACCTGATAGCAAGACAGTTAACAAATGTAAAACACTTTGAGTCTTTCTGAAGAAATATACCTTGGTCACAGAGAGATGCATATGCCATCACATCTGAATAATACTAGATTAAAAGGTGAAAATAAGCATAAACGTTGAAACCTCATCAAAAAATGATTTCAGAACTGCTATAATTCTGCAGAATCTATGTGGACAGCTACAATTAATTTAACGTCTCCTGAGAGAAGCTCAATGCTGTAAAGACCCAAACAGTCAATGGCAAATCATCCTGAATGAAAACTTCTGGAGAGTTTGAGGAAAAGAGAATTTTAATAAGCAGAACTCCAGAAATAACTTACTGTATCGTAAGTGGAGATTTATGGTCAATTATATCATTTTAAACAAAGTAACAAAACCATGTACAGCCCAAACTAAGAGCAAAGGAATTCATAAAACTCCCATTGACTTGCCTACCACGCACTGGTCTCACCCCTAATACCAGAATGATTGGAGAGGTGGGAAACAAGCCCACAGTTCTGCCATTCATTTCCATTTTGAATGATCAAATTGTTTTCAATCCTCCACTATTTTAGGTGATTAATCATATCCCAGCTTAACCTGATTTTCCACAAAGTAAACCACTCAAATCTCACAGCTGACACTTAAATCTCAGAGCCTGGAGTTTTATATCATTCCACCACTCCTTCTGTATCCTCCCCAATGCCTCAATATCCATCATCAATGGGTCACAAAAGTTCTATGTAGCCAAAAGTATAGAATATTTAATTTGCTTTCAGAGGATACACCAAAACAACAATAATCTTAATAACTTGCATTTGTATAGCATTCTTCACATATGAAAATGTCAAAAAGCACTTCACAGGAGAACCATCAAACAATCTTTGTCACTGCACCACATACATAAAATAATCAATATTGATCTGTCAAAACATTGATGAGGCATTTGCTGTTTATGCTCAAGTGTTGCAGCTAAGTCAGGTGAGCAGTAGTTTAAAAAGTCCAGTCATCCAGTTCCACATGTTAATTTTGTGGCAATGACATTTCACTGTCTGCTTGATATTGAACTGCATTGAATTGAGTTACTGTACAGGGGTATTTGTGAAATAGATGTGAACAAATATTATTTTAGACTGTTCAGTCTCATCCATTTCTAACTAATTGGCTTTTTTAATGATGTCATCAATTTTAATTGAGGCTAGCAAACATTATGACACTGAAAATTAGCTAAAACAAATTATGTTCCTTCAGGTTTTAGTATTCAGTGCTTGCAAAACTTCTAAGTCTAAAATTCCTTTTTTTTTCCTGACCTTGTCCAGTCTTCTTTGATCCAATATTTTGACCTCACTCTTTATTTTTCTTTCTGCACCTGCTGTGAAATTGAATTCCCTAACTCTAATTCACTGTTGCCTGAGAGTCCAAGAGTTGTTCACTCCAATCAGATTCTTTAGGAGATATAATGTTACTCATTACACTCAGCTGAGTTCTCCTGTAGTGTACTAATTCATGACTCCCCAGTCTCAGCCTATTGGAAATGTTTCTCTCACTGTGACATTATCAGTTCCCATTTTCACCAATTTGTGATGCAAAACATGCAAAGTTCTAAGTGTGCAAGTGCAATTTGAACTAACAACTGGCACCATTAAATGATTCTGCTGTACTAAACTCTGGCCCCAAAATAACAGAATATGTGGAAGCCTCCCAGGCTGTGCATTTTGTGGATTATGATGACAAATTTGGGGCAATCATATGAGAAACTGACTTGTCCTTTTTTGATATTGGGAGCAAAAAGTCACATCTTCCAACATTAAAAAGCACTAGCTTTCAGAGTGCTCCTCCGTCATCAGGTGGCTGATGAAGGAGCAGCCCCCAAAAGCTAGTGTTTCCAAATAAACCTGTTGGACTAGAACCTGGTGTTGTATGATTTTTAACTTTGTCCACCCCAGTCTGACACCGGCTCCTCCAAGTCATTTTCCCATTGAGTTCTAGACATGGAGATGAGATTCCAGCCAATGATGAATGACAGGCCTATTAAATGGAATTATTACTTATTATCACCCTTAATCTTATCTCGTCAATGCACAATCTTCTATTTTATCATTTGCAGGATAGAAACCAGACAGCGATAATGCCTGACATGAAAGCCGGGCTGAGTAACCATCAATTCCAGCTCACTGTTTGCTCTTCCAGACAGCCAACTTGAACCCTCTGACACCAACCTCTCAGCGCATGCTGGATGCCAACAGTTCGTTGGTGTTTACTTGGAGTTAGAATCTGTTTATTTGTAATCAACAGTACTCAAGCACAGAAACCTGGTCTTCATTCTTTGTTAACCCAAGTCTACCAATCAGGTAAACTGGGAACTTTGCATAAATTAAATATATTTTCAACTTTTATGACAAATTCAGAACAGTTGGTTTTGATTTCCAGCGTGCTATCCATTGCAACCTTCAATCTAATCCTTCTAATTTTTGCTGCAAGATTTCCAAGGTGCATGCAAAGTGCAGACTTCCAAAAGCAGAAGCCAATGAGTTGTGGTGCCAATTAGTTAAGTAAGCTTGTTATACCCCATCATTTGCCAATCTATGCCACTTAAGTCAAACCATTGGTATTAGTACATAATTTATTCTCTGAGATTTCATTCATTCTAAAAAAAGCAGGCACATCTTGCAGCTTGAGCTAAGTGAACCACCTCCATTCCTTCCCTATAGAAGTGGATTACTCGTCGTCGAAGAGTATAGTGCTCGAAAAGCACAGCCAGTCAGGCAGCATCCGAGAAGCAGGAGAGTCAATGCATAAACTCTTCATCAGGAATGAGAGGGTGACCCAAGGGGGCCTGAGAAATAAATGGGAGTGGAGTGGGGCTGGGGATAAGGTAGCTGGGAGTTCATAAGGTAGATGAAGGTGGGGGTGAAGTTGGCTGTTTGGAGAGGAGGGTGGTGTAGATAGGTCGGAAGGAAGATAGAACAGGCCAAGATGGCAGAGCCGAGTTGGAAGATTGGATCTGGGATAAGGTCAGGGAAGGGGAAATGGGGGTAACTGGTGAAATCTATATTGATCCTGTGTGGTTGGAGGGTCCAAAGTGGAAGATGAGGTGTTCCTCCCCAGGCGTCAGGTGGCTAGAGTTTGGCGATAGAGGAAGCCCACGACTTGCATGTCCTTGCTGGAATAGGAGGAGGAGTTTAAGCAGAGTGGTGCAGTGGAATTGTGCTGGACCCATAACCCAGAGGCTGATGGATCAATACCATCCTCTGCTAATTACTTCACACAAAGATTCCAAGTGGATTACTCTTCACAATTAGACCATGGTAGACAATAGACAATAGGTGCAGGAGTAGGCCATTCTGCCCTTCGAGCCTGCACCACCATTCAATATGATCATGGCTGATCATCCTTAATCAGTATCCTGTTCCTGCTTTATCTCCATAACCCTTGATTTCACTATCCTTGAGAGCTCTATCCAACTCTTTCTTAAATGAATCCAGAGACTGGGCCTCCACTGCCCTCTGGGGCAGAGCATTCCACAAAGCCACCACTCTCTGTGTGAAGAAGTTTCTCGTCATCTCTGTCCTAAATGGTCTACCCTGTATTTTTAAGCTGTGTCCTCTGGTTCGGCACTCACCCATCAACGGAAACATGTTTCCTGCCTCCAGAGTGTCCAATCCTTTAATAATCTTATATGTCTCAATCATATCCCCTCTCAGTCTTCTAAACTCAAGGGTATACACGCCCAGTCGCTCCAGTCTTTCAGTGTAAGGTAATCCTGCCATTTCAGGAATTGACCTCATGAACCTATGCTGCACTCCCTCAATAGCCAGAATGTCTTTCCTCAAATTTGGAGACCAGAACTGCAACAGTACTCCAGGTGTGGTCTCACCAGGGCCCTGTACAGCTGCAGAAGAACCTCTTTGCTTCGATACTCAATCCCTCTTGTTATGAAGGCCAGCATGCTATTAGCCTTCTTCACTACCTGCTGTACCTGCATGCTTACCTTCATTGACTGGTGTACAAGAACACCCAGATCTCTTTGTACTGCCCCTTAACCTAAATTGATTCCATTTAGGTAGTAATCTGCCTTCCTGTTCTTGCCACCAAAGTGGATAACCATACATTTATCCACATCTGCCATGCATCTGATCACTCACCTAACTTGTCCAAGTCACCCTGTAATCTCCTAACATCCTCCTCACATTTCACCCTGCTACCCAGCTTAGTATCATCAGCAAATTTGCTAATGTTATTACTAATACCATCTTCTATATCATTAACATATATTGTAAAAAGCTGCGGTCTCAGTACTGATCCCTGCGGTACCCCACTGGTCACTGCCTGCCATTCTGAAATGGAGCCGTTTATCACTACTCTTTGTTTCCTATCAGCCAACCAACTTTCAATCCAAGTTAATACTTTGCCCCCAAAACCATGCGCCCTAATTTTGCTCACTAACCTCCTATGTGGGACTTTATCAAAGCTTTCTGAAAGTCCAGGTACACTACATCTACTGGATCTCCCTCATCCATCTTCAGAGTTACATCCTCAAAAAATTCCAGAAGATTAGTCAAGCATGATTTCCCCTTCATAAATCCATGCTGACTCTGACCTATCCTGTTACTACTATCCATTTGTGTCATAATTTCATCCTTTATAATAGACTCCAGCATCTTTCCCACCACTGAGGTCAGACTAACTGGTCTATAATTTCCTGCTTTCTCTCTCCCACCTTTCTTAAAAAGTGGTATAACATTAGCCACCCTCCAATCCGCAGGAACTGATCCCGAATCTATCGAACTCTGGAAAATAATCACCAACGCATCCACGATTTCTACTACCCCATAGGTAGTATTGTTTGTACTTGTAGCTTGAATGTTCACATTGTTCATTTGGTATTGAAGGAATTATTAAACTCGTGAACATTCTGCAAAAGATCTCAGTGATTTCCAAGAATGGGAACAGTAACAAACAAAGACAGTAATACATGGCAATGAATGTAATGGCAGTACTGGAACTCCATTTTGAAGAAGAAGAGATGATTCAGATCAGTATCTGTTTTGGTTTTCCATTCTGGGTTCTACCATTTACCATTCGTGAGAGATTGTCAAATCACCCAGCAAGCTCAGCTGTTCAGAAATATTTCTCCATTACTGTTTGCTTCATCATTAAAATTTGTATAGGCCACTTTAATCTTTACATCTGAACTATAAGCTGGCAGTCCTGGCAACACAGTGTTACTGCCATTAGATTTTCAACTAATACTTTAAAATATCAGTGGTCTGGGAATGGGGGGGTTTAAGTTATAAACTAGGATATTTTCCAATGGACCATGGTTAAGGGATGACCTAACTGAGGCTTATAATATCATCACGAGGGCTATGGATAGGGGAATTATAAGGGCTTTTTCCCGAGTGCACGGAGTTCAAAACCAGAGGGCTTATTTTTAAAATGAGGGGTGACATGGTGACACAGTGGTTAGCACTGCTGCTTCACAGTGCCAGGGACCCAGTTCGATTCCACCCTTGTGGGACTGTCTGTGTGGAGATTGTACATTCTCTCCGTGTCTGCACGAGTTTCCTCCAGGTGCTCTGGTTTCCTCCCACAATCCAAAAATGAGCAGGTTATGTGAATTGGTCATGCTAAATTGCCCATAGTGTCTACGGATGCGTAGGCTAGGTGGATTAGCCATGGGAAATGCAGGGTTGTAGGAACAGGATAAAGGGTCTCGATGGGCTGGTTTGCCTGTTTCCTGATTCTTTGAAAGATTTATAAAGGACATGAGGGGCAACCTTATTACACAGGAAATGGTTCATGTGTGGAATGAACTGCCAGAGAAAGTGGTGGATGTGTGTAGAGTTGCAATGTTTAAAGGACTTTTGGATAAGTTAATGAATATGAAAGGTTTGGAGGGCTACTGGCCAAGAAAAGGCAGGTGGGATCAGTTTTAGTTTGGGGACATGGTCAACGTGGACTGGTTGAACCAAAGGGTTTGTTTCCATGCTATCTGACTCTACTATTCTATGATTCTATGACTTGAAATTTCAGCAGGCTTGAAATGGGAATGTACACAAGGCAATTTTTAGACTCAGTACAGGGCTGTACAACTCAGTACAAATGATTGTGTCTCTTATTAGTAATGTTTGTAATATTAGTCATAGTAATTGATTGTCTTTGGGTCAAAAAGCTGGGCCTCTCTTCCAAACAGAACTGTGTTTGTACTAATGTCATATGGATTGGTGCAAGTAAAAAGGAGTAGTTCAATGTTGTTCTTAAGAGAGTTTGGAATGAAGAAAGAAATATAGTTTTGCAGCAACACCAAATCAAATGAAAGACTAGAAGATCAAGATGCTTCTGGGTTCTTCTGTTAAGATGACACATTGGGTGGAACTTTAACTGCCAAGGGTAAGTAGGCGGTAGTGTTTACTGATGGTTCAAGTTCCAAAAACATCATCATATCAGGAAGCAGAAAGGGTCCCAGGCATTTTCATCAAAGTGAGCTTGTTGGTGTATATGAAAACCCCCTGGAGCTGTGAGGTAATTAATTGAAATATTTGAATCCCTAAAGCCTGGAGAATGTAATCCAGGTTTCTGGATTTAAGAGTGTGTGGAATTTGCCAAGATGAGTTAGATGAGAGAACAATCAGATGGCTTAGCACCTGATTTAAAAGATTTTGGAATTCAGTTCATGTGGTTTGAGCTACTGACACTGATCTGTACTTTCCTGTTTCACTTTAAATCACTGATGAGGATTTTGATGAACTGTGTGTTCTGCAGCAGCAGGAACAAAACCAGCAGCACCATCAATTCAATATACATTGTCCATGGTCATCAAACTGTTTATGAGTATTTCACTGTCTCCTACTGCAGTTTTGTCTTCTCTCCTGATAGGAAATAAAACAGAATTAAGAGGTTGAGAAATTGATTGTGTGGAGAGCTAGAACAGTAAACTTTGCAACGGTGAATATGTGACATGGTTACGAGCTCGGTTTGAGTGTTAGGTATTCAGAACAGAGATGTGTGGAGATGTCATGAACAGAGGGGAATGACTGGAGCTGCAATGTGTGTGGATGTGAGAACTGCTGGGCACAAGAAAGTTGAGACATGGCACTCGAATGAGTTCTGCAACTCACCTTTGCTGTCCTCCTTGAACCTTTGAGATATTGTCCGTAGATGCTGGGGCCATACACTGGCTGTTCATGTTCACAGTCATTTCCATTTACACTTGATTCATTAGTAGGGGAAGCCTCTTTCTCCTGTCCTTGGAAAATGTCTTCTCACCTTAGTCTGTTGCAGGATCTCCAGTTAAGTCCCTCAAAAGTAATAGAAAGCCTTTCAGGAATCAGTGCACTGTTCAACACTGTGCTAGGTTTAAATGTTGAAAGTTGCAGGTATTAACAAGGACCTGCCATGAAAATCTGAACTGATGAGAAATCCTCTCATTAATAAATTCAACATCTCATTCCATCCACTATCACTGAGTGGATGAGAGTGTGGAAGCCGGAATCTAATGTGACTGAGTTAAATGGTCACAGCAAAATCTACTGCTGAATCAAATGGTTTACCCATTCCATCAACCTCCTCACAATAGGATAAGATTGCACCTATTTCTTCCCACTGGTACTGAACCATGACATGAGATTCTTTGTGTCATATTGGATTGGAATGGGTACACAACGGTCAGGAGAATCAAATAAAAGCAAAATATTGTGAACATTGGAGATCTGAAATGAAAATGAAGTGTTGGAGAGGCTCAGCAGACCTTGCACCTTCTCTTCTAAAGAACAGTCATATCAGACATGAAATGTTAACTCTGTTTCACTTTCTACGGATGTGGTCAGACCTGCTGTGTTTCTCCAGCACTTTCTATTTTTAATTCAGGAGATTCAGTTGCTGTGTAATCCACCCTAACCAGTGCTTGATGCATGCTGAGGTTGTCCATGTGTCATAGTGTATTTCAGCAGAAGTGTTTACATTTAATCAGTTACTGTTGCTGCAAATACTATTGGTGATGAATGCTCCCAGTCTGCCCTCAAAGCATGAGGGAATATCAAGTCAGATGAAATGTAAAGATAACTCTACTTTTTATTATTGTGCATTTATATAAATGATTTGGATGTGAGCATAAGAGGTATAGTTAGTAAGTTTACAGATGACACCAAAATTGGAGATGTAGTGGACAGCGAAGAAGGTTACCTCAGATTACAATGGGACCTTGATCAGATGGGCTAATGGGCTGAGGAGTGGCAGATGGAGTTTAATTTAGATAAATGCGAGGTGCTGCATTTTGGGAAAGCAAATCTTAGCAGGACTTATACACTTAATGGTAAGGTCCTAGAGAGTGTTGCTGAACAAAGAGACCTAGGAGTGCAGGTTCATAGCTCCTTGAAAGTGGAGCCACAGCTAGATAGGATAGTGAAGAAGGCGTTTAGTATGCTTTCCTTTATTGGTCAGAGTATTGAGTAGAGGAGTTGGGAGGTCATGTTGCGGCTGTTGGTTAGGCCACAGGACATTGGTTAGGCCACTTTTGGAATATTGTGGGCAATTCTGGTCTCCTTTCTATCAGAAGGATGTTGTGAAACTTGAAAGGGTTCAGAAGAGATTTACAAGGATATTGCCAGGGTTCGAGGATTTGAGCTGTAGAGGGAGGCTGGGGCTGTTTTCCCTGGAGCATCAGAGGCTGAGGGGTGACCTTATAAAGGTTTATAAAATCAGAGGGGCATGGATAGGGTAAATAGGCAAAGTCTTTTCCCTGGGGTCGGGGAGTCCAGAACTAGAGGGCATAGGCTTAGGGTGAGAGGGGAAAGATATAAAAGAGACCTGAGGGGCAACCTTTTCACACAGATGGTGGTACGTATATGGAATGAGCTGCCAGAGGAAGTGGTGGAGGCTAATTCAATTGTAACATTTAAAAGGCATCTGGATGGGTATATTAATAAGAAGGGTTTGGAGGGATATGGACCGGGTGCTGGCAGGTGGGACTAGATTGGGTTGTGATAACTGGTCGGCATGGACGAGTTGGACCGAAGGGTCTGTTTCTATGACTCTATGACCCACTCCCCAAACACCATTTACTCAGAATGACAATAGTCCTGCCAGATCAATTGATACAGGGGATAGATAAGCTGAGTTGCTTGTTTTGGATCTTGCTGATGTCTGATTGATGGCCTATGGAGTTGAAAAGCATACTAGATTATATTCTATCTGCTGTGTAAACGCACATATGGTAGATTTACTATATGTATTCCAAATAGATCTACACTATGGATTCACCCTCATTAATACAAGTAAAAAATTGTCACACTCCTTGATGACTGCTCTCTCATTAGTGAGAGATGATGTGTGATGGCTTAACCTGAAGGTCACAACATCTCAGACAAGGAAAGGGGTTGAGATGGAAAGTCCATCATGGTTACGTCAGCATGTGTGCTAATTGAACCCACTCTTTTGACATCATTCTGCATGACAAATCTGCCATCCAGCCAACTGAGATAATCAATCTCTGTTACAAGCAATTAATAAAGAGAGTGTGATGAGATACTTTGCTAAGAGGGATATGTTCTGTCCTCTTTCTCTTGAAGAAGGGTGTGGTAAATGTGGTGCTGAGATATCTACTCCATGGAAAGCAGAGTATTTTAAATAACTTTGGGTTTTTAAAAATTAGATAAAAGAAGCATGACTTGGTAAAGTCAGGCTCACACACACCCAACATTTTAGTTTTCCTTTTGGTTGCTGAAGGTGGGGTTTTGGGGATTAAAGCTGTTAGATTCAACTCGCTCTTTGCTATCACAAAAAGGCCTGTGTTCTCTCTCTGCTGCTGAATTCATTCTGTCGGTATTCCTTCTCCTGAACTGAAGGAGATAGTAAGTGAGGGAAAACTGCTGAATTCCCCTTTGCCAAATGTGTGTTTATGGTATGCTGCTATATTTATAAGTAGTCGTTAAACAATATATTATTTTGCTAAGTATTTCAATGGAGTCAAAGATTTGTCATTTCTTCTTCTTTTGATTGATTGTATTTTAACTGTGGTGTAAGAATAAAATGCATTTTTTGCTTGAAGTCTAGATGTTTGACTAATAGAATCGCATCTGGAACATCTTAACTTTTAAATAAGATAAAAGTTAAGATCCAGCTCATCTCATTTGAGGGGGCTTGGTCTGGTCCATAACAAGATGTTAAGGAAAACGTTGGTCTCTGAGAAGTGGAGACCAGAGATACTATCATGACCAGATAAACAACAAGATAAGAGAAAAAAATGTAACACATGTAAAGACAATTTTCAGTACAGAAATAGAGGGTAACCTAGAGACTAATAAGAAGAAATTAATATTAGTAGAGAAAAACTGCTGGAGAATCTTAAACAACTAAAATCCTCAGTGATTTGTACTGCTGCGACACAGCACCAGCAACCCCGGTTCAATTCCACCCTCAGGCGACTATCCATGTGGAGTTTACACATTTTTCCCCGTGGCTGCGTGGGTTTCCACCAAGTACTCCGGTTTCCTCCCACAATCCAAAGATGTGCAGGTGAGGTGGGTTGACCATGCTAAATTGCCCATAGTGTTCAGGAATGTTTGGGTTAGGTGCATTAGTCATGGGTAAATGTAGGGTAATAGGGTAGCGGATTGGGTCTGGGTGGGTTACTCTTCGGAGGGTAGGTGTGGACTTGTTGGGTCAAAGGACCTGTTTCCACACTGTTGGGATATTATGATTCTATGATCTGATGGCTAGTAGGCCTGTGTTCTAAAACAGATAGTTACAAGTGAGAGATGATGTGTCATTTATAATTTCAAAAGAAGCCAATAGAGTCTAGACTGTTGCTAGCAGTTGGGTGTTAGCAAATCTAATCAAGAAAACATGAAGAGAGAAAAAATGATCTACAGATCAGTTAACCTGACATCAGGTAAGTGCTGAAATCTATTATTAAAGAATTCTTAACAATACACTTAGAAAACCAGAGCTTTTTTAGACAAATCCATGTGATTTTATGGAAGGAAAATCATCAGTTTCTTATGATTATGCAAGTACAAGGTCAGTGTGAGTTCACCCAACAAATTGTTTTAACTGATGCAGCAATGCTATGTTATCTGGATGTAGATTTTGTGATATTGAACAACCCAGCAGACGTTTAGCACAATTAACTGTACAGACATTACATTCCTCAGACACTTAAGTGTCTGGGCTAAGATTAAGCTATTAGAACAACAGAGGAGCATGCTGCAAGTAAAGTACCATTCCTTACATAATATCTCAACACATGCTAGAATTTGGATTGTTGAAGTCAAAGTGCAAGATGGAAATTGAGAGCAAGAGTAGACCATTTGGTCCTTTGAGCTATTCAATATGATCATGACTGATTATCCACCTCAATACACTGTTCTTGCTTTCTCCCCTTTGATCCCTTTATCCCTAAGAGATAAGTCTAATTTATCTTGAAAATAGTCAATGTTTTGGCTTCAGCCACTTTCAATGGTAGATAATACTATAGGTTCACTGCTCCCTGTGTGAAGAAATTTCTCCTCATCTCACCTCATCCTCAATAATGCATATAAAAAAGAATCAAAGCAAATATTTCTCACAAGGAAACAGGTGACAGGAAGGAATAAATAGGATCATACAATGGGTCTGTTTATTTGGGAACTTCATTCAGAATGCGAGACAAATGCCAAGTAATGCTGATGAAATGGATGGTGAGACAGCTTTTATGGGAAAGGAAATTTCAGTTATTGAAGTGTGATTCTTTGTTGACCACTTCCAATGCAAATACATCATTCCTTTTATATGAATCCTAAGTCTATTGACAACACTCCATAAGCTGCCCTACTATTGCAGTCAGTTTTTCTTTATTACTATCTTCCAATACCATTGCAATAAAAGACTACATGCCTTTCCCCTGCAAAACTGCTTGATGTATCTGCTTGCTAGTGTTGTGCATTAGCTGTATGAATACTCCCTGGTCCCTCTGTACCTCAAAATGAATAAGTTCAATGTTTTTTAGAAGACTTTGCACTTAGACTAGCAAAACAAATAATCTCACATTTCACAACATAGTACTGTAACCTCAGCCTTGTTGCCACTCAATTAATTTGCCTTTATCATCTTGCAGCTTCCTCACACTTTGCATTCTGACTTAGCTTTGCGTTGTCATCAAACATAAATGTATTACTCTGTTCCTCTTTGTCCAATTAAGATTGGAAATGCCCGAGGTCGCAGCAAAGATCCTTGAGGCACTCTACTAATCACAGCCCTGCCAACATGCAAATACACTAGTTACCCTTTTTTCTGCTCTTTGTCAGTTAATCCATGCCACTATCCATGCCAGTAAGATATCTCCAGCTTCAGGAGCCTGAATCTTGTGTATTAACCTTTTGCATGGCATGTCAAATACGTTTTAGAAATCCAACCCTGTTTTGCCTTTATCCAATTTAATAGTTACATTCTCAGAAAAAACCTCAAAGATTTATCAGTTGCATTAAACCTTTTTGTAAAATCATGTTGAGTTTATCTGATCACAGTATGATTTTCTGAATGCATGTAAGACATCTTTAACAATAGATATGAGCACACTCCAGGTGACTGATGTCAGGCTAAATAATCTGTAATTCCAAGCATTTATTCTCCCTCCTTTTTGAATTGTGGCGTTAAATTTGACAACCTTCAATTTGCTGAAACTATTCTCCAACATAGGGATTCTTAGTAAAATTGCTAGCTGCACATGCTTTATCACTGTAGCTATGTCTTTTAGAACCCAGGGGCTTAGGCTAAAAGATCTTGGGGACTTGTTGAGTTTTAGTCCCTTAACCTTTCCAACACTTTATCTCTGCTAATAATAATTACCTTACTTTCTTCTCCTATACTGATTGTGTACAGTTAATTTTCACTTGACTGATCCTGAAGATGTCCAAAAATAAAGGCATGACTAAATTAGGTCTCTATTCTTTTAAATTTAGAATATTGACATATGATCTCTTTGAAATATATATAATTCTGAAGTGATTTGACAGCCTAGACTCTGAGAGATTGTTTGACCTGCATGGGTAAGTCTGGAACTCTGGGCTCAATCTCAGGATAAAGAGCTGATCATTTATTGAAGGAGAATATTCTTCATTCAGAAGGCTGTGAAACTTCAGAATTCTCTAAGCCACATGATTGTTCACTTTCCAACAATAAAGATATTTCAAGGCTAAGATGGAGACGTATTTGAAGAATCAGAAAATTAAAAGCAATGTGAAGTGGGCAGAAATATTGAAGATCATCCATGATTGTAGTGAAAGTTGGAGCAGGCTCAATTGTCATATGGGTCTATTTACTCCTGTTCATTTCACAATTTCTGAACTCCAGGATGTGACTTTGCTCAGAATGGCATTCTTGGCCAAGTCACTGTTGGGTGACTTGAGTCTCCATTCCCATATAAGTGCCTTCATCACCTTTTCCTCAGTACTACTTAGTTGGTTCCCAGTATTTGGTGCAGAATAATGAGGTTCAGCTCCCCTGTAAATTTGTCCATTATAAAATCCTGTTCACTACCCAGATATGATAACATTTGCCAGCCCCTTATTTGTATCACTGTTCCTTCTGATGTGTCTTTGTTTTGACTCCTTTGCCCACTTTTGATTGCATTTTTGCTGTCAACAATTCAGTAATGAACAGAAGCTGCAGATGTTGGGGAAATGATGTGGGTTCGCGGTCTAGAATCCAGACAATGTTTCAAAAGTTTTGAAAGAGAGATACAATCTCAAGAAATTTCACCCAGAGGAATTGTATTGCTGCATCATGTTGGTAACTTTCTATTTTTGTCCAGGTAAGAGGTGCTGCTCAAAGCACTCCTTCTGAAAGTATGCTCATTCCCTGCCTGATGATTGATTTCCAGTTTCTTGGGATCAGTTCAGCTGTCTTGCACCAGACCTGTCTTTCTGTGCTGTCAACCTTTAACACAGCATGGGAGCAAATTAAGCATCTCCACTCTGAATCTTTGGCAAAGAACAAGGTAAGCAACAACACCAACAGAATGAGCAGAAACAAAACCAGCAGGAACAGCATGAACTGCCTTCTCATTAGCCACATCCCTATTGTACCGGAGAGAGCTGATGGACATTGAGAACTAGTAAAATCAGATATCTAAATAGGGACTTCATTCAGAGGGTCTGTTCTCTCAATAGTTGTGATCAGCAATATATCAGGAGGCTCAAGCCTGCACATGAGATCATTGTTGACATCTGCAACCTACTGAAACACTATGTCCTTCCCAGAGGACATACATTCCCAGTGGTTGAGTAGTGCAAGAAAAAAAGCCCACACATTTCCACCTTCCCTAGTGGGCGGCACGGTGGCACAGTGGTTAGCACTGCTGCCTCACAGCGCCAGAGACCAGAGTTCAATTCCCACCTCAGGTGACTCTCTGTGTGGAGTTTGCACATTCTCCCCGTGTCTGTGTGGGTTTCCTCCGGGTGCTCCGGTTTCCTCCCACAATCCAAAAATGTGCAGGTTAGGTGAATTGCCCATGCTAAATTGCCCATAGTGTTAGGTGAAGGGGTAAATGTAGAGGAATGGGTCTGGGTGGGTTACGCTTCGGCGGGTTGGTGTGGACTTGTTGGGCCGAAGGGCCAGTTTCCACACTGTAAGTAATCTAATCTGGAACAGCAAGATCTAACTCAAAGAATATCTCTTTACAGATTTTACCCTCTATCCTTTCTCCTGTTTGTATATCTGTCTGTAGACCTGTGAATATACAGAAGGTGTTATAAGGAGATTAGAGTTTTAATTAGCAGTGTTATATGCCTCCCATTTATAACTGTTTATCTGTAGCTAGAGTTTAATTCTGTACAACAAATGATAATATTTGTCAAGTATGGAAAGCTGATCAGTGGTTTCTATCAACCTGATTCTGAAAATCACATTACTTGGGGAATCTTGTCTACTTATTTTAAAATCTTTAACTTTTATGATGAATCTGAGAATAGCAAGTCTTGAGTTCCAGTATGCGACCCTAACCTTCTCACTGTGAATAGGACCGTTAGAATAAGCTTCCACTAATTGATTCCTGTTGTTGCTTGAATGGTAGATTGAGATTCGTAAAGCTGCACTGGGTCAGAATGGGACCAGACAAGTCAGGAGAATCAGTGGCTCTGTAATCCACCCTGACCAGTACAGGATCCACACTGATGTAACCCTGATGCCATACTATATTGGTGCAGAAGGTACTTCTAGTTATTTCTTTATGATCCACCTTAAGCTTTGCTTTTCAGGCACAATTGCTGAATGTTGCTGGCTTGACCGCAGGCACCCTGAAAAATGCCACTTGATTCAAAGAGCAAAACTGACCTTTAAATTAGACAATCTTCAGTTTCCCAAACATAGCAAACTGTTACTTGGGATGGCAAGATCTGTAGGCCAATGACCTCCAGTTTTATTCACTGGCATTAGTGCCAAATAGTGGCCTTAAATTGCTTGTGATATCTGACTGGTGGTCTGAATTTTGAAGTAGGAATCGATCAGATTATTGTGTACTAAGCAGTTGACTAACAGCCACATTGTATGTACCATGTATCCCAAATATACATAAAACGTGGAGTCAACTTCATCTCTTTTCCAAATACTTGAAAAGGAATGGAGCGAAAATAAATGTTGATCTCTTAGAGGAAGACACAGGAGAATTTATTATAGGGAATGAGGAAATGGTAGAGTAATTGAATACGTTATTTTCTCTGTCTTCAAAGCAGAAAGCAATACTTACATTTGAGAAGTAGAGATTAATCTAGGAATTAATGAAGGAGGAAATTAAGTGAGTAATATCAGAAGAAAAGTGCAGGAATAATTTAAGGAACTGATATGTCCCCAAGACCTGATGGCGTACTTTCTCAAATTCTGAAGGGATGCAGCTATCCCAGTTTGTAGATTGGTAAATATGACACTGTCATTCAGAATAGGATGGTAGAAGAAGATAGAGAAAAAAGCATTACAGTCAAGTTACCCTTGCATCATTCATCTGTAAAGTCCTGAATTGATTATTAAGAAAGTCTGAACAATACAATTAGAAAATCATAGTTTGAGTGGTGTGAATGGCAAAAGCAGTGATTAGGGTGTTGATGGTCTGCTTTGCATTGACTGGTGTCAAGTTCCTTGACTGTTGTAGGAACTGTACTCAGCCAAGGAAGTGAAGACTACTGCCTCACACTCCCCATTTGTACAGTTAAAATAATGGATAAACTGTAAGTAGTGCAGGACATGAATACTCATTGTGGATTACTCACCCTCAGATATATTGCTCTATCCAGAATATTTTTGTCTTATCCAGATCAATTTCTGGTCCATGATTATGATGAGGACGTTGATGGGAGATCTAATGAATTCAGGGAATATTGTTAAATATAAATGTCAACTTTTCTTTTTTGTTAGGAGGACCTTTTATGCCAGCATTCCTCACACTCGTCATCCAATTAGTACATTTTCTTCTTCCACAGAAAACAATTATAATTCATAGTTTAAACTTAAAAGTGATGCATAATCAGTTAATGTGAAGTGGAAGCACGCAAAAGGATACTGATATCATTCAATAACATTATGTAAATTAGTTGCACTGCACTTCAACGCAAAACAGGAGATGAAATTTGATGCTCACACCCAAATGTGAGCAAGCTGAGAGATGGGACGTAGCAGAAAGGTGAAACATGGACAGCATCAGCATACTGACTGTTGTTAAGGAAAGGAGTGTAAGGGACAGCCAGTGAGGGTGTAGAATTTCATTTGTGTGAGGGATTTTAAACACTTAACCAAAATAGCAGACATACCTGATTTTCGAGTGGCCTGGCGAGAAGAGGCCATTCTGCTGAGACAGCCTGTTTCAAGAGCCATTGCCACAAGATGACACCCTATTGCCCTTTCAACCCAGCCCCAACCCCATGCCCTCACTAGCACCTGCCTGATTGGCCTCAGCAAGCCTGCCTGAGTGAGCTGAGTTTCAGGGCTGCTTAGCTGATCCTGTTTCTGCATACAACAATTAGTTGCTAGGCAACATTATTTGCCCTTGCCTGCTGAACAGAAGTCACAATGGGAATAATTGTCATTTCTCCTGTATGTACTTCCTTGAAGGAACATGAGATTGTATCATCCTTGAGATGCAATACTGCATGACTGTTAGGACTGCTGATTATGTCAAGGTCCAAAGGGTTTATTTGAAATCACAAGAGACCTACTCTAATAAAACTATTGGATTATATCTGGTGTCATGTGATTTTTGACCTTGTGCAACCCACTCCAATACCAGCACCTCCACATCAATGTTGATTATGTCAAATCAGTCCTACTAAAGTTCCTTGTATGCCGTTGATAACCAGAAAGTTATCAATCTCTTATAGGGAGAAGCTGAATAAGCTGGGACTGTTTTCCCTGGACCGTCAGAGGCTGAGGGGTGACCTGAT
Source organism: Chiloscyllium plagiosum (assembly GCF_037043375.1). Classification (NCBI taxonomy): domain Eukaryota; kingdom Metazoa; phylum Chordata; class Chondrichthyes; order Orectolobiformes; family Hemiscylliidae; genus Chiloscyllium; species Chiloscyllium plagiosum. The sequence continues at coordinate 22,633,322 of NW_028270140.1, forward strand.
AGAGATATATAAAATCATGCTGGGTATGGATTGGGTAAACAGACAAGGTCTTTTCCCAGGTTTGGGAGAGTCCAGAACTGGAGGGCATAGGTGTCGGGTGAGAGGGGAAGGATTTAAAAGGGGCCTAACGAGTAACCTTTTCATGCAAGGCATGGTGTGTGTATGGAATGAGCTGCCAGAGGAAATGGTGGAGGCTGGTACAATTACAGCATTTAAAAGGCATGTGTATGGGTATATGAATAGGAAGGAGTTAGAGGGACCTGGGCCAAGTGCTAGCAAATGGAACTAGATTAATCTAGGATCGCTGCTCAGCATGGACAATTTGGGTTGAAGGGTCTGTTTCAATGCTGTACTTCTCTATGACTCTCTAACTGTAACTTAGATTGTATTCTCTCTAACTGTAATCTTCATTTTCATCTTTCATCTTTCTTTCTTTTTATCTACATCTACTGTGTTAAACCCTTAAAGTATTTTGTAAGTTTAAATGAAATAATTTCTTCTTCCCCATTTGCATGATAAAAGCAAGACAAATTGTGCCTCACAATGCTAAATTTTCCCACGAGAAAATGTCTTCTCAATAGCTACTGCTATTTCAAATGTTTCAGAATTGTTAATATTTCAATCAGATGATAATCTCTCATTCTCCTCAACTTCACACTTATATAAATAAATAAACTCCTCTGGTGAATGTGTTTACTTCCATTTTGTTTCTCATCATAATCAAGGATCTGGTAGATATTATCAGGAACATTTTTCTTCCTTTAGCTAATTGAATGTACCACTTTCTATGATGCAGTTAATTATAAATGTAAATGGCAACAAATTCTTTGAAGAAGATAAAATCAGTATGGAATAATAATACACACAACAGACTGTGTTGAAATACACTGAAAACAAAAAGTGTTGGAGATCATAGAAGGTCAGACAAATCCATGAAGAGAAAGCGAGCTTATGTTTCAAGATAATTCTTCATCAGAGCTATCTCGACTTAAAATGTTAGCTCGCTTTCTCTCCACTGATGCCACCTGACATACGGTGATTGCCAGCATTTTTTGTTTTCAGTACAGATTTCAGCATCTACAGTAATTTTCTCCTATGTTGTGCTAAAATTGTATTACTATAATAGAGAAATATTCAAAAAATATTCACAGGCATATGTTTTGACATCAGGGCACATAGAAGATAATAGGACAGAGGGCCAAAATGTTTGTGGAATGGGTAGGTTCTAAGGAATGTCTTCAAGGAGAAGGAAGAGGTAGATTGGTGCAAGTTTTAGAGAGGGAATTCCACAGCTTACAATAAAGGTACTGTTCTGGGCCAGGCCAGGCCAGACCCCCTGAAAACTTTTCAAGAAAGTAGCCCAGATCCTAACTTTGCTAGTTAGTTTAGCAGATGAAACGCAGATATTCCGTGAGTGATACTGCTGGTCAAACCACTTAGTTTTAAACAAAACAGAATTTATTTACAAGATTACCAAATGATACACAAACAAAAGACAACAGAATAACTTAACCTATCCAAAAACCCAATAGATTATCCCAACTTAATGATGCTGTTCCAAATACTTGCAACAATCTCTATAAACACCCCTTGGCACAAAAGGTAAAATCAAACCCAGGGTCCTACAGGAGAGAAGCCAGAGAGAGCAAAGGATCAGCCTGGACCTGCTTCTTCGGGTGCAGCTTACATTTTGACTCGACTGTGCTAAAACCAAACCAAACCAGAGAGAAGTTGAGCTGGGAAAATTGGCCACTCCCCTTTCATGGTATAACTATTTTTTAGAAATTAAAAGCTTTTTTGCCTGAGGCAGTGTCTCATAGCTATAATCAAATTGGCCCTATAACTGTTCAACTTAGACTCTTAGACTCTTCAGAGTTTGTGTCTTTTACAACTATCTGAAAAAGAAACCAAGGACAACAAAGCCTTGTTGAAGGAGCAGCATTGTCATAACTCCCCCACTTCCCTTAAAAAAAGAACCATCAATATCCAAAGATGGCTTCATTTTAAAACCCCTTAATCTTAAATTGCTAGTAGTCTACAACACACATACATTACATTGACAATAATCATGCAAACATGCATGACTACATTCTGTTTCAGTCTGTTTTATTCCTGCCATGGAATGCCACTGTTCCTTATACAAGTTTCGACAATGCATCAGCAATCATTGTCCTGCCAAATGCATGATTTCTAAATTGAATTGTTATAACAACAAGCTCCATCTAACCAGTTTGGCATTTTTGAACTTAACTCATTGAAATTTGTGGGGAAATTTATGATCAGTGTATATGATTGTATCAGATACGTTACTGGTAACACAAACATTGAAATGTTGCAAAACCAACACCAAGCTCAAAGTCTCCTTCTCAATTGTCGAATTTTTCTGCTGATGAATGTTCAATTTCCTAGAGTAATACCAGAAATGTCTTTTTATCTTCACATCATCTCCCTGCAAGAGCACAGCACTGACACGCACATCACTTGCATCGATAGCCACCTTGAATGGCTTTGCATAATTAGGTGTGGCTAATACTGGGGCAGTGGTTGACACAGTTTTCGGGCTGTCAAATGCCTTCTGACAGACTGCTATCCACTGGAACTTCTTGCTTTCTTTATCAATTCAGTGAGTGGAGCAGCCACACTGCTAAAATTTTGTACAAAGTTTTGATAAAATCCACTCAATCCCAGAAACTGTAGTACTGCTCGTTTTGTTGATGGTATGGAAACTTCCCCAATTACCTTTGTTTTTGCATCTGGTGGGGACATTTAAAGGTGACTTGGGATTTGGCAAATTCACTTTCAGTCAGATTTATCACCCAGGTTCCCCCCCGAAGTTGAACAAGCCCAATAAATGTAGTAAATGTTCCTTCCATGTGTGACTGAAAATCACCAAGTCCTCAATACATGCGACACAGTTGTGTAATCCAGCAATGACTTTATTGGTTTGTCTCTGAAATGCAGCTGGCTGATGTTTCATACTAAACAGCATGACTTTAAACTGATTTAGTTGATTCAGCATTACGAAAGCCGAAATTGCCTTCACTCTTTCTAACAAAGGTGCCAGTATCCTCTTAGAAATATAAGTTACTTGCCCCTCCTTTTCAACACAATCTTCCAAATGCAGAAATGGATATGCATCAGTCTTTGTAACTGCATTGACTTTGTGATAGTTCACACATAACTGTTGGGTACCATCTGGTTTTGACACCATTACCATGGGTGAGCTCCATCACTATAACTCACTTTGTTTATGTCATCTTGGAGCATGCGCTCAATCTCCTTTCAAACCTGTACCAACTTGAGAGGGTTATGCCTATAAGGATGCTCCTTAGTCAGAACAGCATCTCTTATATCTACATCATGCATAATTAGGTTAATACTGCCCAGTTTATTTGCACATATCTCCCCATTTGATAATAATGACAGGTCATTTCAATTTTTTTCTGGAAGATAACTCAATAATTTATCTCAACTTTTGACAACTTCCTCACTGTCGAATTTAATTTGAGGAATGTCCAATTCAGAGTCTTCTGAATGTGGTTCTTCCCTCTGTGTTGCAAGCCAAGTCTCCTTTGGCTTTCCTTCCCTGTCAAAATACCTTATGAACATATTCACATGAAACACTTGATGAGATTACTTTATGTCTGGAGTCCTTATCAAATAGTTCACCTCACTCAATTTCCTTTTGACGTGATAAGGTCTACTAAACTCATTTTTAAGGGTTAACCTATCACTGATAATGACACTAATACCTTATCCCTGATAGCAAAATTGTGAATTTTCCATTTCTTGTCTGCTTCCTGGTTCATTGCATGCTATGATACTTTTAAATGCTGTCTAGCCAACTCACCTGCTCTGTATAATTGTTCCCAAAAATTTGACACATAATGCAAATATACGGTCTCTGAATTCTAACTTACCAATTTCTCCTGAATCAATTTTAGCAATCCACTCACTTCATGCCCAAAATCTAATTCAAATGGATTGAATTTGGTTGCTTCATTTGGTGTCTCTCTGATCACAAAAGGCATAAACTGAATTCCCTTATCCCAATCACCTGGATAGTCTTGTTTACAAGCCCTCAACATGGTCTTTAATGTCTGATGCCACCTTTCTAATGCCCTCGGTAACTCGGGATTGTACGCAGTACATTTGAATTGTTTTATTCGTATGCTGTCCATAAATTCCTTGAATAACTTTGATGTAAAATTTTACCTTTGATCTGATTGTATCTCTGTGGGTAGTACATATTCAGTGATAAATTTGAGTGGCTCCTTGACAATCCTTTTAGCTGTGATGTTGCATAATGGAATGGCCTCTGGAAATGTACATATCCATTATTGTGAACAAATATTGATTCCCACTTTTGTTGTAGGTAGGGGTCCGACACAATCAGTTAAGACTTTTATAAAAGGTTCCTCAAATGCAGGAATAGGTATTAAAGGTGCGGGTTTTATTACTGCCTATGGTTTTCCAATTATCTGACATGTCTGGCAAAATTCAATTACACCCATATGCATTCCAGGCCAGTAGAAATGCTTTCGTATTTTAGCTTGTGTTTTTTCTCACTCCTAAATGACCCCCTAGCAGTAAGTCATAGACCACATGCAACATCTCCTTTCCATAACCCACTGGCAATATGACTTGATGATCCTTTACCCATTTCTCATCTGCCTGAATATGCGATGGTCTCCATTTCTCGTTCAGACATCATTTTTAAGATAATAACATTCAGGGTTACATTCAGATTATTTTTTTCTGTGTATGTCTTTTGATCCAATTGCTTTAAATTTTCATCTTTCTGCTGTAACTCCGTTAATTTAACTGAGCTAACGGTGTCTGCTTTGTCATCTATCTGCACCTGGTTTGTATCAACCATCTGATCAAACAGGGTCTCTGTTCATTCCGCTTCAACTTTCTTATCTGTATTATTTGGTCTCCACTGTTTCAATTGGAGACTTTGTGATCTCATTGATACACATTTCTGATGAACAGCTTATGCTCGAAACATCAACTTTCCTGCTCCTTGGATGCTGCCTGACCGGCTGTGCCTTTCCAGCAACACTCTTATTGACTCTGATTACACGTGGCCTACTTTATTGCAGTGAAAACACCGGAGCCTTTTAACTTCTGTCTCCCCATTAAGGAGTTAGCCTTCTGATCTTCACTGAGATCTACTTTTCCCTTTCCATGGAGGATTTCTCTTTTCGCCAATTTCTATCCCTCATGGATTGAAATTGATTTTGGATGACAAACTTTGATTTATGGACCAACTCATAATCATCAGCTATTTCAACTGCTAATCTTTCTAATCTTTAACTCTCTGCTCTTCCACGAGTTCTCCCGACTTCAGAAAGTGAATTTTTGAACTCCTGTCTAAGTGCCAATTTCTGACGTTCAAACTCCCACTCTTTCTTCCTTTCCTCCCTCTCTCTCCCTCTCTCTCTCTTTCTTTTCTGCTTTTAATTAAAAAATTAATTGTCTTTTGCCTCTAACTCAAGCTTGTGAGAAGATTTGTAGCTCGGGTGCTTGTTGTTGTGGTTCTGTTCGCCGAGCTAGGAATTTGTGTTGCAGACGTTTCGTCCCCTGTCTAGCTGACATCCTCAGTGCTTGGAAGCCTCCTGTGAAGCAACTAGCCACAAAACGACACAATCAGCTATCCTTAGTAGCCACACACGCAGATGACAAGCAACATGAGTTCGACTGGGACAACACTACTATTATAGGACAAGCCAAACAGAGAACAGCCAGGGAATTCCTAGAGGCATGGCACTCATCCACAGATTCTATCAACAAACGCATCGACCTGGACCCAATATACCGGCCACTACAGCGGACAGCTGGAACTGACAACCGGAAGTGGCAGAGACAAACCACTATAAATGCCGGAGGAAACAACACAGAAGCACTTCACAGGAGGCTCCCAAGCCCTGAGGATGTCACCTAGACAGGGGACAAAACGTCTGCAACACAAATTCCCAGCTCGGCGAACTGAACTGCAACAACTCAAGCTGCTTCATTTTCAATTGAATTTTAGCCACCTCAAAAGATTCTGGTTGATTTTCCAGCAAATGTAAATGCTGAATTTTTGCTGTAATTATATCACCTTTCCTCACAGAAGGAGGCAGCTCCAGCTTGTCTGCTAATTCCAGCAGTTTGGCCTTAATCACATTTTCCAAAACCCCTAAAGTCAGTTCTTCCACCCCAAGAAAACTCTTGGTGACTGAAAGAGCCATTGCTATCCCATGCACTGTTTAAACCAACCGAATTCAACACCTGGAACAAAATTCACTAACACCTCCTACTCACTGACTTCAAATCCAATAATCCTAATCCCAATTTGGTATCATAGAACAAATCCGGCAAAGAGCCCCCAATCTGTTATGGACTAGGCCAGACACCATCCAAACATGTCAAGAAAGTAGCCCAGACTTTGCTAGTTGTTTTAAGTAGGTGTACAGTGGATATTCCACAAGTGATGCAGCTGGTCAATCCACTTAGTTTTTCACAAAACAGAATTTATTTACACAATTACCTCATGAAACACAAACAAAAGAGACCAGAATACAGAATAACTTAATCTCTCCGAAAACCCAGTAGATTATCCCAGCTGAATGATGCTGTTCCAAATACAATCCCCATAAACACCCCATGGTCACAAAAGGTAAAATCAAGCCCAGGATCTTAAAGGATGGAAGCCAGAGAGAGTGGAGGATCAGCATGGACCTGCATCTTCGGGTGAAGCAGACATTTCAACTCGACTGTGCTAAAACCAAACCAAACCAGAGGAAAGCTGAGCTTGGAGAACTGGCCTCTCCCCATTCATTTTACAAATTTTTGTTTTAAAACTTAAGTCTTTTGCCAAAGGCAGTAACTGTTAGCTATAATCAATTTGTCCCTAAAACCTTTCAACTTAGACTTTATGAAATCCATGTCTTTTACAACCTCTCTGAAAAAAAACAGCCCTGGATAATGTAACTTTGTTAAAGGAGCAACATCATCACAGTAATGATAGAAAAGATTCCCAATGCTGGATTGCTTAAAATTGGCGATGGACATGATCCCAGAGTGAAGCAGTGTTGAGATATCAGCTGAAGATTACACAGGCAGGGAGGAGAAGGGCAAGGAAAGATAGGGCAACAACAATGAGAATTTTAAAATGGAGGCATTGCTGGATTGGAAGTCAATTAGTGTTAATAAACATTGGTTTTATAGTGAAGGGAACTTTGACTAATTTCTGACATTGATAGCAGAATGCTAGATGAAAGGTGCAAGTTACGAAATAAAGAGACAAGAAACCAAAGGAATTGTAATCCTGTTTGGTGACTCATATACTTCAAAATCACTGTTAAAGCAGTGTTAATTACAATGCTTTTTTTTTAAACCACAAAGCAAAAGTGTATCATTATCCTAAAGACAAAGAAACAAAGCTTGAGTTTGCAATGCAGAGCTCAGCTGCAGGTAAATCGATGCTGTGCTATAAAGCAGCTTCCTGTATTTGATTTCAACTAAATTCAATTACTTTGTTTGCATTGTTAATATCATGGGACTAAGGACAGAACAAAGATAAATTAGAATAACTATTAAATCTGATTGACCATGTAGTCATGTTGGTTAAAGCTCTGAAGCAAATTGAGCAAATGTATTCAGCAAAATTCATATATTCCAGATTCATTGTCTTTCTGAATTCTTGGAAATAGGATAATAATCCAGAAGCTGTAAAGCATATTCCAATGATTTTACATCAACTTTAAATTAAAATTGACAGATTCTTATTAGTCTGAATATTTAAACTAAACATTCACAAATCAACATTAAAATTGAAGAGAATTTTGAAAAATGAAGAGTGTCTGAGTTGGATTTAAGGTGCTTTGATTAATTTACAGCGAAACAAAATGTGATCACAATTCAAATCTAAAGTGCCAACCGACTTCATTGAAATCCCTGTGACTCTGTGCTAGTAACTTGTCCATTGGAGCACTGGTTAGTGGACTTTAATATGTATTTTAAGCATTAGTTGCATACAACACAGGGCCCTTAGCCAACAGTTTTAATAGTTCCAACACATATTTGTAGCCCAGGAATCTGACAAGAACTAGAACAAAGAGATGGAGTTGTTGAATGCAATGGAACCACTCCATCAATGCACAATTGATGTGTAACCACAAGTACAGTTTCATGCAGTTTTGTGCCAGAATACCTGGCAGTTGTTATGGTGTAACCACAACACAACCCCTCATATTCTAGATCCTATAGGATCACTGTAAGAAGCAAATTTATGATTTGGTTCGTAAGGGACAAAGGGATACTCCCACAAACATGCCTTTGGACCTGTGAGGAAGCTCACCACAGAGATAGCAATGCTATGTCATTGCACAAGCCATCAGGGTGTTGAGGATAATGATTCGTACTTCGATGCAAGAGGCATAGCTGGGTGTCAAATGAATACTTTGCATCTGTATTCAACTACAAAGCAGATGCTCTGCATACAATGGTGACAGAGGAGGAAACTCAGCCAGTAAAAGGCTTTAAAATTTGTAAGGAGGTTAGTAGCTTTTGTTACTTACATTTTATGAGGCACCAAGACTAAGTGAAATGCATTCAAAGATATTGAAGGAAAAGACAGTGGAAATTGGAGGGGCATTTGCAATTATCTTTCAATCTTGCCTGGATGTGATGGTGGTGCTGGAGGATTGGAGAATGACAAACATTACACCCTTGTTCACAAAAGGTTGTAAATATTAGTCCAGCAATTGTAGACCAGTCAGTTTAATTTCAGTGGGAGGCAACCTTCAAGAAGCAAATACTTGGGATTGGATTAATAATCATGTAGAAACATTTGGAAGAGGCAGCATGGATTTGTTCAGGGAAAATTGTGTCTAACTAACTTTCTGGAGTTTTGGAAGAGATAACAAAGAGGGTTGATGGGGCTGAAGGCCATTGATGCAGTGCACATGGGCTTCCAATATGCATTCAATACAGTGTCACATAACAGGTGTGTGAGGAAAGTTATGGAAGAAAAGGTACTATAGCAATATTGACACAAAACTGGCTGAGGGATAGAAAACAGTATAATTGTTAATGGCCTTTTTGAGGCCTTTTCCCTCTTAAAGTCATCTATTTGCTGTTGTCATGTGCTGCTGTTTATCAGAAAACAAGTGAAAGGATGCATTAACACTTTGAACACAAGAATGGACAGAATGTGGAACTGGTGTTGACCAACAAACGTCATGCAGCATTATAAAGAAGCTTAATAACAAAATATTTTTGTAAAGTACCCATGTCCATATCGTTGGTGAATTGCTTATATTTTTGAGCATTTTGGAATGATTAGCTTGTGCTGATTCAGCAAACATGGAGTCAGTTTGACATCCCAACTTTCACTGTTAACATGATTTTGTCATGTGCTGTCTGTGGATTGGTTTGGCACCACAAAAGCCTGTTTCATGTACATTTATGCAGAGGCAGACACGGCCATCAAGAGAAAAGGGAGGTTATCTTCTCATGACTGAATTGGGATTGGAGTTTTGGGGACAAATATGTGGCAAGAGGGCTCACTGAGAGTGAATGTCCCACTTACATACTTCCTTTCGCCATTATCTCTTGTCTAAATGACATGACATACACTGCTCTACTGCAAAATTTACTGAAGATCAGTAGCATCCAACACAGTTGCAGATAAGATGCTTGTTGTTCTATTTGAATTGACAGCCACATTGATATTGAGGCTGCACAACCACCATTATACATCAACAGTCAGTATGGATTCATTTGTAAGTATCTCTTGAAGCTTCATGGAGAAGACCACATTTTCCCCGACTGATGTTCTTGCATTTCCTTGCGCCATTAATCCACTAGTGATTGAGTAACTTTTTCAAATTCATTGTTAGTATTTGAACATTATTGGCAATCACATGCACAGAGAAGTTATAAAGAGGGTTAGTGAGAGTGAAAGAACACTGGTATCATTGCTGGTCAAGATGGTGAGTGGCTTGGTAGCAATGATGTTTCCCATCACCTGCTGCCCTTATTAATCTCAATAATAATGTTCATGTGTTTGGTAGGTGCTATCCAAGAAGCTGATAGTAACTGCAGTCAGTGCCTGTTATAACCACAGTATCCTGGTAATGAAAGCAGCACATATTTAAGGTGATGTTGGAACACTGATGCTTTGCTTTTATCTTGCATAGTTTTATTTTACTGTCTTTGCAGCTGCATTGCACTAGGTAAGTGAAGAGTCCATCTGGCTCATGTCAAACTGATAGTAGACAGCATCTGGGGAGTCTGAAATTGACACACTGCAGAACTCCCAGCCTCTGAACAGCTCTGACAGCAACAGTATTTATACGGCTGTTTAATTCCTGGTCAATGGTAAATTGCAAGATATTGATGGCAGTAATGCAGTTGAATGTCAAGAGTCAATGGGTCCAGTGAAGGGTGTGTGAGTGCATTTATCAATGCCTGGCTGAGTTATTGAGGCATTTCTAATACTCTTCCTCCCAGCTATGGCACCTGCATTTCTCAATCAGTTTATAGCCTAGCAGAGATTTCATGTAGATTCTTCATCTCAGTTCATCCGTATTTCTCTATATCCTCAGAAAGAAGTGTGACTATAGTTATGCTGTATACAAAATATAAGTAAATTTAGCACAACACACTCCCACAAGCAGCAATGAGATGAGTGCGCAACTAAACCACTTATGGTGAAGGTAAAATAGAAATAGTCTCACCAGACATTAGGGCTGCTCTCTCATTAGAGAGAGACGACTACTAATGGTTTAACCTGAGGGTTACCGTGCCTCAGGCAAGGACTCAGGTCAAGAAGAAAAGTCCTTCATGGTAACATCAGCTGGTGCACAAATTGAACTCATGTTGTTGGCATCACTCTGCACCACAAACCAGCCATCCAGCCAACTTAAACCGATTAAACCACTTAAGCGCTGTAGGCTGAGGGAATATGTGTTGCTGAGGATACTTTAAAGCTTCCCTACTCTTCTTGGATGTCCACCTGGGAACTCAGATGTAGTTTAACATTTCATTTGAAAGATGGCACTATTGACAGTACAGTGTCCTTTCATTACTGCTCTGAAGTGTTACTTTAGGTTTGGTGCTCCACTGTTGGCAGTAAAATGTGAATTATAAAATGAGACTCAAACACTTAAGCAAGGTTAACAGCAAAGACAATGATTTTTCTTTTCTGGATAGCTCCGAGCTAAACAGATATCAATATATCATTGAGAAAATGATAACATATTCAGGGAAAGAAAGATACATGGATGATAGGAAGCGGTTTATAAAATAGACCATAAGATCATAAGACAAAGGAGCAGAATTGGCCATTCTGCCCATCAGAATTCACCATTCAATCATGGCTAATATGTATTTCAAACCCATTCTCCTGCATTCTCCAAATAACCCTTCACACACTTACCAATTAAGAACCTATCTATCTCTGTCTTAAATACACGAATGACTTGGCCTGAACAGGTCTTTGCAGCAGGTTGATTCCAAGATGGTGGCCGAGAAGGACACTTCAGCCAGAGCTCATTCGTTCTGTCTATGTCTTTTTCTTTTCTTTTCTTTTCTCTTTGTTTTTTTTCCATCTTCTTTCTTCTTGGCGATGTTCTGAACTCCCGACCTCAGTGTGGGCTCGGACTCCTGGCCTCAGCACAGATTTGGAGCCTTGGCCTCATCATGGACACAGACATTCAGCTTTAGCGCTGACCCAGTGAGACATCTGCATGGCTCGGCGTGGCATCTTCTTCACCCGAGATGGCTGCCTGTCAGAGAGGTAGTTTCCCGGCCCGAACGAGCAGGCAGCTCCTAGCAGTCTTTAAGCAGGTCCTGGCAGACTGTCGGCAGCCCATAGTGGTCTTTCGATGGCCTGGTGTGACATCCTGTCAGTCTGGCATGGCGATTTCTCAGCCTGGCACGGAAGTCTCACGATGGCTTGACACGGTGGTATCTCAGTGAATCTGGTGGTCTTACAGCTTGGCTTGGCCTTGGCATGGACTCCCAGCCTTGAGGTGATTCAAGGCTCAGTGCGGACTGTAGGCAAGGTTTTGGCATGGACTGGGCTGGAACGGCTATTATTCTGTTTTCCAATCTTCAAGCTTTTTTATTCTATTTTCCAAATTTACTCATATGATCTGTAATGCTGGGCTTTTTTTTTATTTCCTTATTTTTCTGTTTCTTTTCCTAAGAACTTGGATTGAAGAATTTGTACCTAGGTACCTTGTGTCTAAGATGACACTGTAAGAGGTGACATAGAAACGTTTCACTGCATTCATTTGAGTGCATGTGACAATAAACCTAATGAGTTGCATAGATTCACTACCCTCTGGCCCAAAACAATTCTTCCTCATCTCATTTCTAAAGTGTCATTCCTTCTCTTTGGGACTATACCCTTTGGTAAAAGTCTCTCCTACTAGTGGAAAAATTTTCTTCACATCCATTCTATTCTGGTCTCTCAGTATTCAATATGTTTCAATCAAATTCCATTCCCTCATCCTTCCAAATTCCATTCTTTACAGACCCAGACCTAGACCTCTCCTCAAATGAAAATGGAATGTGTTTTATGCCACAGTCAGAATTGTTGAATTGCCTAAAGAGAATTAGTCGACCACAGCACGACCTGTTTTTTTGGCTTCCCTTCAGCCCCTGGGTGAATTCCAGCAGAGGCTTTTAAGTAGGCCTTAACTGTGCAGTGAAGTGTATCAATGGGCAACAAGCTTTCCCACCAGAGACATAACTGAGGCAGAGGTAGGAACATAGAACATACAGTACAGCACAGACCAGACCCTTTGGCCCACGATGTTGTGCCGAGATTTAATCTTAATGTAAAATATAGTAACTTAACCTCCGCACCCCTCAACTCACTGCTGTCCATGTGCATTTCCAGTAGTCACTTAACTGTCCCCAATAACTCTGCTTCCATCTCCTCAGCTGACAACACATTTCATGCATTCACAACTCTCTGCGTAAAGAACCTACCTCTGACGTCTCCTTTATACCTTCCTGCGAATATCTTCAAACGATGACTCCTGGTACCAGTCAATCCTGCCTTGGGGAAAAGTCTCTGGCTATTGACTCTATCAATTCCACTCATTATTTTGTACACCTCGATCAGGCCTCCTCTCTTCCTCCTTCTCTCCAAAGGGAAAAGTCTGAGCTTTTTCAACCTTTTTTCATAAGGCAAGCTCTCCAGTCCAGGCAGCATCCTGGTGAACCATCTTTGCACCCTCTCCAAAGCCTCTGTATTTTTCCTATAGTATAGAACTGGACACAATATTCCAAGTGTGGTCTCACCAGGGAATTGTAGAGCTGTAGCAAAACCTCACAGTTCTTAAACTCGATTCCCCCTGTTAATGAAAGCCAAAACACCATATGCTTTCTTAACAACCCTATCCACTTGGGTGGCAACTTTGAGGGATCTATGTACTTGCAAACCCAGATCCCTCTGTTCCTCCACACTGGCAGCAGGATACTCAACTGATTAAATGTCTCTGTTATGTATGGGTGTCACAATGGCTCAGTGGTTCGCACTGCTGCCTCATAGCACCAGGGACCGGGTTTGATTCTACCCTTGGTGACTGTCTGTATGCAGTTTGCACGTTCTCCCCGTGTCTGCGTGAGTTTCCTCTGAGTGTTCCAATTTCCTCCCACAGTCCAAAGATGTGTAGGTTTGGTGGATTGGCCATGCTAAATTGCCCATAGTGTCCAGGATGTGGAGGCTGGGATGATTAGGCATGGGAAATACAGGGTTGCAGGGATAGGATGGGGAGTCTGGATGAGATGCTCTTCAGAGGGTCTGAGTTCACTCGATGGGCTGAATGGCCTGCTTCCACACCGTAAACATTCTATTATTCTATTGTTGTAATGTTTATTAAAAGCAAGGAACTAATTCTCTACTTGATTGTTGCTGGGGACAACATACATAGCTGCACCGGACAGTCAGATTATGTGTAACGGGGCACTTGCTGAAGAAGACAGGACAATCAGTACAGACTACAAATTCAAAACCACCAGCAATGGTTCTCCTTCAGGATCCTCTGCTCCACACTCGCAGCCATGCGCCACCACCTAACCTCTCTACAGTCAGGTATACCTCAACTGAGGGCCATACTCTCACAGAACTACAAAGGATCCTTTCTGTACTATATCCTAAGAAGAATTCATACTCTCAACAAACAGTATTTCCACACCAACTCAAACATCAAAAACCATAAGTACAACAAACTTTTACATACCCACCTCCATAACCCACACTCCTCAAACATTCCAGAAGCTTCCTCTGGCCTCTGGAACTGCTTGGCCGCCAGTAGCCACGAGGCTGGTACAGCCACCATCCCCACAGTGATTGATGACGTCACTTCCGCCCCCATCGTGGCCGCTTTCATAGCCACTTCTGCCCATAATGATTTCACATGCATCACACGTGACATCACTTCCGCCCTCATGTCATCGCTGACGTCTCGCGTTCCGCAACTTCCGTCCCCCCTTCTGCCGTCGTTGCCAGCACATCTGCCCCCACTAATGCCAGTCACCTGCATACTGCTGACACCCCCCCAACCCCTCTACGTGTCACCATCCTCACACCCCCCAGAACCCTGAGGGAACATCACTTCTTCTAATGACTCCACACCCATTCCCCCACCACCACTCCCACTCCAGTTACAGGCTCCGCCCCCACTCCCAGCTCCAGACCTACACCAGGTCCTAGCTCCCAACCATGCCAAGTTTTCACTATCCCCCCTGACCTCCCCCTCACTGAGGACGAGCGATCAGTCCTCAGCAAAGGCCTTACCTTCATCCCCCTCTGTCCACGCATCAACAAATTCAATACACATATTGACATTGAACACTTTTTCCGCCGCCTCCGAGCTTACTTTTTCAATCAGGACTCCCACCCACCTTCCGAGGACCCCTTCACCCACCTCCAATACACTCCATCCACCTGGACACCCCGTGTTGGCCTATTACTCATCCTCGATCTCTTCATTTCCAACTGCCACCATGACATTAATCGCTTCAACCTGTCTAACCCCTCCCCCACTCCAACCTCTCACCCTTACAATGTACAGCCTTCCACTCCCTCTGCTCCTTCACCATCAAACCAGCATATAAAGGGGGTGCAGTGGTAGTCTGGCGCACTGATCTCTACACTGCTGAAGCCAGGTGCCAACTCGAAGACACCTCCTCCTACTGCCCCAAGACCATGACCTCACCCCCCCCCATCACCATCATCTCCCAGACCAGACACAACCTCATCACTTCAGGGGATCTCCCACCCACAGCTTCCAACCCCATTGTTCGGGAACCCCGCATCGCTTGATTCTACCTCCTTCCCAAGATCCACAAGCCAGACCATCCTGGCCGACTCAATGTCTCAGCCTGCTCCTGCCCCACTGAACTCATCTCCACCTACCTCAACACTGTCCTATCCCCCAAGTCCAGGAACTCCCCACATACATTTGAGACACCATCCACGCCCTCCACCTCCTCCAAGATTTCCATTTCCCCAGCCCCCAATGCCTCATCTTCACCATGGATATCCAATCCCTCTACAACGCCATCCGCCATGACCGGGACCTCCAAGTCCTCCATTACTTCCTCTCCCAAAATCCCTACCAGTACTTCCTGAAGAAGGGCTTTTGCCCGAAACGTCGATTCTCCTGTTCCTTGGATGCTGCCTGACCTGCTGCGCTTTTCCAGCAACACATTTTCAGCATACCATGATAGCCAACTTGAGACAATAGTTTTGGAAAAGAATAAAGTCAGTAATGAAAAGGGCATTAGAGAACAAGGAGGCTTCATCCTTCCCAGCACTTAACTAGTGGAAATTACATTTCAAACAATTTTATTTAAACAAAGATAGGGAACAGATTAAAAACATACAAATTCGGAGCAGGATAGACCATTCAGCCCTTGAGACTGCTCAACCATTCAATAAGATTGTGGATGACATGATTGTAATCTCAGATCTGCATTCCCTCATGTCCCTGAAATTTTCTGTCTCCCTTGATTAACAAGAATCTATTTACCTCTGCCTTTAAGATATTCACAGATAATTCTCCCACTGCCTTTTCAGGCAAAGAAATTCCAAAGACCCTGTGAGAGAAAAAAAGTTCATTTTTTTATTTTAAATGGAGATTTTGATGCAACAATCTTTCAATCCCATAAGAAGAAATATCTTTCCCATGCCCATCCTGTCAAGACCCTCAGAATCTTATATGTTTCTATCAAATCATCTCTTGTCTTTCATTACTCCAGTCGATACAAGCCTACCCTCTCTAAACTCTCCTCATAAAAGAGGTTTAGGAAGATGAGGAGGCCACTTAGTCCCTTGACATTGTTGTACCATTCTGTTGCTCATTCATTGCTGATCTGCACCTTAACTCTATGTTCATGCCTTTGTCTCATATCAATTAACATGCTTGAACTCCTGTGTGGATTTTGCATGTTCTCCCCGTGTCTGTGTGGGTTTCCTCCGTGTGATCTGGTTTCCTCCCACAGTCCAAAGATGTGCAGGTCAGGTGAATTGGCCATGCTAAATTGCCCATAGTGCTAGGTGCATTAATCAGAGGGAAATGGGTCTGGGTGGGTTATTCTTCAGAGGGTCGGTGTGGACTTGTTTGGCTGAAGGGCCTGTTTTCACACTGGAGGGAATCCAATCTAAAAAAAAACAGAAAAAAATCTATAAAACTGTTTTAAATTTAATAATTGAGACTCTTAATTGACATTTGCAGAAGAGCAATTTAAACCTTTATAACTCTTATCATGATAAAGTTTTCCCAATTTCACTCCTGTAGGCTTTGGCTTTAATTTTTAGCCTCTTAGATTCTCCATTCAACAGCTTTCAAATTGTAATATCTGTTTTCCTTAATACCTTGGAAAACTTTGATTGAATCATCCCATAACCTTTTGAATTCAAAGGAATCACAATTGCCTGTGTCATCTCTCCTCATAGTTTAACCTTTGGA
The DNA here is from genome assembly GCF_037043375.1 of Chiloscyllium plagiosum. Taxonomy (NCBI): domain Eukaryota; kingdom Metazoa; phylum Chordata; class Chondrichthyes; order Orectolobiformes; family Hemiscylliidae; genus Chiloscyllium; species Chiloscyllium plagiosum. The sequence continues at coordinate 22,650,304 of NW_028270140.1, forward strand.
GCCTAAATATACTGATCTATCTATGATGCAGTCTCTTCAAAATCGACATAAACTTCCTAAAGTCATTGAACACTTATAGCGTGGAAGCAAGCCATTGGGTCCATCAAGTCCACACCTACCCCAACCAGACTGACTTGCACTGTAGTCCTGTAACCCTGCATTTCCTGTGGCTACTCCACCTAATTTACACATCCCTGGATACTATTGGCAATTAACATGGCCAATCCACGTAAACTACACATCTTTGGGCTATGGGAGGAAACCAGAGCACCTGGAGGAACCCCATACAGACACAGGGAGAATGTGCAAACTCCACACAGATAGTCACATGAGGATGGAATCAAATCCAGGCATTGTGAGGCAACAGTGCTAATCACTGAGCCACTGTACCATCCTTAAGTCTGTTGTCCAGAACTGGTCACAGTACAGTAGAAGCAGAAGGATAGAAGAACCCAGCAAACCAGGCAGCATCACGAGTTTCAGAAGTTACAGTACATGAGATGGTGCAGAGGGAGAATTGAATGTTTTTAGGATACATGTGGAACCTGACATGGTGTCTGCAGAAGCTGTCAGGCAGGATCTAGTTGCAAGTCAGAAGAGGAGAGGCTAAGAAATTTCCTTGGGTGTCTAACAATTCAAGTAATGAGGAGAAAATATTCCTGGAGATGCGCAGTCTATGAATGAAAAGGTGAATGGAACTGTAGCAAAACAATCCCTCTGTTTAGTCAAAAGAAAACCGCAAAAAAATTGCAAATGCTGGAAATCAGAATCAAAACCAGAAATAATTGTGAAAACTCACGCAGATCTGGCAGCGTTTGAGGAGAGAAAACTGTTAACCTTTCAGGTCCAGTGTTCCTACTGACCCCAAAATGTTAACTTTTTTTTCCCACAGATGCTACCAGACATGTTGAGCTTTTCCAGCTAATTCTCTCTAAACTGGTTAATGGAAAGAAGTGTTCAGATGTTTAGCTTGCCGAGAGCTGCAGAATGGGTAAGGACGACGATAAGGAATAATGTACCATGATCACAAATAAAAATGTTACTTGGAATTCTTGTTAGGGCCATTTTGGTGATGAATAAATATGACTGGAGAGATTCAAGCTTGGAATTCCAGAAAGGATAGCCAAATTGGTAAATAATTCAAGCTCCTGACGGGAAAGAAAAGTTGAAGTCAGGAAGTAGTTTGCAAGTACAGAAGAAACAAAGATGAGAATGACAAAGGTAAGGGAGAGACACACTACAGGCTACTGAATGGATGTTTTCCATCTTATTAATAAACGATCTCATGAGTTTTTCACATTTGTCATTGGCACTATGAGTAAAGGTAATAGATTAAATAAAGAAAAGAAGCTAAGGCTCTTTTTTCCCTGCAGCAAAAAACCTGAAATTGTAGGCAGTTGCAATGGAGGGTGCAATCGACAACTAATTTATACCCCTCAGCCAAATCTACTGCTGGAGCTCTCTACAGCTGCTCCATTAAACATTCCATAGTGGTCAATGAAAGATGGCCACCATATCAAAGGAGTTGCCCAGAATTGGAAAGAGCAAATTTTCTGCTGGAAACATAACACTAAAATCAAACATGAGGGAACAATTAAGCAGAACAACAGCTGCTGAAGCATTGTGATTTGTGGAAAGCCAAAGGTTTGTACATGATTGTAAATGTTTTGAGGAATGTCTGTCCAAGAATGGACAAGGAAGGAAATGAAGATGATAGGAGGAAGAGGATGTGAGGGATGTCACCTTCCTTTGGGGGTGGCAATAGCCTAATTGTACTATCGCTGCACTGTTAATCCAGAGACCCAGCTAACATTCTGGGGTCCTGGATTTGATTCCTGTCACAGCAGTTAGTGGTATCTGAATTCAATTAAAATATCTGGAATTAAGTATCTAGTGGTGGCCATGAATCCATTGTTGATTGTCAGAAAACCCCATCTGATTTACTAATGTCCCTTAGGGAAGAAAACCCCATCTGATTTACTAATGTCCCTTAGTGGGCAGCACGGTGGCACAGTGGTTAGCACTGCTGCCTCTCAGCGCCGGAGACCCGGGTTCAATTCCCGCCTCAGGCGACTGACTGTGTGGAGTTTGCACATTCTCCCCGTGTCTGCATGGGTTTCCTCCGGATGCTCCGGTTTCCTCCCACAGTCCAAAGATGTGCAGGTCAGGTGAATTGGCCATGCTAAATTGCCCGCAGTGTTAGGTAAGGGGTAAATGTAGGGGTATGGGTGGGTTACGCTTCGGCGGGTCGGTGTGGACTTGTTGGGCCGAAGGGCCTGTTTCCACACTGTAATCTAATCTAATCAAAATCTAAAACTGCCATCCTTACCTGGTCTGGCCTACATATAACTTCTGACCGACACTCTCTGGGCAATTAGAGACAAGCAATAAATGCTATCTGGCTAGCGATGCCCTCATCCCACAAATGAATTTTAAAATGTGGTTAACGGTGATTTTTCCAGTGTTAGAAACTATGAATCAAATGCTATGTCAGGATTAATATGCCGTCAGCATGGTTAAGAGAGGTTACTTTGAGGGGAAAAATTAGGGAGATCAGTAATTTGACAGGATAAACAGCAAGAAAAGCTAGCAAGAAGCCTGACTAAGGCTAAGGAATCAGTGCAGAGAGGGGGAACAAGGGAAAGGATATCTTGATGAGAAATGAAGGTGAGGTTTGGAGGCATAGTAAACAATTATGATTTTGAGTGATTGGCAGTGAGCTGGAGCAAAACGTAATATTTAAAGGAATAGAATATACAAGTAGGATGGTATGATCAGCTCACATGATGAAAAGAACAGTTATGTAGGGAGGCATTAATAAAGGGAAAGATACTGCCACTTTTACGAAGTTTCCACCAATGACATGATGACAAATCATTCAGCCCCATTGAGGTCAGAGATGGCAGAGACCTTGTGCATGAGACTATGGACATTCTCAAAAAGATATTTGGAGTGTTGATAAATCTCCATTATTTGGGTAAAGTCTAAAGGGTCTTAGGCAAAAGAGATGATTAGAGAAAGGATGGAAAAATTTGGTACCAGTTGTTCTTCTGGTTGGGAAGAATGGTGCAGCATTAGACAGGATGTTTAGATTTTCTACTCAAATGAATGCAGCAGAGGTGCTTTGATGGATTCTTTGCTGGTTTTGTTCCTCATCTGGAGGTATTCGCTTTAATCTCACTTGCATGTTGTTTCTCCATATGTTTCAATATTATTGAAAAACAGCATCATAACAATTTCTTGTTGATCATTTTATAGTCTTGATCTCAATAGCTATTTGCAAAATGTAATTGTACAGTGTTGGTTTAACAGTGACAGAGAAGAAACTTTGGCTCCAAATTATCACACAGTCCTGACAAAGAAATCCAAAAGCACTGTGGATGTGGGAAATCAGAAACAAGAACAGAAATTGCTGGAAAAGCACAGCAGCTCTGGCAGTATCTGTAGAGAGAAATCCCAGTTAATGTTTCAGGTCCAGTGACCCTTACTCAGAACTGCACTCCTGACACTTTTCCGCATTGGATGCTGTTTTAATGAACATGTTGGCACATTCTGTGAGCTTGTATCAGAAACATGCAGAGTAGACAGATTGTGAGTTCAATTAGCATGTAACAGTAATTTGATACCTGTGTTGCAACAAACACAATTGTAACTAAACATCAACTAACTTAAAGTTACATTGCTAATTGATTTCTACTGATTGTTTCTGTGCAACATCTAAAGAAATAAAAATGATAAGTAAAGATTTGGTTAAGTGTTCAAATTGTAAGTAAATATAGAATTTGAGTACATAATATATTTGAGAACAAGCTCCAGAACAAGAGGTCACCACTCAAACTTAGAAACTAAATGGTGCATGGGCAGATTTGATTGAATGTCGTAACACATTGCCACAGTCAATCTGTTGAGCTGACAGAACAAGAAGTCAATATATGTGAGTGGTGTGGAAAACTTGAAGAGAGAACTGAATAGCTATTTGCTCAAGAGAACAAACTGTATTTAGTTAAAAATCACACAACACCAGGTTATAGTCCAACAAGTTTAATTGGAAGCACACTAGCTTTCGGAACGACGCTCCTTCATCAGGTGATGAAGGAGCGTCGCTCCGAAAGCTAGTGTGCTTCCAATTAAACCTGTTGGACTATAACCTGGTGTTGTGTGATTTTTAACTTTGTACACCCCAGTCCAACACCGGCATCTCTGAATCAAAACTGTATTTAGTTACTCATGCGAATGAACAGAATTTTATTTTTGGCTCTGTACAAACTTGCATTCTGACGAAGAAGTAGTCATTCTCTGCTTGACATGCAAGTTTGCATAAAGTTACTGTCAGGCGAGAAAGAGTCAATATAATTGTGTAAGTGATTGATATGTTAATTGATGTGTGTGTCTTTTCTTTTGTTAGAATTAAGATAAAAATACATTGCACAATATGTAACAATTTTACAACGATACTTACTGACAAAATTATCTGAAATATGGGCCATGAATTTTAAGGGCAATAATTATTGTTTTCTATGCAGGCACAGTTATAACTGACAGGAACATTCACATTTGAATGAGTTATATCTTTTCTGCACTTTTCATGGATTTCATCTAGCGAAATGCACCATTCATACAACCACAAATCAGTTTAGGTGGCTTCAGTTTCATTCATCCTCTTAATAATTAATGTAATTATTTAAGCAATTATCAACTGTCTCTCAAGATTAATGATAATTAACATAACCCCCTTGGTCATGATAAAGTTCATTCATCTAACCTCTTTGATAATAATTAACTGTCGGAAGCTCAGTCTCAAGTTGGATGGAATATTTTCCCTGTAGCTGACATAAAATATGATACTTATGCCAGTAAGTAAAGAACATCTGCAAACGAAGCTCAGATAAGCAGGTTGCCATGAATCTAATCATAATGGCTTCAATTGATTTTTATTTTATGTGGCACATAATGTGATGTAGCTGTAAAATATTCATTTTCAATTTTAGCTGCAAATCATCATTGCAGCACTGTTACTTGGAGGTTTTAAAACTGAGGTCATCAGTGGTGTCTCCAATCAATCAGTGCAACACTGTAATATAATGCATTTTGTTATCTCATGTGGTCATTATGTCTCTGAAAAGAATTCAGAGTTTTTCTACTTTGAACCATCCTTTTTTTGTTGTGGAAGACTGTATCTTGCAGCAGAGAAAAAATATCAAGTAGAAAGCTACCATGGGGAGAGAAAGTAGATAGCCATGAAAAACGAAAGGAAAAGGAAGGAAGTTTGAAGGATATAAGAATGAAGACAATATCTGTACTGCAGAAACAATGCTGTTGGTTTATCATTGGTAATGAAAAGTAAAAGAATGTGTTGATTATGGATGTGGTTTTAGGGAGATGACATTAAAAAAGTAACTTAATCAAGATTTGTGAAGTCAAAAAACTGCATAACACATGGAACACCGCTATGAAACTTTGATCATTCACTACTGGATGCTAATCTTTTGGTTTTCAATTAGTTCATTCAGCAAATCTGCAGTATCATAGTGATGGATGAAAATTGCTGTCTTGTTCAGACTGAAACTGAACATTGGTAAAGATCAGTGGCAGATTTAATGTTCTGTATGAAAATTAGCTTAACAGTGTTAAAAATGGTGTTTGCATCTATTTCACTGAATCTATGTAACCTATTCTATAAGAGTTCAACATTCAAAGACCAGAAGTTAAAGCATGCACCCACTTCACACTGAGTTAAAATCAGAAAATATAACTTTAAAATAGGCATGCATGTTGGATCTGCCCAAGAGTCAAAATAGTCAGCTAAGAAAGAAATACGTATTATAATTATCGATGAAGATATATATTTTCAAAGCTGGAACATGTAGAGAAGGATGGAAAATAATAGATGAAGAAATGGAATATAATTGCTAAAACTAATTGCTATTTTTTTAATTAAAAGCTATTCAACTAGATAAGGAGTCTCTCTACAGGGTAACCTTACAAACTTCACATTAATCTTAAATATTGAGAATAATTTATTCTGCATGTTAAGTAAATTGCATCTAATTCTGAGTTATTGTAATATATGTAAACGGATCTTTTTCTGCTGAAGGCTCCTAATTCTAATTACTAATAAAATACTCAAACAGTTTGGAACCATTTAATTTTAAGATGATGTTAGTTTCATGATCTCAGGAGTTATTTGCATTTTCTCATTTATGATTTCATTTTCTGATTTCCTGATAATTTGACAGCTAGTATATTGTATCTCGGAAAGCATTCACATTATGTGATTGTCAATATGGACTTTTTAATATGACATAGTTTGAAAGACCTAAATCTTAGAAATTTCATAAACTCAAGCTTTTTGTTCATTCTTGGTATTCTTTCATTTTTTGTTACTGTCACTCATTGCCCTAAAATGTCCTCAAAAATATAAAGGCGAGTTACTTTTTAAAAAAATATCAGTTCCGTGTAGGTAAGTATATAGAGAGACATTGTATTGAAGATGCATTGCATTAAACTTCAGATGCAGTTATTTTATTCACATATGTGGGCATTGTGGCCAGCATTTATTGTCCATTTTTAATTGCCCTTGAGAAGGTGGTGATGAGCTGTCTTCTTAAACACTGCAGATGATGTGCTATAGGTAGAGCCACAACGCAATTATGGAGGGAATTCCAGGATTTTGACCCAATGACACTGAAGCAAGTGTGATATATTTCCAAGTCAGGATGGTGAGAAACTTGGAGGTGAACTTTCAGATAATGGTCCTCCCATATATCTGGTGCCTTTGCCCTTCTAGGTGAAAGTGGATGTGGGTTTGAAAGGTTCTGTCCAAAGAACTGTGAAAATTTTCTCCAGGGCATTTTACAGATGGTACGCAGAGCTACTACTTAGCATTGGTAGTAAAGGGAATGGATGTTTATGAATGGGGTACTGCTTTATCCTGAATGATATGAAGCTTCTTGAGTCTTATTGCAGCTGTACTCATCCAAGCATGTATAATTCTTCTGTCACATATTTGACTTGTGCCTTGTAGATGGTGGACAGGCTTTGACAAATCAGGTGAATTACTCATGAATGAACCATATGATCCTTGCATGCTGTATTCTCCTAACCTAGAGCAGGTAAAGATGGAGTGTGATGGAGTCTGAAGAGCAAAGAGAGTAGTAATAGTCTTTCAAATAGGAAGATGAGGACATTGAGTTGGAGGAACATCACTTTAGAATGATATACAAGTACTGCAATGATTGTTACAAGCCAGTTAGGATTTAATTGACACCCACTTCTGATAGATCTGATTTAAGTGAGGTCATCATTCATTGATGTCAATTTTCTGTTGGTCAAAAGGCAAGAAGACCATGTTTAGTTCCAGAAGTAAATTCATTCTTTTGTGTTGTGGTTTCTTCACTTTTCCACTTGTATAGTAAAAGTTAACTTTACCAACTATTTGAAGGTTTTACCACATGTGATGTTTTCACATTATGCAATGACAATGATGAAGAGTTTACTCGCCTGGTCCTCGGATGCTGCCTGACTGGCTATGTTTTTCCGTGCCACACTTTATGACTCTGATCTCCAGCATCTGCAGTCCCCACTTTCTCTTAGATGTTATGCTGTGCTGGGTGTGAGAGAAAGCATACACTCAGAATCACTGAAATATTATGGACTCTTTCTGTGCCATTCAGCCTATTATGCTTGCATTGCCTCACTAAATGAATATCATTACCACATGCCAATCTCCTGCTTTTTCCTGTACCCTTGCAAATGATTTTTTATACAAATTATTATTCAATGTCCTTTTGAATGCCTCAATTGAACCTACATCCACCACACTTCCAGGCAGTCTATTCCATACAACTGCAACTCACTGGGTGGATAAGTTTATCCTAACCTAACCCTTATTTTTTGCAGATCACTTTAAATGTATGGTATCTTGTTCCTATTCTATTATGAGCTGGAATAGTTTGTCCCTATCTACTCAATAAAGCCAGCTCACAATTTTGAAAACCTCTATCAGATCCACTCTTGGCCTTTTTCTCTCCAAGGAGAACAATCCCAATTTCTTCAATCTATCCTCATAACTGAAGTGCCTCATTCCTGGAACCATTCTTGGGAACTCCTTCTACACTGTCTCCTGTGTGTTCACATGCTTTACATAATGTGGTGCCCAGAATTGTACATAATATTTCAGCTAAAGTCTAACAAGTATCTCAAGCTAAGTGGTGGCACAGTGGTATATGTCACTGGACTAGGAATGCAGAGTCCCAGGGAGTATGGATTCAAACTAACACATGGGGAGACATGCAGAGGGACCAATACACTTGGCAAAAATCACCTCCTTACTCTTGTACTGTATGAATGCATTGATAAAACTGAGGAAACTGTATGCTTTATTTACGGATCTCTACCTATCCTACTTTCAATGATCTGTGCACATGAACATCCAAGTCACTTGCACCTGTACTACCCTCCATTTCATATTGTGCTTCAATGTTTTTCCCACCAAAATGCATCAGATGATATTTCTAAACATTGAAATTCATCTGCCACCAATCTACCCACTTCATCAACATGTTAATGTCCTCCGGACGTTCTACACCATCCACTTCACAATCTACAATGCTTCTACTACAATCTAAGTCATTAATATATATCAGGAAAAGCAAGTGCACCAATATTAACCCTTTGGGCAACTCCATTGCAAGCCACCCTTCAGCCTGAAAAATAATAATGCATTATTCCGCTCAGTTTCCTATCACACAGCCAATTTTATAGTCATGTTACTACTGAACTTTTTTGTCCCATGATTTACAACATTCCTCACAAATCTGTTTTGTGCACTGTATCAAATGCCTTCTGAAAGTTCATGTATGCCGCATTAGCAGTGGGTCGAACATTAATGCTTTCTGCTACTTCTTCAAAAAGTGCCAGCGAAATTAGCTAAAAATGATTTCATTTTCTGAAATCCATGTTAACACTTCCTAATCAACCCACAGTTTCCCATGTAACCATTACTTTTATTTTTAACAAAGATGGTAATGTTTGCAATTCTCCAGTTTTATGGAACTGCCCCACATCAAGGGAAAACTGAAAGATTATGGTTAGCATCTTGCAATATCTTCTCTCACTTCCATCAAAATCATTGAATGAACTTCACTTAATTCTGGTGCCCAATCGACTTCAGATATTATTAGTCTGTCCAACACTCTTAACCTACCAATTTTAAACACTTCTAGTGACTGAATTCCCTAATTTATCACCCTGGTCTGAATAGTGTCTGCCTCTTTGATAAAGAGAGAAGCAAAATGTTCATTTAACACATGAGCCATGCCTGACTCCAGATGTAAATCTCTTTTTGGTCCCTAATCAGCTCTTTTCCACCTTTTACCACTCTTTTACTATTTATATGGGACACCTCTATGTTAGCTTCCAGCCTTTTCTTCATAATTCCTCTTTGCTTCTCTTATTAGATTTATCACCTCCCCTCTGAACATTGATATTCCTTTTAGTTCTCAGTTTTGTTTTCTACCTGATACTTTTCATAAGCAGACCTTTTCTTTAGAACATGGAACATTACAGCGCAGTACAAGCCCTTCGGCCCTCGGTGTTGCACCAATCTGTGAAACCCAATCTGAAGCTCATTTAATCAACACTATTCCATTACCATCCATATCTTTATTTAGATTAGATTCCCTGCAGTATGAAACAGGATCTTTGGCCCAACAAGTCAACACTGACCCTCCGAACAGTAACCCACCCAGACACATTCCCCTACCCTATATCTATTCCTGACTAATGCACCTAACACTGTGGGCAATTTAGCACAGCCAATTCACCTGACCTTCACATCTTTGGAACATGGGAGGAAACTGGAGCACCCGGAGGAAACCCACGCAGACACGGGGAGAATGTCCAAACTTCACACCGATAGTCGCCCGAAGCAACTTCACACCGATAGTCGCCCGAGGCAGGGATCAAGCCTGGGTCCCTGACGCTATGAGGCAGCAGCGTTAACCACTGAGCCACCATGCCACTCAAATATACACTCCAGGCAGGACTATCTCCCCGTGACACTGACTGTGATATTGTCTCCCCATGTGTTACTGTGATATTAACTGTGGAATGCTCTTGCATCTGCTTCCTCCTCTGTCATTGTGGGGTTTGAACCCATACTTCCTGGGACTCTATATTCCTAGTCCAGTGACATATACCACTGTGCCACCATTTAGCTCGAGGAACGAGGACTCATCTGAGATTCTCTTGAATTCCCTTAAAGTTGGCAAGTCAACTGCTGTTGCAGGCAGGGCATTCCACGCCTTTACTACTCTCTGAGTAAAGAACCTACCTCTGACATCTGTCCTACATCTATTACTCATCAATTTAAAGCTATGTCCCCTCATGCTAACCATCACCATCCGAGGAAATAGGCTCTCATTATCTATCTATTGAAATCTCTGATCATCTTGTATGCCTTTATTAAGTCACCTCTTAACCTTCTTCTCTCTAACGAAAATAGCCTCAAGTCCCTCAGCCTTTCCTCATAAGTTCTTCTCTCCATACCAGGTAATATCCTGATAAATCTCCTCTGCACCCTTTCCAATGCTTCCACATCGTTCCAATAATGCAGCGACCAGAACTGTATGCAAGTGTGGTTGCACCAGAGTTTTGTACAGCTGCAACGTGACCTCATGGCTCAGAAATTCAATCCCTCTAACAAGAAAACTGAACATACCATATGCTTTCTTAACAACCTTCTCAACTTGGCTGGCAACTTTCAAGGGTCTATGTACATGGACACCACGATCTCTCTGCTCAACTACACTACCAAGAATCTTACTATTCACCCAGTACTCTTTATTCCTGTTACTCCTTCCAAAGTGAATCACCTCACACTTTTCCACATTAAACTCTATTTGCCACCTCTCAGCCCAGCTCTGCAGCTTATCTATGTCCCTCTTAACCTGCAACATTCTTCCACACTATCCACAACTCCACCGACTTTAGTGTCAACAGCAAATTTACCAACCAATCCTTCTATGCCCTCATCTAGGTCATTGATAAAAAAGAGAAACAGCAGTGGCTCCAAAACAGATCCCTGCGGTATACCACTAGTAACTGAACTTCAGGATGAACATTTCCCATCAACCACCATCCTCTGTCTTCTTTCAGGTAGCCAATTTCTGATCCAAACTGCTAAATCACCCTCTTTCCTATGCCTCTGCATTTTCTGCAATAGCCTACTGTGGGAACCTTATCAAATGGCTTACTGAAATCCAATCCTCTTTGGTCATCTTCTCAAAGAACTCAACAAGGTTTGTGAGGCACAAGCTACCCTTTCCAAAACCGTGTTAACTACACCTAATCAAATTATTCTTTTCTGGATGATTATAAATCCTATGTTTTATAATCCTTTTCAACACTTTACCCCCAACTGAAGTAAGGCCCACTGGTCTATAATTACTAGGGTTGTCTCTATTCTCCTTCTTGAACAAGGGAACAACATTTGCTATCCTCCAGTCTTCTGACACTATTCCTGTAGACATTGATGACTTAAAGATCAAAGCCAAAGTCTCTGCAATCTCCTCCCTGGCTTCCCAGAGAATCCTAGGGTAAATCTCATCCAACCCAGGAGCAAACTCATTTTCTTTTTCAATTTTCTTCAACCATTTGCCAGGATTCTGCAAAATCAGGAAAAATAAAAATTAATTGCAGTTTTTCTATTTTTTTTAACCCATCAATATTCCTTCTTGAACTTTTCTTATCATGCAGTTTTCTTTGTAATCTATTATGATTTACTTAAGTTCAATGACAGGCTTTGGAACTCAAAACTATTCAACTCCATTTTCTTTATCTTAATTTTTATCTCCTTTATTATCCAGGGAGCTCTGTATTTGTTTGTTCTTTCTTTCCCATTACCTGATCCATCTCCTCTTTGAAGGTACCCTTGTTGAATTACTGTTTTACCTCTCAACCTTTCATTCCAGTTAATTTGCACAGCTCTGCTCTTGCCCCTGTCAAGTTGCTCTCAGCCAATTGATTTTTCTCACTCAGAATTGTTGTGTGTCATTCTCCACTATCATCCTGAACCTTATGACGCAACAATCACTGTCTCTTAAATGTAGTCAACTGACATTTGATCCACTTGCCACACCTCATTTCCCAAACCCAGTCCAACTCTGCTTCCTTTTTTATTGGATTGGAAACATACTGCTGTCAGAAGTTCTCCTGTACATAATCTAGGAACACTTGCCCCTTACTACCCCACCTACCACAAGTATCTCAGTCTGTGCTTGGGTAATTTAAGCCCTTAATGTTTCCTCAAAAAAGTTGGTTACTCTTTAATTTCCATGCATAGTTTTTCTTCTTCATCCTTTCCAATAGTTGTTTGTCTGCAGACTCTAACTAACAAAGTATTGTATCCTGATTGTTCCTTACTTCTCATTGAGAGGCATCCTGTATCCCCAAATTTTGGATTTGAATCATTCCAAATAAGGAGCCTTTAATTTATTCTTGTTATTTTTACATTTATGAGATGATTTAAATTTGTCTTGAAGGACAAGAGATCAGATACTGTGCTGAATAAGATAAGATAGTCAAACAATGTTGGACTAAAGACGGGGGAATGATTGATGGGGTCACGAGAACCTTATGAATAAAGTTGCCTTTTAATGAAAATAAGGGAAATGTAAGCTCTTGACTAATCGAACATCAGTGGCTTGGAACTAGACATGTTCAGGTGAAATGCAAATAGTTCAAGTCTGATTCCTGGACAATCCTGTATTGTTAGTCAAGATGTGTATCAATGCCTTATTCAATATTTAACTGCTAAATACATTAGCTAATACTTTAATTTTTTCTTGTGTCATAATAAATATTTTGAAAAAAATATTTATTATGACACCTCGATTCATTGAGTACCATTGAGTGATTGGCCTAAAAATAAGACCTTACCATGCCTATTTTAAAGGCCATAATTAACATATCAAACCTTCAATATGGTGGACAAGAAGAGTGCACACATTTCTGACCTGAAGTGCACTACCCACCAAAAAATCTTTTGCAGTAACCACATTTGGAACAGGCATTACAACCTTGATTTTGAAATTCAGAGCTGTATAGCTGCTTGATGTCCCACTACTAAATGGGTTTGCTTAATGTGGAAAACCAGTGCCCAGATTTTCATTGAGTTGACCTAACTCCTTTACAAATTTCCAATCTCAGGATTTCTGTCCCCATTTATAGTACCAGCAATTTTCATTATCCTGGAATCAGGGTGAAGCCAGTAAGCTCTCACCCTGATCAACTTGATGTGGAGGTACCAGGGTTGGACTGGGGTGGACAAAGTTAAAAGTCACACAACACCAGGTTATAGTCCAACAGATTTATTTGTAAGTACAAGCTTTTAGAGCAATACTCCTTCATCAACCTGGTCAGCTCCATGCATGCAATGTTTCTTGGAAACAGGCTATGGAACATGGTCTATGACCTTTCAACCGTTTTGCGAACCATACCATGAACTCAGGAGCCATCTGAAAGGTTAAAAATCACACAACACCAGGTTATAGTCCAACAGGTTTAATTGGAAGCACACTAGCTTTCGGAGCGACGCTCCTTCATCAGGTGATTGTCCACATCTGAAAGGTGGGCATGAAAGGATTTCCCCATGCTCCCACCATATCCCTGTGTCTCTTTCCTCTTCCATGCGTCCCCTGCTGCCTATAACTTTTCCACCACCCCCTCACAATCTTCATGTTCATCCACACAGTATGCACTATAGAACTGATGAAGAATTTAATAAATAAGGCAAGCTGTAAAATGCACTTAAAACATGCATTCAGAAATCTACATTGAAAAAAAATGTTGCTTGCTCAACCCTCTAAAAATATGAATAAGTTGGAGACATTTTTGGATTAGTAACAGAAGCGCTACCTCATTTCATAATTTATAATCTAGTCCAAATGAAGTCACAGATATTAAAACAAAGAGTGTAAAGAACCAGCTGCCTGGTCATCTGTTGCAACAATCTGTTGGTGCTATTCATAAATGGTCTCACCATAATTTTTTGCTTAAGCTTCAGGAATCACTAATAAATTTGCACAGCTCGCTCTGTCTTCACAAGTGAAAATGAAATGTCTGTTTTGATTAGACCATAAGACCCTTAGATAAAGGAGCACTATTGGGCCATTTGGCCCATCAAGTCTGGTCCACTATTCAATCATGGCAGATATGTTTCTCAATTGATTGAACGTTTGTTATTTTTATGGAAATATAATGTTATTGTTTCTTTGAACTCTTCAATTGTTAGTTATTATTGTGTGATTGATTGGTTTTAACATGTTTATTGGATGAGTGGATCAGGATTAGTAAGGCCATGAAGGAGCAGAGCAGGACTTGGGGACACAGAAAGGGCATGATGTGCATGAGGTGGCTTGGGAAGTAGGTGTAGGGGTAGGGCAACAACCCTTAATATGCAAGGGTGAAATCCTCTGAACCAGTATGCCTTATTATTCACCTGTTTCCACAGGCCCTTCTGAACTGCCCTTGAGGTAGGGGGTCCACTCTATTCTGCCTTTGTCTTCTGAGAATGAGAATACAGTGGGAGGAGTCTTATTAAATGAGATTGACTTGTCAATGTCTTGAGTCGACCTTTCCACCTCAATGGCAAAAGTCTGGCCTCAGGACATTGTGGCTGCAAATTGAAGGACAACCAAAAAGGTAAATTTTAAAAATATGTTTGTCTGAATGTAGAACCAAGAGGAGCAAAAGTGCTTCTTGACAGTATTAAGAAGTACCGGTGCTTCAACTATTCCCTTCCCAGTCACTCTCTGCTCATTGGAATCCATGCTTCATGACCGATGAAAATGATGATCAAGGTCCAATATCAGGCGTGGAATAAGACCACACCATTCAGTCACAAGGAATCTGTCAAAGATTGTTCCTCCTTTTCTGATTCACAGATTCTAGTGACTGAGGGATCTACAGGAAGGTAACAATGATAAAAAAAATTCCAGGGTTGTCTCTACTCCCCTTCTTGAACAAGGGGACAACATTTGCTTTCCTCCAGTCTTCTGGCACTATTCCTGTAGACAATGTGATTTCTCACAGTATCCCACAGATACTCACTTGGAAACTGGACAGCTTCATTCCTTAACCCATATAATTGTCAGCTAAATGACAGTGAGTGAAACAGAATTGTTGCAAATTTCACTAAAAGTATTTTTAAAAGTTACAAAATAATTTAAATTATTTTAAATTGAAGAGTTCTATTAAGACACCACATCATCCGACGACATTTCCACCACCTCCAAACAGACCCCACCACCGGGGATATATTTCCCTCCCCACCGATTTACACTTTCCGCAAAGACCGTTCCCTTCATGACTACCTGGTCAGGTCCACGCCCCCCAACAACCCACCCTCCCATCCTGGCACCCTCCCCTGACCCGCAGGAATTACAAAACCTGTGCCCACATCTCCTCCCTCACCTCCATCCAAGGCCCCAAAGGAGCCTTCCACATCCATCAAAGTTTCACCTGCACATCCACCAATATCATTTATTGTATCCGTTGCTCCCTAGCAGAACACTTTAGAGAACATCTCCGGGACACCCGCACCAATCAACCACACAGCCCTGTGACCCAACATTTCAACTCCCCCTCCCACTCTGTTGAGTACATGCAGGTCCTAAGCCTCCTCCACCACCGCACCCTCACCACCCAACACCTGGAGGAAGAACGCCTCATCTTCTGCCTCGCAACACTTCAACCCCATGGCACAAATGTGGATTTCACCAGTTCCTCATTTCCCCTTCCCCCCACTTCACCCCAGCTCCAACCTTCCAGCTCAGCACTGCCCTCATGACCTGTCCTACCTTCCTATCTTCCTTTCCACCTATCCACTTCACCCTCCTCTCTGACCTATCACCTTCATCCCCACCCCTATTTACCCATTGTACTCTTTGCTAACTTCCACCATCCTCCTCTCTGAGAAATCACCTCCATCCCCACACCATTCACCTATTGTACTCTATGCTACTTTCTCCCCACCCCCCACCCCCCTCTCATTTATCTCTCCACTCTGCAGGCACCCTGCCTCTAATCCTGATGAAGGGCTTTTGCCCGAAACGTAGATTTTCCTGCTGCCTGACCTGCTGTGCTTTTCCAGCACCACTTTAATCTAGACTCTCATCTTTGAGCCTTGTGTGATAAATTCACGAGGATTAAATCATGAAAATATTTAATAGATATTTATCCAGAAATGTTTGGATAGCAGCAACCTATTTATCTTGTGTGATCTGTACATACTTGTGAAGATACTTTGTAAATCTTCAAAAACCAAAGGTAGTATTAGAAAACAGAATGATGTAAAAGAAATTATTTCAAGTAGTTTAGATGAAACCTGTGCTGAAAATGTGTTGCTGGAAAAGTGCAGCAGGTCAGGCAGCATCCAAGGAACAGGAGAATCGACGTTTCGGGCATAAGCCCTTCTGCCTGACCTGCTGCGCTTTTCCAGCAACACATTTTCAGCTCTGATCTCCAGCATCTGCAGTCCTCACTTTCTCCTAGATGAAACCTGTGCCAATTACATTTGCACATTCATTTGATCCCAGGATATGTTCTTTGTACTATTCATTGTAGGCAAAGTCTTTGATTTGCTATCACTGGTTGGTGCATCTATGGATCATTAATGGATTAAAACAGCAGAATCCATTAGAACAAAGATTGCAATAGCAGAATTCATTTGCAAGAAAGTAGATGTGGAATAATGAGGAAGTGATAAGAAACTTAATAGAAAGCTTTATGAAAGCATCATGAAAATGAATTGGCCAAACTTAAGTATTTACATATGTAATGCTGCTTGTCACACTCGATGGCTGAGCTTTAATTTATTTTAATAAATGAAGAATTGACTGCTTAATTTGTTGATGCAGTTAATGATGAATATTAAGCAACATGCAGAACTAAATATATAGCAGACTGTACCAGAAAACAGTAAGGAATATTCAAATCTGGAATGGGCCAAAACTCTCAGATTCACAAAAAAGTGAAGTTTGGTTCATGTGGATCTACACTTGTACGCACCTAATCAACTGCTTGAAAATTCTAATTAAATTTGTTAGATATGATCTTTGCCTGTTGAAAGACATGTTCTACCCATATCAGCTCATTTTAAGAAACTTTCAAGATAGTATTCCTCCTTATTGTAGTATTTGACCCTTTCGTCAATATCGCAACGCCAGCTTCTCCTTTGCATCCTATCAATCTCATTCCCCCCTAACCTGGCTCCCCCACCCCTTCTTACCTACAGTTTATATTTCCCAGAATACTGAATTGTGAATTCTGCCCCTTCTTCAACCATGTGTTAGAAATGATATTGTATTCTCATGTGTTAATTAAAATCTCCAAGTCATCTGACTTATTCATGACACTCCATTCATTAAAATAAATGCCATCCACCTTGCCATGTTCGCTTATGCCTTAACTATATATGGTCTTCCTTCTCCATTGACTTGTTTTGTCTTCTACCCTTCACCCCTTAGCGTAACTCCATTCTCTATCCCACCAACTATCGATAATGTATACATCTCAGAACAACTGGCATGTATTTATCCTGTAGATTTTCGAAATCTTTGTGATTGAGAAAGTTGTGTTGTTCATGTTTTTTTTTTGCATTTCTTGGGAACATATCAAGGGGATTTAGAGAGTAAAAACAAAAGTTGGGCAAAATTGTTGGATGGAATACAATGTGAAGTAATCTGAGGTTATCCACTTTGGAAGGAAACACAAAAATATGTAATACCTCTGAAATGGTGAAAAGTTTGGATGTGTTAAGCATAGATGACACTGTTCATGAGCCACTGAGACTCAATATATGGGTACAGCAAGGAAGTAAGGAGGGAAATTGTTTGTTGCCCTTTTATTATAAGAAAATTTGAGTATAAAATTAAATGTGACTTACTGCAATTGTATCCTCAGATGCTGCCTGACCTGCTGTGCTTTTCCTTTTTGACTCTGATTCTCCAGCGTCTGCAGTCCTCACTCTCTCCTCCTCCCATTCTGCAAGTGTATGGAGTTTGGTGAGGTCACACTTTGGAATATTCTGCCCAGTTTTGGTCAGATGTGTCAACATAGAAAGAGACTTTTGCAGTCCTGTGTGGATGTAAGAAATTTCACACATATATCTCAAAGAGACAAAGCAATTATTGGAGATTGATTATCATCCACTGGACCAAAGTGTCCTACCAGTACTAGCACATCATATTGTGAATGTTCAGTCAACACCTGTAAAAGCTTTTAACAAAAGACCTGTTAAGCTGAATGCTGCAAGTCATGTGACTTGGTATTTGAACAATAGGCAGTACCAAATCCCCAGTGACTACCTGGAATAAATATAAAGGTAGGTGACAGTACCTCATAGCCACGTGTTGTAATTCACATATCATCATTTAAGGATGGGCTGACACAAAAAAGATCAGGGATTTTACAGATTCTCCATCTCTATCTTTGATACTGAGCAAAAGAGTACCTCAAAACTGAATAAACTCCTATTGCATCAAAATGGCCTCCCTCATCCAAACTAGACTGGGGTGGGGGGGAAGCGGTGTAGGCCTCAAAAGTTTGAGGAATTGAGTTCCCTTTCAAACAGAAATGTTTCCACCATTTTCTGAGCAGCGTGAGAGATTACAGGTGGAACCATCCCAGCAATTAACCAACATGGACATTGGCATATCAGTTGGAAATATAGGGTGAGATTCTCGGCATTGAGAGCAAAACCTCTGATTCTCCAACCAGGCTTTGAGCAGTGAAAGAAGAATCTTGCTGGTAAATGTTAGGAAGACTGTCTTGGAAATCTAATGGAATGTTCTAATTTATGTACAAGAAAATGGAATTAAAAAGTAGGGAGGTTATACTTTACTTATACATTTGCACACCCTTGTTACCTTACCTCACCTCTTTTAGATGCATTTTCCCATTTTCTCAGCTCCCGGTTTGAAATCTGTTGAGAATATTCCTGACATGGTGGTCTGAGTAGGTTAGTGCTTACTTCTCTGAGTTTCCATCTTGGACAAATGCCACCAACAAATCAAGCCATGTTCTGTGGTCATCAATGAGCCGCACAAAACAATCTATGCAGGTGATATCAGTCATATACTCTCCATACCCTTGCGATATATGTTTGCTCCACTTACAGGATGGTTCTGCACTTGAATGCTGCATTTGAGTGCATAGCTGGATCTTTCATTGTTGTGAGGACATTTTGCATGCAGAGACTGGTATTCTATTTTTAAATTGGATGAGGGTGCATCTCCAGCTCCCCACTTGCTCACTCACTTGGAGGCACCCAGCATCTCTACCTTGTCTTGACTTACCACATTTTGCCCCCCTCAGACAAAGGTTAAAAGCTTGCAGTATTTCTGTCTCATCTTGCCAGACAAATTCAGGCAGCTTGTCATAGTTGTCAACAATCTTTGAAGGGGCAGATATTTTGTTAGAAGGCACTATGCTATGCCAATTCCATGCCAGCATCATGTGACAGCGGCTTACACAGCAAACTTACTGGATGTCCATCAACCAAATGATCATGTCTCAAAGCCTACGTAGGGTAGTTCTTATCAGTCTAAGGGGAAATGCTTTTGGATTCTGGGCTTGGATGGTTTTGTTGGCTAGTTGCAATGTCCACTGCTAAGGGATCTAAACCTCTAGAGTCCCTTAATGTGTCACTGTCACCCCAGTTGGTCCATTTTAACAAACGGGGGGATTTGAGGTAAGACAGTCAGAGAGCGGCATATAGATTAGTCAAGAGTCTTGTCAGTCATTAGTTAGGGCTGTCCCTCCAAGTCAGTCGGAGGTGGGAGGAATGTGGGCCAGTGGGGTGGGTGGGGTTGGGTGCAAGAGGTGGATGGGGGGAATGGTCAATCCTGGGCAATCAGTTCAAGAAAAGTGAAAGAGTATTAGCAGAGGCTACTGCTATGATTAGGAAATTGGGGATTGGGGGTAGCAGACTTGGATTCAGAGGGACAATAATTATGAAAGTGGAAAACTCCACATTTGGTGGCAAAGTGCAATAATGGTGCATTTGAGGATTGTGTTACTATGGGGGTGGGGTCTTATCAACAGTCACAACCCATCCTGACTTCAACTGGGGCCAATGCAACCCAGTGGTAACCACGCCTATGCTACATGGCCAATGAAGGAAGAGTAGAACTTTCTTTGACATGTTTCTAAGATAGGATGATGCCAAGGACAAGTAACCTGTGTTTATCAGCCTTTATACTCAAATATATTTATGAATGTGCAGTTACATTTACAATTAACAAGTGTCAGTCATGCCATCTATGTGCTCTGAAAAGTATTTCTTTAGTATGTTCATGTTGAAAGTAGGGCCTGACTGTCAGCATTTGACCAGGTGGGTAGCTTGGCTTTAAAAGTGGTGCTGGTGCCAGCAATTCTCAGGGGGGGGGGGGGAGGGGAGGGGTGGTGTCCAGTATTGGGGAGTACTTCCTCATCTGGACAGAGGGAAAATAGAACGAGCAGTGCACCACAGGAGTGAAACCCTCCATCAAATTTGCCAAACTTATCGCTTGGCAAATTTCTGGTAAAATTCTGCACTATTTAGCAACTGTTCCAGCAGTTAATTCCTTACTTCAAACAGAAACAATTTCCAATCAACAACGACAAAAAGAAGATAACAATAAAGGCCAATACAGTACATAAGTTGATATCAAAGGAGTACCTAACACAATACATACTCTGGTATTAATGCAGTGTTTAAGGAACAAAAAGTTTTGTTCTCAAGAAGAATGAAAACTAACCTTCAGATGAAGTTGGGAAAGGGGTCAATAGTAATCCTAACATCAAAAGCAGTTGTCACATCTCCATTGTCCAGATGGATTCATAGATCATAGAATTCTGACATTGTGGAAACAGGCCCTTCGGCCCAACAAGTCCATACTGAACCTCTGAAGAGTAAACCACCCAGATCCATGTTCCTACCTTATATTTACCCCTGACTAATGCACCTAACCTACACATCCCTGAACACTATGGCCAATTCACCAAAGCTGCACATCTTTGGACTCTGGGAGCATGCGGAGGAAGCCCTAACAGATGGGGACAATGTGTAAACTCCACACAGACAGTCGCTCGAGACTGGAATCAAACCCGGGTCCCTGGCACTGTGAAGTAGTAGTTCTAACCACTGAGCCACTGTGCCGCTCCATTGTGCATTTTTGGGACAATGTAAACTATCATCCCGTACAAATGGAGTATACCAATAAGAGCTCAGAGGCAAAAGGCAATCCTCATCAGATGGTAAGTGTCCCGAAATAGATTGTTGGAAGATCCTGAGAAGTGTTCCGTAACAATGCATTTAGAGACAGTATACTACCTTCATAACTTTAATGAGATCAACACAGTTGGTGCCAACAGCCTGCTTGTTATCTGGTATCGGTGAACCATTCTCCAATCTCATGGGTTGCATACTCTTTTTGTCTAATTAACTAAAATATCTCAACTGGAGAAACATCCAGACAATCTATACACATTATCTAATATTTCCTTACGAATGATCAACTACGGTCTGAAATCCCAATATCTAACAAGTGTTAAACCATAAAACAGGATGTGGAATTAATATGAATATAAAGTCTTATTTGGTACAATCCTCGTCTTGTGTAAAAATCAATGGTGAGGCATTATAAGTCAGAGACTGAATCAATTACATTCTGTATCCAAATTTTGTACAGTGTGTGTAATTCAGTGAAAGTGTGTGAGAATAATCTTTAATTTCAAATTCATGTAAGAATACTGCTGAATTATTTAACTGGAACATGCACACAAAAGGTAAAACAAGGCACAATTGCATACAAAACAGCATGATTACAGGCAACAAGAGAGCATATACATTCTGTTCAGGACCAGAACTTTGAAGAAAATTAATATAAAGAACTGTGAATGTTCTACAGCCTATATATTCTATAACCCATTAAAGACTGTGACAAGGCTGACAACAGTACATTATAACGAGAGATGACTTTATTCAGAACTGTGCAATCAGTTGTCGATCTATGCGTTCCATCTGGTTTCAAGGCAGGCCATAGGTGAGTTAGTCATGGAAGTTCTCCCTTGTAAGTACATATCTCACCACTTGTTGTTAAACTATTTCCTTGATTGCTGTCTTTACTTCTAGTTTTGATCGTGTCCTGATATTGTTTTGGTAAGTGACCGAAGTGTTCTTTGCTGAGAATCTCCATTGGTTCTATTTCTGTTTTAGTACAATCCTGTTTATGTGCTATCACAGCAGAGAATTGGGCATAGATCAGATCATATTTTCCATCCACTGATCTGTCCTGGTGATGAATTTGGTTGCCTGTATAAGAATAAGCTCATGGTTCCATTAATTTTCATTTTTCTTCCATTGTAATTGGACTGTAATTGTTTCCTTGAGGGGTTCTACTAGTGCCCTACCTTGTTTAAGATATTGATCCTTAAAGTTGTTGCCTTGTTGTTTGGGCAAACCCAGAAATGGGCATTATGTTCCCTGTTTAGAGGGTCTATGAGAAAGGTCAAAAAGGATTATATCGGCAAAAGTGAGTACTGCAGATACTGGAGATCAGAGTCAACAGCATGGTGCTGGAAAAGCGAAAGCAGGTCAGGCAGCATTCAAGGAGCAGGAAAAAGCCCTTCCTCAGGAATGAGCAGGACTATATGTATTAATATTGTTATATGTAGCATTATTAGGTTGTATGTGGTTGGTATATGCAGAACAAATTGTCCCAAAAATCACAATGTCAGATTGCAAATGCTTTGAAATTGTGAAACAATGTAATGGAAAACAGGATTTTAGCTCTATAAATGTGAGCTACGCACTTTATTGAGTTAAGTAAGGGTCATAGACTGGAGAGGTAAAACAGGAGAGTCTGTTTCCTTCAGAAAATAAGGTTAATTGAGGAGGTCTGTTCCCCATAGAGGTATGACAATAGGCAGAGTGGAATCTTCAGACACAATGGAACATGAGCCAAAGTGTCACTTACAGAATTTTTTCAGGAGAAAGAGCAAGATAGTTTTAGGCAATTTAACCAGGGAGCCTGAGATTGCTTGGATGTGGCTAGACATAAGGAATAATGGGGGAAACAGGCAAGAGGGAAAAAAGAACAGAGAATAATAACCTTACGTCATTCTTGTCTTTACAGTTAAAAATCACACAACTCAAGATTATAGTCCAACCAGTTTATTTGGAACTACTAGCTTTCGGATTGCTGCTCCTTTAGCAAATGAAAGAGCAGCGCTCCGAAAGCTAGTGCTTCCAAATAAACCTGTTGGACTATAACCTGGTGTTGTGTAATTTTTAACTTTGTCCACCTCAGTCCAACACCGGCACTTCCACTTTTATGTATTTGTAGGTACAATCGGAAAAACATCTGAGCCAGCTAAACTAACCCAGGAAAAACAAAACGTGCTTAAAATACAAGTCATGATTCGGAGATGCCGGTGTTGGACTGGGGTGTACAAAGTTAAAAATCACACAACACCAGGTTATAGTCCAACAGGTTTAATTGGAAGCACACTAGCTTTCGGAGCGATGCTCCTTCATCAGGTGATAGTGGAGGGCTCGATCGTAACACAGAATTTATAGCAAAAATTTGCAGTGTGATGTAACTGAAATTATACATTGAAGAATTGATTGTCTGTTAAGCCTTTCATCTGTTAGAATACAGTGATAGTTTCACTTCTTTCTTGCGTAAATCACAAAACCCTTTTTTTTAAAGTTGCATTCTCGGGTTAGCTGTTAACAATGGTGATAGCTAGACAATGTGTTGAAGGTGTTAGCCCCCCTGTGTTCTCTGTCTATGACCTGATGTTTAGATTGATTCCAATCTAAAAAGTGAAATAACAGAGTTTTACATAAATTCATGCAGTTTTTGAGCTCAGAGTTCGACATGAATCTATGTGGTTTTTGAGCAAAGTGCAATGTAACTTTGTACCAAAAAAATTCACCACACACAATATATATGTGTGCATGTGGGTCTTTGTCTGTCTGTGTGTGTGTCTGTCTGGGGTGGGGGTTGTGAGTGTGAGAAAGTGTGTGTGTGTGAGTAGTGAGTGCAGAGTGTCTTAAGTCTGTGAGGGGGTGCATGTGTGGGAGTCTGTGTGTCTATAAGGATGTGTGTGGGTGTCTGTGTGCGCATCTGTGTGTATCTGTGTCCGTGTACATGTGAGAGTGTGTGTGTGTGTAGGAATATCTGTGTGTGTGTGTGTGTAGTGCAATAGTGATCACCTGTAATGTGACATGAACCCAAGGTCCCGGTTGAGGCCCTCCCTATGGGTACCAAACTTAGCTATCAGCCTCTGCTCAGCCACTTTCCTCTGCTGCCTGTCCCGAAGTCCACCTTGGAGGATGGTCACCTGAAGGTCCGAGGCTGAATGTCCTGGACCACTGAAGTGTTCCCCAACTGGGAGGGAACCCTCCTGTTGTGCGGTGCCCATTCATCCGTTGTCGTAGCCTTTGCTCAGTTTCCCCAATGTACCATGCCTCTGGGCATCCCTGCCTGCAACGTATAAGATAGACAATGTTGGCTGAGTCGCATGAGTACCTGCCATGTACACAGTGGGAGGTGTTCCCACGCGTAATAGTGGTATCTATGTCCACAATCTGACACGTTTTGCAGCATCCACCGTGACAGGGTTGTATGGAGTTGTCCTGAGAGCTGGGCAGTTTGCTATGAACAATGATCTGTTTGAGGTTTGGCGGTTGTTTAAAGGCAAGTAGTGGAGGTGTGGGGAAGGTCTTGGTGAGATGCTCATCTCCATTGATAATGTGTTGCAGGTCACGAAGAACATGGCGTAAGTTTTCAGCCCCTGGGAAGTACTGAACAACGAAGGGTACTTCATCCCACCATCAAACTCACCATGGACTACTCTCGACTGTCTGTCTCATTCTTGGACACGTGCGTCTCCATCAAGGACGGACACCTCAGCACCACACTCTACCGCAAACCCACAGACATCCTCACAATGCTACACTTCTCCAGCTTCCACCCAAAACATATTAAAACAGCCATTCCCTATGGACAAGCCCTACGTATACACCGGATCTGCTCAGATGAGGAGGAACGTGACGGACACCTGGAAGTACTCAAGGATGCCCTCACAAGAACGGGGTACAATGTTCAACTCATCGACCGCCAGTTCCGACGTGCCACAGCAAGGAACCGGAATGACCTCCTCAGGAGACAGACACGGGCTGAAATTGACAGGGTACCCTTCGTTGTTCAGTACTTCCCAGGGGCTGAAAAATTACGCCATGTTCTTCATGACCTGCAACACATTATCAATGGAAATGAGCACCTCACCAAGACCTTCCCCACACCTCCACTACTTGCCTTTAAACAACCGCCAAACCTCAAACAGATCATTGTTCGTAGCAAACTGCCCGGCTCTCAGGACAACTCCATACAACCCTGTCACGGTGGACGCTGCAAAACGTGTCAGATTGTGGACATAGATACCACTATTACGCGTGGGAACACCTCCCACCGTGTATATGGCAGGTACTCATGCGACTCAGCCAACATTGTCTACCTTATACGTTGCAGGCAAGGATGCCCAGAGGCATGGTACATTGGGGAAACTGAGCAAAGGCTACGACAACGGATGAATGGGCACCGCACAACAATCAACAGACAGGAGGGTTCCCTCCCAGTTGCGGAACACTTCAGTGGTCCAGGACATTCAGCCTCGGACCTTCAGGTGACCATCCTCCAAGGTGGACTTCGGGACAGGCAGCAGAGGAAAGTGGCTGAGCAGAGGCTGATAGCTAAGTTTGGTACCCATAGGAAGGGCCTCAACCGGGACCTTGGGTTCATGTCACATTACAGGTGATCACCATTGCACTACACACACACACACAGATATTCCTACACACACACACACTCTCACATGTACACGGACACAGACACACACAGACGCGCACACAGACATCCACACACACCCTTATAGACACACAGACTCCCACACATGCACCCCCTCACAGACTTAAGACACTCTGCACGCACTACACACACACACACACACTTTCTCACACACACACACACACACACACACACACACATTCTCACACTCACAACCCCCACCCCAGACAGACACACACACAGACAGACAAAGACCCACATGCACACATATATATTGTGTGTGGTGAATTTTTTTGGTACAAAGTTACATTGCACTTTGCTCAAAAACCACATAGATTCATGTCGAATTCTGAGCTCAAAAACTGCATGACTTGATGTAAAACTCTGTTATTTCACTTTTTAGTTTGGAATCAATCTAAACATCAGGTCATAGACAGAGAACACAGGGGGGCTAACACCTTCAACACATTGTCTAGCTATCACCATTGTTAACAGCTAACCTGAGAATGCAACTTTAAAAAAAAGGGTTTTGTGATTTACACAAGAAAGAAGTGAAACTATCACTGTATTCTAACAGATGAAAGGCTTAACAGACAATCAATTCTTCAATGTATAATTTCAATTACATCACACTGCAAATTTTTGCTATAAATTCTGTGTTACGATCGAGCCCTCCACAATCACCTGATGAAGGATCGTCGCTCCGAAAGCTAGTGTGCTTCCAATTAAACCTGTTGGACTATAACCTGGTGTTGTGTGATTTTTCACTTAAAATACAAGATATACTTGAGATTAGACCCAACCACTCCCAGTGAATATTGACTGGGACCTCTAAAAGGTGATTGTGCCCTTAGAACAAGTCAGACTTGGGTGAATTAAACTCTGAGAATTGAATGTTTGAGGCCTTTAGTTATGAACATCAGCACGGTTACAACATGGCTCCATTCCAGTGTGAACTCCAGAGCCAACTTATCTGACCCTTTATGATGATAAAACATATCCCATAGAGAAAAGACAGCCTCAGCCAACCAATTCAGACAATCCTAGTCAACATTGGACTGCAAGTGCAACTTCACATACACCTTTCACTCCAGGTGAAAAGCAAGTGTTATTTAAAAACAAAGGCATCCTCTGGTTCAAGTACAGCAAATGCATATAATTTAAGTGTGGGAAGCAGCCCATCAACACAACATGTTATCTAATTACTGGGGTTACCAGGGCTATTCCAGACTTGAGTTGAACAGGTTACACCCCAAATCCCTGGATCAGTAACTGTTTAGAGCCCCACTGGAAATATATAACAATAATGCAAGATTCGCAAATTAGATATTTTTCTGGCAGTAGGGCAGCACGGTGGCACAGTGGTTAGCACTGCTGCCTCACAGTGCCAGAGACCCGGGTTCAATTCCTGCCTCAGGTAAGTGTCTGTGTGGAGTTTGAACATTCTCCCCGTGCCTGTGTGGTATTCCTCCGGGCGCTCCGGTTTCCTCCCTCTGTCCAAAAATGTGCAGGTTAGGTGAATTGGCCATGCTAAAGTGTCCGTAGTATTAGGTGAAGGGGTAAGTGTAGGGGAATGGGTCTGGGTGGGTTGCTCTTCGGAGGGTCGATATGGACTTGTTGGGCCGAAGGGCCTGTTTCCACACTGTAAGTAATCTAATCTAATCTGAAAAGCCATTAACATGAGGTGGATTAATTTGGTCCCATTTGTTTGAGAGCCAGGATAAGAGGGACAATATTGTTAATATGGATGTTGTTAATTGGCTTAGTTGTAGCAATATTGTTTATTTGTGGATATCAGATAACCACCTTGTGCCCACCCATCATGTTTTGATGACCTTGAGATAATGTTGCACTACATTACATGATTTCCTCTTTCAATAACCTGCCATACATCTGTAAGAATTTTGATGTCATAGCTTCAGCTAGTCTCTCAGAAAAAGGCTTCAATGCAATTCAAACTTACCCCATATGGTGGTGTTTTCTGATGAATAGGGTACAGTTTATATGAGGATTGGAATGTGACAATAACCATTACAGATCTTCAACTTCTTTGCTGTGGGAGACATCCCTTACCAGTTGTGTATTCAGCCCATGATAGAATGGTACTTTAAATATTGACATGCCATAGAAAGAGTGGGTCAGGAAGCAGTAACTGAGGTCTGAGGTCCTACTAAAAGTTTAGCCAAAGGGCTATCAGGTGATCAGAGGGAGAAGGGTTCAGGTGGATGCAGCCAAAGGCATGGTAACTAGGCCAAAGTGACAAGAATACAGGATTACTGTGGGAAGTAGAGAAAATGGCAGCCAGGTACTAATGATACCTCAAGGTAATGGTGAAAACAAATAAGGAAAATACTCTGGTATCTACTATGCTAAAACAATCCCAGACAAAGAGGAAGAGAGAATCTATGACCTATGCTTTTTTTTTAAGTTGCACAATAAAAGGTTCCAGATTTATTGTGATGTTAATCAAGCTGCAACTTGGTCTTCTAAATTCCAGCAGATATAAGCACAGACTTTCCAACCTATGCTTGTCCATTTCAGCTATTCGTCTGTGAACTAATTTCAATGCGTTAACGTTCTTCCCTAAGTAATGAGACTCAAATTGTACACAGTCCTCCACTGTGGGTCTTGCTGATGCCTTGTAAAAGTAAAACCACTATTATCCTACTGGACCATAGGGCTGCTCCCTCATTAAAGAGAGGAGTGGTGAGGGGAAAGGTTGAGAATGCGAGTCCTTCACGATAACCTCAGCTGATGTGGAAAGTAAACCCGTGCTGTTGGCATTACTCAGCATTGTAAACCAGCCATCCAGCCAACTGAACTGACCAACCCCACATAACTTGTATAAGTAAAGCATAACTTCCAAACTTTTGTATTTAATCCACTTCTCAAAATATTAAAACATTCTATTGGTTATCCTCATTACTTACTGTATCTGCACTCTAACTCTCTGCAACTTATGCACTCGGACACCCTAATCTCTCTGCCTGCTAGAGTTCTGCAATTTCTCACTATTGAGATAATAAGCTTTCTTAATATTTCTACCACAATGGGCAATTCTGCAGTTTCACAAATTATACTCCATTTGCCAGTCCACTTAACTTAATCCACTTAAATTATATCCTTATGAAGTCTATTTATCTAATCTCCACAATTTACTTTCCTGTGCACTTTTGCATCATTAGCATATTTAACAACTATACCTTTAGTGTACTCAAAGTTATTTATATAAATTGTAAAATTTTGAGACCCCATCATTGAATCCTCTAGCATACTGCTTGTTACATCCTCACAATTCAAAAATGATATTTAATGCTCACTCTCTGTTGCCTGTGACCAAGCTAATGTTTTATCCATAGCAATATGTTACTCCTAACATCATGAGCTTTTCTGCAATAACCTTTGATGTAGCAATTCGTTCTGGACATCTAGATACAGTACATCCTTTATTCCCCCTTTATGCACAGCACATGACACTTTCTTAAAAAGATCGAATCTTGTCATGGTAAATTGTGGAATTTGAATTCAATATAAAAACCAGGAATTAGGAGTCAAATGGTGGCCATGAAAAGCCATTGTTGATTGTTAGAAAAAACTATTTGGTTAACTAATGTCCTTCAGGGAAGGAAACTGTCACCCTTACCTGGTCTGGCCCACATGTGACCCCAGAACCACAGCAACATGGTTAATTCTTAACTGCCCTCTGGACAATTAGGGATGGGTAATAAATGTTGGCCTGGCAAATGATGCCCCCCCCCCCAAGTAAATTTTAAAAAATTCCCATAATTGAATAAATAGGATTATGTGAATTTCTTATCTCTGGGAACTGTTGCAGTCAGCCATTAAATGCAGGAGATTAATCTTGAATCTATTATGTCCTCAAATTGATTAGCATTTGGTTCTTCTTACTTCTCATCCATCCTGTTGCTCTGTCTCCGTCAACTCTTCTTCCCCTGTTATGCATATCATTTCCCAGTGACTGGGATTTACACAAGTTCTGAAGTTTGATTCATATTGTCCCTAGCTGTAAACTCAAATGGTCATCCAAATATTTTGCCTATCTTTTTCTCTGTCTGGTCTTTTTTTCTCTGCATCAGCACAGCTGCTTTTCTCTTGACTTATAGAGTTATATAGTCATAGAGTCATAGAGATGTACAGCACAGAAACAAACTCTTCAATCAAACTTGTTCATGCCGACCAGATATCCTAACTTAATCTAGTCCCATTTGCCAGCACTTGGCCCATATCCTCTAAATCCTTCCTATCTATATACGCATCCAGATGCCTTTTAAATGTTGCCAGCCTCCATCACTTCATCTGGCAGCTCATTCCACACGCACCATCCTCTGCGTGAAAAAGTTGCCTCTTAGATGCCTTTTATATATTTCCCCTCTCACCCTAAACCTATGCCCTCTAGTTCTGGACTCCCCCACCACACAGAAAAGACTTTGCCTATTTACCCTATCCATGTCCCTCATGATTTTATAAACCACTATGAGGTCACCCTTCAGCCACGCCAAGGAAAACAGTCCTAGCCTATTCAACCTCTCCCTATAGCTCAAATCCTCCAACCGTGTCAACATGCTTGTAAATCTTTTCTGAACCCTTTCAAGTTTCACAACACCCTTCTGATAGGAAGGAGACCAGAATTGTAGGCAATATTCCAAAAGTGGCCTAACCAACATCCTGTACAGCCGCAACATGACCTCCCAACTCCGATACTAAGGCTCTGACCAATAAAGGAAAGAATACCAAATGCCTTCTTCATTATCCTATCTACCTGCAATTCTACTTTCAAGGAACTGTGAACCTGCACTCCAAGGTCTCTTTGTTCAGCAACACTCCCAAGAACTTATCATAAAATGTATGAGTCCTGCTCTGATTTTCTTTCCCAAAATGTAACACCTCTCATTTATCTAAATTAAACCCCATCTGCCACTCCTCAACCCATTAGCCCATCTGATCAAACTCCCGTTGTAATCTGAGGTAACCTTCTTTGCTGTCCACTACACTGAAAGTGAGCTGATTGGATGTCAGCATTTTCATCTGTCTATACTTTCATCACATGCTCCGGCTGTATCAATAGTTTGTGATGTTATGAGTCCATCCTTTCCAATCAAATCCATCTGTTCTTGAAGGTGGCAGAGCCCAACCTGCATAAACACAGCAGCTTTTCACCTGTGGAAGAAAGTAAGGACTGCAGATGCTGAAGATCAGAGTCGAGAGTGTGGTGCTTGAAAAGTACAGCAGGTCAGGCAGCATCCTCGAAGCAGGAGAATCAAATTTCTGGCATTAGTCTGATTTCGGGCATTTTCCTGATGAAGGACATTAGCTTGAAAAGTCGATTCTCCTTTTCCTCGGATGCTGCTTGGCCTGTTGTGCTTTTCCACCTTTTCACCTGTGTCCTTCAACGTACTTTATTGGATTGTATTTTCCACTCGTTAGGAAATTGTCAGCAGGTTAACCTCCTGCCTCAGGCCTTAAAATTTATATTAATAGGTCTGATAATTTTAATTTGACTGAATTTTCCAGAACAATTATTTGGATTTCACCTGTTGTTTTCGCTTAGTCTTCAGCAATAAAATAAATTTAATCTTTCTTGCCTGTCAAAAGGTAACCTTTTTGTCTTTTCTCTTGTCCTTTAGAAAGCTGTTGAATGTCAGACTGCAGTTTTGTTTCAACTTCTCAAATCGAATGCTTCGTCAACCTTACAATTCATCATGGCTTGAAGTTGCATGTATATTACTAGGATGGCCATTCTGTTTTTGTGCAATTCTCCCAGTTTTTGTCTCTCTGGCACTAATTTGGATTGCTTCTGTAATCTAATTCTACGTTATAATTGTTTAAAATATTTGAGGTCAGGTTGCTGTTCTTATGTTTTGTCTTCTGTTTTGCAAAGTTAGAGATAATCATACTTAGACTCAAAGCTCTGAATCTGGGAAGCACAGTGGCTAACACTGTTGTCTCACAGTATCAGGGACCTCAGTTCAATTCTATCTTTGGACAACTGTGCATGTGGAATTGGCACATTTTCCCTGCTTCTGAGTGTATTTCCTCTGGGTGCTGTGGTTTCCTCCAAAGGTGTGCGGTTTAGCTGGATTGGCCATGGGAAATGTCTGGGTGGAATGCTCTTTGGAGGGTTGGTATGGACTCGATGGGCCAAATGGCCTGCTTCCACACTGTAGGCATGCTATAACACATAATGCAGTGCAGTAGTGAACGTCACACACCAGTAAAGCAATTCACATGTGAGGCATGAGTAACATAATATGTACAATATTTGGTTGTGGAGCACTTTTTTGTTATGAGGATTGGTCATTCCAGTTTTACTTCCTGTGTCTACTAACACCATTTGTCTTGAAGTTTTCTTCATAACGTTGCAAAATATCTTCTTGAATTGTTGTTTTACCTGTTCAAAACAGAAGTGGGCCAGAAGCAAATTTATATGCATTACTAATTAGGTTTATAAATGTGAATTGGTGAAGTGGTAACAACTAAATTTTGAATAATTAAATACAACTGTTGACTGATTTTATAAGGTAGTCAACATTTATTTACCTAAATTGCATGATAATATAAAACAACTGAAAAAATAGATGCCTGAAAGACATAAGATGTTTCGAAGCAGTATGCAAAAGTCTTCCCTATATTATTTCATCTTGAACATTCAACCTGAAGAAACCAATTTCTAAAAGGCTTCCTTTCACCTGAGCAGTAACAGAGACAAAGGCAAGAAATGAAATTGATATTTAATCATTTATGTGACTCATAACTGGCCTCATTGAACTCATTGATAAAGAGTAAATGCAAGAAATAAGAATCTGCATCATGCATTTCGTCAAGCACAGAGATACAACTGGCTGAGACAGAAACAAACTACAACCATCACAATAAATATCTAAACATACAGACTTCATGAGAATTGGAATTAACAGTTCAACTTAATTTAGACATGAATCTATGCTGACTGACCATGTTGCATATTGCAACGACATTTGAATCCTACTAATTCTCTGTAGCAAAATCTTTTGATGTTGATGCACTTAAATATTCATTTACTATGTTTTGACCAAAAAAGGCACTGCATATTTGAAAAAAAAAGCACTGAACTGAAAAGTACCTCTTAATTCATAAGGCGTGATTAAAAACAATACAAGCAATCCATTTACAATGACATTGTGTGGATTTAATATTTCAGGAAGACCATAACAATGCAAATTGAATCACATAAATTGCAGGAAATCTTGGATATGTAGTTCTATGTGTCACTTAGGAAACTGAACATATGCAAAGATGTCCACTAGGTATAACATACAACTCTAAAATGGAAATAGAAAAATATCTGAGTTGTGATAGGGTCAAGAGTAGGATGACTGTATCTTTACAACTGCTGATCTGATATTATTTATTGCACACAACTAAATTATAATTTCAAAACTGAACTTATGTTTTATTAAGATGTCAGCAGTCTGAGAAAAATCATAACTTCTAGACTAATCATGATATAAAAATAAATTCAAGTCAAGCACTCTCTGTCAAGACAATACTTCATGGTATTCCTGAATGCAAAAATTAGAAAATGTTTAATTCTTTATTACTGTGAACTCTCACCTTGATACATGCTTACACAAAAATTAACAAATGTTATCAATCAACATAAAACTCTCTTATCTGTCAGCTATTACATGATCTAAGATGCAACAGGGAGCAGATAATGATTCCTGCGACATTTGGAAAGAGACAAGCAATTAAAATGAATTAATATGAAAGCTTAATGTTGTGTACTTTGCCCTGCAGGAACATCCATAATGCTGTATCATGAGCCAAACTTTGGAACACAAAGGAAGCTGCAAGGGTTTCTTTAAAATTATAAATGAAAATTTGCTCCACTGAATATCCCTAGTTACTTTTATTGTAGGTAATTTTCTTACTTAGCCTTAATCAATTAACTGCCATGGTTGAGAGTGTAGTGCTGGAAAAGCACAGGTCAGGCAGCATCCGAGGAGCAAGAGAATCGATGTTCCGAGTATAAGCCCTTTATCAGGAATCCTTTCAAAAAGTATTGAAGTATCAGAACTTTCTTGTTATCACATAAAATTAGACATCTTATCAGGGTGACATCAAAGGAAGTTGGCCTTGGGGGTCTTGGAAAGGTTTTTGTTGGTCTTTCAACACCACTGAGAGTCAAACAACACATTAAAAACCAAGCATTGGACAACTGCTCACTGAATCAATCTGAAACAAGTCCTGTTGAAGACTATTGGAAAGTGATGTTCTATACCTCACTTCGACCTGCCCTCTCAACCACCAGTTCAACACATGTTGATTTTAACGGGATAAGAGACAGTGATTTTTCGATTTGGTAGATAGAGGGTCATCCAGTCAATACTCCAACATATATGGTTCTGATAATTCACAGGTGGCTAAGATACTTCTAACTGCAAACTGTTTTATTTTATTGTTTGACTGTCTGTGTGTTGGATACATATCCAGGCAAAAGAGAAGTAAAAGGTTTGTTGATGGTTTACTGAATATTTGACTGTGGTCTTATTATTCTCCTAACTTTTGGGTAAGAATTCTTCAACTTGTTATGAACCAGAAAACGCAGCACAATCACAAGACAGCTCTGATGAAGAGTTATCTGGATTCGAAAGGTTTAGCTTGCTCTCTCTTCATAGATGCTGCCTGACCTGCTGGGATTTCCAGTTTTCTTCATTTTCAGGACAGTGCAATAATTTGTTCCTACAGCTTTAAACAGTTCCTGGTTCACTGACTTGCAGAACTTTGTTTAAATATGATGCAAGTCTCCCTGAGAAAAATGGACTAATTAAACTCCAACAGCATCAGTTATGCTGACATTAACTGACTTTAGGATATTTTAGACTGTCTCTAAATATTTTAACAAAACCAAGATCAGCATAATACAAGATTAAAAGCTGGAAATGAGAATGAACTGATCAGTATGATGACTGAGTTATGCAAATAAATGGCTCTAAGTTTCAATATATGTCTTGGAGCTTTATGTTGGAGGAGAAAGTGAGGACTGCAGATGCTGGAGATCAAAGCTGAAAATGTGTTGCTGGAAAAGTGCAGCAGCAGGTCATGCAGCATCCAAGGAACAGGAGAATCGACATTTCGGGCATAAGCCCTTCTTCAGTTAACAATCAGGTACAAGTTTCAGTTTTGTGATAGAATTTACAACAAATCTATGAAAAGACTTAGACTATTTCCTTTGCGATCCAAAGCAGTTCTGTCTTGGTACAATATTTGTATTTGTGGGACATTCTTTCCAGCCTGGGTTTGGTGGTTAACACTTTGACAGCACTTACAGGCCCAACTATGATGAAGCTTCTGCTGGTCAATGTTCCAGCTTCTATTGCAGCACCAGCTGAAGATGCCCAAGGTCTGTTTGCCGGAGTGGAAGCTCAGCCTGAAATCTTCAGATGTCTATATGTTGTCATGAAGTCCAGCTTTCTGTCATACAGGCTGAGACCTCTCCTACAAAAGCTTTGAATGTTACATCTCAAAGAGTATGCTGAGTCACACACCAGTCCAGAGATCCCCATTTCAACAAATTGTTAGGATTGCTGAGATGTTGCTCCTGGGAGTGGCAATAGCTCCATGGCACAAGAGCCTGTTGTTCTGTCCTAGGAAGACAACAACCATCTTTCCACTGCTATCAATAACAATCACCAGTTATCTTCCTTTGCCTTTCAGCCACTCACAGAAAAGGTGATGCAATCTGAGCCCAGATCCTCAAGAGCTGGAGCTGCTCATGGTTAACCTACAATGTCAAAGTTATGGAGGACATAACAGTGTACCACAAGCTTGAAGACATGGTATGGTGAGTAGTGGAGGACTCTCATGAGAACTCCAAGAACAGGCTCCTTTTTCACGACACTGATGCCTTGCTTCGAGATATACTAGTGACTACATAGCCTTTAGTCAAAGTGTACTGTCAATGCAAAGTTAAGTAGCTGAGGGTATTTTGAATCAGTTGTATAAACAGCTATTTCAAGACTTTTTTTATGTTTGAGCAGTGCCGTTTGGGTAGATATGGCTGACTAGTGTAGGCTGAATGCACCAGGTTAGCATTCATTCAACTAGAGAATGGTTTAGTCATGGTCAGACAGCAGCTGTAACTTGCTGGTGAGGTAGACTTTACGGCTTCAGAATAACTATTCATTAATGTCTGGGGCCCACCAATCTATATATGTACCTTGGATGACTCCCTGCACTATAAGGAATCTTTATATCCTGCAAAACCATCTGCTATCTCCTTCTACCTCTCAGAAGACAATGAAACCACCTCTCCTTACTTGCAATGCTTCTGTTATTTCAGTGATACAACTATGGATGGTGAGCTGTGAAACAGCACCAATATCATTTGCTCATGTCTGGAAGAAATACAGCCATGGTATTTAGGGCAGAGGTCATCTTGATAGCTACTAACTGTACCGCTCTCTTCCTTCCCATTCAGGTTTTTAGGAGATGGTACAATTCGCCAGTATCTCCTGTGTGGAAGGGAGGTACCTCAAACACTGACAGAGCCAGAGATAAGAACTCCTTGAAGGCTAGATAGCTGTAGGCATCTACAACTCACTGGAGCATTAATTCCCATCTCTGCTGTCTCTGCACAATTTCCAAGTCTTGCTGCAGTTGAAGAGGGTCTGTAACTATAGCAACCATTATCTGAAACAGGCTTTCATCTGACAAGCCATCCAATTTGTTTCAAAATCCAGTTTCATGGATTTGGAAATCCAAGAAGTCTCCAAAATTCTTGAACTCTTCCAACGTCAGTCAACATTGTACCTCCAATAACTGCATCTCACTAACTGCACCAGTAAAAGAAGTTCAAAATCACATTACCTGAAGATAGTACAGCTAACCTTTAGTTAGTGCTATCAAAGTGCTTGAAGTTGAGTGGGCAGAGAGGGGAGGAGATGTTGCTTGTGTAAAACAATTCAATGCCTGCTCAATTGGGATCATTTTGGGAGAGTATTAACTTGACCTGCAAAGTCCATTATCGATTTAATGCCAAGCATTCATTAGAGGCTATTGGCATTACGACACACTCTGTATGCATCTGGTGCATATATAGCATGCTAACAACAGTGGCATTATGGAGCTGAATTTCCTGACCCCAGTATTTAGTCAAGCGAATCTTAAAGGTAAGAAAATTCACTCATTTTAAAAGGGAAAGTGACCAGTCATTTCAAAGTGGCTTAACCTTGCAAATCTATTTGATGTCTTTAATGCTCATTTAATCTTTCCTGCTTGGTTGTTCTGCTCTTCTGCCCTAATTATCTTTAGATTCATATTCTCATTTCAGTCAACTTTCTACTGCTT
Source organism: Chiloscyllium plagiosum (assembly GCF_037043375.1). NCBI lineage: Eukaryota > Metazoa > Chordata > Chondrichthyes > Orectolobiformes > Hemiscylliidae > Chiloscyllium > Chiloscyllium plagiosum. The sequence goes on from NW_028270140.1 coordinate 22,687,551, forward strand.
TACATTCATCAAACTAAATTGAAAAGAAGACTGTCTTATCTGCAATTTAATTGATAATTAGTATGTGGGAGTTTAAACATAATTCAGATTGATAAAGGACTTAGACAAGCCAAATCTTTTCTTTACCTTTTCAATTATGTACTGTGGGCGGAATGAAACACTTGACTTGAAGTTCGATATTATAATAGGAAGAAGGTAAATTCAGTGCATGTCATATATATATGCAAAATATATGCAGAGAGTTCAAGCAAATGTTGACAGGGAAGGATGAAATAATGATTCCAAAATGAAAGCAAAGAACATAACGAGAATGGTACCTGGTAAACAGCACTTTAACAACAAGCAAGTAAAGAAGAATAAAGAATGGAACTGATTTAATTCTGTGAATGTGATTGGAGCACAACTTATTTTTGAAAAGGATAAGTGAGCCAATGTTCAATATTTGTTTTTAGCAATCTAAAGTACAGCAAATGTGAAGAGCAGTTTCATCAATATTTCTACTACTTTTCATTAAAGCTGATTGCTAAGAGGAAAATCAGAAAAGTAATAATTTATATTGGAAATGAAATAATGGTGCATTCAGTTAATATGTGAAGCAGATCAGACTGTACCACCATTAATAGATCTAGAAAAAGAGTTGGCCCAATTGGAGTGCAAGTGGCTGTCTTACTGAAAAAGCAATTTGCCAAGAGAAAATGTTCTTCTATTTGATGTGGAATACATCAACGACAACAACATTTCTGACAGAGGATCCTGATCAAGACTGCAACAGATACACAATTCAAGCAAGCATTTCTTTAATCTGTACACTGGAAAACAGGCATGGATAGAGATCAGAGCTGAAAATGTGTTGCTGGAAAAGCGCAGCAGGTCAGGCAGCATCCAAGGAACAGGAGAATCGACGTTTCGGGCATAAGCCCTTCTTCAGGAATAGATAGAGATCACCATTATGATGGTGTTATTTTATTCATTCAGAGGATATGTGCTATGCTGGCTGGGCCAATATTTGTTGAACATAGTTAATTGCCCTTAAAAAGGTGCACTGCCTTCTTGAACTACCACAGCCCATTGGTTGTACGTACCAAATAATATCATATGCATCACCAAAGAACTGGAGTGCAGCTCAAGCAATGCTTCATGATGCAAATAAAACAAAACAGAAAACAAAGCTTTTATTAACGTTTCGAGTCCAGTGACCCTTCTTCCAAAGAAGAGTCACTGGACCCAAAAAATTAACTTTGCTTTCTCTCCACCTGTTGAGCTTTTCCAGCAATTTTTGTTTTTTGGTCTGATTTGCAGCTTTTTTTGTAGCAAAACTTTTATTGTTAACCACTAAACATCCGTGCTTAGTTTCAAAATGCAAAACATTTCAATCTGTAGAAAATTCGCAAGTGTAAACAGAAAATGCTGGAAATACTCAGAATCTGTGCATTCTCTAATGAGAAACAAATTAACATTATGTTCTGTTAAAATATCAATGACCTGAACCAAGACTCTGTTCCTCTGTCCACACATGCTGCTGGATCCATTGAATAATTCCAATATTTCCTGTTTATATTTCTGATTTCCTGTATGCACAAGACTTGGCTTTTGTCACATTATGGTGGAATTCATTATTCTAAAGGATATTTTTAAAAAATTTCGGTGTCTGAACTGACAAACAATTGATGCTTAATGGACAGTTTAATGTTCATGGAGGTTACCTGCCTTGATTGTTCATACATTAATATCTCCGATATTAGAAAATAGATCAATGGAATTCTACAGCTGCTTAAACTTTCACTTGCTTCACTGGAAATGATGTATCAATTTACAAACAGGATCAATGTTCATCATACTCTCAGTAATCATGAAGGCATCATTCTACAGCAGACTTCTGCGTCAATTGCATTTCAACTACTGTGGTGGTGAGATGCTTTACATAAGTACTGTAAATTACAAATAAATGATACCAATAATCTTAACCCCAAATCCTCATCACAAACAATATTTCACTCGTTGTCTTTATACCAATCCTGACTATTGCAGAGTCCCCTTTCCGCAGTGTAGAAATAAGTGCATTTTTCAACCATTTTTATATATTTAATCATACAATAATAAAATCATTGGTACACTACCTTAGATTTCTATGTGATTTTGTCTCTGCAGTTCTTACCTTCCCAGTGGATGCATTGTGATTGGTGGAATGTTGTTGATTTTTAGAGGAGAAGCTATCTAATGCCATGGATGGTGACGCTAAGCAGACCCAGCCTAAAATTTCCAGTTGCATATTTTCTTATCTCACCAGGGCTGCAGCGGTTTGTGTTACCCAGTGAGTTCTGCATTGTTATTCTACATCACAAGTTAGCTGAACCATTTACAGATCACTCAAACTGCTAGGAGAGTGGATGCATTGACTTCAGCCATGTCAGACTTCTCTGAAGGTACACAGCAGACCTTACCCTCCTCCTGAAGCTCCAATTCTCTCTGTTGTATAAGGCACAGTTGACCATCACCAACTCTGTTACTGTTACTGGTACCTACTGGAAGACAGCCCCACATCAGTTGAGGCGCATCTTTGGCAACCCATTGTTCATTTGGCTTCTGTGGTACCTTTCATGTTCATCAGTGGCAGGAGTCTTTAGAGATATTCATTTACAATGTTAAATTATTATTATTATGAAATGTTCAATTATTTATCTTGTATGAGTAAAACTATTAGAGTCATGGAGTCATGGAGCTATAAAGCACGGAAATGCACCGTTCAGTCCAATGCGTCCATGCCGACCAGATAACCTAAATTAATCTTGCCCCATTTGTCAGCATTTGATCTATCTCCCACTAAACCCTTCGAATTTATAGACCCACCAAGATATGGGTATATAAGATCATTCAAGGAATTAAAAACTCTTTTATTTTGGTCAAAAGGAGTTGGCTGAGGCCAAGAAATTCAACATCCAAACCTTGTCTGAAGAATGGCAAGTGTTACCCAGAACTATCACATTAAGAAGTTCAATTGACAGTTATAACCATCAGGTGTGATTTAGCTTGTAAACCTTGCTAACCATTTGGAATAAAGCAATGAACTGTGGATGCTGGAGATCTGAAAAAATAAATGTTTTAATTGTACCAGCCTCCACCACTTCCTCTGGCAGCTCATTTCATATCTGCACAATCCTCTTTGTGCAAACATTACCCCATAGATCCTTTAAATCTTTCCCCTCTCACTTTATATCTATGCCTTCTAGTTTTGAACTCTCCTATCTTGGGAAAAATACCTTATCTATTTATCCTATCCATGCCCCTCATGATTTTACAAACATCCACAAGATCACCCGTCAGCCTCAGATGCTCCAGGAAAAACAGCCCCAGCCTATTCAACCTCTCCCTATAGCTCAAACCCTCCAACCCTGGCAACATCCTTGTAATTCTTTTCTGCAGCTTTCAAGTTTCACAGTGTCTTTCCTACAGCAGGGAGACCAGAATTGAATGCAGCTGATGAGATCTATTAATTTGAAACTTGAGTTATAACTTGGTAAAAAATGTTGATTCAGTCTATTTTCTGTAATACAAATAGTATATGATAATGATTTTCAGAAACTAAAGCATACATTTCAGTTTCTGTTTGGATAGTTAAGTGATATTATCATCTACTTAGATATTCAGTGAAAAGAATGTTGTATTTCAGATCATAGGGGCAGAAACTTCATTTACACTGGTAATTTTTAAAAGAAGCTGAGAGATATGACTCATACACATAAATATATTGAAATGAATTGTAATCTATGGTACTGTACTTGATCATAATTCAAATTCTGAATATCATTTTTTATTTAAATGTTGCCAACTCTATGCAGCAAGACTTCATCTTCTCTGCTTGGTTGTTACCCAGGAGGAGTGGATCGTGTTTGAATGAAATGCAAGCAGATTTTATAAAGGATAAGTGATGACACTCCATCGCATTACCACCAAGGAAGTGAAAAAAATGTGCTCAAATATCTGTCCATCTTCGTGAAAATAAATGAGCCTGCAACCTATTTAGAATTAACTACTGCCATACTTTGGATGCATTACCTCATGGAGGAGATACTTTTCAAAAACGGGTATTGTACTGATAAAGATTTAATTCTTTTCTGAAAGATTGCCAGTGACACAATTTGGAAAACCTTCTAGTGTTCAGAAAAATCATTTAAGGAATTACAGACACTTTTATTCTGGTCAAAAGGAGTTGGCTGACGCCAAGATATTCAACTTCCAAATCTTGTCTGCAGAAAGGCAAGTGTTACCCAGAACTGTCACATTAAGAAGTTCAATTGACAGTTATAGCCATCAGGTGTGACTCAGCTTGTAAACCTAGCTAACCATTTGGAATAAAACAATGAACTGTGATTGCTGGAGATCTGAAGAACACACACAATAAAACAGAAATTGCTGGGCAAACTCAGTATGTCTAGTTGCAATTTAGATTAGATTACCTACAGTGTAGAAACAGGCCCTTCGGCCTAACCAGTCCACACTGACCCTCCGAAGAGTAACCCACCCAGACCCATTCCCCCTCTGACTAATGCACCAAACACTATGGGCAATTTAGCATGGCCAATTCACCTGACTTGCACATCTTTGGACAGTGGGAGGAAACCCACACAGACACAGGGAGAATGGGCAAACTCCACACAGACAGTCACCCGAGGCTAGATTCGAACCTGGGGCCTTGGTGCTGTGAGACAGCAGTGCTAACCACTGACTGCTGTGCCGCCCTTTGTGGAGACAAAACAAAATTAACTTTTTAAGTCCAGTGGCCCTCATTCAGAACATTTGAAACCTTTTCTTTTGCTCTTTAAAAAGCAGCATAGTAAAGCGCAAAAGATTGGAACAACAACAGGAGGACAAAGTCAGACAGCTAAAACATTATGAATGACTATAGGCAAGGCAGGAAGGATGTCAAATATTTGCAAAGGCCATAGAAGAGTTTTACCAATATGTTATCAGGGATGAGGATCTTTGGTAATGTTGGTAGATTGGAGAAATTATTATTGTTCTCCTTCCTACAGAGAAAGTAAAAAGGAAATCTCATAAAAGCATACAGAATTATGAGTTATGCTTCATCAGTAAGGAGAGCTCATTGTGATAAGGCAAACCAGGGCAGGATTTATACAGTGATAATTGTAGGGCCCTGGGGAGTGTTGCTAAACAAAGAAACCCAGGTGTGCAGGTGCACAGTTTTTGAAAGTGGAGTCAGAGGTAGACAGGGTGGTGAAGAAAGCATTTGGCATACTTGCCCTCAGTGGCCAGCGCATTGAGTCGGAGTTCAGGTGTCATGTTGCAGCTTTGGAGGACATTGGTTCGGCCATTTTTGGAATGCTGCATTCACTTCTGGTCTCCCTGCTATTGGAAAGATGTTGTTAAATTTGAAAGGGTACAGAAAAAGTTTACCAGGATAGTAAGTCACTGTACTTGGGAATGACTAAGATAACTATTTAAAAGAAGCCACTCAAATCAGAGGGTTCAAACACACTTCAGACAGAACATCAGCACCAAGAAGCAGGAACCCTGGAGTAGGAAGAACAGCCTCGACATCAGTTTGACTAGCTGTAATCAGAGGGGTATGGACCTCTCTATTATCTAGTGCTTCCAAAGCAGATTTCAAACCAGTCTGTGTGCAAAGGTGGTTAAGAACTGTCAGGTTACTCAGGAAATTAGAGGGAAAGATGAGTTTTATGGCAATGCATATATATATATCTTGTGTTTCAGTGATAATAAACCATGTCTTGTGATAGAGCACATCTCATTATGAAGTCCCATAAGTAAGCAAGTAGATTAGACACACATGAAAACTGTATGCTACATTGATTTCATTACATTAAGAACATGACTGTAGGTGAGACAGGTACCTTTCTACCAGAAGATCATGAGCTCTGGAATCATAACTGTTTTAAACATGTAATATCTGCCTTATTTGGATTCTATGTGCAATAACACAACCTTTCCTCCTTTCTTTTTAAAGGATGGAAATCGTTTTTGTGACAACATGTGCAAGAATGCATGCAGATACATTTTTATATTATACTTGGTGAACATATGTCATAGCTAGATTAAGTCCTTATACAATATCACCATTTGGGTGTGTAGCTTCACTCTGTGGTATGCTGCTGATCGTCATGTGTATCATTTGTCATAGATGTGCACTTGCTGTCTAATATGATATTTACAGTATCTGGAGTTATTGTTCTATCTGATAGGCATCTGATTATATGCAGTATGGATGTGTGGCCTGTTTTTGCAGTATCCAACCGTGGCTGATTACTATATCATTGGAGCTATGCTGGTCACAATAATGCAAAATCTTGTCACAAATCCTTTTGCTTTGTTTGAAAATTTTGATCCAGTTTTTCGTTATTGTTCAAGATGGTATAATGGTTTGCATCCTCATTGATAATGTTTTGTAATAGTTCTCCTTTCCTTTAAACAGTGTGTACAAGTGGTGAGATGAGGGACAAAATGGCTGTGTGAATCAGACTTTCAAACATGGAAGCTGTAACTGGGGGTAATCTGGTGCCTTGTGAAATAGCACATAGATTCAACATAACTATTGAAACATCACTTCACATTTTACCACCATGTGTGTTTTTGTGCAAGTAGTGTTTTCCATGAGACTGTTTGACAGGGTAGTGAGGGGAAGAGGTAATATATTGAACATTTCTTTCCTGTACATGTCTTGTATACTATGGACCACTATGAAAGATCATTTTTTTAGAATTAGAATCCCTATAGAGTGGAAGCAGGCCCATTGGCCCAACAAGTCCATACCGACTCTCCCAGGCCCATTCCCCTACCCTATATTTACTCTTGCCTAATGCACCTAACCTACATATCCCTGAATACCATGGGCAATTTAGGATGACCAATTCACCTAGCCTGCATTGCTTTGGATTGTGGGAGAAAACTGGAGCACCTGGAGAATGTGCAAACTCCACACAGTTGCCCAAGGCTGGTTTTCTTATTTATCAAGGTTGATGGAGTTGACATGTTTCGTGCAACTTGATACATTGATCAATGCCCTTATTTATGCCAAGCTAAAATATAGATTCATATACAAATCTCTTGGCTTTGTTGTGTGCCTGCCTGACCCATTTGAATATGATAAAGCATGTTTTGAATTACTACTTGTTTGACTTTGGAGGTTACATCCCCAGAAAGTCCTAATCATATCTGAATGACCAGAAGGAATGCCCGAGCTTGGAGATCTGTGGATGTGTTCAAGCGACCTGTGCATCATGTTCTTTTCAAGTTGTTGTCACTGGACATCATCTGACAGAGATTACCAAATCTGCTCTGCTTCGCTATGACCAAATTGAATGAAGTCTATGTTGCAGTCTGGAATCTTTAGGATTGAAACTGATGTGTGTATTACTATGGAGATTCTGATAACATCTAGATTCTTGCATTCAGGTAAATTGCTACTCATTGAACCTGAAGAATTGCGGATGCTGTAAATCAGAAACAAAAACAGAATTGCTGGAAAAGCTCAGCAGGTCCAGCAGCACCTGTGTAGAGAAATCAGAGTTAATGTTTCGGATCCGGTGATGTTAACTCTGATTTCTCTACACAGATGCTGCTGGACTTGCTGAGCTTTTCCAGCAACTTCTGTTTTTGTTACTCATTGAATGTGCTGTTTCAGCTCTGTGAAAGAAGTCAAGCTGCCCATCCCAAGGAGCCAAACTGACACTGAAGATAAATTATGCTAATACAAGGGATAGCAGGCTCTATGAAAGTAGTTGGGCTCCTTGAGGGTGAACTACATTACATTGTGCCAGTATTCTCAGTAGATCCATTGCACCAGTGTCAGTCTTGGCAATTAGTGTATGTTGTTTATTCCTTTTGTGGTATACCAATTGTGCAGAGGTGCAAGTTTCAGCATTTCTGATGATGACCATGTGAAGTGTCTAAATGAATGGATGTACTGTCTGTTTGTGGTCTGTACATGCTTCTGGTCCTTCACTGAAATATCTGCATGCTTTAGTCAAATCTTTAGAAACGATAATTCCTTGGTAGATGGTTTTCACATCCTCCTGTTGAGCATTATGTTCCACTTAGGGTTTCCCTGAATATTTAGATTTGTTTCACATTTTAGCCTAATAAGACGGTGGCACTGAAGTCGCAGTGATCGGCTGGATCCTGAACCCGGGGAACGGCCACTTCCACCTATCTTTTTCTTTGTTTTGCATTTGCTCTTTCATTCTTCTTTTTTTCCCATTTCTTGGTGGATGAGGTTCACTTTGTGGAGTGCCGGCAGTAGCAAGAACGGTTTCTTACCAGAGGAGACCAGGCCAGCGTGGACCCGTGTGAGTGCTTACTCACTTTCCCAGGCCCAACGCTAGACCCAGAATCAGTGCCTGCCATGTGAGTGGAGGCAAGGTCAGCCAGGTAGGCAGTGATAAATGGCCCAGAAGATCAGCGACTTTGCCACTGGTTTAGTCCGGCGCTGGCGACAGTGAAGCGGTGACAGAAGGACGTCACAGTGACATGGGCGAGATGGGCCATGGCATTGGTGGGGTGGTGGTGGAGGTGAATCGACCCAGCAGTGTAAGACAGTGATTTGTATCATTGATAGTCACAGGTTAAGTGCTGGAAGACTGGGGGTTGGCAAACGTGGTGCCACTGTTTAAGAAGGGTGGTAAAGACAAGCCAGGGAACTATAGACCAGTGAGCCTGACCTTGGTGGTGGGCAAGTTGTTGGAGGGAATCCTGAGGGACAGAATGTACATGTATTTGGAAAGGCAAGGACTGATTAGGGATAGGCAACATGGTTTTGTGCGTGGGAAATCATGTCTCACAAACTTGATTGAGTTTTTTGATGAAGTAACAAAGAAGATTAAAGAGGGCAGAGCAGTAGATGTGATCTATATGGACTTCAGTAAGGCGTTCGACAAGGTTCCCCATGGGAGACTGATTAGCAAGTTTAGATCTCATGGAATACAGGGAGAACTAGCCATTTGGATACAGAACTGGCTCAAAGGTAGAAGACAGAGGGTGGTGGTGGAGGGATGTTTTTCAGACTGGAGGCCTGTGACCAGTGGAGTGCCACAAGGATCGGTGCTGGGCCCTCTACTTTTTTCATTTACATAAATTATTTGGATGCGAGCATAAGAGGTACAGTTAGTAAGTTTGCAGATGACACCACGGTGGCACAGTGGTTAGCACTGCTGCTTCACAGCGCCAGAGACCCGGGTTCAGTTCCCGCCTCAGGCGACTGACTGTGTGGAGTTTGCACGTTCTCCCCGTGTCTGCGTGGGTTTCCTCCGGGTGCTCCGGTTTCCTCCCACAGTCCAAAGATGTGCAGGGTCAGGTGAATTGGCCATACTAAATTACCCGTAGTGTTAGGTAAGGGGTAAATGTAGGGGTATGGGGTGGGTTTCACTTCGGCGGGTCGGTGTGGACTTGTTGGGCCGAAGGGCCTGTTTCCACACTGTAATCTAATCTAATCTAATCTAATCTCAAAATTGGAGGTGTAGTGGACAGCGAAGAGGGTTACCTCAGATTACGACAGGATCTGGACCTGATGGGCTAATGGGCTGAGAAGTGACAGATGAAGTTTAAATCAGATAAATGCGAGGTGCTGCATTTTGGGAAAGCAAATCTTAGCATGACTTATACACTTAATGTAAGGTCCTAGGGAGTGTTGCTGAATAAAGGGACCTTGGAGTGCAGGTTCATACCTCTTTGAAAGTGGAGTTGCAGGTAGATAGGATAGTAAAGAAGGCGTTTGGTATGCTTTCCTTTATTGGTCAGAGTACTGAGTACAGGAGTTGGGAGGTCATGTTGCGGCTGTACAGGACATTGGTTAGGCCACTGTTGGAATATTGTGTGCAATTCTGGTCTCCTTCCTATCGGAAAGATGTTGTGAAACTTGAAAGGGTTCAGAAAAGATTTACAAGGATGTTGCCAGGGTTGGAGGATCTGAGCTACAGGGAGAGGCTGAACAGGCTGGGGCTGTTTTCCCTGGAGCTTCGGAGGCTGAGGGGTGACCTTAAAGAGGTTTACAAAATTATGAGGGGCATGGATAGGATAAATAGGCAAAGTCTTTTCCCTGGGGTCGGGAATTCCAGAACTAGAGGGCATAGGTTTAGAGTGAGAGGGGAAAGATATAAAAAAGACCTAAGGGGCAACTTTTTCACACAGAGGGTGGTACATGTATGGAATGAGCTGCCAGAGGATGTGGTGAAGGCTGGTACAATTGCAACATTTAAGAGGCATTTGGATGGGTATATGATTGGAAGGGTTTGGAGCGATATGGGCGGGTGCTGGCAGCTGGGACTAGGTTAGGTTGGGATATCTGGTCGGCATGGACAGGTTGGACCGAAGGGTCTGTTTCCATGATGTACATCTCTATGACTCTATAGAACCCCTACAGTGTGCAAACAGTCAATTCGGCCCATCAAGTCCACCCTACTGAGACCCAACCCTATCTTCCTAACCCCACATTCCCCTGTGGCTAATCTTCCTAGCCTGCATATCCCTGGACAATTTAGCATGATCAATCCACCTATCCTACACATCTTTGGACTGTGGGAGAAAATCAGAGCACCTGGAGGAAGCCCAGACAGACACAGAAAGAATGTACAAACTCCACACACACAGTCAATCAAGGCTGAAATTGAACCCATGTCCCTGGCGCAATGAGATAGCAGTGCTAACTGTGCTGACACTGTGCTAGTTGGTTGGTTATTTCACCTGGCTGCTGTTAGTGAAGGTGAAAATTACACAACACCAGGCTGTAGTCCAACAGGTTTAGAATAAGATTGTAAGACACAGAATTTATAACAAAAGTTTACAGTGTGATGCTTATTCTTCACAACCACCTGATGAAGGAGCAGTGCTCTGAAAGCTAGTGCTTCTGAGTAAACCTGTTGGACTACAACCTGGTGTTGTGTGATTTTTAACTTCTTACACCTCAATCTAACACCGGCATCTCCAAATCATTATGAACTCAGGTATCTCGAAAACCTGCAGAACATTTTCCTGGTATTTGCAGTCATCATGAGGAATGTCAGAAAATTCTATTCTTCTAAATTGTCATTTTTCTCAACTTTGTATTGGTCTGATTGGTTCTTTAAATAACTGAATATCAGACAGGGTGTTAACAGGAGTGTGAATGGAATGCTCAGATTTTCTGCCTTTCTTGCATTACTTGTGTTTTTTTCACAAAAAATGCCAGTGTAAGAATCTGTACTGCAAAATTGATGGTTTTTTAATTTTTTTTTTAACTTGTTGGTGCTTCTCTTCCCTTTTTATGTTTGTTGTGATTTTAAACATTTCAGCCTTGTGTCTGTAGGTGGCATTCATGCTAACAAACAGAGACGACATCGCACAGACATAATTTTTTATACCATTTCCAAAATCAGTAAATGTGCATTGGTAAACATTATTAGTTTTCTTCTGTATTTTGCTTTCAGGGCATTTCATTAGAGTACAGCTGCCCTTCAGTATCTTATAATTGGGTCAGCTGTTGTATTCCTTCTTTTAAAGGAATCATAGAATCCCTACAGTGTGGAAGCAGGCCATTTGGCCCATTGACCCTCCAAAGAGCATTCTGCTCAGAGCCACCCCCTTATGCTATCCCTCTAACCCTGCAATTTCCCATGACTAATCCACCTAGCCTGAACATCCCTGGACACTATGGGCAATTTTGCATGGACAATCCACCTAACCTGCACATCTTTAAACTGTGGGAGAAAAACAGAGCACCTGAAGGAAACCCATGCAGACACGGGGAGAATGTGCAAACTTCACTCATGGAGGCTGGATTTAAACTCAGGTCCCTGGCATTGTGAAGCAGCAGTGCTAACCACAAAGCCACTGTGCCACCCCTCAGTACCCACAATACTCACAAACGTCACTTCTCCAAGTTGTAAATGTGCTTCAGTATAGATTTGTAGCACTTTAGTTTTGGTTGTTATACTTGCTTGTTAAGTTCATCTCTGAACTCAGGCAGATGATGAGAAATCTGTTGTTATCCTCATTTCAGCCAGCTAGTTGCCATAAACTAGCCGTCACCATTAGTTTTAGAACCAATTTCCTGTCACTATGACATTTCACCTCAATTGGTTGCTTGAGTCAAACCCCACTCCTAATATATTATGATTTGACTGCTGCCCTTTGTGTTTGCATGTGACATATAACATAAAAATAGGATTCTTGTTGAGACAGATTTCTTAAAGTTTATTAAGATTATGTTACATGTGTAAACACATAGCGCAGCAGTCAAACCATAATATAATGGGAGTGGGGTTTAACTCAAGCAAAGTCAAGGCTTGCAGAGCTGATTACATTCCTGTTTTAGCCGAACACATTGAATTTGCATTTTGCAGACAGAGGATTATGTCGCTGCATTTTGCTGTTCAACTTGTGCCAGGGATGGAATTGCATGACAGTGAATGGGAGTTTGCTTCATAAAGAAAGTCTGCAGCTCCCTAAATGTGTTACAACCAAATCACATTTAATAAATGCATGTTATAGGAGAACAACCTGTGTAGAGAAATTTTCAAAAGACCTCAAGTTGACTAATTTGCAGAGTTGGAGGGAAATAGTGAGGTGTAGGGTTAAATTATACTGCTCTTTCAATGAACAAGCATGTGGGCCAAATGGCTTCTTTGTTGTGGGATTCTGGGCTCCTATTAATGAAAATATGTCTCATGTTTCAACAAAATGAATAGCTATCGATGCAGTGAATGACACTTGTTGTATCTGTTTTCATCATGAATTGCAATTCAAAATGCTTCAACATATTTACAAATATTCTTGCTCCAAATTATTACTTACTTTGTTCCAGCTCTCATTGATTTCTATGCTCTTTACAACTTTTCCAATTTTATTTAAAATAGATCATGATTGACTTAATTAAATAAGCATCCTTCAGACTTATTTTCTCACATTTTGTCATTTAACTTTATGTTTATGCTTTATTTTTAGAAACATACATACATTTTTAACAAGAAATGATTATAGTCATAGTTAAGCATTTGACTTTTTTGCCCAAGACATGTTAAGGTTATTTTAAGATAATATTCATGTTGACTAAATTTACAAGTGCAAAGTATCAGAAAAGTCTGAATAAATAAGATGGATACAACAAAATAGGGCATTGTAAAATCTGAGAGGTTAACTTGCAAACAAAATTTCATAAGTAGAAGTATTACTTCATTTTGTTGTGAAAGTTTAGTATAAATCAAACACTACTGATTTGCAATAAAAACAAAATCAATATCCAATTTCCTTTAGTGGAATGCATTTTTATGGCAGTCTTAAGGTGAAAGATGACATTGCAAGCAAGGTTAGGCAGCTAAATTTTAAAAGTTCTATTAGGTCATTGTAGGATGTGGGACTGTATGCAAAAATGATATGTTCAACCAATTTGATAATCAAATTTCACAAATTACAAGTGATTGCAAAAAATGATCATTATCACAGTACGTAGAATTTCCATTGTCTGCTATATATTGAACTTTCTGGAATAAACATTTCAGACTGTTATTAGATTGTTTCATACACAATATAATGTTTGCTTACAGCACCAATAAGAAATCAATAATTGTGCTGGACATTTATTGGAAGCAAAATAATATAAAAGCTAAAAATGTCTTCATTATTAAATATCAAGGACAAATTTAAAGACAAATATGCATTTAATGATTCAAATCTTTCCTTGATATGTCAGTATTTTAGGAATTGTTTGATGGGTTTTGACATCGCTGGCAAGGTCATTAATTATTACCCATTTATAATTACCTTTGAATTGACTGTCTTGACAGGCCATTTCTGAGTGCAATTTGGAGTCAATTCATTGCCATGAATCTGGAGTTATATGTAGGTCAAGTCAGGTAAAGATGGCAGATTTTGTTCCTGATGGGCATCAATGGTGCTTTACAATGAATTACAGTTGACACACTTAACAATACTGAACTAGCTTTATAGTATGGATTTATTAATTGGATTTGAACTCCACCAACTGCTGTGATGAGATTGGAATTCATGACAACAGAGCAAGATTACAAGTTTGTAACTATTAGTCCAGTGGTATTGACAGTACATCACAACATGTTAGCTGAATGGATGGCACAAGTAGAACTAAACATTTACAATGTAAATACCATAATGGAGACATGGATGCAAATTTGCCCAAGGCCTAGAACTGACATTTAATGATGTTCAACATTCAGGAAAGATAGGCAAGCAATGAAAGAAGATGGGTAGTGCGAATGATGAGGGATTGAATTAGTGCAGTAATGAGACAGGACCTTAGATTGGCTAAAGAAGATGTAGAACTAATTTGAGTAAAGTTGAGAAACATCCTGGGAGACCAACCATTGGCCGAATTTGATTATAAAACCACCAAACAGTAGTGGTAATACAGGGCATGGTATAAAATAGGAAGTTAGAGATGTATATGACAAGCATAATATAGTAAGCATGGGGGATTTCAATTGACATAGAGAACAGGATAATCTCATCAGTAGCAATGCTGTGGAGAATAAATGTGGACAAGATGGCTTCCAGAGCAGTGTGTTGAGGAAATAATTAAACATTGGCTCATTTAGATCTAGTCTAATGCAATATAAAAGTGTTAATTAATAAACATGTTGTAAAAGATCTTTTCGGGAAGAATGACCAGAGCAATGTAGATTTTTAAATTAAATTTGAAAAGTCTGTACCTTAATCTAAAAACTAGGCTCCTAAATTCAAACAAATTAAATTATTTAGTGATGAGAGCAAAATGAGAAAAGTGAATCACTCATGGACACAAAGGAATTTAAGAACTGTATAACATCGGGAAGGAAAACTTATAAAGTTGCCCAAAAATGTAAGTCTGATGATTGGAAGAACTTTAGGAGCCAGCAAAGGAGGACCAAGACAGTTATAAAGTAAGGCAGAATAGAATATGAATATAAACTAGCAAGAAATATAAAATTACCTTGTGAAAGTTTATATAAGTATGTTGAAAAGTAGAGATCAGCTAAAATAAATGTAGGCCCATTGTAGATAAATATTGTAGAATTTTTAATAATAAAAAGTAAAATGGCAGAGAAACCATACCTTGTGTCTGTCCTTGAAAATGAAGATTTTTTAGATTTGATTCCCTACAGTGTGAAAACATGCCCTTCGGTCCAACCAGTCCATACCGACCCTCCAAAGAGTAACCCAACCAGACTCACTTCCCTCTGACTAATGCACCTAACACAATGGGCAATTTAGCATGGCCAATCCACCTGACCTGCACATCTTTGGACTGTGTGAGGAAACCGGAGCACCCAGAGGAAATCCACGCAGACACAGGGAGAATGTGCAAACTCTACACAGACAGTTGCCCAAAGCTGGAATCGAGCCTGGGACCCTGGTGCTGTGAGGTAGCAGTGCTAATCACTGAGTCACCATGTCGATATAAGAAAACTCCCAGAAACAAGCATTCCAAGAAACTAGTGAGAACAAAGAGTTAAAATAACATGAGTGCAAAGCTTATCAGGTTCACTAATACCGTCAAGGGAATTCAAACTGCCATCCTTATTTGACCCGGTCTAGATGTGACTTCAGACCTATAACAATGAATTTGACTCTTAATTGTCCTCTGAAATGGTCTGGCATGCTATTTGGTTATAAAATCTGCTAAGAAGTCTCAAAAACATGAATGAAACTGGAGACAATCTAACATTTATCTCAGTATCAGAAACTGCAACAGCAAACTCAGACCCAGCGAAAGTTCCTTCCCAACATCTAAGGTCTAGTGCCAAGACTGGGGAAGCTGCTTCAGATTAGTCACGCAACAGCCTGGTATAGCCATACTCACAGAATCAAATATTATAGACAGTGTCCTAGACAGCTTGCAAGGGTCAACACTGGGCATAGCTGAATTGGAGACTTCAACCTGCTGAATCTACAATATAAATCTATTTGCATTAAGAAATATTCCACAGACGGAGCTAAGTGATTCCACAAGAAACAAAATTAGACCTAAGCTCTGCAGTTCTGCAACATCCAGTTGTAAATGGTGATGGACAATTAAACTCCTCACTGGAGAAGGAGAGCCCGCAAATATCCCAATCCTTCATGAAAAAGGATCCCAATATATTAGTGCAGAATGGAACACTAAGACATTTGCATGTAAAAGGTGCTGAATGGACGATCCATTTTGGTCTCCTCCTCAGGTCCCCATCAACACCAATTCCAGCCTTCACCTGATTCAGTTAACTCCGTGTGACATCAAGAAATGGTTGAAGGTTTTGGATACTGTGAAAGCTTGTTCCATGACAACATTCCAACATTATATGAAGACTTGTATTCCAAAACTCATTGCACATCTTAGCCAGCGTGTCTTAATAACTGGCAATATGGAAAATCATCTGGTAAGTCCTAAGCACAAAAAGCAGGACAAAGCCAACCTGGTTAATTACAGCTCAATCAGTCCACTCTCAATCATCAGCAAAGTGATGGACAATGTCATTGATAATGCTTTCATGCAGCAATTACAGAAAAATAACCTGATGAATAGCAGTCAGCTGGCATTTGTCAGATTGGCTGACCTTATTTCAGCCCTATTTTGAATATAGGGAAAAGAGTTAAACTCAAAATGAGAAAGTGTGGATGAGGGCAGCTGATGTCCAAGTATGGCATCAGGAGCCCTAGCAAACTGGGTCATTGTGAAATGATGGAAAACTCTGCACTGTTTGGAGCCATAACTGGCCCAAAGGGAGATGGATGTCTTTGTTAACTTCCTGTAGGCAATCATTTCTCGGCACAGAGACAAGGAGTACCCTTGAAAAACCTAGATAAGGGGCACCTGGTACCAAGTAGTCTAAAGTTCGTTACTTAGTGCAGAAGGAAAAGCCCAATACACCATGATCAAGATTTTTCATCAGTTTCTGCTGCATATTAAATAAACCTATACTAGTATGTTGAAATTACAAATGCGCTTGATAAATTACCCTACAAGCCAAACACTATCCTAACTAGGAGCTATATTGTCATTTGTTCACTGTTCCTGGATCAAAATTCCAATTTAACTGAATCCCTTCGGACAAGCAACCTTAGACAGGATGGCGAAATCCCTAACCTGCAGGCAGGGAGGATTGTATGCTGTGTGCAAATACCAGCATTGGAATGTGATTGAGTAAGATGCATTCTGAAAGCCCAAGGATAAGTGATAAGGATGAGTGGTAAACATCATGAGAACATGGGCGGCACGGTGGCACAGTGGTTAGCACTGCTGCCTCGCAGCGCCAGAGACCCGGGTTCAATTCCCGACTCAGGCGACTGACTGTGTGGAGTTTGCACGTTCTCCCCGTGTCTGCGTGGGTTTCCTCCGGGTGCTCCGGTTTCCTCCCACAGTCCAAAGATGTGCAGGTAAGGTGAATTGGCCATACTAAATTGCCCGTAGTGTTAGGTAAGGGGTAATTGTAGGGGTATGGGTGGGTTTCGCTTCGGCGGGTCGGTGTGGACTTGTTGGGCCGAAGGGCCTGTTTCCACACTGTAATCTAATCTAATCTAATCTAATCTAATCTAAACATGAAGGACATGGGTTGTCGATAGTGTTGTCTATCATTGACCAAGCAGTCGCAGGATTAGACGTGTGTGTCAGAAAGGAGGTGGCAAGTACTGATGTCAATGTTTCATATAATCATTGTAACATGTATATCCTGTACATTATTGGTAGAGTCAGAGTGTCTTGGAATCTGTCTCCAGAGACGTCTCCCAGGCTGCATTGGTAAGGAGCTCCGAATAAAGATCAATTTGTGCTGCTGAACACAGGACTCAAGACTGCTTTTTGAAATCTGTCCCCAATACCCTACAAGCCAAACACTATCCTAACTAGGAGCTATATTGTCATTTGTTCACTGTTCCTGGATCAAAATTCCAAAACTCTTTCCTTAACAACACTGTGAATATCTATAGCACATGCACTGCAGCAGTTCAAGAGCCCAGACACCAGACATAATAAAGTAAAATTAGGGAGGGACAATTATTAATGGCTTAGCCAGTGACACTCACATCTGAGGATAATTTAAAAATAAATGTTTCAGGTAAATTTTGTTTGACAATTCTTCTATGCAACACTTTTTGTCATTTTATCGTATCAAAGATGCTCTGTAAATGTACATTATTGTTATACCATTCTGTCTATATCTGCTTTCAAAGCCTTTGTTGCCTCTTATTTTATAGTTGATCAAATTATGGTGCAAAGGAGATTTGCCAGGATGGTGCCTGTGCTGAAGAATCTTACTTATGAAAAGAGATTGTCCAGACTGGCAAAACTGTGGGCTAAGTGCTGGAAAATAGGATTAGAATAATTAGTCACTTATTTTTTTCCAGTGCAGAGTTGATGGACCAAAGAGCCTTTTTCTATAATACAGAGCTCTATGACTCTATTTTAGAAGTTGATCAAACTCATTATTCAGATCAGCAACATTGCTTCCAATCAAGTCCACCAAGTCATTGGTTTAACCTAAGGTCAAGCTGAATTATTGTATTTCCTGTATCCATTTAAATTTGTGACATATAGAACAGAATGAATCAAAGGGACTCAGGGTTGAGGTACGATAGGACTGGAGCAATAAAACACTTACTCAATAGAGGCATTGTAACTTAAAGGTGTCATTAACTTCAACAGCAATAACTTTAATAAGAGAAAGGCAAAATCCCAGAAGAGTCCTGAGTTGATTCTGATTTTCCATGGGTATACATGTTAGTCTGTTCTTGATCAATCAAGTGTTGGTTATTTCCCAGGTCATTAGACTGAGAGCCTTGAGGCAACAGAGTTCTTCATCTCAAGGTAAAGAAAAATCATTGGGGATATCTATTTTAAACTTTCATTCAAAAGAATATACCGCTGACCTCTTGGTTAGCTACAGAAGGACAACAGAGTTTTAGAAAACAATAACAAGTAATAAGACAATATAATATAAGAAACTATTTCCAAATAATCTCATGTGCATTGCCAACTGAGGATGTGAAAATGTTAGGTATCTTACGTTCATGTGCCTAAAAGTATTCACACTTTTCTGAATAATAGCTTATCCAAATCAATTGAGGGCAGATGCAAATGGTTAAGTGTGAAATCTAGTGCTTGCTATTTGAGAGATTGCTCCACTATTGAAAACAGCATTTTGACTGTATCTTTATGGAAATGCATTAAACGGAGTGAGGTTCTTCGACTTGCAAGTGAAATATTATCCAGGTTTACCACAAAATGTTTCACTTTGTCTCATTTCACTCTACGTTTTGAACATTGCAATAAATTTTGCATATTTTCACATATCTTGGGCACTGGAAATTAACTGATACAAGCATGGAGCTCAGTTCTTTCTGTCTGAATTATAAAATTCTCATCATTATCTCCAATTCACTTTATGCTTTACTGCACAGTTATCTTGACATTTTCTCTAGTCTGACAACATTCTTAGATATTTAATTCTGGAAACTTGAATATATTTTATTTTAATTCCAATTTTTAATTGCCAAAGAGAAAAGCCCTGATGGTCCCAGAAATCAACAGTGGTCTTTGGCTAAACTTATGCATCACAAATATATCCAATGTTCCATCTTTAACTTTGTACTTGTGGTATGTGTACACATTTGCATATGTCTTGTCTATGTGTCTGTGTCTATTTGTCCGTCAAAGGTCATAAACATCATATCTCAACTTCATGATTCTTCTCAGGGTCAGCTGTTAATTTTTTTTTTCTTTTTCTCAATAAATATTACTACTTACTGTATACTACTACGCTAAGAATTTGCTAGCTATAGTTTGTTTGAAGAATGATATAAGCACAAGTTAAAAGAGAATGTAAATTTTTGTAGTTTAACCACCTAGTAAGATTGAAATGATTGGAGCCAGCTCATCTTTGTCATCTGGTCATAAAAATATATATTTTTCATAATATATTTTTATTAAGAAAAAATAGATTTTTAAATATTACAACAAATACAAAACAACGCAATTCAAAACAGTACAAAAATAGTACAAAACTAAACCCAAATAATAAAAGAAATTCCCCAGCCCACCCTCCTATACGAATGTATAAACATATATAGAGAAGTATAGATAAAAAAAACTAATCTAGCTATTTAACTAACTAAATAAATACCTAACAACAAACAAATAAATAGTAATAACTCAACCCAGCCAAACAAAACACTCATACATTCACAGTTCCTCCTCCTTGGATATTGGACTCATGAAACACACTCGTTACGGCTATATAAAAGCCCTTGTTAGTGTGGCAGATAAATCTGTCCAGGTATTTCAAAAAGGGTTGCCATGTCTTGTAAAAATTCTCAGTTTTGTGGTGTACCATATTTGTGAGAAAATCCAGGGGAATATGCTCCATAACAATCTTCCGCCAACCCGACAGGCCTGGGGGGTTTTCTGATATCCAACCGAGCAAGATATTCTTCCTTGCACAGAATGTAAGAATATTGAAAAGTTTTTCCTCATGCGGGTCTGCAGGAAATACAATGGGTAGGCCCAAAAGGATTGAAATAGGGTCCTTCTCCACCCCTACACTTAAAATCCTCTCCATTGCACCCACCAAAGCACTCCAATATGTTTGAAGCCTGTCACAAGACCAAAGACAATGTGTAAGAGTACTCATACAGACCTTGCACTTAGGACATGCTGAAGATACCCCTGGTTTAAATTTTGACAAATGGTCTGGGTCTAAGTGGACCCTGTGGAGAATCTTCAACTGTAAAGCATGGGTCCTATTGCAAATTGATATCTTCCTTGCATTCTCCCAAATATCCTCCCATGTCTCTGATGAAACTTCAACACCCAGCTCTCTTTCCCACATCTTGCAGAGTTGATCAGACTCATCTGAGGTGCCCCCCCCCCCCAAGTTGGTGATATAGAGTACTGACAGAGAGTGTACTCTTAGCCTTTAGTACCCCTCTTTCTATGTCAGATTTGTAGGGATCAGTCAAAAGTGTGTTTTTTTTAAATAAAATCCCTAACAAAAAAACGAAATAGGTCTCTATTAGGTAACTCGTACTTCCGTACTAACTGATCAAAGGACATCGTTACATCTCCCTCAAATAAATCACCCATGCAAGATATACCCCTAGCTGCCCAACGTTTAAATCCTGAATCTATCATACCTGGTTGAAAACTTGGCATACCCACTAAAGGTGTAAACAAAGATGTTTTGCCAATATTAACTTCCTTGTGCCGAATTGCCCTCCATGCTTTAACAGTATTGATGACTATTGGGTTATGGAAATATTCCCTAACTGTCCTCACCTTGTCCAAAAACAGCAAACTGGTAAGGGGGCACCTTGCCTGGGAGACTTCGATATCTAGCCATATTGAAAGAGGGTCCATACAAACCCAATCACTTACGTAGGTCAAAAGCGAGCTTAATTGGTCATTTTTAATGTCCGGAAGGTCTACCCCCCACAATCTGTGAGGCAACTGCAGTTTGGTTAATTTAATGAGGGGCCATTTATGGTGCCAGATAAAATAGCTGAACCAACTGTTCAGTCTCCTGAGTGTTTGTTTATTGAAAATCAGGGGGAGCATCCATATAGGGTATAGCAAGCGAGGGAGAATATTCATCTTAATAAGCGCTATCTGACCCAACCATGAGACTGGAAGTGCCTCCCATCTTTGGAGATCTTGTTTAGTTTTTTCAAATAATTGAGTAAAATTGGCTTTGAACAGCCAGTCCAGAACTGGAGTAATGAATATGCCCAAATACACAAACCCCCCCTGTGACCACCTAAATGGGAATCTATAGTCACTCTCAAGGGCCAACTCTTTTAAAAGACCACCTATAGGCATAGCCTCTGATTTAGCAAAATTAATCTTATACCCTGAAAAAGCGTCAAACGCGTGAATGCATTGTATCAGGCAAGGCACTGAGACTGCTGGATTTGTCAAGAAAATTAGAACATCATCTGCATACAGCAAGATCTTATGTAATTTTGACCCTACTTCTGGAGCTTATATATTGAGATCCCAACAAATGGCCTCTGCCAACAGTTCAATCACCAACGTAAAAAGCAATGGTGAAAGGGGACAGCCCAAATTTCTTGATCGTACCCCATTGGTAATGACCGCAGCGAGAGGTACACTGTAGAGAACCTTTACCCATCTTATGAAAACTTCGCCCAGACCAAACCGGTCTAGAATATAGAAAAAGTACAGCCACTCAACTCAGTCCAATGCCTTCTCTGCATCTAAAGAAATCACCAATCCTGTATTGACTGCTGTTGGTATGCTTGAATTACGTTAAGCAGCCTCCTAACATTATTGGACGATCTGCGACCCTTTATGAAGCACGTCTGATCCTCTTTAATAATAAGTCTCCAGCCTTAATGCAAGAGCCTTAGAGAGGATCTTAAAGTCCACATTTAAGAATGAGATGGGCCTGTATGAAGCACAGTCTTCCGGATCCTTCCCTTCTTTAAGGATAAGTGAAATATTGGCCTCTCTCAGAGAAGTTGGGAGACAAAGATGACTGTATGAATCATTAAACATATTCAGCATCGGGCATGACAGTATACTTATAAATTCCTTATAGAATTCACTGGGAAGTCCATCAGGACTGGGCGCCTTTCCACTCTGAAGCTGCCTCATAGCTTCCTGCACTTGTTGCTCTGATAATGGGGCATTGAGAAAGGACTGTTGTTCGGGAGTCACACCCGGGAGCTTCAGATCTCTAATAAAGGATTCCATTTTGGCCTGCCCCTCCTTACAATTCTCAGACTGATATAACTTAGAGTAAAATCTCTGGAATGCCACATTAATCTTTTTAGAATCGAATGTTAGGTTCCCAGACCGTTCCCTAATCACTGTAATGGTTTATGGGGCACTTCTCTTTCTGGCAAGGTATACTAAGTATTTGCCTGGCTTGTCACCATGCTCCTATAACCTTTGCTTTGCAAAAGCCAGCTCCTTCTTTGCCGTCTGTGTGAGCACGGAATTTAGTGTAGACCGCAGTGCCGTAACCCTCTGTAGTTAGACCAACGAGGGTCTGTCAAAATAGGCCTTCTCGGCTGCCTTCAACCGTGCTTCAAGGAGACATTGCTGCTTACCCTTCTGCTGCTTGCTACTTGTGGAATATGAAATAACTAACCCTCTGACATAAGCTTTGGCAGTTTCCCAAAGAACAGATGAGCTATCAACCGAGCCTATGTTGATGTCTAGGAATGCCTGAAATTCCCTAGAGAAATACTCCACAAACTTTTTGTCCATGAGAATAAAGGTGTCCATTCGCCAGTACCTTGAATCCACTGTAACATCCTTAATTTTAACGATGAGGTACACTGGAGCATGATCAGAGATGGAAATATCACCAATCGTACAGGATGCCACCAGATCCAGGGTTACCGCAGGGGTCAGAAAAAAATAAATCCTTGTGTGACATCTTTGCGGATTGGAGAAAAACGTGAAATCCCTACCTGTAGGTGGAGATACCTCCAGACGTCCACCAACCCTAATTCCCCACACAAACCCAATAACTGTTTAGTTTGTGCAGAGGGTATCGAGGGACCTTTAGGCAACCTGTCTACAGTGGTGTCCATGAGACAGTTAAAATCTCCCCCTATAATGATGTGCCAAGACTTGAGACTTATCAGTTTAGAAAAAGCATCGACCAAGAATTTAAGAGGATGAGCTAGGGGACAATAAACATTTAAAATGCCATATTCTTCCCCATTTATCAAGGCTTTAAGAATTACAAACCTCCCGTATGTGTCTTTAACACATTCCAACAATTTAAATGAGAGATTTTTCCTTACCAATATAGCCACTCCCCTACTTCTGGTATTAAATGATGAAAAATAAACTCGGTCAAAGCCATTCTGCTGTAATTTCAGATGCTCCTTGTCATCCAAATGTGTCTCCTGTAACAAAGCAATATCCACCTTCTCCTTTCTAGGACTCAAGAGTACCTTCTTCCTCTTAATTGGTGAGTGATTTCCCTTGATATTCCAGGTACACCGTTTAATCAAATCATGAGCCATAATCTTCTGCAATTACATTTAAATTCCAAAGAGGTGGAACCCGAACCACAAATTGCTGAGCCTTAGTGTCGCATGGTCCACCAAATATAAAAACTACATAAACTAAAACCACTACATTTAACAAACATACAAAATTATTAAAAATAAAAAACAACAAAAACGAGAAAACAAACCAACATATAAAGCACCAATAGCGCTGAGTAGGGGAACTCACCCCCTGCCCGGAGGGGGCAACTACCTGTCCCTAACTGCCCATAAGTAGGCATCTAACCATCTCAACCACCTTCACTTCTCCCAGCTAGAGCCGCATCGCAAGCACAAGCTAAAAAGAATAAACACCCCATAGAATATCAATATGAATAAAAAACATTCTTTTATAAACAAAAGGGGGAATAAATACCCCACCCATCCTTTGGTATGTCCTAACTTAGAAATTTAAAATGTACATCTTAACCACCGCCAGACATAGTTTGAACCAAATTATTATCAATAGAGGGAAAAAAAAGGGGAAAAACAAAGCTCCAATCGGATTTCCTCCATTTCTTTTACAGAATGATAAATGCATACCCAAGCAACAATATTTATACATACTACAATTGTTTAAGTTAGGTTAGTTTGTACACAAAGTCTCTTGCCTTCTCCGATGTGTCAAAGAGATGCATGGATCCATCTAAGGTGATCCGAAGCACTGCCGGATATCTCAGGGAGTACTGAATCCCAAGCTCCTTCAATCTTCTCTTGACACCATCATACAATTTTCGTTTCTGGATCACCGCCGCTGAAAAGTCCTGAAAAAACATGATCTTAGACCCCTCACAAATTAGGGCCTTTGATCCTTCCCCTGGAGTCTGGAAGCCTCCATGACTCTCTCCTTATCCCGGTAATGATGGAACCACACCAGAAAAGGACGAGGGTGTTGACCCAGACCCGACCTCCATGCTGCGATCCGGTGAGCCCTCTCTATCTTCAATCCTCTCATGCCAGTCTCCAAGTCAAGGAATTTTGGAAGCCAATCTTCAACAAATTCCGCAGGCCGCTCACCTTCCTTACTCTCAGGCAGACCGATGATCATGTTTTTTCAGGACTTTTCAGCGGCGGTGATCCAGAAACGAAAATTGTATGATGGTGTCAAGAGAAGATTGAAGGAGCTTGGGATTCAGTACTCCCTGAGATATCCGGCAGTGCTTCGGATCACCTTAGATGGATCCATGCATCTCTTTGACACATCGGAGAAGGCAAGAGACTTTGTGTACAAACTAACCTAACTTAAACAATTGTAGTATGTATAAATATTGTTGCTTGGGTATGCATTTATCATTCTGTAAAAGAAATGGAGGAAATCCGATTGGAGCTTTGTTTTTCCCCTTTTTTCTCCTGCCCCTGTTTTCAAGATCATCCACTTGGTCAAGCAACTTACGAATCTGCGTCTTCAGGGCTTGGATCTCTTCCTTGAATGAACAGGCATCTGCTTCCACCAGTGTAACCCTGTGCTCCACCTCATCCGTCCTTTTCTCCAGATCTCCCAGCTGCTGCTCATGCTTCTGCAGCATGAGAGAGACTGGAGCCAGCTTCTCTTCAATTTGTTTCCCCAACATCTCGCGAGATTTCGAGAGCTGGTTCACCAGGTCCTGGAGAGTAATTGGCTCCGAAGCTGCTGCAGGTTGAGCTGCAGGGCCGGCTTCAGATGCTCCCTTTTTAGGCATTTCTGGACAGCTGAGAATAAAGGTAAGTCAATTTTTAAATGTTTCTTGGGGCTCCACAATCTTTCCAACACCCCAAGAAATCCTGATGACCTGGGTTGGGCGGGTTAAAGAACCGTCCTACTCCTGCTGCGATGCGAAGCTCTGTAGTGTGATCTTCTCAGATCGCCGCCATTTTATATCCGCCATAAAAATAATTTTACTGTTCAATTCTTCTCCTGACCATTCTTCCTCTCTATATCTCCCTTTTTACCTTATTTGACATTCATTTAATATTAAGGAGAAAGCAGCCTGGTTTTGCCTTGACTGAGACTCTCCTTGTCATGAAAGGAAAGGCAGACAAACAAGAAATTGCAAATTCTATCCCAAAACTTGGTAATTCTTTCTCCTCCAGTGGCAGAAATGGCAGTGGATCCCATTTCCCACATATGTGCATCATTTAAATCATCAGCTATCTTCTCTCAGGTAAGATTATTGTTGCCTCGGACTATGACACCAGAAATGGGCAGAGTAAAAGTGATTGAAGCAGGTCTCAAATTCGAGCATTTGTTCAGATAGCCAGCGTACCGCATTAGAAAGGTAAGGTACCTTTTTGGCTATGAACCTAGGACACCTTTAGGGGAAGTCTCTGCCTCACAGCATTGGGCATGTAATATTGCAGGTGGATTGCAGCCCTTAAGAACATAAGAACTAAGAGCAGGAGTAGGCCATCCAGCCCGTCAAGCCCGTTCGGCCATTCATTAAGATCATGGCTGATGTTTTCATGGCCTCAGTTCCACTTTCCCGCCTTCTCACCATACCCTTAATACGTTTACTGTTCAAAAAATTATCAATCTTAGCTTTAAAAACATTTACTGAGGAAGCCTCAACCATTGCACTAGGCAGGGAATTCTATAGATTCACAATCCTCTGGGTGAAGAAGTTCCTTCTCAATTCAGTCCAAAATCTACTCTCCCTAATTTTGAGGCTACTCCCTCTTGTCTAGTTTCACCTGCCAGTGGAACCATCCTCTCTATTTCGATCTTATCAATTCCCTTCATAATTTTAAATGTTTCTATAAGATCCCCCCTCAATCTTCTAAATTCTAATGAATATATTCCCAGTCTATTTAGTGTCTCCTCATAAGCCAACCCTTTTAACTCAGGAATCAACCCCGTGAATCTCCTCTGCACCCCCTCTACTGCCAATACATCCTTTCTTAAATAAGGAGACCAAAACTGCACACAGTACTCCAGGTATGGCCTCACCAGCACCCTATACAGCTGCAACATAACCTCCCTGCTTTTAAATGCAATCCCTTTAGCAATGAAGGACAAAATTCCATTTGCCTTCCTAATTACCTGTTGAACCTGCAGACCAACCTTCCGTGATTTATGTAAGCGAGCTCACCATCACCTATTCCAGGAAAATTAGGAATGGGCAGTAAATAATGGCCCAGCCAACAACACCCATATTGTATCAAAAAAGAAGATAAATGGTCAGATGTCCTTCAAGATGATTAAAAGATAAGATCGAGTGTGAGTGAAAAATGCATAAATTAATTAACTATCAAGCTGTTTGGAACTGTCAGCAGACCTGTCAAAATCATTGGTCAATATCGCCAAAATCTTCTGTCAAGGCAAACTGTTAAAAATGTCAACAGTGTCAAAAAGGACCTATAAAGCAGACCCATATGAAGTATCGAGAATGACTGCCAATGTGTCAAGAAGAACTGTCAAATGAAGTTGTCATTGTAAGCAGTCAAGTTGTCAAAGCAATTAGAAGTCCTACCCTTTAAACATTGAAAAGAAAATATGGAATTCTTAAAATAAAGTCTTTCTTTTTTTTGTTTTCTCTGTTGACATAAATCTGAGAGTTTCAAGTACTGTAATATTGCTGCGTGACTCATTTTGCAAGTAAACGGTGGAAGACAGTACCTCAGTAGTGTGCCTGCCATTTTACAGTTTGATTGATTCAAGTTTCAATTGGTTGTAGACTTTTGAAGCGGAAGTATGAATTCTAATACTTGCTGTTATAAGGCATTATGCATTTGAATGAAAGGTTTGTTGATGTAATGCTTCATATAATTGAAGTAAAGGAAATATATTGCATGTAAACATGCTAAGTAGGATTTTATGAATAAGAGTGCTTATTCAAATGTAATGAAGTTCCATTTGAGACTTAGGGCTTTATTTATTTAATCTCTCTAAGGATCCTGAGAATTGCTCATGATGCCTGAAGTGATATAAGGATATAAGGGGTTACTAGACCATTTCACAGAGCAGCTAAGAGACAATCAAACAGCTGTATATCTGGAGTCACATGTCGGCCAGACCAGGTTTTATATTGAGAGCTTAATGGTCATCATTGTTGAAATGAGCTTTCAATTCCAAATCTTTTAATGAATTTAATTTCAATCCCTCCGAATGGTGAGATTTGAAATGATACCTATTTCAGGATCACTGCTGTAGCAAAATACCACTGCATCACCACCATCTCACCTTCAGATTCATCCTCATGCACGAACACAGGGCAAAAATTAATGCCCTTTTTTAACGGTTTTGTTGGTGTTTTGTATTTATTCAAGGGGTATGTCACCTACCTGCTTTCAACTTTTGCGTTTATGATGGGATGACCCACTTATTTTCTTTCTGCCCATCACCAATTCAGACCATTTATTGTACAATTAAGACACAAATAAGGGCTCCATTCCCCACTGCTGGTTAACCCAACATTGTTTGGACATCTCACAAAGCAGAGAACCCAACAAACAAATCCTTGTGAAGTTGCTTCTAAGCTCCCTGGTAAGGTTTAAATTCCCCTATTAACAGACAATCAGCACCTCATTGAAGGACCTCTAATCAAGATGGAGGAATCCCATTGAGGGACAACATTTTAACCTTACTATGATCCTCACATTACTTTGCTGTGATCCCCAACCCATGATTCCCTTCCCAGCATCATCCAATTACAGCTTGGGATCCAACAATGAGCCTTTAAGTCGAGGATTCAAATGCAGTGCTGGCCTCTGATAGTCCAAAAGCTCTCCGAAATGGGAATTCTAATCCGGGGATCCCTGGTCCCAGAAAGAGATGTTGCTGAACAATTAAGAGCCTCGATGACATTTAATATGTTGAATGTTCACTGAAGGAGACAACATGAGTATCCAACCGTCTGTTCAGACATGATGTGGAGAAGCCAGTGTTGGACTGAGGTGGTCAAAGTTAAAAAATCATGCAGCACCAGGTTACAGTCCAACCGGTTTATTTGGAAGTACTAATTTTCAGTGCGCTGCTCCTTAATCAGGTAACTGTGGAACAGAACTATAAGACACAGAATTTATAGGAAAAGATTACAATGTCATGCAACTGAAATGATATATTAAACTAATCTAGATTGTTAAGTCTTTCATCTTTTAGGATGAGTTGTAAGTATTGGTTCTTTAATATGTAAATCCCAGAGTTTTTTTTTAAATCACCTTCTCGAGATAACTGAAGGTTTTATAACAAAAGTTGACATCTCAGCTCAGACAATGGATTAAAAGTATAAGGTCAGAGTCTGTCTGTGTTCCAATCTTAGTCAGACTGGTTCTATTTCCAAAGTGGAATTTACAAAATATTACAGGTATTGACTGCCTGCAGATTGTGCATTTTTTGAGCAAACGAGAATGTATCTGCAAATATAATTCTGCAAATACAAATTCACTCCATAAACTTATATACGTGTGTGTGTGTGCATGTGAGAGAGAGAGAGAGAGAGAGAGTGTGCACGTGAGTGTGTGCGTGTGGGTGTGAGTGCATGTGAGAGTGCGTGAAAACTTGGTAAAGTGTGTGTGTGGTAGTGATACTGTATAAGCCTGTAAGAGGATATGTGTGTGGGTGTAAGTGTGGGGGTTGTGCATGTGTCTGTGTGTGACAGAGTGTGTAGTGTCATGGGGTCACCTGCAGTGTGACATGAACTCAAGGTCCTGGTTGAGGCCAGCTTCATGGGTACCAAACTTAGCTATCAGCCTCTGCTTGGCCACTTTGCATTGTTGCCCACCCCGAAGTCCACCTTGGATGACAGTCTCTCAAAGATTTGAGGCTGAATGACCCTGACTGCTGAAGTGTTCTCTGACTGGGAGTGAACACCCCTGATCTGTTGGTTGTTGTGTGGTGTCTGTTCATCTGTTGTTGTAGCGTCTGCTTGGTCTCACCAATGTACTGTGCCTCAGGGCATCCTTGCCTGCAGCGTATGAGATAGACAATATTGGCCGAGCCACTTGAGTATCTGCTGCGTCCACAGTGGGTGTTGTGGACACCATCCACCATGTATGCAGCAGGTACTGAAAGCTAGTGCTTCCAAACAAACTTGTTAGACTATATCCTGGGGTTGTGTGATTTTTTAACCCTGTTCAGACAGTTACTGCAAGCCCTATTGCCTTCATTAAATACAACCCACATCGACACATACTGATGTATTTTTGTAGACAGATTTTGCATCAGATTTCTCAAAATTCAAAACTAATCTGACCTCTTAAGTGGGAAGCACACATTGCAATAGATATATTGACAACATTTCACAAAGTTAACACAGGGAAAAGCATTTTCCGTGTGCAAAAGAAGTTCAATTTTTAAAAAAAATATTGACTTTATCCTCTCTCCCGAAAGACTACAGAGCTTTGATTTTCTTTTTTAACATCATTAACAGGCAAATCATTGACAAGTTCAAATCAGCAGAATCAATGACCCTGGTATATTGAGTGGGAGCAGCGTCGAAGTAAAAGCGAACCCGGGAGACTACAGCAAAGGTAAGACAGTTTGTTTTAAAATTGCTTACCTGTAGCGGGCAGCGGTGTGTTTTTTTACTCTCTCTCCACAGAAAGAGCGGGAGCAGCAGAGGAAGTGACGGCAAGCAGAGGGGCAGCCGGGAAGGAAAAGTGAGTATATAAGTCAGGAAGGAGGCTGGCTGGGCAGGTGATGTGCTGTTGCTGTATGATGTGGGAGCTGGCTGATCCCATTGTGAACGGCAGTGACCACATCTGCAGCAAGTATTGGTTGCTGGAAGAACTCCGGATCAGAGTTGATGATCTGGAATCTGAGCTTCAAACACTGCGGCACATCCGGGAGGGGGAGAGTTACCTGGAT
Source organism: Chiloscyllium plagiosum (assembly GCF_037043375.1). Classification (NCBI taxonomy): domain Eukaryota; kingdom Metazoa; phylum Chordata; class Chondrichthyes; order Orectolobiformes; family Hemiscylliidae; genus Chiloscyllium; species Chiloscyllium plagiosum. Next base: position 22,718,344 of record NW_028270140.1, read on the forward strand.
GCTTTGTTTCAGGAGGCAGTCACACCTGGGAGATTAAGTAATTCACATTCAGCTAGTGATCAGGCACAAAAGAGTGTGACTGTAAGTGAGGCAGGTAGGGGGAACCGGAGTTCAGGAGTGGAGGAGCCTCAGCCCTTGACCTTGTCCAACAGGTACGAGATTCTTGCTCCCTGTTCGGATGAGGAAAAGGGCTCTGGACAGGATGAGCCAACTGACCAAGGCACCATGGTGCAGAAGGCCATTCAAGAGGGGGGAGCTAATAGACAAGTAGTGGTTATAGGGGATTCTATAATTAGGGGGACAGATAGTATCCTTTGCAAGCCGGATCGGGAGTCTCGCATGGTGTGTTGCCTGCCCGGTGCCAGGGTGCGAGACATCTCCGACCGGCTTGAAAGGATATTGGAGCAGGAGGGGGAGGATCCAGTTGTTGTGGTCCACGTTGGTACCAACAACATAGGCAAGACTAGGGTGGAGGACCTGTTTGGGCATTACGAAGCACTAGGCAGGAAATTGAAGCACAGGTCCTCAAGGGTCATAATCTCCAGATTACTGCCCGAGCCACATGCCAATTGGCATAGGGACAAGAAAATTAGGCAAGTAAACACGTGGCTAAGGGATTGGTGTGGGAAAGAGGGATTCCACTTCATGGGGCATTGGCATCAGTTTTGGAACAGGGGGGATCTGTACCGTTGGGACGGTCTCCACCTGAACCGATCAGGTACCAATGTTCTAGCGAAGAGGATAAATAGGGTGGTCAGTAGGACTTTAAACTTCTGAGTTGGGGGGAAGGGAAAGTGAAAGCGACAGGGAGTATGGAGGTAAATGGCAAGATAAGCAGCAGGATAGCATGTTTCCAGGCGGATTTAAAATTGAGGCAGACTGAGAATGCAGTAAAAGCAAGGATAACTTAGGACATATGACTTCCAACATCTCTAATGATAAGGAAGTTAGCATTAAGGCACTTTACCTGAATGCTCGTAGCATTCATAACAAAGCCGATGAACTAATGGCACAGATAATAGTGAATGATTATGATGTAGTAGGCATCACAGAGACTTGGTTACAGGGGGGTCAGGACTGGCAGTTAAACCTCCATGGTTTTTCAACTTATCGAAAAGACAGAGAGGTGGGCAGAGGGGGTGGGGTTGCCTTGTTAGTTAAGAACAAAATTAAATCTATGGTATTGAATGACATAGCGTCGGATGATGTGGAGTCTGTGTGGGTGGAATTGAGGAACCACAAAGGCAAAAAAAACATAATTGGAGTTGTGTATAGACCTCCTAACAGTGGTCAGGACCAGGGACGCAACATGTACCGGGAAATAGAGAAGGCATGTCAGAAAGGCAAGGTTACATTGATTATGGGAGACTTCAATATGCAGGTGGACTGGGTAAATAATGTTGCTAGTGGGTCTAAAGAAAGGGAATTCATGGAATGCTTACAGGATGGCTTTTTGGAACAGCTTGTCATGGAGCCCACAAGAGAGCAGGCTATTCTGGACCTAGTGCTTTGCAATGAACCAGACTCTATAAAAGATCTTAAAGTTCGGGAACCCTTAGGAAGTAGCGACCATAATATGGTAGAGTTCAGTCTGGAGTTTGAAAGGGAGAAGGCAAAATCGGATGTAATGGTGTTACAGTTGAATAAAGGTAATTATGAGGGCATGAGAGAGGAACTGACTAAAATAGACTGGAAGCAGAGACTAACCGGGAAGACATTAGAGCAAAAATGGCAGGAGTTTGTGGGTATAATTGAGGACACTGTACAGAGGTTCATTCCCAAGAAAAGAAAGATTAACCGGGGAGGGATTAGACAACCTTGGCTGACAAAGGAAGTCAGGAAATGTATTAAAGAAAAAGAGAGATCCTATAAAGTGGCTAAGAACAGTGGGAAATCAGAAGATTGGGAAGGATACAAAAGCAAACAGAGGACAACAAAGAGTGTAATAAGAAATGAGAGGATCAAATATGAAGGTAGGCTAGCCAGTAATATTAGAAATAATAGTAAAATTTTCTTTCAGTACATAAGAAACAAACGACAGGCAAAAGTAGACATTGGGCCACTTCAAACTGATGCAGGAAGCCTAGTGATAGGAGATAAGGAAATAGCAGGAGAACTTAACAAGTACTTTGCGTCAGTTTTCACAGTGGAAGACGTGAGTAATATCCCAAAAATTAAAGGGTGTCACGGGGCTGAGTTGAGTATGGTTGCCATTACGAAAGAGATAGTGCTAGAAAAGTTAAAAAGTCTTAAAATTGATAAATCTCCTGGCCACGATGGGATACACCCTAGAGTTCTGAGAGAGGTGGCTGAGGAAATAGCAGAGGCATTGGTTGAGATCTTTCAAGAGTCGCTGGAGTCAGGAAAGGTCCCGGATGATTGGAAGATGGCTGTTGTAACCCCCTTGATCAAGAAAGGATCAAGGCAAAAGATGGAAAATTATAGGCCAATCAGCTTAACCTCGGTTGTTGGTAAAATTCTAGAATCCATCATTAAGGATGAGGTTTCTAAATTCTTGGAAGAGCAGAGTCTGATTAGAACAAGTCAACATGGATTTAGTAAAGGGAGGTCATGCCTGACAAACCTGTTGGAATTTTTTGAAGAGGTAACAAGTAGGTTAGACCAGGGAAACCCAGTGGATGTGGTCTATCTAGACTTTCAAAAGGCCTTTGATAAGGTGCCACACGGGAGGCTGCTGAGCAAGGTGAGGGCCCATGGTGTTCGAGGTGAGCTGCTAGGATGGATTGAGGATTGGCTGTCTAACAGAAGGCAGAGAGTTGGGATAAAAGGTTCTTTCTCAGAATGGCAGCCGGTGACGAGCGGTGTCCCGCAGGGTTCGGTGCTGGGGCCACAGCTGTTCGCATTATATATTAATGATTTGGATGAGGGAACCGGGGGCATTCTAGCGAAGTTTGCCGATGATACGAAGTTAGGTGGACAGGCAGGTAGTACTGAGGAAGTGGGGAGGCTACAGAAGGATCTAGACAGGTTGGGAGAGTGGTCCAGGAAATGGCTGATGGAATTTAACGTGAGCAAGTGCGAGGTCTTGCACTTTGGCAAAAAGAATAAAAGCATAGACTACTTTCTAAATGGTGAGAAAATTAATAAAGCCAAAGCACAAAGGGATCTGGGAGTGCTAGTCGAGGATTCTCTAAAGGTAAACATGCAGGTTGAGTCCGTGATTAAGAAAGCGAATGCAATGTTGTCTCTTATCTCAAGAGGGTTGGAATATAAAAGCAGAGATGTACTACAAAGACTTTATAAAGCTCTGGTTAGGCCCCATTTGGAGTACTGTGTCCAGTTTTGGTCCCCACACCTCAGGAAGGACATAGTGGCACTGGAACGTGTCCAGCGGAGATTCACACGGATGATCCCTGGAATGACAGGTCTAACATATGAGGAACGGCTGAGGATACTGGGATTGTATTCGTTGGAGTTTAGAAGATTAAGGGGAGACTTAATAGAGACGTACAAAATAATACATGGCTTGGAAAAGGTGGATGCTAGGAAATTGTTTCCGTTAGACGAGGAGACTAGGACCCGTGGACACAGCCTTAGAATTAGAGGGGGTCATTTCAGAACAGAAATGCGGAGACATTTCTTCAGCCAGAGAGTGGTGGGCCTGTGGAATTCATTGCCACGGAGTGCAGTGGAAGCCGGGACGCTAAATGTCTTCAAGGCCGAAATTGATAGATTCTTGTTGTCTAGAGGAATTAAGGGCTACGGGGAGAATGCTGGTAAGTGGAGCTGAAATGCGCATCAGCCGTGATTGAATGGCGGAGTGGATTCGATGGGCCGAATGGCCTTACTTCCACTCCTATGTCTTATGGTCTTATGGTCTTATGGTCTTATATACTCATGGTTAATGGCAGAGGAGGAGGGGAGTCCAAATGGGAAACTCGGAAGTAAGTCTTTTCCAAACCTTCCATTCAAATTAAATGGCAGAGGCCTTTTGAATGTTACTGGAAGATTCATCTCAGTCAGCTGCCCCAGTGTGACAGCTTGTCACATCAATAGGCAAGAAAATAACTGGGGAATGGTCATCAAACAAATAATGGATTGGAAAACATGGAGGGAATAGGAGATCGGGGTGGGTTGTAGTGTAGGACCGTGAAGAGACAACGTACTGGGGTGATTAGGAGATCAGCATGATTTGTAGAATAGGAAATGAGAGGTAGGGGAATGAGAGCCATCAGGAACCGGGATGGGCAGGGTGAGTAGGAAATAGACAGATGTCAGCGAGAGTCAGAAGTTGTATATCAGGGAGGGTAAGGAAACCTGAGATCAGGAGGGTGAGGAGTAGAAGATTGGAGAATGACAAGAAAGAGAACAGATGGGTAGTGGGAATTCATGGAGGATTCAGATCTCTGTTGGGGTAAGATTTGAACTCCTTTTAGGATATTATTCACATTTATGCCTTGGGACTGAAGTAAACATTGTTGCTTCTTGTCTTCCAGCAGATAATTAGTGTTGTTGACATGTTTACTCTGCAGATCTGTTTACTTCCCATCTTCATTTCCTCACTGGATTGCACAGGCCCTGGGAAATCCAGTCTCCATCTTCTTTTTAGAGTTCTTTTGTTGAATGAGTGTATTTCTGTCAAGTTTAATATATGTTCCTCATGCCTAATTGTGATTGAGAAGATAACGAAGTTCCTGGCGAAATGGCTGTGCAACTATTTGCTGGGCAGGGAATGTTATCACTGGTATTCTGGACAATAATTTTTGTACAAAGGATATCACTAAACAGATGATCAAATTATTATCACATCATTTTTAAAGGCTGGTTCTATATGTAAATCGTGCTTCTCTAAATTTTTAAAACACCACAGTTCAAAAATACTTCATTGGTTCATAGCATTTTGAGACTCCAAATGGCCAGGGAAGATGGAATGAAAATAGAAGTTTGTTTTAACCACTGACTACATTCCGTACCAGCCCTGTGCCACAGCAGCAATCAGGTCTACCATTGACCTTTCTCTTGATTTTACTTCTCCAATTAATTGATGTACAAAATCCAATACCTTTTAAGTTGCCAGCTGGGGAATGTTGTGAGAAAATAAAAACAACAGAATTTTTTGATTAATTGTCATGAATATTGATGATTTTTCATGCCCTCTTTGAGATACTATAGACAAATACTGAGCAAACAAAATAAGGCTTTTGTCATTTTTTCAACAGTTAGCCTGTGATTGCCCTTGTTTTGATGCACCTTAAATAGAAGAAAGTATTAGTAAGCACAGTTGTTTTTGGACTGAACAAAAGGATCACTGAAGGTGATAGAACAAGTGCTTATCCTGATTTGGAAGTATATTGCCATTCCTTCAGAGTCACTGGGTCAAATCCTGAAACTCTCAACCCAATTTCATATTGGGTGATTGAATTGATTGAGTTTTTTTAAAGAGGTGACAATAAAATTTGATGGCAGAGTGGTAGACCTTCTCTATATGACTTCAGCAAAGCATTCAACATGGTTCCTCACGGGAGACATGTTAGTAAGGTTAGAGCACTTGGGATCTGGGGGAGCTAGACAATTGGATAGGAGGCATAATGGATGGAGATAGAAGGTGATAGCAAAGGATGGCTTTTCAGAGTGGAGTTCTGTGATCAGCGGTGTGCCATAGGGATTGTTGCTGGGTCCACTGTTTTCATCATTTGTATAAAGATTTAGATATGAATATTGGAGAAATTGAGGATTGCAGATGCTGGAGATCAAAGTTGAAGAGTGTGGTGCTGGAAAAACACAGCTGGTCAGGAGCGGGAGAATCAACGTGTCGAGCATAAGCCCTTCATCAGGAACATGAATATAGGAGGCAAGTTTGCAGATGACATCAAAATAGGTGGCATAGTGGTTAATGAAAAAGATTATCTCAGAATACAAGGGCACCTTGATCAGCTGGGCCATTGGACCGACGAGTGGCAGATGGTGCTTAATTTAGATAAATGTGAAGTGGTGCACTTTGGTTAGGCAAGCCAGGGCAGTACTTGTACACCTAATGGTAGGTCCCTGTGGAGGGTTATTGAACAAAGAGACCTAAGGGTGCAGGTGAATAGTTCCTTGGAAGTGGAGTCACAGGTGGACAGGGTGGTGAAGAAGGCTTTTGATATGCGTTCTTTCATTGGTCAGAATATTGAGCATAGGAGTTGGGACATCATGTTGTAGCTGCGCAGGACATTGGTGAGGCCACTTTTGGAATACTAAACATAATTCTTGTTGCCCTTCTAAAGGAAGGATGTTGTTAATCTTGAGAGAGTGCCGAAAGGATTTACAATGATGTTTCTGGGACTGGAAAGTTTGAGCTATAGGGAGAGGCTGAATAGGTTGCAGCCTTTTTTTCCCTGAAGCATTGGAGACTGAGGAGCATCCTCATGGAGGTTTACAAAATCATGAAGGGTATGGAGAGTATGAATAAACCAAGGTCTTTTTCCTAGGATGTGAAGTCCAAAACTAGGGGCCATAGTTAAGATGAGATGAGAAAGATTTAAAAAGGACATGAGGGGTAACTTTTTCATGCAGAGGGTGGTGCATGTATGGAGTGAGCTGCCAGTAGAAGTGATGGAGGCTGGGCACAATTATAACATTGAAAAGTTATGTAGATAGTTGTATAAATGGGATGGGTTTAGAGGGATATGGGCTGAATACTGGCAAAGGGAACTAGGTCAGATTGGAACATTCGGTCGGCATGGACATGTTGGACTGAAGGGTCTGTTTCCATGCTGTATGACTCTATAATTGTATAAATTGGTAATCATTCATTCTGAGACTAAGCGCTCTGGTCCTAGACTCTCCCACGAGAGGAAATATCCTTTCAGCATTTACCATCAAGCTCTGTACTAATCCTATATGTTTGGATCAGATCACCTCTCATTCTTGTAACTCCAACCTGTTTAACCTTGTTTCTTAAACTATCCTTTCATATCATTCTCGTGAATCTCCCCTGAACTGCCTCCAATGAAATGATTTCTTTCCTTAAATAAGGGGACCAAAACTGCTAACAGTACTCCAGTTATACACAGTGGGAATAAGACGTTCCTACATTAAAACTCCAACTCACTTGAAATAAGTGCCTTTATTCCATTCCCCTTCCTGAATACCTGCTGGATCTGTGTGCCAGTTTTCTGTGTTTCATAGACACATAACAAGTAGAGGAACAAGGTTGTTTATTGCAATTATACAGGACTTTAGTGAGGCAAAGCTTAGATTAGTGTATGCAATTTTGGTCTTCTTATCTGAGGAAGTTTTTTTTGCTATCAAGGAAGTGCAGTGAAGGTTTGCTAACTTGGTTCCTGAAATGGCAGGACCGATGTATGAGGAGGTATTGAATTGGTTCAGATTGTTTTCACTGGAGTTAAAAGAATGAGAGGAATCTCATAGAAACCAATAAAATTCTTAACAGGACTAGACAGGTTAGATGCAGGAAGGACATTCCTAATTGGGGGTGGGTATGATAGTCTAGAGCCACGGGTTAAGGATAAGGGATTGAGAAAAGGAGGAATTTCTTCACCCAGAGAATGAACAGTCAATGGAATTCACTGCCACAGAATGTGGTTGTGGCCATAACATTCTGTGTTTTCAAGAAGGACTTGTTGTGAAAAAGATCAAATCTCCTCAAAATATATCAAGAAGAGTCTAGACCCAAACTTATTCTTATTTTAAAGGTAAATGTAAGGCATTGTGTTCTGGATGCAATTTGATTGGTCAACCTACCAGGCTTGGAACAAAACACACTTTATCCATACACTATAATTAAAATATAGACAAAATAAAAAGAAAAGAATTGGCATAACTGTAACTCTATCAAAATGTTTAACAAAATAATATATCCATTAACTACTACTAACAAACTTTTCCAATGTAATAACATTCCATAAACACATCCTTGGCAAAGGCAAATTCAGTGAAATAGATTGTCTCAAATGTAACTTAAGCAGTAGAAAGAGAATCACAGCTTTTTGCTGTAACAGAGAGAGGAATAAGAGATTCCACGTCTTCAACACCCCAGCAACTGCTGAAAGCTAAAACTAAAAATCCTGACTCTGAGGGAACTTGAACTCAACCAGTCAGGTGGTTTTATTGTTCCAACCTTAAAACAAAAAAAAAATCCCAAGACCTCATTAGCTGCTTTGGAGCTTGCTACTGTTATGGATGAGGCCAGACCACTCAAAACATTCTTAAGCAGGCAGACCCAGACCATAACTTTGCAATTTGAAGTGCACAGTGAAAATTACTCAGAGTATGATAACTAGGTTGACTACTAGATTTTAAAACAGACAAAAATTTATTCACAAAGTTACACAATGAACCACAAAGAACAGAATAAGGAGCCCATACAGAACACAACCTATCCAACTAGGCTTAGTTATGGTGTTCCAAATATATACAACAGTCCCAATAAAAACTTCCATTTAAAACACAGTGTAAATGGAACAGATGCTTACAGGTTGAAATTGAAGGGCAGAAAAGAAAGAGAGTTTCCCCACAGCTCCCTGTTGAACTTCCAACCAGCTCAAGACTGAACTAAAAACTGCTCAGCTCAGGTTAGCTAAAGAGCTGACCACTGTCCTTTCATGATACAGGTCACATCTAAAACATGACCACTTTGGCCTGAAGTCTCATCTGTTTACAAATAAACAAAAGGCCTCTCAAAATCCTTTTCATCTCTGTATCAAACCAGAGGGATCGGAGCCCAGCCCCGGTTTATTACCCCTCTGAAAAAAATCAAGGATAAAGTCTCCTTAAGCCAAGGAACAGCTTTTAGATACATAAGGGACTGGCTTTGTTACACCTACCTCCTTAAACTAAAGAACCATCAAACCAAAAGATGGTTTCATTTTAACCCTTCAAAACTCGGTTAGTAGTCTAAATGCACATAAACACTATACTAAATATAAACATACAAACATGCACAACCACATGCAAATTCAGGCCGCGGTACACCTACTTCCGAACGCCTCCGTATCTATTTGAGTCTCAATAACGCATCGGCAATCACGTTTTTGCGACCTGCCATATGCACAATTGTCAAATTGAATGGGTGTAACAATAAGTTCCACCCAAACAGTCTGGCATTTTTGTCCTTAAATTTTTCCACAAAAGTCAATGGGTTATGATCAGTGTATACGATTGTCTCAGATGCATTGCTGGTAATATAAACACTGAAATATTTTAATGCCAGCACTAAACTCAAAGTCTCTTTCTCCACCATTTAATATTTTTGTTGATGAATGTTCAACTTCCTAGAAAAATACCCAATGCATCTTTCTATTCTTTGTCATCCTCCTGCAGAAGCATCACACTGCACTGACACACACATCACTGGCATCAATAGCCACCTTGAAAGGCTTCAGGTAATCCGGCAAGGCTAATACTAGCACACTGGTTTTTAAATTGTCAAATACTTTTGACAGTCTGCTGTCCACTGAAACTTCTTGTCCTGCTCCACTCCTTCATTGAGTGGAGCAGTCACACTGCTAAAGTTCAGCACAAACTTTCGGTAAATTCCAATCATCCCCAGAAACCGCAGAAGTGCTTTTCTCATCAACAGTGTGGAAACTTTCCCAATTACGTTCATTTTTGCATCTTGTGGGGCCACTTATGTGTGTCCAATAACATGGCCCAGGAAGATGACTTGGGCTTTGGCAAATTCACTTTTAGCTAGGTTTATCACCAAGCCTGCTTTCTGAAGTTGATCGAACAAGTCCAATAAATACTACAAATGTTCCTTCCATGAGTGACTAAAGATCACCAGGTCATCAATATATACCACACAATTGGGTAATCCTGCAATGACCTTATTAGTCAGTCTCTGAAATGTAGCTGGAGCATTTTTCATATCAAATGGCATGACTTTGAACTGATATAGTGCATTTGGCATTACGAAAGCTGAAATTGCCTTTGCTCTCTCTGACAGAGGTATTTGGCAGTAGCCCCTGAGCAAGTCCAATTTGGAAACGTAAGTTGCTTGTCCCACTTTTTCAACACAGTCCTCCAACTGTGTAATTGGATATGCATCAGTCTTTGTCATGGTGTTGACTTTGCGATAGTCCACACATAACTGTTGGGTACCATCTGGCTTTGGCACCACGTCTATGGGTGAGCTCCAGTCACTGTAACTCACTTCGATTATGCCATCTTGGAGTATGCGCTCTATCTCCTTCTGAACCTGTGTCAACTTTAGAAGGTTATGCCGATAAGGATGTTGCTTAATCAGAACAACATCTCCTATATCTACATCACACACAATTGGGTTTGTACATCCCAGTTAATTTCCTCACATCTCCCCATGTGATAGTAATAACTCTTTCAGGTCATTTTGATATTCTTGTAGAAGGTAACTCAATAATTTATTCCAATTTTTAACAATTTCCTCATTGTCCAATTTGATTTGAGGAAAGTCTAATTCAGAATCCTCTGAACTTGGTTCTTCCTTCTGTGCTGTAATCATTAACACCTTCTCCTCTTGCTTTCCTTCCCTCTCAAAATACCATTTGAGCATATTCACATGAAACACTCTGTGAGACTTCCAGTCTGGAGTCCTTATCAAGTAGTCCACCTCACTCAATTTCTTTTCCATTTGATAAGGTCCACTTAACCTTGCTTTTAAAGGCTCACCTGTTACTGGAAGTAACACCAATAGCTTATCCTCAATTGCAAAATTGTGAATTTTGTGATTTGTTATCTGCTTCCCATTTCATTGTATGCTGTCATACTTTTAAATGCGGTCTAGCCAACTCTCCAGCTCTATTTAATCATTCTCTAAAATATGACACATAGTCCAAATGGGTGGTCTCTGAATTCTGACTTACTAATTTCTCCTTAACCAGTTTTAATGGGCTTCTTATTTCATGCCCCAAAATTAATTCAAATGGACTGATTTTGGTCAATTCATTCGGTGAATCTCTGATCACAAAAAGTACAAATAGAACTCCCTTATCCCAATCATCTTGATAATCCTGACCATAAGCCCTCAACATGATCTTTCGTGTTTGATGTCATCTCTGTAGTGCTCCCTGCAATTCTGGATGATACGCAGTAGATTTGAATTGTTTTATTCCCAAGTTATCCATAATTTCCTCGAATAATTTGGATGTGAAGTTTGATCCTTGATCTGACTGGATCTCTATTTGCAGTGCATATCTGGTAAAAAAAAAAGTATTCCTTCTACAACCCTTTTAGCTGTAATGTTACATAATGGGATTGCCTCTGGAAATCTAGTTGACATATCCATTATTGTTAATAAATACATATTCACACATTTTGTTTGAGGTATAGGGAACCTATGTAATCAATCAAGACTCTTGTGAAAGGTTCTTCAAATGTAGAATAGGTATTAAATGTGCAGGGTTTATTACTGCCTGTGGTTTTCCGATTAGCTGACATGTATGACACGTCTAGCAAAATTCAACTACATCTTTGCGTAGTCCAGGCCAGTAAAAATGACTTTGTATTTTAACCTGTGTTTTTCTCACCCCAAAATTTCCTCCAAGTGGTAGCTCATCGCCACTCACAGCACCTCCTTTCTATGCCCTACTGGCAAAACATTTTGATGAATCCCTGCCCATTTCTCATCTGCTTGAATGTGTGATGGCCCCCATTTCCTCATTAAGACATTATTTGTTTAGTAATAACACACAGGAATGCATTCTGTTTCTTTCTGCGAGAATGCCTTTTGATATTACTGTTTTAACTCCTCATCTTTCTGCTGTAATTCAATCAGCTTAGCAGAGCTAGATATACTGGCATGTGCACCTATTTACTCCTTTTCTGTTCCACTTATCTGATCAAAGTTTTGGATAACGCTAGATCAGATTCCTTATCTCTGCCTTTTGAGCTCTCCTGCTTCAACTTGTGCCTCCATGATCATGTGACCACACCATCAGGGAAAGTTCCTGAATAAAGATCTTTCATTTCTTCAGTTGCCTGTGTCTCCACTGGCTTTTCAACTAGAGTAGGCAGCACACATACCAGTGAATCAGCTATATCATTTTCAAGGACAAAATGTACTCCTGTAGCTGAGCGTTTGTCCAATACTCCTACCACAAATTCTCCACTCTTCTCTGGACTCTCCAGCCTCGCTTTACATAATTGAGCATTTTTTGACTCACCATGAATTCCTGTTACCAGTACCTTTTCTGGTAATAGTCCCTCAGGAGTACATGTCTCCTCATCCTTCAGTATTATAGACTGAGAGGATTGTGTCCCTTAATATTGTAAGCTCCTTACCCTCTATCCTGGCCTATGTGAATAAGCTTTACCCTTGCATGTATATTTTTTAAGCAGATCTGACACTTCCACCTTAATCAACCTCTGATCATCTTGTACACTCTGAGGCAGTTGTCTAACTTCCCTCATGCTTTTTGTTACTAGTCCAACAATACTCTCAGGCTTATCTGGTTTTCCTTCACCTGGCTTTCTCCTCATCCACCGACACTATGATTTCATGTGGCCCACTATATTATAATGAAAACACTGGAGCTTTTTAACTTCTTTGTCCCTGTGGTAAGTTCTCCTTATGATCTTCACTGAGATCTACCTTTCCCTTTCCACGTGAGGATTTCTCTTTGCCCCAATTTCTATCCCTCATGGACTGAAATTGATTCTGGAAGCCAAACTATGTTTTATGGACCTGCTCATAATCATCAGCTACTTCAGCTGCTAACCTCGCTGTTTTAAATCTCTGCTCTTCCAAATGTGTTCACACTACTTCTAGCATGAGTTTTTACATTCCTCCAAAGTAATTACCTCTCTAAGGGCATCATCAGTTTGCTCAATTTTTAAAGCTCTTATCCATCTATCAAAAATATTCTGTTTGATCCTTTCAAACTCAGCATAGGTTTGACCAAAGTTCCTCCTTAGAGTCCTGAAATGTTGTCTGTCAGCTTCTGGTACAAGCTCATATGCAGTTAAAATGGCTTTTTTCACCTCTACATACTCCCCAGATACCTCCTCTGATACTGATGTGAATACCTCACTAGGATCAACAGATGGTCCCACATGGTCACTGGCCACTGCATTTGTTTAGCCACCTTTTCAAATGAAATGAAAAAGGCTTCCACATCCTTCTCATCAAAATTAGGTAGTGCTTGAACATACCTAAACAGTTTCTCACTAGGCTTCTGACTACCAGGAGAAAGTGAGGTCTGCAGATGCTGGAGATCAAAGTTGAAACTTTATTGCTGGAACAGCACAGCAGGTCAGGCAGCATCCAGGGAACAGGAGACTCGACGCTTCGGGCACAGGCCCTTCTTCAGGAAGGGCCTGTGCCCGAAGCGTCGAGTCTCCTGTTCCCTGGATGCTGCCTGACCTGCTGTGCTGTTCCAGCAATAAAGTTTCAATTCTGACTACCAGGGGCTTGCTCCTCCTTACTCTCTTCCTCACTCAGCCTACCCTCAGCCTTTATCTCCAGCCTTTTAAGCTGACTTTCCTTTTTAAAAGTCAGTTTTTGAAGTTCAAAGCTCTCTCTTTCTCTGCTCTCTCTTTTTCCCTTTCTTCTGCTTTTAATCGTAACTCAAACTGTCTCATTTCTGCTGCCCTTTCTCTTCCCTCTAACTCAAGCTACTTCATTTGCAATTGAATTCTTGCCATGTCTATAGATTCAAGGAGCAGGAGAATCGGCGTTGTGGGCATAAGCCCTTCTTCAGGAAGCCCTTCATCATTCCTGAAGAAGGGCTTATGCCAGAAACGTCGATTCTCCTGCTCCTTGGATGCTGCCTGACCTGCTGCGCTTTTCCAGCAACACATTTTTCAGCTCTGATCTCCAGCATCTGCAGCCCTCACTTTCTCCTTTGTCTATAGATTCTGATGGTTTCTCCAGCAAGTTGAAATGCTGATATACTGCTGTAATTATCTTTCCTTTCCTCACTAAAGCAGGCAGTTCCAACTCCGGCTTCTCTGCTAATTCTTGGAACTTGGTCTTCTTCACTTTTTGCAAAATTTCCAAAATCACCACATCCACACACAGAAAACTTTTGGCGACTGAAAGAGCCATTGCTATCCCAAGCTTTGGCTACCCAATCAAACCAGTGCCCAAAATAAAGACACTAGCATCTACCACTCTCTTTATAAAATCCCGGAGGAGCTCCCAATCTGTAATGAACCAGGCCAGACCAGTCAAAACATTCTCAAGCAGGCAGTCCCAGACTATAACTTTGCAATTTGTTTCATTAAGTGTACAGTGAAAATTACCCAGAGTAAGATAGCTAGGTTGACTACTAGATTTTAAAACAGACAAAAATTTCTTCACAAAGTTACACAATGAACCACAACGAACAGAACAAAACAAACCCTGCAGAACTCAACCTATCCAATTAGACATAGTTATGCTGTTCTGAATATACACAACAGTCCCAAAAAGCACTCTCCCGTTAAAACCCAGTCTCAATGGAACACGTGCTTACAGGTTGAAGTTGAAGGACAGAAAAGAGAGAGAGTTTCCACACAGCTCCCTGTTGAACTTCCAACCAGTTCAAGACTGAACTAAAAACTGCTCAGCTCAGGTCAGCTAAAGAGCTGACGACTCTCCTTTCATGATACAGGTCACTTCAAAAACATGACCACTTTGGCCTGAAGCCTCATCTGTTTACGTATAAACAAAAGGCCTCTCAAAATCCTTTTCATCTCTGTACCAAACCAGACTGGTTGGAGCCCGGACCTGTTTATTACCCCTCTGAAAAACATCAAGGACAGAGTCTCTTTCAGCCAAGGATCAGCTTTTAGAAGAAAAGGGACTAGCTTTGTGGCATTACCTTTGTCTCAACCTTTCTTTATAAAAAAAAGGACAAAAAAAACTCTTAAATCCTTAGTATCATCACTGACAGAAATACAGTGCCTGTGACTAAAGGGATGACTGGGGGAGGGTGGGGTTAAGATATTAAGCTTGATGATCAGCCATGATTGTATTGAATGGGTTTGAATGGCCTACTCCTACTCCTATCATCTATGTTTCTCTGTTACATAGTCCAAATGATTAAAGAAACAACAAGAGAGAGTAAGGGTTCCCTTATTGCTGTACAAAAATCAGATACTGCTGAGAGCAGATTATACAATGAACATGTAATGTGGAAACAATAGCCAAGATCAAGTTATACTTTTATTGCTCTCCTAATGTAATGAAACTCCCCAAGGAGCTTCACAGGACTATCATAAAGCACAGCATGATGCCAAGCCACATAAGCCCAGTACAGACTCGAGTGAGTCCCTACTTACTTTTCCAGGGTGAGAATGGGACCTGGCATTGGAATCAATGGCTGCTATATCAGTGGAGGTGACGTTGGTGAGGTAGGCCCAATGGCAAAAGATGGTGCCTGAGGATTGGTGACATCATTATTCATTGACTCCAGCACTGGTGGTGGTGAAGCAGTGGCAGAAGGAAATCCTAGAAACATCAATGAGGTGACTCCAGAAATGAGAGATGTGACTCTGATGTTGGTGCATTCAGCACAGCTGGAGGAGGAGAATCGGCCCAGTTGGGTCCAGTCTAGACAGTAGTGCAGGCATTGATGATGCGGTGGCTAAAACTGATAGACTCCCTTTATTCTATACCTTTCCATTCCTTTTCTTATTCTTAAAGCTATTCAAAATGGCACTGGATTATGGTGACAGAGGAAAAGATTTTCACAATAGTTTGCTGTTTTTCTCACAATAAAATACCGTGACAATAAAATCATTTTAAAAAAAGGAAATACGGTGCATCATTCTGGTACAGTGTGATTGACAAATTGTGGATGCTGTTTGGATAGCACAAATTTTCTACTGAATGGGAATAGCGATTTTCTATTCCAACATTCTACAACATGATTTTCTCTAGCAGTTTTCCATAGCGCGATTTTCTATCGCATGAGGTTGCAAAGGAATGCAACTGTTGTGTTCTTGCAGAACACACTGTAATAGATCAAATGGACTAAAGCTGCATCACAAATAAGTTAAAAATTGTTTTCAAGGAAGAAATTGAGGTCGAGTGACAGAGAGGTTTCGCAAGAGAAATAAAATCAGACTGTTCAGCAAATGACTCATTAGAACCAACCATATAATTGACAACAACTGCATTCCCATGTGATGGGCAGGAGTGACCTCCATTCTATTCACCTATAAATGGGGCCATCAAATAACCCTGCTCTAGATGACCCTTGGTACTGCTAACTCAGGTTGCTTCCAGGTCACTCAGGACTTGAATATTTGAGAATCGGATCACACTAATGAAGTGGCTCAGATTTGGATCTGCAAAATGATCCAGCCATTGGACTCCTGATCTGGGATTGAGAAAGCACCCCATCTAGTCTGTTTTTGGCATTCCCCAGAACCTACCAGACCTGCTGTGTATTTTCAGCATTTTCTGTTTATATCGCAGATTTTCTCGCATGTTTTGTTTTTCAAGTAATTACAATTTTTTTGGAGCTGCTTCAAATAATCTCAAAGTTTCAGATAACAAGGGAACCATATGTATACAGTCAAGAACATATTCACAGTCCATGGACTCCTTGATATGTGTTGTATTTGTTGCTGTGGCTGCAGTGATGAAGACTAAGGACAGGTACTTTCCCAAAATTGTGGTAAAAGTGGTTTCCCAAATATTTAATAGACAGAATAGATAACAATAGGAAACTAGAAAGGTGGGCAATATTTGAAACAAATAAGGCACTTGTTTCAAAATAGTTCCAACTTTGGTATTTACAAATGAGAGGGACCGTATTGTTGAAGAGGAGAGTATGAAACAGACTGGTAAGCTAGAGGAGATACTTGTTAGGAAGGAAGATGTGTTGGGCATTTTGAAAAACTTGAGGATAGACAAGTCCCCCGGGCCTGATGGGATATATCCTAGGATTATTTGGGAAGCAAGAGAGGAAATTGCAGAGCCGTTGGCAATGATCTTTTCGTCTTCACAGTCAACGGGGGTGGTACCAGGGGACTGGAGAGTGGTGAATGTTGTGCCCCTGTTCTAAAAAGGGAATAGGGATAACCCCGGGAAGTACAAGCCAGTTAGTCTTACTTCGGTGGTAGGCAAAGTAATGGAAAGGGTACTGAGGGATAGGATTAATGAGTATCTGGAAAGACACTGCTTGATTAGGGACAGCCAGCACGGATTTGTGAGGGGTAGGTCTTGCCTTACAAGTCTTATTGAATTCTTTGAGGAGGTGACCAAGCATGTGGATGAGGGTAGAGCAGTGGATGTAGTGTACATGGATTTTAGTAAGGCATTTGATAAGGTTCCCCATGGTAGGCTTATGCGGAAAGTCAGGAGGCATGGGATAGTGGGAAATTTGGCCAGTTGGATAGAGAACTGGCTAACCGGTCGAAGTCAGAGAGTGGTGGTAGATGGTAAATATTCAGCCTGGAGCCCAGTTACAAGTGGAGTTCTGCAGGGATCATTTCTGGGTCCTCTGCTATTTGTAATGTTTATTAGTGACTTGGAAGAGTGAGTCAAAGGGTGGGTCAGTAAATTTGCAGACGATACGAAAATTGGTGGAGTTGTGGATAGTGAGGAGGGCTGTTGTCGGCTGCAACGGGACTTAGATATGATGCAGAGCTGGGCTGAGGAGTGGCAGATGGAGTTCAACCCTGTCAAGTGTGAGGTTGTCCATTTTGGAAGGACAAATAAGAATGCGGAATACAGGGTTAACGGTAGGGTTCTTAGTAAGGTGGAGGAGTAGAGGGATTTTGAGGTCTATGTTCATAGCTCTTTGAAAGTTGCCACTCAGGTGGATAGAGCTTGTAAGAAGGCCTATGGAAAATTAGCGTTCATTAGCAGAGGGATTGAATTCAAAAGTCGTGAGTTGATGTTGCAGCTGTACAGGAGCTTGGTAAGGCCACATTTGGAGTACTGTGTGCAGTTCTGGTCGCCTCATTTTAGGAAAGATGTGGAAGCTTTGGAGAGGGTGCAGAGGAGATTTACCAGGATGTTGCATGGAATGGAGAATAGGTCGTACGAGGATAGGTTGAGAGTGCTAGGCCTTTTCTCATTGGAACAGCGAAGGATGAGGGGTGACTTGATAAAGGTTTATAAGATGATCAGAGGAATAGATAGAGTAGACAGTCAGAGACTTTTTCCCCGAGTACAACAGAGTGTTACAAGGGGACATAAATTTAAGGTGAAGGGTGGAAGGTATAGGGGGGATGTCAGGGGTAGGTCCTTTACCCAGAGAGTGGTAGGGGCGTGGAATGCGCTGCCTGTGGGAGTGGCAGAGTCAGAATCATTGGTGACCTTTAAGCGGCAATTGGATAGGTACATGGATGGGTGCTTAAGCTAGGACAAATGTTCGGCACAACATCGTGGGCCGGAGGGTCTGTTCTGTGCTGTATTGTTCTATGTTCTATGTTCTATGTTCTAACTTAGTTTGTTGAGGGAAACAAGAACAGAAATTTTGCAGGTGCTGGTCAAAGTCTTCCTATCCTCTTTAAGTATAGGCATGATGCCAGAAAAGGTATAGATAAATCAGGCAAATACAGGCCAATCCGATTATCAATCTCCAAACAAAAAACAAAAAATGGAAGAGGCAATTACAGACACCTGGTCATAATAGATTTGGAAAGGACTTGTCATGTTTGACTAGTTTGAATGAGTTTTTGATAAGGTAAAAGAAATGCTGATGAGGGTAGTGCAGTTGCTAATGTGGTTATGGACTTGCAGAACTGCTTGATAATGTATCACAAATTATACTTAAACAAAACTGAGCAGGAGCAACATGTGTGCACAATTGTCTCAGGGATTGAAAACAGAGAGTTGTGTTAAATGACTGTCTATTGGATGAGATGGAGTTATATGTTAGAGTTACCAGTAGAAGAACACCTGCTGTTTTTGATGAAGATAAATGTAAAGAACTTAAAAGTGTAATCAATGTTGATAAAGAAGAGAACAGAAACATACCAGTGGAATCAACAGATAAGGGACACATGAAACTTAATGTAAAAAACATGGAGGTGATTTTTGACAGGGAAGGCAGAGGGAGACATTACAAGCTAAATGGTATAATTTTAAGAGGGGTGCAATAAGAGAGTGTTTTCATGTTGTTTTTGTACAAATGTATTTATTCATACACCGGAGTCAAATGATTAATTATGATGATTTACATGAATCTAATTATACAATAATCAGCAGTTAATTTTGCTTATGTAGTTTTAATAACATTAACACCATTTTAAACACAATTATTAGACTAATCAGAGTTATAACTATAATCACCATCATCTCACTGTTTTCAAGTCTGAATCTTATAAGTTGAGACAATCTGAAATGTTGAGTGGAAATCCCAGTCTGATTAATTTGCGTTAAACGCTTGGGTGATGATGCTGTACCGTGACTTGAACTGTTGTATACTCTGTACACTGTCTGATCTAACATAGGTATAATTGTCCAACTTCCTGTAATAATTGTACTCAGTCTCACTTCTAGGTTTGAGTAAGATCAATGATTTTCCGTTCCTACTGAAGATCTTTTTAGGTGTTTTGACAATATAGAATCTTGATTGATCTTTTATTTTATTCATTCTTAAGATGAGGGGATCGCTGATTGCACCAGCATTTATTGTCCATCCTAATTAACTAGAGGGCACTTAAGAGTACCAACATTGACTGCACTTTTTGCCTGTCATTGCTGTGGGTCTGGAGTCACAGTAGGCCAGACCAGGTAAAGATGGCAGATTTCCCTCCCTAGTTTCCTCAGTGAACCAGATGGGGTTTACCAATAATTGGCAATAGTTTCATGGTCATCATTAGAATCTTCATTCCAGATTTTGTTATTTTTTATTGAATTCAAATTCTACCATCTGCTATTCCCCAGAACATTGTCTGGGTCACGGTATTAACAGACCAGCGATAATACTGCGAGGCCCTCACCACCCTATTTATTTGTCCGATGACTTTGTCTTCTGACCTCTTGACCCTTCATCAAAGTTTCTGCTCTGGTTTAGTTTTGACGGTGTTTTCACCCAATGTCGCAAATTGCATCACCTCTGTTGCTTTTTGCTGTGGCTTTTCTTCAGTTGTTTTACCTTCTTGTGGTATTACATTTTTTTCCTATTAGCAAGTTCATTGACAAGTATCCAAAATTCAATGGCGTGGCTCTGTAACTGAGTAGAGCTAGTTCTTAGTCTGAAATCAGTGACTCAGATTCATTGGTAATTCCTCATTTTCATCAGTAACTTCACAATCTTGACTGCACTTTTTGCCTGTCATTTTGAGGATGAATTGGAAAACTTGTATCTTGATTAATGTCTAGTCCAAAGTGAGTTTCCAGAAAATCGTGTTCACAGTTTGAGATCTACCTTCTCCTGAGCCCCTCTCCCCTCCTATTTATCCCTCAGACCCCTTTCCCCCTGCCCCGCACATTCCTGATGAAGGATTTATGCCTGAAATGTTGACTCTCTTGCTCCTTGGAAGCTGACTGACCTGCTGTGCTTTCCCAGCACCACACTTTTCGACTCCAATCCCCAGCATCTGCAGTCCTCACTTTCTCGATTTGACATCTACTATTTGATATAAAATCTTCCACAATCTGAGGTCTTGCTATTTCAAACCATCCTGAAAAATACTCGATTCAGATTAAATACATCTTCCCTGTAAAACTGAACATACTATTGTTGAAGAGGAGGTGATAACCTAGAGGTATTAGTACAGAATGCCTACAGTGTGGAAATAGGCCCTTTGGCCCAACAAGTCCACACCGATCCTCTGAAGACTAACCCACCACCCTACTATCCTGTATTTATCCCTGACTATAATGCACTGAACCTACTCATCCCTTAACACTATGGGCAATTTTAGCACGACCAATTCACCTAACCTGCACATCTTTGGACTGTGGGAGAAGCCGATGGAGACTGTGCAAACGCCACACAGTTACCCAAGACTGGAATCGAACCCGGGTCTCTGGCACTGTGAGGCAGCAGTGCTAACCGCTGAGCCACCATGCCACCCCTACCATGCTGTACTGCTAGTACTACATTAGCTTATTCATCCAGAAACTCAGCTACTGTTCTGGGGGCTCGAGTTCAAATCCTGCCATGGCAGATGGAGGAATTTCCATTCAATAAGTTATCTGGAATTAAGAATCATGAAACCTTTATTGATTTTTCTGGGATAAACTCATCTGGTTCATTCATGTCCTTCAGGGAAGGAAATCTGCCATTCTCACTTGGATTAGTCTACAAGTCACTCCAGAGCCACAGCAATATGGTTGCCCTGTGAAATAATCTAGCAAGCCATTCAATTGCATCAAGAAGGCAGATTATCGCCACCTTCTCAAGGGCAATAAATTCACGCCGAGTCAGTGACATCCATATCCCACCAGAGAGTTAAAAACAAATTATTTCCCATGAATTTGGCAGGAATGTTGATTAAATAATTTGCTCTCTAGGTGGTTGGTTGTGCATGAGAGGTGTTTCGCACGTTGAAATGTATCATGACTTATAAAGCTCTGATTAGGCCCCATTTGGAGTACTGTGTCCAGTTTTGGGCCCCACACCTCAGGAGGGACATACTGGCACTGGAGCGTGTCCAGCGGAGATTCACACGGATGATCCCTGGAATGGTAGATCTAACATACGAGGAACGGCTGAGGATCCTGGGATTGTACTCATTGGAGTTTAGAAGGTTAAGGGGAGATCTAATAGAAACTTACAAGATAATACATGGCTTGGAAAGGGTGGATGCTAAGAAATTATTTCCGTTAGGCGAGGAGACTAGGACCTGTGGGCACAGCCTTAGAATTAGAGGGGGTCAATTCAGAACAGAAATGCGGAGACATTTCTTCAGCCAGAGAGTGGTGGGCCTGTGGAATTCATTGCCACAGAGTGCAGTGGAGGCTGGGACGCTAAATGTCTTCAAGGCAGAGATTGATAAATTCTTGATGTCACAAGGAATTAAGGGCTACGGGGAGAATGCGGGTAAGTGGAGTTGAAATGCCCATCAGCCATGATTAAATAGTGGAGTGGACTCGATGGGCCGAATGGCCTTACTTCCACTCCTATGTCTTATGGTCTTATGGTCTATGACAATGGATCATAGTCCTGAATTACTTGGATATATATTGAAATTTTAAATAAGTAAGTATTTTCTTCCAAAAAAAAAGATCAAGGAGAAAGAGCAGACTGCAGATGCTGGAGATCAAAGTCAAAAAGTGTGGTTTTTATGTTTGACTCTCCCGCTCCTCAGTTGCTGCCTGACCAGCTGTGCTTTTTCCAGCACCACACAGTAAAAAGGACAAGCAAAAGATAGCTGGAAATGTAAATTTTGAAAATGAAATTCATTAGAAACCTGCAAAATTGTTCTGTGGATCATATTCAGGCCTGAGAAAAACAACAGAATATAATAACTGGAGGCTGACAAGGAACTTCAGACAGAAACACTTCAACGGAAAAGATGCAATGGAAAAACTGAATTGTAATCTCTTTGTGGTTGCAGATGTAGTAGACTTCAATTACAATAGCAAACAGAAAACTTCTCCAGTGGGGTGTATCTTAGATTGCAGATGTGATGGGATGTAAAATAAAGCAGTTCTGGATGATAAACATAATTTTGCTTTCCCCTTGCAAGAATATACAAGGGATGGCTGCAGTATGCGAGCCTGGTCTTCTAGTTCCAGGTTGGTGTGTGTCACAAAGCTTGAAGCTGAGGACATCCATTAGGGACCTCTGCTCCTGCAAATAAGAGAAAATCTTTCTCTCTATCACTTGTTGATGGAAGTAAGTCACATGACATCAAAGCCATCATGACAGCCATGCAGAGCAATCTTCTGCACTACCAGAACCATCCAACCTAATAGTCACAATACTTTAACATCTACTCCTCACAGACAGACCGAAGATTCATTTGTATATCATTTCTCTAACTGTTAGGTATTTCATCACTTCTGATTTCCAATCTACACATTTGTGTGTTGCATTTCATTATTCTTCCTTGTATTTTTGTAACTAATAAACTGATTTATTCTTCAACTGTAGAAGTAGCTCCTCTTAAAATATAAATACTCTGGCACTGGGAAAGAGATTCATGAGGGATGGGATCCCTTATATTACATTAAAATAGTTATGACCAAATGAAGTGAGGAGATGTAAAAACAAAGTAGAAGGATCAGTTCCTCCCTCCTCACTAAGAAGTAAAACAATTTTTGGTGTCCCATCCAGGATCACAATTAATTATAGATGCTCACCAGAGGACTAGAATGGAATGCTACATCTTACAAACATCTTGGCCACTATACTGACTGTTATGCCTTTTATTTGCACATCTTGACTCTTGACTGTTTCCAAAATATCACATGATAAATCCATTTTCAACCCAGCATTGTCGAAGCAGTATAATTTTCTCACTCTCATAATCTATAAATAGGTGTTTTCAACACTGTAGACTGGTGCCTTATTTTACTAATCTCAGGGTCATGTGGTCAATGACATCATCATGATTTACATGAGTTTTATTATCCTCAGAGATTAAAAGCTCAGCCAAAGTGATAGGTATTAAGGAGTTTGTAAATGAAGAAAGGACAATATTACGAGGATTAAATAACCCAGGACTCATGAGGCTGTAGGCAATGGAAAAAGCTAACAATTAGTGACAAAAACAAACAGTTGTACAGTACTTGGAGAAAAAATGTTCCAAAACACCTCACAGAAGTGTTATCAAACAAAATTTTAACACAATGAGTTATTGATAGAACATACTTTCATTTCTCAGACCAGAGCAAGAGATTACGAGTTGCCCATTTCACTTATATATTTGATTAAGATTGCATAAGTACACATGGGCTTAATTATCTAGTGAAGATCAATATCATGTCTTCCACCACTAATTCAAGAAGCAACTCAATACTGAAGCAACTCAATATTTTACAAAGTTCAGATATGTTCCCTCCTTTGAGACATGGTACATACAAAGCAATAAAAGCCACACATAATAGCTTTACATTCTAGGCTCTTATTTAAGTCCCAAATCTGCCTTGTTACACCCCTCAGGAAATAAAACTCATTCAGATGTACAGACGTTACAATTTTCTTTTCCTTAGCTAGTCTGCAAGTTATTAATTACTGAGTGTCATTAAAATACTGATGCCAAAGGCAGTATATTAGAGTCGGACCAATTAAGAGGAGTATAAAAGCAGTGCTATGCAAATTTATAGTACCACAATATATTGAACATCACTTTAATTGTTCTGCATCTAGCAGTCCAATTGTCCTTCTATTTTGTAGAATTAGTTTCATTTCATTATACATGCATTGTCCATGAAACATGCAAGCAAGCTGAGTCAGTAATTCAGATAGAAATTTCAGCTGATACAGTTAGTTGAAGATGTGTGAAAAGGTTATGTCGAATTTTTGATATCTCTAGTTTTTTTAGAATTTGAATTACAAAAAGAGTCTCTCTCGGGTGAAATAAATCATAAGTTGGCTATTAATATGATTAGCCCTTTAATTAATTCAGTCATGACAGGCAATAAAAAAAAGGCTGTTTACCAACTGTATAAAATAGTACCTTCGGACTCCTAAAAAACAAACGTTTATAATGTACAAACGTATCTGAATTCACAAATAGGAATTAAACTATATTTTGCATTAATTGTAATTAATCATCTTCAGCATCACTGTGAACAATAATGCACCTGACACAAATCTGGGTGAAACTGCCAATAAGTCAATTCAGCTTGTAGGTGCCTTTTCTTCAATCACATTATCCTCACCATCTCTTTCATATGAATTTCATTCTCAGAAGCTATTCCTCTGACAATTATGGGCACAGATTAAATTCAGGTAAAGTCATAAGAGAGAGGCAGAGAATGAGATTCTGTGAGTAAAAAGCCTTCAGGGGCTAAACAACATATAGAGAGAATGAAGTATAGACATTTATAATTTAGCAATCCGTGCTGCACTGATTTTACCAGCCGAATAAACCTGATGTTGAAAGGAATTCTGACTGCTACAAAACACTAGAAGTGCATCAGATATTCTCCTTTCAAATAAAATATAATCAACATCAATTAACTATGATATTCTGTAGATGAGTGAAGGTGCACACACCAGATCTTGTCAAGAGCAGAAAATTTGTAAATACCAGTATGTTAAGGTACACAAGTGACAGTTATGTTATTCACGCACCCTGACATAGCCTGGCTTCACTAAGTCAGTTGGCAGAAGAGTTTAATGCTTTGACACTATCATATTTGCATTTATTACACCATTCCACTTAATCTGCAGAGAGCTTACTTCACTGTTGAATGAATAAGCATATAAATACCATCCGTTCATAAAGCTGGATTCATTAGCTCACACCACTTTACAGCTATGTGCAGGCCAAAAATCCAAAATGAAAAATATCATGATGGCAAGCAATGATGATTCATTCTTCTTAGGTAATTGCATTCATTTTGGCAATATCACGGGAATTTCATAGAATTTACAAATACAGGAATCCCTCGAGATGCTTTATCAGAAGAAAATAAGATTAAGGCTTGTTTGTGAATATAAGCTCAGGAGACATGAACAACTCAGAGATTGCTTTTCATATTGCAATACTCATATGATTCATCATATCTACTATCGCTTGGAATTTTTAAAATCTTTGACGAATGAGTTCACATAGATGTTTGTGCTACTGACTGAACTTAGGTTAGCAAAAGATGAAATTTAATTGGATGCTTTAACTATGGATTTGCCATGTAATTTAAGCACATATTATGAAGAATAATTGGTTATGCACTTTATTCTTGCAGTTTTAATGAGTGTATTTCTATTTCTATTTAATAAACAGATTTTTTATGCAATATATTATCTCCTTGATTGTAATTAATTCACAGTTGAGATGTATTAAATACTCTGAGAAACAATACAAAGTTGTTTCTGGATATCATAAAACAATTTAATTTGTCAAGTCAGAAAATGTTACTTTTACTCTATTGCAAACAAAATAGGAGTAATGTTGACTTTGAGTAACACTAAATCTCTGATCTTTTCTCAGACATTTGTAGCCTTTTGGTATGTCACCAAAATAATATTCTTCATGTGTATCAAAAGGAAAATCCAGTTGATGCCAGTATATGTTGGGAAAAGCAGACCAGTTCTGAACCAGTAAAGCAATAAAGAGAGACAGTAAAATTGTCAGTGTTGCTAATAATACTGGTGATGGTGTCTGTAACGTTCTGTGTAATACTGGTGATAATGCAGTATTACTGATAGCCCAATAGGAACTGTCTGCTGATAATTTCTAGGTTTGTTGCATTTTTAGGTTGCAGGCTCAAAAGATGGTATATGTGTGTATCTCCATATGTTCAGACAAAGTACATAGCATAAAAATTTGAGTAAAAGTCATGGAAATATTATTATGGAAAATTATTATGGAAAACCACAAAAATACAAATGCCCATGCAACCTGAATATTTCAGAGAATATTTCACTAACCTTGAATATCTGTGCACTTTATTTTCACACATGCCCACTTGCCATAAGGGACACTGTTGGAAGCAGGAATTCTCATTTATATGCACCTAGCTATAGACACAGAGATCAATTTTAATGTAGCATTTTGTTTTGCCCTTGAAAAAGCTAGAATTTATGATCAGAAACAGTGGAAAATCCCTAACTTATTCAAGTTTTAACAAGTTATGTAGACAATTGTTATATTCACTATTGTAGAGTTACAAGCTAGTCCGTGTTACCATATGTAAAGTGTGAGTTAAAATGTTTTTCAAAACTTTTCTTTGACAGGATATTTAATTAATTTTAGATCATGATTAAATGAAAATTCAGAAGCTTTACAACTGATGCCTGCATAATGCAACCAAAACTAGATGAACAAAGTCAAATGCATAATATGTGGATACATATTTGTCAGAAGCATTTGGAAAATGGTTATCAAGCACTGACCACCTACAGACAAGCACTGCCATTTAATGTTGTAGATCCTGAATTAGTGTACTGAATGAGCTCACATGTATCGAACAAACAGCCTATTTCAACGTCAAAGGCTGCGGAATAAATATTTGCACCAATATCATAATGAAGGGCCAGAGAATGAAATGTGAATACAGGTCGTTCTGCTATAATGTAGCAGTTGTATTCCTCTGCAACCATACGCTATAGAAAATCGCACTGTGGAAAACTGCTGTAGAAAATCACGCTGTAGAAGATTGCTAATAGAAAATCGCCATACCCATTCAGCAGAAAGTTCGCATTGTCCAAACCTTGTCCACAATTCGTCAATTAAGTTATAGTCAATTTGCACTGATGAAAAGCAGAAGAAACTGTACTACAATCTGAATATCAGAAAAGAGACAATCAAAGAGGGGAAGTGTTTTAAGATTAGATTCCCCTAGAGTGTGGAAACAAGCCCTTTGGCCCAACCAATCCACACTGACCCTCTGAAGAGTAACCCACACAGACCAATTTTCCTCTGACTAATGCACCTAACACTACAGGCAATTTAGCACGGCCAATTCACCTGGCCTGCACATCTTTGGACTGTGGGTGGAAGCCATACGAAACCCATGCAGACGTGGGGAGAATGTGCAAACTCCACACAGGCTGGAATCGAACCTGGGTTCCTGGTGCTGTGAGGCAGCAGTGCTAACCACTGAGCCACAATGCCACCCTACGTTTATGATGTCGCAGTCAATATGTGTCACGAAATTCTGATTTGCAGAGCTTGGCATGTCACATTTTCTCAACAAATTTAACAAACATAACAGATTCCTTGATAATTAATTCAAACTCTTCATTCATCTTGTCTTCATTTCAAATGGGTAAGTCTAACAATTACAGAGGGCATTGTGTGCAAATCATATTCCAAAGTACTACAAGTTTTGCTTGAAAATTTGCACTTGTGAAGTCCTTACTTTTTAAAGAAGACTGAGAATGTTGATGCTACAGCTGGAATAACTTTCTTGTTCATAAGCATGCAAACCAAAATAATCTTTTTCACCAACTTGCCAACATTGACATTTGCATATTATGTCTTCTTGGTCAGCTGTATTACAGAAATGAAGTGAGAGCGACTGTGCTTTCCATCAAGAGTGTGTTTGAGAGAGTGTGGTGACAAGCAATCTGAGTAAAATTAAAGCCAATGGGAATCGTGACCATATCTACTGTTTGGGGATAATGCATAGTAGACAGGAAGACAATTATGGCTGCTTGAGGTCAAGCATTTCCAGCTTGTGAAAGCGGTGCAGAGATTCCTCAAGGAAATGTCCTAACCCAACTATATTCAGCTGCTCTCCTTCCACCCAACATAAGATCAAATGTGATATTGGCCTTTGATGAGTATGCTCCGTTCATCACACTTTGCAATTCCTTAGATGCTGAAATAATCTATACATTCATGCATAGAGACCTAGAAAACATGCAAACTTGGATATTTAATTGATAGAGTAACATGTGCAACACACAATGTCAGGCAATGCCTATCTCCATGAAGAGAGATATTCACTTTCACTCCATGACATTCAATAGCAATACAATCACTGATTTCTCACTATCAATATCCTCGGGGTTTACCATTGATCAGGAGAACTGGATTAGCCACTTAAATACTTTGACAACACAACCATATAGGAGATTGTAATTCTGAACCGGCTAACTCACCTCTTGTCTCCAAAAACCTGTTCAAGGTTCAAGTCAGAAATATGTTGGACTACTGTCCACCGAACTAGCTGATTGCATCTCAACAACATTCAAGGAGTTTGACTTCATCTGTACAAAGTAGCTCTTTTATCAGCAATACACCTACTACTACAAACATCCACTTGCTCCAACACAGGAGAACTTTGGCAGCAGAATGTGCTATTTGTAGAATGCTCATGTGCAAGACACAAAGAGTCTCATTTTTATTGATACTCTGCAGTTCCTTTGCCTGCTATCCAGATACAAACCTTTAGCAACAGAGTTGCCCCAGTGCAGGTGGTATGTATGATAGTCATGGTTGAAAGATCATTCTAAGGCAACCATAGACCCAATGTTAATGTGGTTGAGAAAATATCCAAAGTGTAGAAATTAAATTATCAGTAAAACTTGTCTTCCATGAATAAGAAAACACTCTAAGTACTGAGTACTGACTATGGTGCTTACATGTATTTGCTGCTGTGATCTCACTTTGCTTTAACCAGTGGCTTTCAGCAAGGGCAAAGAAACTCATGTTGTGCTTTTGAAATTTGTGCATTGCTCAAATTGAAGGATGGACATTGGTGAATTGGCGCACCTGATTTTCTGAGGAGATTTTGGGCAAGCAGCCAAACATGTTCAAATTAAATCTGTAAGTTAAAGTGGAGTTTTGCCATTTCTTTTATCTTTACACTTATAGCCAAGATCACACATTTGCTCACATTAAAATTGGCCTCTTTGATTCAGTCAATCTGAACTGCACAATGCTGCCTGACTTTATCTCACCTCTGATTTAAACACAGGTGTGACATAGTCGTGATCTTCGATTGCGTTGCATTTAGGTCAAAATGTAAGTCAGGAAGCATATAGAATTACTTCAACATTCAAAATTTAAAATAGCATTAAAGGTAAGTAGAAATTACAAAGTTAAAATAAATATAAGTTATTATCTGTTGAAATTAGTTGATTGCAGAACTACAGCTATCCACGTTTCACCACCAATATCAATGAAAATTTTCCATTCCATTTATCACCAGTCTTGTGTAACATTTTGCTAATTGCAGGCATTGAACTTTTGAGTTCTTTGTCAAACACTGAGTACCTCTTACTCTCTGTTCCACCTTACATGCTAAATAATTAATATCAGAAAAAAAATCAATGATTAATAATTTAAACAACATCATGTTGACAACTAAGGTGAAATATAATTGATAAAGGATCAGATGAATAACAATTTTTTTTCTGATTTGTATTCATCTGAACACGACTATCACAGACTCATAAATTTCTTTTATAAATTTCATGTCTTCATACATGTAAACGTGACTGCCAGCAATGATACCACACATTTTTCATTCATACCATTAATACTTATTATACCCTTAATGTATTTGGCACATTGTACCATCAAGATCTTGGGGTACAGCTTTAAATTTGGCACAGTCAGTAATTGAAACTAATGGCACTTGAAATTTAAGTGATGCGTCAAGTTTGCACAATGTGGGTTTGCATTAGCAGAGATCTCTTGGCTCAGATCTTTTCATGGCAATAGCAATGCATATTAAAGCATTTGCTACTGTTGCACATACGGAACCTGCAGATGTCCTTATCTGTGAACAATATCTACCAGGGCAGTCTAACATTCCGATAGACATGTTCACAGATGGTGACAGTGAGGACTGCAGATGCTGGAGATTAGAGACAAGATTAGTGTGGTGCTGGAAAAGCACAGCAGGTCAGGCAGCATCCGAGGAGCAGGAAAATCGATATTTCGGGCAAAAGCCCTTAATCAGGAATGAGGACACAGATGTTCACAGATGCCCTGGTCCTCTTCAAAAATGTCTCCAACTCTAACCACAGGATCAGAAAGTTAAGTTTGATGCCTTATACTTACTCACAACTGACTGCAGCATCCTCTGACTGTTAATCACAGGAATAGGACCTGGATTGAAAGTACTTACCATTCAGTTGTAAAGGGAAGTTGCAAGCTTTACTTAAAAACTTAAGCCTGAACAACCTACACTCATTCCCCACTCTCAAATCTGCTCACCACATCCTTTGATACAGCCCAATGCTCATCCCAACATTGGTCACCACTCCTCTGGATACTGTTCACTGATCCTTCCATACCAGCTCATTATTATTCTGAAACTTTGCACCCCCTCCCAATGTTGTTCAATTACACCCCCTGCCCTCCCCAAACCCTGGAAATGCTGAAGTTCCTCACATCTCTCTTGAGCAACGTTCTTAACTTCCCATAAAAGGAAATCAACCTGCATCCCAACAAAGCTCCCGTCCCTTCCTAAAAGTGCCTCTCTCCCTCCCCAGCAATGCTGAGTGCCCCAAACTTCCCCACACTAGCAATGGACATCCCTCTGCCACCTTGCATCCCAGCACATTCTTACTTCATATATCCGTAACAGTACTCAGCAGCGAGCAACCTCATACTACTCAACATATCCTCCTCCTCAATCTCCAGCAATGCTCACAACCTCCATTCCGGCAATGCTACACGTAGTCCACTTCCCTACAGACAACACAATTCCAGAAATCCACACCACTTCTGCAACTCCCACCATTCTTAACCACCAACTCACACTTAACCATCCAGATTTTCCAGCAATGTTCACCAACACCCCACACCCTCAAATTCTTTTATCAATACTGAGCATGCTGACAGGCTGACCACTCTCCACCTTAAAATGTTTTTTTTAAAAAACTAACTCACCATAGAGCTGCAAGTGCACTGACCTTATGGGGATTTACTTGAGTTGGTTCATCAGAAGGAAGTAGGATTTTGCGAGTCCTTCACCTCATCAGTTCTGGCCCCTGTATATCTGTGACAAATTCTCACTCTGCACATTGAGGCAGATAGTCCCTGTTCCTGTAGCGAAAGGGATCTGTATCGTTAAAAATCTTTCATGAGTCAATGCAATCATTCAGCACAATCGACTGGAAACATCTTTCTGTCTTTTGTATTTAAATATATTCAGGGATGTTATTCAGACCTGGTATAGTTTTATTAATGCATTGGAAAATGTGGTTATCACTACAAACCTTTTGCTCTGTCTGCAAAGAACAGGACCCTGTGTAATAATATATGTAGGTCCCCATTCATGCAAATTTGACCATACTACAAGCCTAACTGATATTATTTTTCAGTCTAATTTTTCACCCACTCAGGATTATCCAGAAAATATTATACAATTGCAGAATGACTGCTAATGTTGGACACTGTGTTGCGTGTTTAACAAGTATGGGCTGGTTGGGCATGGTCAGTGCCTTGCATGTTGTGAACAGTTGACCAAATATGCTGTTTCATATAATCCACCAATCTTTGTCACATATGGTGCACAAAACTAGCATCACACAGGCACTGAAATTCTTATACCATGTTACTTATTTGTGATTCCAACAGAACGTCTTTTTGACTTGATGGCAAGATCTCATTACTGGCGAACAGACTTGTATTGCTATTACACAGCAGCAGCATCAACCCACAAGCTACACCTGTTGTTCAAATTTTGAAATAACTTGTTCTTCCAGGGAAATCTGAGATGGACTGGGCACTCTTCAATACCACAAATAGCTACCTTAAGGCCTTTCATGTGTTTATGCGAAATATAGTGAGAAATTATCTGATCAGACCAGCCATTATCGAGCAGAAGGGCTTTGATGTGATTGATTTCAACATCAAGTTTACAAGGTGAACAAATGGCTTGGACTAAATTTACAAGATTGCCAATAGACCAACTGTATAATAAATGGAGCAGTAGGAGTCCCAACATGTGCACTGATTAAGGAAGAAAATCTTCAGGCAGAAGGTGTAGCGAACATCTATTTGTTTTTTTTTCATTTAGGACTCTTTACGTATTCACTCATGGCATGTTAATGTCATTGGCTGGCCAGCATTTATTACTCATCCCTGGTTGTCTTTGAACTGAGTGATTAGCTAGGCCATTTCAGAGTGTCGTTGAGAGTTAACTACAATGCTGTAGGTTTAGAGTCACATGCAGTCAGACTCGATGAAGATGGCAGATTTCCTTGTCTGAAGGACATTAGAGAGCCAAATGAGATTTTTCTGACAATTAGCAATGGTTTCATGGCCAATAGTAGATTCATAAAACCAGTTTTTTAAAAATTGAATTCATATTCCGCCTTCTGTTATGGTGGGATTCAAATCCAGATGGCCAGAATATTAGCTGACTTTCTAGATTAATAGACAAGTGATGGTACCAATAAGTCACTGTCTCCCCATCAAGGAAAAGGAGCATATTTGATTGTTACAATTACAACATGAATTTGCACATAGGCTGGAGCCCATGAAGACATGTTGGGATTTTTTGCAAGCAATTGCAGATTCAAATATAGTCAATATGTTATATACAAAATAAAGATGTGCATTGGGGAGGATGTCACATATATTCGGCCAAAATGCACTTCTCATTAAGTGTTTGCAAGATCTGGCCATAGTGGGGAAACCATGGTAATACTACCCATTTGGGCCTGAACAGTGTCATTAAAATTGAACTCACTTGCATGAGTTGTTGAGTTCACAAATTCAAGAACAAACAAACAAAACCATTTTTAATAGATTTCCTGCCCTCCATCTGTGAATAACAGAAGAAAAATCAAAATGACTTTCAAAAGAAACTATGAATCATTTGCTCATTTTGTCAATGTACAAAATAAGCATCTCAGCAAAAATAAGGTAAAGTATTTGAAAACATGTCTCTGTGTGTGTGCGCATACACCTAAGGAAATAGATTAATTTTGCCCACATGAGGTTGATAAAACTGAATCTATTAGAAACGCAGAGAAAGTGAGGACTGCAGATGCTGGAGATCTGAGGCGAGAGTGTGTTGCTGGGAAAGCACAGCAGGTCAGGCAGAACCCAAGGAGCAGGAGAATCGACGTTTCGGGCATAAGCCCTTCATCAGGAATGAGGATTGTGGGCAGAGCTGAGAGATAAATGGGAGGGACATGGGGGTGGAGGGGTGGTTAGCTAAGAAAGCGATAGGTGGATGAAGGTGATGGAGAAGGTGATAGGCCAGAGGGACAGAGATGGACATGTCTGGAGGGCGGTGCCGAGTTGGAGTCTTAGGACTGGGATAATGTGCGAGGAGGGGAAATGAAGAAGCTGCTGAAATCCACATTTATCATGTCTGGTTGCAGGGTCCCAATATGAGGCATTCTTCCTCCAGGTATTGGGTGGTAACGGTTTGGTGGTTGAGGAGGCCCAGGACCTGCATGTCCTTGACAGAGTTGAGGCGGGGAGTTGAAGTCTTCAGCCACGTGTGGTGGGGTTGGTGGGTGCGGGTGACCCAGAGATGTTCTCTGAAACAATCCGCAATAAGGCGTCCTGTCTCCCCGATGGAGAAGAGACCACACCGGGTGCACCGAATGCAGTAGATGACATTGGTAGATGTACAGGTAAATTTCTGACAGATGTGGAAGGATTCCTTGGGGCCTTGGACATAGATGAGGGGAATGTATGGGCGCAGGTTTTTCACTTGCTACGGTGGCAGGGAAAGGTGCCAGGAGTGCGGTGTGGACTGGTGGGGGCACGTAAACCTGACAGGAATTGTAAAACCAATGCCCACATTACTCCTTCTCGCACTCCGTCAAGGACATGCAGGTCCTGGGCCTCCTTCACCACCAAACCATTATCACCTGATGCCTGGAAGAAGAGCACCTTATATTCTGCCTTGGGGCCCTGCTACCACACGGGATAAATGTGGATTTCAACAGCTTCCTCATTTCCTCCAACTCGGCACTGCCCTGCGAACCTGTCCATCACTCCGCCCTGATCTATCACCTTCTCCCTCAGCTTCATCCATCTATCGCTGTCTCAGCTACCCATCCCACCTCCCTTCCATTTACCTGTTAGCCCTGGCCCACTACACTTATTCCTG
The DNA here is from genome assembly GCF_037043375.1 of Chiloscyllium plagiosum. Taxonomy (NCBI): domain Eukaryota; kingdom Metazoa; phylum Chordata; class Chondrichthyes; order Orectolobiformes; family Hemiscylliidae; genus Chiloscyllium; species Chiloscyllium plagiosum. Next base: position 22,752,830 of record NW_028270140.1, read on the forward strand.
ATGAAGGGCTCATATCCGAAACGTTGATTCTCCTGCTCCTCGGTTGCTGCCTGACCTGCTGTGCTTTCCCAGCAACACACTCTTGACTCTATTAGAAACGTCCCTTTCAAAGTTAATGAAAACATTGGAGAAAGTCTAGGAGTGTAAACCTCTCTTAACTTGATTTAATTGCATTCTAAAAAGTTATATGTCACCTAAAAGTATAGCTTTTATTCACAAGTTATGAAAGAAAATATCTGATTCTGTTCTGTGTTTATACAATGTCATCAATGCAAAGTACTTTACATTAGCAGTAATTCTAAATTCTCAATGCAGACCCAAAGCATGGCCTGACTTTTGGAGTTACGATATTGAAATTCCTCACAATATTGACTCTCAGTCCAATTTGCTCTGGTGCATCAAAATGGATACCGTATCCCTCTAAGTGATCATGCAGAATGAGTTGTTGTGTAAATGCAGTTTTAAATAGAATCCATATGAGGGCAGTGACTTTCTACCATCTTTGAAATATATTTAACAGGATTTCTTTTTGTGAAGACAGAAGTTCACAATGTTTAATGATGGGAAAACACCCACTGCTGGTATCAAGCACTTTCAGATCTGCTACTCCTACATTGTCACTTAATCTTAAAAGAAGTGTGGGTTTTATACCTTCATAAAATGTATTTAGTGAATGTTTGGATTATAAAAAATTGTTTTATGACATGATTAAATGATTGTGATTACTCAGACAAAGAGCTCAATACAATAGAACAATCATTAATTGAAAAGATAACTGAGCGATTCCTGGATGTATTTGATGTTTAAATAAACTTGGGTTTGACATAAAATGTTTATGTCAATAGATAGCTTATTAATTCTAAGTCTGATACAGGAGCTAGTGTTACTGCCCTATCAGATCATTTACCTTAGTTGAAGAAGCAGAAGTTACAGCAATGAGACTTCATGCTCCAGGTTGAATAACTCACAAAACTATATTGTACCAGTGACACAGCAACAGGAAGAGCATAAGAGAGTTGGAAATGTATACCATTAACATTTCTCACTTTTGAGATGTGTCCATGGTTTGACATCAATATTGCTGAGGTGGCAGAAGGATTTCAAATAATTCCATAGCAACAACTGGGATAGGAAAAAAAATCATTGTTGGTCAAAGGACAACTCATTGATTATTTCATTGGGTTTCTAAGACTCATGGTGGAGCCAAAAGAGGAGTAACATCAGCATTTTTTATTTTGCCACGTGATACTTGTCTCCTAGTTTTAGATTTCTCAAGAAGTGGAAACATTTCCTCAGAAACGAGCTTGCCAATACCCTTAAAATCTTATACATTTTAATAAAATTAGCACTCATTCCTCTAAAATTCAATTCGTATTAACCCAACCTAGTCAACCTTTTCTCAGAGTGCAAACCCTTCATCCCAAGAATCAGGCAAATAACACTTCCCTGAAAATAGTGAGGACTGAGGATTTAATATTCACAGATGTTAGAAGTTCAGAAAAGGTAGTGAAGAAAAGAAATCTGAATGTGAGGTGACAGAATTAATTATAGGAGACATTGTAGAACTAGGAAGGGAGGATGTCCTTGAGAAGCAAGTAGGGAATGCATTTAGCTGAAACTCAAGGAGCGTATGAACACGCTACTTGGGTTATCCTGGAGCCTTTCAGATAGTGTGATACTGAGATGAGCAAATCTCTAGGAAAGTCAGCTGTGTGCATGATGTAGTGACATGATTAGGAAACTCTCTGGAAAACTTAGCTGTGTGCATGAGTAGGGAACTAAATATGGATTGGGATTGTGTTAGAGTAAAGAGTAAGAAGTGGGAGGAGTGTATTATAGAGAACTCCTCCAACAAATATGTTTTTGGTCCAACTACACAAGAGGCACTGCTCGATCTGATGATGGGAAGTGAGAGAGGCCTCATGAACTGAGTGTCTATTGGGGAATATTGGGAAAGAGTGCTCGTCATATTATACTGTTTAGATTAGTAATGGAGAAAAGCAAGGAATAATTTGAACTGGGACATCTTTGAAAGATAAGTTAATTTCAATGGGTATGAGAAGAGATCTAAAGATAAACCAAAGTCTGATAGGATAATGATCTAATGAACATTGAATGATCTTTAAAAGGATATTTCAAGTATGGCCATCATGCATTTTAATATCATTAGACAGGACGTGACAAACATAGACTGGGAGCAGTTACTTGCAGGTGTGTCCACATTTGGAAATGGGAGTCTTTTAAAACTAGTACAGTGAGAATTCAGAGCCAATATGTTCCTGTTAAAGTAGAGGGTAAGGGCAGCAAGTCCAGGGAGCCCAGGATATCAAGGGATATTGAGAGTTCAGTAAAGAAAAGGAAAGAAGCATATGCTGAAGCATTAAAAACAGGGGAGGCCCTTAGAAATTATACTGAATATGGGGGGGGAGGGTCTTCTTAAAAAAACTAATTAGGAGTGCAATGAGAGGTCATGAAATCTCTTTGGCAGACAAAATTAAGGAAAACACAAAGGCATTTTATATCCATATTAAGATAACAGGATTAACTGGAAACGAATAGGGCCTATTAGAGACCAATCTGCACGTGAAGCAGAGAACCTGTGAGATCTCAACTCAATATTTTTCATTTGTATTCACATACGAGAAAAACAATGTAGCCAGAGGTTTCATTTGGGATAGTAAGGTGTAAAACAGGTTAAGTTTAATAAGGAGGAGGTACTAGATGTTTTAGCAGGCATGAAGGTGTATAAATCTCCAAGAGATATGTCTTAGGCTGCTATGGGAGACAAGGAAGGAAATTACTGGAGCCCTTTTAGAGAAATTCATGACTTCACTGGCCACAGATGAAGTACCAGATGACTGGAGGATAACTGATTTGATAACATTTTTCAAGAAGGGCAGCAGGGATAAGTCAAATAATTGCAGGCCAGTTAGCCTGACATCAGTGATTGAGTAAATTTTGGAAATAAATCTGAGGGACAGAATTAGTAACACGTAAAAAGGTCAGGATTGATCAGGATTAAGATCAATCCAAGATTATTAGAGAGATATCCTATTTGATTAATTTAATTAATCTTTTTGAAAAGGTGATTAAATATATTAAAGAGGGTAGTGCATTTGATGAGGTTTATATGGACTTCGGCAGGTACCACATGGAAGGCTGGCCTAAAAGGTAACAGCCCATTGCATTCAAGGCGAGTTGGCAAAACTGGATCCAAGACTGGCTTGCAAATAAGAGGCAAAGAGTGATGTTGGAGGGTATTTTGTGATTCGAAGCTGTGACCAGCAGTGTACCATAGGGATCGGTGCTGGGACCCATGCTGTTTGTTATGTACATTAACAATTTGCACGTGAGTGGAGGAAATATAAATATTAAGATTGCAGATGACACAAAGATTGGTGTTGTTGATAGTGAGGAAGATGGTTTCAGGTTACAGTCTGATATTACAGAGCAATGGGAGATGGAATTTAATCTTAATCGGTGTGAGTGAAACATTTTGGGAGATCTAATACGAGAGGAATATACACAATGAATGGAAGGTTTGAATGGAGTACTTGGAACAAAGGGACCTTGGCGTACAAGTTTACAGATCCCTGAAAGTATTAGCAGAGGTAGACTGGCAAAGACATATTCATTATTCTGTCGTTCATTATGACAGAATATGACAGCAAGGAAATTTTGTTCTAATTTTATAAAGCATTGGTTAGGCCACAGATTGTCACCACACTATCAAAAAGATGTGATTGTACAGGAGAGGATACAGAGGATGTTCTGGGATGAAAAGTCTCAGATATGAGGAGAGACTGGATAGGCTGAGTTTGTTCTTCTTGGAGCAGAGAAGGTGAAGGGAAGACCTGATTAAGGTATACACTATTATGAGAGGCATATACAGGACAGGTTATATGTAGTTGAAGTATGAAATATGCTGCCTGAGATGCTGATGGATGTAGGTACTCCCACAACATTTAACACCCATATGGATGAGCATTTAAAATGCCAAGCAGATTAGGTTATGGATCAAGTGCAGGTAAATCAGATTAGTTTAGTTTATTGCTTGCACAGAAAGAAAGCCTGCTTCTATGCAGTGTGACTCTTTGACTCCATTTCAACAAGAGAGAACAGTAGGGGAATCAAGGGCAGAGCTCCCTGTATAACAAGGAAGATTAAAGCGTATGAGAAAACATATGCAACAAAACTATGTTTCGTGTCAGGTAAATCCTTCAAACATGTTCTAAGCCAAACACATTGTTTAGAGTTAGGAAATGAGGAGAACTGAGAGTATGAAACCAGAATGACAGTTAACAAGGGGAAATCAAGAATAGTCTATCTTCATGTAAATAATAGAGTCCAAGAGTCATAGACATGTGCAGCACAGAAACAGTCCCTTCACCCATGCTGGCCAGATATCCTAAACTACTCTCGTCCCATTTGCCAGCACATGGCCCATATCCCTTGAAACCCTTCCCATTCATATACCAATCCAGATGCCTTTTAAATTTGTAATTTTACCAGCCTCCACCACTTCCTCTGGTAGCTCCTTCCATACTCACAACAGCCTCTCTGTGAAAAAATTGCCCCAGGTCCCTTTTAAATTTTTCCCCTCTTACCCGAAACCAATGTCCTCTAGTTCTGGACTCCCTCACCAGGGAAAAGAACTTGTTAATTTACCCTATCCATCCCCCTCATGATTTTATAAACCTCTACAAGTCACTCCTCAGCATTCGATGCTCCAGGGAAAACAGACCCAGCCTATTCAGTCTCTCCCTATGGCTCAAATTCTCCAATCCTGGCAACATCCTTGTAAATCTTTTCTCAACCCTTTCAAGTTTAACAATATCCTTCCAAGAGGAGGAAACCAGAATTGCATGCAATATTCCAAAAGTGGCCTAATCAATGTTTTGTACAGCCTCAACATAACCCCTCAACTCCCATACTCAATATTCTGTCCAATAACGGAAAACCTATCAAACGCCTACTTCACTATCCTATCTACCTATGACTCTACTTTCAAGGAACTGTGAACCTGCACTCCAAGGTTTCTTTGTTCAGCAACACTCCCCAGGCCCTTACCATTAAGTGTGTAAGTCCTGCTCTGATTTGTCTTTCCAAAATGCAGCACCTCACACTTATCGAAAGTAAACTCTATCTGCCACTCCTCATCCCATTGGCCCATCTGATCAAGATCCAGTTGTACTGACGTAACCTTCTTCACTATCGACAACACCTCCAATTTTGGTGCTATCTGCAAACTTACTAACTATATCTCCAATGTTCACATCCAAATCATTTACATAAATGATGAAAAGCAGTGGACCCAGCTCCGATCCCTGTGGCATACCACTGTTCACAGGCCTCCAGTCTGAAAAGCAAACCTCCACCACTACCCTCTGTCTTCTACCTCCAAGCTAGTCTGTATCTAAAATGGCTAGTTCTCTCTGTATTCCATGAGAACTAACCTTGCTAAACAGTCTACCATGAGGAACCTTGTTGAATGCCTTACTGAAGTCCACATAGATCATGTACAACTCTCTGTCCTCATCATTCCTCTTCATTGCTTCTTCAGAAAACTCAATCAGGTTAGTGAGACATGATTTCCCATGCTCAAAGTCATGTTGACTATCTCTAACCAGTCCTTGCCTTTTTAAATACATGTAAATCTTGTCCCTCAGGATTACCTCCAACAACTTAGCCACCACCGATGTCAGGCTCACTGGTCTATCATTCCCTGGCTTTTCCTTACGGCCTTTCTTAAATAGTGGCACCACATTAGCCAACCTCCAGTCTTCCGGCACCTCACCTGTGACTATTGATGATGCAAATGTCTCAGAAAGGGGCCCCGCAATCACTTCCCGAGCTTCCTACAGAGTTCTAACGTACACCTGGGGATTTATCCACTTTTATGCATTTTTAGACATCCAGAAACTCCTCCTGTCTAATATGGACATTTTTCAAGATGTCACCATCTTTTTTCCCATATTCTATATCTTCCATGTCCTTCTCCACAGTAAACACTGATGCAAAATACTCGTTTAGCATGTCCCCCATCTCCTGTCATAACACACATAGGCTGCCTTGCTGATCTTTGAAGGGTCCTATTTTCTCTCCTGTTACCCTTTTGTCCTTAATATATTTATCAAATCTCTTTGGATTCTCCTTAACCCTATTTGCCAAAGCTATCTCATGTCCCTTTTTGCCCTCCTGATTTCCCTCTTCAGTATACTCCTACTGCCTTTATACCCTTCTAAGGATTCACTCGATCTCTCCTGTCAGTACCTGACATACACTTCTTTCTTTTTCTTAATCGAAACCTCAATTTCTCTTGTCATCCAGCATTCCCTACACCTACTCACCTTTCCTACCACCCTAACAGGAATATACTGTTTCTGGACTCTCGTTGTCTCATTTTTTAAGGCTTCACAGGCAGCCCTTTTGCCTGTGAACATCTGCCCCCAATCACCTTTTGAAAGTTTTTGCCTAATGTCATAAAAACTGGCTTCCCTCCAATTTAAAACTTCAACTTATAGATCTGGTCTATCCTTTTCCATCACTATTTTAAAACTAATAGAACTATGGTCACTGGTCCCCAAAGTGCTCCCTCACTGACACCTCAGTCACCTGCCATGTCTTATTTCCCAAGAGTGAGGTCAGGTTTTGCATCTTCTCTAGTATGTACATCAGAACTGACTCAGAAAGTTTGCTTATCCACATGTAACAAATTCCTCTCCATCTTATCCTTTAACACTGAGACAGTCATGGTCTATGTTTGGAAAGTTAAAATCCCCTACTATAACCACTCTATTATTCTGACCAATAACTGAAATCTCCTTACAAATTTGATTCACAATTTCACGCTGACTTTTGGGGGGAGGGGTCTATAGTACAATCCCAATGAGGTGATCATCTCTATCCTGTCTCTCAGTCCCACTCAAATAACTTCCCTGGATATACTCTCAGGAATATCCTCCCTAAGTACAGCCATACTGTTATGCCTTACTAAAAACACTACACCCCCTGTCTTGCCTCTCTTTCTATCCTTCATATAACATTTGTATCCTGGAACATTAAGCTGCCAGTCCTGTTCATTCCTGAGCCACATCACTGTAATTGCTATGCAATCCCAGTCCCCTGTTACTAACCATTCCCTGAGTTCATCTGTCTTCCCTGTTAAGTCTCTTGCAATGACATAAATTAAGTTGAAATTATCAGTCTTACCTTGTTCTCTGCTTTGTTCTTGCTTGCTCTGACTGTTTGACTTGTTCCTTTTCTGAACTGTACCAGTCTGATATTGATCTCTTTCCTCACTATTTTCCTGGGTCTCAACCGAACCCTCCCCGCAACACCCCCCACTGCCCCACATACGCCCCTCACACCCCACCCCCACCAACATACTAGTTTAAATCCTCCTGAAATGCTCTAGCAACTCTCCCTGCCAATATATTAGTCCTCTTCCAATTCAGGTGCAATTCATCCTTCTTGTATGAGTCACTTCTACCCCAGTCGAGATTCCAATGATCCAAAAAGGTGAACTCTTCTTTCCCGCACCAGCTCCTCCACCACACATTCATCTGCTCTATTCCTACCCTCACTAGCTTGTAACACTGGGAGTAAACCAGATATTACTACCCTCAAGGACTTCCTTCTTAAATTCCTTCCCAACTTTCTATATTCTTCCTTCAGAATCTCATCCTTTTCCCTTCCTATGTCATTGGTTTCAGTGCGTATAATGAACTCTGCTGGTCCCTTTCCCCTTTGAGAACATTCTGCACCCTCTCTGAGACATCCTTGATTCTGGCACCACGGAAGCAACACAGCATTGTGATATTTGCTGCCGGCTGCAGAAACATCTGTCAGTGCCTCTGACTAGTGAGTCCCTTATCACAATTGATTGCTTGGAGCCTGATACACCCTTCATTACATTAGAGCTATACTACGAACCAGAAATGTGACTGTTCGTGCTACATTCCCCTGAAAGTCCATCACCTCCTACACTTTTCAAAACAGCATAATTGTTTGAGATAGGGATAGCCACAGGAAACTCCTGAACTACCTGCCTGCCCCTCCTACCTTTTCTAGAGTTAATCCTTCTACCTGCAGCTTTTCTTCCTTCCTATAACTGCTATCCATCCCTTAGCCCCTGTAAATTGCTCATTATATCAAACTGCCACTCCTGCTGATCTCTGCAATCTGATAGGATTCACAACCAAACACATTTGCTGTAGGCATAATTATCAGCAACATGGAAAATCTTTCTAACTCCCACATCTGACAGGAAGAGCACATCACTCTACTAAAGACCATCTTTGCTCCTTCACAATCTATAGACCCAGAAAATAATACTGTCTTATTGCTCTCAAAAAAAGACACTGTTCCAGGCTAATTTAACATTTATGGCTTATTTTTTTAAAATTTAATCAAGAGACAGATCTCAATAAAACATATAATCAAGAAGGAACTACTCTACTCACTATTGTAGATCTACAGCAAGGTTACATTTTTAAAAAAAACTATGCACTTATATGCTCCTGTGCTGTGAGCTCTCCCACATAGGTTCCTCCAAGGTTCAGATTCATTGTTATGTCAGACAGTAGTGTAGGTTTCTTTCTCTGACCCTGTGGTCACTGCCTTTGCCTGCCTTCCTCCTTTTTAAAGTGCCATTATTTTGATCTTTTGTACCCCAAAGTTCCAAAACAATGCAACAGTATATAAAACAGTAATTGCCATTCCTGGAATTCAAGGAAATCACCTCCAACATTGAAAATACCTCAAAGAAAAAGCTGCCACTCTTGCAGCCATAATTTTTTCTCATCCTCCATCCAAGTGGGATGTAAGAGGTGGATGTGACCTATTAAGGACAAAGAAGGTGCAACATATTTAAAGGCACAGAGCAAGACGAGAATCCATAATGAGTACTCTGAATCAGTGACTAAAAAGGAAAATACTAATGCTAAAATATTGGTGAAGCAAAGATTGTAGAAGTATTGAACGGGTAGAAAATTGCTAGGAAGGATGCAATGGTCATGCTTAGAGAAAAAGGATTGGTTGGTCTGGGTGGTTTGCATTTCAGGTTGCTTCAGAAAGTCAGAATTGAATTAATGGCAATAATCTTCCAATCTTTCTTTGATACAGGGAAAGTGCCAAAAGATCAGATGTGGTAAAGTTAACAACCTTGTTCAAGAAAAAGTGATACAGTATGAACGATTCCATCAAATGATTTCTTTACCCGGAATTGTTATAGACAAAATGGTTTTAAAAAGGGAAGATTGTGGCTGAACACAATCAGATCTATCAGCTATCCAGACAGGTTAGTCAACATTCATGAAACTAGTGTGGATTACACATAATTGTCTTAACTGAAATTATTAATTTATGAAATTATTAGTCCAGTGACTGTATCACTATCTATTGCCTCACCCTAAAGACACATTTAATCTTCAGGAATCTGGTGGAAAGCAATCAAGGTGAATATCACAATGTCTTTCCTCTTCAAAAGTCTTCAGAAGGCGAGAGAGGCATTTCAGGAAATGTGCCGGCTCCAGCAATACATGCAGAAACCTCTCCAGCTGTAGCTGGTTGAGACCAATGTCAAAGCAAATCTCTTCAGAAATGAGGGTCCAGACAGATTTTCTCTTTGCCTTGGAAGCAAGAAGAAATATACTTTTCTGGAAGGAATAAAGTGAGAGCTCTCTGATTATCAGCTGAAAGGAAAAAGATGGCTCAGTAAAGTCATTGCAATGTGATATTTTCAAGATCAACAAGTCCTTTTCTGCCAGACTCTACCGATTGCACAGTGCTCTAGTCATTCCAATCCCAAGGATGTCAGTCTTAGATAACAATATGCTGGACAAAGCAATAACTCAGTATGAGCTGATGCAGGCCCTTGCACGAACAATGTTTTACCAGCCGGGTTATATTTGTCATGGGACATGACCACTTGGGGCTATGTGAAATCATGCTCTTGACTGACATCATGCGCAAATCTTTGAACAAAGTTAGCACCACCCTCATTCTGAGCAGACCTGTGCTGTAACCAGTAAGTAGATCTCTGATTATAATTATGGATTCAGTTACCCACGTGTGGGACAGAGGTCTCGGCACCTATCTCAGCAGCATGGTCCTTGACAGAGACAGCAGACTGCTTGGTAGACTTATGAATGCACTGAACAACTAAGAGTGCATGAGCATTAACATTTTCCAGGATGTCACCCTACTGCAGTCTTCAACCATGCTCCTTGTAGTAGTAGAAGTCAGCTATGACCACACTCTTTGTTTGAGCTGACACATGAAATGTCCTCAACCCAGATCAATTTGCAAGTGACTCACTGCTAATTATCTATTAGCCTTGAGATATGTCTACTTCTCATGGTAGCCATTGGCTGAGAATATCAAAATAATTGTTGGTGTCCCTTTGCTATTGCTGTGGTGTCACTGTCCTTGTAGAAAGAGACTCCTGTGGAAACTTTGACTGAACTGTTTGTTTCAACGTAGAATATCTAAAGGAGAAGCTTAGAGTAAAGGAAGTGGGAAAGCTGGAGTGTGTCGTCACACCATCAACAGCAACTTACTGATCATGGCAGGTAATCAGGTTGGTGTGAAATATTAGGTGAAAAGAGACAGGAAACAGAAACAATGCATGATCCTCAATATCTTGGTGATGCTGGATACAGCAGGTTCTGTTGCAAATAGACCCATTTATTTACCAGCACTGCAAATGGAAATCAAACTCAGCTCTGTCATCCCTGCAAAGCCTTCCCAACTCATGTCTGATGCCAAAATTGAGAAAAGTCTCATAGCTTGACAAATACATACTCACAGAATTATATCTCAAACAACATATTCAGATTGGGTATGTCCTATCCTAACAGCAAGACAGACACAGCACAGGTCACAGCACGGTGGCATCCAGTCAGATAGAATTGACCTAGGAGCTTCCCAAAATTGACTCTGGACCCCATGAAGTCTCATGACATCAAGCCAAAACTAGGCAAGGAAACCTCCTTCTGATTACCCTAATGTTGGCTAATCAATCAGTACTCCTTCATGTTGAACAGCACTTGGTGGAAGCACTGAAGGTGGTAAATGTGCAGAATGCACTCTGAGTGGAGAATTTCAATGTTCACCACCAAGCTTATCTCAGAACTATTGATTCAGTTGGTTGAGTCTGAAAGGATATTGCTGCTGGAGCAGGTGGTGTTAGAACCAACAAGAGTGAAAAAAAAAATTTGAACCCATCCTCACTAATCTGTCTGTCACAAATGCATCTGTCCATGTCAGTATCTTGTGGAGACAATATCTGATATTGTGTTGTTTGGCACTATGACTAAATGGATTAAACCTCAAACATATCTAGCAACTTGAGACAAAGCATCTATAAGGCGCTGTGGCTGATCAACAGGAGCAGGATTGTACTCCAACACAATCTACAACTTCATGTTCCTGCATTTCTCCCAGTCCACCATTACCATCAAGGAAGATGGCTGTTGTGGTTGGTGATTAAGTCATCTCAGCTTCAAGACACCTCTGCAGGAGTTCCTTAGAATAATGCCCTTGATCCAAATACCTTCCCTCCATTGTAAGTTCAGAATTGGAGCCATTTCTGAAGACTGCACAATATTCAGCACCACTTGCGACTCCTCAGAAACGGAAGCAGTTCATGTCCAAATGCAGGAAGGCCTGGACAATGGCTAGGATTGGGCTGACAATTGATAAATTACGTTCATACCACACAAATACCAAGTCATGACCATCTCCAGCAAAAAAGAGTTAAACGATCACCCTTTGATACTCAATGGAATTACCATCACAAAATCCTTCACTATCAACATCCTGAGGGTCACTGTTGACTAGAAACCCTCTGGACTCATCACATCTTGGAGCTCCTCCCTAGTAGTATTGTGGATTTACCTACAAATGGACTGCAATGGTTAAAAAAAAAAACAACTCACCACCATCTTCCCAAGCATAACTAAGGATGGGCAATAAATGCTGGCATGGCCAGTGATGCCCACTGTCCATGAATGAATAAAGAAATAAAAAATTCTGGGAATCTCATAGCTCTTCCACAGATATCATTGCAGAAAAAGCCAGATAACCTCCAAGAATATTTACAATATATTATTGCCTTTTTTTCTCCTCTGAAACATAGATACTGGTAGTTGCAAAATGTTCACAGTTGCAATTAATTTCCTGAACCAATTCCCTGTGATAAAAATACCAAAATGACACATATCCTTGATTCAATTACCTGGTGTAAATTGCTCACAATTTCTGGTATTGATTTGAAGGTATTTGCATTCAACACTGAGAATGCAGGTGGTGTGATTACTTTTCACAAATAACACATCCCATTTATGACCAAATGCCATAGACATGTACTTAGAGTTAGCTGAGGGATGACATCTTGGTCTGATTAAAATACTGTAACATTGATCATCCAGCAGAACACATCGAATGTTAGTTTTGCAGGATGGATTAATGCCTATCTTGTTAATGTTTGGGAATAAAATCTATGTGCAAATGCAAACTCAATTAAATTTAAAGATAAACATAATTTTGCACATCTATATTATGAATTGACAATCAAAATCAAAACTATATTCAATAAAATTGAGGGCTGCAAGCCAGATGTTAGAGTTGACATTTAAACATCCAAAATTACTGCTGGTCATTTTAATGGATGAATACTTAATGGAGTTGCATTATATTCTTTTATTCAACATTTTAACAGTGGCACTAACTGATTTAAACTAAATGTATTATGTTTCTTTCAGTATCATAGAAAGAAGAATGCCATATGTCGACATCATCAACAGTAATTTCAAGCCTCATAAGTTGATAATGGAGAACAAATGATATACATGCAATTAGTGGATTAGAATTTCTGATGTTTAGGTCAATATTTTTAAATTATGTTCAATATTCTGTCTGTGAGCAATGTCATTAAAATTATGCTTAATTAATTCGAAAGAAAAGCACCACTACATCCTAATATTGCCCCTGTTGATTTTTATGGACCAGTAAAAAATTCTGTCAGCCAATAAAGCACCAGCCAAAATTCAGAGTGACAATATTTTGTCTCTCCTGAGAAAAATGCTCATGAATAAAGATGCCATCTGTTGTCCTTGTGCAAAGAATCACAGGGGAAATCATAACTAAATTGTTGCAAATAAAGAAGTTAAATCCCAGGTCTTCATGAAGAAAATCTTACTTCTTCAAGTAAAAATAATTCAGCAGCTGAAAAGAATTCATGTCAAATGACATTTTGTCAACCAGTTTTCATATTAGAAAGGTTTGCATCAGTGTGACAGCACAAATGTAGATTTCACTTTATTTATCTAGGGTGCAGTTCTTGATTAGATTTCTAGTCCAGTGCCCACTTCCCTTGATCCATCTAACCCCACAAGTACACTGATTTTTCTGAGCTTTCTCCAACAGCTTACACTGAAATGTCCAAGGAACCTTATCAATGTAAATGCCAGTGAAAAAATCAGAAATCAGTGTAAACAATTTGGTAAAATGTCAAATATTGTAGTTGCTAGAAATCAGTTATAAAATCAGACAGTGCTATTGTAACTCAGCAGGTCTGATAGCATCTGTGGAGAGTGAAGTAAAAGTAAGATTTTGAAGGTGATATGACTTTTCAAAACTGTAGAGTTCATGTCAGACTTGAAGCATTAATTCTATTTCTTTCTCTACAGATGCTGCCAGAGCAGCTGAGTTTCTCCGGCACTTCCTGTTTTTATTATAAATAATTAGCATTACTGAAACTACATATTTTGACTATTGATGTCATGGAAATCAAAGTTTGACAACATCATTATGTGTGTAGATCAGTTTCTTGAAGTGGGTAATGTGTACATTACATTGGTTCCACCCATTCTGATGATCTGTGGATTGAGACAAAGACTTCTATCCCAGCTTTCAAAATAAGCACCTAGATCCGTAACAGCTCCCTGCAATCCTAGTAAGTTTTCGTGACCAAATGCCATTGCGCCGATTGTTATTATATAACAAATCTTCTTGTTATCTAAGAACAGCGTCTTTTCTGTAATTACTCTATGGTTGTTTATTCCCTACCACTAGATAGTCAAAGTAAAAGCATTGGATGACAATGAACTAATTCAGTGTAATGCTCATCTTGTGATGTGTCATGTCTAATGGTCAATATGCCTTTAAAAGAATGCTCATTGTATCATCGCCGTGTGACAGCATGCGACATGAAGGTATAAAGGTCTCATTATGGGCTCATGTTGTGTAGCCATAGCGTCCCTGCCTCTGAACCAAGATGTCCAGATTCAAGTCGCTCCATCTCCTGAGGTATGTCGTAATATGACTGAACAGGTTGATTAAAAATATCCAAAAAAAGTTCTCATACTCCATTTTCCTCAATGGTCGCTTGCCGCATACTGCCCAGTTGTTATCTAAAGTCTTAATAAAAGTGAATATACTTAGGTGGCTGAGGAATGTAATGTCTGCGTTTGATAGTTAGTTGTCATAAATGTCTGTTGCATTCTTCAACACCATGACCTATGCCCAATGTCATATGTTAAAGAATCATTTAAACATTTATACATCAGGTTAAGCACTCTGCTTAAGGCAAAACCATATCACCCAGTACTGCAGATTGCTGGAGGTGGCTAATGTCACAAGATGGCAGGAATGCTTATCTGGGAAAATATCACTCATTGCCACGTTCTTTGTGAAGACTAAGGACAATATGGGAAAGTTTCTGTTATTTTGTTCAGTCTTGTTCAGATTAAGTCTAATCAATGTCTAATTAAACCTAATTCCCTGATCTTTTACACATGTTCAGCAAAATTGCCCATCCCTAAATTGAATTGAATTGAATTTATTGTCATGTGTACCGAGACACAGTGAAAAGCAATACAGGCAGATCACATAGTTAAATAGCATAGATAAATAGATTAGATTAGATTAGATTAGATTAGATTACTTACAGTGTGGAAACAGGCCCTTCGGCCCAACAAGTCCACACCGACTCACCAAAGCGCAACCCACCCATACCCCTACATTTACCCCTTTAACCTAACACTACGGGCAATTTAGCATGGCCAATTCACCTGACCCGCACATCTTTGGACTGTGGGAGGAAACCGGAGCATCCGGAGGAAACCCACGCAGACACGGGGAGAATGTGCAAACTCCACACAGTCAGTCGCCTGAGTCGGGAATTGAACCCGGGTCTCTGGCGCTGTGAGGCAGCAGTGCTAACCACTGTGCCACCGTGCCACCCAAAAGTAAATAATAGATAAACAAGTACAGACAAATGCTAAGAGTTTGTGAGTCCATTCAGTATTCTAACAACAGTAAGGTAGAAACTGTTTTGAAACTAGTCGTGCGTGTGTTCAGGCTTCTGTACCTTCTCCCTGATGGTAGAGGTTGTAGAAAAACGTTGCCAGGATGGAATGGATGTTTGAGAATGCTGGCAGCCTTTCCTTGATAGTGGGCCTGGTAGATGGATTCTATAGATAGGAGGTTGGCCTTTGTGATTGTCTGGGCCGAGTTCACCACTCTCTGTAACCATCTTTGATCTTGAGTGGTATAGTTTCCATATCAAGTAGTGATACATCCAGACAGAATGCTCTCGATGGTGCACCTATAAAAGTTGGCAAGGGTATTCACCATCATGCCAAATTTTCACAGCTGCTTGAGGAAGAAGAGATATTGTTGGGCCTGGAGATGTTGTTGTTTCTGGAGATGACCATGGAGCCACTTCTTGAATTGCTGTCGTCCATGTTCTGAAAATGCCCCCTGCCATTCAATGAGGGTTAGGAACAGAGATATGACGAGACAACGCGAAGTAATAATGATGACATTTTGATGTAAAATTCGAAGCCTTTGAGACCAAGTTCCATTCTATGAAGTATTAAGTAGTAATAGTTTGCATATATAAGTCAAACTTCACTGTGGATTTCTGAAGTTCGTTGTCAGACTTGGAGAATGATTAAAAGCTTGCATCACTTGGGGAGCAGTCATTTATTGAGATTTTCTGCAGGCAAGTCTATTAGCAGTCAGAAAGTAAGCTTACCAACCAAATAAGGACAGTAGAAAGACCTTTAAAGCAGGCTGGCTTGGGATCTTCCATCTTATAGCAGCAGCCAGATGCAATGTTAGATAAGTGAGAGGCACAGTGCCCCAAATGATGGTGCCCTAAGTCCAACAATTTCAATTTTTAAGAAGAATTGGCAACCGATGAGAGAGTTTGCTTATGGAACCACTCCACAGTGCAGTGTAATGTGCTGTAAGCTGACTACTCTATACAAAGTGCTGGATCCCTTGGTTATGAACCTCCATGAACACGCTCATGTTCCCTTCAGGAATCTGGGGATCCAAGTCAGCCTCCTTTGGTTGGCCTTAAGTGATCCTTAATCAGTTTGATTGGTACAATGTGTTCGAAAGTTTTAAGCATGCCAAGTGCAACATGAAGTCTAGCCATCTTGGTGCCCTCAGTGTAAAAGCAGCACATTAATATATGCATCAACATGGATGAAGCCCATATCAGGTCCATTATAGACAGCAACATGTCTGAGGGAACACGTTGCGCAATGCCGCAAAATAAAGATAAAAATCACACAACACCAGGTTATAGTCCAACAGGTTTAATTGGAAGCATTAGCTTTCGGAGTGCTGCTCCTTCCTCAGGTGTTCATCAACCACCTGATGAAGGAGCAACGCTCCGAAAGCTAGTGCTTCCAATTAAACCTGTTGGACTATAACTGGTGTTATGTGATTTTTAACTTTGTACACCCCAGTCCAACACTGGCATCTCCGAATCATGGCTAAATAATGGCACAGCTCAAATGAAAACCTACCCAGCTGCATTGTTAGAAATGTGTAACAAAATCAAAACTATCAGGATGAGCATCTCAAGTTTTGCATCGCAAAGCAATGTTAAAGACTGACTCCACAAACTGAAAGTAGAATGGAAGTTTGATTCTCAAGTTGAGAAAGCCAACAAGTTGATCAGCTATTGAATAAACATTTAATAAATATGGCAACATTTAAAATAATTCTTAACATATAATTGTTCTGAAGACAAACATCTGAATCAGACCCAATGCTAGAAATGTGCATTTTCTAAAATTTGGCCATTATAAAATCATGAAGGGCCTGGATAAGTTGAATAGCCAAGGTCTTATCTCCAGCGCAGCTGGGTCCAAAACTGAGGCCATAAGTTTAAGGTGAGAGCAGACATATTTAAAAGGGACTTGAGCGTCAATCATTTCACACAGAGGTGTGGTGCGTGTATGGAACGAGCTACCAGAGGAAGGAGTGGAGCTGGGTTCAATTAGAATATTTAAAAAACGTGAACAAATACATGGATAGGGAAGGTTTAGAGGAATATAAGCCGAGACAAATGGGCCTAGAAAGATGGAAAAATGGTCAGCATGGATGAATTGGGCTGAAGGGCCAGTTTCCATGCAGTATGCCTCTATAAATCTATGGCTCTAATTCTATGACTCCAAGCTACAGAGAAGTGATGTGTTAATGAAAATCGTTAACATTGATTGATCATTCTCAGTGTAGTCATGCTTAACTCAGACAAAAAGCATGAAAATATTCAAGGATTACAAAACGACAAGGTAACAGTTGGCCAGGGAATGGATTATGAGCTGCATCTACTATCATCCTCTCAAGATTTGTATGCAGAGACTGTAGGATGGAAGGGATTCGTGAAGTTGAATTTGACCAATGCTTATAAATGATTCAACATAGTTTGAGAAAGTTGGCAGCATCTTATTGTGAGTGTACAATAAATTATTATACGGCTACACAAAGCTATCCCAAGGTGTAATGTTTTCTTCAAAGATTATCCAAGCTTCACTGGATGCTATTTTGTAAATTATACCCCACTTCTTAAATAAGTAAATTGATGTGTTGATTACAATTGTAACAATGGAAAAAAATCTTCAAATGTAGGATGGAATATTGAAATGCTCACTGCTCAGAATCTAAATTTGATAAGGAGCAGTGTGTCTTTGTATAAACTGTGCTTTATACTTTGGTCTAAAAATCAATGATAAAAAGTTTACAACTGATGAAAAAAGTAGCGGTTTATAGTGATTCCTCCAAAGCAAATATTGTGCCTGAGCTTAGACCTTTTCTAGGAATGATTGCATTAAGACTCACTTTTTCTGTGAGTTTACTATTATGTTAGCTCCTCTGCATGAGTTGTCAGAAACTCATGTAATGGAAATGGTATAAAGCTTAACAAGATATTTCTGATTCATAGAAGAGAAACATGACTAGTGATTTGCCATTTGGTCAGAAATTGTGATCTGAGGCAAGCAGGTGATTATTTATGCCATGCAATTTGAATTGTGATCATTCACATGTGGACGTGGTCAAGAAAATCCTGTAATATTCAACTTGCATACTCTTACCAAAAGTAATTATATGTGAGGGGAAAGGAAGCCTTTTGAATCATCAGCAGAATCAAAATCTTTCAACTGTTTATGTCAGCTAAAAAGATTCAAGGTACTTACAGATGGTTAGCCACTTGCATCTATGTTGGGTCTGAGATTTGCAATACTGATAATGACAATGTCAAGGATAGGGCTCTCCTTCAAACACAATATGATGCCAATATGAATAACATAAATCAAAAAAGATGGTACAATGGATACACTGTCACGTTTGGAGCATGAAGCCTCAAATGAAGACTGTGGAAATACAATTTTCAAAATTAGAGCTGTCAGTGAGGACTTCCCGGTCACATCAGCTGAAATTGCAGTTGAAACTCAGAAAGAACTCAGCATGGATTCTATGATCCCAAAACTGGATCAAATGGAATTGGGTTTGTGAACAGTAAATGGGAGTGGAGACACATAAGCAAAGGTTTCATCTTTATTTCCTTCTCTAATCATTTTGAGTGGTATATGAAAGAGGGTGACAGAGAAACCTTACATATCTCTCCTTTCAAACTGATGTTTAATATGGGCATGTCACAGTACAGGCCTCCCAGGTTGAACATATCCCATAGTCACCCACATTCATAATTTGGAGTCACCCATTACATAACACCTAAGATGCTCTCAGTTCTAAATTACTGACTGATTGAGTTCCTCATGGCATTGTGATCTCAGACACTCAATGGAAGCATCCTTTATAATCAAGATCGCTGGTGTATCCTTTGATGAATCAATTCTCCTCCATATTGAATGACATTTGGAAAGTTCATGGAGTGTCAAAAGTGGACTTAATGTACTCTGGGTCGGGTCTTCAATGTCCGTCACTAAGTATGACTCAGTAGTACCAATACTGACTGAGGTGGCAGAGTCCTAAAGGGCATTGATAGACACTATACTGGGTCAGTAGCATATGTTGAAGGAAACAAGGGAGGCAAAAATGTACCACACAATCCACCTGTGGCAGATACATTTATCTATGGATAGGAGGGACCATCACACAGTCCTTTAGATTTGAAGAGAAAGTGAGGTCTTCTTCAAGGGCTTATGCCCGAAACGTTGATTCTCCTATTCCCTGGATGCTGCCTGACCTGCTGCGCTTTTCCAGCAACACATTTTCAGCTTTAGATTTGAAGTCTCACGTCCACATTGAAGATATGCTCCATTGTTATTTGTTGCATTACGACTGTGCTGAATGGAATGGATTTTAAACAGATCTAGCAACTCAAGATTGGGCCATCAGTAGCCCCAGAATCATAGTTAGGCGCAATTTCTATGCTCATGGCTCGGCACATAACCCATTCTACAATTAGCGTCAAGGCAGGGGACCAATCCAGGGTCTGTGATGAATGCAGGAGGGATGCCAGGCATAATACCAGGCATTCCAATAAAAGAAAGTGTCTACCTTGTGAAGCTACAATAATAGGATTACTTGCACATTAAATAATAGCAAGAGATAGATAGAGTTAAATGCTTCCACAAACAATAGATCAGATCAAAGCTCTGCAGTCCTGAAATATCAAGACATAAACAGTGAATTGTTAGACAATTCACCGGAAGAGGAAGCTCCACAAATACCTATAATACCAATTCTTGCACCTTTCTCCATCAGATTATGCCACCATCTGCACTGGTTCATCAAACCCAAAGCTAAGTGCATCTGCAAAGGATGACTCACAGCTACCCACATGTCCTGATGTCAGAATCTATTCAGATTTCGATCCGATCTCCAGTTATAGGTTGCCCTTCTATTGTAGGCTCTTTCTGTGAAAAGGAAAAAGGTGACATGTAGGCTCACCAAAATATGGAACTTGGAATGCCTCCAAAATGTCTCAACTGGCTCAGGAAGAGGCCTCAGGGAGACAGCAAAATACTGATAAAGTTTCCTCATCCAAGATATGGCTTACTTCAAGGTAAATACTCTGCTTTGCTAGATTTTTTTATAACTTTGTTTAATGCTTATAAAGACCTGGTGCCTATAGATTAAAGAATCCCTTGATCATGTTTCCATGGCTGTCTAAGTGGTTACATTTGTCTTTACATTTTTAGTACAGTTGGCAGGAGTTCACAACACAGGCATCTTGTCATGGTGATTGATGTTGAAAGGCATCCAATCAATATGGCGCAGATAGAAGGTGATTTGAAAGTGGCAATATGCAAAAAGGAAGCCAAAACAGCTCTGGTATTATTTTAGGTTTATACCTTATAGGAGGGCATCAGATCGTTGGGCCAAACTGAGTCAGTATCTCCCACATGTGTTCCCTTGACCCAATAGAGGAAGAGAATATTACAACTGGTCAGATTTTCCATTTGCCAAAAGCTGGACAGATTGGGGCGGGGGGTGGAAGCTGTAAACACCTGATGATCTGGCGACTGAAGAGTGGGTTGAGGGCTGACTGTAGGTTATGGCATCTAGACACTTCAACATGAACAAGTAGATGGCACTTGTGATAGAATATCTGTGCAGGAATGTCGCCATTGGGAAATATCAGGAAAATGAATAGATGCCCAAAGAAGCCCACAGAGATACTGATGTGAGTTTGGGGAATAGCAGCAATCTGTCATACCTAAGCAGATGCTCTATGAGTAGCAGTAAACCAAAGGAAAAGACCTGATCTCCATTTTCCTATCTCTGGTGAATTTAATACAATTCAATACAGCACAGGAATAGGCCCTTTGGCCCACCAAACCTGTGCTGATTCTAATTCTTATTTAGACCCACAACTTACTTCCCATGCACAGTTTCTATCCCTCTGATTGCCTCCCATTCATGTGTCCAGCAAGATATGCCTTAAACGTTGCTACTGTGCCTGCTTCCACCATCTCCACTGGCAGTGCATTCCAGGCACCCACCACCCTCTGTCTGAAACATTTGCCACATACTTCTCACCTAAATCTTCCCCCTCTCATCTGGAAACTTGTTCTAATTGACATTTTTACCCTGGCAAAAAGCCTCTGACTACCCATCCTATCTATGCCTCCCATAATTTTTTAGACTTCTATCAGGTCTCCCCTCAGCCTCCATCTTTCCACTGAAAATAATCTGTGTTTAATTGTTTGACTGTACCATTCCCTGGATTCTGTTTCCAGGTTGACCAGGAACAGGCAGCAGAATCACTAAGTGCTGTCAATCACTTGACCCCTGGAGGCCTGAATAATCTGGACCACAGTGTGGATGATACATCACAGAGCTTATATTCTGTGAAAACTACCAGTGCAGATGCGAGGTATTTGAGCAAATGCTGGATACCATTTGCCTGATCTGTGATGGAAAAAGAGTATTGCTACTAATGTGGATGCAAACATTTTCACCATCAGGGCACAATTGAACTGACTGATAAACTCAATTATTTTGTAGAATGTGCTGTGTATTTGCCAGGATGGCAGGTCTCAAATTGTGAAGTGCATAATGGGGCTGTCAGCAGCAGATGACAACAGTGAGCAGGGTAGCAAGGTAATTGGGATTGAATTCCCTTTGTCAGGTAGAGTTCTTAAGGAGAGAGAGAATGTGAGAAAGCCATACAATTAATTCCTCAACAAAAGGAGAATTATAGATTTAACCTAATATAAATCCTCTGTTTTCTTAGTTTTAGCCTTAATTCTAAATGTTCATAATATTTCTCTTAATGTGATGTGTGTGTCTTTTAATCATGTTACATCTGTTTGACCTGAGCGGCAAAGGTTTGGCTGGCATAAGACTTGCATTGTAAGTGACAGGTTTTCAGTTGTCAATGGCGAAACAGCCTATGGGGCTCGAGTAATATTGATGGCCTGCATTGTGCTGCTTCTGGGGATAAACTGCCAAGTGCTCACTTTGCTAAGTTCTCTGAAGTGCAATGCATTGAGATGGGCATTGTGAGTTGGAATGAAGGTGCAGCAGGGTAAACTGTGTTAGTTGACTTACAGAGCTGTGTGCTGCTGCAAGCTGCATGATATTCCGGGGTAAGCAGACAAAAATTGGTGCCACAAGATCCTCAAAATGGTAGAGTGGTAAACCTTAATTTAGAACAGTGAATATATCACTACATGTTGGTTTAACTGAGGGTATGCAGTTAATGGGTGAGCCCAAACAAGGTAACTATTGCTTGTTATGATGTCAGGTGTCCAGAAATCAGATTCAAAATGTGTAAAACTGCATAGGCAGAAAGATGGGTCATATGCAGTGGACTGGTAGCTGGTTAGTTCGATATTCATTGATAATATGCTCAGCCAATTATATAGTGGGGGGAGATCAGGAGCTCAAACAACCCCAATCTGTTACCTCACTGGGCGGCTGGGGGAAGGATTGTGGTGAAGGTCTCAGTGCCATATTTAATGGGTACTTGAGCAGACACACACTCACTGTAGTCCAGTAGAATCAGCCTGATGATGTGAGTGGACATCTTGAGACTACATGTATTGCCAGAACGTTTTGATTTTTTACACCCTGGGGAACCTTGATCACTTCTCCCATCCCCTCATATTTACCCCCACCCCACATCTCCCCATAATCACTCTCCCCTGCAGGTATTGACAATCCCTTTGTCATCAGATTTTTAAGGTGGTCACTTAACTGGATGATTGGTTTGTGATGCATTGTGACAACATCAGCACAGGTTCAATTCCTGTACTGACTGAGATTACCATGAAGGACTTTCCGTTGACAACTTCTCACCTTAGCTGAGGTGTGGTGACCTTCAGGTCAGACAGCCACCAGTTGTGTCTTTCTCTCTCTGATGGGAGAGCAGCCCTATGTTCTGGTAAGACTATGGTGACTTTACCTTTACCTCCCTGTGTTTCCCAAACAGCACTCACAGAACCACCACTCTCCTTCCCTCCCTCAGTTAGTCATGTCCCCATCTCTCTTGCAAAATCAAAAATGTGGCCTATCATGTTATAAACCCCTGGCATACTCACTACTACTCCCAATGCAATGATTCCTCTCTCTGGTCCAACAACGCTTCTCATGAAGGGTAAATCAGCACATGCTCCATCCAAAACAGTGACAATTACATTGATTGCTGCACATCATTTGCAACCAGTCATGAATTTGAAAGCATGGGCTCACTGTTTGTTGCAGGGTTAGTTATAAAGATACCATTTTGTCCTGTGAGATAAGGTTTTATGGAGTATGTATGACATATGATAATAAATTGCAAATGGGTTTTGGTCTCTTGCCATTGGGAAGCCTGATCCACAGTCAATCTGCCAACATTGTCATTTTTTAGTTTCACTTTCCCATTGTTTTGCCTGCAACACAATGAAGTGCACCTTTTTACTTGGTTTCCCACTGTTTGTAGCAGCATAAGATGCTGGGCAATCTTTCAGCCAACATCAAACCAGACTGTGTTTACAGTGCAAGGCTCCCAGGTCACCTCCAGCGATGTGGCTGCATTGTCTCCAGGAGCATGTTAGATTCCAATGCTGTTTACCACAGTGTTACGACTCACAACATGTAGGACATGAGAAAAATAAATTAAAATCCCAGCAAAGTCAGTCATGAATTTGTTGTGCAATTCATGGAGGAAAATCTAACCCCAGATTTCCTTTTCAAAAGTTTATTACTGACCCATTAGGGTTTGTATTGACCATCCAAGATCATGATGTCTCCTTATGATTAGACCTCACAGTCAATAAAATATATTAAACTGAGTCACTGTTAAAATTAAAGACTAAACTGGACGTTAATAAGATTCCATATCATAATAACTTTAAAGACCAGATTGTCAGTTTGTGTGTTTATGAAAGACAAATATTTGCAGGCGCACCAGGAAAGCTTCCTTTGGGCTTTTCTCAAGAATGTTATTGGATCCTTTATGTCCATTGAGAGAGCAAATGGAATAACAAGCTAATATCTCAAAAATACAATACTGTAACAGTACATTATGTGCTCAGCAGGGAGATTTGAATCCACAAACTTCTGACTCAGAGGTGAGACAGCTACCTTTGCAAAGTTAAAATGCATTGTAAGATTTTCACCATAGCTTTATGTGAAAATAAGTGTGGTCAGTCTCGCAAGCCTGTTTCAAGAATTGCGGCCCTGCGGATTTCTATATTTAAATGTCTGAAATACGTTATGTAGGCATCAAAGGTGGTGCAAGATCTCACAGCACCTCAGTGCAGCTTTAGTCTTGACTTAATGTCTGAAGAAGACAGCTCTCTGACAATGCAGCATTGACTCACTACAATGGAGTGCCATCTTAGCTTGCATGTTCGATTATAGTGATGTTGAGCTCTCTACTCTGCAATATTACAACCAAGAATGACAGTAGTATGTGGAAGACTAATGAGCTGGAGATACCTAGAGATGAGGAGAGCAAGTCGAAGTTACAAGGATGTGATTGATGTGGATAAAGCTTTATGGCCAAGCAGCCAGCACCATGAGTAAATAATTATGACATTCTTCAACTCTGGCATTGATACCGCTGCTTAATTTGTCCTTTGAAAATCTACAGAAACCAGGGCACAGCACATATGGTAAACACAGCATATTAGTACTTCTAAATCTTAAACATTTGGTGTTTAAAATAAAAATTGATGCATTCCCCCCTTTCCCCTTAAATAAGTTTAAGAAAGGTTTTCCCCCATGCTGGAGTTGTCAAGTGCTTCCTCACAAATGTGGAATATCTATGAGGTTATGGGACTTTTATGCTCTGGCTACTTGTGAGGCAATCTCTGCTGCTGTGATTGTTAACATGTGTGGCTTCATCCCAGACATGAAATTTGCATGGAAAGAGACCCAAATTTGAAAAGCTGCGTACAGGAGGGTAACAATTGCATTCTTCCAGGTAGAGAGAAACTATGAAGCCTACAAATGAGAAAAGAAAATGTTGCATCTCAGGGTCCTTGCTTGCTCTCTTAGTATTCATGCTTTGTGCCTAGTGACAGCATCCCTGCCTTACTTTCCTTGCCTTTTTGAACTATATTCTCTCAGCCAAGTTTAAACATTCACAGTACTTTTGTCTTGCCTTGCTGTTTAGTACAGACACAAAGCAGGTCACCTGTCAGTGGGGTTAACACATTGCTGTGTGGAACCTTGCCACCTTAATGTCTTGCCACCTTAATGTCATACCCCCATGTGCCAGCAGCATAGGTGGTAAACACATTGCACATACATCTGCCAAATGACCAAGTCTCAAAGTTTAAGGGGAGTAGTATTCAGTCAAGGCATGTGAGACATCCTTTTATTTAGGAGTCCTAACACATTAAGTCAAGCATTTGGTCCATATTCCTCTAAGTCAAGACCAAGCCAAAGGGCTTGGACACAGTTCATTCAAGATGTTGACAGTCAGTGGATCCGTATCCTTACAGTCTGTGGAACAGTCCATGGTCAATAGCTGCAGAGATCAGTAAGGGGACTAGTCACTCATCATTTGAGGCTAGTTCAGAAGAAGGATCACTAGACCCAAAACATTAACTCTGCTCAAAGTTTGTGCGAAGATTTGTAGCTCGGGTGCTCGTTGTTGTGGTTCTGTTCGCCGAGCTGGAAGTTTTTGTTGCAAACGTTTCGTCCCCTGGCTAGGCGACATCATCAGTGCTTGGGAGCCTCCTGCGAAGCGCTTCTTTGATGTTTCCTCCGATGTTAACTCTGCTTTCACTGCACAGGTGCAGCCAGACCTGGGGAGTTTCTCCAGGAATTCCTGTTTTCGTTTTGACATATGTCTATGTCTGGCATGATATGTCTGAAAAGTTAGCCGTGGAAATTGCAGAGTAATGTGGAGAGAAAACACTGAGGAAAACAGGTTGGGTGGGAACATGGACAAGTTTGGTGCTGAGGGCAGCAAAAAGGGGCAGATGAAGATTGGGTAGGAGTGGGTGTGGGTAGGCAAGTGTCTAACAGACTCAGATCCTAAGACTGTGACAGATTCCAGGTTGGTCAATGGCGGTTTCCTTCCATCACCATCCAAATAGCAGGCGTACAGTGGGGTGAAAATAGCTGCCACCACATCTCGAGTGGAGGGGTGAAGTAACAGCTTTATTCTGTGATGTGAAGCCTTTCAAAGTGTAATGGCATTAAACTCACACCCACACAGTCCAGGTGAGAGATATCTGTGACCACAAAATGTTACATGGGTATCTTACGCATTGACCTCTAGTGTTGACTGACAATCCTGGCCCCAAATTCTCTTGACCACATCAAGCAACATGACAAATCAATTTTAATAATAGCTGTGGTGCGCAAGCAATTGTTTACAAACTGGAAAGATTTGCCTGAGTTGCCAAAGTATCAGTCTTTCCAGGCCACTGGTTTGGACAAGGCACAGGAGCAGATCACTTCACACTTCACGCCTTGGAAAGTAAAATGTTCACATAATGATCCTATATGCCTTGCAGCCTTTCTTGGTTGCCAGTGTCAATGGGAGAGTGATCTTCTGTAGGGCAGCCACATGTACAATCCTCTACTGTAACAAGTGGTTGAGAGTGACTGAGAGAAGACGTGACAGGACTACACCATGAACCTTGGTGAAAGGTGTGTGCAGTAGCAAAGATACATTAAGTGCGAGGTACCAGAGTGAGAAGACGGTGACACTTAGTATCATAGAATGGAAACAGTCACTGCCTTTCATGCATTGCTGGGCATTTTCCAGATACTGCACTGACCCTGAGTGGCCACATTGAACAGGGTGGCAGTGACTGGTGTTCCTGAGGGAAGAGGATTGCTGTGCTCTGCACCATCCAGCACATAACGATCTCCAGGCCAGCTCATCTTGTTCTGGCCCCCATTACAGAGGTAATTCACAGGAAGTATGCAGAGACAGTTGACTGATAGTGCTTGATCTGGTGCACGACTGTGTTCAAAATATTGTGCTGTCACTGGGAATGAGATCCCTGCAGTAGCAAGTACTGCCCGGTCTGTTGAGAGGGAAGAGGCTTAAATGGTGTGCCACAGAGAATGTTTTGTCCAGGTCATGCAATGAGTTTTAGAGCAGAGTGTGCAAATTCTCAAAAGGGCAGACGGAAAGAAATTCTGCACAACATGGACAGAATTGACACTTTATTTGAATTTTTGTAAAATTCAGCCATATGTTCACATGCACAAGTCAGAAAAGTTTAGACATTTTTGACAAACATGACCGTCACCAGTTGGAGTTCTGCTTTGGATGGAAACAGAATTAATTGATGTGAGACAGTCTCGCTGAGGAGCATTTGGCTTTGATGTGTATCAAACCCACGTCAGGACCTGTCAAAGGGATTAAATTAGAACTTTCCTAGCAGTGCTATGTGGATAAAAGTCTAAGCATTGTTAATATGTGGATAAAAATTTATTCTAAGCGTAAGTGTTGTTTGATGGCAAACATTTACCTTTTTATTGCAATAAATGTGATATTGCCTTATAGCAATATGGAACTAATTCTGTGCACATATCTTGTATATTTGCTTCAAAGCTTAAATTTGGAGAATGTTTCTTACATTGCATACAGGTTTGGATGACTCTGGGGAAACTGATCTTGTTTTGCCCTCCAGACAAAAAGACAAGCAAGTTATCTGGCAAACAAGATCACAGGCTATTATTTTGCTGATGATGTTGCTTTCTACAGGTAGGCACTAGTTATTAAACAATGTTTGCAAAATGCAGCACAAATTAGTTTCTAAATGAATAGAGAGAAAGCCAAATGTTTGATGTTAATCATCAGAGGAGACACAAGAGAATAGAAAACCAAACAAAAAACAACATTAGGGAAGACAGCCATTTTAAATACATGAGATCATGAACTAGAACAAAATAAGGCATCAATTTCTGAATTATGAAATGCGGTCAGCTTTTCATCAGATGATCAAAGTCTAGAAGTGTAAAGAATTAGCCTGAGAAGATATGATCAAAATGTTTGGAAGCACAGGCAATTTACACTGGATATACAATGTTGACATACGGGCATTTATTGGGAATTTTATGGCATCTACAGCAAATTTTAGCAGATAAAATACCAGTGGTAAGACCATGGGGGAATTGTCTTAAGTTTTAATATGTGAAGTCTGGCCTTGAGTTGAGTATCTGTCTCGATGTACAGTGTGTCTCCTGGTAGGAGCATTATAATGAAAGGTGCTGGTTCACTTTACAGTATTGCACTGAAGTGCAGATCAATTTTAAGTGGTTCAAATTTTGCCATGAGAGTGCAGTGAGTCTTGTACCATGTTCAATGCAATGTCTATGGATGAGGAGTGCCTGCAGTTGGGGTCTACAGAGTATGCCCTACGATGTTGGTAACTGGGGTCCAGATTAAATGGCTGGAGGAGCAAGCAATGAACAGGTAATCATTCCAACTATTGAGTCAAGATGTTTTCACCATTGCATTTCTACATGAAGGGTGGGAGGATGTGAAACTGCCTATCAATGAGGCAAACGAAGGTAATGCTAATGCATGCAAATGAATGCAATAGACCTTTTGCTACATACTCGTGAGATTCTCATCTAGCTCTCCAATACTTGCTTGGACAAGAATCGAACATTTTCATCTCAATGTTGAAAATCTAATTTCTGCCGATCCCAAACCTTTATTTTTCCCAGCTGACACACCAATGCACATATCTTTCAGGTGCTAGGAAGGTCCCACCCATAAGTTTCTGTTCTGTCATGGATATTATGCCATTTTTCCAAGCAAATTACCACATAACTGATTTATTCCAGTTTTATGTTCAAACATTAAGGTGTCGTGATTTTGTCAATTATTTCAGCACAGTTTCGCCAAATCTCTCTATTCACAACTCGATGGATTGACCTATACAAGCTCAAGGCAGTTTCTTTCATTTTAGGATTAATACATTGATGCAGATTCATGCCCAAAATATAACTTCATTGTCACCAATAAATGCCGGATATTGGCTTTTTGAGATTTCTGGAATTTGTGATTTTTTTTTGTGTGTCTTATTTCTAAGGTCTCTCTGAAGTAAAATGTTGGGAAAGGTTATAAGAGATAGGATTTATAATCATTTAGAGAGGAATAAGTTGATTAGGGATAGTCAACACGTTTTGTGAAGGATAGGTCATGCCTCATAAACCTTGTTCAGGTTTTTGAGAAGGTAACCAAACAGATGGATGAGGGTAAAGTAGTTGATGTGGTGTATATGGTTTTTAGTAAGGCATTTGATAAGGTTCCCCATGGTAGGCTATTTCTCAAAACACGGAGACATGGGATTGAGGGTGATTTAGCGGTTTGGATCAGAAATTGGCTAACTGAAAGAAGAAAGATATGAAATGTTCGCCCTGAGTTCAGTTATGAGTGGTGTACTGCAAGGATCAGTGTTGGGGCCACTGCTGTTTGTCATTTTTATAAATGACCTGGATGAGAGCATAGAAGGATGGGTTAGTAAATTTACGGATGACACTGAGGTCGGTGGAGTTGTGGATATTTCCAAAGGATGTTGCAGGTTACAGTGGGACATAGAAAAGCTGCAGAGCTAGGCTAAGAGGTGGCAAATGAAGTTTAATGTGGAAAAGTGTGAGGTGATTCACTTTGGAAGGAGCAATAGGATTACAAAGTATTAGACTAATGGCAGGATTTTTGATAGTGTAGATGAGCAGAGAGATTAGATTCCCTACAGTGTGGAGACAGGCCAGTTGATCCAACAAGTCCACACCGACCCTCCAAAGAGTAACCCACCCAAACCCATTCCCCTACATTTATCCCTGAGTCATACACCTAACCTATGCATCCCTGAACACTATGGGCAATATAGCACAGCTAATTCATCCAACCTGAACACCTTTGGCTTGTGGGAGGAAACCAGAGCACCTGGAGGAAACCCACGCAGACACGGGAAGAATGTGTAAACTCCACACAGACAGTTGCTTGAGGCTGGAATAGAACCCAGGTCCCTGGTGCTGTGAGGCAGCAGTGCTAACCACTGAGCCACCGTGCATAAAGTGTCAACACTGAAATAGTAAGTGAAGGGCATGATCTATAATCCAATTAATTGAGGCGGAGAGATAATTATAAAAAAAAGAAGGTCCTGGAGACAAAGCAAATAGCGGGAATAACATGATAGTTATAAGAGTTCCATGCTGAGGGTCTAACCAAAGTAACAAGTAATCCAAAACTATACAAACTAATTAAAGTAGAGTGATCACAAAAAGTTATCAAGGTGATAATGTTAAAATAGGACAGTAAGGAAGATTTTACAGATGCAGAACAGTATGATGTAGCATGGAAATGAACCCAAGGTCATGGTTGAGGCTGTCTTCATGAGTTCGAAACTTGGCTATCAGTTTCTACTCTGTGATTCTGTGTTGTTGTGTATCTCGAAGGCCGCCTTGGAGGATGCTTACCTGAAGATCGGATGCTGAATGACTTGACCACTGAAGTGTTCCCCAATTGGGAGGGAATATTCCTGTCTGGTGATCGTTGCCATCACAACTCATGGTCCCACCAATGTACCATGCCTCAGGGCATCCTTGCCCGCAGCATATGAGATATTCAACATTATCTGAGTTGCTTGAGTATCCGCTGAGTATGTGATGGGTGGTGTTTCCATGTGTGATGGTACTATCCATGACAATGATCTCACATGTCTGTAGAGGTTGCCATGGCAGCATTATGTGATATTGTTGTCAATGTCATGAAGGCTGAGTGGTTCGTTATGAGCAATGGTCTGTTTAATGTTTGGTGGTTGTTTGAAGGCAAGAAGTGGTTGCATAGGGATGATCTTGATGAGATGTTATGTTGAAAGCTGTGGAGAATATGGTGTAGTTTCTCCGCTCCAGGGAAGTACAGTATGATGAAGAGCTTTCTATCAGTCATGTCCTGTGTCTGTCTTCTGAGGAGGTCAATGTGGTGTTTCGCTGTTGCACATCAGAACTGGCAATTGAAGAGTTGAGCATCATATCCCATTCTTATGAGGGCATCTTTCAGTATCTTTAGATGTCTGTCATGTTCCTCTTTGTCTGAACAGATCCTATGTAAACACTGGGATGTCCACAGGGGCTGGCTTCTTTAGCATGTTGAGGGTGGAAGCTAGAAGTGCAGCATTGTGAGGTTATACATGGACTTGTGGTAGAGTGAGATACTGAGGTATCCATCCTTGATGGAGATGCGTATGTCCAAGCATGAGACTGATTCTGAAGAGTAGTCCATGGTAAGGCTGATGATGGGATGAAAATTGTTGATTTCATTGTGTAATCATTTCAGTGATTCCTCACCATGAGTCCAAAGGAAGAAAATGCCGTCAATGTTTCTGGTGTATAGCATTGGTTGGGAGTCTCCCAAGTGAGAAGCACGTGTGATGTGATGCTCAGAAGGTCTGGATCAAAGATCTTCATCAAGCTCTTGAGTTGACGTGTATTCTTTTGTCAGATCTTTCCTGGTTGTTCAGTTTTTGGTACGCTTTTATAAACAAATCACATGACATTCATCGTAAGTGTTACTGGCACAGTTGCTGTTCCAAGCAGTCGGAGCAAGAGTGCAGAGGATCTGAAGACTGAGGTTGTGTACTAAAGGAGATTTAGTTGGCAACATGTTGATGATTGGTCTGTGGAATGGTGACCTGATGTTGACAACAATAGCCTTTGGCTTACCAATCGCTAGGCAAATGGCTCCCAGATAGCTAAGTATATTTTTGATGTGAATGTTTGCTTAGAAACTTTTGGACTCCTGGAAAAGGAGGGAGGTACTATCCCTCCTTTTGCAGTGGGAAAAAAAAAGATTAAGCTGTCCTACTCACAAGTTACATATAGCATAATAATGGGTTTGGTTCATGGCATTCTTCTGTATTAACCCTTTCAAATGCAGAAGCAGGCTAGTCAAGTTTTTGGTGAATGATATTCGTCGATTGATGATTGTTGGTTCAGCAATGATGATGTCATTGAATGTCAAGTCAAGATGGTTCAATCTTGTTTTGTTGGAGATAGTCATTACTTGACAATGGTGGAGTGTGACACTTAATTGTTGTCATACCTAGACACCTGTGTTTACCTACATGAAGTATTTTGACATGTTTCCAAAGTGTTACTTAATCCTGACTGATTCTGAGATCAGATGCTCCTATCAAGAGCAGTGGTCACAAGATATACACCTTGGCAAATTGTAGGATTTTCCAACTTCAACGAGAATGGATACAACATCAGAGGCCATACACTCACAATTTCTATTTAACAACCTTCTCTTCATTAAGAAACACCAGAACATAAAAGGTTTTTTAGACTGAGTCCAGATTTATACTTTTCAAAGTATAAAGTGTAAACATTTCTGTTCAGAGTTTTATTTTAATATCAAAAAAGTTCCAACATCACTGAGCATTGTTCTGTAAAAATAATTTGTTCCCTAGTTCTATTTGGGCTCAGGCATCTCTGACAGATCCTTCAAGATGATAACATAATATTCTTCTTTCCACAAAATGGAGCCTGTCAATCTTGCTTGATAGTTGCATGTTCTTCAATTTTGGTGACATCCTTATCTAGCACTCTGTACTTTCCCTGTGTTTCATTTGTCTTTATTTTGCATTATGGAGACAAGGACCATGCACAGAACCCAAAGGTTGTCTAGCCAAGACTCTGTACAAAATTAACTTACCTCCTTGCTTGAGTAATTTATTCCTCTAGAAATAAAACCCAGTACTTTGGATCCTTTTCTAAAAAAAAGAATCAAACTGTTCAGAAATGTTATTCCATAATTCTGAAGCAGGTAGGATTCAGTCCAGACCTCTTGGTCCAGAATTAGGGCCACTATCACTGTACCACAAGGGCCCAAGTACACTTTATGGGTTCTAATCTTAGCAGCACTTTAAGTGAACTTTTCTCTGGGAGTTTGGCAGGATAATGTGTAAAGGCCCAAAATCCCAAACTCATCTTGTCCACAGCAGTGGGCAATACTTTCCCTCTGCACTCACACCGATTCACCAATGCAAGTACTTATCTGTTATTAATATCAAGATATAATAGTTACAGAACAGATGTTGTTAATTAATTTTAGATTCCATCAATCCATAAACTGTAAGTTAGATGTAAACCATTCAACCAATCAATTTAGTTCCATCATTTAATGAGATCCTGGCTGATCTGATAATCCACAATTCCAAATTCCTTTCTTTTCCTTAGAACCCTTGGTTTCTTCACTAATTAAAAATATGACCATCTCAACCCAGAATATTCTTAATAACCCAGCCTTAACAGCAATTCATGATAAAAAGTTCCACAGATTTATCACCCTCACAGAGAAGAAATTCTTTCAAATTTCTGTCTTAACGCTGCAGCCAGTTACTTTGAGATTGTGCCCTCTGGTTCTAGAGTCTCTTACAAGGGAAACAACCTTTCCAAATCTACTCCGTCAAGTCCACGAAATATCTTACCTGTTTCAATTAGGTTATCTCTCATTCTAAATTCCAATGAGTCTCGGCCCAATCTACTCAATCACAAGATACTCATAAGATAGTCTGTCCATACTATGTATTGAATGAATGAATCTTCCCTGGACTGTCTCTAATGCCAGAATATCTTTCCTTAGATAAGGGCTGAAATTGTTCACAGTATTCCAGCTGTGGTCTGATTAATGCCTTGTCTAGTATTTGCAGCATCATCTATGTTTAAACTTCATATCCTTTGAAATGGGTGGGTTTCCTCCAGGTGCTCTGGTTCCCTCCCACAGTCCAAAGATGTACAGGTTAGGTGAATTGCCCATAGTGTTTAAGGGTGTGTAGGTTAGGTGCATTGTCAGGGGAAATGTAAAGTAATAGGTAGGGGAATTTGTCTGGGTAGGATACACTTCTGTGGATTGGTTTGGACTTGTTGGTCCAATTGATCTGTCTCCACACTGTAGAGATTCTATTCTATGAACAAATAAAGGCCAACATCACATTAGCTTCCCCATTGAACTGAGGTGCTCGTTTTTATTGATTCCGTGATGATGTGCAATATTGCATTGTGATTCTCTTTACCAACTCACTCACAAGTGCTCCATGTTTACTGTATTGTGTTTTCATTCATTCCTAAAACTGCATTTTTGTTATACATTTTACTCTTACAAGTTAAACTAAATTGCACATCCCTTCCTGGGCTTTCAACTCTTATCGGCCCCTTGCTGTAGGCAGTGCTTAGACCTGTTTCTGTGTCAAAGGCTACCCCTGTACTCTTTCAACTTTTGCAATACTAGTAAACACTCTTTCTGAAATTAACAATAGAATGATCCAGGCTCTAATGAGTTTCAAGGCTTGCAAAATCCCACTTGTCATTCCAGATGTTCAATATATTAATGCACAGGTATAACATTTCTTAGTGTGTGATCATCATAATAAGATGTTCAGGCAAGTCAATTTGAATGATCCAACTGAAATTCTGAGTTTTCAATAATAAATTGTGCTGCTGATTGATAATCCTGTTTTTAACAATGTTCACTAGCATCTAAACTAAGCCTAAACCAGTAAAGATACAAGGCTTTACAATAATTAACTGATTTTAGTGTTCGCCATTTATGCAAATATTTATAGTGAGCATCTGATTCATAACTTATCAAATATTTCTCAAATATCCATTTATTTGAACCTTTCAAACCCACAGCAAGTATTGATTCTAAGTTTCAGCCAAATGTTTTTACGTTCTTGAAAAGTGCCGTTTTCCTTGGAAAAACAAATAAAAATGAAAATTGCTCTTTAAGCATAAGTCTATAGTTAAAAGACATACAGAGTGTGTTAGATTATATTGAATGCTTTAGCTTAGCATAAAATGTCAGTCTTTGATAATGCTTTCTTGGCTATTGCAGGCACAATCATTCTTTCTCATGAAATTTTATTTCTTTTCAGAGCCTCATGTGAGGCAATAACATCCAATGGAGACGGATCCATACTTCTATGTTTTGATCTTTGTTAAAAGCAGCTAGGTTTATGTGAAGATAAATGAATATTATGCAGCATTTCATCCAGTTTTGAAAGTAATCCTGGACTGTACTCCCTGAGGTTTTTGCAAATAATGCTATATTATTGAATAAAAATGACCCCAGAATTCCTGTTCAACTCAAATGCATCTTTTTAAAAATGGTTATTTCAGTTTAGAATTCAGGGCTAAGAATCAGGGATGAGTAGATTTAATAACACAAAGTAATTCAAAGGGAATTCTGGCTTCACGCAAGAAAATGTTTCATTCAAATACTAGTACGTTTAATGACATTAAAGAGTCAAACAGCAATCTGCATTCACGGGAGCTAAAACATACTTATGCTGAGCTTAAATATCCACGATGTGCCAATTTTGAAAGAGGCTTTGTTTTGATTCAGTAATGCATCCCAAAATATGCCATCAGCACAGCCCTTAGACTGTATCGTGCCTTTGTCATTTGAAAAAATAAATTTACTTGGTTACCAATCCTTATCATTTCTCCTCATCAGTTTTTGTTAACCATAGTGATAGCTTTATGATGAACAGATAAATCACATGGCTTGGATACCACAACACAATGCTTGGGAATTATGAAGCATTTTTAAGGCCTACCAAATGGTAACTTGTTGACTTAAAAATGTCACTCAATATATTCTGAATGCATACCAGTAAACTTTGAACTTCTTCCCTCACAGCATTCTGGGTGCACGTAAATCACATGGACTGCCAACATTTCAAAAAGGCAGCTTGTGCTCACTTAGCTAAGGGCAATTAATGGGAGATGATGGCTTAGTGGCGTTATCACTAGATTTTAATTCAGAGATGAGGGTGTGGTGCTGGAAAAGCACAGCAGGTCAGGCAGCATCCGAGGAGCAGGAGAATCGACATTTCGGGCAAAAGTCATTCATCAGGAATGAGGCTGGGAGCCTCAGGGGTGAACAGATAAATGGGAGGGGGTGGGGCTTGGGGGAAATGTAGCTGAGAGTGCAATAGGTGAACGGAGGTGGAGGTAATGGTGTTAGGTCAGAGGGAAAGGTGGGAAGGAAGATGGACAGGTAGGACAGGTCATGAGGGCGGTGCTGAGCTGGAAGGTTGGAACTGGGATAAGCTGGGGGGAGGGCAAATGAGGAAACTGGTGAAATGAACATTTATGTCATGGGATTAGACAGTCCCGAGGCAGAAAATGAGACATTCTTCCTCCAGGTGTTGGGTGGTTAGGGAGTAGTGATGGAGGAGGCCCAGGACGTGCATGTCCTTGGTGGGGTGGAAGGGGAAGTTGAAATGTTTGGCCACAGAGGAATGGGGTTGGTTGGTGTGGGTATCCTGGAGGTGTTCTTTGAAGTGCTGTGCGAGTAGGTGTCCTGTCTCCCCAATGTAGAGGAGACCACATTAGGAGCAACGGATACAGTAAATGACATGTGTGAAAGTGCAGGTGAAACTTTGATAGATGTGGAAGGGTCCTTTGGGCCTTTGACGGAGTTGAGTGGAGAGGTGTGTACACAAGTTTTGCAATTCCTGCCGGGAAGGTGCCGGGAGGTTGAGGGTGTGTTGGTGGGAGGCATGGACCTGATGAGGGAGTATAAGTATTTCTGGCAGTTATGTAGTTAACTTAGTGTTTAGTGTTGCATTGTATGCCTGGGATCATGTAACAGGTCTCCAGTAACAGATAATGGTAGTGCATTGTGATAAGTTAGTTAAATCACTGGGGGATGAGCTAATGCTGAAGATGATGGTGTTATAATGTGATAGGTTAAATGTGATAAAGGTAACTAATGTGGCAGACGATGAGTAGTTTAGAAAGGCAAAGCAAGCCAGCATGATTGGTATGCTAATACCATCAGATAAGCGCGGGAAGAATAACTGTATAGAATGCAGGAGAACAAAGAGATGAGGGGAGTCAGGAAGACATCTTGCTGGCTCCCACAGCTTTGATTTTGCAAGATTAAAGTTTAATTTTGTGAAGGATTTTCTGCATCGCCTGGTTTTTTTTTATAGAGCATTGAGTGATTCTTCCACAACAGGAGTCGGGGAGGGAACGGTCTTTATGGAAAGCGGATAGGGGTGGGGACGAAAATAGATCTCTGGTGGTGGGGTCCGTTTTTAGGTGGCGAAAATGGCGGAGGATGATGCAGTGAATACGGAGGTTGGTGGGGTGGAAGTTGAGGACCGGGAGATTCTGTCCTTGTTGCGGTTGGAGGGGTGGAGGTGTGGGAAGTGGATGAGATCCACTGGAGGGCATCATCCAACACGTGGGAGGGGTAATTGCGGTCTTTAAAGGAGGAAGTTAATTCAGAGATCCAGGTAATATTCCTGAGACCTCCATTCAAATATCTGCCATGGTAGCTGGTGGCATCTGAATTCAGTAAAAAAAATCTCGAATTAAGAGCCTAATGATAAAACAATTGTCAATTATCAGGAAAAACTATTGTCTTTTAAGGAAGGAAATTTGTCATCCCTGCCTAGTCTGGCCGACATGTGGCTTCAGATCCACAGCAATGTGACTGACTCGTAACAACCAGGATAAATGCAGTCCTAGCCAGTGATGCCCACAATCATGAATGAATAAAAAATATTGTGTTTGGCAAAAAATGCTAATGCAAGCAATAACACTTACATCCTGTGAAAGAAATAATTTAAAAATTAAATAAATAGAAATCTCTTTGGCTTTCAGACATTAATAATACAGTTGTAGCCTATTTTGGATTTAAGCTGTCCCATTTTAGACTAAATTCCCCCACACAGGTTTTGTTTGACTGGGGAGATATTCTTCTTTCTATCCCAAACAGCTGCATTTGTACAAATTCTTGAAGAAATTTTTATAAATTCCCTGTGGGAAGCTTATGTGGGATAAACTTGACAGTAATAATGTGATTAAATCATGTAGCTTAAAAGATGAATACTATGCACATATGTTGTAATAAGAGCACGGAATTTCACGAATCTAACTTTCATAACATTTACATCGTGAGCTGGAAGCTACGTTGTCATATAATGATTCATCATTATGCATTCAATTATTGTGATTGTCAGAAACGTACAATTTTATTTATCTGGTGCATTGTGGAAATGTTAGGGATTTGTTTTTGGTTCAAACAATGCAATTATATTTATATTTTATGGAAATTGCAGATCAATGACCTTGAGCATTATATAGAGTGACATGTTTTAGGTCAATTGCCTTTAATCAGAACTGCAATTCTGATGAATATACAGTAACATGAAATATTAACTCTATTTCTCTCTCCAGAAATGTTACCTACCCTGATGTACATTCTCAGTATTTTTTGCTTTATATCAGATTTACAGCAACTGCTGTAATTCACTTTTGTTGAATGTTTCCAGTCCAATTTGTTTTACGTGCAGTTAAACCGGCAGCACCTCACCATCACATAAGTTTGCTGCTACCATGCTAAGTGGAAACTGAGTGACCACATGCTTAGGATGCCTGAATTCTGACGACTGAAATCAAATTCCCAGCTCAAGGGAATTCCCACTTGAACAAGAATAGAACAAAAGAAACAAATGCAGAAGTTGCTGGAAAAGCTCAGAGTTTCTGGCAGCATCTGTGAAGAGAAATCAAAGTTAATATTTTGGGGCCGATGACCCTTCCTCAGAACCACTGCATCCAAAACCTTAACTGTGCTTTCTCTTCACAGATGCTACCAGATCTGCTGAGCTTTTCCAGCAACTGAGCTTTTGTTTCTGATTTATAATATACGCAGTTCTTTCAGATTTTAAGCACACAAAAGAAATATTTTAAAGATTCCTCAAAGACTTCCCTTAAGAAATGCAACCTAGATGTCAACACATGAGAGACCCTCATTCAGACTTGGAGGAAACTGTATGGACGAACTCGATTCTTCAAGAACAGCTGTCGGTGTGAGGAAGTGTAGAACAGGAATTGGAGAAAGGAATGCCAATGACCTCAAGGCCAAGGACCACTTCTATCTCCTGAAAACACCTGCCATTTGTATGATCAGACAGGTGGCTCTAGGATCAACACCATATTATATGTCGCTCTACAATATTCTAAACTACCCTCCCATAAGTCCACTTGATATCACATAGTGGGTCGTGTTAAGGCACTCCTCCATAATAAACCTTTCCAACCCTGACAGAATCTTCATTTTTGCTGATCTGGCTTTGAAACTCATAACAGTTCATCATGGTTGCCTTAATGACTGATCTAGTCAATCACTCTCCTTTGACTCTGAGAACTATCTGCAATACTTATTCACTTATTCACAATCCAGCTTTTTGTCGATGGAAAGTTTCACCAAGCTCGGTATGACTGTGGGACTTCTGTGAGTTGCAATGCTGCATTGTTGTATGCAGCAAATACTGCTTACAGACTTTTCAATCCTCAATCTCAGCTGTACTGACCTACTGAGGCCTCTTGCCATCTTGTCAAGG
Organism: Chiloscyllium plagiosum; assembly: GCF_037043375.1. NCBI lineage: Eukaryota > Metazoa > Chordata > Chondrichthyes > Orectolobiformes > Hemiscylliidae > Chiloscyllium > Chiloscyllium plagiosum. The sequence continues at coordinate 22,792,444 of NW_028270140.1, forward strand.
ATGACTAATTCCAGGATTTGACCTAAGCCCTGACTGCAACATGTAGCTGTCTATTCATTCTTGTAATATGACCCAAGTTCTAATAACCTGGAAAGATCTTCTGATATTGACGTTTCACTGCATCCCCTATGCAAAATCCAAGTGGAGCAAAATATCAACACTCCTAAATGGAGTCTATTCTTTGTTTTGTTCACATACTCCATGCCTTTTATCACTCTTTCTGGTTTGTACTTCTGTGGATTGCGATAGGTGCAGTCTTCACAAACGTTGAGTCACATGGATAGTTGTGAGAAAACCATATGAGGTGATTCTCGATATCAGGAGCAAAATGTCCCATTTTTCTAATCAAGAGTTGAATGTCCAGATGAGATTCTCACTAGCAAGAGGTGAGAGCATTATTTGCATGTAGTAGCATACAATAAAATCCTCATCATTGACTTATCTAACTGCAGTGATGTGGAATTCCCAATTCTCCTACCCTCCTGAGGTGTGATGGTGAGAATTCCTGATATGAAAGTCAGAACAGATATCCAACAACTCCAGCTGACCACTTACTCGTCCAGAACTCCCCTTTAGTCAGTAGCCACCAACGTCTCAGAGCATGATCCGTTAGCAGTGACTGTTATTCACAGATATTGGCATCATACACATATCAGCATCATCACGCCATGCATCAGCCTGACATGGAATAAAAGAACTGAATGAATAAATAAATGGATGAAGGAAAGAAAAGAGTGAAATTAAATGAATGAAAACATGAAAACAATGAAAGGTGTTGTGAATGAGTGAGTGAATGAATGAATGAATTAATTAATTAAGTAAGTAAAATGTGTGAATAAATGAATGCAGGAAATGGATGAATGATATTAAATGAAAATAAATTACGAATATGAAATTAAATGATGTAAAATGAATGTCATGACTGAAATGAGTGAAATTGCATGAAATGAGTTGAGTGAATGAAAGCAGTAAAACAAAATGAATGAACAAATGAAATTAGTGAAGTGAAATAAGTGTAAAAATTACTGAATTTATGAAGTAAGTAAAATTAGTGAATTGAGTGAATGAAATATGTGAATTGAATGAAATGAAATAACTACGAGAAGAGAGATTAATGAAATGATTGAAACGAGTAAAATGAAATGAAATTTTACGTGTGGAATGAAAAGAATGAAATTATGTTAACAAAATGAAATGTATCAATGAATGAATGAAAGGAAATAAATGAATGAAGTGAGTGAAATGAATGAATGAGTGAATGAATAAATGAATGAATGGATGAATGAAATAATAAAAAAGAATGAATAAACAAATTAATGAAATTGAAATGAGTAATATGAAATGACTGAGTGAAATGATTGATGTAAGTAAAATTACATAAGATAAAATAAAACAAATGAGTAAATAGCTTATTGAATGAATCAATCAATCAGTGAGTGAAATGAAACAATAAATTAAATGAATGAAATGAGTGAAATGGAATTGATTGAGTGGAGTGATGAATGAAGTTTTGTGGAGTGGAATGAGTGGAATAGGCTAGAATGAGTGGAGTGGATGCACTGAGTGGAATGGAGTCAAATGAATTGGATGGACTGAGTGGATTGGAATGAAAGGCAATAATTAAATAATGAATAATGACTCTCACATTTGGGCCAAAGCTTGGCATGCTTCTGACAGAATATAGTTTTTTTTTTGCTTTGTGTCTCTTCCTTTGAAGTGGTTCTCTTAAATTCCTTAACACCTTTCCCAGTGCAACATTCCAAAATGTCCCATGGCAAAATATAAACAGCTCTGGAATTCTCCAAACTGTTGCTGAATTATATTCTGAGGCATCTGTGACTTGTGTCTGTCTTATTCTTTTAAATTAGATTGTTTAATTTATTGTTTTTAATAAGTTCAGTATGTTCATAAGTAACATGAGTCTATAATTCATTGTCACACCAATTTTTATAAGATTACGTGTAGCAGATGATAGTTGATGTGCACCTCAAAGTCATTTAACCATCTCTGCATTATAATTCTGTGACATCTTTAGCTAACAAAAACTCACTGATTTCAATCTTGACACTTCTCATGGTCTTGCATCCACAATGTTTTGGAAGTGTGCCAAATTTCTACCAGTCTATAGCAGCAATTTAATAATGCAACTTGTATTACTGGTACTCAAATATTAATAAGCAAGGTGACAGACAAAAATTGCTGGGAGTAATTAAATTATCTTTGTTTGTAGTTTTTAAATTGGCTCCAATAATAATTATGTGTTAAGTAAGCTCATGTGAATCAGTCAATTGTAGGCAGATACATTGAAAAGATAATTGAAATTTGAACCCACCAAATTCAGACTTATAGAATTGTTATAGTTTAGAAAATGACTATTTGACCCATTGTTTCTGGACCAGCTTCTCAAATAAGTATTATGACTTGATGTCATTCTTCTGCTTTTCTTCAATAACCTTGCACATTCTTTTATTATTATCTAACTTTAATTGCTATCACTTTTGTCAGTCAGAGATCTGGATTTATTTGCACTTCTTTTCCTTTTTGAGGGAATATATCTTAGGTGTTCCTAATCGATCCCCACTTTCAATGGCAACTCTTTGATGATATACACAGTTTTTTTTTTGCCACCAGTCTCTCCATCCAAACATTGTTCTTTCCCATTGAAGTCACCTCTCCCACAGATGTTTCTTTTTAGTCTGGATTGTTCCTTGATCTTTGTCAATGTCCTTCTAAAACTTATGACACAAAAACACTATCTCTAAATGCCACTGACACTTATGGGCAACTTTACCCATGTTATTCCCAGGAACCAGTTTTAATAATATGTCCTCTCTCTTTGAACAGTGCAGATACTGCTGTAGAAATGTCTGATGAACATAATCAAGGAATGTTTTCCCTCTCTGCCTTTTATACTATCACTGTTCCAGTCTTCATTCAGAAGTCCCCATTATACTTACTCTGTAATGTTTGCATCTTTCGTAGGTTTCTTGTGGATTTATTCTTCAGCATCCTTGCAGTTATTTGATGTCCAATACACCACATTGAACCATGTGATTGCACCACGTTTGCTCCTTAGCCCCAACCAGGTTGATTCTGTTGTTAAACCCTCTGGAAGATCCTCTTTCTATGGCACAGCAGTGCTCCTCCTAATCCATCATATCACCATGCTTCCTTTCTTAACTTTCTTGAACACATTGTATACAGAAATACTTAACACCGACTGCTGTTTGTCCTTGAGCTAGGTGGTATGACAGCCACAGCAACTTAACTCCATATTGAGACTGTACCTCAACCAATCTGATTTACTACAGGTGCATAATCCTTTATCCGAAATATTGGGGACCGGCTGGTTTTCGGAATTCAGAATTTTTGAATTTCAGAATAAGTGACTATTTGATGATGAAAGTTTTAAAAATCTTACCAGAGGAGCAGACTCACTGAGTAAGACGGGTCTTAGAGGCACAATTGAGGCCTGCCTGTGCTGGGCCAAGCCCCCCCAAGTCGCATCTGAGTAACACGCGATTGGGTGTCGACTTGGGTTAACTACTTGCATGCCAAATAACCTTGTTAATGAGAAAAAAACTTTACAGAAAACCTTCAGACTTTGGAGCTTTTTGGATTTTGGGATTTCAGACAAAGGGTTGCCTACCTGTATATTTAATATATTCACACACATACACTGATTTAGATTGTTTTCATTTCCTCCAATTCCAACTTCTGCTATTAATTTCCTGTTCACTAATCTAGTGTTATTTGCCTCTTCCAGGATGCTGTGTGCTCTGGTATTACTTCCTGATAATCTCTCCTGGTGCCCATAATTAAATTAAAAATGGAAAGATGGCGGATGCTGAAAATCAGAAACAAAAACAAAAATCAGCAAGTCTGGCAGCATCTGTGGAGAGAAAGGAAAGTTAATGTTTCAGGTCCAGTGACCCTTCTTCAATTCTGAAGTTTTTCAAGCAATAGAAGTGTTACTAGCAATGGCCTGGTTGGATTATTGCTTGCCCATTAATCAAGAAACCCAGTTATTGCTCTGCAGACCCAGGTTCAAAGCCTGCTATGACAGATAGTGGAATTTGAATTCAATACAAATCTAGAATTAAGATTCTAGTGATGATTGTTGTTAAAAGCCTATCTGGTTCACTCATGTGTTTTAGGGAAAGGACTAAAGGGAAAGTTTTACTTTGTCTAGCCTGCATGTGATTCCAGATCCACAGGTTAACTCTTAACAGGCCTTTGGGCAATCAGCGATGGGCAATAAATGTTAGCCTAGCCAATGCTCTCATCCCTTCAAAGAATAAAAACAAATTTTGTCACCTGTAATTTGGCTGGGTGGCTTTCTGTCCCAGCATCTAAGTTATTGATAAACTCATTGGTAAATAGTTATTGCTTTACATAGATCCTTACAATTAATTTTACGTTCACTCACTGAAGCATTATCAGTGCGGCACTGAATGATACGGTCTGTCTATCATCCCCATTTCCAAGCCACAGTGGACTTCCACTGAATTGGTTCATGTTTTGAGGAAAAATAGTGCAGGGGTTTGTCATTGTCTTCTAGGGAACGACTCACCAGGAGACTTTCCTGCTAAAGTGCCATGAAACATATTTTTAAAAAAATTACAGGTTGACAATCAACCTGTTCGACCACTTTATAAATTCACCTTTCATGACCAACAACTTTGAGGATAAAACACAAATCTGCAACCTCTAGAGCATGGTAAGGTGCTAGCACTGCACTACAAGTAGGATTCTCTCTCCCTCATTCGATACGTGCTGAGTATTTCCAGAATGTTTACTTCAGATTTTCTGCTTTTTACAAGGGGCTCCCTACCACCTTCTCAAGGTCAATTGGAATCGGATAGCAAAAGATTGCCTTGACAGTTTTATCCACGTCCCATTTAAAAACAAATGTTTAAATGGTTTTCTATTAGTTTAGAATATTCACCCCATGAACCATCACGATTCAATGTTCAAATCCCATTTTAATTTTAAAAAATTAAATCCAAATATCCCAAAACTAAGATAATTTAAAAACCTAGATTATCCCTTCAAATTATAAATTACATTTGTCATTTTTCTTAATTATATGATGAACAAGCAACCGCAGAGTACATAAAATTCATTAATATCACAGCCATATATTTTACAATGGTACCTTTCTGCAAATTATGTTACAGTTACCAAACATTGGCATTTTGTTTTGGTAATCCAAAGTGAAAAGTTTTTAAAATATATTAATCGTATTTGCATTGAGTATCAGAATGAATTCTTTAGAAAGCCAATAGAAATGAAAAACATTTATAATTAAAAACCAATACTCAAGGGAAAAACTGCACTGCTAATATGTTCAATAGCGCTATTTGACTCATGCATATTGAATTACAGCATTCAGCTAAATAAGTACAGAAGGGAAATGCAAGACATTTACAGTCATGTTTGTAATCCAAAGCACTTGTATTGTATTCTGTTTAATTCTCCAAGGATTGTTGAACACTACAAGAAAATCAATTTTTAAAAATATATCCTTTTGACTGCAGGGAAAAAATACATTAGGTTGCTAAGCAACCCAGGCCAACAGTTGCTTGTGCATGTAAATGGAAGATTGTGGATTGAAAATTGTACGAAAAATATCACTTGAAGCAGGATGAACTGAAACCAATAAGTGCAATTTTTCAAAATATGGAAAAAAACGTGTCTGACAAAAACATGCATCATAAGTTTCTGATAGACAGCAAAATCGTCATTCTATTGCAAGCAGTTTGCAATAAAACAGAATTTAATCAGTGCACTCCTGGAGTTACTGATTTGGAGTCTAATCTTGGTCACTTTTCTTCACTTTTGAATTGCAATAGAATCTATCCACTTATCCCAGTTTTCATACCATAGATTCATTTGGATATGTCAGTCTACTCAAACAGAATTTATGTCAACAACAGAAAGCTGTCTGGTTGCAAACTGTACACCTAAATCTTAAACAGAGCAAAAAAAAACAGTTTTGTACCTCTCAGTATTGCCAGAGATCTCTACACAAAGTGAAGCAAAGCTTCCAATGGTCAAAATCGAAGAACTTGCCTCAGAAAAATCAAACACACCTGACTAATAGGTTCTGGATCTATTATAATTGGGTATTAAATTAATTAAGGAATTACTCACTGGACTTATTTTTGGTCAAAGCACATTAACCATTTTTGTTCAAGGGTTTTATCAAAATTACAGTCAGTCCTGTGGTAGCTGAATATAGGGAGATGCTATTCAGAGAATCAAATCTGGTAATGATCAGATCCAACTGTTGTCAATGCCTTATCTTGAACGTCTCATGGACACTGTGTGTTTTGTTCCAAAATAAGGTGTTAATGACAAATCTTTATCCATGTTCATTTCCATTTATCTCTCGCAGGCAGTAAGGTCATATCTCATAATGCATGTTCACTCCCTAGAAGAGTCTTGTTCTATTTTGGGATTCAGTTGAAAGCATCATCGAGCTCCTCATAGAACTGACCTTTACCTCTGTAGTGGAACATAGCAATAGAGCATGGATTCTCATGAGGTTAACTAATCTTTGTTTGAGATGGAAATAATACATCCTCAACTACTTGTACAATGTTTTATACTTAAGAGTTCCTTACAGTAAATACTGCATTTCCTCTGAAGTGTCTTTGTGCCAGATGAATGTTTAATGCTTTCCTTCAAAGCTCCGTTCTCAGTTGTTCTAATCCCTTATAGGGGGCTGTACTGATATCCATCCTCTCAACTTCCACATCGATCACAGCTATCTCTAATGCCTTATTGATCAGTTACAAGATGCTGGGCCTTGGTTCTCTGGAATCTAACTGTGATCTCATAGAAAATACTTATTAAATTCCTAAAGGGATAGACTGAATTGAAGCAGAGATTATGTTTCCCTTGACTGATGCATCCAGAACTTGGGGACATAGAAAAGGTAAGCCATTTAGTACTGAAGCAAAGAGGAACCACTTCACGACTAAAGTTTGAATCTTTAGAAATGTCTACCCACAGGTAATGGAAGCTCAGTAAATAAGTAAGTTCAAGGGAGAGATTTATAGATTTAATGTTATGAGTGACACTAAGTAATTTTGGGAATAGTGGAAAAATATGCTGAATTTGATGATCAATCATGATTTAGAATCATGGAGTGTGCTTGATGACTAAATGGTCTGCTCTTGCCCCAATATCCCTACATTCTGAAGTCAACTGTCAGCTGCATAATTTCCTAATGGTCCAGTTGCCAATCAAAGACTTTGCATCTTTCACCTCCAGATATGGACAGACTTTCTTACACCTGTCCAATTTTGTTTTGACCATCAAAGTAACATCTCGATCCAGGATGTTACTATGCCTCAGTCTTTCAGAATTAACTACATGATACTTCACATGTCTTGGCACCACAAACTCCAGCCATCTGTCACATGATGCTAAACCCATAATCTTGTCTTCCCAAGTTGAGTAGGTGTGTGGAACAAAAGGAGCTTGACTGAGAATACCAAATCATGAGTCAAGCAAACCTCCACTCCCAGTGCAGTCCACTGCAGCAGTGTCAAATGGTCAACATTAGGTGGGCAGGAAAAAATGCAGATGTGTTTCCACCCTCACTGTCTCAGTCATATCCTTAGCATCTCTTTGCCAAGGACAAAATCACTAACTCAGATGTCCTGTAGCTAATTTCCATTTGGCACCAGGAGCGTTTATGATCCCTCTGAAAAAAAATAGCAAAGACATAGTATCCTTGAGAAAAGGGACCGCTTTTAGGGAAAAAAAGGACCAGTTTTGTGACACCTCCCACTTTCTAAAAAAAACATCAATATCAAAAGAGGTTTCATTTTTAAAACCCTTCAAAAAACGAACGGTCAATAGTCTAAAACACACAGATACACTATACTAACTATAAACATGCTCAACCACATTCAAAATCAGGCCGTGGCACACACACCACCGAACGCCTCCATATCTCCTTCGAGTCTCGATAATGCATTGGCAATCACGTTTTCGGGACCTGCCACAGGCACAATTGTCAAATTGAATGGCTGCAACAACAAGCTCAATCTAAAGAGTCTGGCATTTTTGTCCTTAAATTTTTCCACAAATGCCAATGGGTTATAATCAGTGTATACGATTGTCTCAGATGCATTGCTGGTAATATAAACACTGAAATGTTGTAATGTCAACCCCAGACTCAAAGTCTCTTTCTCCACCATTGAGTATTTCTGTTGGTGAACATTCAACTTCCTGGAAAAATACCCAATAGGTGTTTCTATTCCCTCGTCATCCTCCTGCTGAACACCGCACTGACACCCACATCACTGGCATTGATAGCCACCTTGAAAGGCTTCGTGTAATCTGGTGTGGGTAATACTGGGGTAGTAGTTAACACAGTTTTTAAGCTGCCAAATGTCTTTTGAGATCCTCTGTCCACTAAACTCTTGCCCTTTTTAAACAACATGGTGAGTGGAATAGCTACAGTGCTAAAGTTTGACACAACATTTTGGTAAAATTCTCTCAATCCCAGGAACCGTAGCACTTCTTTCTTCATCGATGGTGTGGGGATTTCCCCAGTTACTTTCACTTTTTGCATCTCGTGGGGCCATTTGTCCATGTCCAATAACATGGCCCACAAAGGTGACTTGGGCTGTGGCAAATTCACTTCTCGCTAAGTTTACCACCAAGCCTGCCTTTCGAAGTTAATCGAACAAGTCTGATAAATGTTGTAAATGTTCCTTCCATGAGTGACTAAAAATCACCAGGTCATCAATATACACCATATAATTGGATAACCCGGCAATTACCTTATTAGTCAGTCTCTGAAATGTAGTTGGAGTGTTTTTCATACCAAATGGCGTGACTTTGAACTGATGTAGTTCATTTGGTGTTACAAAAGTCGAACTTGCCTTTGCTTTCTCTGACAGAGGTACTTAGTAGTAGCATCTGAGCAAGTCCAAATTCGAAATGTAAGTTGAATGTTACACTTTTTCAACACAACCACTGAACTGGATATGCATCAGTCTTTGTAACGGCATTGAATTTGCAATAGCCCACACATAGCCGTTGGGTACTATCTGGCTTTGGCACCATGACTATGGGTGAGCTCCAGTCACTGTAACTCACTTCGATTATGCCATCTTGGAGCATGCACTCTATCTCCTTCTGAACCTGTGCCAACGTCAGATGGTTATGCCTATAAGGATGTTGCTTAATCAGAGCAGCATCTCCTATATCTATGTTATGCACAATTAGGTTAGTACTTCCCGGTTTATTTCCGCATATCTCCCCATGTAATAGTAATAACTCTTTCAGATCATTTTGATTTTCTTGTGGAAGGTAACTCAATACTTCATCTCAATTTTTGATAACTTCCTCATTGTCCAATTTGATTTGAGGAATATCCAATTCAGAATCCCCTGAACTTGGTTCCTCCTTCTGTGCTGTAATCATTAGCACTTTCTCCTCTTGCTTTCCTTTCCGATCATAATGCCTTTCGAGCATATTCACGGCACACTCTGAGAGATTTCTTCCTTATCAAATACTTCACCTCACTTAATTTCCTCCTAATTTGATAAGGTCCACTAAACCTTGCTTTTAAAGACTCACCTGTTACTGGAAGTAACACCAATACCTTATCCCCAATTGCAAAGTTGCGAATTTGTGACATCCTATCTGCCTCCTGTTGTATTCTGTGATACTTTTACATGCTGTCTAGCCAATTTTCCAACTCCATTTAATCATTCTCTAAAATGTGATACATAGGCCAAATGGGTGGTCTCTGAATTCTGACTTTATTTCTCCTGAATCAATTTTAATGGTCCTCTTACTTCATACCAAAAATTAATTCAAATGGACTGAATTTGGTTGATTCATTCAGTGCGTCTCTGATCACAAAAAGTACAAACAGAACTCCCTTATCACAATCATCTGGATAATCCTGACCAAAATCCCTCAACATGGTCTTTAGTGCCATCTCTCTAGTGCTCTCTGTGATTCCAGATGGTACATAGTAGATTAGAATTGTTTTATTCCCAAGATATCCATGACTAGTTTGGATGTGACGTTTGATGCTTGATCTGACTGAATCTCTATTGGTAGTCCGTATCTAGTAAAAAGTTGAAGTAATCCTTCTACAACCCTTTTAGCTCTGATGTTGTGTAATGGAATTGCCTTTGAAATTGAGTCGATACATCTATTACTGTTAATAGAGCAGGATGAGGAATGGATGTTGCAGGTTCCAGAGTTTAGATCTTTCATTAAGAACAGGCAAGGCGGTAAAAGAGGGAGAGGCATGGTCTTGTTAGTCAAGGATAGTATAACGTTGGCTGAGAGAACTTTTGATGAGGTCTCATCTACTGAGGTAGTGTGGGCTGAGGTTAGAAACAGAAGAGGCGAGGTCACACTGCTTGGAGTTTTTTATAGGCCTCCACAGAGTTCTTGGGTGGTGGAAGAGAGGATTAGCAAAATTATTCTGGGTAGGAGTGAAAGGAGTGGTCATTATAGAGGTCTTTAACTTCCCCAACATTGACTGGAAATGCTATAACTCTAGTAGTTCAGATGGATCAGTTTTTGTCCAATTTGTACAAGAGGGTTTTCTGACACAGTATGTCGAAGGGCCGACAAGCGGGGAGGCCACATTGGATCTGGTGCTTGGTAATGAACCAGGCCAACTGTTTGATTTAGTTGTAGATGAGCACATTGGAGAGGGTGACTATAATTCAGTTATGTTTAGTTTAGCGATGGAAAGGGATAGGTACATGCCACAGGTCAAGAGTTATTGATGTGGCGGGGCAATTATAATGTGATTAGGCAGGAATTAGGATGCATAGAATGGGGTAGCAAAATGTAGGGGATGCAGACAATGGAAATGTGGAGCTGGTTTAAGGAACAGATATTGCGTGTCCTTGATAGGTATGTCCCTGTCAGGCAGGGAGGAAGTGATAAGGTAAAGGAACCATGGTTTACAACAGAAATTGTGTCTCTTGTTACGAAGAAGAAGGAGGCTTATGTGTTGATGAGACAAGATGGCTCAGATGAGGCGATGGAGAGTTACAGATGAGCTGGGAAGGATTTAAAGAGAGAGTTAAGAAGAGCAAAGAGAAGACATGAGCAGTCTTTAGCAAATAGAATAAAGGAAAACCCTAAAGTTTTCTATAGGTATGTGAGGAATAAAAGAATGATTAGGGTAGGAATAGGGCCAATCAAAGACAGAAGTGGGAAGTTGAGTGTGGACCCTGTGGAGATCAGAGAGGTACTAAACAAACGTTTCTCATTGGTTTTCACTCAGGAAAAGGAGAATATTGTAGTGGAGAAGAATGAGGTATGAGATATTAGACTAGAAAGGATCGAGGTTAGTTACGAACAGGTGTTATCAATTCTAGAAGGAGTGAAAGTAGACAAGTTTCCTGGGCCGGATGGGATTTATCCGAGGATTCTCTGGCAAGCTAGGGAGGAGATAGCAGAGCCTTGGCTTTGATATTTGAGTCATCATTGTCTACAGATTTGGTACCAGAGAACTGGACGATTGCAAATGTTGTGCCCTTGTTCAAGAAGGGCAGTAGAGATGACCCAAGTAATTATAGACCAGTGAGCCTTACTTCTGTTGTAGAAAAGGTTTTGAAAAGGATTATAAGAGATAAGATTTATATTCATCTCGCAAACAACAATTTGATTTCAGATAATAAACATGGTTTTGTCAAGGGCAGGTCATGTCTCACAAACCTCATTGAGTTTTTTGAGAAGGTGACCAGGCATGTAGATGAGGGTAGGGCAGTTGGCGTGGTGTACATGGACTTCAGTAAAGCCTTTGATAAGGTTCCACATGGTAGGCTGTTGGAGAAAATGCAGAGGCATAGAATTGAGGGTGATTTAGCAGTTTGGATTAGAAACTGGCTTTCTGGAAGAAGGCAGCGAGTGGTGGTTGATGGAAAAATATTCAGCCTGGAGTCCGGTTACTAGTGGTGTGCCACAAGGATCTGTTTTGAGACCATTGCTGTTTGTTATTTTTATAAATGACTTAGACGCAGACATAGGTGGATGGATTAGTAAATTTGCAGATGACACTAAAGTCGGTGGAATAGTGGACAGTGTGGAAGAATGTTGCAGGGGGACTTGGATAAACTGCAGAATTGGGCTGAGAGGTGGCAAATGGAGTTCAATGCAACTAAATGTGAGATGATGCACTTTGGGAAGAATAAAGGAATGCAGAGTACTGGGTCAATGGAAAGATTCTTGGTAGTGTGGATATGCAGAGGGATCTTGAAGTCCATGTACATAAATCCCTGAAAGTTGCCACCCAGGTCGATAGTGCTGTTCAGAAGGCTTATGGTGTGTTAGGTTTCATTCAAAGAGGGGAGAAAGTGAGGACTGCAGATGCTGGAGATCAGAGCTGAAAACGTGTTGCTGGAAAAGCGCAGCAGGTCAGGCAGCATCCAAAGAACAGGAGAATCGACGTTTCGGGCATAAGCCCTTCTTCATTCCTGAATATTGTGTACAGTTCTGGTCCCCATATTTTGGGAAGGATGTGGAAGCATTGGAAAAGGTGCAGAGCAGATTTATCAGGATGTTGCCTGGTCTGGAGGGAAGGTCTTATGAGGAAAGGCTGAGTGACTTGAACCTGTTCTCATTGGCAAGAAGAAGGCTAAGAGGGAATTTGATTGAGACATATAAGATGATCAGAGGATTAGATAGGGTAGACAGTAAAAGTCTTTTTCCTAGGATGATGATGTCAGCGAGTATGAGGGGACATTACTACAAATTGAGGGGTGATAGATTTAAGACAGATGTCAGAAACAGGTTCTTTACGCAGATAGTGGTAAGGGCGTGGAATGCACTACCTGCTAATGTAGTCAATTCAGCCAGATTAGGGAGATTTAAACAATCCTTAGATAAGCACATGGATGATTTTGGGATAATGTAGGGGGACGAGCTGAGAATAATTCACAGGTCGGCGCAACATCGAGTGCCGAAGGGCCTGTTCTGTGCTGTATTGTTCTATGTTCTAAATACTTATTCCCACTTTTTGTTTGAGGTAAGGGACCTACACAATCAATCAAGACTCTTCTGAAAGGTTCATCAAATGCTGGAATTAGTATTAAAAATGCATGTTTTATTAGTGCCTGTGATTTTCCAATTAGCTGGCATGTATGACGCATCTCACAAAATTCAACTACATTCTTGTATAGTCCCAGCCAATAAAAATGTCTTTGTATTTTAGCCTGTGTTTTCATCCTGAATGCCACTTGCAGCACCTTCTTTGTATATCCTACTGGCAAAACAATTTGATGAATCTCTGCCCATTTCTCATCTGCTTGAATGTATGATCATCTCCATTTCTTCATTCAGACATTATTTGTTCAGCAACAACACACAGGGATGCATTAACTCTCCTTCTCTGTGTATGCCTTTTGATATCACTATTTTAACTCCTCATCTCTCTGTTGTAATTCAATAAGCGTAGCAGAGCTAAAGATACTTGCATGCTTAACAATTTGCCCATGCTCTGTCCTACTTATCTGATGAAATAAAGTCTTAGATAAAGCTATGTCAGCTTCCTTATCTCTGCCTTATGAACTCTCTCGCTTCAGCTTGTGCCTCTGTGATCTTGTGACCACACACTCAGGGAAAATTCCTGGAAAACCATTCTTTATTTGTTCAGTTGCCTGCGTCTCCACTGGCTTTTCAACTCGAGTAGGCAACACGCCTACTGATGAATTAGCTTCATCGCTTGCAAGGACAAATTATATTCCTGGAGCTAAGACTTTGTCCAGTACTCCTACCACATATTCCCCACTCTTCTCTGGACTCTCTAGCCTCACTTTACATAATTGAGCACTTTTGGTCTCACTGTGAATTCCTATTATCAGTACCTTTTCTGGCAATAGTCCCTCAGAAGTACATATCTCCTCATCCTTCAGTTTTACAAACTGAGAAGATCTTGTGTCCCTTAATATTGTAACCTCCTTACCTAGTACTCCTAGCCTAAGTGAATAATTTTTACCCTTGCAAGCTTATTTTTTAAGGCAGAAAGTGAGCACTGCAGATGCTGGAGATTAGAGTCAAGGATGTTGTGCTGGAAAAGCAAAGCAGGTCAGGCAGCATCCAAGGAACAGGACAATTGATGTTTTGGGCAAAAGCTCTTCATCAGGAATGAGGCTAGGAGCCTAGGGTGTGGAGAGATAAATGGGAAGGAGGCAGGACTGGGGGGAGGATAACTAAGAATGCAATAGGTGGATGGAGGTGGAGGTAAAGCTGATAGGTTGGAGGGGAGGGTGGTGAGATAGATGGGAAAGAAGATGGACAGATGGGACAGGTCATGAGTCTGGTGCTGAGTTGGAAGGTTGGAACTGGGGTAAGGTGGGGGGAGAGCAAATGAGGAAACTGGTGACATCCACATTGATGCCATGGTGTTGGAGCATCCCGAGGCAGAAGATGAGGTGTTCTTCCTCCTAGCATTGGTTGGTAAGGAATGGTGGTGGAGGAGGCCCATGACTTGCATGTCGTCAGCACAGTGGGAGGGCAGTTGAAGTGTTCGGCCATGGAGCGGTGGGGTTGGTTGGTGTGGGTGTCCCAGAGATGTTCTCTGAAGTGCTCTGAGAGGAGGCATCCTGTCTTCCCAATGTAGAGGAGCAACGGATACAGTAAATAATGTGTGGAAGTGTAGGTGAAACTTTGATGGATGTGGAAGCCTCCTTTGGGGCCTTTGATGGAGGTGAGGGGGGAGATGTGGGTGCAGGTTTTGCAGTTCCTGCGGTGGCTGGGGAAGGTGCTAGGAGGGGACGGTGGGTTGTTTGGGGGCGTGGACCTGACGAGGTAGTCGTGGAGGGAACGGTCTTTATGGAAAGTGGATAGAGGTGGGGAGGGAAATGTATCTCTGGTGGTGGGCTCCATTTGTAGGTGGCGGAAATGGTGGAGGATGATGCGATGTATATGGAGGTTGGTCAGGTGGAAGGTGAGGACCGGGGGTTCTGTCCTTGTTGCAGTTGGAGGGCTGGGGTTCAAGGGCGGAGGTGCAGGGATGAAATGTGCTGGAGGACATCATCGACCACCTGGGAGGGAAAATTGTGGTTTTTAAAAAAGGAGGCCATCTGGTGTGTTCTGTGGTGGAAGGGGTCCTCCTAGGAGCAGATGCGGTGCAGGTGAAGGAATTGGGAATAAGGGGCAAAGGCTCAGGAATTGGGAATAAGGTGCAGAGGCGAAGCTATTGTGAATAATTTTTAAGCAGATCTGGCACTTGCTCCTTAATCAACCTCTGATCATCTTGTACACTCTGAGGCAGTTGTGGAACTTTCCTTGTGCTTTTTATTACTAGTCCAACAAAACTTCCAGGCTTGTCTGGTTTTCCTACACCTGGCTTTTTCCAAGCCCACCAACACTGTGATTTCGTGTAGCCCACTTTATTACAATGAAAACACTGGAATGTTCTAATTTATTTATCCCCCTCAAGAATTTCATTTTTACCCTGTGGTAAGTTCTCCTTATGATCTTCACTGAGATCTACCTTTCCCTTTCCACGTGAGGATTTCTCTTTGCCCCAATTTCTATTCCTCATGGACTGAAATTGATTCTGGAAGCCAAACCATGTTTTATGGACCTGCTCATAATCATCAGCCACTTCAGCTGCTAACCTTGCTGTTTTAACTCTCTGCTCTTCCACATGAGTTTGCACTACTTCAGGCAGTGAATTTTCGAACTCCTCCAAAATAATTACCTCCCTAAGGGCATCATAGCTTTGCTTGCTTTTTAAAGCTCTTATCCATCCATCAAAATTACTCTGTTTGATCCTTTCAAACTCAACGTAGGTTTGACCAGGGTCCCTGCTTAGATTTCCGAAACATTGTCTATAGGTTTCTGGTACAAGCTCCTATGCACTTCAAATGGCTTTTTTCACCTCCACATACTCCCGAGATACCTCCTCTGCGAGTGATGTGAATACCTCACTGGCTCTACCTACAAGTTTCGTTTGAATCAACAAAACCCACATTGCCACTGGCCATTGCATTTGTTTAGCCACTTTTTCAAATGAGATGAAAAAGGCTTATACATCCTTCTCATCAAATTTAGGCAATTCTTGAACATACTTAAAACAGTTTTTCACTCAGCTTCTGACTACCAGGGGCTTGCTCATCCTTACTCTCGTCCTCGCTAAGCCTACCCTCAGCCTTTTGCTCCAAGCATTTAAGCTGATTTTCCTTTTTAAGTGTCAGTTTTTGAAGTTCAAAAGCTCTCTCTTTTCCTTTCTCTGCTCTTTTTTCCCCCCTTTCTTCTGCTGCTCTCTCTGTTTCCCTCTGTTCTGCTTTTAATCGTAACTCAAACTGTTTCATTTCCACTGCCCATTCCTTACCTCTCACCTCTGACTCAAGCTGCTTCATTTGCAATTGAATTCTTGCCATCTCTATAAGATTCTGATAGTTTCGCTGGCAAGTTTAAATGTTGGGCTACTGCTGTAATTATCTCTCCTTTCCTCACAGAAGCAGGCAGTTCCAATTCCAGCTTCTCTACTAATTCCTGCAGCTTGGTCTTATTCACCTTTTGCAAAACTTCCAAAGTCACCGCTTCCACTTCCAGAAAACTTTTGATGACTAAAAGGGCCATTACTATCCCAAGCTTTCACTACCCAACCAAACCAACAACTGAAATAAAGATATTCGCTGTTTAAAATCACACAAAGAGCTCCCAATCTGTTATGGGCCACACCAGACCACTCAAAACATTCTTAAGCAGGCACCCCAGACCATAACTTTGCAATTTGTTCTGGTAAATGTACAGTGAAAATTACCTGAAATAAGTTAGCGAGGTTGACTACCAAGTTTTAAAACAGACAAACATTTATTCAGGAGATAGGATTGGAGGAGGAGTCATCTACCTAGACTGTCATCAAAGTGTTCAATATTGTCGATAGCTTGCACCAGAGCAAAGGAAATAGGAACAGGAGCAGGACATGCAACCCTTTGACATTTTTATTACAGTGCTGATTGATGGAACACCTTCTACCCATATAATTGCTTCAGTCCTTAATGCCACTGGTAATCAAAAATCTATCAACTTTGACTTTAATTGTACGCAAATGCTCAGCTTCCACATGCCTGTGACATCGAGAATTTCAGATTCACCACACGGTGAGGAAGCTTTCTCCTCACTTCAATCCTAAATGGCATTCCCCTATTAGTAAAATTGTACCTGTGGTTCTAGATTCCCCTACGAAAGGAAAACTTTTCCCAGCACCAACTACCACCTTCAGCATTTTGTCGATTTCAATGAAATCGCTCCTTCTGTTTTGATGTCAAGAGAATACAGGCCCAGTTTGCTCGATCTCTTCTCAAAAGATAGCCCTGCTATGATGGGAATAAGTCTGGCAAATCTTCATTGCAGTCCCTCTGCAGCAATAATATTTTTACTTAGATAAGAAGAATACTACTGTGGGCAGTACTCCAAGTGTGGTCTAACCAATTCCTATACAATTGAAGCAAGAGTTCATTCCACTTGCACTCCAATCTTCTTGCAATAAAGGCTAATATTCCAGTAGCTTTCTGAGCATTTTGCTTCTCCTTACCCTTCAATGGACTATTGACAAACTCCACAAATCATTCTGCAAGCCAACACTTTTCAACTTCTTACTATTTATGAAATTCACTGCTCATCCATTCTTCTTACCAAATTGGATAACCTCATGTTTTTTTTTCCAATACATTTTATCTGTCATGTTCTTACTCAATCACTAAACACATCCAAATCCTCCAGAACACATTTCACATTTCCTCACAACACACATTACTTCTCAGTATAGTATCATCTGCAAATATGGAAATATTAAATTTGGTCCCCTTATCCAAACCAGATTGGGGCCCAATTACTAATCCATACTGGTATCCTACCAGTTACAGTTTGCCAGTGTGTGAATGACTAATTTATTCCTGCTGTCTGTTTTCCGCCAGTTAGCCAATCCTTAATCCATGTCAGTGCATTACTTACTATGTCGGATGCTTCAATTTTACTAACCAACCTCCTGTGTCAGGACCTTATCAAAGCCTTCTGAATATCCAAATCTACAACATACATTGACGTCCCCTTTTGTTCATAACGTCCTCCAACAAGCTTGCCCAAAACAATTCTCCACTTGCAAATCCATGCTGTGTTAAATCAGGCCATTTTTATTCAGTGACTGTTTACTTTATGATAACTTCTGGCATTTTCCCTACTACTGATGAAAGGCTGATTAGTCTGCAGTTCCCTGTATTTTCCCTTGTTCTTTTTTAAAATATTATGATGAGTTGTGAAATCTTTTAATTTTCAAGAATAATTCCAGAATCTATGAAATATTGGAAGATGATTGCTAATAAATTAAGTTATCTCAACAGCCACCTCCTTCAACTCTTTAGGATGTAGACTCGCAGGTCCCAGAGACTTATTATTTCCAGGTATTAGCCGAGTAAATGTTCTTTAAATTTCCTGTAGTGCACTATATAATTGAATCATAAACAGCCAATTTTTGTATTCCGTTCCCTTAAGGATAAATGATAACATTCTATTAGCCTTCCTAATAATTTGCTGTATCTGCACAATAACTTCCTATGATTCATACAAAAGTACATTGAGATCCCTTTGTATCTCAGAACACTAAAATTTCTTAGCATTTTGAGTTTGTTTTATTATATATGTCAAAATGGACAATTCTACATTTTGACAAAAATAGTTATGGTCCCATTGCTGATCCCTGTCATTACAAGTTGTCATCTTGAAAATGCCGCCAGGGTCTCAAGCCTTATCTCTGCCTTATTTCTATTAGCCAATCCTTGATCCGTGCAAACGTATTATCTCCAACACCATATGCTCTCACCTTATCAAGTAGCCTAATTTGTAGTACTTTATTAAATGTATGCTGAAAATCCAAATATATTGCATCCACTGCTTTCACTTTATCTAAAGTACTTATAACCTTCTGCTTTGCTGACTCTGTTTTGTCATACTTTTAAATGCTGTTATTATATCCATGATAATACACTCCAATATTCCCCCAACAGCAAATATTAAGCTAACCAGCCCATGGTTGCCTGTTTTTGCTTCTTTTCCACCTGAAATAAAGTTGATACATTGGCAGTTTTTTGATCCTCTAAGATTTTGCCAGAATCTAAGGTTTCCTTGAAGATTATGACTACTGCATCCGCTCTCTCTGTTGTTACTTCCTCTGGAGCTTCCTTAAGTACATTTCTCAACTTTTTTTTGTCCAGTACTGATCACAGAATCTCAGCCTTTTTGTAATTGAAGCATGACTTCTACTTGTATTCGAGCTTCTCGATGTAAAGGCTAGGATTATTCCACTTAATTTGCTTATTCATTTTCTATATTAGTTCATTATATTATGGAGTTGCATGTTTCCAAATGAAACCCCCACCCAATCACAACAATCTGTGGAGCTCCACTATTTCCAGATTTTCATTACTTCCTAATGAAGGACTAATGCCCGAAACGTCAATGCTCTTGCTCCTCAGATGCTGCCTGACCTGCTGTGCTTTTCCTAGCGCCATGCTTTTCAACTCTGACTCTCATTTGCAGCCCTCACTTTGTCTTACTATTTATAAAGCATTTTAATTTATTCGGTTTAATTCCAAAGTGAACGCCTTTACACTTGTTTACAATGATCTCCATTTGCATTAGTTTTGCTTATTAATTTAATCTAGAAATTGTTCCCTGTAATCTTATGTTACTATTTACAGTACCACCTAATTTTCCATCATTACCAACTTTAAGTATTTGTTTCTCTTTCCTATTATTGATATAATTTATAAATAGTGGTGAATACCAATTCAGAATCTTGTTCAGCATCACTAGTCACATCCTGCCTTTAGATCACTTGTCCTTTATTCCTTCATCGCTTTCCTGATGGTCAATCAATTCCCAGGTCAGGTTAATAATTTTCACTCAACTCAAGGAGTGACAACTTTATCCAACAGCTCCTTATGGATTATTGTCTCAATCCATATAAACAGGACCAACAGACATCCTTCTATTTGCTTTAATCGTCTCATCAGGAAATTCAATCAGATTGATCAATCATGATTTGCTCATTATAAATCTGAGCTAGCTAGCTCATCTGAAAAATGTCAAGTTGTTTAGTCACCCTATCCCAAATTTTAGACCCTTCCATTTTCTTGATATTGGTTAGGCTGGATCCCTGTCATTGGACCCACCATGCAAACACACATTCCAGATCATACCTGCCAGTGATCAAACTCCTGACATGATCAAAACTCTTCGCAATGCCCCCACAATCTCTGTCACCCAGCTTTCTGTTCCACAGGTGCAGCCTAAAACCATAGATCCTCCCATCCTAGACTGAGCCAAACTCTCAATATGACATGCTGCCAGCTGGAATCAAAAGTAAAAGTAAGAAGAGGTCTTGCCATTACATTTGACATGACCTCTTAGAAACATTTATTGCTGACTTTCCATTACTTTCCTTACCTTGGCTCCTTGCAATCATTGCATACAAAAAAACTCAACATAAACAGATGTCCTCATAGAATCATGTGGCAAACCTTTTGGCTACTCGTGTTAATGATATTGAAGTTTCCAGTTCGTCTCATACACCTCGTTCTGCACTCAAATTTCTCCAAATATTTCCTTTTCAAATGCAAATCATTTTTATAAGTTAGTTGAATCTGAATCTGCCAGGCAGTACATTTCAGACCTGCATAACTTGCTGTGCAAAAATAATCTTCCTCAGCTCCCTATTAATTATTTTATCAATTAGTATAAGTCTGTGATTTTTGATTACCAAGTCTCCTGCTGGTGGAAATAGTTTCTCCTCACTGATTCTATCAAAATCTGTCAACTATTAAATCTTCCCCAAGCACTATCAGTCTCCTTGTGAAGTTGGGTAGAGTAATTGTAGATTGGGGGATAAGAGGTTAGAATTTGGTGTGTGCAAAGTTGTACAATTGTAAAATAATGAAAGCGTTGCATGGTCCATTTAAAAGATGATGTTTTTCTGTGCTTAAAGATTAGATTTAAGAATGAATGCCTGAACAACAGCTTTAAAGTTTGCAGGTGCACGGAGACCACCCAAATTGAAACGTTTTGTACCAAACAGCTAAGCAGCAGTTTTATCAAGATAATAGCTTCTAAATTTAGCCAATCATTTTAAATCAGGTCCTTAGCTACCAAAATCCAACTAAATTTAAATCTGATTGCTTTGACAACTTGGGCCAATCCTAATGTTAAAAAAATGATATGTCATCATGTGTATAATAGAAGGGGGCAGTTGAAAAATCAGTAGAGTCAATTGCCATCTGCTAAAAGATAATAGCTCTCAGCTCTCAGAAAAAGAGTCATCTATTAACTAAGGTACCCACCGCACACCATCTAAATTCCTGAGAGAAGAATTGAGAGAAAACATTTCTGACAGGAAGATCAGCAGAGAAGACACATAAAGTTCCAGAAAATGCATAGCCTGGCTGTAATTTCAAGAAACTGAATTCTATTGCTTTGTTATATAAGTGGAATTTGTATTTTTTGGAACAATATAACATTAGAATTTTTGCGTTATTCGGGAATAATTAGTAGTTAGAAGGGATTGGCTTGGTTTGTTAATAATTTAGTTAATTGTTCACTATTAGAGTTAGATAAATTATTAGTTGTGGATTGTAAAGCGAGCACCAGGAATTTCTTTTACTTAACCAGTACAAGTCGCTGAAAAATCAATTTACAGACCTTCTCACATTCCTTTTAACAGATTATAGGGCAAGGCACTCCCCTTTAGGGTGATCCTGTTTAAGTTCTCGGGGTGGGGTGGGGGCGGTGGTGGGGTGGGTATTGGATATCAATCTCTGCTTTATAGCAGTTCTCAGTAAACTGCCACAGCTCCTTTATTCTGTCCACCTTAGAGATGTAGCTAATCTCTAATAGCATTCTAGTTAATTTCCTCCGCCCTTCTCCAAGGTGGTGGAGCTTTTAACCAAGTGATTTAGACACCTGCCTACCTCCATCTCCACTTCGGTCCTAAGCTGCTTCCCCACCATGAAAATAGTGTAACTGGCACTGGTTAAGAGGTGCAATCACAAAATCCGAAATATGTGTCCAAAATGAAAATCAGACCATAACGAACAATGCAATAAAGCTGAATACTGACCAAACCACAATGAGTCAGACACACAAAGCTATGATTTTAAACTGGATCATAACACACAACAAGCAAAACCCATTCATTGTGCTGCGGGATGGATTCTAATTTCTGCTGATTACCTGCTGATTGCTATGACTTTTGCATGCAACTAATACTAATTGCACAGTGCAATTAGCTGACCCCATCAATAGGGAATCAATTGTTCTTAGCTAATGGTGGTTTGTACTTCTTAAAAAGGGACATTTGTTATATTTGCTGGAATTGCTGTTTGGAAATTAATTACTTTTGAAGGTAAGTACAAGCCAGCAAAACTTACAAAAGATCATACAATGATTTTCCAATTAGGTGCTGGTGCTTTGGTATTAGCAGTGGATAAAGACAGGGAGATTACTTTGTATCCCAATAAGGGCACTCCTGAAGCTATTAAGCTGCCACCCTTTGATTGGTTATCCAGTAACCAATATTTTAATACATGATCATTTCTTATTTTTGTACAATGAAAGCAATAATAGAACTTTTCAAGATATCTTCACATATCATTGTTAGGCTATGAATATTTGACTTTAAAGGAGGTTTTGCACAGAAGTCTGAATCACGAGTGGTCAGAAATGCAAAAACTTGGAGGCAAGATTGGAGTCATTCGGATGTTAACCAATTGCTGATTATTTCTGCCACATTAGAAAAGTTTAAATTTGAGTTATCAACTCTGTTTCTCTCCCTCTCTCAAGATGCTGTCTGATTTCCTGATTGTTGCAGGCATTTCTGTTTCGAATGCCCAGCAACTCTATTTTCTAGTTTCCAATGTTGTTTGTATTTAATAGTTCACATCTTCTGCAAGAAATAAATAATCTCTTCTTGTATCTGGAGCTTGAACATCCATCTTACCTCAATGAGTAAAGAACAAAGAGAACAAAGAACAAAAAAAAAATGGGGCTTACCACGGTTCCCCAGTTTACCATGGGGAACTTTATCAAATGCCTACTTATCATAAGTAAATGAGCAATGAACAAATACAAAAGGATGGACTTGCAATATTTGGTTAAACTGTTGTTAATTGCAAGTATTCAGTTTAATTTTGAGTTCCCAGGGAAATCAAAAGTTTTGTTTTTAATTTCTATACATAGCAGTTCATATATTGTCAGCACACATTAATATCATAGAATTGACAAGTGAACAATGACATTTTTATTTTAATTGTTTCCACTTCACATGCATAATTTTAAGCTCTGAATTAATCCAATAACAAGAAGTCATTTTTTTTAAGGACATGTCGTCAGTCATATGCAGTGTTCTATACCATAGAGAGCAATTAATTCTGTACTTTATTCATTTTGCAACACTGCCAATTAGTGTGTAGCTGAATTTTAAATCAACAATGTGTCACTAAATTCTTATAAAGGTAAATCATAAAAAGGTTAGATTGTTATATTACCTCTTCATTTTTGACTCAAAGCAGATTCTGTCAGAGAAAATTAGCAAGAACTCGAACCTCTACATTCCCATTTAACTCGTTTCCCAATTATAATTCAGTCAAGCTATTCTCATTAGTTACTTTCACTTTTCATCAATGTCATTCCCTTGGCTGCACTGTCTGTACCATTGAACTGTCATTTCACATCTAATGGTAGGATATTGAAGCAGGAAAACGGGGGTCACGATGCTGTCTAAGGATGTACTAGATTATGTGAACAAGATTCTTATTCTAAGTTTATACACTGATAGAATATTCTTGAAAAGCTGCAAAGCTTCAGCAGCATGTAAATAACGTTTACATGTAAATTTGGTTTGGACCTCATGAGACATGAATAAGTAACCAGGGCAGCCACACTTCTGACCTTGTGTCTATTTCAGATGGATGTCATATTTCACTAATTGCATATAATTTTAGACATTTTAAGCAATTTTGATGACACTGGCAAGAGTGGCAGTGGGCGGTTCTAATATTGGAACAATAATCCAGAGGGCTAGAATTGAATTCTAGACAATTTTACTGCAAAATTTGACACTGTAGCGCACAATGATAAAATTCCTCAAGTCTGTTCTAAACCTTCTGCCAATTACTTTAAATCCACACCCCTTCTTTGGTGACTTGCCTTCAATAGAAATAGATTCTTCCTACTCCCTCTAATTAGGATTTTCAATGTTATATAAACAAATTAAATTTTCTCTTTACCAGAGAAATTGACACCAGCCTATCCAATCTTCCAGCAATGCTACAATTCTCCATTCTTAGCAGCACCCTTCTTCTCCTCTAAACTATCTTTGTGCCCTCTCTAGTATTACCTTTCTCTTCCTTTCTATTTTAAGGCTGCAAAAGTTGGATTTGAGATTGAAATAATGAAAGCTCTCTGAGGGTGCTGGGAGCTTTTAAATACAGAGGAACCGAGATTATCCGAGATGGGCAGGCAGTATTTTGTTCAATAATTGATTATTCGGCTAATTGATTCAATGCCTCTCTTCTGGCGCTCGGGGTTTTCTGAAGTTTCCTTTTTCCTCGCTCTGCCTGCCTTTCTCCCTCTCTCTGTCTCAGGGTTTGTTTCTGAGCAGAGACACATTTGTGTATAAGGGACCTGCACCATTGCTGAAGTCCCCCCACCCACCCACCCCTATCAGTTCAATGAGATTGATGCAGCAAACACTTGCTGAGTCCACTTTCCATTCAGGAGACTTGGCAGCAACACACCGCGCATGAGCCTCTACCTCCCCGTCTGACCCCCGTCCCTGTCCACCCCCCAAACCACATCCATCCCTACCCCTGTCAGCCACCCCCAATCCTCGCCCCAGTCTGCCCCCCAACCCCATCCATCACCGCTTCCCCCCCATACACGCCCCTCCAAATACCATCTACCTTGACCCCATGTGCGCCCAGCTCTCTGGGGCAGCTAGACTGGGCACCAACAGTAAGATTGCTGCTGCCTTTTGGGAGGTGAGTCTTAAAATAGCGCACACACACATGCACACACACACAACATTTTACTGCACCTTTTTGACAAGTTCCAACTTGCCTGTACAGGACAATATTGGAGGGATTATCTGGGGAAGGGGGATTAGGGTAGTCCCTTGTGTAGAACTCTAGGGAGAGTGTAGGGAGTGAGAGAGAGGGCGGGCGGTCAGTCATTTGGAGACAGTGCCAGGGCTCCCATCGATGTCCAGGACTGTTCTCGGCAGCATTTCAGTAAGCCAAGTTCATTTTTAATCATTGTAAACAAAAGATGCGATCAGTGTTGCTAGAAACAACTCTTTGATGTAATGCTTCTATCTGGACCTGGACCTTCTTTGGATAATCCAAAATCCGGATAATTGAGATTCAGACAATCGAGGTTGTTCTATATTCAGTCTAATCATGACTGTTGGGGATTGCTGAAGATTGAGTAGCAGAAGATCTGGTGCATTGTGCAGTAAGGTAGAGCTTGATTTGATTTGATTTGATTTAATTTAGTTTATTGTCACATGTACCTAAGTACAGTGGAAAGCTTTGATTGCAAGCAGTACAGCAGATCATAGTAAGCAAGGACTTACAGACCATAGAGTGAAAGAAAAACTTGGACAGAGTGAGGCATACAGGTTAGACCACACAGAATGTACACGAGATAAGATGAATATAACAAGATCAACATTATTTGAAGTTAGAGAGTCCATTCATCAGTCTAATAATGGCAGGGAAGAAACTGTTCTTGAATCTGCTGGTGTGTGTGTGTGTGTGTGTGTGTTCAAGCTTTTGTATCTTATGCCAATGGAAGAGGTTGCAGGACAGCATTACCAGGGTGGGATGGATCTTTGATGATGTTGGCAGCTTTTCCATGACAATGACAGGTGTAAATGAAGTCCATGCTTCTGGGATGGTCTGGGCTGTGCACATAACCTTCTGCAGTTTCTTATGGTCCCGAGCAGAGCAGTTGTCGTATCAAGCTGTTATGCACCTGGATAGTATGTTTTACATAGTGCATCTGTAAAGGTTTGTGAGGGTCCTTATGGACATGCTGAATTTCCTGAGCCACCTGAAGAAGAAGAGGAATTGTTGTGCCTTCTTAACTATTGCATCTACGTGGGAAGTCCAGGCAGTTTGTCAGTATCGGCACTCCGAGGGACTTAATGCTCACAACCCTCTCAACCTGTCATTATAGTTGAGGGTGTGATCTCCTCCTTTCTTTCTGAAGTCTTTTGTTTTGCCGACATTGAGGGAGATGTTGTTATCATTGCACCCCATCACCAAGCCTTCTATCTCCTTTCTGGATACTGACTTGTCATTTTTTGTCACCCGATCTATCACAGTGATGTAGTCAGCAAACTTGCAGATGGTGTTCATTCAGAATTTAGCAACACATTCGTGGGTGTACAGGCAGTACAGTAGGGGGCTGAGCATCCATTAGGGGCTCTAGCGTTAATTGTTATCATGGAAGAAGGGCAGTTGTCTAGTTTCACTGATTGTGATCTATGGATCAGGAAGCTGAGGCTCAAGTTGCAAAGGATGGTGGCTCAGTGGTTAGCACTGCTGCCACAGAGTACCAGGGACCCAGGTTCAATTCCAGCCTCAGGTGACTGCCTGTGTGGAATTTGCACATTCTCCCTGTAGCTGCATGGGTTTCTTCCCATGATCCTAAGATGTGCAGATTAGGTTCATTAGTGGGGGGTAAATGTAGAATAATAGATTAGGGGAATGGGCCTGTGTGGGTTACTCTTCAGAGGATCGGTGTGGACATTTGGACCTAATGGCCTGTTTCCACACTGTGGGGGATAATTGTAGATATTTTTCTGTCTCTGATTTAATCATGAATTGTTTTCTTGTCAGCCTTAAATGGAACCTCTCCCATGACATATCTTTTTTTAAACCACAAACCATCAACTTCGATTTGCACTTTAAACAAAATTTTTCTCCTTGACATCTTGATGTCAATGAATAGCATAAAAGACTCATGATAACACAAATAAGAATTTTTAATATGGTGCACATTTGGCTAACACACTTCAGGTTCCAGTTTACTACATGCAAATTATCTGGGTAAAATGCCCTCCATTAAAAACAGCAAATCACAACTGGATTTATGCACTGAACTTGGAGAAAGCAATCAGAAAAATTCTGAATGAAGGACTATAAAGCAGTTGAGAAAGCAACAAATCGGAATTCACAAAGCAAAATCTGCCAAATTGTACGAGTATTGAAAATGACCACCTTGTTTTTTTTTCTTAGTTTGAGTGCAATCATCAGGGTGATGCTGTATGCAGTGATAACATCTGAACGTCTGGATCATGGAAGTTGTGTTTGTAAAGTAACCAAACAGATCAATTATCAACCTATAAGTCCTCCCAATATGCTTGATGTCAGGCAGCAAGAGTAAAAGGGTTCTTGGTCAGTCATCCCACAGAAGGCAATGGTTATCCACTGGAGTACTTTGCCCATAAGTGTGGGCCAATCTAATAGATTGACAATTCTGAATTGCAATCAATTAAACACATTGCCTTCACTTTACTGAAATAAACGAAGATTTCTCATTAATTAAACACAGAAACCCTGCTTATATTTCTGAGTGTCTCCAATTTGGACACCATTCAATATTTCTGAAATGACCAATTTAGAGTTGCAGATGTGTTTGCTTGGGACAGTTTCATGATCGATAAATAGCCACCAACCTCAGTTCAGACATACAACCTGTTCCTCTGTATCTTAGTGTTATGAATGGACTGAAAACCAATTATTGACTCGTATATTTTTAGTGACTAATCGTTTATAAAACCAAGCAAACCGTACAACAAAAGTAACTGCTATAATGATGCAGAGACGTTAGGGGCTCTGTATATAACAGAACAGCAAGATGATATTTAACAGAACCGTTTAAAGTCAAGCGGGATTTTCACAGAGTAATTTAGGAAACTGACACAATATTGCAATCTCTTTTTGGTTGCTATGACTGCACTTTGTGGCCAAATATGGCATCTCTAGTGCATATGCATAGCTGTGGGTGTGGGTTGTGCTAAATGCCATATTGATGAGGGCATTATCATGTGCATAGGGATTATCTATTGGAATTATTCAGAGGAGATAGATTATAACATTTATCAACATGTAATGAGATTCTTTCTTTAGTGATACGTTTAGAGCTAAATATCTCAAACAATGCAATCTGTTAGTCATTTGCATTCAATTCGCAGCAGGAATGGAACACCACCAACATGGACTGCATGGGTCAAATGCCTGCCTTCTGCCCCTTAAATTACCTCATGGCTCTGTGACTATTGTCCATACTTTTGTTTCCACCTGACCCCTCCGTCCACTCGATGATTTGAATTCCTTGTGACTGCCCCATTTATTTGGTCACTACACCATTCTAGTTCACAATTTCTGGAACACTATCTCCAGTGTTCATTGTCTAACATGGACAATAATTATTGGATCATTCAACTGCCTGTCTGATATTCGTTCAAACTGGTTTAAGATGTAACTCACCCTGGTTGCCAGTAGGCAATTTTCTTTGCAGGGCAATCTACTCCAGTTTGTGAAAGAAATTACTTACTCTCCAAACTATGGAATCCTCTATAGCTACCATAAAATCTGTTAGCCCCTCCTTCCCATTTTAGACTGTTGCCTTCACCAAAGTCCATGATCTATATTCTGGTTATCCTT
This sequence comes from Chiloscyllium plagiosum, assembly GCF_037043375.1. Classification (NCBI taxonomy): domain Eukaryota; kingdom Metazoa; phylum Chordata; class Chondrichthyes; order Orectolobiformes; family Hemiscylliidae; genus Chiloscyllium; species Chiloscyllium plagiosum. Next base: position 22,821,183 of record NW_028270140.1, read on the forward strand.
CTGCATCCTTTAATTTTCTCTGACAATATCTGTTGAATAGAATTGCTGTCTGTGCTTCCTTATTCTCTGTTACACCTGTGTTCACATTACTCTGTACACTACCAGAACTCCAATTTTGATTCTACAGAGTGCACCACAGAGATCTGAATAAAAAGTAAGATTACTATAGTTTTACCAAACCAAAGGGCTGCTCTGTCCTCAGAGAGAAATGCCTGGTGATGGTTTAACCTGAGGGTCACTGCATGGGGAGAGATTGAGAAGGCGATCCATTCACGACAACCTCAATGAGTGCATGAATTGAACACACACTGTTGGTGTTTACTGCAATGTAAACCATCTATCGAGCTTACTGAGCAAACTGACCTCCAGCTCTGGGCTAAGTTATCCAGAAACCAATTCAGCTTTTTATGTTAAAAATCACAAAACATCAAGTTATAATCTAACTGGTTTATTTGGAAGCACTAGCTTTCGGAGCACTGCTCCTTCAATCAGTTGGTTGTGGAGTATAAGATCATAGGACACAGAATTTATAGCAAAACTTTAACTTTGTACCCCCCAATCGAACACCGGCACCTACAAATCATCTTTTTATGTGTAAGTGTCTCTAACTTGAATGCCATTCAATGATTCTGAACTGGCAAATATTGAGTTGCTGATGTGTTTACTGGAGGAGTCTCATTGAACAAAAATTCCCAAATATTTCAGTTCAGAAACAGAACCTGTTCTGACATATCTTAGTGTCATGAATGGACTAAAATCAATTGCTAATGCAGGCAGTTCTAAAAAACCCAAAAAACAGTCTAACAACAATGACTGCTATAATAATGTATTTGGACTTAGTTTTCTTGAAACTTCTCCAAAATCAATAACTGCCGGACAATCAATGCCCAGGTATCACCTAATGGGTCTCTAATGCTAACTATTGTATTGTAATCTGCTCAAGAGCTGGTTGTCTGTAAGAGAAAAAAAACACTTGTACAAAAGAATTGCAAGTCACCATACACTCTAAAGTGTGATATTGACTTTCCACTTAACCCCTCAGACAGTTACTGATCTGCAGTGCAAGCCTTTGTCTTCATGGTACATATTTCTTCTATCCTGAAGGATGTTTGTCAATTGACTCCCATTGCCTGGATCTCACTGTCTTTTAAGGTATACATTGAAATGTCAGATAGTTATGGTGCCATCACTGCTCCATACAACATCTACTGAAAATAATCAATATCCCTAACACTTTACGAAGTAGAAGCCTCTGGTCTTTAAGCTGCCACTAAGCCACATTTGTTAACTCTTCAAGAAGTCCTTCTTTCATCAAAACAATGAAACAGAAGTCACATTTCAATAACCTTTCCTCAAACTTTCAGAGATTTTTAAAGGGAAGAAACAGGTTAGCCAGCATTTGTAGACAATCAACACATCCCCACAAAGGAAGTCTGCTAATTCTGACCTTGGATTTTTGGACTCCATTGTTATTAAAAGCAAGGGCACTAATAAATTTGCATAACTTGATTGTTATGTATTTAAATCATTACTAATTGAATAATTGTTTTTTTTTTCTGATTTGATTTACAAGGCACTGTATATGATGGATCATTGCCAAACTTATCTTTGTAAAGGATGCATCCAATATAATTTCTGCCACCATCTAACAGGTTAATTTGGAAGCACTAGCTTTTGGAGCAGTGCTAGTGCTTCCAAATAAACCTGTTGGACTATAACCTAGTGTTGTGTGATTTTTTTAACATTGTACACCACAGTCCAACACCGACATCTTCAAATCATGCCACCATCTAGTTTGCAAAAGGAAAACCACTCATGAGTCTAATGATACAAGAGTCTTGCAACAAAATGAGATTGAACATGGAATACTAGGATTTTTATTTTTGAATGAAATGTCATTTATTTTTTGTGGTGCAATATTAATGTTCCTATCTCTGATTCAGAAGTCCTGGGTTCAAATCGCATTTGTTCCTGAGGTGAAGAGTAATGTCTCTCAACAAGTTGATTCAAAAATATCTTAACATCCAGCTCCTGCACTATTGGCAGAGAGGGGACATTTAATGCTGAAGGCATCTACAAAAATCTGGTTATAGTTGTGGTACTTCTCTCAAGCCTTCAGCCAGAAGGTCTGCGTGAAGTCCCACTTGCTCCAAAGATGTCCAATCTGAAAAGGCTTATTAAAAAAGTTCTGTTCTTGTTTCCATTTCTGTTTAATCTTTTGGTTCATTCATCTCCAATGTTTCTATTACTTTCTTGGGGTTAGATTCCTGTGTCTCTGTCAAAAGTTAAAAAACAATCCCAACACTTCAGCTCTGAAAAAGAGTCACACAGGACTCAAAATGTTAGCTTTGTTTCCCCACACATGCTGCCACACCAGCATGTTCCATGTTTGTTTCTGACTTCCAGCATCTGCAGTTTATCATTTTTATTTGAATGTTCATTAAAAATAGCTATTGCCATAGTATTTGGTTTCTCCTAATAAACTACAGGTCTTCAAGTTGACGACTCCATTTTCTTTTGCTAACCAATTCTAAGTATGTATATCCCACCAATGTCCTTTTAAAACAAAGTTGATAAATCCCAGGTCAGACATAATTTGTTAACAGAAAGAGATGATGTCTCTGGTTGATGACCAAAACTCAACAGTTTTAAAAAATATATTTATTCAAGGTATGGAGACATGCCAGGCTGGGACAGAATCTATTACCCATCCTTTATCGTCCTTTGAGAGGGTGGTGAGGAGCTGCTAATCCAGTCATGAAGGTCATAGTGGAGCAATTGAGTGCCATTTCATGAGATGAATATGGCTTCAGATAACTTTATTAACATAAAGTTGACAAAGAAATTGAGGTACGGTTTATGTATTTTGGATACTCTGGAAGTGGCAATGCAACAGGCAGCAAAAGTATCATTATTGGAGACAGAACAGCAAACAAGTAGGTGTCAAATTATGCACCGGTGGCTGCCTAGATATGGAGTTTGGACAGGAATGGAGCAATTAATTGTGGTAAGGATCAACAAAAATAAGCATCATTATCACAATGATAAAGGATGTTGTTGGTATCTTAGACTATTAATCTTTAGTTTCAGAAGTAGAACAAAAGTCACCAGCAAGACCAAAACTGCCCACCTACATTTCCAACTATTGTCATTGATGGACAATTTAGATGACATAGATCACTTCTCATAATTCAGCAGCTACTTTTATCAAAAGGTCACCGTCAAAGAGAGAGCCAGCACAGATCAGGGCAACCTTCTGAAAAATTGCATTATTGGATCTTTGGCAATGGAGATCTCCATTAAATAACCTAGGTTTTAGTCTACAAAGCTATTTTTATCACAACCCTTCAAGTTAGTAGTGTCCCTTGGTTGTGTTGCATATTTACTATAGGTACCTCCAGACAGAAGAGCATTGCCATCAATTGTGTTTCCAAAGAATGCTCAAAGACAAGTGGGAAGGCAGGCAAACAAACTCCAGCATTCTCATTGAAGCAAGTTCACACAACAGTGACATGGGAAATCAGCTCTACACATCTAGTCACTGATGACTGGCTTATGGGACAGAATCTTTTTTCACAACATAAAAATTGCATCCAGTCATAAGGAGGAAAAGAACATTCAGAAGACCTTATTGAAAAGGGGAGAAATTGACATTGGAACATGTAAGGAGATTGCTGCTCACTGTGCCCTATGACACATTTGGAGACTGCATTAACTCTGCTATTGAAAAGCCACAAGAGTGGAAAAGAGAGCAGAACTACCATTGTGTCCCTGCTCTCTCACTCAAAAGGCAAGCACACACTTTAACTCTGTCACTGCATATAACTTACCAAGGCTGATGTGCTACAATCCTCAATACTGCATGCATCACATGTATTCAATAGCTTTCATTTCTGTCACCCTTCTAAGCTACTAACCCTTCCTGACATCTGCACTTGTTACTTGCTCATCACGTCTCCTGCTTGTGTATCACCAAATTTACTTCATGCCTCCCTTTGATTCATTGCAGGAAAAACTAATCTAAACTTTGGACTAATGTCTTAAAGGCAGCCCAACTGACTTGACTGACATCTTAAGACCAGTTGCACCTAAGGAATTACATAAGCCAATGTATCATGACGTCTGATTGCAGTAGTATTCTCTCACAAAGTGGTCCTCTTTCACCCCAGGAACACTTTCCTTTTGACTTCCATAACTCAGTTCCTTGAAATTCATGCAATGTATATAAGTTGCTGGCTTATACTGCATCTCTGACATTGATATATCCATTCATACATCCATTCCCTGACTGACCAACATATGTACTGTTCAATGCTCCCCACTGTCATCCTTCTTCATTAAAAAATAATATTAAACTATAAAGGCTGACAGCCTGTAATTCTCTACTGAAGTCAATGAATGTTTAAACATACACAAACTAAGATTCATGTATCTATGTCAGTTCATTAGCATCCTGTGTAGATTCCTAAGAATCTTTGGCTGTGCCTGTTTACAGAGCAATATGGCAGAAACAAGCAAGTTGGGACAGTTTCTCAGCTCCAGATCACAGTGTTGAAGGTCATAAGTGGTGGTTGAGTTGCCCAAGATCAGGCAGGGCAATGTGGCAATGTTGGTATATTGCCAATGCCAAGTTGTGTAGATGAAGAGTGGAGGAAAAATGTGGCCATGGAGCATGGAGGGACATTGTTCAGAAGAAGCAGTTTCATTATGTCTGAAACGGGCAATTAGTGGGCTTCAGATACCTGCTATGATTTATGCATTGAGAATTTGTGCTATTTAGTTTCTTAATAGAGAAATGAAAATTTGGAAGTGAGATTAACATAGGATGAGTTGGGTTTTTATGAAGAGAACAAAACATCTAGATAAATATGCAAGTGCCTCCAATTATGCATAAAGGAACCAATGAAACAAATAAGAAGCCTCAAAGGCACAACCTGTGTTTTCATTAATTTACACATTATAAAACAACTAGGAGAAAGTGAGGACTGTAGATGCTGGAGATCAGAGCTGAAAAATGTGTTGCGAAAAGACAATAGACAATAGACAAAGTGCAGCAGGTCAGGCAGCATCCAAGGAGTAGAAGAATCGACATTTTGGGCATAAGCCCTTCTTCAGGAATGAGGAAGGTGTGCCAAGCAGGCTAAGATAAAAGGTAGGGAGGAGGGATTTGGGGGAGGGGTGTTGGGAATGCGATAGGTATTAACTCTGCTATTGAAAAGCCACAAGAGTGGAAAAGAGAGCAGAACTACCATTGTGTCCCTGCTCCCTCAAGTCCCTCCTCCCTACCTTTTATCTTAGCCTGCTTGGCACACCTTCCTCATTCCTGAAGAAGGGCTTATGCCCAAAACGTCGATTCTCCTGCACATTATAAAACAACCCAAATAAAAGAAGCAAAATAAAATCAAATGCAGAAGTTATTTTTAATATGCATGAGGATTTAATCAAATTAACCCAGTTACAGTGAATTATCGAAAAGGACTTAAACAGTTGGCAATCTGAAGATAATAAATCTTTTAGAGCTTCAGCAGTTTGAATATTAAATACCATTATCGTGAAATCTGTTCTTCAACTCTATCATCTTATATGATGTTCTTATTGTCTTAATTAGTCTCAAAAGAATGGTTGAGATTTATTCTCTGCTTCAATGTGAGTGAAAGATTATCCTGGTTTATGCCATAAAACGAATACAACATTTTCATGTTTAATGTCATTGGTATTATATCATTCCAGCAACTTTATTGCTCCACTTCAGAATCTTCCATCAATTATCCAGAAACAATCTTTACTTTAAATTGAATGCAATGCCTGCACAGATTTTCCTCAAAACATGTCGCTTAAAAAATGTAATTTCAATATTGAATTAGTGCTTTTTTTTCGGGGGGGGTGTTGATTAGTTTAGTTGGTTGGACAGATTGGTTTATGATGCACGGTAACATCAACAGCATGTGTTCAATTTCCACACTGGCTGAGGTTATTCTAAAGAGCTCTCCCTTTTAATCTCTCCCCTTGCCTGAGATGTGATAACCCTCAGGTTAAACCACAGCATTGTTTAAATGCTATGTCCATGATGGGCAACACTCAGAAGCAGTCAGTATGTGGTCATCAGCAAGACATTTCCTGAATCTTTTTGCTGATTTAGATGGACAGCTGCCTCTGTGCAGCCAAACATTGGAGACCTAATGCTTAATATTTTCTCAAGTGAGGAGTGCAGAGTTGAGACATTAGCTGCAAATCCAACCTGAGAAACGTTGGCCTAGAAATTGGGATTTTTATTCCAGCTTGCCTGGGGTTCTCTGGTAGCTGATCTGAGAATGGAAGCTGCTGGATGTAAAGACTGGCTGAACAGACCTGCCAAAGTGCATGCGTACTGCATTGAAGATTAAAACTACCATAAAGTAGCACCCCACTCTTCAACCCTTATATCCTTCACCCGCATACACACTCCAACAATAAAAACATTTAAAAGGCATCTGGATGGGTTTATGAATAGGAAGGGTTTATGGGCTAAGTGCTGGCAAATGGGACTAGATTAATTTCGGATATCTGGTCGGCATGGACAAGTTGGACTGAAAAGTCTGTTTCTATGCTCTATGCCTCTATGACTCTATGTCTTTCCTTGCCCCATTCATGTCAATCCCAATGCCACCTCATACTCTCCATGCCAATGCATGACCCTGCCCACCAACTCTGCAGACTCTATACAGCAACATGACTCTCAAAGGATTGCTCCACAAATCCACAAATCTGTGTCAACTAATGTCCTCTACCTCAGCACCTAATTCCTCATATCCTCCATTGAACTCCACTCACCATTTTGGCCTAATGCCACCTTTGAACCAACTCATATCAACCATGGACCTCATCCATTAGCATTTGCATAAAATGCCATGTCAATTAGTATCCATAGTGAGCAGTATGTGGCAATCAGAAGGACATTTCCTGAGTCTTTCTCATGATTTAAATGGACAGCTGTCTCTGTGCAACAAAACACAGCCCACTCCCTGCCATTCCAATCCCCACAAAAATGGTTGGTGCCATGTTCAGGAGTGGGCCATGTCATTTTCAGTCTCCTCTTTCATTTTCACAGTCGTTGTTGTAATCCATCATTGAGAAAATCCAGGCCCTGAGGTTTGTTGGGTTTGTCTAGTTTCTGAGGATCTAGTATAAGCTTGACCAATCATATCACTTTGGACATATCCTTGGTTCAGGATTTGCCTTTGTCAAAATCTAACATGACATAAGTCTGGGAAGTCAAGAACAACTGTTACTATCCACCCAACTCATGGCAGGCATTAGCCTGCTACTGGCAATAGTTGTCAAAGATCCCATGACCCTAAGATTGATGAGTGAGGGATAAGAGATCAAATTGTACTGGAGTTCAACTGACCCAGTGTCCATTCTACTTGACATCTTTTGGCTTGAGCACCAAAGAGGCTGGTGAGTTGGAAAATGAAGCTGGAATCTGATAATGACAACAGCCTCTAAAATGTTGTTTCAGACTTTACTTCATGGCAAGAATGCAAGAATTGAGCTTTGTCCATGTCTTGAGTTTGAATGGAAAGAGAATTTCCACAGGATTAAAACAAACTCACAGATTACAACATTTGGAAATTGTAGCAGTAATTTCAAGCACCAAATGCAAGCTGTGGAAGTATTGGTGGATTTCTACAAAATGATAAAAATAAGAATTAAAATGGAAATCAAAGTTACAAAACACCTTTTCTTCTGGTTTTAATGGAGACAGGTTGGTGATGAAGATGGTTGTGGCAGTGTGCGGGAATGCAAATTGTTCTACCAGTACATCAAATGAATACATTAAGCAGACTCTACGTCTCCATCGATATCCAATCCCTCTACACCTCCATCCACCATGACCAGGGCCTCCAAGCCCTCCGTTTCTTCCTTTCCCAACGATCCCAACAGTACCCTTCCACCGACATTCTCATTCGTTTGGCCGAACTGGTCCTCACCCTTAACAATTTCTCCTTCGAATCCTCCCACTTCCTCAAGACCAAAGGGGGAGCCATGGGCACCCGTATTGGACCCAGCTATGCCTGTCTCTTTGTTGGCTACGTAGAACAAGCGATCTTTTGCAATTACACCGGCACCACTCCCCACCTCTTCCTCCGCTACATTGATGACTGCATTGGCGCCACCTCGCGAGGAGGTTGAGCAATTCATCAACTTCACCAACACATTCCACCCTGACCTGAAATTTACATGGACCATCTCTGACACCTCCCTCCCCTTCCTGGACCTCTCCATCTCCATTAATGACGACCGACTTGATACCAACATTTTTTACAAACCCACCAACTCCCACAGCTACCTGGATTACATCTCTACCCACCCTGTCTCCTGCAAAAATGCCATCCCGTATTCCCAATTCCTCTGCCTCTGCCGTATCTGCTCCCAGGAGGACCAGTTCCACCATAGAACACACCAGATGGCCTCCTTCTTTAGAGACCACAATTTCCCTTCCCACATTGTTAAAGATGCCCTCCAACGCATCTCATCCACATCCCGCACCTTCGCCCTCAGACCCCACCCCTCCAACCGTAACAAGGACGGAACGCCCCTGGTGCTCATCTTCCACCATACCAACCTCCTCATAAACCAAATCATCCGCCGACATTTCTGCCACCTCCAAACAGACCCCACCATCAGGGATATATTTCCCTCCCCACCCCTTTCTGCCTTCCGCAAAGACTGTTCCCTCTGTGACTACCTGGTCAGGTCCACGTTCTAGTGAAGGTGCTAGAAGGGCACTGTGGGTTGTTGGAGGACATGGACTTGATCACGCAGATCCACTTCTACCGAGTTGATACTTGACTCTACTCTCCAGCATCTGCAGTACCCACTTCTTCCTAGCATTCAGTGAGAGTTACAATGAAGGTGAAAGTTACTATGAGGGTGAGGCATGACCTTTACCAGAATTTGACTGAGTAAGAATGATGGAAGAATGATTGGGGAGTAGCATGAATACATAGAAAGGAAAGTGGCTCTGTGAAGTGCTGTGTTGCTTGAGAAGGCAGAGTGATTGGATTGAGTTGATGTATTAAATAAGGTGTAGATAAGTGTCTCCACACACTGTTGTGTGCAACCTGTTTGAATGTACATCTTTGAATGTATTCTCCATAATGTTCGAAATGTCAATTCTCCATAACTTGTTTAGCTCATGACTCGCATTCATTCTGGATCGAGAAATATGGCAGCGGGTTTCTGCTGCTGATCTCCTTGATATTCACTCATGTCTTCTTGTTCTTGGGGAAGCGTGCCTGTCTTCCTCTCTTTTAGATTACATTAGATTACATTAGATTACATTACAGTGTGGAAACAGGCCCTTCGGCCCAACAAGTCCACACCGACCCGCCGAAGCGAAACCCACCCATACCCCTACATTTACCCCTTACCTAACACGACGGGCAATTTAGCATGGCCAATTCACCTGACCTGCACATTTTTGGACTGTGGGAGGAAACCAGAGCACCCGGAGGAAACCCACGCAGACACAGGGAGAACGTGCAAACTCCACACAGTCAGTCGTCTGAGTCGGGAATTGGACCCGGGTCTCTGGCGCTGTGAGGCAGCAGTGCTAACCACTGTGGCACCGTGCCGCTCTCCTCACACACCCAAGCAACACATCATCAGAAACGCACAAAAGCAGGCAACAGACTTTGCCTATTTGCACTTCATTCTGATGGCCTCAGCTCTCTGATGACTAATTCCATCTGCTTCCAATGGTATTCTTCAATCCTGGATTTTAAATCATGCTTTCACTTGACAGCTCTGCTGTTAATTGGATGGGAAATGTACAAATAAAATAATGAGACATAGGTCTTTGTTTTTATCACCATAGAGGAGAAAATGAGGTCTGCAGATGCTGGGGATCAGAGTCGAGAGTGTGGTGTTGGAAAAGCACAGCAGGTCAGGCAGCATCTGAGGAGCAGGAGAATTGACATTTCGGGCATAAGCCCTTCATTAGGAATGAGGTTCATGAGGAATTGATCACCAAAGAGCCTGATAACTTTTAAGAAGAGATTTATTTCCTACAAAAGAACTGAAGAGCAAGATTTCATGTTTTCAGAATTTGACGGCAGCAACCACACTAAAATCAGCATACATCAAACATGACTTAACAGTGCACTCCAATATTACAAGTACATTAAGGGCAAAAGGGCAACTAGGGAGAGTATAGAGCCACTTAAAGATCAATGTGTGAAATTGCAGGAGATGGATTAAATACTATATGAATATTTTGCAAAAGCATTTACTGTGTAGAAAGATGTGGAAATTAGGGAACGTGACAAAATAATTAGTGACATTGTGAAAACAGTCCACATTACAGAGGAGAAGTTGCTGGAGGTCTTAAAACACAAAAAGTTAGATAAGTTACTGGGACCTGATCAAGTATATCCTGGACATTGGGGGGAACTAAAATGAATTTAAGGGCCGATAGCAGAGACATTTGTAGCCTTGGATAAGGGGCTAGAAAAATGATGCACATTTATTTAAGAAAGGCTGCAAGGAAAAAAACCAGGAATTATAGACTGATGAGCCTGACATCAATGATGGTTAAGTTGTTGGAGGGGATTCTGAGAGACAGGATTTACATGCATTTGGAAAGGCAAGGACTGATAAGGGACAAGTTACATGGCTTTGTGCGTGGGAAATCATGTCTCACAAATATGGTTGAACTTTATGAGGATGTGAGCAATAAAAGAGATGAGGGCAGAGTGGGAGACATCGTCTACATGAACTTTAGCAAGGCCTTCAACAGGGTTCCGCACAGTAGTCTAGTAAGTAAAGGTTGATCACATGGGATCCCAGAGAACTAGCCATTTGGATACAAAATTGGCTTGATAGTGGGAGACAGAGGGTGATAGTGGAAGGTTGTTTTTTAGACTGGAGGCCTGTGACCATTCTGCAAGGATTGGTGCTGGGTTCACTATTGTTTGTCATTTAAATACATGATTTGCATGAGAATATAAAAAACATGCTGAGTAATTTTGTGGTTGAGACCAAAATTCGTAGTAGAGTGGACAGTGAAGAAGCTTATCTAAGAGTACAACAGGATATTGATCAGGTCAATGGACCAAGGAGTGGTAAATGGAGTTCAGTGTAGATAAATGCAAGGTTTTGCATTTTGGTAGACAAACCAGGACAAGACTTATACAGTTAATGCTCAGGCCCTGGTGAGTGTTGTCAAACAGAGAGACCTAGAACTTCAGGTAAATTGTTTTTGAAAGTGGTATTACAGGTAGATATGGTGGCGAAGAAGATATTTGACATGCTTGCCTTCACTGGTCAGAGTATTGAATATAGGAATTGGGATGTCATGTTGAGGCTGTACAGGATGTTGATGAGGCCACATTTGGAATATAGCAAACAGTTCTGGTCACCCTGCTATGGGAAGGATAGTATTAAATTAGAATGGATGCAAAAAAGGTTTACAAGGATGTTTTTAGGACTAGTGGTTTGAGTTGTGGGGAGAGGCTGGATAGGCTGGGATTTTTTTTCCCTGAAGCATAGGTGGCTGAGGTGATCTTATAGAGGTTTATAAAATCATGAGGACCATAGATAAGGTGAATAGCAAAATCTTTTTCTGCGTGTCAGAGAATTCAAAACTAGGGGGCATAATTTTAAGGGAAAGAGGAAAGATTTAAAATGGACCTGAGGTGCAATGTTTTCACACAGAGGGTGGTGCTTATATGGAATGAACTGCCAGAGGAAGTGGTAGTTACAGATAGAGTTACAACATTTCGGAGAGGAAAGGTTTAGAGGTGTATGGGCCAACTGCAGGCAACTGGGACAAGTTTAGTTTGGGAAACCTGGTCAGCATTGATGAGTTGGATCAAAGGGTCTGTTTCTGTTCTGTGGGACTCTCTGATTCTATAAAAGGTATTTGCAAAAGACTTTCATCATGCACTGTGCATCTAGCAGCTATGGTCCACTCCTTATTCAAGTGTTCCAGATTCAATTATCACCAGCAAAAGTATAACTCATGGAGTCCTAATTCCCCAAATCTTCAAGAATCCTTCTGCTCTCATCACCCTCTTTTTTTTTAACAGAAACCAAACTCACACAAGCATCTTGTTTGGAGTATAGGACAAATTAGCTTATGGCTTCCATACAGAAGTAGCTTGTTTGTTGCTCTATCTCAACTGTCTGTTTTATCTAAATTCCTGTGAAAATATGTGAGAAAGCATTGCATTTCTCTCTGCTTGATATCTATAATGGCTCCACCACCCTCTTTTCAGAATATTTCATTTCAACCAAAAATAAAGGAAATATTTTAAAACAAAACCATCTGAAGAGGTTCAGTGTTCATGAAACCTTCCCCATAGTAATGATTTTGTTTCTATAACATTGTCAAAATGAGTAGTGCTGTAGAACACAGGGACGTATGGATGCAGGTACATAATTCTTTGAAGTTTGCATCACACATAAGGTGGTTACAAATACGTTTGCCTTCATTGCTCAGTCTTTTGAGTATAGGAGTTGGGAAATCATGTTGAGGCTGAACAGGACATTGGTGAGTCCTCTTCTCGAATATTGTGTTTTGTTCTGGTCATCCAGTTATAGGAAGGATATTATTAAGTTGGAGAGAGTTCAGAAGAGATTTGTTGCCAGGTGTGAAAGGTTTGATTTATAAAGAAAGGCTGGATTTTCTCAGTGAAGCATAGGAGCTTAAGAGGACACCTTTATAAATTCATAAAATAATGAAGAGTATAGATAGGGTTATTAGTACTTGTCTTTCCCGAGGATGGGGGATTTCAAGACTAGGGGCACATTTTAAGTTGAGAGGAGAGGGATTTTAAAATGTTTTACACAGAAGGTGGTTCATGTGTGGAATGACTCCCTGTGGACGTGGGTATAATTACGTTTAAAAGACATTTGGATAAGTACATGAACAGGAAAGGTTTGGAGGAATATGGACCAAGAACAGGCAGGTTGGACTAGTTTAGTTTGAAATTATGGTCGGCATTGACTGATTAGATTAGATTCCCTAATGTATGGAAACAGGTCCTTTGTCCAGCAAGCCCACACCCACTATCTGAAGAGTAACTCACCCAAACCCATTCCTCTACCCTATATTTACCCAAGACTAATGCACCTAACACTATGGGCAATTTAGTATGCCCAATTCACCTGACCTGTACATGTTTGGATTGTGGGAGGAAACCCATGCAGACACAGTCACCAAAGGTGGGACTCGAACCCAGGTTCCTGGCACTATGAAGCAGCAGTATGTGCTGTATGACCCTATAGCTACTAAAATAACATTATAAACTTTTTTACCAATGAACTTGCTATGTACAGTACAAGTAACGTGTTTTCCCCTTTTGTCTATTTTCACCATTAAACATTGTCTTTTCAACATTATAAGGCTTAATCCACAACAACCAACTGAATGTAACAATTGGGATTTAATGTCAGCTTGTGTGAATTATTAGGGTCCCAGTTCTGTTGCAAACAAGAGGGTTGTTTACTTCAATTGGATTCACTTTCTTTTAATTGCACAAAGTATCTCTTTTGTCATTTTTGGTAGGCTGTAAGTCATTTCCATGACCCTGGTTAAAAGAAAAAACTGCTTTATTGTTTTATATTCTTCGTGTTCCTGTTTGAAATCTCTATCAAAATGAGCAAAATCAGGTTCTGAATACAATATTTATGATAGACGAGAATATGGTGCTGGAAAAGCACAGGTCGGGCAGCATCTGAGGAGCAGGAAGATTGACTTTTCAGGCATAAGCCCTTCATCAGGCTTCCTGATTAAGGCTTTATGTCCGAAATGTCAATTTCTCGGCTCTTTGGATGCTGACCTGCTGTGCTTTTCCAGCACCACACTCTCGACTCTGATCTCCAGCATCTGCAGTCCTCACTTTCTCCCAATATATATGATAGACCAATATTACAAACTTATCATTTGTTCGGATCCAGTTAACTTTGTTAAGAATAACTATGCTGATGTTGATCTGTGACAAAACAGCCCAAATGATTGCAACCCATCCAATATAGATTTTCACTCATGCCGACCAAGAGCACACAGTGGTAAATGTCTACTTAAAGCACTGGTGTAAATTACCCAGGTTCCTTCAATAGAATTTCAAAACCCATGGTTTCTACTATCTCGAAGAACAAAGGCAGTAGACATACAGGAACACCGTCATCTGCAAGTCCCTTTTCATATGTCATTTAAAATTGAAATATATTTCTGTTCCTTCACCATTGCTGGGTTAAAGTTCTGGAATTACTTCACTATCAGCATTACACTACTGACCCAAATGCACTGGAATTATTTAAGAATTAGATTCCCAACAGTGCAGAAACAGGCCCTTTGGCCCAACAAGTCTACATTGACCCTCCAGCCAGACCCATTCCCTTACTATTTATTTACCCCTAACCAACGTATCTAGCCTACACATCCCTAACCAACGTATCTAGCCTACACATCCCTGACTAGTTTGGGCAATTTAGCTTGGCCAATTCATCTAACCTACACACCTTTGTGACTGTGGGAGAAAACCTGAGCAGTCGGAGGAAACACACACAGACAGGGAGAACATACAAACTCCACACAGACAATCACCAAGGCTGAAATTGAACCTGGGTCCCTGGTGCTGTGAGGCAGCAGTGCTAACAACTGAGCCACTGTGCTGCCACAAGTGTCTCAAGCGTAGTTAGGGCGGGCAATGAGTGTTGACAGTGTCAGTGATTCTCACATTGCAGGAATGAAAATTGAAAAAAAAAACAGTCTTATGAAGGGTCTTCAGTGTTTGAGTTAAGTTCAGAAAATTAATGAATTACACAAAGAACATCTGGGTTTTTCACATTATTTAATATAATGTTATTGGTATGAGTCAGTAACAAGTGTAATGTGATTGAATTTAATGCATATATGGTAATTTGTGAATATAAATTTAAATATTTCTAATGTAAATTAAGTATAATTTATCTAAAATTTATTGGAAATAACACTTAGTAGATTTGTAATTGGATAATTTACTAATGTATGTATTAATCAATTTAAATACTTTTCCCATGTGATTGTTGTATAATAAATGTATTGACAATAAACCTTAAGTACCAGAATTACTTAAATTAACAATTATACTTTACCACATGAGTTTCTTTTCATATATCATCTTATACTTTGAAACAGAAGGGGCATGGACTAAGAACAGATTGATGGAACTGGGAAATAAGTGAAAAAGGAAAGCCAAATGTTTAAATTGGAAGATTCCAATGAAATAAGTGAAATCAAACCATGTGAAACAAACTGAAATTGTAGAAGGAAATCTTTTTGAGATAAGGAAGAAAACAAAAATTTGCAAGGGTCATTTCACAATCTTTGCACAGAAACAGTTTAGAGAGAATTCCAACTCTGCTGTCCCCTGAGCAAAACAAGGATTTGCAGGCAGGAAGATTAATGGGATGGGATCCAGACACATTGCTTTTTCCATTGTATTAATGAGCTTAAAATCTGGTAGGGGTAAACTACCTATCCAAAGAATCCAATTGAGATGGCAAAGTTGGGTTCTGATGAAATTATTAGGACATTTAATCACGGGGCCCAACTATTGTTGACAGCCTTAATTTTGTGAGAGTATTCTGGTCAGAATACAGCACAGCACATGCTATGAGACTGAACATTTAATGTTTCTTTTAAAGTATGCTCAATCTAACCAAATGAATTGTGCATTAGTGCATTACACAACAGCAGATTTTTAGATAATTAATTTTTGAGCCACATAAATATTTGAAAGTCATTAATTACCCACTCACCTTGTGGCAGACATTTCTTAGTTTCCTCTTTGATTTCTGCCCACTGGTGATGATATCATTTCAACGTCAGGGTATATAAATGAAGCCTGGAGATTCAGACCCTGGGCTAACAGCTGAATTCCTACCCCTTTAGTAAGGATCCCCAATTCCTGTCTTGAGATAAAGTTTTCTGTCAGGTTTACTACATGAAAGTGCCTCAAGATCAAGGATGGTCCACGTCCACTCTCGTTGAATGGGTTTTGAGATAGCTGATAAATCCAAAGCCTGCACATGTGAGAAAGGTGCCTCGAGAAGGTACAGACAGATAAGGTGTTTGGAGTCTACGTGCTCTCTCCACTGCCTTGACTTTACTTCAGTGTACTCATGATGAAGCCTCTCAACTTATATGTTCCTTTTTCTTAAATTACTAACAGATTTTGTCAGTCACAGGCCAAGCACTCTCATCCAACGGGGAGGATGTTTGACCTCTTTAGGATTGCTTTGAAGACATATCTAAAACATTTCTGTTGCCCTTTATGGGGTTTCCTGTTGTAACTCTTTAAAGGATCTGAAAGATTTGCTGGGTCAGAAAAATTCCGTACTCAATAGTATCTTCAATATCACTTTCCAAACCCACGACCACTACCATCTAGAAGGTCAAGTGCATCAGATGCACGGAAACACTGGCAACTGCAAATTCTCTACAAGCCACACACCATCCTGACTTGGAACTAGATCACTACCTATTCATTGTTACTGGGTCAAAATCCTCCACCTTCCTGTCTAACAGCACTGTAGATTTACCTCCACCCTAAAGACTGTGGTGGTTCAAGAAGACAGCTCATCAAAACCTTCTCCAGGGCAATTAGGGATGGGTAATAAATACTGCAGAAGCCCACAATGCCCACATCCCAAGAATAAATTAGAAAGTCAATTTTTACCTCTCATTCACGAAAATATGCTCCAGTTTCTGTCCATTTTGTCTTTAGTGTTTACCTAAATGCTCTTTTATCCCTCAGTACCTAGATGAGTTAACTTTTTTCACACAAAGCAATTTGACACAAAATTCATCAATATTTAGATTGTTCACTGAAATCAAATTGAATCATCTGGTGAAGGACCCTGAAGTAAAGAAACAATATATTACACAGATATTGATCATTAAAGGAGTTAATGTAAAAAAAGAAATAAGCTAACGACAGAGTACCAACATGAATAATGAATGGTAACTCGCAAAAAAATCGATAAGAACTTGTTCAATGATACTTGGGAAGAATTAATTGAGAGACTAATTGAACTAAGCACTCAGAAAGATAACCAAGTAAACAGTGAACCTGAGGTACATTTTCTTACTCAGTGAAAGCAACACTGATGATTGCAGAATAAGAGTACTGAACTTCAAAAGAACAGCCTGGGGGAAGAGGTCACAATGAACAAATTCTGTCCTTGGGAACTGGCAGGGAGACAGGGAGAGGGAAGCATATCTCATACAAGTATTGCCCATTAGAATCAAAAGGAAAGGCAGAGGCGGAATGCCTATCTGCTTTGCAACTTGCTGTAATTCTCTCAGGGTTTGAGGATGACCTGATCAATCGGAATCCAGCTGAGTCCTTAAACAAGGGATTTGTGGATGGGATTAAGGTACACTTGCGAATCATGTGGTGTAGGCCCCTGCACCCCAGCCATCCCAAGTATGTCACATGGAGAGGTCACACACTAAAACATAAATGTTCTCTCCCAGCTCAGTTTGCAGAGAGGCTGGTAAGATTGGCTGGGTGGACATCCTGATCAGGAACTCTGGAGCTACCTTCTCTCAACAACCAGTCACACTCTGCCCTTTGGCAAAGCCTACCTGACTGGTCTCAAAGAGCCTAATGCCATTATCTCTATTCCAGGGCCTCCTCCATCAAAGCTGTGCCTTATGGTAGACTGTTATTACAGGTTACTATAATTCTTATCAAACATAAGGCCAAGAGCAGGAGCAAATCTAACTAGTCACCCAAAACAAAAATCTCCATAAATGTATGGAGGAAGAAAAAATTAACTTTTTTAAAAAATGCATAATATGACTTAGAAATGCATCTACCCTGAATAGCCTTCAAAGGTTTGAGTGCATTTTCAAATATTTGGCAGCCTTTGCATTGAGGACAAGGTTTTCAACAGGGTAGTATGATTATCTTTCTTTTTAAAGAAAAATAATAATGATGTACCTTATTAAATAGTTGATTCATTTCTAGTTCCTTATGACTGGTACCAGCACAGCCAGAGCAACCTGACTCAGAAAAGTACACTGGCTACTGAATATAAAGACTGTTTTTGGTACATAAATGAGAAAGCACAAAAATATGACATGTCCTTACTAAAAATATAAATTTTATCAAGTTGGAAGTTAACATTTTAGTGTTAATTAATTATCCATGGTAGGTTGCAACTTGTCGAAGTGGTAGGAACAGTAAAGAAGTTATAGATGGGTGTAGATGGAACGTGCATGAGTGAGTCACACAATGTTACATTGCTCAGCTAATAATTTTTGAGCCACACAAAGTGTATTTGTTTATACTTTAACATTTTGCTGGCAATTGACATTTCACTTCTGAAGATTTGTGAAATAAGACAAAGCTGAGTAATGAAGAGTTGCGAAAGAAATTCTCTGATTATTTTAGGACTACTTTGGATTGGACAAAAGGAGAAGAGAGCATTGGGATGCTAAGCTGAAAACTGACTGAAGTTTGCTATTATGAGGTTATCACTGGGACTGGGAGGTGCTGGTACATTGACCATGTCCCATTTCTTGATTTCCTCCTCGGCCAATTGTTACTCTCTCTGCTAGTCCAAGCCTCGCTTTGAGTAATTTTATGTGCAGTACAATATGACACTTGGAAACCCTAGCTTGTAAGTTTTGAATGATAGCAACAAATCAGTCAAAATATCTGAAACATATTTTCTACACATCAATTGCTTTCCCAAAACACACATTTGGTTTCCTTCTGTATCTTACATTGTAACACACCTGGATTTCACTGGTTGGGTTCCTCATGGATGCTAAAACAGGGCAGTACTGTGCTTAATATTGGTGACCTTATTTAACAAGGGATGTAAATGCATTGGAGGCAGTTCAGAGGAGGTTTACCAGGTTACTATTTGGAATTGGGAGATGATTGCCTTTTAAGGAAAGGTGAGACAAGCTAGATTTGTATTCACTAGATTTGTTAAGTAAACAGAAGATGAGAAACATAAAAAAAAAGCCCCTCCAATTTCTTAAACATCACCTCTAAGAATGAGTTTTGAGGAAAAGCCTTGGAATTAAGTAACACATTTTTTGAGGTTTCAATGCTGCTGAGAATTGTTGCGAGTCATTGCTTCAATGCTCATGATTGTTGCTGTCTTGGCACATTATTTCACCAGAGGATTCCAGGGAGCCTATGTGCCCACAGCCAAATTGAATCAAATTCACAGTAAAATTGCTTTTAATAGATATGAATATACTGAAATGAATAAACTGCCTCTCCTGGCATTCAGGGGATGGGGCAGTAGTGGCTTGAATGGAGTCCATTGTAGTGTAGTTAAATTGAGCAGTCAATGGGTTGGAGCTGACCACCAGATGCACTGTCAACTTGCCAATAAAACAATAAAGTAAAAGCAAATACACTTTATGAGGCTCAAAAATTAATTAGCTAAGCAGTCTAACATTGCATAACACACTCTTAATCTCTAATAATCTCGAATTCTTCCTAAATCCACTAATACCTGCAAGTAAGATTTTCCAGTAGGGATAGCTTGAAAATATCTGACTGCAAATGTTAAAGTAAACAATGATGCATATCCCCTGCAGTCTCTTAAAAAATATTCATTTTGATGTGCTTGATGTCGCAATTTTTGGAAGACCTCTGTGCATTTGTATTTTCTTTCAGATTTCTCAATGTACACTTTTTTATATCTCTGTTGATAATCCTAAATTAAATCTCAGATTATAAACTGTCTTAAAGCTCAGTTTTCTGCAGAGCTTCAATAAAGGCTGTTTGCATTTGGTGCAATTCTCTACGAATTGAAGTTACTACTTGAATTCCCTGGGGCAACTGAACAAGTTACAACATGAAATATTTTAGGTTACACCATACATTGACTTCACATTAAAATGCAATAATGATGATAAACTCATCAATCATCAAAATAGGAAGTTATTTGTCGCTATTGGAAATATCTGGAGCAAGAAATATTTCACTCTCTGATTATGACGAGGTGAGGAAGAATTGAAATAATAAGACTGCAAAAGAACAAAGAACAAAGAACGATTCAGCACAGGAACAGGCCCTTCGGCCCTCTAACCCTGCACCAAAACATTTTGCCCTTCCATACTTTACTTACAGAATCTGTGTTCCTCTATTCCTTTTGGATTCATGTCTTTGTCCAGGTGTTTTTTGAATGCTGCTATTGTGTTTGCTTCTACCGGCTCCTCTTCAGTGTATTCCAAGACTCAACACCCTTTGCATGAAAAACTTGCCTCGTAC
This sequence comes from Chiloscyllium plagiosum, assembly GCF_037043375.1. Lineage (NCBI taxonomy): Eukaryota > Metazoa > Chordata > Chondrichthyes > Orectolobiformes > Hemiscylliidae > Chiloscyllium > Chiloscyllium plagiosum. The sequence goes on from NW_028270140.1 coordinate 22,841,459, forward strand.
ATTTCTTTTAAATTTCACCCCCCTCCCCCGCCCGCATCCCTGTGCCTTGAACCTGTGACCCTAGTGATTGACCCCTCCACCTGGAGACAAAGCCTCATATTTTCCACTCTACACATACCATTCACAATCATATAAACTTCCATCAGGCCATACCTGATAAAGAAACCAAGGATGAACAGCTTGTTTAAAAAAATCTGAGTGTAAAGCGAGCAACTAAAGGAAATAGCAAATCCAGTCAATATCTAAAAAGGAAGAATACTAACGTAAAACCAAGTAAAATAGAAAATTTAGAATGTGAGTTTTAAGATTGAAATAAAGTTGGTGAGAATAAAGGAAAGTGTGATTAAATAAAAGAAAAAACATGGGGACAAAATAGGGAATAAAACATAAAAGATCCGAGACAGCAAAAGCAAAATGACAAAAAAGATACACTGCGGACGGTGAAAATAGTAGGAAACTGTTTTGAAAAAGTAATTATGGCATGAAAAGCACAGCTGTCAATAACTAATATGTGTGCCTGCTGCAAGTTTCCATTGGTGGATTATATGTAGGTAGCTAAAAGATATAAGCATTGTCACAGATTGGAAAAGTAGCATTTAAATGACTACTTTTCACAACATGATAAAAGAAAAATCAATGTTTGATGATCACAGACAGCAACAGAAATTGAGTTTAATTCTAGGTGGTGACAATAAATGGCAAATCTATGATGACAGTGAGTTCTATTTAGAAATGTGACTGTGAGATTAGTTTTATATTTCTTCAACTGCAAAATAGTGTCAAAGAAATTCAATAAATATCTTAAACGAAAGTGTGATGTTCAGCTAAGGAAACAACAGATAAGAACATTTAAATCATAGATATCACAACACTTAGACAGATGAAGGTATTTAAATTTATTCAAGGTGGGCGTTACTGATTATACCAGCATTCATCATCCATCCCGAACTGACCTGGGGGGATTGGTAGTGAGCTGCACTCTTGATCTGCTTATCATCAAAGACAGTCACTCTTACCTCATCTCTGGAGGTCAACAGCTTTGTCCATGCTTGGATCAAGGTCAGGGTCTGCTTTGCGGCAGTTAATACTTAATAGCTGTGTAAGTGTTGTTCAATAGCAGAGAATCCTCCTATTACTTTGCTGATTATCACAAGTGGACCAATAGGCTGATAAGTGGGCAGGTTAGATTTGTCGTGCTTTTTGACATACCTGGGCAATTTTTCACATTGTCAAATTACGCTACCATTGTAGTTGAAGTTGAATATTTTCTCTGGGGATGTGGCTAGTTCTGGAGTAGAGTCTTCAGTCCTATAGCTGGAGTGCTGTCAGGGTCTGTGTCCAGTGTCTTCAGCCCTTTCTTGGCATCCTTTGGAATGACTCGAATTGACAGATGACCTGGGGATTTCTGGAAAAGGCTGAGTGTCACAATTTACTCAAAAACTTTGGCGGATGATTGTTGGAAATATTTCAGTCTTGTCTTTTGCATTGATATGGAAGGAACTCCTTTATTCCCTCTGAAGATATTTCTCAAGTCTCCATTTCCTGTTAGTTGCCTAATTGTCCACCAATATTCACCAGTGGATTTAAAGGATTGCATTGGAATCTATTCTGGGGTAGAAGTGACCTGTACAAGAAGGACGGATTGCACCTGAATTGGAAGGGAACTAATATACTGGCAGGGAGATTTGCTAGAGCTGCTCAGAGGGATTTAAACTAGTAAGGTGAGGGGGTGGGACCCAGGGAAATAATGAGGAAAAAGATCAATCTGAGACTGGTACGGTTGGGAAAAAGAGCGAGTCAGACAGTCAGGACCGAAAGGAACAAAGCAGAAAACAAGATAGGACTGATAAATTAAACTGTATTTAGTTATGTGCAAGAGGCCGAACAGGGAAGGCCGATGAACTCAGGGCATGGTTAGGAACATGGGACTTGGATATCATAGCAATTACAGAATCATGGCTGAGGGATGGACAGGACTGGCAGCTTAATGTTCCAATATATAAATGCTACAGGAAGGATAGAAAAGGAGGGAATGGGGGCGGGGGGACAGGGGGGCAGAGAGGAGGTGGAGCTGTACTTAGGGAGGATATTCTTGGGAATCCAGGGAAGTTATTTGGGTGGAATTGAGAAATAAGAAAGGGATGAATAATAGGGTGGTTATGGTAGGTGATTGTAACTTTCCAAACATAGACTGGGACTGCCGTATTGTTAAGGGTTTAGATGGAGAGGAATTTGTTCAGTGTGTACAAGAAAACTTTCTGATTCTGTGTGGATGTGCCTACTTGAGAAGGTGCAAAACTTGACCTACTCCCGGGAAATAAGGCATGGCAGGTGACTGAGATAACAGTGGGGGAGCACTTTTGCGCCAGCAACCATAATTATGTTAGTTTTAAATTAGTGATGGAAAAAGATAAACCAAACCTAAAAGTTGAAGTTCTAAATTGGCGGAAAGCAAATTTTGACGGCATGAGGCAAGAATTTTCAAATGCTGATTGGGGGCAGATGCTCACAGGTAAAGAGATGACTGGAAAATGGGAAGCCTAAAAAAATGAGAGACAATATATTCCTGTTAGGGTGAGAGGAAAGGCTGGTAGGTGTAGTGAATGCTGGATGACTAGAGAAATTGAAGTTTTAGTTAAGAAAAAGAAGGTTTAGACAGGAGAGATTGAGTGAATCCTTACAAGAATATAAAGGAAGTAGGAGTATACTTAAGAGAGAAATGAGGAGGCCAAAAAGGGGACATGAGATAGCTTTGGCAAATAGAGTTAAGGAGAATCCAAAAGGTTTTTACAAATACATTAAGGACAACTAGGGAAAGAATAGGGTCCCTCAAAGATCAGCAAGATAGTCTATGTGTGGAGCCGCAGGAGATGGGGCAGATACTAAATGAGTATTTTGCATCAGTGTTTTCTGTGGAGAAGGACTTGGGAGATATAGAATGTGGGGAAATAGATGGTGACATATTAGAAAATGTCTATATTACAGAGGAGGAAGTGCTAGATATCTTGAAATAGATAAAAGTGGATAAATCCCCAGGACCTGATCTGGTGTACCTTAGAATTTTGTGGGAAACTAGGAAAGTGATTGCTGGGCCCCTTGCTGAGATATTGGTATCATTGATAATCACAGGTGAGGTACCAGAAGACTGAAGGTTGGCTAATGTGGTGCCACTATTTAAGAAAGGTGGTAAGGAAAAGCCTGATATCGATGATGGCTAGGTTGTTGGAGGGAATCCTGAGGGATAGGATTTACGTATTTGGAAAGGCAAGGACTGATTAGGGATAGTCAGCATGGCTTTGTGTGGAAATTATGACTGACAAACTTGGTTGAGTGTTTTGAAAATGTAACAAAGAGAATTGATGAGGGCAGGGCAGTGGATGTGATCTATATGGACTTCAGTAAGCAATTCGACAAGGTTCCCCATGGGAGACTGGTTAGCAAGGTTAACTCTCATGGCATACAGGAAGAACTAGGATGCAGAACTGGTTCAAAGGTAGAAGACAGAGGGTGGTGGTAGAAAGTTGTTTTTCAGACTGGAGGCCTGTGACCAGTGGTGTGCAACAAGGATCGGTGTTGAGTCCACTACTTTTCGTCATTTATATAAATGATTTGGATGTGAACATGGGAGGTATAGTTAGTTAGTTTGCAGATGGCACCAAAATTGGAGGTGTAGTGGACAGTGAGGAAGGTTACCTCAGAGTACAATGGGATCTTGATCATATGCACCAATGGGCAGAGGAGTGGCAGATGGAGTTTAAATAAAATAAATGCGAGGTGCTGCATTTTGGAAAAGCAAATCAGAACAGGAGTTAGACACTTAAAAGTAAGGTCCTAGGGAGTGTTGCTGAACAAAGAGACCTTGGAGTGCAGCTTCATAGCTTCTTGAAAGTGGAGTCACAAGTAGATAGGATAGTGAAGAAGATGTTTGATATACTTTCCTTTATAGGTCAGACCATTGAGTACTGGAGTTGGGAGGTCATGTTGTGACTGTACAGGACATTGGTTAGGCCACTTTTGTAATATTGTGTGCAATTCTGGTCTCCTTCTTATCGGAAGGATGTCGTAAAGCTTGAATGGGTTCAGAAAAGATTTACAAGGATGTTGGCAAGGTTGGAGGATTGAACTATTGGGAGAGGTTGAATAGGCTGGGGCTGTTTTCCCTGAAGTGTCAGAGGCTGAGGGGTGACCTTACAGAGATTTATAAAATCATGATGGATATTGATAGGATAAATAAACAAGGCCTTTTCCCTGGGGTGGGAAGTCCAGAACTAAAGAGCATAGGTTTAGTTTGAGAGGGGAAAGATATAAAAGGGACCTAAGGGGCAACTTTGTCACGCAGAGGGTGGTGTGTGTACGGAATGAGCTGTCAGAGGAAGTGGTGGAGGCTGGTACATCTGCAGCATTTAAAAGGCATATGGATGGGTATATGAATAGAAATGGTTTTGAGGGACATGGGCCAAGCGCTGGCAAACGGGACAAGATTAAGTTAAGATATCTGGTTGGCATGGATGAGTTGGACCAAAGGGTCTGTTGCCATGCTGTATATTTCTATGACTCCACACAGAGTTTAGATCCCTCAATTGTGGGATTATATTAGCCCTTCCTATTGCATGCTGCTTACACTGCTTGGCCTGTAAGTAGTCCTGTGTTATCACTTCACCTGGCTGACACCTCCAATGCCTGGTGCTACTACTATTATACATTCTTTCACTCTTCACTGAGCCAGAGTTGATGTCCAAATTTGATGGCAATGGTAGACTGAGGGTATGTTGGGCTGTGAGTTTGCAAATTGGAATTGAATACAATTCTACTGCTCCTGATGGCCTACAACACCTCAGGGATATCTAGCCTTGAGCTGCTAGATCTGTTTGAAATATGTCTCTTTTATCATGGTGGTGCTGTCACCCAATGTAATGGAAGATGTTAGACTCGCAGTCTTTAGGTTTCTTTTTCTATCTCTCACATCTCTTGCATAACATATTGCATTTGTTGGTTTTCCAATTTGTTTCCAAAAACTTGGAAATTTTGGAAAGTAACAATGAATCCATCCACTCTCCCCAAAGGGAATACTGTTTTGACCTTAGGATGCAGTGCATCCGCTGCCATCAGTTTCTGAGTACTTCTTCCCTACTCGGGATGATTTTTTAAGTTCCTTCTTTCCTTTATTTTCACTTGATTTTCAATTATTCTTGGGAACTTTTTTGTATCTCCAATGTGAAGATGTACAGATACAACGTATTTTATGAAGTTTGTCATTTCCTTTTTTTGTTTATCATTACTAATTTCATCTTTAAGAATCAACACGGCATGGTGGCACAGTGGTTAGAACTGTTACCTCACACTGACAGGGACCTAGGAAATTAGGATTGGCCATGCAAAAGTAATTGCCCCATGATGTGTGGGTTAGCCATAGTAAAATTCCTCTACAGGGCGGAGGTGTGGGTCAATCTTCAGAGAGTGGTGCAGACTCGATGGGCCAAATTGCCTCTTTCTGCACTGTAAGGATTCTCTGAACATTTACTTGAGTTACGTATTTGCACTTTATACTTTTGTGCAAGCTCTTACTCTCTGCTTTATATTCATTGCTGGCCTGCTCTCATCTTCCAATTCTGTTTTTTTTTCGGTCATCCTTTGTTTGTTTCTTACATCTCTGGGCCTCCACTAATCTTTGCAACAAATTTTTTTTTCAACCTTAACTTCCCTAGTTGGCCATGGATGGTCTCTTAAAATTTCTTTTTTTTGAGGGTTGAAATGGCTGCAACTGCTTGTCTATTGTTTTACACTTCCAATTTTTTTGTTTCAGTCCAGTTAGCCAATTCTGAATTTCATTCCTTTTTTCTATTTGGTTTTATGTATGTTTTTAGGCATCAATTTCAGACTTATGTTGCTTATCTCAAAATAGAATGGAAATTTTGTCATGTTATAATCACACTTACGGAGAGGATTTGGTACTCTAAACTCATTAATAAATCCTGTCTAAAGACACATTACTGAGTCTTTGGCAATTCCAAAATATCTTGCTCTCAGAAACTTTCCCAAGTATACTGAATGAACCCATCCTCTAGGCTATCTTTGTAAATTTGAATTGTCTGGCTTCTATGAAGGTTAAAATTGCACATAATTATTACAGCTTCTGTCCTGCAGTGTAACTACTGTTGCAGACTTATAAATTACTCCCATCAGTGACTTCTTGCTATTTTTTATCTTCACCCAAACTGTTTCTGTATGTAGATCCTCTAATCGAAGACAATTTCTCACTGTGGTATTGAGCTTATGCTTTGTTAACAACTACGCCACCTCCTATTCTTTCTTACTTTTCTTTTCATGAAATGTCAAATAGTGTGAACTGTTCAGTGCTGAATCTTTGTGATTTAGTAACCATAGCATCTCTGTAATGGTTATTGTGTTGTACCCATTTAATTTTGTATTTTTACCATTTTCCCAACATTGATCCAGTTTGCTGGTGCACTCAAATGTTTGTATAGCCTATCCATTCCAAACACACCCTACTCAGCATTACTTGTGATGCTACACTACCCTATTGCCTTACCATTGTGCAGTCATTTCTTAATTCACCCCGCCATTTGGTTTATAGCCTAGTTGTATGATTCTCCAGAACCTTGGTCTCAATAGGGTTCAAGTAAAAGTTATCACAGCAGTATAAGACCATAAGAAATAGGAAAAGGAGTAGACCATTTAGCCCCAAAAGTCTGCTCCACCATTCAGTAAGATTATGGGTGACTTGACACTCCTCACATCCACGTTCCTGCCTTTGCCCCATAACACTCAATGTGAAGGGTTGTCACTCTCAGCTTACCTCAGAATTCAATACTTTTGTTAATGTTTGACCCAAGACTGTAATACGGTCGGGAGCTGAGTGGCCCTGGTGGAACCCAAACTGGGCATTGCTGAGCAGGTTATTGCTGAGCAGGTGCTGCTTGATAGCATGGTTGATGACACTTGCATCACTTTATTGGCGATCAAGAGTAGACTGATGGGGCGGTTTTTAGCCAAGTTGGATTTATTCTGCTTTTTGTATACAGGACATATTTGGGCATTTTTTCATATTGTTGGATAAATGCCAGCATTGTAGCTGTACTGGAACTTCTTGGCTCGAGAGAGGCAAGTTCTGGAGCACAAGTCTTCCCAGTACTAATGCAGAATGTCACCACGTCCCAACTACTTTGCCTCCAACCGTTTCTTGATGTATGTGCAGTGAATCAAATTGACTGAAGACTGGCATCAAGGAGAAAGTGAAGGCTACAAATGCTGGAGATCAGAGTCAAAAAGTGTGGTGCTTGAAACTGCGACTCTCCTGCTCCTCGGATGCTGCCTGACCAGCTGTGCTTTTCCAGCACCACAATTTTAGACTGAAGCTTGGCATCTGTAATGCAGATGAACACTGGAGGAGGCAGAGATGAATCGTCAACTCAGCACTTCTGGCTGAAAATTCCTGCAAATTCTTCAACCTTACCTTTTGTACTGATGTGCTGGGCTCATCCTTCATTGAGGATGGGAATATTTGTAGAGTGCTCTCCTCCAGTGAGTTGTTTGATTGCCTACCACCATTCGCTACTGGATGCGGATGGGCGAGAGAGTTGAGTTCTGATCCATTGGTTGTGGGATCGCTTAGCTTTGTCTATTACTTGCTGCTTTAGCTGTTTGGTAAACAGGTAATCCAGTTTGGTAGCTTCACGAGATTGACACCTCATGTTTAGCATGGGCTGTTGGTGCTGGCCCTGGCATGCCCCCCTCCCCACCCCCCGCACTCTCTATTGAACCTGTGTTGATTCCCCAGCTTGATGGCAATGATTGGGTTGGGCATCTGCTAGACCATGAGGTTGCAAATTGTGCTGGAATACAAGTTTGCTGATGTTGATGGCCCACAGCACCTCATGAATGCCCAATCTTGGCCCATACTTAAACTGTGAAGCAGGATTGTATCTTGGGCAAGAAATGCACTGGACACTTGACACAAACAGTATTCAGGTCAATATAAAAGTGAAGTAAGGATAAACTAGTAGAATTAGTTTGCACTCAGTGACATTATTAGCAGCACAAAGTGCACTAAACCCAAAAGGGATCAGATAGCTTGCAAAGATTAAATTTGTTTAGTGAACTCAACAGCACTTTAGTGGAATACGTAATAGATTCAGAATAGTCAATATTCAAAAGAGACAAGAAAATCTCTTATACAAGACTTTATATAAATAATTCCTCCACTGTTAGCTCCAACAGCTAACATCTAGAAAATTGATTCCCTGGAGCTTTCACTGAGTTTATGTGCCTTCAATTTCATTGTTTCATCTTCCTGATTCACCAAATCAATTGGCTTCAAGAGAAGAATAAACTGCAAATAGCCTATGGAATAAGCAAGCTTTGCGCAGAATCAACTTTTGTTACACTCTACCTTTTCAATACTTTCCCTCTATCCACAGCATTTTATAAATGATGAAAATTCTGTTTCTGGCTTACTTTCTGTTTCCTAAGCAGTAATGATCTTTCTGTTCAATGCGATATCTTGTGAGTTACCTTCACAGACAAGGAACAAGCGATACATATATTGAGTTAAATCGCAGGAAGAGTGATAGTTTTCTTAAAGAGGCCATGTCAATTTTTGGTTTATTGACAACAATAAACTGAGAGTTCATATAATGAGATGTAACAAAGACAGTAATGTCTCTTCAGACTCCCGTGCCCCAATTGTGGACATACTCCTCATTCCATTTTCTCAATTACAGAGACCTTAATTTCTTCTCTTCCAATTGTGTATGAAGACCTCCAACGCCTCTCCTTCAGTGTATAAAGGCACCCACATCCTTCCCGATAACCACATACAGTGCCTCCACCTTTCGCTTGTGCAATGTGGCCACCTCTGAATTGTTAGATTTAACCCTATGCAGTGAGCAGCCCCCCCCCCCATGGGCCCACTAACCACTGACCTTTCCCATGAATTCTCGACTCCGGACTTGCCATAAATCCCTGCTCCCATCCAATGACCAGACTATCAATGGAGCTGGCTGTAAGGTGGACTCTGCATCTTTTCATTTCAATTATGTCATGTGTCATGAAGATTGGCAAAGCTTCTATTCCAAACTCATTTTTACCTGCTTCTACAGTGCTCCCTCACTCCCTCCCTGCCCCATTAATGTCAGGCCAGTTGATCAAATATCACAGAAGAAAGCCACACAACTCATTATCCCATTCTGACATATAATGGATGTACAGTGGCATTAAATGAATATTTAAAGACCCAGTTATATATTGATAGGCAATTTTGTTACTTCTGCTGATATCATGTCGAATAATGAACATTTCTGTTTAACTGCATATCGGGTTGCACTTTCATAAAATTAAGTGAGAAACTGAAGAACGCAAACTGTGATTGCAAACTCAATAAATTTGTGACCAGTGGGTTCATTTTTTTAAATATATCTACTGGATTTTCCATGCTTGGCTCATGCTGAGTTTTTAATGATGCTGCTGATTGAACATATTGAACAGCTGGACTATTTTCCCACTGTCAGAAGATAATTGCTATATTGCCTTTTCCTTTAATGCTGTTCTCGGCTTAAATGCTTAAATCATATTCTGATGGACCGATTAAAATCAAGCTCTGTTTCCTTGCTACTAAATGGTGAAATAATATTCCAAAACTGTCATGGGTGAGCTAGAATGTTTGTGGAATTAGATTCTGAATTGCCTTTTTTATTCCTATTTTATCTGCTTTTCAAACTGTTGCATTGCACGGTTTAATGTCTGAACAGTTTTTTTTTTAATTGGCCACAATCTTGGCTCCAAAACAGATCATCATAAACATCTTAAAAGATTAATGGGATTAACATGTACAAAAGGCTGAAGTAACCATTCCAGTCAGATGTAGGAGGGGATAAACCATCTCAGCCTCCTTACAAAATTCCCAACATAGCAAATATCAATTTTCAGCCGATTCAACTCACTCCGCATTATTTTTTTAAAAATAGATAAGTGCAGAGGATACATCCCAGGCCATGGAGACCGAACAACATTCTGTCTGTAGTGATGAAGGTCAGCTCCAGAACTAGCTTCATCCCTAGCCAAGCAGTCAAACTACAGCCACACACAAGCTTCAAACTAAGAATATAGAAAATGACCAGGTATGCACCACCTCAAAACCGAAGCAAATTCAGTCAGGTTAATGACTGCATCATCAGTAAATTCTCAGTCATTAGTAGGTGATGGAAGGTGTTGCCAACAATGCTCTCAATTGACATCACCAATAATCTTCTCACTGATGCTAAGTTTAGAATGTGTGCGTGGTCATGGTACAATCACCGTATTATTACAGTGCAGAAAGAGGTCAATCAAACCATCATGTTAGCGTCGGCGCTGAGAATAAGCAATTCACAGTAGCATTCTACAGTCTTTTCCCTTGCACATTATTTATTTTAGAATTAGAATTCCTACAGCCTGAAAACAGACCCTTCAGCCCAACAAGTCCACACCAACCCTCTGAAGAGTAACCCATCCAGACCCACTCCCCTACTCTACATTTACCCCTGACTAATACACCTAACCTACACATCCCTATAGGCAATTAACATGGCCAATTCATCTAACCTGCACATCTTTGGACCATGGGAGGAAACCGGAGCACCTGAAGGAAACCCACGCAAACATGGGAAGAATGTACAAACTCCACATAGACAGACGCCCAAGGCTGGTATCAAACCCGGGTCCCTGACACTGTGAGGCAGCAGTGCTAACAACTGAGCCACCGTGACACCCTTAAGCTACTATGTCAAACTAAATTATTTTCTCATAATTGTCCAGTTGGAACCAAAATTAGATATATTGTCACATGCACTCTGTGCATCTTTCAGACAGGACACACTGCTGTTACTGAGTTGGTGATGGAGGGAGTGGATGCTTTAGGATGTGGTGCCAATCAAGTGCCTGCTTTGTCCTGGATGGTGTCAAACTCTTTGAGAGTCACTGGAGCTGCACCCATCCAGGTAAATGGGGAGTATTCCATCACACTCCTGACTTGTGTCTTGTAGATGTTGGACAGGCTTTAGGCTTCAAGATGCACTGCTGAAATTCACCAAAGATTCTTAGACAGCATTTTCCAAGTCCATAACCATTTCCATTTAGATGCACAAAGGCAGCAGATATCTGGGATCACCACCTGCAAGTTCCTGTCCAATCCTTCACCACCCTGACTTGAAAATATCTCGCTATTCCTTCACTGTCGTTGGGTCAAAATCCTGGAATTCTCTCCCTTGGCATATTGGAGGTCAACCTACAGCACATTGACTACAGTGGTACAAGAAGGCAGCTCACTATCACCTTCTCAAGGGCAACAGGGGATGGGGAATATGACTGGCCTCCCAGCAATGTCTATGCTCCACAAGGAACTATAAAAAAGTTTTGAATATCTCGACTAATATTCCTCTAGCTCTTTTTCTCCCCAAGGAAAACAGTCCAAAATTTTCCAGTTAAGTCTCTCCAATGCTCTCACATCCTTCCTAATGTACAAGGTACACAACTAAATGCAATTCTCCAGCAGAGGGCAAACCATTTTCCATACAAGTTCAACATAACTTCCTTGCTGCTTTAATCCATGCCACTATTAATTTCAAGTCTTTCTTAATACGAAATGACAAAACAATAGTGAAAAGGTTCTGTCTCAATCTGAATATTAGAATTTAATCACAGTCAAAGACATCTAAACTATAGAATCTCAATCAGTCTGCCAAACCAAAGGATTGTAAGGTTGACTGTTCACCTACAAATGTAAACTCTACTGATAATCTTCAATACAATGCCATTATGTTCAACTATTTGCTCTTTGTGAGGACTTAAGAGACTAAACTGTATATCTTTCTATTAAAAGAAACTTCCTGTTTTTGAACTCCCCTCATCTCGAAACATGAATATGTATGCTGATTAGTCTATGTTCTTGTATGTTATAAATAATACACTCACTTGCTGTTGATTGAAGAAATTTCATTGATTTGGCACCTTTCAAAACATAAATTCATTTCGGGCTGATTGGAATAGAGAGTTCAAAGGACATTATTTGACTCATGATGTCTATACTAACACTGTACGGTGTCTCATTAGTCTGACCTTCTTCAAAACCTGGTAATTTTTCCATCTTCAAATATATATCCAGTTCCCATTTTAAGTTTTATTAAATATGAATTTTTTTTCATTATCTTAAAACGGTGCTCTGGATTCAATTTTAGCTTGTTTTCTTCTCAGAGACCCTATAAATTTAGACATTTCTATCAAATTTGTCTTTAACCTTCTAACATGATAAGAAGAACAATAATCTCAGTTGCCATTGTCTCTTTCACCCCTCTTGCCATTCTGTTATATTGTCTCTCCAAGACCTTTACATCCTTCCTTAAGAATGCACATGTGGGGGATCCAAGATGGCGGCGACCCAGTAAGACTGAGTCTATAGTGCTCCTCCCAAGACTTGGGCACAGTGGGTCACCTACCCCCTACCAAGCTCACCAAATCATTTATAATAGTTTTGTAATTTAATTAGTTGTGTAATATTACATTTAAACAATTTAATCCTAAGTTAAAATGACTAAAGGGAAGGGAGCCCGCAGCTCTCAGCAAGCAGGAACCCCTCCCCCACCCTCTCCAGCTGCAGCAGAGGCGTCCACAGCCGCCCCGGGGGACTTACCAACAGTAACAAGCCTTGCAGAAATGCTTTCCAAGCTTGACTCGAAGATCGATGCTTTTATTGTCGAATCCAGAAATCGTTGGGAGTCGCTCTCGGCGGCGCTGCAGAAGCACGACCGAGAGATTGAAGAAATTCAACGCCGAGTCGGAGGGGCGGAGCTAAAGGCCGCGACCTCCGAGACAACCGCTCAATCGGCCGTGGATCAGGTCCGGACTCTTGAGCAGCGAGTCCGGACCTTGGAAAATCATATTGACGACAATATGGAATTTTTTAAAATTCCATATCATCCTGTAAAATAGGTAATATAGCAATTTCTGACCACGCTGCTGTATATATGGAAACTAAGGCGAGGAACAGTGGGACATCCCCTCGGCATTGGCGTATGGACCCCTTCCTAATGAAAGATAGTAAATTTGTAAAGTACTTCTCTCAAGAATTTAAAACTTTTTTAGAAATTAATTCAGGTACAGCTAGCAACCCATCAATGATGTGGGAGACCATCAAAGCTTACACGCAAGGCTTGATCATCTCCTACTCAGCGACCCAGAAGAAATTAAAGGGAGAACAACAGCGTCTGCTTGAAGCCCGCTTAAAAGCGGCTGAAACAGCATACACTGATAGACCTTCTATTATTAAATTGCAAAGGATTACAGCTCTTAGGACAGCTCTAAACACTACACTTACTCAAACGGCTAAGAGGGAAATATTATTTGCAAAGCAAAGGTTATATGAATATGGCGACAAACCGGGTAGATACTTAGCATTTCTTGCAAAGAAAAAAAAGGCCCCTCAGACTATTATGTCTATCAAGGAAAGTACAGGTATTTTGACTCATGATCATAAAAAGATTAATGCGACCTTTAGAGAATTCTATTCTGAGTTATATAAATCACAGGATTGTGAAGATAGGACGAAGAGGATGCAGTCATTTTTTAAAAATTTGACTTTTCCAGACCTAACTCCGGAACAAGTATCGGTCCTAAATGCTCCTCTTACACCCCAAGAAATAGTTGATGCAATTAGGCACCTTCAAAATGGTAAGGCACCGGGCCCAGATGGCTTTCAAGCTGAATTCTATAAAGAATTTACAGAAATACTGGCTGGTCCACTTATGGACATGTATAACTATGCATATAGTCAGGGCGGTCTGCCGCCTTCGCTGAAAGAGGCAAATATCTCTCTTATCCTTAAAAAAGGAAAGGACCCAGAAGATTGTACATCATACAGACCAATATCCTTGCTAAATATAGATTTTAAAATCCTCTCTAAAATGTTAGCACTGAGACTAGAAAGGATACTGCCACATATTATAAAGGAGGATCAGACGGGGTTTATTAAGGGCCGTAGATCATCCAATAATGTTAGAAGGGCTCTGAATATGATTCAAGCTTGTCATCAGGGAAAGATACCAGGAGTAGTGGTTTCATTAGACGCGGAAAAGGCATTTGATAGGGTCGAATGGTCATATTTGTTTTACACATTGGAGAGGTTTGGCGTTGGACAGGTGCTTACCAAATGGGTCTCAACATTGTATAGTGATCCCAAAGCAGTTGTGGTTACCAATGGATTAGGCTTGGATAGCTTCAGTGTGGGTAGGGGCTGCTGTCAGGGATGTCCCCTCTCGCCATTGTTATTCACGCTAATAATTGAACCACTAGCAGAAGCTATACGAGCTGATCCTAATATAGTGGCCCCAAGGATAGGTACAGGTAAACATAAAATTACCCTTTATGCAGATGATGTTCTTCTATTCCTCAGTAACCCTTTGATGTCCATACTTCGCTTAATCTAAGTTATTAATACATTTAGTGCATTCTCAGGCTATAAAATTAATTTTTCAAAATCGGAGGCTATGCCAATGGGTGGCCTTGCTGTGATACCCCGCTTAGCGGATGGTTCCCTTTTTCCCTTTCGCTGGTCCCTGGAGGGTTTCTTATATTTAGGCATTTTTATTACTCCAGTATTTGGTCAGTTGTATAAGGCTAATTTTGTGTATTTATTGGAAAGGATAAGGCAGGACCTCCAGCGATGGGGAGACCTACCAATTTCCTGGTTGGGTAGAATAGCATTAATCAAAATGAATATCCTGCCCGGTCTCCTATATCCTATGAGAATGCTTCCGGTGATACTGCCGAGGACGGCTTTATGTAAATTATACGGCTGGCTGAGTTCCTTTATCTGGAATCATAGGCGGCCCCTCATTAAGCTGAAGAAGCTACAGCTTCCACAGGCAAGGGGTGGATTGGACTTCCCAGACTTTAGGAAATATCAGTTAAGTTCCCTATTAAGTTACATAGCTGATTGGGTCTTGTCTGATCCACAATCAATCTGGTTGGACATCGAGGCTTCTCAAGTAAAATACCCACTTATTAACCTTTTATTCTCAGACAAGAGGAAAATCATTACAGATCACTGTAAAAACCCTATAATACTAAATACAATCAAGGCTTGGAATATAATGCGGCAAAATGAGGGTAATTCACATAAAACATCCCCCTATGCACCGATAGTGGGAGCATGGGGATTCCAACCGGGGTTAACAGATGCCACTTTTAAACTCTGGAGATCCAGGGGTATCTCATGTCTAGGGGATTTATTTAAAGATGGGGTCCTGATGTCTTTCGGACAGCTGCGTCAGAAATTCGGATTACCCAATGGAGACCTCTTTCGATACTTCCAAATTCGAGATTATATACAGAAGAAGACTACGTTATTAGATAGTCTTTATAAATCCGATAGAGAATGTAGTGTCCTACGACCAGTGGGGGTATCTTCCGTCAGTAATATTTATCATTTACTACATGATGAAGTATCGGGAGATATGGATAATCTGCTTAAAACATGGGATCAGGATCTGGGACTAGAAATCTCCACAGAAACGTGGAATGATATCTGGGAAAATGCTAGAAGAATTACTATTTGTAACAGAACCCAGGCTATCCAGCTGAAGATACTTCATAGGGAACTAGAAGGCATAGGTTTAGGGTGAGAGGGGAAAGATATAAAAGGGACCTAAGGGGCAACATTTTCACCCAGAGGGTGGTGCATGATTGGCCAGAGGAAGTGGTGGAAGCTGGTACAATTACATTTACAAGGCATCTGGATGGGTAAATGAATAAGAAGGGTTAAGAGGGACATGGGCCAAGTGCTAGCAAATGGGATTAGATTAGGTTAGGATATCTGGTCGGCATGGACAAGTTGGACCAAAGGGTCTATTTCCATGCTATATATCTCTATGACTCTGAGAGTCATAGAGATATTGCTTGTGTGCTCATGATTGTGTTCAAGGTTCAACGCTGACAGCATGGTGTTCATTAATGTGATATCGACTTAACATTGCAAGTCAAAGTCCAATGATGTTGTTTTTGTAAATAAAGACTAAGTGCAAGTTCCAGAGTAAACAGATTAGAGGTTGCAGATAATTGGATCTGCTAAAAAAAGCTTGAAGCATTCCAGGCAGAGAAGTTGCCAAGGCCAGATGGGATGGTTCCTGAATTGCAGAGAAAGATTAGGGATTAAATTGCAGAACCGTTAATGTAAACTTTCCAGAACTCTCTGAACACAGGATTAGTTCCAGGAGACTGGAGCATTGTAAATGTGACACCATTGTTTCAGAAAGGGGCAAAGGATAATCCAGGAAACTACAGAGCTGTCAACTTGGTGTTAATAGTAGGAAAAAAGATGGAGGCCTTAATATGGAATAAGGTAAATATATATTCAGTGAAAAATAAGTTTTTCCCTAAGGGTAGGTCATGTCTGACAAATTTAATTGAATTTATTAATGAGGTGACACAGGCAGTGTTTGAATATGATGGATCCAGATGGCTCTGGAGATAGGACTGGAGAATTGGACTAGCCATGTATCTCTTTTGGGAGCCAGCACAGACATGATGGTTAGAATGGTCTCCTTCTGTACTTTAAATTTCATGATTCGATAATAAGTTGATTAGATCATAGGATATCATTTACAGTTTTGGGACATTGAGGCCATCTAACAATGTCTATCATTACTTAGATTTTCCCTACAACATTTAGCCGAAACATTTTTGCCTACATTTTACTTAAAGTATGAACTGAGAATGGTGCATTGTGGGAAACTGAACAGAGTGACTGAAGCAGAATCATGGGAATTGAAATGTTAGCTCTGTTTTTATCGCTCACTAGATGCTGATAGACTTCTTGAGTTATTTCAGCTCTCCAGCATCTACAGCATTTTTGTTTTATCTAACCACTGCTCTATCTCCTAAACCAGTAGAGATTAAATGACTGTGAATGAAAAAGCAAAAATTAAGGATGAGGATGAGTTTCATGTTAAAACTGAAAGAAAGTGAAATAAAGAGGGGGAAGAAGATTGATTAGGAGAGAAAAAAATCAAAACATTAAAAAATTTGATTAATTTTATATCTTCAACAATTAAAACCCGAAGAAATGAGACTTCAAACTTGTAATGGTGAATTTTTCAATGTCGGAAAGCTGAATTGCAGTTGTGATATCATTGTTAAAAGGGTACATCTGCTCACAATAATATGACTTAAGGAACAGGTTTAGTTCATATTTGTTAATTTACATAAAGTCACCTTCCATCTTTCACTTCATTTAATTGTTGGAGCAGACAAGAAAACTTGATGACACATAATTTACTCCCTTTAAACCTGGTAATTATTAGGCAAGAGTGTTAAATCACAAAGATGATACATGCATACTCAACACCTTATTTATAAATACATTGAATTGCCTTTGTTCTTTGTGGTAATTTATCATCATTCTTGCACATAAGGTGAGTCATATTTATGTTGTACTATGTCAATGCAGAAATATTTTGCCTTGATTTTTAAACACCTTATTTTTTCTACTTTAAACCCCATGGGAGAAGAACGGAATAATGAAGTATTGTGACACCAACAATAAAGTATAGTTAAGGTGGAAGTGGTAATACAGCACTACTTTGTGGAATCTTAGTTGCATATCACTAAAAACATTATTAGTGGTTTCATAACTGACATAAAGTTGGCCTGCTTAGTAAAAGGTGGTTGTTTGGGAAGTGCACATGTTTGTCTTGTTTAGCATTCTATTCTGGACACATTGTTGTAGCAGGTTGATTCAGCTACATTTAACCATGTGATACTGCACTTGGGAGTGCTGGTGATACTGCTAAAAAATGACAAGATGTTCAAAACTCCAGACAAGAACTATCTCTGACTTTGATTTGCATAAATTTCACCCATCAATTTGTTTTGTAAAAATCTAATTATTCTTCATCCTTTGGTGTGCTTCAAGATATTACATTTCCTGTTTATTTTAAGGTAGAAAGCAGTTTCACATCACTGATTATTAATGAGTCCATTTACATCTATTTATTCATACAGTTTTGGTCAGTTCGCTTGATATAGAAATTCACAAGACACTTCCTCAGTTGTATCACACAATCAAGAACGCAGAGAACGGAGACCTTTATGGACTTACTGGGTAAGGGGCAATTATACATTTATTTTCATGCATAAAATGATGGTAAGAACTCCACTGCTACAAATTACAAATACAAAATACAACACCACATTGTTATCTGCTGTTTGGCAGTATTATCAAAATATGAAGTGTTCAATTCTCACAGTAATAATTAATACTTTTGCTCAAATTTGAGTACTTCTCTGAAACACAATGCAGCCTCTTTTTTTTTTCCTTTTCATGGACTAAATTAGAATGGGGCTATATGGAGAATGACAAAGAATTGCAAAGCAAAAATGTGGTTCAGAAGATTGGATGTTAACATAGCAAAGAACTGTTTGATTGGAGTTTGCTGTAAAGGTCGATTTCAGAACTTCAACAGTCTTTAAAGCTGCCTCTCAAAACATGAAGATTGATGATCGAAATAACATTATACTTTGTGCAAATTGTTGAAATTTGAATGGCATTTGTCTTTTGAAAGAGACAAGGGCAGAGTTATAAATTTGAGTTGGATCATCAATGGAATTAAATTGTTGTACCCTTACAGATGTTCATAAAGTGTTGTTACAATTAATGTATGATTATAGTTATTCATTATTTTTCCTGGATCAGAATCCTATAACCTACTTGTTCATTTTATTATGATTTAATACAGTTGAAGAATTTACATTTTGAGTCAACTTAACTTCTTATTTTTCTCTCAATAGCCATTTCACTTGATAGTTCATGATACAATGAGACTTTTCACTAAGTTTGGGAAATCCACAAGCTTGAACCTTGCAGAAAGACATAAGTACATTTTGACTAGTGCTTGATTAGCCACTCTGTTGGGAAATCCAACAGTTACTTCAGAAAGAAGGAAAAAAAGAGCATACAGATTAAAAGCAGATGTCATCTAGATGGTCCTTTGAAACTACCCCACTATTCAATAAAATCACAGATGAATTTTTAGTTTGATTTCATTTTCTGGCCCAATCTGATTGTTATCCAAAAATTTATAATTGTCACATGAATCTGTTCATCAATTGAACATATAGTTCTCTCTGAGAGCGAATATTTTAAAGATTAATTTTAAACCTGAATCCTGATACTTCCAACAAAGTGATTTTGTTTCTCAATTTATCTGCTAAGACACCTGCTGATCTTCAACCCATTGATCTTTTTTTGTCAACCTTCTCTTCTTAATTGGTAGCCACAAAAAAAAACATAAGGTGTCTGGAATATGTAAGGGTGAACCTGGCATAGCCACAGTGAGAGCGCGGTTGGGTAAGTGGAACTGAGTCCACGAAAAGATCAGCTACGTTCTTATTGAATAGTGGAGCAGGCTGATGATCAGGATGGTCTACTCCTGCTCCAATCTTCTATACTTTTATGTCAACATGCGCACTAATAGAGGTATTGGGAACTCAGAGAAAAGGTGGGAAGCATGCTCATCTGGTGCTACAGAGGTGCCAATGTTGGTATTGAATGCCTTTTATTTCTCTATAGTAATAAATGGGTCCAGATATAGTGATAATCCTACTCGGCTATTCCCTCCTCACTTACTCCGATATATTCCCTACTTACAGTAAACAGGTCACCATTATCCTGATTTTTTTTTAATGCTAACTTCTAGGGATCAGACATAGACATGTCCCAGGGTGGCAACTTGCAACTGTCAGTTCATCACACCATTTGACTGGATACAAATGACCTATTCTTGAGGCCAGGGTAATTCATTCAAAAGGAATGACATAGAAATAATAGATTTGGCTTTTTCCACCAATGATGGATTCTGTCAGGTCCAGGTATTTATTGAGAATATCTTTAAGCCATCTAGACATAGTAATAAATTCCTTCCATTGAATGTCCAGTTAGACTATAACAACACAAACTACATTTGTCAGATCTGTGTTTGGCCCACGGACATTTGTCATGATTCCTTTATTCAGGAAGAATCCTAAATGCCACACCTCCTCTGGTCATTATCCAGAACTCTGTGGACAGCTGCTGTGAGATTCAAGTTAAGTCTGAGGAAGTAGCTTGTGACATCTGTACTGGACTCAGCTGAAGAAGCTGAGAGATATTCCAACCAAAACTACCTCCTCACAAAGCCGGTATTGAACAAAGTTTTGGTATGTTAGCAATGTGCTTCCTTTACCTTTACCACCAGTTAGGTGGTGCCCCCCAGTTGTCCAGTTCACAAGTCAATAGATTCCAGTTAAAGCCAGGCAACAAAATATTACTGCCACCTAGATAATTGGTGATCAAAAATGATTTCCCATTTACCAAGCATTTGGTTGCCTCCAGTATATACTCGTAGGAAGCTGTTACTTCCAACCGATGCCTATTAGCTCCCATTACATTCTACAATTTTTCATCCAGGTTGCCAGCTACTGTGTTAACTTTTGTGATTGCTGCATGCTCCACAACACAGAGACATCTGGAGCAGGATGAGAAGAATGATTGATTGCTTTTCTTCAGAGACTGATGGGGAGGAAAAAGATAAGGAGGAAAACGAACAAGTAGACAATGTAGATGTTGCAGTCACACTCTCAGTGCCTTTGCAGTAATGTGGGCCTGTAAAGGAGAACCCATGGACTGGTGCAAAATAAAGACAAAAACCCTGGGCATCTTTGCTCACAGCGAATAGCAAGCTGGGCAGCTTGCAAGAGCCATGATAATTCAAAAATACTTTACCTGAGAGGCTTTCAGATCTAAGTCACATAACCCCTTAATCTAAATTTGAACTGTCAAGGCAAGTTTTCCAGTCAGAGCACACATCCAGTTATGAACACTACTACCCTAGACACAGAACATAATATCTCCACCTCTACTATCACCCCCATCTCAGACCCAGAAACCGTAACAAATTAGACTTCTCCTCCCACCCCCTTAGATTATTCCTCACTTCCCAACACAATCTATGAAAACATAGAAGGATACGTTGTTCGATGCACTGTACATTGTTTTTTATAGCATTGTTTTTAAAACATAACCACTGCAACATCATCCAAGTTAAACTAATGATGCACTGCTTTGTGCTCACACTGATTCCTATGAAGTATTCCTCCTGGTGGCAAACATTGTACCCATTTCCCGCTGAGTTGCCCATGGTTCTTCTCCTCATCTCCTCATCTCCTCCTCTGCATGGCCCTGTGTCCACATCATTGCTGGGACAGGCTTTACCACACAGTTAAGTGGCATGGATGGTTCCTGAATCGGAGAGGAGTGCTGGAAAAGCATAGCAGGTCAGGCAGCATCTGAGGATCAGGAGAATCGATGTTTTGGGAAAACACCCTTCAACAGGAATGAGGCTGTGAGCCAAGGGGCTGGAGAGATAAATGGGAGGGAATTGGGGCTGGGGGAAAGGTAGCTGAGATTCCAATAGGTTTTTGGAGGTAGGGGTTATGGTGATAGGTCGGACAGGAGGATGGAGTGGATGGGTGGGAAGGAAATTGGACAGGTAGGACAGGTCATGAGGGTGGTGCTCAGAGACCATCTCCAGGACACCTGCACCAACCAAACACCACTGTCCCATGGCTGAACACTTCAACTCCCCCTCCAACTCCACTAAGGACATGCATGTCCTGGGCCTCCTCCATCGCCACACCCCAACCATTTGATGCCTGGAGGAAGAGTGCCTCATTTTCAGCCTTGGGACCCTCCAACCACACGGCATCAATGTGGATTTCACCAGTTTCCTCATTTTCCCTCCTCCTACCGTATCCCAGATCCAACCTTCCAACTCAGCATCACCCTCATGACTTGTCCTATCTGCCCCGCTTCCTTCACACCTATCCGCTCCACCCTCCTCTCTGACCTATCACCATTATCCCCACCTCCATCTATCTTTCGCACTCTAAGTTACCTTCCCCTCAGTCCCACCCCCCCTCCTATTTATCTCTCCAGTCCCTTGGCTCACAGCCTCATTCCTGGTCAAGGACTTTTGCCTGAAACATCAACTCTCCTGCTCCTTAGATGCTGCCTGATCGCTGTGCTTTTCCAGCACCACACTTTCGACTCTGATCCCCAGCATCTGCTGTCCTCACTTTCTCCTGAATTGGAGACATCAAGGAAGTACAGGTAGTTCTCCTATAATGCTGTAGTTGCAGTCCAGTGAAACCTCGCTTAATAGAAAACCACTTAATATAAATAATGGGGCCACTGGGAAAAATGATGTTAGAGGCAGCCCAGCAAAACAAAATCACTCACGATTGTCTAAAAATCACCCAAACGTCTAACACAAAGTAAAGCACAGCCTGAATGAAAGTTGAAAGCATATTTACTAACAAAACAAAAATAAATTTAATACAGTACATTTAAAAAATGTTTTAAAAAAAGCTGCTCTGTTGGCAGCTGACATTGCACGGTGTGGATATTTCAGTGCAGACTTTGGCACATGCGCAGAAGGAAGCACATGAACCAATCACTGCAGGAATTGGGCGATTAAGATAAGATGTTCACATTCTCAAAGATACCGTTCCCTAATGCTTCAGCAATGTTATAACCAAATTGTACTGCTGGAACACGCATTATCCCAGAACTACCAGTAAGGGATGACGCTGGAGGTCATTGAGTAGCCATCCCAATATCCACCTCTCTAATGACCTGAAACATTTCTCATTGTGCCACTGGTTGCTGGATGAGGGCCCTTGCTGTGACACAGCTTTCACTCCTTCCAGTTCTGCACTATCAGCGACACTGAGTGATCTGTATCACAAAAGTTCTCACACTTTCAAATATGAGAGCATGTTGTATCTGCACCAAATCAGAGTGATTGTCTACATGGACCTCTAAGAGTGTAACAACTCCCTTAATGCCAGAGCTCAAATCACTGAGACACGATGGTGCATCAATGTTGTATGAACTTCTCCACTGGCTGCTTGGAGCTCCACAATATGGGAACTATTGTGATTAAGCAAATTACCTGAGCCTGAAGCATGCAGTTTCCACCCTTAGCGTTATCTATCCCTCATTCTCCAAGGAGCAGACTCCAAGGCCCATGTGTGATTTTTGCCTCACTCTCCTCTTTCTGCTCACTCGTGACATGATGCCCATTGTGTGCTCACTGCTTACAAGAATTTTTTTTAGATTAGATTAGATTAGATTACTTACAGTGTGGAAACAGGCCCTTTGGGCCAACAAGTCCACACCGCCCCGCCGAAGCGCAACCCACCCATACCCCTACATTTACCCCTTACCTAACACTACAGGCAATTTAGCATGGCCAATTCACCTGACCTGCACATCTTTGGACTGTGGGAGGAAACCGGAGCACCCGGAGGAAACCCACACAGACACGGGGAGAACGTGCAAACTCCACACAGTCAGTCGCCTGAGGCGGGAATTGAACCCGGGTCTCTGGCGCTGTGAGGCAGCAGTGCTAACCACTGTGCCACCGTGCCGCCCAAGTAAATTGTGACCTTGCGAGGTGAGTGCATCTGCATTTGTGGTCATAGGATGTGATGCTTAAGAAAAAATCTAATCACAGTGGACATTGAATTGTGAAAGAGAAACAGAGTATACTGGAAATATTCTGTGAAGGGAGAAACAGAGTTAATGCCTGTGCCATCCATTTTATTTACCAGGCTCCAAACTTCAATGAAATTAAACTTTTCTAAAGTTTGGATGCCTGTATTGTAACTCATACAAGTCCCACGCATTCATCATCTGTGTTAGCTGATTTGTCTTGATTCATGTTCTATAAATACTGCCACAGTCTCATTCCTGTCTACACCTGCAATCGAAGTCAGAGCTGAAGCCTTTTAAGAATTTAGCATCATTCAGTGCTGATTTTTTTTGTATAATCTCTATTTCCTTAGTTCTAACAGCAATTGTCTAGACAATAAGCTCTTGAATTTTCCCCCTAAACATCTCTTGCTTTCTCTCTTTCTCTCTCCCCACCTCCTCCCCTCCAGAAACTGCCTCAATCTTGTGTGTCCATTTTATTATTGGGTCAGCACAGTGGCTCAGTGGTTAGCACTGTTGCCTCATAATGCCAGGCACCTAGGTTTGATCCCATCCTTGGAGTCGACTGTCTGTGCGGAGTTTGTACATTCTTCCCCTGTCTGTGTGGGCTTCCTCCATGTGCTCCAGTTTCCTCCCACAGTCCAAAGATTTGCTGGTTAGGTGTTTTGGCCAGGCTGAATTACCTATACTGTCCAGGGATGTAGATTGGATGGATTAATCATTGGAAGTGCAGGGTTCCAGGGATAGGGTTGGAGTGGGTCTGGGTGGGAATGTCTTTGGAGGGTCAGTGTTGACTCAATGGGCCAAATGGCCTGCTTCCTCTATGATTCTAAACCTCGCTCCAAAGCTGCCACTGGATCCGCTTGCCACTTGTTTTATATCTTCTCTTACCTTCCCTTTCTGCCATGCAGACCTAGTCTTGAGAGTTAACTGAGAGGTTACCGAGGCAGCCAAAGGAAAGAGGCATTGTCAGCATAACAGAAACAGCTGGATAAGGAGACCTGAAGCAGTTTTCTGTTCCTGGATGACCTTCAAAGATTGCTTTAGCATGTCTGACCATGTCAGCTGACGATGCAGTTGTTTCTTTAATCATCACATCCAGCCGGTAAACCACTAGTTGCCCCATTGTCTAGCTTGCAAGAATAAGTATCATACCTTGGATTCTTTGGGATCAACAAATGGATAGACGTGAGGCTGTAGCTGCTGGAATGGTATGGTATTTAGATAGAAACAGAGGAAACTACTGCATTTCTTGGGAAAGACAGTCATACAGCTCACTCAAAGGGCACAAGTCTGGCACTAGTATTATTGCAAGGTGGCTGTATGGTGATCCATGCATTCAACTAGCCCTAGAGTCAACAACTAGGGTACCAGCCACATATACATTGTGCCTGTCCTTGTTCCATGCTAATATTCCATGTTCTCATGAGAATAGAAGATCAAAAATGTAAAGGACAGTGCCCAATTCTCCTAAGCATCATACTTAGGAGAAGGAGGCCATTCTTGAGCTGGCAGAGGAGCATGGCAGTGGCTTGTTTCTGAACAGGACAGAATAGAATCATAAGAGAATAAGTAGCCTCATAATCCCAAGGCATCCTTCACTGCACATGGTTTCCTTTATTCTTTCATGGGCTATGCATGTCACTGGCAAGGTCTGCATTTGTTGCCCATCTCTAATTACCCTTGAATAGAGCAGCTTGCTGAGCCTTTTCATAGAGCTTTGCACTACACACACACACAGATATTCCTACACACACACACTCTCACATACACACGGACACAGGTACACACAGATGTGCACACAGACACCCACACACACCCTTATAGACACACACACCCCCACACATGCACCCCCTCACAGACTTAAGACACTCTGCACTCACTACACACACATACACACACACACACACTTTCTTACACTCACAACCCCCATCCCAGACAGACAGACGCACACAGACAGACAAAGACCCACATGCATGCATATATTTTGTGTGCTCAAAAACTGCATATATTCATGTAGAACTCTGAGCTCAAAAACTGCATGAATTTATGTAAAACTCTGTTATCTCACTTTTTACATTAGAATCAATCTAAACATCAGGTCATAGACAGAGAACCACAGGGGGCTAACACCTTCAACTCTCATTCGTTTGGCCCCTTCCACTGACACTCTCATTCGTTTGGCCGAACTGGTCCTCACTCTTAACAATTTCTCCTTTGAATCCTTCCACTTCCTCTAGGCCAAAGGGGTAGCCATGGGCACACGTATGGGCCCCAGCTATGCCTGTCTCTTTGTTGGCTACGTAGAGCAGTTGATCTTCCGTAATTACACCGGCACCACTCCCCACCTCTTCCTCCGCTACATTGATAACTGCATTGGCGCCACCTCGTGCTCCCGCGAGGAGGTTGAGCAATTCATCAACTTCACCAACATATTCCACCCTGACCTTAAATTTATCTGGTCCATCTCTGACACTTCCCTCCCCTTCCTGGACCTCTCCATCTCCATTAATGATGACCAACTTGACACTGACATTTTTTACAAACCCACCGACTCCCACAGCTACCTGGATTACACCTCTTCCCACCCTACCTCTTGCAAAAATGCCATCCCGTATTCCCAATTCCTCCGCCTCCGCCATATCTGCTACCAGGAGGACCAGTTCCACCACAGAACACACCAAATGGCCTCCTTCTTTAGAGACCGCAATTTCCCTTCCCACGTAGTTAAAGATGCCCTCCAACGCATTTCGTCCACATCCCGCACCTCCGCCCTCAGACCCCACCTCTCCAACCGTAACAAGGACAGAACGCCCCTGGTGCTCACCTTCCACCCTACCAACCTTCGCATAAACCAAATCATCCGCCGACATTTCTGCCACCTCCAAAAAGACCCCACCACCAGGGATATATTTCCCTCCCCACCCCTTTCTGCCTTCCGCAAAGACCGTTCCCTCCGTGACTACCTGGTCAGGTCCACGCGCCCCTACAACCCACCCTCCCATCCTGGCACTTTCCCCTGCCACCACAGGAACTGTAAAACCTGCGCCCACACCTCCTTCCTCACCTCTTTCCAAGGCCCTAAAGGAACCTTCCACATCCATCAAAGTTTTACTTGCACATCCACTAATATCATTTATTGTATCCGTTGCTCCCGATGCGGTCTCCTCTACATTGGGGAGACTGGGAACCTCCTAGCAGAGCACTTTAGGGAACATCTCCGGGACACCCGCACCAATCAACCACACCGCCCTGTGGCCCAACATTTCAACTCCCCCTCTCACTCTGCTGAGGATATGGAGGTCCTGGGCCTCCTTCACCGCCGCTCCCTCACCACCAGACGCCTGGAGGAAGAATACCTCATCTTCCGTCTCGGAACACTTCAACCCTAGGGCATCAATGTGGACTTCAACAGTTTCCTCATTTCCCCTTCCCCCACCTCACCCTATTTCAAACTTCCAGCTCAGCACTGTCCCCATGACTTCTCCGGACTTGTCCTACCTACCTATCTCCTTTTCCACCTATCCACTCCACCCTCTCCTCCTTGACCTATCACCTTCATCTCCTCCCCCACTCACCCATTGTACTCTCTGCTACTTTCTCCCCACCCCCACCCTCCTCTAGCGTATCTCTCCACACTTCAGGCTTACTGCCTTTATTCCTGATGAAGGGCTTTTGCCCGAAACATCAATTTCGCTGCTCCTTGGATGCTGCCTGAACTGCTGTACTCTTCCAGCACCACTAATCCAGAATCCACCTTCAACATATTGTCTAGCTATCACCATTGTTAACAGCTAACCCGAGAATACAACTTTTAAAAAAAAGGGTTTTGTGATTTACACATGAAAGAAGTGAAACTATAATTGTATTCTAACAGATGAAAGGCTTAACAGACAATCAATTTTTCAATGTATAATTTCAGTTACGTCACACTGCAAATTTTTGCTATAAATTCTGTGTTATGATCGAGCCCTCCTCAATCACCTGATGAAGGAGCATCGCTCCGAAAGCTAGTGTGCTTCCAATTAAACCTGTTGGACTATAACCTGGTGTTGTATGATTTTTAACTTTGTACACCCCAGTCCAACACCGGCATCTCCAAATCATAAAAGGTATCAGAAAGTCTTGCAAGAATCCAATTTTAAAGCAACCCCACTTGCTATTGTGAAATAAGGATGGCAAATGATTTATTAATCATTATTTGTCTTGCTTTTTTTTATTTACAGCTTCAAAGAATTGAGTGGCCAAATCATTATTTGTAGAAAGTAGAATGGAAACCAGATTCAACCTATAAATTTTAAAAAAAAGATGGTTTCTGCAGAAGAATTAAACCACTGTGCTTCTAATAAAAAAGTCAATAATAACAACCTCAATTAAAAGCTTGGTGATAATCCTTGACATAAGCAAGTTTACATTAACATTTGCTCATAGATGTTTCTTGGGAAATCATGTGGAAGAGACATTATACACAGCGTTGTGCTAATTTAATCAGGTAATTAGATGAATGCATCTACTTGATATTAAAGATTACAATGCCAAATTACTAAAAATACTAACACTCTATGATTCTGACATTTTATCCACATGAGATCTTTCCAAGGAAGTTAATTAGCATGCTTTCAGATACATATGAATCTTAATAATAGTTATTGACATTTCTCAAAATTATTTTGTTGATGGCTTGATGTAATATTACATAATCACCACAGGGAGTTGATAATTTAATTGAAGTATGGACATTGATTACCACTTTCAAGGAATAACAACATTAGGGAGTATTTAAAAGGCATATTACTTCCTTTGTTTATAGCACTGCACTATGATTCCTTCACTCAAGTATGTTATTATACATTAGTTCATATTGTACCATTAAATTATAGCACTTTGTTACAACATTATGCCATTCATGTTTATTCAAATAGTGTACTACAAACAGAACCCACAAGATTAAATTTGTTACTGAAGTGGTTACTTCTGCATTCTGACAAAGAATGTCTGCAAAACGGTTTCATGTTGGTATGGACATGATCCATTTATCAAAAAGACAGTGTGCCATTTCTAAAAAAAATACTTTTTATATCGGAAATGTGTGGTGTTGAGAAATATTTAGGCAGTCTGAAATACTGCCTAAATAACTACAATATATTTGATCTCTAACCAATGGTTTTCAGTTATTGAGAAGTGCCACGATGAATGCATCATGTGCTAAGTTTGTACTATTAATTCATGTAGATTCACATTGAGCAGCTATATAGCTGGGTGTACTTGCATGGGAACTATCAATCCATTTTTACTTAGTGATAATTGCATTCAGAATGCAAGAACACAAAACATTGAAGTATATTTTTGAAAGTGTACTTACATTGTCACTGAATTATGGATTATGGATTATGGATCCTTTAACCCAGCATAGGAATGATATACCTTTTCTTGACTAACCAATCTGTAACTTCCTGTTTCATCACTACCACTCCTCTTCAAACATGGAACCACATTAGCCATCCTTCAATCCCTGTGGCCAGAGAGGAGTTAAAAAATTGAGTTAGAGCCCTCCAATTTCCTGCCTCACCTCCAATTCATCCATTTGCCTGTTTATAACCCCAGCAGAGCCTCCAATACCTCCCAATTTCCAATATCAAACTGTGCAAATTCCTCACAGACCCCTTTCCTGAATTCCATATCTATTTTCTTCTTTTCAAGAGTGAAAACCAAAGAGAAGTATTCATTTATCATTTTGCCAATATCCTGCAGCTTCACACACAACTTGCCCCCCTAACGGGTCCTACTCTTTCGCTGGTTAACGTCTTCCCTTTCTTAAGTTGGAATTAATGGGTCATTATCTGAGTGGCAACCAGTGATCAATGGATCAATGCATGGATCCCAGCTTTTCACCATGTACATTAATAATTTAGATGATTTCATTTAGAATGAAATGTGATACCTCCAAGTTTGCAGATGACATAAAATTGAATGGGAGGGTGAACTATAAGGAAGTTGCAGAGATGCTTCAATATGATTTGAACAAAGTGAGTGAGTGACAGATGAAGTATAATGCAGATAAATTTGGAGTTATCCACTTTGGTTACAAAATCAGGAAAGCAGATTATTGTAGTTTCACCATTCAGATAATAATGGTGAAAGCAGAAATGCAATGATACCTTTGGTGTCCTTGAATGCAAGTTGTTGAAAGTAAGCATGCAAGAAGACAAATGATATGCTGGCTGTCAGTAAGAGGATTTATGCAGAGGAGCATGGATGTCTTGCTGCAATTCAATGGGGCCTTGGTGAGACCACACCTAGAGTCATGTTTGCAGCTTGGTCTCCTTATCTAAGGAAGGATGTTCTGGTTATGAATTTACTAGATTAATTCCTGGGATGGCAGATCTGATGTTTGAGAAAAGATTAGGTCAGTTAGGACCTTATTCACTAGGATTTAGAAGAAGTGGGAGGGGAATTCTGAAACCTATAAAATTCTAACATGATTAGACAGGTTCAATGTAGGAAGGATGATCCTGATGACTGGGTAGTCCTAAACCTGGGGTCATGGTTTAGGTTACAGGGTAGGCTGTTTAAGATTGAGATGGGGAGACATTTCTTCCCCGAGAGTCGGAAGCCTATGGGATTCTCTGTCACAGAAACCAGTTGAGGCCAAAACATTGAATGCTTTCAAGAAGAAATTAGACATAGTTCTTCAGGCTAATGGGATCAAAGGGAATTTTGTGAAAGTGGCAAATGGGTGTTGAGTAGAATTGTCAGCCATGATCATATTGAATGGCAGATCAGGGTCAAAGGGCTAAATGGTCTACTGTTTCTAATTTTTATGCTTCTGAGTCAACATTGAGTTCAACTGCTATTTTTACTTCAGATTTCCAATTTCTGTAGTCTTTTTCTTTTTATTACAAAAGTAATAGAGCCTTGCAATATGCCAGATGTTAACATAAAATATTATGAATGTAATGTGTAAGCCCTCTTCAGAATCAAAATTTCACAATTTTCAAATGTTGTATATTATTTGTGTTTTGCTAAACTACTGAAGACTACGGAGGAAAGAGCATCAAGAGATTGATTGAACAGAGACTCCACCCAACCCTGTATAAGAATAATTAGAAACTTGGGTAGAATTTGTGTTTCCTTAGTATAATAAGGACAATGGCGAGAAAGATGGAAAAGTACAGCTAAAGTGAAAACAAAATCAAAATTTCAACAGTTTGAAAACATTCTGTGATTTTCAACTTAAGCATTAAATAACAACTTCCAAGTCTCTCTCTCTCGAGTACTGATGATCTTAATTCCATGTATCTGCATATTATAATTAACCCAACTTATCTGATTTCTAGATCACTTTCAATCCTCCTCTCTTTCCCCAAGAAACAAAGCAGTGCCAATTTCCAATATGAACAACAGATTAATTACTCAATGGTTGCAACTTGCTGATTGCTTGTGCTGGTTATCATCTGTCTATGTACACATCATATTGTCCCAGCATGCTCCATGGCCAACCTCCTTCTTGATCAAACATCCACCACACAAGTTGGCAAACTACCAGCCTCACCATGTTATCACGGTTGCTCACGAACCAACTCACACCACATTTAAAGCCTCAACACTTAATTTTGGAGCTCAAGGACATCTATGACTTTCATATTTCTGCTTGGTTGCCTTACATGCAGCGACACATACACATTTCATACATTTGCACAGGATGCATCTTATGGTTCTTGGCTTTGTTTCTTAGCAATCAATCAAGTTGTTCATACATGGGAGGCTGACAGCCCTTATGCTTTACATTTTTTTTTAGCGCAGATGGAGAAGCAGCCAATTTGTCATGGGTGGGAGCATGGAAGAGTTAAGGGGTTAACATAGTACTGTTTGGAAGTGGACCACATCAATGTCATAACTGCTTTCTCTGAAAGTAAAAGGATCAGTTTTCAGTGGAGTCAAGGGAGTCTACAATCAGTCAGGGGGCACAGCAACACTCAGTCAAGAAGCTTATCTGCGTATAATCTCAGGATTTTGGGGCACAGTTAATCAGGAGTTTGGCTTTACCAGGCAGCTCCTTTTCCACCTATCCACTCCACCCTCTCCTCCCTGACCTATCACCTTCATCTCCTCCCCCACTGACCTATTGTACTCTATGCTACTGTATCCCCACCCCCACCCTCCTCTAGCTTATCTCTCCATGCTTCAGGCTCTCTGCCTTTATTCCTGATGAAGGGCTTTTGCCCGAAACGTCGATTTTGCCTGTCCTCGGATGCTGCCTGAATTGCTGTGCTCTTCCAGCACCACTGATCCAGAATCCTTTACCAGGCTCTGTCAATCCATGTCTTTGCAATCTGGAGTTTGGGCTATGGTTAGTCTTGAATGGGCAAGTGCAGTCAGTCTAGACAATAAAATAAAGTCAGTGTGGATGTTATGGAGACATCAGTTCAGGAGCTGGGATATGTTCACTTGAAGCTGTCTTACCAAGTCAGTTCAGGAGTGGTCATGGTCATTGTTCAATAATGATTGGAATTTTGGGGTAGGTCAATATGGACAATCCATGGGTTCCTGAGACAAGAAGGAAACTCAAGTTTGGGAATGGAATTAAATGCATTGGATCACTGAACAAATGATTATTGTGAAAGGTACAATTCAAGACTTTATTCAACATAGGAGGGAAGGAGAGGTTGTCACCGATCACGATCATCCTGACCTCTAGATGGGAGATTGTATGACCAGCAAAGGTATGTAAATTTGCAAAGGAGTTGGCCTGTGGGCTGATGTAGGGACAATAACAGTAACATTTAAGGGGACTGCAGAAATGGTGAGGTGAGTTGAAAGGTCATCAGAGACAGCAACAGAAAAAGGAAAGATGAGGGAATGGTGTGGGGTTGGGGTGGGGGTGTTGGAGAATGTCACCTTATAGCTCAGAAAGAATCTATAGCTCACTCACAAGAACATGAAATTGGAACTTTGCCATGTTGAATGTACAATCAACTGTGTGCCAACTGCTCTAACTGCTAACACCGTGTGCAAAAGGGAGAGAGTAAATTACTGTTTTTTTATCAGGGCAGAATGAGACCTCAAGATTTTTAGGAGCTACTGCAATACTCATAACTGAAGCAGTTCAGTAAAGCCACCATCTGGCTTCAATTTACACTTTATCGACAAGTCATTCATTGATCAAAAATGCTCTTTAAAAAAAATAGCCTCAAGCAATCTTGAGCATTACATTCTTATGCCAGCTAAAGCAAATGTAATAAGGCAAACATACTTACAAGCATCACCTGCACTTTTAATATTAGAAACATATTTCATAGCTAGGATTGTAAAACAAAACTTTGGAGCTGCCACACATGTACACTGAACTGGTATGATAGGTCTGAGATGTGTAGGGGTCATTTTGCTTTGAGGGTGTTAGGTTAGTATATTGGTTTATTGACAAAATCTACTTCCTTAATGTAGCAGGGGCATTTTGGTTGTGGAAGTCATGTCTGTGTATGGATAAAGTCACGTACATGATAATTCCTTATGGAGGCAAGACAATGGCCTTTTTGAGAAACCTCTATGCCACACTCTGAGAATCATAACATAAGGTTTCATTATGATGGATGAAAGCACTCAGGAGTACTATTAGTCAAATAGGGTTCCGACATTTCCCATTGATCATATCTCGCACATCTCTCACAGACTTAGTTGCGACTGGAGTTGTTATGGCCTTGCATCAAATCTGAAGAGACAGCGATTACAATGTTGTCAGCAAGCCCAGCAAGAAAAGTAACCTCCCAAGGTGGAAGAAGCTGCGGGTGAAAATATACCAGGAAGGTGGAGGAGAATAATGAGACATTGCATTGACAGATTTTGCTATCATTTCTAAAAGACAGTGCAGGGACTAATCGGGGAAGTGCTGTGCCATAACCATTGCATCTTCTGTTGGAGCATGACCTGAGCTCAGGAGGGCCAGGTGATCATCCCAACCTAATGGTTTTTCAGGTTAAAACTTTCCTAAATTTTTAAGATGTGGAGGTTCCCTCTGTTGGACTGGGCTGGACAAAATTAAAAATCACACAACACCAGGTTATAGCCCGTTTGGGCCAATGGCTTGTTTCAATGAGACTTATGGTGATGTTTCGTGATCTTCTAGACACACACAAATGCAGCCAAGATGGCATCAGTTCCATTCCCTCCACATGGCGGGTTTCATATTCTTCTTCCTTGGTGCAGAGAGGCAAGCGGCCCAGACAGTGGAATTCTCCACAATTGTTGTTTCCCCTGGGAATAAGGCACTATAGACTGCACCTACACAACTGTATGAGTGCCCCAAAGTACAGAATTTGACAAAAGGCTTCCACACTTACAATATTCAAATTCACGTGGCCATCAATACCAAATCCAGTGAATCTGCTCCGAACATCTTAGGAACTGCCATGACTTTTACATTCCAGAGATCTCACAGATTCCTGATTCCTTCCAAGTTCCTTAGACCATTTGGAGATGGCTGCTGGGAAACAAGCTCCACAGTTCAAAATATGGCTGATGGTACCCTAAAAAGCCCTCTGACTGATGCAGAATGGAGAAAGAATGTTAAACACATTACCGATGATGAGCTTACGCCTGAAACATCAACTCTCCTGCTCCTCAGATGCTGTCTAACCTGCTGTGCATTTCCCAGCACTACACTTTTTGACTCTACACACACCAAAGCCATTATGCAACAGACCATAAGCTTGGCCTTTGATGCTTGGACTGCTCTGGCAGAGGTTTACTCTGAAGCCTAGGAAGGGGTGTTGCACATTGTGGAATGCTGTGTCTTTCATGACTGGAACTAACAATGAGGAATGGTTGAATGCAGCAAAAACGGTGGATCAACATCAATTTTCAAATGATGGAAATAAGGATAAGGATCAAGATATTGATCCAAGAATGTATGACAAAATGATGCACTATTGAGCAGGAAACCAAAAGGAACCTAAATGAAAACTGCTTCCAGGCTAAATGAGCTGTATTTAGACTTTGCGTAATTGTTAAGATTCTGTTGGCAATATGGAAAATGGCTCTTTCTTAGAGCAAAGCCCAAAATGACTTTGTTATTTTTGTAGTCTACAACCTTCTCTGTTACTGAATAAATTCCCAGTTAGTGATCGGATTGAACATTTGACATCTTTGTGTGATCTGACTTTAAGTATCTGCACATTTCCTAACCTACTGATGATTAAGGAGAAAGCAACTCACAGCCAGTCAATGCGACACTGCAGTAACGTTACATGATGTTAAGATTAGGTGGCTCATAAGGCTACTGTCAACATATCATATCTGAGTGCTGTGCAGTGAAGTCTCTCATGTTAGTCAGAAACTTGAGTGGAATCTCATTTTGACCCTTTCATCATCGGTATGGTTCAGAGTCTGCATAGACAGCTTAGTTACCCTGAAACAGTCAAGCACCCTTGAGGACAGCATTGAGCCTGTGAGAGGCAGCATCTGAGCAGCTAATCCTCAGCAGAACACTGCACCGAGACTGAAAGTGAACTATGTGAACTGTCTGTTGAACATCTCACAGCCTTGACTGGCAGTGAGCTTTCAAAAGAAAATCTGATCAATAGAATGCAGTGATGTGTGGAATCATCACTGATATAATCTCACTCACAAGGTGGATGGTAGTCTGGAATGTTGTGTGCAGGCATAATTGAGGCATATCACATTTAATGTTGTCTGTATGAACACCTTGGCTGTAATCCTGAATGCTACGGTTCAAAGATCTTTGACATCTGAGGTATCAGTAACTTGTTTGAGAGATGCGCAATGCTTGGCTACAACAATATTTTTCATCCTTGGAATATTTGAAAAGACTGCTCTCGTCTTACATTGCAACATAATCAGGTCTAACCGTGAAAATGACATGAGAGACGACATTTTAAGATTGCAGCAAGGATATATCTGCAAAAGGTTATTTACAATAGGTGGCACATGTATTCCTGAAATGTTCTAGTTGATTTGTTCTGTGTTCTTTCTCTTGTAGAGAGCTGCTGCCAATGGTGCCTGAATGTCTGCAGTGGGTCAACAGCTCTGAGCTCCCAGAATGTTTTTTTTTGATTGGACAAAAGAAACATGAATGGGTGGAACCAGGCTCACAAAGACCCAGGCTGGAAATTTATTCCACTTGAAGTTGAAATTGGTATGTGAAGCTGATAGATACAGTTGTCTCTTTCTGCTAAGTTCAAAGTTTGATTTCTTTCTCTGCTGCTAGGTTTTTGTTTCCTGGTGTTCCTTTCTCCTGGACTGAAGGAGAAAGTAAATTAGAAGAATCTGCTTTGCTGAACTTGCCAAGGGAATGTTAATGGAATGTTGCTTTTTGGAGCAGTTGCTGTTTAGTAGTTCAATAATACATATTAATTTGTTAAGTATTTCAATAGCAATAAAGTTATGCCAATTAATTTCTTTTTTATTTGTACAATAATTGTGTTTTAAGGAGATGGTATGTTTTGCTTAAAGCCTAGTAGTTTGACCAATCGAATCATACCTGGAATACAGTCACCCAACACTTTCTTTAAATAAGATAAAAGTTAGGGTCTAAGTTATCTCCTTGATATATTTTGAGAGGGTTCGTGTGAGGAATCTTATGTGCGCCCCTAATTTTCTCATCACTCACCAAACTTCATTAATGCTGTAGCTAAGACATGCGATGAGAATGGTGATAAGAAAAATTCAACGGGACTGAGAGAATTGCTCAGATGGAGCAATCAACAGGTGGCTTTAACTTTGAATATGAAGAGAAGAAAGGCAACCCATTGAATTTAATACTCAATGTGAGGATGGAAGGAACAGACAGAATGATGGGAAGAAGATTATTATTTAGGAAAAATGATAACAGCCAGGATTTTGCTGCAGAAGAAAGGACAGTAATATGATAGGAAGTGCCCAAGCATGATCTGGTAATCGCAAAGTGTTTACACATTAAAATGTGTTCAAACTAATGCTTGGAGAAGCTGGGAGATGGCCATTCAACCAAGAAAAAGAATCAACTAGAACATTTCAGGAACACAAAAGTTGGGGTCAAGGTAGTTGTGGAGCAAATCAGTGAAAGCAGAATTTCTTTGTAGATTGGAAAGGTATATCCAAACGTTAAATTCATGTGGTCTCCAGTGACATTGGATATATGATGTACTTGCATAACTCAGCAGAAAAAAATGTTCTTCGGAAATATTTGTTTGAGTCAAGTTATGTATTTGCACACAGCTTTTTCTACTGAATTGCTTTTTGACACTATCAAATTTAAGACACAATTTGCACTGGAGAATTCAACCAAGGCAGTTGGTTGAACTAACTGTTAGCCCTGCTAGCCATGAACAATTCACAGTACAAAGATAAGGAAAGATTATACAGTTTGATGAAAGAAAGGTAAACGCTACTACAGGTGGTAAGTGTGGCAATGATCTCTTCTATTGTTATCAAATCTTGAAGAAAATGTTCATTGAAAACTTGATGTGAGGTATTGAATATAAAAGACTAAAGCAATAAAAAACAAACTTTCCATTCAGCTCCAAGGATAAAAAACACTTTCAAAATCCATTTCAATCCATTTTGTACTTATGTATTACCTTTGGCCTCCTTCTGAGAATAAAGTCTCCCTCCAGCAGAAGCAAAAACTGCACCAGGAGATCTATAATTGTTGACTGGAGCTTTTCTCCAGAAGTCAAATCCCACTGACAGAATTGTTAATGTCAAAAAAAAACTTTATAAATCCTCAAAGAGAAAGAACAGGGAAGTTTTGGTCAAAACATTCCGTTAATGTGATGTGAAGGAGAATCACCAAGTAAGTTTCTTATTCTGGGATAATAATAATAATAAAATAATTACCAATGTAGGTGGATTAGTTTCCATATACATTGAGAATATTACCATTGTAATAATAGAAAAAGTAGTGACGATGAAGGAGGACAGTGAGCGCAATGGGGAGTAAGAGGGATAAGAATTAAAAGGGCTTCCAGCTTTCGAAGCAGCTGGACTGAATTATCAAGAAATTGCAACAAGCATTCTGACCAGAGTAATTTGCTATTCACTTGCCTCAGTGTAGCCTAGGATTTATTTTCAGGGTCTTCCACTGGCTCCAGGACAAAGATTACATCCAACAGGCACTTGATCCACCTGCCATGGGAGCAAAAATACAATCTTTTATGTCCAAAGTTCAGCTGAATCACAGCATTGAAAAATGATATGCTTCCCTGAATTCCCAATCAAGACAATAATGTTTATTAAAGCAAAGAGCTACCTTAAAGATGACCTTCAGTGGAAACATCTGTACTTTGAAACAAATAGAAACCAAATATTATGAAGAAAAGTTTTAATCTTTCATTACTGTATTAATTTGTGACAAGGTCAGATGCCCCCACTGTTAAAGACTACAGACATTCATCCAATGCCTTGTGCTTGAAGAAAATAATTTCAATGTCAAAAGCAAAGTCTCTAGTTCTAGCTACACAAGCACTCATTTTCCTCTACTTCTACGTTTAGAGATAAACACTTCCAATGGGGAAAAAAGATCAAGCAATCTTTTCAATTTCAGCTGAAGTGATGGCTTTCCAATGGAAGTAAAATATTAAAAACAAACTTATTTATAAACAGAGTTTTATTTATAGAATGCAATTAACAGTTAAATGTTACAAAACATTTCACAGGAGCATTATAAAACAAAATACAATACTACGTCACATAGGGGATCGGAAAGATGATGGTGTAAGATGTTCTCAGCTGCCTCAGGATCTACTAGGACTCCTTTAAGGAGATGAAGAGGCAATGGCCTCATGATAATATTGCTAGACTATTAATCCAGAAATGTAGCTAATGCCTCGGGGACCTGGGTTCGAATCCCACTTTGCAGATTGTAGAATTTGAATGCAATAATAGTCTGGAATTAAGAATCTACTGATGACCATGAAGCTATTGTTTGAAAACCCATCTGGTTCACTCATGTCCTGCAGGGAAGGAAATCTGTCATTCTCACTCCATCTGGCTGACATGTGATTCCAGACCCACAGAAATGTGGTTGACTCTCAGCTGCCCTCTGAAGTGGTCTAGAAAGTTTCTTAGTTCAAAGGCAACTAGGGATGGGTAATAAAATACTGGTCAGCCCTCTTCATAGTACTAATCTCTGTCTAATCAATAATAAGTGGTCAATAATGTACAGCAGAACAGATATGTTTTTGCAGAACAAGAATTGTTTCCTATATAAGATGAGACTGGAAATTGCAACTGATCATCTTCTAAGAGATAACAGACTATCCTGAATTGCATAGTACTGTATTTCCCCAGCTATGGAGCAATATGGGTATTTGCAAGTGGAAGAATAACACTAAATCGGTAGTAAGGAGATTCTTGTTCTTAAAAGCAGAAGGTCCAATTTCCTAACAAAGTTTTGAGACAAGAGTCTTATTAGTGAGAAGCAGGATGACTTTCTATGCAGGCCATATGCAAACAGCTCATTAATTGTTTATCTAATTTCTTTGAAATGTAGTTTTCCTTTCTCCTACTTACCAGATGCTGACAATTCCCAATAGGAACATTAGAATCAATAGCTAAGGACTGGAGTTTTATAACAGGAACCAACAAAAATCTTAGTTTTCCCTAAATATTATCACAGAAATGCTCTACCCATCCAAAACTGAATGTTGGATATGCAGTTTGATCATTTAGCAATATTGAAGGAATCAAAGATGTGGCAAAGACATATCTCTGAAAGCTAACACTATATCTTCAGATGATGGCACTGAGGAGCAAATATTCAGATGTTAACATAGAAAGGAGCCAAAGATGGATCCTTGCGGGACACATGTTGGAAGTCCATGAATACCCTTCTGCAGCATTACCCTCAACAATCCTTTCTATTCTCTCAAAATAGGAGAAAGTGAGGACTGCAGATGCTGGAGATCAGAGCTGAAAATGTGTTGCTGGAAAAGCGCAGCAGGTCAGGCAGCATCCAAGGAGCAGGAGAATCGACTTTCAGGCATGAGCCTGAAGAAGGGCTCATGCCCGAAACGTCGATTCTCCTGCTCCTTGGATGCTGCCTGACCTGCTGCGCTTTTCCAGTAACACATTTTCAGCGCCATTCTCTCAAAATCTCAATCAATGCAGTTACACAGAATTTGTCTTTAAGGAAAACATGCTGAATTTCCTTCATCAATCCACATTTGTCCAAGTGACTGATCATTTTGTCCGAAATTATTGTTTCAAAATGCTCTTCTATCGCTTGGATAAATTGACTTGTTTGCGGTACTATTGGGCTTATCCTTGTTTTTGAGCAAAGATGTAACCTTCGCAATTCTTCAGTCTTTTGACACCAGCTTTGTGTCAAAGGAAGCTTGGAAGATGAGGGTGTAATTAAATCTAGTAAGTTCATATGGAATAAGTTTATGTTACATTTGTGGATAAAGAAATGTATCATGGAAAATATAATATGAACATGTGCAGACCAATTTTTTAAATGGATATGTGAATAAGGAAGTACAAAAAAAGCTTAACAATTTCATGAACATCTAGTTGATGGCAAGTTATTATGGCAAGTTTCCATTTCATAGGATACAAATGCCACACATCATAAAAATTCTCATGATCAGCCAAACTGGCTCAGTGAAAACTAAAGATTATAATTTTCCTAAACGAATATTAAAAAGTTTAAACTTGATAACATTTGTAATGAAGATGGTAAATTACACATTTTCCACAAATTCCAACATTGCACAAAAAAGTTTCTAAATATAACTGAAGGTGTCATGCAATTAGTATCTCCCATGTATTGTAATGACTGTATAAACATTTAACAAAGCTTTAATGGTTTATGTCCTATTTCTTGATTAAAAATAGTTCAGACTGTCGGTGCAATTAGATCTCGAATTCCTGAGGAAAATATGTCACTGAAGAGAAAAAAACAAATTGAAAAGTTACGTCTCAAAAACAATTTTAATATCTCAAGGCATGTTTGGAAAAACACAAGCTACATTATTGAATTATTCCTTCCATTCCATTTAACTCGCAACAATCATTTAATTGCATTTACCATGGCAACAATAATGAGTGATTTTGCATTCATACATTGTAACATAAGCAGTTCTACAAAAAACAACATTTTGTTCATTGACAGCATATTCTCAAAGCCATTTCTTTAATAAACACACAAACGGCAGAATCAATGTTTAAAAAGTATATATTAGATTTTGCTAGCAATCAAAAAGTTCTCTGCTTTGAAAATGTCATACTTTAGGTATTAAATCTGTAAAATGATGTTAAGATACCAAAAGAAAAACACAAGCAAGCCTGCCAAAACTATTCTTCACATTGGAACAGAGATTATGATTTGAGAAGAATATTGAAGTATTTTGGAGTTTAACTAGATTACTAGCTTCTAAAGGAATGTGGTTTGGTTAAAAGAACCAACACTCACATAATAAAAGCAAAATACTATGAATTCCAGAAATTTGAAGTAAGAATAGAAATTGATAAAATGAGCAGGATGGGCAGCAGATTCTTCAGGTTCGGAAGAACTATACTGGACTCAAAATATTAATTCTATTTTTTTCTCTCCACAGGTGTTGCCAAAGCTGCTGTGTTTACATGCATATGGCTTAACACCAAGCCAGTTCAGGCAGCATCCAAGGAGCTTCGAAATCGACGTTTCGGGCAAAAACCCTTCATCAGGATTCCAGCATCTGCAGTCATTGTTTTTACCTCCTTAACACCAAGCCATATGACTCTTCAAGCCTGCTTGACTATTCAACAAAGTCATTTTTGATCTGATTACTATCGCTGATAAATTTTCAGCCACGTGCTCCTCAAATGTATATCTACTTCTATGGAGCCCAACAGCATGAGAGAATTCATTGTGAACCATGCAGGAAACCCCATCCGAAACTCAACAAAGATTACATTTAGCTATTTTCAATCCATTATTTTACAAATGCTCTGCATAACTGAGCATAACCTCTCTTTGCATTCACATTTCCTCACTGTTAATAGCCCTAACCCAATTAGCTGCGAAACAAGGTTTATCAACTCTTGCATTAAACACTCCAAAATTCCTCTGCATGCCAGATTTCTGCAGCCTTGTACATTTAGATTATCTTTTTGTTTTACCTGGCAAAAATAGACAATTTCACAAATCATACTCCATTTGTCAGATGTTTGCTCACTTGCTGAAATTGTCCATATTAGATTAGATTCCCTATAGTGTGGAAACAGGACATTTGGCCCAACCAGTCCACACCGACCCTCCGAAGAGTAACCCACCCAGACCCATTTCCCTCTGACTAATGCACCTCGTACTATGGGCAATTTAGCATGGCCAATTCACCTGACATGCACATCTTTTTGGACTGTGGGAGGAAACAGGAGCACCTGGAGAAACCCCACGCAGACATGGTGAGAATGTGCAAACTCCACACAGACAGTCACCCAAGGCTGGAATCGAACCTGGGACACTGATGCTGTGAGGCAGCAGTGCTAACCACTGAGCCACCGTGCTGCCCAATCCCTTTGTAAACTTAACCTCCTTCCACCTCCAAAAGCTGTACAGTTGGACGAAAGTGTAATTCTTAACGGACTTTACCAGCTTTTTACACTATGTTTCATTTTGCAGGGTGAAGTAAATTTTGTGGTGACAATGAAAACAAAAGAAATTGATGAGGAACTGATGCATAAAGCTAGTGTACTGCAATGCCAGAGATGTAGCAGGCTATTCACCCATCTCGTCCATCTGAGCAGCTCCTCCTGCTCCTCTGGCCATTCTCTGTAGACTGACAGTTTTCTTTCTTCAGTTGTTTATAAAAGAGTTCCATGCCTGCTGAAGAAAAGTTATGTGAAATGTTGCCATTTTGACCAAAACAAGCCAACCAGGAGCCTCAAAAACAAATCATGACAACAGAAGTGTCCTCCCATGATTTTGACTTGAACACAACCAGCAATATTCTGGATGTTCCAGATACATGAATCCTGAGGCCGACCTGCAAAATGAACGTGGTTGAGTGATGTTACAAACCATGAGGTAAAACAATAGTGATGAGTGATGAATCTGGACCGTCTGCGCACAATGTATTTGACTTATATGTCAAAGTATGTTGATATGTAAAAGGGGAATTTGCAACAATGTCACACGACAATGCACAGTAAATTCAAGCATAGCTTTCTCTTGAACAGCAAGCTTCAGACAAAAAGAAATTAATGAGATGAAGGCCATTTCTTACTAAATAGCAGTGAAATGTAAGGCCAGCATTGAAGCATAATTTTGCATTTTCCAAGATTTTGGAAAACACAAGATATCACTCAGAAATCGCGATATAATTAAACAAGTAATTGTGGCTGTTGACTCTTTATTCAAAGACGAAGAAAGAAAGCAATAATAATAACAATCTAGAACAAGTCATTCTTGCTTTCACAATAGAAAGATAATTAGATATTTTTGTCTGAGAGGTACATTTCAACAATACAGCAGGACCTGAAGGGCTATGAATGCTTCTCAATGCAGTTTGATGAATTAATCAAAATGACTGTCACATTCTCGCTGATTTCCAGAGGGAAAAGTAAGTTTACAAAAAGTGATACTTGAAAATGAATCTACAGGTTATACTAGGGCAGGGCAATGGCTCAGTGGTTAGCATTGCTGTCTCAAAGCGCCAGGAACCCAGGTTCAATTCCAGCTTCGGGTGACTGTCTGTGTCAGGTTTGCACATTCTCCCTGTGTTGTGTAGGTTTCCTCTAGGTGCTCTGATTTCCTCCCACGTTCGAAAGATGTGCAGGTTAGGTAGATTGACCATGTTAAAGTGTCCAGGGATGTGCAAGCTAGGTGAGTTAGCCATGGGAAATGCAAGGTTATAGGAATGGTATGGGTCTGCATGAGATGCTCTTCTGAGGGTTGGTGCCAACTCAATAGGCTGAATGGTCTACTTCTACATTGTAGGGATTCTATACTGGTCCTCCATTTTAATGTATACAGGACAAGTTAAACTAGTATGTATCATTTGACTCTTTCACTGGATTTTTCTTCTAGGTTATTTTCTGGGACACATGGATTTGAAGGATATCACTGAAGAGAATCTTCTCATCTTTTTGCCATACACAGAGAGAACAAGGAGTGCAGACCTCAACAATAAATTCAAAAGTTACATGTTTGAGAACTAAAACAACATCCTAATCAAGAAATTGTATTTCTTTCACAGCCATGCTTTGTTGCATTTCGCAGAAATTACCTTGTTCTGTCTCTTTCGTCAATTAGCACTGCATAATTCACTAGCAAACATTTATGAAAATGCAAAGAACTTTTCTTATGTAAATAAAAGTTAAGATTGCAAACTGAATTTGAACAAGATTCCTCCAGCATCACTAGCTTAAATCATGACTCAAACTTAATGCTGCCTAAGATCAGCTAATCATCCACACTGATGTGAGATGGTTAAGTCAAGGGAAGGTTCTGCCAAGATTTTTAGATCTGATGCTCGAAATCA
This sequence comes from Chiloscyllium plagiosum, assembly GCF_037043375.1. Classification (NCBI taxonomy): domain Eukaryota; kingdom Metazoa; phylum Chordata; class Chondrichthyes; order Orectolobiformes; family Hemiscylliidae; genus Chiloscyllium; species Chiloscyllium plagiosum. Next base: position 22,885,499 of record NW_028270140.1, read on the forward strand.
TCACTTTCCTTAAATCAAAAATCCAAGGACCAGGAGAATCAACATTTCGGGCACAAGCCCTTTGTTTCTTCTGTTCCTTGGATGCTGCCTGACCTGCTGCGCTTTTCCAGCACCACACTCTCAGCTCTGATCTCCAGCATCTGCAGTCCTCACCTTCTCCCCCTTAAATCAAGAAATGAGGTGTGCAATGATCTGTCAGACAATGTGTGTTTGCTCGACTTTGAGTTCCTCACAGACATCATGTCAACCTAAATGAGCTGAACTGCAAATTGTTGGGAGATGACAGACACTCCCTAGCACCAATGATCAATGCTGTGAACGTATTGGAAATGAAACCTTGTTAATGGCCCATTCAATTGAAAAATACAAAATTCTGAAACACATCCTGAAAATATTGGTGAAAAAAATGAATCCAGCTAGATAGCTTGCCTGCATATCTGAAGACGCTAGCAGAGAAATTCAACAGACAATTTCAGGAATTAGATGTGATGGAAAAAAACTATAACGTTTGACTCCAACCAATTCCTTCAAGTGAATATTGGTGGGTTGGCTACCAAATACCATCAGCTAAAATAAAACAAAGAACTGGGGATTTAATGCAAAAACAGAAATCGCTGGAGAAAATCAATAGGTCTTGCAGCATCTGTGGGAAGAAAGCAGAGTTAACACTTTGAGTCCAGTGACTCATCAGAACTGTTAGTCACTAGGAGAAAGTAATATTTATTCTGAAGCCTAAGTAATGTAATAATGAGCCTCGGTATATGTGAGAATGAGTGACTGTGCCAGAAGCAGCCCACGTCATAACAGGATCAGATGTAGGGCTAGAATCAGGTTCTAAAAGTTATTGAACTCAGTGTTGAGTCCTAGGTGCTGCAGGGTGCCCAAGTGGAAAATGCGATATTGTTCTTTGAGTTTGTGCTGAGGCTTGCTGGAGCCATGCAGCAGACCTTGGCTCCAGCATAATTACCGAGCCACTGACATTTCTGATGAAGAGTCACCTGACTTGAAATGTTAACTCTGCTTTTTTTGCCCAGACCTGTTGAGTTTCTCCAGCAATTTCTGCTTTTATTTTAAATTCTGTTAGCTGTTTGATTTACAAAGCAGTGGAGTTAAAATGAAGCAATTACTGTACAAAATGATACTGAACTGAACGTCAAATCAAGGGCCAGCAATTTTTGAGGACTCAAAGAGAGAGAAAAACAGCCGCCCTTATCATTCTGTTTTTAATCTAAAATCTTACTTTCATTCCACTTACTTCTGATATACAACATTCTACCAAATGAAAATAATCAAGTCCAAATATTGCACTCACCTCACATGCAGTTCATCAAATGGTGACTGTGACTAGCAGTCCCTTATAACAACCCATGCTTCAAGACAATGGCAGTCATGCGTATAACATTTAGTCTTGGTGAGTAGAAGACTGAGTGAACAATTAGGTATGATTAAATTTTGATTTATATCACAATAAAAATAAGCTGTTTTCTATATTTTCTTTGTGGTAGATCCTAGGTTGCACTTCAATTCAAAAAGTGATCTTGTGCTTAAAAACATTGGAGACAACTGCCCTACTCCATGAGCTTTTGGTTCCTGTAATGATCTTTGATATTGCACCTTTTTAAAGGCCTCTGGTGAGAGTTTCCATTACAGTACACAATAATTGGATGGCTGTTACTCTTGCTGCAGTGAGAGCTGTATTATTGATGAGGGGGCAATGCATTGTGTTTTTTTCAACAAGTGCATTGCTGGAGTGAGGCAACAGTTCCACACTGGACTGAATGGGCTCGAGCAGGCATCTGTAGCAAGTTAGTACTGGACCCTTGTATGCTCCTTGATATTGCTTGAAGGTGTCAAAATGTAATAAATATTTTGTCTGCATGCTCTTTAGTGCTTTTTCATGGCCTGGTCCATCAAAGCCTTCGTATGAGCACTCTGCAGAGAATCATATGTGAAATTGCATTCTGGAAATATCTGTACCTCCTGTCCTTGCTCTCTACCTCACTGCAGGCAAATCCGACCCCAATGTTATCTTTATAATTACATGGAGTGTTAACATTTTTAACCACAAGCTTGCAGGTATGAAATCAAGTGATGATGTTCTTTCATCTGCATTGCCTCTCAGCTTTTGGTTGCATGCAGAAATTACTGACCCAAGTATTCCACTGGCCAGATGATCATTTAAAGAGCAGAGAATGAAGTTGCGCATTGGCACCATGGGGAATCCCTGATACAGCTGTCACTGTTAGAAACGTCTAGGAAATTGAATTTTCCATTCAGCAATTCCCTACATCTGGAACTATCCAAAAGTAAGAGAATTCAAAGAGTTCTGACTGACTTAAGCTTCATAATTACCCAGGAAGGTTAAAAAATTAAAACTGAGGAAGGGCCTGTGCCCGAAACGTCGAATCTCCTGTTCCCTGGATGCTGCCTGACCTGCTGTGCTGTTCCAGCAATAAAGTTTCAACTTGGATCTCCAGCATCTGCAGACCTCACTTTCTCCTAAAAAATTAAAACACCACTTTAACACCTTGGTGACTGGATGTAGGTTTGCTCGCTGAGCTGGAAGGTTCATTTTCAGATGTTTCATCACCCTATTAGCTAACATCCTAGTAGATGTAGCCTACATCTAGTGGGTAACTGAAGATATTACCTAGTAGGGTTACGAAATATTTGGAAATGAACCTTCTGGCTCAGTGAGCAAACCTACATCCAGAACCTCAACCTGAGCTACAAATCTTGTCAAAACTTGCTAAGACCTCGGTAAGTATTAAACTGAAATCTCAAACCACAACTGATAATTCCAACTGCACTGACCAATCCCTTACTAATTCTTGAAGCACTATCTGCAAATCCTTAGCCCAGATCCACCATATCTGCTGAGCCCTACTGGAACTCATCCCTCCTTCACCTCAATCCAGCACCTCGACACTGTTAGAACTGACACTGCCCTGATATACATTGGGCCGATCCATCCTTGTGAATTCTCCGCCAAACTGGCCCTCCTAGAACCATCTCCCTACCACCACCCAGTCCACTTGGAACTAAATAACATTCCAATTCAACCTGCTTTAATCCCTCCCAGCTAGAACTGAATTCACTAATCTGGTTCAGCTCACCCTGACCCTGCTTTACCTGAACATCCCTCCGACCACCACCTGGTCCTGCTGGAATTGAATCACTATAACTCTGCTGGAATCAATACCCTGCTCCCACCAGACCCACTCTCTGCTAGGCTTCAGCTCTACAGAAAGTCACCTCCAACCATGGTGGGCCGAATAACGTGTTACATGATTGACTTGGCAATTGAGAACAACTATAAATATTTGAGAACTTAAATTAGAACAAATATTTCACTGAGCTTGTGACCTTTACGATGACAACAAGAAAACTGAACTCACAGTAACCAACACAAGCTACATGCGTCATAACAACTCACTGACAGCAAACGTATACAGTACCAGTGAGCATTTCAGCACAGCTAAATAGGAGCCAATGATTGATGATAATGGGTGAATTGACACCAATTAATAAGTTAAAATAACATTGAGTACCAGCATAAGCAAGTTGAGAAGCAGTAAATCAATGAATCTCCAAGCAACAAAGCAGTTCATAGAACACAACAATTAAGCAGTAACCTCGAGAAACAATGGGTAGAAATGAATGGAAGTATGGAGTAATGGAACAGAATGGTGTAATAGAACAGAAACTGCCTGGAAAAGTGCAGGATGACAGACCAAAAAGAGGTAGACCAAATAAAAAAATAATTTGTATTAGAACTGAATTGTGTAATTCATTGAGAAGCTGAATCAAAAAATCAATATAACAATGGAGTAAGATGCAGACCCATACATGGATAGGGCATTACAATAATTACAACAAGCAAAGGGCCAATTACTAGAGCAGGAAAAATCAGTTAAATAATAAGTTGAAATAGTAATGGACATAACAAAGTAAAGTAGTAGAATGACAAGATAAAAGCAATAAATTGATGAAGGAGTAGAGACAAACTGGAATTTCTTGGAAATCAAAGTGCATGAGGTGAGTTCCATCTCTTTCCAGCAACTATTTGCATATCTCTATTATTCTAGCTTTAGACTATTTCATCACTATGAACAAATTTAAAGTCCTTAAATCACAAGAGGAAGCCACTTTCCAAGTCCTTTTCAGTTTTCTGTACAGTAATCTCTTCAGTCTTATTCGCTTGCTGTATCCCTATTGTTCTGCAAGTATATTTCCTTTAACTGCTTGTTCACAGCTCTTTTGAAAAAAATTGATCATCTCTGCTTATAACTCTCTCAAATGATATTTCCAAATTGTTGATTGCTGGTTACTTGTATTTGTCATCTTTACCATTGTGTGATACTGAGCATCAAAGTTGTTTTGGATAGTTTGCTGCCACCAATTCTCCCATTTCCTTGCTTTATCTTGTGTGTAATTGGTGACTAGTGGTAGAGGATAAACCATCATAAAAGAGCCACCATCTTTGATAAAAGAAATGCTTATTGCATAGAAAAAGTAAGTACCACTACGTTTGGTGGGAAACTGTACAAATATATCTGCTTAGTTCAAAAACTAGAATAGAACTCCTCCTCTCCATTCTTTTAGACTGAACGGGACACAACGTTCCAGCTAGACCTAACCAGAACTGTATAAGGGTTCTGCACAACGTCTTCACTACTGTACTCAATGGCTCTATTTGTGAAGGCCAAACTCTCTTAAAATGATTTGCTAGCTTTTCTTTCAATATATCCCACCACCTTCAAAGATTTGTATATGTTAACTGCCTGGCCTTTCTGTTCTTGCATGTTTTTCAGGAGTGTGCAATTAATTGCTTCTCCTTGTCCCTTTTGTTTAAAATATATCACCTTCCACTTTGTTGTGTTTAATTCTATTTGGCATTTGTCTACTTATTCTATTAGCCTGTACATATCCCATTGCAGTTAGTAAGTATCCGCTTTCCTGTTTACGGTACCTCCAAGTATGGTTCTTTCAGTAAATTTTGACATTTTACTCCATAATCAAAAATCCAAGCAAATTATTTGCACTTCAATAAAGTGGTCTGACCCTTCAAAAACACTATCCTCACCCTTCCTCCAGTCTGAAAAGTAGTGATTTATCACAACTGGATGTTTTCTGTCCTCAGGTAAGATTTTTATCTAAGCTGATTTTGGCTTTCCAATTTCCTGTGCATCAACTTTGTTCATTAGTCTTCAACATGGTCAAATATTAGTCAAGTGCTTTCTTCAAATCCCAAAAGACAACATCCATTGTATCAAAAACAAAATTGCTGGAGAAACTCATCAGATCTAGCAGCATCTGTGGGAAGAAAACACAATAAACATTTTGAAATCTAGAAGATATTCTAATGAAGAGTCACTGGTCTTGAACTTTAACATCTCAACAGATGGTTCTGGACTAGACCAATTGTACCCGCATCCACCACTTCCTCAGCAAGTTCATTCCACATGCAAACCACCGTCTGTGTTAAAAAAATTAAAATTTGCCTTACGTCTTATTTTAAATTTCTCTCCTCTCACCTTAAAAATATACCCCCTAGAATTGAAATCCCCCATCCTTGGAAAAAGACAACTGCCATTAGCTCTATTTATACCTCTCATTATTTTATAAACTTCTATCAAGTTGCTTCTCAACCTCCTACGCTGCACTGAAGAAAGTATCAGCCTTTCTTTGTAACTCAGACGTTCCATACCCGGCAACATCCTGATAAATCTATTCTGAACCCTCTCTAGCTTGATAATATCCTTCTTTTAACTGGGTGACAAGAACCCAGACACAATATTCCAGAGAGACCTCACCAATGTCCTGCACAACATCAACAATGACTTCCTAACTCCGATACTCAAATGTCTAAGAAATGAAAACAAACGTGCCAAATGCCTTTTTATGCATAAGACCACCCCCGTTTTAAAAGTCTTATTAATAAACATATACACAATTATTAAGATTATACAAGCATTGTACCCAACATGTATACTTAATCAGAAAAGTTTACAAAAGCATAGCAAGTATGGAAGAACAATCACTTCCCACCCCACCCCACCCTTTTATAGAAGATGTTTCGTCCATAGACCACATGAACGGTATCGCGGGGTGCATAAATTAAAACCATCTCCTCATTTCAGGAACCTTTTCTAGTGTAGTCTCCTGGACAAGTCCAGTTGTTCCGCAGATGCATCCCTCTTTGGCTGTTTTTGAGTTGTAACACTGCTGTTCTCTCCTCTCTGGCGTGACAAATTCTGAAACCTTGACTCAGAGACACACGGCTCAGTCAACATTACTGGTCCCATTTGGATCGGCTTGGTATTCTGCGGGACCAAGTGATTTGCATGTCTCCTCCAACTCATCTCTGGTCTGCACCATATATGATAGTCCTGTTTGAGCCACCGCTGTTGTTGGGATCCATTCTTCCCTTGGACGCATAATTTCAACATAGTCTCTTCTCTTTGGAATACCCTTGACCTTAATGTTTCGGCCCTTCTGGCCATCCGTCCTTCTTGATTTTGCACGAGCACCTCTCTGGTCTCTTCCAGCTGCAGTAAGTAAGCACGGCTCTCAGCTGGCGATAGAATGTTCAGGTTTTCAGTGAATACTGGGTGTGGTGAGGAACTTGTTTATTTGCTGTTCTAGTGATCTCTCCCCTTGCAAAGCCATTAAAGCTTGCTTCAAGATTTGTAGAAATCTGGCCCTTTGTTGCTGGATGATATGGAGCTGATCTTACATGCCTGACACTGTGATTTTCCAAGTACTCCTTGAACTCTTGAGCCACAAACTGCACCATTGTCACTCTCTATTTCTTTGGGTTTCCCATAACTGGAAACTATCTCATCCAGTTGGCCCATCATTGCTCTTGATATTGATTTTATTACTGTTACATTAGTGCTTCATTTGGAACTAGCAATTATACAAAAGATAGATAAATGGTTTTCCTGAAAAGGTACACTTTATTGACAATGGTAACCACTTCACAGATGGTTACAGACTGGACCCAAGCTCTGCCTACCAGGTCACCTGACCAGCTGTCTTAAAGGGACAGCACCCCCAACCACATATAACAATGGAAATAAATGGCACAGGATAGTGGAAAAATGAATGATGTCAAAGTAGGCAATTTGTTTAATAAACCCAAGCAAGTGAGCCAGAGTCTAATTAAAGCATAATTGATGGCTTAATTTTCATTCTGGCTCAAAATATTTCTAGAAACTATTGAGACCAATGCATAATTGTGATGTTGACTGGAGTGTGATATTCTCTCTATTGTAATGCTTGCTATTGAGTTCATGGGTTGGATTTTTCAAAGACTGGAAATCTCACAGTCTACCACTCCATCCCTTCTTATTTATGAAAGGACAGAGCACTCCATTTCTGACAATCGATTCCACCCAAGGTCCTGGAAGAAGTTAAAGGCAGATTGTGTCTGACACTGGCTGAGTGGGGAAGGAGGTGAGTAGGTCGCAAAATGTGCAAAGGAGTATTAGCTTCCCAGGGTGACATGGGAGCGAGGAGAAATTTTGGTGATGGTGATGGTGACAGGGTGCCCAGACTGGAGCAGATCAAACATGATTGGGTTCTGGGGGTGGGGTGGTGGGGGGAAGGTGGAAAGAGTGTGAGATCCCGAGAGAAAGGAGAGAACAGTGAACAGTCTGGTTTTGTTTGGGGAGCCTGGCCTTGGAGAGCAGGGTTTGGAGCATCTCCAGATTGGGGCGGGGGAAGGGATGTTAGGTTCCAGTCTGTTAGATAAAGGTTGTGTATTTAGATGCCCCTCAAACCTTTGTGTACTATAGATAAACAATGTAACACCATAGTGATGGAATTTTAAAAATGTAAGAACTATGTATAAAGGGGCTCTTGTTCGAACTTATTTCAGGATTCCAATACTGTTTCGATATTGTGCTACTTGCGGTTTCTGAATAAAAAAGACTACTTCTGCCACTCACCACTTTTGGTTACTATTTGAGCACGATTCCATAAGATCTACACTGTAGAATAACCAGAATACACAATGACCTGATATTAAGGCCACATGATCCTCAATGGATTTGGGCAGTGCAGTGCAAGTATTCTTTGCCTCAAGTTTCACGATATAATAAGGTCACTGAGGAGATGCTAAGCCAGTTATTATCAATTAAAAATGCCATCCTAATATTCAACTTTGGAAAATAGCATATACAGATACAAACACAGGTCACTTATAAGTTTATACATAGAATCCCTACAATGTGGAAGCAGGTCATTTGGCCCTTTGAGTCCATGCTGACCCACTGAAGAGCATCCCATCCAGATCTATGCCCCTACCTTTCCCTGTGACCCTGCATTTCTCAGGGCTAATTCACCTAGCCTGCACATCCCTGGACTCTGTGGGCAAATTAGCATGGCCAATCCATTTAACCTGCACATCTTTGGACTGTGGGAGGAAATAAGAGTAAACTCACGCAGACAAAGGGAGAATGTCCAAACTCCAGACTGACAGTCGCCCGAGAATGGAATCAAATCCAAGTCCCTAGTGCTGTGAGGCAGCAATACTAACCACTGAGCCACCCAACTTGTACATGGTAGAAGTTGGTTAGTTGTAATTTATGTCTGCAGTGCAAAGTTCTAAAGACACTCCCCATGTCGAATCATGTTTGCCTCTATCACATAAGAGACCTGTTTCAGTTGAACAGACGTAAGGACCGAGATCAAATCCAGGAAGTTTGCTTGCATCTCTCTTTGAAACATAACCAATTGAATCATTCAATGTTCTGGAATGAACCTAGATCTCAAACAAAGCACTAAATAAGATATGATTATGAACAGCATTTTTTTTTAAATTGCCATCTCTGCTGTCACACAATGATCTTCCCTGGTTCATCTGAACCCATTGTATTTTCATTAGTATATATTTAATTATGAAGCAGGTCTAATGAGAAAACAATGTGACAGACAATGCTCTTTTAATAAACTTTTTATTGAGGTTCCCTGAATATAATCTTTCCTCAGCTAATTATATCTATGCTGCCATGGTGAAAGAATAACTGATAGCTTTACAATATAATAAACTATGAGTACTAAGTGGTATGCTACACCCTTTTTCCAGTAAAGAGTTTTTCACTTGATCTTTGTCTGAGACAGACAGAGGTTCTGAGATGGCTGATACCAATGAGTGATTTGCAGCCTCTTTCATTCAGGCCAGGTGGTGCTTGCAGGGTCAAATAGATGAGCTTTTTTTGATATGTTCCTTGACTTCCTAAATAAGCTTTTATTGTTTTGATTGGTCATAAGCTAGGGATCCTATTGGAATTTGAGTTCTTCAGGGATATCTCGAGGATATCTCGAAGGTGTTTCCTGAGAGTTTCTTGCTGTGATTAATTCTGGATTGTGCACTCATTTACTTGGCAGTGTTACTGCCACCAACCCGCAAAACCATTTTTGATTTGGCGTTATTAAAGGCAAAGTCACAACTAAAAGCTAAATGTTAGGATGAATCCAGCAACAAATCTTCCATGGATTCCAAAGAAACGTGTGAGCATTGATCTCCCTGGATCAACACTAGTGAACACATTATATCCTGAACTGTGACTGCCATTTTATCACCCAGTCAGTTTAACACTGCAGCATAAATTTGCATTAGGTCACAAACAAAGTCATTTAGGTATTATGAGTTTTAAAAAATCATGACATTCACATTTGTATTTATGCATGAAATATTGGAAGAGAAACTGAAATATTCATTCACTAATTGTTGACTGCTTTTGTCACTCCATGAGAGATTTGATTGCAATTAGCTATTGTATAGTAATTCACAGATCAACCTTGAAGGGGGCACTGTTATTTGTTAACATGTTAGCGGAATGCCATCTAATTTCAGACTTATTTTAAGGAAAAGTTTCAGTCACATTTTATTGGTCTTTCACTCATGCTTTCTTTAGACTTCCATTATGTCATTAGTATGGGGGATATAACTTACAGGGGAATGTTCAAGTTTTTACATTGTATATCTACCTTTTGAGGTAGTTAGCTGAGAGTTTTGATATCCTTCCAGGCACCACATTCCATGGATTTTCCCAAATCTGTGTATTCAACAAAAACATTTTTCCAGTCACTGAGTTGCATTCTCAGCCATCTTTGGCTGTATAACCTTTTTTTTAAAGTAAAGAACAACCTACCTTACTTAAAATTTTAGTATGACCACGAGTGATTTGGAGCTATGATCCATTGTCATGACTTACCTTTTCTGGCACTTTTGTCTTCACTGGAGAACACTCAAGCAGTTTTGAATGTTGCTCCCTTTCTATCTCATACTGTTGATTGATGTATATAAAATATAAATTGCCCTTTTGCCCAACACATTGCTCAAAGAACTATACAGGGTACATCTTCAATTAATGTTATCTTTTGGATTTCACATAAATCTCATTTCATGGTGTGAACACACAACGCAATTTAAATGCTCATTCAAATATGGAATATTGAAGCAGCCCACTCCAGCGTGAAACAAAGGGAAGAGTATCTTTTTCAAAATATTTTTCAGCAAAGATTTGCTCAACCACTAGGGATTGATGCTTATCAAAGATTCTTTAGCTGAAACGATCACAGCCCATGAATTTGGCTCCCGAAGTTCCACTCTTTAATCAGTTTAGAAGCAAACATTCTTTAGAATAAAACTATTTACCCTGAGTAACTACCGTATATTATGAAATGCTGAGAAATTGTAGTAATGTGGAAGCTACAATGGTCCTGACAGAACTGTAACCATTCGACTTGAATTGATGTAAATAGTGCAGCTGAACAACCAAAGTGGTAACTAGATGACAGTTTAATATTTATTATAAAAATTACTTGCTTTTCACTATTTTCAGAGAATCATTTCTTTAGAATAGTGAAAATCTTACCAGTTCTGCAGTGAATTATTAAGAATCCCAATTGTTTGTTAAATCACACTCCTTCTAACAGTAACAACGAGAAATTGTGATCAATAATTTAAATGTACATGTTAAGCATGCAAATTGCTGTGCACTCATTTTAAACTGCTTTTACTGAGTAGTTTCTCTGGTGCTTTTCTCATTATGGATGAATGCATTAGTTGTGTAATTTTAGTCCTGAATATGAGAATTTGTCATGATTACAGCAAATTAGGTTCAATACCAAAAATAACTGCACTTTAAGGGGTAAATAGCTGGTGGTATGCAACCATGGTCTGACAATCTGTCAACTGTGTCATTTTGCATGAATTGACTGTGTGCTTCTCTGCTCAGAAATAATTTAAATGAAACATGTTTTCTGATGTTTTCAAATTTGAACAGACCTTCTTCACTAGCCTCCAGCTCATAAGGCTGTAATCCCAAAACCCTTCATTTTAAGTCAGCACTGATGTTTTGAGAAATAAGATGCTCGTACACATTAAACACTTATGAAAAAATATCAAAAGCAGTAAAAAAAATCAGAAAAACCTGTTTCACTCAACTGTACAACATTAAAGTGTTACATAAAATCTCTCTAAAATATATTGTGACAAATATATGAGAATTATTCAGACTTTTCAGTGCAACAAAAGATCACTTGACCAATTGATGTTTACATACCATAAGAATCACCTTTTACCTTATTTCATTGAATCCTCTCAGCATAACCTATTCCTTTTCCCATAGCTGCTTGTCTAGATTCTCCTGGAAGGCATCTACATGACTCACCTCCACCAAATTCTGGAGCACTGAGTGCTACCTTATTTGCATAAGGTCACTGCTCTTGAATTTCTATTGGATTTATTGGTGTTTATTAGAATGCTTCTATTTTGTTCGACAACATAGTTTTAAGTATCTTTTGTGTGTCGACCCCTGCTAAAGCCCTTTGCGTTTTGATGACCTCTATTACATCACTAGTCTGCCTTCTCTGTTCTGCGGAAGAGTTCCAGCCGTCCAAAGAAGTTATACCAGACCCATTCTCTGCAACTACTTATATGACAAGTCTTTCATTCCTGGGATCAACCATGTGACCTTCCTTTGAATCCCCTCCAAAATCAGCACATCCTCCCTTAGCTGCTGGGGGTTGGGGAAACTGCTCACAATTGCAGTCTCCCAGAGGTTTTATTTGGCCTCGGCAGGACATTTCTGCTCTTGTGTTCTAGACCTTTCAAAATGTGTGCTAACATTGCCTTACGAACTGCCAGCTGAATGTAAGTATTAACCTTAAGAGAATCCTGAACTCAGACTTCCAAGTCACTTTGTGCTTCAGACTTCCGAAGTATTTCCACATTTAAAAAATACACAATGCCTCTATTCTTCCCATCAAAATGCATAACCTCACACTTTCGAACACTGCATTCCACCTGCCACTTCTTTGCCCAGTCCAAGTACTTCTGTAGCCTCCCGTCCTCCTCAATACTACCCATCCTTCAAACTACCTTTGTGTTACCTGCAAAATTAGCAACAATCCCCTTACTTCCTGTGTTCAGATTGTTGATACGTAACATGAATAGTTGTGGTCCCAACACTAACCCCTGCAGAATTCCACTAGTCACTGGCTGCCATTCTGAAAAAGATCACTTTGTCACTGCTGGCCTTCTGCCAGTCAGCTAATCCTCTATCCATACCCATACCCCGCCCGTAACAGCATGGGCTCTTATCTTATTCAGCAGATTCCTGGTCAAAGCCTTCTGATAATCCAAGTAGAGAACATCTCCTGGTTCTCCTTTTGTTCAACTTGCTCATTACCTCCTCAAAGAATTTTAACAGATTTGTCGGGTATGACCTCCCTTGCCAAAGCTATGCTGACTCAGCCCTCATGATAATTCACTTCCAAATACTCCACAATCTTGTTCTCAATAACAAACTCTAAAATCTTATCAATGGCTGAGGTCAGGCTAACCAGTCTATAGCTTCCTGTCTTCTGCCTCCCTTTGTTCTTAAAGAAAGGTGCTCCATTAGCTATTTTCAAGCCCTCTGGCATCATGCTTGACTAAGAAGATTCCAGAATGTTCACCACCAATACCTCTACAATCCCTTCCGCCCATCTCCTTTAGAGCTCTGCAGTATAATCCATCTGGTCTGGGTGATTTATCCACCTTCAGAACTTTCAGTACCTTCTCCTTGGTCATGGCCACTAATCTCACTCCTGCCTCTTACTCTCTTGAAGTTCTGACACACTACTGGTATCTTCCACTTGAAGACTGATGCAAAGTACCCATTGAGTTCCTCAGCCTTTTATTTGTTCCTCATTACTTCTTCTCCAGCCTCATTTTCCACCTGTTCAACTCTTACTCTCTCATATGTTTTGATATACCTTTAAAAAAAAAGATTTGCAAGAGTTTTTTTTAAATACTACTAGCCAGCTTACCCTCGTTTCATTTTCTCCCCCCTCATTGTGTTTTTTAGTTGTCCTCTGGTGGGTTTTAAAGACTTCTCAATTCTCTGGCTTCCCACTAAAGTCTTTTTGTCAGTCATGTTTGCTCCATCCTCCCCTGAGAATGTTTCTACTTTCTTGAGATGGATTTCTGATCTGCCATCCAAATTACCCCCAGAAACTCTGGTCATTGTTGCTCCACTGACTTTCCTAGTAAGAGAAAGTGAGGACTGCAGATGCTGGAGAGTCAGAGTCGAAAAGTAGGACATGGGAAAAGCACAGCAGGTCAGGCAGCATCCGAGGAGCAGGAGAATTGACATTTAGGTTTAAGCTCTGCATTAGGAATGTAGACTTCCCTTCTAATCAATTCTGACCAGCTCCTCCCTCATGTCTTTGTTGTTCCCATTACTCAATTGTAATACTTTTTACATCTGATTCCAGCTTCTGTTATATTCTGGTTACTGCTCCCAAGGGATTCCTTCAGTTTAGGTTCCCAAATCATATCTGCCTCATTGCAAATCTAGAATTGCCTGTACTCTACTGTGTTCTATTAGAAGCTGCTCCAAAACAACTCGTCGAAATTGCACAAATCAGATTTTTCTTTCCCCTTTTGTAGTTCGTCAACTCTAATCACTCAGATTCTATACCTTCAAACATCATGTCACTTCTTGCTATCGATTTAACTTCATTTCTAACAAGCAAAACAATCCCGCACCCTCTGTGCTTGGATTTTTAGTTTCCAGCCTGGATCACTTTGCAACTATGTCTCCATGAAACCCACAACATTGAATCATCAATTTCAGTCTGCACCCTAAACTCAGTAACCTGGTTTTGTATACTGCAGACATTTAAGCACAATACCCTCAGACCTGCATTGACCACCGCTTTTCTCATAGTAATTGCCTTATCTGCTGTGCAACCAAATTAGATTCCTGACACCTTCAATACTTTCTGTCTTGTTACGTTTGCAGAAACATTAATATTTTCACTATAGCCCTCCACCAACCTCTTCCACCTCAACTAGTTTCAAATCCTTACGATCAACTTATTTAGTTATTCCACTATAATGCTGGTTCCAGTTTGGTTCAGGTGGATCACATCCCAACAGTGCAGTTCCTTCCTGTTCCAGTACTGATGCCAATACCCACAAAATGGAACCCATCTTTCCGACACCACTCACCACTCAACTTCTCTAATTTTTTTACTTCTACATCAACTTGCATGTGGCTTGGGTAATAATCCAGAGATTATAACTCTTGAGGTCTTGTTCTTTAACCTTGTTCTTAATTCCTGATATTCCCAAACAGTACCTCGTGCCTATGTTGTTGCTCCCAACATGGACCGCAATAACTGGATCCTACTCCATCATCCACCCCCCACTACTCCATCATCCACCCCCCACTACTCCAATATACTTTCAAGCTGGTTCAAGATGTTCCTTACCTTGGCACCAGGGAGGCAACATGACTACCTTCCCTACATGACCCACTTGTAGTCGCAATATTTCTACAAATTAGCTAAAAAGGTTAGCTTCCTCCACACAAGTGAAAAATGCACAGCATAAATGGATACAAAAATAAATTAAAATTCACCATAGTTTTTCATATCTATCCAACTTGCTGAGGACCCAAAGGTAAGTTTATGTTGGATTGAACTCAAAGGTATATGCTTCAAAGATCGATCCAATGAAAATTTAAATATGGTTTGGTAAATTATGGATGATCCGTGCAAAAAAATGTTCTCATGTCAAAGGCTTTATGCCAAAAGATTTGTTTTTCTCTGAATGATTGCAATCCCAAAAGTATCTGCAGTTAAAATGGTTTAAATCTTTTGCTCTCTTAATTTTTTCTGGTATGAATTTTAACAGAAAAACAAAAGCAAAATACCGCACACCTGGAAATTCGAAATGAAATAGTGGAGAAACTTGGCATGTTAGAAAATATTTGTGGGACAAGAAACTAGCTGAATAGTTCCAGCATTTGTTATTTTTGAATCAATTGTAATAGTTAAATTGACATTCCATTTATTTTAATATTACTTCAAATGAAAATAGAGTCATAGAGATATACAGCATGGAAACAGGCCCTTCAGTTCAACTCATTCATGCCCACCAGATTTCCTAGAAAAGCTAATCCCATCTGTCAGCATTTGGTCCAGATCCCTCTTAACCCTCGCTATTCATATACCCATCCAGATGCCTTTTAAATGTTATAATTGCACTCGCCTCCACCACTTCCTCTGGCAGCTCATTCCATATACTCACCACCCTCTGCATGAAAATACTGCCTCTTAGGTCCCTTTTTTAATAGCTTTCCCCTCTCACCTTCAACCTATGCCTTTAGTTTTGGACTCTTTTTCTCTCTTGACACAGCCCCACACCCCCAACTCACTTCCCACACCCCATACCGCCATCCTCCCCATCTTGGGGAAAATAACTTGCCTATTTACCCTATCCATGTCCCTTGTGATGATGCCGCTCCTTTAACAAGGTTATTTTGTCCTTGCTTTTATCTTTCAGCGAAGTTGTAAAATCAGCAATTTCAAAAAGTATGGTTTAGATGGGTTTTAGGGCCAAGTTAATCACAGCTAACAGATACTGCCTCATGTAAAAGTGTTCAAGTATTTTCTTAAAAGTTGAACAATGAAAGGGGAGTGGCCAGTTCTCCCAGCTTAGCTTCTCTCTGGTTTGGTTTGGTTTTAGCAGTCTGGCTGTTCTCTGAAAGCAGTCAGAAAGTTTGAGGCTGCTGGTCTAAGAAACAGCTACATGGAAGAAATTGTTCCATGTTGCCACTTCTCTCTCTCTCTCTGACATCTCTTCTGTCAGACCCTGCGTTTGATTTTACCTTTTGTGCCAAGGGGTGTTCATGGGGATTGTTACAAGTATTGGAACAGCATCATCAAGTTGATATAAATTGTTGGGCTTTCGGATGGGTTAGGTTATTCTGTATTCTGTTCTCTTTTGTTTGTGTTTCATTCAGCTGATTTGTAAATAAATTGTTTTGTTTGAAACTGAATGCTTTGACCAGCTGTATCCCTCCTGGAATATCCGCAATACATCTGTTTAAAACAACTGGCAAAATTAGGGTCTGGGCTACTTTCTCACATTTATCTAAATTAAGCTCCATCTGCCCCTCCTCAGCCCATTGACTCATCTGATCAAGATCCCATTGCACTCTGAGATAAACAGTTGGTCCAAAGGGTCTGTTTAAATGCTGTATGAATCTGAAGGTAATCTATCTGAGGGTGGCAGTATTGTAAAGGGATGCTTTTGAATTTAATGGGATTATATTTTTACCATCGGAGCAAACCTTAAATGTAGACAGGTGGCTTATTTTATGTTATCTTCACTCTTCTTGAATATGAACTTTTGTTTTTTGTGAGATCAAAATCTGCAAATTTGCATGCTTTTGTTGCAGTGAGAAACTAATTCATTAAAACCAGAAGAACAAAATGTTTCAATCAAGCCAGGTTTCATTCTGACTTTTCTCTAGTCATAATGTACCTGGGATCATAACTATGTCTGAAGCAACATTGCTATTTTTATTGGGGTTACTGATCAATATAGACTTGAAATCAATAATGTTTCTATGAATCATATGATTTTATTCCTTGGTAGTGTTGCAATCAATTCATCATGTCCTCAGATTGGCCCATGAAATCAGAATTTGTATAACAAAAGCAGAAATTGCTGGAGGAATTCAGCATTTGTGGAGAGAAAGCAGTTAAGATTGAGTCTAGTGACTGCGATCCTCCTCTCAGGCAGTTCTGAAGATGGGTCACTGGATTCAAACCATAAACTCTATCTTTTCTCCACAGACGCTACCAGACCTGTTTTAAAGTCATTTATGTTTTTGTTTCAGATTTCCCATCGTCTAGAGTTTTTTTTCTTTGTTTAAAAATTTATATTAGCTTGCCTGTAGTCTTCATTATGTCTTGAATGTATCATGTTTAAAAATAACCTGCAGCAAAACTTTGATGTTAAACATGATAAGAATTAATTTGTTGCAAAACTGCTGCAGTTATTAAAGTAAATGTTATTAGCTAAAAATATACAGAGATTAAAAGTACTTAAGGATAAAAGATAATTATAAAGATAAAATAAGATCAATCTCCATTAAGGATAGCATGGTGACTCAATGGTTTGCACTGCTTTTTCTCACCACCAGGGACCTGGGTTCAGTCCCAGCCTTGGAAGACTGTCTGTCTGTATGGAGTTTGTGCATTCTCCCTGTGTCTGCAGGTGCTTCTTCAGGCTGCTCTGGCTTTCTCCCACAATCCAAAGATGTATTAGGTTAAGTGGATTGACCATGGTAGGTGTAGGGTTACAGGGATAGGATAGGGGCCTGGGTCTGGGTAGGATGATGTTCAGAGGGTCGGTAGAGATTGATGGGCTGAACGGCCTGCTTCCACACTGTAGAAAATCAATGATTTGATAGCCTGTGGTCCTACATTCGATCATTGACATCCCATCCTTGACATTCAACACTCAGGCCATTGTGGCAAACAGTGGCAGCAGTTTGGTGGGCAGCACGGTGGCACAGTGGTTAGCACTGCTGCCTCACAGCGCCAGAAACTCGGTTTCAATTCCCGCCTCAGGCGACTGACTGTGTGGAGTTTGCAAGTTCTCCCCGTGTCTGCGTGGGTTTCCTCCGGGTGCTCCGGTTTCCTCCCACAGTCGCAAAGATGTGCAGGTCAGGTGAATTGGCCATGCTAATTTGCCCGTAGTGTTAGGTAAGGGGTAAATGTAGGGGTATGGGTAGGTTACGCTTCGGCGGGTCGGTGAGGACTTGTTGGGCCGAAGGGCCTGTTTCCACACTGAAATGTAATGTAATCTAATCTAATCAGTACGTATCTTCTACAATATGTACTGCAGTAGCTTACAACAGTTCCTTCAGTGGCACATTTTGAAGGCTGAGAGTTCTGGAATCTTAGAATCCGTAGAGTGCAGAAAGAAGCTGCCTGGCCCATCCAACCTACACTGACCTTCAAATGAGAATCCCACTCAGACCCAGTCCACCCAATGTGCATGAGGTCAGATTCATCAGTTCTCAATGGCTTTAGCAGTCAAGCTATCACTCCTTACCTGTATAGGTCGACCCAGCAGGTCAGCAGGATTTGGGTTAGAGTGAGATGCTTTCTCAATTCCCATTCATTCTGTATTTATCATAGAATTGTGAATGTGGAAGTAGGCCATTTAGTCCATTGAGTCCACACTAACATTCCAAAAGGCATGCCAGCCAGACCCACCCCTGTAACCCTGCATTCCTCATGGCTAATCCACCTAGCTTGCACATCCCTAGGCACTTTAGCACAGCCAATCCACCTAACATGAAAATCTTTGGACTGTGGGAGGAAACTGGAGCACTCAGAAGAAACCCACACAGACAGAATGAATGTACAAGTTGAACACAGTCACCCAAGGGTGGAATTGAACTCAGGTCCTTCACACCATGAGGCAGTAGTACTAACCACTGAGCCACCATGCCATTTGGTTAGGCTAATTGGTTGATCAGAAAAAGTGAAGTTCCATGCCTGAGTGGCCTTGAGCCACTGACATTTTCAGTTCACAGCTGAATGTGCTGACCAATTTATGGCAGTTGCAGGTTGTGAGGACAGTATTTTGGCACTACAGTAGGTGATTTCCATATTACTTTTTCCCTGTATCCCCTTTGACCATGAACCCTCACTAATTTCTCTCAAATTCTCTGTGGCCATTTTTCATCTCAACCTAAGCAAAATTGGGACTGCACTTTTAATCTCAATTGCTCTAATAAGGCTTAGCTTATTAAAATTGACATTCTTTTCTGTCTCTTATTCTTAGAAAAGCCATTAGTTTGTCCAAGGGTTAATACAATTCAAAATGACTCATTTTATGAGTGCGGCTGGGTTCAACAGGCTGTGAATCGGTTCAATGTAACAGAGTTTCTGTTGTGAATTCCATCTTGAATGGGCTTTTAAATCTTAACCCAAAGAGTTTGAGTTCCACACTGTGTGAAAATGTTGTTTTCACAGTTTTTCTTTAAAAAACTTACAAGAAAAGAATGCATTGATGTGAGACCAGTAATTATCACTTTTTTAAAAATTCATTGAGCTGGCAATTTGACGTTGAGAGTCAGAATGTTTGTTTGAGAGGCAATTTAACTCTTATTCTTCCACCAAACGTAAGCTTTGCTGAAAAGTTCAGCACTTGGTACCCATCTGTAATTGCTGCTTGAGAAAGTAACGGTGGGCCATCTTCATAAACTTCTGCAGCCCATGTCATAACTATTGGGACAATTGACTGGATTGCGAGGTCATTTGAGAGGAGAGTAAAGATTTAATTGGATGGCTGTGCATATGGAATCTCACAGTCAAAATCAAGTCAGGACAGCAAATTTCATTTCCTAAAATTGTACATGAAACAAACAAATTTTTACAGCAATCAATTATAGTTATGGTCATCATTACTGACAAGATTAAAATGGTGCTGGAAAAACACAGCAGGTCAGGAAGCATCTGAGGAGAAGGAAAATCAACATTTCGGGCAAAAGCTCCTCATCAGGAATGAGGGAATGGTGGCATTTCTGGTGAAGGGCTTTTGCCCAAAGTATCGATTTTCCTGATACTCGGATGCTGCCTGACCTGTTGTGCTTTTCCAGCAATACTGTAATCTTGACTCTAATCTCCAGCATCTGCAGTATCCACTTTCGTCTCATCATTACTGAGACTAGCTTTGAGTTCTCATTTGACAAATTTTATTTTAAGTTCTACTAACTTACATAATGTAATTTGGAGACCATAAGGCAATAAGAAAGAGGAACAGGAATAGGCTGTTCAGCCTGTTTCACCAGTCAATAGGATCATGACTAATCTGATACTCCTTGCACCTACTTTCCTGACCTTTCCCTATAACCTTTGATTCCCACACTGATCAAGAATCTATCTCCAGCTCAAATATACACAAGGACTCTGCCCCCACAGCTGTCTGTGTCATGGAGTTCCAAAGATACTCAACCACCCAGGAGATGAAACTTACCTTCCTTATCTCAGTCTAAAATTGGTGCTCTTTTAATTGTGAGATTCTGCCCTCTGGACCAAGACTGTCCCATGAAGGGAAACATTGTCTCAGCATTTACCCTGACAAACCCATTTAAGAATTGTGCATGTTTCAATGAAATCATCTCTTATTCTTGTAAACTGAAGTGCGTAGAATCCCAATCTGTTTAGCTTTTGATCATAAGGTAATCAATGTTTGAATTTGGCAATTGGAATCCACATTTCCAGTGCACGATAATGGTTGGTTCTTGGGATTACTAGTTCAGTGACACTACCACCTCAGCACCACTTCCCTCAAATAATTCCTTTCAATGATGTCTTTGAGATTCTTGTCTCACCAAACATCTATTTTCTGTGGTAGATAATGCTCTTCAACTGATTTTCAAATCTGCCACAGATAGGGTTGGGATTTTTAATTCATAAAGATTTCGGCTCGACTTGTATTAACAGATCTGTTGTGTGGAGGCTCCTGAGAGACTTGTTTCTTAATTCACTTTTCCTTCTGGCCCTACTATTCATTGTTTATGAATTCTTCAGCATTTTCATGAATTGCTGAAAGCAGGAGACAATGCAGAATTCGTGTGAGTTGAAAATTAAGATATTCCAACAATAAAATGTGTGAAGTTTTCCCAACCCCTGAATGATATTGGGAATGGTAATCCAGCTGGGAAAATATAGTGAAATCAGAAAAATAAAATTTGTTATGAGGAAACAAATCTTGGATGCACAATTAGAGTTTAACAGTAGGTTGAGAATTTCATTAGTGTGTTGCAAGGAGCCTGTTTGCATGCATTTACAACTCATTATTATCTATTCTTGCCATTGAAATATAATCTGCTATTCTCCCATGCAGAAAATAGATACAATTCCTGATATGAGAATCTGAGCACGTGCCTGGTTGCTCCAGCTTACTGCTTTCTCCTCTGGACATTCATCTTAGTCAGTATTCCCAAACATCTCAGGCCAAGATCTGAGGCAGCAACTACCTGTATTCCCCATCCAAGGAAGTTGACATTGTGCATGTACCAGCCTCACCACATCATCATGACATATGTTCATTTCACTTCGAATATAGTTCACCTACTTCTGTACTAAACCCTGAAGCACACTGACACCTAACAGTGCAATGCTGTTGCCAGGCAGATTTGCATGCAGGACATTCACACATCTCATGAATTCGCTCAGTTAGCTTCTCTCTTTTTTTGGTGTTTCGCTCGGGTCTCTTTGTTTGCTGTCTTTGAGCTGATTCACGGCACCAACATAGATGCCCACAGTACCTCTGCCTTGCCTTTTGCATGGCCTTTCTGTGTATTGCCACTTCATTGAGAACTTTCAGCCTCATTGTACATCAACCCATGCCTTACGTTTTGACACAAAACCAGGCAGACAGTGTGTTTGCTTCAACCCAATGGCCATGACCCAAAGAAGAGGAATAGTCCCCTGCCAATTCATGGGGGACTGCCATCAGCATGGCATAACAGTAAAAAGTCAAAAAGTTTGTCACTGGAAAAGCACAAGAGGTCAGGCAGCATCCGAGGAGCAGGAGAATGGGTATGTCGAGCATACACTCTTCATCAGGAATGTAGGGGGTGCCCGAGGGGATGAGCGATAAATAGGAGGGGGTTGGGTCTGGGGGAAGGTAGCTAGGGATGTGATCGGTTGCCGGATAGAGAAGATGACTTGGGGGGGGGGGGGGGGGGGGGGTGCAGTGAGAGAGAGATTGAGATTCTGGTAGAAGGAGGAGGAGAAAGTTGATTATAACCTTACTACGAAGCTTTTACCGAGGATGCCCACTTTGAAGAACTTCTCCTCCTTCCTTTACAAGGATCTCAGTGAGTCTCTTTTTCACTGCACTCGTGTTCTGTGACTAATTTGCCATTTATGTGCCTCAGATGTCTCATCTATCTGACATCGCCACCCCTGTACGATTTAATTCAGATTGGTGGTGACCAGCTAAGTGATGAGAAAGTCACCCATTGAATTATATTTAAAGCAAAAGCCACCCCAACATCAAACACACCAAAAATCAACAATTATTGCAAGGATGGACAATAAAAGTATGAAATTTGTGTTTCTGCATGATACATGCACTTTTTGAATTTTCATGCCATTATTCCATATTATCTGGGGTAGGTTAGAGAACAAAACAGCCTCAGACAATGATTAGATCATGTTGGATTGTTTAGTTGGGTAAACTTTTATTAGTTAATCATTAGATTAGATTAGATTATTTACAGTGTGGAAACAGGCCCTTTGGGCCAACAAGTCCACACCGCCCCGCCGAAGCACAACCCACCCATACCCCTACATTTACCCCTTACCTAACACTACGAACAATTTAGCATGGCCAATTCACCTGACCTGCACATCTTTGGACTGTGGGAGGAAACCGGAGCACCCGGAGGAAACCCACGCAGACACGGGGAGAACGTGCAAACTCCACACAGTCAGTCGCCTGAGGCGGGAATTGAACCCGGGTCTCTGGCGCTGTGAGGCAGCAGTGCTAACCACTGTGCCACCGTGCCGCCCACAATCATGTGCAATTGTTTAAACTTCATTCATGTTTAAGTTATGCTGCAGTTATGAAAAAAACTCTGGACTCCACTTGGAGTACTGTGAGCAGATCTGGGCACCACATCCACAAGAAGGATACATTAGCAATAGAGTGAGTAGAATGCAGGTTCACAAGAATAATACCTGGACTTCAGGGGTTAAGTTATGAAAAGTAAATACACAAATTAAGCTTGTTTTCTCTAGAATTTAGAAGACTGAGGTGATATGATTGAAGTATTCAAGATATTAACAGGAAAAGCCAGGTTAGATATAGATAAACATTTTCACTGGTTGGGAATTCTAGAACCAGGAGCATAGTCTGAGATTTAAGGCCAGACTACTCAGCAGAGAGTTTGGAAGCACTTCTATGCACTAAGACTGATAAATGTTTGGAACTGTCTTCCACAAGTGCAGTGATAGGGGAAATTGTTGTGAATTATAAATCTAAATTGTTAAGTAAAGGAAGATATATGGAGTTAGGCCACAAATCATAGCATCTCTGTGGAAATAGGCCAGTAGGCTCAACAAGTAAACACCAACACTCTGCAGAGTAACCAGACCAATTCCTCTATATTTACCCATGACTAAGGCACTTAACCTACACATCCCTTAAACACAATGGACAATTCACCTAACCCACACATCTTTGGAGTGTGCCAAGCAACCAGAGCACTTGGAGGTAACCTATGCAGACACTGAGAGAACGTACAAACTCTACACAAGACAGTCACCTGAGGGTGAAATTAAACCCAGCTCCGTGGTGTTGTGAGGCAGCAGTGCTAACCACTGAGTCACCGTGCTGCCCAGCTATGACCTCACTGATAGTGGAACAGGCTTGAGGGCTGAATGGTCCTCAAGCACAATAGCACAATAATAAAATATTGTATCTTCTTTATTCACAATGGCTTTATTTAGGATTTCCTCTTCAAACCATTTTGCACAGAAATTTATATGTCTGTGGGCTGCAGCATTTAGTCAACATTTTCATCTAGTGGTTGAGGTTATCACTAAATTTACATTGAGGTAATACTTTCAGATTTGTAGTATCAATGATATTAGATTAGATTCCCTACAGCATGGAAACAGGCCCTTTGGCCCAACAAGTCCACACCGACCCTCTGAAGTGCAACCTCCCCAGACCTATTCCCCTATATTTACCCCTTCACCTAACACTACGGGCAATTTAGAATGGCCAATTCACCTAACCTGCACATCTTTGGACTGTGGGAGGAAACCGGAGCACCTGGAGGAAAGCCACGCAGACACAGGGAGAATGTGCAAACTCCACACAGACAGTTGCCCGAGGTGGGAATTGAACCCAGGTCCCTAGTGCTGTGAGGCAGCAGTGATAACCACTGAAATAGAATACCTACTGTATGGAAGCAGGCCCTTTCGGCCCAACAAGTCCACACCGACCCGCAGACTCCACATAGACTGTCACCCGAGGCTGGACTCGAACCCAGGATCTTGGCGCTTGGAGAAGCCTAATGGTGTGTACAGTATTGCAGTTGAATAAAATAGTATTTGCATCTGCATGAATTTAATTTGCCCTATATGTCTCTCTTTCATATGTATTTGGCACTAGTTACCTAGGAATTCAGATAATGAGATTTATTATTTAAGTGCCAAAATCTTCACATTACCAGATCTCCAAGTTCACATTGTTTTTCGATTTATGGCCCTTGCTTGTCCACAAAAAAAATGACTCTCCAAGGGAAACATGCTACTGGGGAACCCAAATCATGGAACTACAAATCCCAACAATGGGCACCACAACAGCTTGGAAAGCTGTTGAGCTGTCAGCCCTCGTTTTAGGACCAGTATTTCTTGGCAACATATTGTCATCAATGATTGCGTAGCAGCTTCAGTGAAAGCCTGTTAAATTAACCAACAGCTGCAAAATTCAGCCCTAAACTATTCAATGTTTACAATCACTCTACATTCTTGACCACTAGCAGTTTCGCCAATTGTTTGTGGGACAAACTGCAGATATCTTACATTTGATATTATGTACCAGATATTGTACTTAATTGTAGCTGCAAAACAAAATTTAAAGAAAACAAATTCATTCACTAGAAGATATACAGACAGCTGCAATTACCTTACCTTTAGTAATTTAGATTATAGCAACTATTTCTACCTGGCTAATTTTTAGCAGTGGCTGAAATGGATTTAGATAAATGTTAGGAACAACTGTGATCTACGAATGACCACTATCATGGGAATGAGCTAGTTATGAATGAAAAACCATAATGACCATCTTTAAAACAAAACCTGCATGGAATTCAGCCTGAAAACTTTGCTTTTGCCATTCTTCTATTTGAAGCAAAATCTAAATCGTGAAGATTCCATTGCAGAAGAGTCATATAGTTTGAGGCAATTCAGGTGGTGAATGAATTAGAATTTGGGAATGAACCAGCATTTAAAGTTGTTTCTTGAGCCCAACTCTTTTTTTTACTCTAGCATTTCGTACATGGAAGATTTTTCAGACTTTCTAATGAATTCCAATGGCCAACGGATACTTGCATTGATCCTGTCTAACCTTTTAAGCATTTTGTAAGTTTTTAATGAGAGCACTTCTCACATTTTGAAACTCTAGAGAATGCGGGCCCTTATCCACACGAGTCTAAGTTTGCCGCTGTGATTTTAATCCAATTACTCCCACTCTGTTTTATGTCTATTAGCCAATCATTGATCTATGCTGGTACATTACTTCCTATCCCACATGCTTTAATTTTTCTAAATAGCCTCCTCTGGGCAACTTCACCAAATGCCTTCTGGAAATCAAAGCGTACTATGTCCACAAGCTCTCTTTTTGTCAATTTCTTCTATCAATAACATCTTCACAAATCTGTACTGATTACATCCAGTCAGGTCATATTCAGAAAAGATTGTTGCCAGAACTGGAAGGTTTGCGCTATAGGGACTGGCTAAAATAACTGGGGCTTTTCTCCCTTAGAGCATTGGAGTCTGAAGGTTGACCTTTGTAGGATTATGAAATCATGAGGGGCATGGATAGGGTGAATTGCCAAGCCATTTTTTCCCCTCAGGGTAGGGGAACCCAAAACTAGAGGGCATAGGTTTAAGGTGAGAAGGGAATGATTTAATAGGGACCGGAGGGGCAACTTTTTCACACAGAGGGTGGCACGTATATGGAACGAGCTGCCAGAGGAGATGGTGGAGGTGGGTACAATTACAACATTTAAAAAGCAAAAGATGCGTATAAAAATAGAAAGATTTTAGAGGGATATAGGACAAATGATGACAAATGGGACTAAGTCAGTTTAAGATATCTGGTTGGCACAGATGAGTTGGACCGAAGAGTCTGTTTCATGCTGTATAACTCTGACTCTACAGCTAAGTGTTGATTTATCTCATCCTCCATAATGGATTCTAGAAATTTTCCTACTACTTATGTACGGCTGACTTCCTCTGATTTCACTTCACTTGCAAGAAGGTACGGCGTCTTTCTCTCTCTCTCTTCCTCTCCTCATCTATAGCTCTTTGTTTTTTTTTTCGAGCTTCTTTCTTAAATAGTTGGGTGACATTTGCTACCTTCCACCACAGGAATCTTTCCAGAATCTGCAGAATTTTGGAAAGCAATCACTGTCCATCAAGTGTGTCTACAGCCACCTGCTTCACTCTGGGATGTAGACTATCAGTTCCTGGGGCTTTATCAACTTTCAGCCCCATTTAATTACTTCAGTACAATCTTCATACTCATACAATTTCCTTTAACTCCTCAATCTCTCGAACGGCTTGTGCTATGAGATTTAATGTAACTTTCTCAGTCAACTACAAAATGATTAAATTATCACAACTTTCACTTTGTTGGAAGGAAGATCTCTTTTAGGGTGTCATTCCAAGAGTCGATATGATGGGTGCCCACAATGTGCCACTACAAGAAAACTTACTCACCATTACTTTGTTGCCATGAGTGATTGATTCTAAATTACTTTGGCAGGTGTTATAGGTCTCCAGCACGCAGATTGCATGCCATTTTTGTTGTAATTTTTTTTAGTTTTCCTGGCCCCAAGGCCTTTTGTCAATATGTATTGATATCTCCAACAACGTTTCAAGATGCTTTGAACTTACATCATTCAGTATTCTCAATGAATGCCAAAATGTTGACAACACTTTCTTGTAGTAGTAATAGTAATGTCTCGCATTCAAACACATGTTGATCACTTCCAACAGGGATGCTCTCATTTCAACAACATTGCTGAGTTATGTTAACCAGTTATCATGTTTTTTTTCATGAGTATATTTTATAAAAAGATCAATTCATTTTATTTATGCTCTGCAGAAATAAAGCCAAAATTAAGAAAACATATTTCAGAATATAGTTAACAAAGCAGTAATGACCTGAAAGCAATAACACTGAATGTTCATCTTTTTTAAAAATAATTTATATCTTTACTGATTGAATGAGTTTCTAAGCCCCTCTCAGAACTTGAATACTTTTGAGTCAGATTTTGTGTCAACATTGACTATGTTTCTGGGTGAATTGGTTAACAGGTGATAACAATTCGAAGAATCAGATTCTATGATTCACTCATGCCGAACAATTTCAATACAAGAATGATAACTTGTGTTCTGCCCATTCATTTCCCATGATTTCTGAGTAGCCAGTGCTTCCTGGATTCATCATTGGCTGCACACATGAACGGAGTCCAACATAATTAGATTCAGAATGAGGTAGAATTAGCCAACACTTTCTTAAGAGATAGATTCATTGCAACTTTTCAAATTTACTCAAGGGATTTGGGTACCATTTGTAATGCTAGAACGCCCTTGAGGAGGCAGTAATGAGTAATTTTTTTGAACCGGTGCAGTATGTTTCTTTGGTTATTCAGCAATGAGACCCAAGAGTTCATGCTCAATAACAATGAAGAAACAGTACTGTGTTTCCAACATTATGTGACGTGGAAAAATAGGTGTCTATATTCCCATGTGCCTGTTTCCCTGCTCCTTGTTATGATTTAGGGACTAGATGATGTGAATAGCAAGTCCCCTTTCAACTTTGAAAAGACATACCTTAAATCTATGTTCAACAGTTAAGTGTCAAGCAGTTTAGACATGATTCGAGGAGAACATTTTTCACATGGACAATGGTGGGAATCTGAAAACACTTTCTGAAAGAATGGTAGAAGCAGTGGCATTTGTAACATTCAAACAGTACTAGAATATGAAGTTTAAAACTCTGTGATCTACGTGGCTATGGAACCATATGGCCAGTATGGATATGTTGGATGAAATGGCCTTCCTCCTGAATGCAAACTGTCATGATTCTATGTTTACTAAATTTCCGAATTTAAGCTGATAAATATTGAGTAATACACATCACCAAATGCCTGGAAATGAACAGCTCAATCAAGAGAGTACTTAATATAATCCCCTTGACATTCTAGATACTGCAAGGGCAGGCCATAACCTCAGTCCTCATTCTATAGATAGCATCTCAACTGCTGACTCCACAATGGAGCACTCTCAAGAATGTATGAAATTCACTCCTCTTGTACAGATGAGTGCAGTTCCAACAACTTTCCAGAAGCTCAACAATACTCGAGATAAAACAGTCCATTTGATTGACACCCTATCCAGCACAGTAAAATATGCACTTTCTTCATTCCTAGACCCTAGATACACTGCAAATGTAATGCTATACCATCTACAATAGGTGCAGAAGCCAATCGTTCAACAGTACCTCCATATTCATGATCTTCAACAACAGTAGTGACATAACAAGGTTGAACAGATGGCTAGACATCTGTTTTATCAGTTGGCTTGAATATGATTGCTTGTTTGGGATCCAAAACTGACCCCTTCCTTCATCCCTGTTGTGAAGATTTTGAGGGGAACTGCTGTCTGTGTTTGACTCAGACTTTTATCGGCTTGTAATAAGTTCAGTTTTGTTTTTTTTTCTTTTAATTTGTATATATTTTAAAGACTTACCAATGTCATAATTTTGATTTTGTATCTAGTACATATTGGATGGGGCCATTGAGGGAGTTTGATGGCTTGGACACAATATGGGAAAAATAAGACCATATGAAATAGGAACAAGAGTAGGCCATTAGGTTTCTTGAGCCTGTTCTGCCATTCAGTAGAATCGTAACTGATCCTACATTCCTCACATCCAGTTTCCAAACTGATCAAGAATCGATCTATCTTAGTCCTACCTAAACACAAGGACTCTGTCCTCATCACTCTCTGTGGCAAAGGGTGCAAAGACTCGACCTTCTAAGCAAAGAAATTCCTCCCCATCTCAATCTTAAATTGGTACCCCCATTTATTCTTAGCTTCTGCCCTCTGGTCCGTGACTCTCAAATGAGGGGCAAAATTCATCTCAGCATTTATCCTGTCAAGCCACATAAGAACCCTATTTGTTTCAAATAGACGACCCATTATTTTCTAAACTCCAGTCAGTAGTGCCTCAACCTGTTTAGCTTTTGCACATAAGACAATCCCTCCAAACTAAGGATCATTCTAGTGAAATTTCTCTGAACTACGAAATGATGTTTTTCCTTAGATAAAGGGACCAAAAGTGCTCACAGTACTCCAGACATGGTCTCACCAACTGTTGCAGTACAGTTGCAGCAAGATACTCTTACACTCCCGAATCAATGATTCTCACATACAGAAGCTAGTTTTGAATTCCAGATTTTCTTTCAGTTGATTGAATTTAAATTCCACTAGCTGCTATGGTATGATTTGAACCTTTGTCCACCAAGCCTGGTAGTTCTAGTTTAGTGGCATTACCACTATGTCACTATATATCAGGCTGCATGAAAGATATGAGAGGGACATGGTGAAGGTATGAGAAAGCATGACAGAATCAGGAGCAAATGGGAATACGGAGGAAATGGGTGTTGGCTAATTGGTTGAATGAAGGATGCTGGTGGTTATCAAAACAACAAAGTCTCAGCAACTGAAGGACAGCATGCTAACCTTAGCCTTGCTGTCTCCATTGCTGCTTTTGGCTGCCCTGGGAGATTGTGGTCCCAAATCCAGCCTTTACCCAACTCTGAGACCAAACAGCACACATGAATAAACTGCTTTTTCGAACACAAGTTCACAAAATCTGGAAGGGCATCCAAATTCATGGTTGATAAAAGGAAAAGCAACTCATGGATATCTCTGTTTTAAAAATAATGATGCGTCTTAGAGACATTGGGGACTATCTTGCTCACAAAGGTACAACAACTCCAGCAGTGTTTACCAAAGGTGAGACCATGTAAATATACATACATATTTGTTTTAGGCTTCCTGTCAGTCTGAAGAAGTGAGAATCATTTTCCCCAATCCAAAGCTTCCAACATACGAACATCACCAGTTCTGTAGACCTCACTATTGTTCAGGATTAGAGGGTATGATATGTTATTGAGATCTTGGTTATCTCCATTGAATTCTAAATATAGCACAGTTAAATGATGAGGTAATCTGTCTTTTGACAGTAGTACCAATAAAGATGAATGCTGCAAAGATGAATTCTGTAAGAGATTCAGACATCAGTGAAGAAATATCGGATATGTTTTCAAAATACTTAATGGAGTGGTAATAAGGGCAATTATTAAACAACAAAAGTTACCTTGAACAAAATAAGGCTGTGGATATCCTCGTTCAGATGGTTCTTGTTCCCACTGATGTTTCTGGCTACAGATGTCTTGTGACATCTGTTCTTCTTTCTCTTCCTGTGTCTTCCTCAAAATCTCTGCAACTATATTTTTTGAGTATTTTCCTTTTATTTCCTATAGCCAGAGACTATTGCCATGTCCTGATCTTGTTACCTGTCTGTTGTTACTTGTACTAGAGTCATAGTCATAGAGATGTACAGCATGGAAATAGACCCTTCGGTCCAACCCATCCATGCCGACCAGATATCTCAATCCAATCTAGTCCCACCTGCCAGCACCCGGCCCATATCCCTCCAAACCCTTCATATTCACATACCCATCCAAATGCCTCTTAAATGTTGGAATTGTACCAGCCTCCACCACTTCCTCTGGCAGCTCATTCTATACCCGTACCACCCTCTATGTGAAAAGGTTGCCCCTTATATCTCTTTTTATATCTTTCACCTCTCACTCTAAACCTATGCCCTCTAGTTCTGGACTCCCCAGCCCCAGGGAAAAGACTTTGCCTATTTACCCTTTCCCTGCCCCTCATAATTTTGTAAGGTCACCCCTCAGCCTCCGATGGTCCCGGGAAAACAGCCCCAGCCTGTTCAGCATCTAGCTATAGCTCAAATCCTCCAACCCTGGCAACATCCTTGTAAATCTTTTCTGAAACTTTTCAAGTTTCACAACATCTTTCCGATAGGAAGGAGAACAGAATTGCACGCAATATTCCAACAGTGGCCTAACCAATGTCCTGTACAGCCACAACATCACCTCCCACCTCCTGTACTCAATACTCTGACTAATAAAGGAAAGCATACCAAACACCTTCTTCACTATCCTATCTACCTGCAACTATTACTAGTCAAATATATCATATTCCATAGTCACAGCCTTAACAGCATCCCCTAAACAATCCATTTATAGTCCTGAAGACAGGTCACTGGACGCAAAACATTAACTTTGACTTCTCTCCATAGATGCTGTCAGATCTGCTGAGCTTTTCCAGCAATTTCTGATTTTGTTGTTGCATAAGCCTAATTATCTCAAACCAACCAGACAGTACTCACACAGTTATAATCTACTTCACTGAAAACAACAAATTCTGGAGATCACAGGGGGTCAGGTAGCATCCATGGAGACAGAGCAAGTTAATGTTTTGAATCTAGATGACTCTGAAGAGTCATTTAGATTCAAAATGTTTGCTTGCTTCTTTCCATGAATGTTACCTGACCTGCTGTGATCTCTAGCATTTGCTGTTTTCAGTACAGACTCCAGCATCTGCAATAATTTGTTCCTATAATCTACTTCATCTGTGCATACAAAATACCAAATACACATAAAAAGGAATTCATCATTGAATCCCTACAGTGTGGAAATGGGCCCTTCGACCCAACAAGTCCACACGGCACTCCGAAGAGTAACTCACCCCGACCTATTCCCCGACATTTAACTCCTGACTATGCACCTAACCTACACATTCCTGAACACTGTGGCAATTTAGCATGGCCAATTCACCTAACCTGCACATCTTTGGACTGTTGAGAAAACTAGAGCACACCCATGCAGACATGGAAAACGTGCAAATTCCACACAGACTGTCGCCTGAGGCTGGAATCGCACCTGAGTCCCTGAAGCTGTGAGGCAGCAGTGCTTACCACTGAGCCACCGTGCCATAATTCACAAAGTATTAAAATTATAACAGATAATAAAAGTATAAATCATTCATGTTTCCTATTGTTCCTTGACTTTGGTTCATTCAGAGAGATCAGTTATATCCACCAGAGAGGGCAAAGAGGACTTTACTGTTCAACTTCTCCTGAGTTTTGCCATGAATAGTCAGACTAAATTATGTGTTTGATAGAATAGAAATTTTTTGTCATGTATACCTTTACATGAAAACTACAGTGAAAACTTTTATAAGTCGTTGCACCACGGCACCAATATTAACAAAAGATGCCATACATAATCATTTTAAAGAATAAAATTAAAATAAAGTTCATCACAGTTCAGCTAAAGGCTCTCAGGGTTGGGGAGTCCTGACGTAAGGACCGATGGAATACTTGGAAACACAGTTGGGATGAGACTGACATCTCGGAACAAGTCTGCCACACTGAGCTGCAAACCTTCACTGACGCCGGGCTGCTGTAAGCCACCTTGTCACTGGGCCAGGACAGGCCTCCTGTTCCCTATCTGATGCTCCTCCAGACACTTCACTGATCTGCCATCCGTCCCTTTCACCGATGTGTCCACTCCTTCAGGTGCCTGGGTCCAGCTGCGGACCTGGAGCCTCAGTCCAGCTACGAGTCCGGGCTGGCAGAGTTAGCCCAGGACCCACCTATCACTTGATGGGAGACCCCGGGCTGGGTTGGAGCCATGTCCAGCTCATTCTGGTGTTGCTGCTGTTGCCAGAGGCCACCTTCCTCACCACTGTCCAGGCTTTAAAAAAAAGTCGAAGAAAGTGAGCAAAAAAAAAGTGAAAGCCGACAAGCTCTGGGCTCAGACCCCTACTCTGCCGCCATCTTGGAAGTGCTAATCTACCTCGAGTAATTCTTGAGCCACAATATTCTGACACATCAGTGAGAGTGTTACCACATCTGACAAAGAAACTCGCTTTTCTATCATGCTATGGGAACAATTCTGTACATGTGAACTATTGGAACAGACAGGAAAGATGACAAATGAGGTGACAAGTAAACCTATATTACTGACCTTGAGTTGGCTTTGTTTTGGTCAGTAATGATTCCAGTTGTAAATAGGCTCCCAGTTGAATTCTGTGCCTGTCAAAGATTTTGATATAAGTCTTTAGGGAGCACTCAGTAAGAATAATTCCTTGCTGTCCCAAATCTTAGAGCAAAAATACAAATGGTGCATTCACTATTTTTTGTAACACATATGATTGATAGTTAACAAGCAGCAACAAGAAACAATGAGAAGTTATAAATATTAGTTATAATGTCGAGAGAAATGCATAATGATGATGAATTTTAAGCAAATTTGACTAGTACCTTTTGTGGTATTCAGACTTACATCATTTTTCTATCCATAGCACATTGTAGAAATAATAAAAGCATATACATTAAAAGCATGCATATAATGAGTTTCCTCCCACAACCCAGTTTGAATCAATCAATCATATGTTGCTAGGGAGAAAGAAACCAAAGACAGCAGATGCTGGAAATCAGAGATAAATTACTGGGTAAGACCTTAGCAGGTCTGGCAGCATCTGTGGAGAGAAAGCAGAGTTAATGTTTCGGTTCCAATGACACTGCTTCAGAACTGATGGTAATTAGGAAAGGGTTGGTTTATGTGCTGAAGATGGGGTGGGGGAAGAACGGAGGAGTAAACAATAGGTGGAGATGGAGCCCAGAGAGAGAGAGAGAGAGAGAGAGAGAGAGGGGGAGATAGAGAAAGAGAGAGAAACTGTTGGGTAAATTAGGAATAGGAAAAGGTCTGCCTGGAGCATCAAGTGCTGCTAATGGGGGCCATTTGTGACTAACAATGGATTGGTTGTGGTAGCAGCCAATGTGTTGTCAAGGTTTGGTGTGTGAGCATTAGGTTAAAGACATGGGAAAAGGTGCTCAGGCCTGAAATTCTTGAACGCAATATTGAGAATTGAAGGCTTCGCTAGAGCACTGCAACAATCCTGAAGGAGAGATGTTGTCCAGGGAAAATGGTGGTATGTTGATGTGGCAGACAACAGGGAGCTCAGGGTCATTTTTGTGGACAGAACTGGGAGTTCTACAAAGCGGTCATCCAATCTACATTTCATCTCCCCAGTCTAGAGGAAGTCACATTGGGAGCAGCAATTGTAATAAACGAGGTTGAGTGAAGTACGGGTAAATCACTGCAACACCTGGAAGGTATTTCTGGGGCCTTAGACAGTGAGGAGGGAAATGGAGAGATGTTTCACCTTCTGTGATTGCAAGGGAAGGTACTGTGGGGGTATGGGGAGGCATTGTGAGAGGAGGAAGAGTAGATCAGCTGTCTCTGAAGGAACCATCCCTGTGGAATTCCAAGGGAGGAGAGGACAATGAAAACTGAAAGAACTGTAGATGCTATAAATCAGAAACAAAAGCAGAAATTGCTGGAAAAGCTCAGCAAGTATGGCAGCATCTGTGGAAAGAAATCAAAGTTAACCTTTCAGGTCTAGGGACCCTTCCTCAGAACTGAGTTTGAACTAATGTGAACTCTGATTTCTCTCCACAGATGCTGCCAGACCTGCTGAGCTTTTGTTTGAGGGGAATATGTGTCTACTGGTGGCATCCACAGGGAGTGGCCAAGATGGCAACTGTATGATCCTTTGGATGTGGATGCTGGTGAGGTGGTGAGGACTAGGGGTTCTCTATCGCTGTTGTGGGAGGTGGGAGAAGGGGTTAGGACTGAAGTAGAGGATATGGATCGAATATGGCTGAGGACTCTGTCAACTACAGAAGTAGGGAATTTTGTAATTGAGCCTATCAGCAAGGGAGGTGCTGTTGTTATCTGGTGTTCCAACCTGTACATTGCAGAGGCTGAGTGCCAGCTCTCCAATACCTCCTCCTAATTCCATCCCATGCCCAGACATGAGCTCACCATGAAACATCAGACCATTGTGTCCACAGCAGTCACTAATTTCATTTCATCTGGTAGTCTCCCCCTATTCCCCACTACCTCTAACATCATTGTCTCCCGGCCCGCATACCTCCTTCCCAAAATCTACAAATGGGACTGTTTCTGCCTGCTCCCACTCCACAGCACATATCTCATCTTACTTCAACTCAATATTCTTTCTGCCTTTGTCCAGTCCCATCCCACTTACATCACGATTCCTCTGATTCTTCACGCCAGCTTCAGAGTCTCCAGATTGCTGTCCCCAGCTGCCTTCTCTTCACCCATAGGTGTTCAATCCATTTACACACCCATCCCCCATCAAGATGGTCTCAGGACTCCCCGCTTCTTCTTGGAAAAACGAACTGTACATTTCCTTCCACCACCACCCTCCTCCGTCTGGTCGAGTTCATCCCCACCCTGAACAACTTCTCTATTAACTCCTCTAACTTTCTTCAGGTCAGAGGGGTGGCTGTGGATACCAGCATGGGCCCTCGTTATGCCTGTCTCTTTGTGGGGTACCTGGAACATTCCTTGTTCCAGTCCTACTCTGGCTCTCACCCACTCTTTCTCTGGTGCATCAATTATATCATCAGTGCTGATTCCTTCTCTTGTCCAGAATCGGAAAAGTTTATCTGTTTCTCTTCCAATTTCTACCTGCCCTCACCTTCACCTCCTCCATCTCTAACTCTACCCTTCTCTGCCTCAACATCTGTTTCTATTTCTGGCCACCGATATTCACTACAAACCCACAACTCCCAGTTATCTTGACTATACATCCTCACACTCTGCTTTCTGTAAATACTCCATGATATTTTCCCAGCTTCTGTGTCTCCACTGCATCTGTTCTGATAATGCCAACTTTGACAAGGGGGACACTGAAATAAAATATATATCAGTACAGCACAGTACAGGCCCTTTGACCCCCGATGTTGTGCAGACCTTTTATCCTACTCTAAGATCAAATTAACCTACATGCCCTACATTTTACAATCATCTGTATGCCTACCCAAGTCACTTAAATGTCTCCAATGTATCTGACTCTCCAATGTATCAGCACTACCACTGCTGGCAGTGCATTCCACGCACCCACCACTCTGTGTAAAGAACTTACCTCTGACATCTCCCCTAAACCTTACTCCAATCACCTTAAAATTATGCCCTCTCGTGATAGACATTTCCACCCTGGGAAAAAGTCTCTGGTTATCCACTCTATCTGTACCTCTCATTGTCTTGTACATCTCTATCAAGTCACACCCCATCCTTCTTTGCTCCAATGAGAAAATCCCTAGCTCCTTCAACTTTTCTTCATAAGACATGCCTTCCAGTCCAGACAGCATCCTGGTAAATCTCCTCTGCATCCTCTCTAAAGCTTCCACATCCTTCCTATAATGAAGCAACCAAAATTGAACACAATATTCCAAGTGTGATCTAACCAGGACTTTATAGAGCTGCAGCATAACTTCATGGCTCTTAAATGCAATCCCCCTGCTAATGAAAACTAACACACAATATGCATTCTTAACAACACTATCAACTTGTGGGCAACTTTGAGGGGACTATGGACATGGACCCCAAGATACCTCTGTTCCTCCACACAGCCAAGAATCCTGCCTTTAACCCTGTATTCTGCATTCAAATTCAACCTTCTAAAATGAATCACTTCACACTTTTCCAGGTTGAACTCCATCTGCCACTTCTCAACCCAACTCTGCAT
Organism: Chiloscyllium plagiosum; assembly: GCF_037043375.1. Taxonomy (NCBI): domain Eukaryota; kingdom Metazoa; phylum Chordata; class Chondrichthyes; order Orectolobiformes; family Hemiscylliidae; genus Chiloscyllium; species Chiloscyllium plagiosum. The sequence continues at coordinate 22,922,348 of NW_028270140.1, forward strand.
TCTGTCAATGCCCTGTTGTAACCTACAACTGCCTCTCACACTATCCACAAAGAACAGAAGTCCCACAACAGATCCCTGCAGAACGCCATTGGTTACCGTGCTCCAGGCTGAATATTTTCCATCCAGTACCATTCTCTGTCTTCTATGGACCAGCCAATTCTATATCCAGATGGCCAAATTTTCCTGTATCTCATGTCTCTTTACTTTCTGAACATATTTACTATGGGGGAACCTTATCAAACACCTTGCTAAAGCTAAAACCCAAATACAGCACATCCATTGCTCTACCTTCACCAATGTGTTTTGTCACATCCTCAAAGAATTCAATTAGCTTTGTGAGACATGACCAGCCCCTCACAAAGCTATGCTGACTGTTTCTAATCCAACTATGTTTTTCCAAATAATCATAAGTCCTGTCTCTCAGAATCTTCTCCAATGATTTACCCACGACAGATGTAAGACTGACTGGTCTGTAATTCCCAGGGTTATCCCTATTCCCTTTCTTTAATAAGAGGATAACATTTGTCACTCTCCAATCATCTAGTACAACTCCAGTGGACATAAGTTCATCACCAACGGCACAGCAATCTCTTCCCTTGCTTCCCATAATAACCTTGGATATATCCTTTCTGCTCCAATGGACTTATCTTTCCTCATGTTTTTCAAAATTTCCATCATATCCTCCTTTTTAACACCAACCTGTTCAAACATATCAGCCTGTTTCACATTGTCCTCATAAATGACAATGTCCCTCTCCGTAGTGAATACTGAAGCAAAATATTCATTAGGGATCTCCTCTACCTCCTCCGACTCCAGGCTCAAGTTCTCTTCACTATCCCTTATTATCCCTACCCTCACTCTGGCCATCCTCTTGTTACTCACATAAGTGTAGAATGCTTAGGGTTTTCCTTAATCCTACCTGCCAAGGCTTTTTCATGCCCCGTTCTCACTCTCCTAAGTCCATTCTTCAATTCCTTCATGGCTACCTAATACTCTAGAGCCCTGTCTGATCCTTGCATTCTCAACCTTAAGTAAGCTTCCTTCTTCCTCTTGACTAAATGTTCTACATTTCTTGTCATCCAAGGTTCCTTCATCCTACCACCCTTTCCTTGCCTCAGTGGGACAAAGTTATCCATGCAGCACAGCAAGTGGTCCCTAAATGGCTTCCACATTTCTGTTGTGCATTTCCTTGAAAATATCTGCTCCCAATTTATGCTCCACAGTTTCTGCTTAATGGCACTTTCTTCCTCAACTGAGGAATCCTCACCACTGTGGTTGACAGGGCAATCAGCTCTATCCAACCTATCTCTGACACTTTGGCCCACATCCCTTCTCTTCCTTCCCACAACAGCAAAAGGGTTATCCCAATCCACATTTACCATCCCAATAGCCTCCACATCAAAAGCATCATTAACATTTCCACCACTTTCAGTGAGATGCTACCAATAGACACATATTCTCTTTCCCTTCAGTTGTCAGGCTTCCACAGAAACCGTTCTCCTCTGGGACACCCTGATACACTCCTCCTTCATTCCCAAGACCTCCCCACCCCCACCCCACAGCACCTTCCCATGCAATCACAGAAGGTGTAACACCTTCCTATTCACCTCCTCCTTCCTGACTATCCAAAGCCCCAAACACACCTTTTAGATGAAGCAGTGATTTGCCTGCGCTTCACTCAATATAGTCTACTCTATGTGTTGCTCATAATGTGATCTCCTCCATGCTCGGGAGACAAAACTCAGACCACTTTGCAGAACAGCTACGTTCTGCTTGCAAAAATGACCCTAAGTTTCCTGTTGCCTGCCACTTCAACACACCATTATGATCGATGGTCAACCTCTCTGTCGCGGGCTTGCTTCAGTGCTTCAGTGAAGCTCAGCGCAAACTGGAAGAACAGCACCTCATTTTCCATGAGAAGACCCTGCAGCCTTCTGGATTCAATATCGAGTTAAATAATTTCAGAGCTTGTGCACGTTCTTCCGTGTCCTTACCCCAAACCCCACACAACAGGCCTTGTTGCCACATGGGTAACTACCATAACTATCCCATTGTCAATTACTGTAGTCCTTGATTCTTCCAGGGTGACCTTTACCCATTCCTTTGTCTGTCTGATTGTTTCCCTCTGTCTTTTTTTGGCTCCATCTCTATCTACTTCCCCCCTTCCCCCATCGATCTTCAGCATTTTGACTAATCCTTTCAGTTCCAAAGAAGGATCACTGGAATTAATTCTGCTTTCTCTCCATAGATGCTGCCAGACATGCTAAGTACTTTTTAAAGCAATGTTTGTCTATGATGCTGGTGAATTGTGTGGCATCAAGAAATTACAATGTAAAGATTAATTTGTGCAGTAACAGATTTAGAAAGAAGTTCCCATCAGGCAGTTAAGCTCTGGTAAATTGAAGGAATAGCAGAGAACCTGCTGAAGCCAATTGAGATCTGATCATGAATATATTATTTTAAAGTAGTGTTCTGTAGTGATGGAAATTAATATTCTGCTGGAAGCTTCTTATAGCTATTATATCCTGATGTGAATGCAGGAGTTCAAGGAGATTTCCGTATGTAATTCCTATTTTCTTGTTGAAGCAACAGCTGAGCCACATATTAAGAATCGTTTATCTGTCATTGGAGTTTTCCATCTTGCATATTTGCACTACCGCAGTCTGAACTGTGAAAGAAATTTATGGGAATGCTTTTCTGTAACAGCACTCCACACCAAATTTAAACTGAGATTAGTAGAATATTACAGGAAAAACAGTAACCCTTCATTTTGAAGGCAGTGCGTACATTTCCACGGCTGTTGGCAAACTTCCAATACTTCCCCTTGTGACCACTGATTTTTGTCAGATTGTTAACACAGTCTGACAATCACACACAATTCCCGTTCACCTGATGCCCCCCCTGTATGTTATTCAGCAACAACCAATTGTTTGCAATTGCCAGTGGGAATGCTGGTCAAACTCTGATCAACTGAAATAAGCTTTCAGGAAACAAACCTTCCAGGTCTTGATAATTCATTCCTATCAATGTTGTGCATTTACCCACTGAGATTCTGGGGAACTTAATTAATGCTATTTTAAATCTTAGCGCAATTGGCATCCTTTGTTTTTTTTCCCAGAGAAAGTTATGTGGGGTGGCAGGGTGGCTCAGTGGTTAGCACTGTTGCCTCATGGCACCAGGTCCCAGGTTCAATTCCAGCCTTGGGCGACTGCCTGTGTGGAGTTTCCACGTTCTCCCCGTGTCTACATGAGTTTCCTCCAGGTGCTCCGGTTTCCTCCCACAGTCCAAAGATGTGCAGGTCTGGTGAATCGGCCATGCCACATTACCAATATGTTAGGTGCATTAGTCAGAAGGAAATAGGACTGGGTGGATTACTCTTTGGAGGGTCGGTGTGGACTTGTTGGGCCGAAGGTCCTGTTTCCACACTGTAGGGAATCTAAGATAAGTAGAATTATATTTTAATGTAGCATGCACTCCAGGATTTGAAATGGGGGAGCAAGGAGAGTAGAAGCTGACTGTCAGTTTGTTACTTGGTCATTCTCTATGATAATCTTTACACTGAAACACAACATGGAGCTATTCAATAAATAAAAAGGTCCAATCTTTACACAACAAATTTTAAATACAGCTAGAGCTCATCAGTCTGATTTACCTTTTGCTAAACTCCTTCAAAAAGATTGAATTCATGGTTACCTGAGCAAATAACCAATCCTGGGTAATGTCACTGCAAATCTAATCCATATTTGCTGATGTCTCACGATAATTCTGCATCTGGGTTACATGGCAGTACTAATGATCAGAGCAGTCTGTCGATTGTGAAGCTTTAGGCATGTAATCAAACAAGTCTAGCTCTACTTTCCTCTGAGGAATGCAGAGTTTTGCAGAAAGATTTGGCATTCAGATTTGTTTTCAGCTTCATGACTATTCCTTCTACCATTGTTGCATTATGTTTCTCGGATACCTGGAGTGTTTCAAATCATAGAGTCCCTACAGTGCGGAAAAAGGCCATTCAAGCCATCAAGACTGCACTCTCCCACCAGACAGATTCTCATCCTAATTCAGCCCCCATAACTCCGCATTTAACGTAGCTTAACCACCATGCCTAAACATCCCAGGACACTACAGACAAATTTTAGAATGGCCAATCCACCGAATCTGCACATCTTTGGACTGTGAGAGGAAATCGGAGCACCCAGTGGAAACCCATGAAGATGTGCAAATTCCATGCAGACAGACAGTCATCCAAGGCTGGAATTGAGCCTGGGTCCTAGGTGCTGTGAGGCAGCAGTGCTAACCATGGAGTCACTGCACTACCCAAAAATGTTTTGTAACTATTATGCTTTTGCCATTGATAGAGGTATGAATATTAAATGCTGCACAGAATAATGAGCCAGATATTCCAGGCTCCGGATTATGGGACATTGGTACAAAAGTTAAAAATCTGCACTTGGGCCACATTGAAGTCCCAAACTGCTGTTTTTTGCACGAATTGCCCAGACTGTTTGATCTCTCAATGGATAATGCCCCTGAAAATGTCTTTAACTCTAAATTACGGTTGGCAATGCTCTGGAGTCATGAGTTTGGATCATATCAAGGCAGATATGGAAACTTAAAATAAAATAGTATAATTTGAGATGAAAGAGCTGGGCTAGAGATGATCATAAAACCATGTTATTGACTGATATAAAAATTTATTTAGTTCAGTAATGTCACTTTAGAGAAAGAAACTTGCCATCCTTGCCTGACTTAGTCTCCTTATGAAGCCAACTCACAATAAAATGATTGACTCTTAAACATTCCCTGAAATAGCTTAGCAAACCATTCTATTGTATCAAACTATGAAAAAATCAAAGAAAATGGGTGAACAGAAAGACCAAATATCATCAACCCAGACTGAAAGTGTCAACAGCAAACCCAGACCAGTGTGTTCTGGCATTGCATATTATATGTGAAAAGTTGAAGTCACCAAAGTCCACTTTCTCATTAGAAAGAGACTGAGCTGGTGGTGAGTTTAATCTGGAGGGTCACCACACCTCAGGCAAGGGTTGAGAATGTCAGTCTTTCATGGTAACTTCAGCCAGTACAGAAATTGAATACATGCTATTGATATGACTCATCCAGTCAACTGAGTTAACAGATCATAATCCAATTACAATCAGATAAGCATGTACCTTTTAATAGAGTCGATTAATGAAATCAGAAATAACAAGGATGGCAGATTTCCTTCCCTAAAGGACATTAGTGAGCCAGATGGGTTTTTATAGCAATTGATAACAGTTACATGGTAATTATTAGACTAATATCATAACATATGATGTTCTTGCAAAAAGATATTAGCTGCATCTTGAACAGCTACTGCTGCATTTTGTAATCCATCAGGAAATTCAGTTTATTAAATGGCTGGAATACAGAATAGAACAAGATCTGTGATAGAATTGTAATGCTGTTAGTTGCAGCTGTAAATAAATCTGGTATTAAGTGTTGTCAATAAGTCCCTAGTCTTAGTGTTCATATCACAAGAGATTAACACAGCCACTGACTCAACCACTGGGCTGGACCTGCAGCAGGTGTTGCAAAAGGCAAGTCTAAAGCATTTGGAACCATCTTTATCCAGAAGTGCCAATATGATTATCTATTGAGATCTCCTCCCTAAGATCTCCTGCATCACACATCAGGATTTAGACAATTCAATTCACACTGTCAATAGTTCTACTATCTGTACCTCGGCATGTTAAACCTAACCAGTCAAACTCATTGTTAGTGTCAAGAGTGGGGTGCTGGAAAAGCACAGCAGGTCAGGCAGCATCCAAGGAGCAAGAGAATTGACGTTTTGGGCATAAGCTCTACATCAGGAAGGACTTGTGCCCGAATTCTTGATGAAAGGCTTATGTCTGAAATGTCAATTCTCCTGCTCCTCAGATGCTGCCTGACCTGGTGTGCATTTCCAGCACCACACTCTCAACTCTGATCTCCAGCATCTGCAGTCTTCACTTTCTCCAATCTTATTGTTAACCTCAAACCCCAAGTGCAGAAATTTCAGATCATTCAGATCTGGATTCAGAATTAGTTGGCTGATAGAAGGCAGAGAGTGGTTATAGATGGAAAGTATTCTGCCTGGAGGTCAATGTTGAGTGTGGTCCTGCAGGGCTCTGTTCTTGGGCCTCTGCTCTTTGTAGTTTTTATGTGACTTGGATGAGGAGGTTGAGGGGTGGGTTAGTAAATTTGCAGATGGCACAAAGATTGGAGGTTTCGTTGATAGTATCGAGGTCTATTGCAGACTGCAGTGCAACATAGACAGGATGCAGAGCTGGGCTGAGAAATGGCAGATGGAGTTCAATCTGGATAAATGCGAAGTGATGCATTTTGGAAGGTTGAACTCGAATGCTGAATATAGGATTAAGGACAAGATTCTTAGCAGTGTGGAGGAACAGAGGGATCTGGGTGTGCAAGTACATAGATCCCTCAAAGTTGCCAACCAAGTGGATAGGGTTGTTAAGAAAACATATGGTGTTTTGGCTTTCATTAACAGGGGGATCAAGTTTCAGAGCCGTGAGGTTTTGCTACAGCTCTACAAGTCCCTGGTGAGATCACACTTGGAATATTGTGTCCATTTCTGGTTGCCCTACTGTAGGAAAGATATAGAGGCTTTGGAGAGGGTGCAAAGAAGGTTTACCAGGATGCTGCCTATGTTCTATGTTCTATTAAAGGAACTTAATCAGCTTTACCAGGTCGAGAGAGGGTCTTGCAATCAAACATCTCCCCTCTCCCACCCCCTACCACCACTCTTTTCCAAACTAGCAAAATTATTTCAAATATCATACCATTTATGGGTATGTTACGTAGATTTATACTATATTTGCCTGTTCACCAGTATCAGCACATTAAACCCTAATTTTAATTGGGACTTTATTATCTGTGTGTGGGCTTTTGAGACATTTAAGTGTGAAGCTATACCTTTTGATAGTCACTGATCGGTATTTACTACAAGAATCAACTTTTCAATATTAAGAAACAGCTGAGATTCTTGGATACCACCAAGGCCATGTGCTCTTACTACATTCCAGAAATTAAATGTATGATTTGTGCTCTAGAACTCTCCGTACCACTGGTTAAGTTGTTTTATCATAGTTACAACATTGTATTCACCTGCAAAAAAATCTGAACTTAGATTTGAGATGAGAGTGACCATCCTTGACATTCAAGGTCACAGACAATCAAGTATGATATCAATGAGCCCAAGCAGAACTGGAACAAATGGGAATCAACAGAAAACTGCAGAGGCTACAGTCATTTCTATCACAAAGAAAAGGTCCAACCATCTTTAGCTGCTTCATTAATGACTTTTCTTCCATCATAAAACCAAAGAGATACTTGTTGATGATTGTTCTATATCTGCAACTCCTCTGACATTGAAACAGTGAGACAGTAAGACCCAACTTGGACTGATAAGTGACAAGTAACGCTCATGTTCACACCACAAAGGCAATGAATATTTCCAACAACAGAGAATCTCATGATCTTCCCCCTCATGTTCAGTGTCACTACCATTGTTGAATCTCCCATGATTTACAAGAATGTGCATAGGAATAACAAATACTATGGCTGCAAGTGCAGGTCAGAGACCAGGAATTGTGCAGTGTCAAAGTCATCTCTTGTCTCCCCAGTGCCTATCTACCTGCTACAAAGGGCAAGTCAGGAGTGTGATGGAATACTTCCCACTTATTTGGAAGAATGTAACTCATCAACGCTCAAGAAGTTCAACATCATCCACAAGAGAGCAAACCCTCTTGAGGAAGCCCAGCTTGGAACATCTGTAGCTCCGTGGATCAAGAAAGGATTGTAATGTTTGACATTTTAAATATATTTCTTTGTTTTCTACTTTTATACTAAGAAGACTGTAGTGCTGAACTTTTAAAAATTTATTTCTTTATTTCTCTTTTTCTGTAATCAAGATTTTGTACCGAGGTACTTTGTACGTATGGTATCATGGTGTGCCATGACATTGTACATTTTTCACTGTACTCTTGTATCCCATACTTGAATACACATAACAATAAAACTAAATCTAAAAATCATCGGGTTCAAAGAAACTAGGCTGATAGATACCCTTTAAAACCCCTTCAAAATTCATTCCCTTCACCACCAATGCACATTGGTAGCAGCATGTACCATTGACAAGGAACACTGCAACAAATCACCCAGGATCCTTTGTTGGAATCTTCTAACCCCACTCCCATCTAAAATGACAAGGGCAGCAGATGTATGGGAACACCACTGCCTTCCAGTTGCCCTCCTAGCCTTACTATGCTGACTTGGAAATATGAGTCGTGAGTGTGGTGCTGGAAAAGCACAGCAGGTCAAGCAGCATCCGAGGAGCAGGAGAATCGACGTTTTGGGCAAGAGCCCTTCATCCAAGTCCCTCCTGACTTGGAAATATGTTTCTCTTTTTTCTCTTCACTGGATAAAATCCTGGAACTCCTTTCCTAATAGTTCTTTGGCTGTCTCTATAAGAATTGCACCCACTGAAGAAAGCAAATCACCATCACCATCACCATAGTCAACTAAAGGTGGGAAATAAATGCTGGCCTTGCCAGAAGTACCCGCACGCCACAAATGAATTAAAAAATCTGGATAATTACACTGTAAATGTTGAATAGAAAAATCGCTGTCTAACGTCTGGGTGATAATATAACAAAGTAACCCAATCCCCATTGCTCTCACTGAGTTCCTGACTTCCTTTGATCCTTCCCTGAACCAACCTGACTATCCCTAGCTCATTTACACATTCAAATACTTATTTCCCTGTCACCCATCACCACACCCACCTGTGACCTCACCACTTGCTATGTCCACTACCCCACTACCCACACTTTAACCTTCCATTTGCCATCATATCACACTACAAATCAACCACTCTACTAACCATTCTACCCCACTTGCCACCTCACCCACCATCTCCCGCCTACTAATTTGCACATTCAATTCTCCAACCTTACCCAAATGCATACACACCTCAACCACCTACCTACCCCACAACCCTTGTCATTCGTTAATTCACCAATTCACCCATTCACTGAACTTTCGTACTGGACTTCTAAACTTTACGGCAGATAATATCATAAAATAAAAAGGGCTTTCCTTACTCCTGATGATCCAGCACAACAATAAAACCCTTGATCGAGCTATATGCTCCGCAATTCTGAAGCAGTTCAGCTTAGAGAACTCTGCCAGTAACAGAGATAATATTCAGAGAATGCAAAAGGAACTGAGTAACAATCAAAACATGAATGCTGCTTTGCAGAAGGTCTGAACCAATGTTATTGATCATTTGTTTTGACAGCTCAGTAATATAGAAAGTTGTAGCACACGCTCCAAGAATTTAAATGGAATAATTAAAGGTATGTGCTAAAAACTTGGTTTGGAAGCTTTTGCAGTGGCATGTATGTCAGCAATATAGCCAGCAGGGTGTTGTATATTTTCAGTAACAGAACATGTGGAACTTCTGGGGAAATACAGTTGTATTCATTTGTTCAGCATTACTGAAGGTAATCATGGTCACAATCAAAATACCTCCTCGGTGTTAGTCATTGACTCATAGAGATCTATAGCACAGAAAAATACCTCTCTATCAATACTATCTACATCATTTAACTACTCTCTCCCATTTTCCAGCACCTGGCCCATGGCCTTATCAGCCTTGGCATTGCAAGTGTACACATGAATACTCTTCAGTGTTATAAGCGTTTCTGTCGCGACCATCCTTGCAGGCAGTCAGTTCCAGATTCCACCACCCTCCAGATGAAAGAAATTTTCCTCATATTTCCTCCAAGCCATTTGCCCTTCCATTAAATTGATGAGCCCAGTCATCGATCCCTCCATCAAGGGGAATTTTTTCCTCTTATCTACCCTACCTTTGCCCCTCATAATTTTATATATTTCACACAGGTCTCCTCTCAATTTCCTCGACTCTAAGGAAAACATTCTCCATCTGTCCAATCTTTCTTTGTAACTAAAACTTGGGCTCCTTTATTCTCATATTCAATGCTGCCCATGCTTTGATATCCAGTGTTCACACAATTCGATGGCCCCACTTTTCCTTTATTGAAACATGTTGGAACTATACTTTCCATATTTCCTCCTTGAGTGCATCCTACTATTCTGAGACAGATTCACCTGCAAGTATTGGCTGCCAGTCCAATCTAGTCATATCATATCTCATCTTATTTAAAAAATCACTCTACCCCCAACTTTGATTTCAGGCCCGTCTTGGTTAGTTTCCATAACAATATTGAATTTAACAGAGCTATGATCACTGTCTACAAAATGCTCCCTCACTGATACCTCAACTACTTGCCCAACATTGTTATCTAAAATTATGTCAGGGACTGCATTCTCTCTTGTACCCTTCAATATTTTAGCTTAACAGGTTCTCGTGGATGCATTTTAAGTATTCCACTCCCTCTAAACTCTTTCCACAATGACTACCCCAGTGAAGTTAAAAATCACACAACACCAGATTATAGTCCAACAGGTTTAGTTGGAAGCACACTAGCTTTCAGAGCAACGCTCCTTTATCAGGGGACAGTGGAGGGCTCAATCTTAACACAGAATTAATAGCAAAAATTTGCAGTGTGATGTAACTGAAATTATACATTGAAAAATTGATTGTCTGTTAAGCCTTTCATCTGTTAGAATACAGTGATAGTTTCACTTCTTTCATGTGTAAATCACAAAACCTTTTTTTTAAAGTTGCATTCTCGGGTTAGCTGTTAACAATGGTGATAGCTAGACAATATGTTGAAGGTGTTAGCCCCCTGTGTTCTCTGTCTATGCCGTGATGCTTAGATTGATTCAAATCTAAAAAGTGAGATAGCTGAGTTTTACATAAAATCATGCAGTTTTTGAGCTCAGAGTTCTACATGAATGCATGCAGTTTTTGAGCAAAGTACAATGTAACTCTGCAAGTACAAATTCACCACACAAAATAGATGTGTGCATGTGGGTCTTTGTCTGTCTCTGTGTGTGTCTGTCTGGGTTGGGGGTTGTGAGTGTGAGAAAGTGTATGTGTGTATGTAGTGAGTGCAGAGTGTCTTAAGTCTGTGAGGGGGTGCATAGGTGAGTGTGGAAGTGTGTGTGTCTGTAAGGGAGTGTGTGGGTGTCTGTGTGTGTGTCTGTGTGCATGTGTGTCCATGTGTATGTGAGAGTGTGTGTGTGTGTGTAGGAGTATCTGTGTGTATATATAGTGCAATGGTGGTCACCTGTAATGTGACATGAACCCAAGGTCCCTGTTGAGGCCCTCCCTATGGGTACCGAACTTAGCTATCAGCCTCTGCTCGGCCACTTTTCTCTGCTGCCTGTCCCGAAGTCCACCTTGGAGGATGGTCACCCGAAGGTCCGAGGCTGAATGTCCTGGATTACTGAAGTGTTCCCCAACTGGGAGGGAACCCTCCTGTCTGTTGATTGTTGTGCGGTGCCCATTCATCTGTTGTCGTACCCTTTGCTCGGTTTCCCAATGTACCATGCCCCCCGGGCATCCTTGCCTGCAACGTATAAGATAGACAACGTTGGCTGAGTCACATGAGTACCTCGGAGAAAGTGAGGACTGCAGATGCTGGAGATCAGAGCTGAAAATGTGTTGCTGGAAAAGCACAGCAGGTCAGGCAGCATCTAAGGAGCAGGAGAATCGACATTTCTGGCATTAGCTCTTCTTCAGGAAATCAGGCTGTGCTTTTCCAGCAACCTATTTTCACATGAGTACCTGCCATGGTCAAGGTGGGAGGTAATGGTGGCATCTATGTCCACACTCTGACACGTCTTGCAGCATCTACCGTGACAGGGTTGTATGGAGTTGTCTTGAGAGCCGGGCAGCTTGAGGTTTGGCGGTTGTTTAAAGGCAAGTACTGGAGGTGTGGGGAAGGTCTTGGTGAGGTGCTCATCCTCATTGATAATGTGTTGCAGGTCACTGTATTCTAACAGATGAAAGGCTTAACCGACAATCAATTTTTCAATGTATAATTTCAGTTACATCATACTGTAAATTTTTGCTATAAATTCTGTGTTACGATTGAGCCCTCTACTATCACCTGATGAAGGAGCGTCACTCTGAAAGCTAGTGTGCTTCCAATTAAACCTATTGGACTATAACCTGGTGTTGTGTGATTTTTAACTTTGTACACCCCAGTCCAACACCGGCATCTCCAAATCATGACTACCCCAGTGAATGTTGCACAAGTTGAAATTTCCTACTATTACTACCCTATTATTTTTACACTTCGTTAAAATTTGCCTACATATCTGCTCTTTTATTTCTCTTGGACTATTAGGAGGCCTATGTACACACCCAGCAATGTAATTGCTCCTTTTAGATATTTTGACACAAATGGTTCCATTTGAGGAACATTCTCAGATATTATCTCTCCTTACTGCGACAATAAATTCCCTGATCAAAACAGTGACATTTCTCCTCTTTTACCTCCTTCCCTATCTCACCTGAAAACCCTATACCCTGGAATATTGAGCTGCCAGTCCTGTTCCTCTTTCAACTATGTCTCAGTGACATCAGTGTTATCATAATTCCATGTTTTAATTTGTGTCCTCAACTTTTTCATTGCACACCTAGCATTAAAATAAATATCATCAAACTTTGCCAAAATTCCTTGTTCCTTAACTGGCCTCCAATGTCTATGTCTTTCCTGACTCACTTGCGGTCACTTATAATTTTGGCCATTCATCTTGCCCTGCTGAATATTCTCTCTCGATCCCATCTCCCTTCCAAGTTAGTTTAAACTCTAACCCAACAGCATGAGAAAACCTGCCTAAAAAGATGCTGGTCTAGTTCCAGTTCACATGCAATCGGTCCACCTGGTATAGGCCCCAGGACCCCCAAAAATGGTCCCAGTGTCCCAGAAATCTGAAGCCTTCCCTCCTGCACTATCCCTCTAGCCACACCTTTATCTGGACATATGTTCCATTTCTAAAATAAATAAAAACAGAAATTGCTGGAAAAGCTCTGCAGGTCTGCAGCATCAATGGAGAGAAATCAGAGTTTATATTTTGGGTCAAATGACCCTTTCAGTTCATCTCCTATTTCTATGCTCACTCACATGTGGCACCAGAATCAACCTGGAGATTAATGTTCTTTAATCCACATCCTAATTTCCTAAATTCTGCTTTCAGAACCTCATCCCTCTTCCTACCTATATCATTGACACCAAATTATACCACAATCTCCGTCTACTGATCTCCAATCTCCAAACCGAAAACAAAGGAAGATGTTGGTTGCTGTTGCAGGGCAATCGTCTCAGCCCTTGGGTATCACTGCGGGATTTCCTCAAGATTTTCTTTTTCATTGACCTGTCTAGAGATGTTATGACATACCTCTGGAGTAGGTGGCTTAAGGCCTCCTGGGGTTCTGAGGTAGGGACACTTCCACCACAGCACAAGAGCGCTTTCCCTCAAGGTATTGTCCATGTCCCAAGCATTTTCATCTGCTTCACCAATAATCTTCCTCCCATAATAATATTGGAAGTGGAGACCTTTGTGGTTGATCACATAGTATTCAATCCAATTCAGACAATGAATCTGCCTGTGCTCATATACAGCAAGAGCTGGGCAAGATTCAGACTTTGTTAGTCACATTGGATGTTTGCCGACAACTATCCTCCCTGTTTCCTGAACCCTGACATGACACCTTAATGAAGCCCACCCTAATTCTCAATGCCCTTCCTATGGAGACCACAGTGGCCATCAATGCCTCTATCATAGCCTTCCATGTCCACTGATGCTGTTCTGTCTCATTTCATCATACCTTGAGTTTTCCCCAGTTCCTGTCCTTTACACCACCTCATCACACGCCTCTGGTTTCCTCCCAAGTCTTGACTGCTAAACACTCTCTGGACAGTTCCCATTATTATAAGCATCTCAAGTGAATGACTGACTATGTGAAAACCATTTGGAAAGGGCCAACGACTGACAGACCAGTTCCTGTCTGATAGTGCACCACAACAATTCCCCACACTGCCCTCACCCCCACCCACCTTGACTAGAGTGGGCGCTGGCCCCTATCCAGTTTCTGACATAACCATTTGGCTGCATGAATGAGTTTTTATGCACAGGCAGCTGGCACATGCAGAAGTTCTTAGATTGATATCTCGGTATGCTCTTCACCAAGATGTCTGCCCTTGCCCATTTGGATAGATCTCTCCTGACAAACATGACATACACAAGGATTCCCCTCAAACAACAGAACTAGGGACCTTTGGCTCTGCCTGAAGCACACTAATAGGCAAGGTGAGACAAGACATTGATGTTATGTGTATGCAGATATCTCCTGAGTGAGCAAGTGCTAAAAAGAGAAATCTCGCAGCTCTGAAATGCAACCTGAACTAATGGGAACTGGGTGCCAGTCACTATTTGAAAAGTGCCCATGGTGCAGCCTTCCTATGCCAGTTGCACTGTGCCCTGCAATGCAAACTTACTGTAGCCGGGCTGCTACTAGGGTATTGCATATAAATCATGATGGTGGCAATGGGTTGGTAGACATTGGAGGCCAATGCCTGTGCATGAGGAGTGTATGCATCATGGATCATGCTCTCTGAGATGGTGTTTCGTCATACTGAGCATAGAGGCAAGCTAAATTCGTTAGGTACACATACTTGTTTCCCTGTTCAGTTTGGTGAGTTTGGATGATAAACGGCTGAATATTAATGCGGCAAGTCATAAGTGAGCTATTTAACAAGCAAAATCCCTCCTAATTAGCATCATGTTGCTGCTGAGCAAGCAATTTGCCACATCACCTGTGAGAAGTATTAAAGATGGAACGTGAAGCTTCCAATATCGAGATGGACCTCACGGTATTTGCTACCTACTTTGCCTTGGCCTCCTTACTCAGTCCCCTACAAGATTCTTCCCTAAAATGTATGCAATAATTTAAAAGGTAACAATAATGTAGAAAAACCTGAACTTTCAAACACAGCCCTGCACTGACAGGATGAGATCTCAATGCTCAGCTTATTAGAAAATACAGGGCCACTTTAACCCATATATTCAGAAACATTCAAGTAACTTAACTGGAATCTGCAATGCATAAGTGCACCAGGAGGACATGGTAAACTGAACATTATAGCATTCAGACTGCGAATGAGCCATTCAACAAAGCAGTAAAAATCAGGCAGAAAGTGCAGCAGGAGTGACAAATTGAGACATAATAGTTGGATTGCAAAATACCTGAGTAAGTTCAAAGACATAATGCAGTTGCATGGTATAAAACCTTGCCCTGTTCTATTTCTTTCGTTACAAACTGGATGGGAATGTGAATTATAAGAACTCTGGAACTAATGGCTTCTTCACCTGTAACCGGTGAAAGATAATTTGCAAATCCTTTCCAGGCCATATTGCCAAGGAAAGCATGGTAGCTCAATGGTTAGCACTGCTGTTTTGTAGCGCCAGGGACCCAAGTTTGATTCCAGCCTCAGGTGACAGTCTGTGCAGATTTTGCACATTTTCCCCGTGTTTGCGTGGGTTTCCTCCGGGTGCTCCAGTTTCCTCCCACAGTCAAAAGACGGGCAGATTAGGTGGATTGGCCATGCTAAATTGCCCCATAGTGTTCAGGGATGCATAGGTTAGGTGCATTAGTCAGGGGTAAATGTAGGGGAATGGGTCTGGATGGGATACTCTTCCGAGGATCCATATGGACTTGTTGGGCCAAATGGATTAGCCGCCTCCACCTCTGAGCTTACTTCCACAATCAGGATTACCGCCCACCTTCCGAGGACCCCTTCGCCCACCTCCGACACACTGCATCCACCTGAACACCCCATGCTGGCCTATTACCTGCCCTCGACCTCTTCATTTCCAACTGCCGCTGGGATATTAACCGCCTCAACCTGTCTACCCCCACCCCCACTCCAACCTCTCACCCTCACAACGCGCAGCCCTCCAATCCCTCTGCTCCAATCCCAACCTCACCATCAAGCCAGCAGATAAAGGGGGCGCAGTGATAGTCTGGCGCACTGACTTCTACACTGCTGAAGCCAAACGCCAACTTGAGGACACCTCTTCCTACCGCACCCTCGACCATGACCCCACCCCCAACATCAAACCATCATCTCCCAGACCATACAGAACCTCATCACCTCAGGAGATCTCCCACCCACAGCTTCCAACCTCATAGTCCGGGAACCCTGCACTGCCCGGTACTACCTCCTTCCCAAGATCCTCAAGCCTGACCACCCTGGCCGACCCATTGTCTCAGCATGCTCCTGCCCCACTGAACTCATCGCTAACTACCTCGACACTGTCCTATCCCCCCGAGTCCAGGACCTCCCCACATATGTTAGAGACACCACCCTCCACCTCCTCCAAGACTTCCGTTTCCCCGGCCCCCAACACCTCATCTTCACCATGGATATCCAATCCCTCTACACCTCCATCCGCCATGACCAGGGCCTCCAAGCCCTCCATATTTTCCTCTCCTGACGTCCCCAACAGTACCCTTCCACTGACACTCTCATTCGTTTGGCTGAACTGGCTCTCACCCTTAACAATTTCTCCTTCGAATCCTCCCACTTTGTCCAGACCAAAGGGGTAGCCATGGGCACACGTATGGGCCCCAGCTATGCCTGTCTCTTTGTTGGCTATGTAGAACAATTGATCTTCCATAATTACACCGGCACCACTCCCCACCTCTTCCTCCACTACATTGATGACTGCATTGGCACCATCTCGTGCTTCCGCGAGGAGGTTGAGCAATTCATCAACTTCACCAACACATTCCACCCTGACCTTAAATTTACCTGGACCATCTCTGACACCTCCCTCCCCTTCCTGGACCTCACCATCTCCATTAATGACAACCGACTTGACATTGACAGTTTTTACAAACCCACCGACTCCCACAGCTACCTGGATTACACCTCTTCCCACCCTACATCTTGCAAAACTGCCATCCCGTATTCCCAATTCCTCCGCCTCTGCCGTATCTGCTCCCAGGAGGACCAGTTCCAACACAGAATACACCAGATGGCCTCCTTCTTTAGAGACCGCAAGTTCCCTTCCCACTTGGTTAAAGATGCCCTCCAACACATCTCGTCCACATCCCGCACCTCCACCCTCAGACCCCATCCCTCCAACCGTAACAAGGAACGCCCCTGGTGCTCACCTTCCACCCTACCAACCTTCGCATGAACCAAATCATTTGCCGACATTTCCGCCACCTCCAAAAAGACCCCACCACCAGGGATATATTTCCCTCCCCACCTCTTTCCGCCTTCCTCAAAGACCATTCCCTCTGTGACTACCTGGTCAGGTCCACACCCCCCCCTACAACCTACCCTCCCATCCTGGCACCTTCCCCTGCCACCGCAGGAACTGCAAAACCTGCGCCCACACCTCCTCCCTCACCTCCATCCAAGGCCCTAAAGGGGCCTTCCACATCCATCAAAGTTTTACCTGCACATCCACTAATATCATTTATTGTATCTGTTGCTCCCCAAGCAGTCTCCTCTACATTGGGGAGACTGGATGCCTCCTAGCAGAGCGCTTTAGGGAACATCTCTGGGACACCGCACCAATCAACCACACTGCCCTGTGGCCCAACATTTCAACTCCCCCTCCCTCTCTGCCGAGGACATGGAGGTCCTGGACCTCCTTCACTGCCGCTCCCTCACCACCAGACGCCTGGAGGAAGAACGCCTCATCCTCCACCTTGGAACACTTCAACACCAGGGCATCAATGTGGACTTCAACAGTTTCCTCATTTCCCCTTCCCCCACCTCACCCCAGTTCTAAACTTCCAGCTCAGCACTGTCCCCATGACTTGTCCTACCTGCCTATCTTCTTTTCCACCTATCCACTCTACCCTCCTCCCTGACCTTCTTCCCCTCCCCCACTCACCCATTGTACTCTATGCTACTTTCTCCCCACCCCCACACTCCTCTAGCTTATCTCTCCACACTTCAGGCTCTCTGACTTTATTCCTGATGAAGGGCTTTTGCCCGAAACGTCAATTTTACTGCTCCTCGAATGCTGCCTGAACTGCAGTGCTCTTCCAGCACCACTAATCCAGAATCTGGTTTCCAGCATCTGCAGTCATTGTTTTTACCTTGTTGGGCCAAATGGCCTGTTTCTAAACTGTTGGGATTCTATGAAACATTTTTTATTTAGCTTATGAATCAAAGTTGGTGCTGCAGACAAAGATTTTGACTTTTTATATGTGATGAAATCTAACAGCTTTCTGCTTTGACATAAATGCGGATAATTCAGAAAGAAAGATTTTCTTTATGTGTGTTTTTTCAACTCAATGTCTTTCTGCTCCTTAAGCTTCCATGAAAGTACCAGCTCCTCCAGCATACCTTTCTTCTCAAGAAGTCTTGCAAATGCATCAATTAGACTCAATTTTCAATGAATAAAAAAGAATCAATTCTGTTCTTTTGAGATTCCTTGACAACATTACATTTCCAAATGAAAACCATTTTAAAGAAAAGATTTTGTTTTCAAAGAACGAATGAAGAAAAAAAGCATTAGAAAGTGGCTGAGCAGGCATTTCTCGACATTCTTTCAACATAATATGTCTGAAATCATCCATAAAGGTGCAAACGATCATAGAGTTTTAGGTGCAGATTGTTTGCAGCATAAATCAATCAATGCAAAAGCAGGAGACTAGTCCTCCACACAAATCTGGCCATGCTACCCATCACATTATCCTGCTAAGGGAAACTTTTTCACGCAGAGGGTGGTATGTGTGTGGAATGACCTGCCAGAGGAAGTGATGGAGGCTAGTACGTTTGCAACATTTAAAAGGCATCTGGGTGGGTATATGAATAGGAAGAGTTTGGAGGGATATGGGCCAGATGCTGGCAGGTGGGACTAGATTGGGTCGGCATGGACCCCTTGGACTGAAGGGTCTGTTTCTATGCTGTACATCTCTATGACCCTATGACTCGAAGTGCACCAAGGTCAAGTTTTTAAGATGGCTCAAAACTAAAGTCTTTTTTTGCCTTGAGAATACTAGCCCTATCGTCCTATGTACCATTCCTGGAATAACTTTATACAAGGCCAGAATTCCTGGCACCTACGTCATGTTTAAAAACACATTGTGCATCCAGAAGAGCACTCATATTTTAATTTCCAGCACCACAGAAAATGACTGCCAATGTTCTTCAGCTAGTGGTTTCCAGCCTCCACCCTTAAGTTTCTTTGAGACGCTGAAGATGTACATCTCCTTCCTGACAGCCCTTGCCAATGCCCCAGGCTTCACACCACTCAAGGTTGTGGTCAGGAGCCCGGTAGCAGAAATGCTTATGAGACTGTTTAAGAGCTACAATCAAGCATTCTGGGAATTTTGGTCAAGCTAGTTCAAACTGTGACCTTGGTTAAAACTGAAGCCAAGACCTGTTGTGAGCTGTAGTTTACTGTGTTGACAAAATAAGGCAGGTGTCATGGCATCTCTAAAATACTGGCACCATACTACCATAAATGGAATATGGAACGTAGCTTTGTGATGTTTAAATGTGTAAAGATTTGAGAGTTTTCTACAAGTAAAACTTCACGGTCTAGGATCGTACAATGTGATCAGGATTTGATCAATTCATTGACAGAGTGCCAGAGAACTTTCTGGAAACCATGCACCTTTTCAGAAAACTTAGCAGAACCAAAAGCTTTTTTCGGTAAAAGCTTTCATGATAATGTTTGAGAACTACCTGCCCAAAAGTTAACTTCAGAGAAAATAAAGTACCATGAGGCAAGATCTACACAGAGAGCAAAATTGGCGACTTCACTTGAATCAGGGAATATTGTTTCAAATCAAAGTTAGGGTTAAACATGAATTAAGTATTATAAAATAAAGTGAAGTGAGTTAAAGTTGAAGTTAAGTTAGATGAAATAAGAAGTTAATGTTTCAACAAATGTCTATTTTATTATGAGCTTTGATAACTAAAGAGTAAATAAAGAAGGGTTTGTTTAACTAAATTCTGAGTCAGCTCCCCATCTTTTGTCTGGTACACCAGGAAGGACTACCTGGGTAAAAAGTTTGAGTACTCTGTTGGGCAACATGGTCCCCACACAACCCATCAATATGCCCATTTCTCTCCTCCCAAGCCTGGCATGTGAGGTAACTATGCCAGGTGTGGTCGTACATTCTCCTGCCATCCTTAAGCCAGAACGATCCTGACTGTGGATGAACACCAACCTCACATTACCCAACTCCAATTCATGCTTTACTGTTTCACATTCTTTCAAATGCTGTTGTCTCTCTCCATAACTTTAACCCCCCACTTCCGCTTCACACAAACCTGCAGCCCATAGTCCCTATCAATAGTTTTCCAAGTTTACTTCCTTTGGCTGTGGTCCCACTGTATCTCCCTCCCCTCACCCCAGCCTATCCTCTTTTCCCGTAGTTTCTTTAGGTGGCCCTGAAAAACTGACTCTAGTCTACTTCTTTAGTATAGTAATCAGATAGCTCATGGCTAAGAAGTACACAAAGTACTGACATACATATTACACATACCCCTGACTGCATCAACCCTCACCTTGGATTGGCTGTTATGGAGCCATAGGACGGAACGTGACCCACTTTGCCCGACTACAGAGGCATGAACCTCCAATCAAGGATGTGCTGACCAGAAACCTGACCATAGCTAATCCCTGGATTGATTATTGGAAGCTGCCCTTGACTGTATTAAGTTTACTGACCGGGAGGATGAATGGCCTAAGATTTTGGGATATGGTTGCTCGCTTG
Source organism: Chiloscyllium plagiosum (assembly GCF_037043375.1). NCBI lineage: Eukaryota > Metazoa > Chordata > Chondrichthyes > Orectolobiformes > Hemiscylliidae > Chiloscyllium > Chiloscyllium plagiosum. The sequence goes on from NW_028270140.1 coordinate 22,943,082, forward strand.
CTGGACGTGCAGTTTGTTTGCAAGTAAGCTGGCATGGTGGCACAGTGGTTAGCACTGCTGCCTCACAACGCCAGAGACCCACGTTCAATTCCTGCCTCAGGCAACTGTCTGTGTGGAGTTTGCACATTCTCCCCGTGTCTGCGTAGGTTTCCTCCGGGTGCTCCGGTTTTCTCCCACAGTCCAAATGATGTGCAGGTTAGGTGAATTGGCCATGCAAAATTGCCCGTAGTGTTAGTTGAAGGAGTAAATGTAGGGGAATGGGTCTGGGTGGGTTGCTCTGCGGAGGGTCGGTGTGGACTTGTTGGGTCGAAGGGCCTGTTTCCACGCTGTAAGTAGTCTAGTAGTCTAGTCTAAGCTACTAGCACGTTATGTAAATATGAAATTGACACAGTATGATACTATGCAGGAAGATATATGCCCCTTAACTGAGGACTTCAGACCAGCAAAATAAGCTGCCTGGTGTGTGACTGCACCAATAGGCATATTAAGGTAAGGCAAGACAGGGATACTGTGAGCATGGTAGAGAGGGAGCATGAAAAGGATGAGCCAGCAGCTCTAAGAAACAGACTTGTTGAAATCTGTGGGACAAGAGTCTATCCCTGTGCCCATCCATCAGCCTTTCAATGCTAGTGTTGATGCACCTTGTAATGCAGATCTGTACTTTAGAAGTGTCCTGCAAATCAGGGCAAATAAGTGTCCTGCAACTCACTCGGGTGCTAGGTGTAACCTGGGGGAATGGAGAATATTCTATGTCAATATTCGTGATTGAGAAGGGCACGAGGTTATTGCCTATGGATCGTGCCCTGAGATGTTGTTGCATGGCAAGCAAGATTGAACCTTTTCATAACAAAGTCGGAGTTGTGTCATTTTTTTGGAGGGTTTTCCACTGCAAGGTCTATTGATTTTCTTGCCATATTTTACCAAACCAGCCTCATTAAAAACTACTTACCTCATCCCTTCCCATGACATTCTGGGCAATCAATTCTGGTCCTGTTTTATTACACACTGTTTCAAAATAAATCGCCTCTCGGAAAATATCCCAGAATTCACTGGCATTCCTTGCACGCCCACCATTTTCAAAAGCCCGATGTGTACCCTGACAAGCACTGTCAGCCTGGAGCTGCCCTGAATGGACACTGGCATTTTTCCCAACATGGCCAGCGTGCAACCTGTAACTACCAGGATGGAAAGAAAGGAAAAAGATGAACCTTGTCTTTTTGATTCTAATAAATCAGAAACCTGGTCCTGGTTTTTAATCTAGAGGTTGGAGAAGATGAGAAAGGCCAGTTCTTCACATGTCTACAGATTTTATTTCTTCTTTTCTCTCTTTTCTTGTCCACAAGGTCAGCTGATTGACATGCATCTTGGGCACAAAGTGTACTTCACAATCAGAGTCAGGGTGATCAGGCCAGTTTATTTAAGAGGTCACATTTGGAGGAGGTGCATTCCCAATTATGATGTCGTGGGGAGAGGTCTTACTTATTGATGTAGGTCCAGAGATGTAACTAGATTTCAGACAACTAGTGATGGTCAGTAGCAAAATCTGAGGGGATTCTTTGGAGTATTAAAACACAAAAGGATGGCTTATTATTCCTAGAGGAAGTAGTTGTACTCCTTCTAGCCTACAGGAACAGAACACTTAGCTGGTGCACAAAGGAGTTACAAGATATATTACACACCTGACCGTGTCATGCAGAATTTCTAGCACCAAGCCTAGGAATACACTGGTGTGCTGGTCGATTGGCTATCCAACCCCAGGCTGTTTACTTAGCAAGCAACAAGTCTGAGCATGGATAAGGGAGGAAAGCTCTGAAGGGTTACATCTCCAACAAGCAGCAAATACGAAGTTAAGCACCCTTTATCAGTCTATTAGAGTCTCTTATCAGGGCCTGACTACAAATTTCCTGTCGCCAGCCCCTGCACCCCCAGGCACTTAGATTAGCTGCTGTGAGTAGACCAACTCACTGGTAAACCAGGTAGCTCTCCATATTTTAGAGCTCTTCCTGCCTAACTGCCCACATTTTCAGCCTTGGATTTTTCTCTTTCTCTCTCTCTTATCTGAACTACAAACCTTTACTACTCTAATGCTGGTGGACCTTCTCATGGCCTTTCAGGTTCAAATGTCTGCCCACAATCCTTAATTGGATGGCAAGCCTGTTCCCTGGACTACTAATTGGCTGATACAGGGAAAACAGTTCCGAGTTACTCTTTCCTGCACATTGCAGACTTACGAACTCAAGTTTTCCATGATGTGAGGGTAAAATACATATTGTTGAACGGGGGTTCCATGATTCCACACAATGAGAAAAAGTCTCTTGAGTTTTACTTGTTGACCTGACTTTGCAGCTGCATTTTTGCTGTAGCTAAGTATCTCCAGAGATCAAAACTTCTCATTTATTCTGTCTGTTATTTTTTACTTTTTGATAACAGAGGTGCTACCAAGTTTTGTTTTCCTTCAATTTAGCACTTTACCAATATTTGGGGAGATTTTGGAGTGCAATGTGGAATATTCAATTATCTTATGTAAAACATAACAGAATGAAAAGCCCTTTACAAACAAAACACTGAACTGGGATGAGATGAGCCAGACTTTGACTGTTGTTAATTTGTTCAAATAGCAATAACTGATCAGAAGACTGTTAGGAAAAATCAGCTGACATTACCAGTTTGGTTTTGGTGATCTTTTCTTTGATATTTAGCTCATGAGTGAACTTGATGTTAAAACTGTCACATTGGATTTCAGGTTTTTTTTTTGTTCAAAAATCATCCAGAATAATTTTCATTAGATAATCAAAGATTTAAGGTTTCAGCTCTCCCCCCTGAAAAAAATGATGGCTTTTTTAAAAAAAAATCTCTTCAGTTACAATTCCTTTCAAAGTGCAGTTTACTGGCTGACAAATCCACTAGGTATATCCTGGACTTTGCAATGTGAGACGTCTCAATATTGCCTGTAAGCCATTCTGTAAAGTTTTAATTAGTGACCATAAAGAGAATTTCAATATAAATTCTGAAAACTCACAAATGATGAAAATGTTATGAAACATTCAAATCCTCCATCAAAACCTTCAAATGGCTCATACTTGGATGATGAAATTTAGATTCACATCTGAACAGCAATAAATAATATCGAATACAGACTCCTCTCTATACTTCCCTTTGAAAGTCAGAACAGCTATGTTATTCAAAATCAAGGCAGTTGAAGGATAGAAGCTGTCAAGGCATGAAGTTTAAGCCTTTGCTTCATGCCTAGCATATATTTCAGGTCAAAGGTTAGCCGGAAGAACTATTTTAAAGGAGCATATAATAGATCACACAAATAATAAATCCACAACAGCTCTTCCATAAAAATTGAATACAGAGCTAACAAAGACAAGACGATCAGCGGGAAGATTTAAATTCCTCTTACATGCATTTGACTTTAAATTTAAAAGCTTTAAATTTACATTTTATTATTACTCAATGACAAATAAACATATTGCAACTTGATGTCATGATTTCTTCTTATGGTACTGAGAATTAAACTTGAATATGCAAGTTTTAACATTCAAAGATGCCATTCGTATTGGCTGCACATTTGCATGGCTTAACTTCTCCTGTACTTATGTCAAGCAGTGCTGAGTGGCAGTTAACAAATTGCTTCCACCTACTGTGTCAGACATGAAGGCTATGGTAGCCTTCACTCTGACCACAATATACACAGACAAACATTAAATTATTGATTGCTCATTCACTCATTGTTGGTATCCTTTTGAGTCCAAGAAAAGGTGTCATCTAGCAGGAGGAGAAAGAAAAAGCAATCCAATCATGTTATTGCATTACATTTATGGTGCCAACTTGAATGCCATACTGTGCTTGCAATCAGAATAGTATTACAGGTGCCAGATGCCCCCATAATCTTTGCTAAAATGTCATTTCTTAAATATCAATCAGAAATTGGAATTATCTCCCATTATGTAAGGAATCGGTTATTTGGATGGAAATGATGAATTAGTGAATTAGGAAAAGAAAGTGTACTTTGCTGCGATGGAAGAAACGTAAAGTTTTTGTAAATATATTTATTATATGTTATCCTGCTTTCCATCCCCTGCATTGTTGAATATTTCCAGTGGCTGTGGAATATGATTATACGGTCACATAGCAGAATGGGTGAAGAACTGTCATGGTAAGACAACAAGGAAGACAAACAAGAGGCTGGAAGAACACAGCAAATCAGGCAGCATTAGGAGGTGGAGATGTCAACGTTTCTTCAGGATTAAAGAAGGGTTAACACCTGAAACATTGACTTCTCCACCTCCTGATTCTGCCTGGCTTGCAGTGTTCTTTCAGCCTCCATTTGCCTACTTTGGATTCCAGTGTCTGCAGCTTTTTTTTTTGTCTCTAAACAAGACCAACAAGGAGACTGAGCATGGGTATCACTGTACAATCCAGCTCAGACAGGAAAGTAGACTTGTACCAGAGATTGGACGGAGCTATTGTGTAAAGCTCTCATCATGGGAGAATCATTTACACTTTGTACAAAAACGTTTTTAATAAATGCATTTTAGGTAGAAAACTAAAACAACTCAAAACCAAAAAAATGAAGCTAATCATTAGAAAAGAAACTTAAAAATCACATAACACCAGGTTATATCCAACAGGTTTATTTGGAAGTACTAGCTTTTGGAGTGCTGCTCCTTCATCAGGTAGCTAGTGGAGCAGGATCTTAAGACATGGAATTTATAGCAAAACATCACAATGTCATGTATGCAATTGATATGATATATCGAACAAACCTAGACTGCAGTTAAGTCTTTCATCTGTGATCCTGCTCTACAGCCACCTGATGAAGGAGCAGCACTCCAAAAGCTAGTACTTCCAAATAAACCAGTTGGACTATAACTTGGAGTTGTGTGGTTTTTAACTTTGTCCACTCCCAGTCCAACATCAGTACCTCCACTTCATGAGAAAATAAGTACAACAGAAAATGTAAAACATAACCTTTTGTTTACAAAAGGGTATGTGACATAAGCTCTCTTATAAATTATGATGCCACAAGTTATCCAAAAGAATATGTATCACTACAGCCTATCACCACAATCCTTGCCTAAGCAGATCACTGATCTATTTCCTTTCCCTGATCGGTTACAGTGACACTCTTTCATAGAATCCCTACAGTGTGGAAACAAGCCATTTGGCCCAACAAGTCCACACGGACCCTCCAAAGAGCAACCCACCCAGACCCATTCCTCATCCTACTATTTTACCTTTACCCCAGGTTAATCCACCTAACCTACACATCCCTGAACACTATGTGCAACTTAGCATGGCCAATTCATTTAATCTGTACATCTTTGGACTGTGAGAGTAGAGTACCTGAAGGAAACTCTCGCAGACACGGGGAGAATGTGCAAACTCCACACAGGCAGTGACCTGAGGCTGGAATCGAACCCTGGTCCCTGGCACTGTGAGACAGCAGTGCTAACCACTGAACCATTATGCTGCCCAAAAACATAGGTGAGACAATTTGTTTAATTTCTGTCATCCTGTGTTACAACAAGTTCCACCATCTACCATGACAAGATTTGAACATGGGTTCCCAGAGCACTACCTGGGTCACTGGATTAACAATCCAGCTCTTTTGTGTCTGGTTGGCCATTGTTTTTGATTGGGCATGTGCAAGAATTACTCAAAGAAAGGGAAAGAAGGCATAGGAGCAGTGGCAGCATTGTCGTAATGTCAGACACTATAATCTAGAACCCAAGACTAAAATACTCTTGAACAATACATTATAATCCTACCATGGTAGATGGTGAAATTTGAATTTAATAAAACAAAATTCTGGAATTAAAAACTTGTCTTATGGCAAACCATGTCACCACTGGTGACTGTTGTAAAATCTCATCTGGTTCACACATGCTCTTCAGCAAAGAAATTCTGCTGTTTATGCCTAGTCTGACGTATATGTGACTCCGGGCCTATAACACTGTAGTGGATCCTCAGCTACCTGCTGACATGGTCTATCAGTCTACTTATTTGTTGCCCAATCCTAGAACTGTCGATCTTACTAGAAATGCCGGTATTCCAGAGTGAATAAATACAAAGCATCAACTGAGCTACAAATTACCCTTAGGAAGAGTAAGAAAATGAAACAATGTTTAAGACAAATCATTTGTGCCTGTGTAGTTGGTATGGAGTTCAATTAAGAACAACACAACTTAAAAATGTGTGGCTGGAAAAGCGCAGCAGATCAGGCAGCATCCAAGGAGCAGGAGAATCAACATTTCGGGCATAAGCCCTTCTTCAGGAATGAGGAGGGTGTGCCAAGCAGGCTAAGATAAAAGGTAGGGAGGAGGGACTTGGGGGAGGGACGTTGGGAATACAATAGGTGGAAGGAGGTTAAGATGAGGGTGATAGGCCGGAGAGGGGGTGGGGGCGGAGAGGTCGTGAAGAAGATTGCAGGTCAAGAAGGCGGAGCTGAGTCTGAGGGTTGGGACTGAGAAAAGGTGGGGGGAGGGGAAATGAGAAAGCTGGAGAAATCTGCATTCATCCCTTGTGGTTGGAGGGTTCCTAGGTGGAAGGTGAGGCGCTCTTCCTCCAGGCATCGTGTTGCCATGGTCTGGCAATGGAGGAGGCCAAGGACCTGCATGTCCTTGGTGGAGTGGGAGGGGGAGTTAAAGTGTTGAGCCACGGGGCAGTTGGGTTGGTTGGTGCGGGTGTCCCAGAGGTGTTCTCTGAAACGTTCCACGAGTAGGTGACCTGTCTCCCCAATGTATAGGAGGCCACATCGGGTGCAGCGGATGCAGTAAATGATGTGTATGGAGTTGCAGATGAATTTCTGATGGATATGGAAGGATCCCTTGGGGCCTTGGAGGGAAGTGAGGGGGGAGGTGTGGGCGCAAGTTTTGCATTTCTTGCAGTTGCAGGGAAGGTGCTGGGAGTGGAGGTTGGGTTGGTGGGGGGTGTGGATCTGACGAGGGAGTCGCGGAGGGAGTGGTCTTTCTGGAAGGTTGATAGGGGTGGGGAGGAAATATATCCTTGGTGGTGGGGTCTGTTTGAGGTGGTGGAAATGACGAAGGATGATATGATGTATCTGGAGGTTGGTGGGGTGGTAGGTGAGGACCAGCGGGGTTCTGCCCTGGTGGCAATTGGAGGGGTGGGGTTCAAGAGCGGAGGAGCGGGAAGTGGAGGAGATGCGGTGGAGAGCATCGTCAACCACGTCTGAGGGGAAATTGCTGTCTTTGAAGAAGGAGGCCATCTGGGTTGTTCGGTATTGGAATTGGTCCTCCTGGGAGCAGATGCGGCGAAGACGAAGGAATTGGGAATATGGGATGGCGTTTTTACAGGGGGCAGAGTGGGAGGAGGTGTAATCTAGGTAGCTGTGGGAGTCAATCAGTTTATAGTAAACGTCCGTGTTGAGTCGGTCGTCCAAGATAGAAATGGAGAGGTCTAGGAAGGGGAGGGAGGAGTCTGAGATGGTCCAGGTAAATTTGAGGTCGGGGTGGAAGGTGTTAGTAAAGTGGATGAACTGTTCAACCTCCTCGTGGGAGCACGAGGTAGTGCCGACACAGTCAACGATGTAGCAGAGGAAAAGGTGGGGGGTGATGCCAGTGTAGCTGTGGAAGATGGACTGTTCCCCATATCCAATGAAGAGGCAGGCATAGCTGGGGCCCATGCGAGTGCCCATGGCTACTCCTTTGGTTTGGAGGAAGAGGCAGGATTGGAAAGAGAACTTGTTCAGAGTGAGAACCAGTCAAATCAGTCGAAGGAGGGTGTCAGTGGAAGGGTGCTGGTTGGTTCGGCAGGAAAGGAAGAAGCGGAGGGCTTTGAGGCCATCGTGATGGGGAATGGAGGTGTACAGGGACTGGATGTCCACGGTGAAGATAAGGCGTTGGGGACCGGGGAAGTGAAAATCACGGAGGAGGTGGAGGGCGTGGGTGGTGTCCCGAACGTAGGTGGGGAGTTCTTGGACTAAGGGGGTCAGGACCATGTCAAGGTATGCAGAAATGGGTTCGGTGGGGCAGGAGCAGGCTGAGACAATGGGTCGGCCGGGGCAGTCAGGTTTGTGGATTTTGGGCAGGAGATAGAAATGGGTGGTGCGGGGTTGTGGGACTATGAGGTTGAGGCGGTGGATGGGAGATCCCCTGAGGTGATGAGGTTACGGATGGTCTGGGAGATGATGGTTTGGTGGTGGGAGGTGGGGTCATGGTCAAGGGGGCAGTAGGAGGAGGTGTCCGCGAGCTGGCGTTTAGCCTTAGCAATATAAGGATCGGTGCGCCAAACTACCACCGTGCCTCCCTTGTCTGCCGGTTTGATAGTGAGGTTGGGGTTGGAGCAGAGGGAGTGGAGGGCTGCACATTGCGAGGGTGAGAGGTTGGAGTGGGTGGGGGGTGGACAGGTTGAGGCGGTCAATGTTGCGGCGGCAGTTGGCTATGAAGAGATCGAGGGCGGGTAACAGGCCAGCATGGGGTGTCCAGGTGGATGGGGTGTGTTGGAGGTGGGAGAAGGGGTCATCAGATGGTGGGCGGGAGTCCTGGTTGAAGAGTTAGGCGCGGAGGCGAAGGTGGCAGAAGAAATGCTCGATGTCTTGCCGCGTCTGGAGGGAAACTGAAAATATGCCAGGGCTGGGAGCTAGGACCTGATGTGGGACTGGATCTGGGAGTGGGGGCAAGGTTAGGTGTGGGGGTGGGGTTAGGAGAGGGGGCGGAGTTAGTCATGGCGGCGGAGATCAGCGAGGGGGCGGGGTTAGGTGCGGGGGTGGAGATTGGCACGGGGCGGGGATCGGGGCGGGGATCAGGGCGGGGGCGGAGACGCATGCGGCACAGTCGTTGTGCAGGCGAGTGACGTCACTGGGGGCGGAAGTAGATGCGGCGACGGCAACTCCGGGGGCAGAAGTGGCTGCGGTGAATGCAGAAACGGTGTTGTTCCCAGTGGTTGTGGACCCCGCAGAGGCCGCGAATCTGTCAGCGATGGTCTTCCTGGCGATGGTGGAGGCGGTAGTCTGGGCGGCGATTGCAGAGGCTGCATGGCCAGTGGGGGTGGAAGTGACATCATGGTTCACGGCAGCGGTTGCTGCAGCGGCCACGTGGTTAATGGCGCCCAAGTGCTTCTGGAGGCCGATGGAAGATACTGGAACGGTTGAGGAATCCGCAGTATGGGGGTAAGTATATGAAAGTACAGGTCCTCACAGACCTGTAGAGGACCTCTACCTGTAAAGGCCCTCCATTTATGGTAGTATGGTGCCAGTATTTTAGAGATGCCATGACACCTGCCTTATTTGGTCAACACAGTAAATTACAGCTCACAACAGGTCTCGGCTACAGTTTTAACTAAGGTCACAGTTTGAACTAGTTTGACCAAAATTCCCAGAATGCTTGATTGTAGCTCTTAAACAGTCTCATAAGCATTTCTGCTACCGGGCTCCTGACCACAACCTTGAGTGGTGTGAAGCCTGGGGCATTGGCAAGAGCTGTCAGGAAGGGGATGTATATCTTCAGCGTCTCAAAGAAACCTAAGGGTGGTGGTGGAAACCACTAGCTGATGAACATTCGCAGTCATTTACTGTGGTGCTGGAAATTAAAATATGAGTGCTCTTCTGGATGCACAATGTGTTTTTAAACATGACGTAGGTGCCAGGAATTCTGGCCTTGTATAAAGTTATTCCAGAAATGGTAGATAGGAAGATAGTATTCTCAAGACAAAAAAAGACTTTAGTTTTGAGCCATCTTAAAAACTTGACCTTGGTGCACTTCGAGTCATAGGGTCATAGAGATGTACAGCATAGAAACAGACCCTTCAGTCCAAGGGGTCCATGCCAACCCAATCTAGTCCCACCTGCCAGCATCTGGCCCATATCCCTCCAAACCCTTCCTATTCATATACCCACCCAGATGCCTTTTAAATATTGCAATTGTACTAGCCTCCATCACTTCCTCTGGCAGGTCATTCCACACACATACCACCCTCTGCGTGAAAAAGTTTCCCTTAGCAGGATAATTAATGTGATGGGTAGCATGGTCAGATTTGTGTGGAGGACTAGTCTCCTGCTTTTGCATTGATTGATTTATGCTGCAAACAATCTGCACCTAAAACTCTATGATCGTTTGCACCTTTATGGATGATTTCAGACATATTATGTTGAAAGAATGTCGAGAAATGCCTGCTCAGCCACTTTCTAATGCTTTTTTTCTTCATTCGTTCTTTGAAAACAAAATCTTTTCTGTAAAATGGTTTTCATTTGGAAATGTAATGTTGTCAAGGAATCTCAAAAGAGCAGAATTGATTCTTTTTTATTCATTGAAAATTGAGTCTAATTGATGCATTTGCAAGACTTCTTGAGAAGAAAGGTATGCTGGAGGAGCTGGTACTTTCATGGAAGCTTAAGGAGCAGAAAGACATCGAGTTGAAAAAACACACATAAAGAAAATCTTTCTTTCTGAATTATCCGCATTTATGTCAAAGCAGAAAGCTGTTAGATTTCATCACATATAAATAGTCAAAATCTTTGTCTGCAGCACCAACTTTGATTCATAAGCTAAATAAAAAATGTTTCATAGAATCCCAACAGTTTCGAAACAGGCCATTTGGCCCAACAAGTCCATGTGGACGCTCCGAAGAGTATCCCTCCCAGACCCATTCCCCTACATTTACCCCTAACTAAAGCACCTAACCTATGCATCCCTGAACACTATGGGGCAATTTAGCATGGCCAATCCACCTAATCTGCCCGTCTTCAGGCTGTGGGAGGAAACTGGAGCACCCGGAGGAAACCCACGCAGACAAGGGGAAAATGTGCAAACTCTGCACAGACTGTCACCTGAGGCTGGAATCAAACTTGGGTCCCTGGCGCTACAAGACAGCATTGCTAACCATTGAGCCACCATGCTTTCCTTGGCAGTATGGCCTGGAAAGGATTTGCAAATTATCTTTCACCGGTTACAGGTGAAGAAGCCATTAGTTCCGGAGTTCTTATAATTCAGCATTTCTGAACTTTGGTACTTTTAGTAGAGGAATGCTGTCAGGTTGTTGAACGTGTAATGTGTGCATTTAAATATTGCAATTAATTATCACTTGTCACAATGGAATAGGAAAATAATTTTGAATTGTATATTTTACTCACAAATTTCAAGTCCATTTCTTGTTTTCTAAAGTTGACCTGAACAGATGTATGAAATGGTTTGCACTGGAATAACAGTAACTTATTGGCTTTATATTGAAGATAATTTGCATACCTGTAACAGAGTAATGAAAAATGTTTCATCTTTGGGGCCCTGGAATACATCATTTTCAAATTCAAAGTACAACAGTATTTAAGCTGGCTATCTACCCTTATGGGGAACTTTTCTGTACACTAGTCAGTCTATCCTCTCCAACTCAAGTCCTGAGTGATCTTCTTCAAATTTATTCATAAGAGAAGAAAAACAACAGTTTCAAATATGGACTCAAATATTTCTATCTGATCAGAGTATACTTCACAGTAGTGTTCAATCCCACAAAGAATACTGTGTGCATTACATCTTGTGATGACAACCAGTTGGTGCCAATGCCCAGACCTTCAGTGTCGCTATGATATTTGATGGCAATGTTGACACAGATTCATTCAGGGCCCAAAGCTTTGAGCGTCTTTGATCTTGTCCACCCCAGGCTGAGCTAAGCAAGTTGGCCATGAATCACTGGCTGCTCCAATAAGTGCAGTGAAGTCACTCAGACAGAATACTCACTCACCACTTCAACTTTTCCTCACTGTCACCTTGGGAATCTATGTTGTTTTCTTCACTAAGGTACATGGAGTCTAAAACTAGAAGGCATAGCTTTAAGATGAGAGGGGAGAGATACAAAAGGATCCAATGGGGCAAATCTTTCACACAGAGGGTGATGTGTGTCTGCAACAGACTGCCAAAGATAGTGGTGGAAGTGAGTACTATTTTGTCATTTAAGACATTTACATAAATAGGATAGATGAGGAGGGATATGGGCCAAATATAGGCAAATGGGACTAGTTTAAATTATGAAAACTGGCAGCATGGGCAAGTTCCTGTTGTCATGCTGTAGACCTCTATGACTCTATGTTGGCATACAAACTTGATGAGCAAGTACATATGACATAGACTGCCCCTTTATCAGATGATAGCTGCAGGGAAGTGAGGCAATCCAAGGCTGCTATTGGTTGCTCATTTGACTCTGTCAGCCTGTTGCTCATTGCAGAACCTATCCCGTGCTCATGGATGTCTTCTGCACACTCTATGGAAGGTAAAACTCCAAGTATTCTCTCAAATAGACCTTGCCTTGACCAACTTGGTTTATTGTAATTTGGCAATGTCCATAAGACCAGAAGACATCGGAGCAGAAATTAGGCAATTCAGCCCATTGAGTCTGCTGCACCATTCAATCATGTTTGATGAGTTTCACAAACCCATTTTCCTGCTTTCCCTCCATAACCCTTGATCCACTTTACAATCAAGAACCTATCTATCTCTGTCTTAAATATAATCAATTATCTGGCCCCAGCAGTCTTCTGTGGCAATGAATTCCATAGATTCACTATTCTGGCTGAAGAAGTTTCTCCTTATCTTTGATTTAAAAGGTCTTCCCTTTACCCTAAGGCTGTGCCCTAGTCTCTCCTTCCACTGGAAACATCTTCCCAACATCGACTCTATCCAGGCCATTCAGTATTCTGTAAGCTTCAAATAGACCACCTTCATCCTTCTAAACTCCATTGAGTATAGATCCAAAGTCCTCAAATGTTCCTCATATGTTAAGCTGTTCATTCCTAGGACCAGAGCTGAAAATGTGTTGCTGGAAAAGCGCAGCAGGTCAGGCAGCATCCAGGGAACAGGAGAATCGACGTTTCGGGCATAAGCCCTTCTTCAGGCATAAGCCCTTCTTCGGGCATAAGCCCTGAAGAAGGGCTTTTGCCCGAAACGTCGATTCTCCTGTTCCCTGGATGCTGCCTGACCTGCTGTGCTTTTCCAGCAACACATTTTCAGCTCTGATCTCCAGCATATGCAGACCTCACTTTCTCCTCATTCCTAGGACCATTCTCATGAATCTGCCCTGAGCATGCTTCAGTGCCAGTACATCCTTCCTGAGGTATGGTGCCCAAGCTGTGCACAACATTTCAAATGGTGTCTGACCAGAGCTTTATAGAGCCTCAGAAGAACATCCCTGCTTTTATATTCAAGTCCTCTCAAAATGAATACCATCATTGCATTTGTCTTTCTAACTACTGACTCAACCTGCAAGTTTACCTTGAGAGAATCCTGGACTTGAACTCCCAAGTCTCTTTGCACTTCAGAGTTCTGAATTTTCTCCCCAATTAGAAAATAATCCATGTTTCTCTCTATTCTTCCTACCAAGTGCATGAACTCACGTTTTCCCATATTGTACTCATCTGCCACTTCTTTGCCCACTCTCCTAACCTGTCCAAATCCTTCTGCACCCTCCTTGCTTCCTCAATGCTACCAGTCCCTCTACCTATCTTTGTACCATCTGAAAACTTAGCCACAATGCCCTTGGTTTCTTCATCTAGATCATTAATGTGAAATGTTGTGGTCCTGACACTGAGCTTTGTGGAACGCCACGTCACTATGTGCCAGCCTGAGAAGGACCCTTTTACCCCATTCTGTGCTTTCTGACAGACGCGACAGGCTTCTATCCATGCTAGCACCTTGCCTCTAACACCAAGTATGTCAGCACCAAGTATATGTAGCTTATGGGTAACCAGTGCCATCTTACATATCCTTCCAATGTATCATTGTTTGCATCAGGCTCAAAGCCCACACATTTCAGCTAAGTCAAATGCTTATCATTCTTTATCTGCTGCATAGTCAAGGCAGGGTTTTCTATTTCATTTCACATACTCAAACTAAATCATTACCTTCTTATTTATGTGTGGTATTTCTTTTGTTTGGCCAGTTTATTCTTACTCCTTATATTTATACTGACCACTAATGATCTTACCCACTGATGTGCTAACCTTGTTTATTTTTCTCTTCTAGTTTGCCTTCCTTAATTGCATCCTCAATTCTTCATAGTTGGCTTTTCTCCAATCTGTTACTTTGATCCTTGCAGAATCAATATCCCTCTCAGTCATTATCTTAAATCGGTTTTAAATTGTGATCACGACTCCCCAGATGTTTGACTGACTTTAACTCAAAACCTCTATCTGTCTTCATATAAAACTTGGAAAGAAACTGAGAATTTTGTGTTGTTAGTGAGAAAAAAAAACTCCTTATTACGTTTTGTGCTCTTTTTCTACGCATGAAATCATGTACAAAAAAAACCCTGTCATTTTCGGTTTCATTATGGATAAGAAATGGTTTGTATATTGGTGATTGAAATAGCTCCTTTTTACATTTTACTTGGCTGGCTTTGGGAAATAATTGAAGATTCTCCAGAGGTAGATCATTATTTGTTGCAATCTGTGATAATCTTCTCTTAGTCCTGGAGTGAATGCCATTTCAAAACCAAAAGGAAAGAGCATTGCTTCCCAATTCTGCGGTGATATAGACTTGTCGTATCTACTTTTGTACATAAATTATGATAAAATCCATTAGTTTGTTGCATATTACCAGAAAGAAAACAATACTTTTTCAAATTAAGGTTTTGGATAATTAAAGTAAGAAGCATCAAGAGTGATTATACTTTTACTTTTAAAAGGTAATTGTTGATATTAAATGTTAGAGATATTTATAAATGTGACCTGACACCACAAACCTGGATTTTTCAATTTTGTTTGGCCAATTGCTAATGATCATGCAGCGATTACAACCATAGGCGAGGAATTTGTTTCTGGTAGACATAGTATTAACTACTCCTAGATGCAATATTACAAACAATAAATAATTGAAAAATATTGGAATGAATTGTCTTTCAATTTGATGGTGAAACTAATGGTGTACATCATGGTTTATGCCAAAATATTAGATTTAACCTTTGGGAAAGAACAGATGCGAGATTGAATGTGAATATTCAAAGGTTCTTGTTGGAGTGACATTGTTCCATCATTAGCTTCATGAAGACATCATCTCACTATTTAACTTTGATATGCATGAAAAAGAGGAAAGTTTTTTTTGTGATCAATAGATGTAAACTTCACCTATCACAGATAATACAATGTTGTCATTTAAAGTCTTAGTGCAGCTAAACTTATATGGTCAATGTTAACATGGCACTCTCTGGCACTGAAATATAATGACTCTCGATGAAATCGTATTGATGTTAAATGATATGAGCTTTCGTATCAAGAGTGGCAGAAACCAGGTGAACAGCAAGGCAATCTTGGAGTTGGTAGCAACTCACTGCATCTTTTAATGAAGTCCCAGGTGTGATGGCAAAATTCTCATTAGTAACAGGAAGTTGCCTCTTAAGGGTGATTATGGCTGGTTAGTGACCTTGCTAAATGGATATCTTGCCTCATTAACTTGCAGCTTCCAAACTAACCAGCCAATAAATGATATGCTGGGTATCCTCAACATGAGTTACTGCAGGTCTTATGAAGAGCGTATGCGTTTCCACCACACCAGAATATCTCAGGGCATGGTCCATGGACACAAGCCACACTCACTCCTCATCTATGGACACTGGTATTCAATAATTGTCATCCCCCTCAGGATTCTAACAGGTCCAATCCAATTCATTTACAGGATGCTTATGAAGAAATGCATGTCAGGGCACCCCAGGAGCAAGCAATGAAAGGCCACTGCAAGGACATTTTGCACACAGGGACAGACACACTCAGTTGGTTGGATTGTACAGGCTATATTGCAGGGCTGCCTCTCTGCTCACTTAGCACTCGCTCACTGAGTGTCTACCTGTATGCTCACACATCCTTGCCTTGCTATTGCCAACTAGCGCAGTCACACAACTGGGCAGCCGGGAGTTCTGGTCAGCAGTTTTCAATCTAGCTGTATGGCATTGCTACATCAATCTCATATTGGCACCATTTGCCAGTCCTTTATATAGCAAAGACACTGCATGTACAGCAAACAGGCAGTCATGTCTCAAGATTGTAACAGAATGGACAGCATGGTGGCTCAGTGGTTAGCACTGTTGCCTCACAACACCAGGGTCCTGGGTTCAATTCCACCTTTGGATGGCTCTCTGTGTGGAGTTTGCATGTTCTCCCTGTGTATGCATGGGTTTCCTCCCGGTGCTCCCGTTTCTTTCCACAGACCAAAGATGTGTAGATTGTTTGGCCGTGCTAAATTGCCCATAGTGCCCAGGATGTGCAGACTAGGTCGGTTAGTCATGATAAATGCAAGATTACGCGGATAGTTTAGGGGGTGTGAGTCTGGGAGGGATGCTCGTTGGAGGGTCATTGTGAATTTGATGGGAAAATGTCCTGTTTCAACATGTAGGGATTCTATGATTAAAATAATCCTTACTGAAGTCCATGGAGGCATCCATCAGTCAGGACACCTAAAATAAAGGGCAGTCTCTGATACCAGCCCAAGGAATTAGTCATGGTCAGGCCATCTGATGGGGTTCTCTCATTCAGGAGATGTGTGTCTCTGCAGTCCCAAAAGTGGATTACCACCAGTTCTGTGGCTTTATATTGACCAGTCTTTCAGTTAACACAGTTAGGGAGACATACAGACTTCATCCCATGATCTGGGCTCTCGTCACCCAGGGCACTCTGGTTAGGGCACTCAAGGGAGTAGCCAGAGTTCAGAGAAACTGGGGGAAATGTGAGCAGAGTTATCAGGGAACCTATCCATGGGACTTGTGGGACTGCAGTTTGGAGGGCGGTGGAAGGAAATGGAGAAGACACTTATGAAAGGGAGCAATTGCAAATGACGGTGATACAGTCAAGTATGGATGAGAATGGGGTATGTGGGAGGAGGTTTTGCCCATGGTCAGGAACACTACAGTTTCAAGAAGGGTGCAGTATATGACCACACTTGGCATGGTCACCTCATATGGCAGGGATTGGAGGGGAATGGTGGAAAAGTGAAGCATCATGTAACCAGGTTGGGTTAGGACCTGGGGAGGTGTGAACTTTATATGTGGTTTACTGGAAGGGCAAATAGAAAAGAGATGTGGATATTTGGGACCTTATTGACATGTAGAGATGGATGTGAGAATCTGGTGCTTCAGAAGTGTTCACTGGCACCTCCATCATGCTGGAAATGAAAACTATGCAATATGGAAATCGCTAGTGGGAATTGGAGGCAGCATGCCATGGGGTCATTAGTTGTGAAGGGAGAGATGATGGCAACTCAGCGAGGGTGAGAAATAATAGTAGTTTGGACGACTTGAGTTATTGTAGGAAGGTGAGATTGATGGTTTCCACAGCTCTAACTTCTATTGGAGGAGGGGGGAGACATTGCATTGCGAAGTTTGGCATAGCTAAACTGTAGACTCATGGCTCAGCGACTGATATCAGAAGATAAAGATATCAATGAAAGAGTTGAGTGGGAATGTGTGGAAGCTCACGACTGGTGAGGTAAGCAGGAGTGCAAACAAATCAGGAGCATGAATGTTTGAGGTGTACCCAGATTATCAGGCTGAACCTGCGACTCACTCTGTGATGTGCCATTTGTGCAATCTTCTCTCCTTATTTCAAATCACAAATGTGTAATGGAAATGACAAATCGCTGCCCCCATACCCAAGAGGGCAGAGTAACTGGATGTTTCTAGAGCGCATATGGGCTCCAATTGTGAGCAGTGAAACCCAACAGGGACAATTGCATACATCAGGCATGTATACAGCCTAGGTGAATGGCATTCCCAAACATAGTTAAAAATCACACAACCCCACTATCTTCCAGCGTGCTTCCAATTAAACCTGTTGGACTATAACCTGGTGTTGTGTGATTTTTAACTTTGTACACCTCAGTCCAACACTGGCATCTCTAAATCATGATCCCTAAACATAGAATCCTGCTTGTATCATCCTGGCCATAAGAAATCTTCAAAATGTCACCACAAATTGATGATGGGCATCTCTGTAAAGTGAATGTAAGCATAGACAACATTAACGTGTCATGCAGACAGTGATCATAATGCCATTAGATTCAAGATTGTTTTGGAAAAGGACAAGATTGGACCTGAAATCAAAGATCTAAATGGGGAGAAGACTGATTTCACTAAGATCAGATATGATTTTGCCAGAGTGGACTGAGCGCAGATACTTTTCATAAAGCTGTATCAGACAGTGGGACACATTCAAGAAGGAATTATGGAGAGTACAAAGGCAACATATTTTCATGAAGGAACCAACAAATCCAACAAACCCTGACTATCAAGAGATATCCAAAATTGGATAAAGAGAAAAAGACAGGTTTAAGGCAAACACTGATGGCTCAAAACAGCAGAAGCTCCAGAGAGGTCAGAATGTGCAGAAGGAACCTTAAAAAGGAAAACAGGAGAGCAAAAAGTTGGCATGATCTAATAATAGCAGATAAAATAAAGGAAAGCCCAAACTTATGTTTGCAGGTACATTAAGGGTAAAAGGATACCAAAGGAAAGAGTAAGGCTCATTAAGCAGTAGTGTGGTAATTTGTGCACTGTGATCTTTTCAGAAGCAGTTCATTCAGGAACTGTCAAGAAAAACTCTTCAAAAAGCTTGTCAGGAGAATTTTTTCAACAGTGTTTCAACTCTCACTCTGCACTTTTGAGGGTTTCTGGGTTTTTTCCCCTCAAAAATGTGGGAGAGGATGAATTCCGTGTGGCTTATGTTTTAGCAGATTACATTCCAACTTCTCCAAATAATATCTACACCTGAAACTCTTGACAGCTGGAAACCTAGCCCATGTCACTTATCTGTAACCAAGTCCAAGCAGTTCCACTGTCATAAAGGCTTCAGCTATTCACTGAGCTTATCTGGCTCTTTCAGTAAGTGTTTCTTTTGGTTAAAAAAAATTCCAAAGTTTCTGGCCAATAATCTTTAAAAAAAAGTCTAATCCAAGCATCTCTACAGTCTTTTAAAATGAATCAATTCTCACAATATTTTAAGGAGGAATCCTCGAAGAAAACAGAAGTACCATCACAACAGATATAAAAGTTTCCCTTCCGAAAGCTCTACAGGGCATTATCGAGACCACATCTGGATTACTGAGTACAATTGGCCTCTTTATTTGTAAATAAAAGGTAAAATTGCATTAGAAGTAGTTTAGAGAAGGCTCATGTGGAGGTTTTCTGATCTACCTGACCCTCCATATAGGATGGCCATACATTTGGTGCATGGGGCGGAATCTCCCTTTCTACCCTTTTCTGAAATAAACATGAATGGGCTACTGGGACACTGTAACGGAAACAAAATCAAATGATCAATGGAAACTTATAGACATATGTTAACTGACTGAATCAAAATATCATTATCCAGGGTGATGAGGCCTGCACCTCTAATCTCTAAAGGCCTCTATTGTACCAGTCGATGCTGCACGCTCCCTCTCAAAGTACACCCAGTGTTGACATAACTATGAAAGAGGGACAGGCAGTCAGACACTGTGATCACCTCCATAGTCCACTGACTGCACTCATTAATGGTCATTTTGGCTCGGCTGACAATGAGCTCTGACCTGCCCACCACTCCAGGCATGGGATGTCTATAGATTAGGAATATGAGGCTGAAGTGCAGTAAGAAACTTAAGAGCAGCTCTCTTAAAATGAAATAGTGGTTAAGAATGAAAACATATGATGTAAATGTGGAAATCTGTTTTCCACAGGCCACAAAAACTGCATGTGGCTTGGGACCTAGTGAATTTAATCTACCATTGCATGGATCTGTGTATAAAACACTCCCAATCCCAGATACCCAATAGTAAGAGGAAGTCCCCTCATTGAGGACAGCATTCTGCAATTGGTATCCCAAGCTGTCTCCCATCCAAGATAAATCGGCTAAGTCTCCCAATTATGTACAAAACGTCTCAGAACTGATATTTTGAGACCTGTATTGTTGTGGGTGAATCTTCCATTTTGGAGAAGATCCATACCAAATTCAAAACTTTAACTCAGTTTCTTTCTCCACGGTTGCTGCCAGACTTGCAGGGTTCCTTCAGCATTCTCTGTGCTGCTTTCAATTTGCACGCACTGCAGTATTCTGCTTTTATTCAATGTTTCTTTCCAGATATTTTTTTAATCAACCTGTTCTGAGTTGTTATTGTCCAACTCTGGAGCAGGTGAAACTTGATCCAGGGCCTCCTGTCTCACAAGTAGGGAAAATACCACTTCACCATGGGAATCTTCAATCTTCATTTCTACTCTTTAAACTTTAAATGAACAAAATTGGGTTAAACAATTTATATAAATATTAATTTATATAAACAATTTATATGCTATACAATATATATTTAAAAAACTAACAGTTAACAGAAACATACATAAGGAGAATGGACAATTATCAAATCAATCAATCTTCATTTCTACACTTTAATGGGAAACAAACTATTATTGAAACTTAGCAAAAAGAGACAATAGATACAATTTATACTGGTTAATTAGACATACTTCCAAAGATTACTGGGAGCCAGGTGGCACATTGTCTCCACTGGGATCTTGGACAAAACTGCTTCAGCTGCATCCACATGACCTGTTTAGATGGAGTTTGGTATAGCCTCAACATTAACTCTTTCAGAAGCACTGCCCCATATTGCATTTCTGACCCAGACTGAGTTATGACTGATGTCTAATTTTCAACCCCTGTTCAGCCTCTCTTTGTCTGACTTATGGATTCTACACTTCCACCTATTGCGTTGCACAAAAAACCATTGACTAGGCAGGCACTTCAAAATTATACAGACCTTTTCCATGGCAGATAAAACAGTTCAGTTAAATTTTATGATCCACTTTAGTTTGCAAGCTGCATTGTTCAATCCCCACTAATTGTTTCCACGTACAAGGCTCATTATCTTGTAATCACGTTTTGCATGAACAGTCAGCAGTTGAATGTTTTAATTTGCTCTGTTGCATTTATACTTGAAAATTGGGGCATATTAACTCGTTGATCTGCCACAGCTGTAGAAACCTAGCACTAGGCTGCAGCAACATTAGTTTAACTATGAGAATTTAAAGGTGCTGCTTGCATGCCAGTAACTAGCAAGGTTTCAATTAAATGACACATTACAAACATGCTAAGGTGGAAACATAGGAATGTCTTTTAAAAATTAGCAACATAGAAAGAAGCCTGGAGATAGATTCATGATATATGAGATGTCATTAAGAGTATTGTGTCATTTCAGCTACTTGTAAACTTGAGTACTGTATATCCGATGTTCCTTCACTCATAATGGTGGAATTCTGGGCAGAATCTTACCATGCTCTGAATGACACGAGCTTTGGAAAGATGATTGTTAGAACTAGGCAAGATGGTTGTGCCGATGCAACTTCCCTGCTTTGCTTAAGCAGCCTGGTGAGATTCTCACCAAGGAGCAGTGAGTTCCCAATCAGTGCTCATTATTGATTGTTAAACAACTTGTTAACAGTTCATCTCACCATGGGTTATGATCTTAACAAACGCTTCATACAAATTGGTAATTGTGAATACTTGACCTGGAAACCAAAATAGATTCTAGTAGGATTCAACTTGCTGACAGCCCCAACTGTTGGACACAGGGCACCAGCATTTCAGGCACACTCGTTGGCACAATCCACATGGATCCATGGACATCTGACTTGTACCAGCCTCTAGGAACCGTCTTGTCATGTCTCTGATCCACTTACAGAAGGCTTCTGCACTTCGATGCTGCACCTCAGGTTACACCAGCAACTATTGTGGTAATGCTGCAGCAAGAACACTTTGCACCCAGGGGCACCCATGAACTGAACCAGGCTGTAAATGTGGTCTTTACTCAATGTCATGGCGTGTACTCACTCTGAGTCTACCTGGATGCTTGCGGCATCCCTGTCTTGCATTGCCTTGCCTTAACTTTTAGCACTTTGCCTCTCACCTGTGGATAGCTGACTTAAATAATGACTGAGTTGCTGTGCTGTTTAGCTCAGGCACAATGCCAGGAAGATTGCCATGGCTGTCAGCAAGCCTCAGTCCAGTAAACTTTGATTAGAATAATCCAGCAAGGCAAGTCAAGCACAGCCTTTGATATTAAAAGGTAGCTAGGAAAGTACTGAAGAATGGAATTAAGAGAGCTATAAGGGGGCATGAAAAAACCTTGGCAGGTAGGATAAAGGAGATCCTCAAGGCATTCTACACTTATGTGAGGAACAAGAGGATGGCCAGAGTGAAGATAGGGCCGATCAGGAATAGTGGAGAGAGCTTATGCCTAGAGTCGAAGGAGGTAGGGGAGGTAGCAATACTTCAGTATTCACAAGTGAGACGGATCTTGTCATTTATGAAGACTGATATACTGTTAAGAAGGACGATGTGCTGAAAAGTTTGAAAGCATGAGGATAGGTAAGTCCCCTGGACCAGATGGTTTATACCCAATGTTACTACAGGAAGTGAGAAAAGAGATTGCTGCGCCTTTGGCAATGATCTTTGCTTCTTCCCTGTCCACTGAAGTAGTACCAGATGATTGGAGGTGGCAAACGTTATTCCCTTGTACAAGAAAGGGAATAGGGATAACCCTGTGAATTACAGATTAGTCAGTCTTACATTGGTGGTGGGCAAATTATTGAAGACAATTCTGAGAAACAGGATTTATGATTATTTGGAGAAGCATAATTTGATTAGAAATCGTCAGCTTGTCTTTGTGAGGAGCAGGTCATGCCTCACAAGCCTAATTGAATTATTTGAAGATATGGCAAACACAGTGATGAAGTAGAGCAGTGGGTGTGCTGTATATGGATTTTAGCAAGGGATTAGGCGCATACAGAAAGTAAGGAGGCATGGGATTTAGGGACATTTGGCTGTCTGGATACAGAATTGGCTTGCCCATAGAAGCAGAGGGTGGTGGAAAATGGAAAGAATTCAGCCTGGAGCTCGGTGACCAGTGGCTTCTATAGGAATCTGTCCTGGGACCTCTGCTCTTTGTGATTTTTATAAATGACTTGGATGAGAAAGTGGAAGGGTGTGTTAATAAGTTTGCCGATGACATGAAAGTTATTGGAGTTGTGGATAGTGCGTAGAGCTGTGCAGATTGTAACGGGACATTGACAGGATTCACAGCTGGGCTGAGAAGTGGCAGATGGAGGTCAACCCGGAAAAGTGTGAAATGATTCATTTTGGAAGGTTTATTTTGAATACAGACTATAGGGTTAAAAGCAGGATTCTTGGCAGTGTGGAGGAATAGAGGAACAGAGGGATCTTGGGGTCCACGTCTCTAAATCCTTCAAAGTTGCCACCCAAGTTGATAGAGTTGTTAAGAAGATGTATGGTGTGTTGGCTTTCACTAGTGGAGGATTGAGCTTAAAAGCCGCAAAGTTATGCTGCAGCTCTATAAAGGCCTGGTTAGACCACACTTGGAATGTTGTGTTCAGTTCTGATCGTCTCATTGTAAGAAGGATGTGGAAGTTTAAGAGAGGGTACAGAGGAGATTTACCAGAATGCTGACTGGACTGGAGGGCACTGGAGCAAAGAAGGTTGAGAGGTGACTTGATAGATTTGTACGAGAGGATGAAAGTCATAGAGTGGATAGCCAGAGACCTTTTCCCTGTGCAGAAAATGCTATCACATGGGGGCATATGTTTAAGGTAATTGGAGGAAGGTTTAGGGGAGATGTCAGAGGTAGGTTCCTTACACAAAGAGTGGTGCGTGTGCAAAATGTCCAGAAAGCAGGTAAGGATTTCCCTCTGTCTACTATGTCCATGGCAAATGTCAGGAGATATGCATAGCAGCTCCAGACTGACAGTCTAGGCTCACAAAACTTTTCAGAATATGAAATCAATAACAGGGATGCTGGCCAACTCTGCAGTATCTGGATGAGTGGCAAGTTGCTTTGGAAACCTAATAAGATAAAGTGACAATATGGTGTGATGCCTGTTGCAAGTGTTCAAATGGTGTGTTTGGTAAGATATTTCCCAATATACTGATCCCTCGCCAAGCTTTAGTGCTCACAGTTCAACATTGCTCAAAGAGAAAACTAAAATTTGAGAAAGATGGGCAGAATACTTGAATCACATCGTCAATCTGCCATCATCTATCAACAAAGAAGTAAATAAAGAACAGGCTCCCACAGGTTGCCATCATTCTCTTGATGGTCCTCCCTTGATGTTAAAAAACAACCTAATCTGTCTAGCCACTGGTGTGCGTAACATTGAAAATTGGGGGAAACATTGCTTGGTCCCTTTAAATGATGGTGTTTTATTTCTGTACTTAGAGTTAAAATGGATGTCTGGCAGCAACTTGAGTTTGCTAGTACACAGAGCACCCAAATTTTCAATCAAAGGGCCAAGCAGCAGTTTTATCAAGTTTTAAATTTAGACAATCAATTTAAAACAAGCCTTTAGCTACCAAAATCCTATTAAATTTAAACCTAATGATTTTGACAACCTAGGACTAATCCAATTGTAAACTTACTGATAGATCATCAAGGCTATAAAAGAAGAGGGCAGTTGAAAAGTCGGCAGAGCTGAGTGCCATCAGCTGAGAGATAACAGCTCTCAGCTCTTTGAAGAAGTACCATCTGTTTGCCATGGTACCATCTAAATTCCTGACTACAGAAAAACAAGTCCTGACAGAAGAATCAGCAGAGAAGACACAAAAAGTTCCAGAAGACACATAATCTGGCTATAATCTCGATAGACTAAATTCTATTGTTTTATTATATTCGTGGGAGTTCTAACTATTGGAACAGCATATCTTTCTAAAAACTCTTGAGCCTCAGAATGATTTTCTTTTCCTCACTTCTGTCTTAAATGATTCTATAGATTCTTCTTCCATCTCCATCCAGCCAAGTCCTTTCAGGATCTTATATCTTGCAATTAAGTCACTTTTGGCTTTCCTAAATTCAAGAGGATACAGGCTTTGCCTGTCTGGCCTTTCTTCATAAGGCATTCCAATCATTCTAGGAAGTCAACAATTAAACTCCCTCTGAACTGTTTCCAATGTATTAGCATTCTTCTGTAATTATGATGACCAATAGCGTACATGGTACTCTAGATGTGTTCATACTAATACCTTGTATAATTGAGGCATTACCTCATTATACTTGGATTCAATTTCCCTTGCATTCAACATTTTTTAAGATTTCCTGATTACTTGCGGTACACACATACTAACAGTTTGAGATTCATAAACTAGAATACCTAGATCACTCAGCATCCCAGAGCTCTTTCACATCTCACCATTTAGATAATTTACTTTATATTTTTTCTGTCAAAATGAATAATTTCACATACCTAACTTGCTTGATCTTTGCCCACTCACTTAATTTAACTATATTCCTTTGTAGGCTCCTGATGATATAGAGCTGAAAATGTGTTGCTGGAACAGCGCAGCAGGTCAGGCAGCACCCAGGGAACAGGAGAATCAACGTTTCGGGCAAAAGCCCTTCTTCAGGAATGAGGAAAGTGATGATATAGAGTCATAAAGATGGAAGTAGACCCTTTTGTCCTACTCGCCCATGCTGATCAAATATCCAAACCTAATCTAGTCACGTTTGCCAGCAGTTGGCCTATCTCCCTCTAAAACCTTCTTATTCAAATACCCATCCAGCTGCCTTTTCAATGCTACAATTGTGGCTGCCTCCACTATTTCCTCTGGCGGCCCATTACACACACACACACACACACACACACACACACACACACACACACACACACACACACACACACACACACACACACACACACACACACACACACACACACACACACACACACACACACACACACACACACACACACACACACACACACACACACACACACACACACCTCTGCCTGCTTACCCCTCTCACCCTAAACCTATGCCCAGTAGTTCTGGACTCCCCCACCCCAGGGAAAATACATCGTCTATTTATTCTATCCATGCCCCTCATGATTTTATAAACCTCTCCTCTTCACAATTCAGTTTTCTGCCTATCTTTGTGTCACCAGCAAATTTAGCATCCATATTTTCAGTCCCTTCATTCAAATCATTTATATAAATTATAAAGAGCTGAGAATACAGCACCAACCCCTTTGACTCACCATTCATGATATCCTGTCATCCTGAAAAAAAAACTCGCTTCTTCCTATTCTCTGCTTGCTGTCAATCTTCTATCCATGCCAATACGTTATCTCCAACATTATCAGCTTTTATTTTCCACAATAACCTTTGTTGTGATATATTATGAGATTTCTTGTGGAATTCTATGTACAGAACAACCTTAGTTATCCGAACATCAATTATTCGAATTTCAGATTATCTGAACAATATCTCAAGGTCCCGTAAAAACATAAAATAATAATCGACGTCCACCTCAATTAATTTTATTTACACAAATAGTGACTTTATTTGTAAAATACATGATTTCTAAGCAATATCCAGTGTTTATACAAATTTTATTGATCGGATAAAATAAAAACTCTGTAACCATGCTTTTTATGTAATTATGTTCAGTATGGCTTCCTGTATTTACGATAAGATTAGTTATCCGAACAATCAGTTATCTGAACAAGATACTGCACACCCCGTCTCATTTGGATAATTGAGGTTATTCTATCCAATACTTCCACTGGTCCTTCTTTATCTACAACACAAAGCACTTCTTCGAAGAAATGCAAAACTTTTGTGATAAATGATTTCCCCTTGAAAAATTATATTGGTTGTACCTGATTATCTTGAAATTGAGTGGCCTGGTACAACGTCTTTAATAATAGCTTCTCACATTTTAATTATGTCAGATGTTCACCTCACTAACTTGTAGTTGCCTGCTTTTTGCCTCCCTCCCTCTTTGAATAAATGAGTTAATGTTAGTTATTTTCCAATCCAGAGGAATCTTTGCTGAATATAATGAAGTTTGGAAAATTAAAACAAAACATCAACTATTTAACTGATTGTTTCTTTTAGGATACAATCCATCAGGACCCAGGGATTTGTCAATTCACTGTTCCATCAATTTACTCAAAATAATTTACTTCTCTAGGAATTGTAATTTTCTTGAGTTTCTCCCTTCTTTCCAATTCCTGATTTACAGTTATTTCTGGGATGTTACTTCCATCCTCACAATTGAAGACCAACTGTTCAATTATTCTGCCATCTCTTTATCTTCTATTACTAATCCCCCAGACAAATTTTCATTGGGACCAATGCTTACTTTGTTAACTCTTTTCTTTTTAAATGTCAGAAGAAATGTTTCTATCTGATTTTATATTTTTGGCTAACTTTCGCATACTGTAATTTTTCACAACTTATTAATCTTTAGTAATTATCTGTTTTTGTTTTATATTCTGTCCAATCTTCTGACCTGTCATCTTTTCACAATTATAAGTCTTTTCTTTAGATTTGTTAATATCTTTGGCTTTTTTTAGTTAAAGATGGATGGTGGGTAAGCCCCTTAGAATTTCTCTTATTTGTTGAAAGTATCTGTTCTGTGCTTTCAGGAATATTCCATTAAATCTGCAACTCTATTGGCCTATCCCTTGATCTAAATTGCAAGTCAGTTTTTGCAGGTTCTGCTTTCATAATTACTCTTGTTTAAATTCATAATAGCAGTCTTGGACATACACACTTCTCTCTCTTATACTGTAGTTAAAGTATAATCATACCATGGTCGTTGCTATCCAGGGGCATTTTAGATAATGTCAGTAACTAATCCTATTTCATTGGTCAAAAGGTGATCTCATATTAGCTGCTGTCTGGTTGGTGTCATAATATACTGGTTGATAAAATTGTCCTGAAAATATGCAATAAATTCATCATCCAGGTTAGTTGTTCTTGTCTAATTTTTCAAGTCTTTCCATGATCCTTGCTGCACCCTTTTGACAAGCTCCCATTATTACTCCATGATACCTCATCCTACTATGTAGTCAGTGTTAGGGGGTCTGGACACAACTCCCACAAGTGACGTCATGCCTTTAACATTCCTTATCTCTACCCAGACTGTTTCTATATTCTTGTTTCCCAAATTTAGATAATCTCTATCTATTGAGCTAATACAGGTACACAGTCCTTTATCCGCAATTCTTGGGACCAGTTGTTTTTTGAATTTCGGAAGTTTTCAGATTTAAGAATAAATGACATTTTTACAGTTAAAAAATCTTACCGAACAGCAGACGCACGTGTGAGTAGTATGAGCGCTGAGACACAATTGATGCCTGCCAGTGCTGGGCCATGTGACCAAATCACATCTGAGTGATGTGGGTCGAGTGGGTGTGGACTTTGGTCACCTGTTGGCATGCCAAACAACCTTGTTATACAGAAAAAGCTTCACGAGAAAAATTTCAGATTTTGGAGCTTTTCGGATTTCGGAATTTCAGATAGAGGGTTGAGTACCTGTATTATCTTTAACAGAGCTAATTTTCCATAATTTTCCCTGACCTGTCCTTCCAAAGTATCACACAGCCTTCAATATTTAGGTCCTAATCAAGGTCAGCCTGCAGCCATGTCTCAGCAATGGCCATTGCATCATACTCAACTTGAACTATGAATTCATCTGTTTTATTTTGTATGTGACGTACATACAAATACAGTGCCTAAAGATTTTTGCTTTTATTATTTTTGTAGCATCTAATATTAACAGCAGATTTGCTCTTTTATTTGCATTCTCTGTCCTTCTTGCCATTGTCTGTGTATCATTTCTCATATTAATTCCTTCCTTTATTGCCTTTTACTCACATTTTGATTTACTACAGGGGACCAAATTTGGACTCTTTCCCCCTTTTTTTTGGTCAAAATCCTCTCTTGTTATGTAGTTTGTAACAGCAACTGTCCCAGTAGTTACAGGTGTGGACTGTCCCATGGTACTAATTCCAATTTCTCCACTATTGGTGCCAATGCCCACCAACCAGAACCCACTTCTCATACACCAGTCTTTCATTCATGCATTCAGCTCTCTAAACCGGTTACCCTATGCTAATTTGAAAGATTATGGTAATTATCTAGAGATTGCTACTTTTGAGATTCTGTTTCTAAATTTAGTGCCTATCTTCTCATATTCTCTATGCAGAACGTCTTTCCTAGTTCAGCCTATGTTGTTGATGCTCACATAGACCAATGTAGGATCTTTTACCCCATACTATAAGTTCTTCTCCAGCCCATGATAGATATCCTGAGTCCTGCAACTGGGCAGATAATACAGCTGTCTAGACCCACACTCTTTGTTGCAGAGAACAGTGTCAATCCCCTGATTGTGCTGTTCCCTAATACCATTATATTCTTTTGGCTCCCCATGCTTGGATGGCTCTATGTACCACAGTGCCACTGCCATTTAGCTTAAGCATCCCACTACCCCTTGCATTCATCCAAGGAAGGTGAAAGAACCTCAGACCCGTTGAACAATTGCACAGGCTAATACACCTGCAGTCCTGTCCTCTGGACCCTCCTTACCATTCTCACCTGCATTCACAGCCTGCTGTCCTTCATCAATGACCATATCAGGACAACTTATCCTAAGAGGTGTGACTGCCTTCTGATACATAGAATCCAGGTAACCATTCCCCTCCTTGACGCTTTGCAATGTCTGTAGTTCAGCCTCCTGCTCATAAACCCTGAGCCAAACCTGCTTGAACTCCCAGCATTTATCACAGATATGATTGCCCTGAATCACAATGGTATCCTTGAGCTCCCACATACTGCAGCTTTGATGTACAATCAGTGCAACCATTCTCAATAAGTTTTTAATTAATTGTTTAGTTCTATTATTCACTTATTTATGCTCATTTTTATGTGCCATTTTAACTTTATCATGACTCTGTTAAAATATGAAAATAGAATTTACTTGAACCAATTTAAAAGATACGGAGAATTCTCCTTTTCCTTCTCATGGAGCAAGAACCAATAACTATAAAGCAGCTCTCTGCTTTGTGTTGATGTTACTTTTGTCAGCCTTTTCGAATTTTGAGCAGATCAGTGACTCTCTGTAGTTGTCAGCCATAAGACCATAAGACATAGGAGCAGAAGTAAGGCCATTTGGCCCATCGAGTCCATTCCGCCATTCAATCATGGCTGATGAGCATTTCAACTCCACTTACCCGCATTCTCCCCGTAGCCCTTAATTCCTTGTGACATCAAGAATTTATCAATCTCTGCCTTGAAGACATTTAGCGTCCCAGCCTCCACTGCACTCTGTGGCAATGAATTCCACAGGCCCACCACTCTCTGGCTGAAGAAATGTCTCCGCATTTCTGTTCTGAATTTACCCCCTCTAATTCTAAGGCTGTGTCCACGGGTCCTAGTCTCCTTGCCTAATGGAAACAATTTCCTAGCGTCCACCCTCTCCAAGCCATGTATTATCTTGTAAGTTTCTATTAGATCTCCCCTTAATCTTCTAAACTCCAATGAATACAATCCCAGGATCCTCAGCCATTCCTCATATGTTAGACCTACCATTCCAGGGATCATCCGTAGATCTAGCTGTCTCTTCTTCTAGAAGGTGAGACTGCACAGACAATGAACTTTTCGACCTTCGACATAGACAGTTGAGAAGGCATTTGGAGGGTGGCAGGTGTATTTAACTGAGAAAAACATCACAATGGTTCATCAGTTCTATGAGAGTGACGTGGATGTATCCTGGAGCATGGTGAGCCTTCTGACCAGTTCATAGTAACTAATAGAGTCAAACAGGCCTGTGTGCATGCACCAACACTCATTGGCTTCTCTTGATACCAACAAATATAAATATAGTGTAGCAGCCTTTGAGGGTTCTTGTGGTGCAGTGATAGTTTCCCTATTCTGAGCCTGGAGGCACGGCTTCAAGTCCTTCCTGCTTCAGAGACATGCCGTAACATCTCTGAACAGATGATTTCGTACAAAAACATGTAGCCTCCTTTGAAAGCAAATGCTAACAAGAGACAAAAGACAAAATCCCAAACTAACATTTCACTCAAAACTCAATAACTTGCAATATCCTGCCTTTTTGCAGAAGAATCTTGTAGACAGATTGGCATTATCCATGACTTGAAAATGCACAGAAATAATACCACACAGACCAGATGATGGACATAGTTATCTTCAACTCAAAAACCTATATTTGGTACTATGACTATGTTGTATCTATGTTGTCTAATATTTAATTTATATTATCACTGTTATTAGATTTTATCGTCATGTGTGCTGAAGTACAGGAATGCAGAAGTACAGTGCTGGGGCCAATCTCCAGTGCCGTCTTGGAATATAAAAAACAAGATACTGAAACAAAAGCAGAAATGAATTAAACATCTAAAAGAAAAGGGAATGTCCAGATCATTCCCCACCTCTGTCATGAGTCCTTGCTGCCAGAAAAACAAAGCTGCCTGAATCCCTACATGCCACCACAGCTGGAATATCACCACCTTCAGCATCAGGTCCAGCCATATCCTGGAGACGCTCCATGGCCGCTGGAAGCGTGTTGACATTCTTCGGCACCAGCTTGCCTCCACCAATGTCGTCATCAATATGAGTACACACTGGGCCAGTCTCAGCCATCCAGTCACTGCTGAAACTGCTGAGTCCCAAACTGTGCTCAAACTCAACGTTGGGCTCACTACACTGAAGTAGGTAGTACCTCATTCTGGCTCATGGTACTGCCACTGGTAACCCTAGTTATACTCTGTGACCACCTTTGGTGTTACCTGTTTCTTACAACCTTCTTTTGCAAGCAGGGCAGTAGCTCAGTGGTTCGGCCACTAACTCCCAGCTCCAGGGACCCAGGCTTGATTCCATTCTCGAAAGACTATGTGGAGTTTGCACATTCTCCCTGAGTCTGGGTGGGTTTCCTCTGGATTCTCCAGTTTCCTCCCTCAGTTCAAAGACTTTTGAAAATGGTAGACTGCAAATAGTATGGATACTGCAGGTGTTCCTGAGATGATTAGATTCCCTACAGTGTGGAAACAGTCCCTTCGGCCCAACCAGTCCACACCGACCCTCTGAAGAGTAACCCACCCAGACCCATTCCCCTCTGACCAATTCGCCTAGCACTAAGGGCAATTTCGCATGGCCAATTCACCGGTCCTGCACATCTTTGGACTGTGGGAGGAAACTGGAGCACCCGGAGGAAACCCACGGGGAGAATGTGCAAACTCCACACAGAGCCACCATGCTGCCCCATAGATTTGGGCTATTTCTAGATTTCATAGTTATTATGTAAGTATCATTACAACATTTATTAAACTTTTAGATAAGTACATGAATAAGAAATGTTTCGAGGGAGATGGGACAAGCGCATGCAAGTGGGACTAGTTTAGTTTGGTATTATGCTCGGCATGAACTAGTCAGACTGAAAGGTCTATTTCTGTGTTGTATGACTCTATGTGCAGGTTAGATAGATTGGCAATGCTAAATTGCCCATAGTGTCACAGGCTAAGTGGATTATCTATAGGGAATGCAGGGTTGAAGGGCTGGGATGGGTCGAGTTGGGATGCTCTTTGGAGGATCACAGAGTTATGGAGTCATAGAAATATACAGCACGGAAACAGACCGTTTGGTCCACCTCGACCGTGCTGACCATATATCCCAACCCAATCTAGCTCCAAACCTTTCTCTTCATATACACATCCAGATGCCTTTTAAATGTTGCAATTGAACTAGCATCCACCATTTCCTCTGGCAGCTCATTCCATACATGTACCACCCTCTGAGTGAAAATGTTGCCCTTTAGGTCTCTTTTATATCTTTCCCCTCTCACCCTAAACCTATGCCCTCTAGTTCTGGACTCCCCCACCCCAGGGAAAAGACTTTGTCTATTTATTCTATCCATGCACCTCATGATTTTATAAACTTCTATAAAGTCACCCCTCAGTCTCCAACACTCCAAGGAAAACAGCCCCAGCCTATTCAACCTCTCCCTATAGCTCAAATCCTCCAACCCTGGCAACATCCTTGTAAATCCTTCCTGAACCCTTTCAAGTTTCGCAATATCTTTCTGATAGGAAGGAGAGCAGAATTGCATGCAACATTCTGACAGGTATTTTTTGAGATATATGTTTAGGGTCAGTGTGGATTCAATGGGCTGAATGACCTGCATCCACACAAAAAGGATTCTAATATTTTACAAGTATAGGTGACCGATCAATGCTGTGTCTGCTGCCAAACGTCTTCCTGGATCAGATAACTGACTGGGAAAAATCCCAGCACTGGCTTTTTACATCTTTCAGAAAGAGGATAATTTTTAGTTTTGAAGGAGTCGCTGTGTATAGACACCAAAATTACACTTATTTAAACTTGAATATGTAAAGCATATGTAAAACACAATAAACAAATTGAAACTGAGGTTCATTTTTGATATCCTATGCTGTCAGTCTCGAGCTTTTAAATGGACACTCAACACTCATTACATTGGACACTCAGACAATGTAGTGCACCCTATGCCATTAGAATACTTAGACATCTTCTCTGTCTGTGAACACCTGCAGCACCTCTGGTGATAGTACTTCACAACAATAATTGCTTTTAAAAATCTCAGAATATTGGACAAGGGATGAGAAGCAAACATTTACACATGTTGAAGACACAATACTGTGCAACTTGGAGTTGAATTTTGGAACAATGAAGTTGAGAATGACCTCAAGAGATTGGCTAAACAGAAGCAGGAGTAGGGGGTTTAATTCATATGGCCACTCTGGTAATGCCATATTTGGTTTTCTTGAAGTACAGATGGTTATAGGGAGATTTAATGAAGAAATTCAAATTTAGGAAGACTATAGAAAAAGTTGATGATGGTGTTTCGACTGGCAGAAAATGTGATAACCAAAAGACACAGATATGAATAATTGGGCATAAAAAGTGAACATGATGAGAATTACTTTTACATAGCAAGTTGTTATGAACTGGAATGTAAACCTTGAAAGGTCGGTGAAAACAAATTTAATAGCAGCATTTAGAAAAAGAAATGGATCAATACTTAAAAAGAACAAAATTATAGCAGCAGAGCAAGATGTGGGGATTAATTGAACAGCTCTTTCAAACATTCAGCACAACCAAAAAAGACTAATTAGTGTCAGTCGATTCTGCTCATTTAACAATTCTATGAATATGTTGTACCTTGTCATTGGTGGTAGAGGGCATGAGGAGAGTTTCTGTTCAAGTGTTGCAGTGTCTCCTGTATATTGTAGATATCAACATCAGCCTGAATTTACTGTTATAATAATAACATGGTTATCATATTATTTGCGGGTAAATGAGATGGAAACTTCTGATGAGAAACTGATAGCAGCATATTGTTGATTAAAAGCTGCAGTAGGGATTCAAAGGTTGGAAGTTAAAAAAATTAACATTGGTTTAAAGAACAGGAAATATTGCAGTATCAGATTTTTTTAAGCAAATGACACTGGTGTTCAAATCATTGTTGGCACTAAACAGCAGGTTAACCACTTTAACTCCAGACATGTGAAGTACCCAGTTGGTAGTCTGTATCACTGTTGCTCTTTTGAAAACTTCCTGTTTGCAACTGGGCACGTCCATTTCCACGTACTGATCTGTGAGAAATTGCATTTCCTTTCAAGGGACCATGGATCTAAGATATCAATGCTTCTATGCATAGACTGATCTATTTCTGCCTCAGTTTAGATTTCAGACTGGATTATCTTGACCAAGGTGAAAAACCCAAATTGGGAAATTTTCAGGCTTAATAAATCAATTTTGCTGGAAAGTTCCACGTCACACAGAATTTTCATTCAGTCAAGCCAGCTGCCACTATCAGAGGCATACCTGGGAGTTCCGGAATGCCAGGGACCATCTTTGTCATCAACAACTTCATTCCTGTTTTTCCTTGTACTTTTGGTCCTTTCGTTTTCACCCTCACACCCCCACCATCTCTTATATCACCTTCATGTTAATGTGTGTCTTCCATTCACACTCCATGCTAACTCAAGCTCTTCATCCACCTGAATGGCCCAAAACCCTCCATGTCAACTAATGGTATTTACGTGCCAATTTATCCTGTATACAGTCACTATAGAACTAATGAATCAGCAGAAATGGAACTACCATAAATGTACACATTCACATTGTATATTTTTAAATACTGTTGCTACAACCCTGTTAAAATACCCATCAAACTGACTTATATGGTATCATTGAATGAAGCTATAAGCACTTGACTCCTGTGTAAACTCTGAATCATTTACAAAAGATATTACAGTTAAAGAAAAAGCTTGTTATATCATAAAGCTGTCAAACTAGTACAACTTTACCCTCTCTACAACGATGTTAAGAGAAACAATCCTTTTGCAGGAATTTGGGTTTTCAGTCAGGCCTCACCATGGATGTTTGGCTGAGAGTGCTGAATCTTACTAAAGGTGTTACCAATGTCCCACTAAATAGCCAGCAACAGAAACAGAGCAATACATCACAACAGTCCAACAGTCATTTATTTACCAACCAGCTTCTGTTTGTTCTCATTTTGGATCCTCATGTCAGAACCTGATGTGACTCTAAGGTTTCAAACTATAAAAATGATTGTTTGAATTCAGGAAGAAATGTGAAATACATGCAACATAGATTATAAGTGGCAAAATACACTTCCACATGGTCTTTGAGAATTTTGACAATGAAAAAGATACTCTTATCTAGAAGGGCCAATTTATAGTAACACAGGTTCCAGAATGCATAAACTTTTTTTTTGTTGTCACTTTTTGATGCTTCAGGAGAGAAGTTTATGATGTATTATTTATACCTTTCAATATCATTTATTTTAGGTTTTGGATTTTGAACGAGTGGCATGTATGTTTTGAAACATGCACATGAATGGGTTTAATAAGCAACTTTGACAAAGGGTCAGTTAGACTCGAAACGTCAGCTCTTTTCTCTCCTTACAGATGCTGCCAGACTGGCTGAGGTTTTCCAGCATTTTCTTTTTTTTTGGTTTCAGATTCCAGCATCTGCAGTAATTTGTTTTTAATAAGCAACTTGTCAGTCTTTCTACAGCAATGATTTTAAACTAGTATTTGTTCAATGGCAGGTGACTGGGTCCTTCTTTATGTGATAAGGTGAGTTTGTTTATATTGTGAGAGATTTTCAGTTAGAGAGAATAAACTTTGAAAGCAAATAGCTTGCTTTTGATTTAGAAGATTCAAGAATTAATTTCCTTTTTGCTCATGGAAAAATCTACAGATTGGGATATTATATGTAAGTAGCTTTCTTTGCACTATTTAATTATTGTTTCTTTGTTAGAATGATCTATTTTATTGTTAAAACCAAATTTACAATATTCCATGCTTATGGTTCAATGAAAAATCACTACGTTTTTTAAAAGTATGAGCTATCAAACCAAACTGCAGTCTGGAACATGACTTGTCCAATTGTAACATTAGCTTGGAT
Source organism: Chiloscyllium plagiosum (assembly GCF_037043375.1). NCBI lineage: Eukaryota > Metazoa > Chordata > Chondrichthyes > Orectolobiformes > Hemiscylliidae > Chiloscyllium > Chiloscyllium plagiosum. Next base: position 22,979,332 of record NW_028270140.1, read on the forward strand.
CATAACAAGCTACATTTTCTAGTGTATTTAAAATTACCAAAGAAGATTGTATAATGTAACACATAAGGCATCTGGCATAAAATAATATCAAGATTGGAACAAGTATGAACAAATCAACTGTCTTTATTCTTTTGTTCTGATATGCCAACACTGCAGGAGATCAATCAAATTGTTCTTTGACTCATAACATTAGCAACTCATTGCATACATTAAAATAAATAGAAGAGCTTCACTTATAAATGAATAATGGAAAATGATGTCGCAAACAGCTGCATACACATTTTATGTTATAATCCGATAAAATATCAGTGCATTGTTTTAATTATATTAAAGAAAAACATACCCCAGGACAAATCTGCATCACTGTCTGCAATTAACCTGGTGAGCAGAATGTTAAAAATCTAGTCTGTGCAATTATGTATGCATGACTTATTAACAAGATTTGCCTATTTTGTTTAAAGAGCAACTTACATTTAAACAACAAGCACATTCAATTTTATTTTTAAAAAGTAACAATAAGGCATTGAAAAAGACTGATAAATCTTGTCTATATTATGGTTTATGTTAAAACAATAAAAAGTCTGATGAATTCACTTTGGAATGAGATTCGTATGAAAATAATGAAAATGTATGAGACATTGTTTCAATATTTTATTCACTTGTGGGACTTGGAAGATGAGCTCCAAGGGCTTTCTGTGATTCTCAGTGATGGTAACACAACTGAATGTCAAGGGGTGTTAGTTATATTGTCTCTTATTGGCAATAGTCGTTGCCTGGCATTTGTGTGGCATGAATGCTACTTGCTACATTTCAGCCCAAGCCTGGATATTGTCCTGATTTTGTTCTATTTGAACATGGATTATTTCAGTATCAAAGGAGTTGTGAGTGGTGCTGAACATTGTGCAATCAAAGGCAAATATCCCCAGTTCTGACGTTATGATGGACGGAAGGTCATTGATGAAGCAGTGAAGATAGTTGGGCCTAGGACATCGGCCTGAGGTACTCCTGTAGAGTTGGCCTGAAGCTGAAATGACTGACCTCTTGCAACCATGACCATCTTTATATGTGCCAGATATGACTCCAACCAGCAGAGGGTTTGCCCCTAATTCCCATTGATTCCAGTTTTGCTAGGGCTCCTTGATGCTACGCTCTATCAAAGATGGCTTTGATGTTAAGGACTGTCACTCTCACCTCACCTTTGGAATTCAGCTGTTTTGTCCATGTTTGAACAAAGGCTCTAATGAGGTCAGGAGCTGATCAGTCCTAGCGGAACCCAAACTGGGCGTCACTGAGCAAGTTATTGCTGAGCAGGTGCTGCTTGATAGCACTGTTAATGATACCTTTCATCACTTTACTGATGATCAAGAGTTATGGACCAGATTGAATTTGTTCTGCTTTTTGTGTACAGGACATACCTGGGCAATTTTCCACATTATTGGTTAAATGTCAGTGCTGTAACTGTACTGGAAGAGCTTGGCTAGGGGAGCAGCAAATTCTAGTTTGTCAGAATATCAGTACCTATAGCGTTTACCGTATCCAGCGCCTCGAAACATTTCTTGATATCATATGGAGTGAATCAAATTGGCTGAAGACTGGTATCTGTGATGATGGGGACCACTGGAGGAGGCCAAGATAGAACATACACTCTGTACTTCTGGCTGAAGATTGCTGTGAATGTTACAGCTTTATCTTTTGCACTGCTGTGTTGGGTTCTTCCATCATTGAGGATGGGGATATTTGTGAAGCCTCCTCCTCCAGTAATTTGTTTAATTGTGCACCAACATTCAGGACTAGATGTGGCATTACTGCAGAGTTTAGATCAGATCTGTTGACTGTGGGACCTTTTATGTTTGTCTATCACTTGCTGCTTACTCTGTTTGGCATGCAAGTAGTCCTATTTGGTAACTTCACCAGGTTCACACCTCAGTTTTATGTATACCCCTCTGGGCATGTATTCCTGCATTTTCAGTTAAACATCAGATCAATGTTATCAAGTAACATTTACTCAAGTGGACTTCAACATCTTTTTCTTCCCTATGTGGATCTCTTCACTGAGTATCCAAGAAAACAGAGGAAATTCCTTTATGTCAGAATTACCATGTCAACATTTTTTTAGCTGTGGTATTCATTAAAATTCAAGCTTGTTCTATTTACTTGCCATTTGAAAGCAGTAAGGCCTAGAGAATTGTCCTGTTGCAAATTCTGATATACATGTTTTTGTGCACACTCTGCAAGTTACTAGACTCTTCCAGTGTCTAATAACCATGAACAAAGAAATGTAACATGGCTGTTCGCACTGCATGAAGGTTGTCAGTGTTAAATTGCCAAAAAGCCAAATAGATGCAGAGATTACAATGCTAGCAGCACATTCAACTTATACTCTCCCCTGTTTGAAGTGATTGATGTATGCAGTTTTTGCTGTCAGGTAGGACACCGTAATTAAGAGTGTGTGGCATTATTTAAAAGCGACTAAAAGGAAATATTCATTTTGGCTGCTGAGAATATTTTCAAAATTGTGCTGGCAGAGAGAGATACATCCTGGTTGACTATCAGGAGTGCAGTAGAGAGTGCACACCAAGGTTTCAAAACTGTGCACAGGAGATATTGGAAAAGTAGATTAGAGGAGACATCTCCTTTATCCTCGAGGAAGGAAGGACTAAAAATAGGAACCCTCCAAAAGCATGCTCATGGGGGCTTTGGGAAGATAGTTCCAAAGATCATTAAGACCTGGTGAAGTGCAGGAAAGAAAAATGTGATCTCACTCAAATTGCCAAGTATTGTCAAGTATTGTATTACACAAATCATACCACTCACGGCATCCACTTCCAATTTACAACACCTCTATTAGTCTTTTGTCCACAACAATCAGTGTCTAGAATAGACTGGTGTTGGAAAAGCACAGCAGTTCTGGCAGCATCCGGGAAGCAGTAAAATTGATGTTTCTGGCAAAAGCCCTTCATCAGGAATACAGGCAGAGTGCCTGAAGGGTGGAGAGATAAATGAGAGGAGGGTGGGGGTGGGAGTGGGAAGACAGTAGCATAGAGTACAATAGGTGAGTGGGGGAGGGGATGAAGGTGATAGGTCGGGGGGAGGGGAGGGTGGAATGGATAGGTGGAAAAGAAGATAGGCAGGAAGAACAAGTCATGGGGACAGTGCTGAGCTGGAAGTTTGGAACTGGGGTGAGGTGGGAGAAGGGGAAATGAGGAAACTGTTGAAGTCCACATTGATGCCCTGGTGTTGAAGTGTTCCGAGGCAGAAGATGAGGCGTTCTTCCTCCTGGCGTCTGGTGATGAGAGAGCGGCAGTGAAGGAAGCCCAGGACCTCCATGTCCTCGGCAGAGTGGGAGGGGGAGTTGAAATGTTGGGCCACAGGGCGGTGTGGTTGATTGATGCGGGTGTCCCAGAGATGTTCCCTACTGCTTCTCGGATGCTGCCTGAACTGCTGTGCTTTTCCAGCATCACTCTAATCTAGACCCCACAACAATCAGTATCAAGTAGGTTTGAACTCTGGCCAAAAAGGAGCCAGATGCATAAAAAGTTAATTGTCCCATTTATTTTATTGATACTGGCAATGCTATTTACTCATTGCAGTAAAGTTGCAGTTGTGGCAGAAGTAAATGGAATTATTCAGCCACTCACCTCTTCATGAAGCATTTTTACATTGTCCCTCATTCACGGTCAGGGAAGTGAATAATTCCCTTATCACCCTTTGCCAATACTGCATTCCCTTGAGATCTTTTCCCCTCCTCTGTCCCTTATTCTATGTTGTCCTGTTCTCTGCACCCTCCTTTTTTTTCTCAGCCATATTCAACTCCAAATAAAGGCATAATATGACACAAATATCTACCAAATCTGGTTTAACACAAAACTTTAAATCACCAAAAATGAACATGAACACCAACCTGTAGACTACTGTAACTTTTTGTTAAATATGGAAGAATTCTCAAAATTGCTAAGCTGGTGCCAACAATCAGAAAATAATATGCTTCAGTACTCTATATATTGTTCATGATCCTTGCACATAGGACTCCTTCATAGCTTTGTTTTCAGTTACGCAAAGCAAGGAGAAGGCAGTGTGAAGCTTCAAAATGGCAGCAATGTTGTTAAATTAGCGATAGATACTGATTGGTATCATGATTTGCCTGCTCTATGTGGTTCCAGTTGTGATTCAGTGAGTGATTGTGAATCTTTTCACAATTATAGTGACCAGTGTGTTTCCTCTCAAAACCACAACCAACACGGTTCAGTTTCAAGTGACCTCATAATGTTTGACAAGTAGCTGTTACAGAGTTCAGTTGCACCCTAACTGTTCCCAGACATGCATTTTCCCTTTAAATAGCTTTCATTTGTTTTTTGTTTCTCTTTTATTTCCACATGAGATGTGGCCATTGTTGGCTGGGCCAGCAGTTATTGCCCATCCCTAGTTGTCCTTGAGAAGGTGGTGGTGAGCTGCCTTCTTGAAACACTGCAGTCCATGTCTTGCAGGTAAACCCACAATGCCCTTACGGAGGGAATTCCAGGATTGTGACCCAGCAACAGTGAAAGAAGAGCAATATATTTCCAAGTCAGGATGGTGAGTGGCTTGGAGGGGAACTTCCAATGATCTAAGTATCAGTGGTGAATTACTGCAGTGCATCTTGTAGTTGGTACACACTGCTGCTACTGAGCATCAATGATGGAGAAAATGGATGCTTGTGGTTGTGGTGCCAATCAAATAGACTGCTTTGTCCTGGATAGTGTCAATCTTCTTGAGTGCTGTTGGAGCTGCAGCTAGCCATGCAAGTAAGGAATATTCCATCACACTCCTAACATGTGCCTTGGAGACAGTGGATGGTCTCTTTTATGATAGCGTCTATGCCAAGCTGCCTTGCCATTAGAAGAAAGGCAAACTAGAGCTTGCCATTTATGAATGAAACTGCAATGCTCTGAGAATCCAAATAAGGGTATGAAAATGGGTCAAAAGTCCTGAAATCATCCTGTGTTCTGCACAGAGTTTGATCTTACAGAAGCATTTCAATGTGAGGTGCTGAAGTGTCATCATAATGGATCAGTCATGACAATTTGTGAAAGCTGCTTTTGCAATTGCCAATATCTGTGGACGAATGTGGAGGCAGTTGCTACCAATGGAGGGTGCCAAAGAGATGTTGGAGGATGATGGTTAACACAGAGGGTCAGAGAAATGAGCATGCACTAAATAGCCACCCTGCATCACAAGTTGGGAATTTCTCACAAGCACCTGGCATATGTAAGTTACATGTAAATAAAGTGAGATCAATTAATAATGAGATACACATGCATGGAAATATGGTTCTGTTAACTGGTGAGATTGTCATTCATTTGTTAAACCTGTAGGGAAACATCCGACTCTTTTTTATCCCTCGAATTCAAAATTCAGATATTTTATTTCTTGCCATATTCACTCAAATTTCTTGCCATTGCTCACATTGGGAAAGTCCCACCCATAGTTCTTGTAGGATTTCTCAGGAATCTTCAGCTGCAGTTCTGACAGACAATTGGGATTGCCCAGTGTGTTTACAGAAGCTTAAATAAAGAACTCTTTGCTGAAAGCAGCTGTTCACAAAGAAAAAAATTGAAATCTTTCAATCAGCAGTTTATGTTTATATAAGAAAGAAATTACTTTCTTATCTTCTCAGCCATCTGTACTCTTTGTTTGGTGTCCAGAAGGAACAGAAACACAACTCTCTTTTGTACACTAGATTTTATAGGGCCTTTGCTTAAAAATCCTCACTCCCAGTTTCGGGATACAGACACTGCTAACAACCTGTGCATGAGTACCATAACAAATAGAGTCAAGCCTCTGTTTTCTGAAATGGTCAGTGAGTAATTTTGAGCATCTGATTATAATGCAATCTCTACATAATATCCTTCAACTTCCATTGTACATACAATGTGGTGCAAAGTATAGGTCTCCTTATTTCCAGATTAGAAATAAAGTTATACTAAAATCAACACTTTGTGTTAAACTCAACTGACCAAATGTTGCGAGGCCATGTTCACTGAATTCTCATTTTCATACCATTTATGAGCTTTATAAAGTAGGGGATGAGCTATCTTGTAGTCTACACATTCTGTATATTATTGGTGGTATACACCAATTTCTCTTTCCAGTTACATTTAATTTTGTATGATTGTAATCATTCAGTGATGAAATACGAGCTTTACTGGCTGGGCCAATATTTATTTCCCATTCCTAATGTCTCTTAAGAAGGTGCTGTTGAGCTGTTTATTAAGCAGCAATAGTCCTTGTACTAAAGTTAGACCCACAATGCTGTTTGACGTACAAATAATCCTGTGAGGAGGAAATTCCAGGAATTTGACCTAGGGATACTGAAGTAATGGCAATTAATGTCCAACTCAAGATGGTGAGTGACTTGGAGAGTAGTTTGCGGTTGGTGGTGTTCCCATGTATTTGCTGCTTTGTTTTTCCAGATGGTAATGAGTTTGGAAGGAGATATCTAAAGATACTTTAGGAATTTCTGCAGAATGTCTTGTGAATGGTACACACTGCAGCCACTATGCATCAGTAATAGAGGGAGTATCAATCAAGTGTGCTGCTTTGTCCTGGATGGTGTCAAGCTTCTTGAATGTTGTTGGAGTTGCGCTCATCCAAGCAAGTGAGGAGCATTCCACGACACTCCCCCTATATGTTTTATAGATGGTGTGCAGCCTTTGGGGAGTCAAGGAAGAATTACTCATTGCAATGTTCCTGGCTTCTGACTGACTCCTGTTGCTAGAGTATTTATATGGCCAGTCCAGTTCATATTTTGGTCAACGGTAACCCTCAGACTATTGATCGTTGGAGACTTAGAAATGATAATGCCATTGAATGTCAAAGGGTGATGGTTATATTCTCTATTGTTGGAGATAGCCACTGCCTGGCAATTGGATGGTTTAAATGTTACTTACCACTTGTCGGCAGAATCCTGGAAATTGTCCAGGTTTTACTGCATTTGTACCTTTTCAGTATCCAATAAGTCACTAATGGTGCTGAGCATTATGTGATCATCAGCGAACTTACCACTTCTGACTTTAGGTTGGAAGGATGGTCATTGATGAAGCAATTGCTTCCCATTGACTCCAATTTTGCTACAGTTCCCTAATGCTTGGCTAGAGCTGTGGCAAGTTCTGAAGTCATCAGCACTATTGCTGGAATATTGTCAGGATCCACAGCCTTTTCAATATCTACTGCCTTCAGCTGTTCCTTGACAGCCTGTGGAGTGAATAAGTTTAACTGACCACTCGTAACTATCATGACTGGGTATAGCAGAACTTCAGATCTTAAATCTGATCCACTATTGTGGAGTCATTTATTTCTGTCTATAATTTGCAGCTTTTGCTGTTTGATGTACAAATAATCCTGAGTTGTAGCCTCACCAGGTTGATGTCTTATTATAGGTATGCTTGATGTTTCTCTTGGCATGCCCTCCAACACAATTTGTTGAGGTAAGGTTGATCCTTTGGCTTGATAGTAATGTTAGAATGGGGAATTATGGCAAGGGATGAGGTAACAGATTTTGTTGCAGTACAGTTTTGCTGCTCCTAATGGCACACAGCTTCTCATGTGTGCCCAGCCTGGAATGTTTTGATCTGTTCGATATCTACCCCATTTAGCTTGATGATAGTGCCACACAAAACAATGGAGAGCATTCTCAACATGGAAATGGGACTTTGTTGCCAATGGTACTCCGTGGAATCACTCCTACTGATAGTCATGAATATTTGTATCTGGAGAAGGCTGATGAAACCAAATATGTTTTCCTCTCGTTGCTTCCCTTATAGCCTGCTGCAGATCTAGACTAACAGTTATATCTTTTAGGACTCGACTTGCTTAGTGAATACCAATTCTACTGAGCCACTCTTGATAATGAGCACTGAAGTCCCTCACCCGAAGTACATGTTGCCACTTTCAATGTTTCCTCCAAGTGGTGTTCTGATCCATCAGCTAATGGGCCAGTGGTGGATGGCATCCAGGCAGCATTTGTTTGGGTCTGGCATCAATTGCTTAGCAAAAGTGAACTCAGTGAAAATCAGGCAAAAAGCCCCACCCCTTTTTTTGAGTGAAGTTATACGTAGCGCAAAGTAAAATTCTTGTGATTATTGAAGTCCATAAGACCGTAAGACATAGGAGTGGAAGTAAGGCCATTCGGCCCATCGAGTCCACTCCACCATTCAATCATGGCTGATGGGCATTTCAACTCCACTTACCAGTTATCTCAACTCCAGATCATTACTGTGTGGGGTTGTCAGGACAGGCTGTTAAGCCACATTATTGTTAACTCACCCTCCATCATTAAGTTAAAAATGGTAGTCTAGCTGATATTGTCGTGTTCAATTCTGTTTGCAGATCCTCAGAAAACTAAAATGTACATACCTGCATTTGCTGAGGCCTGAACGATATTTAGATTCGGGCTAATAAGTGACAAAAATGGAACATTGATGTCACACAAATGCATGGCAATGACCATATCTCAGAAGGGAAAGTTGAGCTATCTCCACTTGATATTCAAATATACAATGGGTATATCAAATATATCACATAACATTCTTACCTTAAAGCCAAATTCAACACTATCACTGTAATATTCTGACCTCTGAACTAGATTGAAGAAATACACCACTCTAAACTTTACACAATTTTTGTGCACTGTTCCGCTAAATAAATTGGAAAATGTTCTGTTTTTCATGAACAAATGCTTTACAAAAATTTATTTAACTGTTTTCTTCTACATGATTTATGCAGGCTTTTATCATTAATAGAACTAAGTATTTATTCATGACCGATAATGTAGGTCCACATATTTTGAGTGACCTTCATCTTCTTCATCAATTAATATTAATAACACACCTCTAGAACAAAAAGCTGAAAGCAGGTAATGAGATTAGTAGCATTTATTATTTAAATGAACTCATAAAAGGCTTCAGAGAATTCAGAAAAGGAATCACAGGATATACATGTGAAGGCCCCTGATTACTTAGCTGTTTTGATGAATTAATAATAGACTATGACCATGTATTAGTTAAATAGTATGTCACTTCATATTAAACGGGACACTGCATTGTACAGCTTAAAGTATTAAACTCTCCTTGATAACTGTGAATTATACAACATCTTTGTGACTAGCAATTTGCTATTCAGCAGATACATCTAGAAAATATACAAAAAGGTGAGCAAGACTTGAGTTTGTTGTTTTTCTCCCTTTTTTTCAATCACTGGGAGCAGTGGAAAATCAACCATGGTATCATAAAGTGGACCTTTTTTTCATTATTTATTGCCAAAGACAGATAGAGGGAGCAGTTGAGATGTGTATTTTCATTTGTCAGCACACCTACTACAGTAGAGGTCACTGTTCTTTGACAATTATTATGCATTAAAAATGCAATATACTTGAAAGAGTCACTGTTTTGAATTTTTTAAAAAGTATATTGAACTGAGGAAACATTGTTATTGAGGTTTCGATTGGAGAAGAAATATAATCTTTTTTTTACTGCCTGTTGGAAAAGGAGTTTTAGGCATAATTGAACAATTGGATATTGGAAATATTTGATTTTTATTGGATGTCTAGAGACAAACATATTCAACCTCCTTCTGTCTTGATCAAAACAATACTTTCATAACAATTGCTTCTCAGAGTCAATGAAGCACATTTATATCACTGAATACCTAGAAACTTTCACCCTGCCTTAAAGCACTTTCATTTGTGTCATGAAGCATAACACACATTCTATGTGGATCTTAAACGTATATTTTAGCAGTTTTTGAGTCCCAAATTGATGAATAGCATCTGTCAAGCATACTTTAACATTCACTTGGTCCCTGGATAATTAACATACTTATCAAATGAATAAACAACAAAGAAAACAATAAGTGCTTGAATCATGCAAAAAATTGGTCAGTGTAAAAAAGGAAAAATGGTTTTAAGTTTCACAATAAGCTCATCTGTTCTTATAGACTGCTCCTTCTTTTAATGCATTGATTTATCAATTATGGAAAAAAGAAAATAGATTCATGAAAAAATTAAAATGAATAAGTTACTAAATAAGTTGGAATTTTACTTACTTATAGTAAGCAAATTACTCTGTTGATTTCACATTAATGATAGAGTTAGAGTCAAACAGCACGGAAATAGACCCTTCGGTCCAACCAGTCCATGCCGACCATAATCCCAAGCTAAACTAGACCCACCTGCCTGCTCCAGGCCCATATCCCTCCAAATGTTTCCTATTCATATATCTATCCAATTTTCTTTTTAACGTTGTAATTATATCTGCATCCACCAGTTCCTCAAGAAGTTAATTCCATACGCTAATCACCCTGCTGTGTAAAAAAATTGCCTCTTTTGTCTTTTTTAAGTCTCTCTCCTATCATCCTAAAATTGTGCCTCCCAATCTTGAAACTCTTCATCATAGGGAAAAGACAACCACCATTAGCTCTCTCTCTACACCTCTCATTATTTTATAAACTTCTTAAACCTCCTATGCTCCAGTGAAAAATGTTGCAGCTTATCCAGCCTTTCTTTGTAACTCAAGCCTTCCATACCCGGCTACATCCTGATAAATCTTTTCTAAACCCTCTCCAGCTTGATAATAACCTCTCTGTAACTGGGTGACCAGAACCAGATGTAATATTCCAGAAGCACGGGTGGCACAGTGGGTGGGTGGCATGGCGGCACGGTGGCACAGTGGTGGGTGGCACGGTGGCACAGTGGTTAGCACTACTGCCTCACAGCGCTAGAGACCCGGGTTCAATTCCCGCCTCAGGCGATTGACTGTGTGGAGTTTGCATGTTCTCCCCGTGTCTGCGTGGGTTTCCTCCGGGTGCTCCGGTTTCCTCCCACAGTCCAAAGATGTGCAGGTCAGGTGAATTGGCCATGCTAAATTGCCCGTAGTGTTAGGTAAGGGGTAAATGTAGGGGAATGGGTGGGTTGCGCTTCGGCGGGGCGGTGTGGACTTGTGGGGCCGAAGGGCCTGTTTCCACACTGTAAGTAATCTAATCTAATCTAATCTAAAAAGCGGTCTCACCAACGTCCTACACAATCACAACATATTCAAAAATGAAGTATAACTAGGGGAACATGTGAATAAATTATGTGTCAACTACAACCACAACCCCATTTCAGATTTCCTCATCACTAAAGACAAGTTAATAATTCAAGTTGGGTTAGTTGGTTTGGCTTTAGTAGCCTAAATATTTACATACTCATTAAATCGTCCAGTTAATAAGAATAATTGAAAAAAATTGAACAGTTTTCATTTCAACTTTAACTCAGTTAAATGGTAAATGCCATTTGAAGGAAGGAAACGAATGCTCTTTTTGAACCATCTATTGATGCAAGCAATGAAACTGCACAGGCATGATTACTTTGTTTACATTCAGAGTGCAGATTGCCACCTTCTTTTTGCCAATAAAATTCCTCATGATAGTGAAAAAGTAGTTGGACAGTTGATTCTTTCCATCATTAGAAAATTAATGGTGATTTATGAGAGCTTTAATTTTACTCTGAAGACACAAATTTCATTCAGTTGCGCTGGCAGAACAGATAACGATTGCCCACAGATATAATTCAATGCTAAACTGACACTGTTATTGCAACTGCTTATTTGAATTCAGTTCTTTCAACTTCTTGTATTTATATACCTATGTGTTACTCTGTGCTAAAACAGAATTTAATGTGTGGTCACTTACAGTTGATAGATGTCATTCTGGATCCAAAACTCCATCTTGTATTAGTATGATGTCAGTTCAATACTAAAGAATTAACATTCAGCAGGGTTAATTGCTAATATCTCAAGAACAAGCAACTTTGCATGTCACTTTGATCTTAAGCACGAGCAATGCAGCAATGCAGTCATGAAGATAAATGGATTCTTGATGCTGTCCTCATGTTGTAGGCTTAAAAATACAATAAATAAACCCAAACGTGAGTGAATTGACTGTAAAAGCAAACATTGTGAATATTGTAAAGAGTCTATTTATATTTCTAAAACCTAGTGAGCTAGTCATCATTGCATAATCTTTCAGATATGGGATATATTTATGACATTTTTAAGAAGTATTATTGTGTGGAATCATTATGTTATTTGTCAAATGAGGATCATTTGAAAACAGTATAGAATGAATACATTCAGTCCAATAAGTTTTCTAATTGTAAAGTATTTCATATGTTTCCTTGAAAAAAGCAGAATACTGGAAATCTAGAATTCTGAAGTACAAATCGGAAATTGTGGGAAACATTCAGCAGGTCAGAGAGAATCAATCTCTGTCCTTTGGGGCCTTGACATTTTTGATGGTCTCTAACCTAATATTATGTTATCTTTGGCCCTGATTTTTGTCCCCAGTCAGATGCTCAAAGGGGAGTAAATGCATGGCTCCATAAACCTGACCTTTGAAAATGGCTGTCCATATCTAAATTTTCTTTTTTTTTGGATGGGGAAATCATAGATGTGAGTTGGTGTGGTGGATTGTGCTTTCAAAGATCATTTAAGGATGCTGCTATTTTTTTCACATGTCTTAACACCTCTTGACAAGTTTTGTCACACCCTGACAGGCGTGGATACTCCTTGATATGTCTTGAAACTTGTTAGAAAGTCTTGACAGGTTTGACTAGTTCAAGGGGTTTCTGCAACATTTGTGTCAATTGTCTTTTTAGTTAGCAATCCCAAAGAATACCTGATCTCCACCAAAAGGTATCTGAACCACCCCTCCTCCAAAAGAGTAGATGCCCCTGCCCAAAGGCAAACCTAATCCTCACTCTACCATGGCCTGAGACCAGAGCCAGCCGGCTACCTAAACTATCTAAAAGAAATGTGCAAAGATATGGAGCAGTTCTTAACAGTTTACTCTGCACAATCTAGGTTCTAGATAACAGGATCCAATTTGAATGCTGACAGCTGATCATTTAAGTAACCAACTGCTTAAGTTACCAACTGCTTAAGTAACCAACAAATGGTGAGTGCACAAATCTCAAAAAACACACAATCCATCTTGCATGAAACTGGGAATTGTTGGGTTTAGGGCGGGACTTAGGATTCTTGACAGCTTCCACTGTTTTCCCATGGTGAAGACACTCTCCAATGTGACAAATCTTTGTGTCTCTCATTGTTTCTCCACTGATGCTGACTGAATTAATGAGTTTTCCAGAATTTCATGTTTATATGTTAACTATGTTAACATTGCACTCCAGGTTTTTTTTGAGGTTTTTTAAAAAGTTTTACTCATTATTGTGTTATTTTTGTTCTGATAGAAGTTTTTGCTGAGTATATGAACAACCATTTGTGGGAAGTATAGAGAATTGGCTGACTGGTAGAAGCCAGCGATGGGGGCTAAAGGGATCTTTCTCAGCAAGGTAGCCGGTGACTAGTGGAGTTCCGCAGGGGTGCATAACTGTTCAAGTTATACCAAACAATCTGTACAAAGGAATTGAGATCAATGTTGCTAAGTTTTCAGAAGTCACAAGATAGATGGAAGGACAGATTGTGTTGAGGAAATGGGAATGCTGCAGAAGAACTTGGACAGGTAGGAGAGTGGGCAAAAAAGTGGCAGATGGAATACGGTATGGTGTTATGCACTTTAGAAGGAAGAATGAGGCATGCACTATTTTCTAAACAAGGAAAGACTTCAGAAATCTAAAACATAAATGACTTGGGAATCCTAGTTCAGGATTCTGTTAAAGCTAACATGTAATTTCAGTTGACTGTTAGAAAGGTAAATGCAATATTAGCATTCATTTCAAAATGCCTAGAATACAAGAGCAGAGATTTACTGCTGTATAAGGTTCTGGTCACACCATATTGGGAATATTGTGAACAGGTTTGGGCCCCATATATAAGGAAGAAAGTGCTGGCATTGGGGAGGGTCCAGAGAAGGTTTACAAGAATGATGCTGGGGATCTCATAAAAGGAGTAGTTGAGGTCTCTGAGTCTGCTCTCAATGGGGTTGAGAAGGATGAGGGGGGATGTGACTGAAACTTACAGAATGCTGAGAGGCCTGGATATATTAGACGTGGAGAAGAGGACACGAGGAATGGCCTCAGAGTGAAGGCACAGCTCTTTAGAACTGAGATGAGCGGAGGTTTCTTCAGCCAAAGAGTGGTTAATTTGTGGAATTCATTGCCACAGAACATGTGGAGGCCAATTTAAGACAGAGGTAGATAGTTCCTTGATTGGTAAGGGGATCAAGGGTTATGGGAGAAGGCAAGAGAATGAGTATTACCCTGCCTTCTCCCCATGACCCTTGATCCACTTAGCAATCAAAAAAACATATTCACAATGACTGAATGGGTATGCTGGCTGGTTAGGGCCAAATGACTTAATTCTGCTCCGTTATCTTGAGGTTTAATGGTCTTATGGAAGAATAAGTACTTCCATTGTCCTTATTATCCCTTTCTATTGCTGACCAGCTGTTGGGTGCAGACTCATCCATGAGGATTGAAAAAGCTCGAATTAGGTCCATTAAGGAAGCTGTACAGGCAGAGCAGGTTGTAAAGAAGGCATAATGAATGTGCTGTGTTATTTCCAGAGATACGTAATACAAAAATAGTGATACAATGTTGAAACTGTACAAGACATTGCTGAGATCACAACTGGTGTATTGTGTGCAGTTCTGGTCACTGCATTACAGGAAGGATACTATTACCCTGGAGAGAGTACAGAAAGGATTTGCCAGAATGTTGCCAGAGCTGTAGAGTTGTAATTGCAAACAGAGATTGCTTTTCCTGGAACAAAGAAAGATGAGGGGTGTGGGGGGGTGACGTGATTGAAGTATACAAAATCATGATGGTTACAGATTGAGTAGACAGGAGGAACCTGTTCCCTTGTCAGAGAGTTCAAAGGCCATGGGTCATAGATTCGAGCTAAGTGGCAGAAGAATTAGAGGGAATGTGAGGAAAAGAGTTTTTGCACAGAGGGTGATGGGTGTTTGGAATTCACTGCCTGAATTGAAGGTGCAGACAGAGACCCTAAAACCTTTCAAAAAGATACCTGGATATACACCTTAAGATTTCTTTTCTTTTTTTCATTCTTGAACAGGATGAGGGTGTCGCTGTCTAGGCCAACATTTATTGCCCATTCCTAATTTCCCAGAGAGCAGTTGAGAGTCAACCACTTTGTTGTGGGTATGGAGTCACATGTAGGCAAGACCAGGTAAAGAATGCAGTTACCTCCCCTAACGGACATTAGTAAACCAGATGGGTTTTTCCAACAATTGGCAATAAATTTATAGTGGGAGAAAGTGAGGACTGTAGATGCTGGAGATCAGAGCTGAAAAATGTGTCGCTGGAGAAGCGCAGGAGGTCAGGCAGCATCCAAGGAGCAGGAGAATCGACGTTTCGGGCATAAACCCTTCTTCAGGAATTTATATTAGTCATCAGATTCTTAATTCCAGATATTTATTGAATTCATATTCCACATTTGGCCGTGGTGGGATTCAAATGCAGGTCCCCAGAACATTGCCTGGATCTCTGGATTAACAGTCCAATGATAATACCATGAGGCCATCATCTAAAATATTGATGCTGTGAGCAGTAGGGCTGTGGTTCATGTGAAGGAAGATGGGATGAGAAAAGGCACCCGGATGTCTTTGGGTCAGCATTGACAAGATGGGCCAAATGCCCCCCTCCTGTGCTGTATCATTTCTATGGTACTATGGTTCAATCTTGATATGTAGTCAGCTAGCTAGTTTAGGATGAAGGTACTGATGTGAATGGTATAGTTGGCTTCAGTACCTCTGGACTATAATATAATAGTTTACTTACAAAATACTTTAAACTGCGCTGAAAAGAATTTTAAAAATTCAGGACCATTGCATCAATATTTCAAATTCGAATCAATCTTCAATGTCTTGTTAGGTTTAGTAATTTTCAATCTAATTTTATATTCATAACATAAAGAGTCCAACAATTCTGAATGGTGACTGGAAATCTAGTATCTTGAGATTATGTTCCTGAGTGCTTCTACTTAAATTTTCTTTCTCCAGTAACCCAATTTCTTTCATTAGTATCCAGGGAGATCTAAAGAAAGTCAGCTGAGATTTCGGTCTGATATATAAGGGGAAAGAAGGTGAAACAATGGTGTGGCAATATTTTCACTCATCTCGTAATCCAGACGCCCAAGGTGATGGTCAAATTTAAATTCAATTCATAAATCTTGAATATAAAACTCATCTCAGTCATGGTGTACATGCCAAATAGCATTGATTATTGCAAAAACCTATCTGATCCATTCAGGTCTTATTGGGAAGGCAATCTGCGATTCTTGTCTGACATAAATGCTACCCCATCACCACAACAATCTTAACTACGCTCTGAAATTGTTAAGAAAGCTATTTAGTTCATGGGAAATTATAGATTATTGGCAACAAATGTCAGCCTTGTCAATGGTGCCCCCATCTCATGAAAGAAGAAGAACAAACGTGATTGATGTCAAGGGCATGTTGCTGCTAGGAATTGCATGATGGCTGTGAGAGCAAAGTTTAATTACCCACCAGCATCCAGGCTTATAAATAATGGGCATATATCTCAGATGGTATAATAATTTGTACAAGAATGAATCTATGACACTGAAATCATGGGCACATCCTGGTACCTACCTGTGTCACAAGCTCAGAAACCTGGTTATGCATTCTTTCTAATGGGGAATTTTGACAAAATCTAGTTCCTGATCATTGTTTTGTTAAAATGGATAAGCAGGAGGCTGGAAGAACACAGCGAGCCAGGCGGCATCAGAAAGTGGAGAAGCAAATGTTTCTGGTGTAACCCTTCTTCAGGATTGGGGGTGGGTGTAAGGGGAGCTGCAGATAAAGAATGGTGGGGGTGGGGAAGGGATAGGGTGGGGAGAGGGACAGGATGGTGAGGTAGGGATAGGTGAACACAGGTAGAAGGTATGATTTGGTTGGTCGATGGGAGAAATGGATCCATTTGGTAGCTGGAAGGAAGGGTCAGTCAGAAGAATGGAAGGGAGGTGGCTGGAAAGGCAGCCCAGGCATGGGAAGGGAGGCTATTTGAAATTTGAGAACTCAGGGTTGACTCCTCCAAAAAATGGAGGCAACCTCGACTTTGCTGTGGAGAATAGTGCTTCTTCTTGTGAACTGAGTACACTCCACATCACCTCACTATACTTGGGCCATTGTATTGTCTATTGTACTGAAATAACCAAGAGCTCCCAAAGTGGAAGACCCCATTGCTGGTCTTACGAGAAATATAATTGCCTTTAAAATGGGCGTGTGGAGAGTCCACTTTCCACAGTTCTATTGAAAACTTTCAAAAACTGCAAAAAGCTAGGACAAGAGGGAGGCCAGTGAAGCCTCAGAGACACTTCAAAGGGAATGGCTGCTTCAGAGGAACTGAGGAAAATGAGAGAAAAAAACACCAGGGCTGTTAATATTATCCATAAATAATTACAGGACTCAGCGAGACCAAGGAGAAAGTTAAAAAAACAAGTTGTGTTTATTGTGGTTAAGTTAGACAACAGAAATTATATCAGTAAATGTATTGTGGCAGAATATGATTTTTAAATATCTTTTCAAAGGCTAAAGTTGAAAGAATTGGGCTTTTCTTAACAACATTCATTTGGTGCCGTGTATTTCAGCAACATTTTTGTATGCTATGCACAGGCTCCTATGCCTTCAGTGATTCAGTTGTAACCTCCAGGTAAAAAGATCTCTGACCTCCATGAAATGTAAAAGAAGTATACAGTGCCATACTTTACTCATGCTTTATCTCAACTATAATGAGCATTCACAAAGAATAGCTGTAAAGCAATTTACAATACCCTGATGCACAGTTGCCTTCTTACATAAATGGTGAACACATGCTGGTCAGCACAATTCATGAATCTCTACTCTTAATAAACTTGCAGTATATGTTTAATTATTGTTCGCATTTACAAAGACACCAGTAAAAAAAAGCTCACAATTTTCAATTACCACATTCACATTTTTGCTGCATTCTGAATAAATTTTAAATGATGACGTTTATTAACGGTTAATTCACCAAAGCAGAAATGACAAAAGTTACTGAAGGTGATTTTCTGATGTGCTGCATAGTTCCTTCAGGCCCTAAAGTTACATTTCTCCACCTGACTCCAATGCCGCAACACAGACATTTGTGAAAAGCACACACTAGTATATATTGCATTTACTAAATATCTCTGCTACTTCCAGCTGCCTTAACTTTAGCACCAGCTGCATGACAATTGAGGTCATTTGTTGCTACGGTGATACAAAACTACCCAAAGCTATGGCTTTATACAAACTGCAAGTGAATGCAGATCCAGCCGTGTGATGTAAGCACCTGTCATTGTTGGCAACTGCCCATCATTCTTCATTTTTGACACTGAGCACCGTTCGCACCATTTCAGTAGGGCACAAGTGAGCAAACAATCATAGTAAAATGAAAAATATATCACAGAAGGACATCAGATATGATAGAGTTATCTGTTTGAGTTCATCTTCTTCCTTTTGCAAAGATTCTTTTAGATTTTCCTTTCTCAAATATTGATACATTTATTTTTAAAACCTATTGCTTCTACAATAGTTTCTGGTCAGACACAATGCTTGAAGAGCTCTCTGTTTTTATAACCAGATTTATGCAAGTAATCTGTTCTGATGATACCTCCTTCCATAGTTGGGGGGGTGGGGGTTTCTCAGAAATGTCCTTTTTTCTCTTAACTAAGGATTCTCTGCTCATGTGTTTGACAGTGTCTTTAGCTGCATCCAACCCTCCTCCCACACTTCTGCCCTCATCCCTTCTCTTCCCTCCCACAACAATGGTAGAGTCTCCCTGGTCCTCACTTACCACTCCCATCAGTCTCTGCATCCAATGTGTTGTCAGACGCCATTTCCACGACCTCCACTGGGATGCCAAAACCAGACACACATTCACTGTCCATCCCTTGTCAGCCTTCCTCAGGGACAGTTCCCTCTGGGATATGCTGGTCCACACCTTCCGAACCCTCACGGCCCCGTCTCATGCAACTGCTGAAGGCACAACAGTTGTCTGTTTACCTCTTCATTCCTCATTGTCTAAGGCCATAGACCTTTCCAGGTGAAGTAGCAATTTAGTGTAGCTCACTCACTCTACTGTATTTGTAGCTCATAATGCTCTCCTATGTTTGGAAGATGAAATGCAGGACACCTACATTTTGTCGGTAAAAGTGACCCAGAGCTTCCAGTTGCATTTCACTTTGACACATCATTGTGTTCCCATGCCAACATTTCTGTCCGCAGTCCTGCTGCTTTGTTCCAATGAGTTGTTCCAAGCTTAAACAACAACATTTATCTTTCATTTGGGAAGCCAGCAGTCTTTAAAAGTCAACATTGAATTCACCAACTTTAGCATCTGATTACTCCTGTTCATGGTTTTCACCTACCACCAGCCTCTGATCCTGTCATCACATGGCTTACTTTCAGAGGCGAGAAGTGTGGCACTGAAAAAGTACAGCAGGTTAAGCAGCACCAGAGAAGCAAGAGAGTCGACATTTCGGGCATAAGGTCATCATTAGGTATGTGGGATGGTGGAAGGGGTCTGAGAGATAAAAATGAGGGTGGAAATGGGGCTGAGGGGAAGGTAGCTGGGAAGGCAATAGGTAATTGCAGGCGGAGGTGATTGTGATGTGTCGGTAGGGAAGGTGCAGAGGATAGGTGGACAGAGGAAGATGGTGTAAATATATGCCTTAGTACGAAGCATTCAGAAGCATTTAAACGATATATTTGTTTCAGTTACTTATAATACAATGCTATGCTTAACCATTAACTAACACAGTGGGTTGTGTAACCCTTGTGGGGACGAACAGACAGTGGAAAAGTACAGAGTACATCTGACTTGTAAAGATATGCTGATGTTAACACACAATAGGAATGACTTTTAACAAAGAGCAGTGTGTACTGGCGGCCTTAGTGGCGGCTGGGAGAGTGAGGCAGACAGCGGGGGTGTTGCCGCCCTGTGAGTGCAGATGCAGGACATGTTGTAAGCTGTGGTAAAAAAAACAAGAACTATTTTGCGCCACCACCTGCAGAAGGAGGTCACATGGGGTCAGATATCCGGGAATGCGAGAAGACAGAGAATGGAGTCAGGTCAACAGTCAATCAAGAAGACAACCACACCTCAATGCTTGCACAATATTCTGTGATTATATGACGTTTTGTACTGTATAAAAGACTGGGTCAGGGGCAGGATAGGGGTCAGACTTCGTGAACTGACACACTCTGCTGTTTGTCAGGGACGGGAAGATCTAGACTTAGAGCTCTGTATACTTTATCCACTTACTGCTAAAATAAACTAAGAGTTTGAGACCGAATATCTTCTTCTATTGCTTCATTTAAAGAACACGCAGGACTGGGCTCACACATAGAGGAAAATAAGCTGGTAGATTGAGCCAAAGTCCAACAATGGACAGGGAGGACAGTTCAAGAGGACAATGTCGAGTTGGAAGTTTGGATCTGGGATGAGATGGGGGGGGGGGGGAGATTAGGAAAGTGACGAAATCGATGTTGATGCCATATGGTTGGAGGGACATAAGGCAGAAGATGACGTGTTTTACCTCCAGTTGTCAGGTGGCTTGGATCAGACAGTGGAGGAGGCCCAGGGCTTGCATGTCCTTGAGAGTCTGGGTGGGGCAGTTGAAGTGATCGGCCACAGGGTGGTGGGATTGTTTGGTGTGTGTGTCTCAGAGATGTTCCTGAAATGCTTCGCAAGTTGGTGTCCTGTCACCCCATTTAAAAGGAGACCACATCAAGAGCAGCAGACACAGTAGATGAGGTGGGTGGATGTGCAGAAAAACCTCTGCCAGATGTGGAAGGATCCTTTGGGGCCTTGGATGGAGGTGAGGGGGGTGTTGTGGGCATAGGTTCTACATCTCTTGCGATGGCAAGGGAAGGTTCCGGGTGTGGAGGGTGGGTAGGGGGAGTGAATCTAATGAGGGAGTCACGGAGGGAATGGTCTCTGCGGAATGCAGATGATAGGGGAAGGGAAATGTATCTCTGATGGTGGGGTCTGTTTGTAGGTGGTAGAAATGGTTGACAATAATGCGTCTGGAGATTAGTGGGGTGGAAGGTATGGACTTGTGGGGGGGATTGCAGTTAGAGGCGTGGGGTTCAAGCGCAAAGGTGCGGGAAGCGGAGGAGATGTGCTGGAGGGCATTGTTGACCATGTGGGAGGGAAAATTGCGGTCTTTCAAATAGGAGGCCATCTGGGATGTCTGGGAATGGAATTGCTCCTCCTGGGAGCAGACACTGTAGAAGCAGACAAATTGGGAGTAAGGGATCACATTTTTACAGGAGGAGGGGGTGGGAAGTGTAGTCAAGGTCGTTGTGGGAGTTAATGGGTGTAAAATAGATGCCTGTGTTGAGTTAGTCATCAGAGATGGAGATGGCGAGGTCCAGGAAGTGGACGGAGGTGTCCGAGATGGTCCAGTTGAACTTAAGGTCAGGGTGGAAGGTGTTCATGAAGTTGATGAAATGTTCATCCTCCTTGTGGCAACATGAGGTGGTGCTGATACAGTCATCGATGTAATGGAGGAAGAGGTGGGGATGGTGCCAGTGTAACTGCAGAAAATGACTATTTCACTTATCTTACAAAGAGGCAGGCATAGCTGGGGCCCAAGCTGGTGCCCATGGCTACCCCTTTGGTCTGATGGAAGTGGGAGGATTCGAAGGAAAGGTTGTTGAAGGTTAGGAGTTCCTGGATCAATGTACAATTCCCCACCTTTTCCTCAGCTACATTAATGACTGTATCTCTTACTCCCAATTCCTCCACTTCTGCCGTATCTGCTCCCAGAAAGAACAAATCCACTCCCAGACACCCCAGGTGACCTCCTATTTCAAGGACCACAAATTCCCCTTCCACAGGATCTACAATGCCCTCCAGTGTATCTCCTCCACTTCCCACACCTCTGTCCTCGAACCCAACCCCTTCAACTGCAACAAGGTAAAACCCCTGGTCCTCACCTTCCACCCCCCTCATCTTCAGATACAGCGCATCATCCTCCACCATTTCCACCACCTATAATCAGACCCCACCACCAGAAATATATTTCTCTTCCCATCCCCATCTACATTCCGCAGAGATAATTCCTCTGTGAGTCCCTCGTTAGGTTTACGCTCCCTTCCAAACCAACATCCACATCCACCACCATCCCCTGCCACCACAAGAGGTGTAAAACCTGTGCCTATACTTTCCCCTTACCTTCATCCAAAGCCCCAAAGGATCCTTCCATATTCAGCAGAGATTTTCCTGCACATCTATCCACCTCATTGACTGGTTCAGTTGCTCACGTTGTGGTCTGTTTTACAATGGGGAGACAGGACACTAACTCGCAGAGCATGTCAGTGAACATCTCTGGGACACACACAACAAACAACTCCACTACCCTGTGGCCAAACATTTCAACTCCCCCTCGCACCCCCTCAAGGATATGCAAGTGCTGGACCTCCTCCACCAGCAAATTCAAACCACCTGACAATTGGAGGAAGAATGCCTAATCTTCTGGCTTGTAACCCTCCAACCACATGGCATCAACATCGACTTCCCTAGTTTCCAAACCTCCCCTCCCCCCATCTCATGCCACATCCAACCCACCAACTTTACAATGCCGTCTTGATCTGTCCTACCTGCCCATCTTCATTCCCACCTATCTTTACCACCCTCTGTACCAATCTATCACCATTACCCCCGATCTACATCCACCTAACACCTTCCCAGCTACCTTCTTCCTATCCCCACCCGCACCCCCCTATTTATCTCTCAGCCCGCTTCCCCCGTCATATTTCTGATGAATGGCTTATGCCTGAAATGTCGACTCTCCTGCTCTTCAGACCTGCTGTACTTTTCCAGTGCCACACTTTTCGACTCTGACTCTCCAGCATCTACAGTCTTCACTTTCTCCCATGGGTTTCTTTCAGCATGGCCAACCCATTCTCACCTACTCTTAGACGTATTATGACATTATATGGGTTGCTTCCAGCATACCTTACCCAGTCTCTCCTAATCTTAGCCTTAGATCACTTATTCAGTTTCTCTGCTTCCTGGCCTACACATAGCAACTCCCCCCTGCCTCCCACTTTCATATCTCTCTCCCTTTGGTCTCTGGCTTCACCTATCCACTCATTCTCTCTCCCCACATCCTAGCCATCAACATCCCTGTCACCACCAAGCCCCCTCCACTGTCCCAACAACTCCCCCAACCCCATCTTTGTTATAAATGCATTTTCCTAGCTGCTTTCATTTCTGTTGAAGAGTCACCCACAAATGCTGCTGTAGCTGCCGAAATTTTCCAGCAATTTCTGTTTTCATTTCAGATCTCAACCATCTGCAGTTCTTCATTTTATTTATCAAAGTAATAATTTACTCTCTGTTCATGTCTCTAATCTCATTGATAATAATACTTTGCTTCCTCCTTTGCTTTTCCACATTGCCTTAGGATCATTGCTTCCGATTTCAGAAGGTGACTTGGAATGAGTTCATTTTCTAAAACGTCCTTGAGCATGGAAGACTGACGTATGCTGTAATTGCGAAGGTTTTAAGAACAAGACAAAATGTGGAAGATAGATATGTTCCTAAAGTCACAAGAAGATCATGGGAGCAGCTTGGTCTTTTTTGCTTATCCATTCACAGCTGGCTAGTCCAGCACTCATTGCCCATCCCTAATTACCCAGAGGGCTGTTGAGAGTCAACCACATTACTGTCGATCTGGAATCACATGTAGAGAGTGTGGTGCTGGAAAAGCACAGCAGGTCAGGCAGCATCCAAGGAGCAGGAGAGGCAACATTTCGGGACACAACCAGGGTTCGACTCTCCTGCTCCTCGGACGCTGCCTGACCTGCTATACTTTTCCAGCACCACATTCTCCACTCTGATTTCCAGCATCTGCAGTCCTCTCTTTATCCGAGTAGAATCATGTGTAGGCCAGTCCATGGAAGGTTGGCAGTTTCCTTCACTAAAGGACATTAGTGAACCTGATGGGCTTTTCCTGACAATTGACACTAGTTTCATTGTCATCATTAGACTTGTAATTCCAGACTTTTAATTGAATTAAAAGTCTACCATCTGTCAAAGTAGGATTTGAATCCGGATAACCAGATTTTTACTCCAGCAGTAATACCACTACACCATTCCCTCCACTAAAATACAACAAACAAGTAAGATGTAAGCAGATTTTTTTCTGACAAATGAAAGATATCCAAATCATAACAGTGCTTAACCTAAGGAATAGCTACAGAAGAATTTTTTTTTTATTTTATATCAGTTGAAAAGATAACAGTGAAGAGTTTGGCAAACAATTGTTGAAGTACAGAGTGAAATGAATGAAAAATACATGTTTTCTTGTATGACGAATCAGAGAACTGTCACAATACATTGGACCATTGAAAATGTTCAACAACAAGATGCGGTGGATTCACTGGGTATAGTGGAAATAAAAAGCAAATATGTAAATTGGTTGAAAACCTTGAAGACAATGCTCATCTGATGGAATTTAATAATAATGTTTTGACTAATACTAAGAATATTAAAATAAATTAACATATTGCTTCAGAAAGAAAATAACCTAATATTAAATGCAGTACCAGAAAGGATGATATTTAACTGAGGGTCTTCAAAGAAATGAGACCTCTGTGTGAAAATGTTGCCCCTTAGGTCTCTTCTATATCTTTCCCCTCTCACCCTAAACCTATGCCCTCTAGTTCTGGACTCCCCCACCCCAGTGAAAAGATTTTGGCTATTTATCCTATCCATGTCCCTCATGATTTTATACACCTCTATAAGGTGACCTTATAGCCTCCGACGCTCCAGGGAAAACAACCCTAGCCTATTCGTTTCCCGATACCTCAAATCCTCCAATCTTGGCAACATCCTCGTAAATCTTTTCTGAACCCTTTCAAGTTTCACAATATCCTTCTGATAGGAAGGAGACCAGAATTGCACACAATATTCCAAAAGTGGCCTAACCAATGTCCTGTACAGCTGCAACATGACCTCCCAACTCCTGTACTCAATAGATTGACTAATAATGGAAAGCATACCAGACATCTTCTCCACTATGCACTGCAAGGTCTCTCTGTTCAGCAACACTCCCTGGGACCTTACCATTAAGTGTATAAGTCCCGCTAATATTTGCTTTCCCAAAATGCAGCGCCTTGTATTTATCTGAATTAAACTCCATCTGCCACTCCTCAGCCCACTGGCCCAGCTAATCAAGATCCTGTTGTAATCTGAGGTAACCTTCTTCGTTGTCCACTAGACCTCCAATTTTGATGTCATCTGTAAATTTATTTACTATACCTCTTATGCTCACATCCAAATCATTTGTATAAATGATGGAAAGTAGTGGACCCAGCACCGATCTTTGTGGCACTCCACTGGTCACAGGCCTCCAGTCTGAAAAACAACCCTCCACCACCACTCTCTGTCTTCTACCTTTGAGCCAGTTCTGTATCCAAATGGCTAATTCTCCCTGTATTCCATGACATCTAACCTTGCTAATCAGTCTCCCATGGGGAAGCTTGTTGAATGCCTTACTGACATCCATATAGATCACATCCAGGACTCTTCCCTCATCAATCTCCTTTGTTACTTCTTCAAAATTCTCAATCAGGTTTGTGAGACATGATTTCCCATGCACAAAGCCATGTTGGCTATCCCTAATCAGTCCTTCCTTTTCCAAATACATGTACATCCTGTCCCTCAGGATTTCCTCCAATAACCTGTCCACCAATGAAGTCAGGCTCACCGATCTATAGTGCCCTGGCTTGTCCTTACCACCTTTCTTAAACAGTTGCACCACGTTAGCCAATTTCCAGTCTTCCAGCACCTTGCCTGTGTTTGAATTTTGCATTATGACTGAATAAAACCTGGCAATAATGTCTCATGCTTACACATGCAGACTAAAACATGCTTTGAAAAATTTTAAAAAGGCAATAAAAATCACATTTGAATAATTGTCTAGGAAGAAGAATAAAAAATTACACAAAATTTAGGGATAAACATATGTAAACAAAAAGAAAAAGGGCAATAGAAAAAAGTGTCATGTTCATTTCCTCGTGATAGAATCGAGCATTGTATTGCTAAATTTATTTCTCAAGGTTACAGAAGTTGATCAGCAGTAATCATCACTTTCAATAATTGCTTTTTGTTTACTATACTCTTCCACAGTATGTGTAGAAGTAGTTGTAGTCTTTGTTGACAGGACCTGCACAGTGATCACAGTAATGGAGTGAACCTGACATAATTATCCACTACTTTCACTCTAAAACTGGTTTAAAAAGTTATGATTTGTTCATCATGAGTAATTGACTTTTGAAGAGCATAGGAAAGTGATGATTACTGCTGATCAACTTCTGTAGCCTTGAGAAATAAATTTAGCAATATAATGCTTGATTCTATCACAAGGAAATGAACATGACACTTTTTTTATTGCCCTTTTTCTTTTTGTTTACATATGTTTATCCCTAAATTTTGTATAATGTTTTATTCTTCTACCTAGACAATTATTCAAATGTGATTTTTATTGCCTTTTTAGAATTTTTCAGTCAACTCCTACTGGATACCAGGTGACTTGAAATCTCGACTGAAAAGTTAACCAAAACTATGTGTGTATCTGAATGCAAGGTGGATGACAGTGGCCCTTCCTTTACCCTCTCACATTAAAATCAGAGGCATTGCCTATGTAGCCTTCTGAAAAGCATTTGACAAATTATTGTGCAAAGTTTATCTACAAGATTAAATCTCTGACACTCAAGTTAATATATGGAGTT
Organism: Chiloscyllium plagiosum; assembly: GCF_037043375.1. NCBI lineage: Eukaryota > Metazoa > Chordata > Chondrichthyes > Orectolobiformes > Hemiscylliidae > Chiloscyllium > Chiloscyllium plagiosum. The sequence continues at coordinate 23,006,092 of NW_028270140.1, forward strand.
GAATTGAGAACTGTCTAGAAATATACATTTAGAAAGTAGTTTTTAAAGCATTTCAATCCATTTGGAAATCTGTCACAGGATTAACCTGCAAAGATCAGCATTGGGACTCTTGACTTTACTGTTATTATTAATGATCTAGATGTGGGTTAAGAACAAGGTCTGAAAATATGCAGACAATAGCTGAATGGAAACAGCTTCAGTCAGATGTTGATGGGTTGAGATTAGATCAGTAAAAGACACAAATGCTGAGTTTGGACAAGTGTTGTGTTAAATTTGTGGAAAAATTGCATGTTAAACATGCAAACATACTGCAGCAAGAAAAAAATATAAAAGAGAAAAGAGAAAGGATACAATAGATGATTCAAGTTACATGCCAAGATCTTGTGGAAGTCTGAATATACTGAATTACTGGGAATCACCCAGGAAGTTTGGACTTCCAGTAAGCAATTCCCCTGCTCTCTGGGATTCTGAAAAAGTTGTTGACTTTGATTTAGAAATTTTGGAGAATCTCAACTTATCTGGACAGATATGTTCCCCCAAACAATCATGTCATGGTCTTTATTAGATGCTTAATTCTGATTTTTTTTTAATTCAAAATTTACCATTTGCCATGGTGGGACTTAAACTTGGGTCCCCAGAACATTACCTGGGTCTGTTGATGAACAATCCAATGATAATACCTCCATGCCTTCAGCTCCCCTAACTAGTGCTGCAGAAAAACTGCATTGTTGGAATCACCATCATCATTCAGACGAAACTTGAAACTGAAGACCCTTCTACCTGATGACAAAGGTCCAAGAGCTCTCATGGTACTTTTTGGAAGGAGAGCAGGGAAACTATCCCCTGTGTCTTTGTCAATATCTGTCCCTCAATCATCATCACAAACAAAAACAAAATAATCACCTTGTCAACTGCACTCATAATTTAATGAATTGTTGACAGATTGAGGACAGTTTCACTGTGTACCACAGTATAAATGTGTGATTGTTGGACAATGGCAATTTATGGTAGTGTTCATGCAGAAGGGATCCTGGACAGGATGCGATGTAATCCACTTCATCATTCTCCTCCTAACCTTCCTGTTGTGATAGTGTGCTTTCAAAAATATACTCATTTAAATATAAGTTCATGTGAATAGTTAGCCATCACAGGAAGTGACATAATATCACATGATGCAATTCCTCTGCCGGGTGGTTGGTGCATGCAGCCATAATTGTAAACCACCATTAAAAGTGTGGTTAATCTTTATTCTTGTCTAAAGTTTTATTTGAATTAGTCTAAAAACAGATAATACCTCAGTTATCCTCTTCCTTTTGGGATTCTTAGCCTTGCTGTACAGTTAAGGGATGCTCAACTCCATTGCAGGATTGTGGAGGATGCAGCAAGGAGACATGAATTGGGACATACACTACGTTGAGTACTTTGGGGCTCCTCCTAACCACTCCAGGTAGTGGAACCATTGCTTCAGAAAATTAATAATCTTCTCAGTGATGCTTCTCATGGTGGAGTAGCTCTTAACATGCACACAGTGATTATGTTATAGATAAGATCTATGTGCCAGGTATAAAGCTACCCAGCAGCTACCCAGGTATAAACCACTTTGGTTTGATGCAGTGACTCGAGTAATGAGAGATTAGTAAACATTGTGAATGTTATAATGGCTGTTCACCAGGAAGAAAATGCTGAGAATGGGCATCCACTAGCTAACATTCAGCAAATGGTATCGTTGTGGTCGTGGCATATATCAACATTGGACAGAGACCCCACAAAGTTTGTGCAGGCAGGTAACGGCACTGTACACTATGGGGACATGTGTGATCCTGCCTTAAATACATGCACAATCTGACTGCTTCTCTCTGCTCAGAGAACACAGAAAACTCCCTTCTTCTGAAGCAAAGTGTATTTGTCACCTATCTTTTGCAGCAGTGTTAAATATGTTGCTTTCTTCAACTGACATAATTGCAACATGAAGAAATTTAAGGCCTTGGAAACTTTCACAGTGATTTGCTGTATATTCTTTGTTCTGTTCTGAAGTTGCAGCTTGAGTTGCAAGCAATAGTAGGGCAACTACTCCACGCAGGCTGGTATTCACTCACCAAGTCACCCTTTATTTACACGTGCACAGTACATAACACTGACACAGCTAGCAGAGAGCCAGCAACAGGACTGGACAGAACCGCTGACTTTCCCATTTATATCTGTCAACCAGGGCTCCCTGATTGGACCAAGTTAACAGCCCCAATCAGGGAACTCATATTATATGACGTTCACCTGGCTGACATTGTTCCAATCACTTCAGGCAGAGTTCTGTGAAAATCCCTATCACAAAGCTCAAATAATGCTTTCACCCTGTGCAGCAGCATTCCCTGCAGACTTCCCAAAGCAAGATCATCACCTCATTGCGTCAAGCACTTAATAAACTCAAAAAGAGACTGTGGAGTTTAGTCAGCAATTAGCTTGCAAATTGTTGATGACCCATTTTAAGAGCTCTGTTAAACAGCCATCTTGTGGCACAGTAGCAGTATTCCTACCCCAGTACCAAGGTGTGCAATAACATCTCTGAACAGAACAATTAGAAAAATAGGTTAAATTTACAAGAGCATTAATAGTTGGGGGCCCTTCTTGCTCAACATGTCATTAGCTATGTCTGTTTATGTATGGCTGTTATCTAGAGAAATAGGGTCCAAAAGAGGAAGATTTAAAAAAGGACTTGAGGTACAAATGTGTACAAATGTGATCCTGCTATATGTACATGCACAATATGACTGCTTCTCCCTGGTCAGAAATCACAGAAAACCCCCTTCTTCTGGAGTAAAGTGTATCTGTCACCTATCTGATGCAGCTGTGTTAAATATGAGAGTGGTTCACACTTGAAATGAACTTCCTGAGAAAGTGGTGGATGTGGGCACAATTACAATGTTTGAAAGGCATTTGGATAAATGCATGAATAGGAAAGATTTGGAGGGATATGGGCTAGGAGTAGGACTCGTTTAATTTAGGATTATGTTTGGCATAGACTGGTTGGACCTAACTGACTGTTTCCATGCTGTATTACTCTATGACCCTATAACTCTGTGAAAAGATCAGATTAGCATTAAATGCTACTGGTGACAGTACTGGTGCCCTCACTGAGATAGTGTTGAGCATGTTCCATGCCTCAAGTATATTTACAGGGCAAGGGCACCATTTCAGTTCCAAGAGACATCTGCAACACTAAAACAATGGAAAAACAAAATTACAGTCAATACATCCTTCAAAAGTTTGTACATTCTGTCACTTTGCAGAATAAAAATGGCTCGTGAGAGAGCGAAAGCAACAAAATAAACTCTCGAGCCAGGCATAATTCAATTTCAAACCAGATGTGTCAATAAATCTGAGTCAAAACAAATGGTTTTTCCATCCCAAGTGGTTGCACATGCATCACGTTAGATTACACTGTGATTAGAAACATTTGCCTATGTTGTAAATTTAATAACGGTGTAAATTGTATCTGACTTATGTTAGAACTTCATCTGTTTCAATCCTTTTCTCATGGTGAGCTCCAAGGGGAAGCAATAGACAAGAAATTAGACAAGATTAATGTTCAATTTTCTGTTTCTTTGAATGCAATTTTACTGCATAAATGTTAATTTCATATTAATTGCATTTAATTGTAGGCATGTGGACAATATTAAGTAGGGATGCACATGTCATGATGTAGGTTAAAGTGGCTTTGTGATAATATTATGGTACAAGCAAAGTAGGGGTCTGGACTGATGATTTTATATCCCACCAGGCCACTGGGGGCGATTTAATTAATTAAATAAATGTGAATTTATATTTGTAACAATGACCATGAAACTACATGAATTACTGTGAAATCTTCTTCACTGATGTCCTTCAGGAAAAGAAACCTACTGTCCTTGGCTGTCTTGGTGAGAATTCAAGAGATAAAAGTAATTAAAGACTGAAACTGACTGTTGGGTTAAAAGGTATGTCTTTCTACTGTGTAACTCTGTAAATCAATGTTATAAAATTAAATAAGATTAGCTTCAATGGTTGAATGAATGAATGATGGTTTATCGTCACTTGTACTCTACAATGAACAACACAGTAAAATACAGTGAGAAGCTTTAACTGCTGCCACAATCTGGCACCAATAAAATACTCCAAGAATAAAAAGATTAAAAAGTCAAAGCAAAAACAAAGTACATCTTTGCTTCGCTGTCTCCACCAAGAGCCCTGAGCCATTGGGTTGGCCAACTAACATTAATTAGCATCACGTCTTCATCAAGGGTTGGGTTGGCCAATCCCACCTGCTGATGCCGGGTCCCGTGCTGGAACTTCACCTACCTAGAAACCAGGAGCCATTGGTTCCTCTGCCACTGTCACCTTGATGATGCTTGGATTCCCTGCTTATGGCCCACCACAACCAAGAGTCCCTGGATCGACAGCCAGGCCAGGCCGCTGCCTCACCAAGAATCCTGCTCCTGCTGTAATGTCACCCTCTCCGCCACCGCTGACAGGCAGAAGATGAAGAAAAAGAAAGAAGAGAAAAGACTAAAAGGGTAAGGAAGGAAGGGAGGGAGGAAGTGGCCACCTGGACCAGCTGGGCACAGGAGACCGAATGCTGTCTACCTTGCTGCTGCCACCATCTTGAATGTCCAATTGAATGTTGGCTATGTCAACTGGATTTCAGGGAGTTCCAATTATTGGTGGCTGGGTACAAAAGAGAAAATCTGAGGTTTGGGCTGAGGATCAATAATAAGACACTCTCAGTGACTTCTAAGTCTGCAATCATTGTGAATCTAGATCAATTTTAAATTACGGAATCAAGAGAGATCACAAATTGGGTCAATGGATCTAAAATCAAGGCAAAGTTTAAAATTACAACTCATCAGCTGATAACATATGGAGGGTATCAAAGATTGAACTGCACTTGAAAAGCAACTTGCACAATCTCTGGTATGAACCATTATGCATGTTACTGTGTGAGCTGGACCCTCAGCAAGACTGCTGAGAAGAGGATTGCAGCTTTTGAAATGTGGCTTGGTAGGAGCTCCTTAGAATCAGCTGGATTGAATGAAGAGCCCATCCACAGTAAAGTTAAAAAACTAACACCACATAGACATTTAGCAGAAATAAAGCAGAAATGGAGAAAATTTTCCCCATGCACTGGAGGGCACAATGGCTAAAGTGCAGTTGCCAGCAGTTGCCTTCTTACCCAAATCCCCTGCAGGAGTTAGAGATCAGTATGGGGTGACCTTCCTGCAGGAACCAAACACTCATCCAATAGACAAAGCTGTGTAGCTGTTGGGGAAGCCAAGTTTGCCTTCAATTCAGTTGAGATGAGTGTATTGTTAGCTCCAAGTTTTTAACGTGGAGATTTTAGATGATAAGGAGGCTGTGCGAATCACTTGTTCCATTTCACCAACTGGCTGAGGGAAATAAGGCTTCACTTAGTGAATGTATGTGCTGTCCAGGGTGGTAAGCAACCAGTGAGCTTCTTCAAGGAAGTGTCACACTTCCCATGAATTGTTAACCTCATGAACTGTTTAGTTTTTAAGCAACTCTGAATTCCTCTGTTTCCAAGTCTCTTTAATCTGAGGCATTAATCTCCAGCAGTATTCTTGATTCCCTTAGAGGATGAATGAGGCTAGTGAATGCATTGCCCTCAGGCTGGGGGGAGGTTCCTATGGATGGGGAGGTATCACCTGTATCCTCAAGGAAAGAACTGGTCTGAAACCTTCAATTTCCCTGGAGATGTTGAGGGATTTACTTTGACCTCTCAACTTGTAAATATTTGGCAAAATCTCCATCTCAACCTCAGTGCTTTCACTTTCAGAAATTCTGGAGATCTATGGCTCCTACATTATAGTGTCTTCCTTGTATCCATTGCTGTAATTCACCAACACCCAGTGTGTGCCTGGTGTTATGAGATGAGGTCTAGATTGTTGGCAGAAGATAGTCCTGACTGATAATAGTGAACAATAACAATTTTATTCAGTTAACTAAATACAAAGGGCAGTAAGATGGGATGTATCTGGAACTCTACAGACTTGAGTGGGACTGCTCTCCAGTGATGGATCAATTGGCTCTGATCTACTAAGCATCATTGCCAAGGCCTGAGCCTATTACTCTGCTCTGTTCCTTACAATCCATCCAGTGATAATGTCTGCAGAGTTTTGTTCAAGGATTTATGAGAAGGTTGGCCCAGAGGGGATTTGATGCATTCCTTGGCTTATTGGAGCTGATTAGTGTCCTTGGCTGGTTCTCAAGGCGCAGGTCCCCAGAGATGGAGAACTGACCAGTTCTTCTACCTGGAAATCAATCTTAGCCTTGCTGATGACAACCTATTGATGAACTGGCAAGAATTACAAGTGAAGGTCATCAGTAAACCAGGGTATTGAACAGGACTGTTTCAAATGCTGATAATTGGGGTTGAGTGCTCATTGTAAACAACTAATGGCTGCTACACTGTGGTACTTTTTTGTCTCTTTGATCTCTTCCCCTTGGATTTGTCACCAAGGTAAGGAAGAAATTCTGTGGCAAAAATTCCTTTTCGGAGAACGGTTACTAGGTCTGTTTACTGCATCCATCAACAGGTTCAGGCACTGGGGATTATTTGATGAAACTGCTTACATCTCTTCATGGTTATGCCTACATCCAAATGTATAATGTCTCTGGGGAACTTATGTACAGTGTCTGCTGGTACTTTTTAGATGTTCTGCGACTGGTACACAACATAGGTGGGATGGTAAGGAGGTAGATGTGGAAGAGCAAGGTTGAAAGACATCACTGCCTTTGGCAACTCTTACTATTATTTTCAAGTTAAACTTCAAGACTTTTCTTTGCAGAATTTCAGTTCTGCATCTTTGAAAGGATGTGTTGCTTTTTGTTATTGATAACCATCTGTTTTGATCAAAAGTGATGTGAATAGCCACAGACTGAAACTATGGATGCTGGGTTAGGAAGCCATAGAATCAAAGAATCACTACAGTATGGAATCAGGCCATTTGGCCCTTCAAGTCCACACCAACCCTCCCAAGAGCATCCCAGTCAGATCCACCTCCCTGCCTCTGTAACCTTGTATTTCCCATGGCTAATCCAGCTAGACAGCAGATCCCTGGGCACTTTGTGCAGTTTAGCATGACCAATCCACCTAACCGACACATCTTTGGACTGTGGGAGAAAACCAGAGCACCCAACACAGACACAGAGAGAATATGAAAACTCTACCCAGATAGTTACCCAAAGGTAGAATCAAATCCAAATCTCTAACACTGAGGCAGCAATGCTAACCACTGCCATGATGGCCCTCTAGGAAGTGTCTGATTATAAAGTGTAACTGTGTACACGAATGCTTATAGAAATGTGATCATGTTGACACAAGTTCTAGCATTCACCAGTTAGATTTTTGAAATATGACAATGTGATTAATAACAAAAACAATTGTAAAGCTTCCACAGTTGTAGGTGCTTAGACATAGAGTCATAGGTGTTACGATGCAAAGGTAAAACCACTCTAATAGTTAAAACCAAACACCCAGAAAAGCTCACCTCGCCTCGTAATTTGTTAAATTTGAGTGTGACAGAGAACACCTAATTTCCACTATTTAAAGAAAAATAACAATTTATTTTCCTAACAGAACACTAAACAAAACTATTAACAAACTGAACACTCTTTTCCCTAACTGAACACAATCCTGTTAATATGCTGTTCCAAAAACACAATTGTTAAACATTACGTTAACTTAATCTCAAGTCCACACACTCTCCGTCTTCTCTGCTGTCTTCAACCTGCCATCTGCTGATCTCCCTGGGTCTTCTTCTTCCTTTTTACTGCCAGTGTGTTTTACAGGAAAAGGTACCTTTTGATCTAGAGTGTTTTCTAATTTCTTTCGGAGCAAGATATTAGATGGGCAGTTAGCTTCCCGGCTCTACGATAATAGCTCTGCTATTCGGTGGAACTTGCTCTAAACAATTTTAAAAATGTTTTCTATACCCCAAAATCAAACCCTTTCATCGGTCCAATGTTGTCAAATCAATAAATTCAAACACACTTGGATTTTAGTATCCTGGTCATAAATTAAACTAATTGGTTAAATTTGAATTATTGTCAAAACAGCAATCAAAACTCAGGTATCCATTTAACAACCAATTGTTACATCTCCTAGCTGTTCACTTCGGGCAACTGAGCCTGCACTTTAAGTTTACTTCAAAATTAAGGAAAAAACACTTTCTATTTTAAAGTGAATATACATGCTTTGAACTTCATAACATAGAGTCTTGGATGCTGACAGCAAGGCAACAGACCCTTCAGTCCAATTCATCCACACCGACTTAACACCCTGATCTGATCTAGTCTCACTTACCAACATTTGGCCCATATTCCTCTAAACCCATCCAATTCACATACCAATCTAGACACCTTTAAAATGTTGTAATTGTGCCCAACTCCACTATTTGCTCTGTCATACTGGTCTTCAGTTTCAACTCTGGACATAACCTGGGAATTTATCAAGTGTGCAATGTTGTGTCCTAAGTGTGATTTCTTTTTCTGGAAAAATGATTCTATGTCAAAGGCAAGGATAGAATTTTTTTTACTTAACATTAATTGCCCTTCAAAACAGTTAAGGGACAATCACATTTCTGTGTGTTTTGCAATCACCTGTAAGCTCGATGAAATAAGAATGACAGGTTTCCTTCCCCAAAGGTATTTTAATAGAAACGGTATTTTATTTTTAACACCAATTAGTAATTGTTTCATAGTCACTACTACTGAGACTAGCTTTCAATTCCAAACTTTTATTTCTGTATTAAACAAGTTGAAACTTCACCAGCTGGCTTGATAGAATTTGAACCTGTTTCCCCAGAGTCTGGGCTTCAGGATTGCTATTTACCGCTAAGCCAATATTAAATGATATGTGAGTTACAAATCAATCTCTTTAGAATATGTCAGAGCACAGAGCAAACAAAGCCCAAAGAAACATCAAATCCACAAGAGTTGTTTTTAGTGTAAAAATTAAGCTTGAACTGATTTCACTTTCATTTAGGCACCACATGTTTCAAAAGCTGTAATTGGGGAAGCTATTCAATTTTTAGTGCTATTGAGGCTTCTGCCATAAAACTGCATATAAGAGAAATGGAAAATGCAGAGCAGGCCTTGGTGAGGATACATTCTTCTAAAAGGCTCAATTCATTGCCGGAGAAACATAAAAAAAATATTTTATGTTGTTTGGAAAAATCCATTCTTAATATTGGGAAGCTAGGTTGTGAACAAGTGCACAATGTTTGCTTTGGAGAGTTAGGGGCATGAGCAGAACTTTAACATCACAAATTAATATGGACAAATAGTTTAATGGATAACTATATATATTTTAAACAGGAGATTGTCATTATGCTCTCACACAGAACCAAGGGCAAATTACTGACACAGATGGAAAATTGGTTGAGTGGCAGGAAACAGAGAGTAGGGATAATGGATAGGCATTCAGATTGGCTGAATGTGAATAGCAATGTCCTAAAATGATTTGTGTAAAAGGCTCAATTATTCATTATTTATTAACAATTTGGATAATGGCATGGGGAGCCATATATCCAAATTTACTGGTGACGTAAAATTAGGCAGCACTATAGACAGTGTAGATGAAAGCATAAAATCACAATTGGTAATTGATAGACTAGAGAAATGAGTAAAACTGTCGAAGATATATTTTGATATAAGCAATTGAAAGGTTGTCCATTTTGGATTGACAGAAGACAGATGAGGGAAGTTTGTAGTTGGTATGTACTGAAATACAGTGCTCAAGGAGACTTGGGGGTTTAGGTGAGTAGACATTTAAAATATCACAGCCTGGAGTATAAAATATTCAAGAAGGCTAATGGAATGCCGGCCTTTATATTGAGCAGATTGGACTATAAGGGCCCAGAAGTTACGTTGAAGCTATTCAAGATCCTGGTTAGACCCAAACTAGGGTACTGTGAGCAGATCTGGGTACCACACCTTATAAAGGATATTTTGGTCTTATAAGCTGACATTGTACTCTCTCCAGGAATGATACCTGGGTTTCAGGTATTAAAATATAAGGAGAGATTATATAAATTACGTTGCTAGAATTTCAAAAGTTAAGTGGTGATGTAATTGAAGCCTTCAAGACATTAACTGAAAAACACAGAATCTGTAAAGATGAATTATTTCCACTGGTTGGGGATTCTAGATTCGAAGGCATGATCTAAAAATTAAGTCCAGATCATTCAGGAGAGATGTTAGAAAGCACGACTACACAAAATAACTCTCTTCCACAAATAGCAGTTGAGGCTAGATCAATTATCAATTTTAAATCTGAGATAAAATTTTGTTAAGCAAAGGTATTAAGGGATCTGGGCCAAAGTTGGGTGTTTGGAGTTCGGCTGCAGATCGCCATGATCTCATTGAAGAAACATCAGAAAAGGTTCAACGGCCAAATAGCCTACTTTTGTTGCTATGTTCCTTTTATTATTCACTCATGGGATGTGGACTTTGTTGGCTGGCCAGCATTTATTGCCTGTCCCTAGTTTCCCTTGAGAAGCTGGTAGTGAGTAGGCTCCTTGAACCTCTGCAGTCCACATGCTTTAGGTTGACCCACAATGACTTTAGGGAGGGAGTTCCAGGATTTTGACCAAGCGACAGCGAAGGAATGGAAATATATTTCCAGTCAGGGTGATGAGTCACTTGGAGGAGAACTTGTAGTTGGTGGTGTCCCCATGTTTCTTGATGGAACTGGTCATGGGTTTAGAAGGTGCTGTCTGAAGATCTTTGGAGAATGTTGTCAGGGCCCATTGTCATTGTGACATCAAGTGCCTTAAATAATGGATGACGCATCTTGGTATGATGTGCAGTGAATTGAATTGGTATCTGTGATGCTCAGGACCACTGGGAAAGATCAAGATAGATCATTCACTTGCTACTCCTGGCTGAAGAATACTACAAATGCTTCAGTCTTATCTTTTGCAATGATGTGACAATCTCTTCCATCATTTCATCTTCAATCCACATTTGTGAATTGTTTAATTGTCCACCGCCATTCATGCCTGGATGTGGCAAGACCACAGAGCCCTTTTGTTGTGGGTTTGCTTCGCTCTGTCTATCCAGGCTGTTTATATGGTTTGAGACAAAAAAAACTGCAGATGCTGGAATCCAAAGTAGACAGGCAGGTGGCTGGAAGAACACAGCAAACCAGGTAACATCAGGAGGTGAAGTTGACATTTCGGATGTAAACCTTCTACATGACTAGGGGTAGGTATGGGGGGAGCTGCAGATAAAGGGTGAAGCAGAGGCAGGATGGTGAAGTGGGGAAAAATGAAGACAGGTAGAAGGTATGATCTGGTTGTTCAATGGGAGGAATGAGTCCGATTGGTAGCATGGAACAGTAAAAGAGAGAGGGAGGGTCTGGAAAAAGAGTCGGGGGATGGAGAGGGAGGTTATTTGAAATTGGAGAACTCAATGTTGAGTCCTCTGGGCTGCAGGGTGCCCAGGCAGAAGATGAGGTGTTGTTCCTCCAATAGGAGCTGTGGTCTTGGCAATGGAAGAGGCCAAGGACGGTCATATCAGAAAGGGAGTGGGTGGAGGAATTGAAATGGGTGGTGACTGGGAGATCCAGTCAGCGCATGCAGACCTGGCTGCAATGCTTGGTGAAACATTGCTAAGTTTATGTTCGGTCTCCCCGATGTAGACAAGGCCCCATTGGGAGCACCTGATGCAGTTAACTAAGTTGGAACACAGGCAGGTGAATATCTGTCTCACGTGGAAGGACTGTTTGAGGCCCTGGATGGAGGTGAGGGCCAGCAGGTTTTGTATCTTTTCTGGTTGCAGGAGACGGTACCTGGGATTCGGTGGTGGGAGTGGCATGAACCAAGGACTGTCAGAGGGAATGGTCCTTACGGAAGGCAGAAACGGGTGGACAGGGGAAGATGCTCTTGGTGGTGGGATCTACTTGGAGTTGGTAGAAGTTTTTGGGATTGGATGTGGAGATTGGTGGGATGGTAGGTCAGGACAAGGGGGACTTTGACTTTATTTCATTGGGAGGGGGTTTAGAGTGGTGAAACAGGGAGTGGAGGTGGTGTGGCAGAGGGTTATCTGGATGACGGAGGGAGGAAAAGCACGTTGTTCAAAATAGGTGGATAGCTGGGATGCTTGCGAGTGGAATGTCTCCTTGTCTGAGGTGGAGAAATTGGGAGAATGGGATGGAGTTCTTGCAGGATACTCAGTAGAAGGAGGTATAGTATAGGTAGTTATGGGAGTCTGTGAGTTTGCAGTGGACATCCGTCTGGACAATGCCACCAGAGGTAGAAATAGAGAGGTCAAGAAAGGGAAGGGCTGTGTCTGAGATGGGCCATGTGGGTGAAGTCGATGAACTGCTCCAGTTCAGCCTGGGTGCAGGACGCTGCACCAATGCAGTCATCGATGTAATGGCGGAAGGGTTGGGGCACAGTGACTGTGTAGGTACTGAAGACGGTTTAGCAGTCAAGTAGCCCTTTTGGTAGCTTCACCAGGTTGACACCTCATCTTTAGGAATGACTGGTGCCGCTCCTGCCATGGCATATTTGTATCATTGATAGTCACAGGTGAGTTCCAGAGGTTGGCAAACGTGGTGCTACTGCTTAAGAAGGGCGGTAAAGACAAGCCAGGGAACTATAGACTGGTGAGCCTGACCTCGGTGGTGGACAAGTTGTTGGAGGGAATCCTGAGGGACAGGATGTACATGTATTAGGAAAGAGATGGAAATGTGTTGCTGGAGAAGCGCAGCAGGTCAGGCAGCATCTAGGGAACAGGAGAATCGACGTTTCGGGCATTAGCCCTTCTTCAGGCTAATGCCCGAAACGTCGATTCTCCTGTTCCCTAGATGCCTGACCTGCTGCGCTTCTCCAGCAACACATTTCCATCTCTGATCTCCAGCATCTGCAGACCTCATTTTCTCTTCAATGTATTAGGAAAGGCAAGGATTGATTCGGGATAGTCAACATGGCTTTGTGCGTGGGAAATCATGTCTCACAAACTTGATTGAATTTTTTGAAGAAGTAACAAAGAAGATTGATGAGGGCAGAGCAGGAGATGTGATCTATATGGCGTTCGACAAGGTTCCCCATGGGAGACTAATTAGTAAGCTAAGATCTCATGGAATACAGGGAAAACTAGCCATGTGGATACAGAACTGGCTTAAAGGTAGAAGACAGAGGGTGGTGGTGGAGGGTTGTTTTTCAGACTGGAGGCCTGTGACCAGTGGAGTGCCATAAGGATCGGTGTTGTGCCCACTACTTTTTGTCATTTACATAAATGATTTGGATGCGAGCATAAGAGATACAGTAAGTAAGGTTGCAGATGACACTAAAATTGGAGGTGTAGTGGACAGCGAAGAGGGGTACCTCAGATTACAACAGGATCTGGACTAGATGGGCCAATGGACGGCTTAATTCAGATAAATGCAAGGTGCTGCATTTTGGGAAAGCAAATCTTAGCAGGACTTATACACTTAATGGTAAGGTCTTAGGGAGTGTTGCTGAACAAAGAGACCTTGGAGTGCAGGTTCATAGCTCCTTGAAAGTGGAATCGCAGGTAGATAGGATAGTGAGGAAGGCGTTTGGTATGGTTTCCTTTATTGGTCAGAGTACTGAGTACAGGAGTTGGGAGGTCATGTTGCGGCTGTACAGGACATTGGTTAGGCCACTGTTGGAATATTGCATGCAATTCTGGTCTCCTTCCTATCGGAAAAATGTTGTGAAATTTGAAAGGATTCATAAAAGATTTACAAGGATGTTGCCAGGGTTGGAGGATCTGAGCACCAGGGAGAGGCTGAACAGGCTGAGGCTGTTTTCCCAGAGGCTGAGGGGTGACCTTATAGAGGTTTACAAAATTATGAGGGGCATGGATAGGATAAATAGACAAAATCTTTTCCTTAGGGTCGGGGAGTCCAGAACTAGAGGGCATAGGTTTAGGGTGAGAGGGGAAAAATATAAAAGAGACCTAAGGGGCAACTTTTTCACGCAGAGGGTGGTATGTGTATGGAATGAGCTGCCAGAGGATGTGGGCTGGTACAATTGCAACATTTAAGAGGCATTTGGATGGGTATATGAATAGGAAGGGTTTGGAGGGCTATGGGCCGGGTGTTGGCAGGTGGGACTAGATTGGGTTGGGATAACTTGTCGGCATGGATGGGTTGGACTGAAGGGTCTGTTTCCATGCTGTACATTTCTATGACTCTATCTCGTACCTAAATGGTAATGTTGAAAAAGAGGATATGTTGGGCCATGAGTTTGTATTGGAGTAAAAGTCTGCTGCTTTTGATGGCCCACAGCATTTTATGCTTGCCCGGTCACTGGTTGATAGATTCATTCTTAATCTGTCCCACGTAGCATGGTGATCTCACCACACAACATGATGGAGAGTTTTTTCAATGTGAATTCAGAGTTTATCCCCACAAGTCCTAAGTGGGATGATCATTGTTACTGATACTGTTATGGGCAGATGCCTAATAAAATCTGGTCTGCTATGCAATGTATAAGTTGTAGAAAATTTTAATTTTCACATATAAAGCTATAATTTTTGTTTATTTTTAAACTTTCCTCTTAATGGTTATTTCCGTCTGTTGCACTAAGCTTTATCTACCAATGTCACAGGCTAGGAATTCTGCAGTGAGAAATTCAGTCCCTGATCCATAAAGCCTATCCACCATCTTCAAAGCATAAGCCATAAGTGCGTTGGAATACTCTTCACTTGCCCAGTTGACTGCAGCTTCATCAACACTCAAGAAGCTTAACACCACTCAGGAAAACCAGTTGGCTTGATTAACACCTCTTTCACAAACAATCACTCCTTCCACCACTGACACATAATAACATCAGAGAATACCATGTATAAGAAGCACCTCAAAAAATCACAAAGACTGTTTAGAAAGCACCTTCCAAGCTCTTAACCACTTCCATCTGGGTGGAAAAAAGCAGCAAATACATGGAAAAACCAGCAGTTACAAGTTATCATCCAAACCACTCACCATCTTGACTTAGAAATGTATTGCAGTTCCTTCAGTGTCGCTGGGTCAAAATCCTAGAACTCCCTCTCTAATGGACTATACCTATAGCACATGGACAGAAGCAGCTCAAGAACACAGATCACCATCACAAATCTCAATGTCAACTAGGGCTGGGCAATGAATGCTAGCCAAGCCAATGATGCCCATATCCTGTTAATGAATTTTTAAAAATAAAACTATGAGAGGGTAAATTGGCTGGAAAAATGAGTGTTTAAAATGTATTTTGTTTTCCAATTACATTTTCATTTGGAATTCAATCCCAGATGAAATCTATGTTAGAATACAAGCGACACTTCAAATATCACTTTACTGACAGTAAGTTATTTGGTTGTGGGATATACAATATAAAAACAAGTTATTTCTTCGCTGGATTAAATCGGCTGGTGAGAGTTATTGCAAAAACTCTGATGTGATCACTTGCTCTTATGATGCTTATTTATGGGATGTCTCCATAAATGCCTTATTAGAATTCAGGTACGTCTGTTGCTTTCTGGTGGTTAGATACTGTTGATCTTACGGTCATTTACATTCATGTACATAACATGCTATTTACTCAGATAAAAACAAAATGTGCTGGAGAAATCCAAATGGTCTGGCAATATCTGTAGAGAGAGAAACAGTTAATACTTCAAGTCCAACATGATTCTTCAGAAATCTAAACAATATATCATTTGCTTAATTTTTATTTACTTATGTCTTGGTGTGTAAGCTTTACTGGTGTTACTATTTATTTCTAATCACCCTTAGGAAGGTATAGTGAGACGAACTTTTGAACTTTTGTAAACTGTATGTTATAGACATGCTCGAGGTGGAAATGGCCCATTCCTTCAGTGACCAGTCTATCTGGAAGGATAGATCAAAGAAATGCAAACAAGATGGAAACAAGCCTTCTGAAAACATCTAAATATCCCTTCTTCATTCTTTATTTCTTTCCCTTTTATTGGTAAATTCATGCAAAAGAATTCATAAACAAGGGAATCAATTTTCAATGGGTTGCCTACCCTGCTTTTGTAAGTCTGTAAGATAGGAGCAGAATTATGGCCATTCAGCCCATTGAGCCTGCTCTACCATTCAATCATGGCTGATATCAAGCTCAACCTCATTCTCCTGCCTTCTCCTTGATCGCCTTACTAATCAAGAGCATTGTTGTTATTGTCGTACACACAGTCAATGACTTGACCTCCACAACTTTCTCTGGCAATACGTTCCACAGATTTACAATCCTCTGTCTGAAGAATAGGGTGGAGAAAGTTATTGGAAGAGTGCCCAAAAAGATTAGTCCTAATGATGGGCCTTCAATTCGTTTTTAAGTAGAAGGGAAATGAAAGCTCGAGGATGTTCAGTCCACCTTCTTGGTTCCACACATAATATCAAAAGAAGTGTAGTGAGATCCCTTAGCCCCTGAATACTGCTGAGATGCTCAATAAAATATTGACTAAAGTGTATCTTATTTCCACTCTGTTTTGATTCCAAATTTCCAGACTTGAAAATCTCTATCACTCTTCATATTTTAAGTAATAAATTAACAGATGCTATATCTATCACTGTCAAAAGAAGAGTTCCACATTCATGTTGGATCAAAGGGTGGTAGAAACATTTGCATGAAAATGTATTTTCTTTCTTCTTTCTGACATAACCAAGCTCCAAAAGGTTTCATCTCAAGTTTAGATTCCCTCAAGCAGTGCTAAAAAAAAGATTTGCTCGACCTAACCTATCTACATCTCTTTTTTTAAAACAATTACTTTGAAAGCAATAAACAAATCACTTTTAACTTGTGCATTCCAGAGAATACAAACCTGGATAAGTGACTGTCTGATAAATGTGAAATGCATTCTTTACAATCAATATATTCTTTCTAAGGTGTATTGTCCATAACTGCACACAATAATCCAAATGTGGTAATAACCAAGGTTGCATTGAGCTGTAGTAAAACTTCCTTCCTTCTATGTTCTAATCCTCCAGTAATAAATACAAGTATTCACATAGTCATTCAAAAACAAAAGGATGTAACCTCTACATCTTTGTGACTTATGCACACATAGCTATAAATTTCTTTGGGTTTCTCATGTTCCTTGCTTTTCTCATTTAAAGATACCCTAATCTATTCTATTTCTTTGCTGGAAAATGAATTAACTCAGGTTTAGCACATTATATTCTATATACAGTACAACTGTATTGCCCATTCACTTAATCTTCTCCTGGAAGTGTAGTGGACAGCGAAGAAGGTTACCTTAGATTACAACAGGATCTTGATCAGATGGGCCAATGGGTTGAGAAGTGGCAGATGGAGTTTAATTCAGATAAATGCGAGGTGCTGCATTTTGGAAAAACAAAGCTTAGCAGGACTTATACACTTAATGATAAGGTCCAAGGGAGTGTTGCTGAACAAAGAAACCTTGGAGTGCAGGTTCATAGCTCCTTGAAAGTAGAGTTGCAGGTAGATAGGATAATGAAGAAGGTGTTTGGTATGCTTTCCTTTATTGGTCAGACTATTGAGTATAGGAGTTTGGAGGTCATGTTGCAGCTGTACAGGATGTTGGTTAGGCCACTTTTGGAATATTGTGTGCAATTCTGGTCTCCTTTCTATTGGAAGGATGTTGTGAAACTTGAAAGGGTTCAGAAAAGATTTACAAGGATGGTGCCAGAGTTGGAGTATTTGAGCTATGGGAGAGGCTGAATAGACTGGGGCTGTTTTCCTCGGAAAGTCAAAGGCTGAGGGGTGACCTTATAGAGGTTTATAAAATCATGAGAGGCCTGGATAGGATAAATAGGCAAAGTCTTTTCCCTGGGGTGGGGGAGTCCAGAATGAGGAGGCATAGGTTTAGGGTGAGAGTGGAAAGAGATATAAAAGAGTCCTAAGGGGCAACTTTTTCACACAGAGGGTGGTGCATGTATGGAACGAGCTGCCAGAGGAAATGGTGGAGGCTGGTACAATTGCAACATTTAAAAGGCATCTGAATTGGTATATGAATAGGAAGGGTTTGGAGGGATATGGGCTGGGTGGGCGGCACGGTGGCACAGTGGTTAGCACTGTTGTCTCGCAGCGCCAGAGACCCGGGTTCAATTCCCGCCTCAGGCGACTGACTGTGTGGAGTTTGCACGTTCTCCCCGTGTCTGCGTGGGTTTCCTCCGGGTGCTCCGGTTTCCTCCCACAGTCCAAAGATGTGCAGGGCCAGGTGAATTGGCCATGCTAAATTGCCCGTAGTGTTAGGTAAGGGGTAAATGTAGGGGTAGGGGTATGGGTGGGTTCGCTTCGGCGGGTCGGCGTGGACTTGTTGGGCCGAAGGGCCTGTTTCCACACTGTAATGTAATGTAAATGTAAAATGGGACGAGATTAGGTTGGGATATCTGGTCGGTATGAACGAGTTGGACCCAAGGATCTGCTTCTGTGGGCTGTACATCTCTATGACTCTATGGCTCTATGACAAACATGGATGTAAAGCTCTTGAAACATTACTTTGGGAAACATCTGATCCTCAAACTTTTGGGAGGAATAATATGAATGTTTTTATTGCTATATTACTTTTGATAACTTTTGCGAATTTCAGTCCTTGATTCATTGTCAAATTCATTGGAATTATAAGAAAATTGTCCTCTTCCTTATGATGAAAACTGAGCCAAAGTAGTTATCCAGAATATTTTCTGATTTCCATATGCAATATTGCCCTCATCTATTTTTAATGAACTCATACATATCTTGATTTACATTTAAAGCAAAAGGTGAAAATTAAATTATGTGGAATGACTGGCGAGAATATTAAACCTTATCATTTCTGAATGTATTGCAGTGGAAAAATGTTGATGCATTGCATAAAAGTGAGAGTTACTTTAAAGAAAATTAAACTAATGAATATTTCAGTTTTAAGTACAATGTTATCATAGTAAAATCATGCAACTACTTCTATCTTTCTGATACACTTGCCAAACTATTTCTAGTAACCTTGATTTGCAAATTAAACTAATCAGTAATTCAGATTTAAATACAATGTTACCATAGTAAAGTCATGCAATTACTTGATTCTTCCTGATACAGTTGCCAAACTATTTATAGCGACCTTGATTTGCAACCCTTACTACTGTTTCTCATTAAATAGAAGGACGGGTAAGAGTTGGTGAACAAAATGGAAGATTAAACTAATTTCTACAAAACTTAACCTTGTCAAATTGAAAACTAAACTTGTTATAAAGAATCAGAATCACATTGAGTCTATGACTAGAAATTCTTTTTTGACAAGTCAAAGTGTTTAATTTGATCCTTTAGCAGTAATTTTTCTTGTTCAGCGCTCAATTAGTACAAACGATAGCAATGTATCACATTCTCATTTTCACATGTGTCCGCTTAGGGTTTATTTTATGGATATGGCACTCCAGGTGTTAGGGTTATAACAATGGCAGTAAAATTAACACACTAATTTATTATGAAGGAATGAATTCCAGGTTAAAATTAACTTCAAAATTAACTTATTCTTGGGGCATTGTAGTTGTAATTGTTGCATATGGTTAGACAATGCATAATATATATAAATATTTTGATGTGGCAACAAGAATAGAAGTGTGGAATTTAAACATTTAAAGACTGTTTTGAGCATTTATCATGTTGGTGTGTGTGAAGCCGACACACCAGATGGCCTGCATGACAAGACTATTTAGCCCATGTCAATTTTCCATATTAGGACCCATCATCCTCAACCCAGGATCCATCATATACAATGAATCACAGAATGAGCTACTGACACTCTCTTCCTCCGAGATTGCAGCATGGCTTTCATCTTCTTGATGATGTCCACAAAGAAACCTTGATACACATTAGTCAAATAAGAGGTCAAATACAATAGTTTGCCTCTCCATTTTTAAAGAGCACTATGGGCAAAAGAGCTTTTCTTGTGTGTCATTCGGATCCAACTAGATTGTAGGAATTAAAAAATATCTAACAACTTTAAATTTACTTTTAAAGCAAAAAATGGAAGTTAAATTGTGTGGAATGACCGGCGAGAACATTAAGCTTTATCAATCCTGGATGCATTGCAGTGGAAGAAGTTGATTTGCTGCATAAAAGTAAGAGTTACTTTAAAGAAATTAAACTAATGAGCCATACAAGTTTAAGTACAATGTCACCATCATAAAATCATGCAATGCAAATTAAACAAAAAGTCAATACATAAGCTAATATCTTAATTATGCAGACATACGTTAATGACTTATCTATGCAATGTTTATTGAAGTACAGTGCAGCCCCATTTTTTCTAATAAAGGGGAATCAATCACTGTTGAGTCTACCAGAAATTTAAATCAATGCCTACATTGATTGGTTTGTGCTCAGAATTAAAATTCACAACGTAATGCACATTCCAGCTGAGGCTGATAAATGGACAGTTACAATTGTACTGCATAATTGCCAGATGATAAATACATCCAAGAAGACTAAATCTAACCATATCCCTTGATGTCAATGGAACAAAATCCTCGGGACAACCACTAAGTAGAAATTTAACTGGGGCAGCTGCATGCATACTGTGTCTGTAATGTTACCATACAGAGACAGACAGATAGCTGAGGCAAATCAGCCTAACAAGCTCTGTATTCACAATGCAGTAAAATTTAAAACCTTCAAAGACCCTCAAAATTGACCCAAATGGCTCCTAATTAGATTTTTTGAATAAGCAATCCCAGATTTTGTGAATAATCAATTCACAACAGTATCTTAAAAAGACTTTACAATTATTTAACAACATAGTAACTTTAACAGAGCAAACATTAAACAACAAAGTAAACTAATTGGTCTATGCTTTAAACCCAATAGCCTTTGTTTTCAACATCGTTCACACAAAAGATGAACAGACAAAAAAAAATTTAAGGGATAAATAAAAGAGAGTAATAAAAATGGTCAGATTACTTAATTGGATTTCATGATGCAGTGTTCCATGGACATAAATGACAGTTTCTTGGTTGATTTTCTGACAATGTCAATCAGAATCATCTTTATAGTTCACTCTGATAAAGGCAATAATCCTTGTCCCTTAGGTTTCAATTCTCTAATTTCCAAGAACTGATGAGGGAGGTTAGGCAGGGAACTTTCAAATATTTATGCTGCAGCATTAACAGTCAGATTTCTTCTCACAGAAAACAGAGTATAAAACTCAATTCAAACTCTGTCCACTCCCTGACAGACTGACAGTATCCTCCATGAAATCCCACTTACCATCCCATATCTGCCATCTGTTTGAGCACAACATTTTTTACAGACTGCTGGAACCAATTTCCAGACACTGATCTCGTTAGTAGCCAATTTCTGTTATAATGTTCATCCCTGGTGATGAAGCGTCTGCAGAACATTTTTGATCCGGAACCAACTACAATTAACCAAAGTCTTTGCCTCACAAATGAAGAAAAGCTTGTTTGGTCTATTTCTCAATACCACAAGCTGTTACTCATAGTCCAAATGTCATCTTTAGCTCAGTTCCCAACCAAAATTGATGCAAGTATATAATAAAAATAATGAAAGATCCGTGTGGGCTCTAACAAGAATAGTAGACCAGAGTCTGAGCATTTTGCAACATGTAACATACCTTCTGACTTAACATCCAGTAATCACAATCAGAATTGTCCTGAAATACTCGCCTTTTGCCTGGATGAATAGAGCTCCAGTGTCATTCTTCAAGCTCAACACCACTGAGGACAATACAGCCTGTTTGATTGACAGGCCATCCACTATCTTAAAGATCTCACTCCTTTCACAGCAGTTCACAGTGGTAGCAGTGTGTATCATCTACACTGTAGTAACTAAAGAAGTGTCTTTCAACACATGGCCATCTAAAAATACAAAGGCAATGGGTGTGTGGGAATGTCACCACCTGAAAGTTCCCCTCCAATTTTCATTTCACCTTACCTTGGAAAGATTTCACTGTATCATCGTTTTTCTGTATCAAAATCTTGGAACACTCTCACAAAAGAATAATTACACCATTGACATTGAAACCTATCCTTTCCACAGTGGAAATTATGGTCAGCTCCATGAGAAGCAGCATTCAATGGTCAAAGTCGTAGCTTTCTCAGGAACATCAGTAAACTCACATGCCTCTGAGTGCTGCAGTTGAAGCTCAGAATGGTTTGTACAATCATAGCTTGTTGCCATGAAAGCAAATATTATTACTGTGGAGACTTAATTGGCTGCCAACATTGTTCAAAGGAGTTGATCAGTGTCGCAACAATTGAAAATTGGCGACAGATTTGTACAATTGTTGAGACACCCCCCCGGCAGTGGAACAATAACTTTATGCAGCACAAATATTTCTTCTGTCAGACTGACAGCACCTCTCTTCCCTAATCCTACCACTTTTCCAGATGCATTCTATTGTCTCCAGACTGACAATCCATACTCCTGCAGACCATGCCCCCCCCCCCCCCCCCCCCTTCAGGCAGAGGCTGAGACCTCCAGGGCCAAGCCTGCTCAACCTCATTTTTCATGAAATTTTGAAGTTTCTCCCAGTGATTTTCAATAACCTTTTTCTCAACCATACCGTAGACACTGGGATAGGACAGTACAGGGACACTGGTTCAGCCAAAGTCATGAGGAAGGCGTCGAGGGACTTTGGAAGGATAATTAGTGAATTTCCTCATAGAATTTTGGATGATCTATTCAAACAAGTTGATTGTAATTATTCATTTGTGGTGTTTTTTTTCAAATTTCTGCGTTTAGTCCAGGGACATATTGAGATGGTTCACAACAGAGGAAAAGTAAACTGTATGACTGTTTTACAGGTAAGGATCAGAAATGTCATCTCCTAAAGTATTTTTTTGTGATTAATCAGAAGTTTCATAAACATTATGAATAAGATTAGTATTTTATTTCTGATTTCTGCTGTAGTTGATTGTACATGGAGATGCGAACCCTTGTAACAAAGGCATAAGCTTGCTTCACCTACATTCCGTTTGGAGGAAACACAATGTACTCCCCTCTCCTGGTATAAAGAATCTAGCCACTGCTCTTTTGTAGTGTTGAAGTGTGACTGAATGGTGCTAGAGAGGTCACTTGCTCTGGTCTGTAAAGATATCATCATGAAGTAATTCAGACTCACAGTTACCTTCACAACCATTGACAATACTCATGATTCGGAGATGCCGGTGTTGGACTGGGTGTACAAAGTTAGAAATCACACAACACCAGGTTATAGTCCAACAGGTTTAATTGGAAGCACACTAGCTTTCGAAGCGACGCTCCTTCATCAGGTGATAGTCCTGATGATCTGATGACACAATCACCTGACGAAGGAGCGTCACTCCGAAAGCTAGTGTGCTTCCAATTAAACCTGTTGGACTATAACCTGATGTTGTGTGATTTTTAACATTGACAATACTGTTCTTGCTCAGCACTGAGGTTAATGACCTGCCTAAAAAACATGCCAAGGTTTTGTGAACACATCCTTCAAAAAACGTACATGCAGAGCAATGTTTCCGGAAGCTCCCTGGTGAATCGGAGCATTTGGTGAGAGTATGAATTGCTGTGCATTGCCTTTGCTCCATTTTGGAACAGTTCGTCCTCTTCTGTCCAAGTTCTGCTCAAACTCATTCATGCTTCCAGCCAAGGAAATGATATAATAGCACCCATTATTGGGAGTGAGTGATCTGAAAGTACTTTGAAGTCAAAATTCATGACTCCCTGTCAACTTTGTCAACATAAACAACAATAGAAATCTCACAGAACTTGCAACAAACTCAGTCAGAACCAGTAGGAGTATAACTAACCTGAAACTCATTGATGGCCCTTTTAGAAAGTACTGATGAAGGGTCTGTCCTAGGGTGTGAGCTTAAATGATGAGGTTGAAACTGATAACACTGGGAACAAATTAGCTTTACACACTGACATCTCTACTTACTTATACTGCATACTTCTAGAACACTGTTCTAATGTTTGCACAAATGTCCCAGCCAAAATAATATCTGATGTAAGTCATTGGGCAAATGTGTGCATGTAGACTAATTCTTGGAATGAATGGGTTGTCTTATGAAGAAAAGTTGGAGATGTTAGGTTTATATCTACTGGAGTTTAGAAGTGTGAAAGGCTACTTGATTGATACATATAAGATCCTGTTGGGGGCAGGGGTTGGAGGGGTGGAATGTGCAAAGGATGTTTCCTTTGGTGGGATATTCCATTAGTAGGGATTACTGTTCAAAAATAAGTGATCACCCATTTAGGACAAGAGGTGAGGAGATTACTGTTCACTCATGACGTAAGACTTTGGAATTTTCTTCATCAAAAGGTGGTAGAAGCATAATTTTTGAATTGCTTTAAAGGAGGTGGACAGTTAATAAGCAAGAATTACTGATGAAGGGCTCTGGCCTGAAACATTGATTTTCCTGCTCCTTGGATGCTGCCTGACCTGCTGTGATTTTCCAGCATCACACTCTCAACTCTGATCTCCAGCATCTGCAGACCTCACTGTCTCCTCGTAAGGGTCTGAAGGGCCTACTTCTGCTCCTAATCTGTGTATTTGTCTGTTCGCTTGCAGCCAGAACACTGTTTTCATGCTAAAATAGCATCCATGGAGGTGTTAAGGAGCAGACCATTTTGGTCTGAAGCGTACATGCTATTTTTTGGTGCTACTTTCATGAAAGTTTCAGCAAGAACCTTTTTACCCGTTTCAATGAGGCAGAAAACTCAAAAAAGGATCATGCTGTAAGGTTGAGTGAAATAGGAGTTGATGGGAAGGGTGAGGGCAGTAACAAATTAAAAATACTATACATGAATGCACGAAGCATTAGAAAGAAAATGGATGAGCTTGAGGCTCTTTTGGAAATTGGCAGATACGATATTGTGGGGATAACTGAGACGCGGCTTCAAGTGGACAGGGCCTGGGAAATGAATATTCAAGGCTACACGTGCTATCGTAAGAACAGACTGACGGGCAGAGGAGGTGGGGTGGCCATGTTGGTAAGGAATGATATTCAGTCCCTTGTGCGGGGGGACCTAGAATTAGGGGATGTAGAGTCAGTGTGGAGAGCTGAGAAATTCTAAGAGTAAAAAGACCCTCTTGGGAGTTATCTACAGGCCCCCAAACAGTAGTCTGGATGTCAGATGTAAGTTGAATCAGGAGCTGAAATTGGCCTGTCGCCAAGATGTTACTACAGTTGTTATGGGGGATTTCAACATGCAGGTAGACTGGGAGAATCAGGATAGTATTGAACCTCAAGAAAGAGACTTTGTGGAGTGCCTCCGAGATGGATTCTTAGAACAGCTGGTTCTGGAGCCTACCAGGGAGAAGGCAATTCTGGATCTGGTATTGTGCAATGAACCAGAATTGATCAGGGACCTCAAAGTGAAGGAGCCATTGAGAAGTAGTGACCATTATACAATAAGCTTCAATCTGCAATTTGAGAGGGAGAGGGTACAATCGGAAGTGACAATATTTCTGTTGAATAAAGGAAACTATGTAGCTATGAGGGAGGAGCTGGCCAAAGTTCAATGGTTCAATACCTTTACAGGGATGACAGTGGAGGAACAATGGCGGATATTTCTGTGTATAATGCGGAAGATGCAGGATCAGTTCATTCCAAAAAGAAAGAAAGATCCTAGGAGGAGGCATGGGTGGCCATGGCTGACGAGGGAAGTTAAGAAACATATAAAGTTAAAAGAGAAAAAGTATAACATAGCAAAGATAAGTGGAAAAACGGAGGACTGGGAAGCTTTTAAAGAACAACAGAGGGTTACTAAGAAGGAAATACACAGAGAAAAAATGAGGTACGAAGGTAAACTGTCCAAAAATATAAAGGAGGATAGTAAAAGCTTTTTTAGGTATGTGAAAGGCAGAAGACAGAAACAGGGCCCTTGAAGATAGAAACAGGGGAATATATTACAGGGAACAAAGAAATGGCAGAAGAATTGAATTGGTACTTCAGATCTGTGTTCACTTGGAAAGACACAAGCAATCTCCCTGAAGTAACAGTAGCTGAAGGACCTGAACTTAAGGGAATTTATATTTGCCAGGAATTGGTGTTGGAGGGACTGTTAAGTCTGAAGGTTGATAAGTCCCCAGGGCCTGATGTTCTACATCCCAGGGTACTGAAGGAGGTGGCTCGAGAAATCGTGAATGCGTTGGTAATTATTTTCCAGAGTTCGATAGATTCGGGATCAGTTCCTGCGGATTGGAGGGTGGCTAATGTTGTACCACTTTTTAAGAAAGGTGGGAGAGAGAAATCAGGAAATTATAGACCAGTTAGTCTGACCTCAGTGGTGGGAAAGATGCTGGAGTCTATTGTAAAGGATGAAATTACGACACATCTGGATAGTAGTAACAGGATAGGTCAGAGTCAGCATGGATTTATGAAGGGGAAATCATGCTTGACTAATCTTCTGGAATTTTTTGAGGATGTAACTCTGAAGATGGATGAGGGAGATCCAGTAGATGTAGTGTACCTGGACTTTCAGAAAGCTTTTGATAAAGTCCCACATAGGAGGTTAGTGAGCAAAATTAGGACACATGGTATTGGGGGCAAAGTACTAACTTGGATTGAAAGTTTCGGAATGGCAGTCAGTGACCAGTGGGGTACCACAGGGATCAGTGCTGGGACCGCAGCTTTTTACAATATATGTTAATGATATAGAAGCTGGTATTAGTAATAACATTAGCAAATTTGCTGATGATACTAAGCTGGGGGGCAGGGTGAAATGTGAGGAGGATGTTAGGAGATTACAGGGTGACCTGGACAGGTTAGATGAGTGGTCAGATGCATGGCAGATGCAGTTTAATGTGGATAAATGTATGGTTATCCACTTTGGTGGCAAGAACAGGAAGGCAGATTACTACCTAAATGGAATCAATTTAGGTAAAAGGGTAGTACAAAGAGATCTGGGTGTTCTTGTACACCAGTCAATGAAGGTAAGTATGCAGGTACAGCAGGTAATGAGGAAGGCTAATAGCATGCTGGCCTTCATAATAAGAGGGATTGAGTATAGAAGCAAAGAGGTTCTTCTGCAGCTGTACAGGGCTCTGGTGAGACCACACCTGGAGTATTGTGTGCAGTTCTGGTCTCTAAATTTGAGGAAAGACATTCTGGCTATTGAGGGAGTGCAGAATGGCCTACTCCTGCACCAATTGTCTATTGTATATTGTCTACCATTAAACCACAACACCTTACTATAGAAAGTGATGTTTTATTTGCTGTGTTACAACCAGGAGAGGAAGGGTGAATTGGACCCCTTTTTAACTGACTGCAACAAATATTTAAAACTATATTCTAAAAAAAGATGTCATATCTCTCTAAAAAATAGATGTAAATGTAATATGTCCTGTGTCAGTAAGGTTTCCTTAAGTGAAAGAAAGAACAATTTTATTCCCTGTTAACTCTGAGAAAGTAATAAAGACAAAATATCCACTATAAAAGGAAGATTAAAGAATATAAAGTTTAAAAACCTTAGGGTGTTGTCAAAGTGTATGGTCTTAATCTGAGACAATGGTTGTTTAGACTACACCTTCTATCATCTGCAACTGCAAATAGGTTCATTTGACCCTTTGAGTTCTCAGTGTTCTGGTGTTTTCTTCTTAATCGGTCCTGTCACTGAGCACTTTTCCTTCTTTTTCCTGGGATGGGGGAGTCCAAAACTATAAGTTTAATGTGAGGGGGGAAAGTTTTAAAAAGGATGGGAGGGGTAACTTTTTCATGCCGAGTGTGGTGTGTGTATGGGTGCTGACACAGGAAGTGGTACACGTGGGTACAGTTCCAACAATTAAAAGGCATTGGGGTTGGTATATAGATGGGAGGGGTATTTGGAGGGTTATGGCCAAATGTTGGCAAATGGGATTCGATCAGATTGCAATGTCTGATTGGCCTGGATAGGTTGGGCCAAAGAGTCTGTTTCTGTGCTGATTGACTTTTTGACTCTGCAACTATGAGGGGTTGAACAAGACAGAGAGAGAGAGAGAGAGCTTTCTCCAGTTTGACAGTCTCAAATTCATCTTCTTTGTTCTATCAAAACCTGTTCTTGAATTTGAAGCTGGTTTATTATCTCTATGTTCAACTCGATTGGTTGGAAACTTAACAACTACAGTTGATGTTGTGTATCTCCAATATATTAAACATATTGTAGAGAGGTAAACCAAAATAGAAGAGGGGGGGGGTTTCTTCATGCCTGACTGTGTTCAATAGTTTTAATATCTTTGGCTGGAATCTTAAATTTGGCTCAGATTGTCTTTGTTTATCTTGTGTTGGTTTTATGTCTTGGTTAGCCCATAGTCAAGTATTTGCTGCGATTATTTGAAGTTACTGTTTTCTCATTTTTTTTAGATCCATTTCAGTCCACAAAAATCAGATGATGGAATTTGAAAATAAATAGTCCATATTTTATCACCATCATGACAACCTTCCTAATTGTTGCTGTATCAGAATGTTAACTTTCTCTGATTCGTGTGCAAGGACACACAAATCCCCGGCTTGATATTTATGAGTAGGTAACCTTAAAAAACAATTCTGCTTTTTCACTTTTCCAAACAAAATTCACATTCCATGACATTATATTCCACATGCCATCTTCTCGCCAAATCACTTAGGCAGTCCATTAAAATTTGTAGCTTCTTCATGTCTTTTCACAGTTTTTTTTGTTGTCTGCAAACTTATATCGTGATTTGGTCATATAAATCTTCGGTATTAATGAAAAAGAAAATGGGAATGCTGTGAAAAGATTTTGTCTTCTACCCATCAGGACAAAATCACAAAAAAAAACCACATTGCATACTTGTTAAATGTCTTTTGCTATTTCCCATAACAAGTTTTCCTGACTCTGTTCCTCAGGCATGCTTAATTACCTTACCTCATTTACACATTTTATACAATAGTAGAAGATCTTACAAGCTGTTTTGTATATTTGTTGTAATTTATTCTCTTATTAAATGTTCTCCCTTCTTCATTTCCATCAAAATCTTTTTAACATTTTCAATCATCAAACTGCTCTTATTGTCATGGCATGCCTCATGCTTCAATCTATTAAAATATTTCAACTCCTTAAAAACTGTGGTTCACACTCAATAGGATTTATACTCTCCATGGAAGGACATCACACCTCCTCCATGAATGGTATTTCAGGAGCAGACCAGCATGTGACTTTGGCCACCCAGATCAAATTGCTCATCACCTGGTGGATGAATGAGACCAATGGCAGTCTGTGGCAGGATTTGAAGCAATCCGTGCCGTGGGCGGCACGGTGGCATAGTGGTTAGCACTGTTGCCTCACAGCGCCAGAGACCCGGGTTCAATTCCCGACTCAGGCGACTGACTGTGTGGAGTTTGCACGTTCTCCCCGTGTCTGCGTGGGTTTCCTCCGGGTGCTCCGGTTTCCTCCCACAGTCCAAAGATGTGCAGGGTCAGGTGAATTGGCCATGCTAAGTTGCCCGTACTGTTAGGTAAGGGGTAAATGTAGGGGTATGGGTGGGTTTCGCTTCGGCGGGTCGGTGTGGACTTGTTGGGCCGAAGGGCCTGTTTCCACATTGTAATCTAATCTAATCTACATAGCAGCAAGTAGTGCTGTGGCCTGGCTGTCCAACTTGTACTTAAAACTGTAAAGCTACAAGAGGCTATTAACATCAAGGGAGAAATGGTGAAGTAATGACACTGGAATGGCAATCCAGAGCTCCAGAGGCCTAATTTTCTCAGGGCATCCAAGCAAATTACGATGTGGTAATTAAATTCAATTGACAATATCTGGAATTGAAAGCTCATCTCAGTAATGGTGACCATGAAGCTATCATCAATTGTCATTATAAAATACTCTTCTGGTTCCATAATGTTCTCTAGGGAGGAAGATCTGTTGTCATTATCCTGTCTGATCTACAAGTAATTCCTGACTCCCAGCAATATAGTTGACTCTTTACTTCCCTCTGAAATGGCCCAGCGAGCCATTCAGTTCGAGAATAACAGTGATGTTGTCAGCGATGTCCACATCCCAAGAAAGAATAAAAAGTCAGAACAATTAATTTCTCGAATCAACCACTACGGTATTATTCTGACAGCAGATGTTTTTGTTCCTCGGGGGAAAACGCATTCAATGAATAAATTATGAATAAATTATTTGAATGTATATGATTACTAATTTATTGCCCGATCTAACTCAACCACCTCTCCTCTTATGTCTTTATAATTATCGTTGGTTAGATTTTAAGACACCAATTTCAGTTTTAATCAAATAACTTCCAAATTAAATAGAAACTTATTATATTATGATCAGCCATCCACGGAAGATCCTTTACCATAATCCAAATAATCCAAAATAATCAATTCTCTAGTCACTTCCTCAAGGTTGTGTACTAGAAAACTACCTTGAAAGCATTTCATGAACTTTTTATTCAATGCTATCCTGATTAGCTAACATATACTGTATTCTGTCCATATAGTGATGAATATTAAATTAAGTCCTGCCATGTTTTCTACCCTTCATTATTATTCAGTTCTACCAATACTGATCCTCCATCCTAATTCTCGAGACTCAGGTCCTTTCTCCCCGCCACCTTTATCAGATCATTAATTATTGAAACTCCTTTTCCTTTTTATCACACCTTTCTAAAAATCAATTACCCTGCAATATTTAGTTCCAAACCTTGCTTATCAGGTAAATGGACTTCAGTTGTGGTGGCCAGATTAAAGTCATATGGTTCTAAGTATAATATTAATCCATTAACTTTTTTAGGAAAGTTTTGTTCATTTTTATCAATTACACTCCCAACACTTTTAACTTGCTTTTCTTCTTCCTTTTCCTTGATGTGACCAAAGTCCTGAAGTGTTCATGACTGTCACACATATCTCTCTCCCTTTCTAGCAGCAGCAGCTTGATTATTTGGGGCACTGCGGGATCTGTGGTTATGGTCTGGTGATTTTCTATACCAACAGTGATGCACTGTGGAAGCATTGCTAAGAAGTGTTGGAAGGTTTGAGGGGAATTAGCAGGAAGGATATTAATTATTGATGTTGCATGATAAGCATTGATGTTGTAGGGTAAAATGGCAGGAGGACGAACATTGCTGGAGGTGAGGAGTAGGTGGTGAGCAGCATTGGTTGGTGATATTTGTTCAGTCTGAAATTTTTAAAACAGATATCTTCTCGACACAACTTCCACTATCAGTTGCTGTCATTCAAAGTCCTGCACTTGTAATGAACTAGGGCAAATATCTGGGTTAGTATCAAGCATCAACCCCAAGTCTCTGACATAATAAACAATGTCAAATCATCTTGATGGTTAGCATTGACCAGAAACTTAATGGGATCAGTCGTATCAATGACATAGCTAGAGGCACCAGTCAGGGGCTGAGAAAATGTGGTTAGTACTCACTTCTTGACTCCTGAATTTTGATTTGGATTGAAAATGTTGAATAGCAAATGGTACTGAATGCTGTGCAATCATTGGTGAACATCCCCACTTTTGACCTTATGATGGAGGAAAGGTCATTGATGATGGTTTGGCCAAGGAATGGTAGAGTGTAAGTCTTCTTGGAGGTGGGTGCAGTAGCAGAGGCAAAGCGAGTGTCAGGTAGCAGGGAGAGGATAGTGACATATACCCTGGTGGAACAGAGAAGGTCATTATCATTCTTAGGTTATTATTTTGAGTTCTTATGCAGTGTGGGGATCAAACCTAGGTCCAGTGGTGACTTAGGCCAAAGCTGGTAGAATCTGATGGTGTGGCCTTCTCTGGCAGTCGTGAGGGAAGAGAGTGCTTTCCCACTGCACCACCATGTCAATTAGGACTTGCAGGTTCCCATTCACAAAGGGAGCACCAATTTATCCTTTCTGTTGGGTCCCAGGAAAAGGTGATGAATCAAGAAAGGTTGCTTTCAAAGGCCAATGCTCTTCCAGGAGGACAATGCCCTTCTAAAAATGGTATGGGCACAGAGAATGCAGGCCGATTTCAGCACATTCGGGGAGTGGTGAGCTTTTCTGGATCCAGTGAGGATAGAATTAGGCTGACACTGGATGGTTGGATGTCATGGGTGAGAGGGTTCTACTTAATGGCTTAAGTTTCAAATGAGTAGGTGAGACATTGCACTAAACTTTACAGAGAAAAGTCCTCTATGAAACTTTACAAAATCAACATATGGAGTCATGCAGTCATAGAGTCACTCAGCATGGAAACAGACCCTTCCATCCAAACAGTCAATGCCAAACATAATCCCAAACTAAACTAGTTCCCACCTGTCTGCTCCTGGCCATTATCCCTCCAAACCTTTCCTACTAATGTATCTATCCAAAAGTCTTTTAAACGTTGTAATTGTACCCACCTCCACCACTTTCTCAGGAAGTTCATTTGAACTATCCTCTGCTTAAAAAAAGGTTGCCTATCATGCTTTTTTAAAATCTCTCTCCTCTCACCTTAAAAAATATGCTCCCTAAACTTGAAATCCCCCAACCTAGGGGGAAAAAACCCAATTACCATTAACTTGATCTATACCTCTCATTGCTTTATTAACTTCTATAAGGTCACCTCTCAACGTCCTATGCTCCATTGGAAAATGTCCCATCCTATCCCACTTTTCCTTATAACTCAAATCTTCCATGCCTGGCAATATCCTAGCAAATCTCTTCTGAACCTTCTCCAGCTTGATAATATCCTTCTGACAACTGGGTGACTAGAATAGGTCACATTATTCCAGAAGAGGCCTCACCAATATCCTGTACAACCTCAACACAACATCCCAACTCCCACACTCAAAGGACTGAGCAATGAAGGCAGGCATGCCAAACCTCTTTTTAACCACCCTGTCAGAATGTGCCACAGACTTCAAAGAATTATGTACCTGTACCCCTCAATCTCTCTGTTCTATAACTCTACCCAAGGTCCTACCATTAATTGTATAAGGCCTACCCTTTTTTGTTGTACCAAAACACAAAATCTCACATTTATCCAGATTGAACATCTGCCATTTTTCAGCCCATTGACCTATTTGATCAAGATCCCTTTGTTATCTCAGAAAACCTTCACTGTCTGAAATACCTCCAATTTTGGTGTCATCTGCAAACTTGCTAACCAAGCCTTCTATGTTGTCATCCAAATCATTTATATAAATGACAAACAAAAGAGGACCCAAAACTGATCCTTGTGGAACATCATCGGTCTAGTAAAAAAGGAAAAGATTCAGTCCAATGTTCTTCACAGTCTCATGTCTGTAGGCTTTGGTTTTTTCTTCTTCACCTATGTTAAATTAAATAGTGACCTCAGTACTTGAATCAAAATCAAATTTAACAGGATGTCCATTAATATAAGTTCGTTCATTGGGAGTACATATTTTCCAATGAGTATCTCAGATATCTTTTCTAAAGGAGATTTCTCCATCAAATTGAGATCCTGGCATATATAAACTTCTTTCCTTAGCTTTTTAAGGACATGCATTTTTATTTCGTGTTTTTTTTTTATGTAATCGCTGACCGAAATGAGAGATACACCAAGCAGAAGACTGAAGACTATTTTTGTTTGGACAATTTATTTAAGACCACTTGAAGCCCAAACACTTTTTCCTCCCTTGTACCATGAAGATTTGCAATCTCAGCCACCAATAATTTACTTCAGGGCCTTTACAACACTACCATGAGACCATAAGAAAAACCTTTAGCATCTTACCCGCATGGCTTCCTTCTGCATTGCTGGGTTTTGCTTTAAAGCTGTGAATCATAGAACTGCTATGTCCATTATTTTTGTTGTACAGCCTCCTTAAAGTCCGATTTATTATGGCTGGCTGAAAGTAAGTATAGTTATTGCTATCATTCGATACATCTTCTTGTTATCTAAAATCAGTGCCTCATCTGATGTATCTTTTACCACTGATTGTTAGATACGAGAGTGTGGTGCGAGAAAAGCACAGCAGGTCAGGCAGCATCTGAGGAGCAGGAAAATCGATGCTTCAGGCATAAGCCCTTCATCTGGAATTCCTGCCTGATCTATTGTGTTTTTCCAGCACCACACTCGCAACTCTGAACTCCAGCATCTGCAGTCCTCACTTCCTCCCCACTGTAAGATACGTCCAAGATAAGGCAAATTTATAAGCAGAGTGGTGACAGAGAGCCACATTATCAACAATTATACAGTACCACACTGTGGTAGATGTGGTAAATGCTACAAGTTACCAGCAGTGGTCATCTGCAAAAATTGCATGTGGTTGCAATGGTGTGAATCTGATGCCCACCATCAATAGAAATCCAGAAGGGTTAAGAAAAAAAAGAGAAAGAATAAAAGTAATGAGTTGTCCACGTCAAGAACATCACTTCATTATTAAGATGGCAATCAGCAGGTCAGATGTGATTTTCGATAGACTGAGACTGCAACAGTCATGGAAGTAACAAAAATGGATTCACAGAGTGAACAAATAAATAAAAATAAACCCAAGGAGTGCTCAATTACCACAAGGAGTAGTTGCGGCAGATATTGTTGATACATTTAAGAAATAAATATGCGAGAGAAAGGAGAATAGGTTACCATTCTGATAGCATTTAATGAAGAGGGGTAGAGAAAGTTCATGTGACAATAAAGGCAGGCATGACCCATTGGTGCAATTACCTGTTTCCATGCTGTAGACTCATGTCTGCATATAAATAGTATTAAAGTATGCACTATTCTGCCACAATATTAAATATTAACTGTTTATCATTAGTGTCATTCAATACTGCCCTTTACTTGTTGAAATTGACTGTCTAATCACCTTTTACAGAGATGTTACTTGCTGAACAGGATTATCTAAAAATTGTTAAACTTATTTTTCTCATCATTATTCAATTTAATTGCTCAAGAGCAATGTTGCAAAACGTGTTCTTCATCTTGATATTTTAAGATTGTAAACTTGAATATTACTTTGCTATTTCATAAGCAATGGATTGGCTTTGCAAGCAAATGATCAATATTTAGTTATTCATTAAATAAATTTAATGAAATGTATGTATTTTGTAAATGTAATTATTTCTTACTTAAAGTTACACCTCACTATTTTTCATAAGCTTGCTCAGCACAAGATGGTTTGTCAGAAGAGGAGGGTATGAGTTGTTTAAAAGAATGGTGAGGGAATGTGAGTGGACCTGGTTACTATCTTTTGGAAGAATAGCTTACCAAGTACAGAAGGTCCCTGTTGTAGTTGAATTATCCTTTCGCAGTTGTCTGAATACTGAACACACAGCAGTCAAACCTGCTCATCTTGATGTCTTGAAGTCTGGGCCTGATATTCTGATTTTACTGTGGCAGGTTTGGTTGGGGAGATTTGATCAGATTGGATGGTGGTTGTTGGGAACACCACCACTAACCCATTTCTACCCCAATTAAGTCCGTTGTCAGGAAGTCCATAGATGTTTGACCTCTTAAGGGTTTTATCCTGCCATTGCTAGTATAAATTGAGCAGCAGGTAGGGATTTGTCATGCAATGGGTGCGACAAGCAAATCCATGTAAGGATGCTTTTGGGCTCTTGGTGGATTGCTCATTCAGAGTGGATCCCTCCTACTTTCTGACCCATATCCCACCAACATTCACTTCTATCTTGTGATCCAGCAATGAATCTTGACCTCAGTTGCTATTGCACTAAAGTCACCCACACGTCTTCAGTAATGCTTTCATTTGTGGAGCCGCTTACCTCTGACTGGTTCTGCCTGGGTGCATGGCCCTGTGAGCAGGATCACTGCAGAACTCTGAAAGGTTGGAGTGGGAAAAGACATAGTAAGCATTCACACAAAGATACGACATGGGCTCTCATGGGCTGTTCAACCAATGGCCAAGACTCACATTGCCTCCATAAGACTCTATCTGTGATCCTTAACAGATAAGGACTCATTCCTTAAACAGATTTTTAACACATTAACTTCAAAATTTGACATTATATTTATCATGTGCAATTGTAATACAATGTTTCCAAATACTTTTAAAAAATATTTTTGTTAGCAAATTACCTTTCAAGTATTTGCATTTTTTCTATCATGTCTTGTGGAATTTTACAGTATGAAACCATTTGACTCATTGTGCCAATATGCCATTATGCCAGCTCATTGAACTCCACTACATGATCTCCATTATTTTTCGTTGTGACTCTGAGTCACACTGAATTCCTCTTTGTCCCATGCTGCCATCAATATTTTTCTGCATTCCTATTATAGTGTCCTATTACAGCCTTTTCACAAAAGAGCTCACTATTCCCTTGTAACTGTAATGCAATAGTACAATGCACTGATAGCTGCATATTTATGACTTTGATGAAGATTAATTCAGTATTAATTAGGTGTCGTGACAGGGGTAGAGTGATGTAGGTGATAAACTTTAGTCGCATAATGAATTTTGAGAGCCCTGATCTATGCCAGTGACTTTCAGTTAGAATGCTCTATTGAGCAATAAGACTTTATTTATCTGAACAGATTAATTTTAATTCCTGTGCAGTTTGATGAAAAAAAAGTGCTGAAAACCCTTGTTTTGATGTGTGGAAGAGCGGGGAATTGGGAGTAAAATAGGTGAACTGTTAGATATGTTTATGTTTTTGTCTCTAAATTATAGAATTCTTGATTCCCAGGCATTCAACTGTCATTTTATGGTAAATTAGTGGAGAACAAATGTATACAGATTTGATTGGTTAGTCAACAGATACTAATCCCTGGTTGAATCTTTCATTCTTACAGCACAATTAAATATCAAGCTGTTTTGCTTCTTATTTTAATCAGCTCAGTGTTGATTCCACTCCCAATGTTTTACAAGTTTTATGTTAGTGTACAGTGGGCTAAATAACTTGGAGAATTTGACAATGTTAAAGCACAGCAATGTCAAATGTTACGAGCAAAAAATCAAGGAAATGTTATTCCCAGCACTTGGGAGGTGTGGTTTATGAACAACAACATAATATTACTCAACCAGAATATCAAAATACAGCACTGTCAATGAGGAAATCAAAGGCATTAAAATATTTATATTTCCTTAACATTATGAGCAATTTAAATTAAATGTAGCCTTTCAGTATTATGTATCTGGAAAACAATTTGACTGAAACGTAGAACTCAAAAGGAAATAATACTATACCTTCATTTGTAGGCAATCCTAAAGGTGTTTCTTTACACAATATTATTAATAGTATGCACACAATAATATCACCACAAACAACTCTGCCTTGGGTTGCCCTCATCCCATCCTTGTCTCTATCACATGATAACTGACATCACAGTTACATTAAAGCCCAGCTACAAAGTTGAGTTACATGTTCATTTGATCCAATCATTAAGTTTCCTCACAAGTACATTCTGCTTCTGACATTGTTGACTAAAGGTATATTCTTACGTTATTGGTAGAAAATATTTAATTGAAAGTGTTCCCATTTAACTGACAGTATTCCCAATCCAACCCAACTCCCTTCCCAAAATCTGTTATTCACAGACTCAAGCACTGTGCTCACAGTTCTCCCTAATCTTACAAAAAGGCACAGGAAGGCAATGGTCTCAAAGCTCAGGTTGGATCATCCTTTCAGCAGATGATATGAAATGAATAAGATCAGAATGTCCCAGACCTATGGTAATTAAAGGATTGGCTGACTCTGAGCATTTGCATCAATATCAGATTGGTCAATAGTCATTGAGAAGGTACTATTTCCTCTCTACAACAATTTGGTCTTATCTCTTTTCAGAATCTTCTGTTGAAAAGAACATTTGACAATGAAACACAGTTGATTGGTAAACCTGTATGTTCAGTAAGAATGGATAAGTATCACCATTCCCTAACCTTCATGAACAGTACAGCAATACTTTGAGTTTCATGTGCCATTTGCTCAGGTTTAGAATAAAACAATGGCTGAATCAGCAGAAAGAATGCAGGATATCGATTCAAGAGTTTCTGAGAAGAATTGTGAATCAATGACAGATATTGTTCCAGACAATGTGCCTTGAACTAGAAGATTTGTTGTTATGATCGTTGGAACTGTCTGTGGTTGCTATACACTATTCTATACAAAAAGGAATTTGACATTGTTAGAAATATTGTCCAATGACAAATTCAGCCTCCCAGGAAAACTAGGCAAGGTCAAATACTCTTCTGAACTCTGAAGAAAACATGAAATATCATTGTCAGATTTCTGTATTGCTGTAAGACTTTCCTTGTACAGGTTGTTTCTATTTATGATTCTATATGATCTATAACATCTCATCAGGCTAAATACATTGTTGGTTGAATGGTCATTGTGATCACTGTTTACAGTTCAAGGTTCTGGTATTTCCATCAAATCAGATGTAGCCACATGTAGTGCTTCTCCATTGGCACTGTTTTTCACATGAATAGGTGCGACTATGAAAGTAGGTGAAAAATGCTGCTCAAATGGTCTGCAGATGAATCAGAGGCATCCTTGCAGACTGTGTTAGTAACTGGAGTCAAGTGCTACAGTTAGTCCATCCTGAATTGCTAAAGCTGGGCCTACTAGTATTCTCTGGTTCACCTGGAGAAAGTGAGGATTGCAGATGCTGGAGATCAGAGTAAAATATTATGGCACTGGAAAAGCACAACCAGTCAGGCAGCATCCAAGGGGCAGGAGAGTTTATGTTCCAAGCATAAGAAAATGTTGCTTGACTGACTGTGCTTTTTCAGTGTTCACCCCTTATGTGTGTCAGCTGATTCAGCAGTTCTCAAGCAATAGGCTCCTAATTTTCAAGCATGACCGGTGGTGGACTGTCATGAAGCTGATGAAACTCTTGGAAAAGTTGAGGCACTTTTATGAAACAAAAGGTCATCCAAACTTTCTGCTACAAAGTTCTACATGTTTGGGAAAGGTTGGGGTAAATCTTGGCAAAATGTCATCCAATCTTTCTGCCACAAAGACTCATGTTTCTGGAGACACTGATGCAATTTGTCACCAATTAGAATGGCATCATCATCTTGGAATGAAATATCTTGAGTCAGGTGTAGAAGACCTGCAAACTCTACAAAGATCTGGCCTAAGTCTGTAGGATGTAAGTATCATCATTAATGATGAGTAAAGGATCAAGATGGCAGCAGAGAAGGACGCTTCAGCCAGAGGTCTTCCGCTCTGTCCATTGCTTTCACTTTATTTTCTCTTTCTCTCTTGCTGTTTCTTTCTATGCTCAGTAGCTCGGCCTACTCTCTCAGCAGTTCATGGCAGTATCTCAGCCTACTCTCACAGCAGCTAATGGCAGTATCTCAGTGTACTCTCTCAGCGGCTAATGGCAGTATCTCGGCCTACTCTCCCAGCAGCTAATGGCAGTATCTCGGCCTACTCTCTCAGCGGCTAATGGCAGTGTCTTGGCCTACTCTCTCAGTGGCTAATGGTAGTATCTCGGCCTACTCTCTCAGCAGTTAATGGCAGTATCTTGGCCTACTCTCTCAGTGGCTAATAGCAGTAACTCGGCCTACTCTCTCAGCAGCTAATGGCAGTATCTCGGCCCACTCTCTCAGTGGTTAATGACAGTATCTCGGCCTACTCTCTCAGCAGCTAATGGCAGTATCTTGGCCTACTCTCTCAGTGGCTAATGGCAGTGTCTCAGCCTACTCTCTCAGCAGCTAATGACAGTATCATGGCCTACTCTGGCCCAGCTTTGGCAATTCAGTGTGAAATAACTGGAGTACTTGACTTTTCAGTTACTAAAGCAGTCTGCAAGGATGCCTCTGATTCACCTGCAGACCATTTGAGCAGCATTCTTCACCTACTTCAACAATCATGCCATGTATCTCGGCCAGTTCTCTCAGTAGCTCATGGCGGTATCTTGGCCTACTCTCTCAGTAGCTCATGACGGTCTCTTGGCCTGTTCTCTCAGTGACTCATGGCAGTATCTGAGCCTAGTCTCTTGTCTCAGCATGGCGGTTTCTCAGTGCATGAGTGGATCCAACTCAGGCATGTTCTGGACGCACCTGGAGGAGATCGGAAAATCAGCAACTTCAGTAGCAACAGTGATGGCATCATGGCCCAACACTGGAAGAGCGAGTGGTGCGAGATGTCCCCTGGTATCTGCAGCAGCAGCACCGAGGACAGGCAACTGAGTGAGCTCAGTGGAGGACTCAAATACTGCTAAACCTTTAATGTAATTGCCTTATTTTTCTGTTTTAAATTAACATGGACTTTAATGTTAAATAGGACCTTGTTTCTTTATTTTTCTACTTATTCTATGAAGGTAACACTTACTTTTATAACATTGTCTTTCTTCCAACTTTGTATCTAAGATTTGTAATGAGCTACTTTTGTATGTAAGATAGTGCCATCTGACACTGTTCACTGCAGTACTGTACTTGAGTACATGTGACAATAGAATCTAAATCTAAAATTTTACCACTTAAGGTTTTGCTACAAAATGATGTTAACTGGAAGGTATTTACTTCAAGACTCTGAACATTGATGTCTAATGATTGAATGTGGACATGATAGGTTATTGCAAGGTGTTAGCCAGAACAGAAATAACTGTTCCTGAGGCTCGCCAAAATTTTGCATCAGAATTCGTGACTTGCAATTTATCTGACCAAAACTTCTGTTCCAGGTCACAGACATCTGCTGTAGGGTTAGTGATTCTTTTTACTGACTAAGAAGGTGCATAATTTCAATGTTCTATTTTTAGCTTCTTGTCAAATTGTTAGATCCTCCATTATTCAATATCTCCTCAGATGATAATTGGCCAATTTTAAAAAGTTATTAATGAAGGAGCTTGCAGAGTGTCTTCAGTAACAAGATTCTACCTGAAGCTAAAATAAGCATTGCACACTGACTGAAAATCTTCTGAAGTTTCATCAACATCTTGCCTATTACAGAAATCATCCCCAATGGAACCTTATGGCATATCAAAAGTTATTGATCTGAAGTTGTTGATGCTTTGAGTGGAGATATAAGGCTGCTCTGTACTTTTAGAAGTGTATCTTTCACAATTTCATCTGTGTCTCTGCATCAGTCCTTTTATGGCATCACACATCAGCAGAATAGGTGGAGACTGGTTGGGGTTGGGGTAAACATGCTGCCAGTTCAGAGTAAAACTCAATTTCCTCACTTCTGGTAAATTTTCATCTCGCAGGACTTTTGTTTCCCTTGTGCCTCTTCTATCTTGCCTCATGGTTCATCTGATTCTTCTGAGGAAACACCCATCTACTGTATTTCGGTGTCTCTGTTGGTTCTATTGTGTTTTAGTATGGTTCATCTATTCAGATAAGCTCAGGCCAGATCTCAAAGTGTTTCTTTAAATGACATTTATTAATGTCATTTGCCTGCTGACATGGAAGCTAGCATCTCTACCTAGAGCAACTCTGGTTCCCTCCTTCCAGTCCAGTTGCTATCATGTGATCACAGTTACACACTGCATTCTCATGAGTTTATCTGCATATGTATTAAACCCTATTTCTACAACTTGCATTTATATAGTGCCTTTCATCACCTCAGGATGACTCAAATGCTTTCCAAATAAATATTTTTTAAATGTAGCCTTTTTTCTCATTGGGGGAAATAAAAGCTGACATTTGAGTTTCAGACTGTGCTGAAGTCTTGGAGATATTTTGTAAAATAATACTGACAGAAGTCTAAAAAGATTGAAGAAGAAATTGGTA
This sequence comes from Chiloscyllium plagiosum, assembly GCF_037043375.1. NCBI lineage: Eukaryota > Metazoa > Chordata > Chondrichthyes > Orectolobiformes > Hemiscylliidae > Chiloscyllium > Chiloscyllium plagiosum. The sequence continues at coordinate 23,047,639 of NW_028270140.1, forward strand.
AACCATCTGACTTGGGACAGGGCATTGCAGTATGTGATTAACTGGTGCCCTTTTATAACTTTGTTTGCAGAATATTAAATTGGAGCTTTATTTTACATGATTTCTGCATGCATTTAGAGTTAGCCATCTGTACACACTAACTAGTTGTATGGAACTGTGAATAAATTGTGCTAATTAAAAATAGCCTGCTCCTTGCATGGGAGAAGTGCACTGGCTACAATGTGTATCTGGAGCTTTGTTAAAAGTAAAAGGTACTGTGATACTTTAAGCAATGGCTGAGCACACGTGGGAAGGTGCTGCAGGTTTTTTCTGACAGTACAGTCCTGGTGGGAAGAGAAGATATGTTAGAGAGGACCTTCAGGAGGAACATTATACCTTAAGGGAACAATGGGAAGAAGTAACAGACGAGGTCAATCTGGGAGCATTGCCCAAAGAACTTGGATATAGTTTAACAAGACATTTGATGCTCACATGAACTATCAAGGCAAGGAACTTAATCTTCAAATGGTAAACCATACCAGTTGCACTGATAGCCTTATGCACTGCTCACTGTAATCCCATCATCCAGCTATCAAAATGTATTTATCAATATATTCAACATTAAAATTCATTTGCTTTACCCTATGTCCATACACCTATCACCATTGCAAGTATTAGAACTACAAGTCACAACTCAAAAGCATGGTCAGTTATTCAAATGTGATAGCAATATATATTTCAGGATGTTTACTGGAAGCTTCCCTCTCTTCTGCAAGAGAATCTGATCAATAACAGCAGGTATCAGCAGGTATGAAGAAAATGGCTCAGAAAGTGACCTTTGCAAAGCCAGAGCTAACAACGATAAGGGCATCTACATCACCCTGCCTCTGGAAATCATTCCAGAAAGCCTGTGCCGAGTATAAAGGAGTAACGGCACATGTTTTGTGCAGTGTTTCAGACCCATCCTTTCCAACATGGAGCAGAATGATACCTGTAGAAATTGTCTCAACGCTGAAACTCCAGCCAATGTCAAGCAGTGTTGGAGGAGCAGTGGAGGAGGTACAAAAAGAGGAGAGAAAGATTAACTCTGTTGCAGTAAAACCTTGAATTACATTCAGTGTTTCAACATGGTGCCAGAACGTGGTTACACTTTGCGTATAACATGCAGAAAACACTTTTCACGGTATTTTTATAAACATGTGACAATATATCGAAATCTGAATTTAACTTTCATGTAGATGAAGTCTGCCTAACTTAGTCTTGATTATATTTAAAATCCCAGATCTCACTGCTGTTTAGGGCAGCGAATTCTAAACATTAACACAAAAACCATAAAGAGAAGGAATATAGACTGTAAGAGCATGAGTAGACCATTTGGAACCTACATGCCTCCTCTGCTGTTAAATGTGAAATCGGTACTCTGTTCCAGCTTTCTCCCCATATCCTAAGAATTGTATCAAATCTTTCTTGAAATTAGAGAAAAATATATGAATGGGCCACTATGGCACTTTGGCCCAACATGTCTGTGCAGATCATGATTCCATTCTGAACTAATCCCATCTGCCTGCACACAGTCTGTATCCCTCTATTCCTTGCTGTTCACATGTCTGTTTAAATGTATCCAAATCATCAATGTTTATTGTGAATCGCTAAGGTCCAACTGCTGATCCCAGCAGTATCCCATTGGTTACTGCCTGCCACGAGGGAAAATACCGATTTATTCCTCCCTTTTTTTCCTGTCTGCTCACCAGTTCTCAATCCAATTCAGTACACAACCTCCAATCTCATCCACTTTAAATTTGCATGTTAATCTATGTGGGATCTTGTGGAAAGACTTTGGAAAATCCAACTAAACCATATTCACAGTCACCCCCCTTATCCATTCTACAAGATTTGTCAAGAATGACTGACTCTGCATGAATCCAAGCTGCCTCGGTCCCAGGAGAAAGTGAGGACTGCAGATGCTGGAGATCAGAGCTGAAAATGTGTTGCTGGAAAAGCGCAGCAGGTCAGTCAGCATCCAAGGAGCAGGAGAATCGACGTTTCGGGCACAAGCCCTTCTTCAGGAGGTGCCAAGCTGCCTCGGTCCCAGCCCAGCACTATTTTCCAAGTGTTCTGCTATTACATCCTTTGGATAGGCTACAGAGTTTTTCCCTGTACTGATGTCAAGCTAATTGTTCTATAATTTGATGTTCTCTCTCTGCCTCCCTTCTTGAATGATAGGGTTACATTAACTTCCTTCTAAACTATTGGACTGTTCCCAGAGCTCCAGAATTTCAGAAAATGACCATTTGTGCATCCGCAATTTTCAGGGCCACTTGATGTTATCTCAAGGGATTTATTTACTTTTAATTCCACCAATTTCCCAATACAATTTCCTGACTAACACTATTGTTTTTCATTTTCATTCTCCTGTATGTTTATGCTATCATTTGTGGCTTCCATTGTGGAGACAGAATAGAAGAAGATGTTTAATTGGTTTAAGCTAAGTGTCACATGACACCAGGTTATAGTCCAACAGGTTTATTTGGAAGTACAAGCTTTCGGAGCACTGCTCCTTTGTCATGTAGCTTGTGGGGCACAATCATAGGACACAGAAATTATAGCAAAAGATCATAGTGTCATACACTGATGTGATATATTGAACAAACCGAGATTGTTGTTGAGTCTTTCATCTTTTAGAATGGTTTGCAGGTTTCAATTCATTAATATGTAAATCCTGGAACTTCTTTCAAGTCATATTCCTGAGATAACAAGGTTTTATAAAATAAGGTCACTCTATGTTGTTGCACATTCCAAAGTCCACCTTGGAGGATGGTCACCCAAAGATCCGAGGCTGACTGCTGATGTGTTCCCTGACTAGGAGGGAACATTCCTGTCTGGCGATTGTTGCGTGGTGTCCATTCGTCCGATGTTGTAGCATCTGTTTGGTCTCAGGGCATCCTTGCCTCCAACGTATCAGATAGACAATGCTGGATGAGTCACATGAATACCTGTCACATACATAGTGGGTGGTGTCCCACCTGCAATGGTGGTATCCATGCTGACACTCTGACATGTCTTGGAGTGGTTGCCATGACTGGGTTGTATACTGTTGTAGTCGATGTTGTCCTGAAGCTGGGTGGTTTGCTGTGAACAATGGTCTGTTTAAGGTTTGCAGAATTGTATTTGCAGATACATTCTATTTTGTTCAAAAAGCACATAATCTGTAGGTAATCAATATTTTTTATATCCATATGACATTTTATAAATTCCTACTTGGAAATAGAACCAGTCTGACTCAAGATGGGAAAAATATACAGCCTCTAATCTCACACCTTTATTGCATTGTCTGAGCTGAGATGTCACATTATTGTTATAAAACCTTAAGGTATCTCAGGAATGTGACTGGAAAGGTGTTCTGGGATTTAGATATTAATGAATTGAAACCTGCAACCCATTCTAAAAGATGAAAGACTAAACAGCAATCTAGGTTTGATCAATATATGGGGGGGGGCGCATGGTGGCTCAGTGGTTAGCACTGCTGCCTCACAGTGCCAGGGACCTGGGTTGATTCCTGCCTCGGGTGACTGTCTGCGTGAAGTTTGCACATTCTCCCCGTGTCTGCATGGGTTTCCTCTCGGTGCTCCAGTTTCCTCCTACAGGCCAAAGATGTGCAGGTCATGTGAATTGGCCATGCTAAATTGCCCACAATGTTAGGTGCATTAGTCAGGGGTATATGTAGGGGTCTGGGTGGCTTATTCTATGGAGGGTCGGTGTGGACTTGTTGGGCTCAAGGGCTTGTTTCCAATAATGTAGGGAATTTAATGTCACATCAGTATATCACACTGTGATCTTTTGCTATAGCTTTTGTATCCTATGTCCTACTCCACAGCTATCTGATGCAGGAGCAGGACTACAAAGCTTGTACTTCCAAATAGACCTGTTGGACTATAAGCTGGTGTTGTCTAAACTGTTCTTAATTCTCAGGGGTTTTATTTTGTCTAATCTGTATGCCTCTTCCATGGATTTAGTACTACCACTAATTTCCTTTGTTAGCCATTGTCTGACCACATTTTCCATTTTATTTTTATGCCAGACTGGAATGAAAGACTTTTGCAGATCAGCCATGCACTCTTTAAAGGTTTGCCAATGCAAATCCACCATTATCCCTGTTTAATAACAATCCCCAATTTAATCTAACTGGCTTGTGCCCCACATTATTGTATTTTCCTTTATTTAGGTTCAACCGTGCCACTTTCCACCTTAATGAAGAATTCCAGCATATATTTTGGAAGAATCACCCAATATTCTATAAAAATTACCAGGAGACACAGAATATCATTCACAAACTTAAACTTTAATCTTGCAAAATCAAAGCTGTGGGAGCTAGCAAAATATCATCCCTCACTCCCCACAAACTCTTTGTTCTTCTGCAATGTATACAATTGTTCTTCCCATGCTTATCCGATAACATTAGCATAACCAATCCTGCTGGCTTGCTTTGTCTTTCTAAACTAATCATCAACTGCCACACTTGTTCCTTCCATCACACTGAACTTATCACAATACAACACCATCATCTTCAGCATTAGCTCATCTTCCAGTGATTTAACTAACTATCACAATGCATTATCTGTTAGTAGAGCCCTGTAACATGATCCCGGGCATACATTGCAACACTTAATTAACTACATAACTGCCAGAATAACTTCCATAAATATTGCCAGCGGTCTTCCCTATAGGCGTACGCACAATTTGTTTGTCAATTATTCTTTCCTCGTTGTGGTTCTGTTCGCCGAGCTGGGAATTTGTCTTGCAAACGCTTCGTCCCCTCAGTGCTTGGGAGCCTCCTGTGAAGTGCTTCTGTGATGTTGACATCACAGAAGCGCTTCACAGGAGGCTCCCAAGCACTGAGGATGTCACCTAGACAGGGAACGAAACGATTGCAAGACAAATTCCCAGCTCGGCGAACAGAACCACAACAACGAGCACCCGAGCTACAAATCTTCTCCCAAACTTTATTCTTTCCTCGTTACACAATACCCAGTCAAAGTTGGATTTTTTGTCAAGTTAGTATTTCAACATACTGATCCATAAAGTTAACCTGTGTACGCATCAAAGAATTCCTTCTCATCTCTCACTCTTTTTTTAAATGGGAGACCCCTTATCTTGAAGTTGCACCCCTTAGTTCTGGATTCCTCCACATGAAAAAACATCCTCTTTACCTCTACTCTTATGCTTTTGTAAGATCACTTGTCATTCTTTTAAACTTTAATGGTTTTGGGGCCAACCTGCTGAACCTTTCCATCTCTTGGGCTGATGGTGGAGGTACAACTGACTTGTCTCAAAGTCTTTGGGGAGAAATGTTAATTCAACTTAGACTCTTTTATTGAGTTCACATTAGTTTCATGAAATTTGGCCAACTTGAGGTTCAGGTGATGCCTGTGACCATTTTACGTCGGTGTTTTTAATCACTTTTATAACCATTTCAGTTCATGGAAGTCCCACATATTAAGTAGGATGATGGAATTCAGTGATCAAGTCCATATTTTGTATCATCATTACAAATCTAGACATTGACTGAATCCACTATTACAATAATATTATTACATTTTATATTATCAAGATACATAAGAACAACTCAACAAAACTTTATTAACAATACCTCACAAACCAGTGATGTCTACTCCCTGTGGGGTAAGAGATGAGAAATGTGCAACAGGCACAAAAGAAAACCAGCACTAGCAAGTTCTTTCCAAGTCTCTATCCTGACATGATTATATTCCTTTCCTATTTTTGGGTCAAAGCAATGAAACTCTAACACCATGTGGTTGTTCAAGAACATAGGATCAGAAATAGATCATTCAGCCCATTGACTCTGCTCTGCCATTCAATTAGACAATGGCTAATCATCTCCCTTAATCCCACTTCCCTCTGCTATTTACATATCCATTGTCTCCAGAATTCAATAGATATCTTGCTTGAAATGTTCAGTGACTGACCTTTCATAGTCCTATAGCCCTAGAGAATTCCAAAGATTCACCCCCTATAGGTGAAGAAATTCCTCTTTATTTTAACTTCAAGTAGCCTACCTCTTATCCTGATATTATTTTCCTTGATTCTTGATTCATCAGCCAGGGTAGCTTCTGCTCTTCTTCCACCCTGTGACACTCCATTCTTCAAAACTCAAGAGAATACTGATCCAAATTCCTTGATCTCTCCTTACAAAACAATATTACCATTCTAAGAATAGTATGATGAACCTACTGCTTCAATCGCAGTATGGCCATTTTTTTCCTTTTTTTTAAATAAGGAGACTAAAATTATAGAAATACTCCAGGTGCTGACTTTGGCCACCAACTCAAGAACAATTAGGAGTTGGCATTAAATTTTGATCTTAATAGTAAAACCCACATCCCATGAATGAATGAAAGAAAATTCCAACATAAAGCAAATGTAAACAATAGTTGTTTGTGCATTTATTAAAGGTGCACCATGCAATGCTTTATTGTCTTGCACCAGCTTTCCTCATGCATGTATAATCCATATGTAAAATGTGGCTATAGACTATGCAGAGGGGGTAGACAGGGAGCACCAATGAATAGAGCAACCAAGAATGACAGAAAGGCACTTGTTTTTCAATCATAAGATCTTGAGCCAGTGGAGAAATATCCAAGTGGGAGATAGAGCAAAGACTTTAGATTAAGGAAATCTGGCATATACTTGGCAGCAACAAAACTATAATTCTTAGCAGACTGTATAATAAAGGATCATTAGAAAGGCTGTTATCACTTCTCTATACCTGCTCTATCACCTCAACCAATAGCTGCAGGCACAGATCACCTACTGTTTCCCACAGCCTGGTACATATTAGAGTTAATAAATGCCTTGTTTCACATATGAGCATTTATACTGACCTCAGCAACAAGCTACAACAGTAGCAGATAGAAGCTGTTTGTTTTCGATATCGCTTCTCTGGGGTGTGTCATGAAACACCAAGTACATGTGATCACTCATGCACATTTATGAAATGTCAAAGTATACCTCAAGCAAAACAACCAATGCTGCCAGACCTGCTGAGCTTTTCCAGGAATTTCTGTTATTGTTTGTAATGGATATTTGTGTTGTTTTCATTCTCAATTTATGCCCCAATGCTTCCAGTAGGAAATTAAGCTAAAAATGGTGCGCAGTCAACAAAACCAATCACCTGCAGAAAGAATAGATTTCTGCAGTTCTTCTTGAATCCATGAGAAGAAAAAGTGTAATCTTATTTGTAACTGAAAACTGTTATCTGTACATGCTCTGTTAGGTAGATACCGGATGAAGAGTACGTAGAAATACATTTATGCTTTTCTCTTTCTGGACTTCTCTCTGTTGTGTGTGTGTGCCTTATTCCTAAAGCCTAAACATCTGACAATAAAATATAACTTATCATTTAACTTCCTAATTACATGCTGTATCTCTGTGCTCATATTCTCTAGTTAATGCACAAAAGCACCCAACTTTCTCTGGTTTCTGACATTATATGTTTTAAATTTATTCAGTGGATGAGGATTCAATGATGTTTTCCAGTGTAAGATGGTATGAAAAAAACAAAATAAAAGAAAACTTGTTCATATATAATGATGCTTACACCCTCAGGACATCTCAGAGCACCTTGTAGCAACTGAATTAAGCCATGGTGGATTTACTAAGCTGGGAAACAGACAGCCAATTTGCACAAGGCATGTTCCCACAACTTAATCTGTAATAGCTTTCAGTTAACCAATACTGAGGGTGTTGATTAATGAATAAATACTTCGGAAGAGAGCATGGATAAATTTTGTATAACAACCTCAAAATAGTGCTTCAGGCTCTTTCATGCCAGCCTGAGAGTCCTGATTAGCTAGAGACTAACTATTTCATCGAAGGGATCGCTCTCCCAACATTACGGTACTGCCTCAGTTTCACACTGCGGTGTTAACCTAGATATTTGCCTTCAAGCTCCTAGAGAGATATTTAAAAATACAACAATCTTGGCAAGGGGAAGCATAAGGAATTTCGTATTACCATCATGTGCAATGTGGGGACATCTTTTAAAAGAAAGAGTGGTTACGCTTGCAAATATGATTTAAACTTCAACCATTTTAAATATTGTAAATATGCTCACCTCATATTCATGTGTACCATCTTTTCTCATCAGCAAATGATAGTGGAAGACTTGACATAGAATCATTGAATGCCTACCCTCAGTGACTATTTCCATGCAAGCAACAGCGCAGAGGGTATAGGTAGCGATCCTATGATTGAATTAGTTTTTGTAGATGGTTGATAGGAGCAGATTCACCATCACGGTCAGCGCCAATTGCATTCCTTCCAATAAATGTTTTTCATTCTATAGAATGTACACGGAATAGTCACATCATAGAATCTAACCACACTGCCCTGTCAGGTTAAGCTTGATGCAGAAACTTTGGGATAATTTCAACCACCACTGATAACTTATTACCTCAATAATTGACAGTTGGCATTAGTGGGGGCACCTAGACTGCTCCACCAATGCACAACATATGCCAGACATAATTTTCATACAGTCCTATCAATGGGCACAAGGAGTGCCCACCTATTTCAGGCTGAATGCTGCTAAGAATGCTATTTGGGTGTCCTTAGATCATTCGTAGCTTCCAAATACAACTGAGAACAGTCTCTACTGATTTGTAGCAAGTGACAAGAAACCTACTCATCCTCCAAGTAAGAATTGGTGGTTTCTCAAATGCTGAGAAATGTATGAGAATATCCATGGAGCTTGCACTGGGTTTAAACAATGAGGATCATATTGTGCTTCCGTGCTCCACTCTCTTCAGAACTAGTTCCTATACACTTCAGGCTAGGAATAATTTCCTTTTGCAAAATGCTAGCAGCAATTAAGTAAGTGTTTGTTGGTTCAACCTTGCCACTGCAATCAAATCAGGGAAGAATCTGAAAATCATTTGGATTTCCTGCTGTCAGTTTCAGACAGGAATCCCTTCGCTGTGCATGTTCTATCTCCATAGTGAAACCTATCAGAAAGGCCACTTGGCCCTTTAAACCTGCTCTGTCATTTGATAAGATTGTGACTGATCCAGTTGAGGTCAGATCAATCTTATTAAGTACAATTTCCCTATATATAATCATTTTCTAGCGATTTTCATTTTTCTTAGGTCAATATGCATAGCCTAGGTTATGAACAGTAAAAATGTAGCAACCCCAAATAACTAATTTCTATGATTTGATGATGATCTTTTTCTGTGGTATTAAAAATTAAATTTTCACAGAACTATTCTATAATTATATATTAAAAATGCTTCCAATTTCAGATTCCCAACCATTTGCATATGTTCAGATGAAAATATTTACAGACACACACTTCTGCTGCTCTGCATAATAATATCAGAGCAAGCAGAGCAACAGAAAGAAAGGGTCTTGAGATTAAGGCATCAACGCAAATGACAGCAAAGACAGCAGACACTTTTATTATTGTCCCTATTGATGGCACTTGTTTTCAGTATCAGTAAAGGCAAAAGATCTTTGCAGGAAATTTGAACTGAGCACTGGTCAACAAAATCAACAAAGAAACTGTTGTGCAATTTGACACAAATGGAATTGAGTAAATGATATTCACGGTTCTTGTCCCGTTGAATTTTGGGTAGATTTATCACCATCAATCCTTTGAGCAAATATTAGCCTTAGCTGTTGAACTATGTTGAGAAAGCTGGAGGAGAACATCTCATTCTAGTTCTACTACTCCACAGATCACAATATAACAGAAAAAAACCTTTTCACCACTTACCAGGGAGACAAATTCAATAGCTTATCTATATCATATTTTAATCAATGAGTTCTATCAATTTTCTTAGTGACACAATTGTGGGTGGCACGGTGGCACAGTGGTTAGCACTGCTGCCTCACAGCGCCAGAGACCCGGGTTCAATTCCTGCCTCAGGCGACTGTGTGGAGTTTGCACGTTCTCCCCGTGTCTGCGTGGGTTTCCTCCGGGTGCTCCGGTTTCCTCCCACAGTCCAAAGATGTGCAGGTCAGGTGAATTGGCCATGCTAAATTGCCCGTAGTGTTAGGTAAAGGGTAAATGTAGGGGTATGGGTGGGTTACGCTTCGGCGGGTCGGTGTGGACTTGTTGGGCCGAAGGGCCTGTTTCCACACTGTAATGTAATCTAATCTAAACAATTATTGGTTAATTATCAAAACAAAATGTATTCAAAAAGATGTTAACATACATGGTACATTACCTAGAAATACAAATGCTTGTCCCTTTAAATGTCTCAAAACTCCCATGCAAACATATTAACACACCCTGTCTTCACAAAAAGAGAGAAAAATAATTTTCTTTTTATGCAGAGATTGGCTTTCTGAAAAATTAAATCTGTTTTGTCATTAGACTATTCTTGAATTCAAGAAGACAAACCATGGAATATTTAAGAGATGGTTCCTCTCATGTTCTGGGCTGGTTTCATCAAGCTCCTAACCACACATGGTTGTCTCTGAAATCCTGAAGACACGCTTGGTTCAGGAAATACAACATTAAGAAGTTTTTTCAATCATTTGTTCAAAAGAACCCATGGGTTTCACACAAGCTATACAAGAGGGATTTCTTTTCAGAAATAAAAGCAACCAGCTGAGCAGCCTGTACTTAGGAAGATTTTCTTCAACACAAATTGTTCTTAGGCAGCCTTCTCTCAAACTGGACTAGCAAATACATCACTGAGCCATTCGCTGATCAAAACTGCCCAAGTAGGAGTCTAGAGAAAAACAAGTAGTTGTCACCAGTCATGTGATTTGCAGAAATCCTTGTTGAAAAATCTGCCATTGTTAGACTGACCTTCAATGACCTGTTTTAAAGAAAACAATCCAGATATTGCTACAAAACCTGAATGTATCAATTTTTCACAAACTTTCAAAACTTAGTTCATCTAAACAATATTAAATATTAAATACTTTCAGAACAAAAATGTAAGGTATTACATCATGCACCTTTTGTCAGCTAATCTCTCTTGCTTTCCACCTTACAATATACCTTTGCTTTTGGTCTTATTGTCATGTCCCCAAAGCCTATTATATTTTTAAATTTCTTTTGGTTTTGCAGTAAGAATACATGCAAAAAAAATTACTTACATTTTTCTCTCACCGATGTTGCCAGCCTGGTGAATGCTCCCAGAATTTGCTAATTTTATTTCAGATATGCATTTGCTGTATTGTGCTGTTTAAGACAAAAAGCATAGATGTCCAAGTCACATGCTTGAGAGAAGTATTCCGTGCTTTTCAAATGCAGATATGATGCAAATTCAATTTTTCAGGATTCTTATTCAGATTTCCATGCACCAAATCTGCATGTAGTACAGTCAGTAGCCAAAACCAGGATTAAGAACACTTAATGGTCTGACTGCACTTACAGAGATGGAAGTGAGACACCCACAATAATGAACTAATGGAAGGTGACATGGTGAGTAAGAAAGTGGAACACCCAGACCCAGGAAGAACCAAACCAAAAAAAACTGTTCTGGGTTTGCTCTCAGGGATATAGAATTAGTGATGTAACTTCCTGGCATGAAACTTAGCCAATACGGCTTGATCTTCAAATTGCTACCCTCACTCATTTAACTGGGCCTGCCTGGGTTAAGACATTTTCCTCTTGGCTTGAAAGTAGGAGACATGGGGTAATGCTGGAGGGTTGTTTTTTGTACTTGTGGCATGTGATCAGTGATGTGGCACAAGAATCGGTGCTGGGTCAACTGTTTTTTTGTCATTTATATAAATTATTTGCATGTGAGTATATGAGGTATGGTTAGTGAGTTTGCAGGTGACACCAAAATTGGTGGTGTGAGTGGATGATGAAAAAGGTTATCTCAAAGTACAACAGGACCTTAATCTGATAGGCCCAATGGGCTGAGGAATGGCAGATGGAGTTTAATTTAGATAAATGCAAGGTGCTGCATTTTGGAAAGTCAAATCAGGGCAGGATTTACAGAGTTCGTGGTACGGTCCTGGGAAGTGTTGCTGAACAAAGAGACCTTGGAGTGCAGGTTCATAGCTCCTTGAAAGTGGAGTCACAGGTAGACGGGGAATGAAAAAGGTGTTTGGTACACTTGAATTTTATTGGTCAGTGCATTGAGAATAGGATTTTGGAAGTCATATTGCGGCTGTACATGACATTCAATTAAGCATTCAGTTCTGGACTCGCTGCTACAGGAAAAATGTTGTTAAAATTGAAAGGGTCCAGAAAGGATTTACATGGATGTTACTCAGGTTAGGGAGAGGCTGAATAGTCTAGGGCTGTTTTTCCTGGAGTGTCACAGGCTGAGGAGTGATCTTATACAGGTTTATAAAATCCATAGTAGTGGGATGTTGTACGTGGATTCAGGGGAGATAGGGCAAGTGCTAAATGAATATTTTTCATCAGTATTCACACTAGAAAAAGACAATGTAGTTGAGGAGAATACTGAGATACAGGCTACTAGACTAGATGGGATTGAGGTGCATAAGGAGGAGATGTTAACAATTCTGTAAAGTGTAAAAATAAGTAAGTTCTTGGGCTGGATAGGATTTATCCTAGGATTCTCTGGGAAGCCAGGGAGGAGATTGCCGAGCCTTTGGCTTTGAGTTTTATGTTGTCATTGTCTACAGGAATAGTGCCAGAAGATAGAAGGATAGCAAATGTTATTCCCCTGTTCAAGAAGGGGAGTAGAGACAACCCTGGAAATTAGATCTGTGAGCCTTACTTCGGTTGTGGGTAAAGTGTTGGAAAGGGTTATAAGAGATAAGAATTATAATCATCTAGAAAAGAATAAGTTGATTAGGAATAGTCAATATGGTTTTGTGAAGGATAGGTAAAAACAATGACTGCAGATGCTGGAAACCAGAGTCTAGATTAGAGTGGTGCTGGAAAAGCACAGCAGTTTAGGCAGCATCCGAGGAGCAGTAAAATCGACGTTTCCTGATGAAGGGCTTTTGCCCGAAACGTCGATTTTACTGCTCCTCGGATGCTGCCTGAACTGCTGTGCTTTTCCAGCACCACTCTAATCTAGACTTTGTGAAGGATAGGTCATGCTTCACAAACCATATTGCGTTCTTTGAGAAGGTAACCAAACAGGTGGATGAGGGTAAAGCAGTTGATGTGGTGTATATGGCCTTCAATAACGCATTTGATAAGGTTCCCCATGGGAGGCTATTGCACAAAATACAGAGAAATGGGATTGAGGCTGATATAGCAGTTTGGATCAGAAATTGGTTAGCTGAAAGAAGACAGAGGGTGGTGATTGATGGGAAATATTCATCTCAGAGTTCAGTTACTAATGGGGCAGTGCAAGAATCTGTTTTGGGTCCACTGTTGTTTGTCATTTTTATGAGGGCATAGAGGGATGTGTCAATAAATTTGTGGATGACACTAAGGTCAGTAGAGTTGTGGATAGTGACAAAGGATGTTGTAGGTTACAGAGAGACATAGATAAGCTGCAGAGGTGGCAAATGGAGTTTAATGTGGAAAAGTATGAGGTGACTTGCTTTGGAAGGATTAACAGGAATGCGGAGCACTTGGATAATGGTAAGATTCTTGGTAGTGTAGATGAGTAGAGAGATCTCGGTGTCCAGTTACATAGATCCTTGAAAGTTGCCACCCAGGTTGATAGGGTTGTTAAGAAGGCATATGGTGTGTTAGCTTTTATTGGTAGAGGGATTGAGTTTCAGAACCAAGAGATAATTCTGCAGCTGTACAAAACTCTGGTGTGGCTACATTTGGAGTATTGCATCCATTACTAGTCACTGCATTACAGGAAGGATGTGGAAGCTTTGGAAAGGTTTCAGAGGAGATTTACTAGGATGTTGCCTGGTATAGAAGAAAGGTCTTACGAGGAAAGTCTGAGGGACTTTAGGCTGTTTTAGTTAGAAAACGATTGAGAGGTGACTTAATTGAGACATATATTAACATGTCTCAGGTAGTAGAGGGTTAGATGGGTTGTACAGTGAGAGCTTTCATCCTTGGATGGCAATGGCTAACACGAGGGGACATAGCTTTAAATTGAGGAGTGATAGATATCGGACTGATATCAGATGTAGGTTCTTTATTCAGAGAGTGGTAGGGGTTTGGAATGCACTGCCTGCAACAGTAGTGGACTTGCCAACTTTAGCGGCATTTCAGTTGTCATTGGATAGGCATATGGATGAGTATGGGATAGTATAGGTTAGATGGGCTTCAGATTGGTTTCTTGGCGCAACATCAAGAGCCAAAGGGTCTGTACTGCATTGTATTGTTCTATGTTCTGTGAGGGGCATGGATTGGGTGAATAGTCGAGGTCTTTTTACTAGGGTAGGTGAGTCCAAAACTAGAGGGCATGGGTTTAAGGTGAGAGGACAAAAGATATAAAAGCGACCTAAGCAACATTTTCACACAGTGTGGTGTATGTATTGACTGAGCTGCCAGAAGAAGCGGTGGAGCTTAATTTAGGATAACTGATTGGCATGGACAAGTTGGACTGAGAGGTCTGTTTCTATGCTTTACAACTCCATGATCAAAACTTTTAGCCCCAAAATATTCCATTCACTCACTATATTGGGGAATATCACACAAATTCTGAAAATATCTGGCTAAAATCAGGCAAATTTTATCTCCAGGAAAAGGAATACACGGAAAGACAAATCCTAATGACAAAGCAGGTACCACTGGCTACTATATACTGTCTCTGCACATGAATCCGTGTAATTGCTGTTTTTCTTCAGAAAAAAAAAGAGAATTTTCTTGGAATCAAATAGAATTTTAACTGAATGGATCAAAGGCAAGCTGTTTTTAAAAATACAATACCATAGTCCTCATCAATTCTATATACAGATTACTTATTTTGATATTTTTACCTGAAGTATCACTGTGCATTGGTCAAAGATTTAGCCGCAAAGATGAAATAATCTCTGCTCAAAATATCATGTAAAAATGATTTTGCACACAATAATGAAATAATTCATCTAATATTAATTTATACTCCAAAGATTTTTCCAAAACAGAAGGTTTCTTTTTACTTTCTTTTGTTTGCTCATGCAGTGTAACAACACTCAGTTGTCGAGCCTAACTTGGCCTTGAGAAGGTTACGTTCTTTTTCCATTACACCTGCTGTTTTAGTGATCCATCGAATCATGGAAAACGTATGGAACAAAGAGGCCATTCAGCCCATCAGGTATGCACCAACTCCTTGAAAAGCATCCCATCCCCAGAATCCCACAGGGATGTTTACCATGGCTGAACCAACTAGCCTGCACAGCCTTGCAAGCTATAGGGCAATTTGTAGCATGGCAAATCCATCTAACCTATATATCTTTGAACTATGAGAGGAAACCCTTGTCGACATAGCAAGAATGTACAAACTCCAATTGGCAGTTGCCTAAGGCCGGAATCGAACCTGGGTGCAGGGCACTGCGAGGCAGCAGTGCTCATGCCACAATTGTATTTTCCAAATGGTCCCTAATGGAGTACAACTGAGATGATATCATTGCAAATTGTCTTGTTAATACTACTCCAAGGGGCTTAAAATAGATTGTCAATGGGGTGGGAACCTGATGGCAGATTCAGGTAGGACAAGCTCCGCATATGGGATTGAAAAAAAATTAGTGAATGACTCTTAAACACAGAAGAAGCAATACATTAAAAACATATAGGATTTAGCATGTTAAAATGTGTATATGTAAATACAAAGAGTACAGCAAATAAAGCCAATGAACTGAGTGCATGACAAACACAGCAACACAGTGTCATTACTATACTGGAAGCATAGTTTAAACAGGATCCAAAATGGCAGCTTGACATTTCTGAGTAAAGTATTTTCAGGCAGGACAGAGAAAGGGATAATAAAGTAGGAGAGTAGCAAATGATGGGATGGAGATAGAGCAGTAAGAATGTAGACAAATAAGGACTTTAACTACCTTCATATTAATTGGGATAAAAACTGTTGGTAAGGAATAAAAGGCACAAAATTTGTGAACAGCATTCAAGGGAACCTTTTCTTCAGCCACCAAGTCCAATGAGAAGGCATGCAATTCTTATACATGAATGCAGAAAATGTCAGCAGGGTCATTAAAGAATACTTTTACTCAGTTTTCACAAAGGAAAGGGATAATGCAACCATTCTCCTTCAAGGGCAGGAATCTGCAATATTACGGTCAAAAGCATTATATGAGAGGAAATACTGGATGTAGCAACATTCTTAAAGTTGGAGATATCAACAGGGCTGAACTCACTGTTTTCTTCGTTGTTAAGTGCAATCGGAGCAGAATTAACAGAAGATGCACAGACCATATCCTAATCCTCATTTGATACAGACAAGGCATTAGAGAATTCGAGGTTTATAAATGTTGTACCATTGTTTAAAAAGAGTGGGAGAGATAGGTCAAATAATAGTAAGTAAGTCCATTTCACTTTGATGGTGAGCAACCTTTTCAAGTCAATCTGAAATACAGGGACAAACCCACAGTTAATGAACATGGTTTTAAAGTATGGTCCTGTTTTGCAAACTTGGTTCAAATTTTGTGAGTAAGTTACAAGGAGGATGAATGAAGGTACTGCAGTGGATATTGCCTTCATGGATGCTAGTAAGAAACCTGACAGAGTCCCACGTCCCAGGCTGCACATAAAAGTAAAATAACATGAGATACAGGAAAATGTGGTGAATTGGAATTCAGTGACAGGAAAAAAGGTAAATAGCTGATGGATATTTTTGCAAATGGTAAACAGTTACTAGTGGTGTTCACAAACCTTCCCTTCAATTTCTTAAAAGTAGTGCCATGGAACTTTTTATGTCCTTTGAAAGGCATCTGTTTAAATATCAACCATAAAACTGGACCTGTGATAATGCAGCATTCAGGGCACAATGTTGAGTCCCTTGTCATTTGTTGTATATTAATGATTTGGACTTAAGTGTAGGAACCATGATTAGGAAATTTGCAGATGACATAAAACTTGGTTAACTATATTTTCATTAATTGATTTTGATTTTCACTAGGTGTCACAATAGGATTCAAACTGACGTTAACATAGCATTTGCCTGGGCCTAGAGATTGCTAGTCCAGTGACATTACTTTACACCACCTTTAGACTTAGCAAGACAGTTTGTTCAAAGGAGAAGTGGGAGGGCTGGGGACATGTTTTGGCTGATGTGGGCGTAATATACACCACCGAGTACATTAATTTTCCTGAACTGGTTATTTTATTAAATGATTTCATGCATCACATCCAAAACCTACACTCAAAGTATGAATTTAAATTTAACAGCATGAGATGAACAAAAGGACATCAAAGAATTTTGAATATAGCAAGTAGAAAGTAATTAATATCTGAATATTCGGAAGGAGCAGTGGAACCACAAGCGCCATTTAAGAAATGATTGAATGTTACAGCAGGGTAGCATTAGGATCAGAATTTGAGCATAAAAAATTAGGCTTACATTCAGCAATGAACTAAGGAATTGCTGCATAATCACAAGTCCAGTTTTATGGATGATATTTAAACAGATGCCTTTCAAGGGACATAAAATGTCCCATGGCACTACTTTCAAGAAATTGAAGGGACAGTATCCTCAATATTCTTGCTGATATTTAACTTTCAATCAACTCCCTAAAATAAATTAGTTGGACATAACCATACCTCTATTATTGTAGGGTAATCAGTGATCTTATCACAGTGACTACATAAATTCTTCAATGGCTGTAAACTGCTTTGAAAACCCTGAGGTTGTGAAAGGCAAAACATAAATGTGAAGTCACTTTCTTTCTTTTCTAAATAAGATGAAGAAAATGATCTTCATTATCCTTTATTATCTTTGTTTTGTTTTTGATCAACTCCTAGGTCTGGCACTGCATTGCAAAAATTCAGATCAATAAATAAACAAACATCAGATCTAATTTTTTTATAGATATTTTATTGAAAGGAAAGGATTTCTTTTATAAAATTACAAAATTACAACAACTGTAAACCAACAAAAATAACACTACTCTATATGCGTTAAAACAAAGGAACAATGCAAACAAAACACAACTATACTGATGTGCAAGATGAAGGCAATAAATAAATAAATACATAAATAAAACAGCTCAGCACAACAAAACCTTAGCTCCTGACCTCCAAGAGCATTGAGTATTTCATATAAATCTACGCAAAATTCTTCCTTCGAGGGCATCAAGTTCATTAAGTTAGATTACCATGACTATACAAAAGCCCTAGTTAAAACATCAGATAAATCTGCATCCTGATAGTCCAAAAAGGTCTGCCATATGTTATAAAAATTTAAGCTTTTCAGTGTACCATATTCGGATGGAAGTCCAAAGGAACATGTTCCATTATAAGCCTGGGGAGTTTTCAGAGACCCAACACATCAAAATATTTTCCCTCGCACAAAAAGTTAGAATATTATCAAGCTTTTTCCCCATGAGCATCAAAAGATGACATATTGGGTAGGCCCAGAAGAAGAGATATAATGTCCCTCATAACTTAATAGAGAGACCCTCTCTATTACTGCTCCCACAGCACACCAGTATATACGGAGACTCCGGCAAGACCACAGACAATGAGTGAGAGTACCAATACTTATTTTAAAGTGAGGACATAATGAAGATGCTCTCACCTTAAATTTTGTGAGACAGTCAGGGGTCAACTGGGCCCTCTGCAGAATCGTTAGCTGCATGGCATGGGTCCTATTACAGCTTGAAATCTTTCTTGCATTTTCACAAATATCTGCCCATGTCTCCATAGAGATCTCAACCCCTAGTTCTCTCTCCCCGACCCCACAAAACCACTCGATGTCTTCTGAAAGATCACCCCCTAGCATATGATACAGAGTACTAACAGAGAGAAGTACTTTTAGCATGAAACACCTTCTTCTCTGTGACACATCTGTATGAGTTTGTCAAAAGTGTCGTCCCTTTTTGAATAAAGTCCCTGACCTGAAAAAAAAACAAAAAAAAGGTCTCTGCTAGCTAAACCATACTTACAGGCTATTTAGTCAAAGGATATCATTATTTTACCTTCAAATAAATCACCCAGACAGGACACTTCCTTAGCTGCCCAAAGCCTAAACCTGGGGTCCATTATCCCTGGCTGAAAAACTGGCATACTAACTATGGAAGTAAGGAAAGACATTTGGATATGTTACACTTACTCTGCTTCATTGCCCTCCACGGTTTGACAGTATTAATACTTATCGAATTATGACAATATTCTGTAACTGCCTTCATTTTATCTAAAGACAACAGGCTAACGAGGGGACATTTTGCTTGGGAGGCTATAATATCTGACCATATTGATGGTAGGTCCTCACAAGGCCAGTCACTAACAAATTATCAAAGGGGATGTCAAAAATTTAAGGGGATGCGCCGGGGGACAGTAAACCGTATATTCAAAATACCATATTCTTCTCCATTTATTGAAGCTTTAAGAATGATAAACTGCCCATACTCATCTTTAATTTCACTTAAATGGAGGATTCTTCCTAATAAACATGGCCAGTCCCCTACTCCTAGTGTTGAAGGAGGAGAAATGCACCCGATAAAATCAACCCTGCTGCAATTTCAAATGTTCCTGATCATCAAGGTGAGTCTCCTGCAAAAAGCAATGTGCACCATCTCCTTTCTAAGATAAGAAAACACCTTTTTTATCTTAACTGGAGAATGGCTCCCTCTAATGTTCCAGGCACACCACTTGAGGACACAGTTAGCCATGACTCTCTTCGACAACATTTGAATTCCAAAAAGGAACAACTCAACTTACCAATTGCTGAACATAAACAAAAAAAACTCATGAAACCTAAAAAATACATCAATTAAAACTACTACAACTAACATACTAATAACTACGTATACAAAAAAACAACAAACTAAACCAAATATAAGGTGCTTGAAGAGGGGCTCTACCTCCTGCCCACAGGGGGCACTTACATATCCTAAAAACAACTTCATAACTCCTTCCAGCTTGAGCCACATCCCAAACTCAAGCCAAGAAAGGAAAGAGAAAACAAAACAGTAACATTAACAAGGAAATTATAAGTAGACACGCTACCCATCCCCAAATATACATTAACAGCCATTGATGTCAGAAAAAAAAGTTTAGCAACATTAACGAAAGGAGACAGACAGAAAAGAGAAAGATAAATAAAGAGAGACACTATTGTTCACATTCTTTAAGTTATCCTGTCTATTTAATTACGAGCAAAAGGTTTTTCAATTTTTCTGAAGAGTCAAAGGAGCGCACAGACCCATCATAAGTTAAATGAATCACTGCCACACCTCAAGGAGTACTGGATACCAAGGTCTCTCAGTCTTTCTTTCACAAATCACAGCCACAGAAAAGTCCTGGAAAAACATTATTCAGGAACCTTCGTAAATGAAGGTCAGTGGATCCTTTCCCTTTATTCTAGAGGCTTCCATAATTTTAACTTTGTCTCGGTAACTGTGGAGTCACACTAGTACCACGCGAAGGTGCTGATCTAAGCCGGGCCTGTGCACTGCGATCCAATGGGCCTTCTCAACTTTACCTGTCCGACGCAACCACCAGATCGAGCAATTGCAGAGCCAGCTGTCAAAGAAACCTGCTGGCTGGTCACCTTCTTGTCCCTCTGGCAGCCCCACGATGCAGAAATTCTTCTGCTTACCTCTGTTCTTGAGGTCGTTGACTCTCGAGAGCTGCTCCTTTGAAGAGTTGAACGTGGTCTCCGAAGCTGAGGTCCTGCATTCTACTTCTTCTGTTTGGCGTCCAAGGCCTTCCAGCTGCTTCTCGTGCTTTTGGAAAATGGCCGAGATTGGGTCCAGCCTACCGCGGAACATCTCTTCCATCGATGACTCAATCATTTCTCGCAGTCTTGTGAACTCCACTGTCAGGGCCTGTTGGGTGAGTGACTCCGACAGACTACTGGAGCAGGCTGCAGATGCGGCTGTAGGCGTGCCTGACGTCTCCGGTGAGTGCCCCATGCGTTGGGGCTTATTCGAACCTTTGCATTTTGTCGTATTTTTAATAAAACAGACTTTGCAAAAAGAGAGAATTGGCATCGGTTCTATAGCCATTTAAACACCTATTTTCACAAAAATAAGTAAGGTGGAGGTTGCCTGAGTTGGGATGCAGAGCTCAGCAAAGCAGACCTTTCAGATTGCCGCCATCTTCCTTTCCTCAAACACAAGATCTAATTAAACTGAGTCCTTAATCATAATAGCATTACTTTCCACTAAATCAGACTCAAGTATTCCTGTGGTGATTGCATGTTCCCTCTCTGGGGCCTCCCAGGCACAAGAAAAGCAGAGACAGGCAGCAGACCAATTCTTCCTGTGAGCCATTATAATTTTTTTTAATCTAGTTTAAACACTAGCACTGTACAAAGTCACATTGTGATAGGAATAAATAATGCAATTGTGGAAACTTGTAAAGTTGTGATGGCACAGGCAAAACTCCATCAAGCTGTGACATAATATACAATCACAGCTCAACACCAAAATATAGCTCGCACACAAAAGAATTAATAAACAGGATCTTTGGAAAGTTTGCCTTTTGTCACATTGAGCCATCTGTAATGTTCCCAGCAAATTGCATATTTGATATACAATAACACACAGTAATTGAAAAAAAAAACACAATAATATAAATCGCATTTGATTTGAACGGAATCTCCCAGTAGTTTCTTAACATTTATACATCATGCATATTTTCAGCATCAGAAAGCAACAAGGTTAAGAAAGTATTCAAATTACAATATAACAATAAATTAGCGATTTTTGAGAAGATTTGTAGCTCAGGTTGATGATAAGTATGTAAGTTAGCTTGGTGAGCTGGAAGGTTTGTTTTTCAGTTGTTTCATCACCATGCTAGGTAACATCATCAGTGAGAGTCTCCGGTGAAACACTGGTGGTATGTGCTGCCTCTCTATTTATAGGTCTTGGTCTCTTAAGGTGGATGATGTAATCTCCGGTTCTTTTTTCAAGGGTAAGTAGATGGGATCTAAATCAATGTGTTTATTGATGGAGTTCTAATTAGAATGCCATGCCTCTAAGAATTCTCATGTGTGTCTTTGTTTCACCTGTCCTAGGATGTGCATGTTGTCCCAGTCAAAGTGGTGCCCTTCTTTGTCTGTATGTATGGAAACTAGTGATAGTGGGTCGTGTGTTTTTGGTGGCTAGTTGGTGTTCAAGTATCCTGGTGGCAAGTTTCCAGCTTATTTGTCTGACATAATTTGTTTTTTAAGAGTTCTTGCAGGGTACCTTGCAAATATCATTAGTTTTTGCTGGTAGTATCTAACCAGAACTCCTTCAATAAACACATCGATTTAGATCCCATCTACCTTCCCTTGAAACCAAAAGGACTGGGAATGACATCACCCACCTTAAGAAACTAAGACCTATAAATGGAGAGGTGGGATATACCACCAGCGCTTCACTGAAGACTCCCACTGATGATGTTACCTAGTCACAGTGACGAAACATCTGAAAACAAACCTTCCAGCTCAGCAAGCTAACTTATGTACATAACAATAAATGTCTGCATGGCCAGGGCATGTTAATGTCATGTTAATTGTATTACTAAAATAAAGAATCTAAAGTTGAAGAGCATTAATTGATTAACTTGGATTGCTACCTTCAACATGAGCAAACTGGCAATAAGTAGATAAGATAAGAGGATGGAATCCATAGTTCAAAGGTTGGTGTGGGAGAAATTGGTTTGAATTCATGGTTATTGTCAGAACCTTGAGGAAAGATAGAGCTGTAATGTGGGGCAGTCTTCACCTGAACCAGGCTGTGATAAGAGTACAGGCAAATCATATAGATAAGGCTGTTGCAAAGATTTAAACTGAGTAGTTGTGAGGAGGCAGGGTGAAGAATCACATAAGGGAGCATTGGTAAGTCAAAGGGAAAGGACAAGGCATAATTGCCTATGATACACAACCAAAGTTTGACAGGTAGGGACAGAACAAAAAGGCAAAAGAATGCAATAGCAAAGCAAGTTAGAAGAGGCAAAAAATTATAAGTAAATAGAGAATGAAAGGCTAATATAATCAAAATACAATGGATGCTGAAAATCAGCAACAAACACAGAATGCTGGAGAAACTCAGTAGGTCTGGCAGCATCTACGGAAAGAAATAGAGTTAACATTTGGAGTCTGCTATGACCTCTTCGCAATAATAAGAGGCTGTTTGTCTGAATGCTTGCAGCATTCATAAGGGAATTGCTGAATTGCTTGTGGAAAGAAATAAATGAGCATGATATGACAGTCAGTAGAGATAAGTGGTTACAAGATAGCCAAGGCTGGAACCTAAATGTTCAAAGATATTTTACGCTTCTAAATGGCAGGAGAAGTGGAAAAGGAAATTGATTACTCTGAAAATAAATGACGTGGTCAGAAAAATAATGAGAAATGATCTTAGAAGATCAAGACAAAGATCAGTTTGGGAGATGCTAAATTGTCAAAAAATAAGGAAATCGCTGGTAAGAGTAACTTGTAGCCTACCTAACTTTAGCTACACGGTAGGAAAGATTATACACCAAAAATAATAAGAATTTACAAGAAAGATGGCTTGCATTAATTATGGAACCAAGAATGACCATGCTATTTTGGACCTGGCAGCATGCAACATGTCCAGATAAATTGAAGACCTTTGAAAATGATGAACTGGGTAAGTGTGCTAATTGAATTTCATTTGCAGTGTATGTGTGTCCATAACTGGCATCTTAAAATTAAATAAAGACAATTACTAGGGCATAAGGATAGAATTGTCTATAGCAGACTGAATAATTGGTTTGAAAAGGAATATAATAGAAAAGCAGTGACAGATATCCAAGAATATATTTCATAATTTTCAGAGCATACATATTCCATTGAAGATGATATTTGTATTGTCCTCTACTGTGAAGACCAATGCAAACATCGGTTTAAATTACCTGCTGCATTCCCTGTTATGCATCTCCTTGTTCCTATAATGCATGAATGAGTAGCATCCTCCAAGTATTCCACACTCATTGAACTATTATCTCAAAAACTTCACATGATCAAGATTAGTTATTGAGCATGTTACTATAAGATGATCATTGTAAGTGTTTCATTTGGGAACAACATGCTACTCCAAAACAGCTATTGATATAGTTACAATAGATATTTTGGAACATTTGATAATCTTCTCATTTTTTTTTGATGATGTGACTGAAGAGGACTTTTAACATGGATATTGGTAAATTCACCAGCTCAAATGTCTTTACGATAATACCACAATATGTACCTCTTTTTTTCAATTCTGTTTGAATATTAAGAATTGTTTACCAATAGACAACATTTTCTGAATTACGCACATCATTCTGTTAATAAATGCAGTTAAAAATAATTACATTCCTTCTAAAACAGATTCTAGGTTCATGGTGCTTCTTAAATTGAATGGTGCTCT
This sequence comes from Chiloscyllium plagiosum, assembly GCF_037043375.1. Taxonomy (NCBI): domain Eukaryota; kingdom Metazoa; phylum Chordata; class Chondrichthyes; order Orectolobiformes; family Hemiscylliidae; genus Chiloscyllium; species Chiloscyllium plagiosum. The sequence continues at coordinate 23,072,014 of NW_028270140.1, forward strand.
GTTGTTTCTTTCTTGAATCCATTTGAAATTGTTTTTCAAATATTACACAGTTTTATGTGCCTTCACTAATAAGCTTCCTTAATGTAAGCTTCAAGAGGAATTTTTACTTAAGTCTGTGTTTTACTGCTATATTCAGCTGCTTGGTGGGCATCTAACTGCAAAAGAAAGACCTGGATTTGGTGGTTATAATGAAGACAAAACTGTCAGCATTCACCATCATTATAACTGTGAAAGTGGAAGCAATTTCTAGCATCCATATCTGCACAATTAAACGTGTAAACCCAGAACCTGTGTCAGCAACTTTCTACTTCTTCACAATGTGTGCTGATCATATCCCAAGTGAAATAATCTTGAGTAATTAATGGATCAGTAAGCACTTGCTCTTTCATGTTGCAATATTGTGAAAATTCTTGCAATAAAACTAAAGTTTATTAATTTCTGCCTGGGTTGCTTTCATTGACTTTGTTGCTGAATTCAAAAGGAAAGCCAGTGAAATAAGCCACATGTTATTCTTCTGCATTTATAACTGTCATGGAAACAGCCTGTTTATCTGTTCCCAGTAAGTTTTGAATAGCTTTCATGTAAATTAATGTGCTATGCTTTCTAGAATAAACCTATCAGCACAGGAAGAAGAGTAGGGCATTTAGTCCCTCCAATCTGCTCCACCACTGATCATCAATCTCAATGCTATTTTTCTGCACTATCCCCAAATCTCTTAATGTCAGTAGGGGCTAGGAATATATTGATAGCTACCTTGAACTTACTCAATGAGTGAGCTTTCACAGTCCTCTGTGATTGAGAACTCCAGAGCTACTATGCTCTGAGGGAAGAATTTGTTTCTCACCTCAATCCAGAAATGTATGTGCACCTTATTCTGTTACTGCATCCCATGGTTCACTCCCAGCCAGGCATAATATCTTCTCCGCATCTACCTTGTCTACCAATTTGAACGTTTTGTCAGTATCAAACATAGCAACTTTCCTTCTTCTAAACTTTGAGAATAAAGACCAGTCTCCTCAATCTCTCTTACTTGGACAGTCACCCTATTCTAGGAATTGGCCTGGTAAACTTTTGCTACACTCTGTTTATGGAAAACAGAACCTTCCTGACATATAGGGAGCAAAACTGTACACAAAATTCCAAATGCTGGTTCAAAAATATTCTATATAATTCAAGCAAGATATCTTTAATCCTGTATTCAATTTTTTTCAATTATTATGTGCCCAACTGATTGTACTACTGGATGAGTCAAAGCCCAGAAATAAACCAGGATTGATAGGATCATACATTTTTTAGTTGCTTGTAGTAGTTGGCCAGGGAAGCATATTCAGATGAGGCTGAAAATGTTCTTTAATGACAGAAGTCATAAAGAGTAAACAAATCAAGAAATATGTTCTGTTCTGTTCTATGTTCTATGTTCTAGATATTATTGTAGGTGCAACCAAGATGACAATAGGTTTCAGGAGGCAGCCCAGTTCAGGAACATGGCAGTTTATACAAGCAATCACCGGTATCAAGCAGGGAAAGGCACTCAGGACACTCTTTGCGCACGGTCCAAAAGCTAATGCTTCCAAATAAATCTGTTGGACTATAACCTGATGTTGTGTGATTTTTAACTTTGGTCCGCATAATCTGTTATCTCACAGCAAGATGTAGCAAGGCCACTGTCTCCAAGCAACATTTTCCAGCTGTGGTGTGTTTAACTGCCAGTTGATTAGATCAGGAACTTTTAAATTTTGCCACTACAGGGAAATACAAAAGAACATTGTTTTGTTTTATCAGCTTCAACAAGGACATGTCGTCATACTTCATGTCAGAATTCCCTAACTAATGAGTTGTGTCCCAATATACATTCCATTGCCTGCTAGTCTCTGTCAATGTTAAGAGAGGCCACTTCTATTGCCTGAAGTTAGTTTTGAATATTTCCTTCTAATGCTTTTGGTGTTTTTAATTGTATATATGTAGGTTGATAATTACTTTGGAATGAAAGATTAGATTAGATTCACTACAGTATGGAAACAGGCCCTTTGGCCCAACAAGCACATACTGACCCTCCGAAGAGTAAGTCACCCAGAGCCATTCCCCTACCTTATGCTTACCCCTGACTAATGCACCTAACACGATGGGCAAACTAGCATGGCCAATTCACCTGAACTGCACATCTTTGGAATTTGGGAGGACATGGGGAGAATGTGTAAGCTTCACACAGAAAGTCACCCGAGGCAGGAATTGAACCCAGGTGCCTGGCACTGTGAGGCAACAGTGCTACCCACTGAGCCAACGTGCCACCCTTATCTATGGATGAAATGGAAAAGCACCTGGAGAAGGGTGAGTGAAGACTAGTTGAACTGAAACTGGTCCTGTCTTTGAGGGAGGCTAAGGCAGCTGCAGCTCTAGTTGAGGCTCAAGTTGAGAAATCTTTATTTCTGATTATCTTGAAGGATCTTAACTAAAACCTGTTCATAATATTGTAACAAATTGATTAAAGAAATTCAAGAGAAACAACTAATTAACACGAAATGTACTTATCTATGTTAACAATTGCAGCTGCACATTCTATGGTATTTAAGACAGGCATGCTATTGTTCTACTTGCTGAGACTACACGAAAAAAATATTTTCCCACACTCACTAATTACCATCAGCCACCACTACATCAGCCACGGTCTGCAGAGTTAGTCAGGTCCATTGTTGGCCATGTTTTGGCACTCTGTCATGGACATCCCTAACAGTTACAGTCAGAAAGGTCTTAACACATGCTTTAAAATAAAGTTTCAAATTGTCGCTCAATGCTACCCATTTCAGAAACTTGAAGCCCAGGGAAATTGTGCGATTATTTCAACTCTAGGTTTCTACTTCACTGAATTCTTTCAGGTTCTTTTCCATGGACTATGCAAGCAATTGATGATTTCTTTCCAAGTCTGTTGTCACAAACTTCTCACAAAGCTGAGGAGCTAAACTTTCTCGCTTCTAATAACATGAAGTTTTCTATCCAACCTCTCCTGACTTAAAAGCTGCACAAACCTGGAAATATAGGTTGCTGCAGTGACTAGCTTCCTCTGATTTGAACTGAAATTTGCTGGGTGAGAACCAAAGTGCTGAATTTTACCATAAAACAGCTTAGTCAATTGTGGGGAGTCTCAAGGATGCTTTCCCAACATGACCTCTAACGAGTTACTTCACACAATTCTCTGCTGCTCATCTCACCTCATTACATATGCATTCCACCACAATGGTTTTACCCTCTCACCATCATGGACTCATCAGCTGTATGTCTATGATTGGTTTCAAGGGATGATTCTCTCTTTAATTGAGGAATCTGGATGCCATGTCCAGATAAAAGTACAATCCAATTCTGATTTACTGGGTTATTGGACATCTTGTGTCTTTCCCCAAATCTTTCCAGGTCCACATTAATTGTCAAGTGGAATTTCCTTGATAAGAAAGCCTGGGTGTTCCCAATTATGTTAAAGGGGAGCACACTCTAAACCCTTTCTATGTCATCACTTTGTCTCTTAGCTTCATCCTGTGAAACTTGAGCCTGAACTAGAGCTGCGGCTGCTGTGGCCTCCCTCAAAGACCGGACCAGTTTCAATTCAACCAGTCGTCATTCCCTCACCTCCAGATGCTTTTCCATTTCATTCATCACGATTTATGCATTTATAATATGTCATAATATGTCAGCGTATCACCAATGCATCACTGTCACCAGAAATCATCCTGGAATGGCACTATGGGCAGTGCCATGAATACTGCAGTGAGTCATGAAGCTGGCTTATCATCATCTTGTCATGAACGTTTGGGGGATGGGTAATAAATGCTGGTATAGCCAGTAAAACCCATATCTCATGAAAAAATAATAAAAATAAGGGCACTGGGCAAAGTTGTTTCCACTGCCAGAAAGTGGGATAAATAAAGTCATGTTTCTTTCATTAAAGAAAGGCACTGTGTGAAAAGATGTGGTAAAAAAGAAGCTAAGCCAGTGGCATTAGTGAAGGTAGTAAAGGTAACCCTAAGAAGAGCTGAGGAGCTGCGGGAGAGTGCACAGCCTATGCAAGGGATGGGTATGGAGTTAGTACCTGATCTCTACAAAGAATTTGCCTCTGTGGTAAATTTTACTCAAAAAGAACAGGGGGAGAAGGACAAGAGGTTATAATTTTGAGTGACACAGGATCTAACCAGTCGCTGATAGGAAGAGATGAGTGAAAATGCACTTTTTCTGATCGGTTACCCGAAAGTGTGGTAATTTGTGGGATAGATGGACAGAAATTTAGCGATCTCCCTATGTAAAATCAAGTTAGAGTGCCAACTCAAGACTGGGGAAGTTACAGTGGGAGTGATTGACAGAGTGTCAGTTCCAGGAATTCAGTTTGTTCTTGGGAATAATTTTACAGGATCCAAAGTGGGAGTGATACCCCTTGTTGTGGAGAAGCCCAAGGATGCCCAAGAAACTGAGGAGTTAAAACAAAAATATCCTTGCATTTTCCCAGACTGTGAGGTAACCAGGTCCCACTATAAAAAATCCACTGCATGAAGCGAAAAGTAAAGAGTAAGATAAAGAAGTTGAGGTTCAGTTAGAAGATACCCTGTTTGATGTAATGGTGCAGGAAAACCCTGAACAGGCAAAGGTCAGGCGAAGTGTTTAGTCCTGAAAGTATAAGAGACTTGTAACAGCAAGACAAGATGATAAAAGATATGTATGTGGATGCATACTCTGAAAAGGAGGCAGAGAATATTCTGGAGGGTTATTATCTGAAAGATAGAATCCTAAGCCAGAACTGGCGACCACAGCAGGTGAGTGCAGAGGAGAAATGGGCTGAAGTGCACCAGATTGTGTTGCCGGTAGCATACAGACAGGAGATGTTATGGGTAGCACATGAACTATCTGTAGGAAGTCACCTTGAAGTAGGAAAGACTTAGGCTAAGGTACTAAAACATTTTTATTGGCCTGGACTGCACAAAGACGTGGTTAAATTTTGCCATACGTGTCATACATGCCAAATGGTAGGTAAGCCACAGGCGGTAATAAAACCAGATCCTTTGTTGTCAATTCCCACATTTGAAGAAGCTCTCACTCGGGTTATAGTTGATTGTGTAAGTCCCCTTCCGAGAACTAAAAGTGGGAACCAATACTTGTTAACCATAATGGATGTGTCTACCAGATTTCAGGAGGAAATTCCATTATGGAGTAACAAGACAAAGGCGGTAGGAGAGGAGTTAGTAGCTTTCTTCACATGGTATGTACTAACCAAAGAGATTCAGTCGGACCAAATTTTACTGCTAGGCTGTTTAAGGAAGTTATGGATAGCTTAGGTATACAGCTATCCATAATCCAGTGCGTATCATCCCAAATCCCAGGGAGCTTTAGAAAGGTGGCATCAGACCTTGAAGACCATGTTGAGAGCATACTGTCAGGACTACCTGAATAATTGGGATACAGATATCCCATTTATATTGTTTACCATTAGAGATACCTCAAACGAATCTACTCAGTTCATTTCCTTCAAGTTAATACTCGGTCATGAAGTGAGAGGTCCTTTGAAATTAATTAAAGAAAAATTGACAGGACCAAAGTCAGAGATCTCACATTTAGATTAGATTAGATTAGATTAGATTAGATTAGATTAGATTAGATTAGATTACTTACAGTGTGGAAACAGGCCCTTCCGCCCAACAAGTCCACACCGACCCGCCGAAACGCAACCCACCCATACCCCTACATTTACCCCTTACCTAACACTACGGGCAATTTAGCATGGCCAATTCACCTGACCTGCACATCTTTGGACTGTGGGAGGAAACTGGAGCACCCGGAGGAAACCCACGCAGACACGGGGAGAACGTGCAAACTCCACACAGTCAGTCGCCTGAGGCGGGAATTGAACCCGGGTCTCTGGCGCTGTGAGGCAGATGTATCAGAGGTGAAAGAGAAACTAAATAGAGTAGGTGAGTTAGCTAGACAGCACCGAAAGAGAGCGCAGTGTAGAATGAAGCAGGTGGCAGATAAAAGCTCTGAGACACGGACTTTTCCCCAAGGGGATAATATATTAGTACTGTTACCAATGATAGGAGATCCCTTCAAAACCAGGTTTAGTGGTTCCTATCAAATTGAGAAAAAGTTCAGTCAGGTGAATTATCTAGCAAAGATGCCGGATAGAAAAAAAGGTATCGGGTATGTCATGTATACATGTTGAAACCGTATTACACGAGAGAGAAAGAACTGGAGAAACAGATGTTAGTTTCTGCCCCACAAAGTGAGGAATCAAATCCAGATGATGTGGATTTTGATGTATCTCAAAATAGATTTAAAAAATGAAGATCCTTGAGGAGTGGGATACGTTAGTAATCTATCTGTCGCAGGAGAAAGTGAGGACTGCAGATGCTGGAGTATCGATGTAGTGGAAGAAAAGGTGGGGGGTGCTGCCGGTGTAGGTGCGGAAGATGGACTGTTCCACATATCCAACGAAGAGGCAGACATAGCTGGGGCCCATGCGGGTGCCCATGGCCAATCCTTTGGTTTGGAGGAAGTGGGAGGATTGGAAGGAGAAGTTGTTAAGAATGAGGACCAGTTCAGTCAGTCGAAGGAGGGTGTCAGTGGAAGGGTATTGGTTAGATCGGTGGGAGAGGCCGATTTATCTGTCTCAGGAGCATAGAATGCAGTTGAAAGATTTTTTACTGCAGTATAAGGACATATGTAAGAATCAAATGGGGATGACTAATGTTATTGTACATGAAGTAGATGTCAGGAATACTGCTCTGATAAAACAACATCCCTATTGGCTTAATCCTTTCAAAGCCAGACAGGTCTGAATGGAGATGGAGGCTATGCTCGACGAGGACATCTTCGAAGCAAGCCAGAGCAAGTGGAGTTCACCAATCATCTTAATTCCCAAACCGGACAGGACTCAACAATTCGGCATAGATTTTTGGAACGTCATGCCGTTACAAAATCAGACTTATATTTAATTCCTAAATTGGAGGACTGTATCGAGAAAGTCGGACAAGCCAGTTGCATCATCAAGTTGGACTTAGTGCGTGGTTACTGGCAGTTGCCTTTATCAGAGATGGTGAAAGAATTTATGTGTTTGTAACCCTAAATTGGGCTATATCAGTTTAAAGAGATGCCCTTTGGAATGAACCACACACCGCCACATTCCAAATTCTCATGAACAGAGTTGTGACTGGGTTAACAACTGTGCAGCCTATTTGGAAGATGTAGTGATCTTTACTATGTCCTGGAAAGATCACATAGTACAGTTGAAAGAGCCCTTTGAATGACTATAAGAAGCAAAACTGGTGATAAACTTAAATAGAACTGAATTTGTGACAGCAGAGGTGACGTTCTTGTTACATAAATCGGTCATGGAAGGTTGACCCTACAGAATGCAAATACGAGGGGCATCGAGGAATTTCCACAACCAACCTTGAAGAAAGAGGTGCTTCAATTCCTGGGACTTAGCGGATTCTAACAGAAATTTGTTCCAAACTTCGCAGTGCAGTGGCACCATTAACCGATTTGCTGGAGAAGAACACAATGTTTGGTGGACAGAACAATGCCATGAGGCTTCGACAATTTGAAATCAATATTAGCCACCAAACCAAACTTTTCAAAACCTTTTAAAGTAGCCATCGATGCTCGTGACATAGGAATTAGAGCTGTACTCCTCCAGGAAGATGAGGATGGGATTGAACTGCCAGTTGGTTACTTTTTGAAGAAGATCAACATCCACCAGATGAAATACTCCACAATCAAAAAAGAATCTATTGAGTTTAGTACTGACCTTACATTTTAATTTGAATGTCATGAACAATGTGTCGGAGACAGTTGTGTACACGCATCACAATCCGCTTACATTCTTAGAATGCTTTAAAGACAAGAATATGAGACTATTTCATTGGAGTTTTATGTTACAGACTTTCAATTTAAAAATCATACATGTTGCAGGTCAGAAGAATATAATTACAGATGCATTATTGCGGATTTAACTGGTAGAGTTGAGAAGAGATTTGTATTTATTTAATGTATATATATATATATATATATATATATACATATAAATATAGTATGTATATATAGATAAATACATAAAGGCATATGGGAAGAAGTTAAGCTGAATTATATTAAAGTTATCTGTATGTTAGGGTAATGTGTTTGAAAAATAGGAAAACAAGAAGCCATCTTTTCATTATGATGATTCAATTTTTAAGGGGGGAAGGGTGTTATGAAGATTTAAGAGATTTAAAAGCTAGCAGTGACAGCACCAAGTATTCAAAATAAGATACATTGTAACAGTGCTCCAGCTTCCGGGGTAGCTGGGGTGGGCGGTTGCCTGGAAACGATAAAACAGATTTGAATTAGGCCAATCAGTTTAAATTATACCCTGAAAAATATCAAACTTCAGTCCAGTTTGAATTTAGTACATTGACAATCTTAAAAGCCAATGACACAATCTGATGCTCTGGGAGTATAAGACCAGGGAAAATTGAACAGTTGGGAGGAGAACTGCCAAGCTGCCAGCGTATAAAGACTGTCTGAAAAATAGCGCTCTTAAAGGTACCTTTATCAATTAGTAACCTGTGAAGCAAAATCCCTATGAAGAAAAGAAGACAGGAATACAGAGAAAACTGAAAGCTGTTTTGTTTTGAGAGAAGAAGTTTTGTTTTGGAAATCTTTTTGGGAGTTTTATCGAACTAGTATTGTAAAAGGTGAAGGTAAAAGATAGGTTAGAGGAAAGTTAATAGTTATTAGTTAATTCTTCTCTGTTATAATTTAAGAAATAAAGTTGTTAATTTTTACTTTAAATTGTTCTTGGTCTCTCGAATTTTCACAGATTACTGCAAGGAGTAAATCTTTTCTGTGTAGCTGTTTTAAATTAAGCAGGAATGTTTACCCCGTGTCATAGCAATAATCAATGGCAGATCAGAACATACATCCTCATGAAGCTTTAATTCATGTATCAACCGTCTGAACATCCAGCTCCACATAGCACAAGCTTTTGTTTCTGCCTGCATCTATTAGCTGTGTGTACAGAGGCAAATGGAATAATGCTTTTGGCTTAATATTTGTATTATATGCCATTTTTGAGAAGACCAATTGAGCCTTAGAAGCAGCAAGAGTTATTTTGTTCTGTTGTCAACCCATCCATCTATTTTAAAAAAGTTAACTCCAAAATCCTCAAAGCACGTCTGTTTAGCTGTTATGGACATCAATTCTTCCATTGTTTACAGCAGTCCATTTCTATTATGAAGAGTCATTTAATTTATGAAACGTGAGCTTAGGAAATGACAGTTATGAACATGGGTTCAAAATCTGCATTAATCACATGGTAGATAAAAATGTCACACTAGTTGTTTGGATAATGTTTTTACAATATGAAAGCCAATATTAAGTTATACAGCATGTCTATGTTTAGGTATGAAAATATATTTGAGTTTGAATCTTCACAACTGATGGCATCCACACTGCTGTGGACTTGTATATAACTAATCCCCAATAGAAGCAAGTTGGGAGATGGGAAGATGTACAATCTGATGGCATGCCATCTCTATGTTATAATCGCTGCTGTTTATATTTCATCTGTGTGATGAAATAGCTAGTGGAAAGCTGGCTTGCCTTTGTGCCTTGAATTAGTCAATCAGTAACCAGTTAAGGGCCTAATCCCTTAATGCGTTGGCATTTTCCCAACAGTGAGCTCCAGCAACTGGTGAGTCCATGAGGTGAACCCTTGTGGTTTTGCTGGAGGCTGAGGGACACCTCCTGTACAGGCACCATGCCCAATTGACTACACCTGAAAGACCATCAGCATTCTTCAGTCTTCCCAAAACATGTTGGTCCTCTAGTGTAAAGAGTAGATCTTGACTGAGTGTTGCAGACTGGGACACTTCAAGGTATAGGACTACATGTTGAGAGTTGTACTAAAGCTTGGGGCAGCAGCCACCAAGGCACAGTGGGGAGTGGCCACCATCTTTCTGCCAAAGTATAATGAGGGTCAGTTCTATTGTCAGACTTCCTCAGTACTTCAAAATGAGCAGAAATAAGTTCCCACATCGGTAGAACATGTCTTTGTTTCTTGTAACATAGAGAAGCTCTGAGAAATGAAGTGACAGGGAGCATCCTGGCGAAGTTTGCCGATGATACGAAGTTAGGCAGACAGGCAGGTTGTACTGAGGAGGTGGGGAGGCTGCAGAAAGATTTAGACAGTTTAGGAGAGTGGTCCAGGAAATGGCTGATGAAATTCGACGTGAGCAAATGCGAGGTCTTACACTTTGAAAAAAAGAATGCAGGCATGGACTATTTTTTAAACGGTGAGAAAATTCATAAAGCTAAAGTACAAAGGGATCTGGGAGTGCTAGTCCAGGATTCTCTAAAGGTTGATTTGCAGGCTGGATCTGTGATTAAGAAAGCAAATGTAAATGCAAATATCTCAAGATGGTTGGAATATAAAGGCAGCGATGCTCTTCTGAGACTTTATAAAGCTCTAATTAGGCCCCATTTAGAATACTGTGTCCAATTTTGGGCCCCACACCTCAGGAAGGTCATACTTGGCACTGGAGCGTGTCCAGCCGAGATTCACACGGATGATCCTGGAATGGTAGGCCTAACATATGATGATTGGCTGAGGATCCAGGGATCGTATTCATTACAGTTTGGAAGGTTGAGGGAAGATCGAATAGAAACATACAAAATAATGCATAGCTTAGAAAGGGTGGACGCTGGGAAGTTGTTTCCGTTAGGTGGGGAGACTAGGACCCATGGGCATAGTCTTAAAATTAGAGGGGGTCAATTTAGAGTGGAAATGAGGAGACATTTCTTCAGCCAGAGAGTGGTGGGCCTGAGGAATTCATTGCCACGGAGCGCAGTGGAGGCCAGGACGTTGGGTGTCTGCAAGGCAGACATTGATAAATTCTTGATCTTGCAAGGAATTAAGGGCTACAGAGAGAGTGTGAGTAAGTGGAATTGAAACACCCATCAGCCATGATTAAATGGTGGAGTGGACTCGGTAGGCTGAATGGTCTTGCTTCCACTCCTATGTCTTGTGGTCTTATGATCTAAATGTCAAAATTCCAATATTTTGATTTCTTTTTCTTTGCAAAGACTGTACAGAGCAGATTTAGAAAATTTACATGGATTTATAGATGATTTTTTATGAATAAAGTGTATTTTGAAATAAAAATGATGCATGCCCAATGGAGGATAACCAAGGTACTACCTACCCCTCTCAGCTCTGCCATTCTCTTGCCTCCTCATCCCAGGTACCTATCTCCATCACCAATGCCTGAATTTCTCTATAATATCACACCACCAGTCTCTCAGTTTGCTCCCTCACATTATCCAGATCTGGTAACACTTGTCATCAGGGACAGATGGTATCCCCAGCAGTGACCATCATTCTCAGTGACCATCATTCTCAGTGATGCTGTTGCGATCAGAGAACTGCTCGTCATTTGATTGCCTTGAATCTCTTGCAGACCAGACTTTATCACAAAGGAGGGGAATGCTTTTCTTGAGTTATTCTAGGGCCTAATATCCTTTAAACTGAGGCTTTCCAACCTTGAGGATAGAGGTCATCACTAGCTTTAAAACAGCCATTGGCTGACTATCAAATTCCATCCTGTTAAGAATTCTGTGCGGTGTCTCCTTATATTATACTATAGCATGGAGACATACTATTCAACCTAACTCGTCCATGCCGAAAACGTTTCCTAAATTGAACGAATACCATTTGCCTGCATTTGGCCCGTATCCCTCCAAACCTTTCCTATCTATGTACCTTTCCAAATGCCTTTTAAATGTTGTAATTCTTTTTGCCTCCACCACTTCAGATTGTTCCATTTACACAAAACCCTCTGTGTTAAAAAACTGCCCCCCAGGTCCTTTTTAAATCTTTCCCCTTTCACTTTAAACCAATGCTTTCTATTATACAAAGCTTTTGGTTGTAACGTAATTAATAAAACACAACAACTCGATACAGTAAAAAAGTATAAGAACAAAATTTCACTTCATAGAAGCTACTAATTTCATCAGGTTTTTTTGTAAACTCACTACCTCTAAATATGGAGGTCTTGCTAAATCTCTACAAGACAAAGTTTGTGAGAAGGTTTGTAGCTCAGGTACTCGTTGTTGCGGTTCTGTTCACCGAGCTGGGAATTTGTGTTGCAGACGTTTCGTCCCCTGTCTAGGTGACATCCTCAGTGCTTGGGAGCCTCAAGCCTCAGTTGGAATATGGTGAACTGTTTTGGTCCTCTTATCTATACCAGCTTTGAAGGGATTCCAAAAAACTTCACAAGGTTACTCCCACAGGGACTCTTTTATGAGGAGAGGTTGAGTAGTTTTGGCCTGCATTCATTGGAGTTTAGAAGAATGAGAGATGTCTTTTTTGAAACAGACAAGATTCTTAGGAGACTTCACAAAGTAGGTACAGAAAGGTCGCTCTTCCCTGGGATTTAGGCATAAGTGGTCCCACATTTAAGGCAGAGATGAGGGGAAATTTCTACTCTCAGAGTATATGCAAGGATAAGAGAGAGAGAGACTGATGTTTAATCAGTAAGGGTATAAGGAAAAGGGCAGGAAACTGGAGTTGAGGATTATCAGATCAACCACTATCTCAGAGCAGATTCATTGGGCTGAATGGCCTAATGTTCTTATTGACAGCCTTCTTACTGACACTAGGGTTCTTGCCTCACAGCACCAGAGACCTGGGTTCAATTCCCGCCTCAGGCGACTGACTGTGTGGAGTTTGCTCATTCTCCCCGTGTCTGCGTGGGTTTCCTCCGGGTGCTCCGGTTTCCTCCCACAGTCCAAAAATGTGCAGGTCAGGTGAATTGGCCATGCTAAATTGCCCGTAGTGTTAGGTGCAGGGGTAAATGTAGGGGAATGGGTCTGGGTGGGTTGTGCTTCGGCGGGTCGGTGTGGACTTGTTGGGCCGAAGGGCCTGTTTCCACACTGTAAGTAATCTAATCTAATCTAATCTAATCTAATCTACCTGCCTGTACAGGTAACAAGAAAAATGGGTGTTTCCCCGAAAGAGATGACAAGCAGAAATGCCTGTGTTTTATTGGGTGAAGGGAGTTCTGTATTTTCTCTAATATGGGCATAAACAGGGTTGGGGACGGCAGTCGAGAGCTTAGACCATATGTAAAATGTGACATTTTACAAACAGATAGGCAAGAACATCTTCCGCCTGCTCTGACCTTCTGGGTTCCAGAGTCCCTGTGTCATATTTAAAAGGCACCCCTGGGGAGGGCTTTACTCATTGCAACCCAAGGACATCAGTGGACCTTGTCTCATCATCTCACTCACACCGGTAGATGGCAGAAACATGACAGAAGATGGCCCCATGCTTCAGAGATGTCCTCACCCCATAGGTTTTCCTGCTCAACATCTGTAAGAGGAAAAATGTGATGATTCTCAGGAATTTCAACAAAGGCCTTCCTCAGGACAGCTTGTACCAAGGTCACTATGGCATGGGAACCAAAAAGGAGACTGAATACAGTGACACAAGAAGATGAACAATCTATGCCTTTCTCCTCCTCTGCCACTTTCAGAAAGTGTAAGAATATTTTCCAACGGCTTTCAGTTCTGAAGAAGAGTCATTCCAGATTCAAAATCTGAACTGTTTCTTTCTCCACAGATGCTGCCAGACCCGCTGAGTTCCTCCAGCATTCTCTCGGGTTGTTAATGATCTGCTGTGAATTGCTAGGCTAAGTCCCACTATCAGTGCCTCATACCCTTTTGCGTGTAAATTTGAATGGTAAGGATGCCACTGCACAGAATGGGAGCCAGGAATCTTCCTTACATGGCAATCAATTGCACATGTAAATCAATCATTAAACCTGCATCTCTACGACATGAGCCCAATACTAATGATAAGCCTCTGAATTCATCTATTAATGAACTCATGGAGATTCAAAGGCAAGCAGAGAATCTGGCTGGATGATGCCTTGAAGTTCTAAGCACCAAATGTCTACAATCAATACCCCTTGAACCTGATGGAACCCAGCAATAGCTCCAAATACAATGGTTCAACACGTTGGCTGCTTGGGTCTATGGTGAACTGTACAAAGGCAATGGTGACCTCTCGAATGCACATATATCTGGCATGTGGGAGACATCACATGTCTCCCCAATGAGGTTTGAAAGAGTCAGTGATAAGAACATTCAGTGCAGGTCTGACCTTCAGTGCGTAGCACATTTTTCCAAGCTGTACAAACGCAGATCTGCCATGAGGAAGTAGGAGGTCAAGGTGACAGTGACACAGTCCTGTTAAGGCACCTGCAGCATTGCCACTCATTGACCTGCACATAGCCTTTCCTCAGAAGGCTGATTTACCTCATTGAAGATCTTGGTTCTCCTCTCCGTGTGCTGTTCTCTCATCCACATCTTTCGCCCCGAGCCTCTTGTCTCTGGTTATATTGTCATTGCTCTTTCCTTCTTCTCATTCTTAATAATGCTAGCGCATTGCTGAATTAGGCAGATCAAATGTGTGGCATGGAAGTACTGATCTTTGAAAGCACTGATAATGAAATCGAAGCTTTCCATTCATATCTTGGCACAGTGGTTAAAACCTTAGGTTCTTATTAGACAATGGCCTAGTAGTTTTATTGCTGGACTGTTGCTCCAGAGGCCCAGCTAATGGTCTGAAGATACTGGTTCGAATTGTCCCATGGCAGATGATGGAATTTGAGTTCAGTAATAAAAATATTCTAGAATTAAGACTCTAATGATGACCATGAAACCATTGTTGATTGTCGGAAAAACCTCATCTGATTCACTTATGTCCATTGGGAAGGAAACTGCCTTCCTTACCTGGTCTGTTCAACATGTGACTCCAGACCCACAGCAATATGGTTGGCTTATTGACCTCTGGGCAATTAGGAATGGGCAATGAATGCCAGCGCAACCAGAGAAGCTCTAATTGTATAACTGACTAAAATCGATGGGCTGTTCATTTGTCAAGTGAAAGCCTGTCCTATATCCATCTCTATACATGAGCAACATTTCCTCTAATACTCTCACCAGCTGCATGGGCCTCTGAAGCCCATGCATGGCAACAACTTCCAGAATGAGACGTCAATGCAATGATTGGCATGCTGACATCAATAACTGTGTGTGGAGCATCAGAGCATGCAGCCGTGCAGCTCAGAAGGAACGTTGTGTGTGATGTACATCCACATGATCTGGAGCTGGAAGATTTTTGTGTCCTTTACCTATGTGTTATTTTCCATGTTTTTTGGTGATTAGCACAATGTAATTTTTGTTGCCCTGTATTATCCTCTTGTAATGTGCTGTCTGCAGAGAAATTTAATCAGCATGTCCTTAACATTCATATTCACATGTCTCTGAATTGTTCTGTATAGTTTAATATATAATAAGCCCCCCACGCCTCAAACCACAATCCCCACACCATCTGCACTAATGGGCAATTGTAAAGTATCCTTGTTGTCAAAGGTTAAATAGGATGAACATAGTGGAAGATATCAACCTAGAACTTTAAAATCTTATCACTTTGACTTTGCAGGGAGTGCTTCCCTTGCGGCAAAAACGTTAAGTTTTTTGACGTTATGTTTAGATTTTTAAAGTAGGGTTTGTTTGTGCTCTGCACCAATATGTGAAAACAGACCTGTATCTTTTCCCTTTTTCATTGCACAGTCTCTAGGAGTCATTATTTTGGAAGAAGTAATTTTGTGTTTCTCCTATAACTGCTATGCTCCTTTCCATACCTTATTGTGCACCTTCCATTGTTCAGAAACTTGCAATGCTACTGTCAATCATTCCTTTAACTCACATTCCTTAGTGTTTCATTCATACCACCTCCCAATCAACTTTACTTTTCTCCTTAACTTGATTCCTCCTTTACATTGGTTGCCTTTTATGTTCAGCCCCACTTGTCTCCCAGATCAGGTTTGTTGGAACCAACTAGTGTGGCTACCTGGCTTGGATTGGCTAGTGGGCTCAGTCTGCCTTCTACATTGATACAATGATTGTTTCATTCCAAGAAGGCAGACTACATATGACTGAAACTCCTCAGGAGCTACTCAATATGCAGAGGCTTGACTCTTCACACTAGAAGCAGTTACACAAATAAAAAGCTTATTTTTGAAAGAGCAAAGTCATTGAAGACTTTTGCATCCTTCACAGATTGGAGGTTCATGCCTCATATATAGTTAAAAATCACACAACACCAGGTTATAGTCCAACAGGTTTATTTGGAAGCACTATACCCCACAACCAGCTAGATGAAGGAGCAGCACTCCAAAAGCTAGTGCTTCCAAATAAACCTATTGGACTATAACTTGGTGTTGTGTGATTTTTAACTTTGTAGACCTCATGTCCAACACTGGCACCTCCAAATCATATGTAGATGAATCTGTGAACACACATACCTCTTATTTTTGGATACCATACCCATTAACATAATTCCAGTCGGCTAGTGTTAATAACCATTCATGACGTACTACTAAATGCGAAACTGTTCCTTAATCTGCCTGAAACTTTCTGAGAACTTAACAATAAAAGCTTAAACTATCAATGGGAACTGAACTTCTGCCTCCTGTCCAATTAATTCTCCCACTTGACCTTCTAACAGCTCCAGGTTTCTCTGGAAAATTCTGCCCAATGTTATAACGTTGGAGAAAGAGAGTTTCTTAGAACGGTCAAGGACAGAACTTATTTGGTGAGATTAAGAAACAATAGAGGTGGCATTGGGGGGGTGGATTTGGGGATCAAAAAGAAAACCCCTGCATAGGAACAGCAAACATGGATGAGATGCTGAATATGAACTTTGTATCTGCCTTCATCAAGGAAGAAGGTGCTCTCAGAATGATGTTGAGGAAGGAGATAAATGAGATGGAATTGCTAAAATTAGATAAAGTGAAGACACTAGAAAGACTACCTGTACTTTAGGCTGATATGTCATCAGGACAAGCTGGAAGACATCTGAGGACAGTTGGAGTAGAAGAAAGGACATGAATTGCTGACATGCTATTGATAATCTTTCACTCCACTTTAGGCACAGGAGTGGTGCCAGAGGATTCCATCATTGCGACTGATGTACCCTTGCTCTGAAAAAGCTTTAAGGAAAAGCTCAGCCATTTCAGGCTAATCAGTGTAACTATTGTGGCAGGAGACAATAATCTTCCACAAAGTTAATAGTCACTTGGATGCAGATTAATTAATTAAGGAAAGCCAGAATAGATTTGGTAAAAGCATATTATATTTAATTAAAAGCAAATTACTGCAGACGTTGGAATCTGAAACCAAAAAAGAGAAAATGCTGGAAAATCTCAGCAAGTCTTGCAGCATCTGTAAGGATGCTTTGACAAAGGGTCAGTTAGACTTGAAACGTCAGCTCTTTTCTCTCCTTACAGATGCTGCAAGACTTGCTGAGATTTTCCAGCATTTTCCCTTTTTTGGTTTTATAGTTAATTAACCTTGGTTCAGTCATTTGTTGAAGTAAAAGTGAAACTAATGTGGTTGATGTGGTGTGCATCCGCTTTCAAAGGTGCTTGATAAATTACCACTCGATAGACTTATCAGGGACGTTACCAAGTATGGAATAAAAGATATAGGGGGCTAACTGACAGGATAAAACACAATAGTGATAAACAACTATTTTTTGGGCTGATGGAAAGTACACTATGGTGTTCCCAGTTATCGAAAATAGGACCCAGGCTTTTATTTCTGTATTTCAATGAATAGGAATTGTGAAAATTTAAAAATATACAAATGACATAATGCTTAAAAATATTGTGAATTCTGAGGAGGTCATGGATAGATTTCAACAGGACAAAGGCAGGCTGGTAGAATGGGAAGGTATGTAACAAAAGAGATTTTGTTTGTAAGAATAAGAAAAACAAAGTAAACTAAAGGATATAACCACAGGGTGTGGATGAACAAAGGGACTTTTAAAGAGTGTGTGGTATAAAAAACAAACATTGAAGCATGAGCCCTTGAAAGGGAGATTGAGAAAATGGTGACAAGAAATACAGGATCCTCGGCATTATAAATAGAGGTATAGAATATAAATTTATGGAAATTATGATGAAGTTTTTTGAAACACTTGTTCACTTCTAACAAGAGTATTGTGTCTGGTTCTGCACTTAAGGATATGAAAGCTTTAGAGAGGGTGCAGAAAAATATTACAAGCATGGTTTCATGAATAAGGCACCTCAGTTTCAACCATCAATTGCAGAAGCTAGATAGCTTTCCTTAGAGAAGGTTCACTAAAGTTGTTTGAAGTGTTAAAAATCACAAGTGGTTAGACATAGGAGATAGAGCTAAACTGTTCCCTTGGGAAGAGGGATGGAAAACTAAAGGTCACAGATTTAAGGTATGTGACAAATGAACAAAAGCTGACATGAGAAAGTTTTTTTTATATCCACAGTGAGTGGTTACAACCTCCAAAGGACTGCTTAGAGGGTGATGCACACTGATTCAATTAAGGCTTTCAAAGGGAATTTCACAGGGTGTGATCATGTTGTCAGCGTTGTGACTTAATTTAACTGAACATTTTAAAGTCTGCACAATGCCATATTTAACATCATGACCTGAGTGGAGGAAGGAGACAGTGAGGTCTGCAGATGTTGGAGATCAGTGTTCAGAGTGTGTTGCTGGAAAAGCACAGCAGGTCAGGCAGCATCCGAGGAGCAGGAGAATTGACATTTCGGAGCGGAGCCCTTCATCGGGTTCCTGATGTGGAAGAGGATCAGACCAAAACATTGCCAAAGTCGAGAAAGAATGCACATCTAAGCCACATGAAAATCTCTTATCTCTTCGAAACCCAGGCTTACCTCTTCTGCCCAGTTTTAAACATTTTCATGCAAATTCCCTTCACAGCATTATCTTTATGCTAGGGAACAGCTTTTCCAAACACCCAGTTCATCAGACACTCACCATAACATCTGCTTCAGGATTAACTCTGACATCTTTTCCACCTCTAAATAAAATTCCACTTCAGAGGTAAAATGGCCTGGAATGCTGTGCTGAAATCCAACTAATAAAACTAACCACACAGTTTAGATACTCTGGTCGAGATGTTGCCTGGTATGAAGGGTTTTAGCTCAGAGGAGAGCACGGAGAAACTTGGTTTGTTTTCACTTGAGAAGGCTGAGGAACGACCTGATACAAGTTTACAAAACCATGACAGACATAGACAGAATGGATTGTGGGAGTCTTTTTTCCCCAGGACAGAAATGTTAATTACTAGGTGACATAGATTTAAGGTAAAAGGGGGAAAGTTTAAAGGTGGTGTGGGCGACAAGTATTTTACACAGAGGGTGGTAAGTGCCTGGAATGCTTTGCCAGAGAATGTGGTAGAAGCAAATGTAATAGCAAAGTATAAGAGGCATTTTGACAGAATAGTCCATAAATGGAAGGTGACATGGTGGTTCAATGGTAAGCACTGCTGCCTCACAGCACCAGGGACCCAGGTTTGAGTCTAGCCTCAGGCAACTTTCTGTGTGGAGTTTACACATTCTCCCTGTGTCTCCATGCCTGAAGTAGAATTTTATTTCGAGGTGGAAAAGATGTCATAGTTAACCCTGCATAAACCAAAGATATGCAAGTTTGGTGAATTGACCATGCTAAATTGCCCATAGTATTCAGGGATCTGTAGGTTAGATGCATTAATCAGTGGGGAATGTAGAGTAATAGGGGAGGGACTGGGGCTGGGCTGAAGGGCCTGTTTCCACAGTGTAGGAATTCTAATTCTTATTCATATGTATTCTGTTGAGGGAAAAAAAATACACGTCGGTGCAGAAGGTTTTTTTGTTTCGAAAAGTGTTATGTATCAACGTCAACTTGGTGATTGAAAGGGCCAGTTCCCGTTCTTTGCTATTTATTATTTGGAAGCACCTTCTATTCCAAATTTCACACTCACCCCCAGCCCCACCCCCACAATTCACTCAGCCATTTTCTATCTCTTTTGAATTTATGGTTTAATTCATAATCGCTAGCCATTATTGCCACTTGTCAAACAGTCTACCATTGGTCCTCAACATGCCTTCTTATTGTAGAAGGCAATTGAGTTTCTAAATTCCTATAACAGAATAATATCTCTAAGTGTCTCATCTGTGATTTCAGTTTCCAAAGCTCTTATCAACTATTCTAAATTACTTTCCTTAAACATTTTAGGCAAAAAAAAAAATTTCTTTTACCCAAGCTGTTTCTTAGATTCCTAAACCTTTGCCTCCATATCTCAAGCACTAAATCATATGCTGCCAATACAGTCTTCTTTACAGTGTCATAATCCTGAGAAACTTCCTCTGAAAGAGAAATATAAACTTATTATGACAAAAATAGAGATTGCCGAGTGACCCGAAACATTAACTCTGATTTCTCTCCACAGATGCTGCCAGACCTGCTGAGCTTTTCTAGCAATTTCTAGTTTTGCCTCTGATTTACATCATCCAGCCTACCTTCGGTTTTTATTTATAAACATCCTGTCATTGGGAAATGTGGTGTTCAATCTTCTTTTGGCCACTTCATTTGCTGAGCAATCTTCACAAATGACATGAAGAATGCCTCCACATGCTTTTCCTCAAATTTCTGGAGAATTTGTGCAAATTTAAACATTTCCGACTGGACCTCACATAATGACTCATTTTCTTCCCAATGGCGCCTGCATCAGCTTCTGTTGTTACCTGTTTCAACCGTATCACTTTAAGACCACAATCAGATCACTAGAATCGGAGTGAATGATAGGTTAGTTTGATGGGCCAACATTACCTCCTCCTGCTCTTATGATTTTATGCATGAGGTCGGAGCCAATAGTTTTTTCTTCAATTTTGTTAGAGGACAGACTTTTGCTTTACTTATCAAGTGGCTAGATTAAATATGTTGTAAATCACATGGATGCCATTTGCAAGTCTCTGCACAGTTAGGAGCTTTGCCAGTCATTTTATGTACTGTAAGCTGGTGAATTCATGTATCTTTTTCATAAGGAAATTGATGAACATATTGGTCCATGGGAGGAATAAGACTCAGATGCCTGCAGTGCATTTGTGCACAGCTCACTGATGGATTTGGCATATGTAGTCAGTGACGGTTGGTGTATACAATCTTAAGACTATTTTAATGGCCTTCCTTCCCTGGGGAAGAGAAATCTAAATGGTACAATTTGTGTGGGAATAAGCCTTCAGGAGAATGAAAATTGATGTAATGATATGCTTTGAGAGCATAGGTGTGAAAGCTAATTGTACTCTTACATTATTAAAAAGTGTCTCCCGAGGTGATAAACATAGTTCTGGATAAGAAAGGGATGGAGTAGACATTAAATTTTAAAAAAAAGAGAATGCACGCAAAACACAACAAACCTGCCGAAAAGTGATTAGATTGGCCACAACTGAAATTCTCTTTGACAGAAAGAAAATTGTCAAGACAGCTAAGGTTGAAGTGACTGCAGTCAACATTCAAATGAAAGCACTGTTGGAAAAAACAGTGATACTCGTTCTCAAGCTGGCTGAGGTAAAAAAGAATCAAACAAAGACAATTTTCTGGAACCAACAAAAGGACAAGCCAAATGAGATTTAATAATGAATAAATGACAAATTAAGTTAATAATCTAATTCTAATCAAATATTTATCTTACATCACTAACATAATCAACGCAGCTACATAAAACCCATTGAGGTAAAAACAATGACTGCAGACGTTGGAAAACAGAATAGAATGGTGTTGGAAGAGCACAGCAATTCAGACAGCATCCGAGGAGCAGTAAAATCGACGTTTCGGGCAAAAGCCCTTCATCAGGAATAAAGGCAGAGAGCCTGAAGGGTGGAGAGATAAGTTAGAGGAGGGTAGGGGGTGGGGAGAAAGTAGCATAGAGTACAATAGGTGAGTGGGGGAGGGAATGAAGGTGATAGGTCGGGGGGGAGGAGGGGGGAGTGGATAGGTGGAAGAGAAGATAGGCAGGAAGGACAAGTCATGGGGACAGTGCTGAGCTGGAAGTTTGGAACTAGGGTGAGGTGGGGGAAGGGGAAATGAGGAAACTGTTGAAGTCCACATTGATGTCCTGGGGTTGAAGTGTTCCGAGGCAGAAGATGAGGCGTTCTTCATCCAGGCGTCTGGTAGTGAGGGAGTGGCGGTGAAGGAAGGCCAGGACCTCCATGTCCTCGGCAGAGTGGGAAGGAGAGTTGAAATGTTGGGCCACAGGGCGATGTGGTTGATTGGTGCGGGTGTCCCAGAGATGTTCCCTAAAGCGCTCTGCTAGGAGGCGTCCAATCTCCCCAATGTAGAGGAGACCGCATTGGGAGCAACAGATACAATAAATGATATTGGTGGATGTGCAGGTAAAACTTTGATGGATGTGGAAGGCTCCTTTAGGGCCTTGGATGGAGGTGAGGGAGGAGGTGTGGGCACAGGTTTTACAGTTCCTGCGGTGGCAGGGGAAAGTGCCAGGATGGGAGGGTGGGTCGTAGGGGGCCTGGACCTGACCAGGTAGTCACGGAGGGAACGGTCTTTGCGGAAGGCGGAGAGGGGTGGGGAGGGAAATATATCCCTGGTGGTGGGGTCTGTTTGGAAATGGTGGAAATGTCGGCGGATGATTTGGTTTATGTGAAGGTTGGTAGGGTGGAAGGTGAGCACCAGGGGCGTTCTGTCCTTGTTACGGTTGGAGGGGTGGGGTCTGAGGGCGGAGGTGCGGGATGTGGATGAGATGCGTTGGAGGGCATCTTTAACCATGTGGGAAGGGAAATTGCGGTCTCTAAAGAAGGAGGCCATCTGGTGTGTTCTGTGGTGGAACTGGTCCTCCTGGTAGCAAATACGGCAGAGGCGGAGGAATTGGGAATACGGGATGGCATTTTTGCAGGAGGTAGGGTGGCAAGAGGTGTAATCCAGGTAGCTGTGGGAGTCGGTGGATTTGTAAAAAATGTCGATGTCAAGTCGGTCGTTATTAATGGAGATGGAGAGGTCTAGGAAGGGGAGGGAGGTGTCAGAGATGGTCCAGGTAAATTTAAGATCAGGGTGGAATGTGTTGGTGAAGTTGATGAATTTCTCAACCTCCTCGCAGGAGCATGAGGTGGCACCAGTACAGTCATCAATGTAGTGGAGGAGGAGGTGGGGAGTGGTGCCGGTGTAATTACGGAAGATCGACCGTTCTACGTAGCCAACAAAGAGACAGGCATAGCTGGGGCCCATACGTGTGCCCATGGCTACCCCTTTGGTCTGGAGGAAGTGAGAGGATTCGAAGGAGAAATTGTTAAGGGTGAGAACCATTCGGCCAAACGAATGAGAGTGTCAGTGGAAGGGTACTGTTGGGGACTTCGGGAGAGGAAAAAATGGAGGGCTTGGAGGCCCTGGTCATGGTGGATGGAGGTGTGTAAACCCATTGAGTCTTTTCTAAATACTTGATCCTTCAATTATTTAAACAAAGTAAAATAAAGATCTTAGGTTAGGCGATGTGTTGCAGTTGCAGCATGTCAGAGCTGGTGGATACCAGTGTGATGCATAGCAACCTCATCTGCAGAAGAAGTCTTCAGTTCAAGGAACTTTGATACAGAGATGATGGGTTGGAGTTTCAGACAAAGCAAAGCATTGAGGAGAGAGAAAGTTACCAGGAATGCTGGTTCAGGAGGTCATCAAATCCCTGGGTTAATTACTTCAGTTTTGGCCTGGTGTTCAGGACAGGACGTGTGACTACAATTAATGCAGGTTTTGGGGTCCAATAGTACTGGAAGAGACTCAGGTCCTAAATTTGTTTAACAGCTATGAGATTGTGGGAGCTTGTGTTAAACTAACCACAACACCATGATATATATGTGTCATTCAACTGGGAAAGTATAAAGGCAAGTAGTAGCAACAGAGGACAGAATATTTAGGAGAACAGATAAGGTTCTCTGCAACCAAAATTATGAGATCTGAAGGCAGTGCTGCTTCAGATATCTTGGTTAAGGACATCCCATTTTCTTTTGAGAGGAATTTGAGCGGGAGAGGAAGTGTTCAGTTGCCTTTCTCCACATGGGTAGGAATAAGACAAAGATTCAACTAAGAGATGATTAGTTATTAGAGGTGAAATCACTTAATTGTGAGAATAACAGTATAGAACTTCAAAGAGAATTTGACAAGTTGGTAGAGTGGGCTTATGGTAATCAGATGAAGTTCAATATGGAGAAATGTGAGGTGATTCATTTTGGTCCAAACATCTTGGAGAAACAATACAAAATAAGGGTTAGACTTCTAAACACGATGCAGGAGCAGAGGAACCTGGTGTATATGTAAACAATTTATTAATGTTGATAGGACAGATGGAGAGACCAGTTTACAAAGTACAAAATTTGTAATGGTGGAAGCATTGTCTCTCACTGACACAGAAGCAGAGTTTTTCTGAGGGATATACAGGTCCTTAGAATTGCTTTTGTAACCATCCACACTAACAGTTCTTAAATGTCATGCCAGCTATGTCAATATTAGGCCTTGCCGGAGTGAATAATGAACTTAGCATTGCATGAGACTTAGCGAGGCACTTGCAATGTTGTCCAAAAGGACATAGAGAAAAATGTTGAGAAGAAAATTGTTGTCCAGCGACAAGGCTCATAGGACAGATCTTCCTATCGATACAAGAGCATACCTCTGAAATTGGAACAAATCTTATGAATGGATTACTGGATTTTTTGGGATTGTGACCCACAGAGTCATTAAGCAACCTGACCCTGGTGTCCAAACCTATGCTGTTGAACTGGCAGATGGAGGGCAGCTTCAGAATTGGTTTACCAAGTGGAGTTGCTTGAGGCCAGAAGTGTGTTGGATGATGTGGAGACAAGTAGCTTATTTCTCAAGTATGTGGAACCTGATATATTGATACATAATGGCTCAAGAGAAGTGAATTCAACTGACAATGAGGAATCCAGAAAGCATATCTCATGCAGGGAGGCCTACTCCAACCCTGGCAGGTGGTGCAGGGATGACCTACTAGGATTTGGCAATTGAAGATACAACTGCTGCATATCATGTGACTCTTGGAGACCTAACCGACTTAAACCCCAAAGTGTATCATTCTCCACAGTACTTGGATCCCATGGAAAGTACCAATAAATAGAAGAGGTGAAGAAGGTCCTCTTAAACAAATCTGGATATCACAGCAACTCTTTCCCTTTCCTCTAAATGCATAATGCAAGAAGAATGCCATGCTGCCAATAATGTGAACTAAACACTAGCCATGATCACACAACTGTTGAATAGCAGTCGCCATGTTTGCTGCGTAGTTTCCATGACAGCAAGGCTCACGAAGGGAAGTGAACATTGTGGCATGCAGCAGCAGATGATAACAGGTAGAGTGGACACTAAGAAGAGGAGGTCAAAAAATTGAGCATACCCTTTCTGCAGGAAACACGGCCTTTGGGAGAAGGAGAGACGGTCAAAAACATTTCATGGGTGGCACAGTGGCACAGTGGTTAGCACTGTTGCCTCACAGCGCCAGAGACCTGGGTTCAATTCCTGCCTCAGGTGACTGACTGTGTGGAGTTTGCACATTCTCCCCGTGTCTGTGTGGGTTTCCTCCGGGTGCTCCGGTTTCCTCCCACAGTCCAAAGATGTGCAGGTCAGGTGAATTGGCCATGCTAAATTGTCCGTAGTGTTAGGTAAAGGGGTAAATATAGGGGAATGGGTGGGTTGCGCTTCGGCGGGTCGGTGTGGACTTGTTGGGCCGAAGGGCCTGTTTCCACACTGTAAGTAATCTAATCTAATCTAATCTAATCTAATCTAATCTAAGTAATGTAATCTAATCTAATCTAATCTAATTTCCTCAGTTAGAGACAAAAAACTGTAGATGCTGGAATCCAAAGTATACAACCAGAAGGTTGGAAGAACATAGCAAGCCAGGCAGCATCAGGAGATGCAGAAGTTAATGTTTCAGGTATAACTCTTCTTCAGGTCTGAATGTGCCTGTACACTAACTCCCTCATCTCCATCCAGGGTCACAAACAGTTCTTCCAGGTGAGATAGAAGTTCACCTGCCTCTCCTTCAACCTAGTCTACTGCTTCCGGTGCTCCCAATATGGTCTTCTCTACATCGGTGAGACCCAACATCGACTCAGTGTCTATTTCACTGAGCATCGTTGCCGGGCCCGAAACGGCCAGCCTGACCTCCCGGCACTGCCCATTTCAATTCCCCCTCCCACACCCTCTCTGAAATGTCCATCCTTGGCCTCCCCCATTGTCACAGTGAATCTGGCCTCAAATTGGAGGAACAACACCTCATCTTCCATCTGGGCAGCCTACAGCCTGGAGGACTCAACATTGAATTCTCCAATTTCAAATAACCTTCCCACACATTCCTCACCATCCTTTCCAGCCCTGCCTCCACCCTTCCATTTCTCCTACCAACCCTTCCTTCCAGCTACCAACCAGATTCATCCCTCTCATCAACCAGTCAGGTTGTACCCACTACCTGTGCTCACCTATAACTACCTAACCATTCTGCTACCGTCTCCACCTGCCCCCTCTTTATCTAAAGAATTTCCTCAGCAAGAACTAATCTATATTTCCCTTAATGTTTTTGAAAACATGAAGTCAGTGAAATAAATGACTCCTGTTTCATAATCTTCAGGCCATCAATGTGATAATATTTCAAATTATATATCTTCGCTCCTGTTCTGCACCAAAATGTTTGGACCAAAAGCATTATGTAGCTTCAGGGCTACATTGTTGCAATTTTGTAAGATTTATATCAGGCCTCTCCTAGTCATTAATTTGAATGCTGTGAGGAGACCTTAAGTATTTTTGTCAAATTTTGTTTTTGTGCTCTCCTGAAACACTAACAATTTGAGAGTTCAGAAAATAAGGCCTGACAGGGAAAACCAGTTGTCAGCTACCCCGACACAATATCCACTCCACCAAAGTTGACTTTGTAAGTGTTTTGTCTGAATCTTTGTAGAATTGGCTTGTAGAATGATATTAATATTCATTCAAGGGTTCTTATATTGAATCCAGATGATGCATCAGAGGCATTGTTGATTGAATTCCTCCAGTACTCTGAGGAGTTTGTTAATACACAATCCAGGTCTCACAGTGGCCAGACCCAATTGTTCTGTATTCTATGACTTCTTTGACATGTGGAAACCTATGTTTGTAAATACTTGCTTTCATAGTTTGTAGATGGTTGCCTTGGTACAACCATCTTCTAATCAATGGTGGTCTTTTTAGAAAGGTGATTGCCATTTTAAGGGAAGTGCTTAAAAATGTTCAGAGATTTGTCTTCAATGTATATTGGAAATACATTATTTGACTCACCAAGTATGGATTGATATGAGTTTGGATTTGTTTGCAAATCTGGTGCAGTGTGGGCAACAATACTGTAGTCACCTGCATAAATTCGGTATTACCCTGTTTCCATTCATGGGAACATCTGTACTCCTGAATTGCACAATGACTGTGGCTGAAGGAATCCTACCAGAGCCACGGTGTGGATTAAGAGCTTCCAGAGGAATCTCTGACATGGTGTTTGTTGCCAGGGAAAATCCAAGCAAAATGTTGAGAATAACATCAGGAGCTCTTTGCAACATTCATCAAACTGACAAAAGCATTTGATGCATTGAATTGAGAAGCTCTATGGATTGTTGTTCAGAGATTTGGATATCTGAAAAACCTTTGTATGATCCTCATGAGGATACTACAAATGTCTTAACAGGGAGATCTGAATTTTCGGGACTGGTGTCAATCAAGGCTATGAGGTATCTCCAGAGTTATTTACAATCTATCTGACAGTAGTTATTCACTTCATCAAAGATATGGTTTTCTCTTTGTGAGAACTAAATAGTACCTCAATGGGAAACTCTTTAACTTCAATCGCTTCCATGAGAAAAGTAAACTAAGTGGCAAAGGCATATAGGACACAGAATAATTTATGAAATGATGGTGACTAACAAGAAAGATGCTGCAGTAATTGTGAGTTTCTCTTTGTCTCCATACAGATTGGACAAAGTAAAGTAGGTAGAAAATATAGGCATGAAGACGAGTTGATATCATGTATTTTGGACCATTTTCTTTGAACAATGTCTTATGCATTCAATATGACAACAAACTATTTTAGATCACATAATGTATAATGAGATAGGATTGATTATTTTTCTCAGAGCAGACAATCCCACAACAAAGAGTAATTGTAACATGTAGAATCTTTTATGTAATTTGAAATTAAAAACCATCGATCTGAAATCATAAACAAAAATAAAGGAAATTGAGGATGTGAAGACAGATTTGGCTAAAATGAAAAAAGAAAATAGGCAATGGTTATAAATTTACTTCAGCTACTTTCTTCCTTTTTATATCCTTGGAGAAATTATTAAAGTTTTATTGATGGTTTATTCTCTTACTCAAATTTCTTTCCTTTTTTTATTTATCCTTTGCTACTTCCTATTTCTTATTCTCTCAAATCCTCTGGAACATCACTCATTTTAGTCGCATTGTATTTTATTTTAATCCCCTCAATATCAGCCTTACTTTCCTTGGTTAGAGATAGATGTTTCTTCCTTATTGTGGGAACTTGTTATCTCTGTTGAGACCTCCATAACTGTTGACCACTTCTTTATGGAGCTAGCATAGACTAAGCTGATCCTGGCTTACATTGAGAGAATGCCTGACTAGTGCTTTCTAAATATGTTGCCAGTACCTTCAATCCTGAACATTAACTGCAACATTGTGTATTTGCTGCCTGTTGCATAAGCTTCACATATGCATTACATATGCATATGTAATGAGTTGGGAACCTTATGATCACGCCAGAAAATCCAAACCACTGATGGTGTGACTCCTACTTCCTACACCTAATCTAGAAATTGGACTGCAAAGTAGATAATTCAATCTCATAACATTGTTTCTTTCCTGCTTTTGGATCAAACTCCTTTAACACTCCCCCGATGTGCTTTGGGTGTAGTTACATGGCACAAATTTGTTACAGTTCAATGGGCGATTCATCATTATATTCTCAAGGACAGTTTAAGATAGCAATAAATGCTTGCCTTACCCAGCCATACCCATATTCTGTTCAGGAATTAAATAAATATACATTGTTACAGCTAGGGGCTAAAACGTTGATCTCTGTGACAATCTGCTAGTTATCCCCTAACACCTCGTAAATGGCTTGTTTGTTCATGGTATCTATTTCCTGTCCATTAATCAATTCTCAATTGATGGTAACATATTATCCACAAGGCCACAGACCATAATGCTATTCAACAATTGGTTGTGTGCCACCTTATTAAATGCCTTCTGAAAAGCCAATATATGTTACCCTTTGGTTCTGTTGTGTTCAATTGTACATTGGTTGATCGTTTGTTGACTGTTCAGTGTGCTGTGTGTCAAGCCTATGGGTGTGATTAGAGAAATTGAAATGGATCTGGATATTTACAGCTGTAGACATTTTAAAAGCATTGTTCACAAATAGCAGCTATTGAATGTCATTTCTGCATATCTTCGAGGCACAAAACAAGTTCCACCTAATACTCTGCGAAACTCAAAGAACTCTAATTTAGTTATCAAATATGATTCCTTTTTCATCAAATCACCATGTCTCTACCTATTACATTGTGATTTTTCAAGTGCCTTTTTACTAAGTCCTTTATATAGTATTTTCTCTCCTGTTCATTCCAGGCCAATTGGCCTTAGTTGTTCTCTCCTCCCTTTCATCAATAGCAATCAGGGACTGTTGTTGAATCTACATAAATCTGGGTGATCAAAACCAATACTTATATAGCAACCGATTTCAAAACCCTTAGGTTTAAGGTATCAAATCTCAGAAATTTGTTGTCACATAATCCCATTAATTCTTTCAGTCATTTTTTTCCTTTTAAAATTCTCATTTTTATCGCAACCTCCTTCTCCGCAATTTCTGTAAAGTCAAGATTCTCACGAAAGTTTTTTTGCAGTAATATTGGAAGAGATAAGGGTAATATTGTCATTTTAAAAAAAGCAATACAGAGTAAATAAAGATAAAAAAAGTTGCAGACTTATTAAATAGTTAGGAAAGTGACAATGAACCGGACATTCCAGGAAAACTAATATTGAATCAAAAACTGAAACTCATGAAACACTAATGTGAGGAAGAATACAGTATTAAGAAAGAAAAAGAGAATGACATGAAAGACTAATAAAGTCTTAATTTCTACTGCAGCTTTATAACTGCGTGTAAATTGCATAATCTTTAACCATAATTTTCCAGATTCATTTAATTTTGACTGTCTCCCTTTTGGTTAAGAGAATTCCAAAGATGACTCTCATACTTAAGAAAAGTGTGAGAGCAGAACTAAGAGATTATAGTCCTGCTTATTTAACGTACGCTATTGGGAAAGGCTTTTTTTTAGATTCCCTACAGTGTGGAAACAGGCCCTTTGGCCCAACAAGTCCACACTGACCCTCTGAAGAGTAACCCACCCAGTCCCATCTTCCTCTGACTAATGCACCTAACGCTGTGGACAATTTAGCATGGCCAACTTACCTGACCTGTGCATCTTTGGACTGGGGGAGGAAACCGGAGCACCCGGAGGGAACCCATGCAGATACACGGAGAATATGAGAGAATATGACACACACACAGAGAATATGACACACATGTTCACACAGTCACCTGAGGCTGAGGCTGGACTTGAACCTGGGACCCTGGTGCTGTGAGGCAGCAATGCTAACTGATGAGCCACCGTGCCGCCCCATGGGGCTTGGGACGTTCAGATCAGAATTAAGTGGTTGAGCCCCAGGCGATGCTAACTCTGGTTAGAGAGAGACTCTCTGAATAAGATTGAATTATAAACTGTACGTGATGTCTAGCAAATCATTTTGTTTTGCAGGAATTAGTAAAGTAGACATGGGATTATCTGTGAGTGTAGTTTATGTGGACTTCCAGAAGATATTCAGTGAGGTTTAATGTCAAGCAAACATCATCTAAAATTAAAGATCATACAATTGGAGGAAAATTATTGATCTGAGTAGGAGGTTACTTGGGAAACAGAAGACAAAAAAAAAGATCTGTACTCAAAATAGAAGAAAGTGAGAAGTGGTGTGCCACATTAATCTGTGCAGGAGTTATAGCTACTCATATTACTTAATGACTTGACTGACAACATAGAGAGCTATGCACCAAGGTTTGACACTGACACAAAGGTTGATGACATTGTAAGTAATGTAGAGGCAAGCAGAACATGACAAGAGATATTGCTACATGAACTGAGTTGACAAAACCTGAGGCAAATAAGTTTCAATTAGTTCAGGAGTGCAGGGCACTTTTAAACAATCAGAATTCAGGGAAGTTTGAAACAGCAAGATTTAAACAGTGAGACTTCAGGGGCTGGGTGGGAAAATAAACACTGAAAAAGAAATAACAAGAAAACCATAAGTTGATACGCTGGTGAACAATTGCTGTTAGGGGCATTATATAAGTGGCTGAAAATTAGAAAAACATCAAAAATAACCACACCTTGAAGTAACTCGCTTATAATTAGTTTAGACTCAAGCAGAATCGAAATAAGAAGGTAGTAAATTTATTAGTTTATTTTTACATGTAAAGATTTATTTGATGATGACATTTTATAATAGACGAGGTGTTGAGGAGAGGCAAAGTCATTAAAAAAATAATTCTCTGACTGCAGAGCAAGGGGAAAGAAGTGAGGACTGAGCAGAGCATAAGACACAGCCAGGGCACATTGTGGATGCTTTCCATGTGTGAGATATGTTTTTTTTTATTTGACCTACTTTGCTAATCAACCTATTCAGCACTGACCTTACACACTTCTGGAGCAAGTGGGACTTGACTCTCAATCCAAAGCTAGGGACACTACCACTGAGCCACATGAAGGCTTCCTCAATGGTCCAGATGATCACAAGTACAATAAGTATTGTTAGCAGCAGATAGTTGAATTATGTATTTCAGAAGATAAGCAAGGGAGCCATTTGTGGTGCAGTGGTATTGTCCCTACCCCTGACCTAGGCGGCTTGGGTTCAAGAACCACCAAATGTGTGTAATGCTATTGCTGAGTAGGTTGATTAGTAAACTAGTAAATTAGGTGAAACTTTAAAAAAAAATGAAGAGTACAAAGTATAAGAGAATCCTGAGTAACCTCACTTCTAAATTATTTTCCATTTCAGTACAGTCAATGTTTTTTTCAGATAACAGCATCAGAACTAAGGTTGTGGTAGTACAGCAGCTCAGCTGCACAGCATGGGAGCAAAATCAATACAATTGTAGAAGATTCCATAGTAAGGGGAAGAGACAGATGTTTATGTGACTCCAGATGTGATTTCATATAAACACACAATAAAGGTTCAGAAGTATGCCTTTCATCTGCTTGAGTCTGCTTTGCCAATCAATAAGAACATGTTTGAACTGTTCGTGTTTTGAATTCTGCATTCCTATCTACTCGCAGAAACCTGTGATTTTTGCTGTCAAGGGAATTACTATGTCAACACCTTAACAATATTCAATGTCCCAGTTTGCCTAACTTCTGAGAATTCCAAAGTCTCTCAATTCTCAGAGAAAAAAAATTCCTCTGTGTACTAAAAGCTTTTCAGCCAATGAGAAAAGGACATTATCTCAAAATGACCATTATTTACTTGCTGAAAATGTGTTGCTGGAAAAGCGCAGCAGGTCAGGCAGCATCCAAGGAGCAGGAGAATCGACGTTTCGGGCAAGAGCCCTTCTTCAGGAATGAGGAAAGTGTGCCAAGCAGACTAAGATAAAAGGTAGGGAGGAGGGACTTGGGGGAGGGGTGTTGGAAATGCTATAGGTGGAAGGAGGGTCTTAGGCCGGAGTGGGGGTGGGGGCGGAGAGGTCAGGAAGAAGATTGCAGGTTAGGAAGGTGGTGCTGAGTTCGAGGGTTGGGATTGAGACAAGATGGGGGGAGGGGAAATGAGGAAACTGGAGAAATCTGAGTTCATCCCTTGTGGTTGGAGGGTTCCTAGGCAGAAGATGAGGCGCTCTTCCTCCAGCCGCCGTGTTGCTATGGTCTGGCAATGGAGGAGTCCAAGGACCTGCATGTCCTTGGTGGAGTGGGAGGGGGAGTTGTAGTTTTGAGCCACGGGGTGGTTGGGTTGGTTGATCCGGGTGTCCCAGAGGTGTTCTCTGAAACATTCCGCAAGTAGGCGGCCTGTCTCCCCAATATAGAGGAGGCCACATCGGGTGCAGTGGATGCAGTAAATGATGTGTGTGGAGGTGCAGGTGAATTTGTGGCGGATATGGAAGGATCCCTTGGGGCCTTGGAGGGAAGTAAGGGGGGAGGTGTGTGCGCACGTTTTGCATTTCTTGCGGTTGCAGTGGAAGGTGCCGGGAGTGGAGGTTGGGTTGGTGGGGGTGTGGACCTGACGAAGGAGTCACGGAGGGAGTGGTCTTTTCGGAACGCTGATAGGGGAGGGGAGGGAAATATATCTCTGGTGGTGGGGTCCGTTTGGAGGTGGCGGAAATGACGGCGGATGATCCGCTGTACATGGAGGTTGGTGGGGTGGTAGGTGAGGACCAGTGGGGTTCTGTCCTGGTGGTGATTGGAGGGGCGGGGTTAAAGGGCGGAGGAGCGGGAAGTGGAGGAGATGCAGTGGAGAGCATCATCGATCAGGTCTGGGGGGAAATTAAGGTCTTTGAAGAAGGAGGCCATCTGGGTTGTACGGAATTGGAACTGGTCCTCCCAGGAGCAGATGCGACGGAGGCGAAGGAATTGGGAATATGGGATGGCATTTTTACAGGAGGCAGGGTGGGAAGAGGTGTAATCTAGGTAGCTGTGGAAGTCGGTCGGTTTATAGTAAATGTCCTTGTTGATTCGGTCGCCCAAGATAGAAATGGAGAGGTCGAGGAAGGGGAGGGAGGAGTCTGAGACGGTCCAGGTGAATTTGAGGTCGGGGTGGAAGGTGTTGGTAAAGTGGATGAACTGTTCAACCGCCTCGTGGGAGCATGAGGCAGCACCGATACAGTCATCGATGTAGCGGAGGAAAAGGTGGGGGGTGGTGCCAGTGTAGCTGCAGAAGGTGGACTGTTCCACATATCCTACGAAGAGGCAGGCATAGCTGGGGCCCATGCGGGTGCCCATGGCTACTCCTTTGGTTTGGAGGAAGTGGCAGGATTGGAAAGAGAAGTTGTTCAGAGTGAGGACCAGTTCAGTCAGTCGAAGGAGGGTGTCAGTGGAAGGGTACTGTTTGGTACGGCAGGAAAGGAAGAAGTGGAGGGCTTTGAGTCCTTCGTGATGGGGGATGGAGGTGTATAGGGAATGTATGTCCATGGTGAAGATAAGGTGTTGGGGACCGGGGAAGCGAAAATCATGGAGGAGGTGGAGGGCGTGCGTGGTATCCCGAATGTAGGGGGACACGAGGGGCCCTCGATCTCTTCATAGCCAACTGCCGCCACGACATTAACCTCTTCAACCTCTCCACCCCACTCACCCACTCCAAACTCTCACCCTTGGAACGTGCAGCCCTCTACTTCCTCCGTTTCAACCCCAACTTCACTATCAAACCGGCAGACAAAGGGAGGCACGGTAGTAGTTTGGCGCACCAACCTGTACACCGCTGAGGCTAAACGCCAGCTCACGGACCCCTCCTCCTACTGCCCCCTTGACCATGGCCACCTCCCACCACCAAACCATCATCTCCCAGACCATCCATAACCTCATTCACCTCAGGGGATCTCCCATCCACCGCCTCCATCCTCATAGTCCCACAACCTCGCACCGCCGTTTCTACCTCCTGCCCAAAATCCACAAACCTGACTGCCCCTGTCAACCCATTGTCTCAGCCTGCTCCTGCCCCATCGAACGCATCTCTGCATACCTCGACACGGTCCTGTCCCCCTTAGTTCAAGAACTCCCTACCTACGTTCGGGACACCACCCACGCCCTCCACCTCCTCCATGATTTTCGCTTCCCCGGTCCCCAATGCCTTATCTTCACCTTGGATGTCCAGTCCCTGTACACCTCCATCCCCCATCACGAAGGACTCAAAGCCCTCCGCTTCTTCCTTTCCCGCCGAACCAACCAGTACCCTTCCACTGACACCCTCCTATGACTGACTGAACTGGTCCTCACTCTGAACAACTTCTCTTTCCAATCCTGCCACTTCCTCCAAACCAAAGGAGTAGCCATGGGCACCCGCATGGGCCCCAGCTATGCCTACCTCTTCGTAGGATATGTGGAACAGTCCATCTTCTGCAGCTACACTGGCACCACCCCTCACCTTTTCCTCCGCTACATCAATGACTGTATCGGTGCTGCCTCGTGCTCCCACGAGGCGGTTGAACAGTTCATCCACTTTACCAACACCTTCCACCCCGATCTCAAATTTACCTGGACCGTCTCAGACTCCACCCTCCCCTTCTTAGACCTCTCCATTTCTATCTCAGGCAACCGAATCAACATGGACAATAAACCAACCGACACCCACAGCTACCTAGACTACATCTCCTCCCACCCTGCCCCCTGTAAAAATGCCATCCCATATTCCCAAATCCTTTGTCCCAGGAGGACCAGTACCAATACCGTACAACCTAGATGGCCTCCTTCTTCAAAGACCTCAATTTCCCCCCAGACCTGATCGACGATGCCCTCCACTGCATCTCCTCCACTTCCCACTCCTCCGCTCTTGAGCCCCGCCCCTCCAACCGCCACCAGGACAGAACCCCACTGGTCCTCACCTACCAACCCACCAACCACCATATACATCGTATCATCCGTCGTCATTTCCGCCACCTCCAAACGGACCCCACCACCAGGGATATATTTCCCTCCCCTCCCCTATTAGCGTTCCGAAAAGACCACTCCCTCCGTGACTCCCTCGTTAGGTCCACATCCCCCACCAACCCAAACTCCACTCCTGACACCTTCCCCTGCAACCGCAAGAAATGCCAAACGTGCGCACACACCTCCCCCCTTTACTTCCCTCCAAGGCCCCAAGGGATCCATCCATATCCACCACAAATTCACCTGCACCTCCACACACATCATTTACTGCATCTACTGCACCCGATGTGGCCTCCTCTATATTGGGGAGACAGGCCGCCTACTTGCGGAATGTTTCAGAGAACACCTCTGGGACACCCGGATCAACCAACCCAACCACCCCGTGGCTCAAAACCTCAACTCCCCCTCCCACTCCACCAAGGACATGCAGGTCCTTGGACTCCTCCATCGCCAGACCATAGCAACACGACGGCTGGAGGAAGAGCGCCTCATCTTCCGCCTAGGAACCCTCCAACCACAAGGGATGAACTCAGATTTCTCCAGTTTCCTCATTTCCCCTCCCCCCACCTTGTCTCAGTCCCAACCCTCGAACTCAGCACCACCTTCCTAACCTGCAATCTTCTTCCTGACCTCTCCACCCCCACCCCCACTCCGGCCTATCACCCTCACCTTAACCTCCTTCCACCTATCGCATTTCCAACACCCCACCCCCAAGTCCCTCCTCCCTACCTTTTATCTTAACCTGCTTGGCACACTTTCCTCATTCCTGAAGAATGGCTTATGCCCGAAACGTCGATTCTCCTGCTCCTTTGATGCTGCCTGACCTGCTGCACCTTTCCAGCAACACATTTTCAGCTCTGATCTCCAGCATCTGCAGTCCTCACTTTCTCCTACATTTTTTACTTGCCCATCCTAATTAGTTGTCATTATTTCCAAGAACAAAACTTCTTATTTTCCCACTGCATTGATAATGGGGCACATATGCTGTCAGATAAATCTTTGACATCAGTTCAATGGAACATTATGACCTTAGTGATTCTCATGACCTTTCTTGTACCTTCCTTTTGTCTTTATTTGCTAGAAATTGATTTTATGATTGGAGAGGCCTAATTACTGCTGTAGCAGCCATTATACCTGTCCTCCTGTTACACAGAAAATACTGGAGAAGCTGAGTTTGAAAAGAAATCCTAAATTCCAAAATACCTAATACCACCCCCACAAAACAAATTAAGGCAGGACAGACATACCCTCTATATTACAGGACAAGCTACAACAGGTAGACTTTACGTCCAGCCACTTATAGTTCCTCTTTATTTTAGACATTTTGTTATAGCATCAAACACATTTGTTTACAACCTCTGTGAAGCACATAAGGGAGTGGACGCAGATACACCTGTGAGTTTGATGTATGAACCAATATCTTCTCAAGACGACTAATCTGAAGTTCTTGTTTTTAATTGACAGCCACGAAAGTAAGGAGTGGTGACCAAACAGAAATTGGGCCAAGGATTTCTGCCTTCTGTTTGATCTGAATGTAAAGTGTACCCTTTTAAAAGGGTTTTTTTTTCCTTATGGTTCTGCAAATACATTTGGAACTCACTGAATGTCAAAAAAAGCCATGAATCAGCAGTGCTTTAAAGTGTGAAGTTTCTTAAACAATCTTTTGATTAAAACGTACCTTTGGTTGTATTTAAGTGAGATAACCTTCTTCAACTTTATTAATACAGCTGAAAATGGGCTTATCACACAAAAAGATGTTAGTCTTATGATCTAGTTCACGTTCTGTGCATAACCTGACCTAGTTAATTGAAAATAATTTCCACAAGTTACTAACAAGAATCATTTGCGGTAGTCACTTTTCAAGTAAACTATTTTGAAAGCTTTAAATGTGCTTGTTAATGTCCTTGTGCCTAAAACAAAGAACTTAATTTTAAGAGTCATCTGGAAAAGAGCCAGAAAATGAGTAGAAACATGATCTGGTGAACATCTTGATCTGGTAACATGCCTAGTGTTTAGTGTAGGGCCAATTCCTAGAACAATATTTTTAAACATTAAGCTATTCTGGAAAGCTGTATAGTATTAAATTTAACTTACAGTTAAAATATCAGAGTTTTCTTACATTGCTGTATCACATCTTTCTTAATTGCACTTAAGAAAAGCTCCAGACCAACACATGAAAACTCCCATCTTTCATTCATGGCAAATCCTTCAATAATAATTGCAGTAGTTCATTGACAAATTACAAAATCAAGCAAACTTCAAATGATAATTAATTGCTGGCAGGGTCCCAGTGTGTATTTCCTCAGTCATGTTTCAATCTCAGCATTTGCAATTGAAGTAAAACCATTTTAACTATGCTAAGTGGAAGAAAAAAAATCAAAATATTGTAAAAGCAAACAATATTTCCCATTCTTAGAAAGTTTTTAGATACAATGAGGAATATAGAGGTTTACGTTTGGTATCTTGCCATTCTAAAATTCAGAATCGATAAAATTCCAAAATCTGAATGAATATAAAGTGATGTGAAACTAATGCTATATTTAAGGTCATTGATTTTAACAGAAACTGTCTATCTGTATATTTATCTGTTAAGAAGATACCGAGAATCCACTGCAAAATGAACCCACATTATCAATGGTTGAATACTTGGGATTGACCATTTCCAAAGGGGAAATGATGACCTACTGGTATTATTATTGTTAATCCAGAGACCCAAGTAATGTCCTGCGGACCTGGATTTGAATCTCACCATGGCAGATTTTTTTTTAAAGTCTTGAATTCAGAGTCTAATGATGGCCAACTATCCATTGCCAATTGGTAGGAAAAACCCATGTAATTTACTAATGTCCTTTAGGGAAGGAAATCTGCCATCCTTACCTGGTCTGGCCTACACGTGAGTCAAGACTCACATAAATGTATTTGACTCTTAACTACCTTCTTGATAGTTAGAGATGGGCAATAAATGCTAGCCCAGATAGCAATACCTGCATCTGGCAAATGAATCAATAAAAGGCTATTTCAGGCAGTTTTATACAGGGTGAGAGAGCTGACAACTTTTCACACAATTCTCTGCTGTTCAACTCATTGATTATGCATCTCCACAGACCATCTCTCATGCTATGTTGCACATAGCAGTGACAGAATTGATTGCCAGCTGTGCACTATTTGAAGTGGAGCAAACACCAGTTGCCCATCTCAATTTTCATCACTCCAAAGGAGATGATGAAAAGGGGTGAATTAGTAGCCAGCATTATGGATGAGGATCTGGTGATTCTGCTGGATGGGATGTAGAAATAGTAGGCCGTCCTCCTTCCCTAGGACCACCACAGCTACACCTGAAGTAGCCATCTGTGTAAGTGGATGAATATGTGTAGCAGTGCCACAAGAAGTTCAATTACTTCTGCTGTCAGAGGGGGCAGGTGCCACTATCTTCTCTCTACTATTTCATACGCAATCAAACTCAGCTACTGCATCTACTCCCATTGAGACTCATAGTCTACTACTCTTAAAATAGCATGCAGCATCTTTACTTAACAGTTGCATAAAAATGACAGCCACCAGGATAGGATGGCCAATCCTGCCTCAGATCACAAGTCTTGCTCCAGCAGATGATACAGATTTGTGACCATGTCCCAGGATATCTTCAATCTGCAAATGCACTGCACCTCACTCATTTGGAGGAAATAACATTGAGGATGATGTCCTGTAAGCTTCTTATACATCTGCCACATCCTCAGGGGACTTTCAGCTGTGACTTCTTCACTTGGAGACTGTTCAGTAGTTGCTGTTTTTCCTGGGCTTCATTTTCTCTGCACTTTCATTGTGTAGCAGACACAACACTGATAACAGTAGCTGTGGCTGAATCTATTGGCTATAGTTCCATTGAGCCCAAATGGTAAGTATCATAAATGAAACAGCTTCTTTGTAATGTGAACAGTCAGCGGTCTAGTACACATAAATAAGATTTTACCTTCGTTCTTGTTACAGTGAGATGTGGAAGCCTCCAGCATGCAAGGCCACAGGATTACTATATAAGGACTTTTGACAGACTAGAGCCTACTCAGATGGAACACAAGCCATATCTCTCAAATACGCTGGATTGTAAATGCAATAGTATTAATCGTCCTTCATACACGCACACTTCACAGCACCCAGGAAAGGCAGCATTCAGTATAGAAGGTAGTTTTGACATTCTGACAGTTCAGTGTTTGAGGGAGAAAGGTCTGCACCCTTTTCCAGCCAAGGAGATCTTGAAACATATTACGGAGTTGTGGACAATACTTCAAATGTCATCTTTAATCACTTCTGCTTCACAGAGATTGCTAGAAATAATATTCAGTGATGTGTTCAGAATTGCTCATAGCTAGGATTTGTAATCTACATATCTGGTCAGAGCTTGAGAAGCACGTGCAGACGTTTGTGATGGCAAATGTGCTTATCTGTCAGTGCCTGATAATTCAATTGCCCTTTGAAAAGTTTCACATCACACATGACCAAAACAAATGCACAATTTCCCACTCTAGGTGCGCTGGGAGCTATTTTTCATTTTCAGTGCACAGTTGAAAATTAAATGGAGACAGCAGGCTTTACCTCACACTGGAGAGAATGAGTTGCATGCTCATCCTGTTATTCAAGGTGCCCCGCCTTCCTTCAGTTTCTTTCTTGTAAACCTTCCCATGTACCCACGTAAACTTTTTATTTAACAGTTCATTTCCCCATTTTACCCAGACCTACTTCATAGCTATGCCCGACATAGACTTGTTCTGTACCCCTAGCAAAGCTAAGCGTTGGTGATAATTATTGACCCCCTTCCCAAAGCATTCCATGTCTTCCCAATAATCTCCCACATCCCCACACATCACGTACTGAGATGTCATACAACTGTCTTAAAGATACAAACCTATCTGGTCTGGAATAAATGACATAATATGACAGAAGATGTTAACATTGCCAACTGTGTCAAAGGTTTTAAGCGTGTCAGAAAGCGTGAGGGCACTAATTCATCTTTATTGCAGGCACAGAAGGCATCATCTATAATTTTGATTGTAACAGGTATAGCAGGATTACAAATACAGCAGAAAGAATTTAGGCATGGGAGAATGGGCATGGATTTGGAGCTGATGGAATGTTGAAGAAAGTTGATGCAGAATATAAGGTTGTATATGTGACAATCTGCTGGAAGGTCAGCGAGCCAAAGCCATTTTTTGGAGGAAGGAGCAATGATGGCAGATTTAAAAGTGAGATAGATGTTACAATACAGAGGTGAACCCTTCTGTTAATTAAACCAAACACCCAGAAAATCTCACCTCACCTCATAATCTGTTAAAATATGAGTGTCAGAGAATTCCCAAATTCCACTATTTAAAGAAAATAACATCATTTTATTTTTTAAACTCTGAAAGTGAAAATTAAAGAACAACTATTCACAACTCTAAGCCTCCCTTTCTCTTAACTGCTTACTATCTGCCTCCAACACTATAACAATATGCTGTTCCAATAAGCTTATTAAAGTTACATCAACTTAACTTCAAAACTACAGAGCCACTGTCATCCTCTGTGTCTTCATTCTTCTGGCTGAGGATCTCCCTGGGTCTACTTCTTTCTTTCTACTGCGCGTATGTTTCACATGAAAAAATAACATTGATAAAGAGTGTTTCCTAATTTCTTGGACAGCAAGATGTTGATTCAGTACGTGGATGTACCGAATAGGGAAGGTGCAAAAATTGACCTACTCTTGGGAAATAAAGCAGGTGACTGAGGTGTCAATGGGGAAGCACTTTGGGGCCAGCGACCATCATTCTATTAGATTTAAAATAGTGATGGAAAAGGATAGACCAGATCTAAAAGTTGAAGTTCTAAATTGGAGAAAGGCCAATTTTGATGGTATTAGAAAAAGAACTTTTGGAAGTTGACTGGGGGCAGATGTTGGCAGGTAAAAGGACGACTGGAAAATGGGAAGTCTTTCAGAAATGAGTTAATGAGAATCCAGGGAAAGTATTTTCCTGTTAGGGTGAAAGGAAATGCTGGTTGGTATAAGGAATGCTGGATAATAAAATAAATTGAGGGTTTGGTTAAGAAAAAGAAATGAGCATATGTAAGGTATAGACAAGGTAGATTGAGTGAATCCTTAGAAGAGTACAAAGGCAGAAGGAGTATACTTAACAGGGAAGTCAGGAGGGCAAAAAGGGGACATGAGATAGCTTTGGCGAATAGAATTAAGGAGAATCCAAAGGGTTTTGACAAATACATGAAGGACAAAAGGGTAACTAGGGAGAGAATAGGGCCCCTCAAAGATCAGCAAGGCGGCCTTTGTTTGGAGCCGCAGAAAATTGGGGAGACACTAAATGAGTATTTTGCATCAGTATTTACTGTGGAAAAGGATATGGAAGATATAGACTGTAAGGAATAGATGGTGACACCTTGAAAAATGTCCATATTTCAGAGGAGGAAGTGCTGGATGTCTTGAAATGCATAAAGGTGGATAAATCCCCAGGACCTGATCTGTGGAAATCTAGAGAAGTAATTGTTGGACCTCTTGCTGAGATATTTGTATCATTGACAGTCACAGGTGAGGTACCGGAAGGCTGGAGGTTGGCTAACGTGGTGCCACTGCTTAAGAAGGGTGGTAAGGACAAGCCAGGGAACTATAGACCAGTGAGCCTGACATCAGTGGTGGGCATGTTGTTGGAGGGAATCCTGAGGAAAAGGATGTACATGTATTTGGAAAGGCAAGGACTGATTACAGATAGTCAACATGGCTTTGTGCATGGGAAATCATCTCTCACGAATGATTGAGTTTTTTGAAGAAGTAACAAAGAAGATTGATGAGAGTAGAGCAGTAGATGTGATCTCTATGGACTTCAGTAAGGCGTTCGACAAGGTTCCCCATGGGAGATTAATTAGCAAGCTTATATCTCATGGAATACAGGGAGAACTAGCCATTTGGATACAGAACTGGCTCAAAGGTAGAAGACAGAGGGTGGTGGTGGAGGGTTGTTTTTCAGACTGGAGGCCTGTGACCAGTGGAGTGCCACCAGGATCGGTGCTGGGTCTACTATTTTTTGTCATTTACATAAATGATTTGGATGTGAGCATAAGAGGTACAGTTAGTAAGTTTGCAGATGACACCAAAATTGGAGGTGTTGTGGACAGTGAAAAGGGTTACCTCAGATTACAATGGGATCTTGACCAGATGGGCCAATGGGCTGAGAAGTGGCAGATGTAGTTTAATTCAGATAAATACGAGGTGCTGCATTTTGGGAAAGGAAATCTTAGCAGGACTTATACACTTAATGGCAAGGTCTGAGGGAGGAGAAAGTGAGGACTGCAGATGCTGGAGATCAGAGCTGAAAAACGTGTTGCTGGAAAAGCGCAGCAGGTCAGGCAGCATCCAAGGAGTAGGAGAATCGATGTTTTAGGCATAAGCCCTTCAGGAATCCTGAAGAAGGGCTTATGCTCGAAACGCCGATTCTCCTGCTCCTTGGGTGCTGCCTGATCTGCTGCGCTTTTCCAGCAACACATTTTTCAACTAAGGTCCTCGGGAGTGTTGCTGAACAAAGAGACATTGGAGTGCAGGTTCATAGCTCCTTGATAGTGGAGTTGCAGATAGATAAGATAGTGAAGAAGGCATTTGGTATGCTTTCTTTTATTGGTCAGAGTATTGTGTACAGGAGTTTGGAGGTCATGTTGCAGCTGTACAGGACATTGGTTAGGCCACTGTTGGAATATTGTATGCAATTCTGTTCTCCTTCCTATTGGAAAGATGTTGTGAATCTTGAAAGAGTTCAGAAAAGATTTACAAGGATGTTGCCAAGGTTGGAGGATTTGAGCTATAGGGAGAGGCTGAACAGGCTGGGGCTGTTTTCCTTGGAGCGTCGGAGGCTGAGGCATGACCTTCTAGAGGTTTACAAAATTATGAGGGGCATGAAAAGTCTTTTCCCTTGGGTCAGGGAGTCCAGAACTAGAGGGCATAGGTTTAGGGTGAGAGGCAAAAGATATAAAAAAGACCTAAGGGGCAACTTTTTCACACAGAGAGTGGTACGTGTATGGAATGAGCTGCCAGAGGATGTGGTGGAGGCTGGTACAATTGCAACATTTAAGAGGCATTTGGATGGGTATATGAATAGGAAGGGTTTGGAGGGATATGGCCCTGGCGCTGGCAGGTGGGACTAGA
The DNA here is from genome assembly GCF_037043375.1 of Chiloscyllium plagiosum. Classification (NCBI taxonomy): domain Eukaryota; kingdom Metazoa; phylum Chordata; class Chondrichthyes; order Orectolobiformes; family Hemiscylliidae; genus Chiloscyllium; species Chiloscyllium plagiosum. Next base: position 23,115,820 of record NW_028270140.1, read on the forward strand.
TTGGGTTGGGATATCTGGTCGGCATGGACGGGTTGGACTGAAGGGTCTGTTTCCATGATGTACATTTCTATGACTCTATGACTCTAATTAGCTCTCCCTCTCTCTCTGTCTCTCTCTCTCTCTCTATGGCAATTGCTGTCTGACCAATTTTCAAAATGTCCACATTCTTATAACCCCCATCATTGGATTGTCTCCTTTGTTCAATCTTGGCAAATCAATAAGTTCAAACTTGATAAGGTTTGAATATCTTTGGGCCTTCGTTTAAGCTGATTGGTTAAATATGAATTGTTGCCACAACAACGACCAAAACTCAGGTTTCCATTTCACAGTCAAATGTTACATAGTTTCAATTTCCCACTATACTCTGGGACTGCTATCTAATCATATACAGAGGTGGTTGTAATCTCTCAGTTCAGAATGGCATTCTTTCTCTCTCTCAAAGGTACAGTACATGCCTTCAACTTCGTAACACAGACCTTATCTAATGAAAACAAATGATTAGGAATGCTTAGACGTAAGACAGCTTGGAAGTTAAATGCTCAAGTGTTTAATGGGAATACAGTCAAGGGAAGTAGAGTTGAATCTTATGGTTAGATGAGTTTAGAGACTATTACAGAGATAAGAGAGAAATTGGAGTTAATTGTGAGTTCAGAGCTAGCGTATGAAAATAAATACAGTAAATTTGGCTTGAAGGCCAAAGGAGACAGGAAATTTTTAGGCACCCAAGCAGATGGGCTCAAACTTAGCCACAAAACAAAGTCCCTGAAATACTCAAACTTGTTGTTACAGCTAAAAGTAGAGTTTAAAAAGAAGACAGATGGGAGGAGAGAGGCTCCAATTAGATGGTCTGTAATGGGGAAAAGGAGGAAGATTCTGAAATAGTCAACTATTTTGGCAGAATTTGAATATACTTAGTCCAGACAGATCATGAGATACACAGTTGAGCAATTATGTGTTATTTGGTTTTAAGAGGAAATGAGGAGAAAGTACTGCAGATGCTGGAGTTCAGAGTCAAAAGAGTGTGGTGCTGGAAAAGCACAGTGGGTCATGCAGCATCCGAGGAGCAGGAGAATCAACGTTTCGGGCAAGAGCCCTTCATTTGGAATAATTTAAAAGGGAATGGTCAGGGTGAAAGAGAGAGTAATGCTCTTAATTGTGATTATGTCATTAAAAGTGATGGTGATGGTGCAAAGGAACAAATTAGTAACTGCAGAAAAGTCCTGGGTGAAAGGTGACTCTGAGACTTTGTATTGGAAAATTGTAAGTCAATTGGAGGTTAGTTTATTTTTCCCAGAGGAGGGAAAGAAGGAAGAAGGATTATGAGGGAAGGGAGGAAGTAGGTTGACAGCACTACTAGGACATGACTGAAGATGTTTTTATCTGTGATTGACGCAATGCAAAGATCAATATCTCATGAGATGGCTGCGAATATGAGTGGTGAGTAATTTTTGGAAAGGGATACTAAAGAAGTATAGGAAAGCAATGAGAGACAGCATGATCAGGCTGAGATGGACTTTATGCTCACCATGGATGAAAGATGCTGAGCCGAAGGAGGAAAAACGTGAGGATACCTTGTGAGAAAAAAGGCATCATGGAAGCAAGCCATTCAGCCCATCAAGTCCACAATGATAGAAAAGATGTTGTGAAACTTGAAAGGGTTCAGAAAAGATTTACAAGGATGTTGCCAGGATTGGAGAGTTTGAGCTACAGGGAGAGGCTGAATAGGATGGGGCTGTTTTCCCTGGAATGTTAGAGGTTGAAAGTGGGACCTTATAGAGGTGTATAAAATCATGAGGGGCATGGATAGGATAAATAGACAAGGTCTTCTCCCTGGGATGGGGAGGCCAGTACTAGAGGATATAGGTTTAGGATGAGAGGGGAAATATTTAAAAGGGACCTAAGGGGCAACTTTATCATGCAGAGGGTGGAATGAGCTACCAAAGGAATTGGTGGAGGCTGGTACAATTACTTCAGTTGACAGGCATCTGGATGAGTGTATGAATAGAAAGTGTTTAGAGGGATATGGACCAAATGCTGGTAAATGGGACTAGATTAGGTTAGGATATCTGGTCCGCAAAAAGAATTGGACCGAAGGGTCTGTTTCCATGCTGTGCATCACTATGACTGTCTTAAGAGCATCCCATCCAAACCCAACCCTTATCCTATCCCTAAAACCCTGCATTTCCGATGGCTAATCCATCTAATCTCGGCATCTTTGGGAGAAAACCCACATGGACATGGGGAGAAGGGCAAACTCCACATAAATAGTCATACAAGGCTGGAATTGAACTTGGGATCAATAATGTTAACCACTGAGCCAGCTGTTTTCTTTAAAATAGAAGACCTACAGTGTTGAAGCAGTCCATTTGGCCCATCAAGTCCACCCTATCACTGTAACCCTACATTTCCCATGGCTAATCCACCCAGTCTGCTCAACCCTGGAAAGTGTACACAATTTAGTGTGGCTAATCCACCTAACAATGACATCTTTGCACACTGGGGGGAAACCGGTATACCTAGTGGAAACCCAGGCAGGCACAGGGAGAATGTGTAAACTCCACACAGTCCCCCAAGGTTGGAATCAAATCTGGGTCCCTGGCGCTATGAAAATCACTGAGCCACTGCGTCACACTATTGTGTTTAGTTGCTTAGTAGGAGAGTAAGGACTTTTAATATTTCAGGTGAGAGCAATGGACTCGGATGAGTTGACCAAAGGGAAGGAAAGGTGTCAGAGAGCAGTGGAATAGTCCAAGGTAATTTGGTAATGAGCCCCACATGCCACTGTGGGGATTTAAACACAGAATGTGGTAGAATATGCAGCCACATGGAGGGACTTCACTTAGAGGAAGATGTCATCATACTTCAATAAGGTTACTATTTAGTTTGTGTTGTGGATGAAATGAATAACGCAAAGGTCATGGAGGCAAGACTTTGTTCACTTATGGTCGAGAGTGTGGTGCTGGAAAAGCACAGCAGCTCTGGCAGCATCCGAGGAGCTGGAGAGCTTTTGCCCGAAATGTCAATTCTCCTGCTCCTCAGATGCTGCCTGACCTGCTGTGCTTTTCCAGCACCAGACTTTTGACTCTAATCTCCAGCATCTGCAGTCCTCACTTTTACCTTTGTTCACTTATGAGCAGCTGTTCTAGAGGGAGATGCAAAGGCGTCCAGTCATAACTGTTCCATTGACAGATTCCACAGGATTAACTTTGAGAGGGCTGAGATAATTGGGAAGGAGACAAGGAAGAGCAGGTCCAGTTAGTGTAGTGGCCAGGATGATCAGTACTAGAGTATGATGGATCATTTGAAGTTACTGTGCATAAGAAAACAAAGAGAGCATCTCAATTGCCCTTTGCAGTGTCTGAAGAGAGTTACAGAGGAAAGCTTAGGCTTAATTAAGACAGCTAACCCTGACATAGCAGTCGGACAGTGGGAAGTTTGGGGACTGTTGAAGTGTTGTCAGGGATTTGAGAAGACAGGCAAAAGATAAGATGAAAGAAATAATCTTTGTCTGAAATGGCAGCAGCTAATGGGAAAGTGGGTTTACTTGCGGTTTCAAAAGTGGTGAACCTCTCAATATTCATTGCTAGTTAAGGTCATATTGAAAATTGTGTGCTTGTTTATAAAGAGAAACTACATGAGAACCTCTGCCACTGATGGTGCTGTCAATCTGCCTTACAAAGCACAGTCATGTAATTTGTCAATTTAGCCTAATTGTTGAAAATTAACATTGCTTTTCACATTTTGTTTTACACATTTTCAGTAGTTCTTTGATTTCAGTAAGACTCCTATGGGAGCAGAATGAAACTTTCAGAGGTAAGTGTATACATTTTTAAAATGGAATTTTACTTAATAATTACATGTAATATGTTGGGATGGTCTATCAGATTTTTAAAATAGATTTTATGTATCGAATATTCAAGAGGATTGAAATTAGTTGTATGTATATGGCTTTTTAGCGATATTGATCTGACCGTTTTGATACTTCGACCATAAGACCATAAGACCATAAGACATAGGAGTGGAAGTAAGGCCATTCGGCCCATCGAGTCCACTCCGCCATTCAATCATGGCTGATGCGCATTTCAGCTTCACTTACCAGCGTTCTCCCCGTAGCCCTTAATTCCTCTAGACAACAAGAATCTATCAATCTCGGCCTTGAAGACATTTAGCGTCCCGGCTTCCACTGCACTCCGTGGCAATGAATTCCACAGGCCCACCACTCTCTGGCTGAAGAAATGTCTCCGCATTTCTGTTCTGAAATGACCCCCTCTAATTCTAAGGCTGTGTCCACGGGTCCTAGTCTCCTCGTCTAACGGAAACAATTTCCTAGCATCCACCTTTTCCAAGCCATGTATTATTTTGTACGTCTCTATTAAGTCACCCCTTAATCTTCTAAACTCCAATGAATACAATCCCAGTATCCTCAGCCGTTCCTCATATGTTAGACCTGTCATTCCAGGGATCATCCGTGTGAATCTCCGCTGGACACATTCCAGTGCCAGTATGTCCTTCCTGAGGTGTGGGGACCAAAACTGGACACAGTACTCCAAATGGGGCCTAACCAGAGCTTTATAACGTCTTAGTAGTACATCTCTGCTTTTATATTCCAACCCTCTTGAGATAAGAGACAACATTGCATTCGCTTTCTTAACCACGGACTCAACCTGCATGTTTACCTTTAGAGAATCCTCGACTAGCACTCCCAGATCCCTTTGTGCTTTGGCTTTATTAATTTTCTCACCATTTAGAAAGTAGTCTATGCTTTTATTCTTTTTGCCAAAGTGCAAGACCTCGCACTTGCTCACGTTAAATTCCATCAGCCATTTCCTGGACCACTCTCCCAACCTGTCTAGATCCTTCTGTAGCCTTCCCACTTCCTCAGTACTACCTGCCTGGCCACCTAACTTCGTATCATTGGCAAACTTCGCTAGAATGCCCCCGGTTCCCTCATCCAAATCATTAATATATAATGCGAACAGCTGTGGCCCCAGCACCGAACCCTGCGGGACACCGCTCATCACCGGCTGCCATTCTGAAAAAGAACCTTTTATCCCAACTCTCTGCCTTCTGTTAGACAGCCAATCCTCAATCCATCCCAGCAGCTCACCTCGAACACCATGGGCCCTCACCTTGCTCAGCAGCCTCCCGTGTGGCACCTTATCAAAGGCCTTTTGAAAGTCTAGATAGACCACATCCACTGGGTTTCCCTGGTCTAACCTACTTGTTACCTCTTCAAAAAATTCCAACAGGTTTGTCAGGCATGACCTCCCTTTACTAAATCCATGTTGACTTGTTCTAATCAGACTCTGCTCTTCCAAGAATTTAGAAACCTCATCCTTAATGATGGATTCTAGAATTTTACCAACAACCGAGGTTAAGCTGATTGGCCTATAATTTTCCATCTTTTGCCTTGATCCTTTCTTGAACAAGGGGGTTACAACAGCCATCTTCCAATCATCCGGGACCTTTCCTGACTCCAGTGACTCTTGAAAGATCTCAACCAATGCCTCTGCTATTTCCTCAGCCACCTCTCTCAGAACTCTAGGGTGTATCCCATCGGGGCCAGGAGATTTATCAATTTTAAGACTTTTTAACTTTTCTAGCACTATCTCTTTCGTAATGGCAACCATACTCAACTCAGCCCCGTGACACCCTTTAATTTTTGGGATATTACTCATGTCTTCCACTGTGAAAACTGACGCAAAGTACTTGTTAAGTTCTCCTGCTATTTCCTTATCTCCCATCACTAGGCTTCCTGCATCAGTTTGAAGTGGCCCAATGTCTACTTTTGCCTGTCGTTTGTTTCTTATGTACTGAAAGAAACTTTTACTATTATTTCTAATATTACTGGCTAGCCTACCTTCATATTTGATCCTCTCATTTCTTATTACACTCTTTGTTATCCTCTGTTTGCTTTTGTATCCTTCCCAATCTTCTGATTTCCCACTGTTCTTAGCCACTTTATAGGATCTCTCTTTTTCTTTAATACATTTCCTGACTTCCTTTGTCAGCCAAGGTTGTCTAATCCCTCCCCGGTTAATCTTTCTTTTCTTGGGAATGAACCTCTGTACAGTGTCCTCAATTATACCTACAAACTCCTTCCATTTTTGCTCTACTGTCTTCCCGGTTAGCCTCTGCTTCCAGTCTATTTTAGTCAGTTCCTCTCTCATGCCCTCATAATTACCTTTATTCAACTGTAACACCATTACATCCGATTTTGCCTTCTCCCTTTCAAACTCCAGACTGAACTCTACCATATTATGGTCGCTACTTCCTAAGGGTTCCCGAACTTTAAATTTTTTTATAGAGTCTGGTTCATTGCAAAGCACTAGGTCCAGAATAGCCTGCTCTCTTGTGGGCTCCATGACAAGCTGTTCCAAAAAAGCCATCCTGTAAGCATTCCATGAATTCCCTTTCTTTAGATCCACTAGCAACATTATTTACCCAGTCCACCTGCATATTGAAGTCTCCCATGATCAATGTGACCTTGCCTTTCTGACACGCCTTCTCTATTTCCCGGAGTAAAAAGAATCTTCAGCAAGATTAAAGGGTAGCATTTTGCATGTTATAAAATAAATGCGCACTAGTAATTCCAAAGTATACAAGACTATGGGCCAAGTGCTGGAAAATAGGATTAGAATAGTTAGATTGTTGTTTTTGACAAGAGCAATGGAACAAAGGGACATTTTCTGTGCTGTAGATGTCTGTGACTTTAGAACTCTACAATTCTAAAACTAACATTCAGATGTTAATTTTGTTAGATCTGTGGTATCTCATTATATGTTCATAAAACTACTCATTGTGACTGTAGCTGGCACATCACAATTAATTATTACATTAAAATACGCCCCACACATTGAAATCATCTATCTAAAAGACAAATGCATTAATTATCTTCTGTATTACCTAAAGAATAATCAACTTGTTTACAAAGTTTTTCTTGAACTTATCGTAATAGATTTGAAAAGTACAATTTAAAAGAATGCTTCAGAAATCTTCAATGTGGTATTTGTGAGAAGAAGAATGTTGCCACTAGTTCTCTTTCCTTTGACTGGTCTAAGGGTATAATTTGACTTGCAAGTGGAAATCTTCAACCACTATTCAACTTCGTTCATACTCTTCAAATAAGCACAAACCTGGAGGATGGTTTCATTGTCAGTATGTTCAATCCATTTCAATGATACTTAGGTTCAGTTGGAGTTGAAAGTGTAAAAGTATAATAAACCCATATTGATTCAGGTTTATCTTGTGATGAGTTACTCTGTTCTCAATTATAAATTTTTATTCAATTTCCCACACGGCACGAGATTAACTTAGGTTAGCGGGTCAGCATGGAAGAGTTGGACTGAAGGGTTTGTTTCTGTGCTGCACATTGCAATGACACTATGATTCCCTGCAAATCCACCTAATAGTCCTAAATGAGGATAACTTCACTTTTCTGTCCTTCTAGTAACTCAATTGATAATTGCTATAGCTGATATGATAAAATGGAATGCTTGCTCAATTGACTGGTCAGCTGGTTTATGATGCAGCGTGATGCCAACAGCGTAGGTTCAATACCCACACTGACTGAAGTTACCGTTGTGGACTCTCCTTCTCAATCTCTCCCCTTGCTTGAGGTGTGCTGACTCTTGGGGTAAACCACCACTGCTTGTCTCTCTATGGAGCAGCTCTATGGCAATTTAGCTTAATGTGAAACTCTGTTATTTTGTCTAATGATTGTTCTTGTTGAAAGCATGGAAACTAGGTAGGACAGGAAAAAGGTAGATATCTACATTTCATGTTGATCACTGTGAGAGATAGCCATATTCTCCAAACCCATGTAATTTCCATGGAGCCTTCTGCATCTGGGATTCTGTAAGGTCCCGATGTGTAATTCTTGTAAGGATGACTAGAATCAGCAGACACAGCTTAGAAACAAGAAGTCTACCATTTAGTATTTCTCTTAGAGTCCCAATACTTTGTGAAATGCTCTTCCCAAGAGAACCATGCATACTGAGTCAAAGGATTTACTTACAATTGACTTAGACAGATTCTTTTCTGGATCAGTGGTGCTGGAAGAGCACAGCAATTCAGGCAGCATCCGAGGACAGGCAAAATCGACATTTCGGGCAAAAGCCCTTCATCAGGAATAAAGGCAGAGAGCCTGAAGCATGGAGAGATAAGCTAGAGGAGGGTGGGGGTGGGAGAGAGTGGCATAGAGTACAATAGGTCAGTGGGGAAGGAGATGAAGGTGATAGGTCAGGGAGGAGAGGGTGGAGTGGATAGGTGAAAAAGGAGCTGGGCAGGTCCTTGTCCGACCTGCCCAGCTCCTTTTCCACCTATCCACTCCACCCTCTCCTCCCTGACCTATCACCTTCATCTCCTTCCCCACTGACCTATTGTACTCTATGCCACTCTCTCCCACCCCCACCCTCCTCTAGCTTATCTCTCCATGCTTCAGGCTCTCTGCCTTTATTCCTGATGAAGGGCTTTTGCCCGAAACGTCGATTTTGCCTGTCCTCGGATGCTGCCTGAATTGCTGTGCTCTTCCAGCACCACTGATCCAGAATCTGGTTTCCAGCATCTGCAGTCATTGTTTTTACCCCTTAGACAGATTCTTTGACATACAAGGGAGTCAGGGGATGGTGGGGAAGGAATCTAACATGATTTCCATAGAATCCCAACAGTGTAGAAACAGGCCATTCTGCCCAACAAGTCCACACCACCTCTCTGAAGTGCATCCCACCCAGACTCACTCCCCAACTTATCCCTTTAACCCTGCATTTCCCATGGCTTATCCAACTGACTTACACATTCCTGGACACTATGGGCAATTTAGCATGGGTACTCCAACTGATGTGCACATCTTTGGACGGTGGGAGGAAACCGGACACGGGAAGAATGTGCAAAGTCCACAGTGGCTGAAAGCTGGAATTGAATCTGGGTCCGTGGCACTATGAGGCAGCAGTGCTAATCACTGAGCCACTGTGCTGCCCTCCTATACTCGTCACTGAACCGGGTGAATTGCCGAACGAGATGGTACTCATGGTAAATACTGAGCCATGAGCTTATAGAACAAGATAGAGTATAATTTTGTTGCTGTTAGCAGCTCACAGTGCTTCATGAATTTCCAGATTTGATTTGATCTGAATGATCTCTTATGGAAGGGAAAAGTGCCACACAGCACTATGGAGGGTCATGTCACCAAAATGAAGGTGCAATTGTTAACACCCACCTCACCACACATAGATGGATGCTCTGTGGCAGGTAGCGTTTGTGGGTTCATGTTGATATTCCCCTCTTGTTACTTCTTTGACCATCTGTCACAAGTCTGATCTAGCAGATGTGTACTTCAGGACTCAGTCAACCTAATCAGTGATATTATCAAACAGCTATTGGAAATGGACTTTGATTTCCTTCACACAGAATACATCCTGAGCTTTTGTTACAACCAATGCTTCCTCAGGGTGGCATGGCGGCTCAGTGATTAACATTGCTGCCTCACAGCGCCAGGATCCCGGGTTCAATTCTGACCTCGGACAACTGTCTGTGTGGACTTTGCACATTAGGGTGCTCTGGTTTCATCCCACAGTTCTAAGATGTGTGGGTCAGGTGAATTGGCCATGCTAAATTACCCATGGTGTTAGGTGTATTCGTCAGAGGGAAATGGATCTGGGCGGGTTACTCTTCGGAGGGTCAGTGTGGGCTTGTTGGGCCGAAAGGCCTGTTTCCACACAGTAGGGAATCTAATTAAAATCCATTTAATATGGATAAGTACCAATTATTTAATTGAACTAGAGTGTTGGCATTCAGTAAAAGGTTTCCTTGCCCATTTTTGACTTGTTTCCACAAGGCTTCATATGGTCCACAGGAAATATCGAGAGCTTCCAAGGTCACTCTCTTTGGAGTGCATATCACTTCTGGTAGGTTTAACCCTGTTTGGGAGAGTGGGACATATGCCGATATAGTGGGAGAAAAGTCTGTAAAATTAGCTGTCAGGTTGATACAATGTTGTGACTATGTTAAGTTATTATTGAACGAGTCTGTAGCTCTCCCAACTTTAACACAAATTCCAAAATGTTAATAAGGAAGACTTTCAGGACTGACCATTCTTTACCTATTTAAATTCTAAGTGTGTGTTTGAATATTGAAGTTGGTCTTAAAAAGAGAAATACCTTGCTTATACCTAAATGTTCAGCATTGAAGAATTCATTGGAGAATAAAGTTGTTCAATAAGTACATTTACAAACCCACCTGAGAAGAGGAAATTGATTACATTGTGAAAGAAAAGGATGCAGGAGAAGAGAAGCTCTTTACGTGCATTAGACTTTGGAAGTGTTGTGGCAAGTTGAGAGGCAGTTATAAAGTCATATGGATCTATAAGTTCAAAGGCCATAAGAAATAATTGCATAAGTAAGCTATTCATCCCATTGAGTCTGCTCCGCCACTCAATGAGATTGTAGCAGATCTAATAATCTTCAACTGCAGTTTGATGCTTTTTCATCATAAATCTTGATTCGCTTACTGATTAAAAACCTCTCTATCGATTCCCTTACTCATTAAAAATCTATCCATCTCAGCTTTGAAGATAGCTAAAGTCTCAACCTCATCAGGCCTTCACAGTAAAGAATTCCACATCTTCACAGTCCTCTGAGAAAAAACATTCTTCCTAATCCTTGTCTTAATGCGTAACCCTTTATTCTGAGATTATGCCCTCTCATTCTCGACTCTCCTACAAGGAAAAATAATCTTTCAACACCTACCCTGTTGATTCCTCTGAGAATCTTGAATATTTCAATAAGGTTGTCTCTCATTCTTCTATATACAAGTAAGTCCAGTCTCAATCTACTCAACCTTTCCTAATAAAACAGTCTCTCCATACCTGGTATCAGCTTCAAAAACCTTCTCTGAACTACTCCCCATGCCAGTACATCTTTTATTATGTAAGGAGCCCAAAGTTATTTACAGTATTACAGCTGTAATCTGACTAGTGCCTTACACAAGTTTAACTAAACCTCCATTATTTTATACTCCAATCTTCTTTAGTCTTATAAATAGAGGCATAGATTACAATAGCAAAGATGTCTTCCTGAGCCTTTATGAAATATTGTTTACGTTCCAGGAGAATTGTGGCTAATCTACCATACCTCTGAAAAGGATTTCAGAGCTTTTGAGTGGGTCCAGTGCATTGACTAGATAGGCTCAGCAATATGGTGCTGAGAGAAGCCGGGGATCTTTGAAGCAGAAAATGTTCAAGAGAGATTTAATACACAAAAGGAGAAAATGTGTCCAGACACAAGGATCAGAGGTGAAATTTCTAATGAAGTGACTCATTACAATCTGGAATTGAATGGAATTGGCAAATCGGAAAAAATTGCAAGGCTATGGAGAAAGCGCAAGGTCTAATTGGATAGCTCTTTCAAACAGCTGACAGAATGAGTGCACCGATATCCCACTGAGATGTAAGATTCAATGTTTTTTGTGAACCTATTCAAAAGTACTATTCAAGCAAAATGAGAGAACTTGGGACAATTAATAAGATTTCACCACATCTCACTAAGTAGCCTATGTTCTCAGAAATATTTCATTGACTACCATTGAGTTATTTGCACTAAGTCACAGTGCCATATCTGCAGCATGCATTATTCAGATCCCCAAAGATGCCCAGTTCGAGGCAAAATCATTATTGAGGTGCAGCATAATGGTGCTAAAAGCTATTTCCACAGGAATCAATCTTGAACTTCCTCTTTTTAAGTGATTACGTCTGTGGAAAACCAATCAACAAACATTTACATCTATAATGCCCCCTAAAGGTAATAAAAGAAAGTGCAACATCCAAGCCACATAAGGAAATGTTAGGTAAATTTCACAAAAGTTTGATTTTAAGGAGTTCCTTAAAAGTTGAGAGTTGTGTACAGAGTAGTCCAGAGCTTGGGTGGTGGTGGAGCATTAAAGAAATTTTGACCAGCTGGCTTGATGGAAGGGAAGGATAGGGCAGAGACTGCTGATTGGATACTGACATAGGTGTCCATGAGTTGATTATATGTGTTCTTGGAGGTGGCTTTGGAGAGGATGAGTAGACACAGCTTAAGCAAATGGAGATAAGAAGGCAGTTTACTTTTACAGGAGAAAGTGAGGACTGCAGATGCTGGATATCATATTTGAGAGTGCGGTGCTGGAAAAACACAGCAGGTCAGGCAGCATCTGAGGAGCAGAAGAATTGATGTTTTGGGCAATTCTCCTGCTCCTCGGATGCAGTTTACTTTTACGTTCCATTGTGAATCGAAATGGTGAGAAGTTTTAGTAGACAATAGCCAGAGCAGATTGTATTTTCTGTGGTTCAACTGCACATTCATCTAAAATCTAGTTTATCCAGTTCTGGCCTTTTCCATATCCTCAATATTAATTGCTCCACCGTCGGTGGCTGTTCCTTCAGTTGCCACCAAGCTCCAGAATACCCTCGCTCCATTTCTCCAAATTGCTTTCCTTTGTTAAGATATTCTTTAAAACCTACCTCTTTGATCAAGCTTTAGTCATCTGATCTAATACTTTTAAACAATTTGGTGGCACACTTTGTTTTATGTTGCTCCGTGAAATTGTTTATATTGAAATTTCAGCTAATCCCGCCCTAGATTACAGATAGCCAGTCTATACAATGTGGCCACATTTGATTGATGGTCCAAGTGACAGAGAACTTTTAGATTCGGGAGCTTCACTTATTTTTGAATTAAACTGCTGGAGTAGGGAGGTCAGTGTTATAATTGTCAAGAATAACTAGTTTTTGAGAGTGCCAGGTGGATTTAGACATGTGCTAAATGCCAGTTACTTTACATATACATATTCCAACAATTAAAAAATTAAACCTGTTTTAAAGGTTTTTTTAAACTGCATTACTGTTTTTAGTGGTTCAAGCATTTGCATCTCTAAAGAATTATTACATGTCTTTCTCCTACTACTTGGATGGTTAATTGAAGGGTCGGATGGTCATCTGTGGTATTTTCATAAAGTCCATCTGATTTTCATTCTCATTGAGTCCAATAACTGATGAGTGATGCAGTTAATCAGCCATGAAATTTATGGTTAGCAATTCTTGCATTGACCAATATCTCAATTGGCTTGACCTCTCTACTAGCACTGGAAATGAAAGGGAGTGATAAAGTGCACTTATGCATCAATCCAAAGGCACTTCAGAAGCCCTGAATGTAATCACTATGCACTTCAGTACATTGATGATATTCTGCTTGAACTAGTGAAAGCAGTGTTATTCATGAATGTGAGGCTAAATAATAGATTTAGACACACTACATTAGATGACAAATCAAGCCTGCTGACTGTATTTTCAACATTTGCAAGTTTTTCAGGGTTACACACGTCTTTCAGAACTTTACCTACAGAGGATTTGTTTTGTAGCAAAGCACAGAATGAAATATTGGAAAACGTGAATGCCATTTATTGACATTTTCATCTAAAATAAGAATGAATTTATATGAATATTATTTATATTGGCTTCCAGAAGGCATTCAAGAAAGTCTTTCATGAGTTAGCAGAAATTAAAGCTCATGGAATTGAAGGAAAAATTATTGATCTGCTAAGATTTTACCTGGATGTCTGGAGATGTAGAAGAAGGAAAAATGGGTTAGGTGTGGCTAATGACATTCCGCAAGGGTTGTGGAGCCTCAAATAGTTACTATATTTAATGCTAAGTTAGTGATAGAAAACTACATGTCCAAGGTTACTGTTAATACAATAGACAACATTAGAAATAATGGAGATAGAAATATCCAATTATGATGAGATAGTAAGTGAATGGGCAAGTTGCAACAAATGGATCCTGATACAGACAAATGTCCAACCAATTTGGATATAACAAGGTAGTTTTTTCAAAGGTGTGAAGATGGAAACATTGTAGAAAGAAACTTGAGTGGCCTATGAACAAAGATCATTAAAATGTAATGGACATAGCCATTAATTTTTGAAGGGCAAGAGGGGTAACCTGGAAAAGTACAGGCCAATGAGCCTAATATTCAGTGATAGGGAAATTATTGGGGAAGATTCTTAGGGATAGGACTTACATTTGGAAAAATACGGACTTGCTAGCAATAGGCATCATAGCGTTGTGAGGGGAAGGTCACATCTCTCAAACCAGATTAAGTTTTTTGAGGAAGTGACAATAATGATTGATGAGAGTAGAGTGATGGATGCTGACTAAAGGATTTTAGCAAGGCCTTTAATAATGTCCCTCATGACGGACTGATATAGAAGGTGAAGTTACATGGGATCCACTGTGAGCTGGTAAGATGAATACAGAACTGTTTTGGACATAGAAGACAGAGAATAGTGGTGGGAGATTATCTTTCTGACTGGAGATCTGTGACCAGTGGTGTTCCTCAGTTGTTTGCAATAGAAATAAAGGAGAATGTGGGTAATATAATTAGTAAGTTTGCAGACAACATAAATTACAGGTCAGTGGGCCTTATGTCAGTGGTAGGGAAATTATTGGAGAACATTCTTGGAGATAAGACTTACTTACATTTAAGTCATTATAAAGTCATTTTATGTGTGTTGACCTTCTTGCTTTTTTCACTTATTTCCTCTCTTGTTGCTAAAACAGTTACTTATGTAACCTTTCCAACACTTTCCCCCCAATTTTAGTTATTTGTCCATGTGAAATCCACAGGATATTTCTCGGAAGTAGAAAAGAATTTGTATTATGGACGTTTTACAAATATATTGGAGTAACTGTGGATATTGAGAAGGATTGCCAGAGGACACTGCAGGATATAGATAGACTGAAGAGTTGGGTGTAGAAATGGCAGATGGAATTTAATCCATAGAAATGTGATATAATACATTTTGGATGGCCTAATGCAGGAGAAAAGTATACAGTAAACGACAACATTCTTAGAAGCATTAAGACAGAGAATGTTCTCTGTATACAGGTTCATTGTACCCTGAATGTGGTAATACAAATGGATATGGTGATCAAAAAGGCATGTGGCATGCTTGCCTTCATCAGTCAGGGCTTGGAGTATAAAAATTGGCAAGTCATGTTGCAGCTGTATAGCCCTTTGATGAGGTCAAATCTGGAATATTGTATACAGTTCTGGTCACCACACAACTAAAAGGATGTGGAGGCCTTGTAGAGAGTATAGGAGAGGTTCACCAAGGTGTTGCCTGGAGTGGAGGATATTAGCTCAAAGGAGAATTGAGCCAAACTTGGTTTGTTTTCACTTGAATGTCAGAGGCTGAGGGGCGATCTGATAGAGATTGTCAAAATTATGAGAGGCATAGATCGAATGGATAGTCTGAGTCTTTTTCCCAGGGTAGAAATGTCAATTACTAGGAGCCATGGGTTTAAGGTAAAAGAGAGGGAGTTTAAGAAGATGTGAGAGGCAAGTTATTTATAGAAGATGGTAGGTGCTTGGAATGCATTTCCAGAGGAGGTGGTAGAAGCAGATACAAAAGCAATATTTAGTAGGCATCTTGACAGATATATGAATAGGTGTGGAATGAGGGATGTGGACCATGTAGAGGCAAAAGGTTTTTTGCTTAGAAAGGAGCCAGGTGTCAGCACAGGCTTGTTAGGGTGAAGGGTCTGTTCTTGTCCTGTACTGCTCTTTGTTCTTTATATTCTGTCAAGGTGTTCAGTGAGTCTCTTCTCTGGAGTGCTGAAGTGTTCAGACTGAAACTCCCCTAATGGAAGCAAACCACCTCCTCGTCAATTATAGTTTTTTTGAATTATAAGGTCATTTTGAGTGTGTTGATGTTTTTGCTTTTTTTTTCTCTCTTGCTGCTGACAATGTGGCCTTTCTAACACTTTCTCTCAAAGCTTTGCTATTTTTCCACATGAATTCCACAGCATCTTTCTCAGAAGTCGCAAGGAATCTGTACTTAGAAGATTTTATGTGTTTATTTTCCATGTTTTAAAACAAGAATCAATAAGTCAACCCCACAAGCATTTACATCATCTTCAGAAAATCTTTTTTCTTATACAGTCCGATAACCTGTTAGACTTTCAGATGACACTACATTTCATAAACTACCAAATGCAATTCAAAATGATGAAATAACTTCGTATCTGATACATAAAGATTGAATATTAACAGTAGAAATTGGGTTGAATGCTGAACTTGAACAGTAAACTGAAAGTATTGAGGACAATCTGCAATATATGTCTCAGGCTGAAAGGAACTAATTTAAGAAACTGAGAAAAGAGGTCAGAAAAAGTTTCCTTATGCCGACAATTGTTGAGCCTGAGTAGTTTACCATAGGCAATGATTAAATATTTAAAATAAAGTTATGGAACTATGGGGAATAAATGGAGCTAAGTTATTAGTTTTGGACTGCTCTAACAAAAACCTCATACATGAACCATATGGCCTCCTCTCTTGTAAACTTCTGTGGTTTTCCTACATCTCAGATCATCTACAGATCAAACAAACATTCCATATATTCACAAGTAATTTAATCCTCATGGAAACAACGGATGGCTCCAAATGGTTTTGTGTCAGATTTTCTCCTGTGCATTGTAAAACAAAAGCTTACAATGATGTTTTTGGTCTGTTTCAGTACTGAAGTTGATCTCAATGTAGGTTTAACTCTTTAATGTGTTATTGAAATAAAAGCATGTCTATAGATGTAAGAAATGCATAGGGAGGGTAATTAAGAATGCCAGGCACTTAGTCTACCTCAAAACCAGAATAGTAAACATTTTCTAACTTTTAAGAAGAATCATTATTATAAGATTTTCTGTTATATTACTGAACAGAAACATTTATTAACTTACTTTGTAGGTCATTTGTATGATTGTTCATAATTGAGCAGGTTCACCTTCAATAGCTCAGCTTCCCAGTTCTTTGAAATCTCCTTTGCGAATGTGATTTGCACCAATGACTTGTTGTTTTGATGATTTGGTTTGAGTTGATGTGTCAATATTACTTACTTACATAGCATAGTTGAATAGTCACGAATAGCGTTTCTCATGTCAGTCTGCTGAAACTGTGAAAGTCTCTCCCAATATGTAACATGGGTGAAATTTCCCAGCATACGAATGATGTGGACAATGGCAAGAAAGAAAAAATGTGATTTCGCTAAACTGGCAAAAATCCGACTGTCCAGCTAAGATTTTAACAGCTAGATTGCAATCTTTCTAATAAGCAGTGACAGAAAAATTTGCAAACATAAACATCACATTACAGCCCAATATCAACTAACATATCTGCTCTTGTTCCAGGTAAAGCTGAAAAATTTGACAGCATCAATCCCAGATTTGAACTTTCATATTAGACAGTATTGCCCAGCATTCAGAGCTCATTCCATGGACAGTGACTGTTTGAAACCTCCGTCCATGGAAACTGATATAAGAAAAGCAGCAACCTCTGCATCACTATCATTCCACTATCAGATCAACTTCTTATACAATTCCACATTGCACTACATCAATGTGGTAGCCCCCAAACCTTACATTCCAATGTTGATGCCAGGCCACATTGCATGCAGGAAGGAGTAAATGGTGTGCTGCAGTCATCAAGTTAGTGATCTGACTTTTGTGTCAGAAAGTGTTACCTTCTTGTTTCTATCTGGTGGCTGGGAGGATGGGAAACCACATATCAATTTGGCAAGATGATATGTTAATGAGGATACTAATGTATGCCAATCCATGCAAAAGAGATCTCATTATTGAGAATCTAGTTTCACCGTTCAACACTTGCTTGGAAAATTGGACTTTTTGAAATCAAGAAACTATTTGTTGAGGTTCTCACACAATTTTCCAAGTTTCAGTTATTTTTAAGGAACTGATTGACCAGCCCTGACCATAAAGTGTATCAAACTGTTACTGAGCATTTAGCTAATGGCAATACCAGTGCAGCCATGGAAGTGTTATGAACAGAACAGAGGTGGTTCCGAAGAAAACAGTCAAAACAAAGCTCAAAAAACTTGACCTGTTTGGGAGGTACTGGTGGATGAGAATTGGGCTAAATCCTTTATGGAAAGGAGTAGGAATTCTATGTGAGGAAGTCCATAGCTTTAAAATAGATAGTGGCCCAAATTAGTGACTTATACGGTAAGCACACTGAGGAGTAAAGTTGTTATGTCTGTTATCTATTATGTAATTTACTGTTCATACTAACTGTAACTTCCTTTTCTTTACTAAATTGCTTTTTATTCAATTATTAAAGCAAAGCTGTAAAAATAAAATGTTTTTCAATAGTTTGTTCTTTGTAGTTATTCAATAGATTTGATTTTTTTTAGTTTGTAGGTCTTGAAAATGTCTGCTTATTTTTCAGTACTTTTGATTGTGGATTGAAATGGGAAAAAAAAGTTTTAGAAGCTAAGGATTGTTAAAGGATTACTGCATTTTACAAAAATATTACTTATTGGAAGTATTGCTTACATAGCTGCTTGTTCAAGTAGCATTGCAAGCCTAGTTTGCAGATAAGCTAGAACCAGGAAGTGTGCAGAGATAGACCTTTGGCTAGCAACAAACAACTGATTGATCTGTGGGCTGGTGACCTGTTATCAATGACAAAGGGCTTGTGGCCACCAATTTCAATGTGAATGGCACCCAAGAAGTTGGATAGCTCGAAGTGTGAGTGTTTTTCTAAAAATCATTGGAACTCTGGAGGAGAATACTCTGTTTGTGTTCAACAGTTAAAAAAAAGCATGTCAAGTCTGAAACCATTCAGTTTATTTCTCCTTTCATGTTGCTGTAAGCTGAAACTATTAATTTTTATGTCAAAATCCTATATATGTAGGAACCAGTCTCCTTATGCCTCCTGCAAACAGAAAAGAGTATCTGGAAAGGGAGAAGTGGTGTTCTGTTCAGTACTAGAATCCTCTCAGCAAACCCTGTGGACGAACACCACTGAATTATCTTGTCAATCTTTCCTTTTGCCCATAACACCATTGTTTTTTTTCTTCTGTGTCCATCAATATTTGCGTAAAGGGGGCTAGAGTTTTAACCAGTAGTGCATCAACATGATATATGTCAACTTTTCTTGACTGTTGACCATGGTTAGAATTTATCTATAATTCAAGATTATCATTGTTCTTACTTACAGAAATCTAGTGCATGCTTTCTGTCAATCTAACGATGGGACCAGACTGAGTACCAGGCCGTGCGCTCAGAACATGTGCAGATCAACTGGCAGAGGTCTTCTCAGACATCTTCAACCTCTCTCTCTGCAGCAGGCCACTGTCCCTGCCTGTTTCAAGAGGGCCAACATCATCCCTGTGCCTAAGAAGGGTGATGCAGCATGTCTCAATGACTACTGCCCGGTGGCCCTAACTTCGGTGGTCTCCACTACTCCTGACCCACTCCAATTTATCTATCAGACAAACAGATCCATATCAGATGCCATATCACTTGCTCTTCACTCCTCCCTAGAATATCTTGACACCAGGAACAGCTACGTAAGAATCCTACTCATTGACTACAGTTCAGCCTTCAACACTAATATCCCCTCAAGACTGATTACTAAACTTAGTAATCTCGGACTAAGCTCCACTCTCTGTAATTGGATCCTCAGTTTCCTGACCAAAAGGTCACAATCAGTGAGGATTGGGGACAATATTTCATCCTCACTAACACTCAACACTGGAGCCCCCCAGAGATGCGCACTCAGCCCCCTACTGTAATCACTTTATACCCATGAATGCATCACCAAATACCAGACTAATTCCATTTACAAGTTCGCTGATGACACCACCATAGTTGGTCAAATCTCAGATGGCAATGAAACAGACTACAGATGGGAGGTGGAAGACATGGAGAAATGGTGCACTGAGAACAACCTAGCTCTCAATGCCAGCAAAACTAAGGAACTCATTATTGACTTTCGGCAGGATGTTACTCATGCCCCCCTATACATGAACAGCACAGAGGTGGAACAAGTGGAGAGTGTCAAGCTCCTGGGAGTGGTCATCAACAACAAGCTTTCTTGGACTGCATGTGGATGCACTAGTTATGAAGGCCCAACAATGTCTCTTCTTCCTCAGGCAGCTTACCCTTGCCAATTTGCATAGGCATGCCATTGAGAGCATTCTGTCTGGATGTATCACTACCTGGTATGAAAACTGTACCATTCAAAATCAGAGACAGTTACAGAGAGTGGTGACCTCAGCCTGGACAATCACAAAGGCTGACCTCCCATCTATAGAATCCATCAACCAGGCCCGTTGTCAAGGAAAGGCCGCCAGCATTCTCAAAGATCAATTCCATTCCATCTGGCAATGCTTTCCTACAACCTCTACCATCAGGGAGAATGTACAGAAGCATGAACACATGTACCAGTCAGTTTCGAAACAATTTCCACCCTACTGTTGTTAGAATACTGAATGGACAAGCAAACTCTTAGCATTCACCTGTACCTGTGTTTTGTTTTTTGCCACTGTTTACCTATTATTTACTTAGCTATGCTATTTTACTATGTCATCTGCCTGTATTGCTCGCAAGACAAAGTTTTTCACTGCACCTCGGTACATGTGCCAATAAATTCAATTCAATTCAATTCAATAGAAATGAAGGACAATAAATGTGGGACTTTTGTGTAATTTTCAAAAATATAATATCTCTGGGAATAGCTGAGCTTGACTTCTAGCTTGTGAGGTGGAACAGTTCTAACTGATTATAACATCAAGTTAATACATGCTGTTATAGCTCATAGAAGTGACAAGGTGCCCATTTTCTTAAGGGTTCCTCAGATCTACTTTATGACAAAGCAATAGAGAGAACACCAAATGATTGAACATTAGAACACAAGAATTACAAGAAGGAATAAGCTATTGGCCTCTCAAATCTACTCTGTTATTCCATAAGATTCTTTTTGATCTGATCATGACTTCAATTCCACTTTTCTACCTATCATTTATCACCATTGATTCAGCTATATATCGACAAAAATTGTCTAACTGTACTCTGAATAGATTCAATGATTCAACTTCCACTGCCAACTGGTAGATAACTTGAAAGATTAATGATCCAATAAGAAATTTCATCTTATCTTTAACTCAAATGAGTAATCCCTAATTCTTATATGGTAACTCTTAGTTCTTGACACCTCCACAGAAATTGCACTGGAAAATTCTTTGAGAACTTCATACGTTTCAAAGAGAGGTTGCCTTTCATTCTTCTAAATTCATTGAATGCTGGCTCAACCTTCCAAACCTTTCTTCATAAGGCAACCTTAAGAAATCAAAGATCAACTTAGTGAACCTTCCGAATTGCCTCCAATCCAGTATAAAGTGAGGACTGCAGATTCTGAAGATCAGAGCTGAAAATGTGTTGCTGGAAAAGCGCAGCAGGTCAGGCAGCATCCAAGGAACAGAAGAATCTGCAGTCCTCACTTTCTCCTCGAAGATTTTGACATACTGCGAATCCTCTCGCAATGAAGCTCTCTTCCTCCCTCTTCAAGGATTTCAGTGAGTCCCTCTCTCAATGCACACCCCAGGTCATTCCTGAAGAAGGGCTTATGCCCGAAAAGTCGATTCTCCTGTTCCTTGGATGCTGCCTGACCTGCTGCACTTTTCAAGCAACACATTTTCAGCTCCAATCAAGTATATCCCATCAATTTCCTATTCCCCACATAATATTACTGCAAAATGGACGTTTAGAAGTATGCTCTAAAAGGATCATGTAGAAGGCATTTCCACTGTTGTAGAAGATATGGTCTTTGAAATAACTCATATCATTTTAGAAAATAAAATACTGGAAGCTAAAAATTATGAAGCTGTGGAGAATTCTTCAGGGAAACAGAGTTACCCAGAAGAAGAGTCATTTTGAACTTAAAATGCTAACTCTGTTTCTCTCCTCACAGATGCTACCAGACCTTTTGAGTTTCCCAAGCATTCTCATTGTTGAATGTCATGGGACAGATAACAAGCTACAGGAATTCAGGACACATGAACTTGTCTGGATTGTAAGACACACCAAATGTGCCCAGGCAGCGGCCGTGGTATTTTGAATGTAGTCCATCCCATCCTACTATCAAACTCCCATGGGCCTCATTATATTTGTTTGTCTCCTTCTGTTTGCAGATATCATTCTGGAATTATTAGTCATGATTGCGGAGCTTATACCTGATCACCAATCAGCCATCCTGAAATATTGCGTGGGTCATAAGGGCAGATATAGTGCTTTTTGCACAACACATTCATCATTATAGCTTTCCAATTGCATCACAACAGGTTTGTTAAGGTGACTACGGATTCAAATTACGCTTTACTTGTGGAATTGTGGAATGTCAGTCAGGACTCCTCATTCCACTTTTGAGCTAATGCTTGCTCCATGAGACTGTGGAAATGACACATATTAACAGGATTGGTTGCTTATTCTTATTACTTTGTATGTGACATTGAGAAGATAATGAACATTATCTATAAGGCTCAACTAAGGGAAAAAGAAAATCAGTAACCTTTCTGCAATGGTAATATGCAATCTACTGTGATGTAAACCTAGAAAGTTCCAACAGCAGAAGAATATCGATTGTGGTCACTGATGCTGCTACTGATAGCATTTCAAGATGGTTAACATTCAACTGGTAGTTTATATTTCTAAGAGCATATGGGAAAGAAAATTCCAATAATTTCAACCTGTGCATCTCCTATGCATTGATATTGCTGCATTAAAAACAATTAATTCTGTCATGCCCCACCCTGTGAAACACTAACCTACTCCTTCATTTTCACACATAGGGAAAAAGAATTTGCTTGAGAAATTCATCACTCCAACCTAAAGTGTTACTTTCCCAGTTCTCATCATAATGAAAGGAAGGGACTGAAAGTATGGTTATTAAATTTACCAACAGCACCAAGCTATGTAGGAAGGTAGAACATAGAACCATACAGCTCAGAACAGGCCCTTCGGCCCTTGATGTTGCACCGACCTATGAACTAATCTAAGCCCATCCCCCTGTGCTATTTCAAAACTTTTGACAAGGTTTTGTATGCATACTGGTGAAGAAATTAAGAGCCTATGGAATCCAAAGCACTTTGGCAAATTGGATCCAAATTTACTCAGTGGCAGAAGGAACAGAATGATGATCAACGTGTATTTTTGTGACTGGAAGTCTGTATCAGGAGAATATCACAGGGTTTAGTGTTTGTTATGCACATTAATGCTCTCGACATGCATATAGGAGACATGATTAGTAATTAGTAGTACAGCAAACAGTAAGAAGAATAGCCTTAGACAACAGGACAATATAGCCTGACTGGTCAGGTGGGTTGAAGAGTGGCAGATGGAATTTAATCCTGCGACGCATGGTCCCTGTTTTTGCTTCGGTGTCGGGTGCACAGCAATGGGAGACTTCTGTGTAATCCTTGCCATTAAGATTCCATTGAAGGAGAGGAGCAGCTAAAATTGAAGCCTGGCCAGGCCAGGCAGTCCCAAGAATGGTAAGGTTACAGCTGCAACACCAAACACATCTCTCAATCACACCATTTGCGATAATCATTTATAAAATGATGTAAATGATTAGTGCATGTAAGCGTGCAAAACTGAATGAGAGCTCATGACCTTTTTGACCCTACTTTCTCATTAATGGGATGAGGAGCATTTGGGGAACAGGTGAGGCCAGCTGCCCCTCAATTCTCAGTCAAGACCTGCAGGACTTGGAAGAGGAGATCAGAAGAGAAGAACACTTTTATGTCTCAATGGCTACGTGAAACTTTCCGCTTCATTGGACAATTCGAGAATTGAAATTGTGGCAGTGATGAGTGCTACAGCTTATCAGCAAAGGTTGTGGATTCAGTGTGATAAAAAGTTCAGTGAGTTGCTTCATTCAGGCAAGAGCGATTCATTAACAGAGGTGTCCAAGGGAAGAGTTACATTTAAATGATGCAAGTGCATCAGCAGGCATATAACTCCCTCAGCTTTAAGGCTTGCATGTGTGAGCGCCTTATGTATGCTATGTGCTATTTTTCCATTCATGCTTGACTAAATTTCCTTTTTACAAATATAGTTGCCTCCCTTCACAATTCTTATGCCCACTTCCCTCAGGCATGCAGTCCCCAATCCTGTCTATTTCCCCTTTGTCCCTTTTCCCTGGATGAATCTAATAGACTGACCATAGCCCACTCCCTTGAGTGACCTAATCCTCGAGCCTAGGTGAGAAGCTCTGAGAACCTTGACTGATTTCAGTGCCTCATTCCGATTGCGTGAGCCCCACTCCCAGATGGCAATTATAGTGTCAAAGGACTATAATGCAAATGGAAGAAATGCCATGAGGATCCCAAGGGGTTTGCAATTGTTGGATGCCATGCCCATAGACAAGGGTTGGTATGGCTGGTGCCCAAGGATCATGTCCTGAAATGCTGTTATGTGATGAGCATCCTGTAGTATGAAGTCACCAGATTCCCATTCTTATTTCTGTGTTAAGAATTGTTGACATCTGTTTTGCTCACGGCAAGTGGTATAGTAGAAAGCTGCATATTCCATGCAATTCTGGTCTCCTTCCGATTGGAAAGGTGTTGTGAAACTTGAAAGGGTTCAGAAAAGATTTACAAGCATGTTGCCAAGGTTGGAGGATTTGAGCTATCAGGAAAGGTTGAATAAGCTAAGGCTGTTTTCCCTGGAGCGTCGGAGGCTGAGGGGTGACCTCATACAGGCTTATAAAATCATGAGGGGCATGGATAGGATAAATAGACAAAGTCTTTTCCCTGGGGTGGGGGAGTCCAGAACTAGAGGGCATAGGTTTAGGGTGAGGGGAGAAGAAAAAAAAGAGACCTAAGGGGCAGTTTTTCATGCAGAGGGTGGTATGTGTATGGAATGAGCTGCTGAAGAAAGTGGTGGAAGCTGGTACAATTGCAATATTTAAAAGGCATCTGGATGTGGATATGAATAGGAAGGGTTTGGAGGGATATGGGCTGCGTGCTGGCAGGTGGGACTACATTGGGTTGGGATATCTGGTCGGCATGAACGAGTTGGACTGAAGGGTCTGTTTCTGTGCTGTACACCTCTATAACTCTATTAATTAAGATAGATATGTAGTTAATAAGGTTGTTAACAGGTAATACCCTTTGTAATAGGCAAATCACTGCTGTTGACTGAGAATCTCATATTGAAGCCTGGAAATTAGTTAAAAGATGCAGCAAGTTGCTCTCAACATTGAGATAGGTCTCATTGGATGTCTCCTGCAATCCTGACATTTCTCACCATAGTCCACATCATTCAGGCCCCTTGATATTTCAGCCTGATATGATTCTGGACACTGAATAACCTGAAAGTAGTGTTCATTGGGTTAGTAATGTTTTGCTCAGTGTGTTACTAAATCATTAAACACTGGGAAATTTAGAGAAATAATATATTGCAAGGGTGTGGTCAGATCACTGTGAATAGATTGACTTTTACTTTCACCAAAGGAGTGGATGGAGCATTGTGTAATTGTAGACGGTTCTGCTGCTGGAGTTGAATGCATGATTCATTGAATATTCTGATTGGTCCCTGGCCAATACAGAGACTCACATGCTAACTGTCTTGTGGATACAATACCCATGTGCTTAGTCAAATGCATCGAGTAATTGAAACTGTTGTCCTTCGAAATGATGAGTCATAATATATCAAGTTCGCCCCTGTGTGGCAAATTTAACAAATCTTCTCAGGTACTTCCTTAATACTGTCATTCCTGGGTAATGATCTTTTGTAATTTTTTTTGATGTTTATTCATTGGCACTTGCTAACTTCAACAGTTGCACTGGCTCTGACCAAACTTTAATAAGTCACCCTTGAAAATGTCTTCACAGTCTAAAACCTCAACATGTAAATCAAAAAGAGTGTCTCAGTCTCTGTGTGGGTTGGGTAATCCGCTCGGCATGGCAGATGTAATCATCCTGCTATGTGGCCTACATCACACTTCAAAATGACATGGAGATGGACTTTAAAGTGGAGCCTTGAACGCCATGTTCAGCAACACAAGTCAATCTTTATTTGGAGCTCCTCACCAATGCAATGTAGGAGAGGTCTCGAAACACTTAGCCTCTCCCAATAAAAACACAGGATAATTATACATATGGTGTTACAATGCAAGATTGACATCAGTGCTTGCTACATTTTTATGACCTGCACATCCAATTCTGTGAATACATGACCAATGATGAATAACCCTAGGACTTCCCATGTCCTCATGATGTCTGATAGACATCCTTATCACCTATGCTTGGGCTCTCACAGTACATCTTACACAACCACAATTCAATACTGAGATTTGTCCCCAGTGTTCAACCTTCCCACTATCAAGTCTCCTTGTCATCAGGCCTCCCTGCTAGCAGCATGAAGGCTTCTGCTTATTAACTAAGTTGTCAGTCCAAGGGAATTCAGTATCCCTGATGTTAGTTTGTCTGCTGCATTTATGATTTCAACATATCTGTATAGGTATATTTTAAAAGTCTTGGTTAATGTGGGATCAAACCTTTCTGTTTTACAAACTTTGAACTAGTTGGTGAAAGGCCTTCTCTCAAGATATTTCCAGAGAATTTGTTGTCAGAACCAGTCTCTACACCCAGGCTGATTGTCTATGATAGTTTAGTTCTCAATGTTTAATGCACTGAGAAAACTACTGCAAAACAAAACTGCTGTATTATAATATGTCTGTACTTGTATCTGTATGGATAATTATCTAAAGGGTCTTAATTAATGTTAGTACCGTTTCTTACTTTCTATCTACACTAAATTGCAAGTTTTAAATGGGCTTGCTAAAAGGCTTTCATCCAAGCTTTCTTATCAGAAATGTTTTCAATGTTTACATTCATTAGATCTTTCAAATTTCTTTGAGGCATCTTATCTAAATACCATGACCATAATGGCCATGATACTGACTGTGGAACTGCTGTGTTCAAAAAATAATTCTCTGCAGCCATCTTACATTAGTTAAAAGCCACAGTCAGTCATTTTATGTTATCTTCAGCGATAGGTAGCTCTGGAAACAAGTATACACTGCATATCAGGTGGTGCACTTAATAGCTTCGGTTTGTGACTGATCATTTCCAATACCTTATGATCTGTTTCAATGATGAATTCATTGTCAAGTATGTACCAGAGGTCATATCTTGGGCTATCTGCCTATATATTGCATGCCTTTGTGCTTCCCTCCAGTTCACCTGATGAAGGAACAGTGCTCCAGAAGCTTGTGTTGGACTGTAATCTGGTGTCATGTGACTTCTGACTTTGTCCACCCTAGCCCAACACCGGCACCTCTACATCATGCTCTATACCGGAATTGTTAGCATTTTGTAGATGACAAGGTTTTCAAGACAAAAGCAGTAAGTTTCTCATCTTGCAAAATACAACACCTAGAAATACAATAGGAATTTTATAAAAATACTGACACATCTGGTCATTAGGAAATGGTTTTACAACTGCACCTTTTAGTTCTTAATCACAAAATATATAATCAGCTGTTACGTAGATCTCCAATATTTCTTCTTCAATTGTACCACTGCATTTACCAATTGAAGGTTTGACCTTTAGAAAAAATCTTTTTTCCAAATAACATATGAGTTCTATGACTTACATCCTTGCTTATCTTTAGTATTTTGTTAATTTCTATCTTGTCAAATTAGCTTAGTTCATGCTTGGCAGTAAATCAGTGTGTACGTATAACTTATTGTGCCTTAACAGTTTCCAATTCAGTATTGCTTGTCACAACCGCTCATGATCTACTCCCATACTGACTTTTAAATGCCAGTTTACACATGCACTGCGTACCCTTTGGGCAAACTGACAGCAACCATATATCTTTGCCATGTTATAATTCATAACGTTAACTTGAGAATTCACTTCAAGGATATACAATATAAAATAGTTTTCATTCTAAATTGTACTCAAATCAATATTATTTACTGAAATTACTGATGTTTTTCAATAAAGTTTTTGATTTTGTAGTTTATAGAAATGTGAGCTCCACAACATGAATTGGTCTTTGAAACATCTGCAAAAGGAGGCAAACTAACTGGCATCTAAACATTTTACTCCATTATGAAGGCTTTAATAAATCTGAATGTGATTATGAACTACACATATCACCAACAACAGCCTTTGGAAAACAAATGAAAGCAACAAAATAAATCACATAAATAATAAAAAAAATTGGGCAGAGGGTATGATCTGAAACTGTTGAACTCAACATTGAGTCCAAATGTCAATTTATTTACTCCAATTATGTTAATTTTGGTTCGCAGCAGACTTAGTGCAGAAAGATCAGAGAAGATAGTGATTTAAAGTAACAGGAGATTAGAAATTTGAGGTCATAGTTGTGGACTGAATGGAGGTGTTCTGTAGACCAGTCACCAAATCTGCTTTTGATCTCCTCAAACAAGTGGAGATCATAAGCAATGACTACAGTACGCTAAATGAGAAAACCACAAATAAATCAGTTGCTTGGTAAGAGAGAACTTGGATATTACTGAAAACAGAAACATATTGACAAAGTTTATTATTCCCTGCATCTGCTGCCCCTGTCTTTTAGATGGAAGTGGTCATGGGTTTGGAAGGTGCTGTCTCAGGATCTTTGATGAATTTCTGCAGTGCATCTTGTAGATAGTACACACTGCTGCTACGGAGCACTGGTGGTGGAGGGAATGGATGCTTGTCGATGTGGTAGCAAACAAGCATTCCCCTTTGTTCTGGATGGTATCAAACTTCTTGAGTTGTTGGAGTTGTACTCATTAAGGCAAATAGGAGTATGAGGGAACCTTGAGTATCCAAACGTTGATTATCTGAGTTTGGGGTTTTCTTAACAGGACCACAAGGTCTCAAAGCTTGGCTAAACTGAATTATCCGGCATTTGATTACCCAAATAAAATACTCCCCGCCCGTGTCATTCAAATAATCGTGGTTCTTCTGTATTCCATCACATTCATGACTTGTGCCATGCGAATACTAGATAGGCTTTGGAGTGAGTTATTTGCTGCAGTCAGGAGGTGAGTTATTTGCTGCAGTCTTCCTAGCCTCTGCCATTTTCTTCTAGGCACTATATTTATGTCATGAGTCCAGTTGAGTTTCTGGTCAATTGTAACCCCCAGGAAGTTAATAGCGACTATTCTGTGATTGTATGCCATTGAATATCAAGGATTGTCTCAATGGAGACGTCTGTTGCCCGACATTTGTGTGGTGCAAGTATTACTTGCCACGAGTCAGCCTAAACCTGGATATTGTTCCGGGTCTTGTTGCAATTACAGAATTGCCAAACTCCCCAGTAATTAAAAAAAAATGACCAGGACTTGAACATATTCCGTTAGTTTGCAAAGAATGACTATGTATCAATGTATGTTACTTCGAGGAAGTTTAAATAAGGCAGGTTATGCATTCTTTGTGCTGGTTTCAGATTCTCAGCATTTATCTTTCTGTGTTATGTGTTTGGTTACCTTAATCTAGCTATGAGCAGACTCGAAAATGATTAGGCTTTGAATATCATCAAATGAGCTGTTCCAGGCATTTCTGAAAGAAACACAGAATGACACTTTGTTATTGGCAGACATATCTGGGGATCTAGTCTACTGTTCGGCATCTTGAACAATATGATTATCAGAGAGATACAACTGGAGTGCCCCCAGGTTCAATATAATGGCTTTTCAAAGTTTAGAGAAAACTCTTGAACGGTGTAATTGGAAGATAAAAGACACAATTATTCATGCATATCAGTACCTTCGGGGTTTTTTCTTTGGTGGCAGCTTCAGCCAAAATTTAATTTTGTAGAACAATGCTTTGAGGGAACAGAGGACAACTTGTTGTCAAAGGTAACAGCATTCATAAGGAACACGCACTCATGAGCATGTGCTATTCTTCCGTACGAATCATGATATTTTCAGGTTAAACTTCAGTAGCATCTAACGCTTGGTAATAACTAAAGTTTAAGTAAAAAATAGTCTGAAGACAATGGAGAATATTTCTGTGACGAGTGTCCACTTGATACAGTAAACAGAAACTAACGTTGAGAACTTTTGGATTCAATGTTCCTATACTCTACTTGCATCATGTGTCAGCTTGGAATGAGAAAAATGTTTTTTCAACCTCTATTATAGCTTCTAGCTAAGTAAGCAATTTGTTTCATCACTTATATTAATAAAGACATTACAGGTTAAGTTCTGTGTTAATTTTTCTACATTGTAGAAAATTCTTGAATCTACGTAGCAATTATTTTGTGGACGATCTGAAATGAAAATTTCAGTGACATAGGAAAGAATGAACGTGTGTTGCAGGATGCTAAGGTCCGTAAACAGGTTGCTTCGGAACCACAAGATCTCTTATGTTGCTACTTACAGGGAACCTGGAAGGCACTTCTAAATATTTACAATGATGCCTTTGAAGCCGAACTAAAATGATTTTCTTTTCACAGCTTGAATGCCTAATAACTGCAAGTAGCATGTGGAGCAGTAAGATTATGATGTCAGTCAGTATTCACCACTGATTTGATGCCAGCACAGCTCCACACAATGCCATTGGCTTAACATCACATCGCTGAACACAAATGGAATTGAAGGACCCCCAACTGGCGGCAGTTAAAGATGTTATAAATTATTCATGTGTTACTTGCTGATCGTGCTTTCTGGCTGATGCAATACTATGTAGTTTTGGATTTTCCTGTAATTGTCTAAAATGTTAATACCTCTGGGGAAATAATCTGGTTGTTAATTTAAAAGGCAGTAATGAAACAGACATGGATAACCTAGTGACCATTTCCATTTGAAGTTTAGCATGATTAGGAAAATGAAGTGAAGTCTCACACAGTAAGATAACCTGTGAGAAGGAGGAAGGGAAGGAGCAGGGATCACAGTTTGAGGACTTTTTAAGAAGTAATTCAAGTGCAGCACGGACCAGTGCTTTGGATATCTTTACAAAGATTTGCAGCTGAAATCTGTCAACTGTTACAGCTGCATCTGCAGCTTCAAAGCAGGGCAATGGCAAATTCACCTGTCAAGGCGATCAGTGGCTGTCAAGGTGATAATGCACTTGACTCTTATGCACTTGGTTCCTTCCAACCTACAATTAGACACACTGGGTTTAAAGGATGGGGTGTGGTGGTGATGGGTGAAGAATCGTAGGAAAAGGGTTAGACCATTTAGCCCCACAGAAATCCTCTTCCATTCATCTAAATCATGTCTCACCTCTATTGCAGGCCTTCGATACATATCCTTTGATGTAGAGTAATAAAATCATAAAGCATGGAAACTGACCTTTTACTCCATCTAGTCCACAACGACCATGTTACCAAACTAAGCTCGTCTCACATGCCTGCATTTACCTCATATCCCTCCAAACTTTCCTGTTCATGTACTTATCCTTATTCGTGTCTTTAAAAAGTTGTAACTGTACCTGTATCCATCACTTCCTCTGGCAGTTCATTTCACACAGTAACCAGTCTCTGTGTAAAAATCATTGCCCCTCATTTTCTTATCAACTCTTTTTCCTCTTACCTTAAAAATATGCCTCTAGTTTTGAACTCCCTTACCTTAGGGAAAGACCTTTGCTATTCACCTCATCTATACCTCTCATGACTTTATAAACCTTGATTATGTCCCCTCAATCTCCTATACTTTAGTTAAAAAAAACCTAGTCTATACATCCTATTTTTATAACTCCAAACCTCCATTCATGGCAACATCATGTTAAATCTTTTCTGAACCCTCTCCGGTTTAATAATATCTGTTCTAAAACAGGGCAACCAGGACTGCGGACAGTACTCAAGAAGAAGTCTCACCAACATCCTGTACAATCTCAACATGACTTCCCAACACTTCTACTCAAACTCTTGAGCAATGAAAGCAAGCATGCTAAATGCCTTCTTAACACCATGTCTAGCTTTGACACAAACTTCAAAGAATTTTATTCCTGAACCCCTAGGTCTCTCTGTTCTGCAATACCATCCAAGGTCCTACCATTAATTGTATAAAATCTGCCCTTATTTGTTTTACAAAAATGGAATATTTTGCATTTATCCAAAATAAATTCAAATAAAATTCTATTATTTGCTGTCTTATACATTTTAATTTGACTTGATATTTATAGTACTTTTGGGAAAAAAAATTGATCTCCACTATTTGAATGAAAATAAACTTTCTTGACTTCTCTTCTAAATGTGCAAATTCTAACTTTAAGTTTGTGCTTATTTTGTTCTTGTTTATCACAAGAGGAAGCATCTTTTCTCTTTACCCTATTAAGTTATTCTATCCTTTAAATCATAATTATATTACACCTCAACCTTATAAACTCAAAGACATACAATTAAATTGCATGTAGCCTCTCTTCATAATTCAACTATTTTCAATAGACTTTTAGTAAATATCGTACAGTATGATATTTCCAAGGTCAATATATCTTCCTGAGATGTACAAAGTTTAAAATCACCCAACACCAGGTTATAAGCCAACAGATTTAATTGGAAGCACTAGCTTTTGGAGTGCTGCTCCTTCATCAGGTAGTTGTGCACAACCACCTGATGAAGGAGCAGCGCTCCGAAAGCTAGTGTGCTTCCAATTAAACCTATTGGACTATAACCTGGTGTTGTGTGATTTTTACCTTTATACACCCCAGTCCAACACCGGCATCTCCAAATCTTCCTGAGATGGAGTTCTGAAAATGGAATACATTATTTCAGATCAAGTCAGCGACATCTGGAGCATGACATCCATCTCTTTGAAATTCTAGTGAACCTCTTTTTTCTTCCATAGTTCTTAGCTTCACACTTGAGTATTTAATAGTGATTTAAAAAATAGGCTTGAACCTTACAGCCACTCTGATTATTAAAAAAAAAATCAATATTTTAAAGCTATTCTGCAGCTTGTACTACTGCTGTGTGTTGGAGTTGGAACAATATTGAAATATTCATATATTTCTGGAAAGCCATGAATCAGAAGCATCTCTGGATTGATCTGACAAAGTTCTTTGCAGTGTCTATTTTATAATATTAATTTTAAATGTAGTGAGGATGTGGTAAACATTATTCAAAAGTGACATCTCTCTTTTTTTTTATTAGATTATTTACAGAGTGGAAACAGGCTGTTCGGCCTAACAAGTCCACACCAACTCGCCAAAGCGCAACCCACCCCCCTACACCAGGCAATTTAGCATGGCCAATTCACCTAAACTGCACATTTTTTGGAATGTGGGAGCATCCGGAGGAAACCCATGCAGACACAGGGAGAATGTGCAAACTCCACACAGTCAGTCACCTGAGGTCAGAATTGAACCCGGGGCTCTGGCGCTGTGAGGTAGCAGTGCTAACTACTGTGCCACCATGCCACCAATTTCCTATCACTTCTCACTTGTGCAACACTTTGTTTGCATCATTCAATAAAAACAAGTGCATGGATTAAATCTGAATAGAAAAAAAAACTTTTAAAATAAATATTCTTTTTAAAAATGTTTAAAAGTTGTGACATATATGTTCCTTTTCAATCACCTCGTGTGTTATTGAGTCAGAATTAACCTGGGTTAACCTCAAGTGCACACTTGCCTTTATTTCTCAGACTTTTGAGTATAGGAGTCAAGATGGTATGCTGAGATTGTACAGGGCGTTGGTGAGGCCTCTTCTGGAGTACTGTGTACAGTTCTGGTCATCCTGCTATAGAAAGGATATTATTAAATTGGAGTGGGTTCAGAAAATAATTACCAAGATGTTGCTAGGAATGGGGAGTTTGAGTTATAAAAATAGGCTGTATAGGTTGGGAGTTTTTTCACTGGAGGGTAGGAGGTTGAGGGACCTTATAGAGGTTTATAAAATCATGAGGGGCATGGATAAGGTGAATAGCAAAGCTTTTTTTTTCTCCAAGTTGGTGGAGTTCAACGACATAACTTCAAGGTGAGAGGAGAAAAATTTAAAAAGGAAATGAGAGACAACATTTTTACACAGGTTGGTTAGTGTGTGATATGAACTGCCAGAGGAAGTGTTGGATGCAAGTACAGTTACAATTTTTAAAACTCACAGATAAGGATAACTACATGAACAGGAAAGGTTTGGTGGGATATGGGCCAAATGCAGGCAGGTGGGATTAGTTTAGTTTGGTAATATGGTTGGCGTGGACTAGTTGGACCAAAGGGTCTGTTTTCATGCTGTATGATTTTATGACTCTATGACCTAAATTGCATTCATCATCACTAAAAAATAAAGCAACCTGACTAGAATTCACACACTGACTACATACAGCAATGTACAACCTTGTTAAACTGATTCCTCAATACAACAGTGATAATACCAGCATTACATTCTTTGCCACTAACAAGAAGCTGTTTTCACAAGATTGCATTGCATTTTTGTGCGTGCTTCCTTTGAATGAAAGGATTTTTTTTGGTCCTTGAATCTGTTAGATTGTTTGAAATCAAGTTAACTCAAATTCAAACACTGCACAGCTAATAATCCAAGTTTGAGAAACCAACATCTCGTTGCTATGTTTGAAAGCTGCTCTGCTTTAGCTATAACATAATAAAGCAGCTTTATGCCTTTCTCTGCAGAAAAATGGATTCCAGGGCAATTTTTTTATTCATGAAAACGTTTGTTCGGTGCTTTGACTTGAGTTGTCAGTGTTTCACTCTTATTGATCACCATAATGTTGCAATATAAGCTTACAAATGATTTTATGCTTTTGACTTCAGAAATTTTTGCTCCAGTCTATTAGTAATGGAGCAATGTGCTTTGGTAGAGAAACAATGTCTCAAATGTACATTTTAGTGTGTATTCTAGTTTCCTGTGTTTTCACATACAATTTCACTTCCTTAGACTCATAGCGTCATAGAGATCTACAACACGGAAACAGACCCTTCGGTCCAACTCATCCATGCGGACCCAATATCCTAAATTAGTCTAGTCCCATTTGCCACCACTTGGCTCATATCCCTCTAAACCCTTTCTATTCATACATCTATCCAGATACTTCTTGAATATTTTAATTTTGCCAGCCTCCAGTACTTCCTCTGGCAGCTCATTCCTTACACGCACCACCCTTTGCATGAATAAGTTGCCCCTTAAGTCTTTTTAAATCTTTTCCCTCTCACCCTAAACCTATGCCCTCTAGTTCTGGACTCCACCAACCCAGGGAAAGACTTTGTCTATTTATCCTATCCATGCCCCTCATGATTTTATAAACCTCTATAAGGTTACCCCTTAGCTTCTGGCACTCCAGGGAAAACAGCCCCAGGCTATTCAGTCTCTCCCTATAGCTCAAATCTTCCAATCCTGGCAACATCCTTGTAAATCTTTTTTGAAACCTTTCAAGTTTCACAAAATCATTCCTTTCGGATGGAGACCAGATTAAAGACAAAAGGGTAATTAGGGAGTGAATATGACCCCTCAAAGATCAGAACCGTAGGAAATGGGGGAGATACTAAACAAATATTTTGCATCAGTGTTTACCGGGGACAAGGACATGGAAGATACAGAATGTGGAGAAATAGATGGTGACATCTTGAAAAATGGCCATATTACAGAGGAGGATATGCTGGATGTCTTAAAACATATAAAGGTGGAAAAGTCCCCAGGGCATGATCATATGTCCCATACAACTTCCTTCTTTACAAGATTCTAAGATGAGATTCAGTTCAACTTCAGTGATTGTGAGTTATAATTTTGAATTTTATTACTTGATTTTCTAAACAATTCCCTTCCCTTCTTCATGTCTTATTCCCTCTTGATCTGGGAATATTGCCTTATGTTTGGGCACAGTTCTGTAGGCAGTGAGACCTTGACAGGACCTCATCCATGTCGTCACTTTTTACACGTGGGTCATTGAGCATGTCAGTAGCTGGTCAGGTATGAAAAACGTCAGAGACACCTTGCCCCGACTTCATGCATCCATAATGCTGCAGTAACAGGGAAATAAAACTAGTGTCAAAAACCCACATGAATTTCCTTTCTCCTAGCTCAGAGTCATTGAGGCCTGTTACATCACTTCAAATTGAAATAATCAAAAGCAGGTCATGTTAAAATAGAATATCTAAATTGGAGCCTTTATTCGCTAGGCCAGCAGAGCGGTGGAACCACAATCTTGTAGAACGTCTTTCATTGGTTAGAAAGTGCAAATTGTAACAATGGTCACAATGCAAGAATTGTATTGTCCTGATGAAGGGCTCTTGCCCA
This sequence comes from Chiloscyllium plagiosum, assembly GCF_037043375.1. NCBI lineage: Eukaryota > Metazoa > Chordata > Chondrichthyes > Orectolobiformes > Hemiscylliidae > Chiloscyllium > Chiloscyllium plagiosum. Next base: position 23,151,864 of record NW_028270140.1, read on the forward strand.
AAACTTCAATTCTCCTGCTCCTCGGATGCTGCCTGACCTGCTGTGCTTTTCCAGCACCACACTCTCAACTCTGATCTCCAGCATCTGCAGTCCTGACTTTCTCCAAATGCAAGAATTAGCATTTCATTTTAATCTTAGGTTGTTTTTTAAAAAAATTTATATATATATATATTCTTTGGTATTGCAAGAAATTTAATTTCAGCTTCCAAAGATGAACTTCAAGAGACCCATGACACAGATGTAATGAAAACTGAGAATAGTTCTGAGAAGGCAACAGATTGACCAGTTTGTTTACAGCTGTATATTACATTTCATTATAGTTTCTGATGAATTGAAGGTTAGCCTAAAGTTTTTTTTTTATTATTGCAGTCGAGTGGCATTTAATTCAACGTGTCCAGTATTATTTCAATATCCACATGGAAAATTGCAAAATTCCACATGGAATGGAAATTATTTCAGAGTGCAACCTTGGATGGCAGCTGAGTAGACCAGCCTTGACACGCGGAGGTCTTGTTGGATTTAAAATTCAGGCTTTGTATGCTTCATCTTCAGAAGGAATGTGAGTCCCTTGAGGGTGAAGTTTCAAATGTAGTTATGCATACATTCAGAGTAGGAACTCCTGATCAATTAGCTTTGTTCATCTGACTACAACATTGAACTTCCACCCATAATGGCTATGTTATAGTGTGAGTAGACAGAAACAGTTGATTTAATTCCATTCAAGGCTGTTGTTTATTCATTCAGCAAGATGATAGAAAATAAAATGTTATTATTTTATAATTGTACTTTCAAGTGCCTTTCATTCTCCTTCTGTAAAGTCAGAAGAAATTCACATAAGAACAGATGTGCGATTATTGTATCAATAGATGTGCCAAGAAAATTATGATATTTCTTCAGGTATAGTTGTAATTTAAATAGAGATTGAATGATAAAAAATGTGCTCTTGATGCCAAATCTGAAGAGATCGTCAACAGTGGACTCATGAAATTTATGGAAAGGATGAATATTCTGAAGATGGAGCCATGGGATAATAAGGTCAACAAGGCAATAGAATGAAACCTGTCAGCTCTCCATCTCAGGAGATCTATAAAGTAACACATTATTGATATTCCACCTTAAGTCATACTAAATTTCTGTGAGAGTGACAAATAGAGAATTTTCACATTGGCTATTCAATCTATCTTCATTTTTGAAGATAATTTTTTCAGTCATTGGTTTCAAGTAGTTTATCATTGTCGGCAGATACATTTTCTGATGTGATTTCAAAGGCTCTTTAATAACAGGATCATTTTATTTCAAAGTCATAGTGAGGCATTTGTATTACAATGATCCTCCAGCCATATAATTTACAAAATAGCTTGTGTTAAATCAGAATATAAATAATGAACAAAGTCAGAATGAACAGTCAGCATCAGTAGGAAGGGATAAGACAATCGAAATGCCCTGTACAGTCAGGTTGTTAGTGATCATCTCATCTGAATTTTGTTCCTCTGAGCACAATGGGAAACATATATCTACAACAGTCATGCACTTTCTCCTCTCTATGTCACGAGCTCTCGCAAAGTCCAATTAGCCACAATGATGACCTCACAAAACAATCATTCTGCATTGTTTACGAGCTGTTGGCTATGTTGTGCAAAAGTCACCTTGAGTGTTTCCTGAGTACCAATATTGTAGGTAGTTCTGGTTGTCTAAAGAACCTACTCAGGAATTGTTGCATGGCTGTTGGAAAACTGCTGATGTTCAGCGGGGAGAGGGGGACTGTGAATGATGTTTCAGGATAGGTTTAAGACTTGTGGGTCATGAAAGCCTGGCTTTTGGCTTATGGCACAGACAGCAGCACACTGAACTGCTTGCCTGAAAACAACTTTAAGCACATTGACAGAGTGACAGACACGCAAGGATGAATTCTGTCATCCTGAGGACTGCAGGTTTGTGTTGCTCAGAACCATTGCCACAACACCAAAGAAGCACTTCAACAATCCTGTTGACAAGTTACCGAACTGTTGTGACAATCTGTAATCATCTCTTTGAACACTGGTGTCCACAGTCATAACGGCAGCAGTCTGAGCTTGAGCAGCACCAAGCTGAGAATGCATGACCTTGTTTCAAGCTTCCACACTCAGCAGCTCTCAGACAATGGACAGCTTCTACTTGCGCTACAATGGAAACTGAGACGTTGGTCATTGTATGTTGTAACAAGGTCATATCTGCATGTATTGTCATGAAATTTAGCAACTATTTCCAAACTGGAATAAATGATGCCAATATCAATCCAAATCTTTAACCAGATTGATATCAGTGTTTTTCATACTCTATGACAGTAGTAGTAGATTTCTGGTAGACTTGCTTATGCACCAAATATTTGATTAACATTAGCCCATCAACCATCAAAATCTAAGTTTCACCATCACATTCCTTATCCGACGACCATGCAGCTGAACACTTGCAAAACTTCACTCTTTGATGAGATAGGACCCAAACTACATTTTTATGTTCTTGATCTGCAGGTCACTCCTGCTCTGTTACTTACCTTGTGCAGATCTGACTTCTTCTTGCAATGTCAATCTTTGAGCTGATGTTTTTTGGTGGGATTGAGTCATTCTACATCATTAGTGTCCTGTTATTATGCACTCCACACATCCATGCCAGGGCTTGAGAAGGTTGTAGTACTTGGGAAGACGCAAGGGCAAAGCATTCTGGACACTCATCTGTCCAGTCAGCAGAAAGAGTAGCTCAGGCAGCAGATATGAACAGTTAATATTAGTGCTGTTGAACACAAAAAAGAGCCTCACCGGTACATTCAGTGCCCAGCTGTGATTTTAAAAATTGCTAAATATGTAAAACTATTGGTCACTTCCATAAGATGATCAGAAGTAGAACTAATTTTAAGATCTGCAAAGGCCAATTGCCTACCCATACAAAAATATTGTGGTTGCATGGTGGCTAGCACTGCTGCCTCACAGTGCTAGGGATCCAGGTTCAATTCCAATCTCAGGCAACCATCTGCATGGAGTTTACAAATCCTCCCTGTGTCTGTGTGGGTTTCCTCCCACAGTCCAAAGATGTGCAGGTTAGATGGATAGGCCATGCTAAATTGCCCACAGTCTCCAGAATGTGCTGGCTAGGTGAATTAGCCCTGGGAAATGCAGGGTTACAGGGATAGGTTTGGGTGAGATGCTCTTTGGAGGGTCAATGTGGACTTGAATTCCCTCCTTCCACACCATAGAAAATCTATTTAAGTAGTTTGAAGCACCTCTAAAAAGATACCTGAGGCATACCTTGAGGAAATTGGTAATCCAACTAACTTGGGTTTGGCAGAACTGTTATGTTTATGTCAATGGACATCTCATTAATTTTCTCCTTGAGGGGTGAGTGTCACTTTCTTATTAGATCAAATACCATGGCTGAACAAACAGAGAATATAGTCGACAGAAATGAAACAATTTGCTCTAACAGCCATAACTCTCATGTGTAAAAGTATGCTACAAGTAACATTGAAATACAAAGAACATCAGAGAGTTGAAAATCTGCAAGCATTTTACAAGTTACACTTTTCACTTGACCTCAGTTTCCTTGAATAGCAGGATGAGTTCAGATGGTTACAAGGGAACAGCTGGTCATGAAACAAACTGCTGTTAAGTAAATTGTTTTTCAGACTGGAAGCCTGTGACCAGCAGTGTCGCATAGGCATTGGTGCTAGATCCACTTTTGTTCTGTCATTTATCTAAATGATCTGGATGAGAATACAGAAGGTGTGATTAGTAACTTTGGGGATTGCACCAAAATTGATGGTATAATGAACAGTGAAAATGGCTATCTAAGATCACAATGGAGGTCTAGGGTTTTGGGCAGCATGGTGGCTCAGTGGTTAGCACCGTTCCCTCACAGTGCCAGGGACCCAGGTTCGATTCCAGCCTCGGATGACTGTCTGTGTGGAGTTTGCACATTCTCCCTGTGTCTGTGTGGGTTTCCTCCAGGTACTCCAGTTTCCTCCCACAGTCCAAAGATGTGCAGGTTAAGTGAATTGGCCATTGCAAGGTTTGTGAAGGTTTGTAACTCAAGTTGAGGTTTAGGGTGTAGGTTTGCTCGCTGAGCTGTAGGTTTGATATCCAGATGTTTCATTACCTGGCTAGGTAACATCATCATCATCCATGCTAAATTGCCCATAGTGTTCAGGGATGTGTAGATTAGGGATAAAAGTAAAGTAATGGAGAATGATTGGGTGGAATACTCTGCTGAGGGTCGGTGTGGACTTGTTGGACCGAAGGGCCTGTTTCCACACTGTAAGGATTCTGTAAAATAAAATCCAAACAAAGAGATCTTGATCTATTGGGTCAATGGGCTGAAGGATGGCAGATGGAGTTTAATTTGGATAAATGAGAGGCACTGCACTTGGTAAAACAATTAAAAGCAGGGTCTTGTAGAACAGAGAGAACAAGGGCTTCAGGCACACAATTATTTGAAGTTTGCTTCTCATACAGATAGGGTGGTTAAGAATGTGCTTTGTGCTCTTGCCTTCATTGCTCAAAACTTTGCATATAGAAGTTTGGACAATATGTTGTGGCTGTACAAGTCATTAGTGACGCCTCATCTGAAGTACTGTGTCCAGTTCTGGTCACCCTGGTATAGGAAGGACATTATTACGCTGGAGAGTTGAGGTTCCGAAGAGATTTAACAAGATGTTGCCAGGAATGGAGGGTTTGAGTTATAAGAAGAGACTGGATGAGCTGTGACATTTTTTCACTGGAGCATGGGAGGTTGAGGGGTGACCTTATAGAGGGTTTATAAAATCATGATGGGTATACACATGGTGAATGGCTGGTATCTTTTCCCTAGGATGGGGGATTTCAAGACTGAGGGAACATATTTTTTCGGATGAGAGATGAAAAATTTTAAAAAGACCTGAGAGACAACTTTTTTTCACACAGAGTAGTTTGGAAGTGGAATGAACTTCTAGAAGAGGTGATACTTATGGATACAGTTAAATTGTTTAAAAGATATTTAGATAAGTACATGAATAAAAATGTTTGGAGGGATATGGGCCTAGCGCAGGCATGTGGGACTAGATTAGTTTGGTCAGTAAGGACTGTTTGAATTGAAGGGTCTGTTTCCGTGTTGTATGACTATAAAGGATCAAGAGGCCACCAGTCGAGGACATCATGTCAACCTGTCAACAGGAAGGAAATCTGACTTCACAGGAATGGTAAATCTGCTTTCAATTCCTCTTGTTACAGAAGATAGATCAGAAGATAAATCAGCAGAGATTTCCAGAAGAATAAAATACTGAGAACAAGAATGAGCAGCACAAGTCATCTGAGCGCACTGGGGAATCCTTAACTAAAGGTATTCTTCAGCAAAACAGCCGATAACAAATAGATACAACAGATTTGGCTTGATGACAGATAATGAAAAGACATTGAAGACTTAACAATTCCAGTGACAGCAGCAATCCTCCATTAATGCTATTGAGGATATAAAAATGTTTTTGTTCACCAGGTAGACATTCACAAAGGGTGAATTAAAATGTCCAATTCTTCCTACTTTAAGTAAGGGGCTTACATATATCAACACAGATGTATTAGTAGATCGAGAGTAAAGATTTAAAGAACCAAAATAGTGATGCAATTCCAAGCAAACCAGAACAATATTCACAAATTGGGCATGATTAAGATTGCTCGCCTGGTTTGCAAATCTAAATAGAGCAAGGATAAAGATACTTGTTTCAATAGAACACCTATCTTATCCTGGTCATTCAGAAGATTAAAGGTCCCTAAGTTATGTTATGGGGCAAATATCTGAGTTTGCAGGGAAACGTTCCTCCACAAAGAGAATTCAGAAGATTAAGGGCCATCCTGTCTAGGGAATGTTTGCTGTAATGCCTTCAATAGAAATATATCATCTCTCCAACATGGATACAAAATTGAACATAGAATGTCAAGTACATTCTTTCAAAGTGTATATAAGTGTAGCAAGACATCTTCATTCCTGTATTTGATATCCCTTTCAAAAAAAGCAACAACATCACTTGCTTTCCTAATTGCTCACTGTATCTGCATATTGACTTTGGTGTCCTTTGTACAGGAACAACACTTACAAGTTTCATGCCTTTTAAAAAAGTATTCTGTTTCTATAATCTTAACAACCGAATCAGATAACTTCACACTCCCCCACATGATGCACCATCTGCCATCTTATTGATATTCCATTCAAATCAGAATACAACAATATTGGCTGACTTTAAATGGTGATACCCAGCATGACCTTTGAGAGTACTTCTGAAGTGTTTAAATTAACAAGAAGCACAAAGTTTGTATTTTTTAAATCATTCACAGGACATGGGCATCACTGGCTATGCCAGCATTTATTACCCATACCTAACTGCCCAGACGACAGTTAAGACACAATGTATCCCAGACCAGGTAAGGACAATAGTTTCCTTCCCAATAGAACATTAGTGAATGACTCTACAACTAGATGGGACTTTCAACAACAGTATCATGATTAGCATTACACTCTGAATTCCACATTATTTTATTGAATTCAAATTCCATCCATGTGCCATGATGGGAGTTGAACCCCAATCATTCTTTGGATTGATAACCAAATGAGAATATCACTAAGCCATTGCCACCCCATGCTGGCTTCGTTCCAACAAATATATAAGTGTTAATCATTTAACACAACCAGCCACATACAATTATTTTTCTCCCCAGTGTCTTTGTTTTAACTTCTTCAGTCCTGCATAGTTAACTTTTATACTCTCATACATGGTTTGATTCCTTCATCAATTAGTTCAAATATTTTGGAAAGTTCAGATGTACCAGTGCATTTAGATAACTTGGTCCTACTATTTGCATTTATTTCCTAAATGCCTTTCTCTTTGTCTCTGGCTACATCATTTTAACTTCCTCAGAACACATGCTAGGAATCTGATTTTTTTTATCAATCCTCTTTCTGTGCATTATTTTTCTGAGAATTTCTGGGTTAGTTTCTCATCTGACTAAAGGAGAAATCAACAGATGGGAAAGAGGTGGCATAAAGAGAGAAATAAAACAGCACATCACTTCTTGTGATGTCAAGCTCTTTACATTTTTGTATGAAAGAGCAAATCATAATTGATTATATTCTCATCTCTGCATGTGCTTCCTACAGTATTTTCATTTCATGCTTTCTGTGCATGGAGTGACGTAGGCCTGGACTGTATCACGGAGGAGGGCACTAACTCATAGACTTGTAGAAATTTACAGCATAGGAGAAAACCATTCAGTCTATCTTCTCTGCGCCAGTTAACAAAGATCTGACTGCATTAATCCCATTTTCCTGGTCTTGGTCATTGTCCCAGAGGCTATGGCTATGTAAATTAATAGCTTAAACACTGCTTAAATATTACAGAAGCTTCTGACTCAACCATTCTTGCAGGTAGTGAGTTCCAGATGTCCACAACTCTCTAGATTAACAAATTTCTCCACAATTCTCCTTTTAACTGCTATATCTCACCTTAAATGAGTACCCACTAGCTATTGACTACACTAATAATCATAAGAATATTTTCAGTTCTACCATATCAAAACCCCTCATGAACCTATGCATCTCTGTTGAGTCCACTATAAACTTTTACTGCTTCAAGTAAAATATCGCTAGCTATTCAAAAGTTAATCATATTTCACACCCTCCAGCTCAGGGAATATCCTGCTAAATCTTCTGCACACCTTCTCTAGTGCACTTGTGTCCTTCCTATAATGTGGCAACCAGAACTGCATGCAGTTTTCTCCACCCACCCTAGTGAGGACAGTCAATCCTGAACCAAATGACAATGTAAAGATCACACCACAGTGATAACATGTTGTTAGAGACCTTATTGAGATGAAGGCTGGATTTCTGCTCCTCAATGGAAGGAAGTTCCACTATCGAGAGCTACTTACCAATCTGATTGACCAACAGTGTAGCAGTGTCAGAACATAGGAGTGGGCACTGTTAGAACTTCTAGAAGGAGCACATGGCCATGGGAGACAGATGATTCCAGGATTTACGTTGAAAAGGGATCAGGAAGCATAGCACACGGTCAGGGTTTAGGGTGGGTTCAAACCATGAGTGTAACACTTTTAGGAAAGCCCTTGAAGTGAACAGAACAAAATCCACTGTTACCCAACGTGATTTGCAGGGAATAAAATGATGGATTTAAAGAACAGGCAGATGGGAAGGGGGGTGGGGGGTGGTACATGCCCACAGTTGGTGAGAGCCACCCTCCAAGATAACTTTTTGCCGTTTCTCCCTCCATTTAAGCACATTTTGTTAGATATTCTGAACTGGCCATACTCACCCGACTCTCCATGTCAACTCTTTTATGGCATGGGCAACATAATGTTTGAGCTTTTAACAAAGTCAATTGATGTTTAATTATTTATGTATAGAGAGTGGGCTGCCAATTTTGGCAATATTCTCTTATAATCTGGGGTTGACTTTGCCACAGGGCAACTAAACAAGTTTGCAGATGGGGAGTTGGCTATTTAGTTGCTTTAGTGAGGTTGCACAAATTAATTGTAAAGTCATCCTATTTTTACTACCGGAAGCCAGATAAATAAAAGCATATGAAGTAAATGCCTCTGCGGGATGTCCTGTGAAATAAGAAGAGAAAAAGTGTTTTCTCCCAGTCCAGCAAGGAAGAGTCAATCCATTTTAATCATGAAAAATTTAGAGACTTTTAGACTTGATTCGAGCAATGAGCCATTAATATTTTTAATTCATGTGCTGGCAATCCTTCAAATTTATGTTACTGGATGTTTGATTATGTTTCCATGAATGTCAAAGATCATTCTAGTAATGGATTGGAATAAAAGGGTCATTCAATGATGGCTCTCTGACTACTTAAATCAAATATATAGGAACAAGAGGGACAGATTTCTGATTGCATGCTAGTTATAATTGTTTAAATGTAAAGCTTTTTTACTGTGGACAGTAGTTTATCATTCAGTCAGGGAGCCTGAATTTCTGTGTCAACATGCAATTTTTAGATGCATTGTGTAGTCTGGAGCTATAGATAGTGTCGGGCTCCAATTTCATTTGTCTCACATCGCTGAGCAGGAATCTCCCTTGCTTTTACTATTGCCATTGGTATATGTTAGAAGGATTTGCAAGTTGTTTGGCCCCATTATGAATACACAGTCCTTGGCCATACTCTCCTGGGACAGGTCTAGGACTCAAAGCTTCTGACTCAGAGGCAGGGACACTAGTCAGCACACTGTCCCTCCTAGTTACCATGAGTATGTTGAATAAATTCCATTGATACTGTTAAATGACTTCTCTAATAAAATGGTTGAGGAAAGAAAAGGTCTTCAGTACAGCATTCCAACAGTAAAAATGTTCTTTCTAGTTGTCTCCAATCTTTATCTTTCTCTTATGAAACCAATTTGTACTTCATAGATTAACATTAGTAGCCTTGTTTATTATGGAATAAGCATTTTTGCCAGAATACTACGTTACATGCATATTAAGAAGATGAACCTGTACTCAAGCAAGTTCGTTATCTTCACCTTAGGGAATACTGAAATCCACACTAACCTAATTGTCTCTAAGAGCAGACAGCTCATTAATTTTGTTCAGTAACACAGGTACTAGATTAGTTGAAGTAATAAATTCTTGACAGAAACAATTTCATCCTGGTGGTTCAACTCCAGGATGACCTGCCTACTTTCATCCCTGAAGGGTGAAAGTGTGTTTAAAAATATCTCAGTGTCAGGGAAGGCGGAGCGCGACAGTGTATGTAACTAAACAAGAGCATTTAATTCCTATCAAGTAAAGCTCCTGAGGTTTATTACTTATGCTGCAAGGCTCAATAAAAAATGAAACAGTTAGTCGTTGCTGTCTTCATTAGCTAATAACTCAATGTACTTTCTTCTAAACCTTTGTTCTCAAAGTATGTTGGCAAGTCTGCCTCTGGGAAGGAAATTTCTGCATGGAGTCTGGGAGAGCTGTGCGGTCTCATTTTTGTTTGGTTCGAATCCACGCTTAAATTTGACTTGAAGAAATCGCGATTTTCACACTATTATTCTCTCTCTGCTGAACGTGTCTCTTTAATAAAAGAAACTTACTGCCTTGCATAAAAAAAAGATTTACACAACTAAAACACAAGGTTGTTTAATACAGTCTGAAATATGAAGGTATAAACATTAAATCTTCTAAATAATCTCCTGTACATACACAGGCACACACCTGTTGAAGGACAAAAGTAATAATACTTTCTGCAGAAATCAACTTCCAAAAAAATGCTTTGGTCTAATAGTTGTTCAATAGTAAAGAAAAAAAAAGGATAAGATATGAAATATCATAGAGGTCTCTCAGACTGATATTCTAGTAGATGTTATCAGACACGTGGTGGTCACTAGACATATGTAGGTAAAACTGGGATCTTTGCAGAAGTAGTTTGTTCAGGAGATATTGAGAGGAAGTTTTTCAGAAGATTATCAGGGCAAGTGCTGCATCAGTTTTCCAGTTCTCATAGTGGACTCTGAAAACATTGGGAAAGATTGAGTTAAATGGCTTCTCACTTAGCAGTCTACTCTCCAATACAACTTCAAACAATATCATATCGCCATGAGCCCTGATAGCCATAAAGTCAGGCATGTGGTTTCCTAGACGGAAGGATAGTTTAAGGCATGTGAACACCAGGAAGTGCTTTAAAAGAAGTGCCCAAAATATCCTTTTAGTGATGTAGTTTAAAGTCTATTATCTTCTCAGTTCTTAAAATTAACCAATATCCACAATCCTTTAAACATGAGACTTTAAAAACATGCTTATCACCTGGCCTTAGCAAATTTAAGCACTGACAACCCATTCAATAACTCACCTTTATCATTTTTTTTCAACCCAGTTTCTGAAACACCTTCTCTGTTACGATGAATTGGGTAGAATTTTCTTTCCTGAGAAAGACAAATACCTGCCTGGTCTGGCAGCGGAGTCAGGGACTCTGGTATTGGTGAGGCAACCGCAGTGACAGCAACTTGGTATGTCCAGAGCCGGGACTCTTGGCATCATACACTGATTGCAGAGTCGGTGTACATTCAGCATGGGACCTGGCATTGGCATCAATGGGATGGGCCCAGCAGTGAACAGATGGCCCCTAAAGAGTGGGAACTCTTATTTTGGTGGGTCTGGTGCAGATGATGGCAAGGCTGCGGAGGAGGGGCACTGGTGTGTGTTACATTAGTGAGCCAGCTCAGGGCTGAGGGCTCTGGTTCCATTGTATCTTCTATAGTTTTTATTCTTAAACTATTGAAAATGGCTCTGGATTGCGGCAACTGTTGAAGCTTTTCACTATGCATTACTGTATTATCCACTGTAAAATACCAGACAATAAATAAATCATTCATTCATTTCCTTCAAGAACACTATTTGATGTCTCAGCCATGCCTGCTGCCTCCATCCAAAGATGTCCTTTGGGTCCTATTCAGCCACATTGCTCCTTAAACACCTTACTGTATGCTTAGCGCAGGATTTTCAATTCTTTTTTATGTTGGCTACTAACCTCTATTCATACTTTTCCAACGTCTTTTTTTTTCATCAACCACTGAACTTTCTATATCTTTATATTCAGCCTATTTTTCAATTGTATTATCTGCCTGATATCTGTCGTATGCATTTATCTTACTCTCTGTCACTATTGTCATCCAGGAGCCTCTAGATTCTCTCACCTAAACTTAACACTCTCATGGGAATGTGCTTTGACTGCTTCTACACAGTCTTCTCTTAAGGCAGATCATTGTTTGGTTAAAGTTATGCCTGCCAATCTTTGGTTTAAATCTAACTGCACCAGATTTGCTCTCAACCCACTGAAGTTGGTCCTTCTCCAATTAATTAGTTTTACTTTAGATTTTTCCTTGTTATTTTCATAACTAACCTACTTTTGTGACACTATGATCACAGTCCCATAACTGTTCTAGCTTTAACCAGACAGATTCTATGTATGACTACTTTGTATCACATCCTCTCTCTCCAGCACTATGTTTTCAATAATCAGAACTGCTGCACAAGATTGCCTTCTTTCCCTATTTTCTGTATACTGTATTTTCTTTGTATGCAAATACTCCATGCCTGATCCAGCCCTTGTTATTCCTTGTCTCTTGATGTCACTTTGCATTTGGGACAGCCCAATCCTGCTCTTCTCTTGCATCCAGCTCCCATACTTATTAAAATCTCTGCTCTGGCTCTTCGTTCCTGTTTATTTCAAATCAACATGAAAAAAGTTGAAACATATAAGATAGGAGCAAGAGGAAGCTATTCGTTTCTTCAAGCCAGGTTCACCATTCAATATGTTTATGGGTGACCACCAACTCAGCACAATGGTCCTGCTTATTCCCCATACCCTTGATCTCTTTTGGTCTTCAAACTGTATCCAATCTCTTCCTCAAAATATTCAGCATTTAAAAATTCTTTCATAGGATGAGGATGTGGCTGGCTAGGCCAGCATTTATTGTCTGTCCCTAATTGATTAGATTCCCTACAGTATGGAAACAGGCCCTTCAGCCCAACAGGTCCTCACCGACCCTCTGAAGAGTAACCCACCCAGTGTCATTCCCCTACCCTACACTTACCCATGACTAATGCACCTAATACTAGGGCAATGTAGCATGGCCAATTCACCTGGCCTGCACATCTTTGGATTGTGGGAGGAAACCCTTGCAGACATGGGGAGAATGTGCAAACTCCACAAAGACAGTCACCCAAGGCAGGAATCAAACCTGGGTTCCTGGCGCTGTAAGGCAGCAGTGCTAACCAATGAGCCACCGTACCACCCCAGTAGACAGTTAAGAGGCAACCACATTGCTGTAGGTCTGGAGTCACATGTAGGCCAGACTAGGTAAGAACTTTAGCTGGGTCGCTGTATTAACAGTCCAGCGATAACACCATTGGGCTGCCACTTTGTTTTGGCTTTAACTGTTTTCTGTGGCAGAGGATTCCACAATCTCACTTGTCGTGAAGTCATCTGATGAAGGAGCAGCTGTCTGAAAGCTTGTGATTTCAAATAAACTTGTTGAACTGTAACCTGGTGTCATGTGACTTTTGACTTTGTCCATCCCAGTCCAACACCAGCACCTCCATATGATGATGTTTGTGGCAGCAAAAATAGTTCAGATGTTTACCAGTCTCAACAATGCTGTTGTCACTTACTTATGATGCATGGGAAGGGACTGTAGTGACATGGAACCACAAGATCAGAACATTGTTATTTACAGGATAGAGCCCGTCATCTCTGTATCAACTCTCCGAATGAATGATGGGACTTACTGCCATTCTCTTGTCTTTTCCCTGTAACCTTGCACTTTGTATTTATTCGTATAATCATTCAAACCCTCTTTAATGCCTTGATTAAATCTGTATCCACTGCAACTTTGTGGGCGGCATGGTGGCACAGTGGTTAGCACTGCCGCCTCACAGCGCCAGAGAATCGGGTTCAATTCCTGCCTCAGGCGACTAACTGTGTGGAGTTTGCACATTCTCCCCGTGTCTGTGTGGGTTTGCTCTGGTTTCCTCCCACAGTCCAAAGGTGTGCAGGTCAGGTGAATTGGCCATGCTAAATTGCCTGTAGTTAGGTAGGGGGGGTAAATGTAGGGGAATGGGTGGGTTGCGGGTTGGTGTGGACTTATTGGGCTGAAGGGCCTGTTTCCACACTGTAAGTAATCTAAAAACTTTAGGAAATGCATTCCAGATCCTAGCTATTCATTGTACAAAGATGTTTCTTCTCACATTGCAATTTTTTTCTATTGCAAATTAATCTAAATATGTGTCCTGTGTTTCTAATCACTTTATGAGTGGGTGCAGTGTTTTCCTATCTACCCTCCCCAGACCCCTCATGATTTTGCAAACTCTCACCAAATATCACCTTAGCCTTCGCCTCGCCAATGAAAAGAGTCTTAGCTTCTCCAATCTGCCTTCAAAACTAAACTTTCTCATCCCTGAAAGTAATTTTGTATACTTGTTTAGCACATTCTCCAATGTATTCATATCTTTCCTGAATTGTGGTATCTATAACTGTACACAATATTCTAGGTGAGATCTAACTGTTGTCTTATATTGATGGGTGAAATAACCTACTTCTGCTATTTCGCCTTAGGATCTTATCGGACTGTTATGGGGAAGGTAAGGTTGAGTATTATCAGAGCAAACATAATCTCAGAATATAATGGAGTGGAATCAAAGGGCCAAATAACCTACCTCTACTTCTACCCATGCTACCTGACTTGCTGTGCTTTTCCAGCACCACACTTTTGACTTACACCAGTTTAGCATGACCTCGGATACTGTAGGACACTGCAAGCTTTATTAGCTATCCTCCACCAGTTCCACCACCATTAGTGACTTACACACATATACAAAATGCACAGCCTTTAAAGTGATAATCACGAGACCAGCCAGACCTGCTGAGATTCTCCAGCACTTTTTTTGTTCCCTTTTTTTACCGTCTCTCCATACTTTCAATCAAAGTTGTATCACTTCACGTTTTTATGCATTAAAATTCCATCTGCCACCTATCCACATACTCCACTAACTTCACAATGTTATTTTTAAGTTCTACAACATCCTCATGGTTTACAATGTTTCCAAGTTTTGGTTCACTCGCAATCTTTGAAACTATTCCATTTGCACCAAGGTCCAGATCATTCATAAATATCATGAAGAACACTGACTCCTGAGCGCTCCTAATAAATTTTCCATCGCCCTGAAAAATATCCAATAAACACTGCCTTCTGTTTCTATAATTTAGCCAATTTGTTTTTACATCACAACTATCCCTTTTACTCCACGAGCTCAACTTCTCTTTTCACAAGTCTGTTTTGTGACAGTGTATGAAAAGCATTTTGTAAATCATTACATCACATCAACAACATTATCCTCATCAATCCACTTTGTTGCCTTTTCAAAACACTCCATTAGGTTAGTTAAACTTGATTCTACTTTAAGAAATCCATGCTGGCACTCCTTAATTAGCCCACATTTGCCCATACGACAATGAATTTTATTCTGAATGAACATTTCTAGAATTTACCCCATCATTATAGTTTAACTAGCCAGTCTGTAATCATTCACCTTATTCTTACACGCTTTTTTGAATAAGGGTGTAATGTCTGCAATTCAGCAGTCCTCTGAAACCATCCCTGTGTCAAAGGAAGACTGAAAGATTATGGAGAGTGCCTCTGCAATTTTCCCTCTCATATCCTTCACTTCCTTTGGACACATTTCTTCTGGTCCCAGCACTTTTCTCGATCTCAAGTACTGACTGCTTATTCAGTAACACCTTATTATCAATTTTGTATTTTTTTTAATGGTAGAGTTTCCTGTTCAGTCCTGGATAGCAGCTGCTTCCTTGGTAGAGACAGATATAAAGTATTCATTGAATATTGTAGCCATGCTCCCACGTCAATGTGTAAATGCCCTTTCTGGACTCTTAATTGGCTCTATTGGTCCTTTTAACCATCCTTTTACTGTTTATGTGCCGACAAAAGACTTTGCAATTCCCTTTTATGTTAGCTGCCAATTTATTTGTATAATTCCTCTTTGCTACTTTTGTTTGTATTTTCAACCCCTTTTATATTCAGACTGGTTCTCAACTGCGTTTTGTACCTGACACCTGTAATAAGCACACTTTTTCTTCTGTTTCTTCATCCAGTGAGCTCTGCATTTGTTATCCTATCTTTTTTTCTTTGAAGCAATATACTTGACAGTCCCAAACAATCTCTTTGAATGTAGACCATTGATACATTACAGGTTTTCCTGCCCCTGTCAAGTCAGCACTTCACCAATAAATTATTGTTATTCCTGAATATTCATTGTTCATTCCCACCATCATTCTAAACCTTATCAAACAATAACCACCATCCCCCAAAACGTTCCTCCACTGACATTTGATCTACTTCGTCCACCACATTACCAAGAACCAGCTACAACAGCAACTTCTTTTCATTGGACTGCATATGTTATTGTTGATAAGTTTTGTGAGAATGCCTTCCCCTTTCTGACCTTTACACTACCACTATACCAATTTACAACTAAGCAATTCCGGTCCACCTCTATAACAACTCAACAATGTTTGCACATCTCTGTAATTTATTTTCTGATAGAGTCATAGAGTCATACTGCACAGAAGCACACAACACTTTGGCCCTACTCGTCCAGGCTGATGAGGTTTCCAAAACTAAACTATTCTGATTATCCTGTATATATCCCTCAAAAACCTTTCAGTCCATGTACCTGTCTAAATGTCTTTTAAATGCTGTAATTGTACTCACCTCTACCATTTTCTAGAGCAGCTCATTCTATATATGTACCGCACTCTATGTGAAAATGTTGCCCCTCAGGTCCTTTTAAATCTTACACCCCTCACTTGAAATCTATGCCCTCTAGTTTTGGACTATCCTACCATGGGAAAAGACCTTGGCTATTTACCTTATCTATGTCCTTTATTATTTTATTAACCTTGGTAATGTCTAGTCACATCCAGCCCAGGAAACAGAAGTTCCAGCCTATCCAGCCTCTCCTTTTAATTCAAACGCTCCAGTTTCAGTAACATCCTGGTAAGTCTTTTTGAACCCTTTCCAATTTATAACATCCTCCTTGTAGCAGGGTGACCAGATTTGTACTCAGTACTCCAAATGTGGACTTACCAATGTCTGGCACAGCTGTAACATTACAGCACAACCCCCTAACTCAGTGCATTAACTGATTAATGCAGGCATGCCAAATGCCTTTTTCACCATCCTATCTACCTGTGAGTCCACTTTCAAGAAACTGTATGTCTCCACTCCTTGTCTCTCTGCTCAGCAATACTCCCAGGGCTTGGCCATTAACTGTGTAAGTCCTACCCTGGTTTGGCTCACAAAAAGCAACATCTCATATTCATTTACATTAAACTCCATCTACCATTCCTAAGCCCACTGCCCCAGTTGACCAAGTTCCCATTGTACTCTTAGATAACCTCCTTCACTGTCTATCATACCAACAATTTTAGTTTCATCCACAAATTTAATAACCATAGTTATTTCTTCATCCAAATGGTTTACATAAATGATGAACAACAGTGGACCCAGTACCGAATCCTTGCTAATCATAGGCCTCCAGAATGAACAACAATTCTCTCCCACCACCATGTTCTTAGGTAAAAATCGCACAACAAGAGGTTAAAGTCCAACAGGTTTATTTGGAAGTACTAGCTTTTAGGAGCACAGCTCCTTTGTCAGGTAGCTAACAGGGCAGGATCAAAGGACAGAATTTATAATACATGGTGTTGTGTGATTTTTAATTATGTCCACCCCAGTCCAACACCGGCACCTCCCCATCATAATCAATCCTTGCCTTTCCAAATGCACGTAGATCCTATCTCTCAGAATCCCCTCCAATAACTGACCCACCACTGATGCCAGGCTCACTGATCTGCAGTTCCCTGGCTTTTCCCTATAGACTTTAATAAGTAAAGGCACAACATTAGCCATCCTCCAGCACCTCACCTGTGGCTATCAATGGTACAAATATCTCTTCTAGGGCCCTTCCAATTTCTTCCCTAGCTTCCCACAATGCCCTGAGATATACTTGATAAGGTGCAGGGATTTATCTATCTTTATGCATTTTAAGACCTCCAGCACCTCCTCTTCTGTAATGTGGGTTTTTTTTCAAGACACCACTATTTATTTTCCTGAGTTTCCTAGCTTTCATGTCTTTCTCTACAATTAATACTGACATGAAATGTTCATTTAGGATTGCACCCATCTGCTATAATTTTACATATAGATGGCCTCATTGATTTTTAAGGGACCTATTCTCTCTCTAGTTACTTTGTTTGTCCTTAAAATATTTGTAGAATCTCTTTGGATTCTCCTTTACCTTATCTGCCAACGCAATTTCATTTCCCTTTTTAATC
Organism: Chiloscyllium plagiosum; assembly: GCF_037043375.1. Taxonomy (NCBI): domain Eukaryota; kingdom Metazoa; phylum Chordata; class Chondrichthyes; order Orectolobiformes; family Hemiscylliidae; genus Chiloscyllium; species Chiloscyllium plagiosum. The sequence goes on from NW_028270140.1 coordinate 23,169,772, forward strand.
CGTCTGTTTTATTTCTGAAGTATTTTCCTCACCCTCTTATACATCTCAAAGGATTCACTTGATCCCAACTGTCTATACCTGATACTTGCCTCCTTCTTTTTCTTGTCCAGAGCTTCAATATCTCGAGTCATCCAGTGTTCCCTACTCCTGTCAGCCTTGCCCTCCACACTAGCAGGAACATGCAATCCCTGAACTCTCAACATTGTACTTTTGAAAATCTCCCACTTACCAGATGTCTCTTTAGCTGCAAGCAGACTCCCCAGTCAATTTTTAAAAGTTCCTGCCAAATATCATCAAAATTAGCATTGTCCAAGTTTAGAACATTAACTTTTGGACCAGGTCTATCCTTTTCCATATCTATTTTAAAAGTAATAGAATAATGGTCACTGGTCCCAATGTGTTTTCCCACTAATACCTCAGTTACTTGCCCTGTCTTATTTCTCAAGAGGAAGGTGAATTTTGCTCTCCTCTAGTCATGCCATCTACGTATTGAATAAAATCACTTTCTGGAACACATTTAAATTCCTCCCCATTTAAGCCCTTAACACGATGGCAGTCCCACCCTCTTGGACATTCTAATTTTCCAACATTGTAATGCTCTCCTTATCAATACTGTTATCTCTCCTCTTTTTTCTTCCTTTCCTATCTTTCTTGAACACCTTGTATCCAGGAATATTTAACTTCAGTCCTGCCTTTCACGCAGCCAGGTCTCTTATCACCACAACATCATAATCCGACATGGCAATCTGTGCTTGTCACTTATCAATCTTATTTACAGTACTCAATGTGTTCACATACATTCACTGCAACCCTGACTGAAAATGTTTGAAATTTTCCCTTATTCCGAAACCACCTGCTAACTTCCTATTCTCTATTCTAGTGTTATCAGTGTGTCCTAGTATTTTGTGCATTCTATGACCTTTGTTGCTTGGCAAGGCATGTGGTTAGACTGAAAATAGATGTCTGGACAGAGGCCAGGCAATTTTCTTAGCTTGTTTGAGGTAAAATAACAGAAGAAAATCTGAACAAAAATGCCAAAGAACTGCAGGTGCTGTGATTTGTATTCAGCTCCCTATCTCACCAAACATGCTGAACAGTATAGATGTGAAGAAATTTCAACATAGAAAACAGAGCGGATTGCTGGTGACTTCAGGTTGTTACTTGCTATGAAGGACCTTGACATTGCTCCAGACTAGGCAGCATGGTAAGGCATGATCTATTGGCACCAGTCAGATGTATCCTTCATCATTGACATCTGACATTTGCCAAAACTTCATCATACATAGCACTTTTCCAATCCACTTGCAGGCAACAGGCACACCTTGTAACTGGGGACATGGACACACACTTAACAGATTGGGTTAAGTTGAATCACGAGGGTGAAGTCAGAAAAGGGGTGGGATGGGCAGAAGGGAGCAGAGAGCCATCAATCATTGAGCAGGTGTCTTGTCGAGGCAGTGTGTTTTATAGGGGCAGCAGAGAGATCACTGCCAAAAGACGTCAGGGAGTCAAGGTTGGCAGAGGGGAGGAATAAAGAGGCATTTGCAGAGGTGGAGACCAGGTCTGTGATGGGTTGCTTGGGAAACTCCAAAACTATGGGGTGTATGGGAAACTGTACAGGACAGCATGGTACATAGTGCATAGTAAGGAGGTTCAGTGGCAGTGTCCATCACCCTGGTCGCTACAGGGGCGGCACAGAGAAGCAGAGTGGGCATCATTAAGATGTCATTTCAGTGGTAGAGAGAACAGTTGTCAATGAAATTCATTGTGTTGTGTTTCCTCATAGGCCGGAGAGATGGAAATGTGCTGTTGGATTAATGCAAGGTAAAAGGGGATATGGAAGGTCTGAAAGTGACTTCTTTGTAACCAGGCAAAGTGCGTTGCTTTACAGTGTCCACCACAAGCTGCTATTTTGGATGCAAAATGCTGCTAGAAAATAATGGAGGCAATGTCCAGAGTGGGTACAGTCAGTGCCACATTGAGATGCAAGTGCAAGATATGTGTTTGCTGAACACTCGGATATTCCTAAGAAAGTGAATGTAGATTTAGGAGGAACGGGACTGGTGGCAAGCCCAAGAGCTATAACAATCCACGACAAGGTGCATCTAGCTCAGGGAGAAGTCACAATCCCTCAGGAATCCACAGAAACCGACCCCATTTCCATCCCCAACTCCATTGCCTGGGTATGAGTGAGGCACAGTGCTGATCCAGGCTCCTCCATCTTGCAACATTGTGAATGAACTGTGCTGGAGGCTGAAGCAGGATCTGAGAGTTACAGGTCTGGGAGCCCATCTTCTCCGAGAGTAGGTGACAATCACTTTGAATTTCAATGCAAATGTTATCTTGTGGGGAGCTGCAGGCGAGTTGTGTGGGATATTTCAGTCATTCACCCACAAATAGTTCTAGACAGTGACTGACACCCTCTGCACAAGATCACACTGGGTCATCATGAATCCCGCTGGTGAGACCATAGCTGCAGCCTGGGCAATGAGATTCGGAACATAACTGACATTCCCCCAGGTGCAATGAACTGAACACAGGTGGCACTGAGAGAGCTGTATCACAAAGCTGTGGAATTCCTCAACTGGAAGGAGTTCATGAGTGATCAGGTGACCTGTGACCTACTGCCATTAACACTTCTTAGAAACATGTGCATGCTACCCTGGCAACTGCTGTGACTCCTGCATCTTTGAGCACTCTGAGGAGCCAGGTATCGAATAAGACTGGTTACTAGGGCCAAGCATTATGCACTGCAACCATGGCTCATGAAACCATTGCACAACCACCTATCCGATATAATGCTGCTTATGTTTTAACCAGGGTCATGATCGAGCAGACAATCAGGATGTTGAAGTACTGTTCCACTGCTTGGATTGATCTGAAGGAGTTCTCCAATAAACTCAAGACAGACTGTAACACCACATCCTGAGGTACTGTCCTCTGGACAATTGGAACTGGCAACAGGGTGATATGCTGGACATTGTAAAACTGGAGGAGCAGTAGGAATTACCTGAAGTGGAGAGGAAGGAGAAGGAAGTGCTCCTTATCTATAACAGAGCTCAGCTGCGCTGGGTGCTACAAGCCAGGGAGGGCCTGATAAACACCCAGTGCCAGTAGATGAGAGATTTCCAGTGGATCACCATGAACTGTAGAATAGTCACCAATAATCTGGCAAGAATTTGGTTAGTATTGTGAGGGTGAACTTATTAGTTTTGTTTCCATCTGCTTTTGCTGTCTGTAAATAAAAGCTCACGTTTGGAATTGTCAGTTTGCTCCCCTGTATGTGATGTTCCACTACAGGACAAGTTCAGTTTTTCCAAGGGCACTGGGACGGTGCAGCACTGACATAGAGAGGTTGTTCAGACAGGGAGTTTACAGGGAGACAGAGGCAACAGAGAGCAGGTAAACTGCGTGGCAACCAAAATAATCACTCGGGTGAGAGAATGGAGCTGTATGTGCAAAGAAGTGTCACTTCCTTCTGTGCCATGAACAGTGTGGCTTCGGTTCTATTACATTACCAATGAAGGACAACACCAGATTATCGACACTTGTTTGGCTGTCTTTTAGACTTTTTTAAGGCTTCTTGGCACAAGGGGTCCAGCCTTTTGGCAGATTTTCGCTGAGTGGTGAGTTGTTTTCGAAATGGCGCATGGTGAGATGGGGTTGGAATTGGATGCGAGGGACGCTGTAGCAGCAGTGTAGGTCGATACTGAGCTGTGTTTGGTAAGATACATGGAGAAATTTTACTGGGTCTCACACAAGAGTTCCTTCAAAAACATCAACGTAACTCGGAATTTACAAACATCACATTTGGTTCAATCCCAGAGTGATTACCTGACATCACAGCTCACCACTGGCTTCATTGGGCCTTCACACAACTCCACCTTCAACAACACTTCCCCGCATTCTGAACAAACACCATCCTTTTCCATTTTTCATGTACAATGTGGGTAAACCACCAGGCTCAGCAAATCATTGTGGTTTCTCTTGGACCAACTACCCCAGCCCTTTAGACCACTTTGGAGCTCGGTGACATGGATAAAGTACATGCATACACTTATAAATACCTATGCATCCACACAAGTTGCACATTATAATTTGCTTTCTTGACACTTACTTTCTTTCTGCTTACTTTGAAGCTGCCAGCCTCTCTGCCTCGCAGAGGGAGAGGCAGCAGATTGTGAAAGCTCAGAGAACAGAACAATCCAGGGGGTGAGCTGTTGATATGTGACACCATACAGCATCAATGTTATCCATACAGCATGCCTCTGCAGTTTCTGGGCTGCAACCAAACTCCCACGCCCACAAGTCTAAGAGGACCAGTTCCTTATTGGTGATGAAAAATGTGTTGCTGGAAAAGCGCAGCAGGTCAGGCAGCATCCAAGGAGCAGGAGAATCGACGTTTCGGACATAAGCCCTTCTTCAGGAATGAATTGAATGAATTCAGGAAGGAACTCCTGAAGAAGGGCTTATGCCCGAAATATCGATTCTCCTGCTCCTTGGATGCTGCCTGACCTGCTGCGCTTTTCCAGCAACACATTTTTCAGCTCTGATCTCCAGCATCTGCAGTCCTCACTTTCTCTTAGTTCCTTATTGGGTCAAGGGAGGCTGTGATAGTCAGGCGGTGCCATCACACTTAGTAAAAGGGTCTATATGATCAGAGTCCAGGGAATTGGCTATGCTCAGTGAGGCATGTGATCTTACCAAAGTCAGAGAATTCATGTCCTTGTTGGTTTGGGTTGGATCGCAGTCAGTGCTGCCAGTCAATGAAACCAGTTTGGTGATCACAGGTCTGTCAGTAAAGATGCTGCAGAGCAGGGCATTTTCAGTGAACGTTGTCCTGTCAAGTCAGTCCAGGGTGTGACAGGTTTGAACATTAATGATCTGGGGGCTTAAGAAGGACCAGGCTGTGGAGAAGCTCAATGGCTGGAAGTGGCTACATTGGACTAGTCCAACGAAGGAGTAATTACAGTGAAAGTGGACAAGTTAATATCAAAGGGTATGTCATCATGCAACTTAGGAAATACGGGAGAATAGGAGGGGGAAATGTTCACAAATTGTAATCACCTGGTCTCAAGATGCACAACAAATGGTCAACAAGACCATTCTTTGAGGATGTAGGGACATCTTCAGGGATGTGTGGACAGCTGCACAAAAAAAGAATGGGAAGATGATGGGGCAGCAACGGTGGCTCAGTGGTTAGCACTGCTGCCTCACCGCAAGAGTGAAGTTTGCACGTTGTCCCCGTGTCTGCATGGGTTTCCTCCGGGTGCTCAGATTCTCTCCCACAGTCCAAAGCTGTGCAGATTAGGTGGATTGGCCATGCAAAATATCTCAAGGATTGCAGGCTAGGTGGATTATCCATAGGAGATGCAGGGTTACAGGGGGTGTGGGTCTGAGTAGGATGCTCTTGGGGTGGGGGGGGCGGGGGGTCAATATGCATTAGATGGGTCAAATGGCTTACTTTCACACTGTAGGGATTCTATGATTCAATGATCATGCACCTCTGGAAAAGTCTGCACATCACTCAGAAGAATGCAATATCAAAGCCATGTCTTTTTTTATCTGAACTCAAATGTACAAAAATGAGACCAAGTAGCTGCCACTTCCTGCATTGTGGGATGATAAGTTACTGTTTTTCCCTTCGGGACAGAGTATAATTAATCGAACATGAGGCCCTGCTCGAGACGATTGCATAATCATGCATTCACTGGTTCACTCATGCCACCCATCTTGAAACAATTTGCTATTCAATTGTAGGTCATGTTTTTAACTTTTGTCAGAATGAACTCTAAAAATTATGGCTTCAAACAATCATGACCATGGCATGTTTTGCATCAGATTCCTCCTTGTCATGTTAGATAAGAAAACCCATGTAGACACAAATAGCATTTGCCATTTCTGCATCACTTCTCATAGCTGATCCCGGAAGTCAGCACTTTATGGCTGCCACATTCGCACACTCATGTTCAAGGATCTATGATGTTCAAGGGTGGCTATTTCAGAAGGGGGTGTTATCAACAATGGAGAAGAGCTTGAATGCCACTCTGCCAATGTAACATTAGCAGTCTGGTTCTGCAGCATATATCTGGGGAAGTTTACACAGTTCAGAGTACCTTATCAAGGCATGACATTGTCCTTCTTACAAAGTCTTCAACGTACAGAATGTCAGAGAATTCAACATCATTCAGCACCTATCCACTCACTATAACAACTTGTCAATACAGACTTGATGGACTGAATGGCCTGTCCTTCACTGTAGGGTTTTTATAATTCCATTCTTCTTTTCACACAAATCCTATGCTATATCAGTTTATGTTGATACCGACTTTCGATTTGAATTAGCGAATGGAGAAAAATGCCATCATCAGCATTCATGCACTATTATAAAAAAAATTGCATGATCAGTCTGTGGTGTTAATTGGAATAAAAAAACTCATTATTTACTACAATGATGATTCTTCTCTTCATTTGCTGATGCATGAAAAAGACTAAAATGTTACACTGACAGCTGGAGACTTCTGCAAGTAAAACTCAGGAAGGGGTCAAAAGGCAAAATCTGTTTCCATCCAAATTTATAAAGCATGCACAATTTTTAAAGCTGCTTTATGGCTCCCTAGTCTATGATTAATATCTTTAGTTTCAAAATAAAGCCCTTCACTTGTGCTTTGCAAATATTTTATGAATTGTTTATGTAAGTAGTTTAGATTCCATTTGTTCCTTACTCGGATTCATATTTTAAGTCAGTCCCTTTATTCTTTCCAGACATTTGTTTTTCAACCTGCAAATCATTATTTTTTGTTGCCTTAATAAACACCAAATTATATATAATGAGAGGAATACGGTGTTAGATTTGAAAAATACACTCTAAAATTATATAAACAACTTTACCGAATGACCTGGTGTCTAAGGAATGACTACACGAAAATGTGAGAACTTGGTTATTTTAAGCAGTGCCATGTTTTTATAGTAACTCTGTGCCTTAGATATGCTTTTCTATCAACTTCTCTGCATATTTAGATGTGCAAGATCTGGAAGATATCTTATCAGGGCATTTCGATTTCCATTAATAAAAACAGTTCAAAAGAATCCTAATTGTAGAAGGAAGAAACAGTTTGAAATGAACAAAGTCTTTACTGTTATAGTTTTGATCTTCAGACTCCTCACACATGCACAGCTGAAATAAAACAATTAAAGGTCAATCCATGACATCAGTTTGGCACATTTATATCAGAAAGACAAATTATGGTTCCATATAGCTTTTGCAAAGGTTCACTGCTCACAGTTGAGAACTAAGTACAACCTTTGGGAGTCAATGATAGAGGTAATATTCATGAGTTGCTAGCAATGGAAGTGAATGAATAATTTTACAGCTGACAGCTAGCAATGTAAAGAAACGAGCATAAACCCTGAGGATGAATGCATCATCTTGAAGTTTCACTGGAAACCTTACATTTTGAACTACATCTTATTTACATTACAGGTCATCTAATGAATCTCTGTCAATCACAATTGCCCATTCAGTGTAATTCTATGTGATGGATAACATTGCATGTTTGCCAGTTATCTGTATTGATGTTTAAAATGACCCAACAGCAAAGCAGAACAAAGCTACAGATACCTTCACTGACAGAACCATCCCTGTTATTAAGGTAGGCCTGCAGGAATGCATAAAGTCCAACAATGACCTCCTTAGGGAATTGTAGTTTTCTCCAGTAGGTTACATCTGATAGCTAGGTATTAATACATGAACTTTCAATCTTTACTGCTGGAAACCTTAAAAAGGATGTTAGTTTCTGTTTGTCCACTTCATGTTAGCTGCCAAACATAAATTAAAAATGGATCTGTGTGTAATGTCAAAGTGATATCAAAGATGTTAAAAGCAGAGATGCAAAGATATCACAATTTGACACATATAAGAGTGATCATAGAATCTCTTCTTACAAAAGGAGGCAATTCACTCCATCAAGTCTGTTCCAAAGCACCAAAGAACATCCCATCTAATCCCTGTGACCCCACATTTGCTGTGGCACAATGGCTCAGTGGTTAGCACTGCTTCCTCACAGTGTCAGGGACCCAGATTCGATTCTATCCTTGGGTGGCTGTCTGTAAGGAGTTTGCACGTTCTTTCCGTGTCCGCACGGCTTTCCTCCAGGTGGTCCTGCAAGTCTAAAGATGTGCCGGTTAGTTGAATTGGCCAAGCTAAATTGCCCATAGTGTTTAGGGATGTGTAGGTTAGGTGCATTAGTCAGGGGGAATGTAGAGTAATAAGCTAGGGGAATAGGTCTGGGTGGGTTACTCTTCGGAGGGTCAGTCTGGACTTGTTGGGCCAAATGGCATTTTCCACACTGTAGGGATTCGATGGTGAATCCAGGTAATTAGCACATCCCTGGACACTATGAGACAATTTAACATGACTAATCCACCTGCACTTGCTTGGACTGTGGGAGGAAATTAGAGCACGCAGCAGAAACCCACGGAGACACAGGAAGAACATGCAAACTCCACAGAGACAGAATTGAACCAGGTCCTTTGCACTGTGAAGTAACAATATTAACCACTGTGAGGCTTATGATCTTGTAGAATGAAGATTTTAGGGAAGCATTCTATTAGATTAGAAAACAGGCCACTTGTAAACTTTGCACCAAATAAAGAATTACTAGCTGAATCTACATCCTACACTACTCTAAATTCTACAATGTAATGCAAAATCTTAGCTGTTACTAATTGCTTCAGGTTCATATCATTTGATTCTAACCACGAAAGTGACCCTGAACAGTATTTCACAAATTTTAACACACACTTTTTCCTGAAGGCATTTTTTACGCATGAATCAAAAAGTATAGAATTGTTTGATTTAATGTGGAAGAGAATTTGAACTCATGGTGAAGCAATTGCTTAACATCCAAGTGTCTAATGTTATGTTCTGTTCAGTATCAAAAACCCCAAGAGGAATTTCCAAAGCTAACCGGAGGCTCTTAGAAGAGGAGCTGGGTAATTTTAAAAAAATTGGGAGGCAAGAAATAAAGTTTTGCTATTAACTTCTCAGGATCTTTCAGATTGGTCAATCTCCATTACCATCCGCAAGCTGTTTTGCATTTATTATCATATCATTAATACTCATTAGCATCATAGCATGCTGGAATTTCAGTTGTGAGTGTAACCTTGTTAACCATGTGATCACAAACCCAACCGAGGCATGTACTGGACAACGTGTACTTGATGAAAATGAGCTCCAGTAAGCTTATCACCCTCATAACAAAAGTGCTTGTGTTCTGCGATTGTTTACAGTGCTAGTGTGAATCCTTTCCATTTTGATAAGCTCATGAAAAATCTTATTGTTGCTAAATAACAATCTGGCTTATTGTTACTAAACATTTAAAGAGTTGTGAGTGAAGACTGACTGGATCAACAAGGATGTTCCAGTGAGGCAGTCACATTGGTCGATGCCATCAAAATTGATCAGGGTAGGTAAGTGGAGGTGAAGTGAAAAGGACTCTTATTCAAGTGATCAGTTGCCTCCACTAAAATCTGATTTTGGAATCCCTGGAGGATGAAACCCAAAGGGCAGAGATTAGATCAGGTAAGAGCAGATCTGTTCTCTTATACATATCTTTTGGATAATCAGTGTGCCCCTTTGGAGAACTGTGAAATCCTTGCAGAAATGATCACAGGATTCATTAGGATGAGGTACAGTGATCCTTTTTAGGAGTGATCTGGTATACCTTGACTGTGGGTGTCAGGGATCCTTTGGGAGTGAGTGGTCAGTATACTTTGGGGGAGTTAACTGTGGAAGAGATTGTACACCAGTGATGCATAAACCCCATTGTTGATAGACCTTACAAAGTCAAAAGTATATTGGCCTGTCAAGAAATATTTGGAAGACTTGAAATACAGGGGATGTTATTGATCAGAAACTGAAGTGGACCAGCATATATCTGCTGGGATTACAAGAGCAGGTCAGAGGCTGAGAATTCAACAAGATGCATGTTACAACTTACTAAGGTCCCTTCCAAAGCTGCAGTCTCAACCATGTCCAAGCAATAAATCATCCTGAATTGGAACCATAATCATTATTCTTCACTATTGCTTGGTAAAGTCTGGGAACTCCCTCCATAATAGCATGTTGTATCCTGTATCATTTGCACTGCAACAGTTCAAAGAGGCAGCTCACCACGACCTTCTCAAGGATAATTAGGAATAGGTAATAAATAGATAGTGAACAGAGACAAATTTTGAATGGTGGTGCTGTTCTCAATAGCATGCAGTTTGCATTGCAGAGATGTAAATATCAGATTTACATTATTTCTCCTTTTATCGTGGTGGTTGTAGATTTTTAAAATCAATTCTTGGGATGGAATTTCTTGATTTTGACTTTTTATTTTGCCACTAAGGAATGTAGTTTGCAGATTGTGGCATTCGCTCATTTTTGCTGTCCTTGTCCTTGTCCTTGACAGGGTTAGAGAGAGCAGATTTGCAATGTGCTGTCGAACAAGACTTGGTGAAGAACTAAAGTGCATCTTGTAAAAGTGCACAATTCAATTATCAAGAAACCAGGGGGAGAAGAAAAAACAAGTTCATATTGAAAGCAAAACTTTGTAGGTATTTGAATGTGTTTGGTTATATAAAACCATTACATTATTTGGGCGTTAACAATGAATTTGCAAACTTGGTTTCTCTGTGAGATGCTTTTTCTGGATAATTGCAACATTAGATGAATGGAAATGTTTATTGATGAAAAATTCTAAGTACTTGAGTTTATTGATGAAATGTATTAACCACAAGTGAAATGTTTGCTTAAAAAATCATTGAACGTTTCAGGGAATTTTTTTTAATAATCAATTTAGTTCTTCTAATTGCGTTGTATTAGATATTTGTTTTATATCTATGAGCATGTGCTTTTAAAACCAGTAACATAATCAATAGCACAGTAACATTATTTTGTGCTGTGGTGTGTCGTGATTAATGCCATTGCTGGAGAATAGGGCAGTTGACAAAGAGAGAGACATGCAAATGGTAGTAGGTGGGACATAAATTGCACTGTGTTGACATTGGAATAATAAAGAGGCAGGTGATTGTTAGGGGTGTACAGGCTAAGCAGCCATCAGAAATGGGCATAGGCTGGCATTGGAGGTTTGAGGAGACATGGGGGTGTGCGTAGACAGGGAATAGGATGACAAAAGGTGTGTGAAGGGCTCTGAGGGTGGTTGGGTTGAGCTGTAGTTCAGATGGATAGAGCTCAAAGGGTGACATGAATAAGGTGGGGTGGAAAATCTTCCTTTTAAATTTTGCATACAATGCCAGAGTCTCCAGACAGACTTTCAATCTTGGAACCACAATTGTTTTTTAGGATCTTTACAGGTCATCTGTTCTGGCTCCCAACCCAGTTCCCCTGGATTGACAATACAAAGTATTTTTAAAAGTTCAGATTGCAAAGTCAGGAATTTCTCAAGCTCTGTGCACCTCAAGCTTTTCGGAGTGTGGCAGACACCGGGTAATTTTAACATTCCAGTTACTGCAGGGTCAGCTGGGTGGGGAATTCTGTGTAGACCAATACATGATTCTAATTAGACTGATGCAGCATCTATTATCCCATCAGCAATTTCTGGGCTTTTTTCAGATGAATATCAATAACACCCAACTCTACCTTGCCACCATCTCTCAAAGTTTTTCCACTATTGCTAAATTATTGGGCGACTTCTGATGCTCAGTTCTGGATGAAAAGAAGGGGCTGGATTTTGTGGAGCGCTGGCACATTAATGCTGGGAGACTAATCAAATTGCTGTGCAGCCTCAACAGTCCCTGTGAATGAGCAGCCCCACAACAGGGATAAGTTTGGGTTGTCAGTGGACCAGTGGGAAATGAGGGGCAAGGTGGCGAGGGTATTGATGTGTTGGGTTCAAGAAGCTGGGAGAAGGTTAAAGTGGAGGATAATCTTTGCGTGGGCTCTTCTGATGTGCCCAGGCTGAGGACATTAGAATTTCCCTGTGTCATGGAACATTTCCTAGTGCAGGAAGAACATTGTGGTGACAGGATAATGCACTTGAATGGCTCTTGAATCCTGGTAAATCTCCTCCACACCCTCTCTAGAGCAATCACATCCTACCAACAGTGTAGTAAGCAGAGCTGCACACAGTACTTCAAATGTATCCAAGAAAACTGTATCATATGCTCCCTGTTTTATGCTTCAACTAATAAAGATTTGGAGATGCCAGTGTTGAACTGGGGTGCGCAAAGTTAAAAATCACACAACACCAGGTTATAGTCCAACAGGTTTAAATGGAAGCACTAGCTTTCAGAGCGCTGCTCCTTTATCATTTGGTTGTGGAGTCAACTAATAAAGCCATTAAAATAACTGCAGATGGGTCGGTATCCCATCATCAAATTACCCTTTATTTACTTGTGCAGCTTGAAATCAGTCCCCTGAACTGAGGAGATTCTAAATCACTTGGTAAGGCTCCCACCACGCGAGCCCCCCCCAACACACACACACACACACACACACACACACACTTCTGCCACACAGCAGTAGTACTTATTTTTCCCTAGCAGCCATGTGTAAGTGCAGGAGTCAGTAAAAACACCATTTGCTCGATAATTGTATTCACTATTTCCACCACCTGGAAGAACACCCATGTGGCCAGTGAACCAGGCAAAGCTCAGAACGAACAATGCTTAAGTGATCTCTTGGTTATATATTTTGTTTTTATTTTCCCTTACACTATTGCCATCCAGCAGTGGTGCTTACATTCCTCAGCAGCCATGTTTGTCTGTGTTGGTACAAAATACAGTGAAAACACCAAGTGAAAATAACTTTATTACCATTCCACTGCCAGGAAGAACACCCATGTGGCAATTGCAATTACTACCCTTTTGTCCATCTGACCAAACCTATATAACATCCTGTCGTCTAAGACTTTCCTCCTCACTACTTGCCACATCACAATGTTCATATAGTCTGTGAACTTAATGATCAAACCATCTAGATTCATGTCTAGATCATTAATATATGCAAACAGCAAAGGACTCAGCACCAACCGACAGTATGTCACTGAACACAAACTTCCAGACACAAAAATAACATGTGACCATCTGCCTCTGTCTCTAGCCACTAAGCCGATTTGCCAACTTGCTCTGGATCCCACAGGATAATTTTATGATGAATTGCCCATGAAATAGCTTGTCAAAAGCCTCATTCAAGCCAATGTAGACTACATCAACTGCATTACTCTCATTTGCATATCCATGCACATCCTCAAAAACTCAAACATACCTAATTCCAACCCCCTGACAAAACCTTGCTGACTATTTAGTTCTCTTCTTGCTCCTCTGAGCCTCTGTCATGGATTCCCATCACCAACATCTCAGGGCACACTCCATGGGAATTGACCAAATGCACCCCTTATCCACGCACCTTGGCATGCACCAGCCTCAGTGCATCATCATGGCACAATTGGGTATACTTTGAAGGCGAGAGGGGAAAGATTTACAAGAGATCGGAGGGGCAACTTTTTCACACAGAGAGTGGTGTGTGCATTGAACAAGCTGCCAGAGGAAGTGGTGGAGTGGGTGCAATTACCACATTTAAAAGGCATCAGGATGCGTTCATGAATAGGAATGAAAATAGGCCAAATGCTGACAAGTAGGACTAGATAAGTTTAAGATATCTGGTCTCCATGGATGAGTTGAACTGAAGGGTCTATTTCTATTCTATATAACTCTGTGACCCTACCTCTAATCCAATTATGTTACATTTTGGCAATCCAGTGATACATTCTGGAATACAGTGGCATATTCTATTAGAATTACAAAGGTACTTTGTGTGTAAGTACCAGCACCGATCTCATGGTTGGGACTACAGTATATCTCAGTGCTCTGTCACCCTGTGCCTACTTCAATGCACAAAGCCTTCCTGCCTTATATTTTGGTACAGTTCCCCAATAGGTGCATCTTAAAGGCTCACAGCACTTCTGTCTTGCCTCACCATTTCATGCAGACATGAAACCAGGCAGCTTATCATGGTTGTCAGCAGTCATCAGTCAACTGGGCATGTTTCTGTATGGCACCATCTTATGTCAATTTCACATCTACAGCATATGTAGACACCCTGTATGGCAAATACACTGTGTATGCTTCAACCAAATGTCCATGTCTCAAATCAAAGGGGAATAATTTTTACACACCCCAAAGTGGGGGATGGGGGGGAGGCTGCCTTCCATCATGGCGGGAGCGGGGAGTGTCTTTTTGCATTCAATCATAGATAATACCTGCACTCATGCCAGGGACCTAGATGCAGTCAGTCAACTATTTGTGGTGGCCACATTCAGGATGTTTGTCTCTCTGCAGTCCAGAAAGGGGAGCAACCAGCTGTGCTGCATGTCCTGTGCAAGCTGTCCAGACTTCCAGTACAAAGGCTGCAGGTAAAGGTCAGGTTCATTATCAGTCAGAGCTATTCATCCAAGTCAGCCAGTAAGGTGGATCATGGTCAGTCCTGAAGGTGGGTGGAATGAAAGTCAAGACACACCTGTGGTAAGGGAGGACAAGAAATGCTGTGGAAGGATAATTATTGGCTCTCACCATTGCTGTGCCTTCAATGTGAATGTGTGTGTATTTGTGTGTGTGTGTCATGATGTTGGGCAGGACTAAAGTTTAGAGATGGAGCTCATGAGGCAGGGGAGAGTTGCAGTTGCATTTCCAGGCTTGTGTGGGAAGTTGTGGGGGATTCACTCAGAAGTCTGGGAATGGCTGGTAAAAAGGAGGTCTTAGAGAATGTCTTGATCACCAGACTGAACAACCAACTCACAGTGCCAAGTGCAGTCTGTGTTCCTTCTGTATTCTCTCAATTCCTGATTGATGTTGAAGTTTTTTTGCTTTCATGTCATCATGCATGTGAATGGAGTCCAGTGTACAACTGTGTGGGGTGATAATGCTGGTCACAAGCATTGCAGGTTAAAGATCATTGTCTCTGTGAAGCTCAAGTTATAATGGGTGAGCTTAAAAATGACAGGTGAAGGTGCATAGCACAAAGCCAATGCAATGTCTCATATTCTTCAAAGGACGAAGACATTAAGAACTGCAAGCCAGATATGACTTAATTGACAAAATAAAAGAACTGCGGATGTTGGAAATCTGAAATGAAAATGGAAATTACTGAGAAATGTAGCACCTATGGAGAGAGAGAGCAGTGCTAACATTTTGGGTCCAGTGACTCTTTTTCAGAACATACCTCTTTTTCAGAACTGACATCTGATTGCAGTAGATGAGAGTTGGGTACTCATTCATTAATTGTAAATTTGTTGTTGATTGAAAGGCAAACAGCCTCTTTCTGTCCCAAGAGGCAAATGCAGCTTCTTTTCATTTGTTTTCTGTTAGCATTTCCTGCTTTGATTAAAACTGACCCATTTGAAGCACTTGAAGTCTTTCCTGTATGTCATGGTCCCACACTGAGCAATGATAAGGCTGGGCTGCAATGGGAATTGGGAAAAGATTAGCAGTGACTGGTGGAAGAATGTAAAATAGAATGTGGCTACATTGGTGCTTAAACGGTGATGGGTTAGTAATAGGCAATTGTATAAGCAAGCAAGTGTCAGCAGTGCTGCCTATGACCCATGCAAAGTATTGGTTTGACTATGCAGTCCCACTACTTACTCACTAAAGAGCATCTCTGACCAGCCAACATTTGACCAGATGCACTGCTGGAATTCCAAGATGGTGCTGGTGCCAGGGATTCAGAGGTATCCTGGCATTGGTGAATATTTGCACCTATGGTGAGTGGCAAATTGGGCAAGCATTGGACAAGCAGGGGCTCATTGGAGTGTAATACTTATTCAATGAGTTGGGTTTTGTACTATTGCACAGGAAACCTGTTAAGGCACACAGAGAGAAACCTTCCATGAAGTTCAATGAAAATTGTGTTAGTTAATTTCTCTGAAGATTCAGCACATTGCCTCAGGTAGAGGTGAAAGCAGTACATAGAATATTTTTTGGGCAGTGGTAGACAGATTCTTGCCAGGCAAGGGATGGAAGGTTATTGTGAGTAGACAAGAACACAGCATTTGAAACACAGATAGATCAACCATGATCTTATTGAATGGCCATGTAGGCCCAAGGGGCTGAGTAACCTGCCTGTTGCTATTCCATATGTTTGTTTGATATTTATTTCAATACAAAAAGCCTAATTATTTTTGAGAAGATGATACATCTTCATCCCACACTGCCATCAATCCCTGCATTGGTCCCCTTGATAAAATAGTCTCCTCGTGCACTGGTCTGTTGTCAGGTGCTTGTCAGAGTAGTGCTCTCCGAAGACCCCTCAATAACCCCCTGTTCCTGCTGTCCACTCTCCTCCGTCAGCTGGTTCTGCTCTCCCTGACCTAAGTGCCTGCATCCATTGCTTAATCAAACATAGGGGGACCTCTTGCAGGATCCCTAGTATTAAATAATCTTTTGTCTTTTTTGATTCCTCTAAAATTGTCTATTATAATGTGTAGCATGTTTTTTTTAGATAAAATTCTGAAAGTTTTCTGGGGAAAACGTGCTGATAAAATGGTAACATGATGCTTAATTTCCTAAAGGATGTTTCCCAAACATCTTTTCTCAAATGTAGTGTCATTAGAGGATCTCAATGAATATTATATGTTAAACAAGACTTTTAATAATCCTCGAAATCAGAAACAAGAATCAGTTTACACTGATCAGTTTACCCTGAACGAAACGTTCTGAAGAATGAGTCCCTGAACTGGAAACGTTAACTATGATTTCTCTCCACGGACGGTGCCAAACCTGCTGAGCTTTTGCAAGTAATTTCTGTTTTTCATTTTAATTTACATTTATTCTTGTATAATATTGTTGTTAGGAGAGTTTGTAAGTTGAAGAGCCATCTCCAGGAGCTGTACAGGTTCTTTCCTGAATGTCAGTCAGCAATTTAACCATAATTTAGCTCCTTAATGGTCCATTAGATAATTGTTCCTAGCACATTTTGACTCTTCTGTCAAGAAGATGTCTTATAATAAATGATGCTAAATTGTTAATACAGCTTAAAATTCCATTTTACCATCTCAGAGTGTCTCTGGTATCTGAAGTATCCAAAGTAAATAATTGCCTTTAATTCCTTAGCATCAACTGAAAATATCCAATAGTATTAGGCAACAATACCATGTTTAGTGCATTGTGTCAGTATTATAGATATGAAGCTTGCAAGATGGTATGTTTAGGGATAGTCTCTGATTATGCGTAGAATGAACACGATCATGTGATTTTTTCTGCCTTCTACATGACTATAACTCTAATATTAAATATTGTACTATTTCATATCTGGCTTAGACATTTAAGGTGTATGTGTGGGTAGGTATGCATACAGGTATCAGGTTGTCTTACTATAAAGAAGGTGCAAGATATTCACACCTTTTCACAACGACCAAGGTAGCCATGCAGACTGTGGATACATCATTAGCTTCCATGTCACAGGGACAAGTTAGAAATGTTAGATTTCTTAAATGGTTACATTTTGAATTATTTTCCAACAAGACAGAATTGAGGTAGGGTAGCTCAATTAAAATAGGATAGCTCAAATAAAAGATAGCTAAATAGAATTTCTACTTGGATACTGAGCCTGTATGATTCATATTGTCGTGGAAACAAACTTCAACAATGTTTGAGTTCATAGCAAACCATTACAATGTTGTGTGACAAAGATTTTTCTTCAGCTATTATTGAATCTCTCATAATTATCCAGGAGAGACAAAGAGACAGGCAGAATTAAAAAATACAAACAAGCCAATTTGAACTGCAACTGAATCTAAGAATATGATAGCCCTGGTTGTCATCGTGTGAATCATGGGTAAGATGTAGACTAGACTGACAGATTCACCAAGCTCACTGTGAAAGTCTACAGGAGTTGAAAGGTACCTCTCTGGAAAATTAGAAAAGAAGTAATCCATCAAGAGTTGAGAATAGCTGTCCATTAAGGGACAGTATAAAATACAACCATGGAAGGGGATGTTCTGTCCATTGAAATGTTAAATGGGAGTTTAGAGAATAAGTTGCCTATTAAAATGTTTATACAACTTTGCTTAGAACTTGGTTATCAGCCACTGGAAATTTGAATTTAAAAATAAAAAATACTGGAGATTGTAACACAAGTTAAAAACTATCATTTAACCAAAAGTATAGTGACAGTGGAAGTTGGATCTCATGGACAGCATAAAGGCCATAGAGTGACAGCAAGCGAACAATCAGCAACATCACTGTTAATCTCAGTTGTACTGCTTGATAAGGTCAGTGGCCTCCTTACACTAGGGATGGGAAGCAGAGACTGATTCATTTCCAGAGATAATAATTATAGAAAGAGGAAAGAGGTTTTCTTGCTTTGCTGGCAGCAGCTGATGAGTTGAATAGAAACACAAAACAATGGGGAGAAAATAGAACGTCCAAATGGAAAACAAAAAGCTTTCCCCTCCCCCTGTCCCGGGAGAAGGGGTCTGAATTCCTTCCAGGGAGAAGGTGTCCGATCAACACTTTGGGATGAAATACAATGCAAAGGAAATCAGCGATGTGACACCTTATGGTAAACGCACATTTTAAATTAAATGCCACTATTTAAATGGACTACAAGTAAGCGGAGACTAGGACTATTTAGGCACTAATCTTTGAAGGTGACAGAACAAGCTTTTTTTTTTCAAAAATAATTAAACATAAGGGATGTTACCTTTATCAATAGAGACAGTGAGTAAATAGCTGAAAATTCATACTGAACACAATATGAGACACCAGTTTGGCTCCTGCTGGAGTGTGACACCAATTCTGGGCATCACTATTCAAGAAGGAAGTGAAGATTTTGGAGAGTGTTCAGAACAGATTTTCTGAAATGGTTCCAGGGTAGGGAATTGCATCTGCAGACAATCTGGCGTTTACTGTAGATACAGGAGGTAGCTTACCTGAAACCCAGAGGAAATTAATAGTGGATCAGAGACAGGACTGCACCTTTTTTTTTAAACACAGAGAGTTGGTTTGTGTGTGTGATGAACTTCCAGAGCAAGAGATGGATGCAGGTACAGCTACAACGTTTAAAAGATGTTTGGATAAGTACATGAATAAAAAATGTTTGGAAGAATACGGGCCAAGTGCAAGCAGGTGAGACTAATTGAGTTTGGGATAATGGTCAGCATGGACTGGTTAGACCAAAGGGTCTGTTTCTGTACTGCATCAATCTGCTCTCTAAGGCATAATCTAAATTATTGCTTGAAGCGTAAAGTATTTTAAGTTTTTACCTCCAATTTTGGCAAGTCTTTTTCTTTAAATGAAGGAAAATTCAAAGACTTCACATCAAGAGAGAAGTTAAATCCAAACTGTTAGTTGATGATTATTAACAACTCCTCAGTTACTTTAACAATAACATAAATGGTCTTCATTTAAAAAAATGTTTTCTGACACAAACTTCTATTTATTCTTGAGTTAGGTTTTTTTTATATTTATTTGTGGGATATGGACATTAGTGTTAGACCAGCATTTGTTTGTCCATCTGTAATTACCTGGAGGTCAGTTAAGAGTTAACGACATTGCTATGGGTCAGGACTCACATGTAGGCTAAACCAGGTATGGATTTTAGATTTCTTTTCCTGAAGTATATTAGTGAGCCTGGATTGACCACACAATTTCAGTACTAATCTCCGACTGACATCATTTTAATTTACCAGGAGCTAAAAATCAGAAATCTACAAGTTTAACATGCAAGAACTGAGCAGGCAGTGTGGAATCTTTGAATTCAAATCCACTGGAAGAATGGATACTCTGGCTGGTGTAAAGTAGTATGCTGCAGAAATGGGCTAAATGGACTAAAACTAAAATGTCCATCATATCCTTTTCAGTGCCTTTTTTGAAATAATGGCTCAATATTGTCAAAGTTATTCCTTCAAGAAGCAGTCGCTGTAATAACAATCCTGTCTTGTTGTTTGGATTAATGACAGGTCTTGTGGGTATGTATTAGTCAAAGTCTAACACAACTCCTAATCTAAACATGGAAATATTGTTTTGAATACATGAGATGAAGGGAATATGAAAATAACAACAGGGTGTTTGTTTTGGGGATAATTTTCCACAAACACTTTAGGTAATAAAAAACCTTCAAGATGGTTGAGCTGGAATCTCACACCTAAAATGTCAGGCTTAGACCAAGATGATAAAGTAATTGAATATAGAACTAGGAATATTGCTGTAATCAAAATCCAGTGTATTGTTTCTCTTGGTCCCCTTCTGTTCAGTTCTTGCATGCTAAACATGCAGCTTTCTAGTTTTACATTTCCAATTAAATGTACATGGTGAAAGTCAGAAATTAGGGTCAAAATTGTGTGATGAATCCAAGTACATTTCTGCAGGTTTTTCTCATTAACACTGAACTCTTTAGCACCCATGTTCATCCTTTGGCTAAAGTGACCTTCAGCATCATTATTTGCTAAGTTACAGTAAATAAGCATAAATCATTTTTAAAAACCTTAATTAGTTTCTTCCTGCGCATGTAACATATTCCCATTCTTGTCAAAATGTATTCTCAACTTACCACCTGTGAATATCTGCAGATGTTTTTACATGGAATTATACAGTTGTACAGCTTCCTCTCATGTTTGCACAACCTTTTCATTTTAACACATTCTAATGTGTACCTATCAAAACAATCCATCCTTAATAGTTTTTGGGATCTGAACGAGTCATTTCTTGATGGATGTCATTTTAATTTTCTGTAAATCCTTGAGGACTCTCTGAAATGTTCAACAGTGAGTGTCTCAAACAGCAATAATATTTTGAAGTGATATTTTATTAATATGCTGCCAGTAGGTATAAATGTAAAATATAATGTGTATCGTTTGTCAATCTTCAATTCTGAATCTAATTGTAAAGTGGTCCATGATATCCTAAGCCTTTAATTTTTATCCTTTGGTTTGTATCATTTATGAGATTAAATATTGAAATGAGACTGTTAACAGTACCCATGGCAACACTTCAACAAATCACTTATTTAAACTTCGGATGACATAAATTTAGAAAATTATGCACTTTTTAAAAAAAGAATCAAATAAATGTTATTAACTCCTCAACGACCCCAACCTTTGCCTAATCTTTACCAGAGAGAGCAACTAAAATCTCATTTTATCATTCCAATAAATTCAATCTTTCCATTCCTGGAATGGCAATTTCTGTGTATTTTTCTTGTTCAAGATTCAAGTGGGATAAAAACTTAGGATCATGCGTACTGTCAAAAATGGTTTGACTAACTTGTGACATAACCTTTTCATAGGGCTGTTTCCATCACTGCAACTGAATGAATTCAACTTTGTCACATTGACCACAGCAGAAGGTTCAAGAATTGCTGAGCAAAAAAAAATTACTTCGATGACTACCTCGTTGTTCATACTAATTGGAATCTACTGTACAGGTCGAAATACAGTGATGACTTTTCTTGCCACCAGTACTAATAATGACTAGGCAATCTACCAATGACATGTTGTAAGGAGCTCATAGAAGAGTCTTTTCAAAATAGCTTCAGTGGCTTCATAAAGGCCCACCATGATTACTGGTGGATACATTATCCATTTTTCAACCATGTAGGTGAAACTAGTATGTCCTACATCAGCTAGCATCAGTCATATTCAAGAACTTTATTTTCCCTTGAATGATGTGAACTTAAAAGATTCAACTTACAAATTATCCGTTGTAGTTTGTGGCATGTTTATATTGTGATAAAGACTCAGCATAATATTTCATTGTCTACAGTGTTACATTATATGGTTGTTCTCTTTATTGTACTACAACCCATTATTTTTCTTTGGTATGCTTGGATTGAATTAATATCAGACTTTGCTAATTAATGAAGTTACAGATGCAAACTTCTCATTATTAATAGCTGGTACTTCAACTTTTAGTTGTTTGGTGGAAGTAAATTTAATTGGGATGATTTAGCTTGATTCAGTTAAACAAGGGAATATTTTGTCGACTATTAAATTAGCAATAATTGGACAACGAATTATGGGGTTGCGCAGAGAATAGGTCATATCCAAACTTTGAAGTAAATGAGAATCCTCTATTACAATGATAAAAATGGTTTAGAAAAGAAAATAACATTTGTAAACCAAACTGGTAATTCTTTGACACATCCTGACATGTTGGATGAATATTCTCATTCAAAACAAAATATAATTATTTAAAAGAATTATGACTGGATATTAAAATCAAATATCCCAGTCATATTTACCATTATATCAATGGAACTGTTCATTTTGTCCTCCCAGACATGGCTGACTTAGGATTATACTTAAAACCTATGAAGTGACAAATGGGATTCTCTCATTTAGCTGAAAGTTGGGTTGACTCATTTTTTGGGCACTGAAATCATGCTTTAAGACCTGGACAGATGCATACAGATCAAATTAAAGAGTAGAGACTATGAATTGAGAATTGATTAGCAGATAGCAAACTGAGACAATTAATAAATAGGTCAATTTCAGAGAAGAAAGCAATGATAAGTGAGGTATGATGAAGATCATGCCTGGGCCCAGCTATTCACAAGAAATAGCAACAACTTAGCTGAGGGAATCAAGTGTAACATTTCCAAGTTAGCTAATAACACAAAGCTAAGAAGGAGTGTGAGTGGTGAGGAGGATATAAAGAGGCTTCAGGTTGATTAAGATAAATTGATTGAGTGGGCAAATACATACTGCACGCATTACAACCTGGATAAATGTGAAGTTGTTAAACTTGATTGAAAAGAAACAGAATGGCCTGGTAGCATTGAAATGGTGATAGACTGCAAAAGGTTGATGTGCAAAAGGATCTGGGTGTCCTTATATACTAGTCATTGATAGCAAGCAAGTAGGTGCAGCATACAATTTGGAGGGCAAATGAATGTGCTTACCTTCTTTGCAAGAAGTTTTAAGTACAGGTGGAAGGAAGTTTTACTGCAGCTATGCAAGTTGTGGTGAGAACACACCTGGAGTATTGTGTGCAGTTTTCATCACTGTACCAAAATAAAGCTACATTTGCCATAGTTAGAGTGAAGACTCACTAGACTGATTCCTAGGATAGCAGGTTTGTTGTAGAAAGAGATACTGATCCAATTGGACCTGAATTCAAGGGTGTTAAGAAGAGGAAGAGGGGACCTCACTGAATTAGAAAGGTTTGACAGGGCTGAACAGCCTGACTGTAGGCGTGATGTTGCCTCTGACTGGGGAATACAGAACAAGGGGTTATAGTCTTAGGATGCATGGTAGGCCAATTCAGACTGACACAGCAAATTTTGTAGCTCAAGTCTCCAGTCCCATTGCCGTAACCTTGTCAGGCCTATAGCTTTTGCAGTATCCTATACCTTCAGCTTTTCATTGATATTACGTGGAGTAAATTGAATTAGCTGAAGGCTGTGGGCATTCAGAGGAGGCTAAGATGGATCATCAGCCTGGAACTACTGACTGAAGATTGTTGCTTTGACCTTAGTTTATTCCACTAATGCGTGAGGCTTACTCATTACTGATGTGGGTGGATTTGTGGATCTTCTTCTTCTACTGGGTTGTTTCCATCTATTTACATGTGGATATAATAAGACAGTAAATGTATGCTTGTAAAATTTACTGTTTATGCATTTGGAATGAGAATTGTCTAATGTTATAGGTTAAAACTAATTAACCTATTAGATTAATCTAATTTTTAAACCTGCCATCCTACACTTTTCAACAAATCAGACTTGATCCCATGATTTGATGGTCATAGGTGGTCATAGTAGAGATGGTGATGTTACAGACTGTGAGTGCCTCATGGATGCCCAGTCTTGAGATGCTTGTCTGTCAAAATCTATCCCATTAGGCACAATGGTAGTGTTACACAGCACGATAAAGGGTATGCTCAATGTTAAGTTGCTATGGGTCTGAAGTCAGATGAGGGTGGCAGATTTTCTTCCCTAAATGGCATTAGTGAACGATGGCATCATCAACAATGGTTATTTCAACATTATTAGACCTGCAATCCAGATTTTCTATCTGAATTCAAATTTCAACATCCAGGGCTCAGGGCCCAGGACTCCAAAGCATTGTCTTTGTCTTTGAATTATGCGTCCATTGATAAAACTACAATGCCATAACCTCCTTTTTTCTTTGAAGAAATAATCTCTTGCTTCTGTCAAGATGCAGAGAGCTGTCTGGTCTAACTTGCCAGAATGCACAAGTGAAGACTTATTGCACATTAACAATTCTTCAGCCTCTGATCCATCTACCTGCATCCCATAGACACAAAGGCACTGCTATTGTTCCCTCTTTACTTGTGGCAATTATTATGCAAACAGTTCATCTGCTCCTCTCCACTCCCAGTTGGCAGCAACAGATGAAGCTGCTAAACACAGGAGACTTCAAAAAAAAATTCCACATTATTTCCAGGTAATTTGTAACTAAACTAAATCCAAGTATTTACTTCAACAGCAGTCTGGGTACCTATCACATTGAATAATATTGGTGCATGGTTATTTTGCAACTCTTTGCTTGCTTTTGCCTGCCTGCATGTGCTTTACCCAAATTTGGGATCTTTGAATCATGACATGCAAAAGAAGCAAAGATGATGTAAGAAAAAAATGTTCATAGTGAGTAGTTAAGGTGCGGAATGTACTGTCTGGAATTTGGGGTGAGCCAGGATCAATTGAGGCATTCAAGAGGACACTGAATGTTTATTTGGAGAGAAATAGTATGCAAGATGTGGGGGAGAAAGTAGGAGCTTGACACCAAATAATGAAGACTTATTGCACATTAACAATTCTATGGTTCTGTGACATCAGGTCAGTGCTAAATCAAAAGTCTGTGGGATGCATGGGAGATATCCATTGCAAGTGAGACCTTCTTTATTATTCCCTCACCACAAAGTCAAGGGTAGTAGCACAGGGTTTCCCTCTCCATTATGCTAGATCAACAGTGGCCAGATTTATTTTTAGCATTTTATAATTTCAGTGGGCACACCTACCTCTATCTTATAGTTCTCTTACAATTCTGCATCGACGTCAGTGGTACCCATATTTTAAAATAGGATGGGCTTTCTGTTTCTTGTCACTTAAGATGAAGGTGGTATAGATAACCAGCAATTGGGCAGGAACAAGCCTTGACTTTGCCTTTTGGCAGGGAATTGCAGGGGTTGAATCTTGGCAGCAGCTCTTCCAGATAAGAATGGCAATTTTTTACATTAGGCACCTATTTCAATCTGAAACTCCTGTTCCTGCTGTACCCACATTGTATGTGCTGCAGAACTAACCATGACCAGCTAACGATTGAAGCAGAATGCTATTGTGCACCCTCCTTTCTACTCTTCTTACAGGATCTGTAAAGTAAAACAAAAATTGGTTGGAAAACTTCTGGTGGGGCTCTGTAAGAAAAAAATGAGTAGGAACAATGGATACAGGGGCTGGTTTTATTAACAGTGTTCAAAGATGAACTACTTACGAATCTTAACAAGACGTCACACCTGTCTTCACAAAAAAATGCAATTTACTGCATTCTCGTATTAAGTATGAGTTACATTGAAGAGTTAAACGTATTTACACAGACCATCAGAAGCCAGGGTGGATGCATCTGACACCACAGGGATTTCACACTACTCTTGTTTTCCATCCGAGACTCAACAGACATTGTGGGCGGCACGGTGGCACAGTGGTTAGCACTGCTACCTCACAGCGCCTGATACCTGGGTTCAATTCCCGCCTCAGGCGACTGACTGTGTGGAGTTTGCACGTTCTCCCCGTGTCTGCGTGGGTTTCCTCGGGGTGCTTCGGTTTCCTCCCACAGTCCAAAGATGTGCAGGTTAGGTGAATTTGCCATGCTAAATTGCCCGTAGTGTTAGGTAAGGGGTAAATGTAGGGGTATGGGTGGGTTGCGCTTCGGTGGGTCGGTGTGGACTTGTTGGGCCGAAGGGCCTGTTTCCACACTGTAATCTAATCATTATGATACGTCCTACAGATGACATACTTTAGGAAACATTTTCATGATACTATCAATATCATGCATATGATTGAGGATACTAATGCTTCAGAGGCCATTGTAGCTCAGATTATTTAGCATGTTATCCTGGTTTTTGTAACTGAATAGTTTACTACTAGCCCAGACACATACATACTCATTCATTTAACATACACAGGATAGACAACTGTCATGAAAATCTGTTGGATCTTTCAATACTGTGTCACCAATACTTAGTTTATATTATGACAGAAAATAAAAACATTGTAGATAAAGATAAGCAGCTGGAGGCAAAATTCACTTGAATTGACAGATTGGGTTGACCTTAAAGCAGTCTTCTTCATTACCTGATGCAACAAACAAGGTATAAAACATGGAATCATCACCCAACTCATGCATTAGATGGTCTTCATTCCGAGGAGCAAATGAAGATTGCACATGCTGGAGATAGAGTTGAAAAGTGTGGTGCTGGAAAAGCACAGCAGGTCGGGCAGCATCCGAGGAGCAGGACAGTCGACGTTTCGGGCATAATCCCATCCTGATGTAAGGATTATGCCCGAAACATCAACTTTCCGGCTCCTCGGATGCTGCCTGACTTGCTGTGCTTTTCCATCATGTTCTTCATTTCTATCCTACCTAGCATGACAGGTTGCCCTAAATAAAAACAGAAAATGCTCAGAATATTTGGTTCAGGCAGTATTTACAGGTTTATCAAACTGAAATGTTAACTTCCCCGCTTTTGTCCACAAATGACGTTGAATATTTCCAACATTGTCCATTTTAATTTCAGATTTGCATTATTTGCAGTGATTTACTTTTGTATTGCTGACTATATTCCTTGTATTCAATGGTTCTCCTCTACCAGTTACAATCCTTGTAGACTACAAAATCTATTCCATGCAGAATTCAAAGTTATTGTGTTTCAGTTGAATAATAAAGCAGCTTACTGTTCAGTAAACACGGAGAGGAAAGAAAATAGTGATCCCTAATGTATTATGTTGGAAGCATTAGCAACACATCTCACATGCAATTGTTAGCCTTAGAATGCAGTGCCCTTTCCACTTAAGTGTTTATAATTCCCTCAGTAAGTAGCTCAACTGTACTACTGTACACTTTCAGCACAACAGCATATTGAAAGTCACTTCCTCTGAACAGCAATTTCACAGCATGCAGTGAGCAGAAGTAATGCAAAGTGCTCTTCTTTCCTAATATTACTGTTCTCTTCTCCTTCAAAAACATAATTATTGTGGCTAATGCTTACAGTAATTTCTATTCTTAAAAATCCTAAACCCATCAGCACTGCCTTATCTGGGGATTCTCTATTTTAAATGCCCTCATAATCTAAGCATTTTACCACCGGATAGGTAATTTATTTCAGATCTGGCATTTTTTTAATTCTCTTGCACTTGTACTTTTTTATTTCCAAACCATACAGCTTAGGGAATTACACAACTCTGGAGCTGGTAGAACTGGATCAGAGATTGAGATGTTATCACAGCACCACAAGAGCACTTTGTCTCGTGTCTGTGCTCTTTGGTTCACTTTGTTAACTAGTCAAAGATCCTCTGCTGTACCTATCAACAGCAAATAGGATAGTCCTGACATTCTTATTTTTTCTCACATCCTTCACAAATGGAAATTAGGATGGAATTCACAGTGCTAGTTGTAAAACAATTTGAACCACCTCTATGAATCTTTTTTTTCAAACCTGCTTTACTAAATGTTTGAGGGGTTTCCTTGGATTCAATGAAAATTCTGAGAACTTCTATGACCTCAAATAACAAATTAGAAAGCAGAAATTTCCTCATCTAGTTAATTGCTCTTCTAAACATTGCTGAATCTGCGTATATCCAGAGATGTACAGAACTGTGGTAAAGGTTGACCAATATAAGCAGAGTTGATAAATTGTTTTTTAATCAAGATTAAAGTGGTGCTGCAAAAGCACAGCAGGTCAGGCAGCATCCGAGGAGCAGAAAAATCGACATTTTGGGCAAAAGCCAGCATCACTCTAATCTTGACTCTAATCTCCAGCATCTGCAGTACGCACTTCCACCTAGTCGATTTTAGATTAGATTCCCTACAGTGTGGAAACAGGCCCTTCAGCCCAACAAGTCCACACTGACACTCCGAAGAGCAACCCACCCAGACCCATTCCCCTACATTTACCCCTGCACCTAACACTATGGGCAATTTAGCATGGCCAATTCACCTAAGCTGCACATCTTTGGACTGTGGGAGGAAACCGGAGCACCTGGAGGAAACCCACGCAGACACGGGGAGAATGTGCAAACTCCACACAGACAGAATCTGGGTCACTGGTGCTGTGAGACAGCAGTGCTAATCACTGAGCCACCGTGTTCTCCCGTAAGGAATCAAGGGCAAAAGACTGAAAAGTACAGTTAAAGATTATCAGTTCAGCCATGATCTCATTGAATGACAGAGCCGAACCAATGTGCTGAATGAGCTATTTCAGCTGCTAGGGCCTACGACTGGAGGTTGGCAAACGTGGTGCCACTGCTTAAGAAGGGTGGTAAGGACATGCCAGGGAACTATAGACCGGTGAGCCTGACCTCGGTGGTGGGCAAGTTGTTGGAGGGAATCCTGAGGGACAGGATGTTCATGTATTTGGAAAGGCAAGGACTGATTCGGGATAGTCAACATAGCTTTGTGCGTGGGAAATCATGTCTCACAAACTTGATTGAGGTTTTTGAAAAAGTAACAAAGAGGATTGATGAGGGCAGAGCGGTAGATATGATCTATATGGACTTCAGTAAGGTGTTCGACAAGGTTCCCCATGGGAGATTGATTAGCAAGGTTAGATCTCATGGAATACAGGGAGAACTAGCCATTTGGATACAGAACTGGCTAAAAGGTAGAAGACAGAGGGTGGTGGTGGAGGGTTGTTTTTCAGACTGGAGGACTGTGACCAGTGGAGTGCCACAAGGATCGGTGCTGGGTCCTCTACTTTTTGTCATTTACATAAATGATTTGGATGTGAGCATAAGAAATACAGTTAGTAAGTTTGCAGATGATACCAAAATTGCAGGTGCAGTGGACAGTAAAGAGGGTTACCTCTGATTACATAGGGATTTTGACTAGAGGGGCTAATGGGCTGAGAAGTGGCAAATGGAGTTTAAATCAGATAAATGCGAGGTGCTGCATTTTGGGAAAGCAAATCTTAGCAGGACTTACACAATGAATGGTAAGATCCTAGGGAATGTTGCTGTACAAAGAAACCTTGGAGTGCAGGTTCATAGCTCCTTGAAAGTGGAGTTGCAGGTAGATGGGATAGTGAAGGTGTTAGGTATGTTTTCTTTTATTGGTCAGAGTATTGAGTACAGGAGTTGGGAGGTTATTTTGCAGCTAGACAGCATATTGGTTAGGCCTCTGTTGGAATATTGCATGCAATTCTGGTCTCCTTCCTATCGGAAAAATGTTGTGAAACTTGAAAGGGTTCAGAAAAGATTTACAAGGATGTTGCCAGGGTTGGAGGATGTAAGCTATAGGGAGAGGCTGAACAGGCTGGGGCTGTTTTCCCTGGTGCATTGGAGCTTGAGGGGTGACCTTATAGAGCCTAACAAAATCATGAGGGGATGGATAGGATAATTAGGCAAAGTCTTTTCCCTGGGGTCAGGGAATACAGAACTAGAGGGCATAGGTTTAGAGTGAGAGCGGAAAGATATAAAAGAGACCTAAGGGGCAACATCTTCACACAGAGAGTGATATGTGTATGGAATGAGTTGCCAGAGGAAGTGGTGGAGGCTGGTACAATTGCAACATTTAAGAGGCATTTGGATGGGTATATGAATAGGAAGGGTTTGGAGGGATATGGGCCGGGTGCTGGCAGGTGGGACTAGATTGGGTTGGGATATCTGGTCGGCATGGATGGGTTGGACCAAAGTGTCTGTTTCCATGCTGTACATCTCTATGACTCTATGACTCTATGACCTTATGACCAGAGCTCCCCATGGCTAGAACCCAGCTGTCCTGATCAGAACACCAAGACTCTTAATGCAGTCATCATCTAGAAAACAATTAAGGTAGAAATATTTATGCTGTATAAATTCATTTCCTACAAAATACCTTTTCTTCAAAAATACAGTTTTGCAGTTAAGCAGATACCACTGCCTGATCACCTATTTTTCCACATTCACCTGTACCCAGCTCTTCAACTTCTATGTTCCATACGAAAACTCACTTCAGTGAAAATCAATCTTTACCAAAAGATATTAAAAGCTATCTGAAACCAATTATCCCACAGCCAGCAGTAACATGTTCTCAGTTCAAAAAGACCTTTGACTAACCTTAATACGACACATCAGAAAATTTTGCTATATCTCATATTCACTGAATCTGTGGTACTTCTAGATTATATTCAATTAAAGTAAAAGCACTAACAGCAGGTTACACATGATAATATGAATCAGCGCTCAATAACTTATGCCACTGAAGGATAAAACATGGACTGTTGTGCAGCTGGAAGTTATTCATTATGCTAATCCTGAATGGATATGGAATAAAATTAGTCAAAGGAACACAGGAGGACTAATAATTAAGAGCATTTTAAACAGTGTGGGGCCAATTTGCAAAATGTTATGACTATGCATGGTTATTTGCAATTTCTAATTATTCTACAATTGTCTCTCATGGAGATTATGAGCCTGCAGGACTACAAAGGTCTTGCAGTAAACTGCCAGTGATTTGTTCAACAGCCCTCTCTAATCGGTGATATTTCCCTTGGAAATGTTACAAGCTAAGCTGAAGTTCATAGTTGTCTTTTCCAGTTCATTAGTTAACTCACAAACAGAAATCTTTGCTGATTGTTCAGGGCCTTATGGTGCTGAGGAGAAATAGATTGTGCTCCAGCATTGGTCTGAAATTCCATTCAGGACCTATCAGTTTCTTGCCATTGGGGACAGATAGAAACCCTATGGAATCTCAGCTTTTTGCCACTAGAGGATAGTGTTGCTTCTTCCTTTTCCAGTTAATCCCCTTTGGCAACATAAAATCATTGGATTTGTTTTACATATTGAAGCAATGTAATAAATGTAGGAAATTAGCACAATTTACATTAAAGCCAGAAACAAGCTTAACTTGTCAAAATAAATTTTAACCTAGTTCTGTTGAGAGTAATTCTAAGGCATTTTCTTTGAAGATTAATGAGCTTAATGGCTGTAGTAGGTACTGTCTAATCATACATATACAAATATATTTAGCTGTTCAATCAGACAAAATTATCGCTAATATCCTGGAGTTTACCTGGAATAGTGTAGGCACTTTGGATTAAAAGTAGGATAACTTTGAGGATAAAATTAATGCTCATTTCTCAAGCAGAATCAGTTATCAATAAGTGTGTTTCTGTAAGGAGAAGGCTTCAATGATGACATGACTGCATTATTCCATGTTCTGATATAATGTTGTTTCCTTATCTGATTAGGTAAGGTCCATTACAGTTCCATGCTTAACCCATTAAGAGATGGAAGCATGATCATCTCCAAAACCTCTAGCAGTATTTACGATCAAACAGTTCTCTAATTCATTACATGTCCTTACCTGGAATAAGACAGAGCTGTTTCCCATTTACTGGAATAAATTTGTGCTGCCTGTCTTATATCAATGCTTTCTGATGCTACAGAACATGATTTTCTACAGCAGGAACTGAACCTGTCCCTTTGCT
Organism: Chiloscyllium plagiosum; assembly: GCF_037043375.1. Taxonomy (NCBI): domain Eukaryota; kingdom Metazoa; phylum Chordata; class Chondrichthyes; order Orectolobiformes; family Hemiscylliidae; genus Chiloscyllium; species Chiloscyllium plagiosum. The sequence goes on from NW_028270140.1 coordinate 23,201,419, forward strand.
TGCTGGAGTACTTTGTCGCTGTGTCTTCAAACAAACTCTGGTAGAATCACTACTGTAGTCAGTGGTGCAGACATTCAACAGTAACTGCAGTTTGTCTTGCCTGTTGTTACAACACAAGATAAAGTATTTCTTGTCACCCGATTCATTTTTCTTTCTGAAGGTGGCTGTGTAGGCAGCACATTAATGCTGAGCACCATCCATGTTTGCCACTGTCATACAAATATATAAGTATAGTTAATAAATTTCTGAATAACTAATATTATTCACTGTAGATTATTCTGTACGGTGCAGAACAACATCTGTGTTCAAAGTGTAAGTTCTCTAATTTTGAAGGTACAGTTTCTCATCAGATCTCAGCCTGGTAAGATTTTTCAATACTTGGCAAAGTAAATGTTCTTAATCTTGAGTTGTTCTTGGATAACATTATACAATGTAGGTGAGTCAACTGTGATCCACTTCATGAACAGATTTTTCTGGTCATTTATATCAATAAGAAAAGGAGGGGGCTATTCAGGCCCTTCAGTCTGCTCAGTTGACCTGATTTTGGTCTTAACTTCATTTCTCTGTCTACTCTCCATAATTCTTGTCTCCCTTGTATGATGTCTTAAATATATTCTCTTAAATATATATTCTCTTAAATATATAACTCAGTCTTAAATATATTCAACGACCCAGGCAACACAGCTGCCAGGAGAAGAGAATTCCAAAGATGAACAACTGTTTAAGAGAAGTAATGTCTCTAACTTCCCTGTGTAAAAGTGAGATGCCTATTTTTTTCTAAGATATGAACCTTAGTTCGAAATATCCACCAAGGAGGAAAACCTTCTCAGTAATTAACCTGCAAAGGTTTCTCAGAATCTTTTATGATTCAATAAGCTTGTTTCATTCTTCTAAACTTCTAATGAGTGTAAGTCTGGAATGTTCAACCTTTCCACACAAGACAATCCAAGAATCAGCCCAGGGAATCTTCTCTGAATTACTTACAAATATATCTCTCTCCTTCAATAACAAGAGCAAAACTGTAATCCCACCAATGCAATTTACGGTTATAGCAAGTTTTCCCGATGTCGACCCTCCATTCTGTTGCAATAAAGGTTCTATTTCAATATCATTTGTCCTCTGAATTAGTTACTGGACCTGCATGCTTTTTTTTGTGATTTCATGTTCAAGGACAGACAGATCCATCTGTGTAACAACATTTTTCAGTCTCTCTCCATTTAAGTGATAATCTGGTTTTCTATTCTTGCTGCCATATTAGAGCATTTCACATTTTCCCACTTTATATTCAATCCTCCAATTTTTTTTAAACTCAATCGTTTAACCCATCAATATCTTTTTGCTGAAGCTTTGTCTGCCCCAGTTTCTTTTCTTCTTGTCTGTAACATCAGCAAATCTTTACCAAATCAAGTCATCTGAGTCATTAAAATATATTCTAAATGGTTGTCATCTCTGGAATGCTGAGACAATGCTCCCTTTGTTACGGTTTGGCAACCTGAAAGTTATACTTTCATTGACAATTTCTGTTTCATACAAGTTTGCTGATTTTCTTTCCATAACAATATATTATTTTCAACTCCATGATCTCATAAAGTGGACAGCAAAACATGAAGACTGAAGCCCTACCCTTTAGAAATGCTCATACTGTTGTTAGGGAGGGAGTTCCAGGATTCTGTTTCAGTGACAGTTAAGGAACAATGATATAGTTCCAATTTGGATGGTTTGTAGCTTGGGAGGGATCCTAAAGGTGGTGGTTTTCTTGTGTATTTTCTGCTCATGTCCTTCGTGCTGGAAGAAATCATAGATTTCAAAGATGTTGTCAAAGGCGCCTTGAGTTACTCTGGTACAGCATGTGGATGGTACACTATTGTCTTTGTGTTGTTGGTGAATGTTTAAGTTGGTAGGTGTGATGCCAATCAAGTGGGTTGCTTTATTCTGGATGGTGTCAATTTAGGTGTTGATGGAGTTGAAGTCGACCAGAAAAGTGGGGAGTATTCCACCACAAATCTGACTTGTGCTTGTTAATGGTGCACAGGTATTAAGAAGGAAGGAGCTGATTCGCCCACTACAGAATTCTGAGCACTTGACCTGCTCTTGTAGGCAGAGTATTTAAATGACTCATCCAGTTCTGTTTCTAGTCAATAGTAAGCCCCCAGGAGATTGAAAGTGATGGGAATGTCAAAGATGATTATTAGAATTGCAAACTTGTTAAAAATAGTCATTGTCTGCCATTTGTGTGGCAGAATTGTTATTTGGTATTGATTAGCCCAAACGTGAATGTCTTCATTGCCTGGGTGCTTATGGGGCTATGGACTGCTCAGTAACATAAGTGTTGCTGAATATTACACAACGTTTAACAAACATCACTACTTTGGACCATATGATGGAAGAAAAGTCATTGATGAAGCAATTGAAGATGATTAGTGCCCTTTGTCTAACCTGAATAACTCAGATGGCAACGTGCAGGACTATTATTATACTCACTTATTTGTGTTAACAATTTATCCATCTTGTTATGAATGCTGTCTGCATTCAGAGAAAAGTCTTTAATGCTGTCTTTTATCCATTTTTTTCCTTCTTGCACCCTATTTGCTGGTGCACTCTTTATATTTATTTGGTATGTCCATTTGGTTTGAACAAAGAACAGAGAACAAAGAAAATTACAGCACAGGAACAGGCCCTTCGGCCCTCTAAGCCTGTGCTGATCCAGATCCTCTTTCTAAAACTGTCGTCTATTTTCTAAGGGTCCGTATCCCTCTGCTCCCTGCCCATTCATGTATCTGTCTAGATTCATCTTAAATGATGCTATCATAGCCGCCTCTACCAACTCCACTGGAAAAGTGTTCCAGGCACCCACCACCATCTGCATAAAGAACTTTCCACGTATATCTCCGCTAAACTTTTCCTCTCTCACTTTGAATTTATGACCCCTAGTAATTGAGAGTCCTTCACTCTGGGAGAAAGCGTTTTGCTATTCACCCTATCTATGCTTCTCACAACTTTGTAGACCTCAGTCAGGTCTCCCCTCAACCTTCGGCTTTCTAATGAAAATAATGCTAATTTATTCAACCTCTCTTCATAGCTAGCACCCACCATACCAGGCAGTATCCTGGGAAACTCCTCTGCACATTTTTCAAAACATCCACATCCTTTTGGTAGTGTGGCAACCAGAACTGTACGCAGTGTTCCAAATGTGGCTGAACCAATGTCTTACACAACTGTAACATGACCTGCCAACTCTTGTACTCAATACCTCGCCCACTGAAGGAAAACATGTTGTATGCTTTCTTGACCACTTTGTCGACCTGCGTTGCCACCTTCAGAGTACAATGGACCTGAATACCCAGATCTTTCTGTACATCAATTTTTCCCAGGACTTTTCCATTTACTGTATAGTTCACTCTTGAATTGGATCTTCCAAATTGCATCACCTCGCATTTGCCCGGATTGAACTCCATCTGACATTTCGCTGCCCAATTTGCCAATCTATTTATATTCTGTTGTATTCTCTAACAGTCCCCTTCACTGTCTGCTACTCCACCAATCTTAGTGTCATCTGCAAACTTGCTAATCAGACCACTGATACCTCCTCCAAATCATTTTTGCAGCAGAGAGCGGCAGGAGCTGGGCAGAAGTGAAGTCGGAGCGCAAAGCCGGTCGGGAAGGTAAGTGATTGTTAATTAAGAACTTACCTCGACGCCAACGGTCTTCTTGCAGCAGAGAGTGGCGGGAGCTGGGTGGAAGTGAAGTTGGAGCGCAAAGTCAGTCGGGAAGGTAAGTGATTGTTATTTGAGTGGGTGTGTTCTAGACCCCAGGTTCTACGAAGTAGGGCCTCCCTCCCACCCTCCTCATCTAACCTAAATTAAAAGTCCACAGACTTGCCCCAAAAAGAGGGTCCAAGGAAGTTCCTGTGGATTGAAGAATGAGGCTTTGGCTCAGGAGTCTTTGACAAGGAGGTTGAGTGAAGTGATTACGCCACAGTTGAACAGGGTGAATACATGACTGCCAAGTTGGTTCAGTGTGCTATGTGCTTGATGTGGGAGGTCAACGACTCTGGTGTGTCTGGCTCGTACAAGTGTGGAAAGTGTGTGCACGTTCAGCTACTGACAGAGCATATTCCTGAAAGAACTCGAGGATCTTAGGCTCATCAGAGAGAACGAGATCTTTCTGGACAAGACCTTCAGTGAGGTTATTACACCAATCATACCAGAAGAGAGCAGAAGAGAGCAGACGATGAGGAAGGCAGAGAGGAGCCAGGTGCAAGAGACCCCAGGGGAAGTACCTGTCAGGAACAAGTGGAATCTTTTGGAAACAGTAGAGACAGATGACACTGCCAGTCTGCGAGGCGGCCAGGTCTGTCAATCAAAAGTTAACGCGGAGGCAGAGCGGAAGAGTCGGAAATCGCACAGAGCCGTGGTAATAGGGGACTCCATAGTGAGAGGAACTGACCGAGGTTTTTGTGGCAGCAGGCGGGACTGAAGGATGGTGTGTTGCCTTCCTTGTGCCAGGGTTAAAGGCATCACAGACAGAGTGCAGGAAATCCTCAAGGACGAAGGTGAAGAGCCAGAGGTGGTGGTACAAATGATGTAGGGAAGAAGAGGAGGAACATACTACAGCGGGACTTTGGAGAACTAGGAAGAAGGCTGAAAAGCAGAACGTCCGGGGTGGTTCTCTCTGGTTTGCTTCCAGTTCCTCGGGCTGGTGAGGCCAGAAACAGGGAGACAATGGACTTGAACGTGTGGCTGGGGAACTGGTGCAGGAAGCAAGGATTTAAATTCTTGGATCACTGGGGTATATTTTGTGGTAAGCATAAATTATACAAGAGAGATAGTTCGCACCTTAATAGGTTAGGGACCAGCATTCTGGCAGGCAGGTTTGCTACTGCAACACAGCTACATTTAAACTAAGTAGCGGGGGGAGGGGACAAACTGGATGTTTAAGAAAGAAATTGAAGGGAAAGTTAGAACAAGGGAAGTCAAGAAAGACAACTGTATCAATGATTCAGAAAACTCAAAAAAGGATCATGCTGTAAGGTTGAGTGAAATAGGAGTTGATGGAAAGGGTGAGGGCCGTAACAAATTAAAAATACTATACATGAATGCACGAAGCATTAGAAATAAAATGGATGAGCTTTAGGCTCTTTTGGAAATTGGCAGATACGATATTGTGGGGATAACTGAGACATGGCTTCAAATGGATTGGGCCTGGGAAATGAGTATTCAAGGCTACACGTGCTATCGTAAGGACAGACTGATGGGCAGAAGGGGTGGGGTGGCCATGTTGGCAAGGGATGATATTCAGTCCCTTGCGCAGGGGGACCTAGAATCAGGGGATGTAGAGTCAGCGTTTATAGAGCTGAGAAATTCTAAGGGTAAAAGGACCCTCTTGGGAGTTATCTACAGGCCCCCAAAAAGTAGTCTGGATGTCGGGTGTAAGTTGAATCAGGAGCTGAAATTGGCCTGTCGCCAAGATGTTACTACAGTTATTATGGGGGATTTCAACATGCAGGTAGACTGGGAGAATCAGGATGGTATTGGACCTCAAGAAAGAGACTTTGTAGAGTGCCTCCGAGATGGATTCTTAGAACAGCTGGTGCTGGAGCCTACCAGGGAGAAGGCAATTCTGGATCTGGTATTGTGCAATGAACTAGAATTGATCAGGGACCTTGAAGTGAAGGAGCTATTGGGAAGTAGTGACCACAATACAATAAGCTTCAATCTGCAATTTGAGAGGGAGAGGGTACAATCGGTAAAGATAATATTTCTGTTGAATAAAGGGAACTATAGAGCTATGAGGGAGGAGCTGGCCAAAGTTCAATGGTGCAATATCTTAGCTGGGATGACAGTGGAGGAACAATGGTGGATATTTCTGTGTATAATGCAGAAGATGCAGGATCAGTTCATTCCAAAAAGGAAGAAAGATCCTAGGAGGAGGCATGGGTGGCCGTGGCTGATGAGGGAAGTTAAGAAACATATAAAGTTAAAAGGGAAAAAGTAAAACATAGCAAAGATAAGTGGGAAAACGGAGGACTGGGAAGCTTTTAAAGAAAAACAGAGAATTACTAAGAAGGAAATACGCAGAGAAAAAATGAGATACGAAGGTAAACTGGCCAAAAATATAAAGGAGGATAGTAAAAGCTTTTTTAGGTATGTGAAAAGCAAAAAAATGGTTAAGACTAAAATTGGGCGCTTGAAGACAGAAACAGGAGAATATATTACGGGGAACAAAGAAATGGCAGAAGAATTGAATTGGTACTTCAGATCTGTGTTCACTGGGGAAGACACAAGCAATCTCCCTGAGGTAACAGTGGCTGAAGGACCTGAACTTAAGGGAATTTATATTTGCCAGGAATTGATGCTGGAGAGACTGTTAAGTCTGAAGGTTGATAAGTCCCCGGGGCCTGATGGTCTACATCCCAGGGTACTGAAGGAGCTGGCTCGAGAAATCGTGAATGCATTGGTGATTATTTTCCAGAGTTCGATAGATTCGGGATCAGTTCCTGCGGATTGGAGAGTGGCTAATGTTGTACCACATTTTAAGAAAGGTGGGAGAGAGAAAGCAGGAAATTATAGACCAGTTAGTCTGACCTCAGTGGTGGGAAAAATGCTGGAGTCTATTATAAAAGATGAAATTATGACACATCTGGATAGTAGTAACAGATCCACGCTGACTCTGGTCAGAGTCAGCATGGATTTATGAAGGGGAAATCATGCTTGACTAATCTTCTGAAATTCTTTTTAAGGATGTAACTCTGAAGATGGACGAGGGAGATCCAGTAGATGTAGTGTACCTGGACTTTCAGAAAGCTTTTGATAAAATCCCACATAGGAGGTTAGTGAGCAAAATTAGGACACATGGTATTGGGGGCAAAGTACTAACTTGGATTGAAAGTTGGTTGGCTGATAGGAAACAAAGAGTAGTGATAAACGGCTCCATTTCGGAATGGCAGGCAGTGACCAGTGGGGTACCGCAGGGATCAGTGCTGGGACCGCAGCTTTTTACAATACATGTTAATGATATAGAAGATCGTATTAATAATAACATTAGCAAATTTGCTGATGATACTAAGCTGGGTGGCAGGGTGAAATGTAAGGAGGATGTTAGGAGATTACAGGGTGACCTGGACAGGTTAGGTGAGTGATCAAATGCATGGCAGATGCAGTTTAATGTGGATAAAAGTATGGTTATCCACTTTGGTGGCAAGAACAGGAAGGCAGATTACTACCTAAATGGAATCAATTTAGGTAAAAGGGATCTGGGTGTTCTTGTACACCAGTCAATGAAGGTAAGCATGCAGGTACAGCAGGTAATGAGGAAGGCTAATAGCATGCTGGCCTTCATAACAAGAGGGATTGAGTATAGAAGCAAAGAGGTTCTTCTGCAGCTGTACAGGGCTCTGGTGAGACCACACCTGGAGTATTGTGTGCAGTTCTGGTCTCTAAATTTGAGGAAAGACATTCTGGCTATTGAGGGAGTGCAGCATAGTTTCACGAGGTCAATTCCTGGAATGGCAGGACTACCTTACGCTGAAAGACTGGAACGACTGGGCTTGTATACCCTTGAGTTGAGAAGACTGAGAGGGGATCTGATTGAGACATATAAGATTATTAGAGGATTGGACACTCTGGAGGCAGGAAACATGTTTCCGCTGAAGGGTGAGTGCCGAACCAGCAAGGACACAGCTTAAAAATCCGGGGTAGACCATTTAGGACAGAGATGATGAGAAACTTCTTCACCCAGAGAGTGGTGGCTGTGTGGAATGCTCTGCCCCAGAGGGCAGTGGAGGCCCAGTCTCTGGATTCATTTAAGAAAGAGTTGGATAGAGCTCTCAAGGATTGTGGAATCAAGGTTTATGGAGATAAGGCAGGAACAGGATACTGATTAAGGATGATCAGCCATGATCATATTGAATGGTGGCGCAGGCTCGAAGGGCAGAATGGCCTACTCCTGCACCTATTGTCTATTGTCTATTGTATATCACAGACAACAGTGGTCCCAGCAGATCTCTGTGGAACACCACTGGTCACAGTTCTCCACTTTGAGAAACACCCTTCCACTACTACTCTGTCTCCAGTGGCCCAGCCAGTTCTTTATCCATCTAGCTAGAACACTCTGGACCCCATGCGACTTTACTTTCTCTACCAGCCTACCATTGGGAACCTTATCAAATGTCTTACTGAAGTCCATGTATCTTACATCTATAGCCCTTCCCTATCAATTAACTTTGTCACTTCCTCAAAGAATTCTGTTAAGTTGATAAGGCATGACTTTCCCTGCACAAAACCTTGTTGTGTATCACTGATAAGCCCATTTTCTTCCAAATAGGAATAGATCCTATCCCTCAGTATTTTATCCAGCAGCTTCCCCACCACTAACGTCAGGCTCACCAGTCTATAATTACCTGGATTATACTTGCAACCCTTCTTAAACAAGGGATCAACATTAGCCATCCTCCAGTCCTCTGGAATCTCACCAGTGTTCAAGGATGCTGCAATGGTATCTCTAAAGGCTCCAGCTATTTCATCTCTTGCTTTCCTTAGTAACCAGGGATAGATCCCACTTGGACCTGGAGATTTGTCCACCTTAATTCTTTTTTAGAATACACACTTCCTCCCTCTTTATGCAGTTGTGACCTACAGTAATCGAAGATCTATCCCTAACCTCAACCTCCATCATATCTCTCTCCTTGGTGAATACCAATGAAATGTACTCATTAAGAATCTCACCCATTTTCTCTGAATCCACGCATAACTTTCCTCCTTTGTCCTTGAGTGGGCCAACCCTTTCTCTAATTTTGCTTTTACTCCTTATATATAAATAAAAGGCTTTGGGATTTTCCTTAACCCTGCTTGCTAAAGATATCTCATAACCCTTTTAACCCTCTTAATTCCTCATTTCAGATTGGTCCTACATTCCCAATACTCTTCCAAAGAATCATCTGCCTTCAGTCGCCTAAATCCTATGTGTGCTTTCTTTATCTTCTTAAGTAGTTTCATAATTTCACCTGTCATCCATGGTTCCCTAATTTTGCCATTTCTATCCCTCATTTTCACGGGAACATGTGTCTCCTGCACTGTCATCAATCTCTCTATAAAAGCCTCCCATATATCAAATGTGGATTTACCTTCAAACAGCTGCTCCCGATCTACATTCCCCAGCTTCTACCGAATTTTGGTACACAGGGCAACCTCGATTATCCGAACATCAGTTATCCAAATTTTGGCTTATCCGAACAAGATCTCAAAGTCAGTTAAACAGCATTATGGTGTGCATTGCCAGATAATCGAGGCATTTTCGATAACCAGCACTCAAATTACCGCTTGTTTACGATCAGGTCAGTTACCCGAACGATCAATTAGCTGAACAAAATCCCCCCCACCTGTCTTGTTCGGATAATCGAGGTTGTTCTGTAGTTGGCCTTCCCCCAATTTAGCACAGTTCCTTTAGGACTACTCTCGTCTTTGTCCATGAGTATTCTAAAACTTACAGTTTTGTGTTCACTATTCCCAAAGTAATTCCTTACTGAAACTTCAAACACTGGCCAGGCTCATTTCCTAATACCAGGCCCAGTATGGCCCCTTCCCAAGTTGAACTATTTACATACTGCTCTAGAAAACTCGCCTGGATACTCCTTACAAATTCTGCTCCATCTAGACCCCTCACACTAAGTGAATCCCAGTCAATGATGGAAAATTAAAATATCCTATCACCACCACCCTGTTACTCCTACATTGTTTCATAATCTGTTTATATATTTTTACCTCTACCTCACACCCACTGTTGGGAGCCTGTAGTACAACCCCAACATTGTTACTGCACACTTCCTATTTCTGAGCTCTGCCCATTTTGCATCACTGCTCGAGTCCTCCATAGTGCCCTCCTTCAGCACATCTATGATATCCTCTCTGACCAGTAATGCAACTCTTCCACCCCTTTTACCTCCCTCTCTATCCCACCAGAAGCATTGATATCCTGCAATATTTAGTTGCCAATCATGCCCTTTCCTCAACAAAGTCCCAGTAATAGCAATAACTTCATATTCCCAGGTACCATTTCAAACCCTAAGTTCATCTGCCTTACCTACTATAATTCTTGCATTAAAACAAATGCATCTCAGACCACCAGTCCCTTTGCATTCATCATCTTCTCCCTGCTGACTCTTCCCCTTAGTCATGCTAACTTCATTATCTAGTTCCTTACGGCTTTAGTTACTATCTCCTTATTATCCACTAACCTCCTCATTTGGTACCCATCCCGCTGCAACATTAGTTTAAACCCTCCCCAACAGCATTAGCAAAAGTTCCCCAAGGACATTATTTCCAGTCCGGCCCAGGTGTAGACCATCCAATTTGTAATAGTCCCGCCTCCCCCAGAACCAGTCCCAATGTCCCAAAAATCTGAACCCCTCCTTCCTGCAGCATCTCTCGACCATGCATTCACCCTGTCTATTCTTTCATTTCTACTCAGACTAGCACGTGGTACTAGTAACAATCCTAAGATTACTACCTCTTAGGTCCTACTTTTTAACTTGGCTCCTAATTCCCTAAATTCTGCTTGTAAGATCTCACCCTGTGTTTTTTTTACCTATATCATTGGTGCCTATATGCATCAGACAGCTGGCTGTTCACCTTCCCCTTCAGAATAATCTGCAGCTGATTTGAGTCATTCCTGACCGGTGCACCTGGGACGTAACTTACCATTCAAGAGTCTCATTTTTGACCACAGAACTGCCTATCTACTCTCCTTACAATTGAATCTCCTATGACTATAGCCCTTCCACTGTTTTCCCACACTTCCATACAGCAGAGCCAGCCATGGTGCCATGAACCTGGCTACTGCTGCTTTCACCTGGTGAGCCATCTGTCCCAACAGTATCTAAAATGGTATACTGCACCTGATTTAGAAGGAGATGACCGCAGGGAACATCTGCACTGTCTTCCTGCTCATTCTCTACCTTTTTGTCACCCAGTCCCTTTCTTCCTCTACAATCCTAATCTATGGTGTGACCAATTCACTGAACGTGCAATCCATGACCCCCTCAGTATCGCATAGCATATACTCCAAAGTGAGGTTTGGTGATCATTAAGTTTGATTGTTAGCACTAACTAAAACATCTTTAAATTTACGTGTTGCAATTTTTCTTCTCTTACCATTGTCACATATATGCAAAGATAGATTTGTATCATATTGTGTAGAAAATGCAGTCGTCTACAAATCTGAACACGATTTCATATGGCGTTAATGGACAACATTAAGAAAAAATTTAAAGTGTCAATAACTTATCACTTAAGGTAATCAATTCTTACTGATTTGGTTGATTTATTATGTCACATGTACTGAGATACAGCAAAAAATTTTCTTTAATGTGTTATATGGACAGATCATACCATAGAAAATGAATCAGGTTAGCAAAAGAGAGTGCAAAACAGTATTACAGCCACAAGGAAGGTGCAGAGAGAGAGATCAGAATTAACATTTGAAAGGTCTATTCAAAAGTCTGATAACAGTGGGGGAAAAAGCTGTTCTTGAATATTCATGCATATGTTCAAACTTTTATAGCTTCTTCCAGATGGAAGAGGGTGGAAAACAGGATGTGAGGGATCTTTGATTATGTTGGTTGCTTTCCTGAAGCAGTGGGAAATATAAATGGAGTCAATCGATGGAAAGTTGGTTTGTATGATGGTCTAGGCTGTGTTCATGACTCAAGTTTCTTGCAGACAGGGCTGCCGACAATATTTTGTTGTTAATTAGCACGCTCCACGCTCGTAGCCATGCGCCGCTACCTACACTCCCTGCAATCAGCCCTGCCCCAGCTCAGGATCGCCAGACCCTGACCACATGATGCCTGGAGGAAGAGCGCCTCATCTTCCGTCTAGGAACCCTCCAACCACACGGGATGAGTGTAGATTTCTCCAGCTTCCTCATTTCCCCTCCCCCCACCTTATCTCAGTCCCAACCCCTGGATTCAGCACCGCCCTCTTGACCTGCGATCTTCTTCCTGACCTCTCCACCCTCCACCCCCTCTCCGGCCTATCACCCTCACCCTCACCTCCTTCCACCTCTCGTATTCCCAGCGTCCCTCCCCCAAATTCCCTCCCCCCTACCTTTTATCTCAGCCTGCTTGGCACACCAGCCTCATTCCTGAAGAAGGGCTTATTCCCGAAACGTTGATTTTCCTGCTCCTCATTTGCTGCCTGGCCTGCTGTGTTTTTCCAGCACCACACTTTTCATCTCTGGTCTCCAGCATCTGCAGTCCTCACTTTCTCCTTGTTAATTCGCACTGCCAATACAACTTCCTTAATCCACCCATAAAAGCATAGATTAGCAGGTGACCACTTTGAAAACTACTTAATGGTGCCATTAGCCACAATATTGCTATTTTTGAATATTTTTAAAGGGGAATTTGAATACTATATACATAAATTTAATTTTCTTTCTGCTGAGAACACAAAAAAAAAATTTTTTGTACTGGCTATGTCTGCTACTTTGATTACTGTATATCACTTTTCAAAACTTCTCATGAAGATCCATTTATGAGCATGTATCAGGATCTATTTTACTAAATTTCCTACCCTTTTAAATGATGAGATGGCTATTGTGCTTAAATTAGGAATGTGGTAAAAAAAAGCTGACAGTTGTGTCACAGAGCTGCACAACACTGTGGATAAATATCACTATATGGGTGGAGTTAGAACACTGGAATGAGAGAAAGTTAGAAGGAGTACCCTGGGGAAGACATTAGTGTGAGATTCTCTGGAAGACACATCAACAGCTCATAGACTTGTGCATTAAAGGATACATAAATTCATTTCTTTATGTAACCATAGTCTCGTCAGTCTATGATTACTATATAACAATGCAGTGGTTATTAATGTATAAGAAATAGTGTTGCTTTAAAAAAAGTCCTTGACTTTTCCTTCGCTTTGTCCAGTCTCTAAATAGCCCAAACTCCACATGGAATCAAATCATACAATAAAAGAGGTATAACTCATAAGATTACCTTGAGCAGTTTAAATCTTCTACTAAATCAACCGTGACCATGAGAATTGATTAAGCTTCCTGATATGAGATGGTAAATACTGCGGTTGCCCACTATGCTACCAATACTAAGATGGAGTTCCATGTTTTCCTAAAAGCTTGGTCAGATACCTATTGAGTATTTGTCTTCATTGCTAAAAAAAAGTTCAGATTCTGACTGGTATCGCTTTTTTTTGGTTGATTTTATGAATATCTAAAGTTTAAGAATCTAAACCAAAATCTGGAGAGTCAGTGCAAACATTTTCTTTAAGTAGACATTATGTTTGTGACAAACCAATACTTTTCCCTAGATCAATATGATATCACAGAATGAATTGCTAAATGAATTCTCCATTAAGGATTACAACATAGTCCTTTCACTGTCATAGACATGCCAAATTTGTCTTTGTCAGCCAGGCTGCAATCTGAAATATTTCAAAGAAAGTATCTATCAGTATCTTTCAAATAATCCAGAATAACACAAGACCCTGTAATGTTGGAAGTTCAGTCAGAATAAACCATTAAAGAAACCTTTTGTACTGAGAGACAAAAGGTTTACAGCTTCTTGTCAAACTTGCTTTCTTCCGCTCAGCAAGTTTTTAGTTTCTCAGAGAAGAGGTTACATGGAGTATTAAGCTGAAGCCAGTTTGACAACAAAACACAAAGGCTTTGAGTTCAGTTCCTATGGATGGATTTGACAAAATTGATTGCATTTGAAATCAAACTCGCAACAAGTTCCAGACATGACAGAATTCAAATAAAGGGCAATGCAAGCAGCCCAGTGTGATAGCATGGGAATGATAATGCTTATGCAGGGTGTGAACTAATCTAACCAAAGCCATAAAAGCAAAAACAGTTAATTGACATAAATTCAAGCTGCTGCCTGAATGTAATACTTGATGAACACCAAGGAAAGCAATTTCAAACACCAACAAAGGCAGAGAAAGATTCAATGGAAGCAGAGGGTGGTTGGGAGTGACTATTAGGTCAAAAATTGAAATTGGCAGGAGAAGAACCAAGCTGAAACTGAAAAATATTTGCACATTTATTATATAGGTGGTGTAAGGATTTTCATAAGCTTGCAGGTAGCAATGGGAAATTGAAGATGAATCTCAGCGATTTTGAGGGGAAAGTGTAGTTAAGTGATCTTCCGAAGCCACACTGGTCTTCCCCCCATTGACTCTGTCACCAAAACCCAAACATAGACTATATGTGGAGTAAGGGCACTTTAGCATGAGAAGAAGGGAGAGATAGAGGTTGGATAAAAGGTAGAAAAAGGGAAGCAGGCCAGTGAATTGAAGCAGGGAAAATGTATCACTAAGCTTCCTGTTTATTATCTGTTGTAACTATCTATTTTGCAACTTCAATAACACTGTGATACACATCACAATACGAGAGGAGTACCTATTTTATTTGAACATTTTTGGAGTTTTGTTTGAAATCTGTCAGTTTGGTCTATTATGCCTTTCGATGGTGTGCAACTTGTGCTTACGAAAGGCCTTAAACCTCTGAACAGAACCTTCCCAGCTACTGAACAATGCAGACATCAGTGGGAAAATTGCAAACAGAAGGTGAGTTTAGTAAAAATGAGATTTTCAACATTTGGGAAAAAAGTAATTTGATTCTCCAACCATACTTTGAAGAGAAAGATGATAATCTTTCAAGTGAGCAGTGGAAAGGTTATTTGCATTCTCTTCCATGCATTAGCATACTATTATTGCCTAATTTCACCTCATCGATGGCAGCTTTCCCATTCTTCCACATGCTAGATAGAAATTAGACAGTGACAATTCCAAACATTAAAGTCAGAACAGAACTTGGCAACTCCAGCTCATCATTTGCTCCTCTGCACCTTTATCTCAAAAAAAAACATAGCGTCAAAGAGTCATAGAGACGTACAGCACGGAAACAGACCCTTCGGTCCAACTCTTCCATGCCAACCACATATCCTAACCAAATCTAATCCCATTTGCCAGCACTTGGCCCATATACCTCTAAACCCTTCCTGTTCATATGCCCATTCAAATGCCTTTTAAATGCTGTAATTGTACCAGCCTCCACCACTTCCTCTGGCAGCTCATTCCAGACATGCGCCATTCTTTGTATGAAAATGTTGCCCCTTAGGCCCCTTTTATATCTTTTCCCCTCACCCTCAGCCTATGCTCTCTAGTTCTGGACTCCCCCACCCCAGGGAAAAGACATTGTCTTTTACCCTATCCATGCCCCTCATGATGTTATAAGCCTGTGTGAGGTTACCCCTCAGCCTCTGATGCTCCAACGAAATCTGGCCCAGCTGATTCACCTCTCCCTACAGCTCAAATCCTCCAACCCTGGCAAAATCCTTGCAAATATTCTTTGAACCCTTTCAAGTTTCGCAACATCCTTCCAATAGGAAGAAGACCAGAATTGCTCACAATATTCCAAAAGTGGCTAAACCAATGTCCTGTAGAGCTGCAACATGACCTCCCAACTCCTATACTCAATGCTCTATCCAATAAAGGAAAGCACACCTAATGCCGTCTTCACTATCCTTTCTACCTGCGAGTCTACTTTCAAGGAACTATGAAACTGCACTCCAAGGTCTCTCTGTTCAGCAACACTTCCCAGGACCTTACCATTAAGTGTATAAGTCCTGTTCTGATTTGCTTTTCCAAAATGCAGCACTTCACATTTATCTAAATTAAACTCCATCTGGCACTCCACAGTCCATTGGCCCATCCAATCAAGATTCCGTTGTTCTCTGAGGTAACCTTCTCAGGTCATGGTCCATGATCAATGAACACCAGCAACACATTCACAGAAATTGGCATTGAATATGAACTAGACTCATCCACATCTGCAGTCCATTTATAGTACTACTCTGCACTTTAATGCTATACTTTGGAGCACAGTGGCAGCACTAATGCTGCTGTTATCACCTTGTTTGCATGGACAGACACCCATCTCATGCATTGGGTCAGGATACATGTCAGGGCAGCAGCCAATATCAGATAGTTTGTTTACCACTTGGGATGGTCTGTATCATTACAGTTCAAGGAGTTGGCTACGTCATTTTCTGTATTGCAGGTCCATTGCGGCCAGTCCATGGGGATTCACCATTAATCAGTTAGGGAGCTCCACAGCAAGCAGTCAGGGAATTCGATTGCTCATCATTCTGGGCTGTCCATCCAGGCTGGGTGGTTGGATGCCTCAAATATTTCTGAGTGTTAACTCAATGTAAGTCAAGGACGGCTATCAGGGGCCTGTGCTGCAGTGGGAAATATGGGGAGCTCATTACAAGGATTAGAGGCAGCATGCTGAGATATTGAATGAAAACTGAAAGAACTGCAGATGCTATAAATCAGGAACAAAAACAGAAATTGCTGGAAAAGCTCGGCAAGTCTGGCAGCATCTGTGAAGAGAAATCAAAGATAATGTTTCAGGTCTAGTGACCCTTCCTCAGAATTCAATTCTGAGTCAGGATCACTGGACCTGAACGTTAACTTTGATTTCTCTTCACAGATGCTTCCAGACCTGCCGAGCTTTTTTAGCAACTTCTGTTTTTAATGTTGGGATATTGAATGGACAGTAATTGTGAAGGGGGACAGTCTGCATATATTGGAGAGGCGGTCGATGAAAGTCCATTGGAGGACATGGATTAGTGTGGGAGAAGGGTTCATCAATGGTTATAATCAACACAGTTTCTACAGGAAGCTCAGTACAGCATGATGGTTGTTATGATTAAACCGTAGGGCTGGGCCTACGGATAATGTTTAGCTGTGAGATTAGTTGTATTTCACAGAGATGCGTGGAAATACGTGATAGTCCAGTACTGATCTGCTCAACAGAGAGTGCCAAGAAGAAAAGGACATAAAGACTCATCATGCTGAGCCTGTGACTCACTATACCAAGCATGACCTGCATTACCTTCAATACTCATGAGATTTATAAATGCGCAATTACAAATGGCTGTGACCATGCCCAGAGTAGGTAGACTGATTGTTTCTCTTCTGTCTCAGCATGTGGGCTCTATTTCTGTGTGATGTAAATCCCTTTAATGAGCAATTCTATATTCAGTATTAGGCACTTTCACAGTACAGTTGAAGACATCGTAATCACCTTTGTAGATGAAGTGAGACAGTTTTTCAACTGTGGGATACAAATCCTGGTCACAAGCAATCTTGACCATGTCATTGGTCAATGTACAGTGAAGATTGTCATCTCTATGAAGAAATAATCTCAGATGCCATTAAAAGTGACATCTGTGGGCCACAATTCACAAAGACAATCCAAGACCTCGTACACTGCACAGCTGTGTTTTTGTCTCACATTGAACTGTACATATTCATCAATACTTTCTTTTATCTAACGCTGCCTTTCTTTAGTGTTGGGATGGTGAGGACAAGTTATTGTTAATCATACACTGCTTACAACCTTCTACTGTATTTGTGTGACACATTCATTGGAATATGGTTTCTATGCCAAAAGTCCATGTAGGGACAATCACATCCTTCCTTGTTGGAGTCCTCCATGGCTTGTTTAGTGGAGGAGAGATTTAAAGGAACAAGGACTGAATGCCATATCAGAATGGTTACTGCAAGACGAGGGCTACAATCTTCAACTCTTGCTGATCACCAATCCAATATGCAAGCCCCTAACTGTGACCAAATGTAGATTCAATGGGGCCTATTCTTTGACCAGAGCCATCAAGAAGCAGATGGTGGGCCTCCTGAAGATCAGTTCTGATGCTTGGATCTTTCTGGGTGGGAGGGAATGACTTGTAAGACACATCAGACAAAAGTGTTCCACTTGCCTATTACACTCTGTGCAACTGGAGCAGACATAGAACAAATACCAAAAATGCTGGAGAAACTCAATAGGTCTGCAGCATTTGTAGAGAGAGGGGAGATGGTGCCAGGTGTAGCAGTGGTAGGGGTCAGTTTGGTAGGGAAGAGACAGTTCAGATCTTGCCAGTATGGGGATCATATCAGGTCCACTGACAGTGGGTAATCAGGTCAAGCAGGATTGGAGGCATGAGGAATTGTTAGGCTGGGCCCAGTAAAGTGGTTAAAGTCAGACCCAGGAAGAAGGTAATCAGGTTCTGCAGAGATGGGAATCATATTGGGGTCAGGTCCAGCCTGGTCCTTCAGAGGACGTGAAGGACTGGTGTTTAAATCTGTACAAGAAGCTGTTAGGATCTGTGTGGTATAGGGTGTCTAGGAGAGGTGGTGTTGAGGGTTTGTGAGGTATGTATTGGGTTAGCTTGATAGTTCCTGACAAGTTAGACTATTAAATATGTAACCTATCTTTTCCCGATGTAACTGCTATATTTAATTTTATCAGAACTCTCCAAATTAAATAGAGATTTTAGGGAGAGTTCCAGGTCGAGAGAGAAATATGACATCCCGGAATGTATGATCCCTGCGTGCAACTCTCTTCTATGTTCAAATAACAACTATCTAGCCATTGGAAAATCTGGCATTACGTTGGACCCATCTATTAGGAAATCTTAATTAATACATTTCACAAGTGCTGTAACTAAATGAAGTTAAGAGTAAGATCAAAGTATGTTTCCATATAAAATGTAAAGATACTATTATACAGTAGCTAACTTCCATATAAAACATATGAAATCCTTCTAAACATTTCAATTTTAAGTGTCCAATTTATCATTTGCTTTTCCATACCTTTTCTTGAACTAAATAAATTGACAAGTTTTTAGGTGCTGTAAAATGCCAAACTTTGTTGGTCATTTTTTATACCTACATTTCACTTTGAAAAGTTATGAAGATGACTACAATATAAAAATAAAACCCTGATTGTTGTAGTTGTATACTCCTGAAGCTGAGACCAATCTTTCTCAGACACTGTGGTGATTGAAATTCAATATTCTTTTATTCTTTTCCGCATCAAAGAACAGTATTAAGCTTTTGTTTTTGACTGGTCTATCCAAGAGTAAAAAAATTCCATGTCAATAGATGAATATTTGCTGATGTTTTACTTCTCCATAATCTCCCTCTCCAATACACAACACTTTTACTTGCCCAAAAGATAAAGGAACAAAGTTACAGCAAATTTTCACATTGCAATGATATGTCTATTTTTAAAAAATCAAAAGAACTGCAGATGCTGGAAATCAGAAACAAGAACAGAAATTGCTAGAAAAGCTCAGCAGGTCTGGCAGCATCTGTGGAGAGAAATCAGAGTTAATATTTTGTGTGGTGTGACCCTTCCTCAGAACTGAAATGTTAACTCTGATTTCTCTCCACAGATGCTGCCAGACCTGCTGAGCTTTTCCAATGATATGTCTATCCTGACTTTACAGGGCAGCAGTAATTCTATTTGTGTCAACAAGAGGGTTTGATCTCAAAGAATGAGGACTAGGAGTAGGAAATTTGCACGGTGAAGAACTTTTTTTTTTATTATGAAATGACAGAGACACTGCTCCACAGTGCTTTAATTACTCAGGATTTATTTTGGTTTTTGAGTTTTCATAATAATTTAAACTATTATTATTTGTGGAGACACCA
The DNA here is from genome assembly GCF_037043375.1 of Chiloscyllium plagiosum. Lineage (NCBI taxonomy): Eukaryota > Metazoa > Chordata > Chondrichthyes > Orectolobiformes > Hemiscylliidae > Chiloscyllium > Chiloscyllium plagiosum. The sequence goes on from NW_028270140.1 coordinate 23,220,942, forward strand.
CGTAAGTAGAATTTAGACCTTCACACAACCTTCAAATGCTGTCAGATTTCAGAACCTTCTGAATGATATGCTATCCCACTGCATATTGACCCAAGCCCTCCAACTCCTCAAATCAGACAGCAGTCCCAGGCATAACATTCTGAATGCCACAACCTTCCAGGCCAGCTAATCTTCCCCCAAGTGAGTGCTATTATCTTAACTAAAACCACTGAAACAAAGTAATTGTTTCCATATCTCAGTTGATCAAAAGGGTTGTAGCTTTTGGCTACATATCAACAGTGACATTCCCAGATTTCAATAGAAAGGATGTCAAAATCATTGTATAATCTGAAATCAAGAAAAACATGATAGGTGTTGGGAAGATGAATTAAAAACATAACAATGACAAGGAAAGGATGTCAAAATCATTGTACGATCTGAAATCAAGAAAAACATGGTAGGTTCTGGGAAGATTAATTAAAAACATAACAATGACAAAGAAAATGCTGTCAGGCAGCATCTGTACAAAGAAACAGAACTTAGAGATGAACGTTACCTTGACCTGAGATGTTTACTCTGCTTCTCTTCTGAGATGCTGTCTGACCTGATAGGCAATTCTAACAACTTTTTTTGAACAAAATAACTCAAATCTAAGTTCATTTTCTTCTAACATAGCTTTTCCCTTTCTTTGTTACATGCTCTCAGACAAATTAAAGGAGTAATTTAGCTCCTCCTGAGGGAGAATGATCTCAACAGTCTCAAGTTGACCTGAGTACATTCAAAGTCATCCACATCTATTCAGGACTCCACTCTTGTGCTTAATCCATTCCATGTGCTAATGTCTTTAAGGGATTTTCCATCTAAATTTTAAAGTAAAACCCAAAATAGCTTAGTTTCTCGTTCATGTTCCATTCACAGCCAAGTTGTAATATCTCAGTTAAAGCTTTATTTGTGGACCCTTCCTAAGATTCCATATCAGTACTCAGGTCCAGGTGATACATTTTTGTTTGATAATTTGTTATATTCCTTGCATCTTCTGCAAGGGGAAAACATAGAAACAGAGATTACCTGTGACATGCAATGAGAGACATTGGGAAATATATAGGAAACAGATGAAATAAGAGAAAATTACAATTATGGAAATAGAATTGTATACACGGCAATGAAATATAAATTATTTTACATGGTGTTCAACCATCGAAAAGTATGGCGCTGGAAAAGGACATCAGGTCAGGCAGCAACTGAGGAGCAGGAGAATTGATGTTTTAGCATAAGTCCTTCACCAGGAATGTTTGCCCAAAACGCCGATTCTCCTGATCCTCGGATGCTGCCTGACCTGCTGTGCTTTTTCAGTGCTATAATTTTTAACTCTAATCTCTAGCACCTACAGTCCTCATATTCTCCATGTTATTCACATCACCAAGTTCTGGTAATACAATTTGTGACTTATGATCATAAAAATTTACATAAAATCCTGACCCAGTGTATTTGACACTGCTTCTATCAGTAAACTGTAATAATATCAGCAACTTTATCATGACTTAGAAAAGAAATGGATAGACAGAAGAAATAATAGTGGCAAGAAGAAAAGTTGTTTTGGGGGGCAATAAGCAATGGTATGGGAGATCTCTCAGTTCACGTACAACTCACAGCATGGACCCTGTCTGCTTCAATAAACCACGGAGCAGGGTTAATTTAAAACATGACACTGTGCAACTGGAGTTTGCAACAGACAAGCAATAATTTTGAAAAGTGTTATGACCCTGGAGTAATTTTAAAGCTTTTGATATCTGACGGGAGGCTTCTTCACCTGCTGTGAGTATGAAAAGTAATGTCACCACAGTCCAACTCTCTCATTAGAGACAGAGAATTCACTGATGGTGAGCTTAATCTGAGGATCACCACACCTCAGGCAAGGGGTATGGTTGAGAAGGTGGGACTTTCATAGTATTCTCAGCCAGTGCAGGAATAGAACCCATGCTGTTGCTGTTACTCAGCATTACAAACTAGCTCACTGCCCCACAGCTGTAAGTATATATCAGATTGAGAAATCCATGTGATCTCTGATTTCTTCTCCAGTTAATCCTGTTGCACTTAAGTTTGCAAGGTCTACTTGCAGGAATAAATTCCAATTTTGTGTAACAATTAGTTAGGGAAAGTAAATCAGCTACTGAATTTAATCTCTCCTGGTTTTTATCAATATTGAAGTCAATCGTGAAAGGTATAGATTTGGCTTCTCTAAGACATGTTTTACATGATTCTGCAATGGTTAAAAACCCCTGCATTGTGTCAAGAGCTTGAGCGACACTTATTGCAGATGTTTGGAGAATGTTACTTTTAAAAACCATAAGTGAATTGTGTTCTAAGGGTTTGTTGTACTTCAGGCTTTTGGCTAGGGTAGTTTTCTACTGTTATCCTCCTTTGACTGAATCAAAGTGCCTGTTTAGTTTACAGCGGGAGAGGAAGGCCATGAGTAAGTCGTAACAAGAAAGAGACTTTGTTTGAAACAGAGTTTGTTGATTGTAATGATACATGTTAAATTAGAAAGCCAGACGCTATATCAAATATTTTGAGATGATCTAGAATAACAGGTCTATCCTCTTTGAGATGCTAAAAAGTTGTTTTACCTTCTTCCTACCCAAGTCATCAGATCCGCGAAATCTAAAGCAGTCTCCAAAATAAAGTCTCTCAGGATTATTATCTTTTCTCTCAGGCAGTTTTTCCTTTGGTTAACATTCATGTTTTCATATGTAATCACATTTACCATTACCCAATTTCCCCTCAAGCTTCTGACTTCACATTAAAAAATTCCCATCTTCTATAGTTAATATACCTTGTGCACAAATTGGATGATTTCCCCTCTTTCATGATCTAATAAACAATGTCTGTCCTTTTCCATGACTTTCCCAAAGAGATCCCAGTCCCTTAAATGTTCAATATTTCTTCCTTCCTCGATCAAAGTTTAGATTGTAGATCTCACACCATGGTCTTGGTCTACTTTCTAATATCTTTTCCTGTAAAGCTCACTCTTTAAGCTTTTACGTGCCCTTTTGTCACCTTAATTCTGGCTTCTTGGTATTGTGACCCGAGTTTACATTGCTTTGTTTGCCTACTATTTCCCTTCTGTAGCCATGAGGAGAAAGTGAGGTCTGCAGATGCTGGAGATCAGAGCTGAAAATGTGTTGCTGGAAAAGCGCAGCAGGTCAGGCAGCATCCAGGGAACAGGAGAATCGACGTTTCGGGCATAAGCCCTTCTTCAGGAATCTTTCTGTCGCCATGCCATTTGATAATGGTGGCAACATTCATCGTGAATTGTGAACTATTCTTTTTTACTGTTTGCCTTCTCAATCCATTCTGCACCATTCATTTAAAGTTTTCTCCTTGCCCAGCAAGGATTTCAATTATACTCATGGAGCTGTAATGCCTCTTTGCTTCCCAGATTCAACTCTAATTGGAATTGCTCCTACGATTCTTGATGGAATCAAGATATGACTGCTTCTAACTTACATTGCTTCTGTGACCAAGTCTGAGGTAAAGGCTTTATAATTAAGGGGTCTTTATCCCTTATTGACCTCTCCACAAGTTTGAATGCAACTGCTTCAAATGCTGGCTACCTAAATAAATAGTTCTTAAAGCCATGAAACCTTTAAAGCTGTAAATTTTGAGTGATACCCCCAGTACTTCTCTGCTCTGGAATTCTCACCATTTTTAGCTTTACAATGACATCACTGCTACATTATTCTACCTGCTGCCATGTCAACCACTAACAGACAATGTTTGAGAAGTTTGTTGCCTTCATCCCTGTTCCTTGACTGATCAATAAAGATCAATTTGATTTATGGTGACAGAGGAAAACCACGAATGATTCTTAATGAGAAGAGTCTATTACCTTAAATTGTAAAATATTGCATGATACCACCAACTTAAATTACATTGGTCAGTTAGACATTGTTGTAAAGACGATGGGAACTCTGGGACAGGCCCCAGTCTCATGTTCCCTTCCTCTGTGGAAATTGGCGCCTGACATTCAGTCAGCCCTTGCCAAATTCCTGGGACCTCCCTGTTGCACTGGAAATGCATCCTGAAAGCATGGAATTGCTTAGTAGGGCAACCAGGCAAGTAAAAGTGCATCAGAGGGCTTGGTACAGGCCCACTGCTTGGAACAGGTCATCTATCACTTGTTAATTCACATGGTGCCTAACAGTATGCCCCAGAGCACACGTGATTGACTTCCTTTGCCTTGCAGTGCCAATTGGCATAGTCATGCTGCCATGCAGCTGACCTTGCTGCTCAGTAGTTATCAAATGATGTTGTCTCATGGAATTATGACAAATCAGCAGTTTTCCAGTACCATAAGAACAAGAACAAAGAAACTTTACAGCCCAGGAGCCCCGGCCCTTCGGCCATCCAAGCCTGAGTTTCCTTTTTTCGGCAACAGTGTTCATGCCAAACACACTATGTCTGCAGCAATCAGTCAGGACCCAAAGTCTCAGTTCATCAGATTTCATTGATGTCCATGGAGACACCCATCAGTCATGGGGCCCAAAGCAGTTAGCTCTGAAAATGTGTTGCTGGAATAGCGCAGCAGGTCAGGCAGCATCCAGGGAACAGGAGAATCGACGTTTCGGGCATAAGCCCTTCTTCAGGAATGAGGAAAGTGTGTCCAGCAGGCTAAGATAAAAGGTAGGGAGGAGGGACTTGGGGGAGGGGCGTTGGAAATGCGAGTAAAGCAGTTAGTCAAGGCAGCCTCCCGTAAAAGTCCAGGGCTTTAACCATGGTCAGGAGTCCAGTCAGGGTGGTTTTTCTCAAGCAATCTGTACCTCTTGATCCAGGAAGCAGTTCATGGTGAGTCCTTTGTCTTCATCGGGGCCTGTTGGAGGTGTGGAGAGTGAGGACTGTCACAGCCATAGACATTTTGAGCTAAAAGTCAGTGGTCTAGAAAGGTCTTGATGGGCTGGAGGATGAATTACAGGCACTGCAACACATCAGGGAGGGGTAGGGTTACTTGGATTTTTTTGAACCAAGACACTGTCATACCACCGAGATAGGATCTTTTGGTTTGGTCAATGTCAGGGACAAGCAGATGTGACTTTGAGCGTTAAGCGAGGGCATTGAGTGGGCAGGAGGAGAGGAGTGATAACCTTTGTTCTTGTTCAGCTGGTTTGAGGTTCTCTCAGATTGTTTGGATTGATGTGCAAACTGACTGTGACATCATGGTACAAGAACCCATTCAAAAGGATAGAGGGATAAGGATTTTGTTAGTATCAGGGGAGAGGAAATTGCACTATTCCCTGTCGCAAATGGGAAGAGTCAAAAATAATGTTCAAATCACATGATTTGTCTATCCTGGGTGATGTTGAGTTGCTTGAATGTTTTTTGCTGTGCATTCACCCAATCAAATGGAGAATTTTTCATCATTTGCCTGATTTTGAAAAATGTAGTTGGTGGAAAGGTTTTAGGAAGTCAGGACGTAGGTTACTCATTGCAGAATTTTCTGCTTCTGACCCACTCTTTATATGGCATGTTAAATCTAGTTTCTGGTCAGTGGTAACCCCTAGGATCTTGATAAATTGGGAACTAAGTGATGGGAATACCAGTGAATTTTAAAGGGAGATGATTAGATTTGCTTTTGCGTTCATTGCTCAGCACTTACAAAGCATGGTTGTTATTTGTCACTGATCAGTCCAAACCAGTCTGTTTGCCTGGTTTTGCTGTGTAAGGATGTTTACTGCCTCAGTACCTGAAATTTGCAGTCTACAGTGCTACTTATCAATCATCAGTGAACATCCCCATTTCTACACTCTATGATGGATCATCTATTGCAACTTAATTTGCTTGGAACTCGGACACTAGCATGAATTACATTGGCAGTAGTATACTGTATTTTAGTGGAGAGGTTTTTGTTTGTTTCCACAATCTTAAATTTTGTTTGAAATCCTTGATGCCACACTCAGAAAAATACTATCTTGATGTCAGTGGTAGTCACTCTCCACCTCCTTTGTATGTATTTGCACCAAGGCTGCAATGAGACCAGAAGCTGAATTAGCTGGACTAGACCCAACTGAACATCAGTGTGTAACTACTCCTTGATAAGGTGACAATGGTATCTAATATCGCTTCGCTACTAACTGAGAATAGACTTAAGTGGCAGTAATCGGCTGCATTGAATTTATGCTGCATTTTGTGAATGCAATTTTTCACATTTTGGGTCGATGTCAGTGTTTGGAGCTGTACTGGAATAGTTTGGTTAGGGGTATAGCTAGATCTGGACTGTACATCTTCATGCAACATCAGGGATGTTGTCAGGGCGTAGCTTAATCGTAGAATCCCTACAGTATGGAAATAGGCCCTTCGGCCCAACAAGTCCACACTGACCCTCTGACGAATAATCCTCCCACTATACCATATTACCTTATATTTACCCCTGACTCATACACCTAACCTACACATCCCTGAACACAATGGCAATCGAACATGGCCACTTCACCTAACCTGCACATTTTAGGAATGTGGGAGGAAACTGGGGCACCCTGAGGAAACCCAACACAGACACGGGGAGAGTGTGCAAACTCCACACAGACAGTTGCCCGAGGCTGGAATCAAACCCAGGACCTTGGCACTGTGAGGCAGCAGTGCTAAACACTGAGCCACCATGCTCTTTATATCACAGGAAGTGAATTGAACTGGCTGAAGAGTGGCATCTATGATGATGTATTGTAGACCATGGGGGGAAGACAAGTTCACTCATGGACTGTATAGTTGAAAAATGTTGATGTGATGAGCTCCCCCATCACTAAGAATGGGGTATTTGTGGAACATCTTCTTCCTGCCAGTTTTGTTTAAAATGATTCATTATCATCCTGACTGGATGTGGCAGAACCTCAGATATTTGGCCTGATATTTTAGTTGTTATTGCTTAAATCTGTCTGTCACATGATGCTTTAGTTGTTAAACATTTTTGTTATAACTTCAAAAGGAAGAAACATCAGTTTTAGGCTTGCCTGGTGCTGTTCCTGGCAGACAGTTTGATGAGGGAAAGCTCAAGTTTAGATTAGATTAGATTACATTACATTGTGGAAACAGGCCCCTCGGCCCAACAAGTCCACACTGACCCACCGAAGCGCAACCCACCCATACCCCTACACTTACCCCTTACCTAACACTATGGGCAATTTAGCATGGCCAATTCACCTGACCTGCACATCTTTGGACGGTGGGACGCAGACACGGGGAGAATGTGCAAACTCCACACAGTCAGTTGCCTGAGATGGGAATTGAACCCGGGTCTCTGGCGCTGTGAGGCAGCAGTGCTAACCACTGTGCCACCATGCCGCCCACCAAGTTGATTTTTATTTTTCATTGGTTCCCTTAAGACTTGCCCAGTCAGGCAGATATTCCTTCAGAATTCAGTTGTCTTTGCTAGGAGAACTGCAACCAAGCAACTCTTGAATCCCTCACCTACATTACATTCTGTGCCCTTGCTTCTTCCAAGTGGTATTCAATGTGGAGGATCGCTCATTGATCAGCTGAAAGAGTAATACTTGCATTTAAGCAATTTGTACTGAATTGAGTTTCTTTTCCTTCAGAATCTAGCATTCTCACAGGTTTTTGGAAGGTTTTTGGAAGGATTCCAGTAATGGTAATAAGGAAATTCATGGGAAGCTATTTTTACAATGATTGAAGTTATGACCCAGCATGTTGCAGGGTTCTTTAAATGTATCGCAATGACAGGATACCTACCCTCATATCCAGAATGCCCAATTTTCACTGATATGGTATGAGGGAGCATGTAAAAGGCAGACAAACTGCCATTCTAATCTGACTGGCTCAATTTCAGCACTTGCCATATCTGAGGTCTCCTCTCACAATTTGAACAGCCAGATTCTCCACAACCCTTCACAGTTTACACAGGGGTCTTGTGAACCATTATTTGGATCCCAGAACATATGAAAGTTAAGTTCTAAAGAACTTAACTATGTCCTTTGCATGCGTTACAGTATCGAATCATATGCCCCATTTACCTGCATGGCCTCTCCCCATAAACCCATGCCAACTCATTGCCAACTTACACAATGGCCCCTCTTTGCATCCATGTCATCCTATGCCCGTTCCATGCCAAATCATCTATTAAACATAGAACACCAAACTACTTTATGCTTACAACAACATCCATGAAACTGCTTAAAAATATATATCTGTTCGTATGATGTGGATATCACTTGCTGGGCCAGCGTTTATTGCTCATCCTTAACTGGCCCCTGGACATTTAAGAGTCAAACACATTACTGTGGATCTGGAGTCACAAATAGGCCAGACCAGATAAGGCAGATAGATTTCCTTTCCTAAATGAATTTGTGAACCAATTTTTCTTTACAACAATCAATTAGCTGGTGAACATTTTTATCTTAATCAGATTTTTTTTTTGTTGAGTCCAGGTTTCAATACCCACAATGGTGGTATTTGAATCCACATCTCTAAAACATTTGCTTGAGTTTCAAGATAACTGTCCACAGACATTATTGTAATGCCATTACTTCTCCTACAAAAGTATCAATAAAACAGACAATTAAAGCATCAATAACACCAGCTTTACACGGTTCACACCTCTAAATCTTGTATAAATGTGTGTTATAAAATTGATGAGAGAGAGCGATCACAAAATGTTACTTAACCTCACCACATAAAAATGTCAATTAAGTAAAATTCACATTTTTCTCCAGCTGTGTAAACAACCCCACTCACATGCATGGATTTTTTTGTCAAGTCACCTATAATCTCTGCCAATGATATAATTCTAGCACAGGTTTTGGCTTCAAATATTCTTACTCCTCAAAAAATGATATTTTATGCCCCATAATTGCAGGATTGTAGGATTATGGTAAAGGCTAACACACAAAATGATTAGATTAGATTACTTACAGTGTGGAAACAGGCCCTTCGGCCCAACAAGTCCACACTGACCCGCTGAAGCGTAACCCACCCAGACCCATTCTCCTACATTTACCCCTTCACCTAACACTACGGGCAATTTAGCATGGCCAATTCACCTAACCTGCACATTTTTGGATTGTGGGAGGAAACCGGAGCACCCGAAGGAAACCCACGCAGACACGGGGAGAATGATGTCATGAGTTAGTGAATTAAAATAGGAGGGATCAATATTTGGGTAACAGTCCCTTGCTAATTTAAGTCATTTGGAATGAGAGACACTCACCACTCCTTGAGAAATAAGTTACATGGAGAGATTTTGTTTAAGAGGAAAAAACACTTAGAGTTGAGAAAACATTCTGAGGCTCTCACCTAAAACCATGGTGGTCCCAAGATGAAGAAGATCAGAAGAGATTGATTCTGAAGTCTATAGCTGGGAGTAACAATCTGGTTCATTTATCTGTTCATCTGAATCGCAAAGGAAGCCATTCTGAAGAGGTTCCACCACTAGCTGGATCAGTTTTCTTCTGCTTGCCCTATCTATTCATCTGTTTTGGGGTTGATATCGGTCATGAGTATACCTGTCTCTCTAGCTCCTGTATCATCGCTAAAATGCCTTGTCTTAATAATTTATTGTAAAACAATGTATGACATTTACTTCAACCCCCAGCCATTTGAGTTGCATGTGACATCTGGACCAAATCTTAGAGTCTTTCCTTCAAGCCCCACTATCCATTCCATTGCAGCTCCGAAGAGCAAGGCAAACCATTTCAAACCATTTTAATTAGGAGCTGTTTCATTTTCTGTCAGGAACATCCAGCTGTTTCTTAGAGAACCTTCTTGATGAATAATGCAGGTTACTATGTTCAAGTGATTGTTCACAACTTTTTTAATATTGCAACATTCCACTTGGAAATGATCCTCCACTGACTAGAACTTTTATCTAAATCCTTGCATTTTGTGGAGAATTCTAAATGCAGGGTGATATTTCATATGTTCATATCTATTTAATGTCTCAAAAATGCAGAAGCAAAGTAAGCATCATATGAACAGCAAAAATTCTATAAAGTTTTAAGGTTTGGAGGGAAGGAGATACTTTGTCAATGTCTTCATCTGGATTGCTTTCCTATGGTTTGGATGAAAGACCACTTGCATGGTATGAAACAAATTGCTAGAGAAACTCTGCAAGTTACCACATGATTTCACATATCGCCCTGAATATCTACAGTGATGATGGAAGGGTGAAAACCACCTAAACCGCAGAGATGTTTCCAATTGGCATATTTTTGAATCTGCATTTTATGTGACAGCCAGCCCAACATGTGATCAGAAAGGAAAACTAATGATCTAGGAGGTGATCCAACACCAATCACAGAGCTGGGTAGGAAGAGGGATTGGATATTGTGATGTGGATAGATCGGCCATTGTGCCTTGTAGGGAAAGCAAGGTGACGTATTGTGCAGTTGCCAATTAAGGGGCAATTGAAAGAAAGACTGAGATTGACAAGAACAAATGTGAAGACTTCATTGAGGGGTGGAAGGAAACTTTGAAGTTGACTATGTGATGGTAATGACACTGTATTAGTAATCTAAGGGTCTGGAGATGTGTTCAAATCTAATACTATCGTAGTGGCATTCAGCAATAAATTGGATTTTAATAAGTGGCAAGTACTATTTATAATTATAAAAACTCAGCTGGTTCAGTTTAGAGAAGGATACCTGACATGTTTTATCTGGATTCTAGATGCAACCCCAGACCCATTGTAATGTGATTGATTCTTAGCTGCCCTCTGGAATGGTCTAAAATGCCACTCAGTCCAAGGGCAGTTAGGGCTGGACAACAAATGCTGGTTTTCTGATGCCCATCTCCTTAAAAAAAACCTGCTACAATAGCATTTACCTTTATGATGTTAGACATGATGTGGAGGTGCTGCTGTTAGACTGGGGCTGACAAAGGCAGATATCGTGCAACACTAGGTTTTTTTTTTAGATTAGATTAGATTACATTGCAGTGTGGAAACAGGCCCTTCGGCCCAACAAGTCCACACCGACCCGCCGAAGCGAACCCACCCATACCCCTACATTTACCCCTTACCTAACACTACGGGCAATTTAGTATGGCCAATTTAGCTGACCCTGCACATCTTTGTGACTGTGGGAGGAAACCGGAGCACCCGGAGGAAACCCACGCAGACACGGGGAGAACGTGCAAACTCCACACAGTCAGTCGCCTGAGGCGGGAATTGAACCCTGGTCTCTGGCGCTGCGAGGCAACAGTGATAACAAGTTTATAGTCCAACAAGTTTATTTGAAGTCGCAAACTTTCGCAGTACTCCACAAGCTTGTGATTTCAAATAGACCTGTTGGACTATAACTTGGTGTTGTGTGAATTCTGACTTAGCGGTGTTGGCAGCTTGATTCAAATTCACCAGGGGATCTATGGGAAATGTACGATGCAAAATTTGGATCTGAACTATACTATGTGAAGCCTAGTCAAATGTATTAATCAAATATTCTGCCTCTCCATTGCAGGATATTTGGATGTTACAATGTTTGTTGCATTGTTACAATGACAATGGACATAATCATAATATTCCACAGATTTTATACATTAAATTCCAATTTCTCCTCACCATCTCCTATTGAAAAGGCATCTGCATCTAAACCACAATTCTCCCAACTTTGACTGGCATTATTGGAAGCCAGTATAGTTTAAACTATAAATTACCAAGCAGATATTTTTGATAATGAACAGATAAATAAATAATATCTAATTTATAATAAACACAACTTTGTTACCTCAGCGTAGAAAGGAAAAAGTATGTAATATCTTTGGCATTGAATCACATAATAAAATTGACCTGAAGCAATGACTTTGACCATGATTTTATTTGGAGCTTCCTATCTTTGAAGTGCTTATTTTAGAACCACAAGTATTTCTTTGAGCCATTAAAGTTTGAAGCCTGTTTAAAGTTGAGATTTAGCACACAGTTTTGATCCTTTCATGTACTCAAATAGTGTCAGCATGTCAAGTGCACAATGTTGTTGAACAGGTGAACTGGACATCCCGATATCTATCTTTGTACATGTCTTCCAATGTGCAATAAATTTCAATGATGATATTGAATCAAACTAAAATATTATTGGCAGCAAATGACTAAAGTGATGGTGATGAACAATATTAGTTGGCTCTCAAGAGAATTAATCAATTGGAAATCTGAGATTTCAACTGAATTATACTGACCCTCTCTTTTCAGGCTGGAATTTTCACCTGCTCCAGTCATGTTTTTGGTGTGTATAGATAAATGGATGCAGACAAAAATGACTAAACATACAGCATTCTACTAAGTACAAGTTCAAGATCATTAAAAATCTACTCTAGTGAGGGACTGTAGCATAAGACTGGTTTCATCATATGTCATTAAAGATTGTTCAGGAATTTGTCCTATGAATGTGATTCATACAGTTTCTGTCCACAGTCAGAAGAGATCTGCCAGGCCTACATTTTTTAATACATTTATGATTTGCAGTGACGCTGGCTGGAACAGTATTTATTGCTTATTTTTAGTTATTCTTAAAAAAATTCCCTTCATGGACTCCATGTGATGTCAGTAGACCCATAATGGCATTGGGAAAGGAGTTTCAGAATTTTGACTCAGTGGCATCTCCAAGTTAGGAGTCTGCAGATAACGGTGTTCCCACGTAGCTGCTGCCCTCCTGATGGCAGTTGTCATGGGTTTGAAAGGTGCTGTCTAAAGAGCCTTGGTGAATTTCTGCAGTGTGTTGTGATTTTACACACTGCTGATACTGAATGCCAATGGTGGAGAAAGTGAATATTTGTGGATATGGTGTCAGTCAAGCAGAGTGCTTTGTCCCTGGATGGTGTCAAACTGCTTGACTGCTGTTAGAGCTGCACTCATCCAAACAAGTAAGGAAAATTCCACCCCACTCCTGACTTACACCATGTTGATGATGAACAGGCTTTAGGGAGGCAAGAAGTGAATTATCTACTATCGGATGCTTTAGTCTTTAACCGATTCAGCATTTATACGGCTTATATAGTTCTATTTCTGGTCAATAATATAGAGATCTGATCAGAAAAGTAATGGTAAGCGTAATTTAGTGACATGTTTCCACTGTAATGGCAACCACATGGCAAAGTAATCTCAATATAGAAATCTCAAATGTTTAAGCTCCAAAACACAATCCAAATTGCAACTGCAGGCTAAGTGAAAGCAAAGAAAGAGAACTTATTCTAGTGGTAATGGAAAATATTGATCATCAAAGTAAATCTAGAGTACATAAGCAAAAAGGAACAAGCATTGTTTGGCATTTATGTCATACGCAATCTCTTAAATGACAATCTTTTTTATAATGTAAATTTAACAACATATTTATACCAACATATGCATCAATCCTTGCACAGGTTGTTCGGTTTTGAGTAAAAACATGCACAAGAATGCATTTAGTGACATACCTCTCAGTAAAAGTTCAAGGTCATTCAAAACTTACTCTAGTGAAGTATTAATAATGTGTGGATAAATGGATTATAAAGCCCAATGTAACATCGAGTTTCTATCTTATTCGCTGTTGCAGCAATGTTAAAAAGCACATATTAATGGTCAGGATATTTTGTTATAAGATTTCATGCCATATCAATGATTTTGGGTTCAAGACAGACTGGTTGAGGAGAATGCAAGATGAAGAACTGTCTTCAACTGTCTTCTTTATAACACCTATAATAACATATTAGGGCTAAATACTGCAATCATGGTATTCTCATATAAACCACAATCTAATCTTACTGTTATTTTATAGAAAGATTATTGCTAGTTGGTCTACTCTATATGCTTCTCTCTTCTTCTACAAACTGTCCTATTTAAATCCAGTGAGGAGCAGCTCAATGACCTCTTTGCTTCAGTGTCCTAAAGCCCTTATGCAACAAGGATTTGCAAGCTGAATTTTGACTGGAAAAACACTTTTCATTTTTAAATATTTAAGAGTGATCAAACAGTTGAATAGCTGAAGCATAATTTTCAAGGACTGTTATGGCAGCATAATTGATATGAGAATGTACATTAAAGCAGATGTAATGCAGGACCAATATTATAAAGCTAGTCTATATGTGGTGCTGTCCTCACCTGAGTTGTAGAGGAAATAAAACAAACTAGAGTGACACAGTGTGCTCATGAAAACAAACCTCAGTGATCGGGCAATGCTAATGGTTATAGCAACTGAGTTGGAAATAACTATACATCTGCAACATTACAATCAACAAGGTAGTTGATGATGTGCAGTAACCATTGCTGACCTCCCAAGATTTGTTTGTGAATATTTATGATCCAGGTAACTCTGCAAAGTTGGGTTTGTCTCATGCTTATGCACAGCTCAATGTGAAGGAGTCAAGCTGTACCTTGAAAAACACACACACACACAGAGTTATCTCCTGATTTGAAGTTATTGTAAGTATTTATGTAAAAATATTCCAAGCTACTATGTTTAAGAATTGTAACAAATACTGCATTTTATATTCCTGCTAGATTGAACTCAACTATGTACTTTTCGAAGTGGAAGTGTTTGGATTTATTTTCAAAATCAATATGATTCATGATTTTATTTTGGATAGAAAATTCATGCTATTAACAGATCACAAGCCTTTTGTTATTATTCTGGAACCAATGTCTGGGGAACCAGTGATGGCGATATAACGGATGCAGCCATGGGCTGTACCTTTCTCAATATAACAACAACATTAAATATTGTGGTTCAGACGAAAATGTTATCATTGATGCACTGGCACATTTTCCACATGAGAACTTCACATGAGAACTTCACAATATGATTCGTTGGTGCTCCAATCACAGGAACTGAAATTACAACTGCAACTCAAAAGCTCTTGAGTTTCTGCACAGACATTGAGAAGATAGACAGATTTTGACCACTGCAAGATGAGGAACATCACCATTCCATTATCATTATAATGAGTTGTTGTATGAATAGGGCTGCATTAAATGAACTCAGAATGATAGCACATAGTTCTTTGAGAGGTGAAAATCTTGCTGAAGGCCACACTGATTGCACAAGAATAATCAGTATGAAATCCGGAGAGTTTGTCTATTAGTTTGACAGTATTTTAGAATTATTTGTGTGCAAATATACTGTTTGCAAAAACTGTAGAAATAGCTGCCAAAAACACCTTAACAGCTGTGGTCATGGTGGACTTATCCATTTCAAAGTATTCATCCAGACCTTGGTGATGTGACAAAAGATTGCAACTGGACTTGAACCAAGTGTGGGAGGAAGGTTAAAAAAAATGTAATTATGAAAAAATAATTAACTAAGAACATCCACTGAAAATATAAACTGTTAATAAGTGGGCTGTACAGTGGCACTGCTGCCTCACAGCGCCAGAGACCCGGGTTCAATTCCCACCTCAGGCAACTATCTGTGTGGAGTTTGCGCATTCTCCCCGTGTCTGCGTGGGTTTCCTCCGGGTGCTCCGGTTTCCTTGACAATCCGAAAATGTGCAGGTTAGGTGAATTGCCCGTAGTGATAGGTGAAGGGGTAACTGTAGGGGAATGGGTCTGGGTGGATTGCTCTTCGGAGGGTCAGTGTGGATTTGTTGGGGTGAAGGGCCTGTTTCCACATTAAGTAATCTAATCTAATCTAAGGTATGCTGAGATTATAAGCCATATAGTTATAGAAGTGAAGTGATAGAAAAGGAAACAAAGATGCCTGGGAAAAATAGAAAGAACAGGATATTCAGTGAGTCTGGAACTGAACTTATACAGTCCCAAGAGCTGACTCTACACCAAAACCTGTAAATGGATCAGAGGATCTTTGTAAACATAATACTGAACAATTTGCAGATGCTGATTTAACAAAAAGTTGTAATCATGCCAAGTGTGAACAGAGATTTATTTGTATTTTTATATAGTTGAAGTTGTATGGTTGAAGAAGAAATTGGTTGATTTAATAAAAAAAGTCTTTATTTCAAAGAGGAAGCAGCAGAAGATATTGATATCATGAGCATGCACAATGTGTATTGATGCCATAACAGTCATTAATTGGCCATTCTGGAGTGTCTTCTTTTGCAAGAGCCTTTCAATGTTTAACAGTCCTAATTACTGATTACCATAATTTGAACTACATGCTTAGTAGTCAAATGCTAATTAGAGATGATTTTCAAAGAGCAGCATGAGTGATTGCTCACACACATTTCTACTGAAGGTGTGGGGTGCTCTGGCTGATGCACAATGACACATTGCAGTTGGTTCAGGGATAAAGGGGCAAGCCAAACAGGTTGCTGATGTTGGTATTTGAGACCCAGGAGAAGAAGAGATTCAAAAGTTTGGGGGATCAACTGTATCCACCAGGAGGAAAAAATTTCAGCTAATCCTTAACACCCTCCTGTACCTCTTTCATGTCTCTGTATGATTTCATTTCTTCTGCCCATTTCTCATCCTTTTTTCAATGGAACCCTTAGCGGGATGCCCATGATCTAACATATCCTTTCTCCTAGTAATCAGGTAGAGTAGCACGGTACTCATTCTTTCCCATGGGAATTTTCAGAGAATTGCCAAGTAAATGTGACATTGGTGTTGGTGAAATCCTAGCTATGTGTTCAGAATTTTTTGCCAATGTTTTTCAGAGGTCATCTTCACAACTCTAGCAGTGATAGATATGATATCATACATAGCAATTTAAGTATAACATCAACCTTGTGTTTATATTCAAGCAGCTGGGCAGAGTGTTGGCTGAAATGCTAGCCATCAAAATACCCTGTGGCCTCCTTAATAAGCACTCACAGACACATGAGCGACCAACTGGCTGTTTAACTAGCTTTCAGGGAGCTATTCCCAGGGAAAGCTTAGATTCCTTCACAAAGGCAGTATCTTGTGCTAAACCAACTTAAGACTTCATGTTTGTCATCTTTATCATCTGGAGTATTCAATGACAATCATCCCCAGAACCTTTTTGTGTCAAAGGAGCAGAATTGGTCTGTTGCACAAATTTACCTCTAACCCAAAGAATTGCTTTGAGTTTGTGTGTCGAGACCCACTTGTGTAGGAATGTGGGTGTGGAGAGGTCATCAGATTTGAGGAATTAGCACCTGTTGTGGGGGATCTCTACAAAACAGATAGATTATATGTTATCAGGCCTGAGACACATGTCCTCCTAGGGAGATTTGAGACTGCTGTTGGGGAGGATTTAAACTAGACTGACAGAGGGATCCAAAGCTGAGAGAAATCTCATATTGTAATAGTGGGTGGATAAGTAGTAAGCAAAATTAAACTGACAAAGCAAATGCACGCAGCAAAATAGGATTGAAATAACTTTAAAATGAACTGAAGACACTCTCTATCTGAAGCATTCATAACAAAGTTGATGATCTTAAGGCATAATTTGAAGTAAACGGGTATGGTTTAATCACAAAAAAAACAGAAGTTGCTGGAAAAGCTCAGCAGGTCTAGCAGCATTTGTAAAGAGAAACCAGTTAACATTTTGGGCCAGGTTACCCTTCCTCAGAAGTGAAATGAATTAATATCTATTACTGTTTTCTAAGAATGTAGGGGCAGAAAAGACTTAATAATGAAGATTACATAAAAACACTCCCTAATATGACAATATCTCACTGATTTGGATATGGTATAGCTTTGGACTTCATTCTAAGACTAAATTCTTTTCTTTCCCATTTTCATTTACAGATTTTCATTTTAACCATTTTGGTTTTATTCGATTTGAAGTTCCTTTTCGATTACCACTCCCGACAAATTAATTTAAACCTTGCCAACAGCACCAGGGAATCTCACCATAAGCTATTAATCCTGATCCTACTAAGCTGTAACCCATCCCTCTTGCGCAGATCCCATCTGTCCCACAACCAGTCTCAGTGCACAAAAAAAAGGCTTCTCTCCTGTATCATTTTCCTTTTTTTTTTGATTTCTAAAAGGCATTTTAAAAAGTATCATACAAAAGATTAATGCACAATATGATGGCTCATAAATGTTTGCTCTATTAATATGAACAGAGGGTTGGTGGTATGATGCTAACTTGTGGAGTGCAACAAAGATCAGTGCTGAGACCAGAGCTATTTACAATTTCTATTAATAACTTTGAATAAAAGGTAGAGGTTAACTTATCTGGGTTGCAGACAGTATAGAGAAGGGTGGGAATGTAAGCTGTGAGTATGGCAGAGAATTCACAAACATATATACACGGTTTGAATACGTTTGTGATAAGTCAGCAGGTAATTGAATTAGATTAGATTTTAGATTAGATTACTTACAGTGTGGAAACAGGCCCTTCGGCCCAACAAGTCCACACCGACCCGCCGAAGCGAAACCCACCCATACCCCTACATTTACCCCTTACCTAACACTACGGGCAATTTAGCCTGGCCAATTCACCTGACCTGCACATCTTTGGACTGTGGGAGGAAACCGGAGCACCCGGAGGAAACCCACGCAGACACGGGGAGAACGTGCAAGCTCCACACAGTCAGTCGCCTGAGGCGGGAATTGAACCCGGGTCTCTGGCGCTGTGAGGCAGCAGTGCTAACCACTGTGCCACCGTGCCGCCCACATGTGGGAAGCATGAGGTTAATTGCATTGCTTGTATTAATAGAAAATCTGAAATATGTATATGTTGATGTTCAGAGGGTCTTGGTGCATAGAATATAGAAACATATCATTAAGGTAACAAGCAATTAGGAAAGAGAGTGACATATTGGCATTTATTCAAAGGGAACTGGAGTATGAGAAGAAAGGTTGTCATAATTATATGGGACTTGGGTAAGCAAACATCTGGAATTGTATGTGCAATTTTCGTCTTCAAATTTAAGGAAAAATATTATTGCATTGGAGATGGCTTAGCAAATGTTTGCTTGATTGGTCCCTGAGTTGAAAGGGGTATCCTATGATCAGAGGCAAATTAAACTGAGCCTATAACTTCTGGAGCTTAGAAGAATGATAGATGATCTAATTGAAAAGAAGTCAAGATTCTGAATGGAGCTTTAGAAGTTTGACAGAGATTTTGGGATTAGGGACTGATCATTTAGAAATGAAATGAGAAGAGATTTCTACACTCAAAGGCTTGGGAAGCTTTGGATTTATATACCTCAGAGTGTTGTGAATAATTCACCTATGAACATCTTTAAGGATAAAATAGAGGCATTAATAATCTCTCAGCATACCAATAGATATGAAGAGTAGATGGGAAAGTGAAGTTTGAATTAAGACTTAATTATGATCATATTGAATGATGGAGCAGATTCAAAATACTTATGAGCCACTCCTTGTCTTGCTTTCTACAACTTTATCATTCTAGTAAAGATCACAAATTTAGGAGGAGTGTTGTGACAAAAGGTTTGAACAGTTGCTGTGATGCACTTTAAATCACATGCAATGTTGCCAATGTGTGCCAGTGTAGGACAGGTTAAATGTTAATGGGATTGATAGACTGCCTTTCAAATGGACTGTACTGTCCTCAATCATATCAAGTTTCAAGAGAGTTATTGGAATTATGCTCATCCAGGCAAGTGAATCAAATGGCTGACTTGTGCCTCATAGGTGATGGTAAGTCTGGTACCACATTGATGGGGAGAGATAGCTTTTTTTAGTTTCCTAAGGACAGTGGTGTACCAATGGTCTTCCATGACAATCCAACAGCTTCATGGTGATTGGTATTGACATGAGCATTTCATGTGGTTGACACTTTGTAAAATAACCTAACAAACACTTGGTTGAAAAGGAAATTGGTGATGCCAGTTTGTGAGCATGTTCAATGGAATAATATAGAAAAAAAATCAGACTTTAATTGAATTCAGATTCTCAACATGCCATCATGAAATGTGTTCATACATTCTCTGAATTATTCACCCCAGATTTGAAACAACTATGCACTTAACACATTCTAAAGTGTCCAAAGTAAGTGTGGGGGTTGCAGCTGGCTGGCCGTACAGTGGCTTCATATTAGATCCTTTTTTTCACAAAATTACTTTCGAGTGTGTAGTCCGAAAATTACTGAGAGAAACAAAGTTGAGATGTATTGCCACAACAGATCCTTTGGAATGCTATGCATGCTCCTATCCCCTCAATACTTGGCATCTGGCCTTAGAGTTTTGCACCTTTAGAACTACAAGCTCCCAAATACTCAAACTGTGTTTCAGAGGCGAGACTACAATTTGACAGAAGATTAAGTTGATGTTGTGATCGTGTGTAGAATACTGGCAAAAGCCACTATCCAAGTTTCTGTCACACAGTTGTGATTTGAATCCAATCCATCTTGTTCACTTGTTGTACTTCCAGCTCAGTATAACTTGTATTTTTCAATTTTATTTGTGGTGAAAGGACCTTATCACAAACACCACTGTAATGTGCTTGCCCATTTCACAGAAAACTTCACTGATTTTGTTCTATCATGAGAGCCAGAAAGATAACAGGTTTCTGCCACATTCATCAAAATGAAAAGCATTGAGAGTAAAGCCTTTAAATGTTCAATTTTTTGCAAAACATAAATGTTATTTGCAGGTTCACATGGTGTAGGCAGCAGTTTATTGTAATCAAAAATTGAAAAGAAGTCAACACTCTATGTATAACAGGATCAGGACTCCAATTGTCCATTCTTTTTCAGATGTGAGAAACCTATTGTGTATTTCCAGATTTTTATTTAGATTCTAGATTTCCAACATTTAAAGTTTTTCTTTTATCTGAGCAGATTTATCCATGGAGGTTCATATCTGTTATTGCCGGTGCAGAACAATCTGAATACAATCAGAAAGGCCAATTCTTTCTGCAGAAAGGACAGGAAAACCATTTAAACCAAATCTCACATTTCCTACAACAAAAACAGAAATTGCTGGAAAAGCTCAGCAGGTCTGGCAGCATCTGCAAAGTGAAAGCAGAGTTAACATTTCGGGTCCCGTTATTCTTCAGCAGTTCTGAGGAGGGGTCACCGGACCGAAAACATTAACTGATTCCTTTTCACAGATGCTGCCAGACCTGCTGAACTTTTCGAGCAATTTCTGTTTTTGTTTCTGATTTCCAACATCCGCAATTCTTTCGGTTCTCATTTTTCTCCACACAGGATTCGCGATTCAAATAACATGTCTCACAACCCAACACATCTCTAAGCACTTTGCATCCAAAGCAGTGCTTACTGCATCATTGATGTCATGAAAGGAACGGAGCATCTAAATTGCTTCCAAGGTCCCTCAAACAACAATGCAATGACCGAGTAATCTGTTTTTAGTGACATTAGTTAGTTTGTAATTATTGGCCAGGGCGAACATTATGGCTATCCTTTGAATGCTGACGTGCAATATTTGACATCCAGATGGTTTCTAATCCAAAATATGTCACCTCTGACAGCACAACCTTCCCTCAGTACTACATAGCATGCCAGTCGAGAATTTATGTTTCTTAACATGCATCATGAGCTGAAAACTGAAAGTCTCCTTTCTCACTTTCTTTCTGTAATGAATGAACAGCTTTATAGTTGTGGTATTTTCTGAAACTTTCCACTCACTTGTTCTTTATCAACAGCAGCTTTAAAAGCAACTTACCAATAAATATTAAATACAGTGAACTAAACGTTCAGCTGCACTCAGCCAGTTATTTAGGTGCTAAACAGCTCCTTAAACGGCTAATATAGCAGGCGTGGGCACAAAATATACCATGTAAATCTTAAATTGGGTATCTGGGTCTTTGAATATACAAATATCAATCCCAAATTCTGTTTTAAGTTCAAAGTGCACTCCATACAGCCGGACTGGAAGTCCTTGGCAACCAAATTAATCGGAAGTTGGTGGAGTGAGCAGACAGGTGTGTGTGACCAACATTTCTGGGACATAGCGGTCTTTTTATATCCCAAGATCAGAGTCTCATCGAGCAGTAAATACTCATCTTATGTATCAGCCTAAAATCAGATTCATTCCTCATAACATGTATTCCAGGCAGTATGGCACAGGACTTGTTTGACATGTTCCATAATTAAATCATCGAAGGACACAGTTCAATAGAGCCTATTTCAAGTGAAATTTGACAAATAGTGACTGTTTCTCGATACGGATGATACAGTTGGAGAGGAGAACCAATCCACTTTTGTACTGCTAGCAGAAGTTTTCAACATTTCAAAAATGAGATATTAAGATTAGATTCCCTACAGTGTGAAAACAGGTCCTGAACCCCAACAAGTCCACACCGACCCTCTGAAGAGTAACCCACCCAGGCCCATTTCCCTCTGACTAAATCACCTAACACTATGGGCAACTTAACATGGCCAATTCACCTGACCTGCACATTTTTGGACTGTGGGAGAAAACCAGAGCAAACCCATGCAGACAAGTGGAGAATGTGCAAACCCCACACAGACAATCGCCTGGGACCCTGCTACTGTGAGGCAGCAATGCTAATCACTGAGCCACCATGCCACCCATAGTGGCTGGAATACACGTTACTAGGAATGAATCTGATTTAGGCTGATACACAAGATGGGTATTTACGGCCTAGTGAGACTCTGATCTTGGGATACAAAAACCTTTTGTCTTGCATTCACCAGAGCTAGGATGCATGAAACTCACTTCAGACAGAGACATTATTTTATATGGAATGAAACAAGGTTGCTGTTTGGTTGAGCCTTTATCAGCATTGAGTTACTGTCAATCTGAATTCATACATCAGGCAGAGTGTTTCTAATTGGTCAGAGTTTTGCCCATGGGGATACTGCAGAGTTTAGCTAATTCCATGACAGTTGTTTTTTAGAAAAAGATGCGATAGGGTTCAGGTTATGTACAAATTGTTTTTTCCTACATAATCCAGGATCCTGAGTATTTATTTATGTAGCTTCTGGCACACGTAATTACATCATACTACAGTCCCAACTGATGACATTAAATTGATCTCCAGTTTGACTTTTAGCACAGTCTGGATTTTTAAATAAATTATTTCCAAAAGCTGTGGATATGCTTGTAAGCCTTGGAGGCACAGGCGGTTTAAGCACAAGTGGCATGCTGCCTGTTGTGAATGATCACCATTATGTTGTTTAACATGGTCTGCCAGTCTTTGGGACATATGGCCTACTTTCCTTGGATCACGCTGACACTGGAAAATAAATCATACTATTCACTTGTGTGCGAGGCACCTTTTTTGGTTTGACAGCAGCAACTTGTTAGCAGAGGGAACACTCCTCTATTTACCGTGTAGGCTTGGTTCATTTGCTCATTTGATGTGGATGTCACTGACTAGGCAACCAATATTATCCATTCCAGAGGGCAACTAAGGGCAACTACACCCTTTGAGTCTGGTGCCACAAGGAGGCCAAACCACGTAAGGACAGCAAATTTCCTTCCCTGAAGGACCTAAGTGAACCAGATAATATTATTATGAACATCAACAATGTTCACCATTCAATTAACTTAATATTTCAGATTTTTATTGAACTCACCATCTGTCATGGCGAGATTCAAACCCATGTCCCCAAGGCATTATGCCAGAGTTTTGGATTACTGGTCTAGTTATATTGCCACTGCACCACCACCTTCTAACTAGCTGAGACAGCTAGCTTCACTTATTGAGACCGTTCTCCTTTCAGGCTAATGTGAGGTCAGCAAAGTAGCACTCAGGACCAAAAGTGATTGACCTAGGCTCTTTCATGAGCTTTCATGTCTACAATGAATGATAATTGATTAAGATATCATTATCATCCACAATAGCTTTGATATGCCCTTTCTCTACATCAAACTTATACAGTGAGCAGATGGTTAGGATAGCTTCATGGCGTCACCAATAAGATTGATCCTATAGTGCATCAGACTGTGGGGATCCAGGCATGTATATTGACTACTAATTGTAGACTTGCAACAGTTTGTAGTTAATAACCCATTTTTTTAACCTCTCAGCTAAATCATTGAGGAAGGGGATCACATTTGATTGCTCCATTTCAATGGTACATTTGAGTGCAGGGTGGAGCTATTAAATAATGTAAGGAAACTCTTTGGAGCGGCAAATTGAAATATTGTAAGTGTCATCTACACATTGGAATTATGCAGCTGGCAACAGGTTGACGGCTTTTCCATTAAAAGGATGTTTTCCATGGTAACCAATAAAGATATTAGCTTCGGATGGAAGTTCCAACCAATCAGCATCCTTTTTCTCATCCTCCTCTCGTCCCTTCAACTTTCCCCAGCTTGCCTGCACCTCCTCCCCCAGCTCTCACATTGGTTCATTCCACCTGTCAAACCAGCCCCATGTCTAACTCATTGAGACTTTTGACTGGCAACTTCCCCAGAGTCCTCAGCATAATGTGACTGACCGTGGCCCCGGCAGTAGCCAAAGTACCTGCTTATGTTGTTGAGCCTACAAACCTGTTGACCAATATTGACTGGGCACTCTCTCAGGTGGGACTTCAGTCTGATACAGGTGCAAAAGTCTCACCTTAAAGTAAGCAATTCGTCCACCATGGATTAAACTGCTGAAGGTCACCTGCCAGAATCAATTACAATCCGTTTATGAATAATATTAAATAATTAATATTAACTATATGAAATATAGTTCATTGATTTTCAAATTCCACAATTTGACTTTAATATCTGACACTTGCTTGAACTAAAATGGTTGTAAAAAGAAAAGGACTATTCTCTTGAAATGATCACTACAATCAACTGATCACACAGGTAGCCAGCTTCAAGAAACCAACATGAAAAAAAACAAAATTGCCTGAACTGAACATGTTAATCAACAGATATTGAAACTGGACATAAAGAAAGACAAGATCCTGTTTTGATTTACAACATTGGCGATGAAAGGCATCATCTGCAATTATCAAACTTGAAAACAATTAACTCAGATATTAAAATACACATATTAGTTTGTAATTCAGGGAATTATATTTGACAGAGTGTGAATGTAGACTTGTGACAAAGTTCAACTGGAGAATGTAGTCTGTTGGTTCTCCAATAAGGAAGAGTGTTCAGTGATATAACTGATTAAAAGGTGACATCTGATCTCCAAGGATATATTTACTACTGTTGATGATACGAGACATCAATTCAACAATCATGATCACATGTTAAATCCCAACACCTTCAGAACATCTCAAGGACTTCAAACTGTATGTTCTCTTCATGTTCTGTTGGACTGGACACCATCTCTTTTTAATATTGTACCTAGGCATGTGTGTGCTTGACCTTGCAGCTTTAATGTTTTCCTTGTGATCAACAGACATTACAAATGCTTCTCATTCATTTAAGCTAATGTTGTAATCAGCTCCATACTGATACAGGAGCTATTATATCATGATGTGGTTTTTTTTGTGAGAGAGAAGGAAGTTTAAAAATTGCCAATTGAGGAGGTTAAAAAAAGAGTCAAGTCACTTTTAACCTATTTGTAACACCGTTGAAAAAGTACTCTATTCTATTCTTTTAGGCTCAAAGTGAATAACCACAGATTTGTACAGTGCTGAAAAGGCCATTCAGCCCGTCGGGTCTGCACTAATGTAACTACCAGTAAAAATGCACGAATCCCAATTTCCTGTACTTGTTCCATATCCTTGAATGCCACTATATTTTAAGTGCTTAGCTAAATATTTTTTAAAGGTTGTAAGGTTTTTGGCCTCCTCTACAACATCCTGGTGAACCCCCTCTGCACCTTCTCTAGTGCTATCACATCCTTCCTTGAGTGAGGTGACCAGAACTGCACGCAGTACTCCAGTTGTAGCCTGACCAATACTCTGTACAACTCCAACATTACCTCCTTGCTCTTATACTCCATGTTCCAACTGATGTGTCCTATGTGCCTTTTTAACTATACTATTCACATGTTCTGCTGGCTTCAGGGATCTGTGAATAATTACCCAAGATCTCTGTATTCTTCTGAGCTACCCAGTGTCCTGCCATTCATTAAGTATTCCCTCACTTTGTATCTTCTTCCAAAGTATATCACCTTGCACTTAAGGTTAAATAATGTTTGCCCATTGGACCACCCCATCTATATCTTCCTGCAACCTGTAACCATTTTCTTCATTATTAACTACCCTACCAATCTGCAAACTTGCTTAACATTACCCCACATTTCCCTCTTTTTATCATTTATGTTTAGAAGAACATAAGTAATGATCCTTGCGATACACCACTAAACACCAGCCTCCAATCAAACAGTCTTCTACCACCACCCTTTGTGAACTATTACAAAGACAGTTTCTGATCTATCCCGCAGAGTTTGCTGCATTTCATGAGCTTTAACCTTCTCAATCAATTTCCCATGTGGGACCTTTTCAAAAACTTTGCTAAAATCCATATAAACTGCAACAACTAAACTTCCTCATCTACACACGATCACATTTTTGAAAACTTCAACAAATTTGTTAAGCATGATTTCTCTCCAATAAAGCAGTGCTGACTATCCATAACTAACTCGTGCCTATCCAAGTGGATATTAATTCTCTCCTTAGAAGTAATCTCAAGTGTGCTTACATTTGAAATCCATTTGTCACAGTCCTGTACATTCTGTCAATTTATCAGTGAATTTTGTTGCTTAGAGTTTGAAATCAATCTATCATTGTTCAGGAATACTACCCTTCTGAGCTTGATCACAACTTCAGGATGTAACGTATAATAATGGGAGGCAATGGCTTACTGGTGGTATTGCTAGACTATTAACCCAGAGACCCAGGTAATGTTCTGGGGACCTGGGTTTGAATCCCACCATCGTAGATAATGGTATTTGAATTCAAATTTTAACAATCTGAAATTAAGAATCTAATGACTATGAAACTATTGTGGGGGAAAGAAAAAGAAGCATCCACTTCATTGCTATCCTTTTGGACAAGAAACAACTGCCTTTACCTGGGCTGGCCTACATATATGCGGCCATATGCATGTCCAGTAGTCAAAAAAAAAGTCACAGAAATTTAAGGGTGCATACATGAGGATCAGTGGTCGGCACAACATTGTGGGCTGAAGGGCCTGTTCTGTGCTGTACTGTTCTATGTTCTATGTTCTATATGACTCCAGATCCACAGCAATGTGGTTGACACTTCACTCACTTCAAGATGGACAATAACTACAGTGAAGCCAGTAATGCCCACATCCTGTGAATCTTAGACTATGCAAGCTATTAGAGAAAGCTGTCTGTCACTATTATCACATTAGAGATTTTATCAAATACCTGCGTTGAAGCCCATTTTCTGTGTTTATTGAAGATAGTAATTCATTTGTAAGTATTTCTATAAACATGGTGATGTATTTTAAAACAGTTTTTGAATTCTGGCTTTAAGATTTATTTCCTATATGTTGGATAAAATTTGGTGCCTGAATAAGATAAATAAGTTCCACTTTAGATCAGAAGATTTTTTTTTCAAATGCTTAATATCACTTTTGTTTTATTTTGGATGGAGCAGTCCTGTGAAGTCCTTTGAGTAGAATCAATGTATAAACCATGTCTCTGAGAAGGGAATGATATGTAATAGACTGGGTTATATTAGAGTGACGAATTACTGTTATTAGAAAATCAGAAGTGCTGGAATTAAGCTTCGAAGAGATTACTTAAAGCAGATGATATTGAAGTTCATGTACAAGATAGTTTCTTTCTGGAGCTATCTGCAGATCCAGTCTAAAATCTGAAGTTTTAAGTGACATAAAACTACCAATGGGTTTGATACAGAGGCTCTAATCAGAACACAATGAGTGTTCTTGAACCCTGTATCAGAGATATGTTTTGGGTACTATGAAAAATCTGTTTTGCTCATTTTTAATGTATAATGAAGTGCTTTAGGATTAATGGATTACACTTTTTCTGTGCATTTAAAAGTCTTTGAATTTTTATAATGGTTTACCTTCTATTTTAATTTACTTTTTTATAGTAAACTCCTGTTTTACTGTTGAAATAAAATTACATATTTGTGTTTCAGGGAGAGCCCACTTCACTAAAACCAAAGCAATTTGGAATAAGATCCATTAAGCCAGACTTCTGACTGGGATCTGACTTGTCTTGTAATAACATCAGCTGGGGTCACATCACACTTTAACCTTAATAATAGTATTTGAACAATTTGGGAAATTATCAATAATTTGCTGATGCTCTCAGCTTTTTTTGAATAGTTAAATAACGGGCACATTTTTCGCCAATTTAAAGGATTGGATTCCTGATCAAAGGAATCGAAGAATTCAAAAATAAACTATCTCAAACATGTTTCATGACTTAATCCTTCACATTATCACTGCAAATCTGTGAGAAGAATGGCAAGTGAAAGTTAATCCTGACAAGTGTAAAATTAGGAAGTAAAAGTGGGCGACAATTCCACTCCAAAAATGTTGTTGAAATAACTGGAAGAGTGCGGAATAAGGTGGGGAAGGGGGTGCAGTGGAAGGTGTGGAAGGGGGGTGGATGTTAAGCAAAGGTATGAGGAATGAATGAGACTCAGGAACCTTAGGCTTAATGTAAAATTGTAATTAATACATTAAATAAAAATGTTCTACCATGCAATGAAAATTGTAAATATAAGTCAGAGGAGGTAACAGGGTTAGTTTCCCACTTTTGATGACAGTTTAAAATTGAAGTTTTCACATCAACCAGTTGACTGAATTTTCCTTTTCTAAATGAAATAATATTTAGAATAGTTGTATAAAGATGACCCAACTGATGTTGTTATCTTATACTGTTATTATTTCCAATATTAATGGATTTTTCTTCTGGATGGATTTGCAAGAAGCCTTCAACGAGGTTTATCATAAAATTAACACACAGCATTAGGACTTATGGGATTATATGCATTGAGTATTGTTTAACGAATAGAAAACAGAGAGAAAGACGAAATGGAACATTTTCAGATTAGATTTTCAGATACCACAAGGATTGGTATTGTGGCTTACCCATGGACCAGGAGGCCATGGTTGAAGTCCCACCTGCTCCAGAGGTGTGTCATAACATCTCTGAACAGAAAAAATTAGTTTATACAATGAGACTGCAGATAACACGGCCCAAGCAGCTGACATTGCAAAATTAGGAGCCAAATAAGGAGATGCTGGATTCAAAGTAGTTGTAGATGGATATATAAACAGACTGGGTAAGTAGGCAAGAGCATGGAAAGTGAGTTAAAACATGATGAAGTGTGACAGAGAAATCCATGCTTTCAGAGGAACCTAAGTGTTCTTATAAGTGAATCAAAGTTGCAGATCCAGTCATGATATTGCAAAAGTAAATGGTATGCTAGCTTTTGTGAAAACATGATTAGAGCATAAGAGTAAACAAATTAGAATTGTACAGGCATTGCTGAGGCAACATCTGCTATATTATCTGTTTTCTCCTTACCTGAAGAAGGACATATCTGCCCAGGCAGGAGTGTGTCAAAGATTCACAAAACTGGTCTTTGAGATGAAGGAATCATTCTATTGAACAATCCCAAGAGATTGTTTAGACGAGGCCTACATACCCTAGAAATTGGAAGAGCAAAAGATGATTGCATTGAAACATATAGAGCACCTGAATGGCTTGAAAGAATAGGCGCTGATAAAATGTTTTCCCTGACCGGGAAATCCAGAACATAGGATAAGACAGAATACATTTGAGTCCAAGATAGCAAAACATTTCTTTCATCAAAAAATAGTGAATCTTCAGAATTCTTTACCCCATAGACTGTGGATGCTTGCTTATTCAATATATTTAAATCCAAATTGCTTGAGACTAGGCTTACTAAATGAGAGGGGAAGGTGCAGGAAGATGGAGTTCAGATAGAACAACAATAATCATCTAGTTGAAGAGCAGACAAGGGCAAAAGGATCAAATAGCTTACTCTGACAGCTGTTTCTTATGTTCTTATAATAAAGATTAACATCTGATACTTTGAAGTGGCAATACTGGGTTAATGTTTTAAGTGGAAAAAGGTCACTAAACTGGTTTTAAGATTTGGAATTTCAGAATCTGAAGCTGTAGAAAGAAAGTACAGGTTTTAAAACAAAAACTTGTCAGGGTCAACGTGGTCTCATATTGAGAAAGGAATTAAAAACTTTTGACAAGACCCCAATCAAAAATGTATACTTGTCTATCTGTCTGTGCTGAACAGAGATGAAATTCATGTTCATTTTATCTTCACTGAACAGCTGCTACTGTGTACCATGTACCGTTTCAGCAACTACCTCCATGACTGATTTTAAGATGTTGCACAAGAACATCCATCTGGTTTCATTAATTTTATCTGCTCGCATTTGTCAGTGGTGCTACGGTTGGGAGAGGGGAGGCTGATGACTGTGTTGCTTTTCAATACAAACTTTGTCTCTGCATGTTGATCTTGATGAAACACAGAAAGAGAGCAGGGAGGTGTGACTGGGCAATTAAAAATGTGGAATATTACAAGTTTTACAACTAAGAGAGAGAGATAATTAAATAGAAATGCATACACAAGAAAAATAAAGTTCAGCATCAGTCTTGTTACCTCAATTTGCAGATGGTCAGGTTAAACTCGATTGCATTTCAACAACATCAGGATGTTTCCTCAGAAAGGGAAGTGAACAGGAAATGCTGCAAACAATATTGTTCACAACAGCTTTGCTGAAGTATATTGCTGTCCTCAATGTGAATCCTACAGTCCTTCCTTCAGTAAGGGGGAAAGGAGAAGAAGGAAGAAGGTAGCCACCCAAAGGAAGATGCACATGTTGTAGGAAGCTGAACAACCTGAGGCTGACCAAGGACCTGCACAAGGTTTCAATAGCAGCTACCAGAGAGAGAGAGGAAGCAACATGTGTTAATGACTTGGATGAAGAAAGTGAATGTACAATCGCTATGTTTACAGATGACTCAAAAATATATGGAAAGAATGGCACAGAGGCTACAGAGAGATATAAACAGGTTAAGCGAGTGGGCAAGTATTTCATAGATAGCATATAATATGTGGAAATGTGAGGTTATGCACTTTGGCATGAAGAGTAGGATTAAAAGAATTAGAATTTGCTTTATTGTCAAGTACTCACATGATTACAGTGAAAAGTTTACATGTGGCCACTTATGCTTCCAATTTAAGTACAACTGTATCCAGATGCAGAATCTTAGGTACAAAGCAGAAAAATAATGAAACAAAGTTTTAAAAAGTTAAAAATTACAGTCCTTCTTAGTAAAAAAGTAGAAAAACAAAGAAGCACAGTGAAAGGTTCAACACAGCATTCCATAAGTGTCAAGCCATAATGGGGTAACACTTCTCACAAGGGCCCAACCTTGTCCCCACCCCAGGCTGCCTGTTCCTGCTCCCACTGCCCACCCCAGGCTGCCTGTTCCTGCTCCCACTGCCCACCCCGGGCTGCCTGTTCCTGCTCCCACTGCCCACCCCGGGCTGTCTGTTCCTGCTCCCACTGCCCACCCCAGGCTGCCTGTTCCTGCTCCCACTGCCCACCTCGGACTGCCTGTTTGTGCTCCATCTGCCCACCCCGGGCTGCCTGTTTGTGCTCCCACTGCCCACCTCGGACTGCCTGTTTGTGCTCCATCTGCCCACCCCGGGCTGACGGTTTCTGCTCCCGCCGCCCACCACGGGCTGCCGGTTCCTGCTCCCGCTTCACACCCCGGGCTGCCTGTTCCTGCTGCTGCTGCCCACTCCGGGCTGCCTGTTCCTGCACCCACTGCCCACCTTGAGCTTCCTGTTCATGCTCCCACTGCCACCCTGGGCTGTCTACTTGTCCCCACCTGCTGCCTCATGGCATCTCTTCAGGAGTAGTTGCCTGCTCTGACTGTCAGCTGGCCCAGGCTGCATGTTCCTGCTCTCACGACCATTCAGGATGAGTGCAATCAACATCAGGGATCTCTCTGACCACCACATTGATTTTGCCTTCTCCCCAGTGACTTTGCAGCTAAATAGAGTCATAGAGATGTACAGCATGGAAACAGTCCCTTCGGTCCAACCCATCCATGCCAACCAGATATCCCGACTTAATCTAGTCCCACCTGCCCATATCCCTCCAAACCCTTCCTATTCATATACCCATCCAAATGCCTCTTAAATGTTGCAATTGTACCAGCCTCCACCACATCCTCTGGCAGCTCATTCCATACACGTACCATCCTCTGCGTGAAAAAGTTGCCCCTTAGGTCTCTTTTATATCTTTCCCCTCTCACCCTAAACCTATGCCCTCTAATTCTGGACTCCCCGACCCCAGGGAAAAGACTTTGTCTATTTATCCTATCTATGTCCTTCATAATTTTGTAGGCCTCTATAAGGTCACCCCTCAGCCTCTGACGCTCCAGGGAAAACAGCCCCAGCCTGTTCAGCCTCTCCCTGTAGTTCAGATCCTCCAACCCTGGCAACATCCTTGTAAGTCTTTTCTGAAACCTTTCAAGTTTCACAACATCTTTCCGATAGGAAGGAGACCAGAATTGCATGAAATATTCCAACAGTGGCCTAACCAATGCCCTGAACAGCCACAACATGACCTCCCAACTCCTGTACTCAATACTCTGACCAATAAAGGAAGGCATGCCAAACACCTTCTTCACTATCCTATCCACCTGGGACTCCACTTTCAAGGAGGTATGAACCTGCACTCCAAGGTCTCTTTGTTCAGCAACACTCCCTTGGACCTTACCATTAAGTGTACAGGTCCTGCTAAGATTTGCTTTCCCAAAATGCAGCACCTCACATTTAAACTCCATCTGCCACTTCTCAGTCCACTGACCCAAATGGTCCAGATCCTGTTGTAACCTGAGGTTAGCCTCTTCGCTGTCCACTACACCTCCAATTTTGGTGTCATCTGCAAACTTACTAACTGTACCTCTTATGCTCGCATCCAAATCATTTATATAAATGACAAAAAGTAGAGGACCCAGCACCGATCCTTGTGGCACTCCAATGGTCACAGGCCTCCAGTCTGAAAAACAACTCTCCACCACCACCCTCTGTCTTCTATCTTTGAGCCAGTTCTGTATCCAAATGGCTAGTTCTCCCTGTATTCCATGAGATCTAACCTTGCTAATCAATCTCCCATGGGGAAACTTGTCGAACGCCTTACTGAAGTCCATATAGATCACATCTACTGCTCTGACCTCATCAATCCTCTTTGTTACTTCTTCAAAAAACTCAATCAAGTTTGTGAGACATGATTTCCCACACACAAAGCCATGCTGACTATCCTGAATCAGTCCTTGCCTGTGCAAATACATGGACATTCTGTCCCTCAGGATTCCCTCCAACAACTTGTCCACCACTGAGGTCAGGCTTACTGGTCTATATTCCCTGGCTTGTCTTTACCTCCCTTCTTAAACAGTGGCACCACGTTTGCCAACCTCCAGTCTTCTGGCACCTCACCTATGACTATCGATGATACAAATATCTCAGCAAGAGGCCAAGCAATCACTTCTCTAGCTTCAAGGCATCCAGCACTTGCTCCTCTGTAATCTGGACATTTTGCAAGATGTCACCATCTATTTCGTGACAGTCTATATCTTCCATATCCTTTTCCACAGTAAATACTGATGCAAAATATTCATTTAGTATCTCCCCCATTTTCTGTGGCTCCACACAAAGGCCGCCTTGCTGATCTTTGAGGGGCCCTAATTTCTCCCTAGTTACCCTTTTGTCCTTAATATATTTGCAAAAACCCTTTGGATTCTCCTTAATTGAATTTGCCAAAGCTATCTCATGTCCCCATTTTTCCCTCTTGATTGCCCTCTTAAGTATGCTCCTACTTCCTTTATACTCTATGGATTCACTCGATCTATCCTGTCTATACCTGACATATGCTTCCATCCTTTTCTTAACCAAACCCTCAATTTCTTTAGACATCCAGCATTCCCTATACTGACCAGCCTTCCCTTTCACCCTGACAGGAATATACTTTCTCTGGATTCTTGTTATCTCATTTCTGAAGGCTTCCCATTTTCCAGCCGTCCCTTTACCTGTGAACATCTGGCTTCCAATCAGCTTTCGAAAGTTCTCGCCTAATACCGTCAAAATTGGCCTCTCTCCAGTTTAGAACTTCAACTTTTAGATCTGGTCTATCCTTTTCCATCACCATTTTAAAACAAATAGAATTATGGTCGCTGGCCCCAAAGTACTCCCCCACTGACACCTCAGTCACCTGCCCTGCCTTATTTCCCAAGAGTAGTTCAAGTTTTGCACCTTCTCTAGTAGGTACATCCACATACTGAATCAGAAAATTGTCTTGTCCACACTTAAGAAATTCCTCTTCATCTAAACCTTTAACACTGTGGCAGTCCCAGTCGATGTTTGGAAAGTTAAAATCCCCTACCATAGCTATCCTATTATTCTTACAGATAGCTGAGATCTCTTTACAAGTTTGTTTCTCAATTTCTCTCTGACCATTGGGGGTCTATAATACAATCCCAATAAAGGTGATCATCCCTTTCTTATTTCTCAGTTCCATCCAAATAACTTCCTTGGATGTATTTCCAGGAATACCCTCCCTCAGCACACTCTAATGCTATCCCTTATCAAAAATGCCATTCCTCCTCCTCTCTTGCCTCCCTTTCTATCCTTCCTGTACATTTGTATCCTGGAACATTAAGCTGCCAGTCCTGCCCATCACTGAGCCATGTTTCCATAATTGCTATGATATCCCAGTCCCATGTTCCTAACCATGCCCTGAGTTCATCTGCCTTCCCTGTTAGGCCCCTTGCATTGAAATAAATGCAGTTCAATTTATTAGTCCTACCTTGTCCCTGCCTGCCCTGACTGTTTGACTCACTTCTGTTCTCAGCTGTACCAGTCTCAGATTGATCTCTTTTCTCACTATCTCCCTGGGCCCCCCCACACACACCTTACTAGTTTAAACCATCCCAAGCAGTTCTAGCAAATTTCCCTGCCAGTATATTAGTCCCCTTTCAATTTAGGTGCAATCCGTCCTTCTTGTACAGGTCACTTCTACCCCAAAAGAGAGTTCAATGATCCAAAAATGTGAATTCTTCTCCCATGCACCAGCTCCTCAGCCATGCATTCATCTGCTCTATCCTCCTAATCCTGTTCTCACTAGCTCATAGCTCTGGGAGTTAATCCAGATATTACTACCCTTGAAGACCTCCTTTTTAAATTTCTGCCTAACTCTCTGTCATCTCCCTTCAGAGTCTAAACCTTTTCCCTTCCAATGTCGTTGGTTCCAATGTGGACAATGACCTCCTGCTGGCCCTTCTTCCCTGTGAGAACATTCTGCACCCTCTCTGAGACATCCTTGATCCTGGCACCAGGGAAACAACACACCATTCTGCTTTTTCTCTGCTGGCCACAGAAACATCTGTCTGTACCTCTGACTACAGAATCCCCTAACAGAATTGATCTCTTGGAAGCCGACGCACCCCTCGTTGCATTAGAGCCAGTCTCAACACCAGAAACTTGGCTGTTCATGCTACGTTTCCATGAGAATCCATCACCCCCTACATTTTCCAAAACAGCATAGCAGTTTGAAATGGGTATATGCACAAAAGACTCTTGCACTGGCTGCCTACCTCTCTTACCCTTCCTGGAGTTAACCCATCTATGTGACTGTATCTGAGACTTTCCCCCCCTTCCTATAACTGCCATTCATCACCTACTGTTGCTGTTGCAAATTCCTCATCGCTTCTATCCGTCTCTCCAACCGATCCACTCGATCTGATAAGATTCGCATCCAACAGCAGTTGTGGCAGATATAATCCGCAGTAACTTTTAAACTCTCTTTAATCTCCCACATCTGACAAGAAGTACATATCACTGTAAAGGCCATTTTGCTCCTTCACAATCTGCCGATCCAGAAAATAACACCTTCTTATTCCTCACCAAACACTGCCCCAAGTTAAATTAATAGCTATGGCTTATATTTTTAGTTTAATCAAGAGACTTACCTCCAAAAACATATAATCAAGAAATAATCCACTATACTCGCTACTGCAGCCTTTCTCTTAGACAGACTTAAAACATCAATTAACTTATCTGATTCTGTGTTGTGAACTTCGCTAAACAGGTTCCTCCAAGATTAGTTGTAAATTTCACTGTTTGTTAATTTTCCCAGATGCACTCCGATGTCCAGCGATACACGAATTCAAACAGCAAAGACAGTAACTGTGCAGGTTTTCTCTCTCTGTCTTTGTCTTCTGCACTGTCCTCACCATGAGCTTCCTTTGTCTGCTCTTCTCCCTTTTAAACAGCTGTTGTTTTGACTTTTTTTTCCAAAGTTCCAAAACAATGCAACAGCATATAAAACAGTAATTGCTGCTCCTGGAATTTGAGGAAATCACCTCCAACTCCTAAAATACCTCAAAAAAAAAGGAACAGCTCTTACAGCCAGAAATTTTTCCCGTCCTCCATCTTGGTTTACCAAATCTTAGGTGTTTATTAATTACTTCATCAAGAAAATAAAAAATCAATGATTTAGATGTTCCACTTTCAAATCATTTCAGTTTGTATACCAGTTGTGTGAACTGATGACATCCTAGCCTAGGGAAAACAGTGATATTGCAGATGGTCTCGTTCCCTTTCAGTAAGGAAAACACTTGTCGGTGAAACTTTGTGTTTGCTTCTATATTGTTCCTCCACATTTGGAATATCGCATGCAATTCTGGTCTCCCTCTTATAGGAAGGATGTTGTGAAACTTGAAAGCGTTCAGAAAAGATTTACGAAGGTGTTGCGAGATTTGGAGGATTTGAGCTACAAGGAGAGGGTGAATAGGATGTTGCTGTTTTCCCTGGAGCATTGGAAGCTGAGGGGTAACCTTATAGAGGTTTATAAAATCATGAGGGCGTGGATAGGATAAACGGACAAAGTCTTTTTCACTGGGGTGTGGGAGTCCAGAACCAGAGGGCATAGGTTTCAGGTGAGAGGGGAAAGATATAAAAGGGATTTAAGGGGAAACTTTTTCATGCAGAGGGTGGTGCACGTATGGAATGAGCTATCAGAGGAAGTGATGGAAGCTGGTACAACTGCAACTTATTAAATGACATCTGGATGTGCATATGAATACAAAGGGTTTAGAGCAATATGAGCCAAGTGCTGACAAATGGAACTAGATTAATTTAGGATATCTGGTCGGCATGGACACGTTGGGCTAAAAGGTCTGTTTCCATGCTGTACATCTCTGTGACTCTATCTGGCTGCCCTGGAGTACCTTCAATCATTTTGCTCCCATATTCAGGTCTCCAAAGAGTTGGATGGTTGGGATTTGTTTAATCCACCCCAATTCTGTAATTCGTGCAGAATCTCTTCCCTGTGCAGCAACATTTGAACTTTTTGATGTTCATGATCAAATGACAAAAATGTACATTCAACCTTGTCTCCTCACTTCAGCGCATCTTTGGCTGTCTTTCACTCTGCAATAATGTTAAGGAACTAGATGATGCCCTGCTTCTAATCGACGTATCTCTCCATCTCTTCCCAGTTCAATAGCCACCCTTCCAACAGCAGACCCATCACCACCAATACCTCTGGGATCTTGGAGATGGCTCAATCAACATGCTCGCAGCTCACCCGTCTCCCCCCACCGTGCTCCCACCCCGCTCCTCGGTTCACCATCCCGCAAGCCGTGCTGCATGCAGTGGATTGTCACCAGACCAATAACTGGCCTCCTGCTGCTGTTGCATAACTCCACACCTCTGCTCACCCCAACGGTGCTGCTCACAACCTTCACCATGACCACCTCCAGCTCCCCCCCAACTGACCCTCCTCTTCCACTACAACACACATGCCTCACCTGGCTTGATGCCACTGAGTTGAATATTATTTAAATGCAGAACCACTGAAGGAAAAAACAGAGCTCGAGAATTTTGGAGTCCTCAAATCCATGATTCACAAAGAGTGAACATCTGAGTTCAATGAGTCATTGAAAAGGCAAATGGTATGTTGACCTTTATTTCAAAGAGAATGGAGTATAAAAGTAACAAGGTTTTGCAAAAACTATACAAGGTATTAGTCAGACCAATGCTGGAATACTTTGAACAGGTTTCAGCCTCTTATCTATGGAAAAAATACTGCCAGTACAGAGAAGGTTCATGAGGCTAATGCCAAGTATGGACAGAGTGACTTCAGTGGAGTAGGTTGAGTAGGTTGGGTCTGTTACCCATTAGCATATCAAAAAATGAAAGGCAACATTATTTATTTCAATAAAGTTCTCAGTGGACTTGACAGGGTGGATGTGGAAAGGTGGTTTCCCTGTGTAAGAATTTAGGACTGAAAGCCATAATCTCAGGGTAAGCAGAAATACACTTAGGTCGGAGATGAGGTGGAATTTGTTCCGATAGTAGTGAATCTGTGGAATTCTTTACCACAGGCGTTTTTTTTAAAATCATTCACGTGATGAGGGCATTGTTGGCTAGCCAGTATTTATTGCCTCTCCCTAATTGTCCTTAAGAAGGTGGTGGTGAGCTCTCTTCTTGAACTGCTACAGTCCATGCGCTATAAGCTGTTGAGATTGGGTCAGTAAGTATATTTGAAACTGAGACAGATTTTTAATCAATAAGGGAAAGAAGGGTTATGAAGAAAAGGCAGAACAGTGAGTTGAGGATTCTTCAATGAGCCATTATCTCACTGAATATTGAAGCAAATACATTGGCTAAATGGCCTATTTCTGTTCCTAGGTTTTATGGTTTTATCATCTTTTGGAGAATTCTGCCCTTACAGTTCTTCTTTGACTTATTAATTCATGAAATTTGTGAATCACTGACAAGGCTAACATTTGTCCCTAAGTATCACGGCGAAGGTGGTTGTGAGATGCCTTTTTGAGTCAGTGCATCCTGTTCTGTAGGTATGCATACAGAGCTGTTCGGAAGAGAGTTCCAGGATTTTGAATCAGTGACAGCAAAGGAATGGCAATACGGTTCCAAGTCAGGGTGGTGTGTAGCTTGCAGCTTGGTGGTATTCCCTTGCATCTGCTGCGCTTGTCCTTCTAGGTCATAGAGGTTACAGGTTTTTAAGATGTTCTCAAACAAGCCTTAATGAATTACTGCAATGCAAGTTGTAGGTGGCACACACTATTGCACTGTTGCCACTATGCATCAGAGGAAATGAATGTTTAAGTTGGTGGATTGTGTGCTGGAATGTACTGACATAAATACAATGTCAGAACAAGAGTACCTGAGAAGCTCATATCTCTTCAGGGATATAGTAATATAACTCTGTTACATGCTGGCTGAAGAGATACATCAAAATTTTGTCATTGGCAACATGATGACTGTCACCCCAAATGTCACATTTACCCTGCATCTTTGACAACAGAGTTATTCCAGATATGGTCTGGAGATCTGTGTGTGTGATATCACTGCATCAAGGTGTCACATCACTGAATCAAGGTGTCACAGATATTATGTTCCTGCATGGCCATGGGTTTATCTGATTTACTGAGGACTGTGCCAGTCAGTCAGTCAGAAAGCGCTAAAGGCTATGATAGCATTACCATATTTCCAAAGATCTGAGACACAATACATTACAGACACATGGCCATTATTCTGCCTTCCAGACGGTCAGGAGCTCTCATTAACAGAAGAGAAAATGAGGTCTGCAGATGCTGGAGATCAGAGATGGAAATGTGTTGCTGGAGAAGCGCAGCAGGTCAGGCAGCATCTAGGGAACAGGAGAATCGACGTTTCGGGCATTAGCCCTTCTTCAGGAATCCTGATTCCTGAAGAAGGGCTAATGCCCGAAACGTCGATTCTCCTGTTCCCTAGATGCTGCCTGACCTGCTGCGCTTCTCCAGCAACACATTTCCAGCTCTCATTAACAGAAAAGTTACTATTCATCAGTGTTCAGCTCATACGTCATCACTACCATCAGATAATGCAGGTGTGTGCACACTATCTTGGCAGCTGTCATGATTCCCCCACATCTTTAGATATTCCCAAATGCTAGGAATGTTCAGTGGACCTGATGTTTTCAGAGGATAGCCTTTTGACAACAGAAGATACTCTCTAACATAGTGACTTTTCACATTGGTATGACACCCACAGACAGAATTCAAGAAGAGATGCCCACCAGAGCCCTAACTAAGTGACTATTGGCCCTATGGAAAGTGAATACCCTGGCAGAGGAGGATTTTATTCGGCAGCTCCATCCTCTGATGCTGTGTCTAACCCAGAAGGTGCATCATGCCAGTCATTGTATGTGTTGGTTCATTGGAAGTCTGGAGACCAGAGAAACTTTTATGCTGAGAAGATTCCAATTGTAACATGCCTCCAGCTCAAAACACATTTTGACCTCTATGACCATCTTGTTTCACTTCAATCTCAAGAATACCAGAGCCATTTCTGTGAATGGCAATGCAGAGTCCACACATAATGTTGAGCAGAAGAACCCTAGTGAATACAATTTCCCATCACAGCATCTAACATATTCAATTAAAAGCCATCAAATTACTTAGAAAATGCACAACTGTACCCAGAGCATCACAAGTAAAGAACAATCATTTAAAAACGATATGAATGAACATTCTTCATAATTCCCAAATATGAAAAGTGCCCATGTCAATCCATGTGTGACTGATTGTGTCTTTTTAAATCTTGTATAGAAGCTATGGCATGGTGCCTCTTCTCTCTCCTACTGTCATCCTGATCAATACTGTGCTTTATTAGAGACAGGCTCTTGTCCCTCTTGTCAGGGATCACATTTGCATGCATCCTCTGGTCACCTGGGAGATGTGAGGGCCTTGGTGTTGTTGGATCCTCTGACAGAATATTCCTGCCTTGTTGTGGACACCAAGGAATCTGTGTCTATGACAGTGGAGCAGAAAGCAATCCATTTCCATCAGAAGTGCCCTGAGTGTACACCTTGATGAGACTATGAGTTTTTCCATCTCTCTTTCTGGGATTGGCCTCCTGAGCTTAGAGATGAGCTGGGGAAAGGGGAGGGTTGAGTGCAGGACAGAATGATATAAAGTATCCCATTAATGAGGTGCTGGATTTGGCTCTTCATGATAGTTGCAAGTCAATCAATGGATGAAGCCAATTGTTCTGAAGAACAGCTGATCACAGCACTCAAGACAGTGATGGATTCCACCAACATCTATGCCAATATAACTTCTCTGGAATTTCTGCCACATCTCTGGCTGTCCAGCATCTACTTACTGTCTGATGGATGACTCCAGAATCTTGTCTGCCAAATTGAGGCTCAACATATTGATCTCCTCAAACACTCCCCTGACTACTAGTGGCCTCTTCCATCTCAATCTTCAACAATTGGTCTTATGTCTATAATGTGCTGTCACCAGTGATTAAACCCTTAGTGTCAAGTCATGAAAATGCAGAGAGATGCATGTATCTGTGCCAGATGGTGATAGGTATGGTGTAATGGTGTAATGCTGTACCCTATGAAGCTCATTTTTCCTCCTCTAGAGGTTATCGATAATTTAAGCCCCACTAATCTCCAGCACCACAAGACAAGTGGCTGTACCTGCTACTGTTTGTCCTGTGGGATAATAATAATAGGGAGGGGCATCATCATTGTTTGAAGTCAATTCACAGATATATGCTTTCTCAGAACAGACAATGGCACCATTGACAGCTGGTAATGACAATTTGAATATTTGTCCCTTCAACATCGAAACAGCACTTGCATTCTGCAAGCCACCAACCCACATTCCCTTTAATTTTCCTGTTGCTACATGACCCTCCAAGTGGCTGCATGGCCACTTAGCCACCTAGCTTAAAGGGAACATTACCTCAGAAGTCAAAAGCCATCAATGCTACTTTTCAAATAGCTTCCCCAGTTTCCATCACACTCCAGCAGCCCTTTCAGCACTGTTTGCAGGAATGGTAGAAATGTTTCTTTGGGATTTCACTATCCTGAGGGCTTCCTTTAGCATCAACCATTTCCTCTGTTCCAACCATTGATTTTTGGTGCCAAGATCACCTCCCCAATAAAAGTGAGGATGATCAGGTGTGCAGATCCAGTTCCTGTCCTGACCATCACTTGGGCATTGTGCACCCTGTTCTTCTGAAAATAATGAGGAAAATTGCACTGATGATGCTGTGTCTCAAGCACGTTCTTCACATTTGACACTGTCAATTGTTCATGACCAATATTTCTCAATGCTCCTTGTCAACTGACAGGCTTGTGGAAAAATCTTCCTCTCAATTGTCCATTGCCATGGACAATGTATTATCTGACTGCCACACTAGGGCAAAACTTTAGGCTTCCATATTTGAGTCACTTCACACCATTATGCCTTTCTTACAGGTCCTTCTTCGAAATGGTTGCACATGCAGCCTGCTGCTTCAAGAGGTCTGGGAACCATTCATGGCAAAGTGGTTGGGTTCCTTTCTGTGATCCATGTCAGCTGACTTCACCCAGGCTGCTTTGGTTTGGTTAGGAGTTCTCATTGTCCTTTCTATTGTCATGAGTGCCTCCCACCTATTAGTTACAGCATAGAGAAGGACTCACAGAGTATCATCATCAAACTATGGAGCCATCCTTAAGCAGAGCCCATTCGCTGCTTGTGGCTCCATTCTCTCCTCCATCTGAAGAAAGTCAAGGAGCAACAATAATTTATATTTGCTGATCAGAAATGGAATAGGTCAATTGCATTCAAATGTTCTTTCCTCCTTGGCAAGGTAGCTGAATGATTCACTGCAAGCACACCAATCATCTGTATTTAAAACCCAGCTGTTATCTGCTGCAAACATTCAATAGATTCCTCTTGCAAAAGACCTTCAACCTCCAAACAAGGGAATGAAGGCTGGTAAAATGGTGAGAGAATTGTTTTAACGATAGTAGAGGCTATTAGATTATAAGTGGTTGGCTTTGGTAGACATTAAGAAAAGAGAAACCCAGAAGTGCCTGGGGAAGGAATCAAGAGGATGGGCATTTTATCCTGTTAAAGTGGGTAGATTTAGCATGGTTGAGAAGTAAAAATTGAAAACTAAATCTCAGAACCAAAGAACAACGAAGACAAAGAGGACACGTACATTTAATATTCTGATAACTCATTCATTAATGCTGTTTGATGTACTTGTCATACAAATATCATGGCCATTGCGTTATGAAACCATCTAGACAGGAACCTTGATTATCCGGTATTGAATTTTCCAAATTTCAGATTATCTGGATAAGATCGCAAGGTCCTAATGTTTGGCTAAACTATGTTATCTGGCATTTGATTATCTGACATTCAATTAACCAAATGAAATACTCCCCACCTGTGTCCTTCAGATAATCAGGCTTCCTCTGTACTGATATCAAGTAACAAAACTGTTAAGTTCTAAGTTTAGGGTATGAAAGGATATTGAATAAAAGCAGATAATGGAGTCAATATTCAAATCGACCATGATCAAATAGAATGGGACAACAGACTTGAGGGCTGAATAGCCTAATCCTGCTCTTATATTCCCATAGTCCATTAGTTTTGCAAAAACCTTCCTTCCCTGTCCAATGTATATATGGGATTCATTAATTTATCTTCTTCTGTTATATTCTGTAAAAGTTTGCCATGAAATGTTTTCAATAAAACATTTTTGGCACAAATGCACAGTAATTGTGTATGATACATGCGTTTTGTAATAAAGTAAGTGATCTAGATGAAATTGGCCTCTAATTACATTGCTGCTACAGTGCACTACAGCATTTGTAAAGTGCACTGAAGCAGGATTTGTGGATTTTCTGAGGGATTAGCGCTTGGGATGTTATGTATTCAAAGCTTTTTCACTCTGTGGCATTCAGTTGTCAAGCTAATCGGTTTATTCAGTCTCTTTTCTATGGTAACAGAAATGTGCTTTCTGCATTATGCAAAGAAATCAAGCTGTGCAATATTTTGATATTAACTCTTAATGTATTCCCACCAAATATACCATCTATTATTTCTAGGGGGAGGGGAATCTTTTATTTCTCAGCTACAGTTCTTACCTTGATATGTCACAAACCACACAAGGAAAATTTGTTTGCTTCTGAAT
This sequence comes from Chiloscyllium plagiosum, assembly GCF_037043375.1. Taxonomy (NCBI): domain Eukaryota; kingdom Metazoa; phylum Chordata; class Chondrichthyes; order Orectolobiformes; family Hemiscylliidae; genus Chiloscyllium; species Chiloscyllium plagiosum. Next base: position 23,264,678 of record NW_028270140.1, read on the forward strand.
GTATGTAATAGTTTTTCGCTAATGATCAACCCACTGAAGCAATAAAACATTTTTAATTATACATATGAGGAAAGGTCCCTTCCCCAGGGTAGGGGAGTCCAAAACTAGAGCGGAAAGATTTAAAAGGGACCCAAGGGGCAACTTTTTCACACAGAAGATGGTACATTTATGGAATGAACTGCCAGAGAAAGTAATGGAGGCTGGTACTAATACAGCATTTAAAAGGCATCTGATTGGATTCATAAAGGATTTTGAGAGATCTGTGCCAAATACTTGCAAATGTGAATAGATGAATCTAGGCTATCTGGCTGGTATGAATGAACTGGACCGAAGGGCTTGTTTGGCTCAATAACTGTGTGGTACTATATGATTAAAAAAAAAATGTTTTCTTGAATTTCCAATTTAGTTTCAGGTTTAGATTTAATCTTATGGGCTTAAGTCATTTTTGATAAAGGCAGATCATAGGTCAATGATTGCAAATGAGGACTGTTGACCTCTTTACAATCAGTATAAATCTATGATTGGTTATCAGCAAATGCAAGATAAGTTTCATTATAGTGATGTGTGTCAAAGTGGGTGAATTCAATCTTCTGAAATGGATATGTGGTGCTGTAACAAAGTGTCCTGACTATAAATCAGCAAAACAACATTAGAAAGGAGATAAAGGACAAGTTCATAGGATCAAATTTCAGATGTCTGGACACACAATAGGCACCACTAGTGTTTTTGTAGCTATTAATTTCATTGTGATCAAACAAATGGAAGAGTAGTGGAGTGGTGATGCAAGTATCAATGCCAGTATCATCTTGCAAATAGATTCTTGAAATTGATAGATATCTTGAAATTTTGTGTCATCAGCCAATTAACTGAATTGAAATGATTTTGAATGCCAGTTTATTAAGGACATTTGAAACTAAGTTCAAAGAGTTCTTGAGACATACATTAAATGAAGGACCTAAACTTACTTATCATAACACCAGAAAAAATAAATTTGATAAGGAAAGGATAAGAATAGTGCAAACAGGCTCATCTCTTGTTGATGAATCTGAATCATAGTACAAAGCACAGTACATATAAACATCAATTTCAGGGATGCTCAGAGCTTCCTACACTTCAGTTTGAAGAAGTGGATTATTGGGATTGAAGGAAAATCAGAATAAAAGTCGTTAAAGCTTCCTAATGACAATATCCTAGCCACCTCATTGTACAGTTTGAATTTGAATCCCAGGACATATGATTATTTGCATCCAAATTCCTGTGAGGCAAATGTCATTCGCTATCGTGTAGCTAAAACATGTGTTGTGAAGAGAAGTGAAAGGCTGTAGAATCAGTTCTATTTGTAGGTTGTGGGGCATTTTTGCTGGTGACCATTGAGAAATCTATGATTATCTTTGTTTCCTAGCGGAGAGAAATTGATGTCGGAGATAGTAATCAGAATTGTTTGAGAATATATTTTAGAAATATATAGATAAAGAAGCAATTTAGAAAATGCAATAAGATTACAAATAGAATACTTTCTAATAAAATGTTAATAATATTAAACAATTTTAAAACACCATAATATCAAAGTTATGCATTATTTGGAAATTGAGTTCTATAGCAATTGATCATTTGAATTTGATTGAATAATTGCTCATTTTTTAATTAAAACATGAATAATAACTACTTTAAATTCATGTTTAACAAACAGGGATAAGAATGAATGAACAAAACCAGAACTTTGTTAAGATTATTTGCACTGGGTGCATGAAATTCCTGGTTTGAGGCTTGCTGACCATTTACGACAATGAAGAAACCAATATGATGCTGTATCCCACTGTCTGGCACTTGAAATAATATGCTTCACAACAGAAATTCAAACAATCATTCATACCTCTCCATGAGAAACCTCTTGAAACAATTGCTGGGACAATTTTGAGTTTGCAACAGCTCAGAAAGTAACATGCAGCGACTTTCTCAAGGGCAAATAGGGATAGGCAAATTTTCTGGCCCAGCCAGAGGTATTGACATCCACTGAATGAATAAAAAAAATTGTGCTTTGAGGTAAACCCTTCTACTCAACTTTGCCTATTCCTTAACATTAACAGGCACTCCCCATTACCAAAAACATTCTATGCACTGACAGAAATGGATAGTATAGCTCGGATCTAAAATAAGGAGAGGCAGTGTGCACTAGGTGACATTTTAAAAGGATCTCAGGAAGAGAAGGCTGGTGGCTTATATGGCTTTGAAGATGGCAACGTTACTTATTTCAGCTGCCAATGAAGCACATGAAATGTTTGTTGCAGTGATAGAAAGTAGACAAGCAGGAGGTTGGAAGAACACAGCAAGCCAGCCAGCATCAGGAGGTGGAGAAGTCAACTTTTTGGGTATAGAAACATAATCAAAGCATAAAGTATAGATGTAATGGTAAATATATGTAAATTGTTCATTAAACCTTATCCAGAATAATGTGTCAATTTCTAGGTACTATGGCAAAAAGAATCTCAATGCCTCAGAGATGGTGCAGAAGAAACTTACTACAATAATGCCAGGGAAGAAGCAATTTTAGTTTGCAGATAAGGTAAAGAAACTGGGTTTGTTCGAAGGGAAAATTTAACTGAAATGTTCAAAATTGATATATAGGATATTTAGTGATATATTGTTTCAGACAGGGATGTCGGTAGTCAGAAGACTCAGATTTAAGGTAATTGACAAACAAAATCTAGTGTGAGATGAAGCTAATTTTATTTTTCACTCAAATCAATTGTAATCATCTGGAATCTGTTGTCTGAAAAACGGTGGAAGAACATTTGATAGCAACTTTTAAAATGAATTTGAATGTATGTTTAAAAATAAATCTTCTGCAGGGCTGTAGTGAAAGAGTTGTGTGGAACTAAATGGTAACATTTTCAGAAAGGTGATACTGGTCCAATGGGTTGAATGGCCTCTTTTGTACATTATTCTATGTCTCTATTAACAAAGTCAATATTTAGAGCAAACAAGAGCACAATGCCCAGCAAGAAGAGGTACAGTTTCTGAAGTGTGAGTTGATGTGCCAATTTTTCTGATATGTTTCAACCTGATGATATGCCATAGTTGAAACATCACAACCTGTGCCCCCCCCCCCCTTTCAAATGATGATCAAGCTGTTCTGTATCTTCCACAATTCATATTTTTAATTTAGATTTCACACATATGCCATTTTCTTTTATTATTGCTCATAGTTATCTAGCCTAAGAACCATGTGTATGGTGCCCTGTTGCTGGATGGCAATATGTTAATCTGATCACTAGCATATATTAAGCTATTTAGGTTCATTGAAATTAAAATGGAGTCAAAAACTTGCATTCATATCATATTTAAAATATTGTAAACTGGGCCAAAGAGCAGCACAGATGAACTACGAAATAAAATTTAACACTGAGTCACTCAAGGAGGTAACATGACAAAACATTTGGAGTAGGAAGGAGGTTTTAACAGTTCCTTTTCAAGGTGGAAAGCAAGGTAGAGAAGTAGAGAGGGCTAGGGTCAAAATTCAAGAGTCTATGACTGAGGCAGATGAGGCAGAGCAACCAATGGCAGAGTCAGTAAAATCAGGAATGCACTAAATGCCAGAATTAGAGCAGTGTGGAATTTTCTGAATGAAAAGGAGATTATAGAGAAAGAGAAAATTTGAATATTGAAAAGCTGCCTAAACAAAGGTCAATATCGATCGGGGAATGCAAAGGTAATGGGTGTGAAACGTTGTGCAAATTGAGATACGGGCAGCCTAATATTCAATGAGCTCGAATTTACAGAGCTGGAAGGTATGGGACTGACCAGGAGAATGCTGGAATAGTCTACACTACAGAGAGCAAAGATATGGATAAAGATTTTAGCAGTAAATGAGCTGAGGCAGGGAGAAAGTCAGGCAATAATAGTGAATTGAAGATAAATTCTCGTGATGGAGCTTACATGTGGTCCAAATTTCATCCTGATGTCAACTATAAGATTGTGGCTGTAGTAGAATAAGGGAGATCCTTAGATAAAGTTTTGTCAATGGATTAAGGGAGGGGAGGCAGAGGCAGCTGATTGGTCTCAATTCCAGTCACAAAGAGATCCTTGGACTTCTCAAACCTGCTTTTGTGGAGAAAATGAGAAATTGGATTTTCACATGTCTTGTTAAAAGGATGACAGCCTTTCAGAATTTGCCTAAAATATACATATATATAAAAAAAATTAAATTATAATTTCAATGAGAAAAATATTTAGAATTAACAGTAAGACTAAAGGATAAATCTTGTGATTCTTCTTTAGCTAAGTTCAAGTTATGTTAAATTTTCTGAAAGGGTTTTTTGCCATGATGTGTCATGAGATTTCTCACCATATCTTACCAAACACATTGCATTAACTATCTACGCTATCCCCTGTCAGCTGATTCCATCTGCATCTTACCATGTGCTGTTCCTGGGCCAGGTCACCACTCAGCAGATATCCACTGAACGACAATAATCCCTTGCACTGTGACAAATGGAGCCTATGTCAACATTGTACATTGTACTTTCCAGGAATTAGAGTCAGGTCTAAAAAATTGTGGTTTTCTTTCAGACTCCACATCCTGAAGGGTGCGCAACTCTAAATTGTCCATCATCTGGTGGCCCATATGCTCCATGGAAGTTTACTATTGCTCCTTGGTGTTCGGTCAGTCCATATTCTCCTGTCTGCACCTTCACCTACATAGGAAAGCAGCCACAGTGACCAATATCCTTTCGGTGGTTCAGTGCATGAATCTTGCTGAAAATTACTTATATTGGCAGCATAGAAATAAAAGATGTTATTAATGTCTCAGAACAGTCAATTGTGGAATACACTATCGATGAGAGCTGAGCACATTTGTGAGGCAGGCTCCAAGGGCCGAATAGCCTATTCCTGCACCTATTTCTATGTTTCTTCATAAAGTGAGACATGTCGTGCCCTATTAATGACGGCCATGTCTCCAACATTCAGATTTGGCCTTAGCATGCAATGTAAATTAGTGAAGGCGCTGTGTCAGCTGAGGAATTAGCACATTCCATCAAAAGGAAGTGCCTACAATACTCCAATGTCAAAATGCAACTTTTAATTGCATTCAGGACAAAACAATGTTAAATTTATAGCACTCTTGAAGTTGCACAAATAAAGGTTTTCCTTTGGCCAGTTAGTTATTTTAAATAATTGCTGCAAATTTCAACATAACTGAGATGCCAACATTCAATTTGCAAAGACCAATGTCAAAATCACCATTGACTAGAATTTCCACAAAAAAAAAGTCCATTCATGCATTGAATATGGATTGCAAATGAGTTGTAGCTGGAGTATGGAAATGTCTGGTTCATGTATTTGCCTTTTCAGTGTCTTGGCATCTAGCAAACATTACTTCCGCACTTTCACCTATCAAAATGACACTGACTCTACTCACCCTGGCTGTGTTCCAGCAACCTTTCAGTTGCATTTTGCATCTAGAAAATAGCAAGTGACAGCAGGGTTGGAGTGTGACTAGTTCACGCCAGGATGCCTATTTGCCACTTGTAGTCTGTTAATAAATCCTAGTTTCCAAGTAAACTGTGGTTCATGCCATCCAGAATGAAAGTGTCAATGTTTTCCAAAGGAATAGATTATTATAAGCTGAAGTAAATGTTGTATGGTTATACCTTTGTATAACAACACATAGAAACATTGAAAATGGGAACAGGAGTTGCTATTTAGCCCATTGAGCCTGCTCTGCTATTTAATAAGATCATTACTGATCTTTAACTTCAATGCCATATTCCCACTTACTTCCCATATTTCTAAACAATTTAGTGTCCAACAATCTATCTATTTCATGCTTAACTTATTCAATGACTGCGCCTCCAAGCTTTATGTTGTACAAAAGTCATCATATGATTGAAAAATAAGTCTCCTCACTTCAGTCCTAAATGCCCCATTCCATATTCTGACACTGAAACTTTTTGTTGTAGATTTCTATGAACAGGAGTAATACCCTCCCTGCATTATGTCTGACCAACCTTGTCAGAATTTTATATGTTTCAATGCAAACTCCTTTTCTTCTAAACTCCAGAAAAGAAAGTAGCTAGTCTCTACTCAAATGGCAGTGCTGCCAATCCAGAATTCAGTCTAATTAAACTTCACTGGCAAGTATATTCTGCTTTGGGTAAGGAGACTAAAACAACATATAATGCAGTCTCACCAAGTCCATGTACAGCTGCAGTAACAGTCATAGAGGTGTACAGCATGGAAACAGACCTTCGGTCTAACTCATCCATACCGACCAGATATCCTAAACTGATCTAGTCTCTTTGCCAGCATTTGGCCCATATCCTTTTAAACCTTTTCTATACATATACCCATCCAGATATCTTTTTAATGTTGTAATTTTACCAGCCTCCACCACTTCCTCTGGCAGCTTATTCTATACACACAATACCTTCAGCATGAAAAAGTTGCCCCTTTACATCCCTTTTCAATCTTTCCCCTCTGACCTTTTAAACTTATGCCCTTTGGTTTTGGACTCCTCTATCATGGGGGAAAATACCTTGTCTATTTATCCTATCCATGTCCCTCATGATTTTATGAACTTCTAAAAGGTCCCACCTCAGCCTCCGATGCTCCATGGAAAATAGCCCCAGCCTATTCAGCCTCTCCCTTTAGTTTAAACCCTCCAACCCTGGCAAATTCCTTGAAAATCTTTCCTGAAACCTTTCAAGTTTCACAACATCATTACTGTTGGAGGGAGAGCTGAACTGAATGCCGTATTCCAAAAGGGGCCTAGCCAATGTTTTGAACAGGTGCAACATGATCTCCCAACTTCCATGCTCAATGCACTGACCAATAAATGCAAGTGTACCAAATATCTTCACGACCCTGTCTACTAGAAATTCCACTTTCAAGGAACTATGAACCTGCACCCTAATGTCTCTTTGTTTGGCAACACTTCACAGGACCGTACCATTTAGTATATAAGGTCTGCACTGATTTGCCTTTCTAAAATGCAGCACCTCACATTTATCTAAATTATCTCCATCTGCCACACCTCGACCCAGTGGCCCATCTGATCAAGGTCCATTCTACTCTGAGATAACCTTCTTTGCTGTCCTCTGCAACCCCAATTTTGGTGTCATTTGCAAACTTACTGATCAGACCTCCTATATTCATATCTAATTATTTAAATAACGAAAAGCAGTGGACCCAGCACTGATTCTTGTGACACACTGCTCATCACAAACCTTCAGCCTGATAAAGAACCCTCCACCATCACCTCTGTTTCCATCAAGCCAATTTTTTATCCAAATGGCTAGCTCTCCCTGTATTCCATGTGAGCTAATCTTGCCAACCAGACTACCTTGTTGAACCTTGGAGAACACCTTGCTGAGTCCAGAAAGACAATGTCCACCACTCTGCCTTCATCAATTTTCTTCATCACTCTTCAAAAAACTCAATGAAGTTAATGAGCCATGAGCCACTGGTTTTGTATTCTGGGACAGTCCTGGGGCTGGCTGGGAATACTGTAGGCTGAACACTGCTATTTCTGCCTGGCAATCTGTCATCTTTTGTCCATGCCAAACAATTCCATTCACTAGCTGTCTTTGCTCCTGTATTCAAATTCTCTTCTAATAATGGCCAACATACTATTTGCATTTCTGTTTTCTGACCTTGCTCTCTGGATGTCAATAACTCATGACCCCTTTGTGCATCAATATTTCTCAATTGGTGATCATTTAATTAATAAACTACTATTCAGTACGCTTTCCTACCAAACTTGATAACTCTATATTTATCCATGTTGAATTGACCACGTATTTGCACACTCCTTCAACTATGTTGACTTGAAGCTTCTTTACATTCTCTTCATCACTCACAATCACATCATTTTTTTTGTGTTGTTAGCAAACTTTAAAACATATCCTTTGATTTCCTCTTCCAAATTGTTGATATACATTATGAAAACCTCAGGCCCCAAGAACTAATGATGTGATACCCCACTACTCTCTGCCTTTCACTCCAAAAAACATCTATTTATTCCCACCTCTGTTTCCTCTCTACTAAGGAACTCTCAATCTTTGCCAATATGTTACTATCAATCTCACAAGCTTTAATTTTGCAAATAAATAAACTTTATCAAAACCAAATTTACCACAACCTCTGATTCTCCCTTACCTATTTCAATTATTTCCTCAAAAACAAAATCTAGGCTTGTCAAACATAATTTTCCTTTCATGAATCCAAGTTCACTTTATCTTGACTTATTTTCTAAATGTCCTGTGATCACATTTTTATAATGCACTCTAATATTTTTCCAGTTACTGGGTGGCACTGTGACTCCGTGGTTAGCACTGCTGCCTCACATTGCCAGGTTTGATTCCAGACTTGGGTGACTGTCTGTATGGGTTTTCAGCATTCTCCCTATGTCCGTGTGGGTTTCCTCCCACAGTCCAAAAGATATGCAGGTGAGATGGATTGGCAATGCTAAATTTCCCATAGTGTCCGGGAATGTGTGGTTTGGGTGGATTAGCCATGGGAAATGCAGGTGTTCTGGGATGGGGTGGGTCTGGGTAAGATGTTCTTCGAAGGGTCAGTGTGAACTCAATAGGCCAAATGGCCTGCTTCCACACTATAGGGAAACTATAATATTAGGCTAACTGGATTGTAATCCCTGTTTTCTCCCACCTAGCTTTTTTTAAAATTTAAATAGTGAGGTTACATTTGCTACCCTTCAATCTGCAGGGACTGTTCCAGAATTCTTAGACTTTTGGAAATTGTCAACCAATGCATCCTCTCTTTTGATGACTATTTCCTTTAGTACCCTGGCAAGTGGATTATCAAGTCCTGGCGATCATGGTATCAGGAACATTCGCAGTCCCAAATATACATTAAAAAACCCTCAATTTATCAATTCAGTAAAGTAACAGACCTCTCTAAGTAAAAGGAGAATGAACCATCAGGTACCTTCCTAAACTGAGTTCGGTTCGTTCAGAGAAATCACTTCCTCAAATCAGTAGTTGCACGTCAGCTAAAGGTTATTATACTGTGCATCTTGACAACTTTTTGCAACTTGCAATGTGAAGAAGAAAGAAAATATATTGACATATCACAAAATAACTTCTTTGTACAAAATAGAAAATAATGCTAAAAAGCATTTATAATGATTTGTTGATAATATTTCTAATCAATTGCCACATTCCATACCTTGGCTCCAAATTTCTTAAGACACCAGGCATGACATCTGTTACGCATGCAACTCAGGTGTTCATATTTGCAGTTAACATCATTCAACAACTAGACCTCCAAGTAAAATTTGCAGTTAAAGTATATTACTTATTTAATATGATTGTAACTTAGTTGACAAATAATAAGATAGCACTTGTTTTCTGATTGGGAATGTTTTAACTTTTTGCATATGTAATTTTAGTTTTTTTTTCTCTTGTCATATATTCTGCATTCTGAATTTTTTTTACTTCACTGGAAATGAGTTACTTTGTAATGATCAGTTCATCTATTCAAAGAAGTCATTTGCAACATAGATTTGTATGAGAGCAAAATGTATTTAGACTGTATCAGTCCAACTTTGTAATTGGCTGCAATGCAGTCAGTATCCACTGCAGTTAAGGACTTGGAAGGTACAAAATTCATGTGAATCTCTATTTCCTACAGGATTTTGCTTTGCACCAACTAACATAGATTGCAGAAGTCCGATTCATTGTATATTTGATAACTTTCAAAATTGATTAGGTACAATGCATTTTGTTTATTTTATCTTTGAAAAAGCAAAACCATCCAGCTATAGGTATATCAGATTCTTGGTAGCTCACTGCCTCGCTATTCATGACCTGAATCCCAATCACATTTGATTCCAGTACAATGTAACCACAGATTCTGTACATTAAATAATTTATTTTTTTAAGTTTCAATTTTCTCTATGCGCTGAAGTCTTTAACATCTCTCAAGATATGCAATTTCCAAACCTATATTTATTTTGTATTAGTGCTTTATTGGGGTGAAACCTTCAGTAAGATAGTGACAAAAGAGCATTTAAAACTGACGACTGATTTCAAACACACATCTTCAGTCTGTTCTCCAGTCTTGTAAGCAACATGTTGTAATCAAGTTAAAATCTTGAGACATAAGAGAAGCTAAACACAAACCTATTTTATTTCAGATATTCATTTGCTGGACATTTTCAGCATCCCTGCTTTGAATTCAGATTTTCTAAATTTTCAGTCTTTCTTTTTATTATTTCTTCTCCAGGTTAGATCCTTGTCCTCTGAGATCATCAAGTCTATTAAATTTGAATGAGTTTTCTTTAGTTAGAAATAAAATTGATTGTTACTGTTAAAGACACAGCGCCACATGTAAGCCTGAAAATACCTCATGTGTATAGATGTCATCAGCCCCTTTATGAAATGGAGTTTGTTTTAGCTACGGAGCTAAAGAAGCAATATGTTTTGATTCTTGGTGATTGGCTACTTTTTTAAGAGTTAATTTTACACCAGAGCAGGTTTGTCTTAAAAGCTTAAAAGCCAATCTTTGCTTGAAATCTTAAAGCATGTGTTTTCAATATCAGTAAAGAGTTAAGAGGTTGTTGGCCTCTTTTCAAATGTAAGATCTGCCACTGGTATTTGGACACTGATTATCAAAGCATGCACACAGTGCTTTGAGTATTCTAAGAGGGAATTGGATGTTTAACTTGCTTTTAAAAGAGTGTGCATTGCAGAAATCAAGACCTGGTCTCACATTGCAGCTACATTGACTGCAGTAGCAATCTGTTATAACAGGGCTGCTGGAAACAAAGAATTGTTGTTTATGATAAAACAGATTTCTCTGGATGATTAGTGATTTCCATATTTTTGCCCTGTATGAAACTATATTTATATGCATGTATGTACTTTATTGATTGACCCCTTTTGCAAGGCAATTTATTGCACATCTTTAATTGCCACTGAGAAGGTGATGCTATGATTGAACCTCTGCAGTCTGTGTGATAGCAGTATTCTGAAGTGATATTAGGGGAGTTTAACCCAGCAGCAGTGAAGGAATAGCAGTAAATGTCTCGGTCAAGACAATGTGTGCCTTGGAAGAGAAACTGGAGACACTGGCCTCATCATGCACTTACTGTTTTTATTCTTTATGTTGGTCATGGTTACAGATTTGGAAGTGCTGTGAAAGAAACTTTGGCTGCATTACATCTTATAGATCAGTTGCAGTATGTGCCAGAGATGGAGAGAGAATGTTGAAGATTTTGGCTGGAGCCTTGTTGCTGATGGTGAGATTTTGGCAGTCACAAAATGACCAACTGATTGAACAGGCAGCTCCTGATCTGCAGTAGTAGTCATCAACAGTGTAATCTGAATGTTGTCAGAGCTCATAAGTTTCCAGCACCCAGTGTGTCCAATCATTTCTTGATAACATGGGAAGGAACTCATATTGAGTGTCTTATGAGGATGAGTTGGACAGTGTGGGCCTATTTCTACTGGCATTTAGAAGAGTGAGGATTGGCTTGATTGAAGAGGAAGATTGCGAATGGCCTTGACAAGGTGGACAAGAAAAGGAAAGGTCAAGTTTCCTCTTGTTGGTGAGTGCATGGGAAACACTGCCTTAAAATTAGTGATCACTCTTTTAGGGCTGAGATAAGAGGACTTTTTTTTTCTCAAAGGTTTGTCCAACCTTGGAACTCTTTACCTCAGAAGATGGTGGAGGTGGGGGTCATTGAACGTTTTAAGGGAGACAAATAGATTGTTATTTGGCAAGGGAATTAAAGGTTATCAGCTGTCAATGGCATTGTGGAATTTGAAGCACAAACAAGTCGACCTAATTGTATTGAACAGTGAGGCATGTTTTGGTGCTTAATGTTCGTATGAATTGGTCGAACTATTAAGTATAACAGCATAAACATCAGCAGGCTGTCAAAAAGGTCATTCAGTCAGGACTTCTGGTTGAAGATGACTGTATCGCATTCATCATTGTTGTTTGCATTCATACGAAGGGCTATGATTAGGATTAGGATTAGGATTAGGTCAGGCAGCATCCAGGGAACAGGAGAATCGACGTTTCGGGCATAAGCCCTTCTTCAGGAACGTCGAAACGTTATGCCCGAAACGTCGATTCTCCCGTTCCCTGGATGCTGCCTGACCTGCTGTGCTTTTCCAGCAACACATTTCCAGCTCTGATCTCCAGCATCTGCAGACCTCACTTTCTCCTCTATGATTAGGATTATTCAGGGTATAGATCTTCATGCAGCCTCTTCTTCCCTTTATTGGTTAAGTTGCCCACCACCATTTGCGACTGGATTTGAAAGGTCTGCGGGCTTTTCCTGTAATCTATTGGTTATGGAATCAGGAGGGTCACTCTCTAGCTCGTTGCTTTTACTGCTTAGCATTGATGCAATCCTGAATGTAGTTACACCAGGTTTAGTTCCATCATTTTCACTCTTCCTAGTTTTGCTTCTGGAATATTCTTGTACGCATCTCATTAAACCCAAAGGGAGCTACCTAGTTTGATGAAAATAAGAGAGTGAGGGACTTACAGGGATATACAGGGACATGATGTTACAAATTGTGCTCAAAAAGAATTCTAATATTTCTGATGATTTATGGGATGTCATGAATGCTTAATTCAAGGTGCTAAATCTATTCTTCATGTTTCCTACTTATTATAGTGGTAGGCTACACAACACAATACATCATCTGTATGAGTCTGTGCAAGGACCATGTGGTGCTCCCTCTTGCCAGTGCTATCTTATTATAAAATAACTATTGAAAATACTTTAACGTTCCTTGTGTTGGTTCACTTAACATCTAGTAAAAACCCAATCTGGCCTCCAAGTCCTTCAAGATTTGACCAGCTCAGTCAATCGTAATGCGAGGGACTCATCTTTGGTGATGGATATTGCAGTCCTTCACCTAGAGTGTTTCTTCCAAGAGGTGCATACATATAAATCACCAGCTGAAATGGGCATCATGTAGTAATCAGAATCCTGTGTTTCCCTTGAAGCCAGGAAACATCAAGGGATCTGGCACTCCCAAACATCTTGTATTTTACTATCTAGGATTATGACTTCATTTCTGCTGGTAGAACTGGTCATGCACTGGCATGTGCGGAAGAATCTGAAATGTTAACTGATCACGATAATTCCATAGCAGGCTGTTGCTTGACTAGACTATAAGACAGCTCTTCCAATTTTGGTACTTTTCTCATGAGAAGGAATTTGCAGCATCAACTAGGCTGATTTTGCCTTTTGTTGAGCCTGAATCAACTGTCAACATTAAAGACAAACATCATTTTATCCTTTTTTGCAAGCGCATGTTGCAAATGAGTGACTCACTGAGAGTTACACATGGACCAGGTCAGACATGGACTGAATGGAGCAAATTACTGCAGATGCTGGAATCTGTACTGAAAACTACAATGCTGAAGATCACGATGGGTCAGACAGCATCTGGATGACTCTGATGAAGTGTCATCTAGACTCGAAACATAGCTTGCTCCCTCTCTCCATGAATGCTGTCTCACCTGCTGTGATCTCCAGCATTGATTGTTTTCAAGACTGACAGGGTTCCAGCTCTAAAGAATATTAAGGAACTAACTGGATCTTGATAATATTCCAAAGGCTTTTTGATTATCAGATTTTCATTTATAATTTAGTTCTTTAAAGCAACAATTGAATTCCAGTTCATAAAGTGTCATAGAGGAATTTGAAATCATATTTTAGGATTACTCACTAAAGCCTCTGAATTATTAGCTAGAAAGATATCTTTCAAGATATGAAAACAAAGCACGGTCCTTGCACTTAAAACAAGACAGGCATGGAATCAGATATTTTAATCCATTAAATCTTCACACCATTATCATTGAGATTTGATAAACCTTTTCGTTATGTTGCTGATTTGCTTCAATAGTGTTAAGCTGGAAGTGTTTTTAAAGTTTGTCTGCTCTGTTGGGCACACAGTATTCATAATGAAAAATATAATTAAAACTGGATCACTGCTCGGTTTGATTAAATGTTCATCTGGGATACTGAACAAAGCTAAATCTCAATTGTAAGTAATGAGAAGCAGAGAAAATGCATCTCATCAATATGGAATACAACCAATGGGAATGTTAAAAGCAGATACAGCAAAGAAAAAAATATATATTTCATTCCACATGTCTCCAGATAAATGGTTGTAAAGTTTAACAAAATATGCTCCTATTCATGAGGATTCATTCAGTTGCCCTGTTTGCATTCCCATAAGGAATGAAGGATGTAGCTTCATTTACATAATGCATTACTTAATCCTCAGGATTTCCAAGAATGCTTTGAAACCAATTATTACTTTAAAGGCAATTACACTTTTTGTATGGTCAAAGTGAGCAGGAAATCTGCACATTGAGAAACGTCAAATAGCAAAAAAAAATCATAGGCTATTTATTTGTTCAGGTCTGCTCTGCCTGTAAATTGGACGATGGGCTGTTAAACACCAGAGGGTAAATATTGGTAGCTCAGAGTTCATGTGTATGCTTTTATAGCCACAGTTTAATTTAAACATGCACACCACCAAATTAAACCCCAAAAATGATATTTTCTCTGTGCATAAACCCTGCCAAGATCTCACATAATTACCCTTCATTGATAGATAACCATCACTGTTTCCTTCATTCCATTTGGCTTCAGCCGTCCCTGCAGATCCAACAGGAGAATAACAGATGTTTTCCCCTTTTTGAAATTATATAAGAAAAAGTAATAACTTATTGTGCAAAATGATAAAATGTTATATTCTCTTCGTACACTAGAGTCCCAAAAACTTCTTTGCAGTTTTTCAACTAGTTTCTTAGAAATTGCTGTTTTCTTTGTAAAACAATCCAATAGCTGATTGCTGTTATTTGCCCATATCAAGTTGGAGATATCTTTATTTTCCAGCTTCTGTTCTAAAACTTCAATATCAATCCTCAAATCTTTGTTGAACATTTATTTTCCCATAGTGACTTAATATCAATTTGCTGTTGCTGTTGAATCTCTTTTACAAATTTAAAGAATCATAGATCCCTATAATGTGAAGCAGATCATTCGGTCCAACAAGTCCATACCAACCCTCCAAAGAGTAACCCAACCAGAACCATTCACCCTGCCCGATTACTCTACATTTACCCCTGACCAATGCACCTAACCTACATGTCCCTGAATACTTTGGGCAATTTAACATGGCCAATTCACCTCACCTGCACATATTTGGATTGTGGGAGGAAACCGGAGCACCTGCAGAAACCCACACAGACACAGCAAGAACGCGCAAACTCCACACAATCACCTGAGGTTGGAATCGAACCTGGGTCCCTGGCGCTGTGAGGTAGCATTGCTAATGACTGACCCACCATGGCATCATGTCTTACTAATTTGACTGAATTTTTTGAGGAGTTGACAAAGTTGATCTATTTGATCAACCGTGACTTGGCTGCATGGATTCAGAATTGGTGTACCCATAGACAGCAGAGGGTAGTAGTGGTAGGGGGGTTTTCAGGCAGGGATCTGTACTGGGATATGTGCCGTTTGTGATGTACATAAATTGCTTCGGTGAAAATATAGGTGGATGGGTTAGTAAGTTTGCAGACGGTACAAAGATCGGTGGAGTTAGAGTCATAGAGTCCTACAGCACAAGACAGGCCTTTTGGCCCAAACTAGTCCATGCCGGCCAAAATGTCCAAACACGTTAACCCTATTTCCCTGCACTTGCCCCACATCCCTCCAAACCTTTCCAATCCATGTATCTGTCCAAATGCCTTTCACATGTTTTAATGTACTCACCTCAAACCACTTCCGCTGGCAGCTCATTCGATATGTGTACCACCCTCTATTCTCCCAATAATTTTGCTAAGCAAACCATCATATCCATTCCCTCAACAAGATTAGAGAGTTTGTCATTCGGGTACTTGTTACTACTTTACTGAACATATTAGCTTTCCAAGCTAAAGGGCAGCATTTAACTCCCTCTCCCAAAAGAAAAATTATCAACATTCCTGCACAACAGAACCCATCCCAGAAATTTGCATTGGAAGCATCACAAAATATAAGCTTTGTGTTGCTAGCATTTCCCAACGATGGAAGTTTTACAACATAATTTTTTTTTGGCATTTCTTCAATGTTCTGTTCATCAAATAATACTTTCCACCAGTGGAATTCTCATAGTTTCATTCAATGTCTAAGACCTCAAAACATAGCTCTGACTGGAAATGTTAGCTTGCTTTGTCTCCATGGATGATGCCTGACCAGCTATCATCACAAGCATTTTTTGTGTTCTATACCTTTGATCCTATTTGGGTGCCCAGCCAATTAATTAGTACAATTATTCTTTTCAATTCTTCCATTTCAGTTTTAGAAGCCATTTCATCTTTTTGTGAGGTCCTGTTTATTAATGGTAATGTGGCTAACATTTTCTAAACAAGATTGCAGATGCAAGGTGACATTTGATCTGCTTTGCCTTATTTCCAATCCATTGCACTTAAAATCCATTGGATTACAATTTTGAATTCTGCTTTATGCCCATTTATGACAATATTTCCAAGTTCACTGTATCCACTCTCCAAAAACGAACACCTATGACAATCATGAATATACCTGACTAAAACATGGCAGAATTTGCTCTCAAGCCTAATATTAATAAAATAGACCTTACTGAGAAGAACCAAACTCTAGAGGCATGATCTCGGCCAAATGTGTCTTTGTTTACTTCCGGATTGTCCATAATACATTTAGTAACTTTTCAGAAGGTAAAGAAACACTTCCCTTTTGGCTTAATATTCTGGCAGAAATGCAGCTTTAATATCAATTGGCCTACTTTCCTAAGTATTTATAGTTAACAGCATCATTTTTTTTAAATGGCTTTATTTCTGCTGCAGGTGAATCTACACTTGTATCTTGGTCCCTGAGTTGTTCTTTTGGTAAAAAATCAATGAGCAAATTGCCTTTGTACTTCTAATGCAAATAAGATTTTGTCTCTAAATTTCTGCCCCCTGATGAGAATAATACTTCTCTGATTTTTGTAAGTGGAGAGGTTCTATTCCACTCATAGAAGACAATGTCCGGAATGTATGAATTGCAGATTCACATATTTTCTAATACCTTTTGTTGTTTTCCATATCCAGTTTCATCCATATTTGCTTCACCAATGGCTTACTTAGTAACAATAGTAGTTCAGTGGATTACACAACCATTCTAATATTCCAAGTTGTTGAACTTTGTTCAG
Source organism: Chiloscyllium plagiosum (assembly GCF_037043375.1). Classification (NCBI taxonomy): domain Eukaryota; kingdom Metazoa; phylum Chordata; class Chondrichthyes; order Orectolobiformes; family Hemiscylliidae; genus Chiloscyllium; species Chiloscyllium plagiosum. The sequence goes on from NW_028270140.1 coordinate 23,281,891, forward strand.
ATTGATAGTATTCTGATTGTTTAAAATACTACTTTTAGACTGTCTATTCCACTCATTGTAACTATGCACCCACTGTTTAATACTGTACGATTTAAATACTCAGCCACAACACATTCAGCACTGAGCTGAAACTTCTTTAGACCAATACAATGCCCTCTCTTTAATCCTTCTCCTCATCTTGTTCCTCTGAAGTTTCTGTTTCATGTGCAGTTTCAAATACTCCACTACACTGCTTGTTCATAGAGTAGTAGCATTTGACTCACCTATAGCAATGATTGATAGTGGAGAAAGTGAGGACTGCAGATGCTGGAGATCAGAGTCGAGAGGGTGGTGCTGAAAAAGCACAGCAGGTCAAGCAGCATCCGAGGATCAGGAGAGTCGACGTGTCAGGTAAAAGCCCTTCATCAGGAATGAGGCTGTGAGCCGAGGGGGTGTGAGATAAATGGGAGGGGGGGGGGTGGAGCCTGCGGGAAAGTAACTGACAGTGTGATAGGTAGATGGAGGTGGGGGTAATGGTGATAGGTCAGAGGGGAGGGTGAAGTGGATAGGTGGGAAGGAAGATGGACAGGTAGGACAGGTCATGAGGACGGTGCTGAGCTGGAAGGTTGGAACGGGGATAAGGTGGGGGATGGGGAAATGAGGAAACTGATGAAATCGACATTGATGCCATTTAGGGTATAGGTTTGCTCGCTGAGCTGTAGGTTTGATATCCAGACGTTTCATTACCTGACTAGGTAACATCATCAGTGGCGACCTCCAAGTGAAGCGAAGCTGTTGTCTCCTGCTTTCTATTTATATCTTTCTCCTGGATGGGGTTTCTGAGGTTTGTGGTGATGTCATTTCCTGTTCGTTTTCTGAGGGGTTGATAGATAGTATCTAGATCTATGTGTTTGTTTATGGCGTTGTGGTTGGAGTGCCAGGCCTCTAGGAATTCTCTGGCATGTCTTTGCTTATCTTGGTTGGTTGAGTTAACCCAACCTCCACTCCCGGCACCTTCCCCTGCAACCGCAAGAAATGCAAAACGTACACCCACACCTCCCCCCTCACTTCCCTCCAAGGCCCCAAGGGATCCTTCCATATCCATCACAAATTCACCTGCACCTCCACACACATCATTTACTGCATCCGCTGCACCCGATGTGGCCTTCTCTACATTGGGGAGACAGGCTGCCTACTTGCGGAATGTTTCAGAGAACACCCCTGGGACACCCGCACCAACCAACCCAACCGCCCCGTGGCTGAACATTTTAATTCCCCCTCCCACTCCGCCAAGGACATGCAGGTTCTTGGCCTCCTCCATCACCAGACCATGGGAACATGACGCCTGGAGGAAGAGTGCCTCATCTTCCGCCTAGGAACCCTTCAACCACAAGGGATGAAAGCAGATTTCTCCAGCTTTCTCATTTCCTCTCCCCCCACCTTATCTCAGTCCCAACCCTCGGACTCAGCACCACCTTCCTAACCTGCAATCTTCTTTGTGACCTCTCCACCCCCAATCCCTCTCCGGTCTATCACCCTCACCTTAACCTCCTTCCACCTATCCCATTCCCAACGCCCCTCCCCCAAGTCCCTCCTCCCTACCTTTTATCTTAGCCTGCTTGGCACACCCTCCTCATTCCTGAAGAAGGGTTATGCCCGAAATGTCGATTCTCCTGCTCCTTGGATGCTGCCTGACCTGCTGCGCTTTTCCAGCAACACATTTTTCAGCTCTGATCTCCAGCATCTGCAGTGCTCACTTTCTCCAAGGCATGCAAGAGGCAAGATCAACATAAGCAACATCAGTATTATTTGAGGCTTGAGAGACCATTTGTCAGTCTAATGACAGCTGGGAAGAAGCTGTTCCTGAACCTGCTGATGTGTGTATTCAGGCTTCTGTATCTTCTGCCTAATGGAAGCAATTATAGAGATCAATACCAAGGTGCGATGGGTGTTTGATGATGTTGGCAGCCTTTCCGCCTCAACAAGCTGTGTGACTGGAGTCCATGGATGGAAGGTTGGCTTCAATGATAGTCTGGGCTGTGCACATCACCTTCTGCAGTTTTTTACAGTCGTAGGCAGAGCAGTTGCCATACCAAGCCATTATGCACATGGACAGTATGCTCTCAATGGTGCCTTTGTGGAAGTTGGTGAGGGTTCTTATGGACATGCCAAATTTCCAGAACTCCTGAGGAAGAAGAAGCATTGTTCTATTTCATAATGTTGATTTAAGGATGGACCTTGGTCAGAGCACCAGGATATAATTTTGCTTACCTATAAGTAATGATATGGGATATTCTTTCTTCATTTAGGAACCCGGGCAGGAGCATCACAATGAAATGCCATTTAGATTAAATCTGAAAGCTTGTGTTGAGAATGGGATTAGGACTTTAACCTTAGATAAAAAGTGAAAAACCTTAAGGTTGATTTTAAAGACAAAGGTCAGCCTAACTTATAGTAAAGAAATCCTACAGTGTAGAAAGAGGCCATTTAACCCATTGAGTCCACAGTGACCCTCCAAAGAGCATCCCACGCACACTCCAGTTTATTCCCACAATCTTGCATTTCTCATGGCTAATCCAATTAATCTGCATATTTTTAGATTGTGGGCGGAAACCAAAGCATTTGGTAGAAACCCATGCAGACACGGGGAAAACGTGCAAACTATATGTGGACAGTCACCCGTGGATGGAATCAAACCCAAGTCTCTGGCCTTGTGAGTTAACAGTGCTGAGCCATCATGCTGCCCAATACAAATGTACTGCCTTGGATTTGAGAGATGCCACTGCAATTCAAAACAGTAAAAAATTGGACAAACAGTTGATAAATTTATTTTATATTGAATTCCATTTAATTTGACAACTATTAAAATACGACTGACTAATTGTATACTAGTGAGGCACCTGCTAGATCTAACTGACAATGCCAGATCTCCCTATTAGATAAATGCTAATAAAACCGTGCCATTCTTTCATTTGCTGAGTTGAAACCAGGTCACAGTGAGACCAAAACTGAAATGGATTTGTTAGATATTAGAGTGAAGTGACACAGAGGAATATGTGAGGTCTTTGTGTTGTTTAAAAGTCATCATTTCTCTGGCTATAACTGTAGAGATGACTTTAACCAATTATTTTACAACTGCTCTTTATCCATTATGGCAATGTTTACATTCTAAAACACCATTTTCTCAGTGACAGGAATTACAACTGATAAGATTTGAAAAATCGAAGGCATTCTTCTATTCCCATGTACTGAATGAAAATAGGATTGTAGAAGTTTGAGTCTTATGTCTTATCTCCCAAGCAGTTTAACGCAATGCAGACTATTAAGTTCTGAAAATATACTATCTAAATTTCTGTTACTCTAATTGCAGTTGACTGACTGACTTGGAAGAATTCCTAAAATTTATATCAGTTGGGAGCAGAATTTTATTTTTCCCCAATGTGTAAGTAAAAAGGGTCAAACCGATAATTAATAAAGGTGTAACCTTGTGACAAATTAAAAGGAATTAAATATATCAGTTTACAGATTGTCACTGGTGACCTCTGAATGGACATATTGCCTCCAAGGTGCTCATATTTGAAATATTTTTAAAAATAGTCATTGTGACATCATGATTTATTAACGCCGGCACAACTATTCTTAAAGGCCGCTTTACCAGTAAGCACCTAATTATTGTAACTACTTTCATAGATTTGTGATAGCTATTTCCTCAGTTCAGCACTTCCAATATTGTAGGTTTATCCAGGTCCTGATTTTATTTACAGTTCTCATTGGGCTTCAATGGGACTTTCTTAATATGATTCATTCCATTGTAGAATTTTCTCAAAGTTACAGAGTAAATCTATTTTAACACTGCAGGAGAACACTGTTGATCCTGCGATCGATATACTTACAAAATGTTTTATGTTTCAAGCTTTGAAGATTAACATTAATTTAGCTTACAAAATGTATTTACCGGTCATGGATTTAGATAAGATGATTTCTCTGCATGATAGACAAAATGCCTTGCCTGGCTGTTGAGTCTAGTATGGGGACACAATCTCAAAGTAAGGGGTAGACTATTTAATGTTAAAACGAGGAAGACTTTCTTCATCAAGAGTGTGGTGAATCTTTGAATTCTTGGTCCCCAGAGGCTGTGGAACTTCAACCATTAAGTACATTCAGGGCAAGGTAGGTTTCTGGATAAAAAATGACATCAAGGGATATGGGAATAGAGGGAGAAAGTGACATTGAAGTCAATGATCTGCAATGATCAAAATGAATGGCTGAGCTGACTCGTCAGGTTGAGTTCTCTAATCTTGCACCTATGTTCCAAAATAACGGAGATGAAGTGGTGTCAAAGTTGACTTGAGGAGCAGGAAATCAGGGTAAGAAGCAAGTTATGGACAGCATTTGGGGGAGAAAACAAACTGAAAAAAAAAAACACGGGCAATGTATAAAGTGTGAAAATATACAATCATGCTAACGTCTGGGAACATTTGAAACAAAGCTTTAAATCTGTCTGTCCAGGATTGAAGTTGGAGTTTGGTGTCTGGAGATACCCTACAAGGGATGGAGTCTAAACAGCACTTAGGGTGAATGGTGCAACAGATTGTGTCTTTAGGAGACAAGGAGAGAGGCGAAGGAAACAATGAATAGTCACAATTGTTAACAAGGTGTAAAGTGAGCCTGTCACTGATACTAAATGGTTAGGCAAAAAAGTCTTCAAAGTGGGCATTCTTTGAATGATGAAACTTACACCTATCCATGCATGTCTTGCACCTAACTAGGATGTGTTTCACACCAAACGTGGTTGTCAATCAGCCTCTTAATCTCATTTGTTTTCTTATCATATGACCTTATCTGGGTGTGATTCACATCACTTTGACTCCCTGGAAGGGAGGACCAGATTCTACATCAACCTGAACAGCGGATAAACCAGGCTGTGTGCATCATGATAGTGACACAAAATGAGCAGTATCCTATTGAAATTGGTTTGTGACCTTCCAGTTTTTTTTTTTCACATTTCAAATATTCTAAGCATTCGAAAAAAAAAGATTAACTGCTTTTTTGACTGGTCACTGCTCAGTGAATGCAAAATGGCAGCAGATGAGAATGATTTGCATTCAGAAAAGCATCAAACACAGCTGCTATCAAACTTTTAATTATGTATAATATAGGCCAATCTAAAGATCATACTTGTGTCTTCAAAATCTGTCTTTCAAAGGATTTCTTGCTGAGAAAATGTGCTCCCCAGTACTTTTTATTTAAATTTCAATTTAACATATCTACCGTTCTCACAAGGAGAATTTTTTAAAAAGAGAAAAATGAAATAATTTGTGAATTAATAAGCTAACAAGCTGTATTTGTGTAGCTTTATTTCATTGCCTGGTTCAATGTAACAGCATTGATTTTCAAAAATACATCCTGATGCTTTCTAACTGCTAGCACTACAGGGTTTCTTTTGAGCTTTCTGATGTGTTGCCCATCTCCATGTAGGCTAAATAATGGAAGATTATTGCTTAGATTTTCATTATAATTAGATGGTAATTTGGTTTCAGTAAGATTATTATTCCAATCAGGTATACCGCAATTGAATCAAACCAAGGAATTCTACTCTATAAATGGATTTTCACTCCAAGCAAATTTAATGTATGTAACCTTCACTGCATGCATCGATAATTTAGCCTCACAAATGTGATTGCTTCCAATAGACATCCAGAATTTCAGAATTAACAAAGATATGGGAAATTTAATTGTCTGAATCTAAATAAAACAGTGAAATTTTGCCACATCAATTTCAAATACATGCTTGGAAGATGTCAATTATGCAATGTCCATTTTTAACATGGATTTCTGTAGGTTTCACATCAAGAAAACAAATGACTTATCTTTGTTGGAGTTTGTATCTCTCCTACACTACTTCAAAATCTATCCATATATGTGGTAAATCTTTCTATCCATCTCTGTCTCATACTTACCTAGCTTCCCCTCAAACAAATATATTCTCATGACTGTAGCAGGTATGTTGTCTGTCAACTAAGAATTTGTGAAGACCCTTTTTTAATTTTTATGCTAAAATAACAAGTAGCAAAGCTTTATGTTTTAAACAAAAGGTTAGTTTATTACACAGCTATTGCTGATAGATATTTAAGTATTAAGCATTAAAGTTATTAATTAAATACAGGTGAAAAATTTACAATGAGTACGATGGAAATTATGTATGAAGGTAGATGTGAGTTCAGTCTTTAATATCATTTCAGGCCTGGTTTGCTTAAAGGTTTGCTTTCTGAAGTGAAGAAATTGAAACTTAAAGCTAGATCCTCAGCTTTGATCTTTAAGCAAGTAGTTTCACCCATAGATATTCTGAACAGAACAGGTTCTGGGAGGGTATGAAATCACCTTTGTTTCACTCTTATGGGCCTACAGACTGTGGCTCTTGGACACCTCCGTTTCTCAAGAACGACATTGACTATTTCATGATGTTTCACTCATTGTGTTTGATTCTCCAGTAAAAGAACGAAATAAAATGTCTGACCATATTAATTTCTATGAATTATTGTTCCACCAAACTATGCTCATTATGCTGGAATTGTTTGTGCTGTCCCTCCCATTTCCAATGCAGAAACAATTGAATCTTCAGACCTTTTGAGGCTTTGATAAAGAGTGCTAGAATCCTTGAATTATTTATTGATATTTGTGATTGCCTGTTAAGATAATTGTCTGCTTTTAGTTGCAACTGAATCCACAAGATAAGTCATGTGGCTTCTGGGAGCTGTGTTTTAAGGCTGCTTGTGTTCAGTTTAATGACATTTATTAACATTGGGAAGCTGAGTTGGTTTATCTCTTCTTCAGTCAGGGTACTGTGTGGTGAATAGAAATGCTTGTATTGGCATTTTGCCTTATGTCACTATTGAGCTCAAAACACATAAAAATCAAATTCCAATATCAATATGCAACCAACATAGAATATAGAACAATACAGCACAGAACAGACCCTTTGACCCACGATGTTGTGCACCTGTGAACTAATCTAAGCCCATCCCTCTGCATTATCCCATCATCATCCATATGCTTATCCAAGGACTGTTTAAATATCCCTCATGTGGCTGAGTTAATTGCATTGGTAGGCAGAGCATTCCATGCCCTTACCACTCTCTGAGTAAAGAACCTGCCTCTGACATCTGTCTTAAGTCTATCACCCCTCAATTTGCAGCTCTGCTCCCTCGTACAAGCTGACATAATCATCCTAGGAAAAAGACTCTCACCGTCCACTCTATCTAATCCTCTGATCATCTTGTATGTCTCTATTAAATCCCCTCTTAGCCTTTTTCTCTCCAATGAGAACAGACCCAACACCCTCAGTCTTTCCTTATAAGACCTTTCCTCCAGACCAGGCAACATCCTGGTAAATCTCCTCTACACCTTTTCCAATGCTTCCACATCCTTCCTGTAATGGGGAGACCAGAACTGTACACAATATTCCAAGTGAGGACGCACTAGCGTTTTTTACAGTTGCAGCATGACATCACGGTTCCAGAACTCAATCCCGCTACCAATAAAACCTAACACACTGTTGGCCTTCTGAACAGCGCAATCAACTTGGGTGGCAACTTCCAGTGATCTATATACATGGACACCAAGATCCCTCTGCACATCCACACTACCACAAATCTTTCCATTGACCCAGTACTCTGCCTTCCTATTATTCTTCGCAAAGTGAACCACCTCACATGTATCTTTATTGAACTCCATTTGCCACCTCTCAGCCCAATTCTGCAGTTTATCCAAGTCCCCTGCAACCAGCAACATTCTTCCACACCGTCCACCACTCCACCGACTTTAGTGTCATCTGCAGACTTACTACCCTATCCACTTATGCCTGCGTTTAAGTCATTTACAAAAATGACAAACAGCAGTGGTTCCAAAATAGATCCTTGTGGCACACCACTAGTAACCGGATTCCAGGCTGAATATTTTCCATTCCTTCTTACAGAAAGCCAGTTTCTAATCCAAACTACGAAATCATCCTCAATCCCACGCCTTCGCATTTTCTCCAAAAGCTTACCATGTGGAACCTTATCAAAGGCTTAACTGAAGTCCATGTACACCACAGTAATTGCCCTACCTTCATCCACATGTTCAGTCACCTTCTCAAAAACTCAATGAGCTTTGTGAGGCATGACCTGCCCTTGACCATGTTGACTATCTCCAATCAAATTGTTGTTTGCTAGATGATTATAAATCCTATCTCTTATAATCCTTTCCAAAACTTTTCTTACAACAGGCATAAGGCTCACTGGTCTATAAGTACTTGGATCATCTCTACTGCCCTTCTTGAACAAGGGCATAACATTTGCAATCCTCCAGTCCTCTGATATCACCTGTAGACAATGACGACTCAAAGACCAAGGTCAAAAGCTCCACGATCTCATCCTTAGCTTCCCAGAGAATCCTTGGGTAAATCCCATCTGGCCCAGGGGACATATCTACTTTCACACCTTCTAGAATTGTTAACATCTCTTCCTTACTAACCTCAATCCTTTCTAGTCTAATAGCCCATACTCATTTTTTGTCTCTATAATATTCTCCTTTTTCTGAGTGAAAACAGATGAGAAATATTCATTTAGCAGCGTTCCAATCTCCACAGGGTCCACACACAACTTCTCACTTCTGTCTTTGATTGGCCCTATTCCTACCCTTATCATTCTTTTATTCCTCACATGTCTATAGAAAGCTTTAGGGTTCTCCTTTACTTTACCTGCTAAAGACTGCTAATGTCCTCACCTTGCTCTTCTTAACTTTCTCTTTAAATCCGTCCGAGCTAATCTGTAACTCTCCATCGCCTCATCTAAACTATCTTGTCTCAACATCACATAAGCCTCCCTCTTCCGCTTAAGAAGAGATTTCTTTAGTAAACCACGGTTCCCTTACCGTACCATTTCTTCCCTGACTGACAGGGACATACCTATCAAGGACAGGCCATATCTGTTCCTTAAACCAGCTCCACATTTCGATTGTCCCCATACCTTGCATTTTGCTACCCCGTGCTATGTCTCCTAAGTCTTGCCTAATTGCATTATAATTGCCCATCTCCCATCTATAGCTCTTACCCTGTGGCATGTACTATCCCTTTCCATTGCTAAACTAAATGTATAGTTACTCTCTCCAAAGTGCTCACCTACCACTAAATCAAACATCTGGCCTAGTTCATTACCAAGCACCAGATCCACGTGGCTTCCCCTCTTGTAAGCCCTTTGACATACTGTGTCAGGAAATCCTCCTGCACACATTGGATAAAAACTGATCCATCCAACATACTAGAGTTACAGCATTTACAGTCAAAGTTGGGGAAGTTAGACTCCCCGATAATGACCACCCTGTTCCTTTCACTCCTACCCAGAATTGTTTTGCCAATCCTCTCCTCTATATTCCTGGACCTTTGCGGAGGCCTATAAAAACTCACAGCAATGTGACCTCCCCTCTCCTGTTTCTAATCTCAGCCCATACCACGTCAGTAGATGAGTCCTCATCAAAGGTTCTTTCAGCCACCGGTATACTGTCCTTGACTAACAAAGCCACACCTCCCCCTCTTTTACCACCTGCCCATGATCTTAATGAAAAATCTAAACCCCGGAACTTGTATCATCCACTCCTGGGCCTGCTCTTTCCGTGTCTCTGAAATGGCCACAACAAGCTCATCTACCTTATACCAGATACTCTTGGCGTAAAAGTAGACACACTTCAAACCAGCTTGCTGTCTGCCATGTGTGACCATGAAATCCTGTCCATGTCCTCCCTACTCACATCCTCCTGTGCATTGCGACTACACCACAGGTTACCATCCCCCTGCTGAGCCAGTTTAAACCCACCTGAATAACACTAGCAAATTTCCCACCCAAGATATTAGTACCCTTCTGGTTCAAGTGAAGACTGTCCTGTTGTAGAGTTCCTACCTTCCCCAGAATGATCCCAATTATTCCATATACCTGAAGCCCTCCCTCCTGCACCATCCCTGCAGCCACGTGTTCAGCTGATCTCTCTCCCTGTTCTTCACCTCGCTATCACATGGCACAGATAACAAACCAGAGATAACAACTCTGTTTGTTCTAGCTTTCAACTTCTACCATAGCTGCCTGAAATCCTGCCTTACATTCCTATCCCTCTTTCTACCATGTCATTGGGCCCATGACTTGGGGCTGGTCACCGTCTCCCTTCAGGAACCCAAAGACATGATCTGAGACATTACCGACACTGGCACCTGGGAGGCAACACATCAACCATGAGTCTCTTTTGTTCCCAACAAACTTATCTGAGCCTCTAACTATTAAGTCCCCAATGATTAATACTCTTCTCCTTTCCCTCCTTCCATTCTGTGCAACAGGGACAGACTCTATGCCAGACACCTGCACACCAATGTATGCCTCTGATAAGTCAACCCTGCCCCCCGCCCCCCAACAGTATCCAAAACAATATACTTGTTTTTCAGGGGAACGACCACAGTGGATCCGTGCACTGACTGTTTTTCCCCTGTTCTAACAGGTACCCAGCTTTCTTTGTGCGTTTTGAAAAAGTTTTCTACTTACCCACTATTGTCCCCCATTTACCCACTTTCTGAAATTGCATTCTGATTTGTTACTTTTTGCATTGAATATTAAATGTTAAAGATCACGATATTAAATCTTAAAAGTCAAGATAGTGGCGGCGTAGGACTCCTCTGCCTGAGCTCATCCACTATGTCATTTAATATTCTTTTATTTTTCTCTTTCTTTCCTTTTTATGTTATTTTTCTTCTTTCATCTCAGCAATGTCCTGAACTCCTGGCCTTAGCATGGACCTGGCATGACGGCCTCTCCATCCAGTGTGGCAGTCTCTTGACCTGACGTGGTGCCTCTTGACAGGGCATGGTGGTCACCAGGCCTGGTGTGGCATTCTCTTGGAGGCCCAGCATGGCAGTCCTCTTGCCCAACGAGGTCACATTGTGGACATGGAAAGATGTGCAGTTTAGGTGGATTGGCCAGGGGAAATGCAGGGTTACAGGGATGGGGTAGTGTGGGATTCTCTTTGGAGGTTTGGTGTGGGTTTGATGGACTGAATGGCCTGCTTCTACAGTGTAGGGATTCTGTGACTCTATGGATTCTATGATTCTCTGAGAGCCTCAAGCAGAAGCCTGGTATGATCTGAAGTCGAGGCATGGTGCAGTCTCGGGGTTAGGTGTCATCATGGACTGGGTTGGAAGAACTGTTATCTTAAACATTTTATTTCTTTATTTTGTCTAATTCTTTTTCCCTTAAGAATTTGTAATTAAGAACCTATACCTAAGTACTTTTGTTCCTAAGATGGCACTGTAAGTGGCAACTTGTAAACTTTCTCTGTACTTGTTTGAGTACATGTGACAGTAAAGCTCATTCTAATTCTAAAAACATCATTTTTTTCGAGAACCTGTTTTTTTACATCTCCCCAAGTCGAAACATTCTTTCACTATCCACTCTATTGCAGATTCACATATTTAAATACCTCCAGTAGTTCCCCCTTTAGCCTTCTCTTTATTAGAGAATAGAGCACCATTCTTTTTCTGTCTTTCTTGACCACTATATTCAATTTGGTTTTGAACATTCTCCAGGATGTCAATGTCCTACTTTATATTGTGAAGGTCAGACTATGTGTAACTCTATATCTGTGGTTTAATTGCGTGTTAATTAGAAATACATTAATTTGATAATTTCCACATATTTTCAGAAATACCGTTATTTATATTTAGAATACAAATCGATTAAACTGGGTGTGTTGGTTTTATTGGTAGGTAATGGATCTACTTCTGAATGTTGAGAATACTGTTCAAGCATGCATGATCTACCTATTTCATTGCCTGGTTAGATTTTTTTTAGATTAGAGTTTATTCCCTACAGTGTGGAAACAGGCCCTTCGGCCCAACAAGTCCACACCGACCCTCCGAAGAGTAACCCACCCAGACCCATTTCCCTCTGACTAATGCACCAAACACTATGGGCAATTTAGCATGGCCAATTCACCTGAACTGCACATCTTTGGAATGTGGGAGGAAACCGAAGCACCTGGAGGAAACCCACGCAGACACGGGGAGAATGTGCAAACTCCACACAGACAGTCGCTGGAGGCTGGAATCGAACCTGGGACCCTGGTGCTGTGGGGCATCAGTTCTCACCACTGAGCCTGGTCTTGTGCATCTCCCTTGCATTGTTGCTCACCCAGAAATCAAATTCAATGCTTAGATCAAGGTGACAGGTTTCCTACATGATTTGTCTCTCTGTATCTTGCTCCCTTACAACAGTTTCCTTTTCACACTCATGATAACAATTCTTTACTTGCAAACTCTTCACTGCATCTTTGTCCCTCTAACCAAGCTTCCTATTTCTTTGATAGTGGTGTTGCCTACTATCTCAGCCTATAAATCATCAGCAATGACAAGATGGCAGCTCAGTTTAAGATTCATATTGTATGTGTGTGTGTATAATGTGTATGTGAGTAAATAATAGTGTTAAGTTTAAAGTGTAGGCTCATCCGACAGGATAGTTGCATATAAATATTAGATTTTAGTGTTGACCTGGGTTTCATGCCAGTGAACTTATGTAAGGCAGAATGCAGTGACAGCATTTCTATTCACCACACATTACCCTGTTGGAACAACAGCTAAAACAAGACATCTTCCTGTTCCTCTTGTGATCCATGCTGGAAAGTACAAGTCTATGAATATTGGGGCAATATTAATGTTGAGATCTGTTAGAAAAATCACACGTAAAGATAGCTGGTAGAGGGCTAGATGGCAATTTATGATCAGGAATCACATTCAACAGGCAGGAAATGGAAAGAAAAATTGAAGCTACAAAGTGCAATTTACAATACTAGCAACCAGAAGATTAATATGGATAATGGTTCAATATTAATCATTGTATTTCTAATTCTTGACTATATATCCTATATATTAATAGAGTTCAATGGAAGAAGATGGAAGAGAGTATAGAAATATTTATATTTTTGCCATATTTTCCTAACTTTCTTGTTATTGCCATGCCACACCAATAAGTGAAAAATTCCACCTTGGGTGTTGCATACATCAAAATATTCTAAATGTGTGTCATGATCTGATATCTGAAAAGCAAAGTCGATTGAAAGTTATTATTAATTTGTCATTACATTAACACAAACTGTACTGTCCTATTTCTGATAAAAATAAATTTATACTGAGCCTTGTTTGCACACAAATATACCTGATACATTATTACCCCAACCGAGATGTTTTGTGCCAATTCACTCAGAATTAAACTAATTTATCCCTAATTCATTTGAAATAAGTTACTGTATTTTATTCCCAATAAGCATCTGATTTGGTTTAATTCATATTAACAACCTTGGCACAAATAACAGCATGTCTTAATAAGGTTGACTGAATCCTGAAGGATATTCAATATAATTATTCACCATCCATGGACAATTCAACTTTAATATGAGTAAATGGCAATAAAAATGAGCTCAAGTGGCACAAAATAACCTTACTTTCTCTAAAAAACATCTTGTGAGTAGTTTGCAGTGGTCAATTAAAAATGAGTAGAATAAACTTGAGACAGGCTGTAGATATAAACCTTATATCATTTCATAGAACATAAACCATGGAGAATTACAACACAGAACAGGCCCTTTGGCCCATGATGTTGTGCCGAAATTTATTCCTAATGTAAAATATAGTAACTTAGCCTACACACCCTTCAACACACTGCTATCCATGTGCATGTCTAGCCATTGCTTAAATGTCCCCAATGACTCTGCTTCCACCACCACAGCTGGCAACGCACTCCATGCATTTGCAACTCTGTGTAAAGAACCTACCTCTGACGTCTCCTTTATACCTTCCTCCTAATATCTTCAAACTATGACTTCTTGTACCAGTCCATCCTGTCCTGGGGAAAAGTCTCTGGTTATTGACTCTATCTATTCCTCTCATTATTTTGTACAACTCGATCAGGTCTCCTCTCTTCCTCCTTCTCTCCAGAGAGAAAAGTCTGAGCTTATTCAACCTTTCTCTAATGGAGAATAAAGCTAACACAAGAGAAAAGTATGAAATTAAATTGAGAAATGCTGTATGTAGTATGAAGATATTCAATTGTCCGAAACATTGTGTGTCTGCACTTACAGTCAGGTCTAAAATAGAGTTGATTTTTTTTCATTTCTCATCCTTCATAGTTGGTTGAAGTGAAGAGATGTGAGGAATTGGCAACGTATTATGAACATCAGTGTCCTTTTTCATTCTAATAACTCGCTTTTGCCAATTATTTACTCTGAAATATAACATAATTAATGTAAAAGTAAAGTTGCCATAGTCTTATCAGATGATAGGACTGTTCTCCGATTAGAAAAAGATGACTGGTGATGAAAGCAGAACTGAGAGGAGACCATATAAAGTCATGACACAAGAGTTGAGTAGAGCCGACCTAAAGGATGGGAAGGCAATGCTGAAACAAGCCTACCCCTCAAACACAAGGAAGCATCTAGAATTGCAATGACATCACCAGCAGATGGAGAAGAGCAGAGAAATCAAAGGATAACGATGCAAATATCTAACATACTATACATGCTGCATTTTTCACACCAGTCAGAATCATGTGTAAAAACATCTTTAAGTAAATTATTCTTCTAATTCAATTGAGATTAAGCTAAAAAAACTACTTGCTGAATAAAATGTAGATTCCAAGCACTTTCATTAGCTATAGAATTGAATTTTAATTAATTAATGTTAAAAGAAAATTAGAAATGGAAGCACAGGTAGCATTTTGGAACTGAAGTATGTAAATGTTAGCGAACAGTGAGAATGTCCCAGATTGCCACTTCTGCAGGAAATATATGGAAAAGCAGAGACCAGACCTCAGACTTATTGAGCTAGAATATGCAATTTAGAAGCACTTTGAGAATTAAGGGAAGCGAATGACAATATGGATACTTTTCTCATGAGCAGCCCATCTCAGGGGAAAGCACAGCCTCAGCAAAGGAAGGATAAAACTGTTAATCATCAGAACAGACAGAATGTAGTTAGACAGAAGGAGATCCTGCAAATATTGACCCGATGCAACAGATAAAGTGTACTTGTTATCTGAGAAGACAAAGATGGACTCTGAAAGGATGAAAGCCAGAATGTTAAACTTTGCATATTGGAGATGGAGACACTCCAAGAAAAGGATGAGAATGGAACAGTTGTGTTGGTGAGATTGCAGCTAATAGAGAAATAATGATTTGGAGA
Organism: Chiloscyllium plagiosum; assembly: GCF_037043375.1. NCBI lineage: Eukaryota > Metazoa > Chordata > Chondrichthyes > Orectolobiformes > Hemiscylliidae > Chiloscyllium > Chiloscyllium plagiosum. Next base: position 23,297,117 of record NW_028270140.1, read on the forward strand.
TGCCGGTGTTGGACTGGGGTGTACAAAGTTAAAAATCACACAACACCAGGTTATAGTCTAACAGGTTTAATTGGAAGCACACTGGCTTTTGGAGCGACGCTCCTTCATCAGGTGATAGTGGAGGGCTCGATCGTAACACAGAATTTATAGCAAAAATTTGCAGTGTGATGAAACTGAAATTATACATTGAAAAATTGATTGTCTGTTAAGCCTTTCATTTGTTAGAATACAGTGATAGTTTCGCTTCTTTCAAGTGTAAATCACAAAACCTTTTTTTTAAAGTTGCATCCTCGGGTTAGCTGTTAACAATGGTGATAGCTAGACAATATGTTGAAGGTGTTAGGCCCCTGTGTTCTCTGTCTATGCTATGATGTTTAGATTGATTCTAATCTAAAAAGTGAGATAACAGAGTTTTACATAAATTCATGCAGTTTTTGAGCTCAGAGTTCTACATGAATGTATGCAGTTTTTGAGCAAAGTACAATGTAACTCTGCAAGTACAAATTCACCCCAATAGAGAAATAAATTGATAGTGTTCTTTAAGATTATGAAAGATTTTGAACATATAGACAGAGAAGACATGGAAGAGACAAAAATAGATGTCATGGGGCATGAAATTGCCACCAATAAATGCAGTGAGAAATTCAGAAGAGTCTTCTTTACCCAGAAAGTTTTTTAACCCGTAATATTTCACAAGATGGTTGAGGCAGACAGTATAGATGAATATACGGGGAAATTAGGGAACATGAGGAAGAAAGAAGGATCTATTGGCAGGATGGCAAGAAACAAGGTAAGATGAGAATTGCATGCTGCTTATATGCTTTTCAGGCCAAATTACCTCTTTCTGCAGAATAAATGCAATATATTGACTGGAATTAGTGTAGCATTAAGATGGTGATGCAGAAAGCTCAAAGTTTAAGAAAGCAAGAATGTACAGCATGACTACTGAATAAGTTTGTAATATTGATCAGTACAAAGAAAAAGAAGAAAATAGGCGTGTGCATCAATAATTCAATCAGCAGCCAACTAAAGGATAACTCAAATGGCTGCAGCACAGCTTCCAGCATTCACATAATCATTGTGTAGTTCAAATACACTGTGCTGTATTAAATCTTGCTAAGAAAAGACCTATTGTTTTTGTTACCTACAAAAGGATTCGTGAATGTAAAATGATTTTGCTGTTCTGTGGGAAAAAGGCAATTAAAAGGTGCAAATTCTTTGTCGCCATTGTTCCCAAGGATCTTAAACGTTCTGTACCACAAAGAAATTTTTTAATGAACAACTTAACAGATTCAAAAATGTCAAATTGTTAAAGGAATTATCCACATATATGGCTAGATAAAAGAACAAGGCTGTTAAAGCACATGCTGGAACAGAGCGTACAATGCAGTTCATATGTTTTATTCAGTAAACGGTTCTAATTTTTACAGAAGGAACAAGAATCACCACAGGGTGAAGGTACAAAGCAATAAATCTTTGCATGGAGGTGTCAACATGTCTGGATTATGAGACAGTAGAATGTTGCCTTTGGTGACTGCTATTCTGGTTATGGACCTCAATAATATTTTAATTTAGAAAGAGGCCAATAGTTCAGACAGAAATTGGTAAAACCCAAAAGACATGAAATAACAAGAGTAGCAGTAGAAAACTGGCAGTGAGGAGGGGCACGCACTACTGGGATTACATTTTCTGTATTCTTAGAGTTTTCATCAGGAAATTAGAAGCCACCTTTTTGACAGACACTGTCAATTTTTATGAAGGTTTTCAAATTAGTTATGCCTGATACCTCTACATTCTGCAGTACAGGTCGATCTATCTTATATGAGAAAAGTAAGACATAAAGCCAGATACAGTGAGGTTTCTCCCTCATGTCCAGATCTGTTGCAGACAAATTCATAAAGGTTCATTGCTAGAATTAGTCAGTCAGCAGCTTCATTATGATATTATCACACAATGAACCAGGATGGTAGAATGTCAACTAAATGGGTCTTTGTCATTTTGTGAAGCATACGTTCTTCTGAAAGCAATATAGAATCGTTCCCAATGGGGGCTTCATTGTTCCTGACTATGGATAAATTCCTTACAGCTGCAACTTTCATTTTGCCGGTAGACAGAGGACCACAAAATGGGGGCTGGGTATGTAGCATTTCTGGCCAGGCTTGCAGATCCTTGTTGGTAAATGAACTAGCATGAGCTTGCTGTACATATGCTGGGAGTTATTGCCATGGGTGATCTACAACATCAAACCAATTCTCAGCGTGATTTCATGCACATTCTGCAAGCTTGCACAGTATAGGTCCAGTAAATACCAAACAGTAAACATTCATAACTGAACAAGCATTTAGCTTCACAAGCTACTTTCCTACTGGCATTATTTAACAAGCCATTCATTGAAATGCTTTTGACTTAGTTTTGCCATTTGCAAAGTATGTAGCTATGGAATAGTTCTAGTAAATTGCCAGTAACTTTGGAAGGGAATGTTTGGAATGTCAGGGGGGTTTTGTGATCTGTCCACAGAAAAGTTCTGACAGTCATAATGGTTGTAGCTGCAAGCCTTCTTGGTCTGCAGTATTTAACAAAATGGAGCAGAGTTTGCAGAGATGGGAAGCTCTGCATAGAGGACATGGACAAGAAGGATTCCTTGCAGGAAGTCCAAAAGTGGTTTGGGAGCACTTTTCCTATATTTACCTCAGCCAGGCGCAAAATCTGAAATATCACCTTCTCCAATAGGACCTTCAGTCTCATAGCAATGTGAGTGGGAAAAACCAACCTTGCCAACATTCTCTGACTTCTCCTTCATAGCTGTCTCTGAGAGATGGCACCTGCTTTTGACACTGAGATCAGGAATAGGGGCATTAAATTTTCAGGGTACTGGGATACAAAAGGATTCAGGATCTATTGATTGTACACAACAAAAGTGGCCCGGCAAACCACATAAATAAAGGGAGAGAAGTATAGAAACCACAACATGCCTCCATTCCACTAATGCACCTGGACTATCATGAAGGTAAATGCCAACTATCCCAGCAACATCCAAGATGTCTTCATTCTAAGGCAGTCTGCTGTATTCACCATCTTTAGGCCACAATGAAAGGACAGAAATGGGCTTCTTGGGAACAAGGGTTACCTACGATCTATCTATGATTCTCCATTGCCATCTGAGCACGTGAGAATAACAGAATTATAGCATGAACCATGCTGTCATTAGGAATTTCAAAATCTGAAGGTTCTATTGTCTGGACCAAGCAGGGGAAGTTTCTGAATACTAATCTGAGCACATCTCCAGATATGTAAAAGCCCACTGTGTCATTCACACCCTCACAATCAAAATACTACAGCTGTCGGCAAGAATTGAAAAGTGTGGTGTTGGAAAAGCACAACAGGTCAGGCAAAGTCTGAGGAGCAGGTGAGTCGATATTTCAGGCATCAGCCCTTCATTGGGAATGTGGCAGGGGGAGACGGGCCTGAGAGATAAATAAGAGGGTGGGGTGGGGTTTTGGGAGAAGGTAACTGCCGGATGAGAAAAGATTCTTTTGGGCCTTGGATGGAGGTGAGGGGAGAGGTGCGGGCACAGGTTTTACACCTCTTGCAGTAGCAAGGGAATGTGCTGGGGGTGGAAGGTGGGGGGGGCATGGATTTAATGAGGGAATCATGGAGGAATGGTCTCTGTGGAATACAGATAAGGGTGGGGAGGGAAATATGTCTCTGGTGGTGGGGTCTGATTGTAGGTGACGGAAATGGCAGAGGATAATGCGCTGTATCTGGAGATTGGTGGGATGGAATGTGAGGACCTGGAGGATTTTATCCTTGTTACAGTTGGGGGGTGGGGTTCAAGGGCGGAAGTGTGGGAAGTAGAGGAGACATGCTAGAGGGCATTGTTGATCACGTGGAATGGAAAATTGTGGTGTTTGATGTTATGAAGTTGAAGACATGTACTGTACCTTTAAGAGAGAATGAATGCTGTCCTGAGCTGAGAGCTGACAAGCACTTGTGATGACTAGCTGGCAGTCTCAGAGCAAACTGGAAAATTGAAAGTATGCAACATTTGGCTGTGAAATGGATACCCAAGTTAGCTGATCTTTTGACAACAATTTAAATTTAACCAATCAGTTTAAATTATGCCCGAGGATACTAAAACACAATCAAGGTTGAATTTATTGTTTTGCCAACATCAAACTAATGAGATGATCCAATGTTGGGGATTTAAAAATGCAGGCATTTTCAAAATTGGAGACACAGCACTGTCATGAACACAGATCTAAGATATTAGGAAACACTCTCTATCGAAAGTACCTTTTCATGTGAAATATGTTCGCAGTAAAAAGAAAGAAGATAACCCAGGAAGATCCTCAGCTGGAAGAAGATGATAGCCGCTGTATGGTTTGAAATTAAGTTGATGTAATTTTAATAAGTGTTTCATTGGAACAGTATATTTAATAAAGTTGGAGGAAGATAATAAGCAGTTAAGAGAAAGGGCGGCTTTGAATTGTGAATAGTTGTTGTTTAATGTTCAATTTAGAGTTTTTAAAAAGATGTGTATTTTCTTGAAATAGTGGAATTTGGGAGTTCTCTGTCATTCATATTTTAACAGATTATGAGGTGAGCCGAGCTTTTCTGGGTATTTGGTTTAATTAACAGGAGGGTTCGCTGCCATGTCATAACACTTAAATTAGAAAACCTTCTGGGATGTCCTGGAGTGGAATTGCTTCTCCTGGAAGCAGATACGGTGGAAGGGGAGGAATTTTGAGTAAGGGATAGTGTTTTTACAGGAGGAAGGGTATGAGGAGGTATAGTCCAAGTAGTTGGAGTTGGTGGATTTTAAATAAATGTCTGTGTTGAGTCGGTTGCCAGAGATGGAGACGGAGAGGTCCACCTCATCTGTGACCACATCCTTTGGGAAGTTGATAAATGATCTTATGTCCCTGAACTGTCTGTAGTACACACTGCCTGATGACTAATCACATGAGATCTTGAGTTTACAGTACAGTCTAAGGAATATACTGTACCAGTGTCTGAGCCGGTGAGCGCCCAAGCAAAATGAAGTGTTCTGCTGTCAAACAGAGAAGTAGGGTAGGTGGAAAAAGAAGGGCCTATAGTTACATAATCTGTCTTTTTAATTACCTTTGCTTAAATCCAGAATGTTAGTGTAGAACAGCAATTCCCACTATCCAACTGCATTTGAAATTAAAGTATGCTACGATTACTCCTCCCTAGTAAATCCTTCACGATGAGATCATAAATTAATCCCACCTCATTCAACAATGCTATAATCTGCAGATTGCATTTCATGATGAAATAAGGTGGAGGTAGGACTTGAGGTGAATCATGAAGTGAGAACATGCTGTCATGCTGACTTAGGTGAAATAATTAAACAAATCCCTTGGCACCTGGAGTCCACTTCCAGTATCAAAGAGTTTATTGATGTTACACTGGTGAGAAGAAACTTTTGCAGGTCCAGAAACTTATTTCCTAAACAAAGGAAAGATTAAACTTTTAGGCAATTGCTTTCAGCCTGCCTTTGACTATTACAAGCCAATTGCATTATTAATTATAGAGTCATAGAGATGTACAGCATGGAAACAGACCCTTCGATCCAACCCGTCCACGCCGACCAGAAATCCCAACCCAATCTAGTCCCACCTGCCAGCACCCAGCCCATATCCCTCCAAACCCTTCCTATTCATATACCCATCCAAATGCCTCTTAAATGTTGCAATTGTACCAGCCTCCACCACATCCTCTGGCAACTCATTCCATACACGTAACACCCTCTGCGTGAAAAAGCTGCCCCTTAGGTCTCTTTTATATCTTTCCCCTCTCACCCTAAACCTATGCCCTCTAGTTCTGGACTCCCTGACCCCAGGGAAAAGACTTTGTCTATTTATCCTATCCATGCCCCTCATAATTTTGTAAACCTCTATAAGGTCACCCCTCAGCTTCTGACGTTCCAGGGAAAACAGCCCCAGCCTGTTCAGCCTCTCCCTGTAGCTCAGATCCTCCAACCCTGGCAACATCCTTGTAAATCCTTTCTGAACCCTTTCAACTTTCACACATATCCAATTAGGGTAAACATGTGACTGCATGGTCAATGATGACAACTTTAGGTCTTCCCATGATATCATGAAGTTTACCAAACACCCTTATCACCTATCCATGGGCTTTCACCACGCATCTAATTCAACCATATTCCAGTAATGCTGAATTTTACATCTGTCATTCAATCCTCCCAGTTCACAAGATAGGGGCTTCTCTCTACTGCCTAAAGTTACATTGGAATTCAGTTATTTCCTTTAATGGTCGTCTGTTGGCTGCATTTAGAATTTCAGTATACATACATAGCTGCATATTATGTAGTGACAATTGCCAAAAGGTATACATATGTGTCTACAATCACGAATGAGTCAAGCTTTTTCCTTCTATCCAATATTCAATAACAAACTTAAAATTAGCTTGCAAAAAAAAGGCACCTATCAGTGTTTCTCTTGTCAAAAATGTCTTAGTTTAAGCAATGATTATATTTTTGTTTCTTCTTAAAAAGAACCTACTACGTGATTTTTATGAGACATTTTATTATCTTATCTGGTTTCTAGGAGTATGAAGGCCAAATTCTGACTGTGTATATTACTGCTTTAGCTAACAATCTTCTTTGACCATTTTTATATCAAATAAAGACCAAGGGTAGCCATTTTATGTTAACTAAACAGCATGGGCAGCCCTAACACTTAAATAGGGAAGTGAAGATTAGAAGTATCAGTAATGAGGAAGATGTTTTTGTCTGGGAAGGAATGTAAAATGGCTGCTCTAAATTTCAGAATGACGGTAGCTTCCTTAATTAAATTTATTCATCATAGTTTTAATTTAGTTTTATCCTAACAGTTCTCAATGTTCTTAACAGTGTTAGACCTTGATACAGAGCAGAGTCTCATCTAAGAGTTTTAGATAATATGTGGATGATCCTCATCTTTGGTTTTGGTCACTTCCTTTCTGTATGGGCCAACCTTCCATGCAGGAGAAAGGGAGAAGTATATCACAAGGTATTTTAATGATATACCTACTGCAGCCAAATAGCTGGAAGCATGCAGAAACTGAGAGGTCAGCTTTGGTGCATTGAGCAGTGTGAGAGGTTGATAGTGGGTAAGAAATTTTACATGAATATTACAGTCAGGTGACTCACAGGCTCAAATTTGGACATTCTAAATTGACCCATAGCTGGAGAAATCAGGCCTTTCTTTGGCCAAACTAAATTAAACAGCAGGCAGTAGCTATAAGCTGCAGAGATCAATGGAAACCAAGATCAAAAAGGTCACAAAGATTCTGGGGGAACCAGTTACAATGTGCTCAAGGGTTGTGTATTAGTGAAGTATTGATCTTCAAGCCTTTGCCCAAGGACATGCACTTTACACCTCCCGGGACATTCATCAGGAGAAGGAGCGACGCTCCGAAAGCTAGTGCTTCCAATTAAACCTGTTGGACCATAACCTGGTGTTGTGTGATTTTTAACAATCTGCAGAATGATATTGATAATGAGGAACCCCTTTCTTGGTGATTGCTCAATCTCATCTCATTCCAGTAATTTGCACTACAGGCAATTGGAAACAATTTCTTTTAAATTAGATTCCATTTAAAAGGTGTGGATTGTGTTTAAGAAGTGAAAATGTGTAAGACACATGCTGTTTGAGCAAATTGCAAAATTTCTGTTTAGCATTCCATCAGCCAACCTGCAGCTTGGGTCATGTTAGGATGACCCATAAAAATTTTCGAATGCAGATAAAGTTGTGAACTGCGTACCTCATCCAAGAAATAGAGCAATCTAATTTTTGATTCTACAGAGTATGTATGTGTCACACACCTCATTAACATCTCATAGACCAAATCAACAATCTGAAGCACAATGCCGTTACAATTTTAATTGATAAACAGAAAATTCTGGAACAACATAACAATTCTGGCAACATGCAAGCAAAGGGAAATAAAATGTGTCTTTCACCCAACATCACTTCTTTTGAATCCAACATTTTTAAAAAATATATGATTTCTTTGGTTATTCTTTCTATTCTTTTTCCCTATCTGTCTCTTCTTGGTCTTTTTTCTGTTCACTTTCTTGCCCTGCCACCTTTCCACTTCCTATCTGTATTGTGTTTGAATTTGATTGATTGTCGTCACTGTATCGAAATACAGTGAGGAGTGTTGTTTTGCATGCGATACAGGCAGATCGTACCATACAAAATGCATCAGGGTAGCAGAGCAGAGTGCAGAGAGAGAGATCAGAATTAACATTTGAGAAGTTCATTCAAAAACCTGTTAACAGCAGGGATAAAAACTGTTCTTGGATCTGTCCATGCATTGCTTCCAATTGTCTGTAATGCAAACTTTTATATAGAAGAAGAAGAATCCCTACAGTGTGGAAACAGGCCATTTGGCCCAACAAGTCCACACCAACCCTCCGAAGAACTTCCCACCCAGACCCATTCCCCTAACCTATACAACACTATGGGCAATTAAGCATGGCCAATTCACCTGACCTGCACATCTTTGGAGTGTGGGAGGAAACCGGAGCACCCGGAGGAAACACACACTGACACAGGGAGAATGTGCAAACTCCACACAGGCAGTCGCCTGAGACTGTAAATGAACCTGGGTCCATGGTGCTGTGAGGCAGTGGTGCTAACCACCGTGCCACCCAGTGGAAGAGAATAAAACCAAGGTGGGAGGGTTCTTTGATTATGTCCTATTACTTTAATTCATCAGATTTTGATTTATATCTTTCATCTGTTTCTTTCTCTATTCTTTAACAATCAAGAAATCATAGGATATTTACAGCACAGAATGAAGCCATTCATCCTGTCGTATCTGTAACTGGGAACTATTTCACGAGGTCTCGCTATGCAGTGTGCACATTGCTGAACCATTGGTGTTTAGCACAAATAAAGTCCAATGTTAGTGGTGGTGTAAAAATTCCAATTAGTATCTTTCAAAGCCAAACCTACCATTATTGCAAAATCTCTTCCATAGTCAAAGAGAATATAATTTCAACATCACAACAGACTAAAACATCATGGAAAAATGTTCAAAACCTCACACCAGCAATTATTATTTAAAAATAGATATAAAGTACGTTGAACAAAGACATAATCTCTACATTATGGATACAAATGTCAAACACTGTCACAGGCTGGGAGCTGTGATTGTGAGTAGTTTTCTAACAACTTATTCTCAATACAACAAATGCATGTCATTTTCCCCTTATCATCAGTTAAATGGGTAACAGTAGTAACAAGTCTGTATACAAAAACATCTATTCAAAACAATATTTACACACCACAGAGCAACCATAAAACTATGCCCACAGGGGCAGGGTGATAGAAAGATTAATGTGCAAAAATTAAAATACTACTTGCAAAATACTCTTTGGTGTGTGACTTTGTGCTAATGTAAAGATTATTGCCAAACTGGGAATAGATTATAATGCATAAAATTTAAGAGTGCAAATAGTCACATCACAATGTAATTGCTGACAAATACTATATATCATAAATGCCTTGGGTGATTTATAATATTAGACAGCAATAATAAAAACAATGTTGGTAAGTAATAGGCTCTAACATTAGCTTACGGCATCCATCACTACCGTATGCTTGCGAGCAATGCTTTGCTTGTTTTGTAAACTAAGTTCGCAAAGATTGTTCAAATCAAAGTATCACAGAACGCACTACCTGAAAAGGTTGTGGAAGGAATTTTAATGTTATCATTTCAAAAGTGTTAGCATATATACTGGAAAGGGAACTACACAAAACTATGAGGAAAGAAGTTAATGGTAAGGTCCTGGAGAGTATTGCAAACAAAGGGACTTTGGGGTGCACGTTCATAGTTACTTCAAAGTGATGTTCAGGAAGACATGGTGGTGAAGAATGCATTCAGTATGCTTGCCTTTATTGTCACTGCCTTGAGTACAGAAGTTAGGAGGTCATGTTGTGGCTGTACAGGACATTGGTTAGAAAAAATGCATAAGGATGTTGCCAGGGTTAGGGGGTGTTTGAACAATAGGGAGAGGCTGAATAGGCTGGGGCTGTTTTCCCTGGAGCATTGGAGGCTGAGGGGTGACCTTTTCAAAGTTTATAAAATCATGAGGGGCAAAGATAAGGTGAGCAGCTAAGGTCCCCTGGGGTAGGGGAGTCCAAACTAGAGGGCATAAGTTTAATGTGAGAGGGGAAAGATTTAAAAGGGATATAAGGGGCAACTTTTCATGCAGAGGGTGGTGTGTGTATGGAACGAGCTGCCAGAGAAAGTGGTGGAGGCTGGGACAATTACATTTACATGGCATCTGGATGGATAGATGGATAGGAAGGGTTTTGTGGGATATGAGCTAAATTCTGCCAAATAGGATTCGATTAATTTGGTTGGAACAAAGGGTCTGTTTCTGAGCTGTACATCTCTATGACACTATAACTGCAGAGTGAGAAGAATTTGGACAATTCTTTCAAAGTAGCTGCAAGTTCTGTAATCTAGTCTTCATCTCCAGTTCATTTGAGGACTGCATGATGTAAGAACACATCCAATTTTTGTTTTTCACTCAGGAAACAAATGTGTTTTCCTTACTGGACCAAGGGAGTGCTATTCCATCAAACAGGCTCAATATTCGGACTGAAGGGACACATCTAAAGAAATCTACAAGAGGCATGAAGTGTTTGGTGACAATGGAACGGTGGAGCTTGTTTAAAACTGATCCCCATTCTTTCTCTTGATGGCTTGGCAGACAAAATGTAGTGAACAAACTGGAGAAGAATCATTAGAAAAATGAATGGAACGCTTGCTAATTTTTGACATTTAATTTTACTTTTTGAAAATTTGATATTTGAAGGTGCCAGGATATATTGAGAAAGTACAGAGCTGAGCACTTGGGATTTTTCAACGTGTACAGAAGCACAGATGTTATGTTGAACCTTGCAAGCAAGTAGGCTGGATGGAGATCTCTAAGATCGACAAGGTTCCCCATGGGAGACTGATTAGCAAGGTTAGATCTCATGGAATACAGGGAGAACTAGCCATTTGGATACAGAATTGGCTCAAAGGTCGAAGACAGAGGGTGGTGGTGGAGGGTTGTTTTTCAGACTGGAGGCCTGTGACCAGTGGAGTGCCACAAGGATCGGTGCTGGGTCCTCTACTTTTTGTCATTTACATAAATGATTTGGATGCGAGCATAAGAGGTACAGTTAGTAAGTTTGCAGATGGCACCAAAATTGGAGATGTAGTGGACAGTGAAGAGGGTTACCTCAGATTACAACAGGATCTGGACTAGATGGGCCAATGGGCTATGAAGTGGCAGATGGAGTTTAATTCAGATAAATGCAAGGTGGTGCATTTTGGGAAAGCAAATCTTAGCAGGATTTATACACTTAATGGTAAGGTCCAAGGGAGTGTTGCTGAACAAAGAGACCTTGGAATGCAGGTTCATTATTCCTTGAAAATGGAGTCGCAGGTAAATAGGATAGTGAAGAAGGTGTTTGGTATGCTTTCCTTTATTGGTCAGAGTATTGAGTACAGGAGTTGAGAGGTCATGTTGCAGCTGTGCAGGGCATTGGTTAGGCCACTGTTGGAATATCGCGTGCAATTCTGTCGGAAAGATGTTGTGAAACTTGAAATGGTTCAGAAAATATTTACAAGGATGTTGCCAGAGTTGGAGGATTTGAGCTAAAGGGAGAGGCTGAACAGGCTGGGGCTGTTTTCCCTGGAACATTGGAAGCTGAGGGGTGACCTTATAGGGGTTTACAAAATTATGAGGGGCATGGATAGGGTAAATAGGCAAAGTATTTTCCCTGGGGTCAGGGAGTCCAGAACTAGAGGGCATAGGTTTAGGGTGAGAGGGGAAAGATATAAAAGAGACCTAAGGGGCAGCTTTTTCACGCAGAGGGTGTTACGTGTATGGAATGAGCTGCCAGAGGATGTGGTGGAGGCTGGTACAATTGCAACATTTAAGAGGCATTTGGATGGGTATATGAATAGGAAGGGTTTGGAGGGCTATGGGCCGGGTGCTGGCAGGTGGAACTAGATTGGGTTGGGATATCTGGTTGGCATGGACGGGTTGGACTGAAGGGTCTGTTTCCATGCTGTACATCTCTATGATTCTATGACTCTATGTGTAAAATTATGACAGTTTTAGATAAGGTAGACAAAGTAAAGGTATTTGTATTAGTCTTTCAGTCACAGTTGGAGGACGCACATTTAAGGTTTTCGGCAGCAGATGCAGGGAGATGCAGACAGAAGGAGGAACAAATTTATGAATGAGTCTAATGACCTTAAATTCACTGCCAATGAGGGCAGTGGGACCAGTGATCAATGATTTAAAAAGAGGTTAGATAGGCACTGAAGACAAATATAGTTGCAGGGATATGGCAATGGGTTTTGGAGGGGAGGGAAAAGGGGAGAAGAAAGCGACTGATTGAATTGCTTTACAAAACATCATGACCATGATGGGCTAAATAGCCTCTGTGTTGTAATTACTTTGTGCACGTGATTTTACTTGCCCCAGGTGGCACTTTAGTAAGTGTTGGGAACACAGATATTTAGGGGATATATCTGGAAACAGGGTCTTTGCAGGGTCTTTTTACCAGTGAGAGATAGCAGGATTTTAACCACCTGTTAACCAAAGGCAAGAAGGCCATTAAATACCAGATTAAGGGACGTACTGATGGAACACCAGCATTTTGATACACCAATTGCATGGAGGTAACTTCCTACTCACTCCATGATGGAGAAACTTCATGGCCCAAGGAGGGTCCCCTGGCAGCAACGGTTACCTGTACAACCACAAAACAGTTTCCCCTCTCATCGCTATGAACCGTCTGCTTGGAACCGGCTGAGCCTTAGTTGCCCAGAAGATTGTCACCATGGTCCCATTGGCCACTTATGTGGGCTGAGATCCTGTCTGTGATCATAAGCTTGAGACATGTACTTTGCTGAGAAGGTCCTAGCCTAAGACTCTTCATGATTGTCAGATGTTGAACAGAAGGCAAATGGAGAACATCAGAGAAGTTGTATTCCTCAAGTGGATGATCACAGGGTGTTGCTATTGATCCAACTTCCATCTGCAGAAATAGAATAGTGAGAGGACTATGCCTCAGAAAGAATGTTACAGATGACTTATGCTAATGTCCTGACATTCAAAACTGCAGTTAAGGACCAGTACTCTTGGACCATCATGAGATTGACCATAAAATAAATGTCTTATCCAAATGTTTTAACCAGACTTAGCCACAAAGGTTTGACCACACAAAATACAATGATACAAGTGCCCATTTGACAATATTGTGATCACATTAAAAGAAGCATCAGAATGTAGCCAGAACAGAAGAGGAAAACAGTATATTGGTCATTCTGCTAAAACATGTGTTTCATCAACGTGAATTCTCTGTCACACGACTGATGAATTGAGGACATTGTTTCTAGACTACAAACTTCTAAAATGTGTGTTGGCTGTAACATGATTACATCTCCAGCACTTTAAGTGCTGTTTCTAAAGCACGATTTTTCTATAACATGGGGTTGCACAAGAACGCAACCATCACATTATAGAAGAACTGACTATTATCTAAAAGAGTAGAAACTATAAAGGATACCTGGTGACTTCAGCTTTCTGCTTGCTCAAAAAGATCTCGAATGTTCTTCTGGATTAAACAGTATCTGAGGACCTCATAGAGTCATAGAGTTCCACAGAATTGAAACTGGTCCATGCTGACCAAAATGTCTATCCATGCCAACCCCATTTCCCTGCACTTGGCCCATATCCTTCTAAACCTTTCCTAGCTATATATTTGCCCAAATGCCTTTTAAATGTTGTTATATACCTGCCTCAGCAGCTTCCACTGGCAGCTCATTCCATTTGTGTACCACCCTCTATGTCAAAACATTGCCACTGAAATTTCCCCTCTAACTTTAAACTGATGTCCTCTGGTCCTCAATTCCCTAACCCTGCGAAAAGGTCTGAGTGGACTCACCCTATCCATGCCTATCATGATCTTATACACTTCTATAAGGTCTCCCCTCAGTCTCCTATGCTCTAAAGAAAAAAATCAGAGATTGTTCAACCTCTCCCTTGCCTGACATACAGGCACCACTTGCACGCATCTCTTGTCCATAGACAATAGCATCCAACATTTGCAAACCCCTTATGACTGTCATGTCACCTCTCTAATCCACGTGTGGGCCAGTTAAGAAGCTAACACAGCACACCTTCAACTCCTGTTAAAAAACTGCAATAGGCACACTTTGCACAGGGGCACCCACCAAGCTCACAAATTGGACCAAGCTGCAGTGCAAGGTTGCTGCTTGCTCTCTCAGATCTTGCTCGCTTTCTGCATGCTTGCATCATTCATGCTTTTCCTTGCCTGCCATGACATGCAAGACCAAAGGCTATCAGTGCGGCTATATGGACGAGCTCTTTTGTGCACATGACAGGCTGCTTATCAGTAGTAATCTTTCAGGTGCAGTGGTGTGGGGAGAGGAGGGTGAACATCTTGATAGATGGTACACCACAATCCAGTTTAACACCTACAGCTTTTGCCAGATACTTGGGCTGCAACGGCACTGCATGTTTATTCAACCAAATGGACATATTCAAAACTGTGTGGGGTCTTCAAAAATGTCAAGGGGGCCCACAGTTGGTCAACGAGATCATTGAACTATCTGTTAAAAGTCAGTTAAGGGGCTACAAAGATGGAGTTGGAGTCTGGTCAGTCATATCTCGAGGCTGCTCATTGTAGTTGGTCAGAATTCTGTGCGAGTACAGTCCTGCAATCTGTATTTGGTTCTTTTGTTCTGAAGAAAGGTCACTGGACCCAAAATATTAACCCTGATTTCTCTCAGAATCTGACAGACCTGATTTTGTTTCTGATTTCCAGCATCTGCAGTTCTTTTGCTTTTTAAAAAAAAATTGGTTCCATGGTGTTTCCTTTCACTGGTTATCAATTAAACCTCATGTTTGGAATTGTCTAAATGTTTGTCTGTATGTGATGTTTTCCCTTTAGATAATGGCAATATCCACTGGCCACTGGGAAAGTGTATTAGGAATTCAGAGAGAATGTTAAGATCAATGTTTCAAAGGACATTAAGCTGTGTGGCCAGTGGTTAAATTGCAACTCGGGTGAGACAATAAAGTGGTACGGGCAAGGGAGCATGAGCCATGCTACTAATTGTATGCAGTGGGCATTGCGGCTTTGTGTTTACCTTGCAGTGAGGGAAAAGATGGATTGCAATGCTTGTTCATGTGCATAGCTGTGTCTCAAAGTTGACATATTGTTTTGGCAGAAATCTGCTAAGTGATGAGATCACGTGGGAATGGCATGTGGTAAGATGAAGCTAGAATTAGAAGTGCGGGATACCATAATGGTGGGGTAGGTTGCTAATGAAGTGAGTTTGGTAAGATGGTGAGAAATCTTGCCAGACCTCATGGTGAGAGACCCTCCGAGAAAGCTTGACAGAACTTACATGTAGCCAAAGGAAGTGTAACATTCAGGCCGTAAAGTTCTAGATCATGGTAAATCGTGAAGAGACGGCAAAATGGAGAACACCAGAGAAGTTGTATTCTTCAAGGGGATGATCACTGGGACTTGCTATTGTTCCAACTTCCATTTGCAGAAATGGAATGATGAGCAGACTATGGCTCAGAAAGGAAATAAATTTCAGATGACTTCTGCTGATGTCCTGACACTCAAAAAATGCAACTGAAGACCAGTATTATTGAATCATCATGAGAGTGACCAAACAAAAATGACTTATCCAAATACTTCAACCAGACTTGGCCGCAAAGTTTGATCAGGAGAAGGTGAGGACGGCAGATACTGGAGATCAGAATTGAGAGGGTGGTGCTGGAAAAGCACAGCAGATCAGGCAGCATCCGAGGAGCAGGAGAATCGACGTTTCAGGCATAAGCCCTTCATCAGGAATGGCTTCATCCTGATGACGGGCTTATTTCTGAAACGTTGATTCTCCTGCTCCTCGGATGCTCCCTACCTTGTAGTGCTTTTCCAGCACCACCCTCTCAACACAAAGTTTGATCACACAAATTGCAAAGAAACATGTTCATCATTAAATATCCTCCAAATCCTCCTTCCCAGTCTTTCCAAACCTTAAATTATCAAAATTTGGTTAAATAGCCCCTGGTGGGGCATTATAGCAAAAATATGAACTAAAGGTTAATAGAAGTTTTTATAAGGAGAGAGGGTAAGTTATCAAATCACAATGACTTTTCTGGGGTGATGATACACCTCAACTCCATCCACTGCCCATCAGTATCTAGTGGCCCGCATTATGCTGATGAACACAATGCTCTCTTTCTCTACCCGAGTGAAGAATTAATTACAAAAGTGGGGCAGTAAGACACAAAAACTCCTCCACAGCTGTCTTCCTGAATCTGTGGCCAGGCTCTGGAGCAGACCCGCACCTCCCCACAAGGGATGTCTGTAGATCAGGAGCATGGGGATGAAGTGGAGAAAATGAGAAGTGAGGAGCCACCTCTTCAAAAAACTAAGAGGAGCTGCCATTTTGGTTTCAATATTGGGTCTTCTCAACATCACAGTTGTTTGGCATGTTTGGTCAGATAGGAAGTTAATATTAATGAGGCAAGTTCTGTGTTTAACAAACAATAGATCCCCCCTTAAATGGCAACTTGCCACTGCTCTGGAAAGAGATTCACTACACTAAGAGCAGAAAAGGTGACATGAGATGATGCTGACAGCGAGTTTGCCCTCATCAGACGTCTCATCTGATCCTGCCACAAATCTTGCCACAGTCCATGGTTGCTCAAGCCCCTTAGATTCTGCTGTATAATCTGCACCCAAGCATCCTGAAAAGTGGTGCAACATTCCAGGACATTGATTAATTCACAGAAAAACACTATATGAATTTTCAATGCTAGTGATCAATAGCATGTGTCTCAAGAAATGTCCACAAACCTCTACCTTAGAAATTCCATTTAGTCCAGTGATGCAGAGAGCTAAATGGTGAGCTCCTTAGAGGTATAGTTTTCCCACTTGATCTGTAAGCATCAGTGCAACACTCTATCCTTAAGGAAATAGTCTATTTGAATCATTGTAAAGTGATTTGAATTTCAGGGAAAGTCCTGAGAGAGTCTTCCTGATGTTCTTCAATATGTCGCAGGTGCTCTGCAGAATGACCCAGATAGAAGTGACAGAGTGGAAGCAGTGTGTCGCAATATTAGCAAATCTGAAGTACAGGAGTAGGAAGAAATTAATGAACAACAAATTGCATTTGTATACCTCTTTTGAAAGTAGCAAAATATTTTTTGGAAACATAAGAAAAGATGCCAACTCATAGAAAGTTAAATTAGGACAATTAACCAAAACTTGATCAAAGAAGAAGACTTTAATGAGTTTCTTAAGGGTGGTGAGGTTGACAGCTGAAAGGGAATTCAGGAGTTTGTGGAAAGGTCAATAAAAGCGCAGACGGTGGAGTAATTCAAATTAAGGAAGGTCACAATGCCAGAATTGGAGGAGTGTGGAGATTTAATATCCAGGTCAGGTTGCAGGAGGTTATTCAGATAGGAAGGACATGAAGACAAGAAGACAGGGGAACCATTGTGGCAGCCAACATGCATTTAGCAGTTTCTGATCCAAGAATTCTTCCTTGGAACCTGGTTTTATGCTCACTTGGACATTTGCTTTTTTATCAATAATCCGTTGTTGCTATATTTTTTTACAAAACAATATTTTTTTTAAAAATTGAAATAGCAATAAGTATTATTTGTTTTCAGGATATCTAAGTTAATTTCACAAATAGGAGCATAAATGATTTGCTTTCAACACCATTAGAAAGGTATAGATAGGGAAAGTTCCAGAGATATCTTTGGGAAGTCAATAAGTGAGCTGATCATCTGCTTACCATGCTGCACGACAGCTTATGTGCCAGGAACTTCCTACTTTACTACACCTTTTGGTTCTTGAAAACTGAATAAAAAGTCAATATTTAGAACTCATTGCGAAGTGTCCTGAGGTCATTAAAAGAGTCAACCACTTAGTGTAGAAAGGAAATCAAATATAGATTAGATTGGATAGAGAGGAAAAAAGGATATCACACATTTACTGATTTCAATGCTATAACTGGCCAAGTGAAGACTTGAATTCACAATCTCTAGTTTGCCCGCTCACAACGAGTAGCATTTTATTGTGGCTGAAAATGTTTGCGGCTGAAAATGTTTGCCTGCTTTGAAACTGAGGCAACTGTCACTTTTCCTTGCTCAGTGAAAAATTCATGGCAGATTCATCAGTCTGCTTTCCATCTGTGTCCTCGAGATCTCAATGGGGAAACAACTGATGATCAATGTTTTCCTGCACAATACATAATTCTTGCTTCAGAGCAGAGCACAGCTGGTTAGCAGAATCCATCGCTATAGTAAAATTAAATGATCACGTTGTCAGCAAAGAGAGAAATAACTGATGCACCTCATTCAAAAATGTGACATGTAGAGACATTGCTTTATGACTACGTTTGACCCACCCCCCCTGCCCAATCACGAGATATTTCACCTTCCTTGACCATTTGTATACATGTCAGAGGTGGCTTACCCTTCTAAAAGAGAAAATATATAGAGTAAAACACTCTTTAAAACTCTTTCCTCGATTGATGATGATGAGGAGTAATGTTTTGAAGCTGAGAAATGAGAGAACTAACCAATTCAGTCTCTTGAGACTATTCCACTGTTCAATCAGATAATGGCTGGTTCACTAACCTCCCCAACCTGGAAATTTATTGTTTGGAAACACCAGTTGTTGGGATTTATTTTTGGGTATACACAAGTAGCTCATAGACTTGTTTTGATATTATCTACATCCTTTAGATACAGTACTCCTAGGAATGGGAGCATGAAATATAACCCTTGGATATATAAATCAGTTTTTATTACTGCTTTAAACAGTTTTATCACTTAAGCTTTAGGTAAATAGTTATATCTACAGTACTGTAAGGATCACATACTTGAAGTTAGGCATTTTCATGTCATTCTATAATCCTGAAAATTATGAAAACAAGAAATAAGTCAGTCTTTACAATCGAGGCTGGAGAGGTGATAATGTGGTAAGATCGTGACACATAGTAAATGTACAGAAAGAACAGAATGCCTGTTGTTCCACGCTTGGCATTATAAACTATATTGTTGCTTCACCAATAAGTCAGGTAACATTTTCCATGTACTAAATGCACCATATATTCTGAAAGATATTTTCCTACAGAAATGTAATTATCACACTGCCAACTGGGATTGCTCTTTCATCTAATTTGTGGTCTACTCATGTCAGATACAGCTTCGAGGAGAAAGTGAGAACTGCAGATGCTGGAGATCAGAGCTGAAAATGTGTTGCTGGAAAAGCGCAGCAGGTCAGGCAGCATCCAAGGAACAGGAGAATCGAAGTTTCGGGCATAAGCCTTTCTTCAGGAATGAGGAAAGTGTGTCCAGCAGGCTAAGATAAAAAGTAGGGAGGAGGGACTTGGGGGAGAGGCATTGAAAATGCGATAGGTGGAAGGAGGTTAAGGTGAGGGTGATAGGCCAGAGTGAGGTGGGGCGGAGAGGTCAGGAAGAAGATTGCAGGTTAGGAAGGCGGTGCTGAGTTAGAGGGATTTGACTGAGACAAGGTGGGGGGAGGGGAAATGAGGAAACTGGAGAAATCTGAGTTCATCCCTTGTGGTTGGAGGGTTCCTAGGCGGACGATGAGGCGCTCTTCCTCCAACCGTCATGTTGCTATGGTCTGGTGATGGAGGGGTCCAAGGACCTGCATGTCCTTGGTGGAGTGGGAGGGGGAGTTGAACTGTTGAGCCAAGCAACCCAACCACCCTGTGGCTCAACACTTCAACTCCACCTCCCACTCCACCAAGGACATGCAGGTCCTTGGACTCCTCCATCGCCAGACCATAGCAATACGACGGTTGGAGGAAGAACGCCTTATCTTCCGCCTAGGAACCCTCCAACCACAAGGGATGAACTCAGATTTCTCCAGTTCCTCATTTCCACTCCCCCCACCTTGTCTCAGTCAAATCCCTCGAACTCAGCACCGCCTTCCTAACCTGCAATCTTCTTCCTGACCTCTCCGCCCCCACCCCACTCTGGCCTATCACCTTGACGTCCTTCCACCTATCGCATTTCCAACCCCCCTCCCCCAAGTCCCTCCTCCCTACCTTTTATCATAGCCTGCTGGACACACTTCCCTCATTCCTGAAGAAGGGCTTATGCCCGAAACATTGATTCTCCTGTTCCTTGGATGCTGCCTGACCTGCTGCACTTTTCCAGCAACACATTTTCAGCTCAGATACAGCTTCCCCCATTTAGATAGAGAAAGCAGAAAAGATGTGAAATCCCATCATGCATATTAGGCCTCTCAGAAATACTGCACAAAAGTTCACAAAAATGAATTGTTTTGTTATTACATGAGAATTATGGTAGCATTTACTCTTACTCCAAATAATCTTCATTAGTTACCTTTGTAGTGTTATTTCACATACTCTTGGATCCATTCAGCTTGGGTATCCTACTCGCATCAACAAAGCATCTTGAAACCTAAAACATTTTGGTATGACATAAATATTTTTTCTTGTATGTTTGTACTAGTACAGTTCTACAACACAATGTGAGGTGCTGGAGTTTGGAAAGGTAAATGCACTGTGGAAAGAATTCTGAGGGATAGGATTTATGACTATTTGGCTAAGCATAGTGTGATTAAAGGCAGTCAGCATGGCTTTGTGAGGGGCAGGTCATGCCTCACAAATCTTATTGAGTTCATTGAGGATGTGTCAAGACAGGTCAATGACTGTAGAGCAGTGGATGTGGTGTATATGGATTTCAGCAAGGCATTTGATAGGGTTCCCCATGGTAGGCTCATTCATAAAGTCAGGAAGTATGGGATACAAGGAGATTTGGCTATCTGGATTCAGAATTGGCTGGCTGACAGAAGGCAAAGAGTGGTTGTAGATGGAAAATACTCTGCCTGGAGGACAGTGTTGAGTGGGGTCCCACAGGGCTCTGTTCTTGGGCCTTTGCTCTTTGTAGTTTTTATAAATGACTTGGATGAGGAGGTTGAGGGGTAGGATGGGAAATTTGCTGATGACACAAAGGTTGGAGGTGTCGTCGCTAGTATTGAGGGCTAGTGCAGGCTGCAGTGTGACATAGACAGGATGCAGAGCTGGGCTGAGAAATGGCAGATGGAGTTCAACCTGGATAAATGTGAAGTGATGCATTTTGGAAGGTCGGACTCGAATGCTGAATATAGGATTAAAGACAGGATTCTTGGCAGTGTGGGGGAACAGAGGAATCTGGGTGTGCAAGTACATAGATCCCTCAAAGTTACCACCCAAGTGGATAGGGTTGTTAAGAAAGCATATGATGTTTTGGCTTTCATTAACAGGGGGATCGAGTTTAAGAGCCGTGAGGTTTTGCTGCAGCTCTACAAGTCCCTGGTGAGACCGCACTTGGAATATTGTGTCCAGTTCTGGTCGCCCTACTATAGGAAAGATACAGAGGCTTTGGAGAGGGTGCAAAGAAGGTTTACCAGGATGCTGCCTGGACCGAAGGGCTTGCCGTATGAAGAAAGGTTGAATAAGCTCGGACTTCTCTCTCTGGAGAGAAGGAGGAAGAGAGGAGACCTGATCGAGCTGTACAAAATAATGAGAGGAATAGATAGACTCAATAGCCAGAGACTTTTCCCCAGGGCAGGATTGATTGGTATGAGAAGTCAAAGTTTGAAGATATTAGAAGGAAGGTATAAAGGAGACATCAGAGGTAGGTTCTTTACACAGAGAGTTGTGTTGCCAGAATGCGTTGCCAGCTGAGGTGGTGGAAGCTAAGTCATTGGGGACATTTAAGTGACTGCTGGACATGCACATGGAGAGCAGTGAGTTGAAGGGTGCGCAGGTTAAGTTACTATATTTTACATTAGTATTAAGTCTCGGCACAACATCGTGGGCCTAAGGGCCTGTTCTGTGCTGTACTTTTCGATGTCCTATCTAAATCAGGGCAAGACTTATACACTTAATGGTAAGGTCCTGGAGAGTGTTGCTGAACAAAGAGATCTTGAAGTGCAGGTTCATAATTTCTTGAAAGTGAAGTCGCAAGTAGATTAGGCTAGTGAAGAAGGCGTTTGATATGCTTGCCTTTATTATTCAGTGACAAGAGTGTGGTGCTGCAAAAGGACAGCAGGTCAGGCAGCATCTGACCTGCCTGAGCTGCTATGCTTTTCTAGCACCACACTCTCGACTCTGATCTCCAGCATCTGCAATCTTCACTTTCTCTTTCTTTATAAGTCAGTGCATTGACTATGGGAGTTGGGAGCTCATGCTGTGGCTGTACAGGACATTGGTTAGGCCGCTTTTGGAATACTGTGTGCAATTTGGAATACTGCAGGCTTATGCGGAAAGTCAGGAGGCATGGGATAGTGGGAAGTTTGGCCAGTTGAATAGAGAACTGGCTAACCAGTCGAAGTCAGAGAGTGATGGTAGATGGTAAATATTCAGCCTGGAGCCCAGTTACAAGTGGAGTTCTGCAGGGATCAGTTTTGGGTCCTCAGCTGTTTGTAATTTTTATTAATGACTTGGAAGAGGGAGTTGAAGGGTGGGTCAGTAAATTTGCAGACGATACGAAGATTGGTGGAGTTGTGGATAGTGAGGAGGGCTGTGGTCGGCTGCAAAGGGACTTAGATATGATGCAGAGCTGGGCTGAGGAGTGGCAGATGGAGTTCAACCCTATCAAGTGTGAGGTTGTCCATTTTGGAAGGACAAATAAGAATGCAGAATACAGGGTTAACGGTAGGGTTCTTAGTAAGGTGGAGGAGCAGAGGGATTTTGGGGTCTATGTTCATAGACCTTTGAAAGTTGCCACTCAGGTGGCTAAAGCTTGTAAGAAGGCCTATGGTGTATTAGCGTTCATTAGCAGAGGGATTGAATACAAGAGTCGTGAAGTGATGTTGCAGCTGTATAGGACCTTGGTAAGGCCACATTTGGAGTACTGTGTGCAGTTCTGGTCACCTCATTTTTGGAAAGATGTGGAAGCTTTGGAGAGAGTGCAGAGGAGATTTACCAGGATGTTGCCTGGAATGGAGAATAGGTCGTACGAGGATAGGTTGAGAGTGCTAGGCCTTTTCTCATTGGAACGGCGAAGGATGAGGGGTGACTAATAGAGATTTATAAGATGATCAGGGGAATAGATAGGGTAGACAGTTAGAGACTTTTTCCCCAGGTACAACAGAGTGTTACAAGGGGGCATAAATTTAAGGTGAAGGGTGGAAGGTGTAGGGGGGATGTCAGGGGTAGGGTCTTTACCCAGAGAGTGGTGGGGACATGGAATGCACTGCCTGTGGGAGTGGCAGACTCAGAATCATTGGTGGCCTTTAATGGCAATTGGATAGGTACATGGATAGGTGCTTAAGCTAGGACAAATATTCGGCACAACATCGTGGGCCGAAGGGCCTGTTCTGTGCTGTATTGTTCTATGTTCTAATTCTGTTCACCCTGCTATAAGAAGGATGTTGTGAAACTTGAAAGGGTTCAGGAAAAGTTTACAAGGATGTTGCAAGAGTTGGAGTGTTGTCCTATAGGGAGAGGCTGAATAGACAGGGGCTATTTTCCCTGCAACATCAGAGGCTGAGGGATTACCTTATGGAGGTTTATAAAATCATGAGGGGAATGGATAGGGTACATAGACAATATCTTTTCCCCAGGATGGAGGAGTCCAAAACTAGAGGGTATAGGTTCAGAGTGAGAAGGGAAAAATTTAAAAGGGACCTAAGGGACAACTTTTTCACACAGAGGGTGGTGTGCATCTGGAATGAGCTGCCAGAGGAAGTGGTGGAGGTTGATACAATTCCAACATTCCACAGATACCTAGATGGGTATGTGATTAGGAAGAGTTTAGAGGGATATGGGCCAAATGATGACAAATGGAACCGAGTTAATTTAGGATATCTGGTCAGTATGGAACTGAATGGTCTGTTTCCATGGTGTACAGCTCTATGACTCTAAAACATTTTTATCCCTGGTGAGACCACACTTGGAATATTATGTCCAGTTCTGGTCACCCTACTATAGGAAAGACACAGAGGCTTTGGAGAGTGTGCAAAGAAGGTTTACCGGGATGCTGCCTGGACTGGAGGGCTTGCCGCATTGTTAAAAACCTCTAAACTCTGAGAATGTCAATGCATACAAATGTTAACATTTGCTTTTGTATTTCATCCAAAGTATGGCGTTGTAATTTGTTTATAATCACAGAATGAAAGTCTAATTGGGAAAGGCTTATCTTTGAGTCAAAAAGCTAGATTTAATTCTGATGAGCTCAATGTTATGAAAGGAATAAAAACTCTATTTCCTTTAAATGTGCCAG
Organism: Chiloscyllium plagiosum; assembly: GCF_037043375.1. Lineage (NCBI taxonomy): Eukaryota > Metazoa > Chordata > Chondrichthyes > Orectolobiformes > Hemiscylliidae > Chiloscyllium > Chiloscyllium plagiosum. The sequence continues at coordinate 23,321,484 of NW_028270140.1, forward strand.
TAATAAAATTTACAAAATACTTTGATGTACCAACCATGGCAGAGAAATAAAATGCAAAGTGTATTAACAGATTATCTCGTGGACCAATGCTGCCTTTTCTTTCCACAAACATCAACATTATTGACCTCAATCCTCTTTCCCCCCATCAAATACCCTTCCCCAACATGCTACCACTAGCCACAACATAGAGTTTATTGGTATTACATGTAAGGGAAAAGGTACAGCATTCAGAATACCAAAAGCTAATCAGTAAATATCACCATTCTCACATGCACACACTCCAACACTTCCCATGCTTAGTTTGTGCTGAATGTGTTTTATAGGTATATTTATGCTGGGGGTCAGGAGTCTTTGTGCTTTACAGAAGGAGGTCTAAAGTTCAGACCCATCAAATGTGATGCCATGGCTGTCAAGAGTCTGAATCAGTTTCAGTCAGCGGTCAGGAATCAGGATGGAGTCAGTAACATTGAGATGGGAGTGTGGCTGGGGTCAAGGACAATGACTTCAGTCTTGCCAATGGCTAACTGTAGATAATTTCAGTGTAGAGGCAGTGACAGAGTGATGGTTGAGATAGATGGTCATTAGTTGAAGTGGTGTCATCAACGTACATGTGCATGCTTATATCGTGTCTTCAGATGCTGCGACAAAAGGAACACTAGATGAGAAATAGGTGACAATCAAAGATAGATCCTCAGAGGAAACATTTTTTAAAAATTTGGCTTGTTTAGGGATGTTAATCCACAACTCTGTACCCCAGCTTCCTGTCTCAGAGGTAGGAACACTACTACTGTGCCACAAGAGCCCTTTCATTAGCAGATAGATGTAAAAACCTCTTTAGGAACATTAGGATCCAAATTATCTCAATCAACCTTTTGTGCTCATAATACCACTCACTTCAACTATGTCCAATCTGTACTTCAAACTCATTTACCTGAGATATGCCTGTATCACTGTACCTTAACCTATCAAAAATCCATTGCTGTCAGTCTAAGTTGCAATAGATACAAAATAATTACACAGGAGGCCATTTGGTCCTGCAATTTTCCCCCTCTTCAGATAATTACAAGATTTTTGTTTGAATGTGTTGATTAACTCTGCCTCCACCACACACTCAAGACACTGAAGCCCAGATCCTCACCACTCATCACATTAATTGTTTTTTGTACATGTTGAAGTTGGTGGGTTTATCCTTGATCACTTTTTGAAAAGGTGTGATATTTGTAATTCTCCAACCCTCTGGTACAATCCCTGTACCTAAGGAGGTTTGGAAGATTACAGGCAGTAATTTTCCAATTCTAACTTTTATTTCCCTCCATAACCTTGAATGCTCCTCATCTGATCTTTGCAGCCACTCAAATGTTAAATCAAGAAAACATATATCTAATATTTCTTCTATCAAACTTTAGGCCAGTGTCTTAACTACTATGTTTTTCATTGGGGAACAGCTTCTTTAATAAAGGGGTGCAGGGTATCCATTTAGTGCCTCAACCACGTCCCCTTCTTCCATGTGTAAATTTCCTTTTGGATCCCTAATCAGCCTCATTCCCCATTTAATATCCTTTTATTACTTATAACAGACTTTTCAATTCTCTTACATTAGCTGTCAGGCTCTTCTCAATCTTTCTTTGCTTTTCCAATTGATTTTACATTCCCCTTTGAACTTCATGTATTCTGTTTGGTTCTTAAATTGTATTACCCATTAGACATCTATCACATATGTCATCTTTTGCTACTTTATCTTCTACTTTTTTTTTTATCACCCAGGGATATCCCTACTTTTCTCCTTTTTGAAAAAGTACTTTAATTGCAGCCAAATTTTTTTTTCTTCAATGGTTGTTCCGTTGTTCTATGATAGTTTCATCTATTAAACTTTGATTCCAATTTCCCAGGTCAATTACCCACTATTTGTCTGATTAATTACACTTTACTCAGGATTATTCTTTGTCTTATCCCATTACCAGTTTAAACCAAGAGAAAATGAGCGAGAGAGAGGGAATAAGACTGAGAGAAATAGAATGAGAGAGAGAGACCAAGGCAAATGGACTGTGTGTGTGGGAGAGAGAGGGAGACAGAAAGACAGAGAGAGAGAGAGAGAGAGAGACCAAGACATGATTCGGAGATACTGAGGTTGGACTGAGGTGTACAAAGTTAAAAATCACACAACACCAGGTTATAGTTTAACAGGTTTATTTGGAAACACTAGCTTTTGGAGCACTGCTCCTTCATCAGGTGGTTGTGGAGAATAAGATTGCAAGACACAGAATCTATTGCAAAAGTTTACAGTGTGATATAACTGAAATTATATATTGAAAAATTATATATTGATAACAAACAATCCAGGTCTTTTTTCAAGATATAATTTCAGTTACATCTCACTGTTAACTTTTGCTATAAATTCTGCGTCCTCAATCTAATACTCCACAACCACCTGATGAAGGAGCAGCGCTGTGAAAGCTAGTGCTTCCAATTAAATCTGTTGGACAAAGACCAAGACAAAGAGAATGAGATACTGAGACAGGGAGAAACGGAGTGAGAGTGCTGGGAGGGGAAAGAGGGCATGGTGTGATTTGCACAGAAAGAAAACTTGAACTCAACACGGTGATTTAAAACAGTAAGGAGTTCCAACAGATCCCAAGTTTGGATGCTTTAAGACCCAAAAGTAAGAAAGAGACAGGAATACAGAAGGATGGAAAAGATCTGTTTAACTGTCATGATTTGACATTTCCTTTAAAAATCTCCTGTTCTTTCAACTGGAGAGATCTTTAAAAGTTGCTCACAGTTTTAAATGCCAACTAAATGTTACTCTTTGCAAACTCCAACACGTATAAATGATTTTAGTTTTCTGGTTCTGTGATGAAAAAAAGAGTCTTATTTCATCGGTGCAATGATGACAGTATTCATTTCATGCATCTACCAGGATTATATACAAAAATACCCTAACCAAATTAGCAGTGACCTAAACTTCCATGTAGATCAGACTCTGTCCCTAACAGTGTTGTATTAGTTATTGTTGCTTCCATTTTCGACCTATAAACAAAGGGGATCAATATTAACCTTAGACAGAGATATTCTTACTGAGTTCTAATTAAAATCTTATATCAAGGATAATGTAGAAATTTTTAATTTAGATTTATTCATCCCAGATACACATCCGAACCTTCCATTTGCTTCTTTAATAAACAGCAATACCAAAAATAAATCTTCAGAGATTCAACATTAAATGACACTCTAAATGCGAATTAGTTCTTTCACCCGCTCAGTAGTCTTAAGTTTATAAGCCTTCACAGTGCTCACATATTTTATGTTGATGATCCCCACGTGTACAAAGCACATTTATTCAAGTTAAATGATAACTGCTGGAAATGGACCCATTCCCTCTATATCTGCTTGTGTAATTTGTTTTTCTAATCTAAGAAACTACCCATACATACTTTTAAATCATCCCCAGATCATTGATGATGGCCAGTAAATTTGTTTTTAATGGTGTTCATTAAGAGAAAAATGTTTTCCAGGATACCAGAAAAATGCTTTGCATTCCTTTGAATAGCATCATGAGATTTATATCCACCTGCATAAAGCCTCAGTTTAACACTTTAAATGGGAGGCATGTGCATCCATCAAGTGAAACACTTCCTCAGAAATCAAGGTATGAGTTAAAATTAAATATGCAAGTCTTGGAATGTGGCAAGAATGCAGAAATGACCATCTGAAAAATTGTTGTCATTTTTTGGAGCAGCAGTCATATCACTGGAATGATAAAGCAATGTCTAGACTAATGTTCTGGAGACATAGATTTGAATCTCATCATGGCAGATGGTGAAATTGGCATTGAATAAAAAATCTGGAATTTTAAAAAAAGCTAGTCTAACGATGATCATAATCAATTTGTGTAAAAGTAATGTGGTTCACTGATGTCCTTGAGTGAAGAAAATCTATTACTCTTATCCGATCTGACCTACATATGACTCCGGACACATAGCAACGTAGTGTACTCTAAACCACCATCAGAAATGGTGTAGAGACCCAATCTATTCTAGAGAAATTAGAGATGGGAAACAAATGTTGGCCTTACCTGTGATGCCCATATCACGCAAGAATGAAAAAAATTATCAGTACATAATGAGGTAAATTTCCAAGACACTTGCCTGTTATAAATGGACAAATCGGCTTTGACAATTCTTCTGGGAAATTCCTACTGAATCACTGACATTGTTGGAACATTGTAAATCCTCTGCCAGATTGACCAATGGGTACACTGTTTAGCTTCCTGAACCAAATGGTACTGTGACAGCACATACTTCACAGCTGCAATATCTTTGTGGATTGAAAGAATCAACAATAACTCTTTCTGGAACAAACTGTTTCCCAAGATGAAAGGGACAAGGAAAAGCTGTTCTAAAGGAATTAAAAGCAATATGCTAATTAACAATGCCTGGGAAGAAGGAGTCAAAACAATATAACTAAGGTGTTTCCTGGAAGAGAGGTGATAATATTCCTTGATAACTTGCTGCCTTGTGCCAAATGGGCAATTATGACTGCCTGCAGAAGGAATATCCTGAAGTAAAAAGACAGAATGTGTCCTCAAACAGATAGTTACGGTGGAATGTGACAAGGAACAGGGGAGCTACTTCAGTTAAGAAGGCAACCTACATACAGACTTAAGGTCTCTGGAAGTGTCATCAGTGCTGGGGATGAAAGAACCTGAAGGATCATCAATAATGTCATATCACAAACATGAAAGAAAGCTAATTGTATAATAATCCAACACCAGAAAAAAATCAGCAACAGAACTTCAGAGAGCAACACTGCACAAGGATCAAACTCTGGACACTTCCAGAGACAGGCACTGTCGGTTGGAACAGTGTTGGAAATTCCATTATTAATCAGGTAAAAGCCAAATTGAGTTCTGAGGCTTAACCTGCTTTGGGGTCTTATTTTCGTTGCTGCATGCAATAAAGTTTAACTCATTGTTTCAGTATTTGATGGTCTGTGAGATTTCTAAATGAGTAGCTGAATTAAAGGTAACTTGTTGTGATTTGCCCACAACTGTATTATAGTTTTAAATGCTGATTTATATCATTTAGAATGTTAAGCATCATTTCGTGATTAAACTGAGCAAAGTACTTATCGAATCATGGAACCTCTACAGTGAAGCCATTCAGTATGTGCACTGAACCTCTGAGGAGCATTCCACTCAGACCCAAACTCCCACTCCATCTCCATAACCCTGCATTTACCTAGTCCACACATCCCTGTTCACTACAGGGCACTTTAGAATGGGCAATCCACCTAACCAGCACATTTTTGGACTCTGGGGAGAAAGGGGATCACCTGATCAAAACTCACGCAGACACAGGGAGAAGGTGCAAACTCTTTACAGGCAGTCACCCAAGGCTGGATTCGAACCTGGGTCCTTGTGAGTCAGCAGTGTTCACCACTGAGTCACTGAGCTGCATCAACTAGCATTAACTGGCCTGCAACCACAAAAAAGAGCTGAAGGCAAATCCTCTTTATAATTGTGGGACAAGAAGGAACAAACTCGAAGAATCCAGCCCGGGTTTATCCCAACACTTGCTCCTTCAAACTATTAGGCTGGATTTCCAACTTCAAAATGGTTAACAGTTAGCAGGAAAATTTCTAACTTTGTCTCGCAGCCTCAGGAAACAGTGTCTGCAATGATGAGAGTTTAATCATTTTAAGGTTAGGATGGGGTGTAGGTGGTAGGGATGAGGGATAGTCTGCAATTGAGCCAACTGACCCATGAGAGAGTTTAGAGGCAGCCATAGTGGATGCCCATTGTCGAGGCAGGTTATTTATGCAGCCTCGTTTATACATTATAACTGGGATAAAGTACCATGTCAATAAAAATAGAAGAATCCTTTAGCACTAAACCTTCACAGTCCACAACCTCCATACACTCACATTGCATCTTGCATTCCACTTCATGACCTTCCATCCAGATACCATGTTACCTCATAATCTCCATACTAGATATACTCCTCACACTTCCCCATGGACTTCCATACCCTTTTTTGTCAGGCTTTCCTCAAACACCACCCCATTTCATGTCATAATCTCCATACCACTTCAGGCACTGCATTGACTGCCATGACCACTTGTACCATCTATGCCAAGTGATAGCACATTCCTCAGCCATACATATGGTAAAGAATAAAAAAAATGACTATTTCATCCACTGTAAAAAGCTTTGAGAAGTGATTTATTATTAACTTCACACATTAATGAAATGTCGTTTCACTATAAACTATTAAAAGCGCTAATTGTTTAGACCATTAAACTATTAATTGCAGAAACTGCAAGAACTTGAAATTTCAATGTTGTTTAAATCAACATTGTATGTTACAGTCATAGAGTAATAGAAATATACAGCACAGAAACAAACCCTTCAGCTCAACTCGTCCAGGCTGACCAGATATCCTAAATTTATCTTATTCCATATTCCAGCATTTGGCCCATATCCTGCTAAATCCTTCCTATTCATACACCCATCCAGATGCCTTTTAAATGTCATAATTGTACCATTTTCCAACACCTCCTCTGGCAGTTCATTTTACACATGCACCACCCTCTGCGTGAAAAGGTTGCCCCTTAGGCCCCTTTTAAATCTTGTTCCTCTCACCCTAAACCTACGCCCTCTAGTATTGAACTTACCTATGCTGGGAAAAGGCATGGTGGCTCAATGGTTAGCACTGCTGCCTCACAGTGCCAGGGACACGGGTTCAAGTCCTGTCTCAGGCAACTGTCTGTGTGGAGTTTGCACATTCTCCCTGTGTCTGCATGGGTTTCCTCTCACAGTCCAAAAATGTGCAGGTTAGGTGAATTGGCCATGCTAAATTGCCCATAGTGTTAGGTGCATTCGTCAGGGGTAAATTTGGAGGCTGGGTTAATCTTCGGTGTGGACTTGTTGGGTCACAAGGCCTGTTTCCATACTGTAGGGAATCTAATCTATTCATCCGACCCAAGCCCCCCGTGATTTTATAAACCTCAATAAAGTCACCCCTCAGCCTCTGAAGCTCCAGGGAAAAAAGGCCTCAGCCTTTTTTAGCTTGTCCCGATAGAGTAAACCCTCCAGGGAGTCCAGAATTGAATGCAGTATTCCAAAAGTGTCCAAACCAATGTCTTGTACAGCTGCAAAATGATATACCAACTCCTGCACTGAACATTAATGGCAAATGTACCAAATGCCTTCTTCACCATCTCAGCTGTGACTCCATTTTCAAGGAAATATGAATCTCCACTGCAAGCTCACTTTGTTTGGCATAACTCCCATGACCATATCACTAAGTGTGTAAGTCCTCCCCTGATTTGCCTTACCAAAATGCGAAGTCAGAGTGCCAGAACTATCAACTAAATAGTACAAATGAAGTTTGTTCAGAACCCAACCATCCAATAGATAGCTGAGGACCAAAGAAGATATTGATTGATTCACAACTGTACCTCATTTCGTAGTACATAAACTTTGGATCGGCTCTTGTATCAACAATATGAAAGTCAGCTGTTCCTGAAATTCTTCAATTGACAGGCTTTGTAATGAAAATAAAACTTAAATGTTTATGATCCAATGGAGGTCTCATTAAATAGAGTTAATACACAAAAAAAAATTCAAAAATCTAAATCCCTTCATATGACCTATTTCTTAGAAAAACAAATACCTTTTTCACTAACCACAACAAAGGCAGAGAGTCCTTTAATAACATCTTAAAACTTTTAACTCAATGTGAACACAGCTTCCTGCTGAGAAAATTGTTCTGGGCATTTAGAAACTCAACCAAGCATTCACAATGGGCTCAGTTAGAATAAATTACACCAGAAAATGCAAATAATGGACTCTATCAAAACAGAAAAAACAAATTATGTTTTTTTAAAAAATAGATTTCTCAGATATCTTGTCAATCAGAACAGTACAAGAATAGCTGGGAGTGTTATTTGTGGAAATTTGGGACATGGGCATATGGACTGGGTTGGGAGGCAAGGAACTAATGGCCTGATGAAGGGCTTTTGCCCGAAACGTCGATTTTGCCTGCCTTCGGATGCTGCCTGAATTGCTGTGCTCTTCCAGCACCACTGATCCAGAATCTGGTTTCCAGCATCTGCAGTCATTGTTTTTACCACCTTGATGCTAAAACCTGTCTATATCCCAGTGATAGAGTTAGGCTTTCCATCCTACCATCCCCTCCAATGGGACATTGGGACCTGCCACCTCCAAAAGCAGTCTAACTCCATCCCACCTTGCTTCTCTGACACAAAAACGTGACTGACAAGAGCCGAAAAGGGGCAGGTTCTCTGTCGCGACAGTCTTGCACATGAAAATATGCCGCAATAATTTCATTTGCCATAGGTTTCCCCATTCTGTCAATCTGTTTAGGTTCTCATGAAAGCTATTGCTATTATCCTCACACTTCATGACTCTTTCAAGTTTTGTGTCATATACAAATTCTGAAATTCTGTTTTGACCCTTCGAGTACAGGCAAGGACCCTAATCCCTGTGGAAGGGTACTGCACATAAAAGACGATAGACTTGATTTTAATGAGAGTGACAAAGAATCAAAGACAATTAATCATTTTGACAGATGCTTTATTGGTTCATAACATAAAAACATCAAATGCCAACAAAGATTTAAAAACTTAAGGGTAGCTTTCTTTATTGAGAGAGAACAAGGGCGGCACGGTGGCACAGTGGTTAGCACTGCTGCCTCACAGCGCCAGAGACCTGGGTTCAATACCCCCCTCAGACGACTGACTGTGTGGAGTTTGCACGTTCTCCCCGTGTCTGCGTGGGTTTCCTCCGGGTGCTCCGGTTTCCTCCCACAGTCCAAAGATGTGCAGGTCAGGTGAATTGGCCATGCTAAATTGCCCGTAGTGTTAGGTAAGGGGTAAATGTAGGGGTATGGGTGGGTTGCGCTTTGGCGGGGCGGTGTGGACTTGTTGGGCCGAAGGGCCTGTTTCCACATTGTAAGTAATCTAATCTTGTAAGTTACACAGTTTTTTGAAAACATGCTGATCAATGCTAATCCAAATATTAAGTCACATTAGTTGAGACTGTGATGCTGAAAAAGCATAGCAGGTCAGGCAGCATTCGAGGAACAGCAGAATTGACAGTTTGGGCATAAGCCCTTCATTAGGAATCCCATTAACTTATTTCTTGTGATGTAAAACCGAACTAATTACAATATTCAGTAGACTGACCATCATAATGTTGAACTTCATTCACTACAAAACAAATCTCAACAAAAAATGCCTCTGGCTTTCCCCAATCTACATTTGGAACTATATTTCAAAGTTGTGGACATGGATCTGTTGTTCATTATTATTCAATGATCAACTAAGACTGTTAATCTTGTTGATACCACCTTTCCACGGTTGTTACTTCCACTCAAGCTTGCAGCCAGTAATCAGATTATTTCCCTGAACCAGGAACAAGTAAAATCAATAATGCCCTGACAGTCTCCATCTTCTCATATTCTCATTACCACCATTCTGTGTACAAACCTGCACAATGTTTGGGTAATGATCAGTTCAATTACCAGATGTTTCTGCAGCCCGCGGCTGGAAGGCTGCTTCTGGCCTTCAATCTTTGGTTTTGGCACACGATCCAATTACAAATAATCCTTCTACAGGGAGGGTAATTGACCAAAAGTTATCAAATTGTCAGTTTGAAATCAATATCAGTGAACCGCAGAAATGAGCGTAGGCAACGTATAACTTTCTCAAAAAGCAAAATGGTGCCTCCATTTAAATTCAAAAGGAATGTACTACTGCCTGGCCCACTGCTTTCAGACTCATAATTTTTTTTTCAATTTATCTGATACTTGAACTGACTGTCTTCTTCTTTCTATTTCTAGTTCCTCAGAAGGTGACCTTGTTCAATTCATCTGCATGTTTTAAATTCCAGAAATAGTCATCAAGCAGTGCAAAGCCTTACCAAGATCAAACATGTAAGGGAGAAATAAGCTAACTACACTCTTGGCCTGATTTGTATTCAGTATCAGCACAACACTGTTTTCAGAAATTGGACTTTCATCAAATTACTTCCTCATGGAATGGGTCACCAAAATAATTGTACTTATTACATTTACCATAACAACACTAACTTTGGATTGAATCACAAAAATGCTGTATTAATTCAAAGTGAGTTATATTGGATGTAAAACACAGGAAATCTGAAATAAGAACAGAAAATGCTAGAGAAATGTCATGGATGACAGCATTTGTAGAGAGAGAAACAGAGCTAACATTTTTAGTCCATTATGACTCTTCCTTGCAAACTTTATGAACCTAAATTTATGGATTCAAATGGATAGCTTCTAAACAGATGTAGCATCTTAAGACTGGGCATTCCTGAGCTATTGTGAGCTATCAAAAGTAGCAGAATTATACTCCAACAGAACCTGCAATCTCGTGGCCTGGTATATCCCTCTCACTTTACCATTACTATCCAGTGGAGTAATCAACTCTTGTTAAATGGAATATGTGGGAGGGCATAGCTTAAAATAGTGTCAACCTTGTAAAGTTATGAAATAGGATTACTCACATGTGAAACAGCTTAAGCAAAAAGTGATAGGACCAAAGGATTAACTAATGGATCCGATATAAGGTTTGCAGCTCTGCCACATCCGATTGTATATAGTGGTGGATAGTTAAACAACTCATTGAAGGAGGAGGGTCTACAATTATCCCCACTCCCAGTGGTGGGGGAGACCTGCACATAAGTGCAAAAGACTAAAGCATTTTCAACAATCTTCAGTTAGAAGTGCCAAGTCGATAATCAGTCTTGATCTCCTCCAATCGTTCCCAGCATTATAGAAGCCAGTCTTTAGCCGACTGAGTTCAATCTGCATGATATCATTTTCAGGCCAAAGGCACTGGGTACTGCAAAGGCTATGGATTGTAACAATGTCCTGGCAATATTATCAAAGACTGTGTTCCAGAATTTGTTACATCCCTGGACAAATTGTTCCAGTATAGCTACAACACTAGCATCTAACCAACAATGTTAAAAATTGATCAGCTTTGCCCTGTACACACAGAGCAGGAAAAATCCAACTCACCCAACTACTTGTCACAGCAACAGTCGACTCTCGATTATCAATAAAGTGAAGAAGGTGTCATCAGCAGATCAATCAAGCAGCATTGGTTCAGCAATATCCTGCTCATTATTGCTGAGTTTGGTTTCCTCTAGGGCTGCTCAGTTCCTGACCCTGTTATAGGAATGGTTCAAAGATGAACTAAACATCTGAATTCCAGAATTGGGGTGTGAATGACTGCCCTTGGCATCAAATTCACATTTGACAGAGTATAGTGTCAAGGAACCCGAGCAAAACTCAAGTCAGTAAATATTGGGGGAAATCTTACTGCTGGTTGGTATCATACCCAGCACAAAAGAAGATGCTTGTAATTGTTGGCAGTTGGTCATGTCAGAACTTGAACATGAGTTCTTCAGGGCTGTGTCGTAGGCCAAAACACCTTCCCTCCATCAACAGGTCAGAAGTGGGGCTGTTTGCTGATGACTGAACAATCTTCAGCATCATTGCCATCTCTTGGACCATGTAAATCAAAACCAAATTTTAAACAGCTAACTTAGTCATTAATGTGCCATAATCTGGTCTTCATCCCTCTGTGGTCCTGCCTCAGAAAACTGCTGGCAAGTTAGAGGCTAGTAGCTTCCATATTTTACCAGCATCATCTTACTTACTGCTAGTTAGCATTTTGAGCTTGAGATGGTCTTCCATGATATAACAGAACCGAGAGGAGTCTCTGGAGATTGGCAATGGTTTAATGATTGAAATTGGAGGCTGGGATTTGAAAGAGGGAGGAAGATGGGAAGATAATATCCTAGGGAGGTCCTGAAGACCAATTAAGTCAGGAACCCCACCTGATCCCTCTTGCGAAGAAACCTATCAGGTTCCTCCCCAACTGTTATTTCCTTCCCAATAAAGTTACGTAGAAATGTTTAAAAAAATATTAATTGCACATTTAAAGATCTTAGTTTCATGCAATACTCACTCTTCCCGGGACTGCTCTTAAAATTGCATGTAGGGAACAGGCAAGCTGGCTGCCTATTGGAGATAATGTGCCTCCCCTTTTTAATTCACTGGTGGTGAAGTATTAAAATCCACCCCATTAAAACAGTGGGTGTGGCAATAGCTGGCATATAATGTGGGCATATGGGAGGTTATTTATTTTTGTCATCGGCCTTGAATCTGACCCCTTAAGCTACAAAGCCTGTATTGACCATAACAGCTATTTGTTCGATTTCCGTTCCCAGAAATTATCTGGAGGTCCTTCTGGTCACTTTCAAATCGCACTCCTGCTGAGAATATTGAAGTGTGCTCTCTGCGCAGTTACAATGCTCCACTTCATCAGAATGTCATCCGTCAGCAGGGTAGAACTAATGGGAAATTTTAACTTTAACATAAATTGAAAGAGGCAGACAGGCACCTGTCAAAAGGGTAATGAATTTCTGTAGTGTTCCGGAATAGTTTTCTACAACAATATGGCTTGGATGCAACAAGGAGATGAGGAATATTGGATTCAGTAATGAGCCAAATTTAATTAGTAACCTAATTATGCATGAACATTTATCAAATAGTGATTATAACATGATGAAATTCATTAGATCATTTGAAAATGAAAAATAATCAGTTAAAAGACTTTCAGATTTAGATTAGATTGACTTGAATGAGATGAGACTAAGGCTGTCCACAGTTAACAGGTAAAGTCTGCAATTGTGTAAAACATCTGAAGAACAACGGATGATACTTAAAGAAACATTTAACAATACAGAATTAACTTCTCCCTTGAGAGGAAAAGGCTCCACTTCACAGAGAGAAAAAACTAACAGCCATGGACAGCGAAAGAGATAAGGGGCAGCATACAACGAAAAGAAAGGTCTTACAAAAATACCTTTTAAAAAAGCACAGATTCAGCCAAATGCAAATGATACAAAAACCAGCAAAGAGCTACAAAGCAGCGTATTAGAATTACTAAACTGGATTAAGAAAGGGAACTTGCAAGGGTCATCAGCAATCAATAAGAAAAGATTTATAGTTATCTTAGGGAAAGTGGATGGTCAGGAGCAATGTTAGCCCAATAAAGACTGAAAGTGAGATTATTATCAATGACTATGGGGAAATGGCAGATATGTTGAATAATTACTTTGACTCAACATTTACAGTAAAAAAGGAGAATATCTTGCTGATTACCTGAGGAAATTGATAGCGGATTGGGTACAGCGACTGAAAATTTGGATAAGTAAACTTTGATATGAGGAAATTAATGGAATTAAAGCATGACAAATCACCAGTACCTGACTGTTTCAATCTGAGGATGTTAAAAGGAGACCATATTCCAGATGCTCTAACTATAATCTGTAAGATTTCCCCAGATTGAGGAGTCATTCCCCTGTTTTGGAAAATGAAACAAATGTCACTTCACTTGTTAAGAGTTGTAGAAGTGGAAAACCAGGGAAATTTAGACTAGTTAGCCTAATATCTGTTTGGAAAATTCCTAAAGCCTTCAGTTAAGGATGGGGTAACTGAACAGCTCAAATTTTCAGTTAATCAGAGAGCGCCACCATGGATTCATCACAGTCAGGTCATGCCTGGTAAACCTCATTGATCTTTTTGAAGACTTGACTAAGGCAGTGGGCAAGGCAATGTTTAAAAATATTATTTCTCTGCCAGTCTTCAGCCAATCTGATTCGGTCCATGTGATATCAAGAAATGGTTAGAGGTATATGATAAAGACTATGGGTCCTGATAACGTTCTGGCAACTATATTGAAGACTTGTGCTCCAAAACTTGCCACTCCCCAAGGCAAGTTGTTCCAGTACAGCTACAATGCTTGCATCCACTCAGCAATATGGAAAATTGCCCGGATAAGCCCTGCACTCAAAAAGCAGGACATATCCAAACAGGCCAATAACCACACGATCAGTCTTCCGCCGATCATCAGTAAAGTGATGCAAGGTATCATCAACAATGCTATCAAGCAGTACCTGCTCAGCAATAGAATGCTCAGTGATGCCCAGTTGGGACTCTACCAGGGCCACTTAGCTCCTGACCCCATTACAGCCTTGGTTCAAACATGGATAGAAATGCAGATGCCAGAGGTGAGCTGGGAGTAACAGCTCTTGACAGCTGCATTCAACTGACTGTAGCATCAAGGAACTTTAGCACAACTAGAATCATTGGGTATCAGGGGTGATTTTCTGCTGGTTGGAGTCACACTTGGCATACAAGAAGATGGTCGTGGTTGTTGGAGGTCAATCGTATTAGCTCCAGGACATCTCTGCAGGAGTTCCTCAGGGTACTGTCCTCAGCCCAACCATCTCCAACTGCTTCATCAATGACCTTCCCTCTGTCACAAAGTCAGAAGTTGGAAGGTTCATCGTTGATTGCACAAAGTTCAGCACCATTCATGACTCTTCTGTTACTGAAACAGTACATATTCAAATGCAACAGGATCTGGACAATATCCAGGCTTCGACTGACATATGGCAAGTAACATTCATGCCACACAAATGCTAGGCATTGACCATTTCCAGTAAGAGATAATCTAGCCATCGCCCATTGACATGCAATGGGGTTACCATCATTAATTTGCCCACTAGCATATATCCTGCGGGTAGGGGTTACCATTGACCAGAAATCCAACTGGACTCAACATTTAAAAACAAAGGCGGCAACAGCAGATGAGAGGTGAGGAATCCTGCAGCAAATGACTCAATACCTGACTTCCCAAAGCCTGTCCACCATCAAGAGGCACAAGCTACGAGCGCAATGGAATGCTCCCCTTTTGCCGATGAGTGCGGCTCCATCAACAAGCAAGACACTTGGCATTATCCATAACAAACCAGCCTGCTTGACTGACATCACATTCACAAACATTCATTTCATCCACTGCTGATGGTCAGTATCTTTAGTACGTGGTATCCAGAAGATGCACAGCAGAAATTCACCAAAGATCCTTTGACAGCATTTTCCAAACTGACATCTATAATGTCCTCCAATTCCCCTTCATGGACAGCACATCACTTCCTCAAATAATGCCATTAAAATTAGCTAAGCAATGTTTACCTTGAACAAAACTATGTTGACACTGCATGATTACCTTGAATTTTTCTAATTACCCTAGTAAAACATCTTCAATCATAAGGAAATTGTATGACAGATTTCAAGTTAACTGACCGGTAATTTATTGCTTTATGTCTCCTTTCCAATTGAATAAAGGACTTTCAATCATTATTTTCTAATACAAAGAAACCATCTCCAACTCTAGGGAGTTTTAGAAAATTAAACTATTTTACTCGGCAATGATGAAGACCCTAAGATAAACTTAGTCAGGGTCCAGCGATTTGTCAGCCCACATCTGCAATATGCTCAGTGTCACATCACGACTGACTGTAACTTTTTCAGCCCACTTTACAATTCCTAATTTTCAGATATTGCACCAACCACCTCCCCCTTCCCGCCCCCCCCCCCCCCCCCCCCACCCCCCAACCAGTTGAATAGAGTAGCCAGGCCATTTCAAAATGCAGTTAAGAGCCAACATGCTCATGCTCTCAGATGTCTCCAGTTTTCTCATTTCCCCTCCCCCCACCTTGTCTCAGTCCCAACCCTCAAACTCAGCACCACCTTCCTAACCTGCAATCTTCTTCCTGACCTCTTCGCCCCCACCCCCACTCCGGCCTATCACCCTCACCTTAACCTCCTTCCACCTATCGCATTTCCAATGCCCCTCCCCCAAGTCCCTCCTCCCTACCTTTTATCTTAGCCTGCTTGGCACACTCTCCTCATTCCTGAAGAAGGGCCCATGCCCGAAATGTCGATTCTCCTGCTCCTTGGATGCTGCCTGACCTGCTGTGCTTTTCCAGCAACACATTTTCAGCTTTGATCTCCAGCATCTGCAGTCTTCACTTTCTCCTCTCAGACCATTACCTTGGGTCTCTGGATTAACAGTCTGGTGACGTTAGTTCTTTGCCCCAGTTTTCCTCTGTTGCAAGATGGCCATCATCCTGTATCTTCGATACAGACTCTTCCACATTCTCCTCATCAAAAACAGGGAATGGCAGCTGAAAATATGCCACATGGAAGGTATCTACTGGCAGTAGTGATACATTATGGAGAACACTGCACAGCATAGCAAAGATGAGAGAAGCTTGCTGGAGTTGCCAGCATTAGCAAAATATATTAAGGTTAGTGATCCTCATGTGTCATTTGTGGAATCCTAAACTCCAAATGAAATCACTGGCAATTGTCTGCAAATCACAGCCACCTGCCTGCTCAATGAGTTTAATTTAAGTCCGTCTATGTCCTAGCCTCAGTAATATCCTGGATCTTTGTATTTGACAAAGTATGAAATGGACCTCGTCAAGGTTTTGGGCAAGGGCATTGTTGACTTGTCTCCATGCGCTCACCATTGATAGAGTAACAAATCTGTTCAAAATTTCTGTTTGAACAAACACAATATTTTTTTCTCTCTGCCGGTATCCCATCACTGAGTCACCCTTTATTTGCATGTGCACAATGCACTGGCTGTGGCTAACCAGCTTGGAGTCAGTCCCTGAACTGAGGAAATGCTAATTTTCTAATTATATTTTTTTTTACCTCATTCTTTCTTTTATCCCCTTCCCATACTACTGCCAAACAGCAGTAGTGCTTATTCCATCCAAGCACCCATGTGTTGCAATGCTTTATTGCACTAAAAGCATTGAATGAAATGTTGTAGGATATACTGTAAATTATTCTTATATGTGTACGTGGGTGAGTGCTATTACCTATCTGTCCTCAGGCTGAGCAAGCTTGGTGTGGGGATACTCTTCCAAGAAGGAATAAATTCAACATCAGGGTATCTTCTGGAGAGTTGTTCTCTCTCTCACACACACACTGCCTGGATTCTCATGCCTTGAATGGTACTCTCCTTGCTTCCCGCCCACTGGAATTCAACTTGTCAGTTGTCTTGGACAGTTAATTGATTTATTTCTTGTGTCTACCTGTAGTTAGTACCTCTCCTTTTCTGTCCTATTTTACATAAGAAGGGCACAATGGGTCCACCTCTTGTTGACGACATTTCTGATTCCAGAAGTCATAATTTCTGTTGCGGTGTTGCTACAGTACAGTACTCCAAGAAATACCACATCTTAAAATTTGTTTCCAGTGATGGCATTATCCTTCCAGAATGTGATTAGCATTCTCTATTAGTGAGATTAACTCCTTACTGGGAATCATGTTCTTGTTTTTGCCTGAACTGATCTCCTTCTATTCTGCGTTTGAAGTCTCCATAAAAATTCAACCCATTGTTTAAACATCTGCGGCTTGAAATTGAAAAAATGATTTTAATCAAACTTTTAGACATATGGGATCAAAGTTAGCTTCAAGATATTTGGTTCTTCCATACACTGAGCTCAGAGACAATATTGTCCAGTTCTTCCTGATATTCTGTAGTGCAAATTAATTTACTTGATTGTATGTTGATTCTATCTGCTACCAAGACTTTAATCAAAGATTGTTTTGTAATTATGACTTTGTTAGATTATCAGATATGGATAGAATTCTCCCAATTGTTTTGATCAATGTGCAAAAACCAGTTGATTAGATGGTGATGAACATGCAGCTTCCACTGACAGGATCCCACACTACATTTCCCAACATTCATCTCATTAGGAGCTTACAGTGGAGCCCAGGTCGATATCCCATCTTCTTACAAGCTTCAATACTGATATCCAAAGTAACCAGAAATTGCCAGCCAAACTCCAGAGGTGATCCACGTTGAGAAGGCACATTTTAATTTTCACTGTCTCGATATGGGTCCAAGTTGTGGTCGAGATTGAGATTGAAGAGCTAGAGGCAAGGGCTGGAGGATGGCTTTCAGAGGCTACCCTTTGCACCCATGCATGCCTCCTATACATCTCAGATTGGGGCAATTGTAGACCCCCTTCTGCAAACTCTGAAGACAGGTCACTAAGTCTATACACCTATGTTGCCCACAAAGGAAACAGATGATCAGGTGGTTAAGGCCTTCAAGTTGCCATTAATTGGCCTGTTAAAGGTCTTAATTATTGGTGAGTCAGCAAGTCATTCATGGGCTTTATTGCCCAACACTCAGTTCCAGAGATGGGGAGATTCTCTTCAGGACAGACTTCACTATTACCCATGTTTTGGACATTTTGATCAGTAAAGTGGACAAAGACACAGAATTCAGTCTGCTGTTCAACTCAGTTTTATTACAGCAATATTCGTTATTAAAAATGTCACAAGAGCATATCCCAAATTCCCATAATATTAACTCTTCGACTCTAATTGCCAATGAATGAACACTCTTCCTCACTCCAAAATAAAAAAAACTCTTTGAAAGAATATCCTTGTGAATTATCCGAATTAGTGCAAGATGAAAAGCTTCGAAAACATGTCTTTTCAAATTAAATTAATTAATAAATCTAGAATTAAATGCTCATCCGTATTGGTGATCACAAAACCATTGGATTATCAAAGTACATCTGGTTGCCTGCCATTAGGCAAGAAAATATGACATCCTTACTTGCTCCAGCCTACATGGGACTCTAGGTCCATCCTTTTAAGTGAATGAACAAGCTACTCTGTTCTACCAAACTGTCAGAAAAATTGATAAAAACTGGATAGACTATTCGACTTCAATTTGGATATCAAAAATGACAGTGGCATGATATGCACAGTTGCAATAAGCCACAAACACAAATTTTTTAAGAAGCTGAAATTAGGGATGGTTATAAATGTGAAAACCACTTGTTTAATAAAAGCTGCATTAATAATACAAAAAAATTTACTGTTTTAAATGTGATCATATGTGAGATATATGGGATTAAAATAGCCTTTAGTTTTCTCAAATTCTCAAATGTTTCTTGATCCTTGATTAGACTTGTTAATGACAACTAATGACAACATTACGACAACAAAATAGTTTCAGTAAATATACAATGAGGACACATGAATCTTTTTCCTTTTTAATTTTGATAATGGACGCCCATTCATACACCTATAACCACATTCCATGTTTCCTGTAGTAATTTGCATTGTATAACATCTATCCGCATTAAAATCCATCTGCTCCTCCATCGTCCATCTGCTGAGCTGGTGCAGATCACCTTGAATACTATCAATCTATATTATCATACTCTTGATTAGCTTGATAAAATCAACTAATTTTAGAAATACATTAAAAATACATTTATCACAATGTTTATGAGCAATGTGAACTACAGAGCCCCAGAACAGAGCCCTTCACTTGGCTGTAGCTCCAGGCAAAAGCAATTGATTTTCATATTCAACTTCTGAATGCCATTGCCAACCTAGATTTCAACTGAATTAATGCAGAGAAATAAAGAAAATATTTATTTTACAGACTAGCTTGTAAAACTACTTTGATTTACAGTTTTCTTAAAAACTGACTGTCTGACTGCCAAGTGGAATTATCCAACTCCAAAGCAAAGATGTATTTTATCTCTTAACTTTACAAAACAATTAACAAGAAACAAATAAATAATAGTGCAATTTAATCCTCATTGCCCAGTAGAAATCAGGTCAGTGAGCATCTGGAATTAGTTAATTATTTGCATTGGCATTGCTGAGGGCTGGCAATTTTGACTTTCTCTCTTGACGAGATGGCAAGGATCTATGTCTGTGATACTCTTCACTGTAAGTACATGGTATGTAAAATAGTTTCCAAGGAGTGGCATTCTCACACAGATTGACACTCAAGCCCCTTTTTAAATCAAGACAAGAAAGGGAACTCCGCATTTCTAAGACAAGATTCCAATCAGGGCTCATTTGGAACTGCAGAGCCAGACTTTCGTTCTTTCATGGCACAGAATCATCATGAAAGACAAACTGCCCCACTTCTCAGAGCAGTCAGCTACCAATTCCGAAGTTTGAAGTCCCTGAGAGCCACTTTGATAGCTGCTGTCTAACAGTAATGACATTAGCCAAGTGTGTGATGCAAGTGTGAGCATTTAGGTAGCCAGATGGCTAGAGGGGATGGATGCCAACTGGATGTGCATAGGGAAGAGGGTGGAATGCCAGCTGGTTAGGGCTTGAGGTTCCAAGTAGTTAGGGTGCTGGTGCAGGGGGAGGTTAGGGTCATGGGGCAAATATGGGTGTTTGGGAGGACTGTTTCCCAGGGGCATAAGGTCAGCGTCTATGAGGGATGTCTGAGGACTCAGGAGGAGCTGTAGTTAAGAAGAAAAGCAGTATGCATGAAGTCTGTTCAATAGTTACTCAGGAGTTAGATATTGCATTTAATTTTCTCACCTTTTCCTGACTAACTGAGCAACTATTTGAACTTATTTCATCAAAATTAAAAATCACACAACACCAGATAATAGTTCAACACATTTATTTGGAAGTACTAGCTTTCAGAGCGTTGCTCCTTCATCAGGTCACTAATTACCTGATGAAGGGGCAGTGTTCCAAAAGCTAGTACTTCCAAATAAACCTGCTGGACTATAACCTGGTGCTGAGTGATTTTTAACTTTGTTTGCCCCAGTTCAACATGGCACCTCCACATCTTATTTAATCAAAACCTTCCAAAGTTTCTCATTTAAATGCCCAGCGGAATCTTCTATTTCCCGGACAATGATTCAGAATCTATTATGATGTGGATTCTGCAGGGTCCCATACACAATTTACATCCAGGTTGGACTAAACAATATCTGGTCAGTGGATAATCCAGGCCAAAGCTGCGACTCCGCTCACCAGTCAATCAAGCCAGCTGATGCATGCAGAAATCAGTCATTGTGTTGTAATAACTGTTTTATAACTAATAATGAGGAGTCATGGGCCTAATGGTATTAACACTAGATTGTCATTTCAGAGACCCAGGCTAATGTTCTGGGGACCTGGTTCAAATCCTACCACAGCAGATGGTAGAATTTGAACTCAATGAAAATTAGGAATTAAGAATTTAATGTTGACCTTGAAACCATACTCAGGTGGGCGGCACGGTGGCCACTGCTGCCCCACAGCACTAGGGACTCAGGCTCAATTCCAGCCTCGGGCAACTGTCTGTGTGGAGTTTGCACATTCTCCCCGTGTCTCCATGGGTTTCCTCATCTGTGGAAAGAATTCTGAGGAATAGGATTTATGATTATTTGGCAAAGCATAGTATGATTAAAGGTAGTCAGCATGGCTTTGTGAGGGGCAAGTCATGCCTCACAAATCTTATTGAGTTCATTGAGGATGTGTCAAGACAGGTCGACAACGGTTGAGCAGTGGATGTGGTGTATATGGATTTCAGCAAGGCATTTGATAGGGTTCCCCATGGTAGGCTCATTCATAAAGTCAGGAAGTATGGGATACAAGGAGATTTGGCTATCTGGATTCAGAATTCACTGGCTGACAGAAGGCAGAGAGTGGTTGTAGATGGAAAGTATTCTGCTTGGAGGTAGTGTTGAGTGGGGTCCTGCAGGGCTCTGTTCTTCGGTCTCTGCTTTTTGTAGATTTTATAAATGACTTGGATGAGGAGATTGAGGGGTGGGTTAATAAATTTGCTGATGACGCAAAGATTGGAGGTGTCGTCGATAGTATAGAGGGCTACTGCAGGTTGCAGCGTGACATAGACAGGATGCAGAGCTGGGCTGAGAAATGGCAGATGGAGTTCAACCTGGATAAATACAAAGTGATTCATTTTGGAAGGTCGAACTCGAATGCTGAATATAGGATTAAAGACAAGATTCTTGGCAGTGTGGGGGAACAGAGGGATCTGGGTGTGCAAGTACATAGATCCCTCAAAGTTGCCACCCAAATGGATAGGGTTGTTAAGAAAGCATATGATGTTTTGGCTTTCATTAACAGGGGGATCGAATTTAAGAGCCGTGAGGTTTTGCTGCAGCTCTACAAGTCCCTGGTGAGACCACACTTGGAATATTGTGTCCAGTTCTGGTCGCCCTACTATAGGAAAGATACAGAGGCTTTGGAGAGGGTGCAAAGAAGGTTTACCAGGATGCTGCCTGGACTGGAGGGCTTGCCTTATGAAGAAAGGTTGAATAAGCTCGGACTTTTCTCTCTGGAGAGAAGGAGGAAGAGAGGAGACCTGATCGAGCTGTACAAAATAATGAGAGGAATAGATAGAATCAATAGCCAGAGACTTTTCCCCAGGGCAGGATTGACTGGTACGAGAAGTCATAGTTTGAAGATATTAGAAGGAAGGTATAAAGGAGACATCAGAGGTAGCTTCTTTACGCAGAGAGTTGTGAATGCATGGAATGCGTTGCCAGCTGAGGTGGTGGAAGCGAAGTCATTGGGGACATTTAAGTGACTGCTGGACATGCACATGGATAGCAGTGAGTTGAGGGGTGCGTGGGTTAAGTTACTATATTTTACATTAGGATTAAGTCTCGGCACAACGTCGTGGGCCAAAGGGCCTGTTCTGTGCTGTATTTTTCTATGTTGTCCATGTCTATGTAATTTGGCAGGGGCTGGGATAGGTTTGAGCTAGTCATTGTGGAAAGAATAGTGATGTTGCCCCTGGGGGGCATTCAGGCCAACAATGTCATTCCAGGGGGCACTGGATTACCAATGACCATTAGGGAAAGAAACTTCAGCCCCACAGGAGAAGATCTGGAGCACATTTGTTGCAATCTAATTGATAATTTGCTAACAAAATGGACCTATAAAGGCATAAAATAAATTTGATCAGTATAACAGCAATCAGTATAACAACTTGTCTTTGAATGCCATTATTTTGATACGGGGAGGAATGTTGGCTTGAAATCTGGTAGAATTGCAAGTTCTTCTTCAGATTGCATTATAAGATCTTTCCAATCTGCCAAGTACATCACAGAGATGCGAAGTGGCTCAATTTAAGCTGATCAACCACTGATTGCACATCAAGGACACTTGAAGGGCCCAAAAGTATTGTTGTACTAGTTTCAACTCCAACTTTCTGAATTTAGAGAGGTGAAATATTGTGCAATGGGAAAGAGTGCACACTGTAATCATGCAAAATAAATTTCTTTTGGATGCCTTGACTACTTCACCTTGACACTGTTAAAAATGGCATTGAGTTTTCCTGTGTCAGACACTGAACTGACCAAAGACATATTTGTTATGAAAAGAGTTACTTCCCTGCTTCCTTGCCGTAGATCCGACCTAACCAAAAAATTGCAGGAAGTAAATCAAGAAAGCTGCCTATTGCTCATCATTTGAAGTTCCAATTGCCATGACTGAGAGTCAAAAGCACCCACTTGCAGTTTCCAGTGACAAGTTAATGGGAATAAATTAGAACCTGGATGTCACTGACAATTGCAAGGTTAATTGGAATTTTTCTTCCCAACTATCTATTTCAATAAAAATAAAAGGGAAAAAACAAGCCTTTGCTGCGACTGGATGCTTGTCACCACAGTGAACTATCACTAAAGCCAGGAGTGAAAGCCCCTGTCAAGTCAAAGAATAGGGTACCTATAAAATCTTTCACTTGCAGTAAGCAATGAGGATTTGGAATGCACTACCATAGACTATTCTTGAGGTAGGTTCATTCTAGGCATTCAAGAAGAAGTTTGGATTAATTTCTGAGGAAAAAGACAGTGTTGGGCTCTGGTCAGAGGCATAGTGTTATGATTCATTAGGGAAATCAAGCCACTGAAGTTATCATCAACATAAAAACTTTCAATTAACCATTGAGTTGCTCAGTTTTATTTATTTGTCTAATAAAGTGTAAAAAGATATGCACATTAGGTTTCTCATTAATATGTAAAAAACGATTTATTGCAATCAACCTGTTCTTAACCAATAGCAAAACATACATTGTTGAACAATTCATTTATAGTTCTAAAAATTAAACTCTATCCCTTTCTTAAAATTCCCATACACATAGCTACAGATGCAGAAACAAAACAGGGCAAAAAGTGCAGTAAGTTCACTGCTGCACTCAGTTTAGATTAGATTCCCTACAGTGTGGAAACAGGCCCTTCGGCCCACCAGGTCCACACCGGCCATCCGAAGAGAAACCTACCCAGACCCATTTCTCTCTGACTAATGTACCTAACACTATGGGCAATTTAGAATGGCCAGTTCACCTGACCTGCACATCTTTGGACTGTGGGAAGAAACCGGAGCACCCGAAGGAAATCCACGCAGACACAATCTGCCAATGCCTCATCCCTCACTGGACTTCCAAGGAAGTTGTTCAAGTAAGTAGGGATTTCCATTGGCTAAGAATTTAGAACTCAGGCACTTACCCTTTCAGAAGCAAAGTTAGGAAACATTTCTACATGTTGTGGTAAATGTTCTCATTCTCTCCTGCTAACAACAGTTGGGTTCAAACATTAATTTTCAAGTAGGAGATTGGTGAATTTCTTCTAACTATATCCTAAACATATGGGACAAGGATGGAGACATGAGGTTTGGTCACAGATCAACCATGATCTCATTAAATGGTGCAACAGGATGCAGGAGCTAAGTGGCCTCCTGCTGTTCTGATGTTCCATTTTATACACTAGTTGTCCTTTGAAAACATCTTCAAATACACAGTGTCAGATCTTAACTTGCTGGAAAGAATTTGACAGAGGAGGAAAAAGTAAACAGCATAAGCCCAAAGCGTCTTATAAAGAATGTTCTGAAGTGCGAAAAAAAAAAATGCTTCTCAATAGCAGTGAGCTTCAAAACTAACACTGCTGAGAATTTTTTTAAATGTAAACTATTGTCTTCGTTTATGAAAAGCACGACTAAAACAAACACTGTGTGAGGCATACTGTGCCAACAGAAACATGTTTTTGTACATATGCTGTATAAAAAGAAAATATACTTGCAATATTCAAAATTCATTTATGGATGTGGGCATCACTAGCAAAGCCAACATTTATCACTCATTCCTAATTGCCCTAGAAAATGGTAGTGAGTTGCCTTCATGAGGCACTCTAGACCTATATGGATATCCATAGTGTTGTTAGGAAGGGAATCTCTATGGGTTTGAATCAGTAATAGTAAAGGAACAATGATACATTGTTTCAAGTCAGGCTGGTAGGGGACTGAAGGAAGAATGC
Source organism: Chiloscyllium plagiosum (assembly GCF_037043375.1). Lineage (NCBI taxonomy): Eukaryota > Metazoa > Chordata > Chondrichthyes > Orectolobiformes > Hemiscylliidae > Chiloscyllium > Chiloscyllium plagiosum. The sequence continues at coordinate 23,346,517 of NW_028270140.1, forward strand.
CTCATCTTTCACCTTGCAACCCCCCAACCACATGGGATCAATGTGAGTTTCATCATTTTCTCCATTTTCCCTCCCCACACCTTATCCCAGTCCCAATCCCCCCCCTCGGCACCTCCCTCTTGATTGGTCCTGCCTGTCCATCTTCCTTCCCACCTATCTGCTTCACCCTCTTCTCTGACCTATCACTTTCAGCCCCACCTTCATCCACCTATCGCACTCTCAGCTATCTTGCCCCAACCCATCCCCCTCCCATTTACATCTTAATCCCCTTGGTCCACAAGCCTCATTCCTGATGAAGGCCTTATGCCTGAAATGTCGATTCTCCTGCTCCTCGGATGCTGCCTGACCAGCTGTGCTTTTCCAGCACCACACTCTTCGACTCCAGGTTGGTATGGAACTTGGATGAGAACTTACAAGTGGTGATACGCTCAGGCATCTGCCCCCTTCATTCCTTGAGAGGTAGAGGTCATACATTTGCAAGAAGCAGTTGGAGGACCCTTGGTGAAATTATGCAGTGCATATTGTACACATTGCTGCCACTGTGTATTGGTGGTGATAGGAGTAAATGTTGAAGAATGGGATGCCAATGAAGCAAGCTGATGTTAAGCATTGTGAGTATTGTTGGAGCTGCACATATCTAGGGAAGTGGAGAATATTCCATTCCACTCCTGCCTTGTGCCTTATATATGTTAGCCAGACTTTTGTTAGTCAGGAGATGAGTAACCCACCGAAGAATTTCTAGCCTCAGACCTGTTCTTCTAGCCATGGTTTGTATATGGATGATCCACTTCAGTTTATGGTCAATGATAACTTTCAGGATGAAAGAGTGAATTCATCGAGAGTCACATCTTGATTTTTTTTTCTGTCTTACTGGAATGATCATTGCCTGGTAATGCTCAATACTGTCCATTGCATTTTGCTTCCACTGTTAACATGGAAATGGTCCTACATTGTAGCTGTATCAGGTTATTAATTTTAGGATTGCTTGGTGCTGACAGGCCCTCATAACGAATTGAATTGAATTGAATTGAATTGGCATTGATTTCCCAGTTTGACAACAATACTGAAGTGTGGAAATGCTGTGGTCAAGATGTTTTAAGTTGTATTTGAGTGCAATTCCACTGCTGTTGTTGGCCTACAATGCCTCATGGATGTTCAGTTCTGAGTTACTTGACCTTTTCGTCTCATATCCCACTCTTAGAACCACATATGATGGAGATACCGCAAGGTGAAGACTTTGCCTCCACAAGAGTGTGCAGGTGTCATTTCTACCAATACGGTCAAGGCATTATGGTTGTATGAAACAGATAGATAGATGAGGATGAGGCAAAGCAGATTTTTTCCCTCTTGTTGGTTCCTCATCACTTGCTCTGGATGCAGTCTAGCAGTTGCATTCTTTAGGGCTCATCAAAATCAGACAGTAATAATGCTATCGAGCCACATTTGGTAACGGACATTACACTTACCTATACTATAGTTAGGGAGGCAATGTCCTCATGGTATTATCACTAGACTATTAGTCCAGAAATTCAGCTAATGTTCTGGGAACCCAGCTTCAAAGCCTGCCATAGCAGATGATGGAATTTGAATTCAATAAAGAATATGGAATCTAGGGTCTAGTGATGACCATTAAACTATTGTTGATTGTCAGAAAAACCTATCTGGTTCACTAATGTTCTTTAGGGAAGGAAATCTGTCATCCTTACCTGGTCTGGACTATAGCAGAACACAGCAATGTGGTTGACTTTTAACTGCCCTCTGGGAGAATAGGGATGGGCAATAAATGCTGGCTTGGCCACAGACACCCATGCATCCCAGGATTGAATAAAAAAAAAGGGTAAATTCTGCACCACTGCCACCCTCAGTGCTTTCTTTAATTGGTGTTCAAGGTGGAGAATTACTGATTCAGTGTGATCAAAGGACTAGAATATATATTATGATTTTTGGAAATTTTCATTTTAAAATAGAATCAGAGGGATTTTGGTCAGTTCTATGAAAGTTTTTGTTTTGAAACAAATTTGAAAATCATTCGGACAGTGTCCCAAGTGTATCAGTTTCAAGACACATACAACTACAGTCAAGTGCATTGCTGACTCCTGCATCATTAATGGATATTGGAGTTGATAATAGACAGAATTACCATATTAAAGTAGTTAGTTATTATGACTTCCATTCAAAAGAATTCAGAAATCATTAAAGAAACTTTTTAAAATTTGTTCTGGCAGGAGAATCAAGTATTCAGGAGAACTAATCAACTTAGCTCAAATGTTTAATTGTGAGATTGGAAAGTCAGAAGAACTTTAAGTAGAAATTTTCAATTTGTTAGAACTGAGAAAGCTTGGGCCTTCTGAATTGAGAGTGATTCATGCCATCAGACTTGGAAAGGAATAATAAATCATTACTTAATTGTAGAAACTATTTTAAAACAGTGATGGGAAAGATACAACCACCTGATGAAGGTTCAGCGCTCCAAAAGCTAGTGCTTCCAAATAGACCTGGTGGACTATAACCTGGTATTGTGAGATTTTTAACAAGGGAAAGATATTTTATGATCTTAATGGGGATATTTGAGGAGCCCCCTCCTCCAGTAAGTTGTTTAATTGTTCACCATCATTCCTAGTTCGATGTGGCAGGACTGCAGAGCTTAGGTCTGATCCATTAATTGTGTGGCTCTGTTAAGCAATTGCCACAACTAACTAAACAAATCTGAGATCTGTAGTCCTGCCACATTCAGTCATGAATGGTGACAGACAATTAAACAACTCACTGGTGGCAGATGCTCCACAAATATCCTCATTCTCAATACTGGGAGAGCCCAGCACATTAGTGTTAAAAATATAAGGCTGGAGCTTTCACAACAATTGTCAACCAGATGTGCCAATCGTAGCTTTCTCCAGGAGGTCCCCAGCATCTCCAGTGCCAGTTTTCAGCTCATTCAATTTGCTCCACAAAATATGAAGAAATGGTTGGAGGCACTGGATGTTGCCAAGGCCATGGTCCTTGCCAACATTTCAGCAATAGCACTGACAACCTGTGCTCTCAAATTGTGAGATTCCCAATGAAAGCTCCAAACAAAGACAGAAGCATTTTTGAAACAAAAACCGAAGTTGTTGGAAGAGTTCAGCAGGTCTGGCAGCATCTGTGAACAGAAATCAGAGTTAAGTTTTCAGGTCCAGTGACCCTTCCTCAGAGCACTGGACCTGAAAATTTAACTCTGATTTCTCTGCACAGATGCTGCCAGACCTGCTGAGCTTTTTCAGCAACTTCTGCCTTTGTTTCTGATTTACAGCGTCCACAGTTATTTCAGTGTTTATACAGAAACAGTTTTGTTTGTTTGTTTGAGACCAGAAGAAAATATGATTTGGAGATGCCGGTGTTGGACTGGGGTGTACAAAGTTAAAAATCACACAACACCAGGTTATAGTCCAACAGGTTTAATTGGAAGCACACTAGCTTTTGGAGCGTCGCTCCTTCATCAGGTGATAGTGGAGGGCTCAATCCTAACACACAGAATTTATAGCAAAGATTTACAGTGTTATGTAACTGAAATTATACATTGAAAAATTGATTGTCTGTTAAGCCTTTCATCTGTTAGAATACCATGATAGTTTCACTTCTTTCACAGGGATCTGTAGAGGGGCAACCAAAGAAGGTGTCAACTTAGACCCCACCCGAGGGCCGCTGCCCTGGGCTTGACATGTATGCTCAAACTGTCAGGAAATATATAAATGCCAGATTCATCAGCCATACCCACAAGGTAGTACAAAACATCACCCATTCACAACGCAATGCCATCCAGGCTCTCAAAACCAATCACAACATTGTCATCAAACCAGCTGATAAAGGAGGAGCCATTGTCATTCAGAATAGAACAGATTACTGCAAGGAAGTGTACTGACAACTGAACAACCAGGAACACTACAGGCAACTACCAGCTGATCCAACCAAAGAATACACCCGAGAATTAAACACACTGATCAGAACTTTGGATCCAGTCCTTCAGAGTTCCCTACGCGCCCTCATCCCACGTACTTCTCGTGTGGGTGACTTCTACTGCCTTTCAAAGGTACACAAAGCCAACACACCAGGACATCCCATCATGTCAGGCAATGGGACCCTATGTGAGAATCTCTCCGGCTATGTGGAAGGCATCTTGAAACCTATTGTACAGGGGATCTCCAGCTTCTGTCGCGACACTACGGATTTCTTACAGAAACTCAGTACCCATGGACCAGTCGAACAGGGAACATTCCTTGTCACAATGGACGTTTCCACACTCTACACCAGCATCCCCTATGATGACAGCATCGTGGCAACAGCCTCAGTACTCAACACCAACAACTGCCAATCTCCAAACATCATCCTACAACTCATCCGCTTTATCCTTGATCACAACGTCTTCACCTTTGACAACCAGTTCTTCATCCAGACACACAGAACAGCCATGGGGACCACATTTGCACCCAATATGCCAACATTTTTATGCACAGGTTTGAACAAGACATCTTCTCTATGCAGGATCTCCAACCAACATTATACACCAGGTACATTGACAACATTTTCTTCCTCTGACCCATGGCGAGGAGTCACTGATAAAACTACACAGTGACATCAACAAGTTTCATCCCACCATCAAACTCACCATGGACTACTCTCAACCAACTGTCTCATTCTTGGACACATGCATCTCCATCAAGGATGGACACCTCAGCACCACACTCTACCGCAAACCCACAGACAACCTCACAATGCTACACTTCTCCAGCTTCCACCCAAAACATATTAAAACAGCCATCCCCTATGGACAAGCCCTACGCGTACAATGGATCTGCTCAGATGAGGAGGAACGTGACAGACACCTGGAAGTACTCAGGGATGCCCTCACAAGAACGGGGTATGATGCCCAACTCATTGGCCAGTTCTGGCGTGCCACAGCAAGGAACCGTAATGACCACCTCAGGAGACAGACACGTACTGCAACCGACAGAGTACCCTTCGTGGTTCAGTATTTCCCAGGAGCTGAAAAACTACGCCATGTTCTTTGTGACCTGCAACACATTATCAATAAGGATGAGCACCTCACCAAGACCTTCCCCACACCTCCACTACTTGCCTTTACACAACCGCCAATCCTCAAACAGATCATTGTTCGTAGCAAGCTGCCCGGCTCTCAGGACAACTCCATACAACCCTGTCACAGTAGGCACTGCAAGACGTGTCAGTGTGGACACAGATACCACCATTACGTGTGGGAACACCTCCCACCTTGTACATGGCAGGTACTCATGTGACTCAGACAACATTGTCTATCTTATACATTGCAGGCAAGGATGCCCAGAGGCATGGTACATTGGGGAAACCGAGCAAAGGCTACGACAACGGATGAATGGGCACCACACAACAATCAAGAGACAGGAGTGTTCCCTCAGTGGTCCAGGACATTCGACCTCGGACCTTCGGGTGACCATGCTCCAAGGCAGACTTCGGGACAGGCAGCAGTGAAAAGTGGCCGAGCAGAGGCTGATGGCTAAGTTTGGTACCCATAGGGAGGGCCTTGGGGTCATGTCACATTACAGGTGACCACCATTGTACTATACACACACAGATACTCCTACACACACACTCTCACACACACAGGCACTCCTATACACACATACACACGGACACACATATACACAGATGCACACACAGACACCCGCACACACCCTTACAGATACACACACTCCCACACTCACACATGCACCCCTCACAGACTTAAGACACTCTGCACTCACTACACACACGTACACTTTCTCACACTCACAACCCCCAACCCAGACAGACACACACAGACAGACAAAGACCCACATGCATGCATGTATGTTGTGGGGTGAATTTGTACTTGCAGGGTTACATGGTACTTTGCTCAAAAACTGCATGAATTCATGTAAAACTCTGTTATTTTTCTTTTTAGATTAGAATCAATCTCAACATCATGGCATAGACAGAGAACACAGGGGCCTAACACCTTCAACATATTGTCTAGCTATCACAATTGTTAACAGCTAACCTGAGAATGCAACTTTTTTTTGTGATTTACACATGAAAGAAGTGAAACTATCATGGTATTCTAACAGATGAAAGGCTTAACACACAATAAATTTTTCAATGTATAATTTCAGTTATATCACACTGTCAATTTTTGCTATAAATTCTGCGTGTTAGGATTGAGCCCTCCACTATCACCTGATGAAGGAGTGACGCTCCAAAAGCTAGTGTGCTTCCAATTAAACCTGTTGGACTATAACCTGGTGTTGTGTGATTTTTAAAGAAGAAAATATAACTTTCATTGTTTTTTCCATTTTTTTTTCTCTTCAATTACCACAATTATTGGTGTGCCACACTCCTAGCCAAGCTGTTCCAGTACATCTACAATACTGGCATCGAGTCAACAATGTGGAATATTGCCCAGGTGTATCCCATATGCAAAACATATGACAAATCCAATCTGACCAATTACCATATCACCATCCCACTTTTGATTTATCAGTAAAGTGATGGAAGGTGACAAAAAATACATTGATGTCAAGCTAATCAACAATAACCTGCTTACTGATGCCCAGTTTAATCTCCATCAGAGCCACTTCTCTCCTAACCTCATTCCAGCCTTGGTTGACAAAAGTGCTGAATTCTGGAGGTGAGTTGAGAGCAATTGCCATTGGTACTTAATTGACATTTGACTGAGTATGGTCTTAAGGAGCCCAAGCAACTGGAGTTGATGGGAATCATGAGGGAAAACCCTTGCTGGTTGTAGTCATACCATGGAAAGTGGCTGTGGTTGTCGGAGACCAGTCACCTATGCTCCAGGACATTTCTGCAGAGGCTCTTTAAGGTACTGTTCTGGACACAAACAGCTGCTTCATCAGTGAGCTTCCCTCCAATACAAGGTCAGAATGGGGATATTCACTGATGAATGCCAATGTTCAGCAGCATTCAATACACCTCAGATACTGAAGAAACACCTGTCTAAATGCACCAAAAATTGGACAATATTCAGGTTTGGGCTGAAAAGTGGAATCCATGCTCCACAAATGTCAGCCTCTCGACAGTCAATGGTGTGATCATCACTGAGTCCCCACTATCAACATCCTGGGAGTTGCCAATGACCAGAAACTGAACTGGACTCACTGTATAAATGCAGTGGCTCCAAGACAAGATCAGAAAGTGGAACAGTGCTGAGAGTACCTCACCTCCTGACTCCCCAGATCCTGTCCACCAACTACAAGGCACATTTTATGACTGTGATGAAATACTTCTCACTTGCACAGATGAATGCAGCTCCGAAAACATAAATGTTCTGTACCTCCAACCGCACAATCAACAAAGATGCCACATTTTCCTCACTGCTTCTAGTTTTGGAGAAGGGTCACTGGACTTGAAAAATTGACCCTGCTTTCTGTCCACAGATGCTATCAGACCTACTGTGTTTCTCCAGCAATTTCTGTTCTTGTTATATTGATGACACAGAGATGAGGTCAACGTATTGAAGAACAGACATTCAAAGGATTCATGTAGGTATTTTCTAATCAACCCACTCAGAGATGTGATGACACATTTCTGGGGCAGGGAGATGTGAAACTGGCCTCTAGGACCAGATTTACGTACACACCACTGCACCACAAGAGTACCTCCAAAGGCCTTGTAATCTATCCTTCAAGCACTCCCCCACATGTAGTGGTCTATAGATTGTAGATTGGACTTATGAACCATTTCAGAACTCATCAAAAAAGAGTGGAAGCGTATGAACCTCAATCCTGGGGGACTGGCTTAAAGGGATGTGTTATAACATTGCTGAGCAGGTTGTTTAAATGTTTTATTTTAGGAAATGGAGGATAAGGAGGCAGTGGAGACGTTCAAAGCAACAGCTGCAAGAAGAAGCAGATCAGTATGCACCGATTGTAGTGACTTAGGAGAGAAAATAATGAAAAAGAAATGAAGTTACATTTTTCTTCTGGTCTCAAAGAAAGAAGCAAAAATTCTCCTGCCTTTGTTTTGAAGCTTTCACAGGGAACTTTACAAAAACACAAGCTAGCTTTCAGCAAATGTTCTATGGAGTTTACGGAGGATGATATTGATGGAGAGATTGCATGGGGTAGACTAAAACTAGAGAACACATAATAAAATAACAATAAAAAGACAGAGATGAAGAGAAATGCGCTCTCTGAGAAGACCATTAGGTCATGGAATTCACTTCCCAAGAGAATAGGAGTAGTTGAGTTATTAAACCTATCCCAGACGCTGTTAGAGTTTTGATAGAAAAGGAAGTCAAGGGTTATCAAAGATACACAGGGAAGTAGAATTGAGACCACAACCAGACTAATTGTGATCTTATCAGAACAGGCAGAAGAGGCTCAAGAGCTGACGAAAAACAGAAGATGTAAGAGCAGGTATAGGCCACTCAACCCTTCAAGACTGTCCTACAATTCTATAAGGTCAGGCTTTAAATTCTTTCTTGTGCCAGCTCATTATAGTCCTCAATTTCTCTATTTAAAAAAAAATTATCCAGGTCTGCATTAAATACTTTCAGTGATACAGCTTCCATATACCTGACAGTGGAGTTGTGGAATATCTCAAAGAATGCCCCCACTATCTCTGCAGCAACTTCATTTAAAATCCTGGCCATCAATTCCTGGCAACTATTCAGCCTTCAGTCCCAATTAATTTGTTAAATCCTTTGTTCTTTGTGACAGAGACTGTTACAAGACCATTCTTCCCATTATTAGCTTGTTTAAATTATATATTTAGGATGTTTAAAATGTCCTCCACAGTGAAGACTGACACAAAATATTGGTTTAAATTATCTGTCATTTTCCAGTTCCCCAATATTAATTCCTCTGTTGTATCATCCAAGGGTTTCATGTTCAGTTTAGGTACTCTCTTTCTTCATGTTTACCTACAGAAGCTCTTACTGTTTGTTATTACATTGTTTGCTAATTTACTTTCATAACCTATTTTTTCCCTTTTTATTAGACGCTTAGTCATCATTTGTTGGTTTCTGAAAAGAGTGGAATGCTAATATTGCCATAGCCACTAGTATTCACCACTTTTAATGCTTTAGTTTTTGATTGAATACTGTCCTTGTCAACCTTTGTTAGCTACAGGTGGTTCATCTTCTCATTTCAATTGTTTTTTTTGACTGGATGTTTTTTTTGCTGAGAATTATTAAATATTTGCTTAAATATATGAGACTTCTCATCTACTGTCCTTTCCTGAGCCTATTTGTCCAACCCATTTTAGGTAAATCTCTTTTGGAAGCTCTATAACTGGCCTTATTAAAATTGAGGACTCTTGTTTGAGACCCAAATTTGAAATCCTACTATGTTGTGATTGCTGCCATCTACAGAACCTGCACCTATGAGATCTTTTAATAATCCTACCTCAGTATGCATTATTAAATTTACAATACCCTGTTCCAGGTAGGCTCTGCAATGCACTGTTCTGTGCATGTGACAATTTTTTTTCCCATCTTACCCTTGCCCATTAGATTTGTCCAGTAAATAGACAAATTAAAATTACCCATGACAACTGAAGTACACTTCTGACATGCCTCCGTCATTTCCCAATTTATACTTTGCCCAACAGTGAGACTTCTTTTAGGGGGCTTGTAACTGACTACCACCCATGACTTAATTCCCCTGCTATTCATTAAATCCATGTAAAGTGATTCTACATCATGATCTATTGGATTTATACTACTACTCAGCGCTACACTGATATCTTCTTTTGTTCACAAATTACTTTGTCTCTTTTTTTTATCTATTTATACAAAATGTTGAATACTGTTGAACATCAAGTTTGAAATCTTGATCAAATTTCAAGCATGTCTTAGGAATAAGGATCATGTTATATGCATTTATTTCTATTTGTGCTGTCAACTCTATGTTGTTACAAATACTGCATGCATTCAGAGAAAGAGTATCAAGATTTGGCACTTTACCATTATTATTTATTCTGGTTCTAATTTCTTATGCACTCTTTTGCTAATATTTTCTGTCCCTTCCAATCAATCTTTGTCATTGGCATCATCATAACTCTTCAACTGTTCTCCCTCATTGCATTTTGATTTTTTAAAATTTCCTTTCAATTGAACCACACCACCCATTAGAGCCCTACCTACAGCATTGGTTGTACAATTCGCCAGACACTGGTCCCAGTACGGTTCAAAATGAAGATTGTTCCAATAGAGCGATTCTCTTTTTCTGGAGTACTGATGCCGGTGCTCCAGGAATCAGAACCTTTTTCTTCTACACCAGTTTTTGAGCCACATATTTATCTCTCCAATCCTATTTACTCTAAGTCAATCTGCAGGTGGCTCAGGGAGTAATCCTGAGGTAAATACTTCTGTAATTCTGCTTTGTAATTTCACCCCCAAACTGCTTGTAATCCCTCAGCACAACCTTTCCCCTCGTCTATCTGCATTGTTGGCACTACTCTACAACATGATATAAGATCCTTCCCCTTCCCTTCTCAGTTCTTCTCTATACCCTATGTCCTTATCCACAACAGGATCAAGAATCTTTTGTTTCCCCCATGCCTGTTCACTATCTACAAAGCACAAGTTAGGAGCGTGATGGAATGGACTCCAGTTGCCTGAATGACTGTGGTTCTAACATTCACGAAGCTGGAAACCATTCTGGACAAAGCAACCTGATTGGTGCACAATCTATACCTTCAACATTAATTTCCTTCACCATGGATGCACAGCTGGAGTGGTGTATACATTCACCACCTTGTATTGCAATAACTCATCAAGTGTCCTTTGACAACACTGTCCAAACCAGCAACCTCTACAAATCAGAAGGACAAGGGCAGCAGTAACATGGGAACCCCACAACCTGCAACTTCCATTCCAAACTACTCACCATCCTGACTTGGAACTATATCGCCATTCCACTCAGCACCCTCTTCTCCAGCGCAATTAGAAATGGGAAAATGAATGCTAGCCCAGCCAGCAACATTCTTTTCCCATCACAATTTTTTAAAAAAACACTCTCAATTCCCTGAGCTCACCTACGGGCTCCTGCTGACGAGGCAGCGAGTCTAACTAGTTCTTTCAAAATGATAAGCAGCTGTGGGCATTGAGTACTGAAAGCTCAAAATTAAGAGAATTAGATCCTAAAAGTGGTCTTACCTCAATGTGTTGTACATTGCACTGACACAGCAGTGACTAACGTCTGCACCAAAGTCAACTGATATCGAATAATGACTTCAAAAAATTGTAAAACCTAATGGTCTCTCAGATCCACCCCCATAATATAAAGAGATGGAAACAAGTAGCACCTACTCTCCATGGAAATTCAGACAAAGTTTAAACTGGACTGATAATGGATCAAATTTCTTGACTGATATCCATGGCTTTCAGTCGCTTCAACTAATTTACCCTTAATAATAAGCTCTTTTCTATCTCTTTAATGCTGAAGCAAAAATCTGCTTCTTCTTCTCCTCCCTCTGCCAAATGTTCTATTTATTGTGCTCACCAAACTCAGCAGGGCTGACAGTATTCATGGAGGGAGGAACAAAGTTAATGTATCGCGTCCAATGACTTTTCTTCGGGTCTTCCAGTTTTCCAGAATCTGCAGAAGTTTGCTTTAATTTTGTGCTATATTTACTGTTATGTAACAGTCTATTCAGTAAACTATCAATTCATGTGGTGAGGAAGTGATTATTCCATTTCATTTAACTTGTGGCTTCCAGAGTTAACATTCAAATTCTCACACCAAAGTTGGGTCAATGGGTCACACTTTCACCTTTTTCACACAATAAACCACCGTAACCCGTCTTAGCTTTTTGTCACTGAATTACTGGGATGAATATTCAGGATTGAAAGCTTCCACGTTAGTTGCTCAGCCAGTAACAAATTATGCCAAACAAGGAAACTACAGTCTGACCTTTCTTCAGCCTCTTTGAAAACAACATTTCTTGGGGAAGCTTTGAAATGGAACCAAAACATTATCTCATTGGTTTCAAATGTTGCAAAGGAAACACAACATGTCAGGATGAAAGTGCAGTTTAAATCAATAAAAAGATAATTGAATGAATTAAAGTGGCCACAGAAAGAGCTCCCATTTGCCATGGGCATCATGGTCTCAAGAGGAGTAGCTAGTAGGGATAGAGCTGCAGCCTCATGCTGATGGACTTCCGCAAGCTCATGGTCAACCAGAAGGAAAATCTCAGGGTGTGGGAATAGGAGGACACAACAAGAACATCCTCCTGCGTATCAGAGAGGCACCATGCAATGAAGATGTACAGAGGAGGGATAAGCTGTCTTCAAGTGTCTGTGCAGCAGTGTGTCAGAAGACTGTACATTTTGAGAAAGAGCATCACAAATCTGTGTGCTATGATAGTGGATGAGATGAGTCTCAGTGATGTTAGTGGTCACTTGATAAAGGTCACCATTGCAACACGAAACTCTGGCCCATGTCGTGTACTCACTCCAGAGAGCTGTATGATGCTCTGGCACATTATTACATTAAGGTGCTTTCTGGTGCTCTCTTCAAAAAGACCAGTCGATACACTATTATTGTACTTTTCCTGTTATGACCAATGCCCTCAGCAGTCTTTCCCAGTTATTATGGTACCGGGTGGGATACCACAAAGTGTCAATCTCCCAAGGGAGGATGGATGAATTAGCTTTCTTTCTTTACTCTCTTGCCCCTCGGTAGTTCATAGCAATGTTAATTAAAAAGGATTTCATCTCTTGTGTTTACCTTTCTCCAGATTAAAAGAATTTATGTTGTTAAAGGAGTCAATTTAACCTGGCCTTCTTGAACTAATGAGATATTGCCTTAGTTGCTAAAAGCGAGAAGAAATAATAAGGCAGCAAACACATGGATTAGAAATGAGAAAAGAGTCACTCTTGAGTCGACAGTGGAATGTTAATAATTGTGCAGTTAATATTCTGAGCTTTGAGGGATACCTGATTGTTTTGCATCCCATTTCCCTTTGACTGGCTTCCTCCACAATCAGAAGGGCTTATGCCTGAAATGTCGATTCTCCTGTTCCTTGGATGCTGCCTGACCTGCTGCGCTTTTCCAGCAACACATTTTCAGCTCCCTCCACAATCAGAATGAATGTGTCATTAACATGCAATGCAGGGGTGATAAGGTGACTAGTGGATGGTTCATCAACTGTGACCTGCAACAGCACACTTGCGTTCAAACCCAAGTTAGCACAACAGCTCCACACTGCAGAGAATCTAATCTAATCTAATTACAAATTGTTGGAAAACCTGAAACTCAAAGATGGGAGGTTGGTGTCAAATTGTTCATGATGTGCCAAACAAAATTAAGCGTAATACATATGGATATAAGGGCCCTTTTAATGAGAAGATTTATATTCTTGGAGTGTGGCTTCAAGTTTTAGAAATTTTCTAGAGTCTAGATTCCTGCAGCACACAACTGGAATGCTTAATGCCCAGTCTCGATTATTTTATGATTGAACAGCCTAAAGCTTATCAAAATCACATTTACTTTTGAGCTTATTTATTAAAGACTAAATAAATTAAAATTAATATCTATTTTCATAGTTGTTATTATTTTGCTTGAACTTTTAACTTATTATTTCACATTTTTAATACTCCCTTATTGTTACAGAATTTAAATAAAAATGTAGCATTTTGCAGAACGTATCTGACCATATGAATACAGATTTGTCTTATGTTAACTTATTTGTAAGCCGGTTTACAATGCTTCATTTACACTTCAAATCTACTTCACAAGATAATGCATTAAAAAATCATGAATATATAATAAATGTATGTAATCTCAGTGATAATAGCTTTGCAACATGAGAACACAATATTAGCAACACAAGTTGATTTTATTAGACTGCTGCTTATTGTTTTTGGGAATTTCAAGATGAATTTTACTTTAGGTGAAATTTATTTTTAACATTACCAAGTTTGAATCTTTTGTATATAATAAGTGGACTACACATAACTACCTTCTTTGTTTTTTTGTATAGAAGAAACAAATAAACTCATGAGCCAAGTATTTAAATTATATTTTAATCTATATCTTACTCTAAAGGGGTAAAAATATAATTGACAATTCTGATAGTGGGCTGAGATGCAATGTCAAGTGCTGGGACTAAGCATTTTTTCAGAGGAGAATCAGCTGCAGTAGGGCTTGGAGGTAGCTAAATCTGGGATCTCAGGAGAGACTAAAATGAGCGGTTTAGGGCTCAACTGAACATGAATGATGGGGTAATGGAATTTCTTAGCGGATTTTAAATGGTTCGTGTCCTGAGAAAGAGGCACCAATTTTCACCCTGGTTTCAGATTGCCAGGTTTCATTAATGTCCTCTATTGGCATATGGGTGGACAGATGACTTGAATATAACCCACCACTTTTATAGGTGCAGTGAGTGCAGGCAGGAGCAAGTAGTCAACAACAAGCAGCACGTACCATCTACAAGGTGCAATGCTGAAATTCACCTGGGGTCCTGAGACAGCACCCTTCAAACCCATGATCACTACCATCTAGAAAGTCAAAGGCAGCAGGTACGTGGGAACACAAGCAGCTGCAAGTACCACTTCAAGCCACTTATCATCCTGGCTTGGAAATATGTCACTGTTCTTTCACTGTCACTCAGCCAAAATTCTGGAACGTCCTCCCAAACCTGCACAAAATGTATTACCGTGGTTCAAAAAGGCAGCTCACCACCACCTTCTCAAAGGCAGGTCGGGATGTGTAAGTTAGCATTTCTCACATCCCATGAATGAATGAAATTCAGAATAACTGGCATGTTTTCCAGTTTTATTTTCTCCCCATCACTTTATGCTGTCCCCAGAACAGCCAGTCTCTACAACATATGTGTGTCTGAAATGCTTGCATTTGGAAGCTGTACAAAACTGCATCCAAATAGTTGATGTCCTACTGACTTGGTTGGGGATATTGCAGAACATTTTAGGATTTCATGGAGTACAGACCCATGCCCAGAGGTCTCCTTGTGAACGCAATATGTATTAACCATCTGTTATTAAATACCTCTGGAGCAGGTGGGATTTGAACCTGGTCCAGTCCACTATCAATGTGTCACAAGAGGGCTCCGTACACAGTATGGTTTTTTCTTTTTTATTGGTCATCCAAGATTGAGGATGGAACTATCTCTGGACCCATGAAGCTCCCCCACCCGTTTACTGCATTTTTGAGGGAAAGGGTCGGTTCTATGGTTTTCTTCTGACCAAGATATGGTTCTGTTAGTAGCTTTCTTTGGGTCATATATTATTAATTCCACAAACAAAGCAATCTTTTAACATAGTCATCCTCTACCAAATCTATCAATTTGTCCAAAGATTTTAACTCTGCACTGGCTGGCTAGGTTAAGCTCTTTATGATGTTGAAATTCAGAGTCCAAATCTCGTCACCAATGTAACAACTCAGGAGGCCTGACTGAAAAGGAGCATCATTTATTGTTGAACACCAAACCGGAGCCATTACTTGTGGCATACATAAGGTAGTCCCAGCCGAGGAAATGCAGCTCTGCTGATGCAAGGATGGCCATTGTTTTTTAATCAACATGTTCAGAGATGTTATTTTACGCCTCCAGAGCAGATGGGACTTGAACCTAGTCCTCCTGATTCAGGGGTAGGGATGTTACTCATGTGCCACAAGAGAGTCCCCCTCAGAGTTAAAAATCACACAACACCAGATTTAATTGGAAGCACACTAGCTTTAAACCTGTTGGACTATAACCTGGTGGTATGTGATTTTTCACTTTATACACCCCGGTCCAACACCGGCAACTCCAAATCATCCCCCTCAGAGTGGGTTTTTTTTAACCTAGTTTCCTAATCAACCTGTTCAGAGATGTTATTTCACACCTGCAGCAGGTGGGGCCTGAACCCAGTTTGCTTGGTTTAGGGGGAAGGACACTCTTACTGCACCACAAGAGGGCCACACAGTATGGTTTAGAAAGAGCTTCCAGCTCGTCATGCCTGGCAATAATAGATTACATTGGGAAGCAAGGATCTGTAGGACTGTCGGTTGAAAAATGTGGTGCTGGGAAAACACAGCAGGCCAGGCTGCATCCGAGGAGAAGGAGAATCAATGTTTTGGGCATAAGCTCTTTTTCCTGAAGAAGGGCTTATGCTCGAAACGTCGATTCTCCTGCTCCTCGGATGCTGCCTGGCCTGCTGTGTTTTTCCAGCACCACATTTTTCAACTCTGGTCTCCAGCACCTGCAGTCCTCACTTTCTCCCATCTGTATGACTATTCCTGGTTAGAAATTTGGCTGAGAAATTAACATATTATAGCTCTGAGTAAAACTAAAACTTCCTGTTGGACAAGGGAAAGAACTTTAAATTAATGGGACAAAAAACACAAGCCAACAATGCCGAAAGTTAAAGAAAAAGAGGAAATATGTAAAGTTCACAATTAGTTTAGCTGCCATAGAGAACTGATACCTTTGAAGGGTCAGTGCACAGTCAATGGGCCAAATGGCCTCTTTCTGGACTGTTGGAAATCGATAATTTCATGAACTTGGTGACAGCTATTCAAATATGCTGGAAGCAGAATCCAGGAAGACATACACACAATCCTAAAAAGAGAAAGAGAACCTTACCATGGGAGATCAACAGAATGTATTCGCTTTCTCAGTTAAAAATCTCATGATTCACATAAAAAGCCAACAGAAATACAGGATAAATTGTGGATTTGATGAACTGTGGAACAAAAAGAAACCTCACAAGCATAAATAATGGCCAACTATAACAACAAAATAATGCACCCGTGAAACTATAGGCCACTTCCAAAGAATACACAGGCCATTATTACAGTTACAGTGAAGAAAGATTCCTCCCCATAATTATAGATCTTAATGCAGCAAAATCACCAGCATTACTAAAGATAAACAGTGTATTCAGAGGAAAACATGATCGTATTAATGACATGAGCCTGACAGAACACATTTATGTTGGTGGATATCTCACCAATTTTAAGCTTGGTCCAAGGGTGAATGTCATTGTCTTATCTGATCAAATACTATGCCTGAAGAAACATAAGTTATAGCCTGCAGAGATGAAATGATAATGTCCAGGTGGTATCATTCTCATGATGAAAGACTTGCTACAAGCAATTCTACAACAAAAAAAAAGTACTAAGAATGTACACATGATTTATAGTTATCACTTTCACTCTTGAACCTGCTCATCTACCTTGGCCTCAATATCCCTTAGGTAGCGAAAGCTGTTCAGCGCAGGTCAGGCTGATTGAGAATAAAGATTTACTTGCACAAACCAAGATGAGTCAGAGTCTAATAAATAACTTCAATAATGATGAAAATGGATATATTGTTAAAGTATTTCATGTTGCACCCATCAAGATGGACAATGTTATGCTTGTTGTGATGAACAAAGTCAAACATCACACACTGGCACCTCCACTTCATGTTCTGCTGAATACAACATTTAAAGCTTTGAATGCATGTTGCTATTTTCAGCAATACTCAAGGTCTGTATTAACAACCAAATGTGCCTATTAATAACAAACTTCCAATATTGCAAGCTTTACATCTGGCACTTTCCTGATGTGATCATAGGGTTCAAAGGAGTTTATAGTGTACGTGAATGATTTTGTAACAGTTTTATATTTGAAAAATGAAAGACCCTTTGTGTTCTCTTGTGACTTTCGATTTCACTTCATTATCCACCAAGCACTACAACCACTGTCTTAAAAACAAATATAAGTGTTTATTCCCTCTCAGGCTATTAACACCCTGTTTCCATAATTCACTTCCAACTGTCAAAGGTCTCCCTTATCTCTCAACTTTGCAATAGCTCTCCTAAGAACTCCCTGTAGTGATTCCACACAATTTTTTGTGATGTTTCTAAGATCATCATGTCTTCCTGTTATTTTGCCTGATCTCAACAAATTACTTGTTGCCCAGCAGCTGTGATCATCACTTTGGTAATACAATCGATATATACAATGAAAGATTTGCAGATGGTGGAGATAAGATAAAGTCTCTCAAGTAGAAACTGATCAACAGGGCTATTGTTAGGCAACAACACAAAGATAAAAGAGGAAAAGGAGGAATAAAACTGAAAAGAGAAAATGTATTTCTGCAACTATGATAACTGATTTGAAAAAAGAAATTTTCAACATTGCAAATTCCTTTTATGTAAAGATACTAAGGAATCTGGAATAAAAAAGGATAAATAGAGTTATGTTCGAGATCAACCGTGATCTCATTGAAGAGTGAAGTATGCTTTGTGAGCTCAGTGACATGCTCCTTCTCACAACGAATACAATAAAACTAAAAGTGTCATTCCTAAAATCACACAACACCAGGTTATAGTCCAACAGGTTTAATTGGAAGCACACTAGCTTTCGGAGCGCTGCTCCTTCATCAGGTGGTTGTCCAACCACCTAATGAAGGAGCAGTGCTCCAAAAGCTAGTGCTTCCAAATAAATCTGTTGGACTATAACCTGGTGTTGTGTGATTTTTAACTTTGTACACCCCAGTCCAACACCGCATCTCCAAATCATGACTCCTAATATCAGCAGCTTACCAAACAAGAACATTAAAAGAAAATTTCCACTGTGGAACAAAGTTATAATAAAGTGGTGTATAAGTTCATGACACTTGAAAAATTGCCAATGCAGATATCTGAAAGACAGCTTTTGCATGATTACTGGTATATGGAGGTGCTGGTGTTGAACTGCTGTGGACAAGATCAGAAGTCACACAACACCAGGCTGTAGTCCAGCAGATTTATTTGAAATCATGAGCTTTTGGAGCGCGACTCATTCATGAGATAAAGTCAGGTACTTTTTATACAACATGAAAAGTTGCACTTAACTAAACCATATTTCATGATCACAGAATGTCATAAAGCAATTTACAGTTAATTAAATATTTTTGAAGTGCAGTTCCTATTTTAATATGGGAAAAAATAATAGTTAATTTAAGACCCACAGCCGTCTGGCACAGAGAAGGCATTGCTACCTTATTGCTGCACCGGAAACTATTTGATAACGCACAGGTTTTAAAATGAATAGTGGTACTAATTCACATATAATTATGTAGCCACGTCTGTCAACAAATAAGAAACTTCCAACAAGAGTCCATTTCATATCAGTTGCAACTGGCAATAACTTAAATCTGCGTGCGCATATTTAAATTTACTTGTTTGATCATCTGACATTTTTTTTTCCTTTTCAGTTAATCATATTAATGTGCAGTTTGAATTAAATATAAACAAAGGAAATTAAAGAGAAGAAATGGAATGAGACAATTTTTAAAGGACCAACATGTGCATACAATGCAAGTCTGGAAAACAACAATTATGAGGGGATATTTTAACCATTTTTGCTACAGCAAAGAAGACCTGGAGGAATTTTGATTGACATTTTATATTAAAGAACCGTTTTGGCAGAATGAACAGAACTCGACTATTTCCTTTGGTTAGGGAGTTAGGGGTGAGGTCACATCAACATAAATGTTTCATTACGAGAGGGAGGAGAAGGTTTAGAAAATATTTATTTCTACAAAGTTCTGTTGGAGTGTAAGTTATGTTATCACAGAAGATGAATATGGCCATTGCACGTTTAAAAGGAGAATCACATACATACATACATACATGAAGCAGACAGAATGCAGTCCTTTAGGAACAGTACAAGGATTGGGCTGAGCATTGCAGTCCTATCAAAGAAACAATGTAGACTCAATGACAAAATGATTTATTTTGTGCTGGTAAACTCCAGGAATTTGATCTCAGTAGAAGTTCTATGGTTGGTTTCAGTATCCCTTGGGCTATGAAATTAAATTCTAAAAATCAATTAGGATTCCTGTGATTTGGCAGTGCTGAATGAACAATTAGCAGGTGCGGGGGTTAGGCAGAGTCTGTCTTGGGTTCAACTGTGATGTCCCTCATTGTCCAACAACCCATTGTTATAGACCAGGCCCGACCTCTCCAAACATTTTCAAACAGATAGCCCAGACCGTAATTTTGCTATTTGTTTCAGGTAGGTGTATATTTCGGATATTCCTGGAGTGAATTGGCTGGTCAGACTGTTGAGTTTTAAACAAAGAGAATTTATTTACAAGATTATGGAATGAAACACAAAGAACAGAAAATAGAATACTGGATAATTTATCCTATCCAAAAACCCAGCAGGCTATCTTGACTTTATGATGCTGTTCTGAAAATATTTGCAACAATCCCCATAAACAGACCATATAGCACAAAGAGTAAAAATGATACAAAAAGCTTACAGGCTATTATGTCTGAATGGCAGAAGGAGGGGGAGAACTTCCAGTTGCAACTGTGACCCTGACTCAACTAACCCCCAAACTGAACTGACCTGCCCAGCTAGAGAGGTGGCCATGCACCCTTGATTATACAATTTTTAAAAAAGACTTGAAAGCTTTCTGCCTGAAGCATTATCCGTCAGGTATAAACAAAAATGTCCCCAAGAAATCATTCAAATCCAGCCTAATTAGAGCCTGGCCAATTACCCCCTCTCTGGGAAAAAAAAAACTCAAGGGCATTGTAACTTTGAGAAAAAGACCAGCTTTGTGACACCCATCAATATTGATCATCAGGAGCTTTGGATGGACAATGGGCATAAAGGTAAAATATTGCAGAGAGAATCAGCATCAGAGGACGTGTATCTCAGCAAAGGTCAGTACTTTAACAAAATTGGAGGAGAAACTCATTAAACAGTAAAAGACAGATAGGATTCTTTTCACCCCAATCTCATCCCCAAATGTCATTCAATGCAGGATTGGTAGAATTTCAGACAAGTGGATCCAGATGGCCTCCCATTGTTGTCTGCTGCAGGGAAGTACAGCTTGACTTGAGTTTCAAAACTAAAAGATGAAACAACAACATTCTCTTCTTTATTCGGTGGGCGATGATAATTTTGAACTCGATATCACACGAAAAAGGGTTTTTTTTTCTCATTCTTGGCATGAGACATGGGCACCATTGGCTGGCCAGCATTTATTGCCTGTCTCTGGTTGCCCTTGAGAAGGTGGTAGTGAGCTGCCTTCTTGTATTGCAGTCCATGTGCTTAGGGAGGGAATTGCAGGAGTTTTACCCAGTGACATGCATATGTTACCAAGCTTGCATACACACAAGCACACATTCTCTCACATGCACTCTCACACACACACACATACTCCCATGCACACACTCATTCTGTTTCTCTTTCTCTCTCTCCTGCGCACGCACGTGCGCGCATGCACACACACACACACACACACACACGTTTATGGGGTGAATTTATATTAGCTGAATTATATTTGCAGATACATTCTATTTTGCTCAAAAAATGCATAAACTACAGGCAGTCAATCCATGTAATATTTTGTAAATTCCTCTTTAGAAATAGAGCCAGTCTGGCTCAAGATTGGGATACAGACAGACTTTAACCTCACACCTTTAATGCATTGTCTGAGCTGAGATGGCACCTTTTGTTATACAACCTTAAATTAGCTTGAGAGTGTGACTTAAAAGGAGTTCTGGGATTTACGTATTAAAGCACCAAAACTACCATTCGAAAAGATGAAAGACTTAATCTAGGTTTGTTCAATATATCATTTCAGCTGCATGACTCTGTAATCCTTTGCTATAAATTCTGTGTCTTTTGATCCTGCTTCACAACCACCTGATGAAGAAACAGTGTTCCGAAAGCTAGTGCCTCCAAATAAACCTGTTGGACTATAACCTGGTATTGTGTGATTTTTTTAACGAAATTACTGCAGTGCATCTTGTAGGTCATACACACTGTTGTGACTGAGTGTCAGCAGTGGAAAGGATTGGCACTTGGTGATATGGTGTCATTCAATCAGGCTGCTTTGTCTTGGATAGTGTCAAGATCCTTGAATGTTGTTAGAACTGCACTCACCTAGGCAAGTGTGGGGGATTAGAACACTCCCTAAGTTTTGCCTTGTAGATGGTGGATAGGCTTTGGGGAGGTAAGTTACTCATCATAGTACTCTGAGCTTCTGACCTGCTCTTGTAGTTTTGTACTTATATAGCATGTTGATACTGGTAGATTCAGTTCTGGTCACACCACTGAATGTTTCTTATTGGAGTTGGTCATTGCCTTACACTTGTGTGGTGTGAATGTTACTTGTCACTTGTCACTTGTCAGCCAAAACTTGGATATTGTCCAGATCTAGTTGCATTTTAACATGGATTGCTTCATTATCTGAGGAGTTGTGAATGGTGTTCAACATTGTGCAATCATTGGCGAACATCTGACCTCCTGATGGAAGGTCATTGATGAAGCAGTTGAGGATGGTTGGATCTAGGGCACTGTCTTAATGAACTCCTGCAGAGAGGTCTAACCTCCGACAACCATGACCTCCTTCCTATATGTCATGTAAGACTCCAACCAGCAGAGAGTTTCCCCCCCTGATTCCCATCGATTTTTGTTTTGCTAGGGCTCCTTGATGCCAAATTCACTTTAATGTCAAGGGCTCTCACTTCCACCTCACCTCTGTTACTCAGCTCTTTTGTCCATGTTTGAACCAAGGCTGTAATGAGTTCAGGAGCTAAGTGGCCCTGGCAGAACACAAACTTGGCGACACTGAGCAGGTTATTGCTGAGCAGGTGCTGCTTGATCGCACTGTTAATGACATCTTTCAACAGTTTACAGATGATCAAGTGTAGACTGATGGGGAAGTAAATGTCTAGGTTGGATTTGTCCTGATTATCATGTGCAGGACAATTTCCCACACTGTCAGGTAGATACCAGTTTTGTAACTACTGGAAAAGCTTGGCTAGGGTAGTGGCAAGTTCTGGAGTGCATGACTTCAGTACTATTGCTGGAATGTTGTCAGGGTCCATAGTCTTTGAAGTATCCAGTGTGACTGACCATTACTTCATGTTGTGTGGAGTGAATTGAATTGGTTGAAGACTACATCTGTCATGCTGGGGACCACTGGAAGAAACTGAGATGAATCATCCACTTGGGCACTTCTGGCTGAAGATTCCTGTGAATGCTTCAGTCTAATCTTTTGCATTGATGTATAGGGCTCCTCCATCATTGAGGACAAGTATGTTTGTATACTTTCTCCTGTCAGTGAAAAAGGATTTATCCAAGAATGGTTTTGGCTGACGCATTGTATGGTATGATTCCTTGAATATGAATATGTCAGGCTTTTGCTTAACTAGGCTGTGATACCACTCTCCCAATTTTGGCACAAGCCCCAGATATTAGTCAGGAGGTCTTTTCATGTTGACAAGAGTGTTTTACCATTATCTTTTCCCGTACCTCGGTCAATGCCAGGTGAACCATATGATTTCATTCCTTTGTTAAGTCCTTACAGCAATTGATACAACTGAATGGCTTGCTAGTCAATTTCAAAAGGCAACTGAGGGTCAGCCACATTACTGTGGGACTAGGATCACATGTTGGCCAGATCAGATGAGAATGGCAGATTTCCTTTCCTAAAAGACAATAATGAGCCAGATGAGATTTTCCAACAATCAACAATGGTTTCATGATGATCATTAGATTCTTAATTCTAGATATTTTTACTGAATTCAAATTGCATAATCTGCTGTAGTGAGATTTGAACACAGGTTCCCAGAATGCTAGAAGAGTTTTTAGATTAATAGTCGAATAATAATAACATGCATAGATGCATTCAAGAGGAAACAATGTAAGTAAGCAAGGGAGGAAGGGACAGAATAAATGATGGAAGAGTGAGCTGAATTAATGAGTGAAGAATGTAATGACTGGCATAGGAATGGCTTGTTTCTGTGCTACAAAGTTCAATATAATTCTATGTTGTTCTATGTGCTGTAACCATAGAATTGACCAATGTATTGGAGAGATTTTTCATGGGGCAATGAACTAAACAAAATGAGAAAAGATACTGCTTTTGAACCAAGGAGACTGTGTAAAGTTATGCTTATTGCTTTAATAATCATGAGTTTTTATCCACAATGTTGTCTTTTCCTGTGCCAGTGGGAGTAAAGGCAGATAGAATGGAACAGATGAGTTCAGAACCAAGGGACAACTGCGTGACAACAGTATTTTATTTGGCTGCTGACCAGGTGATCATGGCTTTTTTGGGGACAATGCAACATAAACATCTCACCAATGAAGCAAGAGCATTAATAAATCTCTTTATCTCTCTAATTGGTAGGGATGTACCAGAAAATCTGCCGTTTGCTACAGAGTTCACTTTCAATGCTTTTTCTGTAAATAGGTCTCCCCGAACATTCCCTGTAGAATGAGAACTAAAACATCATCAGAGACTTTGAAAAGATGAACCCTTAATCACAATGAAACACTCAATGAAAGATTGAATATTAGTTTGCAAAGAACCTTATGTCAGCATTAAAGAATGAAAAGAATCAAAAGAATACATATCCTTGAATTCTATCATCAGGATTGGTGACACGGAACTGTGTTCCCCTGAACTTCTTCTCCTCTTCCCACTCTTAACATGTCTGGTTTATGCATCTATCTGTATGTGAAGGGTATAATTTAAGAAGGGATAGAGTTTAAGTTATAGAATTATAAGTTTACAATTCATATATTCTATTTGTTATTAATGACAGACAATTTGTTTGCAATAAATATCTATTGTCCTGTTATGTACACAATCTTTTGTCCTGATTTAGATATATAAAAATGGTAAATCCAGTGTTTTCAACCAAATTTTTACATTTGCGACAACACCAGGGCTAATGAGAATTAATGTCTAGAATACTATCCCCATGGGTCATAACATTATGCGTAAGATTAAAAATATTTACACGTTCAGAAATTATAGCACAAGTAAGTTATTTAGTGAACATCTGATAATATTACTCAAAACGTATGACATCAATGCCATATCTAGTGTTAGCAACCTGTGCTAACATCAAGGTTATTTAAGTTGCGAGAGGCCATTGGTATTCTTGGTCTGCGATCTACATGTAATTATTAAAATGCACATGAAAAACGTTATCGTAATCTCTCTTAAAGGGTGAAATAAGAAATAACAGGAACATGCAGCCAACTAAATTGGTGAAGTTTCCAACATGCAAAAGCTTTGCACAGGCACACAATGCTTCATCTGAAATCCTTGGGGCCAGTTGTTTTTGGATTTTGGAATTTTTCAGATTTCAGAATAAATGATATTTTCACAGTGAAATTTAAAAACAACTTACCGGACAGCAGATCCACGTGTGAATAGTGTGAGTGCTGAGACAGACTTGACGCCTGCCAGTGCTGGGCCACGCCACCACATCACATCTGAGTGATGTGGGTCGAGTGGGTGTGGAGGTGGGTCACCTGTTGACACACTAAACAACCATGTTACACAGAAAAACCAACTTCATGAGAAAGACTTTGGATTTCAGAGCTTTTCAGATTTCGGAATTTCGGATAAAGGGTTGCGTACCTGTGCCTACACTCAATTAGTTCCATTGTTTTTGGATGTTTTGTCAAATCAGTCATGAAGTTTCCTGCTTGGGAGGTCATGAAGCCATTTTCAGATGATTGCTCTGATGAACTTCCCTGTTTAGTAGACTCTATCAATGTAACTCCAACACTAGTGACTACAGGTCAAAAGGTGAGGGGAACAATAATCTGTAGGAATCATTCATGAATCTATGGAAATTTGGAAGATAAACATCAGTGCAATGACTATCTCTGTGCCACCTCCTTGAACACTCTGGGATGTATACCATCAGGTTGGAGATTCATCCAATTTCAGCCCCATTAATTTTGACAGTACAATGTTGTCGTTAATATCTGTTGGACATTTAGGTACAGAATATGGCACATGCGCTGTAAAATTTTCTACACTGTTGGAGTTGCAGATTCCTGGACAGATTCATAACAGGAGACCGCGTACCATGAATCAATAAGGCAGAAGCCATCTGAAGCGATGTGGGTATTTTTAAAAATCTGGTTAGGCAAATAGAGTTTCTGATCGTAATCAAAATTTTCTGCCATGGTGTTTAGTGGCTGAATTTTACTTGAAATCAGGAAAATGTCAACTTTGGTGAATTTTATTGGAGGATTTCTCTCGCAAGACCTAATAGTTGTTCTCATGCTTGCTTCCCAAATCTGCCCCATTAAGGATGGGGTCCCAATGGTACCCCATTCATCATAGTCTCTTCGTTTCTATATGCCAACGTACTTGCTAATGCTCAGATATCCTAGGATTTTCGATGTTGGCAACATTTTTAAAGCCCAGCTGTATGCAAGGTCAAGCAAGAGCAGTCTGAAGTCAGTGGTAAGCAACCAAAATCAGTCCTTCTTGAAGACAAAGGTGAAATGGCTGACACTTCATTACATATGCAAATGCAAATTCGTGCATCTAGTGCTATTTGAGAAGTAAACCCACACATCTTCTCCTTCTTTAGCTTCATCCCACCTCATAACTAAATAAATGCTGTTCTTTCTTCAACGCCCAGTGTAGCCTAACATCTCCTCAATGTTCATTGTGAGACTGTCACACACAGGAAAGCTTTCAATAGCTTCAAAACATTACTTTCAACAGCAAAGGTGAACTAAAGAACTAAGTAGATAGAAATGCATTTGATGCTGGCAATACATAAAGTCTGCTTGGCTAATGAACACCAATAAATGCAGTCAATCAATGATCACTGTACCGAGTTGACCTGGATTGGAATTGGCTGTCAATTAATTTCTAGGAGAAAGTGAGATCTGCAGATGCTGGCGATCAGAGTCAAAGAGTGTGGTGCTGGAAAAACACAGCTGGTCAGGCAGCATCCAAAAAACATGAGCGTCGATGTTTCGGGCATAAGCCCTTCGTCAGGACCCTAATGAAGGGCTTGTGCCTGAAACGTCGACGCTCCTGCTCCTCGAATGCTGCCTGACTGACTGTGCTTTTCCAGCACTACACTCGATCAATTAATTTCAGCCTGGTTTTTTGTTCCAATGCTTCTGCACTCTGTTACACAGTAAATGATGTTGTTCTGGCTCAATGTCCTCATCTTCCACATCAGGTGGCTGCTGCCATTCTCCCATCTCTTTGGAGTTCATCGTTGTCCCCCTTTGCCTGCTTCTGTTGTGCAGAGCAGAACATGCTAGAGCTATGTGACATACCATATCCAGAAGGTACAGTATGACACAACCAAGCATCAGAATCTCGGGAGGCTTTTCTTCTGCTCCATGATGACCCTAATGAAGAATAGTTAGGATTACATCTACACTCTGCCTCAGTCAGGGGGTTGAGTATTGGAATCATCCATTGTGGTCACAGAGGAAGCCTTCAATTTCCAGCAGCTGTCCTTTGTAAGGTCTGTGAAATGAACCAGGGAGAGTTTTTAAGGATAAAGCATCATAGCAGTTCCTGGGGAACCAGGCCCAGACCTTTAAGATGTGGTATTGACATGTACATGGATGGAATAGAATACTTTTCTAATGACAGTGTCAACTGCATTATGATATTGGCCTTGCAATGTGACCTGTCTCTTGCACCCTGCACCTGGGAACCAAACATATTGGCAAAGTCTATTGCTTCGGCTGAAATGCTGACCTCATCATGCAGACATGAGGTGACGAGCTGTGATCTGACACAGATTCATTGGTAACAGCCTCGATACATTTGTGGGTTCAGGATTGAGAAATCCAATGCACGCTCTGGATTGGCTCCAGGGAAGTAGCCAACAAACATTTAGCATGGTTGTCACCTGGGCTGTCACAGGGACAGAATGGCCACCCACTCCTTCATGTCACAGCTCCTTCTTCCAAAGTTGGCCTGCTCATATGGCAGTGTCTTGGGACATTCCCAGTCGAGACAACACTATACCTCACTTATCTGGAGGAAATGGCATCAAGAGAAACAGATGTTGTGCCTCCCCTAGCTCCTGTATATCCTGAAGGGACATTCAGTCTGGATGCTGTGCAGTATCTGATGAATTTTGCTGTTTATACGAGGCTTGCTCATTCCTCTCCCATGTCTCGGTGCCTTCATTGCACTGCAGCAACAGTGATGGTACCTCTTGCCATGGTTGGATTAATCAGCCATCTTTTTATTGAACCTGTGTAGGGAATATCAGAAACAGTACAGGGCCTTCATAATGTGAGCAATCAGTATTCCATCACAGACAAATTCCTCCATTAAGTAGCCATGGAAAATTCTGACAAGCAGGCTCATGGAATGCTTTTACATGAAACTTCTACACAGAAACGTCATTCTGATGAATGCAAATCATGTTACGATGAGACAGTAGAAGTTTGTAAGTGCTTAATGAATGCTGAGGCCATGATCTTACTCCTCGACAACATCCAAAAAGGACATGTTGTTGAATACTTATAGCTCAAGGTGAGAGGAACTCATTTTTTTGCCCCTGTACGATTTATGAGGCCTTGCAGTATCTTCATGCTGTGCTGCCCACACATGACACTTTTAAGATCCTGTGATTAATTCTGCTTCACAGAGATGATTACCTTCAATCTGCAATGATTAATGGCATGATCAAGTTTGCTTGTGACCAGTGTTTGATTGCCACACAGTTGGACAATGCATGCATCTCACCAGCATAATGCCATGATTATAGATTACTTCAACTTATACTTTGAAAATGGCTAATTAATGCAATTACACATTGAAGGATCTTACATTATTTAAGAGTAGAGCTCAGGCAGAGAGAAAAAAAAAACACTGACTGTACCCACTCTGGGCATGATTATAGTAATTATCTATTTGCATTGCGTATTTACAATGCCTATGAGTATCGGATTTGGCATATTGACTGTCAGACACAACCTTGGTAACCAAGGCCTGCACTTCCATGTTCCTTTCTTAGGATTTTGAAGATTGTAACCAGTCATGATAGCACACACCTCACTTTGGCAGGTGACACAGATCAACTTTAACAGAAATGAAGGGAATTCTACTCCTCGATATACAGTTGGTATTGGACCGGCTGCAAAGCATTATGTCGGATAGGTGGCTGACAGACTGGTAAGAATTGTGTGTCCTCCAACCTGCAGCTGTTAGCTGTGCCACCAACAATTGAACTACCATTACAGATACAAAATGGACTACTGTGTGGTAGGACTGGTGCATGACCATACAGATAACAGCTTATATAGAATTAAAGGCATACAATATTATAAAACTTGAGAGATTAGATCATTGAAATAGTTAAGTACCAGAATCAATCTGGAACTCTCAGTACTCAGCAAAGAGAACATCAAGATCCATGGTGGGTCTGGTGCTTTCTCCACAGCTTACCCATCATGGAATGGCAGCTCACACCATCAGGTGCTCAGTAGTATGAGAGAAAGGACCAAAAGGATGATCACAAAAGAAGGAAGCAACTGAAGAAGCCAATCTTGGCCGGCCAGACTGTGAAGGAAGTATTGGCCTAAGTACAAGACCTACTAGGAGAAAGTGAGGACTTCAGATGCTGGAGTACTAGAGCTGAAAAATGTGGTGCTGGAAAAACACAGCAGTCCAGGCAGCATCCGAAGAGCAGGAGAATCGATGTTTCAGGCACAAGCCCTTCTTCAGGAATGAGGCTGGTGTGCCAAGCGGGCTAAGATAAAAGGTAGGGGGGAGGGAATTTGGGGGAGGGGCGCTGGGAATACGATAGATGAAAGGAGGTAAGGGTGAGGGTGATAGGCCGGAGAGGGGGTGGGGGCGGAGAAGATTGCAGTTCAATAGGGTAGTCAAGAGGGCGAGCGCCTCATCTTCCGCCTAGGAACCCTGCAACCACACGGGATGAATGTAGATTTCTCCAGCTTCCTCATTTCCCCTCCCCCCACCTTATCTCAGTCCCAACCCTCAGATTCAGCACCGCCCTCTTGACCTGCAATCTTCTTCCTGACCTTTCCACCCCCACCCCCTCTCCGGCCTATCACCCTCACCCTCACCTCCTTCCATCTATCGTATTCCCACCACCCCTCCCTCAAATTCCCTCCCCACTACCTTTTATCTCAACCTGCTTGACACGCCAGCCTCATTCCTGAAGAAGGGCTTGTGCCCGAAACGTTGGTTCTCCTGCTCCTCGGATGCTGCCTAGTCTGCTGTCTTTTTCCAGCACCACATTTTTCAACTAAGTACAAGACCTGTTAGCTCAACCCCAATTCCTCATTCACTAAACAGTCCCATACCTTATATTCCATCTGTCGCTGCCATTAGAAGGATCTTTTGACAAAATGCAGGAATAAATGTCATTACAAGAGAAATAGCCATAAAGCACGGAGATAATATGGAATCTTGAAGGTTACACAAGGCCATGAAAGTGAGTTCATCTTACGTTGAATTATAAATATTTGACAACATGTCACAACAAGATAATTGTCCAAATTATATTTCTATTTTAACTCATGCCACTTTTCTTACAATAGGCAACTAATCACTCTTGAGTATATCCTTAATCACTTCATCCTTGCATTGTTGCATGGCCTTATACTTGCTTACACTCCACATGTTTACAGCATGGTTAAAGGGAGGTCAGCTGACCTGCTGTGGAGGAGATTGCAGACTGTAGTATACCCAGGGACTGGATGCATCATTCTCACATCAGTTGTCTGGGCTGGCTGGCCAATGGGCAATAGCAGGGAGGTGGTGCATAGAATCCCTACAGTGTAGAAACAAGACCATTCGCCCAACAAGTCCACACCGACCCTCTGAACAGTAATCCAGCCTGACCAATTCCCCAAATTTACCCCTGACTAAGGCACCTAACCTACACATCCCTGAAGACTATGGGCAATTTAGCATGGCCAACTCACCTAACCTGCACATCTTTGGATCATGGGAGGAAATCAAAGTATCCAGAGGAAACCCACACAGACATGGGGAGAACATGCAAACTCCACACAGACATTTGCCCAACGCTGGGATTGAACTGTGGTGTATGTGGCATTGTGAGGTAGCAGTGCTAACCACTGTACCAACATGCCACCCTGGGTTTAAATGGGAGGATGTATGCAATATTCCAGAAGACACCCTGTTCATGCACAATAATGTGTCCTGAATAATCGTAGGAATTTATTAGAGGTCAGTTAACATGCTGCCATCATTCCATATGATGGACACAGTTGTGTGAAGTAACAGTTCTAAAAGGATTAATAATAGACTCTGAACTAAGTTCCACCCACCCTGATGGTTTCAAACAGTCACTCAATGAATAAAGCTCTCGATCTCGATGAGGTCAGAGGTTTCATCTCTGGTATTATAATCTTACTGATATTGGTTAATCAGCTAATATAACTTTTTCCTACTGCTATCATGCAATAGACTACATTGAGGAGTGAAGTTGAGTGTTCTTCTTGCGAAGACTCACTAGTGGTTCATCCTCTCCCAATATTACCTCACATTATACGACTCAAAGTAGAAAGAAAGATCGATGGCAACACTCTGCCTCAAACATATTTATTCACTAGACTTCAGAAGAACGAGAGGTGACTGCAACGAAATGTGTAAAATTCTGACAGTGTTGGTCAAACTGAGTACAGGCATGTTTCCCCTGAGCAGTTTTCCAGAACAAAGCACCATATTCTCAGAATATGTGACAGGACATTTATGACTGCAATGAAAAGATATTTATTCAACTCGAAGTTGGTAAACTTGTGGAGTTTCCTACCATAGAAAGTTGTGGAAGCGAAGTCACTGATTATACCGAGGAAAGTTAAAAATCACACAACACCAGATCATAATCCAACAGGTTTATTTGGAAGTACTAGCTTTTGGAGCACTTCTCCTTCACCAGGTAACTCTGGGAGGGGATGGGAGAGGAGCACCTTTGACTGTCCTGGAGGTGTCCTGACAGTCAGGACAGTGATGTCCTGACTGTCCTGGGAGGGACGGGGCATCACTGACTATCTGCAGGAGGGGGAAGGGGAAAAGGAGCATCAGTGACTGCCCACAGGAAGGGGTGAGGGGCATCATTGACTATCCATAGCGGGGTGGAGGGGTGGGGGGGGGGGGGTAGTGAGGGGTATCACTGACTGTCTGCAGGGGAGGGGGAGAGGGGCCTCACTATGGGGATGGGGGGTGCACTCTGAAAGCTAATGCTGCCAAGGTGTTGTATGATTTTTACTTTTGTCTCCCCCAAACCTAAGAAAGACATGGATAGATTTCTGGAAACTAAAAGATTCAGGGAGTATGGTGAGATGGTGGAGTATGGGACTGAAATAGTTGATCAGCCATAGACATGTTGAATGAGTAACAAGCTGCATGGGCTGAATGACATCCTCCTACTCCTAGTTTCTATGTATCTATGTCATCCTTCCCTTTAAAATCACCATTATCAGAGGTACCTGGGACCTCACAGAACAATAAATATAAATTACAAAATAAAACAAATTGAACCTTACTGCTTAATTACATGGATTTGATCCAGAATACAATTAGCTTTTTTTAAGTGGCAATCTCAGTTAATGAAAATGCATGTACACTAACCTTCCTTTGTTGAATAATGTTGTTGTACATTTATTACCATCATACTGCTGTCAGGAATCTAGCACAGCCTTTCTATATTATTCACATGACTATTTAAAGCATCAATTAAAACAATCACTAGAACATGAAACTCTTTGTAAACAAATGGACTGGTGCATCTATATCCTTTTAGTAACTATCAAGCTGTGCTCCCTAAGTAGTAAAGAAGCTTTCAAAATCAATCCAGCAATTAAGCTGTTAAATGTAAAACAAAAGCAGTATGAGAATTTGAAATTTTGCCAGAACAACTCTCAGAGACAGTATTGCAGGTGGGAGATGGGAAATGGCTTTGCTACATTCCAATCTTGCACCTTTGAGCTTGTTTACATTATAATAAGGTGCCTTCAAATAAGGTGCTTTTCTGGTTTCTCAAGACTTCTTTGGTCCTTCAAGCTTTGAACAAGGCATAATAGCAACCCATCTCCAATAGCTGCAGAGATGAAGAAAATCTGCCTTTGAAAATATCTGAAGGGCGACACACAAGAAGAATACTCCAGAGTCTTAAACATTATATTGGATTTTGAATGTAATTTTAATAATATGTATGTGTTTGAAAATACAACCATTTTGTAAGGTAGATTAAAAATGCTTTTAATTTTAAAGCAAAAAGATCATATTATAATCATATTTAGTAATCATATATTCTATGATACAGTACTCATTCCTACAATGTAATCCAGAATTGATTTTTATAGTATACACTCATAGTATATATTTAAATATGATAATCTCATACTTAAATCCTCATGAATGCACACACAAATAACAATATCCTCGAAATCTGAAGTTAGGCTTCTATGTGCTGATATCAGTTAACTTAGATGTTTTGCTTCTTCTATCATATACCTGTAGATACATTCAAATTTAAAATAATTTTGCTAGTTTAAAGTCTCCCAGGAATGGGAGTCATTTCATTGCAGGACCCAGTTTATCATTAGTAAAACTGATTGAGGCTGTTTAATTATTATGCAATGTTTCACAGTTCACAAGCAGCATACTTTCAAAATAAAACTGGCATGAGTTAGAAGTACAATTCCAAAACGTATTTTTTAAAGGAGGACTGCAACAGAGATGCTACCTACTGATGTAAGTTATGTGGCTATTTATACAGACAGAGATTCTGGACATATAAAACGTGTTAGTATCAACAAAAACTTAAAACAGATTGGGACTATGATCTCTTGTGACTGCAAAAATAGCTAGGGACTTATAACTCTGTGTTCATCAGCAAACTAATCCCCTTGTGGATTATAACCCAACTGCAGAGACATTTTGTGTTTTTTTCCTTTTGAAAAAGACATAAGAACATGGGTTGAAAAACAAATCTCAACCCTACTGAAGTGGACCAGTGGGACTGAATGCTCTTATGTCTGCCAGACTGGGGTTAAGCATTAATGTGTTGTGGTGATCACACTCAAAGAACTATCTCCTAGTTACCCGTAGTGTTGCAACTAAGCTTGCTAAGTTCGATTGCTGCAAACCAGTTAGATAGGAAACTGGATAACACAGGTCTCCCTCTCTCTCCTCTGAATGCTGGAATTCAATCATAATTGAAAGGTATCAGATGTACAGAATCACAACCAATATTCAAAACAAAGGATTGTAAAGTCAACATTGCACCCTCCAATGTTAATGCTACTGGTAACCTCTCATGCAATGGCTGCAATGTTCAACTATCTACTCTTGGCAACCATTTCAGAAACTGATCCACTTATATTTTTCACATTTATCATTTTGGACTAACCTCCCACTCTAATCTGTGTATGTTGTGGAGTTGCCAGTGTTGGACTGGGACTTGCTACCTGATGAAGGAACAATGCTCTGAAAGCTAGTGCTTCCAAATAAACCTGTTGGACTATAACCTGGTGTTGTGTGATTTTTAACTTTAATCTGTGTATAAATGTGTTGCTTTAGTAATTCTTCTCACTCTTAACAATTAATAAACTATTAGTTCAAGCAAGTCTGGTTTAATTGACACTGACAGGGCTGAACAGGCTAGATGAATTTGAGTTTGTCAGAAAGTAATCTCTAAGAGTAGGGTACATTTTTGAATTCACCTCATTTCAATCAACCGAGGGAGTGGGTGAATGAAGAGGAACCAGATAATCCCTATTATCCCGGCTGGAACCATATGGAACTAAGGAACATCAGCAGGGATCTGTCATAACAGTGCTCATGATATCATCACTGTATCATAGAATGTGACCTTAGGGAATAGACTTCATTTAACTGAGACCATTTGTAGCATGACACGTTGATGAAAGCATGTAGCCGAACAGCTTAATGTTAGCCCAGAGACTGAAGTATATGTGACTGTAATATATGTATTAAAATAAAGCTGTTGAATCTTTCTAGACCAGATTACTTATGACTAGTTTTTCTGCTCTGGGAACTAACATTAAAATTGCTGCATTAGATATAAATAACAGGCTGTGGGCAAGGTCCACACCATAGTGGCAGTTCATAATGATATGGATTTCTCTTAGTTGCAGTTTTAGGCTAACAATGGGTTGGGAAGGATTACCTTGTTGAGGAGTAAAGATAGTAGAATTATTGACAAAGTCAATTGGAAGTAAGGTTAAACACCTCACATGGAAAGCTTCCTGTGCAAATATTAATTTACTTTTAGTCATTTTCCAATTATGGAAGCCTGAGGCAACACAGCTTTAAAGAGAAATATCACCTTTTTTTGAAAACAGCTACTTGATGGTGCAATGTTATTCACTTGTTGGAAAGGAATTCAAAGAACAACCTGAAATTTGATCATGCCTGAGACTAGCATCCAGAGGGCAGTGATTGTGAATCACATTCCTGCAGCACCCAGCGTGGTTCATCAGTTGTTCTGGTATTTGGGATGGGTTTGTTGGGCAGATGGGGGAGAACTCAGACTGAGCCAGAAACAGTTAAACAAAGCAAACATTCAGTAAAGCGAGAGCGGATTTTTTTCGGCTGTATCAAGCAGGAAAGAATGATAGTCACTGTCAGCACATTTTGAAATGTCACCTGAAAATGTGGAAAAGCCCTCCAGACAACCTATGTGCCACAAATAATAATTATTTACTTCCCTTCTGGACGCTACATTGAATCCACTTCCACAAACCTTTCGGATAACGTTTTTCAAATCTCAGTGCTCATGGCAAAGCGCATAGCTCTTGATCCATAGCCCAGAAAACTATGACAACCCAAGAGAATATCTAAATTCTGCTTAAATGTTATAAGAGTTTCTGACTTAATGACTCTTTCAGGCAGTAAGAGCTAGGACTCCACCACCCTCTGTGTGAAAAATGTTTTTCCTCTTAGCCTTTGACCTTTGATCTTAATCTATAGCCCCTGGTTATTGACCCCTCTCCTAAAGGAATAAAACACTTTCCTATACATGGTATCCATGTCCTTCACAATCTTATATATCTCTTCAGATTCCCTTTCAATCTTCACTGCTCTAAGCAAAACAATCCCATCCAATCCAGTCTCACCTCATTGCTCAGACCCTCTGTAATGGCCAAATAGATGCCACACACTGTTCTTCCAATCAGAGAAACTCCCTCTCTAATGCACTGATCTCATCCCTTTTACTAGTTTAATCGCATCTCCTTTTCCTTCCTGCCTCCTTTTCCTTCCTGTTCCAAAATGTTGAATATTCCATTCCCTGTTCTGGTCACCAGTCAGTCATTCTTTTTTACTGATTGTTAGGAGAATGTTACTTGCAACACTTCTAGATAGGTATATGAATAGGAAGGGTTTGGAGAGTTTGGTCCAGGTGCTGGCAAGTGGGACTAGATTAGTTTGGGATATTAGCATGCCACAAAAAGCACAGCAGGTCAGGCAGCATCCGAGGAGCAGGAGAGTTGATGTTTCAAGCATAAGCCTTTCATTAGGAATGTGGTGGTGATGGTGGGAGGGGGTGTTAGCCCAAGGGGGCTGAGAGATAAATGGGAGGGGTTGGGGCTGGGGGGAAGGTAGCTACAAAGACAAGTAACACTGTGCAAGTAACACTGCAGATACTGGAGATCAGAGTCAAGATTAGAGTGGTGCTAGAAAAGCACAGTAGGTCAGGCAGCATCCGAGGAGCAGGAAAATTGATGAAAGCCTTGCTAGCTAGGCCAGCTTTTACTACGTGTTTCTGATTGTCCAGAGGACAGCTAAGTGTCAATCACATTGCTGTAGATCTGGTGTCCTATGTAGACCAGACCATGTTAGGACAACACCTTCCTTTCCTAAAGGACATTATTGAATCAGATGAGCTTTACTGACAATCAACAGTGGTTTATGGTCATCATTCGATTCTTAATTACAGTTATTTTATTGAATTTCAAATTCCATATCACAAGAGGATTTGCTTGAATTGTGTAGGAGCTTGCTTAAACTACACATGGAGTACTGTGTGCAGTTTTAGTTTCATTATCTCAGGAAAGCTATTGGTAAAAGCTCTGAGACTCAGATGTTTTCCCAAGGGGATGACGTGTCAATACTGTTACCAGTGACAGGAGATCCCTTCAAAGCCAGGTTTAGTGGTCCCTATCAAATCGAGAAAAAGTTGAGTCAGGTCAGCTATTTCGTGAAGATGTCAGATTTAAAAGAAGGTATCAGGTATGTCATGTGAACATGTTGAAACCGGATTATACTAGAGAGAAAGAACTAGGGAAACAAATGTCAGTTACTGCCCTGCACAGTGAGGAATCAAATCCAAATGATGAGGATTTTGATGTGTCTCAAAATAGATTAAACATTGAAGAAGTACTTGAGGAGTTGGATAGGTTAGTAAGCTATCTGTCTCAGGAGCATAGAATGTAGTTGAAAGATTTGTTATTGCAGTATAAGGACATAACTAAGAATCAGATGGAGAGGACTAATGCTATTGTACATGAAGTAGATGTAGGAAATAAAACAACATCCCCATCAGCTTAATCCTTTCAAAGTCAGACAGATCCAATTGGAGGTGGAGGCCATGCTCGATGAGGACATCATCGAACCAAGCCACAGCGAGTGGAATTCACCAATCGTCTTAGTTCCCAAACCGGATGGGACTCAATGATTCTGCGTGGATTATCAGAAGGTCAATGCCATTACAAAATCGGATTCATATCCAATTCCCAGATTAAAGGACTGTATTGCGAAAGTCGGACAAGCCAGTTGCATCAAGTTGGACTTAATGCGTGGGTACTGGCAGGTACCTTTATCAGAGATGGTGAAAGAAATTCCTGCATTTGTAACCCCAAATGGGCTGTGTCAGTTTAAAATGATGCTCTTTGGAATGAAGACTGCACCCGCCACATTCCAAAGAATCATGTACAGAGTTGTGGCTAGATTAACAAATTGTACAGTTTATTTGGACGATGTAGTGATCTTTTGTAAGTCCTGTAAAGATCACATGGTAGTTAGCAGGGCTCTTTGAGCAACTACGAGAAGCAAACTAGTGAAAAACTAAATAAAATGGAATTCGTGAAAGCAAAGGTGACGCTCTTGAGACATAACATCGGTCATGGAAGGTTGACCCCACTGAATATAAAGACAAAGGCCATCGAGGAATTTCTGCAACCAACCTTGAAGGAAGAGGAGCTTTGATTCTTAGGACTCAACGGATTCTATCGGATGTCTGTTCTAAACTTCAGCAGTGTAGTGGCACCGTTAACCGATTTGCTGAAGAAGAGAACAAAGTTTCAGTGGACAGAACAATGTCAGGAGGCATTCAACCATTTGAAATCAATATCAACCACCAAACCAGTTTTAGATACACCAAACGTTTCAAAACCTTTTAAAGTTGCCATCGACACTCATGACATTAGAGTTGGTGCTGTACTCCTACAGGATGATGAGGATGGGATTGAACTGCCAGTTGGTTACTTTTTGAAGAAGGTCAACTTCCACAATCTAAAAGGAACTATTGAGTTTGGTACTGGCCTTACAACATTTTAATTCGTATGTCACGAACAGTATGTCGGAGAAATTGATGTATGCGGATACCAATCTGCTTACATTCTTAGAATGCTTTAAAGACAAGAATATAAGACTATTTCACTGGAGTCTTATGTTGCAGACATTTAATTTAAAAATCATACATGCTGCAGGTCGTAAGAAGGTAATCAATGATGCGTTATCGTGGATTTAACTGCTAGAGATTTGCATTTATTTAACATTTATATGTATATAGGAAGAAGTTCAGGTGAACTCATATTAAAGTTATCTGTATGTTAGGGTAATATGTTTAAAGAATAGTGAAAAAAATGAAGCCAACTTTTCATTATGATAGTTCATTTATTCTTAAGGGTGGAGGTGTTATGAAGATGTGGGTGTGCTGTACCTTTAAGAGAGTTAGAAGCAATGGAATACCTGACAGCACCAAGTGTTCTGAGATAAGATATAATGTAACCTTTTGGTCCTGTAGTTAGAATATAGAACATTACAGAGCAGTACAGGCCCTTTGGCCCTTGATGTTGCGCCGACCAGTCATATCAATCTGAAGCCCATCTAACCTACACTATTCCATGTAAGTCCATATGCTTGTCCAATGACGACTTAAATGCACTTAAAGTTAGCGAATCTACTACCATTGCAGGCAAAGCATTCCATATCCTTATTACTCTCTGAGTAAAGAAACTACCTCTGACATCTGTCCTAAATCTATCACCCCTCAATTTAAAGCTATGCCCCCTCATGCACACCATCAACACTTGGAAAAAGCCTCTCCGTGTCCACCCTATCTAACCCTCTAATTATCTTATATGTCTCTATTAAGTTACCTTTCAACCTTCTTCTCTCCAATGAAAACAACCTCAAGTCCCTCAGCCTTTCCTCGTAAGACCTCCCCTCCATACCAGGCAACATCCTAGTAAATCTCCTCTGCACCCTTTCTAAAGCTTCCACATCCTTCTTATAATGCGGTGACCAGAACTGTACACGATACTCCAAGTACAGCTGCACCAGAGTTTTGTACAGCTGTAGCATAACCTCATGGTTCCAGAACTCAATCCCTCTATTAATAAAAGCTAAAACACTGTATGCCTCCTTAACAACCCTGTCAACTTGGGTGGCAACTTTCAAGGATCTGTGTACCTGGACACCAAGATCTCTCTGCTCATCGACACTACCAAGAATCTTACCATTTGCCCAATACTTTGCATTCCGGTTACTCCGACCAAAGTGAATCACCTCGCACTTATCCACATTAAACTCCATTTGCCACCTCTCAGCCCAGCTCTGCAGCTTATCCATGTCTCTCTGTAACCTACAACACCCTTCGTCACTATCCACAACTCCACCGATCTTAGTGTTGTCTGCGAATTTACTAACCCACCCTTCTACGCCCTCATCCAGGTCATTTATAAAAATGACGAACAGCAGTGGACCCAACACCGACCCTTGCGGTACACCACTAGTAAGTGGATTCCAGGATGAACATTTCCCATCAACCACTACCCTCTGTCTTCTTTCAGCAAGCCAATTACTGACCCAAACTGCTATATCTCCCATAATCCCATTCCTCCATATTTTGTACAAAAGCCTACTCTGGGGAAGCTTATCAAATGCTTTGCTGAAATCCATATACACCACATCAACCGGTTTACTCTCATCTAACTAGTATAGCTAGTTGCCTGGAGACAAAAAAGAATTGAATTAGGCCAGTCAGTTTAAATTATACTCCCCCCAAAAAAACTCTAATCAAGTTTGATTTTAGTATATTGACAATCTTAAAAGCCAATGACACAATCTGATGTTTGGTGGTATAAGACCAGGGAAAATTGAACAGTTGGGAGGAGAACTGCCAAACCAACAACATTTGCAAACTGCCCAGGGAATAGCTCTCTTAAAGGTACCTTTATCAATTAGTAACCTGTGAAGTAGAAATCCCGAAAAAGAAGAAAGGAAGATTTGACATCTGGCTGGTTTTTGAAAGGTTGAATTTTGGCAAATCTTCCCTTCTGTAATACTGGTTTTATCGGACCAGTATTATAGAAGGGAAAGTAAAAGATAGGTTAGAGGAAGGAGTTGTTAATAGTTGTTAGTTAATTATTCTCTGTTATGCTTTAAGAAAAAACTTATTACTTTTACTTTAACTCGTTCTTGGCCTACCAAATTTTCACAGATTACTGCACGGGATAAATCTTTTCTATGTTGCTAGGTTAAATTAAGCAGGAGGGTTTACCCCATTTCATAACACTATTATTGCCATAGAGGTAATACAACAAAACTTCACCAGACTTGTTCCTGAGATGGCAGGGCTGTTTTATAAAGAGAGATTCACAAACTGGACTTGTTTCAAAGAACAAAAGGCAATGTTATTGAAATTTATAAAATATCTGAAGGGATAGACAGGGTAGATGCAGATAAGATGTTTCTCTGATTGGGGAGTGTAAAACAAGGGATATATTGTCAAAATAAGGATATGCCACTTGTATCTGAGATGAGGAGATGGTTGTGAGCTTTGAAATTGTTGACTACAAGCTATGGAAAATCACTCTTTGATTATGTTTAAGATAAAGATAAATCTATTTCTTATTACCATTTATGTCCAGGGTAAGAGGGATGGAAAATGTAAAAAGTATTGAAGTGATCAATCAGCCATGATCATTTTGAATGGTGAGACATGTTTGACAGACTGAATGGTCTACCCTGTTCCAATGTTCCATCATCACTGTTTTCAGCTTGTCTTTGTGCCACTTTCCTTGGATTCCATCGAACCTTAGTTTCCTGACCAGTCTATCATTAATGACTTTGTTGAAATTAATATATTCCACATCGATGCATTATCCACATCAACACTCCTGGGTACCTCCTCAAAACATTTGATCAAATTTAACAAGAATTCTCCTCAACAAATTCATGCTGACTATCCCGATTAATTCCCTTAATAATCTATGTCTCTGCAAGTGATTAACCTTCCCTATGTAGCCTATATTTCCTCTGCCTAACAGGCTCACTTTTAATTCTAGCTCAGCTTTTCTCCCCTCTGAACTACCTGTTAGTATACCACCCACCTACCAGTCTAACTTAAATCTGTCCCAACAGTATGAGCAAATTTCCCTGCAAGAATATGACTCCAGATCCTATTCAGATGTAACTAATCCAACTTGCACAGTCTCATCACTGATTCCTTTTGCCAATCACTTAATTTACCATTTTTATCAAAAAAATCTATTTGTTGAGGCACTGAAAGTAAATTAGTTAAATCTCCTTTTCATTTTGCTTACTCCAAAAGAAGAATAGTTTCTTTAATGTTTTTCCATGATATTGAAGTCTTTTTGCCCTGGTACTCTTGCAGTAAGTTTCCTCTGCAGCATCTTTAAGGGCCTAACATACTCTTTAAAGTTTGAGGTCCAAAATGCTTTCCCTTTGAAGTTGTGGGTTTTGTACAATTTTGTTGTTTCTGTACTCCGAGAGAGGTTTTGGTTACTGCAGGCACGTGTGGGTTCGGGAGCAGGTAAAAAGTGGAGAGAAGGTCAAAAGTATTGACATTGACAACATGTTGAGAAATCCACTTAAACTTACCAACATGTGCATTTGACTTAACTTCAATGTGAATTTAATGTTTACCTGATATGGCAATGCTTCTGTTATCAATTGGAACAGAAGAAATAGGGCTTGGATATTATGGTATTGAAAATCCAACATACATTGATTGTAACCAACTATTATGTACAAATGTTAAATGCTTTAGACATTTAGCTATTTGGGCTAATATTAAGTTTTTACACACTGAAAAAAAAAAGAGGACAGTGGCTTTCAGTAGAGTGTCATGCTTTAAATGATTCAAAGTAATATGAAACATGAGACCTTCATAGCATCGGGTCACATATTATGACACAGTCATGAGCATGTTTCTTTCAAAGCAAATTAAAACACTGACCATGAGCCATAACACAAGAAATTTCATTTCATGGGGTTGCATGCAAGCAACAGTTGTGGAAGACATAAAATTGATTTTATTATTACATAGAGTAATGAGATAGCAATATCTATGATGATGTAACAGCAATATCAGAATTTTATGCCAGACTCTGTGAAGAGAGAAGGAACAGTTTCTACCTGAAAAGATGTACTGTCACAGTATGATATCTAATATAGCATAAACTAAAAGAGTTGCAATGAAAACGGAGAAACCTACCAGAATGCACTACAGTACTCGTGCATCAAGAAAATGTTCCCAATATGTTTCTTGCCACAAGCTCCCCAGAGAGGCATCCAAATCAGATCCAAAAATGAAATCAAACACCAAACCATATGGATTTCAGGATTTTGCCATCAGAATATGGAATTGCTGGGCCTCCTACAACTTGTTAATGAAAGAAGAGAGAGGACACAGCAGCTGAATAAACAACAATGAAAAAAATCTTGTCAGTTCTGAAACCTCACAGCTGGTTTCTTCCTTTATTAGTGAAAGGCTTTTGCTATACTTGCCTTGCTAACATTCTGAGCTATTATATTTGCTACCTTACAGATTAATCTCCCTTCCTTTGGCAGCTTATTCAGCTGATTTCCACTTTTCAGCTATGACCTGTTGGATCAAAATAGTGGATAATTATGTCCTATTACCTTGGTCTTTGGCCCTGTACCTAATCACATATCTTCCCTTTTTTCTCCCTCCCTCTTATTCCAGCTCCTAGCCACTTATCTTGCACAAAACCCATTACATTTCTAATTTTTCTCATTTCTGATGAAAGTTCACAGATCTGAAATGTTAACTATTTTCCTCTATCCACAGATTGTGCCAGACCAGTTAAATATTTCGAGCATTTTCTGTTTTTGTCACAGAGCAGTATGATCCATCTATTGACATAGATACTAGGCTGGTGGTGGCAAAAGCGCAATAATGAGCATTTTAGACCCGGGCAAAGCATAAGCTTGATATTTCCTCATTCTGTGTTCTTACGTCTCCAAGGAAAGGGTTGCATACATTCCTCCTGGTGTAGAGAGCTGCATTCCTCCTGGAGTAGAGAGCTTTTGTTGACCTTTGATATGGTGATACATTCCAAGCTAAGAAATGTTTCTGATGCCACCTGTTTCAGCCAAAGGAGCCAATTGCCAAAAATGCGAAGGACTTTGGAAATATTGACAGTCACTTTATAAGATTCATTTCAGTTGGATTCAAATGACATTAGTGAGGATGCTGTGGCTTTAAAGAGATGTGTTTTATCCTGGTTCCTTTTAGATTTTTGGGAAGCAAGTGTTGAACAGTGTACGAGAAGATATGCAACTTGTGAAGTCTTTGGTGTTTTTGTTTAAGTTGGAACAATGGAAGCAGCCTGAATGAGTGTGGCCTTACTCCAACAGAACCAAGATCTTTAGTTTAGCTTTCAGCAGTTGCTGTTGGGGTCTTGAAGAGGTGGAAGTAATTTTTTTGTTCTCTCTTGGTGATAGCCGAAATATGGGTGCGACATCTGAGACAATCGGTTTTCTGAATTTGCCTTTACGATTCTGGGATGTTACTGCATTGGAACAGTTCATTAGTAATAGTTACAGTATCTATTATTTTATTACGCATTCCAATAGAGTTACAGCTAAGTCAATTCTTTTCTTTATGCTTTCTTTTGCTGCATTTTAACAATCGTGTTTAAGTAAATTGATTTTGCTTAATGATAAGTAGTTTGACCAATCGA
Organism: Chiloscyllium plagiosum; assembly: GCF_037043375.1. Taxonomy (NCBI): domain Eukaryota; kingdom Metazoa; phylum Chordata; class Chondrichthyes; order Orectolobiformes; family Hemiscylliidae; genus Chiloscyllium; species Chiloscyllium plagiosum. The sequence goes on from NW_028270140.1 coordinate 23,390,529, forward strand.
ATTACATTTGGAACACAGCACTTCATATTTACCTTTAAAATAAGATAAAGTTAGGGTCTAGGCAACTTCTTAGTATGTTTTGAGGGGGTCTAGTCTGGTCCACAACACATAGTTTTGTGATAGACTCTTTGGTTAAAGATAGGTGGTGGCAGTTTTGTCTCTCCTTCAACAAGTTAATATAAGAAAAGTGTACCCTGAAGACTCATCATAGGTTTGCCCCTCAGTGCAGTGTCTGGCTTCACTACTTCTTGCTTCTGTTCTGTCTTGACTTTCTTTCATTGTCCACCCCTCCACATTCAGCCCCAAAGGCAGTCCCATCAGAACATCCATGATTGAAGCAAATTATTGTGAAAGCGACCAGAAAGAGTGCAACAGTCAGAATTAACTGCATCATTAATAAAAAGCAGACAGTCAGGATAAATGGGTTATTTTCAGGATTCCATACTGTAGTGAGTGGGGTACCACGGGCAACAGTGCTGGGGCCTAAACATCTTACAATTTTTCTTAATGACTTTGATGAGAAGACCGATTGTATTGCAATTAGTCTTACTGCAGGTAGGTTGGAAAGTATATTGTAAGGAGGATAGAGTGAGATTGCAAAGAGACAAAGGTTAAATGACTAGCCAAAAAAATTGGTAAATGGACTCGAAGGTGGCAAAATATGAGGTTATTCGCTTCGACAGGAAAAATGGAAAAACAGAATATTATTTAAATGGAGAGACAGCACAATGCTGTGATGCATTGGGACCTACATGTCCTTGAAAGTGAATCTGATGTGCAGATACAGGAAGTAATCAAGAAGGCCTTATCTTGGCTAAACTATACAGGGCACTGGTGAAAACACATGTAGAATACTGTGTACAGTTTGGTCACCTCAATCGTGGAGGGGCATACTTGCATTACAAGCTCATCAGAGAAGTTTGGGTGGACACTGCATAAGTTCCAAATAATAATCACCTCCAACAAGCAAGAATTTAACTATCTCCCTTTGGCAATTAATGATCATTCTAATTACTGATTTGTGTTGCCTCAAGGCTTGTGGGTCAGAGTTCTGTTATTAGAGAAATGGCTATCCTAATTGTCCTGCTGGTAGCTTGTAGCTTGGGGCTTGCGATTGTTTCCCTAGACTTATATCCTTCTCCCAAAGAGTTGTGAATCTGTGACATTCCCTGCTGAGTGATTCAGTTGAAATTACCTAATTGAATGTTTTTAAGACAAGGATAGATAGATTTTTGAACATTTAAGAAATTAAGGGTTATGGTGAGCAGGAGGGTAAGTGGACCTGAGTCCACCAAAAAAAAAATCAGCCATGATCTTATTGAATGGCAGAGCAGGCTCGAGTAGATAGTCTATTCCTGCTCCTAGTTCTTACATTTTTCCATTCCTATAAGTGACAGCTATCAGACTCTAGTTAGTGTTGAACATTCCTTTATTTTCACTGTTGTCCAAAATGCTATTCTCTGTAAGCATATCTCTTGCAAGTATAGACTATTCCATCATTGCTTCACAGTCTTTCCTACATTATTACAAGACATCAATGTTACATTAGGACATAGATTACCATTTCAGTGTATAACTATGCTCATTATGCTAAAATTACCATTGTTAATCTACAACTAACAAAATCCCAAGGTTCTGCAACACATAACACGGCTCCTTAGCTCCCACACACTATTATCTACAAAGTACAAGAGCCATGATGAAATACCCTCCACTTGCCTAGACAAACACGGCTGCAACAACAGGTGGTCAATATCACCCAGGATGGAGCACTCCCTCCAACAGTGATACACAGTGACAGCATGTTTGCTATATACAAAATGCACTGCAGCAATTCACCAAGGCATCTTCAACAGCACCTTCCAGGACTACAACATCTACCACCTGAAAGGAAAAGGACAACAGAAGCTTGGGAACAGCACCACCTGGGAATTCTCCTCCAATCTACACTCTACTTTGACTTGGAACTATTTTGCAGTTCCTTCACTGCTGCTGGTCCAAAATGGAGCTACCTTCTTCACAACACAGTCGACATATCTAACCACCATAGACTGTAGTGGTTCAACTACCTTCCATGTGAAATTAGGGATGAGCAATAAATGGTGATCTGGCAACCTTGGACTAGCGTGGCATATGGTAACTTTTGTCACGGGTTTCTATGCTGGCCCTGATCCTGCCATACAGCAGAACCTTCAGATTCTGGACCACAAAGTGAGTTGCCAAATTTCTCTTGTCTGCAGCATCTGGAGCAAATGTGGGAACCCTCAGGGCACTTCATTCAGGTTGATAACAGTCTTTTAATGCCAGAACAAGGAAGTTGGTCAATTCTGGGTAATCCCGTCAGTGGCATTCTACTCTGTTAATAATGTGGTAAGATGAGTAGGGCCAGGATAGGTATTTAATAAGGCTAGCTTGATAAGAAAACCTATTAAGCTTGTGGTGAGAGACCATCAAAGAAACTCGATGGAATTGGCACTTTGCAAAAAAAGAAGGAAGATACAGCCCAAAGCTTCAGTGCTCAGCTCACCAGCAAGAGGTGTTTTGAATGGTATAATGGGTCAGCTCTTTAAGATGCACTGTTGAAAGATCGCCCTACCTGTTCATACCACGAATTGCTGGATCAGTTCATTATCTGGAATTGGGATTGTTCTCAATTGGGATCTTTGTTTAAGTAATTGTTTCAGAAAGCATCCTGGACTCTATCAAGCAGTCCAATTCAAAATGGCACGCAGCATACCTCTGGCTAATGAGGAATTCTGCTTGCCACTTTAGATGCAAGTGTTTTGTACCTGATAAGGTTATGTTATATCATCTATTTTTAGGCTTCCCAGTTGAGCAGGTTTTAGTTGCAAAGCATTTGATGCCTAATAAGCTACGCGAAAGCAAATATCACAACCACGGTAGAAAACAAATCCAACTTTTTTTCCCTGTTTGTGTGGGCTTCATCTTAATTTTATAACATATATTGTCACGACCATCCTACCTCTAGTGTGTGCAAATCATATCAGTGCTCAAAGGCATCATGCCAGGTTATATAGCCTCAGAACCAGAATACTTCAAAAGACATTTCTTGCAGAATATCAGCTTTTAAGATATCATATTTGAGTTTTTTCTATTATCCATTCTCTTTTTTAACTCCTTTATCTTAAATTATTTTCACAGATGAATGTTTTCTTTATAATAAATAGGACAGATTTTCTACCAACTGCTTTAGCAAACAGACTTATGCAGAACATTCTTCTATACTCTATCAGCAGCAGAGTATTAAAGCACGAGTTCACAATTATAGTGTCATGTGCAAAGTTATTTAGAATGAAGGAAAGAGAAAAGTGAATTACATTTTTAAGGTACTTTCATGTTCTCAATGTGTTCCAGGCAATTAATTACGCTTCATAGCATGGTCATTGATGTTTCTAGGTAAAATGATGAATCATTAAATAAATAATTGTAAATTAATTGCTAAATTTGTTTTATGCATTTTAATGTCTGTGTTACTTACTTCGAGGCCTATGATTTCAAAAAAATGCTGGACTCCAAGTGAACAGTTTAATTCAGAGCTCAAATCAGTTTTCAACATAACTTTGTATTATAAATGTATGCAAATTGCATATTTCTGCATCATTTCTTGAGGCAACAATGGTATTGTGGTAATGCCATTTGATGAAAAGGCTAGGGGCCCAAGCTAATGTTCTGGGGACATAGTTCAAATAGCACCTGGATAAATTTAAATTCAATTAAGTAGTAAAATTGAAAGCTCGTTCATAGGTCACAATGAAAAAGTAATTTATGCAAAAAATCATCAGGATCATCAGTGCTGTTGTGGAGAGGAAGTCTGCTGTCCTTACCTGCTCTTGTCTACATACAGCTCCAGAAACAAGACTCTGAGCTGCATTCTGAAATAGCCAAACGAATCAGTCAAGCTGAGGGGGATGGATGGGGATAAATTGCTAACCTCGCCAGCAACACTCAGATCTCATTGAAGGATAACTTAAAAAAAAATCAATGGGAGATGAAAGGCAGAAGGATCTGTTTGTTCATCTGTTTTAAAGATCTGCAAGTTTCTTTGCTTCTTTCCAAAAGACTTTGAAAGAAACTGACAAGTAAATTCTCAGAGCTTTTATTTCAGGCAAATGATGAATTTGTATAAATATAATACAATTACACTTGTCAGTTATTAATTCCACTGAGAGAAACAACACCTGTTAGGAGGCCACACATAAATCATACCAACCATTCTCATGTGACGACTAGCATGTGAATATCAAGAACTGTGATCTTGAAAGAGACAGCATGTGGGATGAGCAGCAGCTGCTGATGTGGGTTGCTTACTGATAGTTAAAATATATATCAGAGCAATACAAATTCATCCCTTGCCTGCAGTTGAAGTTCTGAGAATTCAATTTCGAGTTCCTTATACTCTTTTGGAAAAGAATAAAGAAATGTTCATATCTTTACAGGTTGTGGACACAAAACCTTGAAGACATTTGGTACTCCTGTGAAACTTGCAAAATTGCCTTACAAAACCGATGGCAAGTCAATGACCACCATTATACAGGACAGAAAACTGATATAATGACAGATCACAGTTGGGTGGAGACAATGATGCATACTGTTGCCTAATTTATTGGATTTAGTACTTGAAGTAGAAATTAATCTTGGAGAACCCTCGTCATTGGGCTAGATTCTGCACAATTTTGCATTTGCTCAGGGAATTGATCCTGTAGCAACATCCGAAATAAATTTACACAGACTGACTGGAAAAATTTGGATTAGAAGATAAGAACTTAAGAAATTGATACAAAAGTAGATGATTCCTGAGCATGCTCCATGATCGAGTAAAATCATGGCTGAGCTGCTATTACAACTCCACCTTTCTGCACCAAACTCATACACTTTCCTTAGTAGCCTGGTATCTCTGGCTTTTCATTGCAAAGTCTGATCCTTAGCTGCCAATTCCATTGATCTCTGTAGTAATTGCCTTGTAAATGAATGCTTAGAGTACTATAGGTGGGTGGGGGAGTGGATGAAGGTGATAGGTCGGGGGCGGGGGAGGGTGGAATCGATAGGTGGAAAAGAAGATAGGCAGGTAGGACAAGTCATGGGGACAGTGCTGAGCTGGAAGTTTGGAACTGGGGTGAGGTGGGGGAAAGGGAAATGAGAAAACTGTTGAAGTCCACATTGATGCCCTGGGGTTGAAGTGTTCCGAGGTGGAAGATGAGGCGTTCTTCCTCCAGGCGTCTGGTGGTGAGGGAGTGGCAGTGAAGGAGGCCCAGGACCTCCATGTCCTCAGCAGAGTGGGAAGGGGAGTGGAAATGTTGGGCCACAGGGCGGTGTGGTTGATTGGTGCGGGTGTCCCGGAGATGTTCCCTAAAGCGCTCTGCTAGGAGACATCCAATCTCCCCAATGTAGAGGAGACCGCATCGGGAGAAACGGATACAATAAATGATATTGGTGGATGTGCAGGTAAAACTTTGATGGATGTGGAAGGCTTCTTTAGGGCCTTGGATGGAGGTGTGGGCGCAGGTTTTGCAATTCCTGCAGGGGAAGGTGCCAGGATGGGAGGGTGGGTTGTAGGGGGGCGTGGACCTGACCAGGTAGTCACGGAGGGAACGGTCTTTGCGGAAGGCGGAAAGGGGTGGGGAGGGAAATATATCCCTGGTGGTGGGGTCCGTTTGGATGTGGCAGAAATGTCGGTGGATGATTTGGTTTATTCAAAGGTTGGTAGAGTAGAAGGTGAGCACCAGGGGTGTTCTGTCCTTGTTACGGTTGGAGGGGTGGGGTCTGAGGGCGTAAGTGCGGGATGTGGACGAGATGCGTTGGAGGGCATCTTTAACCATGTGGGAAGGGAAATTGCGGTCTCTAAAGAGGAGGCCATCTGGTGTGTTCTGTGGTGGAACTGGTCCTCCTGGGAGCAGATACAGCGGAGGTGGAGGAATTGGGAATATGGGATGGCAGTTGTGCAGGAGGTAGGGTGGGAAGAAGTGTAATCCAGACGGCTGTGGGAGTCGGTGGGTTTGTAAAAAATGTCGGTGTCAAGTTGGTCGTCATTAATGGAGATGGAGAGGTCCAGGAAGGGGAGGGAGGTGTCAGAGATGGTCCAGGTAAATTTAAGGTCAGGGTGGAATGTGTTGGTGAAGTTGATGAATTGCTCAACCTCCTCGCGGGAGCACGAAGTGGCGCCAATGCAGTCATCAATGTAACAGAGGAAGAGGTGGGGAGTGGTGCCGGTGTAATTACAGATGATCGACTGTTCTATGTAGCTAACAAAGAGACAGGCATAGCTGGGGCCCATACGGGTGCCCATGGCTACCCCTTTGAAAAATTGGGCCACAGGGTGGTGTGGTTGATTGGTGCGGGTGTCCCAGAGATGTTCCCTAAAGCGCTCTGCTAGGAGGCATCCAGTCTCCCCAATGTAGAGGAGACCGCATCGGGAGCAACGAACACAATAAATGATATTGGTGGATGTGCAGGTAAAACTTTGATGGATGTGGAAGGCTCCTTTAGGGCCTTGGATGGAGGTGAGGGAGGAGGTGTGGGCGCAGGTTTTGCAATTCCTGCAGTGGTAGGGGAAGGTGCCAGGATGGGAGGGTGGGTTGAAGGGGAGCGTAGACCTGACCAGGAAGTGGGAGGATTCGAAGGAGAAATTCTTAAGGGTGAGGACCAGTTCAGCCAAACGAATGAGAGTGTCAGTGGAAGGGTACTATTGGGAACGTCGGGAGAGAAAGAAACGGAGGGCTTAGAGGCCCTGGTCATGGCGGATGGAGGTGTAGAGGGATTGGATATCCATGGTGAAGATGAGGCGTTGGGGGCCGGGGAAACAGAAGTCTTGGAGGAGGTGGAGGATGTAGGTTGTGTCGCAAATGTATGTGGGGAGTTCCTGGACTAGGGGGGGATAGGACAGTGTCGAGGTAGGTAGAAATGAGTTCAGTGGGGCAGGAGCATGCTGAGACAATGGGTTGGCCAGGGTGGTCAGGCTTGAGGATCTTGGGAAGGAGGTAGAACCGGGCAGTGCGGCGTTCCCGGACTATGAGGTTGGAAGCTGTGGGTGGGAGATCTCCTGAGTTGATGAAGTTCTGTATGGTCTGGGAGATGATGGTTTGGTGATGGGGGTGGGGGGGGGTGGGATCATGGTCTAGGGGGCGGTAGGAAGAGGTGTCCTTGAGTTGGCGTTTGGCATCAGCAGTGTAGAGCTCAGTGCGCCAGACTACCACTGTGCCCCCTTTATCTGCTGGCTTGATGGTGAGGTCAGGATTGGAGCAGAGAAATTGGAGGGCTGGGCATTGTGAGGGTGAGAGGTTAGAGTGGGTGAGGGGGGGTAGACAGATTGAGGCGGTTAATGCCCCGGTGGCAGTTGGAAATGAAGAGGTCGAGGGCGGGTAATAGGCCAGCGCGGGGTGTCCATGTGCTCCTCGGATGCTGCCTGAACTGCTGTGCTCTTCCAGCACCACTAATCCAGAATCTGGTTTCCAGCAACTGCAGTCATTGTTTTTACCTTGTAAATAAATGCACTGATCATACTGGATTTTCTTATTGAGGTATATCAGTTTTACTGCTTTTTCCTCTGGGTACCCATTCAATCTTTCCCTGGCAATAGTGTCTGAGACCAAATCACACTCTTCACAACCTTTGTTTCATGCTTGTCCCAAAGATTACTTCTGTCGATATATTTGCACCATTACTAAGGTTGCCTGAATCTATACCCTGCCTTTGTCTTGGCCTCAGTTCACCTGTTGCCAGAATCCTCACTGATGCCATTCGCATGAATAGAACTGGTCCAATGCACTAATGGCTGGCATCCCATATTTATCCTCTGTAAAAAAGAGATTGTTAAGAGCCTTGTAAACTATTTGTAACTTAGAGATCATCTATCCACCCTGTGTTTACCACTATACATTAGTTGAAAGTCAATCAATACCTCAATATTACAATACCTTGTGTGTTAAAATAATTACACTGATGACCAATTTTAGATTGTCAGTCAGGATTACAGTGTGGTGCACTTGCATATACTGGAATGTATAATAAATAATACACAGAGCCCTGTTCTTTGCAGAGACAGAGAATGTGTACACACAACACCACTTCAACAAAATAGGTGACAACCATTTTCAGGATAATTTCTCATGGTAAAGCCCTGACCAATTGGTTTCAACCTGCCTGATTTGCAATTTAAACAAGGATTGCAGTTAACTCTCTGTGATTTTAAATGTTATTCTGCACAGCATTATCTTTAACAATTCAAGTCTACTTACCAATCAATCAACATTCTCCACTTGTGCAGTATAAATGTTGATTATTCCCTTGAATTGTTATTCCTGCAAAGTGTCCTGATAGGTGCAAAATGAAAGGTTTTGACAAAATTTTGTCTTCTTCAGCAGTACTTAAATTTTATAAAAAAGATCATTTTTGTTTTCAAATGCCCTGTATTGATCATCCCTTTTGTTGATTTAGTTTCAGGACAAGATTTTCTTATATTTTTGGTTCTGTTATTTTCAGGGTGTTTTATGACGGGTATGCTATAATAGATTACAACAACTTTCTCACCATATGTTTTACTGCACACTGATTAGTTATGCAACTGGCCTCTTTGGGGTCCTTCCCATATTACCACGCAGCAGGAAGGATGGATATGATTACAATGCCATGACGTCCCAAGCTGCCAGCAGCTGGCACCATATTTAAATGTGGAGAACTTCAGATGCAGTGGCAAGAAACTGTCCTTCAGGCTGTGGACCTGCAACATTCTTGAACAGGACCTATCCCAGAAAGTCAAGCTGGCACCCCATTTTGTAGATAAGGGACTGGAGGTAAAAGTGGGTGGAGCAATGTGGAGAAGGATCATTCTCTTTTCTATGACCAGCAATGAAGGTTATGTCACTACACGCAAGAAGCCTAGAGCAAGATAACAGCCTGAGTCAGTATAATTTCCCAGATCAAACACAACACCCAATGCAGGAAGGTCAATGCTTTTCTGTGCTATTATCTTTACTTTGTTACTTGGCTCATTCTAATTCTGCCTACACAATAACATCAAAAAGTCTAACAGTCTACAACTCTTACTCTTACATTAAGTGTTTCCACTCAATGGCTGTGAGCTACCTCTTCCTGTCCTATACATCCTCTCACTCATTGGGAACACTGCACTAATTACATTGCATCTGCACCACCACTAACAGCTCTTCCATTCATTTCCATCATACCAAGTGCCTCCTTTGGTCTCATTTCATGATGAAATCATAACTCATAACTCAGTAATGACTCATAACTCATAACTTACTCATAACACTACCAAAACGGGAGTAGCTTGGTTAATATTTATCTGTCCTCATCCCTACAAAGGGAAGATATTTGAGATGCTTGGAAAAAATTGAGATGAATCAGTCATGTTGAGACATTCATTTCCAGGCAACCCAGTAAACTCTTTCTGCTGTGCAACTCTATTCTTGCATTCACAAGACTATCAACATTGTTTTAACCATTCCATGTTGATGTCACTACCTTGTCTAGCATGTATTGCCTCCCCTTTTGCCCTTGCGATGATGGTGATAACGGAGCTGCCTTATTCAAACATTGAACTTCATTTGGCTTAGGTATACCCACATTAGGGAGGGAATTGCAGGATTTTGACTCAGCAACAGTGGAGGAACAGTGATATATTTCAAAGTCTGGGTGGTGAGTGGCTTGGAGGGGAACTTGCAAGTGGTGGTGTATATATATCTTCTGCCCTTGTCTTTCTACATGGTAATGGTCATGGATTTTGGAAGATGCTGTCTAAGAAGCCTTTGTGAATTGCTATAGTACATCTTAAAGATAACACACAATGAGGATCAGTGTTGGAAGGAGTGAATGTTTATTGATGTCATCCCAATCAAGTGAGCTGCTTTGTCCTGGATGATGTCAAGCTTTTGCAAGGTTTGTGAAGATTTGTAACTCAGGTTGAGGTTTAGGGTGTAGGTTTGCTCGCTGAGCTGTAGGTTTGATATCCAAATGTTTCATTACCTGGCTAGGTAACATCATCAGTGGCGATCTCCAAGTGAAGTGAAGCTGTTGTCTCCTGCTTTCTATTTATATCTTTCTCCTGGATGGGGTTCCTGGGGTTTGCACACAAACCCACCAACACTCTCAAACAAAAACTAACAAACGTAAAAGACCCAGTACAACCCATGGACAAAACCAACATCGTCTACAAAATTCCATGCAAGGACTGCCACAAACACTACATAGGACAAACAGGAAGAAAGTTAGCCACCAGGATACACGAACATCAGCTAGCCACAAAAAGAAACGGCCCTCTCTCCCTCGTAGCCCTTCATACGGATGAAAAAAATCACCATTTCGACTGGGACAACACATCTATCCTGGGACAGTCTAAGCAAAGGCATGCCAGAGAATTCCTAGAGGCCTGGCACTCCAACTATAACGCCATAAACAAACACATTGATCTAGATGCCATCTATCAACCCCTCAGAAAACAAACAGGAAATGACATCACCACAAACCCCAGGAACCCCATCCAGGAGAAAAATATAAATAAAAAGTAGGAGACAACAGCTTTGCTTCACTTGGAGGTCGCCACTGATGATGTTACCTAGCCAGGTAATGAAACGTCTGGATATCAAACCTACAGCTCAGCGAGCAAACCTACACCCTAGATGTCAAGCTTCTTGAGTGTTGTTGGGGCTTCATTGAAGTAAGTAGAATGCTTTCCATTAAATCCCTGATAAATGCCTTGTAAGATGGTGGAAGGCTTTGGGGAGTCAGGAGGTAAATCACTTGCTACAGGATTTCTAGCCTCTGACCTGCTCTTGTTACCACAGTTCAGTTTCTATTGAATATTACCATCGACCCTACCCCCACCCCCAAGAATGTAAATAGTGGGGGGATTTAGTCATGGAAATTCAATTGAATGTCAAGAAGAAATGATTAGGTTCCCTCTTGGACAATGCCTGGCGGTTGTGTATTATGACTGCTACTTGTACTTATCAGTCAAGAGCTAAGTACCATCCAGGACTTGTAAAAGCAAAATATCATTGTTGCTGGAAACCTATATTAGAAACAGAAGATGCTGGGGAACTTGTCAGCATATTTGGAGAAAATAACAGAGCTAACATTTCAAGACTAAATCAAAAATAGAGTATTAGCCTCAAAATATTCACTGTGTTTTTCTTTCTACAGAAGCTTCTGGACCTGCTGATTTTCTCCAACATTTTCTGTTTTTATTGTCCAGGTCTTGATACAGTTGAACCCAAGCTGTTTCAGTATCTGTGGAATCATGAATGGTGCTGGACATTGTACAATCATCAAATAGCATCCCAATTTCTGACCTTACAATGAAGGGAATGTCTTTGATGAAGCAATTGAAGATGATTGGGTTAAGCCCATTACATGGAGAAACTCCTGCAGACATGTCCTTGAGCTGAGATGACTGATCTGAATCAACAGCAATCTGTCAGACATGACTCCAATCAGTAGAGAGTTTTTCCCTTGATTTCCATTTGCTCCAGGTTTGCTAGGGCTCCTTTGATGTGGTACTCAAACAAATAGAGCCTTGATATCAAAGACAGACACTCATCTCTGGAATTCAAATTTTCTTTTCTATGGTTGAATTAAGGTTGTAATAACATTAGGAACTGAGTGGTCTTGTTGGAACTGAAACTGAGAAACAGTAAGCAAGTTATTGCAAAGTAAGTGCTGCTTGATAACACTGTTGATATCACTTTGCTAATGATTGAGAATATTGATAGGGCAGAGATTTGCCAGGTTAGATTTATCTCTGCAACTTTTTGAGCAAGAAATGCCCAATGTTCCCCAAACTTAGAGTAGGGCCAGACACCAGACACCAACCTGATACCCAGCTAGAAGATGTTCCTATAGTGTTGCCCTTTAATAACACAGTGCAAATTCACAGACAATCGCAGCAACAAGTGGATAGATTGTCAGAGACACTATGGCAAACTGAATTGAAGTTTGGAAGAGTCCACCAACATGATCAGTTACCTTGCTGTGTCTGGTGTGTGTGTATCTGGCTGCCTCCATTGAGAGGTTGGTGGTCACCATGAAGAGCCAGGGAGAATTCTCAATGGTGCTGGAAATTCTTGCAAACCTGCACACCATTCCTTTAGCCATCGGTGCTAAACATCAGTAACAAGGTGAGAGAGCTTCAATGGACTATGGCCTCAGTCCAGGTTCCTATTCCTGTCAAGGATTTACAGTGCCACCAACAATCCCCTGGATGATGAAGTACCACACTTAAGACCCAGAAATCACCTCCATAACAAAAGCTCTGCCTGCGATCTTGAACACTGGAGAAGTTGCAGCTGAGGAAGATAAGCCTGAATCTAGGCAGGAAACTCTCAGCATGTAGAATCCCTACAGTCTGGAAACAGGCCCTGTGGCACATCAAGGCCACACTGACCCTCCAAAGAGTATCCCACCCAATCCCATTCCCTATTACTCCAGACTAATGCACCTAACCTAAACATCCCTGGACACTGTGGGCAATTTACCGTGGCCAATTCCCCTAGCCTGCACATCACTGGATTGTGGGAGGAAACCAGAGCACCCAGAAGAAACCAACACAGACACAGGGAGAATGTGCAAACACCGCAGACAGTCGCCCAAGGCTGGAATCAAACCTGGACCCCTGGTGCTGTTAAGCAGCAGCGCCAACAACTAAGCTACCATGCCACCCCTGAATATCTGAGCCTTTTAGCTACAGATGCCCCCAGATCATCCACACAAATCCTCCTGGCTAACAGATTCTACTATGGAGTGGACTCTGTCCTAACTAGCTGTGGACCTGGGACAATAACTATACATTGTGAAAAGGCAAGAAGTAAAAGTAAAGAGCCTTTCATATCGGTAAACATATATGTATTTCCAAACATCATATGCCTACCTATAGAACATGGTTAAATGGCTAGTACATCAGAGCTATGCATCCCTTTCACATATCCCTTAGATGACAGAGGTTGTATTGGCCAAAGGATTGATCATCTCTGAAAAAAATCTTAGATAATAACTGATGTCAGGTATTCTTCAAGATTTTTGTTCAACAGCGCAGGCTGGAAATGACAACTTAATAAGGAAAGCACGAAGGCTAATGAATGCCTTGTGAATTCATATTCCACACGTACTGCCATTGTGTTTGTGTCACAATTTGATCATTCATGAATGCGCACTTTACTGGATGCAAACATTCAGTCAATTTACCTATTTTCCAAGGGTTCGCAGACTGATTTAAGGATGTGCAATGTTCCATTTACATTCAAATCCTACCTCATAGTTTACTGTTCTGGTGAAAAAAGGTGTTGAAAACACAACCTCTGCCAGTTTCAACATTGCGCTGTAATATACTGAAGTATTATATGTTTATCCAGCAATGTATGTGAAATTGCAGGTGCTGAAGGCTGACCGGTGATGGGAAGGTGAAAACAATCTGCCTTAGGATGCTTCTCAAACTGATAGCGATCACAGGAAAAACTCACTGTTTAGCTCTCAGATACATGGTCATGAATAAAGCCTCAGCAGCTTGCCCTACTTAGTGACATTTGATGCTATGACCCTGTCTGACGAATGCTACTCACTTTATCACTCATCAGATCATGCAATGTTTTCATTCCAGAATGTGGGAACAGCTGGTTGAGGATCCTAGGATGCAAGCCATGAAGCCCAAGGGACTTAGCTGCTCCTTGCCTTGTAATATTACTTCTCCAGTGATGGTGATGTTACTTCATTCCTCCCCTGTATGCTTCCGTATTAATGGGATGCTCAAAATATTTTCCCCACCATAACGATTGATTCAAAATACCTCTGATTAATTCCTCTACAATATCAGTGGTCCTCATACCATCTCCCCAGATTCATGTTCACTTTGGTGTCTCTCTTCTTTTTATATACTTAACAAAGCTCTTATTGTCAGTTTTTATATTCTTTGTGTGACATTTATTCCTGGAAGCAATATATTTGTCCTGTGAACGATGAATTAATTATCCACAAATTGCTAATTGCTTACCTATCATCATATTTTACCTACTATTTTCCTAATCTACTTCAGGCAATATGCTCTTGATAGCTTTGTGTATTTTTAGATTTGAGACCCTATTTTTAGTCTTAATTAAATCACTTTCAAACTTTGCATAATATTCTGTCAGAGTTCTATATTCTCCATGTGATTTTCTTTTTATTTGTATTAACAATTAACACTTTTCAATTCCACACTATTAAACATTTTTCTTAGTGACAAAGACTTATTAGGTGTAACGTTTGATCTCGTATCAACTGTCTTTTTGATGATACAGATGTCACTTTGTCTCCAATATGGCATCCACGATGCATGCACACAATTCTAGTGTGAGCCACATCAGATAACATTATAATGATGATGATGTTAGCACATGTGTAGGAAGCACCCACTGGAATTATACAAAATAGGCAGATTGTGATGTTAATCAGCGTATCATGTTGATTTGACATCTGTGCTGTCATTTTGAAGCTTAATGCTCCAGTTAAACATGTACCATCGAACACTTGTTCTGTAACAGCAAGGATCCCACTCTATTGGTTGCACATGATACTGAGCGAAGGATTTGATAATGACAATTCTCAGTTATCTTTAAAAGATTTAAATTATTCCATATGGAAGAGTCTTATGCTTTCCAGAATTTAAAGTTGCTGCAGTGGATGGGAAGCAATGTAACATTTGCTGTAGGACTTTGTCCTGACTTCAGGAATCCTCACAAATATTTGCACTCAGGAATATGATGCAGCAGATTTCAACAATCCCTTGACCTGTAGTCATATAGAAAAAATGAGCAAAGGCAGAGCAAAACAAGCTGCTAGAAGAGGCAAGAGTGAGAGAAGTGCTATCAAGTGGAAGCCATATTCCATCAGAGTATTAGAAGTAATTTTAAAAACATTGCTTCATAGTTTGTGTGATTCACTGGCTCAGTCAACATTTGTTGCCTGTCTCTAAGTACCCTGCAGAAGGTTGTTACTAACTGTTTTCTTCAAAAGCTGCAGTGACTTGGGATGTAAGGACACTATCAGTTCTGCCTGGAGAGAAATTCCAGGATTTTGACCTAGTTACAATGAAGGAACATGATCGAGCTCCAAGTCAGGATGGTGAGTGTCTTGGAAGACAACTTGGAGGTAGTGGTATTCTTAAACATTTGTTTTCAGTGTCCTTCCAGGCGGCTTAAGTTTGGAAGGTGTTTTTGGAGGAGACTTAGTGAATTACTTCAGTACAACCTGTAGATTGGGTACACTGCTACTACTGTGTGTTGGTGGTGAAGTGAGTGCATGTTGAAGTTGGTGGATGGGCTATCAATCAAGCAGGCTGCTTTGTTCTGGATGATGTCAAACTTCTTGAATGGTTTTGGAGCTGCAGTCGTCCAGGCCAGTGGAGAATATTCCATCAGACTCTTAACTTATGCTTTGTAGATAGTGGACAGACATCAGGGAAAACAAGTTACTTGTTGCTGAATTCCTAGCCTTTAACTTGTTCTTGTATCCACACTACTTATCTAACTAGTCCACTTAAGTTTCTGTCCAGTGTTAACTCTCAGGTTGTCAATGTTGGGGTATCAGAAATAGTAATGTCATTAAATCTCAAGCGATGATGATTAGATTCTCTCTTGTTGGAGTTTATTATTGTTTGGAGCTTTTGAGTTATCAAGTGTCACTTAATTCCCTTATTTGAACCCTTACTGAATATAGGAAAAAGTAATAACTGCAGATGGGGGAGATCAGAGTCAAAAGTGTGGTGCTGGAAAAGCACAGCAGGTGAGACAGCATCCGAGGAGCAGGAGAGTCGATGTTTCGGGCATAAGCTCTTCATCAGGAGTGTGGGGTGGGGGGATGTGAAAAGGGGCTGAGAGATAAATGGGAGGGGGGGTGGGGCTGAAGGAAGGTAGCTGGGAATGTGATAGGTAGATGAAGGTTGGAGGTGATGTGACAGATCAGAGTGTGGAGTGGACTGGATGGGTGGAAAGTAAGGTGGACAGGTAGGACAGTTCAGGAGGGTGGTGCCAAGTTGTAGGATTCAATCTGGGATAAGGTGGGAGGAGGGGAGATCAGGAAACTGGTGAAATTGACATTGGTCCCATGTGGTTGGAGGGTCCCAAGGTGGAAGATGAGGTGTTCTACTTCCAAGTGTCAGGTGGTTAGAATTTGGCAGTGGAGGAGGCCCAGGACTTGCATGTCCTTGGCAGAGTGGGAGGGAGAGTTGAAGTGTTCAGCCATGGAGCAATGGGGTTGATTGGCGCAGGATACATGGATGCTGTCTGAATGGCTGTGTTTTTCCAGCACCACGCTTTTCGACACTTACTGAATATGTCAGCTGATTCTGCCATTGTACAGATATGCTCATTGACACTGCTACCTGTTCTTAGTGCAACTGTGACAGCTAATCATTTTCTGTCAAGTTGAGCATTTAATCTTTCTTATGCAGAGGCTCCACACAGTGTGAAATAGTATTACATCTCTTCTGTATATTGAGCTATTATGGTTGTCACATGCATAGCCATCTGAATCCAACAGTAAACCCATTATTATGCAGAAAAGCTCACCCTGCCTCATAATCTATTAAAATATGAGTGACAGAGAACTACCAAATTCCACTATTTAAAGAAAGTAATATCAATTTATGTTTTAAACTCTAAAAGTGAACATTAAACAACCATTCACAACTCTGAGACCCCCCATTTCTCTTAACTGCATATTACTTGCCTCCAACTCTATAACAATACGCTGTTCAAATAAGATACTTATCAAGATTACATCAACTTAATCTCTAAACTACACCAGCCACTGTCACCTTCCGTGACTTCACTTTTCTGGCTGCTGAATTGCCTGGACCATCTTTTTTCTTTTTACTACAAGTATGCTTCATATGACAAGGTACATTTGATAGACAGTGTTTCCTATTTTCTTGTATCTGTCTTGATGGCAGTTGCTCCCTCTACAATTTTTATGTCCGCAACATCAAATCATCTCAATGGTTTGATGTTGGCCAAACAATAAATTCAAACTCATATGGGTTTTAGTATCCTGGGGCACAATTTAAACTGATTGGTTAAATTTGAGTTGTTGTCAAAACAGCAAGCAAAACTCGGGTATCCATTTCACAGCTAAATGTTACATATTTTCAATTTTCCAGTACATTCTGGGACTGCCACCTTGTCATATACACTGATGCTTGTAGTCTTTCAGAACCGCATTCACTCTCTCTTAAAAGTACAGTACATGCCTTCAACTCCATAACAGTGTGTTGACAACACCTTTAAGATCAATACAGAGTATGCTCCATTTCCCATCTCATAAGGCCCAAAACATTGAAAGTAGCAGCACAAATATTCATGAGATTAAGATCTCATTAAGATTGAGTTGTCAATGACAAATTTCAAAAACTTAGTGGCAGTAACCTTCACGCTTGCTAAAATTGCTGCTGCAAATTTGCCTTCCAGAAATTGCTTCTGGTAGAAAATAATCTCTGTCTTCTTTGATAATTGGATGGAGAGGATTATCATGCACTGATTTAATAACAGCCCTCTGTTCTTCTTAAGATCAGCAGGAAAACTGAGGCTGAATACATATTGGGAAAGGACAGAAATAAAGTTAATGTTTCCCAATCAGCTACAGCCAACTCACTCAGACACCATGCTCTGGTGGCAATAGATGTGGGAAGAAGAATTAAGTGTCACTTTAGCAGTGGACATGGTAGCCCCACTAATATGACTAATTGCTGACCTAACAACAAATTACTTCTGAGTGTTCCCAATAGTTACACATCTTGCTGACATATACTATAGAAAGAGCAATAAAAAAAAGTACCTGGTTAAGACCACAATGCATAAAACATATATTGAAAGTATTAGACTGCATAGAACAAGAAATAATTGCATGTTCACATATTAATAAGTACATGTAAAATTTGATTGTGCTTAATTCCAACTACTTAAAGGAGTGGTCAAAAAAAATTATAGAGGATAAAAGGGAGGGAATGCTTGATCATTAACTCAGTGTGGAGACAATTGCTGTTTAGGGTTCAATTGACCATGGTATTGTAAATGTTAACATATTCAGTGAATGAAATAGCTGAGTGAATGTCTTATCAATGAGACCACGGCAGCAATGATAACTGTCTGCAAAGGTCGTTCACCAGATTTTTTTCCCCTCAGTTCTTGTCTTTTATCTTATTTCTTCTTGTCTGACTGTAGAATTCTAATGTTTGTTCAGTTGGCAAAGCATTAGACCGTCTTGTTAGCAAGCCTGGTTTCTCCACATGCTGTCAAAACTGATCAGATACCATCAAGCTGCCCATGCATTTGAAGTTCAAAAATGCTTGTAGTGTATTTGACATTGATTTTAGTGACTAGAAAAACATCATAGTAGGTATACCTAGCTGCTCGTCATTGTTTACTTAATGATATTATGAAGCAAGACGAAAGAAGTTAGCCTTGGTCTCCTGGAAGTTATATTTGCTGTCAACCACATTACTTAAACATTCTGGCTTTCTGCATAAAAGTGATGAAGCTGTTTGCGCTAGTGATTGAAATATCCTTCCTTATACATCTCTGAACTCTGGTTACAGTCATGAAGGTTATTTGTCTCTTATGGCAGTTTGAAATAAGTTGGGCTATAAACCTTGATGATGTTGAGGACCTATTGGTAATAACATTCTTGTGGTGCAAGCTCAGGTTTCACAACACAAGTTAGGACACTGTCATTGGAATCTTTATAGCTCCTGAATGACTGGGCATCATTGAGTCACTTGGGAAAATATGAGATATCAACAGAAAATGTTTTCTCAACATTGAGAGATACAAGTCCAAATCTGCAGCGAAGCTTAGAATGATGAGATGAGAATGTTGTTAATGATTGAGAACCTAATTGCATGCATTAGCACATCATTATTACCTAATCTTGCCTCATCGATATGAAGTTTCCTGTTCTCTACCCACCCCAGTAGATAAAGACGAGGGGTGATAATTCCCAACATGATAATTTATGTCTCTACTTTAGACATCAGTCACCAACATCTCAGTGCGTGGAGCCTGGGCAGCCATCACCCCTGCATCCCATATATGGTCATTGTCATTGGACATAGTAGATTTACCTCATGGAGTATCTCAGATCTACTTATAGCACAGTTTAGCATTCTTGGTTTTTTTTTGAGAATATTAGTATCCAACAGTGAAATGCTGTTGCCAGGACACTTCACACACAGGCACAGGCCTTCAGCTCCTGGTTTGGACCAGCATTCCCCTCAGGGTTCCTCACTTTCTCTCTCAGCACTCATTCACTCATTCTGTACTTATTTGGCTTCTCATCTCTGCCTTGCCTTGCCTTTCTGTTTAGCACAGACACAAAGTTAGGCATCTTGTCATGGTTGCCAGCAGTGGTCAGTCAAAAGGGTGGATATTTGCTGTATGGCACCTTACCATGACAATCTCATACCTGCACCATATACTAGTAATATAGTTGACCATGTTACAGCTAAACACTTCATGTACTCCAGCAAAATGGGCAACTCTCAAATCCTCAGGAGAGTAGACCTCAGTCAGGTCAAAGGGAACTGCCTTCAGGCATGGGGTCCCAACACAGTAAGTCGAGGGCAGCATTCCAGATCAGTCCAGGGACTTGTACATGGTCAGTCGGCCACTTGAAGAGCATTGAGTTTCCATATCGTAATAGTCCATGAAATGAGCCACAATCATCCCTGAAGGTTCAGTGCCAGAGTCAGCACTGTAGGCCCTGTGCAAACAGTTTGGGAAGCTGTGGCATGCCAGTTGGGGAGCTATACAGAGATTAGTCAGGGGTGCAGATAGTCATGGCTAGCTATCCAAGTCAACCAAGAGACTGGCTCACAGTCAGTCCTGGGGATCTGTCCACTAACTGTCAAGGAGTCAAGTCAAAAGTTATCAGTGGGACACTGTGGCAGTGGGGAATGTAATTGTGAGGATTGGAGGCAGAATGTTGAGATAGAGAGGGAATGACAGCTGTGGAGTGGGCAATTTATCATATTGGGGGCTCAGGGTGACAATAGGGCATGGGAGGGAAAGTGGCATTGCAGGTGGGAATCAACAAAAAAAAGCTTCAATGTGGGATCAGTGAGCTACTATATCTGGCATAATGAAATGGTACGCTTTGGGATCAAGGAATAGAGTGTAGAGATGAATGCTTAGACAGATGGGTTGGGAATGTGAGGAAGATCAAACAAATAAGGTTAATGTAGAAGACAACCAAGAAAGGAATATACAGATTTGAGTGGAGTCATCCAGACTGAGAAACTCAAATTGTGACTCATTCTGTGAAGCACACACCCCCGATTCCTTTCATCATTATTGAAATAGAAACTGCACAATGAAGATAAAAATGGCTGCCAGCACACACTGAATGGGAAAATAATTGTCTTGTTCTGTGAGGGAGATGGGTCCCACTTTCATTCAGTGTGAAATCCTTCAATGGGCAATAGCAGTAAATAGCCCCCCCACACAGTACAGGTGAAAGACAGCTGTGATCACAAAATGCTGTATATAAATCTTAAATATTGGCCTGCAGTGTGGAGTTCAAATGCTAGCCTTCTGCCCTCTTGACCACATCATTCAGCATTAAAGATCAAACTCACTAAGGGCTGTGAGTTTCAAACAATGTATTGACACCTACAAAATTGCACCTGCATTGCCAGAACAGCAATCACTTTCCAACATCCCACAGTTTGCACATGGTAGACCAAAAAAACATAGTGTGACTGTGAGAATGGCTGGTCTCTCTGCCTTCATTCTTATAGTTGCAGCTGCAATATGACATTTCTTCTCAAAGATGATGATGAGAAATGAATGTCTATTTATAAATGTGATAACATAATTAAAACAGAGTCTCACCCTGTCATCTGTGTACTCTTTTCCCGCCAGGTACACTGCCACGATTTACTGTTGGAGTGGAATGAACACACTCTACAGTATAGCCTATTGGAGTTGGAGTTTTGAGTGCGTGACTCCACCTGTGTTTATGGTTTGAGGGCCCACACATGCTGAGTGCAATTCCCAGATGCAGGTTCAGCCTCCTTGCATGAATTCCCAAAGGGCTAAAGGTGGTAGGTTGGAGGTGGAATGTTTGGCCACTTCTGAGGTGACCTGAGAGGAGACTTGGTGGGGCCTGTTCTGGTTTCTCCCTCACTTAGTTGGCTACTGACATTGTCCTATCTCCTTGTGAGGAAGAGACACCTGGAATGCGATCAAGATTCCTTTGTCACCTTGTGGTTGGTGCTGAGTAATAGTATTCTGGTGTGTGGATCTATCCAACAGAAACCAGACACCTGGCTCTCCATGGCAACTACTAGGCTGTTCATGGGAGCAGCCAAACATTTGCATGCCAGATGGAGCATGGGACAACTCATGAAATCCTGCACCCTTTTAGTCAGTTTGTAAGTGCCTCTGACAAACCTGCCTACTACTCCAATGCTCAGTGTGCATTTCTGTGAAGTTGTTATTTTCCGACACTATACGGTCTTATTCTGCCTGATCTTTGGCAGTCCTCCAATTGCCAGTAGAGAAGGCTCACTGGTCGCGAAACTTTAACAATGTATTCTCTCCATGGATGTTGCAAGGCCTGCTGTTTTTCTCGAGCAATTTCTCTTTATGTTTCAGATTTCCAGCATTCAACAGTTCTTTGCTTTACTTAAACTCCTTAGTATTCAGTGACCTATCTTCTCAAACTTGCCAAGCAAAATAGATATCGAGAAATCTTGACATTGTTGAGATCTTTAATATTTTATTTTCCTCATTTTTGGTTTGGAACTGTGAGCTGAAGTTGAGAAGTGAACTTTGAATTTTCATAGAATCCCTACAATGTGGAAACAGACCACCTCCAAAAAGACCCTACCACCAGGGATATATTTCCCTCCCCACCCCTTTCCGCCTTCCGCAAAGACCGTTCCCTCTGTGACTACCTGGTCAGGTCCACGCCCCCCTATGACCCACCCTCCCATCCTGGCACTTTCCCCTGCTACCGCAGGAACTGTAAAACCTGCGCCCACACCTCCTCCCTCACCTCTATCCAAGGCCCTAAAGGAGCCTTCCATATCCATCAAAATTTTACCTGCACATCCACTAATATAATTTATTGTATCCGTTGCTCCCGATGCGGTCTCCTCTACATTGGGGAGACTGGGCGCCTCCTAGCAGAGCGCTTTAGGGAACATCTCCGAGACACCCGCACCAATCAACCAAACCGCCCCGTGGCCCAACATTTCAACTCCCCCTCCCACTCTGCCAAGGACATGGAGGTCCTGGGCCTCCTTCACCACTGCTCCCTCACCACCAGACGCCTGGAGGAAGAACGCCTCATCTTCCACCTCGGAACATTTCAACCCCAGGGCATCAATGTGGACTTCAACGACTTCCTCATTTCCCCTTCCCCCACCTCATCCTAGTTTCTAACTTCCAGTCCCCTTGACTTGTCCGACCTGCCTAGCTCCTTTTCCACCTATCCACTCCACCCTCTCCTCCCTGACCTATCACCTTCATCTCCTCCCCCACTCACCCATTGTACTCTACGCTACTCTCTTCCCACCCCCACCCTCCCCTAGCTTATCTCTCCACGCTTCAGGCTCTCTGCCTTTATTCCTGATGAAGGGCTTTTGCCCGAAACATCGATTCTGCTGAAGCTCCTCGGATGCTGCCTGAACTGCTGTGTTCTTCCAGCACCATTGATCCAGAATCTGGTTTCCAGCACCTGCAGTCATTGTTTTTACCATTTGGCCCAACAAGTCCACACTGACCCTCCAAAGATTAACCTACCAAGACGCATTCCCCTCCACTATACTCTACATTCCGCCTGACTAATGAACCAAACCTACACATCCCTGAACACTTTGGGCCATTTGACACGGCTAATTCACCTAATCTGCACATCTTTGGATTGTGGGAGGAAACCCACACAGACACGGGGAGAATGTGCAAACTCCATACAGATAGTCACCCGAGGTTGGAATCGAACCCAGGTCCCTGCCGTTGTGAGGCAGCAGTGCTAACCATCTGAGCTACCATGCCTGTTTTCCTTTTTTCAAGGAACAGAGCAAATGAACTGATCATTGCTTGTGGGAATTGGCCTGGAAAGTTAGTTACAAGGTAGCTATTGTTCTAAGAACACAGCAGTTGATTTAGCACCAGATGTGATGCTCAAGAACTGGCAGCTGGTTGGATGTTGAATAGCTCAATCAAGGGTGGAACAGTGCGGAACAGTCAATCCCAGAGGGTGTTGTAAAAGAAAGAGAAAGCCACAGTTTGAACTGGATTTTGGGAGAAGCTTGTGTTCCATAGGAGCTGCTGGACTGGAAGCCGTTTTGAGCTTTATTCTGGTTTATATCCAGTTAAAGAATTGTTGAAGGTTTTGAGAAAAGAACCCTAATCTATAAGACATCAGCAAAGTCTCCAGTGGTCTGTAGGAGTAAGTTGCATGATTCAGTGACTTCAGAATTGAACAAAGACGCAATCCCATATGCATGGAATATAATGCATCATTCAAGGATTTTTGATAGCATAGTAACCACTGTGAAACCAAATGTGTGCATGCACGCACAGAGGTAGTGTTTAAAGAAGACTGGACTTGATCACAGATATTGAGTGGATTGTCTGTTTTGTTTATCCATATTCTACTAAAGTTACATTATTAATAATAAATTGTTAAGATATTTAAAATATAAATTTGGTGTTTGATATCTGTCACTATTAAAGTTTGGTTAGGAATAATTGGGCAATTTTGAACAGCATTGAATGTTTTAATTACACTGGCTTGTGGATCCAGGGAGAAGGAGGCTGATTTGATTTGACTTGCTGCTCTTGTATTGCAACAAACGTCCTAGTACCTGGTAACTTTAGCTCAATATTGGCTGCGATCAGCCCTATGTTGGTCAGCATCAAACAGCATCTGAGGATATGATCCATGTGCACTAGCCACATGAGTCCCCTCATCTATGGACATTTGCCAACCCTGCAGGATGTTGAGGAAGCAGAGGGCTGCATTGCAAGGCATGGCAACAACTGGAAGAAAGTGAAGATTGCAGATGCTGGAGATCAGAGTTGAAGAGTATGGTGCTGGAAAAGCACAGCCAGTCAGGCAGCATCCGAGGAGCAGGAGAATCAATGTTTCAGGCATAAGCCCTTCATCTGGTATTGAAAGGTTGCTGTTTGTGATTAGCTCTCTTCCACAGAGATCAACTATGATCAATCTGTAATGACCAATAAGATGATCAGGTTTGTTTGTGAGCAGGATTTGTATCCCACACAGCTGAAAACTCCATATATTTCACAAACAGGATATTATGTCTTCAAACTAGACTGCAACTTCCTGATTACTGCAGTTACCCCCAAACAGCCTCCCATTGCTCACCAGTAGACTCCTGGAGAGATTGACACTTGCTGGATGTTAAAACTTTAAATGGGGAAGTGCATAAAGCAGATGTTTGCAAACTCCAGTCACTTCACAATTGCAATTATTTCTTTGTCCATTTTCAATGCACACAAAATGAAGGAATTAAGGGTTCAGATGCTGATCAAAGGTGACTTACACTATGACAGTGGTCTTTGATAATTGAACATCTCAATGATGTAGAAGTAAGAGGAATTGACTTAAAAAGAAGAGAATGTTGGCCAAAGGTGATACATCAATTCTGCAATTCCCAAGATTTGGAGGTGTCCTGATGAAGGAGCACAACTACGTGATGAAGGAGCGGCGCTCTGAAAGCTAGTGCTTCCAATTAAACCTGTTGGAATATAACCTGGTGTTGTGTGATTTTTAACGCAATTCCCAAGAGCACAGTGGGAGCTGTGACAGCATTACTTCATCAGCTGTCACGTAAGTTTCGCAATGATCTGTTTTGATTGCACTGAAAAGTTGAATAATTGATTTAGATCTGGACTGGAAGGAGGTTTGAAGCACAATAGGAACTCCCTTTTGATGTAATGGTATTGATCTCTCAGGTAGCACAGCATCTTCACCAAGCTGTTGCACATTACATGGCTGAAGCTGGATGAATGACAGAGACACAGCCCTCATTATCGGTGCATTTTGTGTCTCACTGAATGAAGGTACCAGCTCTGCAAACCCTCGCAAGTTAATTTCTTCGCCCAATGACGTGGTCAGTGCTGCAGCCTAGGCAGCTGGACTTGGAAACATAGCTGCCTTAAACCTGGCACAAGAATGCCATCATCTGCACATGTACCATAATGTTGCAGAATTTATCAGCAGGTGAGAGTTCCATTTGATTGATGTGTAGGTCACCTCGGATCACCATTAACTCTTCCTGGAGATGTGTGTCCACTAACCTGGTAGCTGCTATGACTCTTAAATCTTGGAGCATTCTTATGTACCTTTTGCATTTGAGAATCCAGGTACCTTACCAGGCTGGTTGCTGGGAGTCAAGGGCTATTGTGGCCATGGATCATGACACCGTAGTGTAACACCCCCCAACTGATGCACGATGCAGATACAATCATGGTTCGATAAAAGGCATCGTCAAGCAGAGGGTAGGGCTGCAGGAACATTGCATCATCCTAGCATGCAGTGCTTTGAAAAATTACAGCCAACACAGAGCTGCGGTGATAAATTCTGAGCAGCTTGAGGAATGGGAACTAGAGGAGGAGGAGGAGGACATGGGGGTCGAGGAAGCTCTCCTTTATCATGGCAGAGCTCAATTGTATCAAGAACTACAAGGCAGATTGGACCTGATTGATACAAAAACAAAAGTGCCAAAGAAACTCTGCAGGTCTCTTTTTATTTGAGGACTTAATTGACATTCAGTTCCAATTAAGGTGATGTGGACACACCAGGTAATCAGGTAATGTAAAGTAGTCATTGTTCATGAAGCTAACATTAGTTTTTCAATGTGAGGCTGAACTTCATCATCTATTCATTTTGATTCTGTTTGCTTTTAGTAGCTGACAATAAAAGCCCATGTTTAGAATTGTCATATTGCTTACCTCTATGTGATGTTCTCCTACTGGACAATGACAAGCTGCAGGTCTTAGTGGGCACTGGAGACAGAATGGAGGTGACTTAGGGTTTAAACAGGATATAGCTAAGGACAGATGAGTTGCATGGCCTGGTGGTTAAACTGGAGGAGGATGAGAAAGTGGGGTTGCATGTGTGAGGGGATGTCAGTCATTGCCTGGGCAGTACAGTTTTGTGGCTGTTGTGCCAGTGAAGGGCAACACCAAATTGCCAATGCTTGTATAGGTGCACAGAGGCCTTTCAAAGTTGGCGTGTGTACAAGGGAGGCTGGGCTTTCAGTTGATATCTGCTGAATAGCAAGTTGTTCTAGGAATAGCATGTGGTAAGATGTGGTTAGAATCCAATGTCATAGGGATGGAGTAGGTAGTTAATGAGATGAAGATGTAGGATATTATGAGAAAACTCACGACACCTCATGGCAAACACCCTCCAAAACTGGCACCTTGCTTAAAGGGAAATATACCAGATTCAGCCCAGAGCAGTATGAGGGAGCAGAAAGAAGATGGTGACCTCACAGTCATACAGCAGAGAGAGTTATTGGCCTTCTTGGGCGTTGTTGGGCATTCCGCCAGGTCTTTGATACTGCACCAATCCTAGTGATTCGGAATGGGGGAGCAGATCTTCTATTGGTCCTGAGGGAAAAGAACATAGCTTTGCTTTACCAACCTCCAAGTTGCTGTGACAAATCCAGATGCCAACTTGATTCTGTCCATCAGCTCTGGAGGCCAAGCCTTCATGCAGTTGAAATGTGCAGAGCATTTGCAGTCTGATAACGCTTGAGCTGGTGTGGAATGGTGCTTTAACTATGGTACCTGTACTAGGAATGCTGGGAGGTGACTCCAGTGGCAAATATTTCCACCTCAGGCAAAAGGAAGTTTAGAGAATAGATTAGCTCAGTTGACTGGCTAACTGGTTTGTGATGTAGGTGGAACCCAATAGTGTGGTTTCATTTCCTGTACTGGCTGAGGTTACCATGGAGGTTCCACATTCTCAATCAGGCTTCTCACCTGAGGTGACCCTTAAGTTAAGCCAGCACCAGTCATCTCTCCAATGAAAGAGCAAGCCCTCTTGGACAACATCATCTGTACCTTTACCTTGTAAGACTAATTCCACTGGCATCAATCCATCCTGTTCTTTGACCATATCACAGATTGCCCATTCAATGCACAACTTGCTGAAAATCTATTACTCCTTTGACTGTTCCCATTCCTGATAAAAGATCACAGGCTTGTAGTGTTTAACCTGCTTATGTTTCTACCCAGATTCTGCTTGACCTGTTGAGTTTGCCTCCAGCACTTTTTGTTTTCAATTTCAAATTTTCAGCATCCGCATTATTCTTTTTCACAGTAAAGGTGCAGCGCTTGCCACAGTCAATGTACAAAATTACTTAATGTTCCTCCCCTTTGGACTATAGAACATTTTAGGAGGGTAAATAACAGGATTTTTTTCAGTTGACAGCATTTCCCAGTGGCTAGTGGATGAGTTGGTGGGGATCACAGCGTGATTGAACAGGACTGTTGCTCCATTTTAGCAGATCTCACCTTAGGGAGCTGCCAATCAATCCATAGATCTAGTCATATCAGTAGCGGTGGACTGGTCAAAATCAGTCATCAGGTCCTAAGTCGGCAAGTTCAGGACCAGGTAAGTATGAAAGATCTTACAGCAGTGAGCTGAAGATGGGGAGGGGGGATGGTCTTAATGCAGAGGCTGGGGTGGAGACATAGGGTAGGATAAGGGAGCATTTGTGGTAAATGGGACAGCGCTTGATTCATTATGGAAGCCCTTCAAGGAGGAGGTGATCGCACTACCACGCCCAAAGCCTGAGCAGGTTGACCTGCAAGGTTATAATTAGAAAGACAAATGGAATCCTGGCATTTATTGCAAAAGGACTGGATTATGAAAGTTAAGAAATGTTGTCACACTTATATAAGGCATTGATGAGACCACACCTGGATTATTGTGTTCAGGCTTGGTCTCCTTACTTGAGGGAGGATGTGATGGCACTGGAGGAAGGTCATCAGGTTGATTCCAGGGACAAAAGGGCTGTCGTACTAGGAGCTGTCGATTAGCTTGAGTTTGTACTTGCAGAAGAATGAGGGGGGGATCTGATTGAATGGAAAGAAGGCTAAAGGCGATTGATAAGTTGGATGTTGAACAGATGATCAAACAAGAGGTCACAAGTAGAGAGTGAGGAGAGGTCGGTTTAAAACTTCGATGAGTAGAAACCACTTCTTTCAGAGGGTTGTGAATCTGTGGAATTCATTGCCCCAAGTGCAGTAAAGGCCAAAGAAATCAACAGATTCAAGAAAGAAATAGATAGGTTTCTGATGAAAAGTGGGACAAAGTGCTGTGGGGAGCAAGCAGGAAAGTGGTGTTGAGACCAGGATAAGATCAGTCATGATCATGTGAAATGGCAGAGCAGACTTGAAGGGCTGAATTGCCTACCCCTGTTCCCAATTCCTATGCTCCTATTCTTCCCAACACCAGAACTCCTTCCACCAATCTCAGAATCAAGAAAAGGAAGGAAATGGCCTCTAAATTGTCAGCACAAAGCCACAAGGGACGGGGGGGAGGGGGGGGTGAAGATGAGGCAGACCTCCCTAACCTCCTCACTCCCACCCACTATTCACAGCCGGCCAGTGGAGGTGAGAAGCTAATAGGATGGTCAACTTGAAAATTTTACATGCCCTTCAAAAAATAAAATACTTCATACAGAATCTGTTCTCGCACTGCTGCCTCTAAATAGCCATGTCATTAAAATCCAGTTGAATTTCTTTGTTCATCCTGCCTTGCTTCAGCAAAGCAGAAACAGCAGTCTTTTGTTTTAAAAAAACGGAATTGATATATTCTACTATTACTTACAGCTGGCTAACACCCAGTATCTCCTACTGGAATCAAAAGGATCCGCAAACCATAAGAAAAACAGTTTGAACTCTTTGAAAATCTGTGTCTTAATTAAAGCTCTGATTCTGATAGTGGCAAGAATTGCTCACTTTGAGAACCATAATCTCTGGAAATGCATTTTGCTTTTAGGCTAATGAGAAATGATTAGGGATGACAATCAAGACAAAAGAATTCCTCTTCCAATTTATTTTCTTTGTTCTGATTTTGCAGCATATCAGAGGGATAAAACTCTGCTATCCTTTTCTTGTCGACAGGCAGGAGGCTAGAAGATACACAGCAAGCCAGGCAGCATCAGGAGGTGGATAAGTCGACGCTTTGGGTGTATGCCGAAACACCGATTCTCCTGCTCCTTGGATGCTGCCTGACCTGCTGCGCTTTTCCAGCAACACATTTTTCAGCTCTGATCTCCAGCATCTGCAGTCCTCACTTTCTGCTTTGGGTCTAACCCTTCTTCAGAACTAGGGGTGGGTGTAAGGGCAGCTGCAGATAAAGGGGGAGCCGGGGCGGGGGGCAAGGTGGTGAAGTGGTGATAGTTGAAGACAGGTAGAGGGTACGGCCTGGTTGGTCAATGGGAGGAATGGATCCGGTTGGTGGCAGAGAGAAGTGGAAGGCAGGGCAGATTTTTTTTGTCTCTAACCATTCTTTTCTTGTAGTCATTTGCAAATATTTGGTGTACATATAAGAGTACTGTTTGAAATAGGCAACATAAATGCTATCTTTTAAAGGCTTTAAAGAAAAGTTTCTCAGGATGTGGGCATTGCTGGTAAGGCTGGCATTTGTGGCTATCTGTAATTGCTTTCAGAAGGTGGATGATAGACCTTTACTTGATGGCCAATTCAGCAGGCACTTGAGATTCAACCATGCTGCTGTGACATTGGAGTTACATATCGACTGGATTAGGTGACAGCAGCAGGATTCCTTCTCTACAGTCCTGCCATAAACCAGATGAGTTTAAAATGACAATCCAACAGCTTCATTACCGTACTAGCATATCTACAAATTGCATGAGAAGGACAGTACAGTTAGCTGCATCTGAGTTAAATTATCAATGAAAAACAAAAATAACCTTGTACAATAAGAATGATTCATGATTCTATGCTCCTAGGGTGAGCAATCCTCACAGGGAGTGTATCTCAAAATATTCTGCTGTGTAAAATAAACTTGCTTGTGAGTGCTGTTGTCTAAAGGGACTGTCAGATTGCAGAATTACCCCTCATCATATGTTTTCCTTGTATTGGTTCAGACCAGAAAAAATAATATTTAGTATAAAATTAAACATGATTACTACTTCATTGCAAAACAGATTAGTGTAAGGATAGATTTAGTCTTATGTACACTGTTAATTAGATCTCACTAGATACAAATGTCACTAGGTGAAAATCCTAAATCTCCCAAACACAAGGAGCACTTTCACCTATGGAAGGCCTGGTATTATCCTCTCCATGATTAGCAATATATACATTGGTTTCAATGAAACTCCGTGATCAATTGTGCCGATCAAATATTCAGTCTCACTACTGGTGGCACTGAACCAGAAATGGATTGGGAGGGAGGCAGTTCCCTTCACCTGAGGAGATACCTGGTGGACTCAGGGTGTGGAGTGGGCTGTGAAGACATTCAAGTCAGGCAACCAATGGACCACAGAGTGATCTTTCTACAACCACGGTCAATCATGTGGCAAAGCCCCCGATTCCAAAACCAACCACCACCGTCACTATAGTTTAGTTTGGGAACATGATTGGTGTAGACGAGAGTCATAGAGTCAAAGAGTCATAGAGATGTACAACTCCTATACTCAGTACTCTGACCAATAAAGGAAAGCATACTAAATAACTTCTTTACTATCCTATCTACCTAGACTCCATTTGATTAGTTGAACCGAAGGGTCTGTTTCCATGCTGTATGACCCTATGATTCTATGACCACCCCACGCCCACTTGGGCTTTGCCTGGCCAGTACCAGAGACCTTCACCATCACCTCACTCACTGTGAGATAGATGTCCGTTACTGGATCTCTTACTTGTGTGGAGTACCAAACCACGGACACCTCTTCTATTAACATTGCCTGCACTGACTACCATTGGTTCGCTGATTGCCAACTCGATTGACATCAAACCCAAATCCAAGGTGGTGTTGCCACCATCATTTCAGTCCTTTTGACACGGCTATTCCCAATGTAATCCAGTCCACTGTGTACATTGACAAGGTGGTAATTTTTAAATTTGTACCTTTTTTCAGTTGAGAGGATTTACGCAGAGCTTGCTCTTTAATGCTATTCAGGTATTAACTGCTAGAACTTGCCTCCATAAGGAATTCCAAAACACAATCATGTTCTCTACTGTGCAGTTCTTTGTCCTTTTATGAATAACCATCTCTTTGGTAAATAAAAACTGATCCAAATAAAGGGATGCTCTAGTTTGCTCTACAACCTGTACTTTCATTTCACTAAATTATTCCGGAAACAGCTAAACATTTCTACGCCAACCATTTTCAATTATTTCTGCAACTACAGATATTCACAATAATCGCATTGGGAATAGGGTTATGAAGAGAAGTAATTCAACAGTGAAGTAACTAATGAGGAGTCTAATTGTTTTTAAAAGTACATAAAGCTGAAAAGATTTTCTGGCATGGGAGCACAGGAGACGTTGGTAAGAGTCACAAGTAATTGGCTATAAATGTTTACAATACCAGTTCATGTCAATATGTGCCACCTTGGTTTCCCATTAATAAAGTGAGGTGACTGAAGTTCCGTTTAAAGTATGGGGCTACCCATTTTAAACAGTGACCAATGGAGGGTTGCCTTTTGTCAGCAGGTGTGAAGTAAGTGACTGCCACTAGAGCTACCGTCTCATTAAGAGCAGTGACCCACTGCAGTTGACTCAGTGAGAGCAGCTCAGCAGCTTCACACAGCATTGGCAATTTCAGAGGCCACAGTTGGAGACTAAGGAAGGCTCCAGTGAGAGGGGTGGTGAAAGGTAGTCACTGCCACCAACAGCCCTATCCAGGGCCTAGGATTCCTCAAGAAAACAGGGTCACCTGGTGAAGCCTGTTGCGAAGTCATTAGATTTTACCTGCAACTTTCCCAATGCATCAGAACCCTTTCAATAAAAACTGAAAGAACTGCAGATGTTGTAAATCAGAAACAAAAACAGAAGTTGCTGGGAAAGCTCAGCAGGTCAGGCAGCCTCTGTGCAGAGAAAGCATAGTTAACATTTCGGGTCCAGTGACCTTTCCTCAGAATATTGGGTCACTGGACACAAAATGTTAACTTTGATCTCTCTTCACAGATGCTACCAGGCATGCTGAGCTTTTCCAGCAACTTCTGTTTTTGCAGCTTCTATCAATGTAAGCAAATTGGCTGAAGAGGAAGGATGAGGCTAATAGTTAGGCTTTCCCCCAACATTCTTGCACGTTATTTCTGTAAAAATAATTAGTCATAGAGGTCCTTGATATGAAAGCAGGCCCCAAGTTATCCATTTGTCTATATTTGGTCTATAGCCAACCATACATAACCTATCTACTTACCTGTCTAAGTTTTTCTTGAATGATAAAATTTTAGTCACTTTCACCACTGCTGTTGGCAGCCCTTTCCAGACACTCACCATCCTCTGTGTGAAAGAATTGCCCTTCAACACCCTTTTGTATCTCTCCCCTCTCATCTTAAACCTATGCTGTCTAGTATTAGCCTCTCCTACCATGGGGAAAGGTTTTTGGCTTTTTACCTCATCTGTGCCTAATTGTCCAATGCCCTCATAATGTTTCAATTGAACCTACGTCCGCCACACTTTCAGATAGTGAATTCCATACCCTTACTACTCGCTGTGCAAAATATCTGGAGAGTTTGGATACAAGCCAGCCTATTGTTAAATCGGTTTGCTTTTCATCAGTTTTAAGCCACAGAAGTGGATGCAGTGCAGACTCTATCTATCTTTCTGTGTTTACTCCATCAAGCATATTATCATGTTAAAAATCTCAAACAGATTACCCTGCAAACTTCAAACCTACATTTGAACCTATTAGTCACAGAAGCTGAAAATTGAAAATTAGCTGGTCAGTTGGAGGAAAACATTAACCCCGGGATATGAATAGACGTGTCTACTGTTTGTTTCTGCAACCACACACATGCATACTATTTAATTCATTACTACAAAATAAATTACAGCTCAAAAGGTTGAAGGAGATTTCGCATTTACTGCAAAATGATCACCCACCACAACTCATACTTGCAGCCTCGTTCTAAATCATCTCACCCATGTTTCAAGGTCTGTTTTACCAAAACCCAGCCTTATGTAGTACCATTAAGGATTCAAAAGCAAATTGTGCTGTCAAGACATTATTGATCTATAGTAGCAGATGTCTAGTCAGACAGTGACAGTACATTTCTTCCCTTCAACTTCACACAAATACAGGACAAATAATGGGAGTAGTTGTGTAACACTGCTTTATGCTTCATTACTGCAGATGACCTCATAACTTACCAATGACAAAATCATGATTGAATGCATAGGTCACCCTGAACTAAAATATATAAAGCAATATCACTGTCTATATATGGTACAAAAGTGT
Organism: Chiloscyllium plagiosum; assembly: GCF_037043375.1. Classification (NCBI taxonomy): domain Eukaryota; kingdom Metazoa; phylum Chordata; class Chondrichthyes; order Orectolobiformes; family Hemiscylliidae; genus Chiloscyllium; species Chiloscyllium plagiosum. Next base: position 23,424,015 of record NW_028270140.1, read on the forward strand.
ACAGATATTGAATAATTTTTAATATTTCAATATTTTTCATGTTTAATAATGGTTTATTTGATGTGAAATGTTAATATTTTAAATGGAACTGCAATGCACATTTCTGCAATGCTTGTTTTGGACTCTAGTAATGTGTGCGAAATAATCCTAAGATGTAACGATATTAGAGTAGCAAAATGTCGCAGCTTGATTTACAAAGTCTTATAAAATATATGCTGTAAACTATGCCTGAAAAAATGCCAGCATTCCTCAAAATGTCTGCACAAAGAGACTATCCCTCTCTACTTTAGTGACCAACCAAGTCCTGAAGATGGTGCTGCATCTAAAATACTGCTGTTTCCAGTGGGTTTTATTTCTGTTTCATGGCACGCAGATATCTTAATTTAAAGTGGTTAATACACTTTCTGGATTACAGAACATAATTGTATCAAGTGGAAATAAAGGAACAGGTATTGAAAAGATCTGCAAAACAACAGTAAATTCAGCAAAACAAAATAAAAAGTACACTTTAATTCTAAAGATAAAATAGAGGATGTTGGATATAGTCAGCATGTCAAATACAATCTGTGCAGGCAGAAACCAATTTAATATTTTGGGTTGATGATCAGTTCCTGACAAAAGATCATTGACCAAAAATGTTAACGCTGCTTCTCTATCAGATGGCGTGTGATTCACTGAGAGTTGTTTATTTCCTGTTCTATTATTTATTATAAATTCAGTATTTTTATTTAAATACATATTTATGAACATAAGTGGACTAGATCTTGTTTTATTTATCCTTGGGATTTTGACAAGAGTGTTTGATATTTTATGTTGCACCACAGAATACTGAAATATTTCCTTGGCTGCAGTTCAGAATTATCAAATTTACATTCTATGACTAAATGAATGTCTTGATAATTTTATTTCATGGATTTCTGAACAGAACTTTTCTTTTCTGATTCTCCTTTGCCTTCTGCAAACAGAGCACTTGTGAATGATATGGAATAGAATGCAATGCAAGCCAAAAGTATTGCCTTCACTAGGGACTGGCAAAGCCATAAGAGCACAGAAGAGGTAACACCTAATAATAAAAACGCGAAGGAAATGAAAAGGTAATAGAGATTAAATTGGAAGGCAAAAAAGAAACGCACCATATCAGATCACAATGACGCTTGATAAGTTGCTTGATGCCAGAAAATGAGCTTAGGTTCTTTACTGACTGGTTGATACCTTCATTCTAAATACTGCTATACATGATAATCATATGTCAGGCACTCACTTAACATTACTAAGGATTAATCCATCTTTTTTGTGTGTTCAACTCCATATATTCTCTCAATCGTTTCAACCTCATGTTGAATGGACTAATTGCCTACACTGTGCTATTTATGTTCAGGGACATGCTGCTTTATGACATCATCACAAGGTTCCTCCAGGGTCCTGAAGATCTTTCAAAATAACAAAGCAGCCATTTGATGCACCTATCAGGCTTCTCTCAGATTGCCACATCTTGTACAAAACCGTTGTCATTTAAACATTCTGAAAGGAGAGGAATCTACAAGGTTACTGAAGTAATCAACCAAACTTCCAGCTGTGATCTCCAGCATTTCTTGTTTTCAGTAAACCTCCAGCAGAACTGGGCATTATAATTTAAAATATTAATCAATAGTCAATTGCTTTATATAGGATGAGTTCAAGCTCTAAAACATGCAGAGATCGTTATCACCATCATGTATTTTATTTCTTGTACCTGTCAATCCCGTATCTCTCCAGCTTGTTAAAAAATAAACAAAGCTAATCAGCACAAAAGAAATTGCCTCTGCCCAGATTTTATTCAATCAGAAAGACAATTCTGGTTGCATTTTTTTTCCCTGCAAGTAACTCACTATGTGTAAAAATAAAATCTGCCTGCTTCTTTATTCATAGAGATGTACAGCATGGAAACAGTCCCCTCGGTCCAACCCGTCCACTGCGACCAGATATTCCAACCCAATCTACTCTCACCTGCCAGCACCCGGCCCATATCCCTCCAAACCCTTCCTATTCATATACCCATCCAAATGCCTCTTAAATATTGCAATTGTACGACCCTCCACTACTTCCTCATTCCATACATGTACCACCCTCTGTGTGAAAAAGTTGCCCCTTAGGTCTCTTTTATATCTTTCCCCTCTCACCCTAAACCTATGCCCTCTAGTTCTGGACTCCCCAACCCCAGGGAAATTGACTTAAATCTATGCCTCTGTTTACCAACCATCCTGCCATAGAAAGCCCTATAGAACACCTTGATTAGAATTTCAACTGTGTCAGAAAATTATCCCTTTTTTTCTTGTATTGTCACATAGTGAAGATTCTCATGCTGCATTCAGACTAGTAAATCTTCTGCATATCCTCCCAAGTGTCTTGACATCCTTTAGGCTGACTCATTCATTTTTTGGATAAGTGTTGACTTAATTGATGTTCACAGAGGATTTCTCCCCCATGAGGTTCAGCAAGGTCTTTCACCATATCTCTCAACGCTCACATCATTACCCAACTCCTTCCCCCTAGCCCCCCTATGGTGTCGGTTCTGCCTGATTCTAGCCCCACTGTTCCTGAAATAACTTGTCACCCACCAGATATCTGTCAAAAGGCCAGCTTCCCTGGCTCTTGCACCATTTCAAAATGTTGCTGTGCATTTTGGAAAACATCGGCATTCTGAATCTTTATCTCTGAAGATGTCTGAGATGGGGATGATGAGGCTGTAATTCTCTGACAGAGACTTGGATTTCCTGGTGAATGCAATGGTCCAGAGGGTTTCTGTTCTCTTCCAGAAGACCAAGCGCCACAATGCTACTTTTCTTTTTCTAAAAGCTGTTCCTTTTCTCAAGCATACTATGTCCTTGGTTTATTCAGAGGAACAATTAAGCACTCTTAGTGCTGATTAGTCTGGTTTGGTACAGAGTTTAAAGGGTATTGAGAGGTCTTTTGTTTATATGTAAGCAGATGATACTTCAGGCCAAAGTAGTCATGTTTTAGAAGTGATCTATATAATGACAGGGAAGTGGTCAGCTCTCTAGCTGAGCAGTTTAGTTCAGTCCAGAACTGGTTGGGAGTTTCACTGTGTGGAAACAAACTCTCTCTCTCTAAGGAGGGACCCTCGTCAAATCTATATTAAGTTTGAAAGAATTAAACAGAGTAATTTTAATTGATGGACAAGAGATTTTAAAATCAAGCAAACCTATGATGCCCTTAGGGAGATAATTATTTTGGAGGAATTCAAAAATTCACTGCCTGAAGTAGTGTGAACTCATGTGGAAGAACAGAGAGTTAAAACAGCCAAGTTAGCAGCTGAAGTGGCTGCTGATGATGAGCTGGTCCATAAAACTCGGTTTGGCTTCCAGAATCGATTTCAGTCCATGAGGGATAGAAATTGGAGAAAGCCAGAGGTAGGAAAACCAGACAAGACTGGAAGTTTTGTTGGACTAGTAACAAAAAGCACAAGGGAGGATAGACAACTGCCTCAGTGTAAGGATGATCAGAGGTTGATTAAGGTGGAAGTGTCAGATCTGCTTAAAAAATATACATGCAAGGGTAAAGTTTATTCACAAAGGCCAGGAGTAGCAGGTAAAGAGGTTAAAATATTAAGGGATATAGAATCCTCTCAGTCTGTAATGTTGAAGATATGTGCTCCTGAGGGACTATTGCTCGAAAGGGTACTAATAACAGGAATTCATGATGAGACAAAAAGTGCTCAATTACATAAAGTGAGGCTAGAGTGTCCAGAGAAGAGAAGAGAATTTGTTGTAGGAGTACTGGACAAACTCTCGGCTCCAGGAATACAATTTGATCTTACAAATGATATAGCTGATTCACCAGTAAGCATGCTGCCTACTCTAGTTGAAAAGCCAGGAGAGATGCAGGCAATTAAAGACATGAAGAATGTTTTTTCCAGGAATTTTAGCTGATTTTGTGATCACAAGATCACAGAGGCATAAGTTGAAGCAAGAGAAATCAAAAGGCACAGATAAGGAAGCTGACATAGCATTATCCGAGACCTTTTTTTTGATCAGTTAAATGGGACAGTGCAGGAGCAAATCAGTAAATATGCAAGTATCTTTAGCTCTGCTCAGCTTATCGAATTACAGCACAAAGATGAGAACTTAAAACAGTTATATCAAAAGGCATTTACAGAGAAGGAAAGTGAATGAATCCTTATGTGTTATTACTTAACAAACGATGTCTTAATGAGGAAATGGAGACCATCACACATTCAAGCAGATGAGAAATGGGCAGAGATTCATGAAATTGTTTTGCGAGTAGGATATAGAAAGGAGGTGCTGCGAGTAGCGCATGAGTTACCATTTGGAGATCATTCAGAGGTGAGGAAAGCATAGTCTAAAATACAAAGACATTTTTGCTGGCCTGGACTACACAATGATGAACTCGAATTTTGCCAGATGTGTCATACATGTCAGCTAATCAGAAAACCACAGGCAGTAATAAAACCTGCATCTTTAATACCTATTCCAGCATTTGAGGAACCTTTCACAAGAGTCTTGATTCTCAAACAAAAAGTGAGAATAAGTATTTATTAACAATAATGGATATGTTGACCAGATTTTCAGAGGCAATCCCATTACGCAACATCACAGCTAAAAGGTTTGCAGAAGAATTGCTTATTTTTTTTACTAGAGACAGACTGCTAATAGAGATCCAGTCAGATTAAGGATCAAACTTCAAATCCAAACTATTCAAGGAGACTACTAATAACTTGGGAATAAAGCAATTCAAATCCACTGTGTGCTATCTGGATTTGAAGGGAGCACTAGAGAGATGACGTCAAACACTAAAGACCATATTGAAGGCTTATGGTCAAGATTATCCAGATGTTTGGGATGAGGGAGTTCCATTTGTAACTTTTGTGATCAGAGACGCACTGAATGAATCGACCAAATTCAGTCCATTTGAATTAATTTTTGGGCATGACGTAAGAGGACTGTTAAAATTGATTAAGGAGAAATTAATAATTCAGAGTTCAGAGACCACCCATTTGGACTATGTGCCAAATTTTAGAGAATGATTAAATAGAGCTGGAGAGTTGGCTAGACAGCATTTAAAAGTATGACCGCAGACAATGAAACAGGAAGCGGATAAGAAATCACAAATTCGCAATTTTGCAGTTGGGGTTAAGATATTAATGTTATTTCCAGTGACAGGTGAGCCTTAAAAAGCAAGGTTTAATGGACTGTATCAAATTGAGAAGAAATTGAGTGAGGTGAACTACTCGATAAGGACTCCAGACTGGAAGCAATCTCAAAGAGTGTGTCACGTGAATATGCTCAAAAGGTATTTTGATAGGAAAGGAAAACAAGAGAAGGTGTTAATGATTACAGCACAGAAGGATTTGGAGATGCCAGTGTTGGACTGGGGTGTACAAAGTTAAAAAATCACACAACACCAAGTTATGGTCCAACAGGTTTAACTGGAAGCACTAGCTTTCACTGAAGGAGCAGCGCTCCGAAAGCTAGTGCTTCCAATTAAACCTGTTGGACCATAATCTGGTTTGTGTGATTTTTAACTTAGCACAGAAGGAAGGACTAAGTTTAGAGGATTCTGAATTGGACATTCCTCAAATCAAATTGGACAATGAAGAAGTTGTCAAAAATTAGGATAAATTATTGAGTTACCTTCCACAAGAAAATTGAAATGGCCTGAAAGAGTTATTACAATTACATAGGGAGATATGTGGATATAAACTGAGAAGTACTAACCGAATTGTGCATGATGTAGATATAGGAGATGCTGTTCCAATTAAACAACATCCTTATAAGATAACCCTCTAAAGCTGGCACAGGTTCAGAAGTCCATTTGGCGTTACGAAAGCTGAAATTGCGCTTGCTGTCTCTGACATGGGTACTTGCCAGTAGCCTCTGAGCAAGTCCAACTTAGAAATGTAAGTTGCTTGTCTCACTTTTTTTGACACAGTCCTTCAACTGTGGAATTGGATATGTATCATTCTTTGTAACGGCATTGACTTTGGGATAGTCCACACAACACTGTTTGGCACCATGACTGTGGGTGACCACCTGTCATTGTAACTCACTTTGATTGTGCCATGCCATTTGGTATGAAAATGCTCCAGCATATTTCAGAGACTGACTAATAAGGTCATTGCCGGATTACCCAACTGTATGGTGGCGGGCACTATTTGGTTCGGATAATTGATTATTCGGTTAATTGATCTCATCTGGGGCTCGGAGTCTTCTGTGATATCTGTTCCCCATTTAGGAGACTAGGCAGCAGCACACCGTGCGCAAGACCCTGCCCCCTTCCCACGCGCTGTATGTAAACAGATGAGAATTCAGGCCAAAGTGGTCACGTTTTTGAAGTGACTTGTATAATTAGGTTCCCTAAAATATGGGAACAGGCCCTTCAACCAGCAAGTCCACACCGACCCTCCAAAGAACAACCCACCCAGACCCATTCCTCTACCCTATATTTACCCCTGACTTGGCAATTTAGCATGATTCCTGATGAAGGGTTCATGCCCGAAACATCAATTTTCCTACTCCTCAGATGCTGCCTGACCTGCTGTGCTTTTCCAGCACCACTCTACTCTTGTCTCTGATCTCCAGTCCTCAATTTCACCTTGGCAATTTAGCATGGCCAATTCATCTAACCTGCACATCTTTGGATTGTGAGAGGAAACCGGAGCACCCAGAGGAAACCCACACAGACACGGGGAGAATGCGCAAACTCCACACAGACAGTTGCCCGAGGCGGGAATGAAACCCAGCTCCCTGCCGCCCCTAATGAAAGGGGAGTGGGCTGCTCTCTAGCTGAGCAGTTTAGTTCAGTCCAGAACTGGTTGGGAGTTCAGCAGTGAGCTGTGTGGAAACAAATTCTCTCTCTAACCTCAGCCTGTAAGCATCTGTTCCATTCATTTATACTAGTTTCTAAGGTGGTTTGCTTATTGAGACTGTTGTGTGTATTTGGGATAGCATAATTAAGTCTAGTTTGGATAAGTTGAGTTCTGTAGAGGTTCTTTATTCTGTTCTTTGTGTTTCATTGTGTAATTTTTGTGAATAAATTTTTGCTGTTTTTAACCTGGTAGTCAACCTCACTAACTTACTCTGGCTAATTTTTCAATGTATGATTACCAAAACAAATTGCAAAGTTGCGATCTGGGCTACCTGCTTAAGCATGTTTTGAGTGGTCTAGCCTAGTCCATAACACAGGTCACCAGATACTGGAAACCTGCTCCAAGATCACCACCCGTGCCAGCCTAGCCTGTACCATGCAGAGAAACAGCCAACAGAGGAGAAAGGAGGTCATTAACCTTCTCTACTCTGTCAGTAAAAGTATCACCCCCTTCTCCTTGTTACTTCACACTCACTCTATCTTCGCCACAGCACCAACCTCCTACACTGTCCTGATTTCACTATGATATGCAGCATCTTCCCTCACTTGCTGCTACCTCCTTTATAATCCTCCACAGCTAACCTTGCATGGGCTCTACACTGCCTAATCTCTTACTTGGAACACCTCACTACATTTTCACAACCTGCACCAACATTAACCATCGTGCCACCCAGTTTCATCTCACTCAGTCCCTCCCTATCTCTTATTCCAGAAGATCACAGGCAGTATTTGTATTGGCACGGTTGTTTAGTGATTATCATTGCTGCCTTCTAGTGCCAGGATCTGGATTCAATTCCACCCAGAAGTGACTGTATGTGTGGGTTTCTTGTAGGTGCTCCGGTTTCCTCCCACAGTCCAAAAATGTGCAATTTAAGTGGATTAGCCATGCTAAATTGCCCACAGTGTCCAGGTATGTGCAGACTAGGTGGGTTAGCCATTGGAAACGCAGAGTTACAACGATAGGATGTGGGATGTGGATATGATGGAATTCTCTTTAAATAGTTGACCTTGCTGCCACTTTAAACAATTAGTTTGATGCCTTCTCTCCCCTGTGTCTTTTGATACCATTAGGTTCCACAGTTCCTGAGGTGCAATGGGCTGCTTTCCCATAAGCCACTGCTTCAACCTGTGAAGAAGAGACTTCAGAGGGAATGTCAGCCAGGCTACCTGCTGGATGCCCACCCTCACCAACCACATCAGATATTGACACCTTAGTGACAGCATGAGGTTTAGAAAGTTTGAGTTGATAATTTAGTTTACACCTCGCTGCGCCAGTTCCACAACTGGCTGAGGATCCTGGTACTTACTTCACTTGCCCTCTCCTCCCAGGGATTTGTGATGGTTCCATCACCATCTGGAGGAGGAAGCACTCACACAAGCCTCTCAGACATTTCTCTCAGGACACTCCAGGAACTTCCGCCGACATCCTACATTTCCCCCTCCCACCCTGACCTTCAGATATTTTCACATCAAGCAGGGTCCATTTATCTCCAGCACAAAGACCCTTAGCATGTCTGATTGTCCAGGCAAAAACATCAAATCTGGGATCACCCACACAACCCTCAAAAGGCAATGAGCTCCAGCACCTAGAAGGTTCCCTTCACTCCAGCTGAAGGACCTGGGATAGCAGTGAGACTCGTGGGAGGGACAGGAAATGAAAATCTTTTGAGAGCACCTTGACGGCATGGGTAACAACATGGGTATACAAAATTTTTTGTTGTATAACTATGAATGGCTATGCAATACATCTATTTGTTTCAGTCTCTGTGTTGCATCATATGTAAATGTGCCAATACAATGCCTGATTTCATATCCGTACAGGAAAATTATGGATTGGCCCGTATTGAGAATCTGCTGCTTAATTCAAAGAAGAATAAGATGTACTGTACATTGTGCCATAACCCCTCTTGATACATCATTGCTATTATTTCTCTGGCCTCTGTGTACAGAGGTGTTGGTGAATGAAGAGTTCAGTAATGCCTGGGACAGACAACAGTACAGCACAGGAAGAGTTCATGTACTAGGAAAACAAGGGACTGGGAGCTCACAGGTCTTTGTGTTGTACAAAACATAGGTCTGTGTGTATTGTTTCTGAGATTATATTAGATTCCCTACATTGTGGAAACAGGCCCTTTGGCCCACCTAGTCCACACCAACTCTCCGAAGAGTAACCCACCCAGACCCATTCCCCCTGACTAATGCACCTATCTCTACAGGGAATTTAGCATGGCCAACTCACCTGATCTGCACATCTTTGGAATGTGGGAGGAAACCGGAGCACCCAGAGGAAACCCATGCAGAATGTGCAAACTCCACACAGACAGTTGCCCGAGGCTGGAATCGAACCTGGGTCCCTGGCACTGTGCACATTGCTAAGCACTGAGCCACCATGCCACCCCTGTGTTCTTGCCCTCTAAGTGTCCTTATGTTACTGGTGCTCCTCAAAAATCAAGACACTTGTCCCATTCGCTCTGGGTGTGGTCGCAGCCATATTCTTTTCCAGTACAATGTCAGGTGACAGCAAAAGCTTTTCAAACACAGGTTTCCAGCCCTCACCTCTACTTGTGGAGGGGGTTCTAGACATCCAGATCCTCTTTCTGATTGATGTTCCCATGAACACCATAGTTTTTACACTTCCTGGCTAAGCACATCCCAACCAGCCACCTTACTGTGGACAATGCCTGGACTCATATCAGCGGCTGTCTTTGACTTAATGCACTGAGAGCCCTGACTGCTAACCACCTCCAGGTCATTAATAATGAACAATTGCTCCTTAATAGGCAACTATCATCAGCTGATGGGGGTAGTCAGCAGCAATGCCATAAGACTTTGTGGGGTGTGTAGCTACTGGTTAAGGATGGCCGGGGCTACTCACCCCTATATACCATGTGCTATCACCTTTGGTGAGTCAGACAATAACCCGAGATGGTGATGGAGGTGTCTGGGATATGGTATTTGGTTTCAGTCATTCATGAGGATGACTAGGTCAGCATTTAGTGCCCATTCCTGATTGTCCAGTGAAGGGTGAACCATACTGCTATAGGTCTGGAATCACATGTAGGCCAGGTCCGATAAGGCCAGTAGATTTTTCCCTAAAGAACATTAGTAAACCAGGTGAAAAACAATTTCATTGTTTGGCTTTATTGATTGACTTTAAATTCCACTATCCACCATGATGGGGTTTGAACTCATGTCCATGTAGAATTAGTCTGGACCTCTGCATTAGTTGCCTGGTAATATAACCATGGTGGTACCATTTCGAGGGCTATGTGCACCCTCCTCATTGTCATCACTCCACCACTGGTGTCTGTGTCTGAGTTCTGCAAGTCTTTTCCTCAACCTCCATCTCTCTCTACCTCTATTACAGGGATAGTCTCAGCAAACTACTGTGCAATTGTAAAACCATTTTTTTATTCCTGTATTCCAATCCCCTTGTGGTGAAGGCTGCCATGCTTTTTGCAATCTGAATTACTTGCTGTATCTGCGTGCTAAATTCTGTAATGCTTGTAAGAATTTGCACAAGGGTTCAGAAAAGATTTACAAGGATGTTGCCAGGGTTAAAGGATTTGAGCTATAGGTAGAGGTTGAATAGGCTGGGGCTGTTTTTCCTGGAACGATCACAAGGGGCTCGGATAGGATAAATAGACAAAGTATTTTCCCCGCGGTGGGGGAGTCCAGAACTAGAGGGCATAGATTCAGGGTGAAAGGGCAAAAATATAAAAGGGACCCAAGGGGCAACATTTGCATGCAGAGGATAGTATGTGTGTGGAATAAGCTGCCAGAGGAAGTGGTGGAGGTTAGTACAATTGCACCATTTTAAAAGGCATCTGGATGGGTATATGAATAGGAAGGGCTTGGAGGGATATGGGCCGGGTGCTGGCAGGTGGGATTAGATTGGGTTGGGATATCTGGTTGGCATGGACGGGTTGGTCCAAAGGGTCTGTTTCCATGCTATACATCACTATGACTCTAATTTTCTGAATATTAATCACGTCAGTTTACTGATGGGTACTAAATTCTCACCTTGAGATTCTTCACTTGCTGCCCAGAAATTAATTAAAAGATGGAGATGCTCCTGATATCAAGGTAGGCCTCACTGGACTTCTCGCTTATTCTCATCACATTTCTCACTGTATACCTTGACAACCAGGTCCCTGTGAGATTTCACCCTGTAAAATCCAAAAAGAAGATAATAGCATCAACATTATTACAGAACATTTGCAGCTAACCAAAATTGCTTTTATTTCAAATTGCAGCTATCTCACTATTCAGTGTCAAATTTCAACCAAAGCTTTCCATTTTTAAAACTGCTCCTGCTCACTCCTTGATCTTGAATTGGAATGCAGCCCAAACTACTGTTATGAAGTCTATTTTTCTCTGCTACTTGCAATTGTCCTATTTTTGATCAAGTTCCTTGAAGCAGTACAATTACATTGTTAGCCTCATGTTAAATTGTCGAAGTCACTCAGAGAAGGTTCAAGGTTGAGAGATGTGGATAATGGAAAAGGTATCACAATGAGCAATGTGGAGTGCTTTTCTGGGGCTTTAGCTGAAGCATTTTGTTGTGAGTATTATAGAGGAACCTTTACTTTGCATTTAACTATGCTGAAGTATTTCTGTCAGTTCATATTGTTGATGTTTCACAACCAACATAAAAAGCATTCCATTCTGTAACACCAAGCATTACCAACATAAAAGCAAAATGAAAATAAATAGGAGATTATGCTGTCTAATTTGCTGAAAACAATCAAATTGAAAATGGTCTTTATACCTTCATCTAAAGCATAATGATGTGCTAATAGCAGCTGCTCCTTCTTTTAAACTGACAAAATCTTTGCACAGTGTCTGTGGACAGAATGATAATACAGTTCAAATAGTTTGAAAATAAATGGACGTGTGTTTATATTGCATACATATGTTAATGTACATGATATATACTTCTCTAGCATGCAGCAAAATGCAACTGCAAAATTAGCTTGACCTGGATTGCAGCCTTATACTGAGGAAATGGAAAATTGTCCATTCACTGTGAATTTAGCTAAGGGCAATGATAAATGATAAAGCAGACTGTGTTGTCCAAACTCTAAATAAAGATACATCTTCCAGTTCATGGTTATCAATTGAGGACTGGGTGAAATTTGGTTTTGTTCCCCTATAATTGGAATTTTTATATCACTTTCGTCTGCTGCCAATTATGCTCCATTTGCCACAATAGACACCCAGCTTTAGTTTTACAGGAACTCCTTCAGAATCATTACAACCATTTTAAAGGGATAGTACAAGAGTCGAGTACCAATGCCAACATCAAGCTCTTCTGGGTCAGATAAAACCTGAGATGGATGAAAAGGAAGCTTGCCTTTGATTTATCCCAGCCACCTGTTTTGACTTCAAACTAAGGTGAGTAACCTCCATTTTATCAATGTGATATTTTCCCTTCCCACGCCAGGCACCTTTATGGACTAACCGAATGAGTTTGTACTCACACACGCTGAAAACTAGGTCAAGTCTGTCAAAGTACATTTCACACAGGGATGTTACACTCGCAGGGAAAGGAAAATGTCATCCCTTTAATCGGGACTGCATTCAAAGCTAGATCTGAGAGATGAAAGCACAGGATGCTAACTCACACTATCACCCAGTCCCAACATCATTGTCCTTTAAATAAGTCTATTACCTATTAACTCTTTGCATTGACGCAATAGAGGCAATTTTAATCTAAGCTAGTTTTAACTATTGATCCCAAATTCCACAGGACATTTGTCTTTCACTGATCCATTATACCAGGCCTTTCCTCCAGGTACCTATCATTAAACTGACATGTTTACATGGAATAAAACAAAATAACTGTGGACGCTGGAAATCTGAAACAAAAGCAGAAATTGCTGATTAAACTCAACAGGCTTGGCAGCATCTGTGGAGAGAAAGCAGAGTTAATATTCTGAGTTACAGTGACCCTTCTTCAGAAGAAAAATGTAAGTAGTTAGAAAAGAGGGTTTAAGAAAAGAAAGTTGAAAGGACAACTGACTGAAGTATTCAAAATCATGAAAGGTCTGGAAAGAGGGAATATGGATAAAAAGAGGGATCTTCAAAGTAACCTCAGGCAGTGTAGGAATTGAACCTAACTAGTGATATAATGCTGTATCCAGCCAACTGAGCTAACTGACCTCCAATTCAAGATAGACACCATTACATACCTGATAATTGAATCAGTTCAACGCAATTCACAACTGGAGTAAGTTTTACACATCTCCGAAAAAGATAGTGAAACCGCCCCTCCATTTTTTTTTAATAACAGTCATACTTTTTGTTCATTGTGCCTTAACTACTGGTAACATGCCTGGTAACTAGTTAAAAGAAAACATGGTGGATACTATGTCTAAAGGGAAGTGCATCACATTAACATCTGGGTGTTGTGAGGACCGGAAGAGAGATAATTTGCCCCAGCAATGAGAAGATGAAATCTGCTGCTATCGTCAAGGAGACATGTCTGGATGCTATGGAGGAGAGTAGCAGGAGCTTGATATCCCAATCCTGAGTTTAACACAGGGTGTACTATGATTATTTAATTACACCTGAAAATGTGAGTACATTTACCTCTATCCTGTTATCTCCTTCTCACTTTGTTATGTTAAGTACGTGATGTCACACCACTCCCACTTAAGTTTCAAGACCACCTTTTGTTCATACTCTATACACTTCATTGCTTCTGGATTTGTCCATCCAATATTGCCACTCATTATGCATTGTGACCCATCTGCCTTTGAGACATTGAATGCATCTTTCCATGAATACATGTTTTCACACACTGTCTTTTCTTTTCCCCCATTGCTTCCCATTGTAAAAGGGAGCACTATTCACAAAATTGGGAGACGGCTTGAGACTGGGTCTGCACAGATATACCACAGAGGGTAATGGAGGCCAGTCTCAGCTTTGCACTCCTGACCATTGGAAATGGTTTGATTAGCAATTCAAGGCTGTTGGCGTACAGTGTTAAAAATCTATCGGATGAACACCCCATAAAAGGCTCAGTCATCTTGAATTCCTTTCAGCAATGAGTGAAATATGTGGAAGTTTGTTAATGGTGAGTGCTAGCAGAGCTGGATTGCCAGGGCTGATTCATATTGTACTTTTCCTTGCTCTTCCATAGCAGACAACAAAATTCACAGAAATCTGCCAATTCTCCTGAAAATGAATTCCCTCAAGAAATTTATTCTCTCTGAAAACCTTGCCATAGGCATCTTGCCATGCATCAACACAAATAGCCATTTCAGTGGCCCCAGTGAGACAGAAAATCCTTTCCTGGCTCTGCTTAGCTAGACTACAGGTAGCATGGTGGCTCAGTGGTTAGCATAACTGCCTCACACCGCCAGGGATTCAGTTTCTATTCTAGCCTCAAGCGGCTGTCTGTGTGGAGTTTTCATGTTCCAGCCATGTTTTTGTGGGTTTCCTCTGTGTGCTCATTTCCTCACCCAGTCCAAATATGTGCAGGTTAGGTAGATTAGCCATGCTAAATTGCCCTGTAGTGTCCAGGATTATGCAGGATAGGCGGATTAATCATGGGAAATGCAGATTTATAGGGATAGGGTGGGTCTGGATAGGATGCTGTTCAAAGAGGCAATGTAGACTTGATGGGCCAAATGGCCTGCTTTCACACGAGGAATTCTATGATTCTATGAATGTTGGCTGACATCAATGAAAAGGACAACCATTAATGGACAAAATGAAATGATTGAGATATTAGGAGTCTGACCATATATGTTGTCCACACTGGCCGAAAGAAAAGTTAAGGAATCATTTCAAGACATGATTGAACTGATATCTTAACTATTGCAAAACTCTCTGCCAAAAGGAGATTGACCACCTTCACTGAACTGGGAGAAAGTGAAGACTGCAGATGCTGGAGATCAGAGTCGAAGAGTGTGGTGCTGGAAAAGCACAGCCGGTCAGGCAGCATCCGAGGAGCAGGAGGGTCGACGTTTCAAACATAAGCTCTTCATCAGGAATACTGAACTTCAAGCATGGGTGTCAGATAGGTATACACTGTCCACGTCTAAGGTCTTTTATAGGATGAAGGATACCATACTTTCAAGATATTAAAATGCTTCACTGGTCTTCACCAAGCTGTTTCCCCTCAGAGAGGTAGGAGCAGTAGTGCTGGCTTAGAAGAGGGATGATGGTGAACAGGGATGTGGGAACTCAACTCAAAGTTATTCCTCTTTCCACATATAGCTTCTCACAGCATACCCTACACCCCACATCCACCCCTCCCACACCCCCGCCACTCCCTCTACCCCACATGCTATTTCCTGATGACCGAACCTTGCTCCTATATGGGTGTGGGTGGGAGTAGCCTTTAGTGGGACCCTGTCAGATGCCAGAGTTCATGATTCAATAACAATGCAGCAACCTGCCTTGACCTATACTGCAGCATCAGGAGTTGTGCTGCATAGGCATCAAAACTAAGAAAGCAATAGAAGTTGACCAAGGCTGTGTGTTCAGGCTTTTGACAATGTTTTAGATCTTTACATTTCCTTCTGTTATTATGGCAATGTAAAACTAACTTGTATCACTTTCAAGTCTTGCATGCTGAATGGGATTGAAGTTCTTCATTCACTTGGAATAACTGGTGCATGTGCAAATGTACATGGTTTTGCTGACTGAACCATGTCAATGGGGTGGAAGACATGAGAGTTACTTTGGTTCAATGTGTGCAACTAAATTGACATTTGAATTCTTGGAAATCTTTGGCATTCCAAACAGCAACATGAGAATTAGTCTGGTGTTGAGTATCCCATCTTCATTCTCTACTTTCTCCATATATGACTTTAGCATTATCTGCTGCTAATCCCTGCTGATGTGCAGTGCACCATCATTTTGTAGTTCCTTGTTGGCAAGTACTGAATGATGTCTCCACTTTCTTTCAGGCACATGAAGCACATTTTGAGCATCCTGCGGCTCCCCTCTCAGTTGTTCCTCTCACAGAGGATTCTCCCAGCTCTCTGTGGATTTCTTTCTCTGTGGATGCCCCTCTCTGTGGCTCCTCTTTCTGTAGTTCGCTGCAGTTCTCTGTGGGTTGCCTCACTGTAGATCCTGCCTCTCTGTGGTTATCTCCTGTACTTTGTGGCTCCCTCTTTTTTATGGCACTCCCTCTCTGTGACACCTCCAGCTCTTCATGGATCAAATTTCATAAGACCAGAAAATAAAGGAGCCAAATTAGGCCATTCAACCCATCGAGTCTTCTCCATTATTCATCCATGGCTGATATGTCTCTCAACGCCATTTCTTGCCCTCTCCATACAACTCTTGATTCCTTTACCAATCAAGAAACTATCTATCTCTGCCTTAAAAGGACTCAATTATTTGCTCTTCATAGCCCTCTGTAGCAATGACTTTCACAGATTAACTACCCTCTGGCTGGAGAAGCTCCTCCTCATCTCAGTTCCAAAATGTTGTGCCTTCACTCTGACGCTGTGCCCTTGGGTCCTAGTCTTCCCTAATCATGGAAACATCTTCTTATGTCCACTTCATCCAGACATCTCAGTATTCTGTAATTTTCAACCAGATTCCCCCTAGTCTTTCTCAACTTCATTGAGTACAGAACAGTACAGAGTACATATCCTCATATGACAAGCCCTCCTCCCCAGGGATCATTCTTGTAAATCTTTGGACCCACCTCCAAGGTGAACACATCCTTCCTTAGATAAGGGGCTAAAAACCACCAACACCTTTCCAGACATTTCTGCTCTTGTATTCTAGCCCTCTTGAAATGAATACTGACATTGCATTTGCCCTCCTAACTGCCGACTGAACATGTGTGTTGACCTTAAGAGATCTAGGACTCCCAAGTCCCTTTGTGCTTCAGATTTTTGAAGACTTTCCTCATTTAAAAACATAGTCTATGCCCCTAATCTTTTTTTCAAATTCATTATCTCACAGTTTGCCACATCGTATTCCATCTGCCACTTCTTTGTCCACTCTCCTAGCCTGTCCAAGGCCTTCTGCAGCCTCCCTCCTTCCTCATCACTTCCTGTCCCTGCACCTATCTTTGTGTCATCTGCAAACTTAGAAACAATGCCCTCAGCTCCAGTGACCAGATTTTTATTACATAACGTGAATAATCCCAACACCTGTGTAACTCCACTAGTCACCACTGACATCCTGAAAAAGACCCTTTTATCCCCACTCTCCGCTTCCTGCTGGTGAGCTAATTGTCTATCCATGACCCTAACACCAAGGGCTCTCATTTATCAGTTGCCTGTGCAGCTCTCCATGGTTCAAAATTTCATAAGACCAGAAAATATAGGAGCTGAATTAGGTCAATGGCCTTCCAGGAGTCCAAAGAGATCACATCCACTGGCTCGCCATTTTCTAACTTGCCTGTTCAACCACCTCACATCCCGCTCCCAACCCCATTTGTAATCACCTGCTTCTTTTCCTTCATTTGTGTTGAATTAGTTTCCTCCGGTTGTGTTCCTTTTGGACATCATCTGATCCAAAAGGCTGATTTTAAATCTTCTCAAATGATATCTTGGTTTGGCTGTTTCTATCTTTGCATATTATGCAAACTACTATATGAATAGAATTCACAACAGCTTTAGATTCAGTAGCTTTGAAGGTAATGAGATTATTTGACAACATCTTGGTAGATTTGCGATAGGAGATGCAGTGATTAATTGGCTCTGCGTTCCATTTTACATGGATTATCAGTTTCAAAAACAGAGTTGCTCCATTTCCTCAAATTGTCCGTGAATGAAAGCCACTGGTCCAACGGATCTGTTGCTGCAATTTAATTGTTTTTATTGTCCTGTGACTCAAGCTGTACTTTTCATTTTGCCAAAGCATAATGAGAATACTTCTCTTAGTGTGACAGGGTGTAAAAGATTTCAAATTGTTTCTGCAACAAATTGTTTCTGGAAATGCTTTCCCATAAGGTTGCCCATTTCTTGTCACTCTGCGTCTTGCTGATAATGCTCTCCCTGTGCAATTCCTGCTGATGTTATCTTTGTGCCAAGGGAAAACACAGAACAGGGTACACATCATTTCAGGGATCATCAAACAGAAGGATAAACATTTATTTTACATTCTCCAATTAAAATGTTATACCGAATGGTTTGTGAGAAACGAGCAATTCCCATGAGGTGATCCTCCCAGTCTAAAACAGTGTTACAGGACAAAACTTTAAATTGAAAAATGCAAAATCAATATCTTTTCTCCTTGTCTGACAATCTCTTAAAAAAACGATTACAAATCCTTTTGCTGGTGCTCTTATGCTAGTTCTTGCTTTCTTCACACAGAATGTCAGCAAATTGGAAAGGGGTGACAGGATCAGAGAATACAGAAGCCATAGAACAATGTAACTCAGTCAAGTTGTCGAGAAAATATTTATAAAAACAAAACCAGTATAGCAAAAGAATGACACATTTATATTAAAAAAAGTCCTCACCCTCAAACTGCTTTACAACCAATGAAGCACTTTCAAAATGGAATCACAATTGAAACGTTAGAACCGATTTAAGCAAAGCACATTCATAGAAGACGCACATGATAATCAACAGGCAATTTGATGAAAAAAGTGTTTAACCTTAAAAAAAACGGTTCTGGGGATTGCAATCTATGGATAACCTGTAGGTGTTCGTTAGCCACAACAATGGTGTGCAGGCAGTCCAGAGAATCTGAAACGGTTCCATTCACAGGTCAATTTGTTCTCAAGTCAAAACACAATGCAGGACAATATAAAATAGCTGTTCACAAGGACAAAGAAACACTTGCATGTCAGATCTTTAAAATTAATGTTAATACATCCCTTTATTGGATAGTGTTTGAAAGTAAAAATATTCATAAGTCAGATGTTCATAAATCAGAGACCTCTTGTATGTGTGCTGTCTGCTGCTTGATTGCTGCATGAAACCGATGATCTCATACAACCATTTCCATGCTGTTCATTCACTGCATGCACAAAGTGGGCCTTATAATGTTCATTAGGAGAAAGTGAGATTTTCCTGCACATCCAAACATCTCATCTGCTGTGTCTGTTGCTCTCAATGTGGTCTCCTCTACACTGGGGAGGCAAGACGCCAATTTGCAGAATGTTTCAGAGAACACATGCACTAAACAAACCCACCACCATATGGCCAACCACTCCAACTCCCCCTTCCACTCCACCAAGGACATGCAAGTCCTGGGCCTCCTCCACTGATAAATCCTATCCACCTAACGACTGGAGGAAGAACACCTCATCTCCTGTCTTGGAACCCTCAAAACACACGGAATCAATGTCGATTTCACCAGTGTTCTCATCTTCCCTCCCCCCACCTTATCCCAGATCCAACTGTCCAACATGGCACCACCCTCTTGAACTGTCCTACCTGTCCATCTTCCATCACACCTATCCGCTCCACCCTCCCCTCCGACTTATCACCATCAGCACCTATCGCCTCCTAGCAACCTTCCCCTTAGCCCCACCCGCTCCCACTTATCTGTCAGCTCCCTTCAATTCCCCCATCCACCACATTCCTGATGAATCGGAGATGCCGGTGTTGGGCTGGGGTGTACAAAGTTAAAAATCACACAACACCAGGTTATAGTCCAACAGGTTTAATTGGAAGCACACTAGCTTTCGGAGCGACGCTCCTTCATCAGGTGATTGTCCTGACACCTAGACTATCACCTGATGAAGAAGCGTCACTCTGAAAGCTAGTGTGCTTCCAATTAAACCTGTTGGATTATAACCTGGTGTTGTGTGATTTTTAACTTTGTACACCCCAGTCCAACACCGGCATCTCCGAATCATGACTACTATCGACACCACTAACTGCCGGCTTAAAGTGGAGAGGATCTCCAAGAAGATCGCACACATCTTTATCTTAGACAATCATCTGATGAAGGAGCGTCGCTCCGAAAGCTAGTGTGCTTCCAATTAAACCTGTTGGACTATAACCTGGTGTTGTGTGATTTTTAACTTTGTACATTCCTGATGAAGATTTTGAAACATCAACTCTCCTGCTCCTTGGATGCTGCCCGACCATCTGTGCTTTTCCAGCACCACACTTTTTGACTCTTATAATACTCATTGTCAAGTACTAATTAAAACAACCAATCAGTGTGAGGTGCATTGTGGCTGCAAGTAGGTGAGAGAATAATTTGAAAACTGAATCTGTGATCTGATACTTTGAACATTGGCTGAATATGTGAGATTTCAGTCACTGTGCTGGAAATTGTGATGGAGAAGTTTTCGGTCCCTCTAGGTTGGAGGTGAGTGGGAACAAGTAGCAGCTGAGGTCAATGTCAGGCCTATGGTTCCATGAATATGTGGTGTAGAAAGATGTTTCATGACTTAGATGTGTTTTTAAGATCAGTGAATTGGTGGCACATCCCGCCAAACTGCACCACCAGGTGTATCTACTGCTCAATTCAGGACTACCTCAGTATTCAACAACAATCTTTATCAATAAATGCTCACCCCTGCACACACACATCACTGTCACAAACCACACACCCACAACTCATAGCAAACAGTTGCTTAACAGTGGCAACTAAATTGCCCAAACGTAATCACACTCTTTCTTGCAACAGTAGGTGGCAAATATCAGGAGTCATTCAGTAATTGGAGGGGAACAAGCATATCTGTATGTTTCAATTCCCATGGATTAGACATTACATTGTGATTACAGGGTGACTGCTGCCTTGATGGGAGAGACGGTTGCAAAAGGTATGCAGCGATAATGACCAGTTGGTTTAACATGCTGTATGGAATGACATTGTGCCGAACACTGCAGCAATTCTACAGAATGGTTCAGGTTGTAGAGTTGTTGCGTAAGGTCCGATTGTGCATTCC
Organism: Chiloscyllium plagiosum; assembly: GCF_037043375.1. NCBI lineage: Eukaryota > Metazoa > Chordata > Chondrichthyes > Orectolobiformes > Hemiscylliidae > Chiloscyllium > Chiloscyllium plagiosum. The sequence goes on from NW_028270140.1 coordinate 23,444,734, forward strand.
TTGCTTGGCTCTCATGCCATATGTACATGTGTGAATAATGCACATCATCAGTAGCCAGTCTTTGAATTACCATAGTATGTAAAACTCAGGCCATATACTAGTTGCCTATCAGATGTGAAGTCAGGAAAGTGGTAGGGTTCACATGATTCTTCAAAATCCTATGTAAATCATTATGACCCATGTAGAAATCACAAACACTGTGGAAGGGACTGGGGAGAAGTAAGGTGCAATGTGGGGAGATTGGGGAAATCGTTCTTAACTTAAAATCACTGGGCAAGAAATCAATGCAGTCTGAAACAGTATCAGTTTGAAGCATGCTCCATATCATTCACCACTGATTAACTTTCCCGCCATTCTCCATTTCCCTACCCTTCGGACACTGAAGGATATATTTCCTGGAGCATTCCTTAATTTCCCCTGGATAAACAAAGTTTCCGATAGCTTTGACTTGGCTGAAATCAACTAATGCAAGGTTTATGCCCTTTCTAGTTTGTTTCCCAGTGTCAGGAAAAGGAGATGTATCAAGATATAACATCAGTCAGAGGGAAACAAAATTGTTTTGATCTTTTCCTTCCTTTTCCCATTTGTATCTGTGGAAAGATTTTTGTTTGAAAAACTAATGCTTTTGCCAAGACTGGGACTCTGGTTTGGAGAAGTGGATATTAGCAATGTCAATTGTTATTTGAAGTTACAGTCACAAATGCAGAGATGATTCGGCATGAGCTGTGTAAGTTAATTTCAGTCTTCTTTCATCCTCAGGTTCATGAACTCGCCCAGGCCAATGTGCTTAATATCATCAGTATTCATGTTGGAGACTTAAAAAAGAATTGAAGGCCTAAAGCAATGAAAGGTTAATTTTAATTATAATTTTGAAAAGGTTTCTAATGGCAAGACTTCACTTTTAAAAGGTCAGTTTAAACCTGCTTCTCTGTCTTATTCAATTGTTCATTGAGATATTTTCCCATGATGTGATTTGTAAATTCAGCTAAGTTAATACGGTATTCCCAAGGGGGTCAATTAATTTAACAGAATTAATGATCTGTTAGGATTTACTTATTCATTATTATTAAGGAATCCATAAAATGCGAATGTGCTTTCTTAAATAAAATTTGAGTTCAAATTTTGTTCAAGGAGTAAAGCAATCTTGTTACTTCAATGGAGTGAATGCTTTGTATTATTTTTGTTACTTCAGTTGCTGAAGTGTGGCCTTTAAAGGTCTTGTGACTTATTTGCACAATAATTGCGAGTGAGCTTGAATTGACAGGAATGATTACAGAATGGATTTTTTTTCAAGGTCTGAACACTTTGTGACTTGAAAAATTATAGTGGATAGTTCAATATTATGAACAAAAGAATTACTTGACAATAAAGAATAACACATCCTGTACTGTTTACCTTCTACTAGCCTGGGAGTCATATGATAAAATGGAATTGGAATGATTGACTAATTACACCTATTAATCTCTACCAGCAGATCCAGACACGCTATGGTAGGGAACCGTAGGCCTGAAGTCACTTGGTCCTCCCAAAAATATTTATCTTCCGATATCCCACTCTGTGACATACTGCCACCAAAAATGTTATTTTCTGAAAGAAACCTAATTTGCATCTGAAATAATTGCAACAAATTGTTTTTGTTGACTCTGTAGGAATTGACGGAGATGCAGCCTTTGCCACTGAACTGCCTGCCACTCATTGTTGAATGTCCATCTGGAAATCAGGAAACTGAACGAAAACTTGCAGCAACCGAGGTAGCAGAATGACCACATCAGCCCCATGCTTGGTGAGGCAAGCATGCCCATGCAAGAAATGACTGAATGAATGCAGGGGCCCAAGAAGGGGCTATTTGTTCATCACAAACCACAGATCAGCATTTGATTGGGATGATGAAAAATCCCCTCTTTTAACCTATTTGTTCTGTACAAGACCAGATCAAATAGCAAGTGTTGCATTTCTCTAGATGTGTCTTTGGCTTTCTCGCTATGCATTTAGTGGCTAGCCCTGTTTCACCGTGTCATCCTTGAAAATGGCCAGCAGTCTAAACAGTTCTAGCAACTGGAACTGCTGGACCATATCTGTGTTGTGATGATTTTCCAGAAATTGTGAATACAATGAAAATATATGTCTTTGGTGGTTACTAATCAATAGTGAATTCAGTAAATGGAAGTCCTTTTCATTGATGAAGATGACTGCCTTAATTGTGGGAAACTAAATGCAGACGATCGCACCCTGTGTCTGGAGGAATGTAACAATGGACTCAAACCCACTGAACCTCTTGCCTTGATACTTTGATTAGTGCAATAGTGAACATAGTATCTGATCCTTTTAAATAGGTACTGGTCAACACCATCATGCATTAATGCATGGCAAATTGCAAGATTTCTCTGGTGGATCCCTGAAAATCACTAAAGAGCCATTGTAATGTTTTGCACCATTAACATCTGAGGTTCAAAACTTCCATGGGTTTCAGCTTGCCTTGCAGTATGGTAAATGGATCAATGATGTTCTTGCTTGTGAGGCACAGTTTATAAAGACCCTGACATTTGTAATTCTGCCTCTGATGGTCAACTTTCTTTTGTTAGTGTCACAAACAATAAACTTCTTTCTGCATGCAGGAGCAGTCTGATTGCATGACAATTGACTAATTCAGATAGGCATACAGAGCCTGTCCAAACCAGAGAGACAATGAGCAAAAAAGAACTATTCTCAGAAATGAACAGACTAATCATTTTGCATGGGGAGAAAGTGAGGACTGCAGATGTTGGAGGTCAGGGACAAAAAGTGTGATGTTGGAAAAGCACATCCAGTCAGGCAGCATAAGCTCTTCATCAGGAATGTGGGGAGGTGAGGGGTGGCGGGGAAAGAAGGGGGTTGAAAGATAAATCAGGGTGGGTGGGGCTGGGGGAAGGTAGCTGGGAATGTGTTAGGTAGATGGAGGTGGGTGTAATATTAATAGGTCAGAGAGGAAGTGGGGGAATGGATAGGTGGGAAGGAAGATGAACATGTAGGACAGATCAAGAGGGCTCTTCCCACCTTCATTTACCTATCGCATTTGCAGACACCTTGCCCCCAGCCCCACCCCCACCCCCACCCTCCTCCCATTTATCTCTGTCCCCTTGGGCCCACCCCCCCAGCATTTCTAATGAAGACCTTATGCTCGAAACATCAACTCTCTTGCTTCGCGGATGCTGCCTAACCGTTTGTACTTTTCCAGCACACACCCCTTGACTGTCATCATTCTGCACCTCAATTTTTAAATATACAAGATGAGCCATGTCTCCTTCACAATGTTCACTGATTTTTTTTTTCTTCAGGGAATTAAGAGTAGGAATAAGAAATAAGGCATGGTTGAGAAAGGAACAGTAGAGAGATTCCAGACCCAATGTCAGAAGGCAGCTTTGTAACTGGTGGAACAGTGGCTCAGCAGTCTACAGGCAGGAACCCGTGTTTGATACCAGCCTTGAGTGACTGTCTGTGTGGAGTTTTCATGATCTCGCTGTGTCTGCGTGGGTTTCCTGCCACGGTCCAAAGATGTGCAGGTAAGGTGGATTGGCCACGGGAATGCAGGATTTCAGGGATATGGTATTTGTCTGGATGGGATACTCTTCAGAGAGCGGTGTAGATTTGAGGGGTTGAATAGCTGCAGGAATTCAGAGATTCTAAAACTGTCTGGATCTCAAAGCGGACATGATGCTTTCAGAACAACTTAATGTCTTACGTCTGATGAATTGTCTTTGAAAATGCTGCTGAACATTAGTACTGCAGGCAAGTTTCAGATTGCCTTGGTTGCTCAAAGTCTGAACCTAAACTTAAGACCATAAGAAATAAGAGTGGAAGTAAGGCCATTCAGCCCATTGAGTCCACTCTGCCATTCAATCATGGCTGATGGGCATTTCAATGCCACTTACCCACACTCTCCCCATTTTCTCTTAATTCCTTGTGAGATGAAGAATTTATCAATCCCTGCCTTGAAGACATTTAACGCCCCGGCCTCCACTGCACTCCGTGGCAATGAATTCCACAGGCCCACCACTCTCTGGCTGAAGAAATGTCTCCTCATCTATCCTAAACTGACCCCCTCTAATTCTGATGCTGTGCCCACAAGTCCTAGTATCCCCGCCTGACAGAAACAATTTCCCAGCGTCCACCGTTTCTAAGCCCTGCATTATCTTGTTAGTTTCTATTAGATCTCCCCTCAACCTTCTAAATGCTAATGAATATAATCCCAGAATCCTCAGCCAATCATTTGTGGGCGGCACAGTGGCACAGTGGTTAGCACTGCTGCCTCACAGCGCCAGAGACCCGGGTTCAATTCCCGCCTCAGGCGACTGACTGTGTGGAGTTTGCACGTTCTCCCCGTGTCTGCGTGGGTTTCCTCCGGGTGCTCCGGTTTCCTCCCACCATCCAAAGATGTGCAGGGTCAGGTGAATTGGCCATACTAAATTGCCTGTAGTGTTAGGTAAGGGGTAAATGTAGGGGTATGGGTGGGTTTCGCTTCGGCTGGTTGGTGTGGACTTGTTGGGCCAAAGGGCCTGTTTCCACACTCTAATCTAATCTAAATCTAAATCATGTGTTAGGCCTATCATTCCAGGCATCATCATGTGAATCTTTGCTGGACACGCTCTAGTGCCAGTATGTACTTTGAGGTGTGAGGCCCAAAACTGGACAGAGTCTTCTAATGGGGCCTAACCAGAGCTTTATAAAGTCTCAGTAGCACATCACTGCTTTTATATTCCAACCTTGAGATAAGTGACAACATTACATTTGCTTTCTTAACCACAGACTCAAGCTTCAAGTAAACCTTTAGAGAATCCTGTACTAGCACTCCCAGATCCCTTTGTACATTAGCTTTATGAATTTTCTCACCGTTTATAAAATAGTCCATGCCTGTGTTCTTTTTCCCCCAAAGTTCAAGACCTCATATTTGCTCACGTCAAACTTCTTCAGCCATTTCTTGGACCATTCTCCTAAATTGTCTAGATCTTTGTTGCCTCCCCAGCTCCTCAGAACTACCTGCCTGTCCACCTAACTTTGTATCATCGACGAACTTCACCAGAATGCTCCAGTCTCTTCGCCCAGATCATTTATATATAAAGTGAACAGCCACGGCCCCACTGAACCCTGTGGGGCACCACTTGTCGCTAGCTCCCATTCCGAAAGAGTACCCTTTCCCTGGTCTAATCTACTTATTACCTCTTCAAAAGAATTCTAGCAGGCTTGTCAGGCACGACCTCCCCTTATTAAATCCATGCTGACTTGTTCTAATTAGACCCTGCATTTCCAAGAATTTAGAATTCTCATCCTGAACAATGGATTCCAGAATTTTACCTACAACCAAGGTTAGGCTGACTAGCCTATAATTTTCCATCTTTTGTCTTAAACTTGAACTAAAACTTTGAGGCTGCAGCAAATTCTGAGCTTCAACTACTCCAATAAGATAGATGCCTCCTAAATTCAACATGCTCCCTCTGGCTTAGGCACATCATTTGTTCTCTTAAATGCATCTGAGGAGTCATAAGTAACTAGTTAATCAAACCTCTCAGCCATTCTGACTATTTCACCATCGTAATCATGTTGCTTTTGCCTATAGCCTTCACTAACTCTCACAGTCAGAAGATTTGATCTATAGACAGGCTTATGTGGAATGGATGTGAATCAGTGAAGCATGTTTCCTTCCCCAAATTTTTGTTAAGTCCCAAGGACTGTGAAACAATTAATTACACTGAAACCATGTAATTGTATTCAATAGTGTGGCAAGTTTGTTAATCAGTTGGAAATAATCAATTTACCACAAGGCTTAAAGCCATGTTCAGCTTTTAACCAAAATTTTAATTGTCAAACTGGAAATCTCACAGCACATTATTTAATCTCTTAGCATTGTTTTTTGTATAGTATTCTGAATTCCTCAGGCCCAGTTTAAATGAAACTTCACTGAGTAAATCAGTAAGGAAATATGTTAACATATTTAAGTGGGCTTAAAGAGTGAGAGAAATAGTCATGGAATCCTTACAATATGGAACATACTATTTGGCCTATCAAGTCCTCACCAACGCTCCAAAAAGCATCCCACCCACAATCAACCCCCTCCTCTATCCTTATAATTCCCATGGTTAACTCACCTAGGATTGGACAGTATGGGAAATTTAACAAACTTCACACAAGCAGTTGCCAAAGGGTGGATTTGAATCTCAGACCCTGGCGCTGTGAGGCATCAGTTGTAACCACTGAGCCACTATTCTTAGTTGATGACAATTAGCTGTCAATACAAACAAAACTTGACTAAGGTTACAACAAACTTTCTAAAATAAGTGGACAATACAAATATATAGGATATCTGGTCAGCATGGACAGGTTGGACCAAAGGGTCTGTTCTATGCTGTACATCTCAATGACTCCATATAGCATGTATATTGGCATGAAAGAGTTTGAGTTTCAAGTCTTACTTCTACTGAAAACAAAACATTTCAGTTTCGATCTCTGAGTAAGTTCTGAGGAGGGGTCACTGGACCCAAAATGCAAACTCTGATTTCTTTCCACAGACGTTGACACATCAGCTGAGCTTATCCACCAGTTTGTTTTTGATCTGGGATTTCCAGTTTCTACAGTTCTTTTGGTTTTTACCTGATGATATTTTCTTCTTTCTGAATTTCTGGGCTATGACTGTGATCACACCAGAAAGGCCTGATCTCTCCCGATTGCTAGGGGCTAACTCTAATACCCAATATTCATTGCAGTGTTGTTGACAAGAGTTGAAATAAAGATTACTTGGAATTCCTCACATGGCTGACTCCAAGGTAATTCTCCAAGAAAATACATTTTCCAATTTCACTCCATCTGGAACGCTCAGAAACAGTCCATTAAAGTTGAGGAATTTAGACATTTCAAGCTACTCAAACATAATAGCTATACAGGAACATTTAGAGGATTAAAACAATCTCTAACTTCTGGATATATATTAAACATTCAGCTCCTATCAACTAGTTATAGGCCACATACCTCCCCAAACCAACCCAAATTGTTGATCCATGCAACAAGCAGCTCCCATCTCATCTCATCTGGTTTGACCTGACCCTGATTCATCTTAGCTCTCCTCCAGCTTGATCTGATCTGCTAGGACCTAACCCTGACTTAGTCTGATCGACTGAAACTGATATCTCCCCTTCACCTGGCCCAACCTAATCCAACCCAATTTACCCTGAGCACCTGGTAGCCTATTTCCCTCATCCTTTTGGCACACCTGCTCTTTATCAGCTCAACTGACATCCTTTATCTGACACAATTACCTTTCACAATTAAAGTGGCTTGGAAACTTGAAACATAGCAGCAAGTCTCATTAAAAAGGGGTGTGTCTTAGTCTGCACTGAATAGATTGAAAGTCACTGAAAAGGAAATGGTGTATTTTAAAGAGGAATCCACTTGTCAACCAACCAGCAGTTTCCTGTCATGTAGCATACGTGTTAGTTCTCCCCTTAAACTGGTATTTTTATAAATTGTGTCTTTTATCAACAATGATAAAACATCAATATGATGTGTTGCTTTGACCTCTACCGGCTTTCTCATGGTCAACAATTAAATATTTCTGCCTATTCTTCCAATCAAATCATGTTTCTGCTTATTGCTACTCAGAGACATGGTGGCACAGCGGTTGGCACTGCTGCCTCACAGCACCAGAGACCCCGGTTCAATTCCCGCTTCAGGCAACTATCTGTGTGGAGTTTGCACATTCTCCCTGTCTCTGTGTGGGGATGCTCTGGTTTTCTCCCCCAATCCAACAATGTGTACGTTAGGTGAATTGGCCATGCTAAATTGCCTGTAGTGTTAGGGGAATGGGTCTGGGTGGGTTGGTGTGGACTTGTTGGGCTCAAGGGCCACACTGCAAGTAATCTTAAAAAAAAAATCCATGGTTACATTTAGTTTACCTTAAGTAGACAGTCAAAACTCCAGCTTTCATTGGGGTCAGTAATCATCTTGACTATTGTCTGTGGGGAGCTTCTAAGCTCAACATAATGTATTGTAAAGAATACATTCATCTATTTTCTTTCTGTGTATGTGGATATTAGACTACTCTGTCGATTTTTGATTAATTGATTTTTATGAAGATTTAAGTGAGGAGTCTGTTTAGAAAAGCATTAGACTAATCAAAAAGCATCAATAAAATTGATATGGGTTTCAGTACAAAGTCTAGCATGAAAGTTGGGGTGGGTGATGCTAAAATGAAACATTTTGCACCTATCCCCTAGGTGATCCACATTTGCTCAGCCAGCCTCACTGAAAATAATGCTTGATAAAGGAACACTAACAACATCAGTTATGCACCGCTCCTTGCTTAGAAATAGAGTTAAATTTAATTTCTCTTCCTTCAAAGTCCATTGAACAATCTATTGCAACATCAGAATCTAACTCTTGGCACAGTCTGAAGCATAAGGGAAGACGGCATGGTGATTAAAATTACTCTTATCTAGATTAGTTTGATACACTGCTGTTGCTGGGTACTGAATGTTCTTTTCCAATCCACTTGAGGTTCAGTGATGTATAAGCCAGGTATTGTACCAATCTAACAACAAAATACAAAGCAGATGAGTAGCTGTAAATCATTGCAAAATTTTAACATGCAATGCAATCACAGTGTTTCTCTAAAAGACCTCACACGTTCAGGGCTGTTCATCAGAAACAGAGGTTATAAATTTACTTGGCATTTCAGAAATTTCAAACTTCAGTGAAATGATGAATTAGCCAATGTCAGTGCCCAAAAGCCATTACACCACAGTCTTTTAACACACACATTCTAGATCATACTTGTAATAATAAAATCCTTCCATTATTGAAGAAAATATGAGGGTGTGAAAAGAGAAATTACTTTCTGATGTACAGCACAACAACATATCCTTTTCCACAATGATAAGAAAAAAAATCTATAGCTACATATTTCAATGAATCACCCCAATGGTTTGCAACTGATCCAAACAGTTATCTTAAAATTACATTGCGAGGTTACACAGTAAATTACTTCTGAAGACAAAACTCTAGAAACAACATTGTTGTAGCACAAGTATTTAAAATGTGTGTTATGTGTCTGCCCACTGTTTTATGTCAGGCATTTTTCTTCTTCAGTACTCTGACCAATGCAGGTGCAACCTACAATCTCCAACAGAAGTATGGCAAGGAGTTAGGTGCCAAATCATCCCTCGTCAACATGAGGATCAATGCCCTAAGCTCTGATCCATACCAACCATCCGGCCAACTGAACCAGCTAGCCTCATAAGGAGTCTAAGTTGCCATGGTAACATGCACCAGTCTTGTAGTCTGGTGTTATAAATTGTAATGATGGAGGCTCCAATTTTCTTTCTATCACATGGCCGCTGAGGAATATCTCTGAGTCTTACTGCCCACAATTTGTGTATCTTTGTAAGGATTTACAGCTGGTCTTCATATTTTCTGGCCATCAAAACATAGAGCAGGACTTGAAATGAGTGCCTCTGACTGCACATGGAATCGCAACACTTCTTAGTTGACATTTAGCCCATTCAATGGAGATTAGGCAATGTCTTTGTTAAAGGTCTGTCATGAAGATCTAAAATGAATGCATTAATATTTGTGGCATAATACCATTGGACATAATTTTAATGACATTATCATAAACAGAAAGCAGAAATATTCATATCACAAAACACAAAAAGCCGTGATTTTTCAGTAGGACATTGGTCTCCAGGTGTTATGATAAGAAGGATGAGTAGTGAAACACTCATTGTGCATTGTTTTTTGATCATATTCATTATCTCATGAAAAATATTCATTCTCATGTCTCAAATGTATATAAAATCTTGGTTGAGCCAAAAAAAATCAAAGGGAAGCCTTTTATTACTGTATTTTATCTACTGCTAAAATTATGGCCTCAGGTGATCCCTCTCAACTTCAAAAAAATAGAGACATAAAATATAAGATCAGGAGTAGGCTTTTTGACCCCTCGAGCCTGCTCTGCCATTCAATATGATATGGCTGATTATTAAGCTCAATACCCTAATCTCAGCTCCCCCCCTCATATCCTTTGATCTCTTTAGCTAAAAGTGATATATCTACCTCCTTCTTCAAAACATATGTTTTGGTGTCAACCATTTTTTGTGGCAGTGATTTCTACAGGTTTCTTGGCAAAGTATGTTTTCCTCATCTCAGTCCTAAAAGATTTACCCCTATCCTTAAAACATTCTGCTTGCATCTAACCTGTCCAGTCCTGTTAGAATTTTACAGGTTTCTATGAGATCTGCCCCTCATTCTTCTAACTTCAATGAATACAATCCTAACTAACTCAATCTCTCCTAAGACATTAGTCAAAAAACAACAAAAGAGAAGTACTGAACAGGAACAGGCCAATCGGCCCTCCAAGCATGTGCTGATCATCATGCCCTAACTAAACTAAAAAACAAACCTTCTTTTATTCAGTCCTTATTCCTCTATTTCCTCCCTATTCATGTAACCATCCAGATGCCTCTTAAATGTCACCAATGTGCTTGCTTCCACCATCTCCTCTTGCAGTGCTTTCCAGAATCCTTCCATTCTTCCCTTGCACATCTCCCTTAAGCTTCCCTCCTCTCACCTTGAACCTGTGCCCCCTTGTAATTGTAACTTCAACCAAGGGAAAAAGCCTCTGACTATCTGCCCTATCTATGCCACTCTTAATTTTGTACACCATTATCAGGTCTCCTCTCAGCTGTTGTCTTTCCAGTGAAAACAATCCTAGTCTTTTTAACCTTTCCTCATAGCCTATGTCCTCAAATGCAGGCAACATCCTGATGAACTGTCCCTGCACTCTCTCCAAAGCTTCCACGTCCCTTTAGTAGTGTGGCAACCAAAACTGCACACAATACTCCAAATGCAGCCTAACAAGGGTTTTATGTAGCTGCAATATGGTTTGCCAACTCTTCTACTCCATGCCCCAGCCGATGAAGGAATGTATGCGATATGCCTTCTTAATCACCTTGGCCACCTGTGTTGCTACTTTTCAGGAACTGTGGACCTGCACCCCCAGATCCCTCTGTACGCTAATGCTCCAAAGGGCTCTGCCATTTACAGTCTAATTCACATCTAAATTTGATCCTGCAAAATGCATCATCTCACATTTGTCCGGATTAAACTGCCAGTCTTGCCATCCAAGAATTGATTTGGTAAGCCTTTGCTACACTCCCTCTGGAGCAGGAACATCTTTCTTAAGATAAGGAGATCAAAACTATCAAGAAGGAGGCAGGATGAATAGTTCAAAGGACCTTAGCTTAGGTTATAAAATACAAACCAACCAGGAAATAGATGTGTGCAGTCACAATGACATGTTACAGATTTAGACACATATAAACATCCCTTCTTAAAGGTCAGAAAACTGTAGCATCCACTGCATCACGATAAATAGCAACTTATATTTTTATAATGCCTTTAAACAAGATATGATACTGAGCTAGAAATATTTGGGCAGATGACCTAAATGACCCCAGTCAAAGCGGCAAGTTTTAAGCATCATCTCAAAGGAAGAAATTAAGATAAAAAGATAGAGCATTGATGAAGAAAATTCCAGAACTTTGAACTCATACAAATAAACTAGCTCAAAAAGGAGAGTATAAGAGGAGAGTCATACAGATTGTTATTGGACTGAAGGATACCATAGAGACATAAGAATCAAGGCCATGACAGGATATGAAAATATGGATGAAAATTTTAAATTGAGTTGAATCTTATTGGTGCCTAAGCAATGTGGGTTATGGTGATATTTGGAGCAGAATCAGATGAGGCCTATCCTGATATGAGGAGTATCTTGCTGGGTCTATTCCAAGTGGTGAGGCGAATTGCATCTTGGTCAATACCCCTCTTATCACTCTGTGTGCCTTTCTTTGACTCATCTTGCCAATAAGATTCACTTCCAACTCTATTACCAACAAACTCCTCAGAATATATTTACCCTTCCTTGCTCCCACACAATATATTGTTAATTGTTCTTTCTCCTCAGGTGCTGTCCTCCACACCTTCAAATTTGCCTCTCTGAAAGTCAATCTATGATTTTCTGCCCTTGGGCAAACAACTACTCCATTCCTTTTCAAAGTCCTCCAATATGCTGTTCCCTCCCAAATATATGCCCCATTTTTCCCAAATCTCCATGTGTCCATCCCTCCAATTCTGTACCTTTGCACTAATATCACGGCACTTACCAAAGATAAAAACATTTTTGAAATAATTGTAACAAAGATAAACTATCTGTCCTTGTCCTTCTCCAGCTGCCTGCCGCCAACACATCTGTATTCTCCTCTAAAATAAAGCAAGAATTGCATATGATGGAAACTGAAAAAAGCAGAAATTACTGGAAAGATTCATCAGGTCCGGCAGCATCTGTGGAGAGAAAGCAAAGTTTATGTTCTGCATAATTTTCTCTGGTGTCTTCCAACAATCTCTCCTTAGTGCCTTCGTTCTTCTAAGCTACATGGTCCTCCTTTGTGACCTAATAGCAAAACATATCAATTTCATATGCCTGCTAACAAAACTCAATTCACTTCTTACGACCCCTGGCTTTCATTAATTTGCAAGACTGCTTGGCTGATATGCAATACTGGATAAGCAGAAATTTACATTAATTCTTCTATTGTCATCAATTCACTCATGGAATCATAGAATCTCTAAGTGTGGAAGCAGGTCATTTGGCCCATCATGTCTACACACGCACCCCACTACCCTATAACCCTACATTTCCCACGGTTAATCCACCAACTGTTCACATCCCTGAACACCATGGTCAATTTAGCATGGTCAATCCACCTAACCTGCACGTCTTTAGACTATGGGAGGAAACTGGAGCAGCCGGAGGAAACACACGCTGACATGGGAAGAACGTGCAAACTCCTCATGGACAGTCAGTCACCTTCTCCACTCTGTCAGGGTAATTACAATACTCTTCTCTCTGCTTCTCATAATCATGCTATCTCTGCTACTGCACCTTCTCCCACTGATGCTAATGCTGTACTACACTCACTATCGTGTATAACATCTTACCCAACCTAAACCCCCAACATCACTACTACGGTATGACTTCTGCATTGCTTACTCACTCCCTCTGAACACCTCATCGTCTTTCCATGATGTACAACACCACTAATGGCTGCGTCATCCAGTTTCACCACTCAGTTCCTCTCTATCTCTCATTCCAGCATAAGACAGCCCACATTAGGGCAAGTGGAGGAGAACCCAGCCTTCAACACCTCATCCCCTACAAGAAGAGAATTTTGATTCCTGCAGGAGAAGACCTACAGCAAGGACAGGACATCCATGCCACACCGACTGAATAAGTACTATTCTTCATTCTACAGCAGCTCTCACATTAGCCACATTGTCAATGACAGTCATGATACATCACATCTCACCACCAGCTACGATGCCTTCTCTCTTGTTTATCTTTCATGTATAATGGAATGTCCACCACCTCGATGGAGAAATGGTCTCCTCTCCCAGAAGACCTTTCCTTGATCTCTGAGGTCAAGTGTACTGATACCTCATAGGGAAGCATCAGCAAGGCTTCCTCCTGCACTGCCCCCCCCTCCCACCAGCAACTCAGATATTGATACCTCAGTGGAATGCTGGCAATAGAAACACACTAGGAGAAAGTATGTACTGTAGATGCTGGAGATCAGAGTCGAGAGTGTGGTGCTGGGAAAGCTCAGCAGGTCAGGCAGCATCTGAGGAGCAGGAGAATCGACATTTCAGGCATAAGCCCTTCATCAGGAATGAGGCTTCTGGGCCGGGGGCTGAGAGATAAAAGTGAGGGGAGTGGGGTAAGGGGAAAGGTAGCTGAGAAAGCGATAGGTGGATGAAGGTGAGGGAGAAGGTGATAGGTCAGGGAGGGAGTGATGGACAGATCAGGAGGGTGGTGCCGAATTGGAGACTTGGGGCTGGGATAATGTGGGAGAAGGGGAAATGAGGAAGCTGTTGAAATCCACATTTATCATGTGTGGTTGTAGGGTCCCAAGGCAGAATATGAGGCATTCTTCCTCCAGGCGTTGCTTGTAACTGTTTGGTGGTGAAGGAGGTCCAGGACCTGCATTTCTTGATGGAGTGGGAGGGGGAGTTGAAGTGTTCAGCCACAGGGCGGTGGGGTTGGTGGGTGTGGGTGTCCCAGAGATGTTCTCGGAAATGATCTGCAAGAAGGCGTCCTGTCTCCCCGATGTAGAGGAGACCACACCGGGTGCAACAGATGCAATAGGAGGCATTGGTAGAGTTACAGGTAAATTTCTGATGGATGTGGAAGGATCCCTTGGGGCCTTGGACATATATGAGGGGAGTGGTGTCGGCGCAGGTTTTGCACTTCCTGCAGTAGTAGGGAAACGTGCCAAGGGTGGAGTTTGGTTTGTTGGGTGGCATGGACCTGATGAGGGAGTCACAGAGGGAATGGTCTCTCTGGAACACTGATAGGGGGGTGGGGAGGGAAAGATATCTTTGGTGGTGGGGTCCATTTGGAGGTGGCAGATGTGGTGGACAATGTCTGCAGAGGTTGGTGCGGTGGAAGGTGATGACCAGTGAGGTTCTGTTCTTGTTGCATTGGGAAGGGTGGGGTTCAAGAGAAGTGGTGCATGATGTGGAGGAGATGCGCTGGAGGGAATCATCAACCACGTGGAAAGGGAAGCTGCGATCTTGGAAGAAGGAGGCTATCTGGGACTTTCTGAGGTGGAATTGGTCATCTGTGAACAGATGTGATGGAGACGGAGGTGTTGGAAATAAGGGATAGCATTTTTACGGCAGGTAGGGTGGGAGGAGGTGTAGTCTAGGTAGCTGTGGGAGTTGGTGGGCTTGTGATAGATGTCTGTGGTTAGTTGTCACTGGAGATGGTGATGGAGAGTTCCAGGAAGGGGAGGGAGGTGTCCGAGATGGTCCAGGTGAATTTGAGATCGGGGTGGAAGGTGTTGGTAAGGTTGATGAACTATTTAACCTCCTCGTGGGAGCATACGGTGACACCAATACAGTCATTGATTTAGCAGAGGTACAGGAGGGGGGTGGTGCTGGTGTAACTGCAGAAGATGGACTGTTACACATCCCTGACAAACAGGCAGGCATAGCTGGGTCCCATGCGAGTGCCCATGTCTACCCCATTTGTTTGGATGGAAGGGTAATGGTTGGGACGACGATAGAGGAAGAAACGGAGGGCTTGGAGACGATCATTGTGGAGGATTGATGTGTACAGGAACTGGATGAGGCGTTGGGGGCCGGGGAAATGAAAATCTTGGAGGAATGTAGGTGGGGAGTTCCTGGAGTTCCAGGACTAAGGGGGACAGGAAGATGTTGAGGTAGGAAGAGATGAGTTTGGTGGGACAGCCGCAGACTGAGACAATGGGTCGGCCGGGTTTGTGAATCTTCGATAGGAGGTAGAATCAGGCAGCGCAGGGTTCACAGACAGTGAGGTTGGAGGCTGTGGATGGGAGATCCCCAGAGGTGATGAGGTTGTAGATGGTCTCGGAGATAATGGTTTCGTGAAATGAGGTGGGCTCGTGATCAAAGGAGCAGTAGGAGGAGGGGTCTGCGAGTTGGCTCCTGGCTTCATTGGTGTAGAGGTCAGTGCACCATACTACTACTGCGCCTCCACCCCCCTCCCTCCTTGTCTGTGGGTTTGATGGTGAGGTTTGGGTTGCAGCGTAGGGAGTGGAGGGAGTGGTGTGCTGCATGTTGTTAGGGTGAGTGGGGGTGGACAGGTTGAGGTAGTCGACGTCACAGTGGCAGTTTGAAATGAAGAGGTGAAGGGCGGATAACAGACCGGCACAGGGTGTCCAAGAGGATGGGGTGTGTTGGAGGTGGGAGAAGGGCTCCTCGGTGAGTGAATGAGTGTTCTGGTTGAAAACGTCAGCCCGGAGGTGGAGCTGGCAGAAGAAACATTCGCAGCGTGTGTCGAACTCATTCATCTGGGACCATAGAGGGATAAAGGTGAGGCCTTTGTCCTCAGAGAGGGGGACGTCTGGGGGAATGGTGAAGACACGGCAGGTCTGGGACTTAGAACCTGGAAAAACATATTGATGAATACCTCCCAGTGACAGCTCCACATCCAGATTGCTGCCCAACCGAGGGATTGCCAGTGACCAGGCACTTGCTGAGACCCAGGCAGGAGAAGACCCTCCGGTGCTGCTGATGACGGAACTTTGTTGAAAAACACAGAGAGGAACAGGAGCAGCAGACAGGTAAAGGGGACTCAATGGCCTGCACTCCTTAAAATCTGCAGGACCACAGTTACTCATGTGACTGTTTGGCTGCCTGCATAGACAGCTGCCATGGAGGGTTAGGTTCAGCTGGGGTCTGTTGGAGAGGCAAACACACACCTTCGCTCCATTGCCCAGGTTTCTGGGCTAGTGAAAGGGAGGAAAATGGGAGACGCAATACTCCTAAACTCAGTGTTGTTGGAAATAAGAATGGATAGATAAATTCTGAAGATGTCTCTCGGGATAGGAAAGGAAATTAATGTTATATTTGCATTTTAGGGTAATCCTGGATTTGTGTGCTATTTTTGCAGATGGAAACAGAACCTCATAGTGCTTGATATCATCCTATTGTGGCAACGAACAGTAAAACCAACTGCTCAGGGTATCCTTTTAAGTCTACTTTGCCTGAGTGCCGGGGAGCAGAGATGAGGGCTGTATCTGGATGACAGGTGGAATTTAATGGGATTAAAACTTTGAAAGTAGATTTGAGGGTGTGAATATGTTAATTGGTGGTTCAGAATGTGAATGGAGGGCAAGCTGAGACTGAAGTGTAGCTGTAAGCAAATTGAAGGAGTTTTCGTTTCTAAGGAAAAACACAGAAGGAAGATGGAGTTGAAAGAGGAATTGGAGGTTTGTGTGGACAGTGATACAAGGAAGTGATCAAAAGTGTTCTTACCTGTGATTGATGTTATGGCCATATAGAGGCCACACGAAATTGCAGGTTCCAACGAGTAGTAGTAGTTATTGGAAGTTTATCAGGTGGGAGAGATTAAAAGAATAGTCAAACATGATTATAACAGTGTCCACACTAAAGTATCATGTTGTGTATGAGGATCTTTTGAACATTCTGAGGTTGTGAAATGTGCCAAATACAGAACAACTTGGCCATCTGAACATCAATTATCCGAATTTTGAATGATCGGAACAAGATATCAAGGTTTCATAAAAACGTTATCCATCATCTGAACAATCAATCAGCTATCCGAACAAAATACCCTCTGCCCGTCTCATTTGGACAATCAAGGTTGTTCTGTATACGTGCGTCTTTTTATAAAAACCAAAAGAACTGCAAATGCTGTAAATCAGAAATTGCTGTAAAATTTCAGCAGGTCTGGCAGCAGCTGGGGAGAGAAATCAATTAACATTTCAGGTCAAGGGTCCAGTTCAGAGGGAGGGTCACTCGACCCAAAACGCTAATGTTGATTTCTCTCCACAAAGGAGAAAGTGAGGACTGCAGATGCTGGAGATCCCTCGAACTCAGCACCACCTTCCTAATCTGCTATCTTCTTCCTGACCTCTCCGCCCCCACCTCCACCCCGGCCTATCACCCTCACCTTAACCTCCTTCCACCTATCGCATTTCCAACGCCCCTCCCCCAAATCCCTCCTCCCTACCTTTTATCTTAGCCTGCTGGACACACTTCCTTCATTCCTGAAGAAGGGCTCATGCCCGAAACGTCGATTCTCCTGCTCCTTGGATGCTGCCTGACCTGCTGTGCTTTTCCAGCAACACATTTTCAGCTCTTCTCTCCACAAATGCTGCCAGACCTGCTGAGCTTTTCTAGTGAATTCTGTTTTTTGTTTTGAGTCTTTTTTTACTTTGAAATGAAAAGTAAATGGGCCCTAACAGAAAGGCTCCTTTCTTTGTTGCTGCCTACGATGGTCTCAGTATTCTTTCATTTTTTCGGAGGCATGTTGTTGATATGAGAAGAAAAACCAAGAATCGTATTTTAAAAATAAAATTAAATGTATGCTTCTCAACAACCACCTCAAGAAAAAAAAGCTGTTAAGGCAAAAAAGCTCTAGTTTTTCACAAGTACTGTATTTTCTAACAATCCTTTGACAGCTGGCAGTGCGGTCTATTTGTATGACTTCATGGTTAAAAGCACCAGCATAGCTGGGTACATATAAATAAGACAACACTGCGATGATACATCAAATCAAGGTCATGTTTTAGAAATTGCATTGGTTATTTTTCACAAGAAAAATAGTTACATTTAAGTGTTAACGATAAAGCTAATGTTTAAGAGAAGCACTGTAATATAGTTGAACTTGTTGCCCATGGAATAAAGGGGACAATGGCAGCATCAAAACAAAGTTACCTGAGTGACAGTCACAAACGGTGGACAGTTGTTTTTGGACTGGAGAATGATTACAGTGGGATTCTCTAAACATCAGTAACATGGGTTTTGCCTTCAGCAAGGTATATTACTTTACAAGGCAATGTTTATGATAATCCTCATAACAGAAGGAACTTGGTGTCGATAATTTTGAAGAATCTAACAGGTGTTTATTACAGCAAATGCCAAGAGACCAAGCGAGCAACTCTTCGATGCAACCTTGTGTAGTTTGTGACTGTGTGCTTGTTTTTATGCACACAGTATCCTTGCAACAGCCTTTCAATACTAACTGGGGAAAGTCCCTAGACAATGCAAGCTTTCTGAACATTGTGCAGTTGTGTCAAAGGAGTTGACATGTGTTCATGAAGGGTTGGCAAATATTGGATGCCAATGCCTGACGATGAGGGGTGCATGCAGCTGGCACCATGGATTATGCCCTGGAATGCCGTATTGTGCTGGACAACATGTATGCTACTCATAGCCAGCAATGGACTGAAGTCACCAGATACACATTCTGACTTCCACATTGAGATTTCATGACTTCTTTTGGATGTTTTCCAATGTAGTAACGTAAATGCTAATGACCATTAATAAGCATTCAACCAGTTATAATCCAAGCAGCCCACCATTGAGTACGCCTTGCTGAACCTCTCATTCCATTTTGCCCAAAATCTCACCATAGCTCACATTGTTCAGACTCCTATGAGATTCCGACTTTTGATTGGATGAAATCAAAATTAAGTGAATTAGATATGAGTCGTTGCTCTGTCTGATAATATAGAATCTGAGCATTAACATAGCCTGATTATGCAGGACTGATGTTTATCCATTAAACTACAAAGGACTGCACCTGCAAATTTGAAGAAAAAATGTGAAGACCCATGTGGTGGCTCAGGCCTATGTTTTCGGTACTTTAGAAATGGTTGCTCCTCACAGTCTCATCATATTTTACTCCATGTTACCTTTCACACCCAGCTCTTTGAACCATCTGCTGGACAATAGGTGTATTCATACTGCATGCTCTGCTCCTGTTCAATATCAACATGGTTTTGGGATCCTTTTGATAAAAAATCATCTCACTTAGTCTGTTAGCACTTGCTGTAATAATTGTCTGTTAGAATTTTCAGCACCACGTTCAGCATAAACATAGCTTCATGATTCTTTCGATGAAAAGTAATCTTTGAAGAGCTCAGTTTTGGTTAATGTAACAAAAGAATTCTCCCTTTCAAATGCTGAATATCTAAGGTTTAAAATTCCATTTGACTTCCTCCTCAATGCACCCAAACTCAAATCCTACATAGCTACATGGAATTCACCTCTGGAGTTAATGTGTAGAGTCATATGTGTGATGGGAGATTTGCTTGCATGGAGAACGTGGACTAGAGTCATAAAGTCATAGAGATGTACGACACGGAAACAGACCCTCCGGCCCAACTTGTCCATGCCGACCAGATATCCCAACCTAATCTAGGCCCACTTGCCAGCGCCTCCAAACCCATATCCCTCCAAACCCTTCCTATTCATATACCCATCCAAATACCTTTTAAATGTTGCAGTTGAATTAGCCTCCACTGCTTCCTCTGGCAGCTCATTCCACACACATACCTCCCTCTGCATGAAAACATTGCCCCTTTGGTCTCTTTTATACCTTTCCACTCTCACCCTAAACTTATGCCCTCTAGTTCTGGACTCCTCCCACCCCATGGAACAGACTTTGTCTATTTATCTTATCTATGCTCCTCATGATTTTATAAACCTCTATAAGGTCACTCCTCAGCCTCCGATGCTCCAGGGAAAACAGCCGAGCCTATTCAACTTCTCCCTATAGCTCAAATCCTCCAACCCTGGCAATGTCCTTGTAAATATTTTCTGAACTCTTTCAAGTTTCACAACATCTTTCCGATAGGATGGAGACCAGAATTGCATGCAATAATCCAAAAGCGGCCTAACCAATGTCCTGTATAGCTGCAATGTGACATAGACTTGGTGGATAAATGTTTTTACTTTATAACTCCAAATATTTCCCATGTTCCAATGCTACCAGTCTCAATCCATCCTCTATCTTCGTCCAAAAGCTCTGTTCTTGCCTATTTTCCTATCCAATACATAGCCCGTTTTTTTCCACCATTTGAACATTGGGTTCATCACTAAGGCTTTTTTTTCTGAATGTCTGTTATTTTGCAGTAATTCCCAATTATCCTTCAGCTAGCTAGAATTGAGGCTCAACATCTCATAGAACAGCAAAGACAGTCATGTCTAATCTTGGTTCTAGTACATTGCACCCATAAATCCAGCCTCTTTCCAACAAGTTCATTCTGGTTCCTCATTTCACAGTTTACAATTCTTGACATAACACCTTTGTGGCTGTACTACAGCTGTAAGAACTACAGTGGTACAAGAATGCACACTATTATCTCCTCAGAAAAATCATATGTGTGGTGTCGCCATATTCAGAGTAAAAAAATTGTTGTCTTGAAATGGTATATTTAGAATTATATGGCATATCATGAAGATGAGGCTGGAAGAAGTTATTAAGCAGGGTAGAGCTTCAACT
Organism: Chiloscyllium plagiosum; assembly: GCF_037043375.1. Classification (NCBI taxonomy): domain Eukaryota; kingdom Metazoa; phylum Chordata; class Chondrichthyes; order Orectolobiformes; family Hemiscylliidae; genus Chiloscyllium; species Chiloscyllium plagiosum. The sequence goes on from NW_028270140.1 coordinate 23,465,612, forward strand.
CACTTTGTGTCATGCCACCAGGGATCTGTTCGAATTATGTATGCAGCTTCATGTTGAATCTCTAAACCTTGAATAACAAAACCAAAGTCCAAGGGCCAAGTAAAAAGCATGATTATTTTTAGGATCATCTGAGATGTCAGCTTAAGTCGATTTAATTTGACTGGAAACAATCCAGGCAGAAAAATCCAATATATAGCGCAATACATATAATGGGGTTTTTGAGTGTGATAATATGATAAGGGGATTAATTTTACTTGGAGTCACAGTTTTGGTTACTTTGTTAGGTTTGTATAAATAGGGTCATTCTGTAATGTAGGTTTTATTTCTTTTAAAAGCTAATTTGTCCATCACAAGACAAAATACAAATTCTCCAACATTTCTCATAAACCTAAGCTTATGACTTTGAATGGCACATTAACCAAATAATGAATTAAAAGCTATGTTATAAACAGAGATACTTATTTTGATCAATGTTATCAGTACTTCAGTTAAGTATCATAATCATTTCAATCTATTATCTTGTCTCAACACTATTTCAATGGAATCATTTTAGAAGCTGTGTAATATTTCTGCTTTCAGTGAGTGTGTTAGAAATGCTTTTGAATGGAATCTAGATTAGTTTTCAGATATTTCATTTAGGCAATCTCAAAAGAAAAGTCAACCTAACCATATTCCAGGTTTCGTTTGGAGTTGCACTTAATCGTTTTCAGTAAACATCTGTATATCCAAATTGTTTTAATTAGTTACACATTATATTATCACTATGAATGAAACAAAGAACAACCATTAACTCTTACTTCGGAATTCATTTTACAGTTTCTTTTGAAGAAAATTTTTATGTCAAAAAGCATTCTGATGCACAGGGATTTTATTTCAAACAATTAGATATCCACAGCTAAAAATTGTTTTTTGATGGCCTGCAGTGTAAACTGGGCACAGAGTGAGAGCCCTGCAAAGGATCTGGAATGATTGAATCACATCCAGCATTGTGCCTCTGGCCTCACTTACACAAAGTCATGGAACTGCAAACACTTGCTAATTATTTCGATGCAAGTCTCTGTAATTTCAGACTGCCAGCAGTGGCCTACAGCAGTACTGCACTCCCAGTACCATAGGCAGATTAGTTCTCTTTTAAATTTAAATCTTGCTCTCCATCCCAGCACTAACCTTTCCTGCTGTCCTTCTTGCCCATCTCCCCACCCTACTGCACCCGCCTCACCTTTCGCCTGCTCAAAATCTATTACTTGCCTCAGGCCTGATGAAAGATTGAAAATCTGAAACATTGGGCTCCAATTTCACAGAGGCAGGCCAATCCCACAGCCCTTTCAAAATGAGCCCAGATGCTGTAAACATACCCCATTTTCCAGCAGATTACATTGTTGCCATCTGAGCCAAGAAGATGGAGCATACATCACACAGACTGGAAGGCTGTTCCCAAGGGTGACTTCAAATTAGAGCTGAGTTCAAACATAACCAATGTTTGATGTTCCTGCACCTGAACATGAAGTGTGGGAGACATTATTTTATAGAGGAGATGTAAACATTCTTGATGGCAGATAGATCTGTTAAGTGTCGTGATCTGCAAATCCTCATACATTTAACTCTGAGAAAACAAAGCCAAAACTGCCAGTTGGAATACACGACAAATATCTGAAGGTGTGTGTGTGGGTTGATGGACTATCTAGTGCAGCTTAGAAAAGTTACTATCTGCTCCTGCAATTTCAATAGAATTCATTTTCAATATTTCCCAAGGACTGCGAAAATGGGCTGAACCTGTTATGAATGCTTGGCTGAGGTTAAATGGCCGTGATGGTACAGAGAACACCGAACGGAGAATTCACCACAAGGGTATACAGGAAAGCCACACACACAGACCAAGTCCTAAACTATGAAAGTAACCACCCCAACACACACAAATGAAGCTGCATCAGGACACTATTCAAAAGGGCCACAACACACTGCAGTACACCAGAACTGCAAAAAGAAGAAGAGGAACACCTGTACAAGGTATTCGCCAAAAACGGATACCCGCGCAACTTCATCAACAGATGCCTAAGAGAAAGACCATGGAACGAGGACATACCACAACCAAAAGGACTAGCCACACTACCATACATCAGGAGCATCTCGGAACTGACAGCCAGACTACTGCGACCCCTAGGACTCATAACGGCACACAAACCAACAGCCACGCTCAGACAACAACTCACCAGAACGAAGGACCCGATACCCAACATGAGCAAAACGAATGTAGTGTACAAAATACCATGCAAGGACTGCACAAAACACTATATAGGACAAACAGGAAGACAGCTAACAATCCGCATACATGAACATCAACTAGCCACGAAACGACACGACCAGCTATCCTTAGTAGCCACACACGCAGACAACAAGCAACATGAATTCGACTAGGACAACACTACTATCATAGGGCAAGCCAGACAGAGAACAGCCAGGGAATTCCTAGAGGCATGGCATTCATCCACAAACTCCATCAACAAACACATCGACCTGGACCCAATATACCAACCACTACAGCGGACAGCTGAAACTGACAACCGGAAGTGGCAGGGACAGACCACTATAAACACCGGAGGAAACATCAAAGAAGTGCTTCGCAGGAGCCTCCCAAGCACTGATGATGTCGCCTAGCCAGGGGACGAAACGTTTGCAACAAATACTTCCAGCTCGGCGAACAGAACCACAACAACGAGCACCCGAGCTACAAATCTTCGCACAAACTTTGAGGTTAAATGCTCCAAAATCACTTTCTTCAGCAGAGTTTTAATTAAGAATGAGCCGTCTTTGATGTGGTTACTGAATAGAAGGTTTTATTTTATAATGGGTTGACCACTGGCATGGATCTTTGAATTAGTGTTCTGAGACACTTGTTCATTAACAGGTGAACTGTGTGAGAGCTCTCTTAAATTGCTGGAAGTTTATTTTTATCATCTATACATGGTCCTGAAGTCTGCTGATATGGGTGAGAGGCTGTAGATGTGGCTTGAGGTGTATGGTGCATGGGTGGAATCATGGAGGCCATAGAGGGGGAAGGGGGGGGGGGGGGGGGGAGTCTTAGGGAGTGAAAGGTAAAGGTTGAGGTCCAGAGGACTTGGTATTTTTTAAACAATTAGAACAATCCCAGAGCTGGTCTTCTTTGGCACTTTGCCATTCTTGGACCGTGTCCTACCCCGGGGTATAGTGGGCCTGACTCAATCCCAACCCCACCTCAGTACAGTGAAGATTTGGTCAAATGGGCCTCTTTAAACTATGGTGTACCTGCCAATTCAAAATTTTCCAATCCCTCAGTATCAAAAACCAAGTCATTAACTCTTTGTTTCTCATTCTCAATAGATACTATCTGACCCACTGAGCATTTCAGAATTTCTGATTTTATTTTAGATACCCAGCAGCTATATCATGTTGTTTGTTTTTTCTTCTTTTAAGCTGATTTATTTTGTGATGGCCGACAGAGATCTTTTTAAAAGTTGCTGGTTAGGCTGCAAATGTAGACATGGAGCACAGCTAGCTTCATTAACAGTAGAAAACCAGAACATGAACGTGAAAGTACTTTGAAGGTTTAAAGGACAGTAGCTCATATTTCATGGTGTAATAATATATGGGTATTAAAAATTCCATTCTTTCATTTCATCAGATCTTAAAAGCTGGAAATGAAAAGGTGGGCAGGCAGGAGGTCTTATGTTCAGATTGCTCTCTACTCTGAATTGATTAGAAGATACATTTTGGAAAATACACAGTATTATTTAGTCTCCTGTCTTGTTACCTGGACAACAAAAAGAGAACCATACCTTTATTCCCAAGAACTCCCTGCCATTTTATTCTTTTTTTGTGTGTTCTTCTCTCTGATGTTTGTATCTATTTTACTTTTTTATTGTCTTCAGTGTCCAGAGATGGCACTTTTACATATCTTGCTTTATTAAAGTAAAACACTGCTACCTCTTATCCTTGTAGAAAAAGAGCTGTGGATCTGTTACAGCAAGAAGGGCAATGATATATATTGGAGTTGGACATTGAGATGAAAACAGAAGTTAAATAGCTGCACTGTTAATAAAAGCTGTCTGCAGGTATTGAAACCAATAACTGCAGATTTATCACTCAAGCACTGGTTAGATACAATTTTTCTCAAGCTTTCTATGTCTGCTGCACTCCTCTATTTCCACTGAAGGAGTGGAGGGAGCTGGCCATCAGGTAAAGAATGTCTTGATGGTTAGCAAGGAGAGAGCACCAAACATTTGCAATTTGGAATTAGTGAGGAAATAGATAAGGGGATTTCCCCAATCCACATGGAAGAAACCTTACCGGCAGATATGAAAGGTGGAGGGAGTTCTCCTGGGAGTCCTGGTCCCAACACATTTAACATGCACAGTCTTCTCAGCCACTGAATGATGTCAGCAAGGTCGAGAAAGTTGGGAGAATTGGGTGAGATGGACAGTGAAGAGCTTCTTGAGGTGGTGATTAAAGAGTCCCATATTCCAACCAAATGTTGAACAATGTGACAAGGTTCCTACCAGTGAATCATGAATAGCCTTCAGCATGAATTAACACCCACACTGTGATTTCAGCTCCCTTATTGATATGTAGTTTCTCATTTTTCCACTGGCTGAATAGAAACCAGTCAACAGCAATCCCAAGTCAGAGCAGTTACCTGGCGACTCCAGCTCACCACTTGCTCCACCAGGCCTCCATCTTGGACACCAGGCACCAATATCTCCTTGGCTGTGAATTTATGCATACCCCATCAGCAAAGCTGGGTACCAAATTTCCTCCAACTGCCCGGTCTAAGCCAATTAACAGAAATTGTGTAGTTCTGGTGCATTCTACTAGCATGTGGCCAGGTGCATGGCTGGGTTTAAAAGAGGGTGCTGGTCTCAGGAATCCCAGTAGTGCCCAATACTTCCAACTGTGGGAGGGTATGGCAGATAGATAATGAGGTACTTCTGGGAAGTTGATGCGAGGACATTTGCTAGGTTCATGGAAAGGAACCCATCAAGAATCTTGCCAAAATTGACACTTCGATCATTTTTGGCAAAATTGTGCCCAACGGCTTGATACAACAGGAAAGAAGCATTCTCACATCTCACAAGCCCACCTTTCAAGAACTGCACCACACCAGCATCAGATCTTCAACACATTGCATGAATACACTCACACATCATACTTGTGCATCTATCATAACTTACTTTTCAGACATTGTGCAAGGCAACACAAATGTAAATACAGCTGTCAATCTTCTTCCTAGGAAATCCTTTGGGATAAAAATGAACTTTTTACCATTCCAGTTGGTTTTCAAATGGCTGATAAATACAAAGTTTAATCTTCCCACATCTGGGATTTGAATAGATGGGTTATTTTGAAGTTTGTGCACTCTCTCCTACCCATCAACCAAGCCTAGTGTCAGTCCATCAGTCAGCTGTGTTGTTTGTGCTCTTCAAGAATACTTTGAGCACATTTCTAATACAGTTCCATCACCTTCTCAGGAATGTCCTGTCATCTGTGTGCTCTGAGTAAGATAGTTGCTTCGAAACTGAATATCATACAACTGAAAACATCCTGCCCTTGTTTTGTGTGACCAGGACCTCGAAGCAAGACATGTTGCTCGGAGAAAACACTGCTGTTTGGCTGTCTTTCTTGTCACTGGATGAGGAGGCTCTTGCACAGACATTGGTTATGGTTCTTCTCCAGTTTGGAGGATGGGATTCAACAACATGCAATTTCACATATACACACTTGACACAAAGTTTGTTTTAGTGCTCTTGATAGCAAAGTTGATCTGTATCTCAAGGTTGATCCTTTACATTTTGTGCACAGCCAGTGTGAGCAGTTGTAATCAGCAATTCAAAAATAAGTATCTTCAAGAGTAGCTGAAGGTCATTATGCAGGGTTGACCTGACAGTATTAAAGAAATACCCAAAAATGTTTGTTCATTTTGGCCACACAAAGGCTAACTTGATATATCACAACAAGACATTTTCAAAGGTACATGATACTCATGCCAAAATTACTACGGTAGGATTTTATGTTCATGTTATATCAGGGATATGTGGGTATTGAATTTGTAAGATGTGAGTCTGTGTGCTGCTCAGGAAGGAATCAAATATGCAAGAATGTGTGTCTGTGTGTGAGACATACCAAATGTACAGAAGAACAGAGAGAATCTTCACTTCAACGTAAGGTTTCTTCCATTCTTTTGATGAAAGTAGCAAGAGACATATTCACAGTGCATAGAGAAGAATATCCTAGTGATGCATTACTTTTGCAAATTTCCAATTGTTCAACAATTTAACAACACAAGAGTAACCATCATTGACACATGGCTGCTAAAATCAGTTTATTCAGTAAAGCAGAACGGATGGCACCTAAGAATGGACTGTAGTTCACTGGCAAGTCATTTAAAGCTGTATGAACTATGTGGGGAATGATCCATATCAATTCATCACCCCACTATTCATGTTCGAGAACACATGTCATGTGCTATCAAATCAATCATGAGGAAGGTATTGAAAGGATGTAATATAGATGATTGGCTAACCTTGTTGGATCCAAACCCAATGAGGAATTGTCAAATGAAGTCTGTTGTTTCTGAAAGGCTATCTTCAATTAAATGGCAGCGAGTAGTTCACTCTGGTTTGCTCCATCTCCAAAAATAAGCTTATGTGGCTTCCCCTCTTCCAACTGCATTCCTTTTTCTAAATCTTTTAACACATAATGACTGGTGCCTCATGTGGACCAGATTGCAGAGCACACAGCAAACCATCCAAGTGTGTACACTTTCTTGATAGAATGTGCACAACATTTCCTGACCAGTCAATGTACCTAAACCATTACATCAGAACTCTAATGGTCTGCTCAGTTGACATTCCTGGTGATTGACTGATGCTCATTGTATGAGTGTTGTTCTGATAATATCTTGAGGAGTCTTAAACCATTGCATCAGAGGATATCTCTTGTCATCTCGTAACTCGCAATCCATATTATATTATGACTCAAACATCTGCAGGATGGATGACCTCCTCATTATAAACATTTGCTAGGATTTTCCTAGATCAGAGAATCACTGGAGTGTATGGTAGAAGGAGGCCATTCAGCCTACTCAAATAAGCATCACGATCTAGTGCTAATTTCCTGCTTTATCTTCATGACCTTACAGATTATTTCCATCCAAATAATAATACAAACCTCTTATTAATGTTAGAGCAAATTACTGCAGATACTGGAATCTGTACTGAAAGCAAAAAGTACTTGTGCTCACAGTGGGTTAGGCAGCATCCATGGAGAGAGAGCAAGGAATATTGTTGAAGGATATTGGCAGCACAGTGGCACAGTGGTTAGCACTGCTGCCTCACAGTGCCAGAAATCTGGGTTCAATTCCTGCCTCGGGCAATTGTCTGTGTTGAGTTCACACCTTCTCCCCATGTCTGCATGGGTTTCCTCCAGGTGCTCCGGTTTCCTCCCACAGTCCAATGATGTGCAGGTTAGGTGAATTGGCCATGCTAAATTGCCCATAGTGTTAGGTGAAGGGGTAAAATGTAAGGGTGGGCTGCTCTTCGGAGGGTCGGTGTGGACTTGTTAGGCCAAAGGGCCTGTTTCCACACTGTAAGTAATCTAATCAAATCTAAAAAAAAGGTGTCAGTGGCCAAAGGTAAGCTGAAAATTGAGGATTGGACTCTCCAAACTGTTCATGTCTAAGCAATGTGTCCCAGAAAGTCTCGCGATATATCTCCAAAGTTACTTCAAATGGAGGATTTCCAAACAGTCGCGATCAGCAAGTGAACATTGAAAGCTGAACATGGTTACAAGTAGCACTCAGTCTCCTCAGCACCATCTTACTTACTCTATTTAGGTCACTGATAAGCCTACTGGAAAACTTTGACATCATTCACTTTCAGCAGCTTTCATTTTTCTTAAAAATGCAATCACTTGGGAGTCAATTGCGCTCATTTGATCTCATTTGCAGAGAATTGCATTCTTCCAGCTCAGTTAATATCAAAAGTGCTGAAGAGCAATGACATAGCTACAATTTGACACGTCAAGTGGATATTAACTGCCATCATTGTTATCAACTGACACTGAATGAAATATTACAGCAGTCAAGCATTTGTAGTTAGTATCATTTGATTTCCCTTTAGTGCTGCAGAGCTGACTGAATGAGAAATAACGACAAAACTTGACTAAGTTCCACACATCAACAATATCGTTCCATGATTTTTTTTTACCCAACTTACATCTGTTATGTACTGCTTAACAAGCAGTTCACAGGTCATGATCATGGGGAGCATGAGAATGGATATCTCCTTTTTCATTTTTCCTGTTCCTTTAAATGGGTAGCCATATGGACCTGTAACTCATGAAACTTTATGTTTCTCGAAGGTTCTACTATCTTTACTCCAACATCCCCCCTTACTGAAGGTAAATTTATCCAGGAAAACATATTGTCAGCCTCTCCCAAGGGAAAATAGTCAGACAAGTGATAGCCTGAGTTCACTTAATGAAAAAAAAGAGGGGCATGCTTGTGATTTTTTTTTACCATTTTAGTACATAAAATTTCAAAAATTGCATCTTGACAATTTTAATAGAGATATGCAAGTTTTGAAATGACTTCACAGAGCATTTCACATTTTTCAAGGACTGTTCCATGTGGGACACCTTGGTCCACCCCACCTCCACACCCAACAACTCCCCACTTCACCATGGAATGTTTTCATGCAATCACAGAAGGTACAACATTTGCCTGTTTACCTAGACCCTCTCACTATCAAAGGCCTCAGATATACCTTCCAGGTGAAGCATGGATTTACCTACACTTCACTCAATCTAGTTGACTGTATTTGCTGCTCACAATGTGGTCCTCTGGATGATCACTTTGCAGAACCCTTTTGTTCTGTTCACAAAAATTACCTCAAGCTATTAGTTGCCTGGCACTTCAACACATCACCATGATCCCTGGCCAACATTTCTGTCTCAGTCCTGCTGCTCTGCTCCAGTGCCCGCTGGAAGATCAGCATCTCATTTTCTGCTTGGGGAACCTGCAGCCTTCAGGACTTGATATTTTGTTCAATAATTTTAGAACCTGAATCCCTCCTTCTATGTCCTTTACCCACCCCACACCCCAGGCACTGTCACAACATGGGCTGTTTTCAGAACAGCCAACTCATTTTCACCTTTATCAGCTTTATATTCTCTCTGGCATGCTATCATCCATCCCTTTGACTGCCTGTTGTTCTCTCTGCACCAGCTCTTGTTTACATTTTGCTGTTAATGCACACAACTGAAAATAAGCTCAGTTCATAAGTACTTCTACCTTTCCATTACAATAACATTATTTGGATGCATCATACAAATGCACTATTCCTGCTTCCATCGTAAGGAGTATGCTCAGTTAGAGTTTGAGATTTCTGATACTGTGTTCCAGCTCATATTCCCATCAACCAAGGTGCTTTGGCACTCCTGAAATTAACTTTAGCTACTTTGAATTCTAATCACTGCACACTTAAAGGACACAATAATGCAGACTGCAATATTTTTACTTCAGCAGAGCAGTTATATAAATCAAGCTTCTACATTATGCTGCACTTTTGTTATGCACTGAGAGATAATACCATGATTAAGATATTTAGAAATAATTAGCATTTATATTGGAAGATTTACATCAATATATGAATGCGTACTACTTTCATCTCAAGGCATATTTACAAGCAAAATTGGAGTGCGAGTACTAAATGCTTTTTTTATCAGCCCCATTTTCATTCTTTTTAAGAGCTACCAATTCCTCTACCATCACTATCATGATTTCCTAATTTGCAAGTGTCATTATATCACAGAAATGATATCAGACATTGCACTTCCAGCCTCTTGGGAATTTTCAAACAATACTTATTCTGTTGTCAACTGGAATTGATTCACTTTCTACCTTCTTGATAGCTTGGAACCTTTTTGCATATTCAGGTAATCATTACTATCCATTGAAAGAAACTGGGAAATAAACACATTAGTGTGGCACTTGAGTCATTCTTATTCTACTGCATTGTACAATGATAGTGATGATAATATGATAGATTCTAAACACGACACTGCTAAGACTGGAGATGACAACAGCACAAAGTTATAAAGAAAATATTCAAGAGCAAAAGTCTTTGCTGCCTTTCCCAGTGCCCATCAATGTCATCTTCATTGTTCCAGTGACATCCTTCTTAAACAAAAAGGACAAGATTATTTTTTTTTAAAATGCAGCCACCAAAAGGTTTTCTCTCAGTTAGATGTTATGAACAAGATTACCTGGTTGATCGGGAAAATTGTAGGAAAAGAGTATCATGTTGATATAAATTCATGAAGAAAAATGAAAATAAGCAAACAGTGAAATTATAATGAAAATAAATCATGTAATCACAGACTAGATGAATTGGAATTTGGGAAGTTTTGTGTATTAATAGTCAAAAAATCAAGTTATATTATTGGGGAATTTGTTTAACAAAGTTTGGTAGAAAAAGATTCTTTTTTCAACAATTGATTAATTGTGTAATCTTATTAATGCAATAAATGTTTAATCTAATTGAGTGTTGGAGCATGAGATGACCCATAAAGTACAAGGAAGTCATACAAGGAAGCACAAATATATGTGATCATGTTATTTTGGATTCAAATTTACTTCTGCATTGTCTCATCAGTGTTAGGGCTCACAATCAGGTGAATTTTGCTGAAGTTTTTTTTAAACCTAAAAGCATTGTTCTGAACTTTGGTGCTTTGCTGAGTATATTTTCAGATGTCTTAATTTGCTGACCTCTCATGTCAGCAGCAGGGAGAGGCTAAGATCACCAATATGGCGCAATTTCCATCATAAGTTGAATTATAGAATGGTGAAGGCACACATGTTTATAATACGGAAGACACTATTCAGTCCATTATGTCTGCTTGCTTCCACCAGATTACTTCAGAAGTCAGAGTCAAAAGTATGGTCCTGGAAAAGTACAGCAGGTCAGGCAACATCCAAGGAGCAGAAGAATCAATGTTTCGGACATAAACCCTTCATCAGTAAAGAGGCTTGTGAGCCAAGGAGGTGGAGAAAAGTTAGGCAATATAGTCTGTTCTTTTTTCCTATAACTCTATATCGGACTTTAGGTTTTTTTTTCTATTTTGTCTTAAAAGGTGGAAATGATTTCCAACTCAACACTGTCTGTAACAGAATACTGAATTTTCCATCCCTGGAGTGCTGAGAGTAATGGTGAATGATTTGGTTGAATTAGATTAGATTCCCTACAGTGCAGAAACATGCCCTTCGGCACAACCAGTCCACATCGACCCTCCGAAGAGTAACCCACCCAAACCCATTTCCTTCTGACTAATGCACATAACGCTACGGGAAACTTACCATGGACAATTCATCTGACCTCCACATCTTTGGACTGTGGGAGGAAACCCAGCAGACACAGGGAGAATGTGCAAATTCCACACAGACAGTCACCCGAGGCTGGAATCGAAGCAGGAACTCTGGTGCTGTGAGGCAGCAGTGCTAACCACTGAGCCACCGTGCCGCCCCGTAGGTGAGAATGAAAAAGCCAGATTCATATCATTGTGATAAAGTTGCACAATTTTCACCTCAACCGTTAAGTGGCAACAGAGGAATTTTGCAACTCACTCATTTACAAACCTATGCATGTCATTACTATCCCAACTTGCCCTATTTATATCACATACCGGTTCTCCTGTCATCTAGCAAGTGGCAAAGAGAGGATACCTGGTGGCCAGGTATCTATCCCGGTATCATTAATCATTGCATGTTCCATGGCCACAACCCACCTCAACTTCACTCATGCAATTCAGCATTGAGAAACTATCAAGCTCACAACATCATCATGTCTTAACTAGGAACAACTCAGGTCTTCAACACTTTACTTTGAAGCTGACAACAACGTGGGACTTCCATGTTTTAGCCACCTTCTTTGCATGTAAGGACTGCCATATTTCACAAGCAACTACATTGAACACACTTATATTGACACAGGCATATTACAGCTCACCGTTTGTTTTCTTAGCACTCTTTCACTTTACTGCTTATTTGCAGGCACCAGTCTTCATGTTGATGACACTGCTGTTTTTAAGCACAAGGTCTTGAGTACCCAGTTACGAGCTGCCAGCCTCCGTGACTTACATTGCTCTTCAGCACAGACAGAGAGGTGAGCAGCTTGAGAGAGTGAGGAGTACTGGACATCAAATATATCAGTCAGATAGGGGATGGATGTATCAATGTACTGCACATCTACCTAAATGTTACATCTGCATATGTCAGAAGCTAATGTGGCAAACACACTACATGTGCTTTGATAAATGGTGATGTAGAAACAGCAAAGAAGGAGGGTCGTCAGTGGATAGAAGGTGGATTATTGTCAGCCATGATGTACCACCACAGCTAATCAAGGGACTTGTCCTATTCAGGTCGGGATGGGGGAAAGGAGGGGACATTGGTCATGGTCAGTCAAGCATTGGTCTGATGAACTTTAGGGATTTCATACCTTTACAGTAGAGGAACTGGACCACAGTGAGGCCTTACTTAAAATGTGGCATTGTGGCTCAGTGGTTAGCACTGCTGCCTCATAGTACTGTGGAGATGGGTTCAATCCCAACATTGGGTGACTGTGTGGAGGTTGTATGTCCTCCCCTTGTCTATGTGGGCTCTTTTGGGTGCTCTGGTTTCCTCCCATGGTCCAAAGATACTCAGCTTAGGTGGATTGCCCATAGTAAATTGCCATGTAATGTTTATGGATGTGCAGGCTAGGTGGATTAGCCATGGGTAATGCCGGATTACGGGGATTGGGTGGTGGCTGGGGGTCTGGCTGGGATGTTCTTCAGGAATTGATGGGCTGAATGCTCTCTTTCGGTAATGTAAGGATTCTAAGTATATGAACTCAGGTGTGAAATATATATGTCTTAACATTATTTAGTTATAAGTTTTGATGCTTGAATTTTGAGTTAATGATGTGGGTTTTTCAGTGTGCCTGAGGGGTTTAATAATTAACTTGTAGGCATTTCTGCAGCTAGGGTGATTTCTTTTAAAACAATTTGATAGAGAGGTTACTTTCAAAGCTAAGGGGTTTTGTAAAATATTTATGACCAATCAAGGTAAAAAAAGTGTACAGCACAGTTCGTGGGTAAAGATGAGTATATGAAGCAATGCTCCTGAGAATGAGAGAGGACAATTAAAATAGATTACCTTATAGCAAGGATTTGTGAAATAGGGCCATAACAGAAGTGCTTGAATAAAACCCTGAAGAGGATATTTGAAGGTGAGAATGATTCAGTACAGGTGTACGAAAAGTCCAGGAAAAGACTATCAGATTTCCAACACTGGAAGTTGAAGTCTATAAGGTCAGAAGGCATAGGAGCTGTACGGCCCTTCAATCCTGCTCTGCCATCCAATGAGATCACGGCTGACCTAATAATCTTTACCACCACTTTCCTGCCTTTTTTCCCATACCCCTTGATTTCCTGACTGATTAATAGCTGTCCAACTCAGACTTGAATATACTCAACTTTGACAGCTTTCTTCGGTAAAGCATTTCACAGATTCACTACCCTCCAAGAGAAGAAATTCCACTTAATATCTGCTTTAAATGGGCATCATTTTACTCTAAGATCTTGCCCTTTATCTTAACCCGTCCCAAAAGTGGTAACAACATTTTCAGATCTACCCTGTCAAACCCCCGAAGAATCGTGCGTGTTTCAATGAGGTCACCTCTCATTCTTCTAAACTCTAATTAGAACATTCCCAACCTACTCAACCTCTGTTCTGTCCATCCATACTTGAGATCAGCCAAGTGAACCTTTTCTGAACTGCCTCCAAAGCCTAAATATGATCCATTAGATAAGGAGCTCAAAACTGGTCACAGTATTTCAGCTATGGTCTGACGAGTGCCTTGTATAGTCTTAGCAAGATCTTCCTGTTTTATTCTCCATTTCCTTTGAAGTAAAGGCCAATATTCCATTTGCCTTCCTATTACCTATGAAACCTGCATGCTTGTTATTGCTTTTTGTACAAAAGGACTCCTAAATCTGTCTCAGTTTTCTGCAGTCTTTCTCCATTTCAATAATATTCAGCTCATCTATTCTTCCTGCCAAAGTACATAACCTCACATTTTCCACACAATATTCCACTTGCTAACTTCTTGCCTACTCAACGAAACTGTCTATACCTTTTTGCAGACTCTTTGAGTTATCCTCACCACTTGTGCTCCCAATTATTTTTCTGTTATCTGCAGAATTGGCCATAGTATAATGATTTCCACACCATGGCATGAAACTTCAGTGGAGTGAGATGAAGGCCAAGTGAGTATACTGTTAGAAAATACGTTTAAAGCGATAATTCAGCTGGCATGTCCTTTCAGTTTTAAAGTTAAAGTCAGATTTTGCAATAGCCTTTAAGTGAGTTAAAATATCCTACATAAAGGAAGTAACTGTCTGAATGTGGCATTCAGAATTTAAGCACCTGTGTCTCCTTTGTCTAAATGAGACATTGATCACTGTAGCTAAAACCTGTCTCTGAACAGGTCCCTGTAAGAAAGGTCAGTAAAGGGCTCAGACAATGTGCATTAACTTCAGCAAATTAAGATGAAGACCAAGTGATTATCCTGTTGGCAATTTGGTCCAAAGTGAGAATTCAACTGGTGCATCCTTTCCAAGTTCTGTTTTAAAATTGTATTCGGGCAATAATTCTTTAAGTAAGTTAAAATAGCTTAATTCACAGTTAAAACAAATCTATCAAGGTATTAGGGAAAGATTTTTTAATGTCTGTTATGGGTATTACTTTTGGGATCTGTAAAGTTATATTTTGGGATTCCTGTTCTGGTTCTGAAGAAAGGTCACTGGACCTGAAACATTAACCCTGCTTTGTTTCCATCGATGTCACAAGACCTGCTGAATTTTTACAGCAATTTCTGTTTTTGTTTCTCTTTTCCAGAATCCGCAGTTGTTTTGGTTTGTTTATTTAATGTTTTGGGATTAATGACATTACATGTATCTGTGTGCTTGAAAATCTTTAAACTTGTGCTGTGTGTAACTACTTTGCATTGCATTGATTCTAATTTGTGAAATAATCTTCTGTTTTAGTCTTAAAACAAAATCTGCAATGTTACGCATTTGTTTCAGTAAGAAACCATCCGATGAAAACCCAAACAAAATAAACTATGACCTATCAAGCCAGATTTCAATCTGGGATTTGATTTGTCTAGCAGTAACATCAGCTGGGATCAAAACAATAAATTATTTGAGGTGTTGAGGCATTCAACTCGGGAGTAGGCCATTATCAGCCATGTAATGTTGATCAATAAAATTCAGAGAGTTATTAGGAAGTTTCAATAAAGTTCCAGGAAAAATGGGCAACACAAGTCTTGGGATCAACTTCATTTTACTGGGTTGCTGAGGGAATGGTCACTGTAATAGGGGGCAATGGAAGGTAGTAGGATGGGAACTCATTGGGAAAGGGACAGGGAGTCCTATGAGGTAGGGCGGTGAGTGTTCAAGCACATTATAGTCACTGGCCTCTACATGATGAGGCTGCAGGGCAACAAAGACATGGGAATTTCCAAAGACATGTGTTCTGTCAGTAAAAGGAGTATAATAGTAATAATGATGCAAAAGGATTCAATTGAAACAGGAGAAGCTGCATCAAAGGGAACATGAAAGATAGAGGAAATTCATGTGTCGTACCTGGAGCCAATGTGTCATTCATGCTAAGATGAAGTTGGAACCATCCCATACTTGGCCAAAATCAACTGTACAGTAACTTCACATAACAGCTGAGCCCTTATGCAAAGTGGGTAGTGTAAGTTAACTGCTTTTTTTCTGGGGTAGTTCAAGTAAACACTTTAATTTTGAAGCCCCCTGCAGGGCAACTGTAGCAATCATAACCTCACTGATTCAGAAATATAATCTTCCTGCCTCCAAGTTGCAAGGTCATTATTTTGTGGGTCATTATTTGTACAAAATGAGAACACAAATTCTGACTTCAAAAAATCATAAACAGTATAAAGTAGATACTAATTACCTCTATGTCATGTCAGTTTTACTATTGCTCTGATAAAAGGGAACTGAGCAGTGAAATCTGAAGTTCCCAGTTACCAACAATGTTCTGTCACAAGATCTGGAAAATGACACATCCAAGCTTCTTGCACTGAAATGCAAATATTTTAAGGACATGGACTATGATGCGGAAGAGATCCTCTTCATTTAGCAAGGTGGCTCACTTGGAGAATGCTACTGTCAACGTAACATTAAAATTTTGATTCTCCATATACAATTATAAAACATCACGTACATATGAGTTTCTTAACAAGGCATGACAGGAAGACTCCATGCCACACTGTGTGAAGACATAACATGATGCCTCATTGTCATGTACATGAAGACTCGGGATTTCACTCAACAGCATCTTGTTATCTTTCAGACATTCCCCATAGATTAACTACTTATGCAGCCTATTTGGGGAACACTGTCATTGGAATGCCTGTGTCCTTGATATTAATCCAAAGGGAAGGCAGAATAAGAGAGTACATATGACATCTTCAACAAGCTCAGCAAGAACAGTAAACTTCAGCAGCAAAGAAAAAAGAAAGAGAAGCAGCAAGGCAAGATCAACCAGGAAATGCAAGTGACTGATATAAGCAGTTATAAGCCTCGTTGAGATTTTCTTCAATTGTCTGAAAGGCAATGAAAATGTTGATTAAGAATGTCACAATTCATCATTTCCAAACTGTGTCATACACTGGAGGCAGACTTGCACTCACAAGGATTTGATAGCAATCCCATCATGGTGACCGTCAAAGTCACAACTGTTCCAAAGTTTTACACTAGTGACTTGCTTCAAGAAACAGCTGGGGATAAGTGTGACAACTCCTACTTCGTAATTCATAAATGCATCTGGGATGTTCATGATGCTTTCTAGAACACACTACGTCATATTCTTCCCCCTTAATGATGACACTCAAGGAGCCAGAACATTGGAATTCTTCACCATCAGGCACAGAGTGCTATCAACTGCACCCATGTTGCTTTGAGAGTGCCCAAACATAAACCACAATGCTTTTGAATGGAAAGGCTTTCGTTCAATTAATATTCAAATTATATGTGAACATCAATATTATATGTTGTAGATTTGCAGCAGGTATTCTGGGAGTTATGAAAACTTGAAAGTATTAGGGAATTCCCAAGTTCCTGCATCCTTCCAAAGTGCTCAACTTATGAAAGGATGGCTGCTGGAACCTACTTCAAAAATGGCTCATTTTGCCGTCACAAAACCCATACACTGATGTAGAATGAAAATACATTGCTTTGAAAAGGGCCTTAATGGTACATAGGTATCCTGGAGATGAGTGCTTGATGTCTGCATTGCTGAGAGGGGACCGACATGTCTTGGATTGCAGTGATTCAAGGGGGCATCTCAATTTAAATTCTCCAAGGTAATGAGCTATGGACAAAGAATACTGGTCTAGTCAGGCACATCATCATCCCATGAACAAATAAAGAACTCATAATTTAATTACCACTTCATTCCTGAACCAGATAAAAATTCCTTCCTCATGCATACTGTTCATAATGTAGGAAAATCCCACTTGCTCTGGAGGTGTATAATCATATCTCTGAAAAGGCCAATTAGAAAATATCTATTATGGAATGTCCTTCGCAAATGAAAAGTTCAAGTTTCACTTTTGAGTTCTTTCTTGTCATAACATTTGCTTAGCTTGTATGAAACGGAGCCAATTACTGATTGCAATTAGTTAGGCAATTAGGAGACACATTGTCATGCTTATGATTGCTTGAGGCCAAAATTTGTAACCTGCATTCCTCGGCAATTAATTTCCCACCAATGAAGTGGAAATTGGAGCTGGATTCATGGTATTATTGGAACAGCTGAGGCATGTAATTGCCCCTCACAGTTCCCAAAGAAAAGAGAAGGAGCACACTGTGCCCACTTAGTGTGCCATGGCAGTCATTTTGTGAAGTTATTGCACAGTTGACTTTCAAATTAAAGAGGCTTCAACTTGATCCTAAATGAGTGATGTGTCGGCTTTGCTTGTGATGCACAATTATCTCCCCCCTTTCTGTTGCTGTCCACGAGTCCCCAGTGAATGTTCAGGCCTCCCCTTCTTTCAGTTGAGCCACTTTTTGTATCAATTTTGTCCCCAGAGTCCATGACTTGGGAAATTTTATATCGTTGATGGCCCTACACCCTCTCATGTAAAGGCATGAGTTATGTTGACATAGAATCAAAACATAGAATCAGTCTGGGTAGAAATAAGACATAGCAAGGGGAAGAAGTCCCTAATGGGAATAATCTTTTGGTCCCCAAATTGTAGTGGAGCACTGTTTCCAACAGGGTACTGGAAGCTTGTAAAAATCAAGAATTTCAAATAATCATGGGTAGTTTTTAATATGCATTTAATCTAGATGAATTAAATTGACAAGTATAGCCTTGAGATACAGAATTCAATCAATCTACTTCATAGAACCCTCCAGTGTGAAAGCAGGTCACTCAGCCTGTTGTGAGCAAAGACACCCTCCAAAGAACATCCTACCCAGACCCACCCCCTTACCTCATCCCCTGAACCCTGCATTTCCCATAGTTAAACTTACTAAACTATACAGCCCTGGGCACTAAGCACAATTTAGTACAACAAGTTGAATGAACCCTGCACATTTTTGGATTGTGTGAGCAAATCCATGCTGACACAGAGAGAATGTGCAAACTCCATACAGACAGTCACCCAAGGCTGGAATCAAATGCAGGCTGAGGCAACAGTGCTAGCTAATGAGCTATTGTGCCATCCTATTGGCAATTGTTTCTTCAAGTATTATGGTTAAAAACAATGACTGCAGATGCTGGAAACCAGATTCTGGATTAGTGGTGCTGGAAGAGCACAGCAGTTCAGGCAGCATCCAAGGAGCAGCGAAATCGACGTTTCGAGCAAAAGCCCTTCATCAGGAATAAAGGCAGTGAGCCTGAAGCGTGGAGAGATAAGCTAGAGGAGGGTGGGGGTGGGGAGAAAGTAGCATAGAGTACAATGGATGAGTGGGGGAGGGGATGAAGGTGATAGGTCAGGGAGGAGAGGGTGGAGTGGATAGGTGGAAAAGGAGATAGGCAGGTAGGACAAGTCCAGACAAGTCATGGGGATAGTGCTGAGCTGGAAGTTTAGAACTGGGGTGAGGTGGGGGAAGGGGAAATGAGGAAACTGTTGAAGTCCACATTGATGCCCTGGGGTTGAAGTGTTCCGAGTCGGAAGATGAGGCGTTCTTCCTCCAGGCATCTGGTGGTGAGGGAGTGGCGGTGAAGGAGGCCCAGGACCTCCATATCCTTGGCAGAGTGGGAGGGGGAGTTGAAATTTTGGGCCATGGGGCGGTGTGGTTGATTGGTGTGGGTGTCCCGGAGATGTTCCCTAAAGCACTCTGCTAGGAGGCGCCCAGTCTCCCCAATGTAGAGGAGACCACATCGGGAGCAACAGATGCAATAAATGATATTAGTGGATGTGCAAGTAAAACTTTGATGGATGTGGAAGGCTCCTTTAGGGCCTTGAATAGAAATGAGGGCGCAGGATTTACAGTTCCTGCCGTGGCAGGGGAAAGTGCCAGGATGGGAGGGTGGGTTGTTGGGGGGCGTGGACCTGACCAGGTACAGATTCTAGCAGATGAAAGGCTTAACAGACAATCAATTTTTCAATGTATAATTTCAGTTACATCACACTGTAAATTTTTGCTATAAATTCTGTGTTAGGATTGAGCCCTCCACTAACACCTGATGAAGGAGCATCACTCCGAAAGCTAGTGTGCTTCCAAGTAAACCTGTTGGACTATAACTTGGTGTTGTGTGATTTTTAACTGAGAAAAGGTACATTGTGTTGAAGTTTCTCAATTTACTCCCATCAGAACATTTTACAATAGCACGATTTGAAGGGAAAGCCAATATTTATACTTCATGAGAGTAGTGATGATTGGTTGGCAAGTGCTCTGTGTTTAGTAGAGGTATTGCCATGAAGGTATGTACTCCCGAATGCTGATAAATTGCATCAATCTCTTCCTTGAAAAATTCAGTGACATGGTCTTAACATCATCATTCTGTGGTAGATAATTCCAGAGATTCACTACTCGTTGAGTGAGGAAAACTTTCCTTATCTCAGCCTTAAATGATCTGCGCTGTATGGTGGCTCAGTGGTTAGCACTCCTGCCTCACAGTACCAGGTACCTGGGTTCGATTCCCACATTAGGCGACTGTGTGGAGTTTGTAAATTCTCTCTGTGCCTGTGTGGGTTTCCTCCCACAATCCCAAGATGCGCAGGTGAGGTGAATTGATAATGCTAAATTGCCCATGGTGTTAGGTGCATTGGTCAGGTGTAAATATGGGGGGGTGGTGGTGGTTACTCTTCAGGGGGTTGGTGTGGACCTGTTGGGCCAAATGGCCTGTTCCCACACTGTAGGGAATCTAATCTAATAGGGGGAATAGATGGTGGTATAATGGTAACATCACTGGACTAGGAATTGCAGTCTCAGATTAATGCTCTGGGGAGATGGGTTCAAATCCCCATATGGCAGCTGTTGAAATTTGAATCCAATTGAAACAGACCACAAATATATAGCTAGTGACAATAATGGTGAATATGGCAAGTATCATTATAGGCGGCACAGTGGCTCAGTGGTTAGCACTGCTGCCTCACAGCGTCAGGAACCTGGGTTTGATTCCTGTCTCAGGAACTGTCTGTGTGAAGTTTGCACATTCTTCCCATGTCTGCGTAGGTTTCCTGCGGGTGCTCCTGTCTCCTCCTCTGTCTGAAGATGTACAGGTTAGGTGAATTGACCATGCTAAACTTCCCGTGGTGTTAGATGCATTAGTCCGGAGTAAACGTAGGGAAATGGGTGTGGGTGGGTTTCTCTTCGGAGGGTCGGTGTGGACTTGTTGGGCTGAAAGGGCCTGTTTCCACACTGTTGGGAATCTAATCTAATCTGAGACTGTGACCACTGCTTCTAGACTCAATAGCAGGGAAAATATTCTTCTTTCATCTAGTCTGTTTGTTAGAATTTTATAAATTTTAGTCAGATCGCCATCGAAAATCAAGTGAATACGGGTTCAGTCGAATCAATCTCTCCTCACAGAACTACTCTTCCATCCCCAGTGTCAATCTGTGAACATCCAAGTATTGTCTCATGTATAACTGCAATAAGACATTCCAATTTCTGAACTCATATCCTCTTGTAATGAAGGCTAATATATCAATTCCCGCCTTAATTGTTTGCTGCAGCTGCATGCTTATTTTTGACTAGTGTACAAAGAAATCCATATTCCTTTGTGCATTCACATTTTCTAATATATCACTGTTTTCTTTGCTTTTTTTGTTTATCATGCCAAAGTATACAACTTCATATTTAGCCACATTGGGTTGCATCTGCCACGTGTTCACTCATTCACTCAACTTGTCTAAATAACTTGAAGCCTTCTTGCATCCTCTTCACAATTTAATCCCATCTGTTTTTTGTCATCAGAAACTTGGAAATGTTACATCATGAAGGCTTTTGCTCCCACTTTCCCTGGTCCGGCAGGTTTACTCTGAATATCAATAACCTAAGATACTTGTAACGATGAAATGTACCCAATTATTGAAGCAAAGTACACAAAAAAACTGCAAACATTTACCCATACAATGCTTACAAACACAAGTGAACTCATTTATGCAGACATGTCTGAGGATCAGACCAAAATGTGATCAATTCCAGCCTCCAGCCAGACGACTTCCATTCCTGAGCTAGCTTATTATGCTCTGAGGCAATCTTTCTTTACACTCTATCTGTACAAAGAAGCAATGAATTCAAACCTTGACACATCTAGTCTCCAGCAAATGATCTGTTTGACTACTGGCAGACATCACAAATTTGCCATATCAGTTTGACCAATTAACTCATTAAGAATTACTTGTGTCTCCCAAGCAAGAAGCTTATCTTTTGGACCGAACAAACTTTGACCTCAGGCCAGCTCATTCAGGCTGCTCATAATTTTTACGGCATCCAATCAACCAAACGATATTTACACCGTACAATTCCACAACAATTACAAATTGTTAACTGACCAATAGTCCCCCTTGATTCACTATGTCTGTTTTAAACAAACTTCAGCTTTTCCATAATTATTATGACAGTTGAGATCATTGCTGTTGAGCTACAGCACTTCATATAAACATACACACATTCCTTCTGCAAAACACAGAAACTCGTTGAGTCTTGCAATAAATGCGTAAATGAATCCAATACTTAGGTTTGAGGTATTTCTCTGACCTTTGTAATCATTAGGTCTTCACCAGGCTTTGTATGTTTATTTTCTTATCATTTCATTTACTTTCATTTAATTTCATTGTGACTAACTCAACAAATTCTAGCTTAAAGCTGCAATTTAGTTTCCTCAACTTAGTCATTGTAAATAGCTAGGGTCCATTTAGGATCTTTAAGGTATCCACTCATCACTACCTATCACCCAGAAAAATGTCTATTTATTTTTGTTTATTGTCTATCAGTTAATTCTCAATCTGCACCATTATATTATCTCCACGGCTGTGTCTGTTTCCCACTAACCGCTCATGCGGAATCTTATCAAAGACCTTCTGAAAATCCAAATACTCCATATTCACATGCTCTCTCTTATGTGAAATAAAAGAAAGTCACCATAGTCTTATTGGATCATAAGATTAGTCTCTCATTGGAGAAAGACAATTTGTGATGTTTTAACCTAAGGGTCACCGTCCTTCAAGCAATGGAAAGAGTTTGAGAAGCAGACCTCAATTGATGTTGGAATTGAGGTCATGTTGTTGCTGTGCACCTATATTGCAAACCAGCCATTCAAGCCAAACAGCCCTTGTCCTTTATCTATTCTATTTGTTACATCCTTAAAGAAAAGCTCCAAGAGATTTGTTAAGCATGATTTGCCTTTCAGGAAATCATACTGGCTTTGTCTATTCCCATTAATGCTTTCCAAATTTTCTGTTCGCACATCATTTATAATAGTCCGCCTTTGCTGAATTCTAAAATGCTTCCAATTCTCAGACTTGAGTGTTTTTCTGACAATTTTAGACATTTCTTTTCTGGATCTAATACTATCCTTAATTTCTTTTGGATGACAATAGTTGAGCCACCTTTCCTGCTTTATTGCTTCTGAATACCAATTAACCACTCAATCCTGGTACCAACTGCTGTGATGTAAAAGACAATGTATAGTTTGCTGAATAAAAATCCAAAAGGCATTTTACCACCAAGTATTTTACAATGGCTTTAATATAACCCTTTTAGATCAGGTATTATCCTCATCATCTTGCATTGTATGTCCCCTCTAAGCTCAATACATGTCTCATAGAGTAAGATACTCA
This sequence comes from Chiloscyllium plagiosum, assembly GCF_037043375.1. NCBI lineage: Eukaryota > Metazoa > Chordata > Chondrichthyes > Orectolobiformes > Hemiscylliidae > Chiloscyllium > Chiloscyllium plagiosum. Next base: position 23,489,014 of record NW_028270140.1, read on the forward strand.
GGACTAAATGCAACACTTAGACATCGTCTAACCACAGCCCCACACAACTGTAACATAAAACAGACCAGTGCACTGCAATATCCTTGAGTAAACAGTCATCATTCAATTGGCCTTTTAAATTATTTTTTTGTTTCTCTACACTAATTTTTAGTGATTTCCTTATTTGAGTGCCAAATCTCTCTGATCCTCCACAATTCCTGGCTTAACAAGATAGAAAACATAGGGATTTCTCATTCTTCTGTCAATGAAAAACAGTAGAGTTCTTCTAGCTAATCCTCCTTCCTCCATCACTATCACAAAAAAAAATGATTTCTGGTCTTTTACATCTGAGTTTTGTTGTACATGCTGTGTATACGTTGACTACATGATTCTGACAATATTGGTTACACTTAAAGAGGATTTTATTGGCTATAAAGAACGTTGAGATATTCTGCAGATATGAAAGATGCTATAAAAGAGTTAATTCTTTATATTGTCTCTAACAAACATCATTTCAACATAGAAATGGATTGCAGGTTGCTTAGAGTGTGGCACGTATTAGGTTTGAAAATTATACAACGCTATTTCTTAATAAAAGAATATGTTACTGGCTATGACAATTAAAGTAATCATTGCATCTGGCTGAATATTTAGTTGCAGTTTAAAATTGTTAACTTGACATACGAAAATCACAGATTGGTAGATCTTTCAGTATTGGTCATCAGTCAACTTTTTGATCTCAAGACGTTTAATAATGACATTTCTATGCTGGAATGATCCTCTATAAGAGGAGCTATTGATCACTGGTCAGTTTCAGTTTACCTACTCAAGACTTTCTTTGCATTGCTTTCATTTGTATCTGCAAAGATTTATTCCATTTATTTTTAACAAGTGATATGCCACTTTGCATTTATATTTTTATTGATTTTCAGATTTGTCATTTTACAAACAAATTGTACATTGTACAGTAATTCTGTAACCCTGGTCAGGACGTTGTGCCGCTCCGAAAAGTGTGAAACAAAGTCATACCTATTGTGCTGAAGGTGAAACAGCAAGATGAAAGGAGGGAATTAAGGTGGCAACAGACTTAAGGTGGATCACGCTTTACATTGGCAACTAGTGGTAACCTATTTGTAAAAGATTAGTATTTCTCATATATTAATTTGCCAGATAAGTTGTACTTTGCAAACAACTCTACAATGAACAAATAACAGGTGCCTGCAGATTCACACCATGTGAAGCAGGTAAAATGATCTCCCTGGTGGATTTGGATTCAGTGAAGAATTATTGGAACAGGGGAGAGGAGGCACTTATACATTGAGATTACATGAGAAATATGCAGGGAGAATGAGGCAATGTTAATCATGCGAATCATGAAAGGATTAGTGTGCAATGTATAGAGAGCACAGCTGATTGAGGGAGGGAGCTAGTCGCTCAGGGAAATTCAGTCATGGCTGACTGAGGGGAGGAGCTAGTCACTCAGGGAAATTCAGTCCTGGCTGACTGAGGGGAGGAACTAGTCACTCAGGGAAATTGAGCCATGGCTGACTGAGGAAAATGAGGGAGCTGGCAGCCTTACAAATGCTCCTGAAGGATAGAGGGATGAAATTGGACTACATAGGGAAGGTCTATTTCAGATGGGAGATAAAACATGATTGTCATGAGATATGAGGGTTTCATAGAAAGGAGAATGCTGGTGAGATTGTAACAGTTGTGAGTAACATGATGAGAGATCAAATTTGAAAGAAAAATGTCAAGAATGATGGGCATAAAATTAGGGGCAATGTGGGGCCAGCTCCATTGGGCTAGGACAGTATAAAATGGTGGTGGGGTTGGGGGCATGTCTAGGGTGAATGACACTTGGTCAAGGGCAATGGAGTTTGGGTCACTGAGAGCAAAGGTGATAAAGTGAGGCCCAATCATGACTGAAGGGGGAGTCAAAGGTAATGGAGAGGAGTTTCGGGTAATGACTTTAGCTGCATTATCATCGTGGAAGTTTCTAGAATCATAGCTTTGGCAAAATGATAATGTGTCTGGAGCACAGTTCAAGATCAAATATATTGAGGATGGGATTGGTGGAGACCAGGGTTCATACAAAGTAAAGGGCTTCACTTTGGCCAAAGGTTGTTCACAGTTCACTTTTGTTCAAACTCTATCCATTCCTTTTCCTTCTATAACTAACTTCTAAACTTTATTTTTAAAGTGACCAAAAAAAGACTACGATTCTCCATAAGACTCATGATTTAGTCCAGCCTCTGAACGCACCTCCCCCATTCCACTGCCCTGCACCGCCCCCACTCCATCATCCCCCACTGTGGAATTGACCATGGGAACAGCAGGAATTAGCACGGATAAGGATTAATTGCTGATTAATCACCATCCACTTGGCAGAAAACCAACCAAACCGAAGATAGAGTTTAACCCCATAACTTTGCAACAGTTGCGAAAATGTCCAGTTTGCAATCTGGCGGGAAAAATGATGGGTCAGAATTATAAAGCCAAACCCTGCAGCCCTGTGTGTAGTCAATAGCTACGGCTTGAGCAATGAGGTCCAAGAAAGGATTGATCTTGGAGAGTAGACATACCGTGTATGCCCATTTGGTAGGGAACCATAGCAACACTGAAGCAAAACACAAATTGGAGCAGTAAAAGTCAAACTGGAAGATCGTTTTCAGCAAGGAATCATATCATCTGATTAGTAGAATATAATGAGGAGACTGCCCAGAAGAAGGTACCAACTCAACTCCGTAACCCATTCATAGGCTTAAGCTCTATCATCACCAAACTATCGGAGAGCTGCTTAAAGAGGTTTAGATATTGGGAGGTCAGAGTTGTTAGCCTGAGATTCAAATACTCTGAGTCCAGACATTTGGCTTACCGCCTTTCTTTCTATCTTGAACATAATATCTTATCTCAACTTCTAACTCTGTCCTGCTGACTGGAGGAAAAAAGGGGATTTTTGAGGCAATAGTCTAAGCGTTGTATCATTGCCATTCCTCGAATTTTATAAAATATTTTTCATTAGGAATAAACAGTTCTTCTTGTTTTATGTAAAACAAACGGCACCAGAAGTCTTCATGATAAGTATAGCTCGCAGGCAGTAAATTGAGAGACAGGTTAGTTGGGAGGAATTATTATACTAACTTGACAAAACTTTCAACACATATTACACACCTGTAGTTCTCTACTTGGCGTTTCTTCTTGTGGTTAATTCAGTGTCCACAACACCTCAAACAGCCAAAATGGCTCAAATTCACCAGTGTTTCATGATTCGGAGATGCCGGTGTTGGACTGGTGTGTACAAAGTTAAAAATCACACAACACCAGGTTATAGTCCAACAGGTTTAATTGGAAGCATACTAGCTTTTGGAGTAATCACCTGATGAAGGACCGTCGCTCCGAAAGCTAGTGTGCTTCCAATTAAACCTGTTGGACTATAACCTGGTGTTGTGTGATTTTTAACCAGTGTTTCAGTTAGCTCTAGCACAGCAGGAGATGAACCAGTTAAAGGTGGCCCAGGCCCCAGGTGCATTGATAGCAAGTTCAGCAAAAAGGGGCACTTCTAGAGGGTGAAGCAGCTTAGACTGATGGAAACCATGCTCCAGTGAGATGCCAAGAATTCCAGACAATCTAATATACTGCAGATGGTGTAAATAGCTCAGCTATTAACCAGACAATGGAAATGGTGTTTGATTATGCCACATTCTTCTGTTACTCTTCTATGTCAGCTCCTCAGGAGGACCTAAGTCCTTGAGGATATGAAAACAACTCAATGCCATTAACTTTAAGTGTCAGAATGTGCAATCCATATGGCATCTCACAATTAGCCACTCATGAGTGAGTCAGGGAGGTCACTCATGCCCCATTCACAATGAGTTTGTGGGATTCACACAGACACAGAAATATTAGGCAGCCAGAATTGTGGGATCTATTGCATCTCTCAATTTCTACACATACCCTGGGCTAATTCATTGCACATGTCAGCAGTCAAAAATTAAATGAGTTTTCACTCACTTGGTCAATATTCAGCTGGTCTGTGTTCTCCACTTCTCAGGGAGCTCTAATGACTCTTACATCCTCACTCACTCTCACATTACACCACTGTTTGATCTCTGTCAACCATGTGGGGGTTGTTTTTGAGGTCAGGGCATATCCAGAGAAGACCTGATACCTATAACACCTATGGGGAACCCACAAAGCTCCGCAGAGGAGAGGTTTTTGTGATAGGGTAACAATAAAACCAAATAGTGGACCACCAAAGACAAGTTTTCCTGCTTGAATCATATTATCAGCTGTGCGCTTTGCAACAATGCATAACCAAAGGGTAATAAATTTGAAGACGGCGAGATGGAGATGCCTGTACAGATGAAAAGTAAGGGAAGAAGCTGATTTTCATTCGCAAATAGATAACACTTTGCAGTGACTACACCATGCCACTTCCTTCGTGATGTACAGGAGGTTTCTCATCCCTTTTTGCAGTATTGCACTCAGTTGTGCTTGTGGACTCATGAATACCATCCAGGATGCCTTGGTAAAGCAGAAGGGTCTTCTGCTGCCATCAGTGGGAAACAGGATTCTGCACTGTTCTATTTTTAAGAGTTGATAAATACCACCAGCTGATTAACCATTGAGTCAATTATTATCTTCATTGACCTGTATGAAAAAGAATAATACTTGGAAATGAAGATCAGTATTGCACAGGAACTGCAGTTTGAAATATGCAACATGAGATTGAACATTATGTGTCATTCACAGGGTTTGATTGGTTATTATTTCTGAGCTTAGACATTCTTCATGATTTGAATGGGTAACTGGCTCTCCACAGAATAAGGAGGCTTAGGTGAAAAGTGGAAAGGGATGATAAATAGCAGAACTAGCAAGAAGACAAACCTCCATATTAGCAGTCAGAGTGATGCTATTGAATGGCAGAGGCTGGATGCCTGTTCAGATGCCAGCTGAAGATGATAGGGGGAACCTTCAATCCGTTAGAGAATGGTGGATCTTGCAAATTCCTATCCAGCTCCAGTATCAAACGGACCTGCTATTTCACCTCTGCATTGATAATTGGCTAGCTGCCACTTGATTAGTGGGTGGCACGGTGGCACAGTGGTTAGCACTGCTGCCTCGCAGCGCCAGAGACCCGGGTTCAATTCCCGACTCAGGCGACTGACTGTGTGGAGTTTGCACGTTCTCCCTGTGTCTGCGTGGGTTTCCTCCGGGGGCTCCGGTTTCCTCCCACAGTCCAAAGATGTGCAAGTCAGGTGAATTGGCCATGCTAAATTGCCCGTAGTGTTAGGTAAAGGGGTAAATGTAGGGGTATGGGTGGGTTACGCTTCGGCGGGTCGGTGTGGACTTGTTGGGCCGAAGGGCCTGTTTCCACACTGTAAGTAATCTAATCTAATCTAATGTAAGTAATCTAATCTTGATTGTGCCTGGCCAGACATTCCACCTCCAAGTAGAAGCCCTCTGCATACTGGGTCTTGCCATCCGGGCACTCAACACATGACATGCAACCATATAAACAATGTTAATTGCTGTGAGAACTCATGTGGTTGACTAATGTTCTTTAAAGGAGGGAATCACCCATCTTTATCTGGTCTGACCTACACATACCTCCACACCCACAGCAATGTATTTGATTCTTAATTACACCCAGGGCAACTAGGGATGTGCAATAAACACTGTCCTAACCAGCAATACACACATCCAATGAACAAATTTTTTAAAAAAATTAACCACTGTCCTCAGATGCCCCGTGTTACTGATTTATCTGTCATAACATATTGCTCGAGTGAAATTTGATTTGCCTGATACAAATGACTTGAAGAAAATAAGAAATCGCTTCAACACTGTGTAGCAACTTGACTACAATTCAAGTAAAAGTTTTAATACAAAAATCTAACTTTCAAATCATGTGTCATATAGTTATGCGAAGTCAGATCTGGCTCACAGCCAATTGCATGTTGCCGTGCTAAAAATGCCAGGTGGAAACTATCTGAAGATTTCAACTATCAACCTAACACTTTCTTTGAAGTGATTTTCTTTCTGTATTAGGAAAAAAAATGTAACGTGCGACTTTGCTGTTTTCCAGCCAGCAAATATATGTTGTGTGATTTTGAAGTCTAGACATTGCCATTAAAAACATATGCCTCACAGTGTTGGCTGTTGCATGGTGCAAGGATAATTCGCAAAACGTTTATACGTCTTAGCTACATAAATTAGATGCGTACAGACTTGTTCTTCATAAAAAAAGAAGCACTAAAATTCATTGAGGTGTACCTGGACTTAATGAAATGGTGTAAAACGGATGATAAATAATCAACAGTCTGTTTTACGTGTCTCTCAATTTTTATTTTCATGGAAGTCATGCGGGTGAAGGATAAAACATGCATCCTGATTCTATCATATGATATACAACAACAACTAGGCCAAGATCTCCTCCTGTCTATATGAACGAAGAACTAAAAGTTGAGTGGGAGGGTGAACTATGATGAGGATGCAGAGATCCTTCAGCATGACCTGGCCAGGTTGGGCGAGCAGGCAAATCAATGGCAGATACAGTATAATTTGGGTAAATGTGAAATTATTCACTTTGGAAGATAAACAAGAAGCAGATTACTACCTGAATGGCTGTAAATTGGGAGAGGGCAGTGTGCAGCAGGATCTGGGTGTTCTGGTGCAGCAGTGGCTGAAGGTAAGCATGCAGATGCAACAGGTGGTAAAGAAGGCAAATGGTAAGATAGCCTTCGTTGTGAGAGGTTTCGAGTACAGGAACAAGGATGTGTTGTTGCAGTTATGCAGGGCCTTGGTGAGGCCACACCTAGAATATTGTGTGCTGTTTTGGTCTCCTTTTTTGAAAATGGATGCTCTTACTCTCGAGAGAGTGCAGCGAATGTTTACCAGACTGATTCAGGGATGGATTAGGAGAAAATGAGGACTGCAGATGCAGGAGATCAGAATAGAGACTGTGGTGCTGGAAAAGCACTGCAGATCAGGGCTGTGTCTGAGGAGCAGGAGAGTCGACATTTCAAACATAAGACCTTCAACAGGAATGAGGCCTCATTCCTGATGAAGGATTTATACCCGAAACATCAATTCTCCTGCTCCTCGGATTCTGCCTGACCTGCTGTTCCTTTCCAGCACCACACTCTTGACTCTGATTCTTGGGATGGCAGGACTATCGTATGTGGAGAGATTGACTAGATTAGGATAGTTTTTACTGGAGTTCAGACAAACGAAGAGGGATCTCATGGAGACTCTATGAAATTCTTACAGGATTAGACAGGGTAGATGCAAGAAGGACGTTACCGATGTTGGGCATGTCCAGAACCAGGCGTCACGGTCTGAGGATTCAGGTTGGGCCATTTAGAATGGAGATGAGGAGGCATTTCTTCACCCAAAGAGTGGTAAGCCTGTGGAATTCATTACTGTAGCGGGTGCCAAAACATTGAATGTATTCAAGAGGTGGCTAGTTATAACACTTGGGGTGAATGGGATCAAAGGTTATGGTGAGAAAGCAGGATTAGGCTGTTGAATTGGATGATCAGCCATGATCGTGATGAATGGTAGAGCAGGCTTAAAGGGCCAAATGGCCTCCTTCTGTTCCTATCCTTCATGGTTCTATGTTTAATAACTGTTACAAGATCTGGACAGATACATCAACATTTCCCCAGCCAATTTAGGGTACCTGGTCAATTTAATCCACAGATATGTGGGAAGATATGAGTGATAATTCAGCATAGAGGTCTGGAAGAGCAAGTTATAACTTAAGTTTTCTTCAGCAAGTTTTAATTGTTTGTTGTAGCCCAAGTGGAGTGTGAACATTAATGACTCATGCCGCAGCATCACTATAGTGGTGGGTTGGCTTAATAGCTGCTGATATTTATAATATCCATGATCTATTAAAAATAGTTACAAACGTTACCCTTCTATTAGTCATTATCTTTCACCATCATCAAAATTATAATATAATGAAAATGTATATGTTAATAATATGATGCTGTACTTCTAGCATCAGCAGTCATATACTATCTAGACTCTTCAAAGATGATGAAATAGCTATGCTAGTGAGCTGCAATACAACAATCAGTATCATGTATACGTGTTGCAAATAATAGGGTTTATGGAGCTCTGGGAATCAGGTTATTTTTACTCTGAGGTAAGCCAAAGGCAGACATCCTTGCTTACTATGATTTGCTTGACGTGCTAATAAACAAAGCTTTTCATCGTACTTTAGTACACGTGACAATAAATAAATCAGGTGAAGGTGAGTAGAGCAGATGCATGGAGATAAGAGTCAAGATTGTGGTGCTTTTTCCCAAAACGTCAATTTTTCTGCTCCTTGGATGCTGCCTGACCTGCTGTGCTTTTCCAGCACCACATTCTTAAGAATAAATAAATAGTCAATCAATTAATCAGAGTAAATGCAGTATAGTCTGAGACTGCAGCCTCCCTAGAACAGGATTGAAGCCCTGCATTCAGACTTCATCATAAGCAGATTCCATGAGTCAGAACAAACAACCAGTTGTATTCCTGGGAGTAAAATAATCCCTGATGTTAGCTCAAGTCAGAAATCATTGCAATTTTGCTAAATGGCAACAAGATCAAAAGCAGGCATGAGAAAAGGAAAGTCTCCGGGATAAGAGAAGAAGATGGCATGGTTGCTCAGTGGTTTGCACTACTGCCTCACAGCAGCCAGGACCCTGGTTCAATTCCAGCCTCAGGCATCTGTCTATGTGGAGTTTGCACTATCTCCTCATGTCTGCGTGTGTTTCTTCTCAGTGCTCTGATTTCCTCCTACAATCTAAAGATGTGCAGGTTCGGTGAACTGGCTGTGCTAAATTACCCACAGTGTTCAGAGATATGCAGATTAGTTGCATTAGTCTGGGGTAAATGTAAAGGAATGGATCTGGGTGGGCTACTCTTCGGAGGGTCAATGCGGACCTGTTAGGCCGAAGGGCCTGTTTCCACACTGTAGAGATTCTATTCTAAGTTAATTCTAGGAATGATAGTGTTAGATCCCATGGTTTTCAATGAGACTCTGAGTCCGGTGGTAGTTTCAGGCAACTTTTATTGCAATGCACACACCAGTTACAGCTTCAGATCTGGGTAGCAAAAAGGTGGACAAAAAGTTTAAAAGTAGCTTATTTTATTCAGCTACCCCTCCCCCATCCCCCCACCCCCACTCGCCACATATATTGTTGAACAGCAGAGAGCTGAATTATCCAACAGCGATTGGATCTTTAGTTCAGCATTTCATATCAACAATTAGCCTCAGCAATTTACTTGCTTTCGTGTCCTGATTGGACTGTTCTGGCATGCGAAAGTTTAACTATTGACGTTAATTTTAATTGACTTAATCCAACAGAAATTCTGCTGCCAATAGCTTACATGTTCCCTGTCAGATATGTTAAAGGAATAATTTTGTCAGAGATGATCAATGGCAAAAGAAGTAAAACAAGTTGTTGATTTTCTAGCTTCCATTTTAAGTTATCAAACAACAAATCTAAAGCACAGACTTTTTTCCTGTAACACGGCTGGGGTCCAGTGCCCTTTCTGTATCCAAATTGTACAGATTGATGGCATTTAATGAAGGGAGAGGTGAATGTTGAAACATCCCCAGCATACCCAAGGTGAGATTGAATTAGTGCTATCCTGACATCAGCATGACATTTCATTTGGACCAAGTTTCGACATTTTCTTCTATTGAACAGAGTTCAACTGCTTTTAGAAATGCAGTGGTGAGTTCCTGAATATGTCAGAGAGTGTTGCATAGAGATGGGAGAGAAATAGGTGATTTATCCACACAGAAGCTGTAACAGGTATAAGGACAGCAGTGGTGCAGCTTCTGAGTGTGTAATATGACTGGAAAATGGAGCAGAAAGCATGGAGAGAGAATATTATGCAATAGTCCTCCATCAATTTGGACCTGGAATCTTGAATGCTCCTTGACATACAAGGAGGCTGCCTTGCAGGCCAGTCATTGCAGCCAGCAGGCTGGCTATACCAAGTAGCATTCTCTAGTAAGCTACACGTTGAGATGATATGACCATAAGCAAGTCTAAGGTAGCTTTTCGTCATTTATGCATAAAGAGGGGAAGTAATGGCCTAACAGTGTTATCATTAGACTATTAATCCAGAAACTCAGCTAATCTTCTAGGGACCATGGTTCTAATCCTACCATGGCAGATTCAATAAAAATACCTGAAATTAAGGATCTAATGATAACCATGAAACCATTGTTGATTGTCAGAAATGCACATCTCATTCACTAATGGGCTTCAGGGAAAGATATCTGCCATCCTCACCTGATCTGGCCTAATGTGACTCTCAATGTGGTTCTCTCTCAGCTGCCCTCTGAAATGGCCTAACAAGCTACTTAGTTGGATCAATTACTGCAAAATCTCAACAACGAAATGAAACTTTATGGAACACTTGGCATTGACCTGGCCACTGAAAATGATAACGGCAAAATAAACTAGCCCTGTTGACCCTACAAAGTCCTCCTGGGGGTTAGTATCAAAATTGGAAGAGCTGTGTCACAGACAAGCCAAGCAACAGCTTGACACAGCCTTTTGCTCCTCAGATGCTGCCTGACCCGCTGTGCTTTTCCAGCACCACTCTAATCATGACTCTAACCACCGGATCTGCAATTCCCACTTCTGCCTAACAGCTTGACACAGCCATTCTGACAGAATCAGACCTTAAAGACAATGTTCCTGGCACCACCATCACCATCCCTGGATGTCCTGTTCCCACTGGCAGGACAGACCCAGATTGCAACACAATAGTTTTCAGTTGGGTGCAATTGCCATGGGAGTGATCAACATTGACTCCAAAATTCATGAAGTCTCATGGCATAAGGGTAAACATGAGCAAGGAAACATTATACTGATCACCACAAACCATCATCCCTTGGCTGATGAATCAAATGACTTGAAGGAAGTTCTGGAATTTACATATTAGTGAACCGAAACCTGCAACCTATTCGAAAAGATGAAAGACTCAACAGCAATCTAAGTTTGTTCAGTATATTGTATCAGTTGCATGCATGACACTGTGATATTTTGCTATGAATTCTGTGTGTTATGATCCTGCTCCACAGCTACCTGTTGAAGGAGCAGTGCTCCAAAGCTGGTACTTCCAAATAAACCTGTTGGATTATAACCTGGTATTGTGTGATTTTTAATCATGTTGAACAATACTTGAGAGAGGCACTGAGAGTGGCAAAGGTTCAAAATGTACTCTGGTAGGGGTTTTCAATGTCCACCACAAAGAATGCCTCAGCAGCAGTTGCAGTGATCAAATTGGTCAGGTCCTAAAGGACATATTTGCTCGACTGGGTTTGCCAGTGGTGAGGGAACCAACAAGAGGGCAAAACATGGTTGATCTCATCCTTCCCAATTTTCCAGCTGCAGTTGTATCTGTCCATGACAATATCTGTAAGAGTGGCCACTGCACAATCCTTGTGGAGACAAAGTCCTGCCTAGACATTGAGAATACGTCCATCATGTCTATTACTGTGCTAAAGAGGCAGACTTCGAACAGATCCGGAAATTCAAGATTGGGCATCCATAAGATTTGGTGGAGCATCAACTGAAGCAGAGTTGTACTCCAGCACAATCTTCAACCTCATGGTCCATTATATCGTCTATTCAACCACTAATATCAAGCAAGGGATCCATCTTCGTTCAACGCTGCAGCAGGGCAGACCAGGAACAGCATTGGGCATGTCTAAAAAGGTATGAGGTGTTAACCCGGTGAAGCTACCAAAGAGGACTGCTTGCTTGCCAAATGGCAAAAGCAGCAAGTGATAAATAAAACTAAGTTATTCCAGCTAAGCTCTGCAATCTTCCCCTGTTGGGCTATTCTTATGAATCTTTTCTGCAATTTCTCCAATTCTCTCACATTTTTCCAACAATTCAACACCCAGAACTGGATACTCACTCCAGCTGAGGCCAATATTTTATGCAAGTTTAACACAACCTATTTGTTCTTGTACTCTATGCCCCTATTGATATAGCCTTGGATGCTGTTTACCTTATTAATCATTTTTGCAACCTGCTCTCCTACCTTCAATAACCCTTGTACATCTACTCTCACATCACTCTGCTCATGCAAACCCTTTAGAATTTTACTTTTATCTTATATTGCCTCACCACATTCTTCCAACAAATTGAATGACTTCATATATATATATCTTCACTGAATTTCAGCTGTCCCTTGTACACTCATCCACAAACTGGTTGATATCCTTTTGAAATTCTACACCATTCTCAATAAAGTTCATGATGCTTCCAATTTCATATGATCTGCAAAACTTTGAAAGGAATCAACTGACTATCTTATTTGCTGACTCAGAGTACAGCCACAATAAGGTTTTAAATAGAGTTATAGAGTCATAGAGATGTACAGCTTGGAAACGGACCGTTCCATCCAACACATCCATGCCAACCAAATATCCCAACCCAATCTAGTCCCACCTGCCAGCACCCAGCCCATTCCCCTCCAAACCATTCCTATTCATATATTCTTATATTCTTATATACCCATCCAAATGCTTCTTAAATGTTGCAATTGTACCAGCCTCCACCACTTCCTCTGGCAGCTCATTCCATACTAGTACCACCCTCTGTGTGAAAAAGTTGCCCGTTAGGTCTCTTTTATATCTTTTCCCTCTCATCCTAAACCTATGCCCTCTAGTTCTGGACTCCCCTAACCCAGGGAAAAGACTTTGTCTATTTATCTTATCCATGCCTCTCGTAATTTTGTAAACCTCTATAAGGTCACCCCTCAGCCTCCAAAGCTCCAGGGAAAACAGTCCCAGCCTGTTCTGCCCCAGCCTGTTCAGCCTCTCCCTATAGCTCAAATCCTCCAACCCTGGCAACATCCTTGTAAATCTTTGCTGAACCTTTTCAAGTTTAACAACATCTTTCCGATAGGAAGGAGACCAGAATTGCACACAATATTCCAACAGTGGCCTAATCAATGTCCTGTACAGCTGCAACATGACCTCCCAACTCCTGTACTCAGTACTCTGACCAATAAAGGAAAGCATACCAAAAGTCGTCTTCACTATCCTATCTACCTGCAAAGAGATTGTTGAACTTCAGCAACTTACAAGTTTTAGATCAGCCACATGAAAACTCAAACAAGGGATGATAAGAGCAATGAGTTTTCCAAAAATGGAAAAGTTTTTGACTCCTTTATAGCTCATCATTAAATGCTGTAGCATGAGTTGTATCCATGCTTATGAAGTAAATCCTGACATTGCTTTGATTGGAAGATCAAACTATGCCTTCAAATATGTTTGCCAGGTTCTAACTGGCAAACTGTCAAGGAAGAGATCAACATCATAAGCATGAAACATCTTCAGATGAGTTAAAGCAAACTATTTAAAGCTTAATAAAGTAAATATATTTCAAGCCTTTTAAAAGTGAGCTTAAAGTGATAATGTTGTCTTAATTATTAATCTTCTTTCTAGTATTTTTATGTAATATATTTAGACACCTGTAGAGATACTGGTTTTGATGTCTGTTTGCTTAAGTATGGGTTTTATGGGCTCTAGGCCATAATCCAAATACCTGTTAATTTCACAAGTACTTTACTTTGTTTACACGGCTATTTTAATAACTTGAGAATATTATGGTCCTTATGTCTACAATCCAACTCTTATTTTACTGTTCACACAGATTGTTTGAAAATTCTCTTGTTTACTTTTGGCGAGTTTTATGAGCTACTTGACACTTTCCAATATTATAATAAACCATTACATAGACTAGAGAACAGGCAGAAAGCAGTTAGTAAGAATACCTTGGTCATTCTCACATTGGCAGGCTGTGACCACTGGGGCATCACAACAATCAGTGAATGGCCCCAGCTGTACATGACATAGGGACCAATTCTAATATTTCCAAGATTTCAGACAATACAAAACGTGACGGGAATGTGATTGTGAGGCGGATGCAAAGAGATATCAAGGGAGTTTTAGCCAGGCTGAGTGAGCACACAAGAATACAGCCGGTGGTTATGTGTGAGATTACCCACTTTGGTAGGAATAACAAAGATACAGAGCATTTCTGAAATGTTGAGAAATTAGAAAGTTCCCAAAGTATCCTAGGTGTCATTAAAAGGAAATCACTGAAAACTAGCATGTCAGTGCAACAAGCAACACAGGAAGCAAACAACATGTTTTTCTTTATCACCAAAGTATTTGTGTACACTAGGCAGGATATCTTGCTTCAATTTTATATGACACTGATGAAATCGCTCCTGGAGTAATGTGTGCAGTTCTGGTTCCCGTGCCTAGGGTAGGATTTACTTGTCATTGACAGACTACAGAGTATTGATTCCTGGGTTGATGGGACTGGTCTATGAGGAGACCTTGAGAAAACAGACCCTGTCTTCTTTGGAGTTAAGAACAGGAGAGGTGATCTTATAGAAACTAACAATATTATGACAAGGGATAGTCATAGTAGAAAAGCCATTTTCCTTTATTATTGGGTCAAAAACCAAAGGATACAGTCTCAGAATAAAAGAAAAGCTAGTTGGGTGAGGAGGACTTCCTTCACACAGAGGGGGGTATTCCTCAGAATTCTGTACTTCTGAAAGGGCATTGGAGTTAGTTATTAAGTATGTTCAAGACAAAGATTGATACATTTCTAGTTACAAACTATATATAGGATATGGGGTAGTATGTGAGTGTGGCCCGAAGGTAGATATCAGCTGATAATCCCAAATGGTGAATAAGTTTTCAGACCTGCATGTCCTGCTACTGCCCCTATCTTCTGAAGTAAGTCAATCAATTCACGAATGGGCAAGCAGGCTGAGGAGTGTGAGAGCATGAGGATGATGAGGAAAGATGGTAGGGAGAGGGCAATGTTGAACTGGTCATATATAGGAGAGATATTCATTGCTTTGGAAGAAAGGGGTCCCAGCTTTTGGGAATAGAGTAGGTCTTTTATCATACCCACTCTGGACTCAGCTAACCTCCACTTCTACCTTCCATGGTCTGCTCTTGTCCAGGATATTTTCAGTCTGGAACCCTGTAAAATACCACATTCTGACAGTATGAAGATGGGATTGTAATAGCTAGTTTAGTCCCATTTAGACCATAAGACCATAACACCATAAGACATAGGAGCGGAAGTAAGGCCATTCGGCCCATCGAGTCCACTCCGCCATTCAATCATGGCTGATGGGCATTTCAACTCCACTTACCCGCATTCTCCCCGTAGCCCTTAATTCCTTGTAGCCCTTAATTTCTCATTCCATCTCCCAGTATAAGATACGTTGCTTCTTCTCTCATCTTAAGTGCTTAGTCATTGAATTCAATCTTCACTCAGGTTAGCTGCTAATTACTAAGACAAATTTCTTCTAGTTAAGTGCCTCAACTGAATTAACTTTAGTCTAACCATAATGAGTCTGCCCTGCTAATTGATAATATACACTGTTGCTACAACAGGGGAAGTTGTAATATGTCCACCAAGGTAATAATAGAATTTGAAATGGCTTAGCAGAAAATTATAGAGCTCTGCATATGTTGCCTGTTGTGTGTCCAAAAACTTGTAATTACAAATTTAGCTAAATAGACCTGAAGAAATGTCAGCACATATGCTTTAATTAAACGCAAGTTTAGTTGCACATGTATCACCTACACATTTGAGAACCCACAGGTTGTATATATATATATATATATATGTACAAAGAAAAAATAAATATTAAAAGAGATGCACAGTCCCAGCAGGCTCCTCTTATTGCAAAAATATGTTTTTAAATGCTTTATTTAAGCAGAACTAATAAGCATCATATTACAGTGAATCTTACACCTATTTTGTTCCATAGAAAGCAAACTGTTTTAAATTTAAGATATGATCAGAATCACACCAATATAAGTTTGTCACCAGCAGGATATTTAACCTGATGCGGCAATGCTTGTGTTTTCTCCCATAACAAAAGAAACTGGGTGTGAGCATTGCAGTATTGAAGAATCCAACAGATGTTTATTGCTCTAACTATTACATATAAGTATTATATTACAGACACATCAGTCTCTGGGATAACATCAAGATATCAGATTGCAACTGAGATCTATACATCTCATAGCATATCATACATCAGGTGTTCTAGAGAAGATGGAGTATAATAAAGCAAATAACTTCAAATTGTGAAGATCTGAAACAAAAACAGAAATTTCTGGAGAAGTGTAGCACATCTGGTGTATCTCTGGGAAGAAAGAAAAGTTAAAATTTTGAACCTGATGACTCTTCATCAGAACTGCTAGTAGCTAGGAAAAGCTGGTATGGTTCAAAGCTGAAATAAGTAGATAGATGGAGATGAAGACCAGAGAGAGAGAGAGAAATGAAAGGATTAGGTAAACAAAAGATGATGGATAACAAGCCACAATAGAAGAAATACCAAAAATGTGATAATAAGGGCTAAGAGGGAGAAATTGGATTCATTGTACTGAATGTAACCCATACTGAGTCTCAGAGTTATAGAGATGTATAGCAAAGAAACGAACCCCTCAGTCCAACTCGACTATACATCCAGATATCCTAAATTAATCTAGGCCCATTTGCCAGCACTTGGCCTATATCCCTTGAAATGCTTACTATTCATAACGCCATCCAGATGCCTTCTAAATATTGTAAATATACCAGACTCCACCCCTTCTTCTGACAGCTTATTCCATACATGCATCACCCTCTTTGTGAAAAAATTGCCCCTCAATTCCCTTTTAAATTTTTCCCCTTTCACCCTAAACCTATGCCCTCTAGTTCTGGACTCCCCCACCCGTGGGAAGAGACTTTGTTTGTTTACCCTATCCATGCCCCTTATGATTTTATAAACCTCTATAAGGTCACCCCTCAGCCTCCGATGCTCCAGGGAAAACAGCCCCAGCCTAGTCAGCATCTCCCAGAGCTCAATCCCTGCAACCCTGGCAGCATTCTTGTAAAGGAAAAAGTGAGAACTGCAGATGCTGGAGATCAGAGCTGAAAATGTGTTGCTGGATAAGTGCAGCAGGTCAGGCAGCATCCAAGGAGCAGGAGAATCGACGTTTCGGGCATTCCTGAAGAAGGGCTCATACCCGAAACGTCGATTCTCCTGCTCCATGGATGCTGCCTGACCTGCTGTGCTTTTCCAGCAACACATTTTCAGCAACATTCTTGTAAATCCTTTCTGAACCCTTTCAAGTCTCACAACGTCCTTCCGATAGGAGAGAAACCAGAATTGCATGCAATATTCCAAAACTGGCCTAACCAATGTCCTGTACAGCCGCAACATGACTCCCAAGTCCCATACTCTAATGTGATAATGGGCTTAGGAGTATGTGAGAGAGCAACCTATGTCATGACAGGACTGGGTGTGGGGTGAGTAAAAAGCAATAAAAGATGAAATCAAACTCTAAAGTTATTGAACTAGATGTTACGGCCTAGAGGCTGCAGGGTCCCCAAACTGAAAATGAGATACTGTTCTTCAAGCTTATGCTGAGACTCGCTGGAACACCACAACAAACAAATGGAAGCTTGGGCTCATGTTTGCAGACAGAGCGTAAATATTCTGCAAAGTGATCACCCAGCCTGGGTTTTATCTCCCCAGTGTAGAGAAGACCACATTGTGAACGGTGGATACACTGGATTAGATCGAATATACTGTTTCACCTGGAAGGTATGTCTGGGGTCTTGGATGATGAGGAGGGAGGAGGTTAGCGGGCCAGGTATTGCACATTCTGCGATTGCACAAGAATGTGACGAGGTATTGGAATGGAGGAGGAGGTGACTAGTGTGTTCTAGAGGGAGCAGTCCTTGCGGAATGCTGACAGGAGAAGGAAGGGGAACATGTGACTGGTTGTGGTATCCCACTGGATGTGATGGAAATAAGGGCTTACAATCCTTTGGATGTGGAAGTTGATGGAAGGTAATAAATGAGGACTAAGGGACTTTATCATTATTGTGGGAGGGAAGGGATGAAGGCAAAAATGTGGGACATGAATTGAACATGGAAAGGGCCCTATCAACTACAGTAGTGGGGAATCCTCAGTTTTAGAAAAAGGTGGATATTGCTGAGGCCTCCATGTGGAAGATGGCATCATCAGAACTGATAAGTGATGGAGATGGAAAAACTGGGAGAATGGGATGGTGTCCTTTCAGGATGTAGGATGTGAGGCCAGCTGAAGTAACTGTGGGAGTCAATGGGTTTGTAATGTATAATAATGGTCAGACTATCCCCAGAAATGGAAACAAAAGTGTCGAGGAAGGGAAGGGAAGAATTGGAAATGGACCTGGTGTTGGTGACAATGTGATGAAAATTGGAAATCAAAATGATAATTTTTTCCAGTTCCAAGAGAGAGGGAAGCAGCATCAATGACATCATTGATGTAGCAAAGAATGAGTTGTGAAGAGTGACCTGAGTAAGTTTGGCTGGCATATGAGACTTTTATACTATCAGGTCAGATGCTTTGATTCAGCGAATGCATCATGAACATACATCTTAAACGTGCTTTGAAAAATTGACTGTGAGTTGAGAGAGTGTTGCTGGAAAAGCACAGCATCTGAGGAGCAGGAAAATCGACATTTCAGGCCGGAGCCCTTCATCAGGAATTGACTGTGAGTCAGAGTACAATGGTGCCATTTTTAGAGGCAGCAATATTTTGGAACATTTTATACTGTATGGAAAAATTCATTTGAATAGCTGAATTAAATCATGCAGGGAAGTCACATCACTCAATTCTGAAGTTTGTCTTAATTTCACGTTATTTCATTGTGCACTGTTCTCACTAGTCCACTTTTCTTCCCCATGAAAATATGATCAAATTCATGTCATCCCTAAGAACAGTGAATCATTTGGCCTTCTAACTAATTACTATGTTAGCCTTGAACATCAGTTCTGGAATCTCAACCCATGCATCATGTTGAAAATGCTCA
Source organism: Chiloscyllium plagiosum (assembly GCF_037043375.1). NCBI lineage: Eukaryota > Metazoa > Chordata > Chondrichthyes > Orectolobiformes > Hemiscylliidae > Chiloscyllium > Chiloscyllium plagiosum. Next base: position 23,507,919 of record NW_028270140.1, read on the forward strand.
CTTAATCTATGATCACGGACATTGCTTGGTCGTTGCTATTTCTCTGCTGATAATATGCAATAGACCAGAGTTGGCTGTCAGTCAGTCCTCTATGCCTTGCATTTGTTACATTGCTTATCCTTTTGGATACCATAGTTATTGCATGCATGTGAATTAATTTGTTCATACTCACTTTCCATGTTAGTATAGCATACCACACAAATGATAGATCTAAATAATATGAGCGCTAACACAGATTTTTGTGTTAGCTTGCACCCCAATATCGAAGGGAAGGCAGGTGGGAGGGGAATTGGTGGGCATTGATCAGCGAGTTCATGTTTCGAGCAATCGGGAAATCTGCAAATGTAGATAATGCTGAGATCTAGCTGAACATAATGATATCTTGAAAAACAATTCTTCATTCTGACAGCCAGCTGCATTGATTAGATTAGATTACTTACAGTGTGGAAACAGGCCCTTCGGCCCAACAAGTCCACACTGACCCGTCGAAGCGCAACCCACCCATACCCCTACATTTACCCCTTACCTAACACTACGGGCAATTTAGCATGGCCAATTCACCTGACCTGCACATTTTTGGACTGTGGGAGGAAACCGGAGCACCTGGAGGAAACCCACGCAGACACGGGGAGAACATGCAAACTCCACACAGTCAGTCGCCTGAGGCAGGAATTGAACCCAGGTCTCTGTGCCACTGTGCCGCCCATTGAGAGGATGACTAGCTGGTAGATGGGAAGTTCTGTGCTGGTATGACACAACTCTGCATCAGAGAGAAGGAACAGAGAGATCATGGGCTAAGGGGCAGCTTATGGATGGAGAGAGTGAAATATTGAATGGAGGATTGGGAAAGGTCTTTCTGCAGGTGGGGGAGTATCAGATTGAAGATAGGGAGGAAGGGAAATTGTGAGCTGGAAAGCAGGTTACCTGAAAGGACCAGAGTGGAGAGAATACACAGCAGCTTATTCAGGCTCAGAAGCTTTGGTGCAAATAATCAAATATTCTGGAGTCAACCATTCTGACATTTCTTACATGGAATATTAAATCAGAAAGCAAGTTAAATTCCTGCAAATAAGTTCTTATTTACATCTAAATACCCTTTTAAATGAAGTCTCCATCATTGGCCTGGATATTCAGAAGATTGTGGTTGCTATAATCAGTAGGGAACTTGCACACAGCCAAACAAGGTTCAGTGAAGGAAGGAACTCAATGTGTTAGAACAGGTTTGTGATTACTCTTCATTTTTTTTTCAGTTAAAGACCATATGCTCAAGCCCAAAGCACAGATTCTCGAATGTTCAAATTCCCTCTTGTTCAGTCCTACAATATATGTGAACTGAGCCACAGTAGAGCAGACAGCCAGTGCATATTCAGAGTTGTGTTGCTATGATAATTTTGCTAGGCATGTGAGATCACTAGGTGAAATCTGGCTTAGAAGATTGTAAGTTTTTGCAGTTGGCTACCGGGGTGGTAAATCACTGAAAGTGCTCACAGATTGTGCCAGTGTTCTTTTAACAAAGGAACAGAAGTTTAATATGCAAAATAATTTAGCACAAACAACAATACGTTTATAACATAATCCCAACAAAGTAATGATTTAATTGTTTGCTCAAGTGAATCTTTCTAGCTGTCTCCTTGGAACTCAGAAGTAGCTTAAAACCTCTTTTCAGCTTTAATAGCTGTTAAAAGTATTTGAAACTCTGGTGGTCTGAGTACTTCATGCCAATTATGCCAGCCTGGATAGTTCACCTAAGTCTCATAGTCTGAACTCTATAAACTAAATCTTCATTGTCTGTGGACTTCTATACTGTAAACTGAAAATAAATCCTTCTGCAAGCATGACTTCCCTTCTTCTGAACTCAACCTACCAGTGGTTTCTGACCATTTGTTTCATATCATAAAGTTCAACTTGGTAAACATTCAGCACTTGACCTCCCAGATAGAATTATAGAGTTATACAGCACAGAAACACACCCTTCCCGACAGCTTGTCTGCACTGGCCAAATATCTTAACCTGATTGAGACCCATTTGCCAGCATTTGGCCCATATCAATACACACATTTCCTATTCATATACCCATCCAAATGTCTTTTAAATATTGAAATTGTACTTGCCTCCACCAACTCTTCTGGCAGCTTATTCCATATTTGCACCATGCTCTATGTAAAATATTTGCCCCTTGGGTCCCTTTTGAATTGGAGCCCCCTACCCTGAGAAAAAGATCTTGGCTATTCATCCTATCAATACTGCTCATGATTTTATAAACCTCTATAAGGTCACCCCTTAGCTTCTGATATTCCAGGGAAAATAGCCCCAGCCTATTCTGCCTCTCCCATTAGCTCAAACTCTCCAATCCTAGCCACATCCTTGTAAGTCTCTTCTGAAATCTTTCAAGTGTAACAACATCCATCCTAAAGCAGGTGGATCAGATTTTAATGCAGTATTCTAAAAGTGGTCTCACGAATGTTCTGTACAGTTGCAACATGGCATCCCAACTCCTATGACCAACAAGGTAAGTATGCTCAATGCTTGTTTATCTGTGGCTTCACTTCAAAGGAACTGTGCATCTGCACCCCAAGGTTTCTTTGTTTGGCAATACTCCCCAGGACATTACTATTAACTGTATACGTCCTGGTCTGGTTCACCTATTAAAATGCAGCATCTCACATTTATTTAAATTAAATTCCATCTGACACGCCTTGACCCATTGGCCCAACTGGTTAAGGAAACTGATTAAGTCATTTAACTTTCATCACATGGTTTCTTAGAAAGGTTGACTTTCACTTACTGCTCAAAATGACCTTCTGACCTTTGTTAAATGAGGTCACCCTCACATGAACTGAAACAAATTTTTATGTTTCCTCTGGAATCAAATTCCCAAATAATAACAATATTCTACATATCTGCATTCCAATTCACACTGATTATCTGTAAGTTTAGACAGTAATGATTCTCCAGAATTCCAATGTTTAACTATATAACCCCACATTTTATAGTTTCACTACCTTGCTTTGTTTTGTGAAATATTTCCCTGTCTTAGGGTTGACAAGTTGGGACAATCCCTATGGAGTCTCCCCTTACAGATGCAATATATAGTTAATCAGCTGAGTACCTCAAAATCATACAGACAAAAATCATTTTAGTTTTCTAGTTTTGTTGCATGCCTGACAGGATCAATCTTAAGTTCTCAGAGAAAGTGAGGACTGCAGATGCTGGAGAGTCAGAGTCAGAAAGTATAGCGCTAGAAAAGCACAGCAGGTCAGGTAGCATCTGAGGAACAAGAAAGTTGATGTTTCAGGCATAAGCCCTTTATCAGGAATGTGGGTGGGAATGGGGCTAAAAGATAAATAGAAGGATGGGAGAAGGGTTGGGGAGAAGGTAACTTGGAAGGTAATAGGTGGACACAGGTGGGGGGTAATTGTGATTGGTTGGTGTGGAGGGTGGGAAGGACCATGCAGAGGTGGGACAGATAAAGAAGATGGTGCCAAATTGGAGGATTGAATCTGGTTTGAGATGGATGTAGGGGAGATTAGGAAACTAGTGAAGTCAACGTTGATGCCATGTGGTTGAAGGATCCCAAGGTGGAAGATGAGGCATTCTTCCTCCAGTCAGGTGGCTTGGATTTGGTGATAGAAGAGCCCCAGGACTTCCGTGTCTTTGGTGGAGTAGGAGGGAAAGTTGAAGTGGCTGGCCAAAGGCCGATGGGGTTGTTGGGTGCATGTATCCCAGAGATGTTCACCCATACAGCATCAACGTTGACTTTGCTAGTTTCCAAATCTCCCCTCCCCCACCTCATCCCAGATCCAACCCCCCAACTTAACCCCACCATCTTGACCTGTCCCACCTGTCCATGGTTCTTCCCACCTATCGTCTCCACCCTCCCCATTGACCTATTACAATCACTCACCACCTGTATCCACCTATCGCCTTCCCAGATACTTTCCCCCAGCCCCACCTTTGCCCTCCTATTTATCGCTCAGCCCGCTTTCGCCCCCACATTCCTGATGAATGGCTTATGCCCGAAACATTAATTGTCTTGCTTTTTGGATGCTTCCTGACCTGCTATGTTTTTCCAGTGCCACACTTTTTGACTCACTCTTAAGTTCATTCGGCAAAACTGTTAACACAAGTGAGTAACTAAATAAGAACATCCATGAATGAACTTTTCCAAAACTATGTCAGCCACAACATCTGTTTTACTTGTTTCTTTTATGATCTTCTCACTTTAGATTTTCAATTCTATATTTCAGATTACGAAATGTTGGTTAGATCCCACTTGGAGTATTGTGAGCAGATCTGGGCAGCACATCTTAAGAAGGATATAGTGGCCTTGGAGACAATACAACATCAGTTTACAAGAATGATGCCTGGACCTTAGGAAATAAGTTATGAAGAGAAATTATATAAATTAGACCTGTTTTCTATTGAATTTAGAAGGTTAAGGGGTAATCTGACCAGTCATTATATTAACAGAGCTAAAAATGTGTTGCTGGAACAGTGCAGCAGGTCAGGCAGCATCCAAGGAACAGGAGAATCGACGTTTCGGGCATAAGCCCTTCTTCAAGAATTCAGTTTCCTGAAGAAGGGCTTATTGCCCGAAACATCAATTCTCCTGTTCCCTGGATGCTGCCTGACCTGCTGCGCTGTTCCAGCAACACATTTTCAGCTCTGATCTCTAGCATCTGCAGACCTCACTTTCTCCTCATTATATTAACAGGAAAAGACAGGCTAGTTAACGATAAACTATTTCCACTGGATGGGGATTCTAGAACTAGGAGGCATGATTTGACAAATAGGGCCTGACCATAAGGAGAGATGATAGGAAACAGTTTCACACACAAAGGTTAGATTAGATTATATTTCAGTATGGAAACAGGCCCTTCGGCCCAACAAGTCCACACCGACCCGCCGAAGCGCAACCCACCCATACCCCTACATTTCCCCCTATACCTAACACTACGGGCAATTTAGCCTGGCCAGTTCACCTGACCTGCACATCTTTGGACTGTAAGCTTACTTGTATCATAATACTGTATCTTCACGAGATGTGGTCTGCCCTGTTTCTCTTGCAGAGGGGTATTGTCACAGTGATACTGCAATGTCTCCTTTATACAGGTAGTTCATAAGCAGCGTTTGATTTCTTCTAGCAAATTCCCTGCTACTAGAATGAAGTCTTAGACAGTGAGGCTTCCTCTTAACAATCAAAAGTAGCAAATTCTCACAAACTGAAGCCAAAAATAAAGATCTTCCCTGCATGATTCCCAGACCACTCATGATTCTGTTGCCTTCTTATAAAAGAAACACCCAATGAGAACTCAAAAGCTCTCTACCAATTACCTATCTGAAGGAGACATTTTGGCATCACAGTGACAACACCCCTCTGCAAGAGAAATAGGTCAGAACACATCTCTTAAAGGCACTGTGCCGGCACACTTGGCAGTGACATCAAGTAACCCTGTGGAGGTTTGATTGCGTGATAATGAGGGGTCGTGCCTGCACAGGACAGGCATGCTGAGGATCTGCCTGCCAGAGCAAAGTGAACTTCAACTCTTCAGCTTGAGCTTCCAAGTGGTGGAAGGTGGCAGGCCCAGTCAACAATGCAGTGACCTGAGAGGAGACCTCTGACAGGCTTGTGCTCCCTAACCTTCCCACCACGGTGTCACCCGATGAGGGATGCAGTAGGCAGCCTTCCCCTTATTTCATTGCAGTCTTTTGAAATCTCTTCCTTAGTAGATGAGGAGGTGCCTCTGGCAGAGCAGCCCATTTCTCTCCAAGAGCTGTGGATACCCCACTGGTACCAGCAAGACACAAGGGGAAGAAGGCATTCCGATCAATGGCAGGGCCAACGTGAGATTTGGAGTGGATCAAAGGGAATATGGCACTTACTCAGTTGGTGGGCGTAGATACCTCGGCATAAATGTAGGGGCTGTCCAGGTCTTCTCCTGTGAGGGACAGAATTCTGTTCTCCTACTTGGTGAGGAGCTCAATGTTTGGCACCTCTCCATTCACCCTTGCACTTTCTGCCCTGTTATGGGCTGCTTTCTCCTGAAATTAGAGAACAGGAATGATTGAGTGAAATGAAAGTGGGTGGCATTGTTGGTGATTTGAGGAGTAATGAGGTCTCCTGGGATTGTAGACAGTGCAGGGGTGATGCAGAATTAGTGTTGTGGGTGTGGTTGGGTGGTGACAAGAGCGAGTGAAAGAAAATGTTATTGACAATAGTGATAGTGGTAAGCATGAGTCTTGGTGGAGAATGAGTGCAGTAGCAGAGATAGGGTAAATGTGAAGTGTCAGAGAGAAGTGTGGCACATACCTAGCAGAGCGGAGAAGATCATTGACCTCCTTGCGGCACTGCTGTCCATTTCTTTGAACTTAGGGAGATTGCACTGTGCTGGAAGGTAACCGCAGAACACATTGACTGGGTCTGATGACAGGGCCTCCTCTGCTGGTCCTCCAAGAAGAGGACTCCCTCTTCCAGTCCATCCTGTCCATCAGACCCTCCAGGTCCCTGTCAGAGAAAGATGGTGCAATTTCCCCTTCCTCAGCTACGTTTGGAAAGATTATCTTTGAAAAAGCATGATAGCTTTGGAATGACAATATTTTTCCAGGTAAATAGCAACATTTTAAAGATGATGTAAATGCCAGACATACCCATCTTTCAGCAGATATCCAGAAAGTGGCAAATTCTTCAGGGAACTGTGGCTGGTGGGATAGGGCTAATTCCTGATGAAGGGTTTTTGCCTGAAACATTGATTTTCCTGCTCTTCAGATGCTGCCTGACCTGCTGTGCTTTTTCAGCTCCACTCTAATCTAGACTGTAATTGGATGAAGTGGAGCCATAGGCTGGGATAGGTAATTAATGAGGCAAGTCTGGTGAGATACAGCAAGAGATCTCACTAGGCCTCATGGAGAGCATCAACCCAACTGACACTTCATCAAAAACCTTAGGTTCAACTCATTATGCTTCCTTATATTTCATTCCTTATTACCTCGATTCTCTGCTGCATAAGCAGCTCCCTGTCTTTAAAAGGTGGCAGCATTACAACTTGAAATATTTTTAAAGCTTTAGCTTAGAAGGCATTGAGCAACAGCAAATAAATAACAAGCAAATTCATTATCCTAACGTACATCTATAGTAGATATTACTCTTCATTCAATGGCCATTGCTGATGGTTTGCAATCTCTGTAGAACTATTATTTAAAATCAATTCTGCACAGAAACTTATTTTTCTTCAATCTTTGTTAAGAAATCATTTTAGCAAGAGTAACTGTTTTTCAAAAGTTTCAAACTGGCGGATGAAGTAGTAAGAGATGTAAATACTTGTCACATGAATTCAAAATTATCTGCCAGTCAGACAGAATATTGAACATATCATGTAGTCTTCTTCTTTTTTCTTGTAGCTCGATTCTGCCTCCAAGCTTTGGAGAGAACTGAACTAAAATAGTCACAAATTTGTGTGGCGTTTTCTGAGACTGATGAGCAGGATTACTCTTGAGAATGAATGCATGGATTATGATGCATGGTTAACCCATGGATAGTTGTTTCAATGCAATTATCATGGGCATTTTGTTCTTCCCATTGTTGTATACATTTGCTGCCTGCAGTCAGCACTAAGTGAGCTGTGGAGTGGCTGAATGCTAAGGCGAGAACGTAAATCATCTGAAACAAGCAGGAATTCAAGCTGCGGTCCAAAGAAGAGTCATTGGACTCAAAGCATTAACTTTCTTTCTCTCTCTGCAGGTGCTCCCAGACCTGCTGAGTTTCTCCATCAGCTTCTGTTTTTATTATAAGCTCAAGCTAGCTGGCTCTAATTAAAGACAGGTGGTATCCATCTAAATGGGATGATTTTGGATACCACCGCTGTTGGAATTTATTTTGCATGGCGTTTAATCTGCAAAAGACATTTGAATAGCAGAACACAGAAAAGAGCTGGGTTAGCAAAACCCTAACCCTCACCAAGTTCTCCAGTGTAACATCGGTGGCCCTGGTACAGAAGATGGAGAGGAGAAATGTCATCAGTCTAGAAGGGACCTGGAAGCATTCTAAAGAAACTTTGTAAAGGTATGGGACCAGAATGTTCTCGGGATCAATTCTGAAGACTGATGACCTGGATGTAGTGTCCGAATGAGTTAAATGATCTCACACAAATGGTCGAGGTCAATACAAATACATGTCCATACAAATTAACCACTAGCCTCAGATACAGCTTAATTTTTCATACCTTTGTAATTCACCACCACCAGCCTTTTAAAATTATAATTCATCTCCACATTAGTAGCTACACATCGCTCTTACACATTTCATACTGTTACAAACCTCACCCTTCACAGCATGCACGTGTAATTATGTAACTAACTTATCAAACCAGGCATATCATTCAATTATACTGTACCACACCTATGAACATATTTTCCTAACATTTGTTGAAAAAAGGCAACATATCGCTGTCAGTAGTAATGGCTAAATGGAGAAGACGCAACTGTAGATTCTCACCATCGTTGGAGAAGCCATAACTGGGGCTGTGGCCAGCTGTGGAGCTGAAATCATTGAGAGTAATAGCGTGTTTGTACCTAAAACTGCTCAGAACTCACATCTGTTTCATCCAGAAATCTCTACCTGTATAAAACCTGCAGAACGTCTCACGATACACCTCTTGCTTTGATCCCTCTATCAATCACACCCTTTTGAGACTCTCTTTATAGGCACCCAAGACTGTCACCTCACTAAAAGGTGTTCTAGGTGTAGATGAAAAAAGGAAGCGGAGACTAGCAAGGAAGAACATGGACACCCAGGCTCACATTTCCAGCCACCATCTCAGATAAGTGTGCCACATATACAGGGTACCTTAGAGGTGAGTCCCCTGTGTTGTTGAATTCTTTTCCCTAAAGAGCAGTGAAAGTTGAATTGTTGAATATATTCAAGGTTGTGTTAGGCAGATTTTTTTATTAACAATATTTGAAATGTTATGTGTCAACAGGCAGAAAGATGAACTCTGACCTTATGTTCTCGTGAAGCAGACCAAAGGGGCTGACGATATTTCTAGCACTGAGCACAGGTAGCCAGTTTAAAGAGTAGTTCTGTACCATTTTCCAGATCTGAGGTCAAAGACAAATTCAGCTGCTAAAGACGCAAATGAGGAGTTTGATGAGGCCTTCTGGTTTTTGTAACATTTGAACCAATACTGGGGAAAGCACCATCTGTACTGACGGGGCTGTCTCCAGTTGAACTGTGCTGTAGCCATTACTTCTCAAACACATAGCTGGGGAAGAGGGAGTGGGTAGTAAGTAAGTCAGTGAGCAAGAACTTAGCAGATGGAGTATAAAGTGGGAAAACATGAAGTTGTTCCCTTGTGTAGGAAGAATAAGAAAGCAGAGTCTTACTAAGTTGGAGAATGACTATGGAATTCTGAGTAACAGAGATATCCTTGTGTATGAGTCACAAATTATTAGCATGTTTGTCCAGGACATAATAAAGAAGACTAATGAGATGTTCATCTTTATTACAAGGAAATAAACATGAAGGAAGTTATGCTTCAATTATACAGGGTGCCAGTGAGACCATGTGTTGATTACTTTTGCAATTTTGATCTCTTCATTGAAGTAATGACTAATTGTACTGGGACCAGTTCAGAGGAGTTTATCTAGATTGATTGATATTTTGAATGAAATTGTTGTCATATGAGGATAGCTTGATCAGGGTGGATGTGTTTCATCTGGAATTTCGAAGACTGAGGAAAAATTCGATTGAAGTGTATAAGATCCTGAATGGTCTTGACAAGGTGGAATTGGAAAGGATCTTTCCTCTTTTGGGTCAAACCAGAATGAAGGGGCACTGTTTTAACATTAGGCTCCCCTTTTCAAGACAGAGAGGCTCAAGAAGATTTTTTTTCTCTTAGAGTCTTGTGTGATCTTGGAATTCTGTATCAGAAAGTGACAGAGAAAAAGTCAGTGAATATTTTTAAGACATTGTGAAGAGATTGTAAGGCAAGGAAATCAAGGGTTATTGTAGAATTCAAAACACAAACAGATACGCCATGATTTATTCAACAATGGAGTAGGCTTGAGGGCTGAATGGTTGACTGTGACATCTAATTCTTATGTTTTAAACTAAGCAGTGGGAACAAGGGGTCACATTTAGGATGATATAGTAAATCAATTCCAAAGAGAAAACTAGCAGTACCAAAAATAAGAGATAGACCATGACAGAGAGAGAGATCAGATGTGCCAATTAAGGAGTGAACAACAGATAATGTTAGAATTTACTAACAAAGAGGATATATACAGCATTGAAAACAGAACAAATGAACTGAGCACAAATATAAAGAAGTACACTTAGTAACTACTACAGAATGTTTAGGACTTGAATCTTAAAGGGCACAGGACATTTTACAAGGACAGAAAGCTGGGAAATGATGGAGAGGTGGTTCTCCTCATTAACAATCACATTAGTGCCATGAAAAATGACAAAGGCAAAAAGGCACTTGTAGGAATTGTGTACAGGCCAGCCAATGGGTGGAGTGCAAGGAAAGAAATAATGAGAGCTTTTCAGCTCTCAAGAGGAAAGAATGTCATAGTGGTAGCTGCAATTAATGCAGAGACTAGGTAATATGGGTTTGAATCCCACAGCAGCAGATGGTAAAATTTGAATTCAATAAAATCTGAAATTAAATGACAACTGTGAAAACATTTTTGATTGTCAGAAAAAGCCACCAGGGATGGAAAATGTACCATCCTTACCTGCTCTGGCCTACATATTACACCAGACCCATTGCAATATGTTTAACCATTTAACTGTCCAGTCAGCATCTCAGTGGCATCATCCACTAAAAAACCTCAAAAAAGGAATGAAACTGGACAGACTACCTGATATCAACTTAGGCACTGAAAACAACAATGGTAAACTCAAACCTGTCAAAGTTGGAAAGTCCGCCTCCCAACATCTGGGGGCTAATGCTAAAATTGGAAGAGCTGTCTCACAAACTAGTTAAGCAACAGCCTGACATAATCATATCATGAAATCATACATTACACACATTGTCTTAGACAATACCTTCACCAATACTGGATAGGTTTTGTCCCACCATTGAAACAGAGCCAGCTGACGGAGCTGTGCAGTGGCAAAGAGGGAATGGTCCTGGAAGTCCTCGAAGTGGAATCTGGACTCCATAAAATCTCGGCTTCAGGTCAAACGGAGACAAGAAAATCTCTTGTTTATTGGCATGTGTTCTCTCTCCCCCTTCCCTCTTTCACACTCATCTCTCCCCTTCCTCTGACTGACAAATTAGTACTCCATCATCTTGTAAACCAGTTTGAGTAGGCACTGAGAAAAGCAATTGTACAGAATGTACTCTGGTTTGGCTTATATCAATGTTCAACATCAAGAATATCTCAGCTAATTTCATCCACTCACTATTGGAAAATGTCTTTTCTCCCTGACACCTCCACAGCCTTCTTCTTCTGGATGTTTTTCTCACTGACTTCTTGGCCAATCAAGACTTCTTACCAGCCCTGGTGTCTGTACAAGGAGAAAGTGAGGACTGCAGATGCTGGAGATCAGAGCTGAAAATGTGTTGCTGGAAAAGCACAGCAGGTCAGGCAGCATCCAAGGAGCAGGAGAATCGATGTTTCGGGCATAAGCCCTTCTTCAGGAAGAAGGGCTGAAGAAGGGCTTATGCCCGAAACGTCGATTCTCCTGCTCCTTGGATGCTGCCTGACCTGCTGCGCTTTTCCACCAAAACATTTCTAGCTCTGGTGTCTGTACAATATAGCATTTATTCTTCTGCGATTTTGTGACTCACTGAATGAGCTTGTACATTGTCTGGCTTTTGGGTTTTTTATAACTTTTAGATTAGATTAGATTCCCTATAGTGCGGAAACAGGCCCTTCGACCCAACAAGTCCACACCGACCCTCCGAAGAGTAACCCACCCAGACCCATTTCCCTCTGACTAATGCACCTAGCACAATGGGCAATTTAGCATGGCCAATTCACCTGAGCTGCACATCTTTAGACTGTGGGAGGAAACCGGAGCACTCGGAGGAAACCCACGCAGACACAGGGAGAATGTGCAAACTCTACCCAGTCACTCAAGGCTGAGAATCGAACCTGGGACCCTGGTGCTGTGAGGCAGCAGTGCTATCCACTGAGCCACCGTGCCACCCCACTTTTTCTGGTGTTCACCTCAAATGTTTAAAGTACCCATTAAATTTCATATAAAGAAGTCTCTAGTTATCCTACAGCCAGTGAACAAATCAGAAGTGAAAATAAATACCATATCTTTACTTTCTTGCTGCACAATTCAAACATAATTTCAATTTTATGTGAACATTGTTCTTCCTTCCAATTTCGAACCCAAACTCTCAAATATTAGCAGTGATATATTAAGAACCTTTATTGCAGTTTATCAAGATGTTCAATGTACTTTCCATGATGTGTGCGTGTGCAAACCTCAGACTGTATTTATATGTATCAGGTAGGCATGTAATATGAACAAGAACATGTGAACTAGGGGCAGAAGAAGGCAATTCAGCCCTCAATCCTCCTCTGCCACTTAATATGATAATGACTAATCTCATCTTGCCCTCAACTCCACTTTCTTGCTTGCTCCCATAACCCTTTAAACCATTACTAATTAAAAATTTGTCTACCTCTTCAAATTTATTCAGTGCCCTGGGTTGCAATGCACTCTAAGTAGTGAATTCAGAGATTCATAGCCCTTTGAGAGAAGATTTCCTCCTCATCCCTGTTATAAATCTGCCATCCCTTAACCTAAAACTACGACCTCTCATTTAGATTGTTCCACATGGGAAAACATCCACTCAACATTTATTTTGTCAGTCCCCTTTAGCATCTTATATACCCCAATTAGTTCTCCATTCATTATTATAATCTTGAGACAGTATAGACCTAAACTGTTCAATCTCTCTTCATAAAATATGCTTTCCATCTCTGGAATTAATCTTGTGAACTTTCTCTGAACTGCTTCCAATGCAACTACACCCATCCCCTAGTAAGGGGACCATAACTATACACAGTACTCCAGATGTGTTCTCAATAATGCCTTATACCGCTTCAACATTACTTCTTAGCCTTGCTTTAGCTTCTTTTTGCCATAAATGCCAAAATTCCATTCGTCCTCCTTCTTACCTATTGTACTTACATACTAACTTCCTGCAACTCATGTACTTAAGCATTTTGAAGTGTCTCTCCATTTGGATAATTTTTTGCCTCTGTATTCTTCTGACAAAAATGAATACCTGACACTTATCCGTATTAAACTCTATCAGCCACATTTTGTTCCATTCACCTAATTTATCCATATCCATTTTAACTCTTTTTATTGTTCGCTGTAACTTACTTGCCCACCTACTTTAGTATCATCGGTAAATTTGGCAATAATTCACTGTATTCCTGCAGCTAAATCATTAATATAGAATGTAAATAGTTGGGGCCCAAGGCCTGACATCTGTGGTACCTCACTAGTTAGAACTTGAGCAAAATAACGTTCTGCAAGTGACTTCTCCAACTTGTATCATAATACTGTTGTATTTTAGTTTGGAAACATGAGCTTTTAAAGGTATTAATTGTAAGTGAGCCACTTCTAGTTTAAAAAAGACTTTTACAAAATGAGTTCTTCATGTGATAAAGATATAAGGCCACATGAATAGCAGCAAGAATACTCTGTTTGGCTTTTCTGTCCTCAATATTTCAGTAAGATTATGGTGATCTTCTACCTCAGCAATACACTCTCACACTTAAGACAGTTAGCAACATGAGTGCTTTTTTTAAGTGGGTACTTTTTAATAGTGTGATCATCTATTGAAGAAATATAGTGGCATAAACAGGTCAAATGCAAAAATGAAAGAAATCTGTGCACTTCAGAACAAATGCAGTATTGGCTGCAATGTTAGTGAATAACGTTGGACTGAATTTAACATTTTTTCACTTAGCGTGAGTTGTATTGTTTTTTTTTGCCATGGTGTCGTATGAGATTTCTTGTCATATCTTTCCAAATATCTCACCATCTATCCCACCCCTATGGCATCCCTCATATCCAATTCTAATCTACTACACAGATTTCCTTCAGTAACACACCACTCACCAGATAGCCACTAAAAGATTCACATTCTTCCCGCCTGCACCATATTTAAAAGAGCACTATGCACCTGGATAAGCAGTGGCATTTAGAAGCTGCCCTGCTTGGTGACGAGTGGATTCTGAACATGTCAGAGAAGGTGATGCTGTGATTTTCCAACAAGGATCTGGAGTATCTGGTGAATGGGATGGTGCAAAGGAAGGATATTCTTTCCTTAGATGGCATCAGAGATGCCAAGGAGCAGCTAGCAGTGCTGTAAAAAGGTTAAGTAACTTCTCTGTTTCACCTGGGTCTGAAAGTCATATAAATTGGGAAACTGTGCATCCTTTTTAAGATCTGTAACCTCTGTGAATAGTGGGACTCAATTTCCAATGTGTCGCCTGAGTGACTTGTAACACCTGCAACATCTTCCCTCACCCATTCTCACTCCCTTCCAATATTTCACATGGCTGCAGTGCTGCCCAGTCACTCCCACGGAACACATCACCATCTTTCTCTCACTTGCATCAGCATGAAAGGCCGTGCCATCCACTTTCAGCTCACTCAATCCCTCCTTTCATTTCATTACAGGAGGACAGTCCATTATCATTCATGATGTCGGGGTGCCGGTGTTGGACTGGGGTGGCCAAAGTTAAAAATCACACAGCACCAGGTTACAATCCAACAGGTTTATTTGTAAGTACAAGCACTATTCCTTCATCAGGTAGCTAGTGTTATCATTTAGAAAGAGCCTGAACAGATGGAGGGTCTTTGATAGTGGAGTCTTCAGCTCCTCCAAGAAGACTAGGACTTCTCCAGGTGGAACGCTGGAACATGTGTGTTTCACCAACTGAGTAAGTACCAACTTTTCATTCCACTGCAACTTTCACCATAACCTTGTTATCAGGGTCACTCATTGCAAGCCAGTACAAACTCTGTTTTTCTCTTGTGTGTACCAATTGGATGTTCACCAATTCAGGGGAAAGACAAGAAATGACCACTGACTGATACTGTACATCTTCTTGATCACATTAGTACCACTGCTCAGATTGTCTGCCATCAAGTCATTGAAGTTACCATGACCGACTCCCTGGAATGTGGAGGCAGAGACACCCTGAATAAAAACATCCATGGGAGCTGGTAACAGCAATGGTGAGCTGAGATTGCCAAGTTACTGCTCTGACTTCCACATTAAGAACTCTCGAAGTTAGCTCATCCTGTGCAGTTTGTAAGATGAATATTAATAAAGCAAGTTTAACAAGCTACAATCCCCCTTAATTAATAGATCATGACTGCCAAATGAGAAACTTATCTCACTGCTTGCTAAAAACATAAATTATGCAGCGACTGCTCTCTACATCAGATAGGGCCTGACCAGATGTCTTATCTGATTCTTCCACAAATCCCGCCATAACCCCTGTCACTCAGGGATTCTGCCCTCCATATGTAATCTGTTCAATCTCATCTTGAATTAACATCCATTCAATTATTGGACTGTGTCAAATTTTGGCATTATGAGAACATTTGGAAATGAGGGTTTAATGCGCTCTTGAAGAAAAGCAACAAAAAATTTACTTGCTCTTAGAATTCCTCTTAACTTGTTTGTAGTTTGAATTATGTTGTTGAAATACAGAATCTGATCTTTGATGAACTATTGGTTTTATAAGTGTGAAGATGTAAATTTGATTGTAGTTGAAAGTTTGGAATCTTCCCAGCACAGCTACAATGAAGTTTATAGTCTCCTACCATGCTTAAGTTGCAATAGTTCTGTAAATAATTGTGTCATCTTTGTCTCTATTTATGATGGAATATTTCGTGTAAAAATAGTGGCTGACAAATGAACATAACATTTATGAAAAATTTGTTGCTCCTAATGGATTAGCAGGACCATTCAGCAAGGAACTGTGACACGGTTTCATAAGCTCATTTAAGAATACATTTTAATCTTATTAACACAAACTCAGGAAATTAGTTCTTGTCGGTTTAAGCTGTGTTTTTGAGTATATTAGAATACAGTAGAGGTGCAGTGCAGTGAGACTCAAAGCAGTCAAAATGGTGTCATGAAGAATATAACTATTACACTGAAGTTTATCAGCACATTGTCATGGCCAGGATCTTGGTTATATTGTCTTTGGCTATATTTATGATGAATAAAACAAGTAGCATCCCTTTGCTATATGGGAACACCATTCTGGGAATAAGATACAGTCTTTTATATTTGGATTATTGTAGAAGAGAAACTTTGATATAGTGGGGATGATAATTGTTATGAAACAGGGTAAACCCCTCTGCTAATTTAAACCAGCAACACAGAAAAGATTTATCCCATGCAGTAATCTGTGAAAATTCAAGAGGCCAAGAACTATCCCAAAGTCACTATTTAAAGTAAAAAATAACACCTTTATTTTAAGTCTAAACGATAATAATTAATTAACAACTATTTGCGAATCTTTTCTCTATCTTTTACCTTCCTCTCTCCGATACTAGTCTGATTAATAAAGATTTACCAAAACATTAAAATTTCAAAACCAGGTAGCTGTCAAATCTTCTGTTTGCATCTTCCTCTGACTTCTTTTCTTCTTCTAAGGAATTATGTTTCACAGGTCGCTGATAGATAAAGGTATCTTTAAGAGAGCTATTTTTGGGCAGTCTGTATATGCTGGTGGTTTGGCAGTTCTCCCCAAACTGTTCAATTTTCTCTTGTCTTATACCCCAACACATTGGATTGTTTCATTGTTTTAGTATTGTCAAAATATCAAATTCAAACTTGATTGGAGTTTGGTATTTTGGGGCATAATTTAAACTGATTGGCTGAATTTAAGTTTTTTTTTTGTCTCCAGGCAACCCAGCTAATTTAGCTGTTCGACAAAATGTTACATTGTTACCTTGTTCAGAACACTTGGTGCTAGTTCTGCTAGCTTTCAACTCTCTTAAAGGTACAGTACCCCTTACACCTTCATAACATAATTGAAAGTAAAGTGAGAACAGGGTGGATTAATACTTTGTTCCTTTACCTGAATGAAATGTGAGTTCAAATCCTGACCGGTCTAATTGTGATAATGCTGCCCTCTGTTGAATGATTGCAGTCAAGATTGATAAATGTAAGTCACTTAATCACTTTGTTAATATTCGGTACATAAACTTAAAATACATCCAAGTCACCTACAATGTTGGTAATAGTTCAAACTGTTTCAAACAATTGCAATTAACTTATTATTGCAATAGCTAGAGGAAATGAAATAAAAAAACATACTACTTTTGACGTCAGCTGAGGTTTCCATGCAGGAATCTCCTTATCAAGGAGACTCCCCTTGCCTGAGGCATGGTGGCCCTCAGGTTAAACCACTGTCAGTTTTGCTCTAATGAGGGAGGAGCCCAATGGTTCAGTAGGATTATGGAGACTTTATGTTTTATCAATACCTTTTATTAGGGCACAGCAGGATAGCTGGTGGTTTAAAGAAAATTGGAGACTTGGATCAGATTGGATCAAGATCAATTTGCCTGTCTTGGCATGGCCCAGGATTAATTTGAGAATAATTCACTGCACTGGGAGCAGGATGTTAGCATTCAAACATCTTGTCAGTGTTGGCCAACTTGGTTCTGTCAGTATATTCTCAAGTTGCTGATTAGAAAGAGCAGTTTAAATTTCAAAAATATGTATTTGTTCGAATAACATTTTAGTATTTCAAGACTGTCTTCAATATTTATGCATAAAATGAAATAAATGAACAAGTTTTATTTTAGTTTTTATTATCCTAAGAGGCTGCTCTGCCTTTCAGGTTTGTAGAACATTTGTGAAGGGATCATTGCAGAAGTGGGTTGATTAAAAATAAAAAGGTAATGGATAATTATGTAAAATAAAAAAAAATAATCAGAAATTAGAAAAAACAAGCAACCACCAGAGTTAGCTATGTTGCCATAGTAACGTGAACTTTGTACTTAGGATTAAGGAAGGATTGATCTTGTGGTTTGAGACAGCATCAAGGAGGTGCCTTTAGTCAGAATAATTATGCCATCAAGGGTGGTATATAATTACAGTGTAAAAATTCCCCTTAGTATTGCTATAGCTACAGTGATAACCCGCTCAACAGTAAGAAAACAAGTGATTTATTAGACCAAATCCTAATCAAAGACAAGAACCTTTAGTTTAATTATCTGGCCATAGGCTATGAGCATCACTGTCAAGACCAACATCTGTTGCATATCTCTAATTGCATTTGAGAAAGTGCTGGTGAACTACCTTCTTAACTTAGAGCAACTATTCATGTGGGTGCAGCCACACTGCTGTTAGGAAGGGATTTTCAAATTTTTGACACAGTAACAGTGGATATTATGGTGATGAAGTTCCACATCAGGGTGGTGTGTGACCTGGAAGAACATGTGGGTGGTGGTATTCCCGAACATCTGTTTCCTTTGACCTTCAAAGTAGCAGAAGTTGATTGTTTGAAAGATGGTGTTGAATGACATTTCAACATTGGTAAAGTGCAATTGTATGAACCCTCTCTCGTTGTCAGCACAATTGTCCAAAATTTCCAGTGTCCCTTCTTTGACCTTTATAAAGTATCTGGTGGACTCTAGCAACAATGAGACAGCAGAAATGTGCCACACATCCATAAACTTCCTAAAGTTGTGTTGGAGGTCAACAGTTTGATTTCTGGAACTCTGAGGGAGATTGACACAGTTCTCTGTAACATTGGAGGCAGTTCAGAGGAGGTTCATTTGGATGACCCCCCACCCCCACTCCCAGGATGACAAGATTGTCTAATGAGCAAAAGCTAAATAGGTTGGGTCTCTACTCACTGGAGTTTTGAAGAGTGAGAGGTGATCTCATTGAAATAAGATACCATTCTTAAAGCATTTAGCAGATAATTGCTGAGAATGTTGCCCTCATGGGAGACTCTAGGATCAGAGGGCATAGTCTTGGAATAAAGGAGTACCGACTTGAGACTGAGATGAGGCTCTTGGCTCTTTGCCACGTAGAGCTGTAAAGGCAAAATCCTGTGTATATCTAGAGCTGAGATAAATTGATTCTCGATCAGTAAAGGAATCAAATGTTATGGGAAAATGCAAGAAGGCTGACTTGAGGAATGTTGGCTCATCCATGATCTTATTGATTGTAGAAGAGAGGGGCCAAATGACCATCTTCTGTTCCTGTTTTTTATGGTCTTATGGTCTTCCATTTCTTGATTAAATGATGCTTTTGGGATATTATTGTATCCATTATCATGAAGACTGAGGAAAATACCTGTTCTAATCACCTGCCATCTCATTTTATTTTCAGTTCACCAGCCCAACTTTCTATATTATCAAAGCATCTTTTTTAAACACTCTTTTCTTGTTTAAATAATTATCAAAACTCTTTATATTTTTATATGTTCTGGCTAACTTACCCTTGCCCTCTAATTATTTGTTCCTTAATGTTCTGGTCTTTCCTTGCTATTTCTTATATCTCTCTTATAAACTCCAGCCCTTTACATCTAGTCTTTCAATTTATTTATATGTTGCCTGTAAATTTGGCTATGGTACATTGTAATGAAGATGTGGGGTGTATGATACCTTTATGGAAGTTAAAAGCTAGTCGTGACAGCGCCAAGTGTAACATGTAACATGTGCTCCAGCTATTGGGGTAGCTTAGGGTAGTCGGTTTCCTGGAGACAAAAACAGATTTGAATTAGGCCAATCAGTTTAAATTATACCCCCAAAAAAACTAAACTCTAATCCATGTTGAATTTAGAATACTGACAATATTAAAAGCCAATGAGACAATCCAATGCTTTAGGCATAAAAGACTGGAAAACATTTAACAGTTGGGAGGAGAACTGCCAAGACAACAACATCTGCAAACTGCCAAAAGAATAGCTCTCTTAAAGGTACCTTTATCGATCAGTAACCTGTGAAGCAGAATCCCTAAGAAGAAGAAAAGAAGACAGGAATACAGAGGCAACTGAAATCTGCCTGGTTTTGAGATAAGAAGTTTTGTTTTGTAATTCTTAATCAAGAGTTTTATCAGATTAGTATTGTTGGAGGGAAAGGTAAAAGATAGGTTCAAGGGAAGAGTTGTAAATAGTTGTTTGTCAATTATTCTCTGTTATACTTTAAGAAATAAAGTTGTTAATTTTTACTTTAAATAGTTCTTGGCCTCTTGAATCTTCACAGATTACTGCACGGGATAAATCTTTTCTGTGTTGCTGGTTTAAATTAAGCAGGAGGGTTTACCATGTGTCATAACAATATTCATTTCCTTCTTCTAAGTCATCAACTATATGTTGCAGATAGTTGCAATCTTAGAGTTCTTCCCTATGGAACCCCACTAGTTACAGGTTGCCAACCTGAAAAAATGTCCCTGTATCCCCACTTGCTGTTTCTTGTCCATTAGTCAATTCTCTACTCAAACTAAAATGCTACCTTTAATGAATCTTATTAATTAACCTTTCATGAAGTACCTGTTCAACCGCCTTCTTGAAATTCAAATACAACAGATTTATAGCTGCCCCTGGTCCACTATGGTTGAGATTTCCGAAAAAAAACCTAATAAATTGGTCAGGCATGATTTCATGAAACCACGCTGCCTCTGTTTGATTAGATTATTATTTTTCAAATGTGCAGCTATTGCTTTCTCTATAATTCATTCCAACACTCAATGTTAGGATAATCAGCTAAAATAAAAACCCTTTTATTTAGCTCTATCCCTTTTTGGATATAGTATTTCTCCATAATGCAAGGATTTTCTTGTGGAAAATTACCACCAATGCATCCACTATCTCTGTAGCTGCCTCTTTTAGGATCCTAGAATGCAAGTCATCAGGATTAGGGACTTATCTATCTTTAGTCCCCTGAGTTTGTCTAATACTTCTTTTGTAGTGATAGAGATAGCACTTAATTCATCTCCCATTTTCTTGAGTGTAAATGTAATGTTCATAGTATCTTCCACTATAAAAGCTGATGGAAAATATCACTTTAAGTCTCTCTCTCTCTGGTCCTCCCTATCCCTCTGTCTGACTCTCTTGCTCTCTGTCATTCCCTCCCTCCCTCTCGCTGTTTCTCTCTCTCGCACGCTCTCTCTCTGTCTCTCTCGCTCCATCCAAAACTCTCTTGATTTGGTGATAGTATCCTGAGATTGAAAATAGTGAATGTGACTCCTTTATTCAAAAACAGAGGAAGACAGAAAGCAGTAAACTACAGGTCAGTTGGCTTAACATCGGTCATAGGGTAATGTTAGAAGCTATTATTAAAGAAATTATTAAAGAAATACTAGAAGCACATTAGTGTAAATTCAAGACAGTCATGCAGATTCAACTTGATTTTATAAAAGAGGAATCATGTTTGACCAATCTATTGGAATATTTTGAGGAGGCAACACATAAGGTAGATAAAATGCAATTGCTGGATGTGATGTATTTAGCTTTCCAAAAGGCATTTGATAAGGGGCGACATTAAAAATTATTGCAGAAAATAAAAGCTGAGAGTATGGGGGAAACAATTTGGCGTAGATAATTAGAACAATGCCTGTCTGGCTAACAATAAGCTGAGAGGAATTGTAAATGGATCTTTAGCAGGTTGGGAAGATGTAACATATGATGTGTCATAGGGATTGGTGCTGAGATCTCAACTGTTTACAATTTATAAAAATGATGTGGATAAAGAGGTGGACATTATGGTTGCCAAACTTGCTGATGACACACTTATAATTTGGTAAGTACGTTGTGAGAGGATGCAAAGAGTTTACAAAAAGATATGGATAGATTAAGTCAATATGCAAAGATGGGGCAACTGGAGTAAAATGTGTGAAAATTTGTCCACTTTGGCAGGAAAAATAATAAAAGTATATTACCTTAATGGTGAGAGGTTACAAAGCTCTGAGATATAGAGGGATCTGAAGGCCTTTGTGTATGAATCACATAAGCTTGACGTACAGATGCAGCACATTATTTGGAAAGCTAATAGAATATTCTCATTTATCGTGACACAACTCAATAGTAGAGAGATTATGCTTCAGTTATATAGGGTATTGGTGAGACCACATCTGGAATACTCTACGCAGTATTGGTCACCTTATTAAAGCATGGATGTAAATGCACCGGAGGTAATTCAGTAAGTATTTACTGGATGAGTACCTGGAATGAGCAGTTGTCTTTTGGGAAAAAGTTGGACAGAATAGTACTGGCATTGAGAAAAGTAAGGGGTCACTTGATACAAACATACATAATAGGTCATAACAAGTAGATCTGGAGAGGATGTTATAGGAAAATGTAGAACTAGCAGTCAAGTTTTAAAAATCAGGAGTAACTCATTTAAATCAGAGATCAGGCAAATTATTTTCTCTCAGAGCATTGAGAGTCTTTAGTGCTCTCTTCCCAAAATGGTGTTGGAAGTAGAATTATTTTTTAATCTAAAAGCATGGGTTAAGCAAGGAGGTTAAAGGTAATTAGATACGTGAGAATGTAGTCTGAGGTTGCATTCAGATCTTATTGAATGGTGGAACAGACCTGAGAGATCGAATAGCCCAATCCTGTTCCTGAATTATATGTTTGAACTTACATACGGTGTTATGCTTCCTTCATTGGCCTATGTTGGTTTAAGGACTCTATGGCTGCCGCCTCTGTCCGGGTCAGACAGGAGAGCATTATGATTCCATCCATAAGAAACCGCACCTCCTTCTTTTCCATAGCAGCTTGATTGGGAGCTTGAGAAAATGCATTGCTGAACCAAGGGATTACTCTCCAGTAACACTGTCATCTCAACCGTTCACTTCCAAGGGATTGTCTTTGAGTTGATGGGGAGGAAATGGTGGGGGTGGGGAGGGGGGGGGGGGTTGTTATAAGTTCAAGAAACACCAGTAAGAGGGGGAAATAATGGGAGTACGTTTGAGGAGAAAGATTTCTGAGGATCATCATATTGTAGAGAAAATTGACAAGAATGTGATGGTGTGGAGAAACACAGAAAAGCTTTGCAACAAAAACAGAAATTGTTGGAAAAACTCAACAGGTCTGGCAGCATCTGTAGAGAGGAATCAAAGTTAACATTTTGGGGTGTGACCCTTCCTCGGAACTGAAGGTTCTGGAGGAACATGTTGGCTGTTTGCTCAGAAGACTTTACCGTTGTCCATTAAGCAGCAGCAATGCAGGTTTTGCCAATTTTTCTACCATGTGAATATTCCTGCCCGATATCTACACTTGAAAGTTTGAGTTAAAATTGGCTGAGAAGCAGCAATAAGCAAGAGAGTGGATATAGTAGATACCTCTAGTTTTGCAGGTGTTAAAAGCAGGCCGCAACTTAAGTTCTGCCCTTTGAATTCTCACAGCACTATATATAGTCTAAGGTTGTTGCTTTATCCTCAGTTCAATATAAGATATATTATCAATGATGGGGGGACGATTTGGCCAACAGCCAAGAATGCATCATACTACTTCCTTCCTAATTATTTACCTCATTTACTTTTTGTAGAAATGTATAACTGGCTGTCAGATTTGTTTAAAATATTATGATTGCACAGTTAAAATAATTCATTAGAAATGAAAAAAAGCTTCAGAATGTCCCACGTGTTCAAAATGTTCTCTTTTTTTCCAATTGCATTGCGATTTTGAATTCAGTTCAAAATGTTTTGTAAATCAGAAGAACTGCATTTTTGAAACACATAATGAATCCTGTGCTTCTCTTAGGGTGTTTATAGATAAGAAATAAGAAATAAATGGTCTGTTACAAAATCCTTAGGATGTATTCTCCTGATGAGAAAGGCATTTTTTATGGGTGATAATGTCACCTAATTTTCTAATATGTTGAATAAAACTTCTGCCGATGGTTGTTTAAGTAATTATGCCAAAGGGAGCAGCAAATTATACAAAATGCAGACAGTGAATGGTTTTGTAGCTGAATCCACTACATTCCTTTCAAAGGCTGACTTCTGTGTGGGTTTTCCCAAACTGATGCACAGAGCCTGAGCTGGATCATCCAGCAAATAGTACCATAGGCTACCATATAATTCATCAGAAGCCTGTCATTGAGAGGCACTAAGCAGTTATCATGCCTTGAAATTATTACAAAGTTGATTCCTTACATGTTACAAGGGTGTAAAAATAGAGATTTCAGTATTATCATTAACAGTGCAACTCTAAGAATACAGATTGCACCTATATTATCCATAATCGGATAGCTCCTCCATGTTCAGATGAGTGTAGAGCATTTTTACAATTTTTAAAATAGATCCTGAATGGATGCTTTGGCAAGGGATTTTCATATAGTATAATAGGACATGAAGAGCATCCAACTTTTTTACCCGTTGGACACAGCTCATATATGTTTGACCAATTGAATTTGAGAATACAGGAGCAGGCGCATACAGTCATAGAGATGTACAGCATGGAAACAGACCCTTCGGTCCAACTCATCCATGCCAACCAGATCCCTAACCTAATCTAGTTCCATTTGCCAGCACTTGGCCATATCCCTCTAAACACTTCCTATTCATATTTCCATCCAGATGCCTTTTAAATTCTGTAATTGTACCAGCTACCATTACTTCCTCTGGTAGTTCATTCCATACACGCACTACCTTCGGTGTGAAAAAGTTACCCCTTAGGTCCCCTTTACATCTTTCCCTTCTCACCCTAAACCTATGCCCTCTAGTTCTGAACTCTCCCACCCCAGGGAAAAGACCTCGTCTATTTATCCTATCCATGTTCCTCATGATTTTATTAACCTCCATAAGGTCACCCCTCAGCCTCTGATGTTCCAGGGAAAACAGTCCCAGCCTATTCAGCCTCTCCCTATAGGTCAAACCTTCAAACCCTGGCAACATCCTTGTAAATCTTTTCCAAACCCTTTCAAGTTTCACAACATCCTTCCAATAGGAAGGAGACCAGAACTGAATGCAATATTCCCAAAATGGCCTAACCAATGTCCTGTACAACTGCAACATGACCTCCCAACTCAATGCTCTGACCAATAATGGAAAGCATACCAAAAGCCTTCTTCACTATCCTATCTATTTGACTCTACTTTCAAGGAACTATGAACCTGCAATCCAAGTTCTCTTTGTTCATCAACAATCCCCAGGACTTTACGATTAAGTGTGTAAGTCCTGCTCTGATTGATTTTCCAAAAGGCAACACCTCGCAATCATTTAAATTAAAGTCCGTCTGCCACTCCTCAGCCCATTGGCCCATCTGATCAAGATCCCATTGTACTCTGAGATATCCTTCTTTGCTGTCTACTACACCTCCAATTTTGGCATCATTATACCTCCTGTGTTCACATCCAAATTATTTACATAAATGATGAAAAGAAGTGGACCAAGCACCAATCCCTTGGTACTCCACTGGTCACAGACCTCCAGTCTGAAAAACTACCCTCCACCACCACCCTCTGTCTTCTACCTTCAAGCCAGCTCTATATTCAAATGGCTAGTTCTCTCTGTATTCCATTAGACCTAACCTTGCTAACCAGTCTCCCATGGGGAACCTTGTCGAACGCCTTATTGAAGTCCATATAGATCACATCTACTACTCTGCCCTCATCAATCTTCTTTGTTACTTCTTCAAAAAACTCAATCAAGTTTGTGAGACATTATTTCCCACGCACAAAGCCATGTTGACTATCCCTAATCAGTCATTGCCTTTCCAAATACATGTGCATCCTGTCCCTCAGGATTCCCTCCAACAACTTGCCCACCACCAATGTCAGGCTCACCGGTTTATAGTTCCATGACTTTTCTTTACCATCTTTATTAAATTGTGGCACCACATTAGCCAACCTCCAGTCTTCCGGCACCTCACCTGTACCTATTGATGATACAAATATCTCAGCAAGGGGCCCAGCAATCACTTCACTCACTTCCCACAGAGTTCTGGAGTACACCTCATAGACCTGATCAGATCCAGGGGATTTATCCACTTTTATACATTTCAAGACATAGGAAAGGAGTGGAAATGACAACAGAGCAAGCAGCAAGCTGCGTATTAAGAACATACACAATCAGAAAGTGCAACCTGCCTGGCTCCTGAGAGATTCTGAAACTGCATAATAACCAGCTCTCTCAAATATCTAACAATTCCCCCTTAATTTTCCTCATGTACTTGCATCGAATGGAAGCCCTTCTTGCTGATGAATTCTGCAGCATGATGACACAGTCTTCTCACTGTCGTGTGTGTTCAAACATTGGCATCTTGCACCTGGGCCATCCCAGCTACGTTCCTGAATCCTTCTGCCCAAGCTGCAGCACTGACCTCGTTTTGGCAGACAAATGAATCGGTGGGATCTTGCACAGATGGCATCAGCCACTGTCCTCATGTATTTGCGGGTACCCAATTTAGAGATCCCGCACAGTTCACCCGTTGCTCCCTGGAAGGAACCAGTCACATGGAAATTCAAAGTGGCTCTCACTTTCACAGTCACCAGGGGAGGATGATCTCCCACTCCTGTGGCACTCAGATCTGTTCTAGCAGTTGATATAGTTCCATTATGGTGTCCAGAGATTAATAGAGCTTGTGTTGGTCAGTGGTCATGAAATGCTTTGAAAGGCTGGCCATGGCATTAATCAACTCCAGCCTCCTCACTACTCTTGACCCACTCCAATTTGCCTATCGAACCAACAGATCTATGTCAGATGTCATATCACTTGCCCTTCACTCCTCCCTAGAACATCTTGACACCAAGAACAGCTACGTAAGAATCCTACTCATTGGCTATAGTCCACACTATTACCCCCTTGAGACTGATCACTGAACTTAATGATCTCGGACTAAGCCCCACTCTCTGCAACTGGATCCTCAGTTTCCTGACCCATAGGCCACAATCAGTGAAGATTGGGGACAATATTTCATCCTCACTAGCACTCAACACTGGAGCCCCCTAGGGATGCGTACTCAGCCCCCTACTATTCTCACTGTAAACCCATGACTGCATCACCAAATACCAGACTAATGCCATTTACAAGTTTGCTGATGACACCACCATAATCAGTCAAATCTCAGATGGCAGTGAAACAGACTACAGACAGGAGGTGAAAGACCTGGAAAAATGATGCACTGAGAACAACCTAGCTCTCAATGCCGGCAAAACCAAGGAACTCATTATTGACGTTCAGCGGAATGTTACTCATGGTGGAACGAGTGGAGAGTGTCAAGCTCCTGGTAGTGGTCATCCACATCAAGCTTTCTTGGATCCTTCATGTGGACACACTGGTTACAAAGGCCCAACAACGTCTCTCCTTCCTCAGGCAGCTGAGAAAATTTGGCATGATGGCCAATGTTTGTAGGTGTACCAACGAGAGCATTCTGTCTGGATGTATCACTACCTAATGTGGCATATGTACCATTCAAGATTGGAGATGGTTACAGAGAGTGGTGAACTCGGCCTAGACAATCACAAAGACCAACCTCCCATTTATAGAATCCATTTACCAGGCCAGCTGTCAAGGAAAGGCCGCCAGCATTCTCAAAGATCCATCCCACCCTGACAATGTTTTTCTACAACCTCTACCATCAGGGAGAAGGTACAGAAACCAGAACACATGCACCAGCCGGTTTCGCAACAGTTTCTACCCGACTGTTGTTAGAATACTGAATGGTCTCACAAACTCTTAACATTCACCCGTACCTGTGTTTTTGTTTTTGCTGCTGTTTACCTATTATTTACTTATCTATGCTACTTAACTCTGTAATCTGCTTGCATTGCTCACAAGACAAAGCTTTTCACTGTGCCTCGGTACACGTGACAATAAATTCAATTCAATTCAATTCAATACTTTGCTCACTGCCATCTCTGGGCCTCCTGCATATACAGAGTTCCTAAGGAGTCCTGCTGCTGTGACCTTTCCTTGAGATGGGTGCCTCTCATCCTCTAAAGTGGCCTGTTGCTACTCCCAGGCTTGTCGCTGACCCTGGTCCTCCTACATCCACCTTCCCCTTTTTAGAAAGATCGCCATAGCAATAATATCTCACTCGTGGCTAGGGCCAGGACTCTTGGTGGCAATGGCCTACTTTGGGTTCACAAGGAGAAAAAATGGCGTTCTTAGGTCTCAGAAAAGTCATTAGTGGCATATCCTGCAGGTGAGAGCTGAGCCCACTTCTCCACAACAGTGAGATATACTTCAGGCCAATGATGAGGGCCAAGTCTCAATCATTCATTCAGCTTCAGCCTCAGCTAAATTGATGCTGCACTCCAACACCGTTCTCATCACATCCCAGACTGAACTCATTCCTGCAACCTTGCATTGCATGCAATACAGCCCATCATTAACTCATAATAAATGATGATCTTGCCTCCCTCAGCACTCTTGGAAGTTGCACGAATAATGGATCACCTTAAGCCAGCACTGGGCTCTTTTCATCTCACTGTTGCTAACTTCAGCATGATTGAGACATCAATGGTCAAGTTGCAAGAGCTAATAGAAATGCATCTGTACACCGTCACTTTGCAAGCAGAGCAAACTGATGATGAAATGATTACAAATTAGATGTAGCAGGAGTTTGCAACCACTTAATTCATATTTTTTTTCTCCAATGTCCTAATGTCCATCAGACCTCCCTGTGCTTTCATCCATCAAGTGATGATGTGGAGGATGAGGTGCTGGACTGGGGTGGACAAAGTTAAAAAATCACACAACTCTAGGTTACAGTCCAACAGGTTTATTTAGAAAGATTAACCTTTGGAGAGCTGTTTCTTCAACAGGTAGCTGATTCTGCTCCACAGCTACCTGATAAAGGAGCAGACCTCCAAAAGCTAGTACTTCCAAATAAACCTGTTGGACTGTAACCTGGTGTTGTGTGATTTTTAATTTCATCCATCAAAATGACATTAACTCTGCCCACCCGAGGCGTTGTCCTAGCCAATTTCATTTTCTAGTTGCATTGAGCATCTGAAGAATGGTGAATGATAACAGGGAACGTAGCACATGATGGAAACCATCAGTACCAGGCTCTGCCTGGTCTTCAAGTACCTTCCTTCAAGTAACTCCCCCCAGAATCTCCATGTCACCAATCTCATGCTATCACAACCATCCATTTCCAGCCACCGCATGGAACATCACCTCCAACTGCCCTCACTGCACTCTGACCTCCCGCATTACACATTAATCCTACTCACCCTGATCCTCAATGTTGTCTGTACAGGGCATGATGCTGTTTACTGCTGCTAAGACTTATCAAATAACCACCATGCCCTCCCTGATACACCGTTCTATCTATCAACGTTCTTGTCCCCATTTCAACTAATGCCTCTGTTATTGCTATCATCAAATCTTGATACACCCACCCTATTGCACTGATCCTTCCACTGCCTCTACAGCCACTCCTTTCATTCTCCTGAACTAACAACAGACTGAATTCACCCCATGCTTCTGACTAACTATGAGGAGTTGCTCTGACCCATTGCTGAACAGATGCCTGACTGCTGTGTTTGCTGCTCCCCAACTGATGAAAGACAATTCCCTGATTCCTGGACGTGGCCTGACAGGACTGACTCTTGCGAGCAGCCTGAGCAGATGGCTGACTCTTGCTAAACCCCTGAGCTGGGTGCAGACTCTGCCTATGACTGAGGATACCTGGACTCTCAGACTGACCATGGACTCCTACATTTAGAACTTGCATCTATCCAGTTTCTGATATAACTGCTTGGTTGAATAAATATGGAGTGCATTAGCTGCTCACATAGTTGGCACCTGCTGTAGGTGCTAGATTGACATCTTGGTATGCAGAAAGCAAGACCTGCCCACCATCTTGAGCAGGTCCCTGTGGCCAAACATGGCAAGCAACTTTGTTGTGCAACTGCGATGAGGAGCATGTCAGTAAGGCATTACTGACAGCTTTTGGCTCTGGCAGAAGTGTCAATGCACTTGGCATGGCATGGCAAAACTTGGCAAGGCAAGGCATGGATGCTGTGGGCATGCAGGTTGGTTCTAAGAGAGTATGTGCAAGGATAGCAAGCAAACAACCCTGAGATGGAGCTTGTTTGAATCCATGAGCTGAGTGCTTGGCTGTGCATGCAGTGTTCTTGCAGCAGCTTTTCATTGCTAGTTGCTGGTGCATACTGCAATGCAGGTCTGTATTTGCTCAGTGACCTGCAATTGGATTGGAGAGGTGCTGGCAAGTGTTGGATGTGAACGTCTGTTGGAGGGTGTGTGGTGGGGCCATGGACTGTACCCGAGATACTGTTTTGAGCTGGGTAACATGCAGTGAGTTGCAAGTTGAAGTTAATGGGTACCAGCTCTGAATTCCATGTTGAGAATTTTCAACAGCTTCTTTGTTGCATTTGGAAAGATAAATGTGATGCAACTCATAATGAGGCAAGTTGTGGTGTTACTTCGGCATAATCTCCCTTATTTGGCAACTTGTCAAAGCCTGGGATGAAACTCACCTCATTGCTCGGTAATAACATTACAGATACAATGAGCTGCTCCTGACATTGAGATGGTCCCCAAAGGACATCTTGTCTGAATCTGCCACACTACACACCA
Organism: Chiloscyllium plagiosum; assembly: GCF_037043375.1. NCBI lineage: Eukaryota > Metazoa > Chordata > Chondrichthyes > Orectolobiformes > Hemiscylliidae > Chiloscyllium > Chiloscyllium plagiosum. The sequence continues at coordinate 23,538,440 of NW_028270140.1, forward strand.
TAGCCCACATCTTTCACCACTCCCACACCCCCCACTGATAAGGATCCTCCCAATGTAACTGCGGTTAATTGTCATAAAAAAAAACATCTGGTTCATTAATGTTCTTCAGAGAAGGAAATCTGTCATGCTTACCTGGTCTAGCCTGCATGTGATTCCAGACCCATAACAATATGGTTGACTCTTAACTGCCCTCTGGGCAATTGGGTATAGGCAAGAAATGCTGCCCTAGCTAGTAATACTTGCACCATACAAGTGTCAGGCAATGAGCGTTTCCAACAAGTGAAAATCCAACAATCAATGTTATGATGTTCAATTATGTCATCATAACTGAATCCCCATGAAACAACACCCTGACAACTATCATTGACCAGAAACTGAACTGGACTAGCCTCATACTTATGAAGGCTACAAGAACAGGTCAGCGGGTGGGAATCCTGCAGCATGTAACTCATCTTCTGATTCCGCAAAGCTTGTCCATCATCCTCAAGGCATAGGTTAGGGGCATGTTGGAATGCTTCTCAGATGAGTGCAATTCTAATGACTTTCAGTAAGCTTGACACCATCAGGAAAACTGCTTGACTGGCAACCACCTTGATAAGCTTTCCATCCACAATTGACACATAGTAGGAGTACTGTATACCACCCAGAAGATGCGCTGCAGAAATTCACCAAAACTCCTTAGATAGCACCTTCCAAAAGCACAATCAATTACCATTCAGAAGGACAAGTACAGAGGAACATGATCATCTGCATGTTCCTTTCCAAGCCACTCACTATCCTGAATTAGAAATATATCGCTGTTCCTTCAATGTCACTGCATCAACATCCTGGAACTCCCTCTCTCGCAGTATTGTGGGCCTGTCTAAACCAAATGGACTGCAGTGGTTCAAGAAGGCAACTCATGACCACCACCCTGTCAACAGATGCTGATCCAAAGAACAACGTCGACATCCCAAGAATGATAGTTTTCTCTTAATGCACCAGCAACACCCACATCACATGAATGAACAAAAATAAAAATCAAACACTGAGCTCATCAGAAGAGATATAGAAGATTCCTTTGTTGGACCAGTAGAATGTGGAGAAAGTTGCGGCGTTAGGAGACTTCCACCTTCCAGGCCAACACATCTTAGTAAATGCCCTTTATCACCATTGATCTGGAGGCCACGTTTCACACAGCTGGCATCCTGAAATTGAGAGGAAGTGGACTGGGGAAAATTAAATAATGCTCGGTTACTTTTTAATCAACCTGGTCAGATGTCCTATGCCACATATCTGATCCAATTGATATTTACTGGGCCTTCGAACTTAGGACTCTCTTACCGTGCCACAACAGCCCTTAACCTAAAAACTCAGCTCAATTATTTTCAGATTCACTAGCAAATCACCCATTCTATTGAATGGAGGTTTAGATATTTTCTAAACAATCTGTTCAGTGATGTCAGTACATGCACCCCTGGAGCAGGTGGAACTTGAACTTATATCTTCTGGCTCAGACATAGCAACACTACCACTGCCAAAAGACCACACATTCTATATGAGAGTTTGTGACTAAAATTGTCAAGATCTCCAGGTGAATCAGCTGGCTAGTCAATCAATCAAGAAAATAAATCTCCCTACCCTGAGTTAAATTAAATTATAGTTTTATTTTTTCATCTGAATACTCCAAACTACCTTCCAGAATGCATCTTTAATAATTTCAGCCAGTGCTACTCTCGGTTTGATATTGTATTCAAGCATAGTCCACACTTCATCTTTCAGCTTAATGTTGCAATCTAAACATTAAGTGTATTAGCAGCGATTCAAATTCAATTTAAATTCTGGCTCTCTCTAATAAAATGGTAAATGTACAACACTGTGTATTGTCCTCTACATCACCTTTCAGAATTTGGAAAGGAAAATGTTTATTTATGTGAAAGGGCACAGAATTAACACAGAAACAAGCCAAATAATTGGAAACCCTTAGACTACAATACAAAAATTCTTACATTTCAGGATTATTTGACAATTTTCTCACAGAAAGCAGAGAATTTCAAAAGTTCACAATCCTCTGGTTCTAGTCTCCCCAATCTGCATCTACCCTGTGAATCAATTTCAGGATTTTATAAGATTCAATGAGTTTATCTCTCATTCTTCAAAACTCCAGAGAATAGAGCCCCAGTTTACCCAATCTCTCTTCATACATAGACCCGCCATCACAGTGACAAGTCTGGTGAACTTTCACTGTACTCCCTCAATGGCAATAATATCTTTCCAGAGATAAGGAGACACAACCTGCATACAGAACTCTATGTTCAGTCTAAGCTATTTGACAATTGAAGTAAGACTTCACTATTCCTGTACTCAAATCCTCTTGTAATAAAAGCTAACATTCCATTAGTCCTCCTAATAGCTTGCTGCATCTGAATGTTAGCCTTATCAACAGGACACAGAGATCCCTTTGTACATCTTCACTTTTCAGCTTCTTGCAATTTATAAAATGCTCAAGTTTATTTTTGCAGAGAGACTTTATTTGTTGGAGTAAAAATTAATGAAAGCAACTTTTCCCCCCACTGATCTGAATTCCCACTTTGGTCAAAATTCCCACTCACTCACTCTGAGTCAGTCTGTCTCTGGTGACAATTCCCTCGTGCTGACCATGTGTATTACTCTTATCATGATATCTTGCTGTTCACTCACTTCTTAACCACATAACACATTTAAGTCTCAAGAAGACGTTTGGAGTTAAATTATATTATATCGATTAAAAGGCCAAATAAAAGATGCATGTTTGAACTATCCAATTCCAGTAAATCTGAAGAAATATGATTACTGAGAGGTGGAAATTCAGAAGGAAAATAAAGTGTGAGAGTTTGGTTATATTCAATGTATCATTGCCATGGTATTTAGCCATCTGAATAATAGCCAGCACACCATGGAGGGTAGGGCATGCAAATACATTTCAGCCTTCTCAGTTAGTTCCAGTTGTCTACAGCTATATGCCACCTTATGCTACAGGACAGGCAAATCTGCTCATGACTCTTGTGGAATCTGTTTGAGTGGTCTGGCTGATATGACCTACAATATGTAAGTGGGATTAGTTAGCTGGATGACTATCTTACAGTAGAGAATGGCTCCAACAGCAAGGGTTCGATTCCTGCATTGACTGAGGTGACCATGAAGGATTTTTCTTCTAAACCTTTCCTATACCTGAGGCATGGTGACCATCAAGTTAAGCCACTGTCAGTGGTCTCTCTCTAATGAGACAGCAATCTATAGTCTCGTAAGATTATGGTGACTTTATAGGTATGAAACTTGCTGTGGTTGATATACAAAGATAAGAAATGAATACTGATTATTAAAAATTGCTCATAGATAAGTGGTTGGGCTGTGGTAAATTGAGCAATGTCTGGTTTGCAATTTGTTGATTATTATACGTAAGGACCTTGACCAGTTTCATATAGCACTGTATTCAGACAGCATTTGACAGTGGGGTTTGACTCCTGTCACTGGCAACCATAGTATTTGCTTTCTGAAATGTAAGTCTCAAGAGCCATTAAATCCAGGGCACCTTTCCTCCTATCTCTGTAAAGGCCTCGAGTACAATAGCTTAAAACTTTAGGGTCAAGCTTTTCCATGTTATACCATACTTTATTCTTTTCTAGGTTAACATCACTTCCTCCATGAATTTCAGCTCCTATTCCTCCCACCTCTGCAAGACGTTCAGGCAAGCTTTAGGCCCAAATACTCAACATGTTAGACCTTTCCTGAGGCCTCCAGTTATTTAGTATTAGAATTAGTGCTGGTTCCAAGTGGAATGATCAGTGAAACCAATGTAACACTTGACATGAAATCATTGATTATACAGGGCTTCACTCTGAGTTATGTGAAGTGAGTTGAATCACTATGTGTCATTCACAAATTCTAATTGTTTCTTCTTCTGTTTTGGACATTAAAATTTTAGTGTTAGGTTGATCTGTGTTTAATTCTGAGCCTATTTACTGTTGGTGATCATAGTCCGAAATTGGTTAAATATAGGTACAGACTGTGAAAAAAGTAAACAAAGCTAGAATCATCGAACCCCTCCAGTGTGAAAGCAGCCTATTCAGCCCAAAGAGTCCATACTGACCCTCTGAAGAGCATCCCACCCAGTCCCAACCTGTCCTTGTAACCTTGCATTTCCCATGGCTAATCTATCTAGCTTGCACACCCCTGGATACTATGGGCAATTTAGTGAAGCCAATCCATCTAACCTGTACATCTTTGGACTACGGAAGGAAACAAGAGCAGCCAGAAGTTAACCGAGCAGTCAATGTGAAAACTCCACACATTTACCTGAGGCTGGAAGCAAACCTAGGTCCCTGGTGCTGTGAGGCAGCAGTGCTAATCACTGAGCCATTGCATGCACCAAAGTTGTAAAAAGAGCTTGACACTCAAGCCAGAAGGATAGAGTACACATATTAAAGCACTTGTGTTATCCCTGTGTAGTTTCAACAGAAAATATACACAAGCCCATAGAAAATATACACAAGGCATTGAAATTATTGTGCAGCCTGTTTTGTGTATCACCATAGGGTTAATCATGCATCATAATCACCACGGTCATTTTTGGATGCTATTGAATTTGCACCTTCAAAAGCTAACTTTGTTCATGAAGAATATGCTGAAAACGATTTCATCAAGGTTAACATGCACTAATGCATTAGATAAAAGTAGCTCTTAATTTGCCAGTAAGATTTACTTTACTGAGTGTGATTCATCTTTAAACAAATGTTCCTGGCTTCACAGGAAAATTGCAGAAATTTTTAATCAATTTACTTCCACTATTTGCTCACTGCGCTTTGAAGTATCTCATCAAAAGTCACAGTTTTAAAATTCACCATATCATGAATTTGAGTAATCACCTTGCTTATTTTTAGCAAATTACGTGAACTAAGGCGGTTAAGCATGGTTGCAGTGAAACATCTATTCTCCAAAGCACCAAAGAAATATCAATAATTGAGACACAGCAGAATCATTGTGTTCAAATTTAGCAAGCTTTTCACCTGCCATATCTGTTTCATCAGTTCTTTCACGCAAATGTAGCCAAATAAGACTGTGAGCACATGCAGATGTCAGATGATAGCAAGACTATTAGAGTTTTATTTGGAGCAACTACATGTCACACAACTTTGCCACTGCTGTCCAACTAACTGTGACCATAGAAGCTTAAAGGAAATGGAAGTCGCCTACACAGGCCATTGTAAGATCATTGAATAATTTAACAGTTTCATAATGTTCTGCTTCAGTCATGCAAAGTGCATTAATATTTGAGCAATGAAGATGCCGTCTTAAGTAGATCTACAATCTCATTTTGATGAACTCATCTTTAGTTTTTAACATGATTTCTATATAATTTAACAAGTATGACAACACAGTGCAGTTTCACAGGACTAGACTGATATTATATTTCAAATATCATGCCTCAACTGTGAAGGAAAACTTCGGTTGCAAGATAATCTACTTTTAAATAGATAGTAGGAATAAAACATAATTGTTCTCCCACACTCTTCTCATATCTAATGCCAAAAATGGTTAACATAATACACTGTATGAAAATTGTGGAATGAGAAACAAACTGAGGCCTGGGAGGGAGTTATTTTACAACAACATTCAGACTTAACACCACAGACAGAAACCTGACTGCAAACTGGAGAGAATTAAAAATAAACACAATCAGCTGTGGTAGAATTTGCATTAGATGTATTCAGCAAATGGTTGGTTTCCCGAATTCAATTTTTCTTTTAAATATATTTGCATAAACACATATTTCCCCTCAAGCACATTTCCTACCTTAACCCAGAATTCTGACCTTTCTCTCATTTATCTGTTATTTTCCTTGATGCTCTCACTGAGTCATCTTGTACATGAGAATTGTTTCTATTCCTGTGACTCTATTTCTTCCTTTTTATATGGCAGTTCCTATTCTTACCAAAATGCAGACCAACCAGCTTCCCTTCCAGATCCCTAATCTAGCCAAATTTGTTAGTGGCTGTTAGTGGTACTGATCCCTCTCTGTTTAAATGTGCTGTCATTATCTTTCTTATCAAAGAAAAACACTTGACCTTCACCACCCTGCAATCTATCATGCCATCTCCAACCTCCCTCTCAAGAATCAAGTCAAGAGTAGCTTTATTTGTCATTTCTACCATATATGACTAATACAGTAAAAATGAGACAGTGTTCCTCCAGCACCAAGGTGCTACATGGACAGCACAAACTACACAATCATACACAGAGTGACATAAAGTGCCTAACAAGTGCAAAACATGCAAGACATTACAATGCTTCCTGACACATCAAGACAATAGACACAGTCGTGTATAAATTACAGTATAATAAAAGAATGATAATTAATGAAACATTGTCCGAGCAGCAATTCAACATTGTGCAAAGAGTTTCAGTTGGAATAGAGTCTGATCATACAGTGTTAAGGAGCCTGATGGCCTGGGGGAAGAAACTGTTGCACAGTCTGGTCATGAGAGATTGAATGCTCCAGTATCTTCTGGAGGGAGAAGAGTCTTCTTCTGTCTTTGGGCATATTGTCACCTCCGAGATTTGTGCTCACATTCCAGGAACTCCACACTTAAGTCCCTCCAATCAGGTTTTTACTCTTGCCACAACAATTAGACAGTTCTTACCAAAGGTAAATTTACATTCTATGTAACCACAGAAGGTAAACTGTTCTTCTGTAGCCATCTCTATTTGTCTGCAGCCTTTCACACAATTTATCGTGTCATCTTCCTTCCCCTTCTCCTTCACTATCAATGGGTCTGATGGGACTGCATTTGCCTGTTTCCATACTTATTCATCTTATTGCAGCTAAATCAGCATTTGTACTAGAGTTTCCTCCCATATCCACACACCTAGGGATTTAGTTTTGATCCTGTTCTATTTCTCATCGATATGATGCTCCTTGGCAATACAAGCTCTTGTTCTTTTTTCTTTGTTTTCTTTCCTTAAAGCCTGAAGAGTGGCGGGCAAAGGAGGAAGCCACTGGAGGCAACAACAGAATGAGCCAGACTAACCTAGGGTCCACTCTAACCTAGGGTCTCTCGATGAGCGAGGAACAGGTCGTACCTGACTCCCCCACCCTGGTCTTGCAGGCTAGCCTGAGGCTCTAGGTCTGCAGCTAAGCCCGGTCGCCTGCGGGAGGCAAAAGGCTGTCTTGGCCCTGTGTGGTGGTCTCACCCTAGCATGGTGGTCTTGTCCTGGTAATGGAGGTCTCCGTTCAGTTTTTCTTCATCTTCAGTGTCCAGGTATTCCAACGGCCCAGCAGGCGGTCTTGTGCAGGAGTGGCAGTTTCAACCTGGCATGGTGATTTTCAGTGGATTACTTACAGTAAGTCCTTTTAAACTGTTGCCCTTGTGTTGGCCCACTTAGTTTGACTACTAACTGGTGCCATTGGTGAGGAGTTCAGGATTTTAACCTCATAGCCTTGAAGGACCAGAGATATATTCCAAGTCAGGGTGGTGAATGGCTTGGGAGGGAATGTACAGGTGCTGGTATTCACATGTAGTTGCTGTCTTTGTCATTCTATACATTAATAGTTGTGGGTTTGAAGGTGCTTCTGAAGGAGATTTGATGAATTTCTACAGTGCATCTTGTAAATGGCACACACTACTGCATCAGTGGCGTAGGGAGTGAATGTGAATGTGGTGCTCATCAAGCAAATTGAATGGTGTAAAGTTTGTTGAATGTTGTTGGAGATACACTCATCCAGGCCAGTGGGGTGTATTCCAGCAGACTCCTGATTTATGCCTTGAGGACTCCTGTGGACTCAGGAGATGAGTTATTCACTGCAGCATTCATACCCTCTGACTTTTTATTGTAGCCACAGCATTTATACAGCTGTTCTAGTTCAATTTTAGTCAATGATAATCCCCAGGATGTATTTAAAAAATCACACAACACCAGGTAATAGTTAACCGGTTTATTTGGAATAACAAGCTTTGGAACACTGCTCCTTCATCAGGCAACTAGCTACCTGATGAAGGAGCAGAGCTCTGAAAGCTTGTGATTTTTAACTTTGTCCACCCCAGTCTCACACCGGCACCTCCACATCATGGATGTAGATAGTGGGGAACTCAGCTATGGTAGTCCTATTGAATGGGAGCTGTCAGTGGATGATGGTTAGATTCTCTGTTGTTGGAGAAAACTGTGTTACACGAATGTAAATTGTCATTGTCAGTGCAAGCCTAGATATTGTCTACATCCTGCTGCATTTGAACATGGACTGCTTCAGTTTCTGGGGAACTGCAAAAGTTTCTGAATTTTGTGCATTCATCAACAAACATCCCCACTTCTGACCTTATGGTAGAGCAAAGCTTATTGGTGAATTAACCCCTGGAGATAGCTATGCTTAGGACACGACCTTGAGAATCCCTGTAGTCATGTCCTGGAGCTCAAGTGACTCAGTTGCAACAAGTATAATGATACTACTTTGTGACAGGTGTGACTCCAACAAGTGCAGAGTTTTCTCATTGATTTCCATTGATTCCAGTTTTCTAGGGTTCCTTAATGCCACACTCGATCAAATGGTCAACTTGATGTCAATGGCAGTCACTCTCATCCATAACATGGTAGAATTTTGCATTGAGTTTCAAAGAGAAGAACATGAATTATAGAGTCATAGAGTAATACAGCATGGAAAGAGGCCCTTTGGCCCACATTGGTCCATACTGATCATGATGCCCACACAGCTATTTCCAATTGCCTGCAATTGGTCTGTATCCCTCTAAATCCTTCCCATCCACGTACCCATCCAAACTTTTTTTTAAAATGTTGCTATTGTGCCTGCTCCAATGACTTTCTCCGCCAGCCCATTCCATGTACACACCTCTCTGTGTGAAGACGTTGGCCCTCAGCTCCTTCTTAAATCTTTTCCCTCTCACTTTAAACCTATGTCCTCTAGTTTTCAATTCTCCATCCCCCAGAAAAGGACAATATGCATTCTTCCTATCTATACGTCTTGTGATTTTATACACCTCAATAATGTCATCCCTCATTCTTCTACATTCCAAGGAATAAATCCCTATCCTGGCCAGCCTCTCCTATATCTCAGGCCTACTAGTCCTGGAAACATCCTCATAGATCTTCTTTGCGTTCTTTCCAGATTATGTATTTCCTAAAACAGGATAACCAAAACTGTATACAATACTCCAAGTGCAGCCTCATCAATGACTTTTAAAATTGTAACATAACATCCCAACTCCTATACTCAATGCCTCAACCAATGAAGGCAAGCATGCTAAATGCCTTCTTCACCACCTTGTCCACCTGTGACACCACTTTCAAAGAACTATGTACTTGTACTTCTAGGTCCTTCTGTTCCACAGCACTCCCCAGGACCTTACCATTTATTGCATAAGTCCTACCTTGGGTTGACTTTCCAAAGTGCAACACCTCACACTTATCTGTATTGAATTGCATTTGCCAATCCTCAGCCCACTTCTCCAACTGATCAAGATCCCATGGTAATTTTTGATTCTTCACTATCAACAATACCTCCTAATTTTGTATCATCACAGACTTACTAATCATGCCTCATACATTCACATCCAGATCATTTATGTAAATAACATACAACAATGGTCCCAGCACCAAACCCTGTGGTACACGACTAGTCATTGAGTTGGAAACAACAATGTTAAGCTTTAATAAAGGTAATTGCAAAGGAATGAAACCAGAGCTAGCTAGAGTGAACTGGGAAAGGAGTCTGTTAATAACGATGGTTAAGGAACAATGACAAATGTTTAAGAACATAGTCTTTTGTTGACAGCAAAGATATATTTCAATGAGAAAGAAGTGATTCTAGGAAGGGGGAGGTTAGCCATGATTAACCAGGAGAATTAAGGATGGCATCAAATTGAAAGACAAAAAAATACAATGTGACAAAGATAAGTGGTCAGCCAGATGTTAGAACTCTCAATGATTTTTCATTAATTTTATTTTTATTCTTTTAAAACATTTTGAATTGTGAGTGGAATTGACTGGTGTACCTTGTGTCAGTTTATGATATAAAGAAAAAAAAATGGACTAAGCAAGCTTTATTTATTTCTGAGGCCAGGTTTGGAAGCTAATTGTGGGCTGATTCCTGATTAATATACACAGCAACCCTTAGGAAGAGCATTGTATTTAAACAAACACTATTAATGAGGTCAAAACTTGGTAATTGGTTCTAGCAAATCTGGACGAGACTCTACATTCCTCCACATGGCAGTTGCTGAATTGTAATTGAGGGCTCGGGAAAAGTCTATCAATGTGGAACCAGAATATAAGGATTTTTTTTAACAATGTTTTCAGAGAGATGGTTCTGAGCTGTTGCTGAGACAGCATGAAGATTTGTAAGCTCCCTGCCTAATCTACTACATCAGCTTCCAGAAACACAAAGAGTAGAAAACTAAGTTAAAAATATAGCTGTTTTTGCCTGGTTGAACTGAGAAGGTGACCCTGATCAATATTTCAGTTCAGCAGCCAAGGAGTCTACATCTATGCCTGTAAAAAACACACAATGAATGCCATTAAACTAATCTGGCCAGTTTTGTTATTTTATTTTATTTGTCTCTTAACTTTTTGTGTTTGTCTGCCTGTCTTTTGTGTGAACAGGACTGAAAACAAATGTTTCGTATTTAAAGCACAGACATTTAAAGCACATGCTGATTTTATTGAATTTTCTCTCTGCTAAAGTTATTGTGCATGTTATAAGTCTTTTGGCTAAGATACAAAACAAGAGTCTGAAAATTAAGTATTTACAAAGTGCAGGATTGGTTGTTTGAAAGTCTGGTTATAAATTATTGGACTTTTTAATGGTCTTTGACAGTTTAGTTTTACTATGTTGTGAATAGACAGTTAGGAAGGTTGATTTGGTTCAGTTTGCTGCGTCCATGTCATATCATAGAGGATTTGGAATGTTTTACAAATCCACACAAGTCAACCAAAAGAGAGAATAAGTAAACTTTGAGGGTAAACTTGTAGGTACTACTAATACTGGAGCTTCTTTGAACACAGAGACGCTGAAGTGAACAAAGACCCTGAGAGAACTAGTCAGGGGAAATAATATTGTGAAACAAGGAAATGGCAGAAGTTGAACAAGGAATTTTCATCCGTACAAGATACCAATAGCAGTAAGAGCATTCCAAACTTAGTAAATAATCAAAGGGCAAAAGTGAGAGAGAAAGTCAGTGTCAGTAGAGAAAATGTGCTCGGTAACTTATAGAGGTTAAAAGCCAATGAGCCCTCTGGACTTCAGGGATAAATCTTAGGATATTTAAGGGTATAGTGTTAGCGGATACACTGTTGCCTGAGAAATATTCTATACAAACACACCAACCTGCTTATTACTCATAAAATGCATATACCCAGGTTCTCTTACTATTTGAGACAAATAAAGGATTGTGGTTCAAACTTAGTTTTATGAAAACACTCATGAGTTAAAGAAACAATTCCTACATAACAAATGAGCATTGCCCCAAACTAGGCTGACCACCTGAAAAACCACATTAACCACCTGTGAACTTGATTGTGCTCTGGATTCAATTCATTGAGCTCTCTCAATAGATGGACTCATGGTCTTCTTGATACAAAGGTAGGTCTCACATGGAGTCTTCACTGGATGAGTTTTCACTGAGAAAATGGCTGCTAAATGCTCCTTCTTATTCCCCTTTCTTAGCCATTTCTCGAATGTTCTTTGGCTTCAATCAATGGAGTTACAAGTCAGGGGTCACAGCATCCAATGAAGTTGGGGCAGGTCATCCTTGGTATATCCATCCATATGACTACTCCATAGTGCCAAGAGGTCTTCCTGAATTTGGGGAATACACAAACAAAGTTGTGTCTCTCCCTTGTTTTGGCTGAATAACTCAAAATGAGGTTCAGGTCATAATGACTCTGTTAAGGTCGACACCACTGTTCAAAATGCAGTATAGATCTGGGCTGATCCCTGATTGCTTTTGACCTGTGGTAACTTTGGCCTCTTTGCATTCCATCAGACCTTGCTTGCAGCCTGTTTAGCCAATTTTATGTTGGGCCTATTTGTTCAGCTGGTGGCAACTGCGCCATGCACTTGCATGAATCTTATTTGAATCCTTAGACTCTGGAAAGTTCCCAGAAAATTAGAAAACTGCTAATGTAACACCTTTACTTAGAAAAGGAAGAAGGTTAAAAAAATGAAACTATAGGCCAGGTGGCCTATTGTCTGCTATTAGGAAAATGTTAGAGCTGATTATGAAGGATGTAATAGCAGAGAATTTAAAAATACATAATATGATCAAGCACAGTCAGCAAGGCTTCATGGAAGGGAGATCATGCCAGGTAAATTTACTAGAACCCTTTGAGTAAGTGACAAGCAAGATACATAAAGAGGAAGCAGTCAATGTAATATATTTGGATTTTCAAAAGGTGTTCAGCAAGGTATCACCCATTAAACTACATAGTAAGATAAGAGCCCATGGTGTTGAACATAGTATATTGGCATAATAAAGGATTGGCTAACTAATAGAAGACAGAGTTGGGATAAGGGGCATTTTCAAGATGGCAACCAGTAACTAATGAAGTGTCACAGGGATTGGTGTTGGGGTCACAATTATTTACAACACATAGTTGAGGAAAGTGAATGCATTGTCATCAGGCTTATGGATGAAATAGAAATTATTGGGAAGGCAACTAATGAGGTTGAAACAAAAGTCTGCAGAGATATGTAGACACTTTAAGTCATTGGACAAAAACTTAGCAGATGGAATATAATATATGTAACTGAGACATTATGCACTTTGGCAAGAAGACTAGAGGAGCTAAATATTATTTAGATTTTTAAAAATGCGGAAAGCTACAGAACAGTGGGATTCAGGGTCTCGTCATGAATCACAAAAAGCTAACAGCCACGTTCTGTGGGTAATAGGGAAGGTAATTGGAATGTTGCCATTTATTTCAATGGAACATAAAGGAAGGAGGTTTGTTAAAAATATTCAAGGCAGTTGTCAGATCACAGGTGAAATACTATGAACAGTTTTGGGTTTGCTTCGCTAAAGAAGGATTTGTTTGGACTGAAGGCAGTCAAAAGAAGGTTCATGAGATTGGTACCAGATATGGAGGGGTTGTCTTATGATGAAAGATTAAGTAGATTGGGGCTGTACTCATTGGAGTTTAGATGTGACCTTACTGAAACATGTAAGATTCACAGGAGTCTTGGCAGGGTAGATGTGGAAAAGTTGTTTCCCAATATGGAACAATCTTGGAGGATGGTGCATAATCTCAGAATAAGGGGTTGTACATTTAAGAGAGAGATGAGAAGGAATTTCTTCTCTAAGCGCGGAATGAATCTATGGAATTCTTTACCACAAAATATCATTCAGTATATCCACAGCTAAGATATGCAGACTTTTAATTAGTAAGGGAAACAACATTTATAGGAAGAAGGCAGAAATGTGGAGTTGAGGATTATTAGATCTACCATGACCTAATTGAATGGCAATACCATGGGCTGAATCAATTACTTCTGCTCTTACATCGTATGGTCTGCTCACCTCTGGAATTCAGCTCTTCTATTCATATTTGAACTAAGGCTTTAATGAGCACATACCTGGGCAACTTTGCATATTATGAAGTCAATGCCAGTGTTGAATCTGTACTGGGACAGCTTAGCTCGGGATGCAGCTAGTTCAGAAGTATATGCCTGCACTAATATTTTTGACTGTTGTCAGGGCCCGTAGACTTTCAATATCCAATGCCTCCAGGCACTTCTTGATATGATATGGAGTGAATTAATTTGGCTGAAAACTGGCATCTGTGATGCTAAGGACCTATGGAGGAGGCTAAAATGGTTCATCTACTCAACATCCATGTTTTCCCATCTCTATCTCTGTAACCTCCTGAAGCCTTACATTCCAGCAGTGGCTAATTCTAAACTCTCACATCCATAATTTCGATTCTGTACAACTTCTAACTCCCTTACTCAATCTCTCTTCCTTGTTACCTTGCTGACTCCTTCTAAGACACTGCATAAACCCAACTCTTTTATCAAGCTTTTCATTATCTACTAATATCACTGAATGGGTTTGTGTCAAATTTTGCTTCATAGCATTTCACAGAACAGATTTGAGCATTTTTTTTCCATTAATTGATTTATTTAAATATAAATTGTTGTCCCCATACAGTAGAAAATATTGTGCTTACACTTAAAGTATTCCTTAAAATATTAAATAATATTAACCTGGTGCATCTTTATGAATGCAGCTGAAAGTGCATACATCATTTCAAATATTTTTATTAAGTCCTTCATCTACCTTCAGTGAGTAAATGAATTTTAAAAGGCAGAAAATGATTTAAGAGAGAAATATAAACCATAATTGGTTTCTTTGCTGTCTATTAATCAGTTCTGATTTTTTTTAAAAAAAGATTAATGTCCTTCAAATGCTTAAAACATAACTGCCAGTTACTGAAAACCTAAAGAAAATCCAGCTCAATTTGAAGGACCACAAAATGGGTGCAATTGGAAGAAACTCGACATGAAATTTATTGATCTGAAGGTACAGCCAGTTTTAAAAGCAGGTCTGGCTTCCAGCTCAATGGTTTAATGCTGTGAAACCAGAGTTAAAAATAACAGAAACCTACTTTATGCATAATTTGTATTCAAAGCTCTGGGATCTTTTTAAACTGATTTAATGATTTAAGACTCATAAAACAAACACAAATGAACAGAAGCTCCGGGCCGATAAATTTTGGAGTAATAGGAATGTGAAAACTGATCACCAAAAGAATACAGCCTGTAGGGAAAGAAGACAAGAAAGAAGTACAGACAGAATCAGTGGCCTGAATCTACAATTTGGACAGAGGCCCTTGATGCAGCTTAATGTATGGATATAACTGTGATTGCGAAGAAGTCCCACATTTGCACATGCATGGTACTTTCGACAGGATGTTAAAACTTCCAATTGTCAGTTTTACTCTTTCTGATTGTCCTACAGTTCCCTACAGCAGTGGGCTCAGACAGCAAGAAACACCAAGATTCGGGCTGTTTGCCCTGCAAATAGCTTGCTTTTCGTTAACACAGATTTACTTAAAACTTTTCCGAGCAGATGTAAATACTGTCAAGAGCACATTTCAAAGTAAATCAGTTGAAGTGTCAAACCACTCCAACACAACCTGTATAATGTCCACCCCACTGACAGTGCTCACACCCTCATTCCCAACCAGGTTCTCAACCCCTCCCGGTAAAGTTCACTAAACTCCCCGTCCTGCCATTACTCACTTTCCCTCCTGGATATTATTATCTATTTCCCAAAAATGTTCAGTCTCTTCAAGAGATGTTCACCTCCCTCTGATCAAATGTTTATCCATCTCCTGGATATGCTGAACTCCTTCCTAACAACGTTCACCCAACCCACCCTTTCCCCTTTCCAGCAATGCTTACTCTCCCTCCTAAAAATGTTCACCCAAGTAAAATAATAAAGTCACCATTGTCTTGCCAGATCATAGGACTGCACCCTCATTAGAGAAAGAGAGAGAGAAATAACTAGAGGTGGTTTAACCTGAGTGTCACCATACCTGGAGCAAGGGAGGGTTTGAGAAGGTGAAACCTCAGCCACAGAAGGGATAGAGCCATGTTGTTGGTGTCACTCTACATTTCAAACCAGCCATTCAAACTAAACCAACACTTCCCAACAACACAATGAAGAAAACAACATTCAGGCACTCATCTCCTCAACATGCCAAAGAAGGTTCGCTGTTGCTTTCTCAATGTGACAATGCCTTGAAGCTTCAATATTAACTTACCAACACCAGCAAGTATAATAAACAGTGAAAGAACTGCAGATGCTGTAAATCAGAAACACAGACAGAAATTGCTGGAAAAGCTCAGCAGGTTTGACAGCATCTGTGGAGAGAAATCAAGGTTAATGTTATGCGTCACAGGCCCGAAGAGTCACTCAACTCAAAACATTAACAATGATTTTTCTCCACAGATGTTGTCAGACGTGCTCAGCTTTTCCAGCTATTCATATTTTTGGCCCAGCAACTATAATATTTTCTCCTGCAGTATAACATAGTTGTCAAGATTAGAGTGATGCTGGAAAAGCACAGCAGGTCAGGCAGCATCCGAGGAGCAGGAAAATCGACATTTCGCGCAAAAGCCCTTCATCAGGAATTCCCAAATTTGCCCAAAATGGTGATTTTCCTGCTCCTCGGATGCTGCCTGATGTGCTGTGCTCTTCCAGCACCACTCTAATCTTGACTCTAATCTCCAGCATCTGCAGTACCCACCTCCGCCTATAATATTGTTGTGATCATTGGGAAGTTGACATTCTTGCATTTTGCTGAATGAGTGCACACAAACATCTTCATGAATTCTTATCATCTCTCTCTTCTCAGTAATAACAAACGTAATGCTTTTGGAATTTTGATTATTCATTTATCAACAGGAATAAAGATTGAATATGGAAAAAGTACATGGCTCCTTCCTTAATATTTGATATTCTATTAAAGCAGAGGTGTTGGTAGATGTGCTTGCCAATAATGACATGTATCAGGTGGATGAGCTACATTGTGTGTGAGCCATAACCATAATGTGATAGAGTTAAGATCCAACTACAAAGGCAAGAGTTAGGAAGGAAAGCAAGATTAGGTGAGGAAAGATTTGACAAAAATGAAGTGCAGTTGCGCTGAAAGAAAATAAATGGCACCCAGGACTGTAGAGCAACAAAGTGATATTTTTAAACTGAAGATTAAGTATCTCCTATTCAAAATGAAGAAACCATACGCAGTTTCAGGATGCAATAGTGAATGAAAGAAATCAGACCAATTAAAATTAAAGACAAGAACTGTGAGGACTCTAGTAATAATAATAATAATAGAAAATAAGAAGTTAAAGTAGAATAAGGAAATCTAAGTGAAATATGAAGAATAAAATCCTGCAACTTCAAGCACAACAATACAATATTTCACAATATAATAGAGAAAAAAATTATAAAAAGACAACTTATGCTTAAAAGATAGAATGTGTCAATGAATTTAGAAATGGTGGATGTATTTGATATTGAATTGCCTCCAGCAGAATATTTGTACCTCATGATACATAATTGTATTAACTCCTATAATGTCAGAACTAGATGTGGTAACATAGCACTGAATGAATAAATAGACAGTTATTATGGATCCTCATGTATTACATATATACTGTCACAGGCCTTTCAGAAAAAGGACTAACACTACGTTATTTGTTGGAAACAGGAGCTTGCTTCCATAAGAATGCAATGTATCAAATAGTCCCACCTTAATTGTAAACATAACACATTAGATCCTCAGATCACATTCAGCTATATGGTGAACATGTCCCTTAAAAGTATATTGCACACACGATGTAAACACAAGTACTTTGCATGAGCTTACCAAAACAAAATTAGAAAGATCCTAACTACAAAGTGATCAACTGAGCAAGAAACAGGTGTCGGCCACCCAACTCTTCAAACATGTTCCACCATTCAATAAGATTGTGGCTAATTTGATTTCAGCTTCAATTCTACATTCTGCATATTCTGAATAACCTTACATTCCTTTGATAATCAAAGTTAAAAATGACCTGATGGACACAATCACCTGACAAAGGAGCAGTACTCCAAATGCTAGTGCTTCCAATGAAACCTGTTGGACTATAATCTGGTGTTGTGTGATTTTTAACTTTGTACACCCCAGTCCAACACCGGCACCTCCAAATTTTGATAATCAAGGATCTACCGAATTCTACCTTAAAATTCTTTAAGGATTCTACATCCTTTGCCTCTTAAGAAGAGAATTTCAAAGACTCACATCCCTCACACAACCCAATGAGAGAAAAAAAAGTTTTCTCACCTCAGGTTTACAGTGACCTCTTGTTTTTAAACTATGATCCCTAGTTCTAGATTCTGTCTCAAGAGGATAAATCCTTTGATATCCACCCAGTCAAATCCCCTTAGGATTTAATATGTTTCAATTTGGCCACCACCCACTCTGTATACTGCAGAGGATACAAGCCTAGCCTGTCTAGCTACATAGAGTGACCAGTACTGTACACAATACTTCAGATATGGTCTTACTAACAGTGCTGTATAACTGAAGCATAACCTCCCTACTCTTCAATTCAATTCACCTTGCAATAAAACATAATATCCTATTAACTTTTGTCACCATGTGCTGTGCCTACATAGTAGCGATTGAGAATTCAATAGTGAGAATAACCAGATCTCTCTGCATCTCAAAGCTCTGCAACTTCTCACCTTTAAATAAGATACTTTTTAAAAATTCTTTTTGGCAAGATAAACAATTTCTTACTTTCCCACTGTTGTCCATGCTTTGGGCACTTTGATCAGTTTATGTATTAAAGACACTTTACCCAAGTTCTCTTGTTGATGAGACAGACAAAAGGACACAGAATTCAGTTTACAGTTCAATTCAATTTTATTAACAGTGTATTCCTTATTAAAACTTTATGTAAGCATTTCCCAAATTCCCTCAATACCTACTCTCTATCTAGCTCTATCAGTCTGAGAAAGGACATTATCCACAACAATCCATCTGTTTCAGCTGGGCCATTGGAACCTCTTTCCTCTCTGATGCAGGGCTGACTCTCTTCCATGAAGGTGGGGCTCACAGGTTTCAGGATGCATCTTCTTTCTCCATCTCTCTCTCTCTCTCCTCTCTCTTCAACTTTCCAGGTCATTGGAGCTCCGCGGTTTGACCAGTCAACTCTTTGCTGAGTCATCACTGCATTTTCACTGAGGAGGTGACATCCAAGTGTGAGTACTTATCACCCTCATCATTGACCTTCCAGAATGTTCTGTGGTCTTTGGTCAATGGGATATGATCTCGGTTGAAATTGTCCAATGGAGTCAAGCCAACACCCTTCACTGTTACCTTTCTGGAAGGTGTAATGAACATATATTCAGGCGGTCAAGATGCCAGAACATCTGACTCTAATTTCTGCTCCTATGTCTTACGGTCTTATGGTCACTTCTCCAGCACACAACTTTCTAGTTGGCTTTAACTGGTTCCCAGGAGCCTTTGTAAACTACTTGATATTGGTTTCCACTGTTCTCTGTTGCCAATAGCTACTGGTTGCTGTTTAACTTAGTTTGACCAATTTTCTGTCAGGCTCGATTTCTCCGGTTGTGGAATGTCCAAATTTGGGCCTTTGGTTGTTTAATCATACCACATTGTATTCCATTTGGCAGATCTTTGCACATTAACTTAAAAATCTATATCCATTTGTAGGCTTCTTATGTCCTCTTTGCAACTCATTATCTTGCCCAATTTAACTGTTATATCTTTATCCAAATTATTTTTATAAGTTGTGAAGAGTAGAGGCCCCAGCACTAACTTCTGTATTATACCACTTGTGACATACTGCCAGCCTGAAAAAGATCCATTTATTCCTACTCTCTGTTTTCTGCCAGCCAATTTTCTGTTGAAGGCAATATGTTACTCTCTACATCATGAGCTTTTATTTACTGCAATGAACTTTGATGTGGCACCTTATCAAATGTGTCCTCTTAAAATCTAAGTACAATGCATCCAATTGTTCCCTTTCATCTATAGCTGCTTCTTCAAATGAGTTTATTTAAATATGACTTCCCTTAAACAAAACAATATTGGCTCTGACTGTTGCACACTTACAAACTCACTCTAATTGTCAGGTTAAAACTGCTTGTATAATGCCTGGACCAAGCCTCCTCCCATTTCCCTCTCAGACTAGGATCTTAGGTTCAGTCCATCAATTCCTTACAGACACCCTCTTCCAGTGCCTCAGCTTTAAAATTTGCAGATGTCACTAACATTGGAAGTGTAGTAAACAGTGACACAGAAGAATAAACAGGTTAAATGAATGGACATGTGAATATAGAGTGAATTGGAATCAAATCTGGTACAGAAATTAAAATAAAGAGGAGAAAATAAGGATTGCAATAAGCAACAGGGAATAAAAAGGAAAGAGATGGGATGAATGGAAAGAGATGGGCCAAATGGAAAGAAAATGTACACATTTTAAAATTCTGTATGAAAATGAGATTAAGTCGCCTTATGGTACAATGGCTAATAGGTGGAACCAAAAGTTTTGTTTCAATTCACACCCCAAGGCATAATAAAAAAAATAAAATTAGCTACAATCATAATTTTGTCAATTAAGTTTGATTATCAAACTTCAAAACCTTTCAAAACATGCCAAATGCAAGCTGAAAGAGTACAGTTTCCTGGTCAGCCACATGGTGGAAAGGAAGTTGGAGCCTCACCATCATTATCCATAGTTCCAGACAACAAAACACATGTTGTCACAGCAACTTGACTTCCATGAACGAACTGTAAAACACCACAACCAGGAGTGATATTTCACAATTTCAGTGCAGACTTTCCAAGCAGGAGAAGTTTACCATCAATAAAATAGTATTTATGCTACTAAATTTAAGCCTAGCTTTCTGCAGCAATGTAAATGAGGACACCTCATGAAACTTTCAAATAGGATCAGTACAAAGTACCATTTTTACAAGGCCAGCAGCAGAACAGTGTAAATTATGGAGAACCTTGTGGAGATTTGCAATTCATGGGACATCTCCTGAGCAATTCTTGTTGCAGGATTTAATGATACTAAGTGTCACTGTGATGAATGATTTTGACAACAAAACCCAGTCAACTGGGTTGCTTTTAAGAAGAAAATAAGAGGCAATGAAACTGACTTTTACAGACTCACCCAAACTTGTGGGAGACTAAGTTATTTCCTGAAATACACTTAACATGGTCTACTTCAGCATCCATTGGAACTCACATAGCCTGGAAGAATTGAGTATAATGCATTAAATTTAAGCCTAATGTCATGCTGTGTAGAAATAAACTAAAAATTAAATTATATCACATCTTAACCAGTTTCAACAAAAATTTACTTCAGAGAAATAAGTTGTTTTGGATCATTAAACCAAATGAAAGGAGAGAGAGAAGGCCAGTTCTTGAAATGCACTAAAATGTATTTTCTGTTGCTTAGTTACTTTTTTAAAAACAAATTCCTCCCCTCCTCAGATTATTGTCTTCTAGTGGGATATAGCTGCACAGGGCTCTCTCTCGCCTCTGGCACAAGTGAACATTCTTCATGTGTGAGTTCAAATAGGAATCTAAACCGTAGATGTCATCACATCTAAGGTTCAGTCTGTCATTATCCATAACACATCAGCAGGTCACTAGATAATAATCAGAACTGAGACTTTTCGCTCCCCAGCTAAGATACACTAGGGTCAATTATAGCACTCTTGTTGCCATGCTTGCTGAGATCAATGCACTCAATTTGGACCAAGATGTCAGCCTCTGAAGCTTTAATCTGAACAACTCATTGACAAGCTGCATTTACCAAATGAACCATCAAGGAAGCTTTTGTCACTTTATTTCTGAACCCTTCATCAGTGATCCCTTCAGCAGTTAACCTGCCTTTCTCATCAACTGTGTGTTTCTTCCATTTAATTTCCTTCTGAACAATTTGTTCAGATTTTTCAGACCTTAGAGGGCATGCAGACTTGACATAACAAAGGAGTCTGGAGGAAAAATTGAACTTGTAATTGGTTTGAATTAGATAGAAAACTGAGAAGAAAAATCTAAGCCTTGTGGGATGAACTGACAAAGTAAATCTATAGTGCAAGCTAGATCCTATCATAAGTTTTATAGGGTAAATATTAGGATGTTTAAATCAACCTTTCAAATTCAAAGAATTGATGCAGAAGTGAAAAGATATTTTAAAGTCCTGTCGTTAGCTCTTAGCTGCATGAAATCCCAATGATTTGACTGACATAATAAAGGTTTACTTACTCATCTTTACTGATTTTACAAGAGAGTAACACTGTGCATCAATATTGTTAGAAATCATTCAGCTGATTATGATTTCTTTGACATAACCTGTAGCATATGTGTGACCTAAAGCGTTGAATCTTAACTCCAAAATGGATGGATTAGAGTCAATGAGATGCTAAAAATGTAAATATCTTGAATCCTCTGGTAACCCAACAACAACCTATCCATTGTTTAACAGATGAGGAAGAAGAAACAAGCAGTCAACCACCTTCAGGAGAATTAGCAACCAGGTGAATATTTAAATAAAGCTAGAAGTTTATAATTCAATCTGCTTTGCAAGTTTAATCTTGATCAACTGGGATTCCAAAATACCAAGAATCATGGTTGCTGAAAGGAGGCAAAGATAGGGAAAGGTTAAGTGCATTCATAGGTAAAATTTTGGATTAGTGGTGCTGGAAGAGCACAGCAGTTCAGGCAGCATCCAAGGAGCAGCATTCATATGTCCCCTAATATCATCTTCTCAACTGCAAACAGTCACCTGCATTCTCACAGTCATTGAGGGGGTAGGATAGAGAGGTCACATTACTCAAATCCCATGAGCTCCTATTACAGCCATAGCCTCTCCCATTCAACTGGGAAGTTTTTCTCCATCCGATTGATTTCAAATGGGTTAACCGGTCAAAGCAAACAAATTTGCTACAGTGTAAGAACTCCACAGTAAATGGGGAAACCCAAACTAGCGGGTGTGTGATGAGTACTGGAACAGATTCCACATCCTACAAAGTGGAACAGCTCCATCTCGCAACAACTCAACTCCTAGTTGATTGCAAACACCACTAACCTTAGACTGACCTGAAAAATGAAATCTCAATTTAAACCTTCCATGTAAAATCTGAACAACGTTCAGTTGCTTGAGAAGAGACCTGGGAGTATGTATCTACTTGCTCCACTAATGGAACATGAGGAACAGCTTAAATTATCAACATAATACCATAAAATGTAGGAGTAGAAGTAGGCAGTTTGGTCCATTATGTCTGCCCCATCATTCAATGAGATCATTGATCTGATCTGGTAATCCTCAACTCTAATTTCCTGCCTTTTCCTTGGTTCCCGTACTGATTAAACAGATGTCCATCTCAGCCTTGAACATACTTAATGATTCAATCTCTGCAGCCCGCTATGGTAAAGAATTCCACAGAGTCATTACTCTTCTCAACTTTTCTTGGCTGATCTTTACTCTGAGATTATGCTCTCTGATCCCAGATTCTCCCACAAGGGGAACCAACTCTCCTCACCTGCCCTGTCAAGTCCTCTAAAAAATTTGAATGCTTCTATAAGGTGGCCTTTAATTTTTCTAAATTCCAATGAGTACAGGTCCAACCTACTTATTGTCTCTGTGTAAGACAGTCCCTCAATACCCAGAATCAACCTAATGAACCTTCTCTGGACTATTTCCGCTGTCAATATATCATTCCTGAGACGTGATGTGGAGGTGCCCGTGTTGGAATGGGGTGGACAAAATTAAAATCATACAACACCAGGTTATAGTCCAACAGGTTTATTTGAAAGTACTGGCTTTCAGAGCTCTGCTTCTTCATCAGGTAGCTGTGCAGCAGGATCATAAGACACAGAATTTATAACAAAAGACCACAGTGCCATGCAACTGAAACGATATATTGAACAAACCTAGATTGATGTTAAGTCTTAGAAAGGGCCCTTACACAAGGGGACCAAAATTGCTCACAGTTATCTGCATGTATTCTAATTAGTACTTTATATAGTTTAGTAAAACCTCCCCATTTTTGTCATCCAATCCCTTTGAAATTACAGCCAATATTTTATTTGCCTTCACTATTACCTGCTGAATTTGACAATGGCCATCCAAGTCAGACCATGACCCACATAATGAATTCCTGCGCTGAAATCCTTTTCCTGAAGGCATCACAAGCATTCACAGTGCATCCACCAAAGTCATTGAATGGATTGTTAATCATAACACTGAACTTTAACTGTGTCACATCCATGTGAATAATAATGCACTGGCGGTGTTCCACAATGTTTTATCTGAGGAATTTGGGGATATTGTTGCCTCATGAAAAATATCTTGCTAAATAATAAATATTGCTGCCTCTGTTCTTCAGCATCACACCAAGTGGTGATTTTATCCACTGAATCATTTGATGTTTCTCAGCAACTAGTGTTATAAGGTAAATTATTACTCACATTAGCAGTGGTTTAAGGAAATTTGTATTTCATTAACAGAGAAAAAGATGGGACCAGAATAGGAATATGCACATTCATCTGGTGAAGTGACAATAATCCATGAGTTTTTCAACATTAGATTATAATTTTTTTTCAAAATCTGCAAAAATTAGAGGTGGGATATTGGGATAATAGGGATATAAATGTAATATGTCAATGATTTTCTTACTGAGCACAAGTTTATTTTTATTTCCATGTTTCATGTACAATTAATGTGAACTGCCTTGACAATAATTTGATTTCTACTGCAATACTTGAAGGGACACTCCAAACATCCAACTGGAGTTGTGATAGGGACCTGCTAAGATGCAAGCCAGACATGCAGATGTTACACACCACATCAATGACACCTTTGTTTCTATCCTAGTAAGGGTTCACAAGGAGATCCTGCTCATTAGCAAGTGAAGGAAGAGGCTTGCTGCTGATAGAAAGAAGGAATGTATGGTGCTTGCTCAGGTGGTTAGCAAGAGGAGAATAGTGCCATGTGCCTGGATTATTTTGCAAAATAAACAAGTATGGTGACATAAACACAGCAGGAAAGATTCATATCCAATTGTATCCAATTAAATCCTGAAACAAGCACAAAAATTACTCGAGGGACTCAGCAGGTCTGGCAGCATCTGTGGAGAGAAAGCAGAATTAACATTTTGAGTTCAGTGACCATTCTTCAGCACAACCTCCTCACTCTCCTGAAGGGAAAATCCTAAGGAAGAGAGCACAGAAATGCTTAGAAATGAATGCAGTAGCTGTACTGGGACTCCATTTTGAAGTACAAAAAACGAGTCAAACCCATGTGTCCAATTCACCAGCTTTACAGTATTTTCATTCAGGGCTACCTTCTCAAGTTTACTCCAACAGATCATTCCTTACCTCTAACTGCATGGCTGAATAAGACACAACATAGTACAGCTTCCACAACACCCTCTTCAACATCACCTCAGAAAGCAAGACAGCTTCCACCCATTTCACCTCAGATGCCACAAAACCCATCCGGCCTGAAGACTTTTTTCAGATTTCCTTAATTTTCAAATAAGCCATTGATCTTGCCTCCTGTAAGTAATTATCTTCTCCAGAATTGTTTACTTTGATGGAGTAAAGCTTTGATGCCAAAGGCTTAAAGGAGACTTAAGCCAATCAATGATGATACACATTGATAATAAGTGGGGTCACAGGGATGGCATTCCCCATGAAAGCCATCCTTTCAACACTTTCCAACCTCAGTAATTTCATCACAAAGATTACCGGTACAATATTCAATTTTTTGTTTCCCTTAAAAAAGGGCCTGATATACTATTACAACTGAATATTTAGCTTCCCTTATTTAAAAATGGGGAATTCTTATTGTCATACTACTAACAAAAATGTTTTACGATCCACTTATGTTCTCTGGTTCAAATGGACTCATTAAGATGCATTAGCTCAGGGGGCTTAATAAAAGCATTTATGGTCCCGTTGTTATAATAAAATGTTTATCACCTATTTAATTAAATTAACATACTTGCAACTGAATTGCCTTTTTAGCAATTTTTCTTAGCCCCTTTCTACAAAATCGAACCCCAGGTGAAGCATACCCCATGTGAAGAAACGCAGACTACTTTCTTTCCTGCCTATGGATCTTCAACAGGGTGAACCTTGATCAACAGTCCTTTAGACCCAGATGCTGTTGGTGTCTGATTAAACAGCAGCTTTTGGTGATTTAGTTCCCCACTGCTGAAGCCTACAATTCACTGAGAGGTTTGCCAGTCAGCTATTAACAAACTTAAAGACAAAAAAACTGCAGATGCTGGAATCCAAAGTAGACAGGCTGGAGGCTGGAAGAACACAGCAAGCCAGGCAGCATCAGGAGGTGGAGAAGTCGATGTTTTGGGTGTAACCCTTCTTCAGGAGTGGTAGTGGAAGTAGGGGCAGCTGCAGATAAAGGGGGTGGAGGGGGCACAGTGCTGTAGTGGTAACATGTGGAGACAGACCTGGTGGTCAATGGGAGGAATGAGTCTGGTTGATGGCAGGGAGGAGCGGCTGAGAAGGGAGTTGAAGGGTGGGAAGGGAGGTTATTTAAAATTGGAGAACTCAATGTTGAGTCCTCTGGGCTGTAGGCTGCCCAGGCGGAAGATGAGATGTTGTTCCTCCAATTTGCAGTTTGGTTCATTGTGGCAATGGAGGAGGCCAAGGATGAACATGTCGGAAAGGGAGTGGGAGGGGGAATTGAAGTGGGCAGTGACTGGGAGGTCTGGTCAGCCTCTGAGATCCCAGCTGTGATGCTCAGCGAACCATTCCCTACGTTTACGTTTCGTCTCCCGGATGTAGAGAAGACCACATTGGGAGCACATGATGCAGTAAACTAGGTTGGAAGAGAGACAGGTGAACCTCTGTATCACCTGGAAGGACTGTTTGTAGCCCTGGATGGAAGTGAGAGGTTGATGTGATGACAGGTTTTGTATCTTTTCCAGTTCCAGAGGAAGGTACCTGGGGTTGGGAGGATCGGTGGGGAAAGTGGCGTGAACCAAGGACAGTCAAAGGGAATGGACTTACGGAAAGCAGAGAGGGGTGGGGATGGGAAGATGTTCTTGGTGGTGGGGTCTAGTTGGAGTTGGCAGAAGTGTTTAAGGATGAGGCATTGGATGTAGAGACTGATGGGGTGGTAGGTGAGGACAAGGGGGACTCTGTCTTTATTGCATTGAGGGGGGTTTAGAGCAGTGGAACAGGGAATGGAGGTGGTGCGGTGGAGTGCTGTCTGGATGACAGAGGGAGGAAAAGCATGTTGTTTGCAATAGGCGGACATCTGGGATGCTTGAGTGTGGAATGTCTCTTCGTCTGAGCAGATGCGGCAGAAGCAGAGGAATTGGTGTCGGAGAGTTGACTGTTAACAAGTTGACATGTTCACATTTCAAGTGAGCTTTCAAAGCAGTGTGGGTGATGAGTCAGTTGCTATTGAACACAGCTATTCTTACACTTGTCTGAAGAATAGGAGATCATGGCCCAAGGTTACAAGACTGGCATTTCTCTTTCCATCAAAACCAACACCTGTAGTCAGTACTTTGACCAATAAAGGAAAGCATACCAAATGCCTTCTTCTCTATTCTATCTACTTTTGACTCTATTTTCAAGGAGCTATGAACTAAGGCCTCTTAGTTCAGCAACACTCCCTAGGATCTTAGCATTAAGTGTATAAAACCTGCTAAGATTTGCTTTCACAAAATGCAGCACCTTGCATTTATCTGAATTAAACTCCATCTGCCACTTCTCAGCCCATTTCTTTCAGGATCTGCTCCATTAGGGATTCTGCAGGATGCCTGTGTGTTACTCTCATTTAGTCTATAGAACAATTACATGCTCATCTGAAAATCTGGGCTATTTTGTACTATATAATTTAATCTTAAAGAGGGACCTAAAGTACCTTGGTACATCTTGCCTCTTGTGAGCCTATTTCAGGTACAATCACATTTTTGGGTCAATGTTTTAAAATTTGTCAATTCTTTTGTAAATGTCTTCACAAGGTTTTCAATGGCTTAGAAGTTTGATTTTCTAATAGATTCAACAATGTGGGTTCATCGTTGATATATTTCAATCAAGCTCATAAACCATTTATATTATTTGAACACACTTCTTGAGACCGAGAAAGCTTTTGGCTGTGAACTATGAATTATATATTATGCAATGTTTGGGACTTTCCTTACTAACTTGAATCTCAGTACATGACCTTATTTCTTAACAGTTCTGATTTACTATTATGGATACAATAACAGCAACAACAAATTGCATTTATATGGTATCTCGTTCAAAACTCCTATATCATGTCACAGGGCAATTTTCAAATAAACTTTGACAATAAGCCACACAGAAAAGGACAATGACTCAACGTTTGGACAAAGAGATTGCTTTTAAAAGGTGACTTTCAATGAAAGAGGGTGAAATAGAAATGCTATCCGGTTTATTGCGAAAATTCCAGAGCTTTTAGCCATTGGCTGTACAAGGCATGATGGTGCAATGACAAAAACAAAGATCAGGGATGTACTAGGGCCAGAATTAGTGGAACACAGAGATAAAATCTTTGTAAGGCTGGAGGAGTTTACTTTGAGAATATCCCGAGCAGCTTTTCAAAACTGGAGACGGATAAGGTGTGAGCACATGGCTAGAGCAAATGTTAATATTTATTTACCACAAACTTCATGAAAAAGCATGATAATGCAGGATTTTACAAGTGCCTTCTTCCATCAGGTCTCAATCATATGTGACCTGAGATTGTCTTTATTCATATGCTCAGGCTTATGCTTAGGGTATGAGTTGAGATAACCCTTTACTCTATATTCATCCCAAGTTTTTAACCCAGCGTATTGTTTAGATGTTAATTCTCAAAGCACTTGAGGTGAAGTCAATACATAGTCCAAGATTAGAAGCCGTTTGGAAGAGTTGTAAGGGTGACTTCTTTTTACATTTTGGTTATCAGCGTGACTGTCATTAAAGTCACCAAAGTCCCTTAACCCTTGGGCATCCGAAGATGGCGCTCACAGATTGGATGCAAAGTTGAAAGTCCACATTCATGTCAGTCTTAGATAAGAGGTAGCTTCCCAGGTAGGAGCAAAGTGTCACTTTTGGAAGGATTTCTCTATTGATCTTAATAGAGAGATGGACCAGAACCTGACCTGAGACAGCAAAAAGAATTTGTGTATTAAGTAAAGAATTGCTAAAGAACTTGAGTTTTCTTGAAGTTGAGGCTGAGAACAAATCTTTAACACATTTCCACAAAGGTGTCATGTGAGGTTTGAAGATGTACTTCTGAGAAAGCAGAAATGGCAAAATCCGCATTGTGAAGTTCCACAAAGGAGGGATGGGATTGGTCTGTTTTCTTCTTGGATTTCAAACAGTTGAGAGTGAGAAGTTTTCCATCCATCTCGCACATAATGTCTACATCATGTTCTTGACAATAAGAAGAATGATGGTGAAAAAGATGGATAAAAGGGCGGGGTCAATGACATTTCCCTGTCTTGACCCTTGTCTTGACCTCAATGGATTCTGCCATATTGCTGTCAGTGAGGACCGTTGCTGATACCTTGTCATGAAGGAGATGGAAAACATTGATGAATTTCTCTGGACACCTGGATTTTGGGAGGATAGCACTTCCCAATTGACTGTGTCAAAGCAATGGTCAGATTGATAACTAACTAGAGTAGTTAGTTGTGTTCCTAACATTTTCCTTGGAATTAGTGAAAAGTGAAAATCATGTGCATCATTTCATAATTTGATCAGAAGCCACACTGGATTTCAGGAAAGATTTCCTCAGAGACTGGGAGAAGGCATCGTGCAATGATTCAGACAGTGACTTTCCTGGTGATGGAGAGTAGGGAAATTCTTTAGTATTTCCCACAGTCCACTTTGTCTCCTTTCTTAAAGATGATAATGATGGCAGCACCCCTGAGATGTGCAGGGATTTCTTTTTTGTCCCAGATTTTCAGGTAGAGTTGATGGAGATGATAAGATCATCATCAAACATTGAGCCTCTGTGCAGAGACTTGGGCTCTCTCTCTCTCTTCATACACACAGGCATGCACATACAAAATTAAAATGTACAGTCTCCTGTGTAAAGGAAAATAAAATAATATTTGCATCTGGAATTTTATTATCATTTGAGTGTCCTTTTGGTGTAAGGTTCTAATGTGAGATCTTGTTGATAATAGGTGACTTGAACAATCAGCAAAGTGAACATTGCAGGTATGTTTTAAGCCCCCCCCCCCCCAGTTTCTTGATGCGTCTTTCCCGTTAAGTGTTATCACCAGGCAATTTACTTCTTGAGAGCCAAACAGAGAAAAAGAGAGACGGAGGGAATTTTCTCCAGATCATATTCTGCAGTTGTGCAGTCTAAAATCCATCTCCTTCCCTGATCTGCTCAAGCCCTCTTAAATATCAGCTTGTTTGTATATTCCATGACTGCGGAAGTTATTTTTTCTGGCTTGATATTTGCAGGTGGCGTTTTATCTTGAATACTGGAACATTTTCCGATTAGTGCAAACTGAGTGGGAAATAAAAGCCTTTTCACTTCTCCAAGAGCAGTTAGGCTGGCTTGTTTCATTGCCCTTGGATAAAATGTTAATTACAACTCAGACTAACTTTTGTCTAATTCACATCAGCCACATAAAACTTGGCCTACTTCTGTGGATCAGATAATTCCTGTAGCCACTTTAAATTAGTGCTGTTGTCCCTTTATTAAAATCATTTTAGTTCATGGAAGCTCTGGATATTAAATTGGCTGATGGAACAAAAGATCAATAGTCTATTTTATCTCATCATGACAACTTCAATGTCAGAATTTTAGCGTTTTTGTTTTTTGTTTGTAATTTCTCCAAGAAAAGTAATTTCCTGCGTTTTTATCTTTTATCTTGTGCTGTGGAAACACGGAAATTTTTAACGAATCCACTGTGTAAGCAATGATCACCTCAGCTGCATCCCTGGTTTTTGGCAGCTATGGCAGAGCATTTGTCCTGACTGAGGATCTCCATCTTATCACTGAGAGATAAGTGAGTAAAGTGGGGGTTGCTATTTTTTCAGTGGCCTATCCCTGTTGCTGTTATAAGGTACTTCCAGTTCTGCCGTCTCTAAGGTAAATGGTTTAAAGCAGTGCACACTTACTCATCCCTTGCTTGGCTTGTCCAGGCCCCTCGACATTCCTGAAAGTGCTTTGATGGAATATTTCCACGGTGCTATTGGTGGTAATCACTAGGGTGTTGTGGCAGATTTTCTCCCTGTGGCTTGATTGTTGCTGTGGCTTTTAAGTTCCTCTATCCACTACTCTCTGCTCCTAGAGACCTCAACATCATGCCACTTGCTGGAATTTTTCTGAGCTTGGTCACTGCTTGCCACTGTGTACAAATATCGTTAGTTCTGGGTGTTTGAAATAGACAAGATTCGAATACAAGGCGAATGCAAACTTTTAATACCTAATAACTGTAATTATAATCAGAAGCCTAGTAAAGCAAGGCTTCACTAATGCTTTCTTTCATCAGGTCTCAGATCCATATGATCTGACAACGTCATGACATAACTCATTCCCAGCAGCAATTGCTAGAGCATTGGTCAAGTTAATCCTAAACTTTACAATTGTGAGGTCGTGTTCAAATAACCATCAACATGGGTGAATGGAGAAAATAGTGTCTTTATTCAGCAACTGTAGTAGCACAGTTTGAGGCAGCGATTGAATCCCAAAATACAATTCTTGCAGTAGATTCTTCACACACAGTTCTTACATATATTAAAATTCTAGCACTATGGTGTTACATTGTTTTATCTATTGTACACAAAGGGTGGTGACTTCTATCCTGGGGAAACAGGAGTTGGTTTAAAGATTTGCTAAGTGCTGGCTGCTACTCTTATAGGATCAAGAGTGTTGCTGAAAAAGCACAGCAGGTCAGGCAGCATCCGAGGAGCAGGAATACCGAATGCTCATTCCTGATGAAGGGCTTTTGCCCGAAACATTGATTCTCCTGCTCCTCGGATGCTGCCTGACCTGCTGTGCTTTCCCAGCACCACACTCCCGACTCTAATCTCCAGCATCTGAAGTACTCACTTTCACCCACTCCTGATAGGATTAGGTGAGTTTGTCCACTCCTTGCATAATTAAGAGGTGTTAGTCCTTTTGTCTTTTACGTTAGTAAGCATTATAAAAAATACTAGGCCTATATGCTCTATATGTTAGAAATGACACATGTACCTAATAAAAGAATAAAGGATATTAAACTGGTCACTGAAGCTGGGTCGTGAGGTTTGCTTACTATTTGTCGGTATGAGTTCATTTAGACTGGGGTGGAAAAAGTTAAAAATCACACAACACCAGATTATAGTGCAAAAGGTTTATTTGGAATACTAGCTTTCAGAGTTCTGCTCCTTCATCAGCTATCTAATGAGGGAGCAGCGCTCTGAAAGCTAGTAATTCCAAATAAACCTGATGGGCTACAACCTGGTGTTGTGTGATTTTTAACTTCATTTATTCATGTAGTTTCACAGAAGCTCTGTTTTGATAGTAAGCTAAGTGGTCCTATTAATATGTATTCAACAAATACGTGCTAAACTGTTTGATGTTCTGCAGTCTATTCAGGTGCTGAGAGATGTTAGGCTGATTAGTAAGGGCTGATTAATATTATAATGCTTCAAAATTTTGGTTGATTCATGGAGACGTGGTGGGGTTATTGCTTCTGAATAGATTATATTTTTTCAGAGAGAGCTTTTGATGTAAATAGGTCTGATAAGAGTTGAAGGTGTGAGGTAGCAGTAATAGATCTGGGAAGAATGTTTTACTTTGTCTATCTAGCAACGGTAAAATGTACTACAGAGCCGGAATTTTATGAATGAATGAATGACACCATGTTGCAATCAGTAGTTAAGAATGAATGAAATGGGAATGTGGTATTATTGAATCTCGGGCGCCAGTGAGTGGGGTTAGTAAAGAGTTGTAAATGAATGAATGAGAATGAAATATTAGTTAATATAAAGTATTTGTGAGGTGAAATATAAGGTACTTGTGTGTGGGTTACTAAAGAGGCCTTCAATACAATATCTCATAGAATTATAAAAAATGGTGAAGGAGTGAGAGAATGGAATAATTTGAAAACAAGAATGAGGATTTTGAAATCATGTTGAAGGTAAAACAGGTTATGAACTTAAGGCAGGTGGATAAATGGAGTTGGTGAAATTAAGTGTGATCCACCATCCTCTCCACTCACTAGTAGTACTTAAAACTACTTGCAGTCAGATTAGATAAGAGGATTCACAGGATTATAGGACATTATCATCTCATTGCTGCAGTATAGACAGTCTGAACTATTAATTAATTGCAGATTATTGACCCGAATCATTTACTGAATTTTTCACTTCATTGATCTTGCTGAGTATTGCTAGCATTTTCTGTTTTTAATTACAAATACTCAACATCTCATAAAATAAATGAAAAACACTTCAACACCTCAAGTACTCATTATAGTGGAGGCCCTGTCAATATTCTTGGAAACAA
This sequence comes from Chiloscyllium plagiosum, assembly GCF_037043375.1. Taxonomy (NCBI): domain Eukaryota; kingdom Metazoa; phylum Chordata; class Chondrichthyes; order Orectolobiformes; family Hemiscylliidae; genus Chiloscyllium; species Chiloscyllium plagiosum. The sequence goes on from NW_028270140.1 coordinate 23,571,504, forward strand.
AATCAAAAACAGAATTAATGCTATTTGTTAGTTACATTAACGATAAAGGATTTCTCTCTTAGGTGAGCATCATGTATCAATTATTGAGCCTCAATCTCGTTAATGTCAGGATAACAATTGTCAGAAGCAATTCAGTTATTTGTTGTCTTTTACTCAGAATTGTAAGAAAGATTGCAGCTTATTAAAATAAATATAAGTTCACAATTAATTATTTACAATGTCTGGAAATTTTGACTCGTCCCATGTTTCCTTTTGATTATATAAAAAAAAGTATATTTATTGCCAAGATTAGAACTGTTAAATTCATTTTATCGCACTGAGACTTGAAAGACAGAAATGTTTGGCATTTAGGGTTATCACTCCAGATCCTGGAAAACATGAGTATCAAACTTGGATTGCAGCAGATGGTGAGGAAACATGCATGAGGGAAATACGGATTTGAGTTAATTCTCAACAAGCTATTTACTGTAGAATTTTATATGAATATATAAGTAGTATTGGCTGAAGTGATAATCACACAGTCCTTGTAAATACAAAGTTGCATTTTCACGCTAAGAATGTCCTCCATTTTGTTGCATGGCACAAGCACCATTCTAGATTCTAAACAGATCAGTCAGCTTAGAGATTGGCATTTATGAGAGACCGTGCGCCTTCAACAACAGCAGAATTGAATTCCATCAAAATTTGTAACCTCATGATTCTCATGTCACCATTACCATCAACCCAAGGGGGTCACCCTGGTTCAATGAAAACACAGAGGGTAAATCGCCACATGTTACCTTTAATTCAGCTACTTTTTAAGAAATCTCACAAACAATCAAGTACTGAAACAATGATTTAAAACTTCATGGCATGTCGAACTAAAACAAGACCTCTGAAGTAAATGAGTTAAGCATTGGAACTCAACTTGGCTATTATCTGATTAATGATGGAAGTTAGCTACGATTCCACCAATAGTGTCTGTCTCTGGAAGTGTCCAGGTTCGATCTTAGTGCAATGTTGTTCTTTAAGGTTCTGCTGCTAAATTTTACTGAAGTTGAATTCTGACACAATTTTCTCTCTTTCAAGTTTGTGGTGTGACATTATTGGTGATTCAATAGATTCGTCCTCAGCATTGATTATTCTTCTGGAGACCTCAAGTCTGTAGCTTGCCGCCACATCAGATGTAACACTCTTTTTCCTTGTTACATTTAGGGTTAACTGTCTATTTAAAACAGCTTATCCTGCAATTAACCTCTTTACTTCAGGACATTCCTTCTGCAAGCACTCCGAATTACCCATTTGTCATGAGGAAGCAGGTTATATAAAATTCTTACTTCCTCTCTCTCAGGAAACAACTAGTTTATGTTACTTTGGCTCCTTCGTGACAGGGATGGTTAATTTTGCTTTTTAATTCTTTTATAATAGTCTCGCCTTGTCTCTTTCATCTTGGGAAAACGTCATTGCTGATTCTTTCAGACCAAAAGTTATTAAAGTTCTGAAGTTTACATTGTCACAAGAAGTGAGGAGAGTAGACTGGGTGGCACGGTGGCTCAGTGGTTAGCACTGCTGCCTCACAGCACCAGGGTCCCAGGTTCAATTCCAGCCTTGGGCAGCTGTCTGTGTGGAGTTTGCACATTCTCCCCGTGTCTGTGTGGGTTTCCTCCAGGTGCTCCGGTTTCCTCCCACAGTCCAAAGTTGTGCAGGTCAGGTGCCATGCTAAATTGCCCATAGTGTTAGGTGCATCAGTCAGAGGGAAATTGGTCTGGGTGGGTTACTCTTCGTAGGGTTGGTATGGACAGGTTGCGCTGAAGGGACAGTTTCCCCACTGTCAGGAATCTAATCTAATCATACCTGAAAGTGACATGCCAATCCGGTAAAGCTACAACTCAAGACCATTTTGCAAAACTGCAGAAACAGAATGTGATACCATGGATTGTGGTTGACAATTGAACAGCAAAAAGAAGGTGGATGCTCCACAAATATCTCCATCCTCAATGATAGCGGAGTTCATCACCTCAGTCTTAAAGGTCATTAGCCAAGTGTACCAAGTGAATTCTCCTTCACAGCATCCTTTTGTAGTCCCTGGAATCATAGATTTCAGTCTTCATCCAACTTGATTCACTTCAAACAATATCAAGAAACAACTGAAGGCACTAGATATACCAACAAAGGATTGGCATGCCAACAATCTGTCGAGAGTATTGAAAACTTATGTTGCAGAACTGGCAACATCCTTAGCCATGTTGTTTCAACATAGCTACAACAATTCCCCAATGATAAAGAGTTAATTTTAGCCAAATTGGAAGTGTAGAAGGACATACCAGGAGCAGCAGCAAATAATCTTAAATGAAGTTCCAGTTTTAAAAAGCTACAATGTAAGGCTACATGCATTCTAAGTATTAGAAATGGCATTTAATAGTAGAGCTCTGCAAAACCAGAATTAATGTATTAGATTCAATCTTGACTGATGATGAATAATGAAACAACTTATGGGCGAAGAGATCTTTATGAACATTTACAATCTCAACAATATCAGATCCCAGCACATGAGTGAAAACATAATGCTGAAGATTTAGCAACCAAATGTGTCAAAAAGACACATTGCCTACTTGCGGAACGTTTCAGAGAACACCTCTGGGACATCCGCACCAACCAACCCAACCTCCCAGTGGCTGAACACTTTAACCCTTCTCCCACTCCGCCAAGGACATGCAGGTCCTTGGCCTCCTCCCTCGCCAGACCCTGGCCACATGATGCCTGGAGGAAGAGCGCCTCATCTTCCGCCTAGGAACCCTCCAACCACAAGGGATGAATGCAGATTTCTCCAGCTTCCTCATTTCCCCTCCCCCCACCTTATCTCAGTCCCAGCCCTCAGACTCAGCAACGCCTTCATGACCTGCAATCTGCTCCCCAACCTCTCCGCCCCCACCCCCTCTCTGGCCTTTCACTCTCACCTTAACCTCCTTCCACCTATCACATTCCCAACGCCCGTCCCTCAAGTCCCTCCTCCCTACCTTTTATCTTAGCCTGCTTGGCACACCTTCCTCATTCCTGAAGAAGGGCTTATGCCCGAAACATCGATTCTCCTGCTCCTTGGATGCTGCCTGACCTGCTGCGCTTTTCCAGCAACACATTTTTCAGCTCTGATCTCCAGCATCTGCAGTCCTCACTTTCTCCTCCGTGTCAAAAAGATAGTCTACTTTGCCCTCTACCTTCGGTCTCCACCAGTTTCTAGTTAATTCCAGTCACTTAACATGATATGGCTGAGCACGGTAGATAATGGGAAGGCTTTGATCCCAACAACATCCTGGTTGTAATGTTGAAGACTTGCACTTTAGAACTAGGTCTGCCCTTAGCCAAGTTGTTCTTGTATAGTTACTATATAGGTTGCCGATATTACGCCCTGTTCATTCAAGTATGACCAGTTCTAGGTTACAATTATTGTCCCATCAGCCTGCTGTTAACAATCAGCAAATTGACAGAATGTATAGCAAAAACTAGAGGACATCTATTTAAGCTGGGAGAAAGTGAGGACTGCAGATGCTGGAAATCAGGGTCGAGAGTGTAGTGCTGAAAAAGCACAGCAGGTCAGGCGGCATCCGAGTAGCAGGAGAATCGATGTTTTGGGCATAAGACCTTCATCAGGAATTCCTGATTCATGATCTCCTGCTCAATTCTCCTGCTCCTCGGATGCTGCCTGACCTGCTGTGCTTTTCCAGCATGACACTCTTGATCTATTTAAGTTGTTTGACAGAAAAAGCAATGACAACATAAGAAAAAATATTTTAATGTTTTAAGTAATTAGTTCCTGACTGCACTGCCTGAATTTGTGGCAGAGTTAGATTCAAGCATAGCTTTCAAAAGGCCGGCAAGTGAGTAAAAGGAAATCTGAGTTCATGGTGAAACGTTAGCAGAATTGTAGAACCAAAAGATTTCAGATTCCAGCATCCGCAGTAATTTGCTTTTATCCAGCAGAATTGTAGAGGCCAGCATGGGCAAAATGGGTTGAATAGCTTCTGAATGTGCTGCACCTAATCTGTACTTCTATGATCCTGTGATAAAAGACTCACTATCCCTGAAGCCTGTACACTACTAAAAAGGCACAAGTCAACAGTATGATCGAATACTCTCCACTTGCCTGGATGAGGGCAGCTCTAGCAACCAGCAGCATAAACCACCTGACACCACATCTATTACTTATTCCATCCATCATTGCTCCACATGCAGTAACATCAGTATGTGTCATGTAGAAGATGCACTGCAAGAACTTCTTTTAACAACACTTCACTTTCCAAATGCATGTCATTTACATAGAACATAGGAGTAAGAGTAGGTCATTGGGTCCTTCAAGCCCGCTTCAACCTTCATTATGATCATAGCTGATTATCTGACTCAGCAACCTGATATTGCATTCCCAATTTTGTTTGATCCCTTTACCTCAACTGTTATATCCAATTTCTTCTGGAAATCATACAATACTTTGGAATCACACATTTCTGTACCAGTGAATTCCATAGGCTCACCACTCTCTGGATGAAGAAAATTCTTCCTCATCTTAGTGCTAAATGGTTTACCCTGTTCTTGAGACAGTGATGTCTGGTTCAGACTCACCTGCCAAGAGAAAGATCTTTCCTGCATCTACCCTGTATAGTCAAATTAGAATGTCATAGGTTTGCGTAAGATTTCCCCCCTCCTTCTGTGCTCCAGCAAATATAAGCCTAGCTGATTCAACCTCTCCTCATACATCAGTCCGACCATCCTAGGAATCAGCCTGATTAATCTTTGTTGCACTTTGTCTACAGCAAGAACATAGGAATGATACAGTGGCTTGGAGGGATAGCATACTGGCTCAGTGTTTAGCACTGCTGCCTCACAGCATCATGGACCCAGGTTCTATTCCACCCTTAGGTGACTATCTGTATGGCGTTTGCAAATTTTCCCCATGTCTGTGTGGGTTCCCTCTGGGTGCTCTAGTTTCCTCCCACACTCTAAAGGTGTGTAAGTTAGATGGATTGGCCATGCTAAATGTCCATAGTGTCCAGGCATGTACAGGCTAGGTGGATTAGTCATGGGAAAAGCAGGGTTACAGGGAGAGGGTGGTTTGGTTGGGATGCTCTTCGAAGGGTTGGAGTGGACTTGATGGGCTGAATGGCCTGCTTTCACACTGTAGGGATTCTATGAACATCCTTCCTCAGATAAGGAGATCAAAACTGCACAAAATATTCCAGGTGTAGTCTCACCAAGGCTCTGTATAATTGCAGCAAGACGTTCCTGCTCCTGTTCTCGAATTCTTGTACTATGAAGTTCAATATCACATTTACCTTCTTTACCGCTTGCTGCACTTGGAAGGACAACTTCCAAAACCCCTCAAAGATGCACAGCATTCTTTATTTTCCCTTTATCATTGCCAGGTCAACATTTTGAACCTTCTTGAGAGCATTCCTTGACAATGCGCACTGCAACAGTTCACGCCAACCAGCCTTTCAGGGGCATTTAGGAATGAGCAACAAATGCTGTCAATTTCAACATTCTGTAAATTAATAAATAACAAGGAAAGACATCTTCTGGCAGACATCATCTTTATCCTTATTACACTTACTTGAGGTAATTGCAGTGCTGCCTAATCTCAACCAACCTAATAATTTTGTGAAACATTAAAGTAACTATTAACAATTTAACAAATTTTATGACCTTGTGGCAGACAATTTCTTTTGTCCAGACCATTTATTACAATTGATGGTCAATGCATAACAAATGTGGATGTGCAGCGATGAAATTCATATGAGTGGGATTTCAAATCTATTAACAAAATTAAGTGGGGGGAAAGTGGAATTTAATCATTTAAACAAAGATCTGTAAGTATTTGCAACTCTGTCAAACTATTAGTGTGATGGATGTGTCTCGTGTCCTCTCTCAGAGGTAACTTTCTAAAGATTATTTCATTAAGCAATCAATAAAGACACACAGTCCAATGATTAGCAATTACAAACCTGAATTCTCTATTGCCAATTGTATGCAGATGCCCTTGAAAATGTTGAAGATCCTAACATCAATTTTAGACTGTAGTCTATCTTGGAGCTAATTGCCGAGAGGGAGTGAGAGAAATAATATGCTTTGAGCTGCATACACATTCAGGTTCAAGTAAGCAACTCAGCTCCTACTTTATTTAAATATCATAAAAATAACTAAAATAAGTGACATATGTCAGAGTATTGAAAATAGAAAACTTAGTAGCCTATTTGATCCATTGAATCCGGTCCACTATTCATCACGATCAAGGCTGATTTTCAATCTCAACACAATATTGCCACTCTCTCCACACATTGGCCTATGCCCACTCTAGGATCCACTTGGTGAATTCTTCTTTCCCCTGCAATGTCACTCAAATAGTTTTGTAATTCACCATCTTCTGCAACTATGTAACTCCTGGTCTCTTTGACACAGTTTTGCAGCGTAGTCACCCTTCTTTTTCCCGTTGAGTTGCAAACATGAAAATCACTTGTTCTCTTGCCTTGTCTTAAGTCTGCTGATTGAGGTTGGTTCTTATCATTATTCTTAAAACAATATTCACTCTCCTCATGTTTGTCATTTATATCATTAATTAACCACTAGTTTGTATACTATGTTAAAATTTAAGAATTGAAATGCCCTTAACCATTGTCACAGACTCATCATACAGCTAGATCCCTTCTTTGTAATGCAGCAAGAACGAACTCCAATCAACTTCCATGAGCACTTACCTCATTCCCTCTTGCAAGTTACTATTGTATGTACTTCTGTCAAGAATTCAGAGAGCAATTCCAAACCAGAAGAACTTCCTACATAAAACAATTTATTTTTTGAAAATTAACTTAAATCTGCAACATCTGCTTATCAATCTTCCTGTTTTTAAAAATTCATTTGGTCTTTCAAAATACACAATAATTTCAAATCTCCCTTTGACACTTGTCTTCCCCAAGATAAGCAATTTCAACTTCTCTAGTTTCACCATGTACAGACGTTCCTCACCCCTAGCACTCTTGTAGTGATACTCTACTGTTCTTTGATCGCCTCTTTGCTGCCTAGAATTGGACAGAACATATCATTTGGGTACCTCTTCTTTTTCTTAAGATTTTCTTAAGTTTTTTTTTTGCTGCACCATTCTGCCTTAGACTCCTGCATACTTGGCACAGAGGCCCCATTTAACTGTCAAAATAACATCCATGCGGCACGGAGAATTCTGTTGTGGCCGCACTGGATGTGGTTTGGATAAGTTGACAGCTTGGATTCCAGAACTATTCAATGGAAGCGTGTTAAAGTCCTCAAACAAGTCCTCCTGTTCCTGCCCCACAGAATGTATCACTTCCAACCTGATTTGATTTTTCTCCCTTTGTCCAGTCCCTTCCCATTTGCATCTGTGATTCTTCTGATGCTTTACACCAGTTTCAGAATTAACAGTTTGCGGGCTCCAAAAACCTCTTATTCACCATAGATATGCAATTTCTTTACATGTCCATCCTCCACCAGGATAGTCTCAGGGTTCTTCACTTTTTCCTGGACAAAAGGCCTGATCTGTCCCCATCCACAACCTCCTCTGTCTGGCCAAGCTCATCCTCACTTTCAATAACTTCTCCTTTCACGCTCCTCACTTTCTTCAGGTCAAAGGTGTACCCATGGGTCCCCACATGTGCCCCAATTCTACCTGTATCTTTGTGGGGTATGTGGAACATTCCTTATTCCAATCCCACTCCAACCCTGCCCCACAACTCTTTCTCTAGTACATTGATGGCATCATCAATGCTGCTTCCCTCTCTCATCTAGAATTGGAAGAATTGATCTATTTTGCTTCCAATTTTCACCTTGCTCTCACCTTCACTGGTCTATCTTCCTTCCTCCCTGACACAGCTGTTTCCATTTCTGAGGAGAGGCTGGCAATCAATATCCACTACAAACCCACCAATCCTCACAATTCCTTGGACTGCACATCTTCAATCCTTACTTCCTTTAAAGACTCCATCCCATTTTTCCCAGTTTCTTCATCTCCATCATATCTGTTCTGATAATGCTAATTTATGCAAGTGGGGGTCTCAGAAATGTCCACTCTTTTCCTCAGCTGAGGATTCCCCACCATGGTGGATAATAGGTCCTTCAGCCATGTCCAACCCAGTTTCCGCACTTCTGTCCTCAACCCTTCCCTTCCCTCCCTAACACCAATGGAGTCCTCCTGTTTCTCCCAACAGTATCTGCGACCAAAGGATCACAAGCAGCCATTTCCATGACCTCTACTGGGATTGCACCACCATACACATAGTCTCCTCCTTTCCCTTTTCAGTATTACACAGAGACCATTCCCTCTGGGACATCTTAATCCACTTGTGCTCCACTCCCAACAACCTACCAAAACCCCATGGCACCTTTCCTTGCAAGTGTAGGAGGTGCAACACTTGCCCATTTATGTCCTTTCTCCTGATTATCTCAGGCTCCAGATACGGCTCTCCAGATTAAACACTGATTCTAATTCTGGCAAGGTTTACAACTCTGTTCTGCATATTCAGATCACAGAATCTGTCCCAGCCCAGGCAAAATTAGAGATGTAGCCCAAATGCTGAGCCATCAAGGCAAAGAATTTCTGCAATGAGGCCTAGGATTCTTTAACTTCTTGGCATTGTACATTCTGAATGTTTCCAATAAAGCATCAATATTGAAAAGAAGACAAAGCACATGCATAGCAGATGGATAACCATCACCTGCTTGAGTCACTCCAACAAGTGTTTTCAGCAGAACAATGCACTCTGTAGGACTATAGCCTAAGAAGGAGACAATCCTGGAATTTGACACTTCACAGAAAGGTCGAGAAGAACATATTGTGCAAAATGGCAAACCAGTTGCACTTGGATGCAAAAGTTCATCTCAAGTAGAATTCAATTTTTCCAACTTAGAATTTGAAGCTGCTCTGGTATTCAGTGTTGTTAGGTTCTTTGTGTACCTGTTTGATAATCAGTCTTTTCCCTAGTGTAGGGGAGTTCAGAACGAGAAGGCATAGGTTTAAGGTGAGAGGAGAAAGATATAAAAGGTACACGAAGGACAACGTTTTCACGCAGAGGGTGGTGTGTATGTGGAATGTGCAACAGAGGAAGCAATGGAAGCTGGTACAATTTCAACACTTAAAAGACATCTGGATGGGTATACGAATAGGAAGGGTCGAGAGGGATATGAGCCAAATGTTGGCAAATGGGACTAGATTTATTTAGAATATCTGATCAGCATGGATGAGTTGGACTGAAGGGCCTGTTTCTGTGCTGTACATCTACATGGCTTTGAGTTCACTGTGGAAACCAGTTGCAAATTATTAGGAATAATTTGCTATATCCAATGACAAGTGCACCACAGATTAGACTCCCTACAGATTAGATCCCCTACAGTATGGAAACAGGCCCTTCAGCCCAACAAGTCAACACCGAGCCTCCAAAGAGTAACCCACCCAGTCCCATTTCACTTTGACTAATGCACCTAATACTATGGGCAATTTAGCATGGCCAATTCACCTGACCTGCACACCTTTGGATTGTGGGGGGAAACTGGAGCACCCAGAGGAAACCCACGCAGACACGGGGAGAATGTACAAACTCCACACAGACAGTTGCCCAAGGCTAGAATCGAACCTGGGACCCTGGTGCTGTGAGGTGGCAGTGCTAACCACTGAGCCACCGTGCCCCCACCTCGATTGTAATGACTTCTTGCTAAAAATGTTAGAATGACTTTGATATCTACTTAAAACCTGGTGTTAAAATAGTGACCTCAGATGCACAGAGCAGGTTGCCTAACACAAACAAGGATACAGAGGTTTCCTTTGATCTACAAGTCAACAGCATGGAGATTGAGGTGGAAGATGTGCTCAAAATCAATCTATTGCATTTTAGTCAGCATGAATGCAGTCAGTTTCAATTGAAATCAGGTAAGGACTCACAATTGAAGACATCGTGGAAATTTAGGTTGACGAGTAGCCCAAAAGTGGAGTTGGCAGACACTGTCAGATACTTTTGACCTTATGGAGATGAACTCAATATCTCAAAGACGTAATATTCAAAAGGATGTGAGCTTGTGCCCAAAGCTCTCTGTACGGACATATTGTTGCAACTGTCATATAGATGTGAAATAGGCAAGATGACTAGCACTTAATTCCACCTATTGATCACTGTAAGTTTATACAGTGACGTTTGAGAAATAAATGAAGATGTATGAGGTATGCCAGAGCTATAGCATTGAGATTATGCTAGCTCCTTTATTCAAAGAATACCTCTTTATCCAGAGAACAATAGAGTTACTCTCTCATATAAGAAACACAACTGCTAGTAAAGTTAACTTGAGAGTCACCACACCTCAGACAAGGGGCAAGGTTGCAAAGGCAGGACCTTCACAATAACCTCAGCTGTTGTTGGAACTCAACCCAAGCTGGGGACATCAATCTGCACCATCAGCCAGACAGCAAATCAACTGAGCTAAATAAACCCACTACTGCCTTGAACCCCATGTTTTCCAAATCTTATCCCTTATTCAGAAGAAAACAGATGCTACAAAGCTAGGAAAGGAAGGTGAATATATGGGAATAGATAATTAAAATCTATTTGATGTCTTTAGTCTCAAATTGCAAACATTACAATTCGTTGTGATTACAGTTTGCTTCTGACTGAGGTTTCAGCCTTAGAATTAATAATTGGGGTGAAAGGAGCACCTTTGAGTCATTGCTCTTGATTATTATGAAAAGGAAACTGAATAAGCTATGACGCACACAGGTACTATGAGCTGCCACAGAAGCACCTATTTTACTGCTTTTAATACCTGGATGAAAGAAAGAACAAATGAAATATTGTTACAGTATTATCTATTTGTGGTCATTATTGCAAGAAAAGCATAATACCATTTGACAATGGAACATTTTTCAGTCTTCCATTCAGCAAGATTGCATGTACATCAACAAGCTGTAATTTTAGAGTAACAATGTATATTTCACTTGAAAGCTTTCAACATGTTTTCAGAATAAAAATTCAAAACCTGCTTTGCCTTTTTTCCAAGATTATGCAAGTGTTTTGTTGTAGTTAAGAAACTAGGAGTTTGCATTTTTTTTCCCGAAAATAATAATCAAAATAAATGTTAAAATAATGATAAAAAATTAGCAGAGGTGTACCAATCACTGCATCATGAGGAACATCACAATATAGATTACTAGCAGTATGATGCATTTCACTTCCTGCAAAGTATTGAGAAATTAAATACATCGCTCAGTCAGATCATCAAGCATTCCAACTTAAAATGTAGCTTAACTATGAAGGGGTACAAACTTAAAAGAACAGCTGATCATGCCCCCCTTTATCAGCTTTGTCTATTAACATATCGATCATTCACCTCTCAGAAGTTTGATGCATATGTCCCTACTGTACACCTAAATTGAAATCATATCTTCCCAGCTGCATTATCTGAGGCAGCTTGCAATGCATGAAATGGTAAATAGGAGTCATTTCTTATCTGTTAGTTCAGGCCAAAAAGTCTAAAGCTGCTTTGTCCAGTAAGAGAGTTGTCCTATGTCCTGGACAATATTTTAAGCTCAACCAGTTAATTTAGCTCACAACAGTGTGTAGAAATTTGGCTGTGAGGGACTTGGCTGTACTATTTCCTGCATTACAACAGGAAGTATCCTTCCAAACTCAATTACTTGACCATGCGTGAGCTTCCATCCACATCTTCAAAGTGTATGGGTAATTTAGGAGCTTATGTGGTCTTCTGTGTGAGGGACAAGCCTGTGGTCTAATAAAGAGAACCTTGCTGAGTAAACAAGCTGTTGTTTATTGCATTTGTGCAATTATTTCCAGGTTTTAAGAATAAGCTTGACACTACCACAAGGACTTGAAAGCACCTACCTTTATAGTTGTCTCTCATAGGAACTTACAAGGTGAAAATCCTCTTGACATATGACTTCATTACAATAACTGGTGCTTATCATACTCAATCAAATATCAAATTCTTTCAGACCCATAAATCTACATCTTCTTCAAGCTTTTTTTTTCTGAAAACTACTATTGTTGCACATTTGTTTATAAAATTACAATAACCATTACTCCATTTCCCCCCAAGTACTTTACAAGACAGCTTCACTATGCTCCCTGAATACATTGTCCTCAGACTTGGAAGATGGGAGTTGATGGATATGATATAGTTGTAATGGAACACCTTCTTGACAGTCTGAAGATCGATTTTCTCCTCTAAACTGGAGGATCTTTAATCTCTTGTATTGCTTTCCTGGAGAAAATCATCCAAAATTTTGCCGTATATTGAAAGCTAAGGCATTGCATGTCTCTTCCTAACAATGTCTTCCATGGAATTGTAAGAATCATGTCATCAATTTGTGTCAATGGATTTCAGTTCTAAACTACCCCCTTCTATTTATGCTTTCAAACCTTTGCTCAGAAATTATTCCTGGAATGATGGAAACTGTTCTATGAAGAGATAGTTAGCAAACTGGAGCTACATTCTCTGGAGTTTCAAAGAACAGAAGGTAATCTCACTGAAACTTGTAAAGTTCTTAAAACTACAGATAGAGTGGATGCAGGTACATTGTTTCCCATTGTCAGGAATCCAAAAGCAAGAAACATAAATTAAAAATAAATTGGACACCACTTATTTCTGAGATAAGGTGAATTTCCTTTACTTGGAGGGTTGTAAAGATTTGAGTTCTTAAGCACAAAGGGCGATACAAATTCAGTCATTGACTATGTTTAAGGTGGAGACTGTATCAGTAATGTACTGGGTTATGGGAATAGGGTGGGAAAAAGGCATGGAAGGGTTCAATCAGCCGTGATTGTACTGAATTGTGAGACATTCGCTGAACTGAATGGCCTATGCCTGCCTGCCTTTTTTTTCTTGTTTTGTTTGGTGTGCTACATATTAAACCCCTTTAAGAATCTCCAAATTAACATTGCTAAACATGAAAAAAAGCAAGCAAGCAAGTAATGAACATGAAACATATGTTTTAGCAAATGCATTTGAAATTCAGTATTAAAGGGCAGTATTGATCATATGCTGTGTGTGAATGACATGCAATTTATAACCTTTAGCTAAACAACAATATTTAAGAGGGATCTGTATACTGAAGATGCTGAAACAGATACTGTCTTTTGGTAATGTTTTCTCACTTCCAGTTCCTAGTACTTTCTGCCAAACCAGTCACACTTCTTCAGGCCTTGGCTGCTGTCCATGTCTGTACATTTAAACAATTTTCATGTCATTGCTTTTGCTTGCAGCATCCTGTGACAGTGGCACAAACGATGCTATCTCTCTTTGAACTCTCTGTAAAACTTATAGTTGACAGCAATTTCCATATGATTTATTTTTGGGTCTATTTATTGACTATTCAGCTATCTCAAATATCCTACTCCCCAACACAAGAACTCAGGCGCTTTGTGAAATCAAAAATCGGAGCTTTGACATCTAAACAGAAATATTCTCTCTCTCTCTCTCTGCCTCTCTCTTCTTTCTATCAGGATAAGCTGGTTAGAGTCATAGCAAAATTCAGTGGGTGTAACCATTCAGCTTACTGTGTCTGCATTGCCTCTCTGAAAGAGCAACTTTGCGAGCCCCTCAACGCTACCCTTTCACCATAACCCAGCCTAATATATTCTCTTTAACTGTTTATCCAATGCACTTGGGTTCCATGAGATCACATGTTTCATATACTTCCTTTTATAAAGAACCCAGAGGGAGAGATAGTTCAAAGCCATCTGGCTTACTGTATGCTTATAATATCCTTTATAGATATCTGTGTCCACCTATCAGGTCCTTGGTCCATAACTGCCCTCAACTTTCATTAAACACCTCTTTCCAATGACAACACGGCTGGCACCAATCAATATTCAATTTTACTGAAAAGATTTTCCATACTGTTGAGTTCTGTTTGAAGCTAGGTGTTTTGTAACTGTGTCAAGGTTCAAAGTGATAGGTTGTTGGAGATACAGATATTTGAGCAACCACTGGACAGATGAGAGGGATTAATTCCTTACAGGTTTCTTGGGCATAGAATGCATTATACGATCCAGATTCCAAAATTGCCTATTTCTAAATACCTTCAAGAAATCAGGAGAATTATTATTTATTTTGTAAGAATAAGGATCACAAAACGAAAAAAAAAAGACAGCTTGTACACTCTGGATTCAAGAAAATGACCATAGAAATGTTTCAGCTGGTGACAAACAAATTATTAAGGGCCAAACACTTCAGGTAACATTGAAGCAGAAATATATACAAACAGTACATAAAGAGCCATAGTTCACCATTTACTTGGGATGCAATTACAGTAAATAAATATCAATTCTTCCAAACCATTCAACGAATTAATTATAAGTGTTTATCTGAGGATTATAAATGTTCATCAAAAATGATTCTGTGAGAAGAGTTGGTACGGTAAGGCTTTTAAAATCTCTTTGGCAGTTTAGAGCAGAGGGGGTGGAGGCCAGGGCAGTTACATGCTCCTATTGCAGGGCAGTTACATGCTCCTATTGCAGGATGTGGGAGGTAAGAGTCACCACTGGTGTCCCTGCTGACTTCACCTGCGAGAAATGTACCCAATCCCAACTCCTCACGCACTGAAGCTGAAGCTGGAGCTGGATGAACTTTGGATGACCATAGAAATGTTTCAGCTGTAACAAACAAATTATTAAGGGCCAAACACTTCAGGTATCATTGAAGCAGAAATATATACAAACAGTACATAAAGAGCCATAGGCTGAGGGGTTGATAGAGAGGAGTTATAGGCAGGTTGTCACACCTAAGTTACAGGATAAAGGTAGCTGGGTGACCATCAGGAGAGGGAAAGGGAATAGGCAATCAGTGCAGGGATTTCCTGTGGCCATTCCCCTCAGTAATAAGTAAACCATTTGGGATACTGTTGGGAGGATGTCCTACCAGTCAAAAGCCACAGTGGCCAGGTCTCTACCACTGAGTCTGTCTCTGTGGCTCAGAAGGAAAGGGGGGGACAATAGGACAGCAATAATGATAGAAGATTCAATGGTTAGAGGAACAGACAGGAGATTCTGTGGTCGCGAACGAGACTCCCAGATGGTATGCTGTCTCCCAGGTGCCAAAGTCAGGGATGTGTCGGATCAAGCCTTCAGGACTCGTAAGGGGGAAGAGGAGCAGTCAGAAGTTATAGTACACATCAGTAGAAATGACATAGCTAGGAAATGGGGTGAGGATATGAAAAGTGAATATTGGGACTTAGGTCGGAGGCTTAAAGGTAGGATGAGCATAGCAAACTCAAGATTGCTATTGGTGCCATGGGTTAATGAGGCTATGAACAGAGAGTGGGGAGCAAACGATGACTGCAGATGAAGGACTTATGTCCTAAATATCAATTCTCCTGTTCCTCAGATGCTGCCTGGCCTGTTGTGCTTTTCCAGCACCACACTCTCAACTAGGAACAGAGAGCGAGTGCAGATGAATGTGTGGCTGCAGAGCTGGTGTAGGAGGGAGGGCTTCAGATATGTGGATCTTTGCAATACCTTCTGAGGAAGGTGAGATCTGTACAAGGAGGCTGGGTTGTACTTGAACTGTAGGGGTACAAATATCCTGGCCACAGCTCTTTGAGAGGGTTTAAACTAGTTTGGCAGTGGGATGGGAACCGGAGCTATGGATCAGAGGATGGTGTAGCTGGTGAACAAACAGATACAGCGTGCAGAGAGTCTGTGAGAAAGGATAGACAGTTGATAGGACAAAGTTGCAGTCAGTCTGATGGATTGAAGTGTATCTATTTTAACGTAAGAAGTGTCAGGAATAAGGATGATAAACTTAGAGTAGTACTTGGACCAGTACTTGGAGCTATGATGTTGTGACCATTACAGAGAACTTGGATATCACAGGGCAGGAATTGTTGTTGGATTTCTGGGATTTAGCTGCTTCAAAAGGAATAGGGAGGGAGGTTACAGAGGTGGGGGAGTGGCGTTGCTAATCTGGAATATTATCTCAGCTGCAGAAAGGGAGGCCATCGAAGAGGGTTTGTCTACTGAGTAAATATGAGTGGTAGTCAGAAACAGGAAAAGAGCAGTCACTTAATTAGGAGTTTTCTGTAGACCCTCCAATAGCAATAGAGACATGGAGGAGCAGATTGGGAGACAGATTTTGGAAAGGTGCAGAAGTAACAGGGTTGTTGTCATGGGTGACTCCAACTTCCATAATTTAAATTGGAACCACTTTAGTACAAGTAGTTTAGTTGGAGCAGATTTGTTAGGTGTGTCCAGGAAGGGCTCCTGACTCAATATGTACATAGAGGGGAGGCCATATTGGATTTGGTGCTTGGCAACAAACCAGGTCGGGTGTCAGATCTCTCAGTGGAAGAGCATTTCAGTGATAGTGATCACAACTCCCTGACCTTTACGATAGTCATGGAGAGGGATAGGTGCAGACAGTATGAGTAAATATTTAATTGGGAGAGAAAAAATTACAATGATATTAGACAGGAACTGTGGAGCACAAATCGGGAGCAGACATTCTCAGGGAAATGCACGATAGAAATGTGGAGGTTGTTTAAGGAGCACTTGCTGTGCTGCATGTATAGGTCTGTTGCACTGAGGCAAGGACGGGATGGTAGGGTGAAGGAACCTTGAATGACAAGAGATGTGGAACATCTAGTCAAGAGGAAGAAGGAAGTTTACTTAAGTTTGAGGAAGCAAAGATCAGACAGGCCTCTAGAGTGTTACAAGGTAACCAGGAAGGAACTGATTAATGGACTTAGGAGAGCTAGAAGGGGCCATGATAAAGCCTTGGTGGATAGGATTAAGACACTTAAGTGAGGAACAAGACAATGGCCACAGTGAGGGTAGGGCCAATCAAGGAGAGTAGAGGGAACTTCTGCCAGGAGTCAGAGGAAATAGGGGAGGTTTTTAATGAATACTTCGCTTCAGTATTCACTCGTGAGTGGGAACTTGTCATTTGTGAGAACATTGTGAAAGGCTGATACTCTTGAACAGGTTGATTTTAAGAAGGAGGATGTGCTAGAAATTTTGAAAACCAGAGGATAGATAAGTCCCCTGGGCTAGAGGGAAATATATCTAAGGTCACTACAGGAAGTGAGGAAAGAGATTGCTGTGCCTTTGGTGATGATCTCTGCGTCCTGACTGTCCACTGGAGTAGTACCAGATGATTGGAGGGTGGAAATGTTATTTCCTTGTTCAAGAAAGGGAATAGGGATAATCCTGGGAATTACAAACCAGTCATCTTACATCTGTGGTGGCCAAATTATTGGAGAGGGTTCTGAGAGACAAGATTTATGATTATTTAGAAAAGCTTAGATAGATTAGAGATAGTCAGCATGGCTTTGTGAGGGGCAAGTCATGCCTTACAAGCCTAACTGAATTCTTTGAGGATGTGACAAAACATATCGATGAAGTTAGAGCAGTGGATGTGGTGTATATGGATTTTAGTAAGGCATTTGATAAGGTTCCCCATGGTAGGCTCAATCAGAAGGTGAGGAGGCATGGGATACAGGGAAATTTGGCTGTCTGGTTACCGAATTGTCTGGCTCACAGAAGACAGAGGATGGTAGTAGATGGAAAGCAATCAGCCTGGAGCTCAGTGACCAGTGGTGTTCCGCAGCTATCTGTTCTGGGACCTCTGCTGTTTGGGATTTTTATAAATGACTTTGATGAGGAAGTGGAAGGGTGGTTTAGTAAGTTTTCTGATGACACAAACGTTAGTGTGGATAGTTTGAAGGGCTGTTGTAGGTTGCAACGGGACTTTGACAGGATACAGAGCTGGACTGAGAAATGGCAGATGGAGTTCAACCTGGAGAAGTGTGAAATAATTCATTTGTGAATTTGAATGCAGATTAAAGGCAGGATTCTTGGCAGGATCTTGGGATACACATTCATAGATCACTCAAAGATGCCACCCAAGTTAATAGGGTTGTTAAGAAGATGTATGGTGTGTTGGCTTTCATTAGCAGGGGGATTGAGTTTAAGAACCGCAAGGTTGTGCTGCAGCACTATAAATCCCTGTCTGGACCACACTTGGACTATTGTGTTCAGTTCTGGTTGCCTCATTGTAAGATGAATGTAGAAGCTTTAGAGAGGATGCAAGGGAGATTTACCAGGATGCTGTCAGGACTAGAGGGCATCCCTTCTGAAGGTCAGGCAGCATCCAAGGAGCAGGAGAATCGACGTTTCGGGCATGAGCCCTGCTTTAGGAATCTTTTTCTTCAGGATTCCTGAAGAAGGGCTCATGCCCGAAACGTCGATTCTCCTGTTCTTTGGATGCTGCCTGACCTGCTGCACTTTTCCAGCAACACATTTTCAGCTCTGATCTCCAGCATCTGCAGACCTCACTTTCTCCTAGGCATCCCTTCTGAAGGCAAGTTGAGGGAGCTGGGGTTTTCTCATTGTAGCAAAGAAGGATGAGCAGTGACTTGATAGAGGTGTACAAGATGATGAATGGCATAGATAGAGTGGATAGCCAGAGATTTTTTCCCAGGGTGTAAGCAGCTATCACAAGGGTGCATAAGTTTAAGGTGATTGGAGAAAGGGAGATGTGAGATGTAGGTTCTTTACCCTTTTAGCAGTGGTAGTAGAGTCAGATACGTTAGAGACATTTAAGCAACTCTTCGATAGGTGCATGGATGATAGTAAATGAAAGATATGTAGGTTAGTTTGATCTCAGAGTAAGATAAATGGTCAGCACAATATTGAGGGCCAAATGGCCTATATTGTGCTGCACTGTTCTATGTTCTATTCAGACCAAAGGGTATTTTACCTACAGTAATTAGTTAATGGAAAAGTTAATTATTCTGATTTTCAAATTTGTTCAGTTCAATACAATAAATTTAAGGATAAGTTTTATATTGAGTTCTGGCCCATCATACAGTTATCATGAAAATATTCTTCATGTCAAAAATGATCAGTGAATCTACTGCATGAAGCACCTAATTCAATTTTTATACAAAAATACAAAGAAATATCTATTGACTGGAGCTCAAAGCCAAAGATTTGTGTTTGCATAATTTGCATTGCTGTACCACCCACACTCCAACATCATTGAAATGAAGTTAATTATCTGTAAAAATCAACCAAAAGCAAAGACCACAGGAGAATGTGAACATCTTACATTGTCTAATCACCTGATGAAGGAGCAGTGCTCTGAAAGCTAGTGCTTTCAAATAAACCTGTTGGACTACAACCTGTTGCATGATATTTAACTTTGTATACCCCAATCCAACACCGGCACCTCTACATCATCCCTATTCTATCAACACGGCATTCTGACACTCATCTGGGTACTCAATGCAGTAAAAACAATAATAATTTACACCATTTTGGAACCAAGGGTGAAAGAAGGATTCACATGATCTTGCCCTGTTACAATTGGAATATACTAGCCATGACCTGATTGGATCTCTAAGCAGTTGGAGTGCGAAGATTATTTCACAGTGTAACCTTTTCTGTGCTTTAAGGAACTACTTTTTCTGCACAACAGGGCAAGCAATCAAAATATGAAAGGAACAGGACCCAAGTGGGTTTCCTCCTCTGTCTCCACCCAACTTAAAAGCTTTTGATCCTTGATTCAGCGAAATCGGATGCCGCAGACAGAGTTTTATGAAGCGTCGGTTATTCAGGCCATCACTGAGACTATAGTTCAAATACTGTGAGCAGTTTTGGTATTCTTATCTGAGGAAGGATGCAAATTGCACACAGGCAGTTCAAAGGAGATTTTCTCAATTGGTAACTAGAATGGGTGGGCTATTTTATGCTGGTAGACTGGACAGGGTCTCTTTTGGCACAGTGGTGGTGTCCCTTCCCCTAGCCTGGGAGGCCAGAGTTCACATCCCACCTCCACCAGAGGTTTGTAAAACCTTTCTAAAGAGGTTGATTAGGAACAAATAACATGTTGGATAGGCTTAGTTTCTTGCAACAGAATTAATAAGGTTAGGCTGTGACTTGATTAAAATGTGTAAGATCCTAATTGTCTGAACAAATTGTATGTGGAAAGGATTTTTTTTTCTCTTTTTTGGTGAGTCCAGAAATAGGAGACCCTGTTCTAAAAGGAGAGGTCAATCTTTTAGGCAAAAGATGAAGAGTTTTTAATTCTCTCAGAAGGTTGTGTGAAGTTAGAACTTTGTGCCTCAGAAGTCAGTAGAGACATCTTTATTAAGATAGAGGTGAGTAGATTCTGTAAGGTATCAAACATTATGCGGCCCCTAGGTAGAAATATGGAATTTGAAATGCAAACAGATTCACCATGGTCTTATTGAATAGTGGAGCAGGCTTAACATGAATGAAAGGCAAAAGTGAAGACTGCAAATGCTGGAAATCAGAGTCAAGATTAGAATGGTGCTGGAAAAGCACAGCAAGTCAGGCCGCATCTGAGGAGCAGGAAAATCAACATTTCGGGGAGGAATCCTTCATCGCATGCTGCCTGACCAGCTGTGCTTTTCCAGTAACACTCTAATCTTAAGATGCTGAATGGTCTATTGCTGCTTTTATTTCATCATTATTAGATCCTACTGTACAGTGTCTAATTTCCCCAGTATATCTGTGCTGGCTAATCCAACTATAAAAGCTTCACTTTGAGAACTGTTTGCGTATTCCTATGAATGAAGTCAACTCAGGACTTTCTCTAGACTAGATAAGAACAGATAAATCATCCATCTGCAAAATCAAAACCCCTCAAGAATCTTTAGTATCACTCAGTAAAACTGAACTAATCAAATGCAGCCTGAAACCAGGCAGGTAGCCAATCTCCATGAACTGTATATCTCTTTAATTTTACAGTTTTCAAACTGTCTTAATCTGAGACTAGGAACATAGGAATATAAAACAGGAGGCAGGGGTAGGCCTTTCAGCTATTCTGCTATTGAAAACATATGGCACATCTGGTTACACCCTCAACTTTACTTTCATTTTGTCCCCTTAATGCTTAATTTGATTGCTCACCAGAAATTTATATAACTCAGCTGTGAAAAATTCAATGACTCAGTCTATACTGTCTTCTGAGAGTCATACTACAGTCATACTAATGACTGTCTGAGAGAAAAATAAATTCTCCTCATCTCCATATTAAAAGGGAAATTTCTTATTAATAAATGGTATCACCAGTTCTAGTCCCTCCCATGAGAGGAAACATGCTCAGCCTTTCAAGTGCTTAGAAAGGCAAAAAGAATGTTCTCTTTTATTGCAATGAGAATAGAATATAAAAGTAGGGAAGACTTAGTGCAGTTGTACAGTGCCTTGGTGAGACAATGGCTGATGTATTGTGTACAGTTTTGATCTCATTTAAAAATGGATACAATTATGTTAGAGACAGCGCAGATAAGATTCACTCAGTTCAATCTTGTGATGAAGGGCTTATATGTCAAAGAAACATTGAACTAGTCAGGTCAAAACTCATTAAATTTAGGATATTGAAGGACAATTTTATTGAAACACATAGATTTTAGACTGCGGGATGTTTTCTGTAATGGGGGAATCTAGACATTAGTACAATTTAAGTATAAGAACTGTCAGAGGTAAAGAGGTTTATTTTTCTCAGAGGATCGGTAGCTTTTGGAAGCTTATTCCCAAAAGAGGAAGGTGGGTTATTGACATAATTAAAGACTGAGTTAGATAGGTCTTGATTAATAGCGAAGTTGAGGGTTGTAGAAGGTAGATAAGAAAATAGAGTTGAGTCCACCACCAAATGAGCCTTGATCAAATTCAACAGCAGTACAGGCTTGAAGGGCTGAATGGCCTACTCCTGTTCTTAAGCCCTGTTTTCCCAAAATTACAGACCAGTCAACTTAACATTGATGGTAGAAATAATAATGGATTCTTACCAAACAGAAAGAGTGAAACATCTCAAAGTGAGAAACAAAATAACAAATAATCACATTGATCTCAAACTGGCAAATCTTGCTTGACCTACCTTACTAATTAAGGGTAATCGCATAGATATAACTGATCGAGATGTTCAAAACAGTTTCAAGAAGGTGCCTCACAATCGAACTATTAGATTAGAAATAATAAGGTCCAAGTCTGTGCGTTGAGGACAAATGGCAGAATTGGTTGCTAGCTGACTTCAAGACAGTAAGACATTGGGAGTAATGGGTTTTTAATAAAAGTAGCACAACTTTGTGAGTGATATTCCACATGAATCAGTGAGGGCATGTTGGATATGTTCACAAAATACACTAACGATTTGCCATTTGCGATGAGAAGCATAATTTATAAATTAATTGATGCACCAAAAAAGTGAGGGTTAGATAAGCAAAACCAAGAGAGGCTGCAACAAATCACAGAAGGATATTCATAAACTTCAAAATCAGACAATAATTTGGGAAGTGAAGTTCAACACAGATAAATGTGAAGTAGTATATTTTAGTAGGAAGTTTAATAGATCATTTATTCTTTGGATGCTGCATGTCTAGATAGAGGAAGAAAGGAATCTTACAAGTACATTGAAACAGAAGATTGTGCCACAGGTTGGCAAGGCCACACAGTAATGCAAACCAAGCACTTGGCTTTTTCTTTCTAGAGGGATGCAAGCGAAAACTATACAAACTATATTAAACCGTATCATTACTTGATTAGACTACACTTAGAAACCTCTATGAATTATTGATCATTATCTTACAAAAACAAAATAGACACACTGGATAGGATGTAGAGAAGGTTTACTCAATGGTATTAGAAATCCATGTGTAGACATCTCAGCAAAGCTTTGATTCGTTGGTTCTCTTTGTTGAAACAAAATCTGAGGGATGACATAATGGAAGTTTTCAAAAGTATAAAAGGTTTCATTGGAATGGGTATAATGAAATTATTTCTTCTTATGAGGAAAAACACAACCAGAATTCGTCAATATTAGATAATGTCAAGGAATCTAGTAGGCAACTAAGAAGAAATATAAATGGCTATGTTGTGAAAGGTGCATATTATTTTAGATTAGACTCCATACAGTGCAGAAACAGGCCCTTTGGCCCAACAAATCCACACCAACCCTCTAAATAGTAACCCACCCAGACCCATTCCCTATATTTATCTCTGACCAATGCACCTAACACAATGGACAGTTTAGCATGACCAATTCACCTGACTTGCACATCTTTGGATTGCAGGAGGAAACCGGAGGACCCAGAGGAAACCCATGCAGACACAGGGAGAATGTGCAAACTCTACACAGACAGTCACCCGAGGTAGGAATCAAACCCAGGACCCTGGCACTACGAGGCAGCAACGCTAACCACTGAGCCACTATGCCGCTCTTCTTGTGAGCATTTTCTTGCTGAAACTAGGTTGTATTCAATGAACAGAGTCTAGATTAGGGTGGTGCTGGAAAAGCACAGCAGGTCAGGCAGCATCCAAGGAGCAGGAAAATCGACGTTTTGGGCAAAAGCCTTTCATCAGGAATACCTAGTTTTTACCTGTATTCAATGAACAGCAGATTCTGCAATATTTTATTAATAAGGTAAAGGAAAACTTTCAGGCATCTTCACAATATCTGTTTATCATTTCTTTATTGGGTAGTCCTAAACAAATTGAGAAATGTACCATTAATCTGGATAGAGTAGAATTTAAAATTGGGGAGCGGGCTTGTGGGGCTTTCAAATGAATTGATTTAACCATTACACAAAGTAGTTGACAATCTGCCTCTTGTGGATATGAGATTTCTTTGGCAATTATTTTAAGCAGGATTCCCTAACATGAGCATACTGAAAACAGTATACCTGCTTCCATTACGTTGATAGTTGACCCTCGTGGGATGATGCACTCGTTACAAACAAAAAGCATAATTTATAGATTAAAGATGATTTAAACTATTGTATAGAGAAAGGAAATGACTAAAACTAAGTGGGTGGATGCAAGTCATCAACTGTCAGATTACTTTACAAGACAAAATGTAAATTGTTGAAGTCCTAAAGGGGTATATTGCAGTGTAATGCTTGATACAGAGTATGGAGATTGTTAACTTATTTTCTCCTTGAAATTTTGGTTTTATTTTAAAATTTTAAATGTTATTCAAAGAGAATGCCAAGAAGCTGTTAATTATATATAAAGTGCATCTAATTACTTACAGTCAGTAGACATTAACCAGAAATTCACTTATTCAGAGGAACAGATTAATACTGTACTTGTTGGGAGAGGAAATTAGATTAGATTAGATTCCCTACAGTGTGGAAACAGGCCCTTCGGCCCAACAACTCCACACCAACCCTCCGAAGAGTAACCCACCCAGACCCATTTCCCTCTGACTAATGCACCTCACACTATGGGCAATTTAACATGGCCAATTCACCTGAACTGCACATCTTTTGACTATGGGAGGAAACCGGAGCACCCGAAGGAAACCCACGTAGATACGGGGAGAATGTGCAATCTCCACACAGGCAGTCACCCGAGGCTGGAATCGAACCTGGTACCCTGGTACTGTGAGGCAGCAGTGCTAACCACTGAGTCACTGAGCTACCCAAGATGCATTATTGTAATTTGCATTTCAGCAGACAAACATTTACATAAACGCATAGAGATCTTTATCAGCTTGTTTTCAGGAGTATAACATTTGGCCTATCAATTCTACACCAGCTCTCTTGACAAACCATCTCATATGCTTTGTGAAGTAATTTAGAATGTTCTTCATACAATAAGGGCACTTTGTTTTTTTTAATTTTTTCATGGGTATGGGGTGTTGGTGGTAAAACCAGCATTTCTGACCATGTTTGATAGTGAAGTTGGTGTTGAGACTTTTCTTGCATGTTGCATTACATTTTGCATATTGTACAAACTGCTGCAACATCACAGCTTGGTACGGCAACTGCTGAGCCCAGGACTGTAAGAGAGTATAGAGAATTGTGAACACAGCCTAGTCCTTCACACAGCCAACCTGCCATCCATTGACTCCATCTACACATTTTGCTGCCTCAGAAGGCAGCCAACGTCATCAAAGACCCCTCCCACCCTGGTTACAATCTCTTCCAACTCTTCCATCAGGCAGAAGATACAAAAGCTTAAACACACGTACCAATAGTTTCAAGAACAGCTTCTTCCAGGCTGTTATTAGAGATCTCAAGCACATACGCATACATATACACACTGACATACACACACAAGCGCACACACACTCTCTCTCTCTCTATACCTTCACCCCCACCCCCCCGCCCAACATGCACGCAGACACATATAAATCTGTGGGGTGAATTTCCCTTTGCAGAATTTTATTTGTAGATACGTTCTATTTTATTCAAAAAGCACACAATCTGCAGGCAGTTAATATTTTTATAATGCCTGTGATATTTTATAAATTCCTAATTTGGAAATAGAACCAGGCTGATTCAAGATTGGAATACATACAGACCCTAACCTCACACCTTTAATGCATTGTCTGAGCTGAGATGTCACCGTTTTTTTATAAAACCTTAAATTATCTCAGGAATGTGACTTGAAAGAAGTTCTGGGATTTACATATAAATGAGTTGAAACCTGTAACCCATTCAAAAAGATGAAAGAACAGCAATCTCGGTTTGTTCAATTTATCACATCATTGTATGACACTATGATCTTTTGCTATAAATTCTGTGCCCTATGATCCTACTCCACAGCTACCTGAAGAAGGAACAGAACTCTGAAAGCTTGTACTTCCAAATAAACCTGTTGGACTATAATCTGGTGTCATGTGATTTTTAAATTTGTCCAGCCCAGTCCAACACCGGTACCGGTACGTCATGAATGGCAGTGAACACATTATCATCTAACATTTCAGTTCCAGCAGAGGTGAGGTTAATGATGAAGGAAGTGAATATATATTCTTTGGGACATTATGCTGAAAAATATCCAAAATAATGTTCTGAGGCTGACATGATTGATCTCCGACTCCACAACCGTCCCTCTTTGTGTGATGTATGACTCAGACAAGTGGAGAGTTTGCCCTTGAATCTCATTGGTTCCAGTTTTACTCAAGATCCTTGATGCTACACTTTTATCAAATGTTCCCTTGATATCAAACACAGCCACTCATTTCATCATATAAATTCACTCCTTTGTTTAACATTTAGACCCAAAGCCGTAATGAAGTCAGAGGCTGAGTGGTCCTAGTAGAACCCAAACACCCACAAACAGATGATTGCTAAGTGTAGCACTGTTGACAACACTTCCCACCAGTTTGCAGATGACCAAGGGTAAACTGAAGAGGTGGTAATTTGTTGCTTTACATGGATAGAACATAACTGGGCATTTTTCCATATTCTGGATCAGTGGTGCTGGAAGAGCACAGCAATTCAGACAGCATCCGAGGAGCTTCGAAATCGACATTTCAGGCAAAAGCCCTTCATCAGGAATAAAGGCAGAGAGCCTGAAATGTGGAGAGATAAGCTAGAGGAGGGTGGGGGGTGGGAATAGAGTAGCATAGAGTACAATAGGTCAGTGGGGGAGGAGATGAAGGTGGTAAAAACAATGACTGCAGATGCTGGAAAGATGAAGGTGATAGGTCAGGGAGGAGAGGGTGGAGTGGATAGGTGGAAAAGGAGCTGGGCAGGTCGGACAAGTCCGGACAAGTCAAGGGGACAGTTTTGTTGGAGGTTAGAAACTAGGATGAGGTGGGGGAAGGGGAAATGAGGAAGCTGTTGAAATCCACATTGATGCCCTGGGGTTGAAGTGTTCCGAGGCGGAAGATGAGGCGTTCTTCTTCCATGCGTCTGGTGGTGAGGGAGCGGCGGTGGAGGAGGCCCAGCACCTCCATATCCTCGGCAGAGTGGGAGGGGGAGTTGAAATGTTGAGCCACGGGGGGTTTGGTTGATTGGTGCGGGTGTCTCGGAGATGTTCCCTAAAGCGCTCTGCTAGGAGGCGCCCAGTCTCCCCAATGTAGAGGAGACCACATCGGGAGCAACGGATACAATAAATGATATTAGTGGATGTGCAGGTAAAACTTTGATGGATGTGGAAGGCTCCTTTAGGGCCTTGGATGGAGGTGAGGGAGGAGGTGTGGGCACAGGTTTTACAGTTCCTGCGGTGGCAGGGGAAAGTGCCAGGATGGGAGGGTGGGTCGTAGGGGGCCTGGACCTGACCAGGTAGTCACGGAGGGAACGGTCTTTGCGGAAGGCGGAGAGGGGTGGGGAGGGAAATATATCCCTGGTGGTGGGGTCTGTTTGGAGGTGGCGGAAATGTCGGCGGATGATTTGGTTTATGCGAAGGTTGGTAGGGTGGAAGGTGAGCACCAGGGGCGTTCTGTCCTTGTTGCGGTCGGAGGGTTGGGTCTGAGGGCGGAGGTGCGGAATGTGGACGAGATGCGTTGGAGAGCATCTTTAACCACGTGGGAAGGGAAATTGCGGTCTCTAAAGAAGGAGGCCATCTGGTGTGTTCTATGATGGAACTGCTCCTCCTGGGAGCAGATACGGCGGAGGCGGAGGAATTGGGAATATGGGATGGCATTTTTGCAAGAGGTTGGGTGGAAAGAGGTGTAATCCAGGTAGCTGTGGGAGTCGGTGGGCTTCCCCCACCTCATCCTAGTTTCTAACCTCCAACAAAACTGTCCCCTTGACTTGTCCGGACTTGTCCGACCTGCCCAGCTCCTTTTCCACCTATCCACTCCACCCTCTCCTCCCTGACCTATCACCTTCATCTCCTCCCCCATTGACCTATTGTACTCTATGCTACTCTATCCCCACCCCCACCCTCCTCTAGCTTATCTCTCCACATTTCAGGCTCACTGCCTTTATTCCTGATGAAGGGCTTTTGCCCGAAATGTCGATTTCGAAGCTCCTCGGATGCTGCCTGAATTGCTGTGCTCTTCCAGCACCACTGATCCAGAATCTGGTTTCCAGCATCTGCAGTCATTGTTTTTACCTCGTTGATTTTTCCATATTGTTGAGTTGATGCCAGATGGAAGTGCTATTGATGTGGTTGTGAAAGATCATCAATGCACACCAGTAACTTTAATCTCTTTGCCCAGATGTTGTCAGACCTGTTTATTATTTCCAGCTGTTTCTGTTTAAATTTCAGATCTCCAGCGTTTGCTTTCGACAACAATGGCAATTTTGACCATGTGTAAACAAAACCCCATTCCATATGGTTTGGGCCCTCACTAAAATACCTGAGAGCTGAAATCTATATGTCCTTCAGTGCCTGTAACATAGCAACGGTACTTTGGTTTGTAATTTTTATGTTTCTTCAATTCATGGTTCGTTTTGTAAGATCTTGCCCACAACTTGCCTACTTGTTTACTTTTGTTACAATGGTTGTCACATTCAATGTGAATTTTTGATGCAAGTCACACTAAATTCAGCCAATGTGTTTTTTGAATAAAATTGAATCATCATTACAAATACCATTATTATTAAAGCAATGTTCTGCTTGCAGCTAGAAATCTGCTTATGCAAGAATTTAAAGTGATTTTTCACTAACAACTGAAGTATTGTTTGTATTCTTCAAGGCGACAGAATTCAAAGTAAGAAAGAATTTTTACTCTTTGCTGTCGAATGCCATCGAACGCCCTTGGGTCAGGTTAAAAAAAAAAATTATATAATGGAAACTCACCAGTGAAACTGTCTCAACTGTACACTTAATTTCTAAGATCAGAAAATGTACTAGTGCATCACTGACATGTTCTCACTTCATATATTCAGACAACTTCAAAAAAGGTTCATCTATGGGCAAGGTTGTCTATAATCCTCTTGGCATCAAGGAATATAGTCATTTCTAAAGCATTGACTGTCACTGTGTGTTATGATCACATGGAGATTGTGACCAGCTTACTGCCTGGGAGATGTCCAGTAATTTGAAACTTTGAATAGGCAATTAAGCAGTATCTTGAAACCACTGGAAAAAGTCCCAACTCTGAATTGGACTGAAGTATTTTGGGAGAATTCCAACTGACTTAAGGTTAATAGTTATGCACAAATTGAAATCTCCTCTGAACTCCTGTGTAACTGTAAATTGAACTCGATTCACAATTGAAACCCCAGCTACCTGTCCCTGACTCCCCTCATCCAGCCTCCACCTCCTCTGACCTGAACTTGTTGAACCTGAAACAGGACACCATCTTGTGCCAGCCCAACCCAACCCCTGCTCTTACAAATCCCTTCACCATTCCCCCCATTCCTCATCTAACTTCGCTCCCCCTACCCGATCCCTCAATCTAACGTAAGCACTTGTCACCCTGTTTCTCACTATCTCCTGCCTGCACCCCTCACTCATAACTGCCTGGCAATCCAGCTCCTATCCCCTCACCCATCAGCCACTTGACAGCCTAGCCCTCTATCCATCTGCTACTCCAATTCTCTAACTGTCTTATGCATATGTAACCCGACCCCTTCATCTAGTGGGCACTGTGCACACTGTCCCACTTCCTGCTACACTAATGCCCAAAACCCCTTGCCCATCTGGCACCCTTCCCTTCTGCATTAACCTCTCCCTCCCCCCAACTCTCAGCTACATATCACCTTACTCCCGCACTCAGCTTGCATATTTATCTTCCCTCAGTGGCTGTCAAAGAGGCCACAGAAACTTTAGACCACAGAATGTGGCACTTGCTAAAAAAAAGGATGTGTTTTCAGTGCTGATATGCCCCCACTGCTGACTGGAATGATTCCTGGATTCCATTAGGCAGTCTCTTAGCTTCAAGTTCACCAACAAACTGCACCAAAGGTAAGTGGGCAAATTTTAATCTGATTTGGATCAGAAATGGGTAACAATTGAGATATATTCCAACCCGGATGTTCAATAAATCTTGTGTGTCCTCTCAAGAATCTTTACATCATTCTGAAAGTGTGGTGCCAGAATTTGACACAGTATTTCATTTGGGGGTGTACTTATGTTTTATTTAGGCTCCCGGTTCTTTGGCATTCTGTAGGGGAAAGATTGGGTGGGTCTCTGTTTGGCCACTGGGATGATCATTCCATGCCTGTCACACCTCAGCCATCTAACTGCAGTGAGCAGCTAAAATGATGGTGTGTGAGTTTCCAGAAAAATGCAGTGCAAAGACTGAGTGCTCCACTTTAAAGGTCTCTCCATTCCCACCAGGCAAGGTGAGCTAGGATTCTCACCGATATACTATAGCCTAGTCAAGATGATAGACGGGAAATCTCAGCACAAGCATCTGTCAACATCTCAAATTATTCATCTGCAAACAGCAGCATATTTGTGGCTCTAAAACTGAAGTTGTGAGTGTCCCAGGTGACCTTGAAATAAACCAGTGTGAAAATTCCTCCTCCAAAGGCCTATTTATGCTTTTTGTTTCAATGTTGTCTCGTAGCATGATTCTTTATTCAAGCAGCATTTACACTATAAGAGCAGCATCTGTACGAATTGCTTTCAAATGCCACTATAGATGTAATGTGACTGCATAACGTTAGATTCTCATGAGGTGATTATGCTCAAGCGACAGGTACATCTGAAAACATTGTCTTCAAAAAATTGCTTTCACTGAATGCATCATTTTTTATTTCTTTTTTCCTTTCAATGAGACTATGTTTATTTAAATTAATACATATCTCTGTTAAAATTTGGTGGGAACATGTTTTGGGTTAAATGAAGAAAACTTTAGATTTATCAAGCCTCTTTCACGTTCACAGAATGTTCCAAAGTACTTTGCAGCAAATTATTACATTTGGTTTGTGACCACCATGACAATGTAGAAATATGGCAGCCAATTTGCACATGGTAAGGCCGGAGAACATTAATGTGATAATGACTGAGCAATTTATGTTTTAGGGGGCTACTTGAGGAACGAATATTAGCAAGGGAACTGGAAACATTTCCCTTGCTTTTCTTTGAAATAATGCCATCAATTGTTTTCCATTCTCCCGGGAAGGAATGTGGGCCTCATTATAAAGGACAGTTCATCCAACAGTACAGCTTTCGGCTCAGATTTGCTTCGTGTAAACTAACCCATTTCTTCACAAGACCTCAAAAACAAAAACTCATCATGTCCTTTTTTTTTCTCTAGCTGATAATGTGTTGCTCTACCACTGCTTTTTCTCCACCCAACCCTCCCCACACATACATTTCACAGGATTTGGAAACCCAAGTTTAATGTCACCTGATTAGTTTAGACTCTGGGTTTATTATCTATTTTCTCACAGTAATGCAGACAAATAATTACAATTTGAAACAAAATAGCAGTTGCCTGGATCCTTGGACTCAAGACAGAAATTGTTGGAAAATCACTGCTTTAAATTGGAACCTGATAAAGACATTGGAAGAGTTTTGTTTTTATTTTTACTTCAATAGCTTGCAACTCAACCTGGAAAAACAATGCTACTAAGATACAAAAATTTCAGTGATTTAGTGTTTTTTAAGCTGTTTGTACAATCACTAGTGTGAAAAGAAACAAGAAAAATAATCAGTTCTTGTGAATTGATTGTAAATAAGCCAGTGTTAGATTTCAACATCAGAGCTCTGTGTGTGGAGAGACATCACTGATAATTGGTCCTGAATCTCTTTGTATTACCTATGTGATATAGTTTAATGATTTTAAACTCTACTTTATGGTACATTGACCACGAATCTTCAAAGCTTTCTACTTTTGATACACATGCAGTCAATTCTACATTTCTGATTGAAACTTCTGAATTCACAGCAGAGACATGGACACATATATTCATTCTTACACAAAAGTGAAGCTCTGATGTGGAGGTGCTGGTGTTGGTCTGGGGTGGACAAGGTCAGAAGGCTCACAGCACGAGGTTAAAGCCCAACAGGTCTATTTGAAAGTACAAGCTTTCAGAGCGTTGTTTCTTTGTCAGGTCATTGTTCCTTTGTCAGGTGGCCTTCGCCTGACAATGGAACAGCGCACTGAAAGCTTGTGATTTCAAATAAACCTGTTGGCCTATAACCTGGTGCTGTTTGAGTTCAGAGCAAGTGAAGTAATTACTTGATTTATATTCTACCTGTCTGACCTCAGGATGACTAAAGCACATCAAAGTCAATTATGTACTTTTGAAGTGTAGTCGTAGAATTGCTGCAGCTAATTTGTGAACAGCAACATCACACAAAAAGCTGTGAAATAGATGATGAGAAAATTGGTTTTAGCATTTTGTTTGAGGCATAGATATTGGCTGAGAGGCTTGGCAGAACACCTCAGCTCTTTGAAATGTTGTCATGAGCTGTTTCAAATCCACTAGAGTGGCAGATGTGTTATCAAAGCAGTGGGCAGATAAAGCCTGCAACCGACATAAACAAATTCATGGCTAGACATTGACTGAGGAAGTCAGATAGATTAGCCTACCTCTCAATTAATCAATAGTAATGGACTAATTGCCCTGTCAATTGGTCTCCCATCTAAGGATGGGAATGACCACAATGGGCAACAAAAAGGCCACATTGTAAGCCAAACCAACCTGATTGATTTTAATGGTCAAGCTGTTATGCTGCCAGCTGATTATATTACGAGTCAAGCCATGTCCCAGACCAATCTGACTTGGTATATCATGTTTTTTTTCTGTTGATTTTAATGAAGTAGTCGTTCACTGAAGTATAAATATGCGATATTGATGATTTAGGTTTAACAATAAAACAGAAGTTTATTCCACAAAGAAAATGAAGATAAAAAGATAAAAGCCAAATTATTGACAGACGATTCATATTTAAAATGTTCAAAACACGTGGTAAACAGACATTGATTCCAAAAAAACTACAGATATCCGAAACACCCCTTCACAGTACTTACACCAAAGAGAATTTCATTCGCTATCACCTCGTTCGGCTTAATTTAACTTTGACTTTAACTCCCAGTCAGAAGAATTTGGTAGCCTCTTCCTGGAGCCTTCATACAACACACCTAAAACTAAACATTCTAAGGTTCAAATATCCACCATTGAAAGTTGATTCGGAACTATTCAAAACTCCTTATTCTGAAAAAATCTTTGTTATTTTAATAAGTCTGAGCTATCTTCTCCCTTTTCAGGAGCAACTGCTTTACATATCCATCCTCAGCTAACGGTATTGCAGAATTGGATTTTCTCAACATTTGGGACCAGGCACATAAATTTTTGATGCATGTTTAATGAGTTGACATGAGTCAAAAGAACTTAACATAATATCAATGTTTACAGTTATGAGGCTTAAAGAGTTATAAAGAGTTATAATTGAGTTCAAGAACACGTGGATAGTTTGCTAGAATGGACAGAAATATGGCTTCAATTCTGGTCTCCCTTCTATCAGAAGGATGTTGTAAAACTTGAAAGGGTTCATAAAAGATTTACAAGGATGTTGCCAGGGTTGGAGGATTTGAACAACAGGGTGAAGCTGAATAGGCTGGGGCTGTTTTCCCTGGCGCATCAGAGGCTGAGGATTGACCTTATAGAGGTTTATAAAATCATGAAGGGCATGGATAGGGTAAATAGACAATGTTTGAGGAGAAAGTGAGGTCTGCAGATGCTGGAGATCAGAGCTGAAAATGTGTTGCTGGAAAAGCGCAGCAGTGCTGCCTGACCTGCTGCGCTTTTCCAGCAACACATTTTCAGCTCTAAATAGACAATGTCTTTTCCCTGGGGTGGGGGAGTCCAGTACTAGAGGGCATAGGTTTAGGGTGAGAGGGGAAAAATTTAAAAGGGAGCTAAGGGGCAACCTTTTCACCCAAAGGGTGGTGTGCATGGAATGAGCTGCGCGAGGAAGTGGTGAAGGCTGGTACAATTACAACATTTAAATGGCATCTGGATATGCATATGAACAGGAAGAGTTTAGAGAGATATAGGCCAAGTGCTGGCAAATGGGACTAGATTAGGTTAGAATATCTGGTTGGCATGGACGAGTTCTTCGAAGGTTCTATTTCAGTACTCTATGACTGTGTGGCAGGTGAAATTCAATATGTAAAATTATGATGTCGTACATTTTGAGAATGACAATGCGGAGTTGCAGTGACACGTAAATGGTACAGCTTGTTTAAAAAACTTTGAAACCAGTCGGACAGTTTAAGTTAAGAAATTTATTCATGAAGCATGTGCAATTTGTAGATTTGTTAATAGATCCAGTGT
Source organism: Chiloscyllium plagiosum (assembly GCF_037043375.1). Classification (NCBI taxonomy): domain Eukaryota; kingdom Metazoa; phylum Chordata; class Chondrichthyes; order Orectolobiformes; family Hemiscylliidae; genus Chiloscyllium; species Chiloscyllium plagiosum. The sequence continues at coordinate 23,605,435 of NW_028270140.1, forward strand.
GCTAACCTGTTGGTTCACGTTGGAGAGCATCACTCCTGGAGACCAGGCAACTGACGTTTCGAGCCATGAAAGATTTAGACACAGTAACTAAAGAGAAAATGTTTCTAAGGCTGAAGAATCAATAATGAGAGGGCACAGGTATAATGTAATTGATAAAAGTACCAGGGAAAACATGAGCACAAGTGTTGTTAGTGAATTAATGTTTAAATTTAAAATGGATCGCTTGATTTATTTGCGAGAACAAGCTCATAGTATCCTTCAAAAGAAAACTGCTTAAATGCTTGTTAAAAAAAGTGACATGGATATGAGAAGCAATGGAGGAGATTTAATGGGCTAAATTCTATGATCATATTACTCTATAAGACAAAACCTTAGGCATAAGCTTGGGCTTGCTGGCACATTTGTTACTTCTCTATGACTCCACTTGCCAAAAGTTAATTTTTTTCCATATGGTATAGAATTACCAGTGAGCAGTGAAAGAAATAACAATAGATGGTCAACTTTAACATATAAAATGCAAGACCAAATTAAATTCACTAAAATAGGGTTAGAATGTATGCAAAAGCAAAGATTAGGAAAAAGGAAACAAGATTAAAGAGAGAGTAAAATTGCCAGGCAAGTAATGTACCAAATGGTAATTGAATCAAATTGGGATAAAGCTGAAAGCATGAAAAAAGAGAAAGAAGCAGCTTATGCTATTTTGCAGTATCCTGTCCTTAATGGATTTGAAAATAATTAGAGTAGTCAAGTGATATATAATAGTCAGGTCAGGCAGCATCCAAAGAGCAGGAGAATCAATGTTTGGGCATAAGCCCTTCATCAGGAAATGATCCAGCACCACATTCTCGACTCTGATCTCCAGAATCTGCAGTCGTCACTTTCTCCATATACAGTAGTCAAGATATTTCTAAAAAATTAAATTCAAATAAGTATTACATTTGGAGTTATATTGTTGACATACCGAATGCAGGACAAACTTCAGATGTCAGAATGGTCCAGAAATTGTGGAATTATAACAGCAGGTTCACAACTCTCACCTCATTAGTGCATAATAAATACACCAATTTGTGGTGAAGAAGAGACATGAAATGAGTTTCAATCCATAGTATTCCTGGACAATTTGTATTATTCTCTTCATTAGTCTTGACAAAACCCAACAAAACCCGAAAGCTCATGGTTAGCATTTCTGTTCAGTGCATGACCTAAAATTGCAGGATTTGCACCATCAATACAAATTAATCTTGATGCAGTAATTTACGGCTGGTAATTTATGTCCCAGTAACCCTGTCAAAGGCATGGTTTATGATCAACACCACTCCAGGTCAGCTCAAAAGTTAAAGGACAGCTAAGACGATAAATCAAAGAAAGTTTTTTCAGTGCCTCAGGTTAAACAAAAATTGAGCTAAAAAGCAGTTTAATTTTGCCTTTGCAAACATGTAAACAATTTGAAAATATTCCAGGAAGTTTTCAAAATTCATAAATCATTTCTGACCTGATTATTTCACAGCAGCAACAATATGCGTAACAATGAAAGACAAGTATCAATAAGTAACACAAGGTAAACAGACAAGGTCAAGGCTGAGAGCAGAATGGAAAAGGAGGAAGCAGAATGGTAGAAAAGGATGTATCTGAGAAGGAAGCAGGAGAAAAAATGTGGCCAAGACGAGAATGTTTGGAAAAGACAGAGGGCTGAATTTTACCAAAAGTAAGCTAAGTGTTAACCTGAATATAGGAGAAAGTGAGGACTGCAGATGCTGGAGATCAGAGTCGAGAGTGTGGCACTGGTAAAGCACAGCAGGTCAGGCAGCATCCGAGGAGCAGAAGATTCGACATTTCAGGCATAAGCCCTTCATCAGCAATGTGGGGGTAGAATGGGGGCTGAGAGATAAATAGGTACGTGGGGGTGATAGTGAAAGTTCAGAGGGGAGGGTAGAGTGGATAGGTGGAAAGGAAGATGGACAGGTAGGTCAGTTTAAGAGGGCAGTGCCGAGTTATAGGGTTGAATATAGGTGAGGTGGGGAGAGAAGGAAGCTGGAGAAGTCGATCTCTCTCCTTTCCTCCCCACCTCATTCCATATTTAACTATCTAACTCCGCACTTACCTCTTAAACTGTCCTACTGTCCATCTTCCTTCCCACCTATCTGCTCTATGTTCTCCTTCAACCTATCACCATCACCCTCCCACCTGCATCTACCTCTCGCTTTCACAGCTACCTTACCCCATCCCCATTCTCACCCTTCTATTTATCTCTCAGGCTCCCTGTAGTGCCCCCGCCCCAACATTCCTGATGAAGTTCTTATGCCTGAAACATCAACTATCCTGCTCCTTGGATGCTGCCTGACCTGCCGTGCTTTTCCAGCACCATACAATCTAAACGTATACGAGGACTCTGCCCCCCCCCCCCCCCCCCTCCCCAGCTCCCTGTGGCAAGGAGTTCCAAAGACACTCAATCCTCTGAGAGAAGAAATTTCTCCTCATCTCAATCTTAAATTGGTGCCCTTTTATTCTGGGACTAGGCCCTCTGGTCCAAGACTCTTCTCTGAGGAGAAGCAGCCACTCAGCATTTACCCTGTCAAGCCCCTTAAGTATCCTAGATGTTTCAATGAGAACGCCACTCATCCTTCTAAAATCCAACGAGTAAATTCCCAACCTGTTTTCTGATAATACAATCCCTCCATACTGGGGGACGTGAGCCTACTTTGAACTGCCTCCAATGAAATAATTTCCTAAATAAGAGAACCGGAAGAGCTCACAGTTCTCCATATGTGGTCTCACCAGCACCTTGTGCAGTTGCAGGAAGGCTTTCTGACTCTTATACTCAAACCTCTTTAAATAAAGACTGGCTTTCCAATGGCCTTCTTGATTACCTGTTGTACCTGTGTGCTAGCTTTCTGTGTTTAGTAAACAGATTCTCCAAGCCCATTCAATACAAGTGTTGCAGCTTTCTGCAGTTTTTTTTAACTTTAAATGATATTCTGTTGTTTTGTCCTCCATTCCAAAATGAACATCTTCACATTTCACACATTATACTCCATTTGCACACATTTTGCCCATGAACTTAACCAATCAATATCTCTCCGTAAACTGAGTTAAAAATCACACAACACCAGGCTATAGTCCAACAGGTTTATTTGGAAGTTTTAGCTTTCAGAGTGCTGCTCCTTCATCGGGTAGCAAGTGGGGCAGGATCATAAGCCACAGAACTTACAGCAAAATATCCCAGTGTCATGCAATTAAAACAATATATTGAACAAACCTAGATTGCTGTTAAGTCTTTCCGCATTTTGAATGGGTTACAGGTTTCGGTTCATTAATATGTAAATCCCAGAACTTCTTTTAAATACTGGGATTTATATATTAATAAACCAAAACCTGCAGCCCATTCTAAAAGATGAAAGAATTAACAGCATATTTTTGTATGGCTATAGCAAATTTGCTTCCTTACTCTAAATCATTAACATATATTTATACAATTGTGGTCCTGGTAACAATCACTGTGGAACCCCACTGGTTACAGGGCACCAACTCAAAAAGAACACAATAAGCCCACTCGCTCTTCCCTGCCCATTAACCATTTCTCTATGCATGCCATTCTACTGCCTTTAACACCATGGGCTCCTATCTTAAGACTTATTTGTAGGGTACATTGTTGAATGCGTTCTGGAAGCCCAAATACAATACATCTACTGATTCCCCTTTATCCACTCTGGCTGAGACTTGTTTTGAAAAGTAAATTAGTCAGGCATGAATTCCCTTTCAGAAAGTCATGCTGACTCTACTTGATTACATGATAATTTTCCAAATGATCTACAATCACTTCCCTATAATCGATTCCAGTAATTTTCCAACAGCAGATGTTAGACTATCTAGCCTACAGTTACCAGCTTTAGACCTCCCTCCCATTTAGAATAACAGTGTCACATTGGCAGTTTTCCAAACTTCTGGTACTTCTCCAGAGTCTAAGGACTTTTGAAAACTTACAACCGATGCATCCTCTCTCTCCAGAACTCCTGCTTTTATGATCCTAGAATGCAAACAATCAGGACTGGTGGACCTACCTCATTGTAACCCCATTAATTTGTTTAGTACTATTGCTCTAGTGATGGAGATTTTTAGTATTAATTGGCATTTTTTGGTAATAATGGGATGTTTGAAGTATCTTCCAGTGTAATGACTGGTGCAAAATGTCTGTTTAACTCCTCTGCCATTTTCTTAATTCCCGGCTTAATGGGCCAATCTCCCACCAAGGCACATGGCCAAGTACTCTCACTATTGCATGCAACATCTCCCCTCACTCGCCCTCATGCACCCCAATTGCTCCCGACTATTAACCCCACATGCCCTTCATGCTGCCTATTCACTCACTCAGATAACTTCTCTGCATTTCCCCACATCTGCACTAATACTAACTGTACCAGCCACTTTAATCTCATTTCAATCCTTCTCCTTGTCTCATTCCAGAAAAGATATCAAACAACATGGCAGAGAACACTATGTGATGGGGTTAGCGTTCCATCCATCTCCTCACCTCCTAGAAGGAGAGCATCCTTCCCTTCGTGGCAGAGAATAGAGTCAGACCTGAATCCTGACAAACAAGTAAGATTCATTGTCAAGTGCTACACTGCTCTCTCATTACCACCAGTGTGAACATGTTCTGAAAAGGACTTCTAACCTATGTTGCATGTCACAAGCACTGGGTTAGCTCTTCCCTGCACCCTCCATTGGCTCAGACATTGAGACTTCAGTGAGTATTTTGGCTCGATTAGAGTTGGAAGCACACTCTGGTGAGCAGCTGGTTGAAAAAGGAATGCTAAGGTCATTGGCACTCAGAGAACTGCTGGAGACCAGGAACCAGTTAATCTCCACTAAAGAACACATTATGGTTTCAGCCATGCCTCCAAACTTCTTGAACCATTACAAACCATTTGGTGTACATGTGCCCACAATGCTGTTAGCGATGGACTTCTAGGAATTTGGCAGCGACATTGAAAAACAGGTGACACAATTCCATGTCAGGATAATGAGAGCCTTGAAGAGGAAATTGCAGGTATTGCTATTTCCAAGTCAACACTAGAGCTGCGGGCAGGCTTGTTGAAAACATTGGGCAAGCTGCCTCGTAGGTTAAATGAATCCAACAGTGTTATCTGTACTGTGCTGCTATTGTCTGGCTGTCTACGTGCACATATTGGTGGCTGCCATGGAGAGCCAGGATGAGCATCTCCAGGGTATACTGCATATGCCCTTAGACCTGCACTCCATTGATCTAGCCGTTGGTGCTTAACAGCACTGGCAAGGTAATCAGGGGACGAAGGACCCAAGGAGCAATTTTTATTAAAAAACTTTATTTAAAACTAATAATTAATAATGTCAATTTCTATTTGTGGATGCAAGTTTCAAACTCCTACCACAGTTTGTGTTTCTGAGTCTCACTTCTAAATGGTCAGGCTGTAATTATTTGATATTTCACCCTTGCTTTTGACATTGACCAAAACAATTAAGAGAAAGGGTCTTAGCTCAAAAAAATCAAGACGTAGAACTACTTTGGGTTGAACTAGGAAGCAAACAATGGTCTGGAAATAGTGTTGGTAGTAGTTTACAGGCATCCAACTATACTTGTAATGTCAAGCAGAGAATCAGCAAAAAAAATTGGATTATATACAAGAGTAATGTAGTATTGATGGGTGCCTTTCAATCTCATATTGACTTTGCAAATCAACTCTTCAGTGCTTGACATTGCAGTATATTCAGTATAATATATTAGTGTAGGATAAGTTCATAAAATGTATTCATGATAGCTTTCAGGATCAAATACTGGATTAGTGGTGCTGGAAGAGCACAGCAGTTCAGGCAGCATCTAAGGAGCAGCAAAATCGACATTTCGGGCGAAAAGCCCTTCATCAGGAATAAAGGCAGTGAGCCTGAAGCGTGGAGAGATAAGCTAGAGGAGAGTGAGGGTGGGGAGAAAGTAGCATAGAGTACAATGGGTGAGTGGGGGAGGGGATGAAGGTGATAGGTCAGGAAGGAGAGGGTGGAGTGGATAGGTGGAAAAGGAGATAGGCAGATAGGACAAGTCCGGACAAGTCATGGGGACAGTGCTAAGCTGGAAGTTTGGAACAAGGGTGAGGTGGGGGAAGGGGAAATGAGGAAACTGTTGAAGTCCACATTGATGCCCTGGGGTTGAAGTGTTCCGAGTCGGAAGATGAGGTGTCCTTCCTCCAGGTGTCTGTTGGTGAGGGAGCAGTGGTGAAGGAGGCCCAGGACCTCCATGTCCTTGGCAGAGTGGGAGGGGGAGTTGAAATTTTGGGCCATGGGGCGGTGTGATTGATTGGTGCGGGTGTCCCGGAGATGTTCCCTAACGTGCTTTGCTAGGAGGCGCCCAGTCTCGCCAATGTAGAGGAGACCGCATCGGGAGCAACGGATACAATAAATGATATTAGTGGATGTGCAAGTAAAACTTTGATGGATTTGGAAGGCTCCTTTAGGGCCTTGGATAGAGGTGAGGGAGGAGATGTGGGCGCAGGTTTTACAGTTCTTGCAGTGGCAGGGGAAAGTGCCAAGATGGGAGGGTGGGTTGTAGGGGGGCGTGGACCTGACCAGGTAGTCACAGAGGGAACGGTTTTTGCGGAAGGCGGAAAGGGGTGGGGAGGGAAATATATCCCTGGTGGTGGGGTCTTTTTGGAAGTGGCGGAAATGTCGGGGATGATTCGGTTTATGCGAAGGTTGGTCGGGTGGAAGGTGAGCACCAGAGGCGTTCTGTCCTTGTTACGGTTGGAGGGATGGGGTCTGAGGGCGGAGGTGTGGACGAGATGCGTTGGAGGGCATCTTTAACAACGTGGGAAGGGAAATTGCGGTCTCTAAAGAAGGAGGCCATCTGGTGTGTTCTCTGGTGGAACTGGTCCTCCTGGGAGCAGATAAGGCGGAGGCGGAGGAATTGGGAATACGGGATGGCATTTTTGCAAGAGGTAGGGTGGGAAGAGGTGTAATCCAGGTAGCTGTGGGAGTCGGTGGGTTTGTAAAAAATGTCAGTGTCAAGTCGGTCGTCATTAATGGAGATGGAGAGGTCCAGGAAGGGGAGGGAGGTGTCAGAGATGGTCCAGGTAAATTTAAGGTCAGGGTGGAATGTGTTGGTGAAGTTGATAAATTGCTCAACCTCCGCGCGGGAGCACGAGGTGGCACCAATGCAGTCATCAATGTAGCGGAGGAAGAGGTGGGGAGTGGTGCCGGTGTAATTACAGAAGATCAACTGCTCTACGTAGCCAACAAAGAGACAGGCATAGCTGGGGCCCATACGTGTGCCCATGGCTACCCCTTTGGTCTGGAGGAAGTGGCAGGATTCAAAGGAGAAATTGTTAAGGCTGAGGACCAGTTCGGCCAAACGAATGAGAGTGACGGTAGAAGGGTACTGTTGGGGACGTCTGAAGAGGATAAAATGGAGGGCTTGGAGGCCCTGGTCATGCCGGATGGAGATGTAGAGGGATTGGATATCCATGGTGAAGATGGGGCATTGGGGGCCGGGGAAATGGAAGTCTTGGAGGAGGTGGAGGGCGTGGGTGGTGTCTTGAACGTATGTGGGGAGATCCTGACTAGGGGGGATAGGACAGTGTTGAGGTAGGTATAGATGAGTTCAGTGGGGCAGGAGCATGCTGAGACAATGGGTTGGCCAGGGTGGTCAGGCTTGTGGATGTTGGGAAGGAGGTAGAACCGGACAGTGCGGGGTTCTCGAACTATGAGGTTGGAAGCTGTGGGTGGGAGATCTCCTGAGGTGATGAGGTTCTGTATGGTCTGAGAGATGATGGTTCGGTGATGGGGGGTGGGGTCATGGTCGAGGGGGCAGTAGGAAGAGGTGTTCTCCAGTTGGCGTTTGGCTTCAGCGATGTAGAGATTAGTGCGCCAGACTACCACTGCACCCCCTTTATCCACTGGCTTGATGGTGAGGTTGGGATTGGAGCAGAGGGATTGGAGGGCTGCGCTTTGTGAGGGTGAGAGGTTGGAGTGGGGGAGGGGGGTAGACAGATTGAGGCGGTTAATGTCCCAGCGGTAGTTGGAAATGAAGAAGTTGAGGGCAGGTAATAGGCCAGCGCGGGGTGTCCAGGTGGATGCAGTGTGTTGGAGGTGGGCAAAGGGGTCCTCGGAAGGTGGGCGGGAGTCCTGATTGTGAAAGTAAACTCGGAGACGGAGGCGACGGAAGAATTGTTCGACATCATTAAATTCATTGATGCGTGGATGGAGGGGGATGAAGGTGAGACCTTTGCTGAGGACTGATCGTTCGTCCTCAGTGAGGGGGAGGTCTGGGGGGATGGTGAAAACTCGGCAAGGCTGGGAGCTGGGTTCTGGTGTGGGTGTAGAGCTGGGAGTGGGGGCGGAACCTGTAACTGGAGTGGGTGTGATGGTGGGGGGAATGGGAGTGGAGTCAAGAGCAGGGGTAGTGTTCCCCTCGGGGTTCTGGGGGGTGGGGATAGTGACAGTGGGGTCTGTGGGGGGCATGAAATGCAGGTGAGTGGCGCTGGTGGGGGCGGACATGGTGATGACCACAGCAGTAGGAGTGGCAGAAGTCACTGAACATGTGGCATCAGCGATGATGTGGGGGGCGGAAGTGATGTCACGTGTGATGCATGAGGAATTGTGAGGGGTGGAAGTGGTTGTGGGAGTGGCCATGATGGGGTGGAAGTGACATCATCAATCAGCGTGGGGGTGGCAGCTGCATCAGCCGCATGGCTAATGGTGTCTGAGTAGATTCCGAGGCCAGGGGAATCTTCTGGAATGTTTGAGGAACGCTGGTTATGGAGGTGGGTAGATAAAAGTTTGTTGTACTTACAGTTTTTGATGTTTGAGATGGAATTGAAATACTGTTGTTGAGAGTATGAATTCTCCTGAGGATGTAGTACAGAGTGGGTCCTTTGCAATTCTGAGAGAGTGTGGCCCTCAGCTGAGGCAGGGATGACTGTAGGGAGGTTAGGTGCTGGTGCATTGCTGTAAGCGTGGAGCGGAGGATCTTGAAGGAGAACTGTTGCTGGTGTTTATGAATCTGTAGTCTGTACTGTTTGTCCTGTTCGGTTCCGAACTCTGCTGGTTTAAAGGTGGTCCGGAGTCCGTGTGGGATGAGTTGGTTATGGAGGCAGGCACTGAGGAAACAAATATGGCTGTGGTAGCAAGTTTATTTCACAACATGGTTGAAGAGCTTCAGGGCAGAGGAAATGACCTGAGAGTTTCAGTGGGAGAGGGACTCCCTGAGATTCTTGTAGAGAGAGAGTAGGAAAACCTCTTCAAGGCAGGCATCCTTGCAAGAGGATGCTTATTGAAATTGTTAGGAAGCATCTTAAGGGAAGAAATAGGGTGCAGAATGAAAGAGATGTATCAGGAATAAATTTCAAACCTTACAACCTTGACAGCTATAGACTTATCCATAGGTGGTGAAATGAACAAAATTGTATTTTGCAAGAGTCCAGAGTTAAATAAACGGAGTTCACAGCATTAGAAGTTGGAATTTAATATTTGTATGGGTGGGATGGAACATGTGCTGTTCACAACAACCTCAGACATCCCACCCCAAAGGAAAACACACTCTTCAAAGGACCAACATTGTATAAGGCTGTTATGTTCCAATAACATGCCTCTAGGCAATGTTAAGGAAGCAAAGGATCTTTTCTCAATGGAAGGGAGTCTGGCCTTGAGAGCTGCAAGCCAACCTGATGGGTGAACAGCCCTAGAAGTTCCAGTAGCACCTGAACTCTGCAATGGACATTTCTAGAACTGCAACAAGGCCCTCAATGATCAAGAATAGGTCTCAGAGATTGAGGATGAAACCTGGAACTAAGGCATTGCACATTGAAAATATATTATAATGGGATTAACAACAGAAGTATACATAATGGTGATAGTCATTGTGCATCAGTCAGTGTGCATCATTAAATGAAAAGGAAGCCGAAACTCTCACATAATATATGGGTAACGTATATATAGACCAAGCTGTAATTGAAGCGTTCTTACAGAAAGTTCCAATGACTCCTGCTGTATTATTCTGGGAGAATAAAGAGTTTATATTTAAATTCATTAAGAGGATACAGGCATCAGTGACTGGCTAGAGCTTATTACCATCCCTAAATACCCTTGAGAAGGTGATGGTGAGCTGCTTTCTTGAACCATAACAAACCATTTGGTGTATATGCACCCACAATGCATTTAGTGAAGGAGCTCTAGGATTTTGGTGCAGTGACATTGAAAAAAAAGTGACACAATTCCATGTCAGGATAATAAGAGCCTTGAAGAGGAATTTGCAGGTAATGGTATTTCAAAGTATCTGCTATCCTTGTCCTTCTAGATAGTAATAGCTTGGAAGGTGCTGCATAAGGAGCTTTGGTGAACATCTGCAGTGCATTTTTTCATTGGTAAACATTGCTACTATTGTGAGTTGGTGGTGGAGGATGTGAATGCTTATGCATGTGGTGCCTATCAAATGGGCGGATTTGTGCTGGATGATGACAAGCTTTTAAAATGTTGTTGGAGCTGCTCTCATTCAGGCAAGTGGGAAGTATTCCCCCACACTTCTGACTTGTGCTTTGCTGGAGAGTCAGAAAGTGAGTTTCAGCAGTAGCAACTTCTGATCTATTCTTGTAACCACTGTATTCATATGATTAGTCCAATTCAGTTTCTGGTCAATTTTAGCCATCAGAACGTTGATAGATTCAAATTCACAATTAATCATGGTCCCAGCAGAAAAACCAAAAGGAAAAATCAAAACCAGTCACTGAAATGAACCTCATGCTCACTAAGAAGAAATAGAAGAAATGGCTTCAAAAGCAACAGGATATCAGGAAAATAGAGTCATAGAGATGTACAAGGTAAAAACAATGACTGCAGATGCTGGAAACCAGATTCTGGATTAGTGGTGCTGGAAGAGCACAGCAATTCAGGCAGCATCCGAGGACAGGCAAAATGGACGTTTCGGGCAAAAGCCCTTCATCAGGAATAAAGGCAGAGAGCCTGAAGCATGGAGAGATAAGCTAGAGGAGGGTGGGGGTGGGGAGAGAGTAGCATAGAGTACAATAGGTCAGTGGGGAAGGAGATGAAGGTGATAGGTCAGGGAAGAGAGGGTGGAGTGGATAGGTGGAAAAGGAGCTGGGCAGGTCGGACAAGTCCGGACAAGTCGAGTTGCTGGAGGTTAGAAACTAGGATGAGGTGGGGGAAGGGGAAATGAGGAAACTGTTGAAATCCACATTGATGCCCTGGGGTTGAAGTGTTCCGAGGCGGAAGATGAGGCGTTCTTCCTCCAGGCGTCTGGTGGTGAGGGAGCGGCGGTGGAGGAGGCCCAGCACCTCCATATCCTCGGCAGAGTGGGAGGGGGAGTTGAAATGTTGAGCCACTGGGTGATTTGGTTGATTGATGCGGGTGTCTCTGAGATGTTCCCTAAAGCGCTCTGCTAGGAGGCGCCCAGTCTCCCCAATGTAGTGGAGACCGCATCGGGAGCAACGGATACAATAGATGATATTAGTGGATGTGCAGGTAAAACTTTGAGATGTACAGCACAGAAACAAACCCTTTGATCCAACTCATCCACGTTGACCAGATACCCTAACCTAATCTAGTCCCATTTTCCAGCACTTGGCCCATATCCCTCCAAACCACTCCTATTCATATACCTATCCAGATGCCTTTTAAATGATGTAATTGTACCAGCCTCACCCACTTCTTCTGGCAGTTCATTCCATACATGCACCACGCTCTGTATAAAAAAGTTGTCAATTAGGTCCCTTTTATATCTTTCCCCTCTCACCCTAAATTTATAGCTTATGAGGAGAGACTAAGTAGACTGGGATTATATTCATTGGAATTTAGAAGATTGAAGGGGGATCTCATAGACACATATAAAGTTGTGAAGAGAATTGATAAGATAGAAGTAGCGAGGATAGTACTCCCCCACCCCAGGGAAAAGACCTTGTCTATTTATCCTATCCATGCCCCTCACAATTTTATAAATCTCTATAAGGTTACCCTGCAGTCTCTGACCCTCCAGGGAAAACAGCCCCAGCCTATTCAACCTCTCCCTATACCTGGCAATATTCTTATATATCTTTTCTCAACCCTTTCAAGTTTCACAACAACCTTCCGATAGGAACAGGTGGAAAATTACCTAAAGCAGTATCAGTGGGATAAAGGTGATAACAAAAAAACTTAAGAACATAAGAACTGAGAGCTGGAATAGGCCCTTCGAGCCTGCTCCGCCACTCAGTAAGATCATGGCTAATCTCTTCATGGCCTCAGCTCCACTTACCTGCACTCCCACCATAATCCTCACTTTATTTCCTATTCAAAAAAATATTCATCTTAGCTTTTAAAACATTTGCTGGCGACGTCATGGGGCAGGGAATTCTACAGATTCTAACCCTCTGGGTGAAGAGTTTCCTTCTCAATTTGGTCCAAAATCAGCTCCCCCTAATTTTGAGGCTATGGCCTCTTGTGCTAGTTTCACCCGCCAGTGGAAACATCCTCTCTACTTCTATCTTATCAATTCTCTTCACAACTTTATATGTTTCTATGAGATCCCCCCCTCAATCTTCTAAATTCCAACGAATATAATCCCGATCTACTTAAGTCTTTCCTCATAAACCAACCCCCTCAACTCCAGAACCAACCAAGTGAACTTCCTCTGCACTTCTTCGAACGCCAGTATATTATTTCTCAAGTAAAGAGACCCAAACTGCATGTAGTACTCCAGCAACATATTGTTGTCTGATTCCTCTTTAAACAAGTTATCGACAACTCTGACCAGAACGTTAGGAATGAATTTCCTCAGGTCTCCCTCAATACCAAAGCGGTCAAATCAAGATGAACAGAAGCTGGTACCAAAGCAAAACAGTCCCACTTTATTAGGAACAAAATTACAATAATCTTTAATACTAAACATGTTAACCCTAATTCCTATTTTGCCCCTTAAGGTTACAATACATCTCAAGTCTCTCGTAAATTTACACAGTCATTCTTTCTGCGGCTCTGTCACTGGGTCTGCAAAGCTGCTTTCTTCCTTTCTGGATGGTCAGCTGGCCTCTGCCTCTTGCCAAACTGTTCTCCTCAGAAGGCCTCCGATGATTCAAGAGATTCCCGAGAGAGAGGTCTGCAGGTGTACCCTGTTTTTATCCCTTTTAGATGGTTTTCTGGAACGTTCTGTAGTTCTGGCCAATCAGGCAGACACACTTAATAGTTTGAAACAAGTTTCAATCACTTTGATGGTTTGCTACTTTTAGTTTCTTTGTAAAGCAGGACCCAGTGCCTTTCTGTCTGGGCTCTCCTGTATTTTGTGGGTAAGTTGTTGTCTGTCCAGTATAACAGCTGCCTTTTACATTATGCTAACGCATTTGCACCTGGATATTGTGTTTGCAGTGTGTCTGATGTGTGGGTTTTGTAATTTCAGAGTTTTACTTGGCTAATGTACCCAGCATCCCTTGCAGTTTGGCCAAGTTAGCAATCTATCTGTATTTTAGCAACCAGGAGGCTTCTACAATATGTAAGAACAACTCCAAGGCTCAGGAGAAGCATAAAAGTTAAACATACTGCTCATAGTAACGTTCCAGATATTGGAGGGACCATATCAAGCCCAGAAATAGAAGAAATGTAAGTGAAGGTACATCAGATACAAAACTGTGTCAAGATTAGATAAGAAATGCCAGAAATACCAGGCCAGTACATTATTTTAATCTGTGGTTCGATGTATTACCATGACAAAGTATTGATATGAATGCAGCATTATCTAAAGAGGTATTGAACCAGGGACACTGGTGCTGTGAGGCAGCAGTGCTAACCACTGAGCCAGCATGCCACCCACACACTCAGGGGGCATTCGGTGCATTATTCAGAGGGAAATGGGTCTGGGTGGGTTACTCTTCAGAGGGTCTGTGTGGACTGGTTGGGCAGAAGGGGCTGTTTCCACATTGCAGGGAATCTAATCTAAAGAGGTATATGTGCATAAATCACTTATTTCTGTATTCATTGAAATTTAATTATTGAATAGATAAAACATAATAGATGGAAATGGCTGAATAAACCATATTTTCGTTCATTAATGATCTTTATAGACTGACAGAGAATTACACTTTTCTGGTACTGAAGGCACAATTGATTGGCAATTGGATTGTAGTCAGGGTGGCAGGCAAGGTTTAATTGATAGACCTTTCAGAAGCCAGAGAAGATATAATGTTTGAGAAAATGACGCAGGTATCAATTGCCTAGTACTTATTTACTTTAAAAATAACTGCTGGTCTACTAATTTTGTTGGGTGCCCTCTTACTGTTTTATGGGGACGTGAGCAGGCAGGAGGGCAGTGGACTAACCACTCTAGATATCTTCCTGCCCTGGTCCAAATAAATGCCAGTGAAAGGCTACAAAATCCAACTCAAGGGTTAGCAATGTCACAGAGGGACTTGAAAACAAAGATGAGTGTTTTAAAATCAAAGTTGTGTCAAATCAGAAATATATGCAAATCAGTGAGCACTGAGATGATGGATAAATAGGATTTAGTTTTCGTTTGTTGCATTACCCTTTTAAGGTCATTGACTTCAATCTTGCTAACAGGTCTATTTGGGGAAATTAATCAAATGCTTTTGGAAAGCCTACATAAAGCATCAACTGCAGCTCAATCAATCCTTTCTGTTGTTTCATCAAAGAACTCAGTCAGGTTAGCCAGACATGATGTTCCCTTAACAAATCTGTATTGGCTGCCATTTATTAACACATACTTATGATGAGAGGACTGCATTAGTTCCAACTACTGGCAAGGACTTATTTTGATGCATTCAAATATGCTTGTGCATTAGCTGAGATAAGAAAGTGTGAAATTCATTACTTTCAGCAGATTGTGTTTCAAGACACTTAGAACTCTTAGAGTTCTTCTGAATGTTTTTTTTTAAATCACATACAATTCAATAATAATTGAACTAAATTATTAAATTGATAGATGGACGAAAGATGTACAGACAGACAAGCAATTTGAATAGTATCAAATCTGATTGTCACCAACTCTTACCAATAAACAGCTGGAGTCTTTATGGTTATTATTTCCTTTAGATGGTTTGAAACAAATATGGATATCAAATGTTTTATTTCTGAAATATTGGATACAGCAGCAGCAAATTTGCACATATACAACCAGTGCAGGATGCAAATGAATGGATCTTGAAACTTTTCTCAAAAGAAAAGGAAAAGAATTCCATGCACTTAAAAAATCATATTAAATTTAAGTTGATCCTAACAAACAAATTTGCGACTGCAGAATGATGTAATGCTAACTTGTTTTAATGTAAGTAACATATTCGGAATGACATAGTCACTCAATAGTTCCCAAGTAGAGAAAGTATGTGAGCTGTAACCAATCACTACCAGGCACCAAATAGTTGGTTAATTCAGTGATCATTCAAAAATCAGCTTTATTTGTCTGAAGCGTGTTGAATAAATATTTGGAGGAAATTACTGCAGATGTTGGAATCTGTACTGAAAACAACAAATGCTGGAGATCACAGTAGGTCAGGCAGCATCCATGGAGAGAGAGAGCAAGCTAACATTTCGTGTCTAGATAAAGAGTAGTCGAAACTCAGAATATTAGCTTGAATAAATGGTTAACCGAAATAGGATTCATTTGGATAATATCATTGCCCCCTGCCATTTGATATCGCACATTCAGCAGGAAGATAACTAATTACAGTTTGAAAGATTTCCTACAATCAGCGGAGTGATATTAATTATTTGTGTATCTGATTTCAATTATGCACCCTGGTATAATACATATTTTCATTTATTACATGTTTGAACTGTTGTTTATGTTTAATTGCATGCCACTTATTTGAATTGATTTTCAGCTTCTCATTATCAGCATGGCTTCAGAAAGAGGAAGATGTCATATCAAGCTTCCTGTGGTGCATTGATACATACAGAGAAGCTAGAATTAACTTGGCAAGAAATGAGTTAAGTTTCCAGAGGCCACTTCGACTTGGAAATCCAAGACTTGAAAAAAGTCTCTGAAGATTGCAGCCTGTTTGGCAGTTATAATGTTTATAATCAGAAACAGTGAAGTCAAATAAAATTCATTGATTAGTTTACATGGAAGACAAGAGCAATAGTTAAGATCCATAATTTTCAAGCAGAATAAGATAAATTTGTTACTAAGTAGCTATCCAACATTCAAAGCCAGCAGCCCTTGAGATAATTGTTGATAAGTCACATGTCCTTGAATACTAGACTGTCCTCTAAAGAAAAAGGTTTCCATGTTTATTTTTTGTGTTAACAGCAATTCTTCTCCGATAGAGTTGTTCAAGCTGCTGGATGCAGTTATAGCAGTTTATTTAAACCTATAGAAGGAGGTTATTCATTTTGTTCATTGAATCAGTCTCTTGTAGATTAGATTAGATTCCCTACAGTGTTGGAACAGGCCCTTCTGCCTAACAAGTTCACACTAACCCTCCGAAGAGTAACCCATCCAGATCCATTTCCCTCTGAGTAATGCATCTAACACTATGGACAATTTAAAATTGCCAAATCACCTGGCCTGCACATCTTTTGGATTGTGGAAGGAAATCGGAGCACCGAGGAAACCCATGCAGACACATGGAGAATGTGCAAACTCCACACAGACAGTCAGCCGAGGCTGGAATTGAATCCAGGTCCCTGGCGCTGTGAGGCAGCAGTGCTAACCACTGAGCCACCGTCTGTTATGGTAATTCATAACATGATATGAAACATGAATAAGAACTATTTTTTTCTCTTGCTTTAGGACAAAGTAAGCACCATTAGATTAGATTACTTACAGTGTGGAAACAGGCCCTTTCGGCCCAACAAGTCCACACCGCCCCCCCCGAAGCGCAACCCACCCATACCCTTACATGTACCCCTTACCTAACACTACGGGCAATTTAGTATGGCCAATTCACCTGACCTGCACATCTTTGGACTGTGGGAGGAAACCGGAGCACCCAGAGGAAACCCACGCGGACACTGGGAGAATGTGCAAACTCCACACAGTCAGTTGCCTGAGACGGGAATTGAACCCTGGTCTCTGGCGCTGTGAGGCAGCAGTGCTAACCACTGTGCCACCAAGAGGGGAAATATTGCTTTCTATTCAGTCATTCAACCATGAGTCTTTGGTCTTTGTATCCAGCTCATAGAGTTAAATGCGCAACAGGTTAGATGGCTGGATTACCTCACACATCAAATATAAATACATAGACCTTCCTACACACCCCAAAGGTAACCGCAAGAAATGTTGATGGAAGGAGTTATTTACCCTGTAACTTGTCAAGTCTGCCCATCATAATTACAGGTAGAAGATCCTTTATCCAAAATGCTTGTTTTTTGGAATTCTGAATTTTTCGGTTTTCAGAATAGATGACAGGTCAATAGTGAAATTTTTAAAATCTTACTTAGAAGTCTGCTCCTCCGGTAAGAACGTGCTTGGCCACGCTCCCCCACTTTGTATCTGAGTGGCACTCATTGAGTGGGTGTCAACTTGGGTTAACTGTTTTCCACGCCAAACAAACTTGTTAATGAGAATAAAAACTTCTCAAAAAAACCTTCGGATTTCAGACCGTTTCAGTTTTTGGAGGTTCAGATAAAGGATCTTCTATCTGTACTAAGGATGCTACTTCATACAATTGGTGTTTTAGTTTAATGTAAGCCATTTCCTGGATTGTCCTATAAACAATAAGAGACTAATACTGTGTTCCCTGCACTGACCCCATGGTTTCAGGGAAATGTAGTATTTAACCAATCACAGAAATTTCCTTTGACTTTTGAGAATGAACATTCCTATTCCATGTGCCACATATTTCTTACAGAATTACAGTTTAGAAAGCAATTCCTAAGGTTATTACACAAGTGGTTTGAGCTGACAAGGCTTCTGCTTTGGGTTATGATAGAATCAAATGTTTGAACATTCAGTTAGAGAGTATAACAATGAGCTGTGCAACTAAAATCTGCAATTTGGTCCAATTTACAGACATACTTAAAAATGTAAAAAATTACTCAACAGAAGCATCAACAATTGCCACATGATGATCATTGGCATTGTCCTCAGCAACTTTTTTTCCAGTTTAATTGGTATCTTTCCTGATTGTTTATAATCTTTCCAGATTTAAAATATGTTGCAACCACACAGTCATTTTCAGCACAACGTCTGCCAGCATTTTGTTAAAGGAATCCAATTCTATTTTACTAAGCCCTTCAGTTGTCAATTTTTGTTTTCAGTTGTGATTCATTTCTTTTCTGAAATGATATAATGCCCTCCACCTTGACAGCGTTGAGCTGCTCCAATATCATCTTCTGACCAAATATGTCTGGAAGCTAAAAAAATCAGTGAGAATACTCAAATGTGGGAAGATTTTGAAAGGTCTAGAGACCAATATTTACAATGTTCTGACGAGTGTGAGAATGGGAAAACAAAAACCAAAAACATTTTGGACTTATAATTAAATGGAAGGTAGAAAAGTAAAAATAAAGAATTTATAAAGCGCCTCTCACAACATTCGCATTTCCTAAAGGATTTTCCAGCAAATTAAGCCCTATTGAGTTGCAGTCACGAGGTTGAACATTTTTAGGCATCTGGATATGGACTGCAAAGTACTGGGGATCATATAAAGATGAGGGAAGGTAGCTGCCGTGGGTCAGAGCATACTGCTTATCTTACAAGAGAGCAAGAGGGAAGTGGATGATGGCCTCCTCATCCAGAGGCCAAATAATGTGCTTCAGTAATCAATAACGTATCTCTTACCACCACTACTGTCATTTTACTCATGTCGTGTTTGACGCTTGGCACAATTCAGACTCTCCTTGGGCTCCAGAAGTGTCCCCAGGGCAATGTACCAATAGCCCTCACCAACCCTCATCAGCCCCTCGCTGAGCCTTGCTTGAATGGTCCTGTTATCTCCCAACCCATCTACCTGTTTACGAAGGTGGTGCCTTTTTGTGGCAGTGCCTTTTTCCAGGTACAGTCCCAGCTGTAACAACCACTCCCGACATCACTCAACAGATGAATTGCTTAAGCTCCCCCTAAAAGGAGGCCAGGAACAAGGAGTCAGAATGCGTATCATCATTGGTTTTGGGGCACATTAACTGGGACACTGCTGCAATGATAAAATTCGGGCTGCTGTCAGAATGTAAGAAATGTGACAATCAATTTTCACGCAGCTAACTCACTGAAAGAACCATATAATGATGACCAGATAATCAGTTTCTGTCAAGGTGGTGTAAATATTGACCAAGATGTTGCAGGAAACTCCCTTGCTTTAATTAATGTGGGATATTTTACCTGAGAGGACAACTGAAGCCTTACCTTAACAACAAAAAAGCAATCTCTCTGGCAATGCTGCATTTCCAGAACAGCCAAATTTTGGAACTGAACATACAATCCTTTGACATAAAGGTCTGAAGCATCACTGACAATTATTGTACAGAGCATTGAGTTATGATTAGATTAGATTATTTACAGTGTGTAAACAGGCCCTTCAGCCCAACAAGTCCACACAGACCCTCTGAAGAGCAACCCACCCAGACCCATTCCTCTACATTTACCCTTTCACCTAACACTACGGGCAATTTAGCATGGCCAATTCACCTAACCTGCATATTTTTGGACTGTGGGAGAAAACCAGAGCACCAAGAGGAAACCTATGCAGACACAGGGAGAATGTGCAAACTCCACACAGACAGTTGCCTGAGGCAGGAATTGAACCCAGGACCGTGGTGCTGTGAGGCAACAATGCTAACTACTGTGCCGCCCACTGTGATTTTGGGCAGGTGACTTTAAGTAATAAGCCAAAGAGAGTGCACGCTTCATAGATTCACCCTACTGACAGAAAACTACCGAAGCAGAAGCTCAACTACTTTGACTATGTACATTGTAACAGCAAAATAACATTTTCACACAAGTGCCAATCAATAACCATCTCCCACTAAACAAATCTAACTACCTCCCCTTGATAATCAGCAACCTCACTCCTTAGTCCCTAAAAGCTGCCTACTCTCTCTCAAGCACATGTCAGGAGTGTGAAAGAATACTCCAAACTACTCAACTTCAGCAAGAAACCCAATATCATCCAGAATAATGGAGCCCATTTGATTAGCACCCCATTCACCACCTTAAACATTCACTTCCTTGACCACTGCCATACTGTACATGTAACATTTGGAAAATGCACTTTAGCAGCTCGCCATTGTCTCTTTGACACCCCTTCCAAACCAGCAAAGTCTACGAGATGGAGGGACAAGTACAGCACAAAAAATAGGTAGAGGGACAGGAGAAGGCTGCAGAAGGACTTGGACAGGCTAAAAGAGTGGACAAAGAAGTGGCAGATAGAATACAATGAGAGATAGTGTGAGATTATGCATTTTGGAAGAATACAGTCATTAACTAACTGTTTTTTAAATATGGAAAAGCTTCAAAAATCTGAAGCACAAAGGGACTTAGGATTCCAAGTTCAAAGTTAACATGCAGATTCAGTTGTCAATGAGGAAGGCAAATGTAATGTTAGCATCATTTTGAGAGGACTAGAATATAAGAGCAGTGTTGTACTTCTGAGGCTATATAAGGCTCTGGTCAGAATGCATTTGGAACATTGTAAGCAGTTTTGGTGTTGATAAACATATCAGCCATGATTGAATGGCAGTGTAGACTTGATGGACTGTATGCTCTAATTCTGCTCCTATATGCTATGCTGTTTATGGTCTTATCACCATTTGCTAATTCCACTTCAGGCTATGTATTATGCAGAATCAGAGCTATGGACAACTTTTTACTCATTTTTTTCATTACAAATGGAAATGAACATGTTAGGACATGAGAGAACCAACTGGATTGCCCATCATGAAGAGTCCAAGGGTGAATATCACATATTATCCAGTGTCTCAACACTGGAAACCAAGCAGAGGCCAACAGAACCAGATGACAATATCTCCAGAGTGGTCCAGTGACTAGAAGGTAAGATTATTTATCTTCTTTTCATGGACTGTGTGTCATAGGAAAGGGATTTGGTGGTTTGGACGAAAGGCAGAGGGTTTGGCTTTCAGAAGGAAATCCTTAGTGCTCACATCTATCACAATGAAGCCAAATGCTCTGCTCTGTCACAGTGTGGCATGAAGATTGCCAAGATGTTCATTGTCATAACCACATAAGGAGCCCTAAGGCAAGTGATATTATCCAATGATACTTTGCACAACCAAGGATTTTAAACTAGATTGCGATTAGAATTCTGCCAAGTTCACCAAACCCTCACCAACCTTCTCCAGCTATCAATACCAGAACCAAGAAAATCACAAACCACACCCTTGGGCAATTCAGTTTCAGTGTGATTACTTGGCAGTTGTAAAGTGTTCTTTTCCAGTGCTGGCTATAGAATGTATTCAGAAAGGATGAGATTCCTGCAATATTGCACTGTGATGCTCCTTATTGCTTGAGGCTATTCCTTAAGGAATGTGAATTCTTAAACAATGAATGTCCTGCTAATGAAGAGCAAATTAAAACCAGATGGGTGTTATTGCTGAATCAGTGGATGCACAATTCCTGCAGTTGCCACTAGAAAAGCCTCCACTTCCAAAGTTTTTGTGAGTGATTTGTCGACCCAACCTGAGACACAGGAAAATCTCCTTGTCCTTCATGTTGCCTTTCATTGATGCCCATGTGGCCCATATGGGGGTGGCTTGGTAGCTCAGTGATTAGCACTGCTGCCTCACAGTGCCACGGTCCTGAGCTTGATCCCTCAAGCAACTGTCTGTGTGGAGTTTGCACCTTCTCCTCATGTCTACGTGGGATTTTTGTGTGTTTCCTCCCATAGTCCATAAGCTAGGAGAATCGGCCCTATAGTGTTCAGGGATGTGCAGACGAGATGGATTGGCAGTGGGAGAAGCAGGGTTACAGGGATATGGTGGGTCTAGGTGGATGCTTTTGGAGAGTCAGTGTGGACTCAATGGGCTAAATTGCCTGCTTCCAGACTGTAGGGATTCTATGATACTGTGACTTCTCAGTCTCCATCGTTCCATTGAGCACCTCCTATATATTTATAAAGTATCCTACATTAGCACCTGAGCCCATGAACAGCATTTTGAATTCCCATGTCCTTGATGAACCATAGTTGTTTACCATGCAGAGACAACAGTGATAATTATCTATGAGGCACTCCTCCTCCTAGAGCTCCTGGGCTCCACTTATTTTCTTTGAGGTCTCACCCATCTATTTCGAATTGCCCAATATCTCTGAAACCATTCCATCAGAAACTTGGTGCAATGCGTCGCAATCCTAGACATTAGTTACCTGGTTTCCCTCAGACTCCATGGACCTCTCCCTAATAAGCCCCGACCATTATTTCTAAACTCCCAGGACTGACTGAGGTCCAGGCCTCCAGACTGACCTGGCAGGACATCTTTGACAGCATAGCCCAGAGCCTGGACTGACATCTCCATGATGCCCTGATGATGTGTGAACCCTGAACTGGTTACATATGATCTGAGTTGTTGAGCATGGTCCAAATGCTGGACTGTAAGGGCACAGATCTCCAGACCAATACTGTCTCTAAGCAAGCATGCATCTGTTCCTAGATTCTGTGCATACCAATCACAATTGGTACAATGATCATAGCATTGACTGCCGGTTCTGGGGGTGGGGGTGAGGTTTCGGGTGTTGGCGTCATCACTTAGACTCTTGTCAGTTAAAGTGCTTTCTTTTTAAAAAAAAATGTATTAATTATAATTGGTCAGGCCATTTTTGGAATACCGGACGCAATTCTGGTCTCCCTCCTGTCTGAAGAATGCTGTGAAACTTGAAAGGGTTAGAAAAGATTTACAAGGATGTTGCCAGGGTTGGAGGATTTGAAGTACCGGGAGAGGCTGAATAGGCTGGGATGTTTTCCCTGGAGCGTTGGAGGCTGAGGGGTGACATTACAGAGGTTTATAAAATCATGATAGGCATGGATAGAGTAAATAGGCAAGGGTCTTTTTTCTGGGTTGGGAGAGTCCAGAACTAGAGGGCATAGGTATATGGTGAGGGAGAACAAGCTTAAAGGGGCCCTAAGGGGCAACATTTTCATGCAGAGGATGGTGCATGTATGGACTAAGCTGCTAGAGGAAGTGGTGGAGGCTAGTACAATCACAACATTTAAAAGGCAACTGGATGATTATATGAACATGAAGAGTTTAGAGAGATATGGGCCAAATATTGGCAAATGGGACTAGATTAGGTGAGGATATCTGGTCAGCATGGCAAGTTGAATTGAAGTATCTATTTCTGTGCTGCACATCTCTTTGACTCTATGACTCTAATACACAATCTCTAATAGAAACTGAGACTGTTCCATGTGGTGTGTAGAAGGCTACTGTTGGTGCAATGCTTCCTAGTTAGTATGGCACTTTGTGACCTGTTGGTATAAGGCTTTCATACTCCATCTTCACTCAGATCATTTGAAGCATGACATGCAAAAAGCATTCTGGTTTGTATAATTAAATAGCATAATGTTAGATCAGACACAGCTATCCCTGAAAGGTGCAATGCTTGCACATGATCATGACTGTAATAACCATCTGTTGGATTCTTCAATATCACATAATCCACACAGAGCTCCCTATGGCATGGCAAATAACAATAATGCTGGACGTTAGGGAAACCAATCTATTGGAGACAAAATTAACATTGGCTATGGTCCTAAAACCTTTATTTACAGACATGACATTTCACTTGAGTTTGACAAGCCACAGTTTGCCGAGTTATTTATCCAGAGATAATAGCTGTAATAAGTGAGCTTTTATGGTCAATAAAATGAAGTAATCACAACTTTAAATAGCCACCTGAAAAGTGACTCACTCTCTTCTCACTGTTCAGCCTCCAGGGAATCTGATGCACAAGATGTTCAATTTAACGATAAGTAAAATTCAATGCAAAAGGAACTCGGTAATGTCTTGAAAGGATGTTAATTGGCACAATAAGTGTCCGTTAATCTGTACTCATTAAGGTCTTGCCTGCAGCAAGTAAGTTAATCACAGGCGTCCAAGTGGCCTTTGCTTTGCTGTGTTTTAATTTCTCAATGGAAGGCTTGAAAGCCAAGATTTCACTTTTTGATGTTTTTTTTCCAAGAGATGCAGACCATTTGCTTTCTTTCACATTTGGTTATCTACAGGTCTTTGGAAGCAAGCATGTTTTAAGTGGCTTATAGGCAGAATCTAAAAAATAATTTGTTTCAACCACCCAATTCTTGGGGATTAAAACATAGATGAATGTGGCATCTGCCTAATTTTTAAATGACTTCCCCAATTCAAAATCCCCAAATAGGGGGACCATTTTATCTGTACGTACCTTGTCTGTCCCTTTAAACATTTTGTAGATTTTAGTGAAATTGTCATTCATTCTTTAAAGTATGGAGATCACAGGTCCAGTTTGCTCAATCTCTGTTATGGACCAGAGCAGATTTCCCCCAAAGTATATTATGGAGATAGGCTAGACCCTAACTTTTATAGTTGTTAAAAGGTAAGTGTAAGGTGATATGTTCTAAGTACGATTCAATTGGTCCACAACTAAGCTTTAATTAAAACACATTTTATTCTTACAACCAGGCTCTCAGGTTCGATTCCAGCCTCAGGCGACTGTCTGTGTGGAGTTTGCACATTCTCCCTGTGTCTGTGTGGGTTTCCTCCAGGTGCTCCGGTTTCCTCCCCCAGTCCAAAGATGTGCAAGTCAGGTGAATTGGCCATGATAAATTGCCCCATAGTGTTAGGTGCATTAGTCAGAGGGGAAATGGGTCTGGGTGGGTTACTCTTCGGAGGGTCGGTGTGGACTGGTTGGGCTGAAGGGCCTGTTTCCACACTGTAGGGAATCTAATCTAAAAAAAGCACAGTCAAAATGCAACAGAAAAAGAAGAATGACTCTCTTGAAATATTTAACAAGGTAATGTATTATTTAACCACTAATCATTAACTATTCCAATATAGGCAGCATCCCATAACACACCTTTGGCAAAGGCAATTCAACACAGTTATTATTCTCACATGCTGTCTCTCTCTCTCCAGTTCAGTAGACATAAATACTAGGGAATAAAAAGTCTGCAAATTCTGCTTTCTAAGAGGAGAACCTTCTGTATAACTCTTCAATCCAGCAGCAGCAATAAAGAGCCATAACGGTTAGGTCCTGTAGCAAGCTAATAGAAAAATCAACTAACTGAAAGGAAAAGCAAAATCTTTCTGGGTCTGTATGAATCTGACCCCACCAACTCATGATTGCTTTGTCTTACTTTAAAAAACATGCAGTGAACTCTCAAAGCTGTCTACCAACTACCTTTGTGAAGTAGACATTTCGATACCACTGTGACAACACCCCTCTGCAAGAGAAACAAAACAGAACACAATCTCTTAAAGGCAAAGATATGTAATGATAGGATAGTCTCACCATTCTGTGAACAAACTTAGTGAATGTTTGTTGCACTCACTCTAAGACAATAACATTTTTACTGTGATAGGAAACCAAAACTGCACACAGTATTGCAGGTGTGGTCTAAGCAACATTCTGTAAAATTGAAACAAGACTTCATTACTACTGTACTCAAATCCTTTTGCTAGATGTGTCTAGTTCAGATTGCAAAAGAGAATCATTGAATCCCTACAGTGTAGAAACAGGCCTAAGAAGTTCACACCGACCCTCCGAAGAGTATCCCACCGAATCCCATTCCCCTACCCTATTACTCTACATTTACCCTGACTAATGCACCTAACCTAACCATCCCTGAACACTATGGGCAATTTAGCATGGCCAATTCACCTAACTTGCACTTCTTTGGATTGTGTAAGGAAACCGGAGCGCTCAGAGAAAACCCATGCAGACAGTCGAACCCAGGTCCCTGGTGCTTAGAGGCAGCCGTGCTAACCACTGAGTATTAGGTATTTGCTCAACAAACTCCATCACCTCAATTTCCTTACACTGAGAATAGAATTTAACCAGTGTGGGCAAATTCCTGAACCTAGGAACCAAGATATGGAGACTGTTAATTGAATACATGAGACACTTCTCCATGGTGACTGGAGCAGAATAGCATCTTTTAAAAGAATGCTAGATAAATGTTAGAAGAAGCAGAAATGACATAGGCTACAGGTCGAAAGTGGGATAGTGGGAATTAGCTTTGGCTAACATTGGCCCAGAAAATGGAAAAATTGAATGAATAACTTCCTTGTTCACTGCATACTTCTAGTATTCTTGTTTCATTCAAATACCTTATATCTGGTTTACTCTTAATTACTTAATCCAGGGTATTATGTTAAAAGACTTTGACAAAGATGCATACATATGAAACTAACTCTACTTGAACGCAAGGTGCTCAATGGCAGATTATTGTAGGCCTGAACTCCATTTCCCTATACCCATTTACCTTTTTGCTATGTAATTTATATCATTCTTTTAGTTCTGAAACGTGTGTAAGGACCAAGGAAGCCTCCTGTTGCCTAAAGGACAATTGTTTGTGCATCGATCAGCACCCATACAGAAATCTTGTATATTTTAATTTTTGAAAGCCAATTCTGACATTGCACCAAGTATCGTCCTAAAAAATCTCTTATGTAATCTAGGTGACCTGCTGATGGTACAATTCTCTCAGTGGTCCCTCAGACTGAAGCATATCATCTGTCTCCAAGTAATCTGTCCAGTTATATTGCAGTCTGCATAATTGCAGTCTGTATGTACTTTTCTCCCAACAGGTAGTCTGGAGATTACAGAGCACCAAAAGAAAACTGTTCTCAGCTCTAAGTCAAATTCAATGTTTTTCAAAACCCTGGCTGTCACAGTGTAGAGCTCAAACATAGTCTGCAATATATTGATCCATGGCAGACTATGTGTCTGCTTTATTAACACATACAACTGTGATCCCTAACCTGCATGTTGTCCTAATAAGATGAGTGCTGCTAAAGGTAAGCTGTCTTCCAAACAGGAACTGTATAGATTTAATTGTGTGCTCACCTAAATGCCCTTGATATATTTTTCCAGTATCTTTGTCCAACATCCCAGCTCTTAATGTTCCACAGTTGACATTGTTGTGTTCACAACAATTAATAATTTCTCCCTCTTTTCTTCCCACAACACCAGGTTATAGTCCAACTGATTTCTATAATCTGGACTATAACGTGGCGTTGTGAGATTTTTAACTTTGTACACCCCAGTCCAACACGGGCACCTCCAAATCTTTTCTTCCCAGTTTGTTTTGGCCATCAAGTATACTCCAAGGGGATGATGAACAAAGGGGTCAACACAGGAGCAATCCGGCTTCACAGTGAAGTTTTAGATCATCACAACACCTTCGTCAGTACATGAAATATCCATCTCACATCCAGTCTGTTCTCATCTGTGCCACTTCTGTTCACCTCTCATTGTCCATTTACTGGAAATAACTATTAAAACTGAGCCCAGAGGGAAAGTTGGCATGTTTCAACAAAGTTATAGTTGCACGACTTTAATATGCAATCTTAGTTCTGCATCGTCCCTAGTACACTGTCATATGTAATTTTTTCTTGCGTATTTCTTTGAAAACTCACAAGCTTATGAATATGCACCAAAATAAATAGCATCTCTATTGGCATGAAAAGAACTTAAACCTGCTGGTAGTATAAATATGTTCTTACACCAATTCTGCCATTCTTGTGATGACATCACACATTTAGCACTGATGACAGGAAGGTACTTTCTAGAGAGATGTAAATTGTTATCTTCAAAAGGTGCACATTGAAATCTGAAAACAAGTCAGAAAAATATGAGATCTTTCTTTCTCTAGTACAAATGTTAAATCAGCACAACCACAGCAGTACTCTATTTCAGAGAGTGGAGAGAATGAGAATGGAATAGAATCTCACTGATCATGAGGGTTGTGTTTCCCAAGAATGTTGCAAACACGATTTTCACAAACAGTAAATATGGCTGATTGCCCATGCACGATACACAATGCATGCATAGTTTGCATGTTCATTGACAGAATACCAGGATTGAGCAAACATGTTGGGAGGTCATGTTGCAGCTGTACAGGACATTGGTTAGGCCACTGTTGGAATATTGCATGCAATTCTTGTCTCCTTCCTATCGGGAAGATGTTGTGAAACTTAAAAGGGTTCAGAAAAGATTTACAAGCATGTTGCCAGGGTTGGAGGATTTGAGCTATAGGGAGAGGCTGAACAGGCTGGGCTGTTTTCCCTGGAATGTCGGAGGCTGAAGGGTGACCTTATAGAGGTTTATAAAATCAAGAGGGGCATGGATAGGGTAAAGAGGCAAAGTCTTTTCTCTGGGGTTGGGGAGGCCAGAACTAGAGGGCATAGGTTTAGGGTGAGAGGGGAAAGATATAAAAGAGACCTAAGGGGCAACCTTTTCACATAGAGGGTAGTACATGTATGGAATGAGCTGCCAGAGGATGTGGTGGAGGCTGGTACAATTGCAACATTTAAGAGGCATTTGGATGGGTATATGAATAGGAAGGGTTTGGAGGGATATGGGCCGGGTGCTAGCAGGTGGGACTAGATTGGGTTGGGATATCTGGTTGGCATGGACGGGTTGGACCGAAGGGTCTGTTTCCATGCTGTACATCTCTATGATTCTATAAATCACAATTGGTGAAAGGTTACACAGTAGATCTTGTGGAGACAAACTAACTTGGGAAGGATGAACACGCTAACCACAGGAATTTACTTTAATGGAAAAGGTAGTCTTTGACATTGATCTGGGGATTTAGAGTTTCCTCCTAAACTGGTCTATACCATTGATGGAATAACATGCCCTTTGCTGCAGAGAATACATTAGACTGAAATAAATCAGCTCAGCAATAACACACTTTCTGTTGAAATGTATCCAGGGTCACTAAGAAGTTAGCTCGTGTCATCTTGCAGTTGAAGACTATTCTAATTATATCACCTATGATACCACAAAGCATGTCTTTTTTTACACAAGTGAAATGTGTTGGCAAGAGTTTAATTAAAAATAATATCTTGCTGGAAACATCAAATTCTTGCTTCTGTTCAATTTTGCAGCTTTAAAGTTAATTCATTTCAAATTGACCTAGATCATGATGGATGTAAACTTAGCAGGTCGTGAATAATATCATGTTAAGTCTTTTACTGTGAAAATCTTTCAAACCAGCTGGAAATACAAGGTAATACATATTTTCTAACCAATGTTTTAAATTAATGGTGACTTTGGAGAATGTATTTATTTAAATCACATTCATGCATTCAGTGCTAACAAGTTTGTATTTTTAGGGTTTCTCAAAATGATTTGGCATTTGTCTTCCCTGAACAAGTCCTCTAATTAAGAATTAATCCTTTTGCTAGGTTTCCTCTGTGTGGCAGTGACGTTTATTTCTTTTGCTAATACAATGGAAAAGACCCACTCCCCACTTTCCCACTCTAAATCCACCAACCCCATCTTACCCCTTCCCAGCTCTGTACCCACTGCCTCAATCTTCCTTCCATTCTGCTCCACTCGTCCACCCTCCCCTGGAATCCATCACATACCTTCCCCCTTTCTGAATCTGAGCTGCTTTTGCCTCCCCTTTCCAGCTCCCTTTCTCCTCTTCCATACCCAAGCTACCTTGCTCCCTGGCACCCAGTTTCTTTTCCCATACTCCAAATCTGAACTATCCCCAGCCTCACTCAATGCTGTACCCAGAGCAGAAACCCAGTTCAGGACATTTGCAGTGGCTTTGTAAGAAGATCTGTAGCTGTACTTGAATATCCCTTGTACAGAAGATGAATTTTATTTATGTAATTTTATTTCTTTGTTTTGTTACTCAAAAAGCCAAAACATTTCTCACTATATCTTTCTAAATATAGGGTCATAGAGTCATAGAATTGTACAGCATGGAAACAGACTATTTGGTCCAACTCGTCCATGCCGACCAGATATCCTAATCTAATCTAGTGTGAGCATTTGGCCCATATCCCTGTAAACCCTTCTTATTCATATACCAATCCAGAAGCATTTTAAATATTGTAATTGTACCAGCCTCCACCACTTCCCCTGGCATTCTGTTCTGCTATATGAGCCAATTATAAATAAATAACTCATGCACCCCAACCAGACCTGATATCTCTCACTCACAGTGACCCATCATAAATGCTACACTACATACCTGGTCCCTCGCCACCTCACATACTGGCACCTTACCCACCTGGTACACTACCCACCTAGCACCTGTCTTACCTGCATCCTATCCTGCTACCCATCCTTTACACTGCCCTCTGCCCACCCTAACCTCATACTTGTACACCATTGTACTTACCATTAATAGCAGCTATCAAAGTTTTTCTTGTGTTTCTGGGCTTTGAAGCAGAATGCCGTAACTAACTGCTGTGAGAAAAGATCTTTTTGGACAACCAGACTCTGTCCAAGCAATAGTGGGAGTGGAGTACTACAGACTGAACCTAGGGGTAAGCTGTTTAAAAGCCTGAAGGGTGAGGCCTTGATCAGACTCAGTCGAGCAGCCAAATAAGCTATCACTGAATACAGAGGTGAAGTTTTGAGATGACATTGTCAAGTTTTGATAAGTCACATCAGGCAAGAGGAAGCAGCTGACTGGACAAGTAAGATCAGCTGAGTATATAGCTTAAGACTCAATTTAAGGTTAAGGCACCTTGAAGATTAAGTAAGTAGAAAGTTAGTAAGTAAAACTATGTTCAAGTTTAAATCACAACAGGCGAGAGCAGCTGTGTGGTATATGTGACTTGCCATATGTGGGAAGTCATGGATCCTGCCAATGTCCTCGATGACCACATGTGCAGGAAGTGCTCCCAATTGCAGAAAATTGAACTCTGTGTTTCAGATATCGAGTGGCAGCTGGAGACATTCTGGCACACGGAGGCTGGGAGTCATTTGGATAGTGTGTTTAAAGAGGTGGTCACACTGCAGCTGAAGGAAAGAAGGGAATGGGTGACCACCAAACAGTCAAAGAAAATCAGGCAATAGTGTAGGAATTCTTTGAGGTCCCATTCACAAATCGATTTTCCAGTTTGGAAGCTAATGAGATTGTTTATTCCTTAAGGCCATTCAGAAAGAACCAAGATTGAAGGATTGATTGATTAATTTATAGTTGTCATGTACTGAGATACAGTGTTTTGCATTGTATTCAGGCAGATCATACCATACAATGTACATTAGGGTAACTGAACTGAGTGCAGAATACAGTGTTACAGCTGCAGAGAAGGTGCAGAGAGAGAGAGAGATCAGAATTAACATTTGACACGTCTATTCAACAGTCTGATAATAGCGAGGAAGAAGCTGGGCTTGAATCTAATTGCAGGTGTATTCAAACCTTTATATCTTATGCCTAACGGAAGAGGGTACAAGAAAGTATAATCGAGGTGGGAGGGTCTTTGATTATGTTGTTTGCTTTCCTGAGGCTGTGGGAAGTACAGATGGCGTCAATGGGAGGAAGTCAATGCATGATGAACTGGGCTGTGTTTACAACTTTCTATAGTTCCTTGCAATTTTGGGAACAGCAGTTGCCAAACCTAGCAGTGATGCATCCAGATTGGATGCTTTTGATTGTGCATCTATAAAAATTGGGAAGAGGTCTTTTGGTCATGGTGCATTTCCTTAGCCTCCTGAGGAAGTAGACACGTTGGTGTGCTTTATAGATTCATAGAGTCATAGAGATGTACAGCATGGAAACAGACCCTACGGTCTAACCCGTCCATGCCGATCAGATAGCCCAACCCAATCTAGTCCCACCTGCCAGCACCTGGCCCGTATCCCTCCAAACCCTTCCTATTCATATACCCATCCAAATGCCTTTTAAATGTTGTAATTGTACCAGCCTCCACCACTTCGTCTGGCAGCTCATTCCATACACGTACCACCCTCTGCATGAAAAAGTGCTTTCTTGACCATCGTGTTGATGTGGGTGGACCAGGACAGATTGTTGGTGATCATCACTCCCAGGAACTTGACGGTCTTGCCCATCTCCACCTCAATACGATTGAAGCAGACAGACATGTGCCCTCCACTCCACTTCCTGAAATCAATGACTAGCTCTTTCATTTTGCTGGCATAAATAGAGAGATTGTTGTCTTTTTACTATGCTGCTAAGCACTCAATCTCTTGCCTGTATTCTGTTTCGTCATTGTTTGAGATCCGACCTACAACAGAGGTAGCTACCTCTGAATTACTCCACAGATATCAACTCATAAGTACAGAAATAGGCAAAGAGAGCAGAAGAAAACGTGGCTCAAAAATTGGTTCAAGAGGGAGGGTTTTAGATTCGAGGATCACTGGGAAAGTTTCTGGGGAAGGTGAGAGCTCTAGAAACAGTGTGGTCTGCACTTGAATCGGAATGGAACCAACATTCTTGCAGGAGCGTTTGCTTGTGCTGTTGGCGAAGAGTTTAAACTAGCTGAGCAGAGATAGGGGATGCAATGCATGAGTTTCATAGTGACACAGCATCATTTAGAAAAGGGACCAAGGCAGAATGAGTTCAGTCATGTTGTGTCTAATAGGAGCGAGGCAAGGCTGCATTGCCACTACTGGTAGGAGTATTATAGGTAGTTCAGATTAATTAAGGGATTGGATTGAGGGAGAGACATTCAACTCAATATTGCAGAACGCAGGATCTTCCAGCAGGACAGGGGAGGGATGCAAAAGAGGATGTGGTTTCACATGATTAACTAAGGAGTTAGTTATTGTAAGAAGGAAGGATGATATATCAGAAGGGTCATCAAGTGAGGCTTTGTATTTCGAGCTTCGGAATAAAATGGGGGAAGTCACATTGATAAGAGCGTTTATAAGCCCCATAGTCAGCAGGTAATTGAGCAGATATTGAGAGTGTGGTGCTGGAAAAGCACAACAGGTCAGGAAGTATCCGAGGAGTGGAAGAATTGATGCTTCGGGCATAAGCACTTCATCATTCCTGTTGTCTATATTCACTCATGGATTATGGGCCTCGTTAGCTGGCCAACTTTTGTTTGGTCATCCCTAATTGCTGTTCAGAATATGGTGATGAGCCACCTTCTTAAACTGCTGCAGTCCATGTGTTGTAGGTTGACACACAGTGCTCTTAGAGTGGGAATGCCAGGGTATTGACGCAGCAACACTGAAGACACAGCAATATATTTCCAAATCAGGGTGGTGAGTGGTTTAGAGGGTGAAATAACTCCACAGAGGCTGATATCCCATCAACAAGTCACCCTTTACTTACACAGTGTCCTTGACACTGGTCCAGCTCCTTCGGAGAGAGTCTCAGTGTGTCAGAATGTCTACACTCCTGTTTATATCTCTCAGCTAGGGATCCCTGAAAAGAGCAGATTAACAGCCTCAATCAGGGAACACATATTCTGTACGGTCCACCTGGACAACCTTGTTACAATCACTACAGAGAGAAACTTAAAGGTGGTGGTTTTGCCATGTATCAACTTCAAGATGGAAGTGGTTATGGGTTTGAAAGGCGCTGTCTGAGGATCTTTGGTGAATTTTAGCAGTGCATCTTGCGAATAGTACACACTGCTGCGTCTGAGCATTGGTGGTGGAAGAAGTGGATGCTTGAAAATGTAATGCCAATAAAGTGAGCTGCTTTATCCTGATATCAAGCTTCTTGAGTGTTGTTGGAGCTACACCCATCCAGAAAAATGGAGAGTATTCCATCATACTCTTGACTTGTATCTTTTAGATGGAGGTCAGGCACTGGGGTGTTAAGGGTGAATGAATTATTCCTAACCTCTGACGTGTTCTTGTCACCCTGTGTTTCTATGGTGCGTCCAGTTGAATTTCTGGTCAATGGTAACTACAAGGATGTTAATAGGAAGAAATTCAGTGATGGTAAAATTACTGAATGTCAAGGAGTGATGGTTGGATTGTCTCTTATTGGAAATGGTCATTGCCTGGCATTTGTGGGGTACAAATGTTACTTGCCACTTCTCAGTCCAAGCTGGATATTGTACAGACATTGGTGCATTTGAACACAGACTGCTTTAGTGGGTGAGGAATCATGTATTGTGCAATCATCTGTGAACATCCCCATTTCTGACCTTACAATGGAGGGAACATTATTGATGAAGCAGCTGAAGATGGTTGGTTGTAGGACATTACCTGAGGAACTCCTTAAGAGATCTTCTGGAGCTGAGGTGAATGACTTCCAACAACCACAGCCATCCTCTTATGTGCCTGGTATGACTCCAACCAGCAGAGAGTTTGCCCCTGATACCCATTGATTCAAGGAGCTGGGGCTCCTGTTGTCATAATCAGTCGAATGTGGTTTTATTGTTAAGGGCTGCCCTCAAGAATTCAGGTCTTTTGTCCATGTTTGAATCTAGGCTGTAATGAAGTCAGGAACCTAGCTGTCATGGTGGAACCCAAACTGGGTACCAGTGAGTAGGTTATCGCTGTGCAGGTGCTGCTTGATAGCACTCTTAATGACACCTTCCATCACTTTACTGATGATCGAGAGTAGACTGATAGGGTGGTAATTCGCCAGGTTGGATTTGTCTGCTTTTTGTGTACATGAAGCACCTGGTCCGCATTGTTGGGTGTATACCAGTGATGTAACAATTCTTCAACAGCTTGGCTAGGGAAGTGGTAAGTTCTGAAGCACAAGTCTTCAGTACTATTGCCAGAATGTTGTCAGGGCCAATAGTCTTTGCTTTATCCAGTGGCCTCCAAACATTTCCTGATATCACACACAGTGAATTGAATGGGCTGAAGTCTGCTTTCTGTGATATTGGGAACCACGAGAGGAGGCTGAGATTTATCATACACTTGGCACTCCCCGTTGAAGATT
Source organism: Chiloscyllium plagiosum (assembly GCF_037043375.1). NCBI lineage: Eukaryota > Metazoa > Chordata > Chondrichthyes > Orectolobiformes > Hemiscylliidae > Chiloscyllium > Chiloscyllium plagiosum. The sequence goes on from NW_028270140.1 coordinate 23,640,171, forward strand.
GCTGCAGATGTTTCAAATTTATCAATTACGCTGACGTGCTGGGCTCTTCCATCATTGACGACGTTTGTGGAGCCTCCTCCTTCATTGAGTTGACTACCATTCAGGGCTGGATGTGGCAGAGCTGCAAAGCTTAGATCCGATCTTTGGGTTGTGGGATCCCTTAAATCTCTCACTTGCTGCTTATGCTAGTCGATACAAGAGTAGTCCTGTCCTGTTTGCTAGCTTCATCAGGTTGACATCTTGTTTTTAGGTCTACTTCGTGCTGCTCCTGACGTGTCCCCCTGCCTTCTCCATTATATTTGAAGATTTCAGCTTCCCCAACATTAATTGGGATAAGCCAATTAATGTAGCATAAAGGATTTAGAGGGGCAGATTTCTGGAAGTGTATTCAGGAGAGCTTTTTAAGGTTGAAGAGTGACATCATCAAGGTGGATAAGATTACGAGGGCATGGATAGGGTGGATAGAAAGCAGATGTTCCCCTATTTTAAAGGGTCAATGATGAGGGGAAATACTTTTAAAGTTGAATGCTTAGAGGTGTGCTAAGGAAACAATATTTTCTCACAGAGGATGGAGGGGGTCTGGAATGCATTGCCTGGGAGGGTAGTTGAGACAGGTAACCTCACAACCTTTAAAAGGCACTTGGATAAGCATTAGAAGTTTCATAACATTGAAGCCAATAAGCCAAGTGCCATAAAGTGCAACGAGTGTAGATTCAACATAGTTTTGGCAGTAGAGTCAGTACTATATGATTCTATAGATGAAGAGCCAGAGGTGGTGATACATGTCGGCACAAATGATGTCGGGAAGAAGAAGAGGAACATACTTCAGCTGAACTTTGGAGAACTAGGAAGAAGGCTGAAAAGCAGGACATCCAGGGTGATTATCTCCGGTTTGCTTCCAGTTCCTCGGGCTGGTGAGGCCAGAAACAGGGAGATAATGGATTTGAATGTGTGACTGGGGAAAAGGTGCAGGAAGCAAGGGTTTAAATTCTTGGATCACTGGGGCATGTTTTGTGGTAAGCATAAATTATACAAGAGAGACGGTTCGCAACTTAATAGGTTAGGGACCAGCATTCTGGCAAGCAAGTTTGCTACTGCAACACAGCTACGTTTAAACTAAGTAGCGGGGGGGAGGGGACAAACTGGATGTTTAAGAAGGAAATTGAAGGGAAAGTTAGAACAAGGGAAGTCAAGAAAGACAACTGTATCAATGAAGCAGAAAACTCAAAAAGGGATCATGCTGTAAGGTAGAGTGAAATATGAGTTGATGGGAAGGGTGAGGGCAGTAACAAATTAAAAATACTATACATGAATGCACGAAGCATTAGAAATAAGATGGATGAGCTTGAGGGTCTTTTGGAAATTGGCAGATACGATATTGTGGGGATAACTGAGACGTGGCTTCAAGTGGACAGGGCCTGGGAAATGAATATTTAAGGCTACACGTGCTATCGTAAGGACAGACTGACGGGCAGAGGGGGTGGGGTGGCCATGTTAGTAAGGGATGATATTCAGCCCCTTGCGCGGGCGGACCTAGAATCAGCGGATGCAGAGTCAGCGTGGATAGAGCTGAGAAATTCTAAGGATATAAAGACCCTCTTGGGAGTTATCTACAGGCCCCCAAACAGTAGTCTGGATGTCGGATGTAAGTTGAATCAGGAGCTGAAATTGGCCTGTCACAAAGATGTTACTACAGTTGTTATGGGGGATTTCAACATGCAGGTAGACTGGGAGAATCAGAATGGTAATGGACCTCAAGAAAGAGACTTTGTGGAATGCCTCCGAGATGAATTCTTAGAACACCTGGTGCTGGAGCCTACCAGGGAGAAGGCAATTCTGGATTTGGCATTGTGCAATGAACCAGAATTGATCAGGGACCTTGAAGTGAAGGAACCATAATACAATAAGCTTCAATCTGCAATTTGAGAGGGAGAGGGTACAATCAGAAGTGACAATATTTCTGTTGAATAAAGGGAACTATGAAGCTATGAAGGAAGAGCTAGCCAAAGTTCAATGATGCAATACCTTAGCAGAGATGACAGTGGAGGAACAATGGCAGATATTTCTGTGTATAATGCAGAAGATGCAGGATCAGTTCATTCCAAAAGGGAAGAGAGATCCTAGGAGGAGGCATGGGTGGCCGTGGCTGACGAGGGAAGTTAAGAAATATATAAAGTTAAAAGAGAAAAAGTATAACATAGCAAAGATAAGTGGGAAAACGGAGGACTGGGAAGCTTTTAAAGAACAACAGAGGATTACTAAGAAGGAAATGCGCAGCGAAAAAAATGAGGTATGAAGGTAAACTGGCCAAAAATATAAAGGAGGATAGTAAAAGCTTTTTTAGGTATGTGAAAGGCAAAAAAATGGTTAAGACTAAAATTGGGACCCTGAAGACAGAAACAGGGGAATATATTACGGGAAACAAAGAAATGGCAGAAGAATTGAATTAGTACTTGAGATCTGTGTTCACTGGGAAAGACACAAGCAATCTCCCTGAGGTAACAGTGGCTGAAGGACCTGAACTTAAGGGAATTTATATTTGCTAGGAACTGGTGTTGAAGAGACTGTTAGGTCTGAAGGTTGATAAGTCCCTGGGGCCTGATGGTTTACATCCCAGGGTACTGAAGGAGGAGGCTCGAGAAATCGTGGATGCGTTGGTGATTATTTTCCAGAGTTCAATAGATTCAGGATCAGTTCCTGAAGATAGGAGGGTGGCTAATGTTGTACCACTTTTTTTAAGAAAGGTGGGAGAGAGAAAGCAGGAAATTATAGACCAGTTCTTCTGACCTCAGTGGTGGGAAAGATGCCGGAGTCTATTATAAAAGATGAAATTACGACACATCTGGATAGTAGTAACAGGATAGGCCAGAGTCAGCATGGATTTATGAAGGGGAAATCATGCTTGACTAATCTTCTGGAATTTTTAGAGGATGTAACTCTGAAGATGGATGAGGGAGATCCAGTAGATGTAGTGCATCTGGACTTTCAGAAAGATTAGATTAGATTACATTACATTACATTACAGTGTGGAAACAGGCCCTTCGGCCCAACAAGTCCACACCGACCCGCCAAAGCGCAACCCACCCATACCCCTACATTTACCCCTTACCTAACACTACGGGCAATTTAGCATGGGCAATTCACCTGACCTGCACATCTTTGGACTGTGGGAGGAAACTGGAGCACTCGGAGGAAACCCACGCAGACACGGGGAGAACGTGCAAACTCCACGCAGTCAGTCGCCTGAGGCGGGAAGCTTTTGATAAAGTCCCACATAGGAGGTTAGTGAGCAAAATTAGGGCACATGGTATTGGGGGCAAAGTACTAACTTGGATTGAAAGTTGGTTGGCTGACAGGAAACAAAGAGTAGTGATAAACGGCTCCATTTCAGAATGGCAGGCAGTGACTAGTGGGGTACCGCAGAGATCAGTGCTGGGACCGCAGCTTTTTACAATATATGTTAATGATATAGAAGATGGTATTAGTAATAATATTAGCAAATTTGCTGATGATACTAAGCTGGGTGGCAGGGTGAAATGTGAGGAGGATGTTAGGAGATTACAGGGTGACCTGGACAGGTTAGATGAGTGGTCAGATGCATGGCAGATGCAGTTTAATGTGGATAAATGTATGGTTATCCACTTTGGTGGCAAGAAAAGGTAGGCAGATTACTACCTAAATGGAATCAATTTAGGTAAAGGGGCAGTACAAAGAGATCTGGGTGTTCTTGTACACCAGTCAATGAAGGTAAGCATGCAGGTACAGCAGGTAGTGAAGAAGGCTAATAGCATGCTGGCCTTCATAACAAGAGGGATTGAGTATAGAAGCAAAGAGGTTCTTCTGCAGCTGTACAGGGCCCTGGTGAGACCACACCTGGAGGATTGTGTGCAGTTCTGGTCTCCAAATTTGAGGAAAGACATTCTGGCTATTGAGGGAGTGCAGCGTAGGTTCACGAGGTCAATTCCTGGAATGGCAGGACTACCTTACGCTGAAAGACTGGAGCGACTGGGCTTGTATACCCTTGAGTTTAGAAGACTGAGAGGGGATCTGATTGAGACATATAAGATTATTAAAGGATTGGACACTCTGGAGGCAGGAAACATGTTTCCGCTGATGGGTGAGTGCCGAACCAGAGGACACAGCTTAAAAATACGAGGTAGACCATTTAGGACAGAGATGAGGAGAAACTTCTTCACCCAGAGAGTGGTGACTGTGTGGAATGCTCTGCCCCAGAGGGCAGTGGAGGCCCAGTCTCTGGATTCATTTAAGAAAGAGTTGGATAGAGCTCTCAAGAATAGTGGAATCAAGGGTTATGGAGATAAAGCAGGAACAGGATACTGATTAAGGATGATCAGCCATGATCATATTGAATGGTGGTGCAGGCTCGAAGGGCAGAATCGCCTCCTCCTGCACCTATTGTCTATTATCATTCCATTCATTTCGAAGTTTCAAATGATATTTTGACTGGTAATCAAACATGGAAGAAGCCTTGTCTGGACTTATTTCAGACCATTATAAGACTCCTATTATTGTCCAGGCTAAGATCAGCCAACTCCATTTTCAACAGAAATTAAACATATGACTTGATTGCTCCTTACTGAAAAAAAACCCATCAAGTAATAGGTGAACATCTGTAATCTGTTAAAAATCACACAACACCAGCTTGTGTAATTTTCAACTTTGTACACCACAGTCCAAAACCAGCACCTCCACATCTGTAATCTGAATTTGTTCCGACAACTCCAATGCCAAATATATTGAATGCTTTTAAATTTTCCGTAAATTGCACAGTTCTTTGATAACAATGAGATTTTGAATATCAAAAATGCTTTATGCAAAAATGTTCCATGAAGAGAAAAATACATTCTGGAAATGTTTCACCAGCATAACCAGCCTTGACTGATGTAAATGCAAATGGATCTTAATAAAACATTTAAACAAAGAGCTGTCAGATTTTCAAACTGGTAATAAAATCAATTATCAAAAGATTTGGTCATACGTGTTAACAAGAGTTGATGAATTTATTGTTCAAGAGACTATTAAAGTCATCCATGGCTTTTGCCTTCAATGTGAAAGATTTGCATAATCACTTGAAAGGCATTATCCTGTTCAACAAGTAGAAGTGCCCTTCCTATCACTTATATGATGTAGTCCATAACAGTCAGGGGAACCAATTAATGTGAAGTATGAGTAGTGTTTGACTTAGAATCTTGGATGATGAGTCACGGGTGTTGTCAGAGTCTAGTAGTTAACTTGTTAGGACGAGAAACTTGAAGGTGCCTGCACTAACATTTGCTATATGTATATGGCTACTCGGTTTTTTTGTGGCATTTTATCCATGTCCTTGGAGCAACATTGCGGTATTGACTGACATGATCATTTGCTCCCATTAGTTGTTGCAATCAGTTGTAGGACAGTCTGCAAACTTATAAGTAAGGGGTTAATCTCCTTCTGTTTACCTCCTACACCAAGGCCCCAAGTGCTGTATCCAGGAAACTTAAACCCTAATATCTGACATGTTGTGCCATATTTGTGACTTTGTCATCTAAATTCACTCTTGGGTTTGAATTTGCACTGAATCAGAAGGTCTCCATGCCTTCGTTAAAATTGTCAATTCTGGAAGCTCTGCCCTCAACTCCAAAACCATCTGTTTTCCCAGTGGTTGAGCATAGGGTAAAGAACTGGAGGTGGGAGGAATTTCACATAATTATGCTCTGCAGGGGCAACGGCACAGCGAAATATCTAACTACCTTGACTAATTTTTATCACTCAAGTCTCTGAAATACAATTTATGGCATTTAGAAATTTGAGAAATTATCTAAATATATTCGAGGCCTTTACTGAACTCACCTGCCTTTTTAGAGAATTCAAGTGGGGTGGCACAGCAGCTCAGTGATTAGCTCTGCTGCTTTACAGTACCAGGGTCCCAGGTTCAATCCTGCTTTGAGTGACTGTGTGGAGTTTGCACATTCTCCCTGTGTGGGTTTCCTCCTACAATCCACGGATATCCAGGTTAGGTGAATTAGCCATGCTAAATTGTCCATAGTGTTAGGTGCATTACTCAGGGTTAAATGTAGGGGTCTGGGTGGATTACTCTTTAGAGGGTTGGTGTGGACTGGTTGGGCTAAAGGGTCTGTTTCCATACTGTAGGGAATCTGAATAATAAAGTATCCATTTTAAAAGGTTCAGGTACAGTTTTAGAGAGCTCAGGGATACTTTAAGAGAAGCCCAGGTATCCTTTTGCAGATAAAAACCAAAAGAAGTGTGGATGCTGTAAATCAGAAACAAAAATTGAAGTTGCTGGAAAAGCTCAGCAGGTCTGGCAGCTTCTGTGAAGAAAAATTAAAGTTAACATTTCAGGTCTGGTTCTGAGGAAGGGCCACCAGACCTGAAATGTTAACTCTAACATCTCTTCACAGAAGCTGCCAAACCTACTGAGCATTGCCAGCAAATCCTATTGCAGGTGTCCAACTACCCTTTTGAAGATATTTTTGGCGACCTTAGGGATGGTAATATTAAACATTATTGTACATTAAAAACAGGTAACTTCTATGGAACTGTCAAATTGTCAAGTCAGTCAAATGCTCTGCCCTTTAAGTTTTGAATGAATAAATTGCTTTGATTCCCATTTCAAGATAATTATTGCTTGCAATTTTGATAGAAGTTTGTTGACTTAAGCATTGCCTCTATAATTAAAGAATAAATGTCGCTTGACTTTATCCACAAACTATCATTATCACAGTAGGGTGTTGTGGTTGTGGTTCTTGTACATTTATAGTTCATTCGATAATGCAAAGTGTTTGATGTTGAGCTACGAATACAAATGTGTTGTTTTATAAAGAAGGAAGGAAACATTTGTTTTATAAGAGATTAAGTACTTAAACTAATTTAATTCTTTTGAAAGGGACTTTATCAAATTGTTTATTTTTCAATTAAAATAAAATCTATAGCTGACACTTAAAGCATTATTTTATTTCATCTCAGCCCGGTATGGAGATACAGAGCAAGCTATTTCAGAAGATACAAATGCTAATTATGAAGAGTGGAGAGTGTTGGATTGGCATGCATTAACACTAGTTGGTGTATGAGCCATGAATGACTCTGGGGATGAGTGGAATAATGGTCACTTATTAGCATTAGTTAGTATTAGGTTGGCAGGGAAGTTGTAGGTCTTGGGGTGTGTTAGTGTACATGGGTCAGCGCAAAGGTATGAAAGGCAATGGGCATGAATTGGCATACATTGACATGGATGGAGTTTGCAGTGTGTGAGAGATGAAGGATAGAAGATTTAGCTGTTATTGTTATTACTGGGATAATGTCTCAAATGGCCAACACTGGTCTTTTAAGTGTGTGTGTGTGTGTTTGTCTGGGTGGGGGGTGGGTTATCCATTTGTGAGAATTTCTCCATGATCAGGTCTTGGGGAGTTAAAAATTCTGAATCTACCTGCCTCATTTGGGAGTGCAAATTCAGACCTTAGTATGGGTTTCTTCAAATCGAGATGTGACCCCTTTCAAAGGTGAAATCTGTCTTCAAACAGCACAGGTTAGCTTCAACTCACAGCAGTCTCTGGTGCTGATTTTATATCCTTGCCTTGGTGTGCATCTGCTCATCAGCATGCTGAGTGTAGGCTGCAGCATGTAAATATAATTTACATGAGCATAAAGCACATGATGTATGTGCAGTAAAGGGGATTATTAGAATTGGAATTCCTACAGTATGAAAGCTGGCCCAACTAGTCCACACTGACCCCCTGAAAAATTGCCCACCATTCCCCATTACTCTACATTTACCCCTGACTAATGCACGCAACCAACAAATTCCTGAACAATATGGGCAATTTAGATAGGCCAATCCAAACATTATATCTTTACTCATGATGACAGAAAACTTCGAAGTGGAACCTGAGTCCATAGGGCTCAAGAAATGATGTCCTGTCTAACCACCTTTTATTAATTGTTATGCTCAATGAAATCTGTTTCTATTCTCTCAAAAGAGCGTAGATCTCCACTGTTACATAGTGGGAAGGATGAACCGATCTGGAGATGGCAAGAACCAAAGGTGAAGCTCAGCAATGGTACTCTGCTATGGGCAAACAAAAAATACAAAGCTGCAGCAAAACAAAAACAGAGTTTGGGGAAATGCTCAAAATGAAGATTAGCATTGGCAAGGGCCTGCAAGCAATGGACTTTGTGGAGTGCCTGTACACTGAAGCAGTGAACAGAAAAACTGCAAAGAAGCTGAAAAGTGCAGGAGATGGTTCATGAGGGAATACACAGGAATAAATCAATCAGCAACAGTGATTGAAATATCAGAGAAATCTCAGTGCTTACAAGGGACAAAATATAGCCCAGGTGTGAACCTCTGAGGTCTGTCTTGCCAGCACTTTCAGTACAGCTGCAAAGCATGGACAAATTACAGTTATCATGAAAGGAAGCTCAACAACTTTCATCTTCACTGTTTGTAGTACATTCTGGGTAGATCAATGAAAAGTCAAATCACAAATGTGGCATTCCTCTTCAAGACACAGCTCCCAAGTATGTTGGCACTAATCAAACAGAGGTGGATTCAGTGCCTCAGGCATATTCACGGTAATGAAAAGAGCTGTATACCTAAGAGTTTTCTGCATGATGAGATAGCCACAGTTAGATGCCTGAAGCTTCACTGCAACAATGCTTGAAAGAGTGAGATAAGGACCTAAAGTATAGGAGTGTTGCACCTGGGAGATACTACTGGTGACAGAAGAATATGGTAACAGCTTGTTAGTGGGGGGTGGGGGGTTACCATGTGCTAGAATGATGCCTCTTCCTTGGAACTCTGAAAAAAATTTAGAACAGGCTTTGTAGAATGTTTTAGACATTAAGGAAAATTAAGTCCCTTGAGCCTGTAAATCTGATCGACATCTGAAAGCAACAAACAGTTTTATACTTGCCTCCTATTTGAAGTGACTGAACACAGATTACTATGGCCTTGTGCTGATGATATTTTGTAAGAATGATCTGAAAGCCAAATTAGGTGATTAGAAAAATCAAATAACTGTCGTATTTGACTCCAAATGTTAACTTTCCTTCTCGTGTTCATGAAATTGATCAACTGTACAACCTCCTCGTGGGAGCACAAGGTGGCACTGATACAGTCATCGATGTAGCAGAGGAAAAGGTGGGGAGTGGTGCCAGTGTAGCTGCAAAAGATGGACTGTTCCATGGACCCAATGAAGAGGCAGACATAGCTGGGACCCATGTGGGTGCCCATGGCTACCACTTTGATCTGGAGAAAGTGGGAGGACTTGAAGGAGAAATTGTTGAGGGTGAGGACCAGGTCAGCCAAACGAATGAGTGTGCCAGTAGAGGACCCACTGACCCAACCAGTACCTTTCCAACAAACACCATCCAACCTGACCTAACGTTCACCTGGACCATCTCGGACACTTTCCTACCCTTCCTGGACCTCTCCATCTCCATTTCTGGTGACCAACTCAACATGGACATACACTTCAAACCCACTGACTCTTACAGCTACCTAGATTGCACCTCATCCCACCCTGTCTCCTGCAAAAATGTTATCCCTTACTGCCAATTCCTCCGCCTCTGCTGCATCTGCTCCCAGGAGGATCAATTCCACCATAGAACATCCCAGATGGCCTCCTTCTTCAGGAACTGCAATTTCCCCTCCCACATGGTCAATGATGCCCTCCAGCACATCTCCTCCACTTCCCGCATCTCTTCCCTTGAATCCCACCCTTCCAATCACAACAAGGACGGAATGTCCCTGGACCATACCTTCCACCCCACCAACCTCTGGATACAATACATTATCTTCCACCATTTCTGCCCCCCACCACCAGGGGATATATTTCCCTCACCACCACTATCTGCGTTCCACAAAGACCATTCCCTCCGCGACTCCCTGGTTAGGTCCATGGCCCCCCACCAGCCCTCACCCCACCCTGCCATCACAAGAAGAGCAAAACCTGCACCAACACCTCTCCCCTCACCTCCATCCAAGGCCCCAAGGATCCCTCCACATCTGCCAGAGATTTACCTGCACTTCCACACACGTCATCTACTGTGTCCGTTTCTCTCGATGTGGTCTCCTCTACATGGGGGTGACAGGACGCCACCTTGCAGAACATTTCAGAGAACACCTCAGGGACACGTGGACCCAATAACCCCACTGCCCTGTAGTCGAACACTTCAACTCCCTCTCCCACTCTGCCAAGGATATGCAAGTCCATGGCCTCTTCCACTGCCAAACTCGAGCCAGCCGACGCCTGGAATAAGAATGCCTCATCTTCCACCTTGGGCCCCTCCGACCACATGTGATCAATGATGATTTCACATTTTCCTCATTTCCCCTGCCCTCACCTCAGCCTAGATTCAACTCTAACTGGGCACCACGCTCTTGAACTGCCTATCTGTCCATCTCTCTTTCCATCTATCTGTTCCACCCACCTCTCCGAACTATCACCATCAACCCCCCACCTTCATCTACCTATTGCATTCCTAGCCACCTCTTCCCCTGTCCCACACCCCTCCCATTTATCTCTCAGGCCCCTTGGACCCACCCCCCCACATTCCTGATGAAGAGCTAATGCTCAAAGTGTCAACCCTCCTGCACCCGGATGCTGCCTGACCAGCTATGCATTTCCAGCACCACATTTCAAGTCTGGGTTGTCATGTTGCAGCTTTATAAGGCTTTGGTTCGGGCACACTTAGAGGGTTATGTTAAAATCTGGTGGCCACATTACAAGAAGGATGTGGAGGCTTTGGAGAGGGTGCAGAAGAATTTTTGCAGCAAGCTGCCTGGGTTAGAGGATATGAACTACAAGGAGAGGCTAGAAAAACCCAAGTTGTTTTCTCTGGAGTGGTGGAGGCTGAGAGGAGACTTGGTAGAAGTCTATAAAATTATGAGCTGAATAGATAAAGTTGATAGATTCTTTGCCCTAGAGTTGAAATTTACAATACTAGGGGACATGCATTTAAGGTGAGAGGTGGAAAGTTTGAAGACAACGTGTGAGGCAAATTTTTTGTACAGAGTGTGGAAGTAATCTGGAACGGACTACCAGGGTGGTGGTGGAGGAAAATATGATAGGAGCATTTCAGGGACTTTTTGATAAGCATAAATATAGAAGGAGTGGAAGGATGTGGTCCGAGGGCAGGCAGAAGGAATTACTTTAATTTGGTGTCATGTTCTGCACAACATCAAGGGCTGAAGGGCCCATTCCTGTGCTGCATAGTTTAATGTTCTATCTCCTTTCAGTGCAAGGACAGATTTTTTTACCTCTTCACTTCTCAACATCCAAGCAAATATACATTCCAGATAGTCCATTGATTTACCAATACCTTTTTCAATTTAAAATACTGCATTTGTTACAAATATTTAGCATTACTTTTGGAACGTTCATACCAAATCACATTCATAATATATCAAAGTATTGGGAAGGCATCTTACAGATAGAATGAGTTCTCCAAAAGAACTCTCAAATTAAAATAAAATAATTAATAGTAAAATAAAGCTCTCCATTGTAGCCCTCAAAAATATCAATGAGAAACACCCGAAAGAAGCTCTCAAAGATATCAAGTGTTATCAACAACTCAGACATTGAGAAAAAATATAGAATTCAATGGTAAATGAATCTGAATTTATTACTCTTTTCATTTCTTGTGAAAATTCTTTCCACTTCACAGGGCATACAATCTCTAAATATATAAAACTGTACAAACCATATAAAAATATAAAGATTATAAAACAACATAAAGCTATAATAATCTGTTTAAAAGCAATAAACTATGAAAAAATCTGCTATCTATAAAATATGTTGAAGATTATAACAATGACAAGAACCAAAAAAAACTCAACCCTGATTCCAACTGGTTCTTAAAGAGGTGATAGCTTGCCATTATATGTCCACAATCATGTTGCATCCTATGCAGCCACCTAACTATTGTACAGCAGTTGTTAATGGGATGGTTAGATCTCTAGCTCATTTATTATTGGTACTCTATATCTTTATTATACTTTATCATGTGTCCTGTAATTACAGTGTATATTTATTTGGTCAATTCACCTCTTTGACATCCTTCTTCTTCTACTTCAACCATCTCCTACTTCTGTATTGTTTTAGACTTCCCTGCTCCTGTGTCACTTTAATCTTCTCCTCCTTTACTACAGTGAACTGCTCTTGCTCCTGCCCCACTTCACTTCTTTCTGCTCATCTGCTTCGTTGATAATCCTTCTCCTCTGTCCCCTCCACTCCCCCTTTCATCTCTTCTACTGTTACCACTTCAACCTCTCCTTTGACCTCCTATACCTACTCTGCCACTTCAGCCACTTGTTTCTCACCTAGTTGTCCTTTTCCTCCTGTCCACACTAAATCCATCCTCTGTCATCTGCACCACCTTCTCTGTCACTGCGATCTCCTCTTGCTTTCGCTCTTCCCCTACCTCAGCCTTTTCCTCCTTTTGCTTATCCAAATCTTGTTTCTCAATCCTAACTTCCTCCTACTCTCTCCTCCGCATCTGCTCCTCAGCTGCTGACTATGTCACTTTTTTCTTCAGGCCAAGGTGACCATCTCAGGAGATACAATTAAGAATACCTCTTTGAAACAGTAAGGGCAAGTGTAGAGACTCTGAATTTTTCTCTCTTTTGCCCCCTGCCCTGTCTCCCTGATTTCCCTGATTCCCACTCTCAGTCTGCCCTCAATTACTGTACAAATAACATACGTGATGATGTCCAAAAATTTCCATCAGCCGCACATTAGCCCCTGATCCCCTTTGCATGCATACCACATTAATCCAAGTGATTTTCTCTGTACAGTAACTCTCCAGAGCACCAGGTGAAAGCTGCTTTTTGGATCAGTTTAAACTTTGCCTCTGAGCTTCAAACCTCAGATGTCACTTATGATTCCCCCATCCTCACCCCAGAATGTATCATGAATCAGAAACTGGAGGAGCTTCTGCATGGAGATATTGGGGTGGTGAGGAATTCTCCCTTCTCCACCTGTGTCCATTCTGACCTTTCAGTCATTGGAAATAATGTTCAAGTGACAGCTTGTCATCTTTCAAATTGGCTTTCTGGACTAAACATTGAGTTCAACAATTTTAGATTACATCCTTGACCTCCATTTGTTTCATGTTTACTTTTGCTCATTTGCGTTTTTCTCATTTCTTTCCTTATTCTTTCACTCTGTAAACAGACAGCTGGCATGTAGCCATTCATATCTCATCTTGACACATCTTATGTTTTTTTCACTTTTCCTATCACCATTCCCTTTAACTTGAGAATCCTTTTGTTATTGAATCGCTTCTGCCATCCGCCTTATCACACATCTTCACTTTTGTTCCCCATTTTGGCTTCTCTTTTCACTTGTTTAAAATCTATTACATTTCTAACTTGCCTCAGTTCTGATAAAAGATCAACAGCTTGAAATGTTGTCTCTTTCTATTCACAGATGTTCTCTGATATGTTGACTGTCAGCATTTTTGTTCAGATTTCTACCATCTAGAAATTCACCCTTCGTAACTTAGCTTGCTTCTAATCATTTAGACCTAAATAAGAATTGCAATTTGCTTTAAAAATCTTTCTTTCTGCATTTTCTTTACAGAAATATTTGCTATTGTCATGGCGTGGATTAGTAATTATGTCTGCGAAGGGAAATGCATTGGTCTTTATGAATTGGGAGACCCTTTGTCAGAACACTACAGTGGGCAGGACGGGAGATGAGGAAGGGATAATTGAACCCTTCTTACTAGTATAGTTTTTATTTTTATTGAGCTAGTGCAGGTACTATGCTTAGCCAAGATTTTCTGTTACAATTTCAAAGCTGCTTCCCAAAACTTATATTTTCCATCTTTCCAGTAACCTCACATTTTCCTTACCTTTTCTATTGCCTCAATTATTAACAAAGACTTTGTGTTTTTTACGTATTTAATTTCATACATGGAACCCTCAAGAAAGCTCAATACATTGTGTTTGGTTTGCAGACAGCATTCCTCCAAAAGAAATCCTGGTTCCTCATAATTATAGTAACATTGACACCTATTGGAATAGTTAGTTGGCTTTGATTCAAACACAGGAGTGAATGGAGAAACCTCAATGAAGGGAATGACAGTAAAGACAAGAAAAGAAAAATCAAGACAGGAATGATGGGTAAGGGGATTGACGAGAGTGAAACGTGACAGAGAATATAAGAGAAACAGTTTGACAGAAAATCGTGAGAAGGTCAAATGGAGTGAGTGAGTGAATCGGATTGGTACTTTGATCAGTTCAGGAAACATGCTACTCGTTTCTTTTTTCTCTGTGAAGTCCTGCATGGGATTTATTGGCATACTTATGTGTCATGTGACAACTTAATTTGAGCACCTTTTTCTTTGGTTATATTTTGGGAAGACATTCCAGTTGATTGCTCAGTTTTTTAAGTTTATTTCTTTCAGTGATGATTCCAGTTTTAATTTCCTTAAAGAAAGGGTATTTCATAATTAACTGGTATCTGGCTTACATCTCACTTTAATATCATATCCTGTTAGATCATTGACTAGTTTGCATGTGTTTTGCAAAGTCTGTTCCACCACAGTGGGAATGGTTTGAATCTCATGAATTGTGACTAATCTGAGATTTGTGCATACTAATACCCGTACCACTTTTAAATGTTGGTAATATAGTGACACAAGCTCCCATGTCAAATCTAGCATTAATTACATGTTAGTCTGCACATTCAGGAAAAAATGATGTTGCTGACTATAAAGGCTTCTGATCATCTTACACCATCAACATGCTTATGAGATTAAAAATAAGGAATGTTGAAGAACTTTTGAAATTGGTCTTTTGCTTGGTTGACTCTGGAGTCATTGATGTGTCAGGACTTACCTTGCTGCCAATGTTGTACTGTTATATTGTCTTTGATTGAGGGTATAATTTGGCTTTTGGAATGAGATCTCCTTGCTGCAACATCTTTTACAGAAATCAAGAAAAACTAGATAGCTTTTAGGTAGGTGTTAAGATTTGTTTGGGGTTTGGTGCATTTACTGACTGTAGCGATCATGCTGGATGCACCTAAAGCATGTTGTTAGCCTGTCATGAGTGTTTCACAGTTGTGTCCATTCTACCGCTAATAAAATGGTCATTTTCTTTACATAGAAGATACTTTCTGAAGGCTTTAATTGCTATGAGAGTAACAAATAATTCATTATGCCTCCCTGACAAATCACCTTTGGGAAAATAATACTCATGCCAAAAGAGAAAATGCTGGAAAATCTCAGCAGGCCTGGCAGCATCTGTAAGGAGAGAAAAGAGCTGACATTTCGAGTCTAACTGACCCTTTGTCAAAGCTTTGACAAAGGGTCAGTTAGACTCGAAACGTCAGCTTTTTTCTCTCCTTACAGATGCTGCCAGAACCTGTTGAGATTTTCCAGCATTTTCTCTTTTGGTTTGTTGGACTTGGGCTCAATCTACCAGCTTACTTTCCTCTACGTGTGAGCCGACTCCTGCGTGTTCTTTCAATGAAGCAATAGGAGAAGATATTCAGTCTCAAACTCTTAGTTTATTTTAGCAGTAAGTGGATAAAGTATACAGAGCTCTGGGTCTAGGTCTTCCCGTCCCTGACAAACAGCAAAGTGTGTCAGTTCACGAAGTCCAACCTATTCCTGTCCCTGACCTAGTCTTTTATACAGTACAGAACATTATGCAATCACTGAGGTGGGATTGTCTTCTGATTGACTGTTGATCTGACTCCATTCTCCGCCTTCTCGCGTTCCCAGATATCTGACCCCATGTAACCTCCTTCTGCCCGCGAAACAGTCTCCACGTGACCTCCTCTTGCAACCACAGAGCACCACACATCCCATATCTGTACGCACAGGGCGGTAACCCCCTTGCTGTTTATCTCGTTCCCCTGACCGCAACTGTGGCTGCTCTCATTAAGCCGTTAGTACATGAGGTTCTTTTCCCAGATATGGGAATCAGTCTAGCACATTCTGATCTGCGTTAACGGTTTTGTTTCCTATCGTGTGGTCACATCAGCACATCTTTACAAGTCAGATGTACTCAGTACGTTTCCACTGTTTGTTCATACATACAAGGGTTACACTACACACTGTGCTAGTTAATGGTTAAGTATAGCATTGTATTATAAGTAACTGAAACAAATATATCATTAAAGGCTTCTGAATGCCTCGACCTAAGCCATATATTTACAGGTTTCAGATTCCAGTATCCTCAGTAATTTGCTTTAATACTCATGCCATTTGCTGTAACATAATATGACAAACTGGTCAATAGAATCATGGGGTTGCTCTCATACAATATGACTTGGAATTGGTTAACCTTGAAGCTCTTTTTTCAGTAAAGCAGTTCTCAAATACATTGCAGATATTTCTTTCTGATCATCTATGGAACCTCTTTGTGTTAATTCTGCACAGTCCAGTTTTGTCAATGGCAAACAAGATCTTCAAAGCATTCTTCACAGGAAATCTATCAGTTCATCTCTAAAATAGAGTTGCGTACATATTTGTGCAGTTGTAACTCTATAAATGCATCAATAGATGTCCAATTCAAATGACCAGTTTTGGACCCTTATTTTATAAAATATGTCATTTCATTTGAGGCAGTTCAATGAAGGTTCACATGAATGACCTCCTGTATGGAGGGATTGTCTAATGAGCTAAACAGGTGAGGACACTACTCATTGGAATTTAGAAGAGTGTAAGGTGATCTTATCAAAACTTAAGGAATTCTTAAGAGACATGAGAGTGTAAATGCTGAAAAGATGCATCCCCACGTGGGACAGTCTAGGACCAGATAGTTCAAAATAAAGGGGATCAACTTGAAGACTGGGATGTGGAGGAAATTCTTCTCTGAGATGGATGTGAGTCTTTGGAACACTTTGCTATAGAGATCTGTGGGGACAGATTCATTTTGTATAGTTAAGCCTGAGATAGAAGGATTCTTGATCAGTAGGGGAATCAAGGCTTATGGGGAAAATGCTAGAAAGTGGGCATGAAAAATTTCAGGTCAGCTATCATCCTATTGAATTGCAGAGGAGGTAATTCAGCCTACTCCAGTTTATATTTCGTATGGTCTTATGAACTTATAATTATGTTATGAAGATGTGGTTGCACTGTGTAACAATTGAGAAGAAAACTGCCAAGCTACCAGCTTGGAAAGACTGCCTGAAAAATAGCTCTCTTAACGGTACCTTTATCGATCAGTAACCTGTGTAGCAGAATCCCAAAAAGAAGAAAAGAAGACAGGAATACAGTGAAAACTGGAAGGTGCCTGGGTTTGAGATAAGTTTTGTTTTGTAAATCTTAATTGGAGATTTTATTGGGCTAGTATTATAGATGGCAAGGTGAACGATAGGTTAGAGGAAGAAGTTGTAAATAGTTGTTAGTTAATTACTCTCTGTTATACTTTAAGAAATAAAGTTGTTAATTTTTACTTTAAATAGTTCTTGACCTTTCGAATTTTCACAGATTACTGGGATAAACCTTTTCTGTGTTGCTGCTTTAAAATTAAGGAGGAGTGTTTACCCCATGTTGTAACAATTACTACTGAGGTCTTGGAGGATTTGATAGATAGCCACTGCTGCTAAACACTTTGTGAGTCTTGTCTCCATCAGGGTAACTTTACCATATGTGGCAACGCATGTGTTACTCAGCATAACACAGAAACCTAGTGCAATATCATGATATTGAAGGATCCAAGAAACACTTATTAGAACTCACAAATATGCACAAATATTGCATTGATCAACATAGAGGTGTCGGATGTATTGTTAAGCTATTCAGTTCCCAAAGGAAGTGTGCTCTCAATAATGTGTCATATTTCCAGTAATTTCAATTAAGGTGCCATCTGAGACTTTTCTACCCTCAAGTCGCATGCTGTGATACAGCGATGATGTCAAAAAGTATGTCTCTTAAAGGTTTACTGACATATTGTGTGCCTTAATGTTGTACTAACACGCTGACTGTGAAACATAAACACAACAGCTGTCATTCCTCCCTCTGTTTAGATGTACCTGCCAAGTGAAGCTGGGATTAAATCTACTTTGCTTAGTTTAGTCTGTTACGTTTATTTATTATAATAGTGTTTCTTCTACATTGGGGAGACTAAATGCAGATTTAAT
Source organism: Chiloscyllium plagiosum (assembly GCF_037043375.1). Classification (NCBI taxonomy): domain Eukaryota; kingdom Metazoa; phylum Chordata; class Chondrichthyes; order Orectolobiformes; family Hemiscylliidae; genus Chiloscyllium; species Chiloscyllium plagiosum. The sequence goes on from NW_028270140.1 coordinate 23,658,290, forward strand.
TATGACATTGCAGGAAACCTTACTTTGCAATCTTGATCCCCATGCTTCCGTTGGCTTGATATTTTAATTCTCCATCTTTCTCTCAGATTGAAGTACCTGTCTTTGGACTGCTCGATTTAAACTTGAAGAACTGCACATGACCTTTAATTTAGGCACTTTGCATAGTATCATGCACAAAATTAAATTTAGCCACACTGGACTGTAAGCTCAGAGACCCCATTTTGTTTCCTTTCCCTTGCAAATTTATGTTTTCTTCTTTGCAAAATATATTTTATGCTTAAAACTTCATTATTATAGTTAGCAATGCACTATCTACTTACCTTGTAGCTGGCGGTCGTTACAGAAGCTGGTGCTGCTGATTGTCTCTATTTTGATGTCTATACAGTCTTTGCAGAATGAAAAAAGAAAGTACATGGGAATTTGACAACCTGCAGATCATCCATATAGTCGCACAAACAGAGACATTTTCTGCTCATGTCAGAAACTATCCCCACTGCACCTTGACAGCAGCTGTCCTAAGTTTTAATACATTCCTCAGCATGTAGTCCTGAACCATGGCAAGTGCCAGCCTGCAAAACTCAGTCGAGGTCAACTCTTTATGCTGGCAGACTAAAGAGCGGATGGTTGATGGTTCTCCAGGCATAGTCAATATTTGTCTTGGTGTGCGTTCCGAGGAACAACCTGTGGAACATCGTAGAGCTGCTCAGGATGAACCTCAACAAAGACCATTGCATCTCTTTCTAGATCTTCTTTGCACAGGCACGTTCCAGAAAGAGATGTGTGACAGTCTCTTCACCAAAGTAGCTGCTTTGAGGGCAGCGTGAGGTGGCAGAGGGAATCCTGGTATACTTGAAGGATCTCACAAGTAGCGGCCAAGTTACATCTTTGTGCTTGTTGGAAAGTTCTGGCAATGTGGCATTTGACCAAGTGGCTTTGACAATCTGCTCAGGGAACCATCCGACAGAATCAACTCTTCTCGTTTTCCTACAGGGTATCGAGGAATTTTGGATGCTGACCACTGCCTGACGGATTTGTGTTCAAAGTCTTTTGCAAATGTTTCTGAAAAGAACAGGTGATACAGAAAAGTTCAACTTCATGGAGTATTCTGCAGCAATGAGGCCAGGCCCATACTTTATAACATGGGGACAGGTAGAAATTCAGCATGTCGTGACATCTGTTTCTGTTCTCTTAATGCATTTTCCGACAGTAGCGCAGCTGTTCCAGGAATGTAGTCGAGAGTGTGGTGTTGGAAAAGCACAGCAGGTCAGACAGCATCTGAGGAGCAGGGGAATCGACGTTTCAGGCAAAAGCCCTTCCCCAGGAATTTCTGGTGAAGGGTTTTTACCCAAAACGTTGATTCATCTGCTCCTTGGATGCTGCCTGACCTGCTGTGTTTTTCCAACACCACACTCTTGACTCCAATTTCCAGCATCTGTAGTCCTCACTTTCACCCTGTTCCAGGAATGTAGTTTGTTTCCTTTCCCCATCATCCTATAGATTCATAGAGTCACACAGTATGGAAACAGATCCTTTGGTCCAACATGTCTATGCTGACCAAGTTTTCCAGACTACCCTCATCATACTTGCCTGCATTTGGTCTATATCCCTCTAAATCTTTCCTATTCATGTACCTGTCCAAATGCCTTTTAAATATTGTAACTGTATCAATATCCATCACATGCTCTGGCAGTTCATTCCACACTCAAACCATTGTCTATGTGAAAAAGTTGGCACTCAGATCCCTTTTAAATCTTTCTCTTCTAAGCTTAAAAATATTCCCCTAGTATTGAACTTCCCACTCTAGCGAAACGACCTTTACTATTCACCATATATCTGCCCCTCATGATTTTATAAACCTCCTACACAGCAGTGAAAAAAAAGTCTCAGCCTGCCCTTATAATTCAAACTCTCCAGTCCTAGCAACATCCTGACACATTTTTTCTCAACCCTCACCAATTTAATAATTCCATTCCTCCAGCAGGGCGACCAGAACTGCACACAGTACTCCAGGAGAGGCCTCCGCATTGTTCAGTACAACCTCAGCATGACATCTCAATTCCTATTCTCAAAGGTCTGAGCAATGAAGGCAAGTGGGTTAAATGTCTTCTTAACCACTCTATCTACCTATGCTGCACACTTCAAAGAACTGTATACCTGAGCCCCTGGGTCTCTCTGTTCAACAACACCACCTAAGGCTCTAATTTTAATTGTATAAAGTCTTGTCTTTGTTTTTTTTAACCAAAATGCAATACCTTGCAATTATCCAAATTAAACTCTATCTGCTACTCCTCAGTCCATTAGCCCAATTGATCAAGATCTCTGTAATCTTAGATCACCTTATTCACTATCAACTAAAACACCAATTTTGGGGTCATCTACAAACTTACTAACCATGCTTCCTATATTGTCATCCAAATCGTTTATATAAACTATAAACAAAAGTGGACCCAGCAGCGATCCCTACGGAACACCACTGGTCACAGGCCTCCAGTCCAGAAGATAATCTTCCATCGCTGGTACAATGACTGATATAAAAGCAGTGAGGACTCTGAGAAATTGTTATTTTCTATTTACAGTGACAAAAAGTAAAATAGAAGTAGTCTGTATTTTAATTTTTAGTCATTGAAATAAATCAGAAGCAAATACATTTTGATTTTACACAATATTGTGAATGGTAATGGTTAGAATCAAACAAAGGAAATAGATTTGAGGAACAGAATGCACAGTATTCATTGCACTAAGAATGAATGATCATTGTCAGGTTATTTTAAAAGAATAGTCAAGAGTTTTGGAACGATCAAAGCTTTTTTTTAGATTAATGCAAAATTTGATTCAAAGTTCCAAGTATATACTTGACTGGTAGCTTTGCTGACTGGAAACATATGGTTCAATGGCAGAGTGATTAGCAATGGACTTTGAATCCAGCCATCTGAGCAGAACCTGAAATTTTAGAGGACAATGATTAAGTTACGGACCAAGAAATCCAGTTTCCTCAAGTAGTAAGTTGGAGGATGTGAGTTTTAGAAACCAGTAAATAATAAGTGTTAGTTTCAGCTAACATGACTATGAAACTGTCAAATATTTAAATACCTACAACTTTAATAACATCCTCGAGAGTAGGAAATTCCTACCCTATCCCAAAGTCTGGGTCAGAATCTCATACATTCTGGCATTTAAAATGGCCCCCAAGATATTCAACTGTATTAAAGCAGGGAAACAAAAATTGATGCTAATAAATGTCAACTCTCCCTGTATTGACCAAAATCAAGGTTCTGAATTATACAGCTTAAGCCCTTACACCTCAGTTAAAGATTTCCGATATGACCTTAGTTGACTTCATCATACTTTGGTTTGGGAGAAAAAAAGTTGGGGTTCCTGCTCTTGTTCATTAACTTATGATCTTTGTTGGAAAGAACAGGTATGTGGATATGTAAGGCCAGTGAGAACTTTCTATGAATCACTGTTTTGGGCCAATGATTGGCTTTGGCAGCTACCCAATACAATGCTGACCAGATTCAGGAGCTCCAAGATTCCCTGAAAGATGTGATTCCACTCCACACTCACAGTGGGGCAGCATGGTGCCTCAGTGCTTAACACTGCTGCCTTACAGTGTTGAGGACCTGGGCTTGACTTCATTCTTGGGTGACTGTCTGTGTGTAGTTTACATATTTTCCCTACGTCTGTGTCGGTTTCTTCCCACAGTCCAAAGATGTGCAGGTTAGCTGGATTGACCATGGTAAATTGCCCAGAGTGTCTCTAGGGATGTGCAGGCTCACTGGATTAACCATGGGTGAGGCAGGGTTATAAGGTAGGGGCTGGATCACTCTTCAGAGTTTTGATGTGGATTTGATGAGCTAAATGGCCTGATTCCACACTGTAAGGATTCTATGACACTGGTAGATAGTGCTTATACTGTCAATAGTTGGTGCTTGTGTTTGATCACAGACTGTATCCAAGTGATATTCGGATTCGGATTTGATTAAATGCAGTTAAGAGAAGATTCAACAACAGTAATTTGCTTAATACGAACATTTATTGAGTAATAATAAAAGATGGAAAAGGAAGGAAAAATAAAAGATTGAACTATGAGCATCTATTAAGTAACAAATGAATTTGAAAAAGGAATGAAGAGAAAGCAATGAGCCTCACGCCTTCCTGCACAGCGGGGACCCCTTGATCAGCGGGTGCTGTGGAGGCTTAGATTTGTTCCTGGCACCATTCGCGATCCTGGTCGGAGATGAAGCCCTGTCTGACACAGTGTAACTAACAGCCAGTACAGAAAACAACCGAGCAAGTACAGAAAGCAACTTTGATTCTGCCGTCTGAGGCATGTATAGGAACGTTGACAGGACTCATTCAAGGTCATGCCGCTGTCAAATATCATCAACAATGTTAGCCCTTCAGCCCATCCAATACAATCCATCCCGATGATATTTAACAGTGCATGTTCCAATTGCAGATGCAGACGCAAATCAATGACAGCCCCCAGAGCATATAATAAGAGTATGTAACCTACACTAGAAGATTAAGACTACAATGAAAATAACTAGCATCAATACAAATAGTAAAACAATGGGGTGCATCATCAAATTAATAGTCGCAGCGGCCTTTGGGGACCAATTCTTAAATACCTCCCACCCCTGTTGTACTGTCAAAGCTGTGGTGGAACCAGCAAGTCATGCCACATGCCTGTCTGCCGCCGATGGAATTAAAATTGAGAGGAGCTCACAGAGGATTAGTGTTTTCTTGCTTAACGCTAACAGCAGTAATATCCTTAATTATTGTCACTGCGCAACCGTGACACATGTATACACGCAACTTAATCTATTACTGCTCCCATCCGGGGGTCGAGGATCCCATTCCTGCTGTGGGCCCACAAAACCTGCAAGAGGGAGACAGGAAGAAAAGAAAGTGCCAGACTATCTGCCTGTTCGCCCACCCCTTTCTGTGTGCTTTAATTTCAAACACTGTTGCCATTGGGTTTGTGACTATGGGCTCATGCTGAATTGTACTGCCGCTCGAGGTAATATAACCTCACCTTCCTCATGCCATCATGTAGTCACGGACTTCACTTCAGAACAGGATCGCGAGCTGTGCCAGGAACAAATGCAAGCCTCCAGGCCAACCTTCGATCGAAGGGTCCCCGATGTGCAGGTGGGCATGAGGCTCATTGCTTTCTTTTCCTTCCTTTTCCATCTTTTATTACTACTCAATGAATATTCATGTTTAAGCAAATCGCTGTTGTCGAGCCTTCCCTTAACTGCACTTAATCAAATCTGAAAGAAAAAACTGCTTGGATACATCCTGTGATCCAACACAGTGCTGTAAGACAAACTCTTCTGACATTCAATCTCTCCCGTCTTCCACCCTATCACGGGTCTCAATTTTATCTTTGTTCAATTTATTCCATGCTCCACCCAAATTATATCTCTAACATCTGCTAGTTCGGATGAAAGGTCACTGACCAGAAAGATTAACTATGTTTCGCTCTCCCTAGATGCTGTACAATCTGTTGAGTATTTTCAACATATTCTATTCTTTTTCCTAGCAGCATCCTACTTAGAATATAGAAGAATACAGCGCAATACAGGCCTTTCGGCCCTCGATGTTGCGCCAATCCAAGCCCACCTAACCTACACTAGCCCACTATCCTCCATATGCCTATCCAATGCCCACTTAAATGCCCATAATGAGGGAGAGTCCACCACTGCTACTGGCAGGGCATTCCATGAACTCACGACTCACTGAGTAAAGAACCTACCCCTAACATCTGTCCTATACCTACCCCCCCCCCCCCCCCCACTTAATTTAAAGCTATGCCCCCTTGTAATAGCTGACTCCATACGTGGAAAAAGATTCTCACTGTCGACCCTATCTAAACCCCTAATCATCTTGTACACCTCTATCAAGTCACCCCTAAACCTTCTTTTCTCCAATGAAAACAACCCCAAGTGCCTCAGCCTTTCCTCATACGATCTTTCTACCATACCAGGCAACATCCTGGTAAACCTCCTCTGCACCCGTTCAAGTGCCTCCACATCCTTCCAATAGTATGGCGACCAAAACTGCACACAATACTCCAGATGCGGCCGCACCAGAGTCTTATACAACTGCAACATGACTTCAGTACTCCGGAACTCAATTCCTCTACCAATAAAAGCCAGTACGCCATATGCCTTCTTCACCGCACTATTTACCTGGGTGGCAACTTTCAAAGATCTGTGTACATGGACACCAAGATCCCTCTGCTCATCCACACTACCAAGTATCCGACCATTAGCCCAGTACCCCATCTTTTTGTTACTCTTACCAAAGTGAATCACCTCACACTTAGCTACATTGTGGGCGGCACGGTGGCACAGTGGTTAGCACTGCTGCCTCGCAGCGTCAGAGACCCGGGTTCAATTCCCGCCTCAGGCGACTGACTGTGTGGAGTTTGCACGTTCTCCCCGTGTCTGCGTGGGTTTCCTCCGGGTGCTCCGGTTTCCTCCCACAGTCCAAAGATGTGCAGGTCAGGTGAATTGGCCATGCTAAATTGCCCATAGTGTTAGGTAAGGGGTAAATGTAGGGGTATGGGTGGGTTGTGCTTCGGCGGGGCGGTGTGGACTTGTTGGGCCGAAGGGCCTGTTTCCACACTGTAAGTAATCTAATCTTCTAATCTAATCATCTAATCTAATCTAATACATTGTGGATAGATGAAGCGCACGGTCTTCCCTAAGTTTGGAAAGTTGCTTATTCTTATTCTCCAAAACTAAAATCATTTTAAAAAGACATCCACACCATTTTGTACATTCTAAGGAAGTTAGAACATGCAGTCATATTGCACCTTTCAGAAAATAAGATGCTTTTACATTATTAATATAATGATAAATGTTGTATAAGAAGCAAGTTTCATAATAACTGCTTTCCTATGAAAGGGTACCCCTGTTTCAGGGAAAATCTCTTCAGTTACAAAGAGTTAACCAGGCTCATAATTTCAGTAATGCAGTGATAAAAACAAACAAGTGGACCTGATTGATATAACCAACTCATCAGTGGCTGTTGTAATGAAAATTTCCTCTCGGTTAACAGTACCTAAGTTAATCATAACATGATAGAACTATGCAACACAGAAATAAGTCATTCAGCTCATTATGTCCATGTCAGCTGCTTGGTGGAGCAATCCAATTAGTTACAGTCGCTCTCTTGCTTGTTCCCCAGAGGCCTGTATTTCCTTCAGGTTTTATCCACTTGTCTTTTGAAAGTTCCTTTTGAATCTGTTTCCAGCAAGCTTTCAAGCACTGATGAAAGGTTTACCCAAAAGCACAAACTGTTCCTCTCTCCAAATATGTTGTCAGACTTGCTGAGTATTTCCAGCATTTTCAACAACAATGATCTGATTTGGAGCTAACAGTGCTATCACTACGCTTTAATATTGCAGCTGATCTGAGTGTTGAATGGTGGATCAGAGAAATTAACACGTTTTTTCATTTCCTGCTGAAATCTTGATGAATATAAAATTACCACCTATAAAGTAAAAATAATCTATGCCTTTAATCATTTTAGTTAAACTACAAAATATTACTTAACTTTCATAACGTATTCATTATTGAAATGCTTCAAAATGCTTTTCTCAATGGAGGATATAAATAGATGATTTAAGCTTACTACATTCCATTCCATCACACACACATTTCGTAATTGATTGTATTACATTTGCTTTACACTCTGCAGTGCCTGCCATCTTGCGAAGTACTATTTCCCTAGTGCATATCATGATAGTATTAGTCCTGACCCATGGCAAAGAAAATAGGATACTCACTCAAGGTGGAGTGTCTGACAACTCTCTTCTTTGGTTTCCTCTTAATCTGCATATAACATGATAGGATAATTATTCCTGCTAAACTTAATTAAAATACTGAAATATTTGGTGTAAATGCGATGAGAAAAGTTTTCCTGGCTACAGTATGATGTGGGCAATAGTGAAAATGTTGGGAAAGTCACCTAAGATGGCCAGCAAGGAGCATCACAACAAAATTCACATTTTCCAACCAAGTGTGGAACTGTGAGATTACAAACTTACTTGTGAGTGGCAAGATCCCTATTTGTATTAGCATCTCTTTATTACCTCATCATACTTAATTAATGCACAGTTTCCCATTCTCCCACCCACTAGATAGGAATTAGACTGAAGTAATTCCAGATAGGAACACCAGAGTGATAACCTGGCAACTCCAACATGCTGTTTCCTTCTCCCAACGATTGGCAATCAATACCAACATCTCATTGCACACACCATTAACAGTGATTACATACACCCTCCATCCACGGACTTTGGTATTCGACACATTACCAGAAAACTGCATCATCATCATGGCATGTCTTCAATCAACTTACAGTATGGTTTTGCACTTTAGTTCTGCACTTTGGAATGTATTGTACTTCTCATTACAATGCTGCTGCCAGAGCATCCATGGTTTGAACTAGGTACTTTGTTAGGGCTCACTTACATTGTGCCTACTTCATTGTTCACTACATCTCTGCCTTGCCCTGCCTCACCTGTGTTGCCTTGCCTTTTTGCACTTTTCAATCAATGTGCCTGGGGCTGCGGAGGCAAAGTAGGAAGTTGATAGTGTAGATCGGTGGGTTTTTTGGAATGGTAGGAATTTAAATGCCAATTGGGTTGACAGGGGAGATTATATAGAGGGGAATGTGTACAATTTGGAACTGATCCAAGGGTAAGAGGCTGGGCCTGAGACTCAGTGTGTGAGGAGTGACCGCTGCTTCTTTCCATCTTGTGTAAATAACAAATATGCAGTGATGCTGAAAAAGCAACCACACCCAGTGCAGGCAGGGGAAATGTTTCATTCTGAAAGAAAATGGGCTACACTTTCAAGTGGTGTGAAAACTTCCCTTGGGCAACAACATTGTACCATTGCCCAGACAGTATAACTGAAAGACAACTGTGAGCTATGTGAACCTTCGGCATTAATCTGCTGTGCAGAGTACACCTCCTGACCCAAAGCACTTTGACCCCACATCTTGCAGCATCATGCACCAACCCCACTAACGGCTGCGATGCATAAGCAATGTCTTGCACAAGTAATGAAAGAGTCACCATATTTGGCAAAGTTACAAGCACCTTCCATGTTCCATCATCATTCACATGATGCAGCAGCTGCTCGCAATACATCTTGGACCAGAAACCTTTGAGTAGTTCCCTACCTCTTCTTCACCTTTGATGGTTTGTATTGCCCTTAACAGGTTTTGCACATACATTAATTTATGAGAAAATCTGGATGATTTACTAATGGAGGTTAATAGATTTTTTAAAATACCATGGGTGATTTGGTGTTGGGGAAAGAAAACATTCAGTTGTGTGTAAGAGCACTTCTGGATGTATGAAAAAACACATTGTGTACTGCGAACGATGCCTTCCCTGTATCGTGTTCCATCTACCTTCAACCTTGTAGTTATAGCTGGACAGACATTCGGTCTCCCAGCTGATGATGAAAAGTGAATATTGATAAATAAATGTGATAACCTTTTTAGGTCACAATAAATGCCCCGATATGCCTTTAGCAGTTTTATTTCCTGTGCCCTGCACTCGTGGTGGAGGGAGCCTGCTCTATAGTAAAGGCCAATAACCTTGGAACTTGGATACCTCCCTCCCCTTCTAGGACCTCTCCATCTCCATTTCCACCAGTTGACTCAACACAGACATCTATTTCAAACCCACCAACTCCCACAGCTACCTTGACTACACCTCCTCTCACCCCTGCTCCGGTGAATTTATCTGTTCACAAGTAAGATGCTGCTAGGAAAAAGAATAGAATATGTTGAAAATACTCAACAGGTTATACAGCATCTAGGGAGAGCGAAACATAGTTAATCTTTCTGGTCAGTGACCTTTCATCCGAACTAGCAGATGTTAGAGATATAATTTGGGTGGAGCATGGAATAAATTGGACAAAGATAAAATTGAGACCCGGGATAGGGTGGAAGACGGGAGAGATTGAATGTCAGAAGAATTTGTCTTACAACACTGTGTTGGATCACAGGATGTATCCAAGCAGTTTTTTTTTTCAAATTTGATTAAATGCAGTTAAGGGAAGGCTCGACAACAGCGATTTGCTTAAACATGAATATTTATTGAGTAGTAATAAAAGATGGAAAAGGAAGGAAAAATAAAGGACTGAACAATTAACATCTATTAAGTCGTGAGAAAACATGGAAAAGGAAGGAAAAGAAAGCAATGAGCCTCATGCCCACCTGCACATCGGGGACCCTTCGACCGAAGGTTGGTCTGGGTGCTTACGTTTGTTCTTGGCACTGTTCGCGGTCTGAGGTGAAGTCCGTGACTACATGATGGCATGAGCAAGACGAGATTATATTTCCTCTGCCTCGGGCACATCTGCTCCCAGGAGGAATCAATCCAGTCCAGAACATCCCAGTTAGCCTCCTACTTCAAGGACCACAATTTCCCTTCCCATGTGGTTAACAATGCCCTCCAGTGCATCTCCTCCAATTTCCAAACCCACCCTTGAACCCCAACCCTTCAACCGCAACAAAGATAGAACCCCCCCCAGTCCTCACTTTCCACCATACCAGTCTTTGGATACAGAGCATCCATCCTCCGCCACCGAAAGTCAGACCCTACCATCAGACATACATTTCACTCCCCACCCTTATCAGCATTCCGCAGAGACCATTCCCTTTGCGACTCCCTCATCAGTTCCATGACCCCCAGCAACCCACCCTCCAATCCCGGCATCTTCCCTTGCCACCACAAGGTGTGTAAAACCTGCGCCCACCCATCCCCTCTTACCTCCATCCAAGGCCCCAAAGGCTCCTTCGACATCCAGTGGGGATTTTCCTGCACATCCAAATACCTCATCTATTGTGTCCGTTGTTTTTGATGTGGTTTCCTATACATTGTGGAGACAGGATGCCAACTTGTGGAGCATTTCAGAGAACATCTCTGGGACATGTACACCAAACAACCCCTATGCCCTGTGACCGCCCACATCAACACCCCCTCCCACTCCGCCAAGGAAATGCTAGTCCTGGGCCTCCTCCATTTCCAAATCCTAACACTTGGCACCTGGAGGAACACCTCATCTTTCAAACTGGGACCCTCCAACTACCTAGCATTAATGTCGATTTCACCAGTTTCTGCATCTCCCCTTCACCCACCTTATACCATGATCCAACCCTCCAACTTGGCACCGCCCTCTTGAACTGTCCTACCTGTCCATCATCCTTCCCACCTGTCCACTCCACATTCTGATCTGACCTATCACGATCACCACCCACATTCAGCTACCTACAGCATTCCTAGCTACCTTCCCTCAGCCCCAGCCCCTTTTATTTATCTCTCAGCCCCCTCTCCCTCCCACACCCCAACCCCTGCACATTTCTGACGAAGGGCTTATGCCTGAAACATCAACTCTCCCGCTCCTCAGATGCTGCCTGACCTGCTGTGCTTATCTAGCAACACATATTTTGACTTTGGAGCTTTTATTGATTGACTCCTGGGGCATTTTGAGTCTAGAAGGCCCAGATATCCTGAGTGCACCCTGAGGAGGTTAACTGTCCTTATTTTGATTTCCTAGAGTGCTGAAGATGGCAGGCAGGGGGCAGGTGGAAGGTCCAGCCTCCTCTAGAGTGTCCTGAGAGGTGATTTCTAAGGGGTGTTTTTGTGGTTCCTCCTCTGACTGGGTGCCTACTGAGAGTGACCTGTCTCCTGGTGAAGAAAGAGCACCTACAAGGAGTTCAACATCCCTCATCCCCCTGTAGCCTTTCTGTTGGTGCTGAACACCAGTGGTGATACTGATGGAATGCAGATCTGTGCTTATATCCAGCTCACAGTGTGTGTGCTGGGCCTGGCTGGTCATGGCAACCACCAACGTGTACATGCAGACAGCTTGACACCCAGCTGCCAGAGGCAGGATGCTCTAACAGCATTGGTGAAGTCTTGGAGCACTTGTATCAGTTGGTCTGGAGGTGCAGACAAACCTGACTGCTGCTTCTGTATTTTCTTGTGCAATTTGATGAAATTTTTAAAATCATGACACCATGGATCCTTGTCCTGCCTGGGACTGAGCAGGTACCTGGTTTTCAGTGATGTTATCATAGGCGGGTGTTTCCACACTCTTTTAGTCTTATGGTCCCACCAAGTTATCAGTATCTGAGCTGGAGGAGGGTTCAGAAGGCAGCCTTGTTGGTGCTCCCTCTGAGGCATTTATTTTCACTTTCTCAAAGCCAGACATGGGGTGGCATGGTAGCTCAGTGGTTAGCACTGCTGTCTCACAGCATCAGGGACCCAGGTTCAATTCGAGCCTTGGGCGACTGTCTGTGTGGAGTTTGCACATTCTCCGCGTGTCTGCGTGGGTTTCCTCTGGGTGCTTCGGCTTCCTCCCACAGTCCAAAGATGTACAGGTTAGGTGAATTGGCCAGGCTAAATTGCCCATAGTGTTCAGGGATGTGTAGGTTAGGTGCATTAGGTAGGGGTAAAATGTAAAGTAATAGGATAGGGAAATGGGTCTGGGTGGTCTACTCTTTGGTGTTTCAGTATGGACTTGGGCCAAAGGGCTTGTTTCCACACTTTGGGATTCTATAACAAGAAAGGGAATGTCTTGAGCCAATGGCTCTTGGCCTCTGGCACTATGCTGATTCCTCTGGTACGGCAAGAGACAAAAGAGAGAATGTATTACAAACAAGAGTTAAAAATTGTGACATGTTAACTATATATTCACAGTGCAGTTAATATAAGTACAGCAAAGCATGGATGCCAAGAGATGGAGGCTTCAGCAACTCCATGGCACATTCTTCACCTGTCAAAGCCAGTATCCTCTTTTCCTAAGGGTGGGGAGCCAAACATTGGGCACATCACCAATCATCATGGCTCTCTCCATCCTATTATGGGCTGGTTTCACCTGGAAAGAGACAAAGAGAGGGATTGGCTGAAATCAAAGTAGCAGGCAAGAGTGGTAATACATGAGACTTATTGGGAGGTGAGTGTAGTCACCAAGACAGAGTGAGTACAAGATTGCAGAGGGAGAAGCTGTCAGTAATTATTTTGGCAGAGGGGAGAAGGTCATTTATTTTCTTGTGGTGTTGCTGAGCTTTTCTCCAGAACATGGCAACCGCGCTGAACTGGATTGGCTCTAAGAGACCAGGCAGGCAGTGTTGTGGCCTCCTCTGCTGGTCTCGGGGGAAGAGGTTAGCCATCTCTGCATCACCTCGTCCACCAGGACCTCCAGCTCCCTTTTTGTAAAGCATGATGCAAATGTCCCATGATCTGATATCTCCTGAAACGTGCAGGACATGTGCTTGTCTTGCACAACTACTTTTGAAATATAGTGCAGGCACCAGGATTCCCTGGATTTCTTGGCAGCTACTTCCACCTCAGGAGAGTGGGATAATAGTAGAACACTGTGAAGACATGGAGCATGGTTAATGAGTTGAGCTTGGGATAATAGCATTAGAAAACTCTCTGGGCATCATTACAACTCACCAGAAATGACAAATGACAATTCACTAATATTCAGTAAGATTCAACCCTAGAGCTCAGCAAGAGAAGTCTCAGTTAGATAGAATTTGGCTCAAGTGGTTAACTGGTAAAAATTGCCTCAGGTAATTTGTGGTGAGGAAAAGACATTCAGTTGCATGTAAGAGCACTTCTGTACAAATAAAAAGAGACTTGATTCAAATCCCACCGTAGCAGAAAACAAACATGTATAAAGTATAATTGAAAGACATCTGTTAATACAAAATGTTGTATGTGGATTTCAGGTATTGAGTAAAGGTCCTGGCCCCAAGCACTCTAGACCACATCATTCAACATTGCAAATCAGTCCTATTCATGACTATGAAAGGCAATTCATGTCCTGGACCCTGGAAACCTTCATACAACTTACCAAAGGAGCAATTACCTTCCGCAGTTCCATAGCACAAATTGCAGAACCTACTCCCTTCTTACTTTGGATAAAACAAATCCACACCCATGATTCTATGGTATCTTTCTTGGGGACTGAGGAGTTTAAGGAATGGGGAAGAAGCTGTCTTCATTACTTTCACATGTACAACCTGCTACAGGGCATTCTGGTGTGACACACATTTTGTCAACACGAATTGGCTGTAACGTGATTGACGATTTGCAGTCAGAGTTTGGATAACACAAACTTGCTACAAAATGGGTATAGCAATTTTCTATAGCAATCTTGTATGGCGTGATTTTCTAAAGCATGGGATTGCAGACGAATGTCACGTTATAGCAGAAGGACCTGTATTGTACATGCACCAAAGGTTTGAGCAAAGGCTTGAATCATGGCAAAAACAGACAAGGCAGTTCTGAGGAAGGATCACTCAACCCGAAACGTTAACTCTGATTTCTGTCACAGATGATGCCATATCTGCTAAGCTTTTCCAGCGAATTCTGTTTTTGCAACAATGTACAATGTCTATGTCCAGGCATCCAACTGATGTCTGTGTCCCAATGTTTGGAGGATGCAATTTAAATGTTATTTCTTAGTGCTGCAACTGCTGAATGAACACATTCTGAGTAGCTGCTTTGTTCCTGATATTGTCCACATAGACTCATTGTAACCATCGCAATAGATCCCAGTACAGAAGCAGTGGTCACCCTGGGTGTCTGCCACACTAAGGGCTTCTACAAGAATGGATGAACAGCATATGCATCTGGGATAGCAAGACCAACATCAATTTTCATGGAATTGAAACTACACTCTACTACAGTGATTTCAGACATACGATGTGGTGAAGACACATGAGAGCGACAGTCACTAGTCTTCCATCAAATGGCATGCAGATGAGAGAGGGACAGTATCACAATATTCTGTTCATAGATGGAGGTCAGAATTTTATGTCGTGTGTTTAATGGTTCAGCAATGGGTTTGCTGGATCTGGGTCATCATAGCATTTGCCAGCCTGTACAGGGAGGTGTCCATGCCAGACAGCATTGTTGGACTCCTTGACCATTGAGTAAATTTGTCCAGTGCCTCTGACAAACTGACTTGCTGTTTTTATGTTTGCTTGAGCATTGGATGAAGTTCTGAATGACTGAGAACATGGGGGGCTTTGTCCTATCAGGGGCTGAGCAGGTGCCTAGTTCCAGGAGAATACAAGAGACAGAAGGAGTTATAAAATACGGGTAGAGGTTTGGTCCATGTTGTGAACATATTCATAGTGCTAATATCGGTCAAGTAACGCAGGACCTGACATGATTTATACTTGATTATTGGAACCACGTCATGGTTCCCTTCCACTTGCACAAGGAACAGATATTTTGGTCAGCAAGCTCCTCGGATGCTGCCTGAATTGCTGTGCTCTTCCAGCACCACTGATCCAGAATCTGGTTTCCAGCATCTGCAGTCATTGTTTTTACCATTTTGGTCAGCACAGACTAGTTTAGGCATTAGGTCTAAAGAGCCTGTTTCTGTGCTGTAGGACCTTATGACTCTCAGGGGATGAGGAGATGGACTGGGGAGACCCCACCATCTCAGGGAGGGATTGGATGAGATGGAACTGTCTGGCACAGTGGCTAACACTGTTGTCTCAACAGTGCCAGGGACCCAGGTTCAATTCCAGCCTCAGGTGAAAGTCTGTTTGGAGTTTGCATATTCTCACGATGTCTTCGTGGGTTCCCTCCGAGTACTTCAGTTTCCTCCCACGGTACAAAGATGTGCAAGTTAAGTGAATTGGCCAAGCTAAATTGCCCATAGCATTCAGGGATGTGTAGGTTAGATGATTTAATCAGGGGAAATGCAGAGTAATAGGGTAGGGGATAGATCTAAGTGGGTTACTCTTTGGCAGGTCAGTGCGGACCTGTTGGGCCAAATGGCCTGTTCCCACACTGTACAGATTCCATGAAAGTCTGTGAGATATCCCAGATGAGTGATCGGGAATTCCAGAGGATATGCAGACTTAGTAGGAGATCTTGGAAGATGGGGGCTATGTGAGCATGTGAGGAAACTTTTGAATGCAATCATGAAAATTTTAGACATTGCCCTTGGTCGAAGATGGGTACTGCTGCAAAATTAGCATATGAAGTAGTAGAAGGAAGTTGGTAGCATCTATCCTCATGAAATACAGGAGGTCATTAACTTTCTTCCTCTGTTGGATTTCCTCAGGACTGTGGACACAGCACTGACTGAGCTGGAAACCTCAAATCAGGGTGGGAGAGTCTGGAGCTGTGGCCTCCTCTCGCAGTCCTGATATAAATGGACAGCCATCATCTGTGCCATCCCATCCACCAGGACCTTCAGGGCACTGCCTGCAGAGCAGTTGCTAATTTGCCTCCCTCAATAATCTCTGGGGCAATTCTTCACACACTGGTACTCTGAAGGACAGTTCCTGATTGGCAGTGCATTTTAAATATCGCATTGACATCAGGAGTTCTGGGACGTTCCAACATTGTCTAATACCTGTACTTATGCTGCTGGTGAGGGCATAATAGTGTAAGTGGGAAAGCATAAAGGTGTGGTGCATGCTTAATGAAGCAAACAATGGGGAATTGTGAACATAAAGTGTGAGACCTGACAGAGTGAAAGCTGATGTGGAACTCTTCAAAACTCTCTGGTAAAATTCAGCTCAAGAGATATTTTATTACATGATAGCAATCGAGTACAAGTGATAATGATTATTAACAGGTATTGTTACTGAGACTATGTGGGACCTCGAGGATCTTCATTGACTGGAGGTGTTCTTCCTCCCAAGTTCATATAATATCATCATGCACTCTCAGCTTTAACCCTTTCGGAACCATACACTGCAGAGAACAGAACAAGTTCCAATAAAAACAGCTGACAGTCAATGTGAAGCAGCTGACTGACTGTAGTGAATTAAGTCTAAATGTTAACAGTGTGGAAACAGGCCCTTTGGCCCAACAAGTCCACACACACCGACCCTCTGAAGAGTAACCCACCCAGACCCATTTCCCTCTGACTAATGCACCTAACACTATGGGCAATTTAGTGGGACCGATTCACCTAACCTGCACATCTTTGGATTGTGGGAGGAAACCCACGCAGACACAAGGAGAATGTGCAAAATCCACAGAGACAGACAGACACCCAAGGCTGGAATCGAACTTGGATCCCTGGTGCTGTGAGGCAGCAGTGCTAACAACTGAGCTACTGTGCCATCCCAAGTCAAATTAGTAACTCAGACTTCATTGCCAAAAACTGGAAGAACACTGCACAAAGGGTGAGTTATGATCACAAGTGAGGAAATCGTCTGATCATCGGCATTCGTAAGGAAACTTATCAAAAATTAATTCACACTTAATTAAAGCATTTCTAGACCTGGATTCAAATCCAGTGAGGTTATTTTGGCCTGATAAGGAAACCATCAGTTAATGACCTGATCTACGAATTTAAAGAAGACACCACCACTTCAGTGGGTGGCCCTGCCACTAACAATTTAAAATTTGAATTAGTCAGATTACAGCAGAACTTAAGGAATGGATTAATAACTCAGTCCATTTTTATTGCCTCCCCTGATCCTGAAACTAGTTTGTGCAAACAAATCAAAAGTTACTCCCTCCCTACATTGTTTCATTAACAATGTGCGTCTTTAAATTTCATCATTGTATGACTGAAAGTGCAACAGTTAGTTATGGTAAATGCACAACATAATTCGGTGAACTTGAGCAGATGTTGATAGGAAACATTACAGAAGAATTTTAAAATGTAATGCCCACCTCGAATCCTCAGGGTGACTCCTTAATCTAGCGATCCAAATTCAAAGAAGCGCAAGGCACAGAGATGTAGAGTGTTATAATATGAGTTGCTATGCTGCTGCTTTAATTCTCTGAACTGTGCTACTAAAGAGTGTGACTCCATGCTAGGAGTGTGAGATTTCAGAATCAATCCCTTCTTCTGCAGCTTCATGCAATACACTGTGTACAAGATGAATGTGTTATAATGCAGATGGAAACTATGGGGAATAACGTAATTTTGTAATGTCTGTTATTGGATTGCTGGTAGGATTGTGTTTGCAGAACAGCTCTACACATTAAAGACAACTGAAGTTATAATGTTTCCAAAAGGAACACATTAACAGATTGAAAAGAAACATTGTATCATATAAACTCTCCATTTGCTATTGCAAGGTGAAAAGATCAAAGTAGAAAAACGATCATAGAAAAACGCACTTGAATTAATCCATGAAACAAAGTTCAAGTAGTTTATTAATTCCACCTCGGCCTTAAGCTGTTCAATTATACTCATGGTGATACTGTTCTGTATTTATATCTACATCAGCAATTTCATCTCGAATGTGTTCATTTGTTGATGAGGATGGTGAGAAGAAGTGAAAGTTGACAGCAAGAAATGAGCCCTGAGATGCAATGATGTGATTTAACAATATATTTTCTTTTACAAGTATTATACAAGTTGTAAATGAAGCATGTTGAGATCTGTATTTTGCTCTCATGTGTCTCCCGACAGAGTATTGGGTTTGAAAGCCTTCATGAACTCAAGACCGAAACTTCCCAAATGGAAAGGTTTCGGTGGAAGGCATTGTTGAAGGCAATTTGGAGAACGATAGAAATAAGTTGCATTTTTTCAACTTTTAGAAGTTTAAAGTTTTAGAAGACTTCAAATAACATGTTCCTTTTTCGGGTGCCCTCTCTTTTATCTCAGAGGGTGGGTTTGCTGATTTCTCAATGCTGAAGGTTCTCCACCTCATTCTCAGTTACCGGTCTGCAATCCTTAATAGAAAGATATTCCTGGAGATGGCCTTTTCGGTGACTGTCTCCTTAAGAAAAAACCTCCATAGTTTTATTGATGTCAATTTCAAGTTCCTCGCTTGGTTTCTGGATCAGGAAGGGAAATCCATTCCTCTGTGTGACAGGAACAAAATGTGCACCAAACTTCAACTTGTATTTTGTATATGAGCTTGTCTCATTTGACACTGCTAATAGTGAGCCAGGGATTTATAAATTCAGCACATTAAGTCAACCAGAATTACCAGACACTGACTAATCAATATTGGGAAAGCTCTGGGTCTAGATGCACCCAGAAGTGAGGCTAGATTCTGAGGGTACAATAGTTTCTAGGAGTTTTTAGGTCCAGCAATATGTTGATGGAGTCATATAGAACAAAAAAAGTTTGACAGAACCGGAAACCTGCCAAGGGAGGCCTAAATATTGGCATAGTGCCTGGGACCATGAATCACTGAGAGTGATCATCTCATTATCTAAAACAATTGCAAGTGGTCCTCGAAGGAGGAATCTGCAGAACCAAAATCCAAATGGGTTGTGAGGGTGCAAGATGAGCTCTGTGATTTGGGGCTAGTGAGTGGTGCAGAAGGTGAATGGTAGACTGAGCATGTGGACCCTGTTTTACATCAGAAATAAGAAAGGGTCCTCATAACATGGGAAGTGGGGTCAGAGTTGCTAATATTTCCAAGCTATAAGCTCTGGTCCAACAATAGCCTGCATTAAATTTCATCTGTTGTTGATCTACCCATTTATTCATATGCTTTCTCCAATTCTGCTGTGCCATCTCATCATCAGCTGGTTGATAAGGCAAGTTCATGTTTGATCTATGTTTCTTCTATCAGAAATATTTAGTTTTAAATTCACTGCCAACTCCAGAGTGCATTTCCAGCATTTCTTGGTCTCATTTCAGACTTCCACTTTCTTCATTTTGATTAAAATATTTCCTTTCACCTTTGTCAACATAGCAATGCTGTAAATAACCATATTTTTATCCATCCTTAACATCTGAACTACCAATCCATGCCAATTATAGCCATTTTTTAGTTGAAACATCCAGGTGCAAAGGTGGGTATGAAATGAACTCCCATCTGTGGCAATATTAAGCCATCAGACAAGCACTGGGTTAGCTATCTCCACTTGTCTGCAGACCACTGCAAATAGCTCTAGGCAGATGTTTTCCATAACATATAAATCCAATTAACCAAATTATTTATGACAGCTGTCCCCTTAATTTGGCAAACACAATAAGACAACAATGCTTGGAGGAAATTCAAGTTTGAGAGTCTCTACATATTCCTTTTTCTCTGGCAACATGTGACAAAATTAGATCTACGCAGAGATGTTGAATGTGACACAGAATCTAATGGACAGAGTTTAAGACTGATACGATCTAAAAGTCCCTTCATGCTTTTTAAAAGAATTTTTCAAGAGAATGAACTTTTTTTTTCCTAACCTTGTGTATTGGAGCATTTACATTGCAGCATTTGAAACCTAATAAAAGTTTATTGTCTTACTAGAGTTGCAAATGTCAATTTCCAAAATAAGACACAAACATTATTTAATTAACTCCTGGATGGGTTCAAATGACTTAATGCTGCATTCATCAGCCATCACAGTCAACCATTAAAGAGACCAGTGATGTTTTAATGCAGCTCACATCACATTGTTTGAGAAGCTAAGCTGAGCTATGGTCCCTATTGGCTGTTGATGTTGTACAAATTCCTTATCACTTGATGTTGCAGACATATGGTTCTTTCTCAACACATCAGATTTCCTCTGATACAAAATCCTTGCTGCATCAAGTCAGATCAGCTGTCCTGTGGGGGCGGTCTGAAAATCATCTCCTGTAACACTGTCAGTTTGCTCTCAGAGCAAGAACATAACGAGTCCTCATTATTTCCCAAGTAGCTTAGGTCATTATTTTGGGAAAGCTAATTTCAGTGTGGAAGTTGGCAGAATATCCTACAGCAGGTGTAATCCAGTTACACCATTATATTTTTCTTTTCTGTTTAAATGAACTAGAAAGAGGTTGAACATAGTTTTCTTGTTAACCGAAGGCAAATAGACATGAAAGCTTTTTAATAATAGAATACACCGTTCAGCTGGGTGCCATTGAGCTGCTTGGATATCAGTATAGACCTGCTGTTTAGGGTACTGCACAATGTATTTTTTGAGGAAACAACATTCCTTTTGACAAATCTGTGTCAACTATGGTTGTTCACTTGTTCAAATGACAGTCACAGAATGGGTTGGCTAGAAAGTTCGTGAAATATATTATGTAGAAAACAAACAACATTGCTGTATAAATTACAATTTTAATGGTTTATTAATACATCACTTTATCTACGTACCACACTGCCCCTCTCCCCCATCCCCATTATTTTGAAATTGCTAATAACTAATATTTTTCAACAATATTGCCAAAATTATTCCAGTGACAGAGAGACTAGAAGATCTGAGTTTTGGCAATGATGGGGTAGGGGCTCAGTACATTTTGTGAGACAATCTGCCACCACTACACCACGCCCACTACCTCCCCATTGCACAGTCTCCTTACCAATGGAAACCATTTGCAACAAATTGTCTTAATAGTCATTAGTATTACCAAAATAAAAAAGGACAGAAGCACACGTTTCTAGCAAGATCAGCACCATCTGTCTTATTGGGAAAAAAAAAGACTCCTTTTCTGCTGCTGAAATACATTTATAAAGAAACTTTTATGACACAGGATGTATGTTTAACATGAAAGCAGCTTTCAAATTCAAGTTTAATGGGTAAAAATATCATCAGCGAGACTTCTTTTGTGTTAATTCCACAGTCCTGATGATGTAGCATTCCAAAGTTTCTATTCAATCGACAAGTCAATAACATCTCAGTATACGGTTTGGCCACTTTGGGGAAAAAGCCAACTCTTCGGCACTTCCAAGACTCTTTATCCACTTTGCAGAGAGTTTCTAAGAGCTCCTGTTCCTTTTTTTCTGCCAAAGAGAAAATTGGTCTTTTCCCAAGAGTGATTTGCTTCTTCTCCTCTTTCTGTCTCTGACTCCTTTCTCTTTGAGTCTGCTTCTGTACACTGAACACATTCAGACCCATTTCTCCAAATGCAACTCTCCTTTGTGTCCACCTGCCACACAGTATCTATTCACAACTTCCATCCTGTTGTTACTGATTCTAGGTCAAGTTACATCTGGTCACATGGACTAGTAAGTCTATTTCCCATAAAATTACAATTTATCCCTTGTAGTTGTCATAATACTGTGTTCCCTGTTGGGCATTTTACACTATAATAAGGATATTGAAGTTTAAACAGGCCACAAAACAAATTCACCAGCATGTTGATTACTATAAGGAGTTACAAATTTGAAGATTTTAAACATTGAATCTTTTCTATTAAATCAATGCAAGTTATGTTGGAGTTCCGTAAGGATCAGTTCTGGGTCCTCTGCTGTTTGTAATTTTTATTAATGACTTGGAAAAGGGAGTCGAAGGGTGGGTCAGTAAATTTGCAGACGATACGAAGATTGGTGGAGTTGTGAATAGTGAGGAGGGCTGTTGTCGGCTGCAAAGGGACTTAGATATGATGCAGAGCTGGGCTGAGGAGTGGTAGATGGAGTTCAACCCTGTCAAGTGTGAGGTTGTCCATTTTGTAAGGACAAATAAGAATGCTGAATACAGGGTTAACGGTAGGGTACTTAGTAAGGTGGAGTAGCAGAGGGATCTTGGGGTCTATGTTCATATATCTTTGAAAGTTGCCACTCAGATGGATAGAGCTTGTAAGAAGGCCAATGGTGTATTAGCATTCGTTAGCAGAGGGATTGAATTCAAGAGTCGTGAGGTGATGTTGCAGCTGTATAGGACCTTGGTAAGGCCACATTTGGAGTACTGTGTGCAGTTCTGGTCGCCTCATTTTAGGAAGGATGTGGAAGCTTTGGAGAGGGTGCAGAGGAGATTTACCAGGATGTTGCCTGGAATGGAGAATAGGTTATACGAGGATAGGTTGAGAGTGCTAGGCCTTTTCTCATTGGAACGGCGAAGGATGAGGGGTGACTAATAGAGATTTATAAGATGATCAGGGGAATAGATAGGGTAGACAGTTAGAGACTTTTTCCCCAGGTACAACAGAGTGTTACAAGGGGGCATAAATTTAAGGTGAAGGGTGGAAGGTGTAGGGGGGATGTCAGGGGTAGGGTCTTTACCCAGAGAGTGGTGGGGACATGGAATGCACTGCCTGTGGGAGTGGCAGAGTCAGAATCATTGGTGACCACTTTAAGCGGCAATTGGATAAGTGCATGAATAGGTGCTTAAGCTAGGACAAATGTTCGGCACAACATCGTGGGCCGAAGGGTCTGTTCTGTGCTGTATTGTTCTATGTTCTAGGTTCTATAAGTACTTAATTCAATCTAAGGATGAAACATGGCAGATTGAAGGAGCTTTTTTCTCATCATTGGTGAGTTAGGCTACAGATCTATAAATACAGAGATAAGAGATTTAGAACAGAGGGCAGTACAAACTAATTCTGCAGAGGGTGGTGAATTCAGTTCTAATATTTCTGAATGACAGAAATTGCATTAACCTTATTAAGGACACAGACAAAAATTGAGAAGGAAATTAAATGATGTGAACTGGACAGATAAATGCCCTGTGGTTGGAAGGTATTTGGTTGACAGGCTGATTGACTTGTCTGCGTGTTGAAACTTCTAAGTATTTTTTTACGTCTATCTCTTTGAGACTAAATGAATTAGAGAGCTATGTCTAGATATCGAACTTAGGAAAAATTGTCATTTCTAGTTCTAAAAGTGGACTTAACAGAATTATAGAAAATTCATAGTTTCAGGATGCTTTTGAAGTGACATTTACAATATAACCATAATTTTAGTTAAAAATAAATTTGTTTTAATTGAACTAATGTTAAGATGTTATGATGTAATGCTGAAAAATGTATCAAATGTCACAATTATCAGATGCATGTAGTCTCAGCCATTTATTTGCTTAAATAGGACCATGGATGGATTTACATTTACAGTGAGCAGCCAATGTCAGTAAGTAATTGAACTCAATGCATACACTGTCTGAGTTGAATCCTGGCATGTAGACAATTGGCTAATAATTCTGTAAGCCAGGGGCAGTTAACAGAGAATGTGACAACAAGTGAAAAAAAAAGGGTAGTCCGTCAACATTGACTGCTGCCTTGAGGTCAGCACATGAAATGCAACTTGCATTTCCTTTGGAAATCATTTCTATTTTAATTCTTTGCTCTGTGAGCTATGACAAGGACTAAAGAAATTGCAAGAGATTGATAGGGTAAGGGAAAAGGGTTACAATATTCATAATACATATATTGGTTAGATTCTGTGGTTAGTTTGTCTAAATTGCCTTGAGTAATGAAGCAGTCACTGTCTCATTCCATACAGTTGTTAATCAGGATCTAATGTGACCTTTGCTGTCTAGTCTTCTGTTGGAAGGGAGACTTCATTACAACATGATAAATCTCTCTTTGACACTAACCAAGCAACTTACAATTTTTGAACTCATTAGTGGATGATGGTCAGTTTCACTTGAGATAATAGTGTTCCTCCTAACATATTCCTCGCCAAAGCAGGAACACTGTATGTAATTATTATGTAGCTTCTTGATGAAAACCAGGCACAAGTAAATCTAATGAATGTTTTATTCTTTCTGTTTTTAGCAATTTTCTCATCAGTAGAGTTGTTAATCATTGTCCTGGTAATTATGTTTCAAAATGGATTTAACAAGATGTATTATAAATTATTGTGTCACTGTTGATCAATCGAGAGCAATATTTGTCAGTTTGGAAATTGCAGATAAATTAATGTTCAGTGCCCAATGTGTAATCTTAAAGAACTGAATAAATAGCCTGGATGTGAGCAGCTGCGCATTACATTACCTGAAAATCCAGAGGCATACTTGCAGTCAGAAGAAATTAATATTGAACTTTAGATATTTCAACTTTACTTTCTGGAGAGTAAAATATCTCCAAATAGTCAATATCCACAGCAATGTGACTGACAAGAAATACTGATGCTTTCCCTTATCAATTGTTCGGATTAATGCATCTCAAATGGGTTACTTCATCCTGAAATGATCCCTGGCAAGATATTGACACAGACAATTTAACCAGTGAATCAAAAGGAGCACGCAATTTATTTTTCCCTGCTTGGAGATGATTAGATGGCAATTGCACTGCAAAAGCAATTGTAGCCAAAAGGACACTAGGCCAACAAGGCTGTACATGCCATTGGTGACTGTGCCCTAGGTCCTCAGGAATCTGTTCACCCACCTCAAATCAATCTGTGGTCCCTAGTCCTCAAAGCAATCAGTTTCACTTGCAAAAAACTGCTCAACTCCAGTTTGGCTGCACATTCCCAGAACCCACAGCTACACTGTTTGATTTCACAAAAACCTTTTCTGGATTTTAAGGCATGCACCCATCCCTCCACAATTCCTTGATTTCAAAACAGCTCTTTCTCATTTCAGTCCACAGTTTTCAAAAGTGCAAACACAAAAAGGCATGGTCTTTATGGAAAATACTTAAATAAAAACTATTTGGGACCAGCAATTATAAATCATTGTGATACATTATTAAAATATGACTATCATAATTTTTTAAAAAATCATACTTTCTACATGCCTGAAAAGAAAGGAACAAATGTTGAAATATATTCCAATTGTATTAGATACTTTCTAATAATATCAGAATTTCAGTCAAGATTCCAAATAACTTAAGAGACAATATTTTGATTTGAGTCAGATTTTGGTTGACGAAGGAGACAAGAGATTTAGAATAATGAGTAATTTGACAGGATGTGTCGAAGTCATAGTCCCATATGCAATTTGTACTGGGACCTGAGCATTTCACAGTATATACCAATGAGTTTGATGAAGGAAAAACTGCAATTACATGTTTGCTGATATGTTAAGTTTGGTCGTTCAGTGAATATTGTAGATGGGCCAAGGTTGTTGTAAAGGGAGACTGATAGATTAAGCCTGTGATCAGATTTTTAGAAGATAAAATTCAACATGTGAAAGTATGAAGTCTCTCAACTGTAACTTATAAATGGTAAATCAAAGAATTTTCTAAATTTTAAGAACATAGAAGCTGGAAGGACTGGAGAGATTTAAGGGACAATGAACAGAAATCATGACAAATGAATGAAACAATATAAAAGATAGTTAAAGGGATCAATAAAAAGCTATCACTCACTTCAAAAGTAATGGATACAATGGTTTGCAAATTTTGCTATGTTCGACTTTGGCTCAATCTACAGCTTACTTTCCTCTATGTGTGAGCCGAGTCCTGCGTGTTCTTTCAATGAAGCAATAGGAGAATATATTCAGTCTCAAACTCTTAGTTTATTTTAGCAGTAAGTGGATAAAGTATACAGAGCTCTGGGTCTAGGTCTTCCCGTCCCTGACAAACAGCAAAGTGTGCCAGTTCACGAAGTCCAACCAATTCCTGCCCCTGACCCAGTCTTTTATACAGTACAGAACGTCATGCAATCACTGAGGTGGGATTGTCTTCTGATTGGCTGTTGATCTGACTCCATTCTCCGCCTTCTCGCGTTCCCAGATGTCTGACCCCATGTGAACTCCTGCCCGCGAAACAGTCTCCACGTGACCTCCTCTTACGCGCGAAACAGTCTCCACCGTTTGCTCGCACACTCAAGGGCCACACTACACACCGTGCTAGTCAATGGCCAAGTACAGTATTGCACTATAAGCAACTGAAACAAATATATCATCAAAAGCCTCTGAATGCCTCGAACTAAGCCATATATTTACAGCTACTATAATATAGATTTTTGAAAATACAGAGGATCTTCAAATTCTGGTGGGAAGTCCAAATCAATTAGGCATAATCATCCAGTTAGTTTAAATTGTAAAATGGCCTAATGGTAATATCACTAGACTATTAATCCAGAGACTCAGTTAATGTTCTGAGAACTCAGGTTCAAATCCTGCCATGATAGATGGTGGAATTTGAATTGAATAAAAAAATCTCTGGAATTACGCGTCTGATGATGAACATGAATCTATCGTCAGTTGTTGGACAAGCCATCTGGTGTACTAATATCCTTTAGGAAAGGAAATCTGTCATTGTTACCTGGTCTGGCCTACATGTGACTCCAGACCCGCAGCAATGTAGTTGATTTTCAACTACCCTCTGGACAATTAAGGATAGGTAATAAATGCTGGTCATCCAGTGATGTCCTCATCCCATGAATGAATACAATGAATAGAGAGTTAAGCTGTTTAAAAGTGATGCTAGGATGCATTTGCCTGAAAAAAGTGTGATAAAGCTATTGAGACCAAATTCAGTTTAAGCTTTTAGAATTATAATAATCAAATTTTAATTAGAACATTGAAGGGAAATTAAGATACATATCTAAACATGATTCCTTGGAATCCCTACAGTGTGGAAATAGGCCACCCAACCTAACAAGTCCACACGAACACTCTGAAAACCATCCCACTCAGACCTATCCCCCTACCCTACCCTTGCATTTTGCATGAACATTATGGATAAATCAGCATGGCCAATCCACCTAACCTGCACATCTCTGGACTTTGGAAGGAAACTGGACCACCCGGCAGAAACCTACGCAGATACAGGGAGAATGTACAAACTCCACACAGATAGTTGCCCAAGTATAGAAACAAACCCAGGTCCCTGGCACTGTAAAGTAGCAATGCTAACCACTGAGCCACTGTACCACCCTGGATTACAGAACAGGAATATTGAAAGGCCCATTCCTGCTCCTAAGCTCCTCTGTTTCTAACAGGTTAAAAACACAGAAATATATTCACACATTAGAACATTTATCTTATTCAACTTACTTTTTACAAATCGCTGAAGAATGGCAAATTAAGGTTTCATCAAAGTCTGTTTTTGTGGACATATCTGCAAACATTTTCAGTGTTTTTTTATATAAAGTTTCTCTTTAATTGGGAAGGTGAGGAAGTATTATTTTCTGGTTTTAGGGAGATTAAAGCAACACTTCCCTAATTACTTGATGGATGATGCTAGTCTCCAACACAAAGCATACATAAATGTATCTTGCAACCATATATCATTCAGAACAAAAACATTAGCATATCTAAACCGTGGAGCCTTGTGTGCCGAACATAAAATATTTGAATAAAATGACCCATGAACTACTTTAGAGAGAGGATAATGACATTTTACAACTTCACAATCTTCCAAAGTGCTATTAAAGTTCTTTTCATTGAAGTCACTTTTCTATGGAAAAGAAATGAAGAACTCACACTGCAAAGATCAAGGTATGACAAAAATAAACTAGACAAAAGACTAAAAATATTTGTTTTTTGCTGGCTGAGAATCTATGCTGTTCCTTGATCATTGCCACAAGATCATCTGTCTGAGAAGACTGACAGGACCTTGGTTTAATGTCCCTCACTATTGCTACAGCTTGTTAGAAGCTTACATGCTTCTGAATTTGGAGTGAACGTGAGCTCAGGATATCCTCATTTAGAACACAAATGCTGCCACAGAGCTGAGGCTGAGTTTGTTTATTGCATGTGCATATCAAATTATCAGGTTGAATTGCATGTGGCTTCCCATTTTTATTGTCCATGATTATGTAGTTTTGTACACTGTAGTTGTTCAGCGTAGCCTGAAGATTATGAAGGCCTGTTGTTGGTTATACTCTGAGGACTCCTCTAATTTTTGCAAGGATCTGAAGTGATGCTTCAAGTTCCAATCATATGCTCAATGACAATTTGTATACTGGCAGGTGGCCTCATTATAACTGTTCTTCTCTGTGTATCGGTTATTTCACTAACACAAGAGCAACACTTCAACCTGGGAAAAGTAGCAAGACATTCTTAAACATCATCACAAGTTGACCAATTTTATAATAAATTTTGGATGGCTGCTGTTTTTCTGGTTTATGAAATGAGCCAGTGCGTGCAGTACAAAGCTAGTAAATGGATTCAGAAATCAACTTTCTACTAAGAGCTGCAGGTGAGTTTGGAAGAGGCTGGCAGAGCCCAAACTCGCGTAGCTTATGGAGCACAATTTGAGATGAAGAAGTTTTCTTGAAGTACCAGACAAATATAAAAAGTTAACGGGGAACAGATGACCTGTTTGATGTAATTCAGGTCAGTGAAGAGCTCTAAGTGTATATGTATTATCCAACCATCTGCTCAAAATTGAAAAATGGTTGTGAAGGCACTTTACGCTTTCCAAAGGGTGAAAGACCATCTAAAAACAAGCTCTTCCTTGCTACCCACATATAATGAAACCAGAAACAATCTTTTCCCCAGACTTTGCTTTTCATTGCCAGGCTTCAACACATCACCTAAACAACATTTCATGGAAACAATGGACCCAGGTTTGTCTCAAGGGCCAAGGTCACATTGGGATGACTGGAACCTAATGCTGTTTGTATTTTGTTATTCAACTGCCCACTGCACACAACCTTGTCAGGCAGCAATTGAGGAAGACAAGGTGCAGATATCATCCAATGCTGATCTGCTGTGACAATGGACAGAGCAAGATCATTGTCAGGTTATGCCCTGTGGTGACAGAGGAGGGTCTTGTGCCTATGCTAGCAAGAGTACAACTGCTATATCAGCCAAGATATGGGGCAGGGTAAAAACAATGACTGCAGATGCTGGAAACCAGAGTCTAGATTAGAGAGGTGCTGGAAAAGCACAGCAGTTCAGGCAGCATCCAAGGAGCAGTAAAATCGACATTTCGGGCAAAAGCCCCTCATCAGAAATGCAGGCAGAGAGCCTGAAGGGTGGTGGCCCAACATTTCAACTCCCCCTCCCACTCTGCCGAGGACATGGAGGTCCTGGGCCTTCTTCACCGCCGCTCCCTCACCACCAGACACCTGGAGGAAGAATGCCTCATCTTCAGCCTCGGATCACTTCAACCCCAGGGCATTAATGTGGACTTCAACAGTTTCCTCATTTCCCCTTCCCCCACCTCACCCCAGTTCCAAACTTCCAGCTCAGCACTGTCCCCATGACTTGTCCTACCTGCCTATCTTCTTTTCCACCTATCCACTCCACCCTCCTTCCCCCCCCCCCCCCCGACCTATCACCTTCATCCCCTCCCCCACTCACCTATTGTATTCTATGTTACTTTCTCCCCACCCCCACCCTCCTCTCATTTATCTCTCTACCCTTCAGGGTCTCTGCCTGTATTCCTGATAAAGGGCTTTTGCCCGAAACATCGATTTTACTGCTCCTTGGATGCTGCCTGAACTGCTATGCTTTTCCAGCATCTCTCTAATCTAGACCCAAGATATGGGGCAGCCTGAGCAGTGGCTTTCACAACAGTTTAAGGCACATAGTTTGTACCTTATGAGAGCACTCGTAAAATGTTAAGAAAATAACCTATTTTCTTGTAGATCACAGATGATTACAATGGTTATTAAATTTTATTGTACTGCTGAAAAATCTGTCGCTGTTTCTCTTTACAGTTCTCGTTGATCCGCACTGAAAACTCAGATGGTTCACTAATGTCTTTAAGGGAAGGAAATCTCCCATACATATCTGGTCTGGCTTAAATGTGATCCTGGATCAGCAGCAATGTGGAAATCTTAACTGAATTCAAAAGCAACCTCAGAAGCCAATCAGTTTACAGGCAACAAATTCTGACCTTGCCAATAATGCCCACACTTCACCAAATCAATTTTAGAATGGAAACAGGAATAGAAACAGACATGTTTATCTGATCCTTTTGGCATGAGATTCATGCATGGCATGAGCTAAATGGCCTATTTATGTACTGTACTTTCTATGTGACTCTACCTACTAGATCACAAAATGTTGACATTTCTGTGGAATATTTCCAGAAAGAAATTTCCAAAGAAAATAAATGATAAAACTGGTTTATTGGCGACGAGGCTATTTCACTGAATGACATTTTACTGTAGTGACAAGTCAAATGCGGGAATCTCCAATCTAAAGTCCACTTTCAACAAAGAATTCATAATTCAAAATACTTGGAAGGATTTTAAAATGATAGAATTGTACAACATGAAGGAAAATAATTTGGAGCATTGCTTCTGTGTTTAGGTATTAACATCTTCCTGCTCTATCCAGTGGGTTGTATTTTATTTTTCTGATATTTGTTTTTCCAAAGCTCTTCTGAAGTTTTCACGTGTCACTGTCTCTGCTGTGTAGGCGAGGGACATGAATTTCCAGAACATTTTACGTTGGTGTTAGATTATTATGAAATGACCATTACTTTAGTATAATTGACAACATTAAAGTCTGAAAAGAGTACATTTGAGTTACTAGCTATTAGGATAAGTGCAGTTTGAAAGAAAATAAGCTAATCTTCAGTATTGGATGAGCAGGTCCAAGAAAACTGGGGCAGAAGGGATTTGAATGGAATAACATGAAGAAATTGTCCTGTGTAATGCAAACAGGTATCAGAGAAATCCTACTGTGCAAGCACTTGTTAAGAATGAACAATGAGCACACTTAAAAGGGAATAGGGAGAATTATTAAAAATGTTGCTATTTCAGGAGCAAAGTAGCTAGAAATCTAAACAGAAACAAATTTGGAATTTGCTTAATTATTCTGCAAACAAAGGCAAAGTGAGCAAGTTAAAACGTTGTCAAGGTAGTTGCCCAAAAGGTTAACTTTTTTTAAAAATCAAACACTGGAGGAAGAATTGAATATCAATTGACATTCTCTTTTTCTTTGTCCATTATTAACCTGAGAATTAAATAAACCTGTTAAAAGTTTATAGTCTCCTGCCCCTGTGCTGGTGATACTGATAATTGTACACCCAACATACCTACATTCCTTGACCTAACCACTAGTCAAACCACACTCTCGTCATTAACTTGCTCAACCTTTATTTGCTCAACACTCTACTCAATACACTTGTCACCACTGTAGTCAGCTCTCTCGTTGTCATTATTCATCATCCCTCTGTTCCACTAAACATACAGTTCTAGGATTGTATTTGACCTTGAGAGAGAAAACAAGGTTCCAAACTGACTTGGCAGCCCATCTCAAAATCTCCATCTCTCTCTACAAGTTCAGCTCAGATCACAAGGAAAATATTATTGAACAATTTGGGAACTCATGTGAATTGATTATCTTCTTGATTTAACAGGATTTGTAATTTATAATAAATCTCATGCCCTGTCTTGGAATCCTTGATTTCCTGAGTGCTTGAATAGTGTGATTGAGCATTTCTCCTGCATTCTGAATGTTTTATTAATAAACCTTTTTCTTTGCTTTCATCTTAAAGGATTTTAGTGTGGCTTTACCTCGAAAATTGCAATCTGAAAACTCGGGGTTTGGAATACAACCTTCAGTCCGTATCAGCAAGAGATGGGAATGAAAAGGATAAAGGAGTAAATCAAATAACATCTTGATGTCTTAGTCGTAAGAGGGTAAAGGCCATTATAATTTAAATTGACCCATTCCCCTTTTGTCTGTGACACTTTTCTCTTAAAATTCTACAAATCTTAATTTTTGTTGTTTTGATTATGACCAAGCTGCATCTACCTGCTTGGTCAGCAAGTTAAGACAGATGGTTAACTACATGGATGTAGGTTTGCTCGCTGAGCTGGAAAGGTCATTTGCAGATGTTTCATCACCATAACTAGGTAACATTTTCAGTGAGCCTCTGGACGAAGCACTGCTGGTGTTTCCTGCTTTCTATGTATATGTTTGGTGGTTCCTTGGGTTGGTGATGTTATTTCCTGTGGTGGCGTCATTTCCGAAGGTGATGTCATTTCCTGTTCTTTTTCTCGGGGTGGTAAATGGGGTCTCAGTCAATGTGTTTGTTGATAGAGTTCTGATTGGAATGCCATGCTTCTGATGATGTTACTGATGATGGTAGCTAGTATGTGATGAAGCATCTGAAAATGAACCTTCCAGCTCAGTGAGCAAACCTACATCCAGAACCTCAACCTGAGCTACAAATCTTCTCAAAACATGGTTAACTAAATCTCCAAGTCAACAACCAGCATCCTTCTCTCATCTGTAAAAACATGGCGTCCCCTTTTTTTTAAATCTCTTTCCTGCATAGTTGGCCTCATGAGATACATAAGGCTTCAACTTCTTGACTCTCCTTGATCAACTATGGAGGATGCTTAGCTAAAATACAAGACAAAATGCATAATGGTAGTTTACAAAGGGGAGTGAACTGAACATTTAAGTAGTCATCTTCTCTGTCCACAAGGGTTTTCTAGATCTACCCAATTCATTAACCCAAGTGGCTGCTTTATTTTTCTATGAACGTATTGACAAAAAGTGGACAAAATGATAACCAGCATTTGATTGGAATTTAAAGATAGATGCGACACTTTATTGTTCAGAAAATGAAACCATCAGACTCTCTGCAGCAGAATGACTTAATTGGAAGTTAAAATGCAATCAGATGTATTATGTGAATGACTGGTGAAAATATATCAGAATTAAAATGCTGACATTCATCCTGATGGGAAAAAGGGGCAAAGATGCCACCTTTAGCTCATATTATTTCGAGTTTTATAAATGATCTCGAAGTTTGCTCTAGAATGCAATGCTATCTATATGTAAATTTGTGTAATTTGTACTGCAGTAACAGCCCAAAAGCTGTTAATAAGAATTTTGCATGAGATTTAGGCAGTATAAACTTGGCGTGAATAGAAATAGGCCAGGTTTAACTTATTAAAAAAAATGTGTATCAAGATTGATGATTCAATGTTTATCTACAAAATTAAGGGCAAAACCTCCTAGATGGCAGGAGTTACAAAACTATCACTAGGTATTGATTGATGATGTTTTAATCTTCAAGCAACATACTGAATGTGGTGAGACAGAAAGAAATGTCAGAGGTTATATCTGTTTGATTAGATAAGGTGCTACCGCCCTCTCAGACAGAGAAAGATCTTCTTGAATATACATATGCCATCCATTTTCACATACTACATATCTACACGAGGGACCTTCAACAGCGCACAACTTGAAGAACAACAAGGTGTCTTGCTGCTACACAGCATAGATATAAATCACCATTACTTTGAGACATTATTTGACTGGAGTTTAAGTCCCAAATTTGTGTTATGTTTCAAAAATGACATTGTATCAGGACGAGATGACAAACAAATAACATTGCAAAAATTGAAGAATACAAACATGAAACTATGCTCTGAATATTATGAAATCACAGCGGTATCACAAGTTTCATAGGTGGTTTCTCTCCTTGGAACTCGTGAGGTTTCTTATGCTATTGTCCCTAACCTGCCTCGCCAACTACCTAACCAGGCCCAATAGCACCTCTCACAAGCAAT
Source organism: Chiloscyllium plagiosum (assembly GCF_037043375.1). NCBI lineage: Eukaryota > Metazoa > Chordata > Chondrichthyes > Orectolobiformes > Hemiscylliidae > Chiloscyllium > Chiloscyllium plagiosum. The sequence continues at coordinate 23,692,310 of NW_028270140.1, forward strand.
CTGAGCTCAATTCTATCGCTCGTTATTGACAGAAGAACTCATCACTGCTAGGATATCCCTGGCACCAGCACTATCTTTAAAAGATATGTGTTGCATTCAGACAATTGCTGGCAGTCCTGAATCACCCTGCATGGTTCACCACATGTACTCCAGAAATGACAGAGAGGGGAAAACGGCTGATGCTTGGTGGACAGCGAACCCAGTGGTCCTGGTGGGTGCGATGATGCTGAGGAATGCTCTACGCTTCCCCCAGAATCACTGTGCACCATGTTCAATGCACGATACCAGACACTGCCAACTGGGTCCAAGATTGTCACCCAGGTCAGTACAGTCCCAGCTGTCTAGGGGAGCAATGAACAGTGTCAGAAGAAGGTCAATGACTTTCACTGCTCTTCTAGGGTAAGAACCACCATCTTCTCTCCGCTATCTCACTCTCACTGTATCTGCTAACACATCCATATCACACCTAATGCTCTATCACTCTCACTACTGCTTGTAACGTCTTTATTCACTAGCAAACTCCCACGTTTGACTCATTATTAACCCTGCATGACTTTTGTGCCTCCTCTTCTCGCACTCCAGAATCCTCACCACCTTTCCTTGATTTGCACCAGCACTAACAGCTGTGGCAACTATTTACAATTCACTCAATCTGTCGCATCTTTTAGTCTCGGAGAAAACAGCCCATTATAAGGCAGTGAAACCTAAAACAGGGTAGTGAGGTGTCTCCTTGATGAAGAGAGGCTTCTGACCCTGACCCCGCCAAGCAAATTCCTGACCCTGTCCAAGTTGCTGGACTAATGACATAGAATGTGCTTGAATTACTGTATAGGGATCCCTTGACTGAAGGAGTCTCCTCCAGTGATGTGACGTGACTGAAGACAATTCCCTCCAACTTTGAAAAAATGGCCATTTGTTTGAAGCACATACAGTGTGTCTGCGATGTGGTCTGTTGGTCCATGGCGCAGGTGTGACATTGATATAGCATGGCGCCAGACAGAAACACTGATCCCACTTTGACTGATCACTGCTTGGTTTTGTACCTGCTCTAAAATGCAAGGTAGAGAAAGGCTGAGATGCTAAATAGACACAAGGTATGTAAGGACAGTGAGCGAGCAGTCCCAAGGTGCAGCCTGGTCCAATTCATGAGCTGGGTTTCTGTCCAAATGAGTTATTCTTGCAGTAGTATTGCAGTGACAGTAGCTGGTTTGTTTCAAAGTCTAGCATTGAATTGCTGCAGCATACTGTAAGGTGTGTCATGATGGTGGAGAGGCTGGCATGTGTTAATGTCAATGTTCATGGGCCTGGAGTGCATGCGATCATAGCCCTGAGATGTTGGTGCTGGCTGTCCAAGATGGAGGTCAGAGGAGCAAATCGCAATTTGGAGTCACTTGGTACCCTCCCCGACTTTCACATTGGGAATTCTCAGCACCTAGTTTCTATCCAGTGGGTAGTAGGAGAGGAACCTGAATATTATTGAGGTGAGATTTGGTGTTAATGGGGGTGGATATTCTGGCATTGATGGGTATCCTGGGTGCCAGTTCCATCTTTAAAACACCATTGTGCACAAGGTTAGGCACTGGCATTCCAAAGCTGCATTTCGTGATTTGTCACCTTTCACCTGAATATGGTAAAGATGGGAAAATTATAGACAGGGACCTAAAGGTCCTGGGCAATGGGGTACTGCAGACCATGATGTGCAGATGAAGCCAAGTCATTAATACCCAGTCAGTGCAGCCTCATCTGTCCAGAATAATGGCATAAAGAAGTTCAATGACCTTTTCTGCTCTTCCAGGATAAGCGCCAGCATCTTCCCTTTGCTGCCTCACATTTATTGTTTGGTTGTTACTGCTCTCACCCTCCACCAAGGCCAATACTCCAGCATTCTCACTGTTGCAAGTAGTATCTTCCCTCAGTCGATCTATCTCACCATCCTCATGACCCTCTCTACCCCGTACCCTCCTCCCCAACCTCCCATGCTATTAAACACAATATGCCCAATGTGATGCCGACTCATTCCCTCAGGAGACCTCACCATCTGTCCCCCACCTGCATTGGCTATCAACTGTGCCACTGGTTTTTATCTCCCTCAATCCCTCCCTTTCTATCATTTCAGGAGAAGACATGTCACAATAGGGCAGAAAGGGCCCAGACAGGTGTTAGTGCATCAGAAATTGGGTTCCTCAGCCACCACAAGGAGACAATCCTGGCCCTTACAGAAGAAGACCTGGACTGTTCCTATGGGGGCACCAACTGAGTGTTGCAGGACACACCATTGCTTATGCTTCCTCTGAGGATTTTGAATTCTCCTCCTCCTGACAGATGTTGAAGCCCCTTTTAATAACCTATTGACCTCTGAGACTGTGGATATCCTACTCAAGTCTGCTAGACACAAAAGAAGAGAAGATGCGACAGTAAAGAGGTGTAAGTAGTGTGCAATGAATGACACTGACAGCAGGATTAATGTGAGAGTCACAGTCACATGAAGAGAAGTACTTACTCAGTTGGCATCCCCATAGGAACAGTCCTGGTCTTCTCCTGTAAGGACCAGCAAGCTATTGAAATATTAAGTATCAATTGCAGTTTCCAGACCTTTCACACCAGTAACTTTCAATGAAGAGAGTTCCTCTATATGATATAGAGAGTTAGAGACAAAGCAGCTACTGCTGTGGGAGAAGAAAAGCAGCTAATACTCAAACAGGTAGGGAAAGACACTTTGTGTTAATTAACCCCAACAAGGTGCTTATGAGGCTTATTTTCTGTCACACAAAAAACAGAGAACAAACGCAACAGAGCTCTTTAAATTTTAAGGAATAAGGAGTTGTCAAGAGAGGCTTTGCCGGTGAAAATGTGATGCAGGAAATATGGGCTGCATGGAACCACTTTTGATGGGCACTAGAAATTTCAACCTAGGTGCCAAGGAAAAGTGAATGGGCAAGAGAGCTGGAATACTTTGAAACAGTACCTGCATTGCTACATCATCTGCAGGCACAGTGATAGGGGATGTAAGACATATCTCAATTGCATTATTTAAACCTTTTATTTTGTTCAATGTATGAGTTGCCTATTGAGTAATGCATAAAACTGTGTGTATTTTAGCAAGTTTGCTAGAAATAAAGTCTTTAAAAATAACATCTTTTATTTGGTTATTCCTGTTAATCACTGAGAAACTTATCTCATTTAAAATTATTATGGGGATCATAAAACATGTGATGTATAATAGGTTGCAAACCATTAATTAAGGTCTTAATTACACTGTTATGTTAAATTAGATTTTTACCAACGCACAGTCTTAGATTAGTGTAGATCACATTTTGAGACATTTATAATAAACCAGTTGTATTTTAATATTTTAGTAAGCTATATATAGAATTTGTATCAATATACCCACCTACTTCTTAGACTTCGGAATGTAGAAATATATGACATATATTTTACATTCTAACATTGCAAAAATGAAGGCAGATAATTAAATACTATATAACATACAGTAACTGTGGAGAATAGATTTCGGTTGTGGAAAAATGTCCATTTGGCTCAGTCAAATGTTCCAACTTCCCAATTACTCAAGAACAGGAAATCAAGTCTCTTAGACAAAGCTCTGAAACTCCATTTAACACCATTATGATTCTTACTCATTTTCATCATTTCAGCTTCAAACATTGTTGAATAATTATCTGACTTCAGATACAATTGAAGTGTACTCTTGTGATAGGCATTTCTATTAACAGGTTTAAGTACGGATTTGAGAAACTTGAATTGCATGTGTACAAAATTAAAGCCGGTACCAAAGAGAAAACGTTAATCAAGAAATCATAGTATTATTAAGCACATATGTTGTGAAAAAAAGGATTGGAAGTTAACGCAAACTGACCATTTTCATTGCTTTTAAGTATTGTGCACTTAGTAGCATACTACAGAATCTGGCTTGTATAATAAACATCATATAAATGAGTTAGATTGAATTTTGTTAGTTTATGAACATTTGCCTATTGATATACTATTTTCTACCTTTTAAAAGATCCAGAAGAATTTGGAGTCGCAAATGATTTATTAACCATGATAAATAACTGTGCTCATATTAAATCAAAGCAAAATCTTATGAGCTCATCTATGACATCCACAGTTAAGTAAGCTAAGGGTTTTTGGGAAAAAGGTTCAACTGCAATATTGGCTTCCAGCAAAATACACGTACAAGCCTGCATATAGAGTCACAGAGTCATAGAGATTTACAGCACGGAAACAGACTCTATTGTCCAACCTGTCCATGCCAACAAGATATCCCAACCCAATCTAGTCCCACCTGTCAGCACTCAGCCCATATCCCACCAAACCCTTCCTATTCACATACCATCCAAATGACTTTTAAATGTTGCAATTGTACCAGCCTCCAACACTTCCTCTGGCAGCTCATTCCATACACATACCACCCTCTGCGTGAAAAAGTTGCCCCTTAGATCTCTTTTATATCTTTCCCCTCTCACCCTAAACCTATGCCCTCTAGTTCTGGACTCCCCCACCCCAGGGAAATAACTTTGTCTATTTATCCTATCCATGCCCCTCATGATTTTGTAAACCTCTATGAGGTCACCCCTCTGCTTCTGACACTCCAGGGAATACAGTCCCTGCCTGTTCAGTCTCTCCCTATATCTCAAATCCTCCAACCCTGGCAACATCCTTGTAAATCTTTTCTGAACCCTTTCAAGTTTCACAACATTTTTCCAATAGGAAGGAGACCAGAATTGCATGCAATATTCCAACAGTGGCCTAACTAATGTCCTATACAGCCGCAACATGACCTCCCAACTCCTGTACTCAATACTCTGAGTAATAAAGGAAAGCATACCAAAAGCCTTCTTCACTATCCTACCTACCTGCAACTCTACTTTCAAGGAGCTTTGAACCTGCACTCCAAGGACTCTTTGTTTAACATTAAGTGTATAAGTCCTGCTAAAATTTGCTTTCCCAAAATGCAGCACCTCACATTTATCTGAATTAAAGTCCATCTGATACGTCTCTGCCCATTGGCCCTCTGATCAAAATCCCATTGTAATCTGAGGTAACCTTCTTTGCTGTCCACTACACCTCCAATTTTGGTGTCATCTGCAAACTCACTAACTATACCTATTATGCTCACATCCAAATCATTTATATAAATGATGAAAAGTAGTGGACCCAGCACCGATCCTTGTGGCACTCCACTGGTCACAGGCCTCCAGTCTGAAATACAACCCTCCACCATTATCCTCTGTCTTCTACCTTTTGAAACATTTCTATATCCAAATGGCTAGACCCCCCTGTATTCCATGAGATCTAACCTTGCTAGCCAGTCTCCCATAGGGAACCTTGTCGAACGCCTTACTGAAGTCCATATACATCACGTCTACCACTCTGCCCTCATCAATCCTCTTTGTTACTTCTTCAAAAAACCCAATCAAGTTTGTGAGACATAATTTACATGCACAAAGCCATGTTGACTATCCCTAATCAGTGCTTGCCTTTCCAAATACATGTAGATCCTGTCCCTCAGGATTCCCTCCAACAATTTGCCCATCACTGACATCAGGCTCCCTGGTTTGTCCTTACCACCTTTCTAAAATAATGGCACCACGTTAGCCAACCTCTAGTCGTCTGGCACCTCACCTGTGACTATCAATGATACAAATATTACAGTAAGAGGCCCAGCAATCAGTTCCCTAGCTTCCCACAGAGTTCTAGGGTATACTTGATCAGGTCGTGGGGATTTATCCACCTTCATGTGTTTCAAGACATCCAGCACCTCCTCCTCTGCAATATGGACATTTTTCAACATGTTACGATCTATTTCCCTACATTCTATATCTTACATGTCCTTTTCCACAGTAAACACTGTTGCAAAACACTTGTTTAGTATCTCCCCCATCTCCTGCGGCTCCACTTAAAGGCCGCCTTGCTGATCTTTGAGTGGCCCTATTCTCTTTCTAGTTACCCTTTTGTCCTTTATGTATTTGTAAAAACCCTTTGGATTCTCCTTAACTCTATTTGCCAAAGCTATCTAATATCCTCTTTTTGCCCTCCTGATTTCCCTCTTATGTATACTCTTACTGCCTTTATACTCTTCTAAGGATTCACTCGATCTATCCTGTCATCACCTGACTCATGCTTCCTTCTTTTTCTTAACTAAACCCTTAATTTCTTTATTCATCCAGCATTCCCTATATCTACCAGCCTTCCCTTTCACCCTAACAGGAGTATACTTTCTCTGGACTCTCATTATCTCATTTCTGAAGGCTTCCCATTTTCCAGCTGTCCCTTTACTTGTGAAGATTTGCCCCCAATCGGCTTTTGAGAGTTCTTGCTTAATACTGTCAAAATTGGCCTTACTCCAATTTAAAACTTCCGCCACTATTTCAAAACTAGTAGAATTATGGTCGCTGGCCCCAAAGCGCTCCCCCACTGACTCCTCAGTCACCTGCCCTACCTTATTTCCCAAGAGTAGGTCAAGTTTTGTATCTTCTCTAGTAGGTACATCCACATACTGATTCAGAAAATTTTCTTGTACACACATAACAAATTCCTCTCTATCTAAACCCTTAACACTATGGCAGTCACAGTCTATGTTTGGAAAGTTAAAATCCCCTACCATAACTACTCTATTATTCTTTCAGATAACTGAGATCTCCTTACTAATTTGTTTCTGAATTTCCCTCTGACTATTAGGGGGTCTATAATACAATCCTAATAATGTGATAAACCTCTTTCTTATTTCTCAGTTCCACCCAAATAACTTCCCTGGATGTATTTCCGGGAATATCCTCCCTCAACACAGCTCTAAATCGATCCCTTATCAAAAATGCCACTCCCCCTCCTCTCTTGCCTCCCTTTCTAACCTTTCTGTAGCATTTGTATCCTGGATCATTATGCTGTTAGTCCTGTCCATCCCTGAGCCATGTTTCTGTAATTGCTACGATATCCCATTCCCCCTTGTCCCTAACCATGCTCTGAGTCTATCTGTCTTCACTGTTAGACCCCTTATATTGAAATAAATGCAGTTTAATTTATCAATCCTACCTTGTTCGTTGCTTTGTTCCTGCCTCCCCTGACTGTTTGACTCGATTCTGTTCTTGTGCAACAAATACGAAAGACGCCAAACCCAAAAGAGCTAAGGACATATAAGACCCTTTATTTATAAATAGATGCATGATGCAAAAGGAAGGAAGGTGTTGTGAATTTCTATAAAAGTTCTGGTTCAGCCTCAACTAGAATAGCCAGAATTTTTCATTTTGGAGTGAAAGTATGGTGTCTTGCATCTTGGAGTATAGAACATAGAACATAGAACAATACAGCACAGAACAGGCCCTTCGGCCCACGATGTTGTGCCGAACATTTGTCCTAGCTTAAGCACCCATCCATGTACCTATCCAATTGCCACTTAAAGGTCACCAAAGATTCTGACTCTACCACTCCCACAGGCAGCGCATTCCATGCCCCCACCACTCTCTGGGTAAAGAACCCACCCCTGACATCTCCCCGATACCTTCCACCCTTCACCTTAAATTTATGTCCCCTTATAACACTCTGTTGCACCCGGGGAAAAAGTTTCTGACTGTCTACTCTATCTATCCCTCTGATCATCTTATAAACCTCTATTAGTCACCCCTCATCCTTCGCCGTTCCAACGAGAAAAGGCCTAGCACTCTCAACCTATCCTCGTACGACCTATTCTCCATTCCAGGCAACATCCTGGTAAATCTTCTCTGCACCCTCTCCAAAGCTTCCACATCTTTCCTAAAGTGAGGCGACCAGAACTGCACACAGTACTCCAAATAAGGCCTAACCAAAGTCCTGTACAGTTGCAACATCACTTCACAACTCTTGAATTCAATCCCTCTGCTAATGAACGCTAATACACTATAGGCCTTCTTACAAGCTCTATCCACCTGAGTGGCAACTTTCAAAGATCTATGAACATAGACCCCAAGATCCCTCTGTTCCTCCACCTCACTAAGAACCCTACCGTTAACCCTGTATTCAGCATTCTTATTTGTCTTTCCAAAATGGACAACCTCACACTTGGCAGGGTTGAACTCCATCTGCCACTCCTCAGCCCAGCTCTGCATCATATCTAAGTCCCTTTGCAGCCGACAACAGCCCTCCTCACTATTCACAACTCCACCAATCTTCGTATCATCTGCAAATTTACTGACCCACCCTTCGACTCCCTCATCCAAGTCATTAATAAAAATTACAAACAGCAAAGGATCCAGAACTGATCCCTGCGGAACTCCACTTGTAACTGGGCTCCAGGCTGAATATTTGCCATCTACCACCACTCTCTGACTTCGAACGGTTAGCCAGTTTTCTATCCAATTGGCCAAATTTCTCTCTATCCCATGCCTCCTGACTTCCGTATGTCACTTCTGCCATGATCCATGGTCAGTTGTCTCATGCAATTCCATATTTTTGCACTCATTCCATTTGCAAGCACTTTGGGACACTGGGTAACTGGTGAATTACCGGCTGGCAGGCAGTCAGGAACTTTTCAATCTTATTGTGATCTTCCTTCAAGGATTCCAGTGAACCCGCTGCAAGATAAGAACATCATAGGAGACTGTGCTGGTATTTCCCACTACCACACTCTGGAGAGATTGGGGATAATTTGGCCTCATGTTTCTGTGAGTTTGTGTTGGATGCTCTACTCAGGCCATCCAGAAAAGATAAATGGTAATGGTTCTGAAAGAGCATCTACTGCTATCAAGTGATATGCATTGACTAATGAACCTAGTCAGTGGCGTTATTACATACCTCTGGAGCAGTTGGGACTTGATTCAAGACCTCCCAGTTCAGAGATAGGGACACTATCACTGTACCACAAGAGGGTTCTTGCTGTCATGCAATAAACTATGCCTTAATTAAGACAGTTGTCTCTTCTTGTGAAAATTCTCTGATTTATCCTCTACCATTGATAATTAGATAGGTCATCTCAGCTTAGATGGTGGCAGTTAACTACCCCAACCATAAGCCATAATGGATGGTATCCTGAGCTCAATGTGAGATTCTAACTAGCAGAAAGAAGTCCTCTTGGCAAATCTAAATGGCTGGACTGAATTATTCCTTTCTGGTCAGTGCCAGTAGGCCTGATAAAAGAACTTGGATGCAGGGAATTAAGATGAGGATTAAAGAACTTCTGTGGTCTGCATACAAAGCTTTGTCATCTTCTCTCTATAAGTTCACACCCTGAGCTTACATTTACGTATAACTTTGCCACTACACAGCCGTGTCAATGTAGGTCCACCAACCACTGCATCACATCCATAATGTGAAGGGCTCACATCCACCACTAATGGGCACTGTACTTCCACTCACTTATAGGAGAGAGCGCAGCATCTGATGGGGTTGTGCACACTCATCAACTGCTCATGCAGACACTTGCATCATGTTCAGTCCTTCTCCTTTGCTCATGGGAGGAGTAGCTAGACCACACATGAGCAAGAAGGTAAAGACTGGGTTCGTGCATCTTCATCAACAAATTCTCATCATCTCTTCCCTAGTTCTGAATGGTCAACAAACAGTCAAGAGCTCGGCCTCTAGCAATTACGATCTCTGAGAAGGATGATTCTGATGCCATGGAGTATGTATCAGCAAGACATTTACCTGAACCCTCCAGCAGTACAGAGCCTCAGTGTAACTTCAGTCGGTCCTATATTGAGATTAGACCTGGTCACACAATCAGCAAAGCATTTCGCTGGCATGTGTCCACAGCCATCAGAGAAAGAAACATTCAAGGTCTCCAGTGCTCAGAAATATTCAGATGCAGTCAGCTCCATGCAGAACATATCTTTAAAGACATGGTCAATCTACAGTAATAGGAAGGGGAGCATTGGGAAGGGGTGCTCGGGGGTCTCACTAGATTCCACTCCATGATACCCTTTTCACAGGAATGCCCATTGTGTATCAGTTACAGGTGCACTCAGTTACTGCAAATTCTCATTGAATATTTCTATCTCAGAAAATGATCACATCATAAGCAGATTACAAAAAATGCAGCCTTTATTACAAACAATAATGTAAAATGAAACTTTTTTGCATCCAATGAGGTATGCAGAGCTTGAAGTAGTCTCCTGTTAGCTGGTCTACGACAAATAGAACAATAAAAAAAAAATCCAGGTAGTTCTGCTCCCTTGAATGCAGCTGGGTATATGGTGCATTAAAATGTGCCAGGCTGCAGATTTCACCATGAATGTGTTTTGTTTATGTCCTTTTGTTTAAGGAACAAAAACACCGAGAAAAACAATGCTAGGTCTCAAGTCCTGATTACAAGGAAAGTGGATGGGGACTGGAGCCAAGTTAAAGAATAGGGTTTAACCAACATGATTTCTTGTTCATTTCTAATGGAGCACACTCCAAGTTCTCCTTTTTGCAATACACATGGAAGTGGGAACTGAGAGGGGGTTGTCATTCCACCTGGACTTTCCTCCTCTCCCACCTTTCTAGGGGTTGTTTATACCTGTGAATTATTGGAGCTTTGTATTGCTGAAGAGAAGAGTTTTTTTTTAATGGATGCATTAAATGTTGTCTGTTCATCCCTGTTTTTATTCTACATTCTATATGGACCTGAAACAGAAATTAAAGAGACATATTAAATAGATATGAATAGTTGAAATTTAATTCTCCTCCCGGATAATTCTGATGATTGAGCAGTAGAGTACAAGTTGAAGATTGAAGATCTGATTCCTTAGAGCTAACACTTTTGGAACCATGGAGGTGCTTAAAATATAAGGTGACTTTAACAAAAAAAAATGGTTCAACAGAGAATTAAGGCACAGAGCAAAACATATTCAATTTGGTTAGTCAAAAAAGCGTTCAATGTCGTACTCACTTATGACTTAATTAGTTTATGAATTCACAGTGTGAAGCATTTTGCTTGCAGCCTTTCTAAAATAAATTTTATTTGATAGTCACATGGCCTCTTGCAACTCTCTCTCTCCCTCTCTCTCTGTGTCTCACTGGCAACATTTCAGTAGCTTTAATGAACAACTTTTTTTTTCAATTGCCATGGTGACTGGTAACCCAGTTGAAGCATCAATGATACGGGCTGACATGCTTATTGGACATTAAGTTGCAACAGAAAGCTGCTTTAGGAAGGAAAACAAATTGATCACAGACTTAGATAACACTAGAAGATTGGAGGCGCAGTTTCAAATGCTTATTTTTGATCATGGGATGTAGATGTCTCGGTTAGACCAGCCCTGTCCATTCCTAATTGGCCTGAGAGGAGTTAGGAATCAGCCGTGTCGGAAGATCAACTTGTAAAACCTGGTGGCAGTTCCACAATGGGTGGCAGGGAGACCTTTTAATTGTGTATTCTGTGGTGCATGGGAACAGTGGCAATTAGTTGTCAGAAAATGCAGTCAGTGGTCTCACAAGTCACCAGACTGGAGCTATCCCAGTTTTCAAACCCATCCTTTGATTAGCAGACTCACTGGTAAAATTCTAGCCATAGTTAACATAAATTAATTAAAGGCAGAAAAATATAAGCATGAAACAATTTTTGCATCTTTGACAAATTAACTTGCTTGTAATTATGTAAAGCATTTACTCAACTTTCAAACCAAAAGGTCCTTTAATATGGTGTGACAGCAAGGATTAGATTAAGTTTTGGAAGGCCTCCTACCTAGTAAGGAACCTAACCAAATGAGATCTGGGGTTTTGGACAGAATAGTTCAGGGAACATAAATAGTTGGAATTGCTCAGCTGGTCTGGCAGCATCTGTAGAAGGAAAGTAAAGTCAAGGTTTCAGGTTCAGTGACCTTCTTCAGAACTGGTTATAGCTAAGAAAAGATTGGTACATACGCACTGAAGACGGGGATGGCGTGGGGTGAAGGAGTAAATGACAGGCAGATATGGAGTCCAGAAAGAGAGAATAGCAGTTGGTGAGCTAAAGAAATGAATACTGGTGAGGTGGGGAGAATGAAAAGCTTTGTTTTTTTTGTTTAATACTTCAGGGAATTTTGTCAAAGATCAATTCAAGGTATCATTATTGCTTTCAGTTATTTCAAAACCAAATATTGTTCATAGAAGGCACGTAATGTTGGGGATGGACCTGTGAACATTCAGCTGGAGCTCATATTCTTGCCTGCTTGAACAAATGGAATTTAACACAAGCTTTTCCAAGAATGAGCCGGTAAACTAGGAATGTAATCAAAGCCAACAACATGGCAAAATCACATGTACAACGTGCATGTCTTTCTGATTAAGACATTTAAAATCTCAAAAAGGTTTTTTTCAACAGAAACCAAAAGAGAAAATGCTGGAAAATCTCAGCAGGTCTGGCAACATCTGTAAGGAGAGAAAAGAGCTGACGTTTCGGGTCTAACTGACCCTTTGTCAAAGCTTTTATTTGCTTTTATTTTTTTCAATAGAACATTGGCACATTCTCCAAAGGAATGTTGTCAGTGACTCAAACCAGTACTTTTTTACTGTTGTTCTTTTGAAGTTATGTGTAAGATGATGGTTGATGGGAAAGCGCTGCATTTCGCTACTTCAGGGGAGACTTTTATTTATGCTGGTCAGAAGTTACGGGCTGACAGGGACAGAACAGATGGCTTTACAGTGTGCTCGGTCTTCACTTTGAATTAGAAATTAATTAGGCCAGGATAAGCCATCCTCTGCATGAGTAAAGATATGGAATTCAGGCATTGATCCCTTTGGCAGTAACCGTGCTGAGCAAGTAGCTGAAAATACTTCCTCACCAAATGTACAAATGTTTCGTTTTAATATGGTTATAGATTTTAATCGACCCCTAGTGGGATTTCTACTCTGTTGAAGTTGCAATCGTGTTGTGCCCTATGCTTGGCCATATGGAGAAAGTAAAATGATATATGTCATGTGCAAAGCAGCGTTTAAACTAGTAGACCTTTCACTTTTGTCTTTTCAATTTGAATTTTGTATTTCTTCAGTGGCTTTCTAGCACCAACTTGTGCTTTTTATATTCAAGTAAATTGGAACGAAAATTATTGGGGCTGGCACAATTAATAATGTGGAATAGCAAATGAATGAAGGAGGAAGGGAGTCTGATGGTTTCTATTTTCAGTGCATTCAAAACCCATAGTGACCAGGTCCACACTAAGGATGGTGGTGAGAAAATCTATGTCACTCTATCTCAAAGGTCAGCTTCAATGGAAGAATGGACTGAAAGTCCTCGACACCCAAGATTCCAGGATTTCCATTGTCTTCTTGCCAAATTTATAAGAGATGAGCTGTAGAATGTCTATGGAAATTAATTCCATGAGCACCAACGTAGAATTGACTATTGAACAAAAAAGAAAATAATGGTTGATATATGTGTATGACGTCCTCCTCTCCCTCTTTATGCAGTAGCATTTGTCTGTTTGTTTTACATGGGCTGATTTCACTGTTGAAATAAGAATATTGTACAAATGCATCGTAGTTTGCCTGTCTCCATCTTCAATCACTTCCAGCCTCTTTGCCAATATTTTGTCTTCACTTTTGAGTAGCATACAAACATAGCAAAAGTAGTATTTCAGTTGCATCCCCTCCCAAGCCATCTGCAACCTTCAAATTTAAGACTATTAAGCTGCATTAAAAAACTTTAATAGTCATGGTAAAAAGAAGCAGTCAGTCCTTATCTTGAACATTTCAATGGACCAAGCATTTACAGCCTTTTTGCAGAATGACAGAATTACAACAGCAAAAAGAAAAGCCTCACAACCTGCAATGTATGAGCAGTCATGCTTTAAGATCAATTCATCGAGTACCATTCCCAACTTCTTCCTATAACCCAACACCTTCTCAATTTTCCAGCAATAATCCAATTCCATCTTGAATTCCACAATTAAATGCATCTCCACTATGGTCTCCAGTAGTACCTTCTGGATCTTAGTCGCTCGCTGCATGAAATGTCTCGTGATTTTGAACAGGTCTTGCAATATCAGCATTTTGTGATTATTTGTACATATCCACAAGCCAGAATACATTGGTTCAATTCAACGTTGACTCTCCAAACGCTACATACGTTTTAGTGTGTCCTGAGAAGATATAATATTTGGCAACAAAGTGGGATGTTCTTAGCCAAACAAAATTGAGTTAGATAAGCTTCTGACAAGCTCAGAGAAGGTATGTGTTGGGGAGGGGTCATGTTCTTCTGGAAAAAGAGGAAAGGTCTTGGTCTGGGAGTAGGAACTGTGAAGGCCCACACTGGAAGATGATGGATGGGGGAGAGGTTCATACTAATACAGAGGGAGGAAATGTAGGAGAATTATGATGGAAAAAGAGAATGGACCAGATTGGAAGGGGAAGTGTAGCGAGGAGGGTGCATGAAGAGTGGGAAGGTGGGTGGAGAGGACAGGGGAAGTGGATGGGGGAGAACTGTAATAATACACAAGAATAAAATTAGTATATTCCAAGTACTAATTGTCATAATTCTGTTAACTGAAATGAATATGAGTGAATAGGAGACATTGAGGTCATGCAAGATTATTAATTTAGGTTGGTGGGAGCGAGTGATGGAAGTCATTGGATGGATTAGAGAGAGTGGTAGTGCATAAGCTCTTGGATGGCATTTTGTCCATTGGGCTGAGGAGTGCAGATGGAGTTTAATTTAGATAAATATGAGGTGCTACATTTTGGGAAAGCAAATCTTAGCAGGACTTAACACTTAATAGTAAGATCCTAGGGAGTGTTGCTGAACAAAAAGACGTTGGAGTGCAGGTTCACAGGTCCTTGAAAGTGGAGTCGCAGGAAGATCGGATAGAGAAGAAGGTGTTTTGTATTCTTTCCCTTACTGGCCAGAGTATTGAGTACAGGAGTTGGGAGGTCATGTTGCATCTGTACAGGACTTTGGTTAGGCCACCGCTGGAATATTGCATGCAATTCTGGTCTCCTTCATATCGGAAAGATGTTGTGAAACTTGAAAGGGTTCAGAAAAGATTTACAAGAATGTTGCCAGGGTTGGAGGATTTGAGCTATAGGGAGAGGTTGAATAGGCTAGGGCTGTTTTCCTTGGAATGCCAGAGGCTGAGGGGTGACCTTGTAGACATTTATAAAATCATGAGGGGTATGGATAGGATAAATATACAAAGTATTTTCCCTGGGGTTTGGGAGTCCAGAACTAGAGGGCATAGGTTTAGGGTGAGAGGGGAAAGATACAAAAGAGACCTAAAGGGCAACATTTTCACGCAGAGGGTGGTACATGTATAGAATGAGCTGCCAGGGGAAGTGTTGGAGGCTAGTACAATTGCAACATTTAAAGGCATCTGGATGAGTATATGAATAGGAAGGGTTTGGAGAGATATGGGCTGGGTGCTGGCATGTGGGACTAGATTGGGTTGGGATATCTGGTCAGCATGTATGAGTTGGACTGAAGGGTCTGTTTCCATCTCTGTGACTCTATGACTGTATGATTCTGGGAGAGCAGAGAGGTCCATTGGCATTATCGTGGCATTACTGAGCATTCCTCCAGAAGGTTAAAACTGAACTGGCCTGGTGGCTACTCAAGACCAGACTGGCAATGTCAGGCATCATAGCCTGCTGTGCTAGTCCTGAGCAAAGAAGACAGTTCTCATCTCCACAATCCCATTCAGCAGAACCTGCAGTCTCCCATCTGTAAAGTAGGCACCAATATCACTTCACCTGCCAAATCTGGAGCAGATCTCATGAACTGTGCAAGGCAGCTCCAGTCTGCCAGTGCTTGACTGAGCACACAGCAACTTTTCAGTAGGTGCTGTGAGCTCTCATGTTGGACAGTACAGATGAGAGACGGTTTTAATTTTGGCTGACGTAAACACTTCCACAAGCAGTGAGTGCAAATATGAGTGCGTGCAGATAGAACATGAAATATCATCTTTGATTCTGTGATACTGTTATTTTTCTTTTCACAAACAGATGAGTTACCTATCACAGTCAGTGACATTAGTAGGATATCAATGGTGTATGAAAGAATCACAAATGGGTGACCAGTTTGGATGCCGGTTTAGAAATCAGGCCATTTTTTACCTATTAGAATGATTGTCAGCTGAAAGGGACATATGAAAAGTCGTCTCACAGGGAACTATCTTTGGTACCCAAGATTAGATAAGGACTTGGAAAACGCAACAAATCAGAGTGGAGAAGTGTCAGAATCAGCACCTTTGCAACCATGAAAATAGTCAGCTTGAGTGTGGTCGTGGCTGCACATTGATTTTTGCAGAATTTGGAGGACAACAATGGTTCATTATGATGGACAGTCATTCAAGGTGAGTGGAGAAGCTTCCAATGAACCAAACGAGAATTTGCAAAACCTGACAGATTCTACAGATTGAGGAGAAAGTGATTCTACAGATTGCAAGTTATCAGCTCCCAGAGGAAATTGTGTCTGACAATGGATTTCAGTTTTGTTTTGAAAAGTTTTCAACTCTAGAATGCAATCATACAACTTTGAATGGAGCTGCAGAGCATAATGTATAAATTGTTCAGTGTGTACTTGTTAGACAAAAACTGGAACAAAATGTCAAATGTCATTGAATCATAGACTGGCAAATGTTTTGTTTATTTATCGCACACATCTAATACCAATAGAATGCCAGTTGAGCTGCTTTTCAAAGACAGCTGAGAATGAGGTTTCATTGCTGCAGTCAAATTGAACACAGACGGTAAAAGAAGCCAGACACAAAAGAAATCATAATGGGGTAGAAGTGAGAGAAAGAAGTCTGAAATTGCACCAAACTGTTAAGTTCAAAAACTTCACCCTAAGGGACGAAGTGGTTATCAGAGAGACTCGTTAAAAAAACATAGTTAAGGGGTTTGATCATGGAAAGGCTGGGTTTGTACCTGTAAATTATGTTTTACTTTCAGAAGTTATTCTCAATGTGAAGATGGGACTTTTTCTCCATGAAGTTTGTGCGGTGGTACTTTACTGAAAGCATCATGAACAGCAGTATCAGCAGCAGGCAAGTTCGTGAGAATGAGGTCAAATATGTTTTTCCTTCTTGTTTCCCTCAAAACCGATCTCAGACCCACTCCAGCAGTAATGTTTTTTAGGTCTTGACCAACTCAGTCTGTTGTGGAATTGTTGAGCTGCTCTTGGTAGTGAACATTGAATTTCCCTACCCAGGATACAACCTACATCATTGTCACCCTCACTGCTCACTACAAGTGGGAGCAATACATAAAATCAGCAGGATGGTTCCATAACCATGTTTGATCTGATGCCATAACAATTCATAAAGTCCAAAGTTGATGTTGAAGACTCGTAAGACAACTCTTTCTGACTAGACATCCCTGCTTGGCCTGAACTTTGATTGGATGGTGGTGCCTGGGACATTTTATATTAAGTATAATCCTGCAACTACAACTATGTCAGACTATTGCTTGACTAGTCTGTGAGACAATGTTGGCACTAGTCCCCAGATATTAGTAAGGAGCATTTTGTAGTGTTGACAGTGCTGTGTTTGCCGTTGTCATTTTTCATGCCTTAATCGACACCAAATTGTCCCTTTAATCTAACTTCATTTTCCTTTGTGGCATTTGCACAATGAGTGGTTTATTTCGCCATTTCAGAGCACAGTTAAAATTCAACCACATTGCTGTGGGGGGCTAGACTCTCCATTTAGGCCAGACCAGGTGAGAATGGCAGTTTCCTTCCCTGAAGGGCATGAGTAGACCTGATTCTTCTTTTAATGATAATTGACAATGGTTTCATCATTATCATAGATTGCTTTTAAAAAAACAAATTTCACCATTAGCAAGTCCCCAGAATTTCATTTGTTTCTTTGGATTAATAATTCAGCAACAATATTACGAGACAATCCCCTTCACTAAAGAGTTATCCACCATTTAGAATTGATATGAGGGCAATTGGAAATTGTGTGTCAATACTGGAATAAGCCACAATACAATGAGAAATTAAAAAAAAGGATAGACCAATGCAAACACTTAAGATAGAAGAAAAATAGAAAAGAAGCGACAATGAGGGTAAGAGAGAATAGTGGAAAGGAATTTCGAGTTAAGCAAGCTCAAATTAGAAAGGAAGGAAAATGAGAAGCACTGGATAATGGAAAAGGAGATAGAATTTAAGAAAAGAATTTGAACTCCAGAATGAGAGGGTCATTAGACAACATGAGTTGAACAATGTAAAACTCAGAGTTAAGCAGGTAATAGTTCAGAGCATAATTCAGATTCCAATAAGGAATCTACACTCAGTACCTAAATTTAATGAGGAAGGAATAAAACAGAGTTTTATCTCAATTGAGAAGGTAGCTAGATAGATGAAGTGGTTTACAAGCGGTTTGCACCTTACTGTTATGGAATGTTTTAACATACATGTATAACCATATATGCCAGTTTGTCAGAAGAACGGTAATCGGAATATAAAGCTACCAAAAGAAGAATGCTCAATATTTCTGAATTTGTGCATTCAGGTTACCAATTAAAATTTAGAATTACAAGACTACCATGATATTTAGGACTGTAAAACTGCAAAAAAGAAACTGAATCAGATATTTGTAGAATTTGCAAGGGATTACAAAGAAAATGCTGTAGGATCAGAAATTTTTATCACTAAAATGAGAATGTAAAGGAAATTATGATTGTGGAAGAATTCAAAATTAACATTCCTGCAAACTCAAAAAAATTAGATGATTGTCATATCTTAAAAATCGGAGAAACAGCAGAACTGGAAGCTATATATATCATACAAATAACTCAATGCTCTTGATATTTCTATGTAGGTTTCATCTAACTTTCTTGCTTGTATATTCTATGTCCCTACTAATAGAGCATAAGTTATTGCATACTTGATTAACTATTCTCTCAACTTCTCCTGCTACCTTCAATGATTTATACAAATATAGACACAAGTCTTCCCATCCTTGTAACCCTTTTGGAATTGTCTCTTTTATTTTATTGTCTTTCCATGTTTTCCTACTAAAATTACTCACTTCATACTCCTCTACATTAAATTCTGTCTACCTTTCGTCCACCAATTCTACCTATTGCCTTTTGAAGTTCTACACAATCATTCTCATAGTTCACAGTGGCATTATCTGTGCATTCTGAAATCGTATCCTGTACACCAAGATCTAGGAAAAGCAAGAGTCACAACACCAAGCAAATGAAACTGCACTACCGACCTTCCTGTGCTCCTTGCCTGAGCTATGGTGTCCATGAGACAAAGGAGCAGAAATTAGATCATTCGGCCCAATGAGTCTACTCCGCCAATCAATCAAGACTGATAAGTTTCTCAACTCTAATCTCCTGCTTTCTTCCCATAGTCTTTGATCCCCTTGACAATCTAGAAACTATCTATCTCTGTTTTAAATATACTCAATGACCTGGCTTCCACAGCCTTCTGTGGCAATGGATTCCATAGATTCATTGCTTTCTGGTTAAAGAAGTTTCCCCCCATCTGTGTTCTAAAGTATCTTCCTTTTACACTACTGCTGTGCCCTCAGGTCTGAGCTGGTCCTGGGCAGCACGGTGGCACAGTGGTTAGCACTGCTGCCTCACAGCTCCAGAGACCTGGGTTCAATTCCCGCCTCAGGCGACTGACTGTGTGGAGTTTGCATGTTCTCCCCGTGTCTGCGTGGGTTTCCTCCGAGTGCTCTGGTTTCCTCCCACAGTCCAAAGATGTGCAGGTCAGGTGAATTGGCCATGCTAAATTGCCCGTAGTGTTAGGTAAAGGGTAAATGTAGGGGTATGGGTGGGTTGCGCTTCGGCGGGGCGGTGTGGACTTGTTGGGCTGAAGGGCCTGTATCCACACTGTAAGTAATCTAATCTAATCTAATCTAAATGGAAACATCTTCCCAAAATTCACTCTGTCCAGGCCATTCAGTATTCTGTATGTTTCAATTAGATCCCCCTCATCCTTCTAAACTCCATTGAGTATAAACCCAGCGTCCTCAAACATTCCTCATATGTTAAGCCTTTCATTCCTCAGGCCATTCTGTGTGTGTCTCCTCTGAACATGCTCCGAAGCCAGTACATCCTTCCTGAGATGTGGGGCCCAAAACTGCATACAATACTTCAAATGTGATCTGACCAGAGTCTTATAAAGCCTCAGAAGTATATTCCTGCTTTTATGTTCAAGTCCACTCAGAACAAATGTCAACATTGTATTTGCCTTCCTAACTACTTGCTCAACCTACAACTTTATCTGAAGAGAATCCTGGACGAGGGCTCTCAAGTTCTTTTGCACTTCAGATTTCTGAATTTCTTCCCATTTAGAAAATAGTCTAAGCCTCTATTCTCCCGAACAAACTGCACGACCTCACACTTTCTCATGTTGTATTCCATCTGTCACTTGTTTGTCCACTTTCCAAACTTGTCTAAATCCTTCTGCAGTCTCCTCACCTCCTCAATACTACCTGTCCCTCCACCTGTCTTTGTGTCATCTGCAAACTTAGCCAGAATGTCCTCAGTTCCTTCATGTAGAAAATTATGTGTAAACTGAAAAGTTGCGGTCCCAACACCGAGCCTTGCGGAACACCACTTGTCACTGGCTGCCTTCCTGAGAAGGACCCTTTTATCTCCACTCTCTGCTTTCTGCCAGAAAATGTCCTTAAAGTTTAACTCACCACGAGTTGTCTCTCCCTCATGAGACAGCAACCGAATGATCTATGGGAGTATGACAACATCATTTCAGTTCAGAAAACATCCATTAACTACTATTCTTTTCTTCATCTTGCCAACAGATTTTGCCTCTATTTTATGACTGTGTCTTTTTTTCCTTGAGCTATAACTTTACCAAGAAGTCTGTTGGGCAACACTTGATCTTCTGGAATTCTATGCATACCATATCAACAGCATTACCTTCATCAACATTCTCTATTCCCTCATCTAAAGAACTTCAGAATGTTAGATATGATTTTCTTGAACTAATTGGTGTTGACCTTTCTTAATTAGCCCTCATTTGTCAAAATTGTCACTGATTTTGACCTGAATTAGCATTTCTAGGAGCTTCCTACCTTTCTGAGATTAAACTGATCAATTCATGTTAATACAGGACTACGGATTCTGGGTTTACTTGTTTTTTATGCATGTATAATTATACAATTCTCTAATATTGTCGCTCTTTTGTGGGAAAGAGTTCAGCAATTGGACGACTGCAGGTAAATTGAAAAGCTAAATTTTGAGATTTAATTGATACACTTACATGAATTCTACAAAGCAGTGCCACAAAATGCAACAAATAAAATGGAGGTGTTTCTTCTGATGTCTGACATATATATTTGACATTCCCAAAGAACGATCACCTTGTTTATCAGCATCTTCCTGCGGGGATGCCAGATAACTTTTAATTGATCACAGATTTTAACATTGATTGCAAATGCTAAGCACTAACTACTCTGAAACAGATTGATATTATTTATAATACACATGCATCAAGCTCCAGAACTACATCATTTAATCCCTTGTGTCATGAAGCTAAATAGTTATGTATTGCAGATGCATCAATTTAATGCTTGAAATTAATGGTTGTCATTTTTCTTATTGAAAGATACTGAAGGATACTGAGGTATAAATTTTGATAATCAACATTTTCAAAATGGTAACAGAAAGAACTTAAAGTTTCAATGTTTGGTTTATCCACAATTCAGATTGGGGAAAAACTGCAAGCACAAGCACACAGAAATCTGCCATGAATAGAGTTTTGCTTTTAATATTACCACTTTTAAACAAATACAAGTGAGGCATCATCAGAAGCATTTGCGTATGTCAAATTACTTAAATGTGATGTTTAATAATGTTTAATAAAGATGAATTGTGCTGCAGAAAAGGAGGAAAACAACATTTTCAATGTTTTATATTTCTTCAACTTTTAAAAAGTTTGATTATAACTAATGTAGCTTTGGCAGATAGGGTAAGGGAGAATCCAAAGAACTTCAACAAGCACATAAAGAGTAACTGGAGAGAGAACAGGCTCCCTTAAAGATCAATGAGGCTGTCAATGTTGGAACCACAGGAGATGGATGAGAGCTAAACAAATATTTCTCATCAGTATTTACCATGGAGAAAGACTTGGAAGCTCAGGAACTCAGGGAAGTAAGTAGTGATGTCTTGAAAAGAGTCCACATTACAGGAGAGGAGGTGTTTGAGGTCTTAAAATGCATAAAAGTAAATAAATCTCTGGGACTCGATCATGTGTATCCCACGACATTGCAGGAAGCTGGGGAAGAAAGCAGAAATATTTGTATCATCAATAGTCACGGCTGAGGTGTCAGAGAGTGGCTAATGTTGTGTTATTAATTAAGAAAGGCTGCAAGGAAATGTCAAGGAACTACAGACTAGTTAGCATAACGTCAGCAGAGGGTAAGTGTTTGGAGAAGGTTCTGGGAGACAGGATTTGGAAAGGCAAGGCTTGGTTAGAGATAGTCAGCATAACCTTATGCAAGGGAAATTGTGTCTCAAAAATTTGATTGAGTTTTTGAAGAGATGACTCAGAAGATAGATGAATGCAGAATGATAAACATTGTTTGCATGGATTTTAGCAAGGTCTTTGATAAAGCACCACATAGTAGACTGGTTAGTAAAGTTAGATCACATGGGATCCAGGGAGAGTTCGCTAGTTGAATACAAAGTTGGCTTAATGGTAGAAGACAGAGTGTGGTGGTAGAGGATTATTTTTCAGACTGGAGGTTTATGACCAGTGGGGTACTGCAAAGATTGGGATTGGATTCACTCTTGTTCATCATTTATATAAAACATGTACATGTATAGGAGGCATGGTTAGTAAGTTTGCAGATGACAGCAAAATTGGTGGTATAGTGGACAATGAAGAAGAATTTTGAAGAGTATAATGGGATCTTGAACAAATGGCCAATGGGCTCAGACAACACAAATGGAGCTTAATTCAGATAAATGTGAGGTGTTGCATGTGGTAAGACAAACCAGGACAGGATTTACACAGTTAATGTCAGGCCCTGGGGAGTGTTGGTGAACCTAAGGGTGCAGGTATATAGTTCCTTGAAAATGACATCACAGATAGACTGATGGTGAAGAAGGCATTTGCCTTGCTTGCCTTCACTGGCCAGAGCATTGAGCACGGGAGTTGAGACATCATATTACAGCTGTATAAGACAACGGTAAGGGCACATTTGGAATACTGTGTACACATCTGGTCACCCTGCTGTAGTAAGGATGGTTTTAAACCAGAAAGGGTGGAAATAAGATTTACAAGGACGGTACTGAGGTTGGAAGGCTTCAGTTATAGGGACAAGCTGGTTAGGCTGGAAGATTTTTCTCTGGAGCATCTGAGGGGTGACCTGATAGAGGTTTATAAAATCATGAGGGGCATAGAAAAGGTGAATATCCAAGGTCTTTTCCCCAGAGTAGAGGAGTCCAAAACTAGAAGGCATAGGTTTAAGGTGAGAGAAGAAAAATTTAAAAGAAATCTGAGGGGAAACTTTACCACACCAAGTGTGGTACATTTATGGAACGAGCTGCCAGAGGAAGTGGTAGAAGTGGGTACGATTTGGACATTTGGACAGGTTAATGGAGAGGAAAGGTTTGGAGGGATCTGAGCCAAACACAGGCAAGTGGAACTAGTTCAGTTTAGGAAAGCTGGTCAGCATGGACAAGTTTCCTTGCTGTGTGATTCCATGACTATAATATTATAACTTCACCGTAAATCTTACAATTTAATGCCACAATCTGGCTTTGATGTATTGCTGTTTATCAAGTAGCAGCAGTCAACATTTTTCTGAAGGAATAAGATTCGATGGGCTAGATTTTCCCCTTCCGGGCAGAAAGTATGAGTAAGGCCATTTCCTGATGTTACAATCCCAACTCCTTCCTGTAAAAGCCCACCCACCTTATCTTTATGGTGAGCTAGCAGAGATAGGCTGGATATAGGTTCACTACACCCCAAAATATGCCTGAGGTGAAACTGGAGGTGACTGGATTCCAGGGAAGATAATATTCCAAGGGCTTGTCTCCATTCCTAGGACATCAAAGCAGTTTAATAGAGAGTGTGAAGCACAAAATGTTCACCTCTACTCCTTTTTGCCAAGATCCTTACACATTCTCCATACTCCCTCCACAGCCCCATATCTGCCTACACCATGTCCACATGCACCTATTTGTGAGTATCAGTGAAATCCTGCATCGTTTAAAGGGATTCACATTGCTCAAAATTGAATCTCCCTCCCTCACAGAACTAAACGCTAATTCTGTCCACTCCAGGTGTGGTGGTAGTTATTTTCATTTGCACTGGGCACTTATCATTTGCACCTCAGTAGAAGAATACATCAGACATGCTTCACACATTGATTCTCAGCCTCTTACTTTTGGTGAACCTCCAAATGTACACATTTCCTTCTTGACAGCCTTCCCCACCACATCATAAGGGTTTGAACTTCCCAGTTTCCTCAAAAAAAAAACTCCCATCTATCTAACTGACTTTGACTTTACAAAGGAGAAAGTGAGGACTGCAGATGCTGGAGAGTCAGAGTTGAAAGGTGTGGTGCTGGAAAAGCACAGCGGGTCATGCAGCGTCCAAGGATCAGGAGAGTCAATTTTTCGACCATAAGCCCTTCATCAGGAATGTGTAAGGTGGTGGTGGTGGAGTTGGGGTGAGGGTGGAAGTAGGGATGGGGATGGGGGACCTACCTGGGAAGGCAATAGGTAGATGCAGGCGTGGCAAAAGTGAAGACTGCAGATGCTGGAAATCAGAGTCTAGAGCTCCATTCCTGATGAAGGGCTTTTGCCCGAAACGTCGATTTTCCTGCTCCTCAATGCTGCCTGACCTGTTGTGCTTTTCCAGCATCACTCTAATCTAGATGCAGGTGTGAGGTGATGCTTATAGGTGGTTGAGGAGAGTGGAGCGGATAGGTGGAAAGGAAATGGACAGGGTAGAATAGGTCAAGAGGGCAGTGCCAAGTTGGAGGGTTGGATCTGGAATGAGGTGGAAGTAGGGGAGATTTGGAAAGTGAAGTTGACATTGATGCTGTGTGGTTGGAGGGTGCCAAGGCAGAAGATGAAGTGTTCTGCCTCCAGGCGGTCAGGTGGCTATGATTTGGTGACAGAGGACGTCCAGGACTTACATGTCCTTGGTGGAGTGGGAGGGGGAGTTGAAGTGGTTGGTCACAGAGTGGTGGGATTGTTTTGTGCGTGTGTCCCACAGTTATTCCCTGAAATGGTCCACGAGTTAGCATCCTGTCTCTCCGATGTAGAGGAGACCATATTGAGAGCCATGGACACAGTAGATGAGATGGGTGGCTGCGCAGGAAAATCTCTGCTGGGGCATGGGGTGTGGGTGAGGGGGGAGGTGTAGGTGCAGGTTTTACACCGCTTGCAGTGGCAAGGGAAGGTGCCAGATATGGCCTACCAATCCCCCTCCCAGATACTTTGAAAGGATTATTGTTTGTTGGGTTGAAAGGAGTTGCCTTGCTATGTTTTAATGACAGCCTGAGGTCTGTTGTTCTCCTCTTTTGTTAGATGAGCCCCAATGAACAATCTGAGTATGGCTCAACTGTAACAGAAAGTGGATCCTCCAGTTCCTTTGACTGTCCCTTCGGCAGTATGCACCATCTATGGTCTCCACCACTTTGCATCTCCATGGATGATCATATCTTTTGTTTTAAATTTCTAATCCACACCCCTCATCCCATTCTCAGCTCTTGAGTATTCATTGTTTGGTAGCATTTATTACCATGTGTGTCCTGTTTGGTATAATTGGCTTCTTCTTTATCCCATACTACTTAGTGAAGAAAGCATGATTGTGGAGACAATTTTTTAAACACGAAGACATTCTTTCAAAATGAAGCTGGAATAGCGAGTCATTTCTCATAGACTAATACAGTAGCAATGGTAAAATGAATCCTATGTCTGAAATAAATTTCCATGCCACACTATTGGGTCTTTGATGCAGCCAACCCTCTCTGCAATATCTGTAGATTTTGAGGTCTATCTTTGCTTCTTGCTGTTATGACCTGCTAAGTGTTGTGCTATCAAGGACTGGGATTATGATTTGATTTATTGGATGAAATTGACATCTTGACTGGTCAATCTCTGCATGTATTCTGTTCCGTAAATGAACCTCATGAAACAAAGTCAAAGTCTTTGTATTCTTGGTGATATCCTTGTTCAATCCTTCTTATCCAATAGAGAAACTAAAAGTATGGGATTTATTTCAATGACTATTCTCAGACCAATGATTCTTTGAAGAATTCATTATTGTTTGGCATTTACCTTCAACCTGAATTCATGTCATTTAAGATACAAATCCATTGGACCAGGAATTTTTAATTTTGACTCAAACAATTTCTGATGCCTGTTCATTTATCAGATGGAGTTGGACTCAGGACAGCTCATCATGCCACTGCCTCACAATACTGTCATCTTAGAACCACAGATTCCTTCTATCAAGTAAGTATTTTATCAGATTTGAAATGCTTCCTGTTCTTTGAAATGTACTTCAGTATGGAGTATTGTCACATAGTCTTCTTTTCTAGGGATCATCATGTCTACTGATAATCTTCAAAATTTTGTTCACTATACCATATAAGTGGAAAGTCATTGAATCATACAGCACAGAAACAGACCCTTCAGTCCAAACAGTCCATGCCAAACATAATCCCAAACTCAACTGGTCCTACCTGCCTGCTATCAACCTATATCCTTCCAAACCTTTCCTATTCATGTACCTATCCAAATTGTAATTGTACCCACATCCACCAATTCCTCAGGAAGTTCATTCCACATACAAACCACCGAAAGATTTTCCCCTCAGTTGTCTTTGTTAAATCTTTCTCCTTTCCCCTCAAAAAGGTGTCCCCTCGTCTTGAAATCCCCCATCCTAGGAAAAAAAGCAAATACCATTAACTCTATCTATATCCTTCATTATTGTGTAAACTTCTATAAGGTCACCTATCAGCCTCCTACACACCAGTGAAAAAGGGTTCCAGCCTATTCAACCTTTCTTTATAACTCAAACCTTCCATATCCAGCAACTTGCTGTTAAACCTCTTCTGAACATTTTCCAGCTTAATAATATCCTTCCTACATTGGGCAATCAGAAGTCAGACTTCTCATTGCATTCAGATCACCACAATTGTTCACTATATTGTGTAGTAAAGTTAAAGTAAATATTCAGATGCTCACCATTGCTCACCATATTGCATGCACTCCACAAATACTTTCTAGTTCTACAATTCCTCAGGGCCAGAGTAGTTTAGTTTGGATGAGAAAAACTACATTCTAGTCTAAACAGCAGAGGCTGTTGTAGTGACCAAAATTGAGTCTATTGAAGCTTTGCAAATATTTAAACACTACAAGGATATGGATATACATTTTAGAGAGTGTTAGAAGACTAGCAGTCTCCAAAAGGCTTAATTACTGACTCCTTTAGTTTTCACAATATCATCACAGTGTGAGGTGTTATTGTTCTCAGTCAGTAGTTCAGACCTAAATGTATCATTTACACTGAAGCCTACTTCCTGGTCATGTTTCTCCTCTGAACTGCCCGATGAATGCATAATGTTTCGATTTCAGTCTGTTCTAACACTGCTATATCTGGTATGGGAATATGTGAATGCTTCATTCCTAAACACTGCATCTATCAACTTGCTGAGCGCAAATTTATTTTAAATCAGCCCTTGTGATTTTGATTTTACTGTATTCATGTAAAATGGCATTTAAATTAATTTTTTTGCAGCTTAAATACTCCATTTTGTCTTCAAGCTAATTTCACAGCTATGAATCAAATAAATTTATAATTCCATTACAGCACTGTCATGATATTGATCAGTTACAATTATATTTCTATTAAATAGTACCATTTTGCATGTACGTTTGAAAAAGCAAACAAAGAATTTAGAAGAGGAAATAAACCATTCACCTCCTCATCCCTCCCCATATGGGAATTCATATCTGATGGTGAGCTCTAATTTTCTCTATATTCTTTGACTTGGAAGTCAGGAATCTATCCAATTCAGCCTTAAACATCTTCAATGACCCTGGGTCTATTGCTCCCTGGGAAACAGAATTTCACAGACACAAATAGCCATAGTTTTTTTTTTCATTCTAATTGCTATCAAGTTTGCCTCAGATCATATGCTGATAGAAATTAAGTCCAACAAAATTACATTTAAAAATTACATTAAAAAGTATGTTAAAAATATCCTCAGAAGGAAAGGCTCAAACTCAAAGCTTAGGAGCTAACTGAGTTATACAAATGACAAATACTATAAATTAAATAAGAACTAATATGTTTATACATCTTATATTGCATGACTCCACAGTATAGAAAACAGAAAGTTATTAAAGGCATCTGTTTCTAAGCAACACTTCCTGCAGTTAAGAGATGTTTAACTTTATTTGAATCAATTATAGTTTTGCATCCACTTTATTCTTTGTCAACTGATTATGTTTATCACATTTCCCTGAATGTCAACTATGAGTTTCGTATTGATAATAAAAAAAACAAGTCTGTGAAATCAAAACCGGACTTATATAACTAATGGACCATCTTTTTTTTTACCAATCTCAACCAGTCCTTAAACGTTAGTCAGGGGTATAGATAGACAGGCTACTATTGGATGCAGCTGATTTTACATATATATGGGGTATAACTCTATTTCATCTCCCAAAGTACTATTGCTAGAGTTCTAAGTACTTTCTACAAGAATGCTCTATTAAGAGTTTAGTCTATATATACATTCTCTCAACAACCAAAATGAGCTTCTGCTCTCTTCCAATTCTCTCAGCATATTTATGTAACACTGACATCATTATTGCATCATTGTACATGATCATCATTATAGATGCTGCCACTGTTAACCCCTTTACTGCACATATCCTTCCCAGCCTTTATTCATCTTATGAATATCTTCACCCAAAGTTCCAGTCTTCACAGGATTAGTCTCTGTGGTACTTTGAATAACCTCCTGATCTGATTCTGACCTCATTCTGGGGTCTCTGATACTGATACGCTGCTCTCATCTGTCCTATGGCTGACTGTTCTTCTTCTGATTGGTTGTGGAACTTTACTCTTCCTCTTCTGAGAAATGTTCTCACATTTCTTTTGGTTTTTTGTTCAATGATGTCAATGCACTTTGACATTGCCTTATCAGCCCGTGATCTGTTTCCACACTTCCTTTCTTTTTCCCATGATCATTCCTTCTCTCTGTTGATATCTCCGTGCTCTGTCCCCAGCTGTGTCTCTGGCAACTCATTTTGCTCTATGACTGTTAATAAAACTTCTAATCTGGCTGTTTCTTTGTTCTTCTTTATGTCATTTCACTCTTCAAATCATTCTCAATAATTGTAGGTAGTAACATCTGAGATAGAGATGGATATCATATGCATAATTATCTACTCTTTAATAACTCTTATCATATCAATATACATCAATATTATGCTTGCCACTGATGTTAATCTCATCCATGACCAGAATCACATGTTTTTAAGTCAATGTATGAAAAATGCCAATAGAAAACTACTTCTAGCTCAGGTTCTCAACAGGTTCCATGTACCTCTATGTGCAAGTTCTGTATTTAAAATGAACAACATTATTAAACAGTTGCTGATGTTCTCCATTCAAAAATACCATGTAGATGATAGCCAAGGTGGAAAGCTTGCTCTCTCACACTTAAGAGGGCAGATAATTACAGTCAGGAAAGTGTTTTCAAATGTAAGAGTGGGTTCACTAATTAAACCAAAAGACCATAGATATTGAAGCATGAATTAGGCCATTCAGCCCATCGAGTCTACTATGCCATTCAGTCATGGCTGGTAAGTTTCTCAACCCCATTCTCCTGCTTTCTCCCCATAACCCTTGATCCCATTGATACGCAAGAATCTAGCTATCTCAGTCTTAAATATACTCAATATCCTGGCCTCCACAGTCTTCTGTGGCAATGAATTCTATAGATTCACCACTCTTTGGTTGAAGAAATTTCTCCTCAACTCTGTTCTCTTTACTCTAAGGCTGTATCCTCGAGTCCTAGTTGGGCTGACCAATGGAAACGTCTTCCCAACATCCACTCTGCCCAGGCCATTCAGTATTCTGTATGTTTCAATGAGATCCTCCCTTATCCTTCTAAACTCCATTGAATATAGACCCAGTGTCCTCAAATGTTCTTCATATGTGAAGCTTTTCATTCCTGGGACCATTCTTCTGAACCTCCTCTGAACACGCTCCAGGGCCAGTACAGCCTTTCTGAGATATGGGGCCCAAAACTGTGCACAACACACCAAATGTGGTCTGACCAGAGCCTTATAGACCCTCAAAAGTACATCCCTACTTTTATATTCAAGTCCTCTCAAAATAAATGCTATCATTGCATTTGTCTTCCTAACTACTGACTCAACCTGCAAGTTTATCTTGACAGCATCCTGGACTAGAACTCTCAAGTTTCTTTCCACTTCAGACTTCTGAATTTTCTCCTCATTTAGAAAATAGTCTATGCCTCTATTCTTCCTACCAAAGTGCACACACTTACCTCACACTTTCCAACATTTGCTGCTTCTTTGCACACTCTCCTAACATGTCCAAATCCTTCTGCAGTCTCCCACCTCCTCAATGCTGCCTGGTCTTCTACCTATCTTTGTGTTGTCTCAAACTTAGCCAGAATGCCCTCAGATCCTTCATCTAGATCATTAATGTGTAAAGTGAAAAGTTGCGGTCCCGACACTGAGCCTTGTGGAACATTACTTGTCACCGGCTGCCATCCTGAAAAAGAGCCTTTTATGCACACTCCCTGCATTTCTGCCAGGCAACCAAGCTTCTTTTCCATGCTAGCACCTTGCCTCTGACACCATGAGCCCGTATCTTACTCAGTCGCTTCCTGTGTGGTACCTTGTCAAAGGCCTTCTTGAAGTCCAGGTAGATAACATCCATTGGTTCTTCTTGGTCTAACATGCTCATTACTTACTCAAAAAATTCTAGCAAATTTGTCAAGCATGACCTCCCCTTGATGAAATCCTTCTGATTTTGCCCTAATCTACCATACACTTTCAAGTATTCAGAAATCTCATCTTTCACAATGGATCCCAGGATCTTACCCATGACCAAGGTTAGGCTAATTGATCTGTAATTTTCCATCTTCTGCCTTACTCCCTTTTCAAACAGGGGTGTCACAATAGCGATTTTCAATCCCCTTTAGGATGATTTCTAATTCTAACGATTCATGAAGGATCACCAGTAACACCTCTGTTATCTCTTCAGCTATCTCCCTTCGAACTTTTTTTGATTAGATTAGATTAGATTACTTACAGTGTGGAAACAGGCCCTTCGGCCCAACAAGTCCACACCGCCCCGCCGAAGCGCAACCCACCCATACCCCTACATGTACCCCTTTACCTAACACTACGGGCAATTTAGCATGGCCAATTCACCTGACCTGCACATCTTTGGACTGTGGGAGGAAACCGGAGCACCCGGAGGAAACCCACGCAGACACGGGGAGAACGTGCAAACTCCACACAGTCAGTCGCCTGAGGCGGGAATTGAACCCGGGTCTCTGGCACTGTGAGGCAGCAGTGCTAACCACTGTGCCACCGTGCCGCCCACGATGGGATGTAGTCCATCGGTCCAGGGGTTGCATCCATCTTCAGGCCATTCAGTTTTACTAGTACCTTCTCCTTGGTGATGGCCACCATACTCAGCTCTGCCCCCTCAATTTGTCGGATATTACTCGGGCCTTCCACCATGAAGACTGACACAGTTCCTCAGCCATTTCTTTGTTCCCCACTACTATCTCCAGCATCATTTTCCACATCAATGTCCACTTTTGCCTCTCTTTTGCCCTTTATATATCTAAAGAAACACTTACAGTCTTCCTTTATATTTCTGGCTAGCTTACCCTCCTTATTTTTTTTTTGTTACCCTCAGTTGGTCTTTGTAAGCTTCCTAATCCTCTGGTTTCCCACTGCCCTTCAACACATTATAAGAGTTCTCTTTTGTTTTTATGCTATTCCTGACTTCCCTAGTCAGCCAGTGGTTGCCTCATCCTCCCTAAAAATTGCTTCTTTTCCCTCAGGATAAATCTCTGTTGTGTCTCCTGAATTACTCCCAGAAACTCCTGCCATTGCTGTTCCAGTCTTTCCTGCTAGGCTCCTCTCCCAGTCAATTCTACCCAGCTCCTCCCTCATGCCTCTGTAATTGCCTTTATTCAGCTGTAATACTGTTATCTCTGATTTTATCTTGTCCCTCTCAAATTGCAGAGTAAATTCAATCATATAATGATCACTGCCCCCTAAGGGTTCCTTCACCTTAAGCTTCCGTATCAGGTCTGTCTCATTGCACAACACTAAATCCAGTATTGCCTGTTCCCTAGTGGGGCCCACCACAAGCTGTTCCAAAAAGCTATTTTGTAGACATTCCGCAATTCCTTTTCTTGCAATCGTCTACAAACTAGATTTTCCCACCTGCACATTGAAATCCCTCACAATCACTTTAACTTTGCTTTTCCTAGACATCATTTCTATCACCTGGTGTATCTTGTGTTCCAGCTCCTGACTGCTGTTTGGAGACCTCTACATAACTCCAACTATTTAACTTTTGTGGTTCCTCAATTCTAACCATACTGATTCTTCACCATCTGATCCAACTTTTTTTTAAACTATTGATTCTGGTATAAGTTTTCTCAATTTATTTGTCTCTTTAAAGTAAGACAGAAATTATCAGGAATAGCCTTCCAAGTTTCCAAATTTTCAGAGACCAGATGTACGGTTGAAGATGCACATTGAAACCTGCAAATGTCATAATAATCAAACATGGGAAATGCCTGAGAAGTTTAAACTTCTGTGGAGTAATTACCCTTCTGTCCTGGGATCCTGTGCATATTCCTTTGGCTCTAAGTTTGAATATGTGACATTTGGACAGTTGAGCTGTATTAGCTTTCTAGTTATACAGGAAATGTTATACAGATTAAAATCTTAGTTATGCATGGCTAATTGTAAGGCGATTCTCAACCACCCCTTTGACCATCTGAGTAATCTTTCAAGCACCTGATTTCTCCACTTACCTGGCCCAACTATTCCCTTGACCCAACATGACTACTAATTCATCCCCCTCCTAACTGTTGAATCTAACTCACTTTACTCACCTATCTAAATTACATACCAATGTAGTTATTTATGTAACTACTGGACAAACATCATTATGAGTTACTCGGAGCTCTGGGTGTACAAGAGATGAATACAGTGCTAGTGCAAGCTGTTAACATTATTGACTTCAAACTCTACATTTAAGTGTAGTGGAGTAAACTTCACTTGTGCTTTCTCCCACCAGATCTCTTGTGATCTGACATAGCTCACTAGGCATTTGTAAGCTTTGTCATGCAACCTACACTAGGATGCTGCTCCTTATGAATTTACATCTCAATTTTCAAAAATAGCAATTGTCAGTAAGATGATAAAGATTGTTTATGAATTTGCACCGATTAAACATCTCCCAGTCTATGACTGGGTTTGTCTGATTAGGACCCTCCATGTGCTCTAAGGGAGAGGGTAAAAGTATAGCTGTTTCCATCTTTCAGAATGAGTATTATCAGCTTCAGTATTGTTAAGCTGGTGTTCTGGCTGTTGTCATATAACATGGAAACACACCCAATATTCCAACTAGTCAATGCTCACCCATTCCCAAACTCGACTGGTCCCACTTACCTGTGTTTGATCCATATCGCTCCAAACCTCTCCTGTTTGTGAGCTTATCCAAATATCTTTTAAAATTGTAACTCTACCTGCATCCATTACTTCATCTGGCAGTTCATTCCATATACCAATCACTCTCTGTGTAAAAAGGTTGCCCTTCATGTCCTTTTGAAATATTTCTCCTCTCACCTTAAAAATAATCCCCCTTGTTTTGAACTCACCCACCCTAAAAAAACAATCTTGCTATTCCCTTTATCTATTCCCCTCATGAATTGATAATCCCCCTGTAAGGTCATCCCTCAACCTCCTTTACTCCAGTGAAAAAAGTTCCAGCCGACTTTTGTAAGTCAAACTCCCCATTCTTGGCAATGTCCTGGTAAATCTTTTCTGAACCCTTTCCAAACTAATAATATCCTTAAAACTCAAGGAACTCCCCAAGAGATGCTGCACTGTGTAGAGCTGGGAAAACCAGGATCAGAATACCCTGGAAGAAATGTGCAGCACCATGCATTCAGGGGAAATGGCAAGTGTAGTGGCCATCCATTACTCATTGCA
Source organism: Chiloscyllium plagiosum (assembly GCF_037043375.1). Classification (NCBI taxonomy): domain Eukaryota; kingdom Metazoa; phylum Chordata; class Chondrichthyes; order Orectolobiformes; family Hemiscylliidae; genus Chiloscyllium; species Chiloscyllium plagiosum. The sequence continues at coordinate 23,726,435 of NW_028270140.1, forward strand.
GCTGTTTAGAAGATTTCAACCATAAAATTATACAATGATAGAGCACAGATGGAAGCCATTCAGCTATTTGTCTATGCCAACTCTTTGAAAGAGCTATTCAATTAATTCCAAACTCTTATTTATTTTCCCAGAAACTTGAAAAATGTTCTCTTTGAAAATGCTTCATTTTTTTAAAGAAGCTTTCTATCCAATCAGTTCCTAAAACCTTCTATGCAGTGCATTTGACCTCACTTCAACCCATGAGTAAATTATATTCATCACCTCACCTCTGATTCTTTTGATGGTGTTGAGTAAATTAATACAACAATAACATAGCTATATTATTCATTATCTGACTCACTAATTATATCTGAATATAACTCTCCAATATGTGTGTTTGGATATGCAAAAAGAATACAAACAGCAAGTGCCAGAGTAACTGTTGTGAAGAGGGAAACTGAGTTAACAACTCAAGTCCAATGTGACTCCCCTTTGGAACTGAAGAGGGTTAAAAACCCATTAATGTTTTATGTTGTTAACAAAAGGGGGATAGAGGAGAAGTCAGTCGAACAGACGGTAAAGGCGTCCAATGCAAAAGCCAACGGAGGACTGATAACAGATGGTAAGGGTGCTCAAATCAAAACTCCAGCATTTTCTGTTGGTACCTGCTGACTCTCTCTGGCACATTCTGTTTGTAATTACTTGCAAGAACCATTCACTTGGCAACACCATGTTCCACTCCGCTCTTCCCCCCCAACACTTCCCATAAACTGTAAAGACTATATCTTTTTATTAATTTATTTTGATTTTGGACTGAGTTGAAAAAAAAAGGCTGTTTTACAGCAAAGGACTGAGAAAGGAATTGTACTTATTAAAAAGAGCATATCTGAAACTCATTGTAATTCATGTTTATGTTTTTGCTTTACAAAGAGTGGAGGAATATGCATGAGGAGATATCACAATTCTGAGGTGTGTATATAAAGTGATATTCAGCCAACAAGAGGTTGTTGATTGGTTTGTGGAATTGTGACAAGTTGTGATACCAAGGCCATCAGCCTGACAACAACTTTCGAAATAGCTGAACAGCTTGTGGGTGTGAACGATACTGGAAGAAGTCTCAGACTGTTGAAGGGACAGATGGTAAATGTGTGTATCTCTGATTTTCTAGTAAAATACGTAAAACTTGCTAAAAGTCAGTTTTATTTGATCCATCAGTTGCAGTAAGCTGTTAATTTTACCTGAAATGTCTAATTTTATACTTTGTGAAACGGTTACTCTGTGCCTCCTGTGAAGTAGTGAAGGAGCTTAGAGAGGATAATCAGAGAAGTGAAGAACTTGGGACTCAAAAGGAACCCCCATAGAATACTGAGGTGTGCTTAAAGCAAGCAGCATTATTTTAAGACTCAGAACTAGACCACTTTTCTACTTCCTAACCCCTGATTAAAAATGCAAACATGGGTTTATGTTTAATCCATCATCTGAAACACAGCATGCATTGTTCCCCTGCCCTTTACCTTAGAACAACTGTACTTGCTTAGAATGTCAGTCACATTATACACCTGAGTTTCAGTAAGTAGAATTTGAACCAGTAATCATTGGCCTCTGAAACAGTGTGCTGCCAATGACCTACAGATGACACTTGAAATGTGATATCAAAAGAATTGAAGATAATGGACCAAAAGAATTACTATAAAAAGGCATAGCTGAAAATGTGTTGCTGGGAAAGCGCAGCAGGTCAGGCAGCATCCAAGGAACAGGAGAATCGATGTTTCGGGCATAAGCCCTTCTTCAGGAATGAGGAAAGTGTGTCCAGCAGGCTAAGATAAAAGGTAGGGAGGAGGGACTTGGGGGAGGGGCGTTGGAGATGCGATAGGTGGAAGGAGGTCAAGGTGAGGGTGATAGGCCGGAGTGGGATGGGGGCGGAGAGGTCAGGAAAAAGATTACAGGTTAGGAAGGTGGTGCTGAGTTCGAGGGTTGGGACTGAGACAAGGTGGGGGAGGGGAAATGAGGAAACTGGAGAAATCTGAATGCATCCCTTGTGGTTGGAGGGTTCCCAGGTGGAAGATGAGGCGCTCTTCCTCCAACCGAAGTGTTGCTATGGTCTGGCGATGGAGCAGTCCAGTCATGTCCTTGGTGGAGTGGGAGGGGGAGTTGAAGTGTTGAGCCACGGGGTGGTTGGGTTGGTTGGTCCGGGTGTCCCAGAGGTGTTCTCTGAAATGTTCCGCAAGTAGGCGGCCTGTCTCCCCGATATAGAGGAGGCCACATCGGTTGCAGCGGATGCAATAAGTGATGTGTGTGGAGGTGCAAGTGAATTTGTGGCGGATATGGAAGTATCCCCTGGGGCCTTGGAGGGAAGTAAGGGGGGAGGTGTGGGCGCAAGTTTTGCATTTCTTGCAGTTGCAGGGGAAGGTGCCGGGAGTGGAGGTTGGGTTGGTGGGGGGTGTGGACCTGACGAGGGAGTCACGGAGGGAATGGTCTTTTTGGAACGCTGATAGGGGAGAGGAGGGAAATATATCCCTGTTGGTGGGGTTCATTTGGAGGTGGCGGAAATGACGGCGGATGATACGCAGTATATGGAGGTTGGTGGGGTGGTAGGTGAGGACCAGTGGGGTTCTGTCCTGGTAGCGGTTGGAGGGGCAGGGCTCAAGGGCGGAGGAGCGGGAAGTGGAGGAGATGTGGTAGAGGGCATCGTCGATCACGTCTGGGGGGAAATTGTGGTCTTTGAAGAAGGAGGCCATCTGGGTTGTACGGTATTGGAACTGGTCCTCCTGGGAGCAGATGCGGTGGAGACGAAGGAATTGGGAATATGGGATGGCGTTTTTATAGGGGACAGGGTGGGAGGAGGTGTAGTCTAGGTAGCTGTGGGAGTTGGTCGGTTTATAGTAAATGTCCGTGGTGATTCGGTCGCCCGAGATAGAAATGGAAAGGTCTCGGAAGGGGAGGGAGGAGTCTGAGACGGTCCAGGTGAATTTGAGGTCGGGGTGGAAGGTGTTGGTAAAGTGGATGAACTGTTCAACCTCCTCGTGGGAGCACGAGGCAACGCCGATACAGTCATCGATGTAGCGGAGGAAAAGGTGGGGGGTGGTGCCAGTGTAGCTGCGGAAGATGGACTGTTCGACATATTCTATGAAGAGGCAGGCATAGCTGTGGCCCATGTGGGTGCCCAGGGCTACTCCTTTGGTTTGGAGGAAGTGGGAGGATTGGAAAGAGAAGTTGTTCAGGGTGAGGACCAGTTCAGTCAGTCGAAGGAGGGTGTCAGTGGAAGGATACTGGTTGGTACGGCGGGAAAGGAAAGTTCTTGCGGGATCAGTCGGTTCCGTAGGCAGCTGCTGAGGAAGGAGATGTGGCTGTGGTAGCGAGTCTGTTTGAGAACGTGGCTGAAGAGCTTCTGTGCTGAGGCTAAACGCCAGCTCGCGGACACCTCCTCCTACTGCCCTCTTGACCATAGCAACATGACATTCACCTGGACCGTTGGAGGAAGAGCGCCTCATCTTCCGCCTAGGAACCCTCCAACCACAAGGGATGAACGCAGATTTCTCCAGTTTCCTCATTTCCTCTCCCCCCACCTTGTCTCAGTCAAATCCCTCGAACTCAGCACCGCCTTCCTAACCTGCAATCTTCTTCCTGACCTCTCCGCCCCCACTCCCACTCTGGCCTATCACCCTCATCTTGACCTCCTTCCACCTATCGCATCTCCAACGCCCCTCCCCCAAGTCCCTCCTCCCTACCTTTTATCTTAGCCTGCTGGACACACTTTCCACATTCCTGAAGAAGGGCTTATGCCCGAAACGTCGATTCTCCTGTTCCTTGGATGCTGCCTGACCTGCTGCACTTTTCCAGCAACACATTTTCAGCTCTGATCTCCAGCATCTGCAGTCCTCACTTTCTCCTATAAAAAGGCATAGCAAAGTCAAACTTTTCTGCTTCTTATTCAGTTGCCAGTGCTTAGCAGGTACATCTCCATTTAAAAAGCTAACTTATCTAAATGTTTCAATACATTTTATGCTGAAATAGTAAAACGCAGGAAGATTAAAGCACTGAACAGAGCCTTATCTGCAATACATTCTCATCAATAGTCATTATGAATTTTCCACTATGGTTTATCTCAGAAGAACAAAAGGGAACCTGATTAAAGTGATTAATTCTGGCGAGAAAAACAAAGAGAGATAAAATAAAGCAAAGGTACAATTCTAAAGGAGGTTCAGGAGCAGAAGGATGTGGGCTTTACAAGGATAAATAATTGAAGATGACAGAGGAGGTTCTGAAAGCAGTTTAGAAATAAGAGTTTTGCAGCACAAAAGCAAGGATTGTTAACACTGTTCCATATATGAGAATATTTCTTATGGAGGCAGGAGAAGATGTTTCCAGAAAGGCAATATCTGCGATAAATGCCATGCTTAAATGTGCAGCTTATCAGTGGTGTGGGATGATCTCTGATAACACCTTGTTTCCAGGGCTGGAAGCTTCCTTCGAGTGTCTGAAACCAGATATTCACATTGTGGTGAATTTCTGGCCACCGGTGGTGTTTGCTGCTTCCATTGGTCATCAGCTGGTGTTTCCCAATTGGCAAATGTTGGACACCATCATTGAATCAATGTATGTTTCGAATATTTGCTGACTATTTCCTGCAGTGTGTTACTGAATTTCATCAAAGGCAGAGACTCAACATCCTGTCCCATAATTAAAGTTTCCTTTACACTGATGGTGACACACGCAAGGTGGAAACACTCCATTTGACTCGAGAGCTGGTCTTCTGATTGGACAATGTGTGCACCCTCTTCAGCAAACTGAAATTCCCCGATTAGGACATGCCACACTTCTGTTGCCTTTCAGTATTGATGGATTGAGGTGTTTATTGTCTGAATGTCTGTAAAGATACATTCCTTCCATGTGAACGGGGAAAGTCTCAGCTAGGAGGATAGAAAAAGATATACCAAACAGAATAGAAGAATAAATTGAAACCCTCGTTCATCCCATTCTTGATCAGAACACAATCAGACATCCAGGCCGTGAACTGAAAGGTGCTGTGTGTATGATCCTGGAAGGATTGAATGATACTGTAAAGATTGGGAGGATAGCTAATCTTTTCTTCCCTTTGGGTCATCCTACTCACTGTGTCCATGCTTTAGTGGGAGCCACCAAAGCAAGATAGAGTGGTGCATGTAGCCCTCTGCATTACTCTTGAAGCTAACATAAAGGAGAAAAATCATATCTCCCATGAATTTATCTGGTTTGAACTCAATTTGTGCCTCTAGGTATATTGCTATGACTAATCATTGTTGGGTCATGGGAATAACTTTGGCAATAGACTTTGCAGTATTGCTGAGGAATGAGATTTCCAGTTATTCAGGCAATTGTGTCAGTTGCCTTTGTCCATTTATACTGCTGAAAATGTGTTGCTGGAACAGGGCAGCAGGTCAGGCAGCATCCAGGGAACAGGAGAATCGACGTTTCGGGCATAAGCCCTTCTTCAGGAATTTGTCCATTTATAATGTAGTGATGTTTATAGCATGAGTATCCTATGGGACAGAGCCTTCTCAATAGCAGAACAGAGCAGGTCATGGAGGTATGATAGCAGGTTGAACTTTCCAAATTTGACTAGCTGATATTTCATCCTTGCATGTTAGTTTCTTTTCTACAAGTAAGTCAACGGCATTTTTGAGTCAAGTAATGAGAGTTCTACATCAAACTCATACGTGACAAATATCTGAAGATAATCATGTATAAGCAGGGAGCTATCTGTCCCACACAAGTGTAACTCAGAGTACTGGCCTACTGTGGCTATTTGGTTGTTTCTGTTCGAATATTTCCCCATATGTGGATTTCAAGGGAGGAACTTTGGTGTTAATTGGCCAAGTGCTCTTTTGATGCTGTCATACATAGGGCAAAGGTTACCATTGTCATTTGTAATTTGCATTTTGTTGCACAGATTGATCCAATATTCATTGTTACAGAATACACAAACAGCTTCTGTGCAAATGATGTGGCTAGCAAGAGATGTTTCAAGGTTATAAGCCAGGAGTGTTATTCTCTTCACTTCAATGACAGTAATCATTTCTATAAGGTGGCTCTCAAACCAGTTTTTGTTCCTGCTTCTTCCTTTGTCAATATGGTAATATAGCTTTATTAATAATTGACTGAACAGTCTTTTATTCTTCATCAACGTTATCTAGTGAATTGCCAGCAGGACAGGACTGCCCAAGCATTTCTGAGATGCTCTCAAAGCTTTTCACCATCTCTCATGTTATTGATGTAGAGCATTCTGTTGTTTTCGAACTTGTGTATTTTTGTGATTGCACCTTCACTATGCTACTAATAACTTCACAGTCTGCACTGTGCTAGGTGTGCGTGTCAAGAACACTGCACTGATCACATCTTCTGGTGACTATCAGGTCAAGCTGTTGCCAGTTTCAATATCTCAGATGGCACAGTAATACCCGATGTTGTCTGCTCTGGAAGAGGATGATCACAATGCACGAAGTAACTGATCAAATTAAAGCCAAGTTCTGTGGGATGCTGGAGATCTAATACAAAAACAAAGAACTAGAGAAACTCAGTAGGTCTGGCATTATCTGTGGAGAGAAAGAGAGTTAATGTTTAAAGTCGAATCTGGTTCCAAAGAAAAGTCATATTGGACTTGAAATATTAGCACTGTTCCTTTCTTTACTGCCAGACCTGTTGAGATTCTTGAGCATTTTGTTTATTATTGTTGTAACCATTGTCTATTTTGTTCACCTATCCAGCATCAGAATGAATGATATGTGTTTGCAATGAAACTCTGTCTAATACAATCCTGTGTGAAAGCTCTCCAGGAGAAATAACATTTCTCCATGTGGCAGGTACTCTAGACTATTATCCAGAGTGTCAGAGAAAAGATTTTTGCCTTTGACATTGACATATAAGATCGGTGAAAAAGTGAATATGCTAATGACAAATCTCTACCTGAGGGTAGAGTAAGAGACATGAATTGTTTAGAGGTCATGACAGCTCTTCAATCAACTGAAGCAATCTGTTGTTGACAACAAAGACCATTTCATGTTCATAGGAGCTATGGGCATTGATTAGCTCAGTTGGCTAGACAGCTGATTTGCAATGTAGAGTGATGCCAACAGTATGGAGTCAATTCCTGCACTAACTGAGCGAGCCGCTCCTTTTCAACCTCTCACTTCACCTGAGGTGTGGGTGCTACTCAGATTAAATCACCACCAATCATCTCTCTTTAATAGAAGAGCAGCCCAATAATCCAATAGGACAATGGCAAGTTCACCTTTACATAGAGGACCACTGGCCACTTGGGTGTTTTCCTATCTTCCTGGTGGTGGAATTTGAATAAAGATTGGTGCACTTTGTAAAAAAAAAAGAATAAAAAAAAAAATACATAGAGGACACCTGCACATTTTTAGGCCAGTGGAAGTTATAATTGGGTCACTCATTGATTCAGTGTATGCTAACCCATCTCTTGGACATCAGTAATATCAGAACTGTGTTTCTGTAGCTCATGACAAGGTCAATCAATAGTTTCTCTTTTTTACATTGATGACTGCAAGTCCTCATGCATGCTCCAACACATGGAACTAACGTGCAAATTTGGAGAATTTCCGTCTTTTGTTTATTGGTATCGATTTATAATCTGCTTGTCAGGTTAGAATTCCTTAATCCTCATGTACTCAGGATGGAAGGGGATGGTGGATTGGTCAATACATAACTGCCAGGAGTTGCCCAGTTTGAGCTGGACAATGAATATAATCTCTGTCATCATCAGATACACACTGTCACCCATCCCTTACACCAGTCAAGCTGGTTATATAACTCATATACTGTTTGCAGGTTATAAGAGTAAGTGTGAAGTCAAAAACAAGGAAGTTAGGATTAAATTGTATAAAATCTAGCTTGGCCCGAACTGAAATAATGTGCCAACTTCTGCATACTTTATTTTAGGAAGGAGGTAACGGCATTAGGGAAGGTGCAGAAAATATTCCCAGGAATATTTCCGGGAATGAGGAACTTTGGTTAAATGGAAAGATTGGAGGAGTTCTGGCTGTTTTCTTGGAGGTGACAAGTTGGAGGAAATTTGATAGAGGAATTCCACCTCCCAGGGGAGTCTGGAGAAAGTAGATGGGGAGAAACTGGTCCCATTGGTAGAAGAATCTAGAAAAACGGGGTGCAGATTTAAGTTGATTGACACTAAACTCATTGGCAACATGGATAAAATTGATTTTTATACAATGGAGTGATTAGTATCTGAAAAGCACCGTCTGAAATCTTGGTGGAAGCCAGTTCTTTCAAATTGCTGCAACAACCCAGAAAACAATGTGGGAAATTGCCCAGGTTTTTTGGGAGGCCAAATGCAACTAGAAAGTATACAGTAAATAGTAGGACCCTTAGGAGTATTGATATACAGAGGGATCTTGGGGTGCAAATTCATAGCTCCATAGAAGTGGCAACACAAGAGGACAAACTGGGAAAGAAGGCAAGCAGTATGCTTCCCTTCATTGGTGGAGGCATTGAATACAAAAGTTGGCAAGTCTTGTTGTAGCTGGATAAAACTTTAGTTAGGCCAGACTTTGGTCGCCACACGGTAGGAAGGATGTGAAGGCTTTGGATATGGTGGAAAAATGGTTTACCAAGATATTGTCTGGATTGGAGTGTATCAGCTTTAGAGGGATGTTGGATAAACTTGGATAATTTTGCTAAGGCATCAGAGGCTGAGGGGTGAAGTATGTAAAATTATAAGAGGTGTGGAAAGTTAGAGCCTTTATCCCAGGGTGGAAATGTCAAGTATGAGGTGGGGGGAGGGAAGGTGCAAAAGTTTAAAGTGAGAAGGGAAACTTTTGAAGGAGATTTCCACTGCAAATTTTCTTCACAGCAGGTGATATGTCCCTGGAACATGTTGCCAGGGGAGCTGATCGAAACAGATATGTTAGCAAAGTTAAGAAGCATTTAGACAGATACATGAACAGGCAGGGAATACAGGGAAATTGACCATGTGCAGGCAGATGGGATTAGTTTAGAGGGCCTTTTTCTGTGCTGTACTGTTCTGTGTTCAATGTTCTATATACTATATTTTATGTCTTGTGCGTAAAATAAAGGACAAATTACTGACTCATTAGTTGACTCTTTATCATCAGTAAGTGACTGAAGAAGCTGACGAAAGTGCATTTGTGAATGAATCACCCACTCACTGATGCTCAGGTCTGGCCGCACCTGTGGAGAAAGGAATAGAATGAACAGATTGCCAGATCTGTTGGGTTTCTCCAGTATGTTCTGTTTTATTTAGTTTCAAATTTTCAACATTCATAGCATTTTGCCTTTATTTCTATTTCTTTCAATTTAGTTATCTTCATGGCTCATCATAGCTCTGCTCTATATTGGAAAGATCAAAAGGAGATTGGATGACCGCTTTGCAAATCATCACAATTCAGTCTGCAAACATTTCTGATGACCTGTTTTTTTTTCATTCTCCATCTCACTCTTGCTCCCAGTCTCAAACTGACCTCTCTGTCCTCGATCTTATATACATTTCCAGTGAAGGTCTATGTAAGATCAAACAACTGTACCTTACCATTTAATTAGAAACTCTGCTGTCTTCTCAGTTCAACGTTGAGATCAACATCCTTGATCATCACCTTTGCTCCTAGCTGTTGGCAACATTTCTTTATTTCTTATTGACACCTCTGTAGACAAGTACATCATGACTTCTCAAATCCCATTCCCATCCATTTTTGATATGTCATCTATTTTATCAAATATTTTCCCATTTATTTCTTCATTTCTACCTTTGTCAGCCCTTATAACTTGCTTAAATCTTCCTTTATTCACTCATGGGACATGGGCATCATTGGCTGGCCAGCATTTATTGCCCATCTTTAGATACCTTTGAACTGAATGGCTTGCTGGGTCATTTCAGAGAGCAGTTGAGAGTCAACCACATTGGTGTTGATCTGGAGTCACATGTATGCCAGATCAGGTGAGGATGGCAGATTTCCATCCCTGAAGGACATTACTGAACCAGATAGGTTTTTCTGACAATCAACAACAGTTTCATGATCGTCAATGGATTCTTAATTCCAGCTTTTTATTCAGTTCAAATTCCACCATCTGCCATGACTGGATTCAAACCCAGGTCCCCGGAATATTAGCTGAGTTTCTGGATTAATCGTCTAATAATTATACCATTAGGCCATTGATTCCCCCTGCTTAAATCTTGTTACATCTTTAACCTGAAATATTAATTTCCTCTCCCTCCACAATGCAGCTGAGTATTTCCAACAACTTCTCTCCTTTTATGTTGAGGTTTAGCAGATTGTACGCAGATTGCTTAAATTTCAGTTACTTCATGAATAAACTATAACATTTCATACTGCACAGCTGAGTACAATTTCTACTCTGGACACAAATGACAATCTGGTCACTAATGAAACTCATGGTAATTGTTTCTGGAAATTATTTTTGTTTTGATTTAAGGTGCTGCTCAAATGAAAATTTTAAAATGTTCTCTATATTGTATTAGTAAAATGGTGTATCGTTAATAATAGGCTCCTTAGGCAACACCTTAAAATCCTACAGCCACTACTATCTAGAAGTACATGAGCCGCAGATGTATGGGAACGATACCACCTACAAATCCCTTCCAATCCACTTATCACCCTGATTTGGAACACATCGCTATTCCTTCAGTGTCTCTGCATCATTTTTTTTTATCTCCCTCCCTAAAGACATTGTGGGTGTAACTATATCCAATAGACTTCAGCAATTGAGAGTTAGATAGGTTGAACAGCGAGAGCCTTTTTCCTCAGATGGTGATGGTTAGCATGAGGGAACATAGCTTTAAATTAAGGGATGATAGATAAAGGACAGATGTCAGAGGTAGTTTCTTTACTCAGGGAGTAGTAGGAGTGTGGAACACACTGCCTGCAACAGTAGTAGACTCGCCAACTTTAAATGGTCATTGGATAGGCATATGGATAAGATGGAATAGTGTAGGGTAGATGGGCTTCAGATTGGTTCCACAGGTCAGTGCAACATCGAAGGTTGAAGGACCTGTATTTTGCTGTAATGTTCTATGTTTCTAAGTCAACTGTCCATCTTCCAAGATCAAAAATCACACAAAACTGGATTATAGTCCAACAGGTTTATTTGAAACTACAAGTCTTTGAAACTTCACTCCTTCATCAGATAGCTCGTAACAGGGCTCCAAAACCTTGTGGATTCAAATGAATCTGTTGGATTATAACCTGGTTTTGTGTGATTTTTGACTTTGTCCACTCCAGTCCAATATCGGCACCTTCACATCACCTTCTCGAGGGCAACTAGGTATAGGCAATAAAATGCTGGTCCAGCCAGTGAACACACTTGCCATGAAAGAACTTTTTAAACATGTTTTTTTTTCAATTATACTGTATATTACACCGTCTAAGCATATCCCAATTTTAACTATAGGTTCAGTACGTTAAATTGCACAATCTTGGGACTGAGTCCATGATGAGGTTTGGGATATTGCTGGAATTCAGGTTGGGTGATTAGAGTTGTGAGCCTTTTGGATCAAGTTAGGTGTTATTGCTTCAACGATCCCTCTGGGGTAGATTGGCACATGGAGTAGCAAAGACCGTAATTGGAGACACACTCGACTGTACAGATAAATTATTGTGTTTTAACTTTACTGAATTGACATTGATGCACACAGGATTATAAAAATGTTTAGTTTCCAGACAACTTCAGTTTTTGGACAGCATGATTTGAGACAGTGTACCTTTGAAATATATGTGGATAGAAGGTTGCTGGATTCAATCCTCTTGCTTTTGACTGGGTCTAAGTTCCAAATTGGTTTATAGTGGATCAACTACAACTGAATCTTAAGAGGAAGTGGATCTTATCTTGACACAATGCAGATTTGGTTGAAGCACAAACTTGCGAAACTTCTGATTGACTTAAAACTATGTTAGAGCTGTAGAAGAAAGGGGCCTCCTGTGTGATTGTAAAATTGCCTCCCTCATCCCAGGACTGGGAATTGAAAAGGGGGATTGAGAGAACGCACCAAAAACCAATGCCCCAAGCTAACAAGATTTCAAAGAAGTAACATCGTTGTGAGTATGTGCTACTGCTTAATAATTCAATAAAGGTGTACCACATTTAATGGAACAGAAACCAAGTTGGTATGTGCCATTGATATCAGAGCCAGACATTTAAAACAAATAATGGCGTCTTATAAGATTAACTTTCTCAGAATCATTATTTTATACATATCTTTACCAGTAAATCCTATGCAAAACTCTTTACTGGTTTTATTGGTGTACAATTATCTGATTTATTCATAAGGAACTATTTTAGGTACCCCCTCAGGATTTTTAAAATGTTAACCTTTTGAATGTCCAAAATCTAGCACAATTAACACCAATTTGGTATCATTTTATAAGATAAATTATTGATTGGTTAAAACATGGAAAGAGAAAGCCAGCCCATTAAAGCTGAGTTGGCTCTCTGTCAGACCAACATAAACACTTCAGTTCCACCATTCATTTCCCAAGTCCCTAGCAAAAGAAATTTCAGGTGTTATTAAATTTTATTTTGAAGGCTACCACACTCCCAGGCAATGCAACCCAGATCGTAACTTCCTGTGTAAAATATTTCACTACCCCATTTTGCCTTTTTTTCTGTACTTTGCTCTTTTCCCACCCACTTTAAACTGGAGTTCTCTGGTTCTTGATACTTCACTTAGAGCTGAACTATTCTATTATAAAGTCTTATCATTGCTCCTTTGCCTTTTTAATCTATGCCTCTATTTACAAATCCAAAGATCCAGTATGCTTTCAATCTGTCCTGCCACCCTCAATAGTCTTTGCACATGTACCCCCAATTCTTTCTGTTTCATCTCTCCATTAGAGTCATATTCTTTACTCTGCACTGCCTAATTAAATCACTTTGCACTTTTCTGCATTAAATCTAGTTCACCACTTTTCTGTGCATTTCACCAGCCTGCTTGTGTCCTCCTGATAGCCATTACTTTCCTCTTCACAGTTTGCTACACTTTCAAGTTACGTATCATTTGCAGGTTTTAATAGTATACCCTCAACACCAACTTCTGAGTCATTAATATGTGTTAAGGGATATAATGGTCTAAATATTCACCTCTGACAAACACCATTGTATGATCCTTCTATCTGAAAAACTACGATTCACTACTATTTTTTATTTCCAGTCTGTTAGCTAATATTATATACATGCTTCCACTGCTCAATGTATTCCTTGTCTTTCCATTTTGCTATTATGTGACATGTCATCAAAAGTTCTCAGAAAGTGCATATACGCTGCATCAAGTTCATTAACATGATCAATCTTCTCTGCCAAATCATCAAAAACGTTAATCAAGATAATTATCATGATTTTACTTTAGCAAATCCATGCTGACGATCTTCAATTATTCCACATCTATCCAAGTTGCTATTAACTTTATTCCACATTCTCATTGAGAAAAGTTTCCCAACATTGAGGTTAAAATGACTGATCCGTGGTTACTGGAACTTAGTTTGCACTTTTTTTCAAAGATGTTTGTACCATCACAATTCTTCAATCTTTTCGCACCTCTCCTGGTCAATGCCTTCCCAGTTTGCAGTTATTTTCTTCCATATTCTCGAATGTCTGACATCTGATCCTGTAATTTATCAACATTAAATGCAACAAAACTTTCTCATGCTTGCACTTTTTTTAACATTTAGCTAAATCCAGTATCTCTTGCAGAAGACAATTCTATGTTCATTTCAACCTATTGTGCAGAATTGCAAATGTAGCTTCAAGTGTGTTCTCACCTGTTACTTTGTCACTCCCCCAATGCCATAAGACTGAAAGACTGAATGATGAACAAATTGGTAGGTAATGTCATGACTTTCATGTGAAATGGATTAATTTAAGGTAGAGTTGCACCACATCGACATTGCTGTTTTTCTTTTCCCTGGCCTATCTGAGCCCAATGACAAAGTTGTTGATGTGATGGATAACCTTAGTAACTTGCCATGTGTTCAACAACTCTTGGTTTAAGTCACCAATATGGTCATTCAATTCATGTTGAACTCTTCTACCTTCTGCAGTAAGACTTTGCATGCAAACGTGACAGCACACTAATGGGGAGATGTTGTCTGTCAAAGAGTTTACCAGAAGCAGTCACTGTTGAATGTGAATAACCTTTTGGAGTCACAGATGATATCGAGGACTGACTGACAAATGGTGAACAACTCTGAAAGTATGACAAGTCCCTCTATTCAGGAGTCAAGATTAGATTCGTGCTGGAAAAGGACAGCAGGTCAGACAGCATCCGAGGAGCAGGAAAATCAACATTTCGGGTGAATGCCCTTCATCAGGAATGAGCCTTTGCCTGAAAAGTCAATTTTCCTGCTCTCGGATGCTGCCTGACCTGCTGTGCTTTCCCAGCACTACTGTATCAGTTCAGCACATATATGAAGTGAGTACTTGATCCATACAGCCTAAGAAAATCCAAGATCAATACTTACACTGTGCTAGGTTGTTGACACAGCAAGGCAGTGGTGGGGCTAATACAGTTGGTCTTTCCACATAGATTAAGGAGGCCTATGGCTAGAATCTTTCTTCTGATCACAGTCAAATAACTGAGACAACAGTGAATATCAGGTCAGTACAGGATGAAGGCTGTTATATTGAGAAATCTAATGTAGTTTGACATCAATGTTCTTAAATAAATAATTTCTGCATTAATTTATGTAGGGAAGGAAAAGTCTAATTTGTGGAACTCAGAATAATGAGAATTCTATAAGTTGAGGAGGGGTGAAGAATAGCATGAAAACAATCACTTAGAGGAAAGAAAATTATAGAAATAAGAATACATTTGCAAAAATCAATTTTTGAACTACTGAAATCAGAAACTCTGGAAGTTAGTGATCCTAGTCAGACGTTGAGTGGAGTGATGTATGTTCCTGGAGTAGAGATTCTCATTTGAGTCCATGATCTCATTGACTTGCTGAAATTTCAACCTCACAAACTCGCCACAAGGCAATTAAATGAATATGTTCTGACTTCAGATGTATTCATCTATTTCAAGCACATACTAAAAATGTTAGATTGATGGTGAACTATTTATACTTCTCTATTTCCAAATATTGACCATTATGTTAAATTTTAACACTGACATGTCACTGTATATACAGGCAGAACTGTCTAATTGTACACAGTTCTGTCCATCTTCTGTTTGGATCAATTCTTCTGATGTAGAATTTATACTGGGGTTGTGGAGATCAAGAGATCAATGATTTATCACAAATGTTGGGAGAAAGGGAGCTGTTAAAAGACAATTACTACAACTAGTAAGAACTTGTAAAGTAAGATAAGTGAGTAAAAATACGAATAATTGCAGTCTTTTCCATTCTCAAACAGAGGTATACAAACACAGAGGTATAACAAAAGTATGCTTAGTGTCATTAGTGTCAAACTGAAATTTCAATCTCTCATCTCTGGGGTCTCCTTTGAAAATCTGCTGTGCTCACAGTTCCTACACTGAATGAGACAGCTGTCAAATTTACTGTTATTTTATTGAGTAAAATCTCATTCTCTTATAAAATTTATTAACAAATTGAGATCTATAACTTCACCAGCTGGGAAGAAAGATTTACTTGTTACTGCTTTAACTGAAACATTAACATAATGTAAAAGAAATTTAAATAGGATGAAACATCAATATAATAAAACCCATTTTTCTTAATGGAAATCTGTTCAATATACAAATAAACATTTTAGCAGCTTTTGTTTTTCAGTGTCTCTTCCACCTCTTCTTTTAAATTTTCTGTGAGATTTCAATTAACATATTTATGGAATTAGCCGAACATATCATTTTATTTCAAAAGAATAATGTTGAATTTTAAATATGTGCAGGTGATTTTAACTTAAAATGTGCAGTCATCATAAACATTCAGACCTGGAGTGATTGAACAGTAATTTCATGATCGCAATATCCTTGAATCCATATATTCCTGTTACATGCTGATTTGCTTTACCGTGTAGTTGCTGCAATGTGCTTATTATTCCCAGGGTTCTTTCTTGTTAATGAGGGAAGTCAAAGTTCAAGTATTCACAAGCATGACAATACATGAAATAAAAACAGAAAGTGCTGGAGAAACTCAGAAAATATGGTAATGTTAGTGGAGAAGAATCACATTTGACTCGAAAAATCAACTCTGTTTCTCTCCCAACAGATGCTACCAGAATTCAGCATTTTCTAGTTTTATTTCAGATCTACAGCATTTGTTGAACTTTGCTTTGTGTGTGACAATGCATGGACTGATTCCATTAATACGGCCCCCCACCTCAAGTTATTTCACTAGGTTAATTACAAGGGGATCTGACAATATCTCTAGCAAGAGAAACAGAGTTAATATTTCAAGTCAAAGACCTTTCGTTTGATCTGTTCATCAGGTTTTGTGAAAGGTCATCAGCCTGTAAAGTTGATCCTGCTTGTATCCTCACAGATATTGTCAGACCTGTTCAGAATTTCCTGTTTTTCCTTCCAATTTTCAGTATTCTCAACAGCTTGCTCTTATTTCACCACAGGAGTAATTGCTTTCAGTAGTTGTCAAGCATTGGATTTTGCTGTGAAAGATGAGCAGAATCAGAAAGGTGATGGCAGAAAATACCTATGATTTTCATCTCAGATCTGCTTCAATGTCACCGTTGCATGGCTGGAAAGTTAGTTTAAACTTTGGGTTTCATGTTTCTGGAATGCTGGGATCCTTGGGAAAGGGTGGCACGGTGGCTCAGCAGTAACACTGCTGCCTCACAGCACTAGGGTCCCATGTTTGATTCCAGCCTCGGACGACTGTCTATGTGGAGTTTGCACATTCTCCCCGAGTCTGTATGGGTTTCCTCCAGATGCTCTGGTTTCCTCCCACAGTCCAAAGATGTGCAGGTTAGGTGAATTGGCCATGCTAAATTGCCTATAGTGTTAAGTACATCAGTCAGAGGGAAATAGATCTGTGTGGGTTACTCTTCGGAGGGTCGGTGTAGACTTATGGGCCGAAGGGCCTGTTTCCACACTGTAGGTAATCTAATCTAAAACAAATGGGTTAACTTTCAACTAACTTGAAGAGATATCCATATGCGTGTGTAAAGTATATCAGAAGATAGTGAGGAAATATTTAAGCTAGTTAACATGATGTAAAAGGTAAACTCAAACCTGTAATTCAAATCATATTAAGACTCCTTTCTTTGAATGCACACAAGATAAGAAGCGAATCATGGAGGTTTGAGGCAAAGTTCAAATTGTATTGTATGATGTTGTGCCCAGAGGACGTATATCTCAGTTGACTACTCACTTGCCTCTGAACCAGAAGCTCTAGTTTCAAGTCCTACTTCAGGACTTGCAGGCCACAGTCAGAGTGTTCATGATGTGCTTGAACAAGTTTATTTTCAACCTGCTAATCTTCCCAAAGAATTCCTTCACACAGGCAGCACGACATGGAGAGATTGATGGTCAGCCATGCTAGATGGGGATTGGTACTGCTCAAGTTATAACCACCTATGTCTTTCTGAAACAGCAAAAGATGTCTTGCAGTCTATGATTAATGTAGATGGATGTAGCACCAATTACAGGCACAAGATTGCAACTGGAGCATGTTTACGTAACATAACCAAAGTAGTTATATTATGAGATTTAATTTTTACAGAGACTGGGATAGGGAGAGTGACACAAATAATATATCTATTCAGGGCATTTTCTAGGTTAGTATTTTCCAATTGACCAGGAAACAGATAATACTGGATTTAATAATAATTAATTACTAGGGTGGCACAGTGATTCATCATAGCTCCAGGGATCTGGGTTTGATTCCAGCGTTGGGTGACATCTGTGTGGAGCTTGCACATTATCTCCCAGTTTGCATGGGTTTCTGCCAGGTACTCTGGTTTCCTCCCACAATCCATAGAGATGCAGGTTAGGTGGATTGGCCATCCTAAATTGCCCCATAGTACAGGCTAGGTACATTAACCATGGTAAATGGTTTTATGGGGATAGGCTAGGTCTGGTTGGGATGCTTTTTGGAAGGGTTGGTGCAGACTAAATGGGCTGAATGGCCTCTTTCAGCTCCATATGGATTCTATGAGATTTTCATAGTAAGCACCACTGTTGCAACTGTGGCATTTGATATTAGATTTGAGATGGAAAAAGGAGATAGCACAAACTAAGATTTTAAATTTAACCAAGGCAAACTTCAAAAGGATAAGAATACATTACCACTTACAGCACCCTCTGAGGTACAAAGGCATCTAGGTATAATTCTTAGTTACAGAATAGACAAATGAATAGAGGAAAAAAAGTTAAATTGTAGCTATCCGTAATATAACCATAGGTCAGATAAACAAGATGCAAAATTAAAATAGTCTCTCTCTCTCTACAGCAGAGTAATGCAGGTGACCGCCATGTGGTCTGACCATCGGCTGCTGCCAAGCTCTGCACTCCGGGTTGCTGGACACCGATATCCACATTCCGGGTCACTGGTTACTGACATCCCCATTCCGGGTCGCTGGTCACCGATATCTCCATTCCGGGTCGCTGGTCACCAGTATCCCCACTAGGGGTCGGTGGTCACCAATGTTCCTGCTCCGGTCCGCTGGTCAACAGTAACCCCACTCTGGACCACTGGTTATCGGTCACCCCACTCCGTGTCATTGGTCACCGGTATCCCCACTCTGGGTCATTGGTCACAGATATCCCCAATCGGGGTCACTGATCACCAGTATCCCCAATCTGGATCACTGGTCACCGGTATCCCCACTCCGGATCACTGGTCACCGGTATCCCCACTCTGGGTCGCTGGTCACCGGTATCCCCACTCCGGGTCGCTGGTCACCGGTATCCCCACTCTGGGTCGCTGGTCACCGGTATCCCCACTCCGGGTCGCTGGTCACTGATATCCCCACTCTGGGTCGCTGGATACCGGTATCCCCACTCTGGGTCACTGGTCACCGGTATCCCCACTCTGGGTCGCTGGTCACCGGTATCCCCACTCCGGGTCGCTGGTCACCAGTATCCCCACTCTGGGTCGCTGGTCACCGGTATCCCCAATCCAGGTCACTGGTCACTGGTATCCCCACTCCGGGTCGCTGGTCACCGGTATCCCCACTCTGGGTCGCTGGTCACCGGTATCCCCAATCCAGGTCACTGGTCACTGGTATTCCCACTCTGGGTCGCTGGTTACCGGTCTCCCCGGTCCGAGTCACTGGTCACCGGCATCTCCACTCTGAGTCACTGGTATCACCAATCTGGGTCACTGGTCACCGGGATCTCCGCTCCGAGTCGCTGGTCACCAGTATCCCCACTCCGGTTCGCTGGTCACCGGTATCACCACTCTAAGTTGTTGGTCACCGGTATCCCCAATCTGGGTCACTGGTCACTGGCATCCCCACTCTGGGTCACTGGTCACCGGTGTCCCCAATCTGGGTCACTGGTCACCAATGTTCCTGCTCTGGTCTGCTGGTCACCAGTAACCCCACTCTGGACCACTGGTTACCAGTCTCCCCGCTCCGGGTCACTGGTCACCGGTATCCCCACTCCAGGTCGCTGGTCACCGGTATCACCACTCTGGGTCGCTGGTCACCAGTATCCCCACTCCGGGTCGCTGGTCACCAGTATCCGCACTCTGGGTCGCTGGTTACCGGTATCTCCACTCTGGGTCACTAGTCACCGGTATCCCCACTGTGGGTCGCTGGTCACCAGTATCCCCAATCCAGGTCACTGGTCACCGGTATCTCCACTCTGGGTCACTGGTCACCAGAATCCCCACTCCGGGTCGCTGGTTACCGGTCTCCCCGCTCCGAGTCACTGGTCACCGGCATCTCTACTCTGAGTCACTGGTATCATCAATCTGGGTCACTGGTCACCGGCATCCCCACTCCGGGTCGCTGGTCACCGGTATCCCCATTCCGGGTCGCTGGTCACTGGTATCTCCACTCCGGGTCGCTGGTCACCAGTATTCCCACTCCTGGTCGCTGGTCACCAGTATCCCCACTCTGGATCGCTGGTCAACGGTATCCCCACTCCGTGTCACTGGTCACCGGTATCCCCACTCTGGGTCGCTGGTCACCGGTATCCCCATTCTGTGTCACTGGTCACCGGTATCCCCACTCTGGGTCGCTGTTCACAGGTATCCCCACTCCAGGTGGCTGGTCACCGGTATCTGGGTCGCTGTTCACAGGTATCCCCACTCTGGGTCGCTGGTCACCGGTATCACCACTCCGGGTTGCTGGTCACCGGTTTCCCCATTCCGGTGCACTGGTCACCGGTATCCACACTCCAGGTCGCTGGTCATATGTATCCACACTCCGGGCGCTGGCCACTGGTATCTCCACTAGGGGTCGCTGGTCACCAATGATCCTGGTCCGGTCCGTTGGTTACCAGTAACCCCACTCTGGATCATTGGTTACCAGTCTCCCCGCTCCAGATCACTGGTCAGCAGTATCTACACTCCAGGTCGTTGGTCACCAATATCCCCAATCTGGGTCACTGGTCACAGGCATGTCCACTCTGGGTCGCTGGTCACCGGTCTCCCAAATCTGGGTCGCTGGTCACCAGTATCCCCACTCCGGGTCGCTGGTCACCGGTATCATCAATCTGGATCGCTGGTCACCAGCATCCCCACTCTGGGTCACTGGTCACTGGTATCCCTACTCTGCGTCGCTGGTCACCAGTTTCCCCACTTGCATCATAGGTCACCGGTATCCCCACTCCGGGGCACTGGTCACCGGTATTCATACTCTGGGCATTGGTCACCGGTATCCCCAATTCAGGTCGCTGGCCACAGGTAGCCACACTCCGGGCGCTGATCACAGGTATCCCCACTCCAGGTCACTGGTCACAGGTATCCACACTCCGGGCGCTGGTCACAGGTATCCCCACTCCAGGCCGCTGGTCACCAATGTTCATGCTTCGGTCCGCTGGTCACCAGTAACCCCACTCTAGACCACTGGTTACCGGTCTGCCCGCTCCGGGAAACTGGTCACCGGCATCTCCACTCCGGGTCACTGGTCACTGGTATCTCCAATCTGGGTCACTGGTCACCGGTATCCCTATCCAGGTCACTGGTGACTGGCATCCCCACTCTGGGTCACTGGTTACCGGTCTCCCCGCTCCGGGTCACTGGTCACCGGTATCTCCACTCCGGGTCACTGGTTACCGGTCTCCCCGCTCCGAGTCAGTGGTCACCGGCATCTCCATTCTGAGTCACTGGTATCACCAATCTGGGTCACTGGTCACTGGCATTTCCACTCCGACTCGCTGGTCACTGGCATCTCCACTCTGGGTCACTGGTCACCGGCATTTCCACTCCGACTCGCTGGTCACTGGCATCTCCACTCTGGGTCACTGATCACCGGCATTTCCACTCTGACTCACTGGTCACTGGTATATCCACTCCAGATCACTGGTCACCAGTATCCCCAATCCACACCGCTGGTCACGAGTTTCCCCACTTGCATCATTGATCACCGGCATCT
This sequence comes from Chiloscyllium plagiosum, assembly GCF_037043375.1. NCBI lineage: Eukaryota > Metazoa > Chordata > Chondrichthyes > Orectolobiformes > Hemiscylliidae > Chiloscyllium > Chiloscyllium plagiosum. The sequence continues at coordinate 23,747,915 of NW_028270140.1, forward strand.
ACACTCTGGGTCGCTGGTCACCGATACATCCACTCTGGATCACTGGTCACTGGTATCACCACTCTGGGTCGCTGGTCACCGATATCGCCACTCCGGGTCGCTGATCACTGGTATCCCCACTTTGGGCCACTCTTCTCTAGTACCCCCATTCCGGGCTGCCAGTCACCGGTATCCCTGCTCCAGGTTGCTGGTCACTAGTGTCCATTAACCTTTCACTGTACTCACTTGAGTACATGTGAGAATAAAGCTGATTCTATTCAAAATAAGTCAGCACAAAATAATCAGCTGAGCTGGTAGTGGGTAAGGCTACAAAAAATGGTGGGAAATATTCAAAGAAATATTTAGTCAATATCCAAAACTAACACACAATACTGAGAGGCAAGAGCTCCAGTAGAACAATTAAACAATCCTGGTCAATTCAGAAGTTAAGAGACAGGATCAAAATAAAGTGAATACTGTTGTAGTTACAAAGAGTGTGGACATCTAGCAGACTGAGACAAATATGAAAAGCAGCCAAAGTTGGTCATGAGATGCATAATAAAGGAATATAAACACAAACATATTAGAGAAAAAAGTATTATTAGTAGTTTTGTGTGTATTGTTAAGTAGATAATAGAGATTTGATGGACCATTTTACATCCTTCCTGATTTTTATTACTATTGAAAATAAATGCAGATGTAAAATCAGCCATCAACATGGTATCACCTGTTTGAATTCAAGGCCGTCCTCAAACTGTTGCAAAAGCTTTTGTGAAGTTATAGACAGATAGGTGGTAATGGGTAAACAAGGAATAGTGGACTTGTTAAATTAGTATTTTTAAATTGTTTCCACTAAGTAGGAAAAACACAAAATACCAACAGTAAAAGTAATCTAAGAGAAATATTTTAAGGGTGGGTCGATAATATGTCAGAAAAAGGAAATGGAGAAAATAAGAGGATTTTAGATTTCAAAGAAACCTCAGGTACTTTGGGACTGATATTTTGTCCTTTGTGTGTTCCATTACCACCTATTATTGCTTTGCACCATCATTGAGCAATAAGTGCTGCTCAAGCCAACAGTGCCCATAGCTATGAATGAGTGTTTTAAAAATTCCTTTTGTCATTAAATTGCTGTTATCTTCCATCTTGTCACAGAAATTTCATTTTGCATTTTGCTGCCCACTTCCTTTCCCTGTCATTGAACTTACTTAAAATTGCATTATATCTCTAACTTTTGTCCAGATTTGATGTAAACTCATTGACTCGAAACATTAACTTAATTTCTCTCTTTGCTGATGCTGCCTGACTTATTAGGTTGAATCTAACTTTTTTTTTGGTTTCACGCCAGTTGCTTTGGATTTTTTGGAGGCTTGCTCAAAATGAGACCTAGCAAGTTTTCTCATTGCATTTTACCAAATTTGCCTTATTAACTACCTACCTCATTCCTATGTGGTCCTTCCCATTCAATTCTATTCCCACCTTACCACACACCAGCATTACTCGCCATTGTGGGATCTGCTGGAATTCACTGACATTTCTGGGACTGGTAATGTCTTTAAAAGCTCACGGTGCACCCTGACAAACACTGTCCATCTCAAACTGCCCTGGGGAGGTCCTGATATTTGTCACTGAGATGAAAGAGATGGGAAATTTGTCCCCTCACTTTGCAGGCAGGGACCTGGTGATCCTGCTGGATTAGGTGTCACAGAGGTGGGACATACTCTTCTCCCAGAACACATAAAGAAGCCTCAATACAAGATCACACCAACCTGGGTCTGAGATTGCCACACCCAGGTCAGTATAGTCTCAGTCACATAGAAGAAAGCATAGCAAAATATGAAGAAGGTCAGTGCCCTTCTCCACTCTGCCAGCATAAGTATCAACAACTTCTCTCTAATATCACAGGCTCACTCTATCTCTGCTACTGTAGTCACCTCCCATCAAGCCTCTTTCTCTATCACTCTCATTATTGCCTGCAACATCTTCCTCACTCACTATCACGCACACCAAACTCTGACAGCACCAGCCATATTGCTTACTCACTTGTGACATCTCTCTATCAACATCAAAATTAACAGCTCCACCACCCAGTTTCAGCTTATTTAATGACTATCTCTGTCTCATTCCAGAGGAAAAACATCCATTAATAGAGCAGAAAGAATCAAGTGGGTAGTGCCCAGTCTGACACTCAGCGAGCGAAGCTTTATTTAGAGAGCGTCCTGATTTCAACCATCCGGAGTAGATGCCTGACTGTGTTGAATCCCTTGGACTGGGATCGGATTGCATTTGACTTATTGAGCAGGGGCGCCCTGAGCAAAGTCTATCTCTCTTGACTTCACTGACAAGTTCTGATCATGGCAATTTTGCTTCCCTCATGTCTGCGCTATACAACCCAGCAGTACAGCAGTACTATGACTTTTTATAGACCAGGCCAGGCCCCCTCAAAACATTTCCAGAAAATAGCCCAGACCCTAACTTTGCTAGTTGTTTTAAGCAGGTGTAATGCAGATATTCTAGCAGGGATGCAGTTGGGCAAACCACGTAGTTGTAAACAAAACAGAGTTTATTTACATGGTTACCAAATAAAATACCAACAAAAGAGAACAGAATACTGAATAACTGATCCTGTCCAAAAACTGAACAGATCATCCCAACTTAATGATGCTGTTCCAAATACTTGCAACAATCCCCATAAACACCCCTTGGCACAAAAGGTAAAATCAAACCCAGGGTCTTACAGGAGAGAAGTCAGAGAGACATCAGCTTGGACCTGCTTCTTTGGATCCAGCAGCCTTTTCAAGTCTACTGTGCTAAAACCAAACCAAACCAGAGAAACACTGAGCTGGGAGAACTGGCAACTACTCTTTCATCATACGAGTGCTTCTTTTTAAAACTTGAAAGCCTTTTTCTGAGGCAGTATCTGTTAGCTAGAATAAAATTGGCTCTAAAACACTTCAACTTGGACTTTTCAGCGTCAGTGTCTTTTACGACCTCTCTGAAAAAGAAACCAAGGACAACATAACTTTGTTAAAGGAGCAGCATCATTACAAACTAAAGCACAGAAAGGCAAGGCAGGGATGTTGTGAATGTCTAATCAAGCTCAAAGTAAGTAAGCACAATGACAGCAAGCAAACAGGTCAAAGATGAACTTGGTTCCAGTCCATGTGCTCAGTGCGTTTCTATGAGTGTCCTCGCTGCAGCAATGATAGTTACCAATGCAACTTTCTGACGTGCAGGAGCAACCTCTAAGTGGATCAGAGACGTACCATGCAGTTCTTAGAGACTGGCACATGTTGAATGTCAATGTCTGTGAGTATGGTTTTTGTGTGGTGTGTGCCCATGGAATATATCCTAGGATGGCATCTAGTGTTCATCATACAGGTCATTTGGAGCAAGTGGTGAGTTGTAGTTGCCAGGCATCCACTGTGATTTCTATTTAAATAAATTCTCGACATTTACATTATTCTAATTTGCTGGCCTGTTGGACTTCTTGCATGATTCTGCTACAAATATCATTATTGCCCACATCATTTAGGCCTCTATAAGGTCTATGCATTGAACTTTTCTAGCATTTTCTCTTTTCTCTTGGACTTTCTGAATTCTATATTCACATATTAAATGAGATATGTTTGCAAGTTGCAAATGCATTTTTATTTCAAAGCTTTCTACATTTTGGAAGTGCGCCTTTGGAATGGAAAATGTACTGATGTCCCTGTGATTTAAGAAGAGAGGAATAAAGCAAATAAATATGATCCAGTTAATATAATATTGCTATTGATGTTACAAGAGGTGAGTAAAATCTGTCATTGGACACAGAGGGATAGATTTTCTCAGAGTCAGGCCAATGTTAGAAGCCTTTAAACATTGCCCCGCCAGCCAAGCCCATATTCCATGAATGATTTAAAAATATATAATTTGTATTTAGACAATAACTTTTATGTATTTAAACATCCTTAGGCACTTCACAGGATCTTTATCAAACACAACTTGATGCCACGTTATGTAAGGAAATCTTAGGGCAAATGACCAAAAATTAATCAATAAGGTGCATTTTAATAAACATCTTAAAGGGGGAATGAGAAGAAAGGTGGAGAAGCTGAGGGAGAGAATTCTGGTCTTGGCAACTGAAGGCCTGGCCATCAGCACTAGAGGACAGAAGAGCTCAATTGGACAGAACTAGAGAATTGTAGATAACTTGGAGAATTGCAGGATTGGAGGAGATTACAACTGATGGTTATGTCAAGTCAGTGAAAGATTTAAAATCAACAATATGCATTTTTAAAACAGGATATAAGAACTGGAAACCAGTTTCAGTTAATGAAAAGAGAGATATGGTGGATGAGGTGTGTTTCAATTCAGGAGATGGACGCCAAATTATGGATTACCTCAAGCAAAATGTGGGAGGCCAGATGGGAATGCACTGGAATAATCAGGTCTGAAAATAACAAAGGTATAATGAGTATTGTAGCAGATGGTGACCTGGAGGGGGCATCAAGAAGTGCTATTAATGTGAAATAAGTAGTCTTAGAGATAGCATGGATATGTGCTTGGAAGCTCAACTTAGGATCACTATGAGACTAAACTTACAAACCGATCAATTAACATTCCTCAGATTCCTCAAATGCAAAATATTTCAGACACTTGAAATCTGTAACAAAAACAAAAATTGCTGGAAACACTTTGCAGGTTAAGCTGAGAAGAGAAACAGAGTTAAATTTTCATCAGAACCGAGGAAAGATGGAAACGTAAATAGGTTTCAAGAAGGTGAAAGTGGCACCTTCTTGAAAGAACTGAGGTCAAGGGCCATGATAAAATGGAGAGCAGGAGATAGTATAACAAAATAAAATATGTCCAGCTGAATTTTGAATGGCTGGATAGCTGCCTCCTGACTGCAAAGTGAAGAACTAAAGAATGTTGTCAAAGTTTTTTATCTTGCATTTATCAGGGCAGAGTGCAAGAATACAAAATTTGTGCACAGTTTCCCCAATGAAACATCAGATTCTATTTAGTAGCAAAAACAATATGCTGCAATTATACTATACCAAACAGTAGAATGGTATAAACATTTCTTGAAGAGGATGTGATCAAGCAGCTGTAAGCCACACAAATCAAATTGAAGAATGTAAGCTTCACCCATGCATATGTAAACAGACAAAACAAGATATAGCACAGTAGCTTCAGACTGAACATTCTAAAATTAGATAAGAGCTGGCAGAACAGACGTTGGTAGCAGACAATGTGTATATGAATGACAACAGAACAAATGAGTTCAGCTGAGATCACTATCATAGCCAAAATTCAGAAGCATTATTCTAAGAAATCACAAGTGAGAAGACACAAAAGCAATGAATACAAAAAAAAAGAATTACTTGCCTTGAGATCTATGATTTTCATCCAGGATGGAATAAGAAGCAGCAGTTTACTGGAGGCCAAATTCAATGTCTCCAGAAATGCACACAAAGACAGCAAAGCAGAATGAGGCCACACAGTTTCCTTCAGAAGAGCTATCAAGCTAACTTTATTCTGTCTGTTGACTTACATGAAGGCAGCATACAGCCCCTAAGAGCTACAAATTGTGAGCGCTTGGCACCAGTTAATGATCCCAATCTGTGTAACCTTATGGCTCAGTCACTGGCATGTGGTTTTCATTTTATTCTGAGGTTGCAGAATACATCCCTGATTGTCCCATACAATTGTGGCTTCTTACTGTTACTTCTTCACCTTTCCCTGCCCTGATTCACTGAATCCCTGCTGTGTGGAAGCAGGCCATTCAGCCCATTGAGTCCACACCGATCCTCCGAACATCATCTCACCCAGACTCACTCCCCTATCCCTGTAACCCTGCATCTCCACCCATAGCTAACCTATCTGTCCTTATGTTCTTGGACACTATAGACAATTTAGCATGACCAATCCACCTAAACTACACATCTTTGGATTGGGGGAGGAAACCGGAGCACCTAAAAGAAACCCATGCAGACATGGGGAGAACGTGCAAACTCCACACAGACAGTTGCCCAATGCTAGAATCGAACCCGGGTCCCTGGCTCTGTGCAGCAGCAGTTCTCATCACTAAACCACTGTGTTGCGCCTAAATTAATTAATCTCTACTAACTTTCCAACACATTTCAAGCGGAATGCTTATGAGTGCATCCATCCTTGGGAGAAACAGATTTGTTTAATCTTTTTTAACTTTAAAGGCACGCCACTGCATCTACACTTTGGAAATTTAAAAAATTCTCGATAGCACCAATGACTTCTTTAATGTTCGCATCAGGCAATAGAAATTAATCAGCAGCTAACATTATAATCATCCTTCCTTTTACATGGTGTTGATGAAGAGTCATTGCTACAGCACAAGTACTCAGATATTTATGATTGATTGACAAGGTGATGTGGAACTTTAAGCTGTAAAATGGTAATGTCGGTATCAAGTTAGCATCACCTACTGCCCTGCGCACAGTAACTATGCGACCACTTTCACCAATGTAATGTTTACAATGCTCATGCCAGAGGCATGCATGCATATAGCTGACAGCTTTTCTGCATTTATGATTATTCACAAACATCCACATAGAGGGTGCCAAACATCCAAATTTAGTGTCAAAAATCTTTTTTAAAATATCGCATCTGTGACAGTGTAATATTTAATCAGTGCCACAGCGAATTATTAGCCTCGATTATGTGCTCAAGTTTCTAATGTTTGGCATGAACCCCAGACTTACTCAAAGCTGAAAGATCTGCCAAAGAGAAATGGCTGACACTTCAGGAAATGGGGAAGATCAGCCATTGGAGGACAGCACAGACAATTCAAAAGGTTCATATCTCAGGCAGCCAACCAAACTAAATGCCTGAAACAAAAACAGAAGTTGCTAGAAAAGCTCAACAGGTTTTGCAGCATTTGTGAAGAGAAAGAGAGTTAACATTTCAGATCCGGTGACTGAGGTTCTGAGGAAAGGGTCACTGTACCCAAAATGTTAATTCTGATTTCTCTTCACAGATGCTGCTAGACCCGGTGACCTTTTCTGGCAATTTCTGTTTGTTGTTTCTGATTTACAGCATTCTCAGTTCTTTCAGTTTTTACAAACTAAATGCCTGCTTGTGGCTTGCATGAAGGACTCTAACAATGTCAGTACGTTTGCTGGGATAGATGAAGAAGCACTGGACAGGATGAAATTCAATTGAGACTCATAACAATCACTCACAAAGCCGACTGTCAGGTCATTGATTAGTCATGAGGTGACTTTGTGGGATACCAGACAATCTTTTAAACTTCCAAAATGATGTGCAGGAAATAGAAACAGACAGAAACCAGTAATAGCAGATACCTCCTCCTTAAATTTGTTTACAACAGACAATAAAGAAGGAAAATGATATTTTGGTGTTTATTGCTAAAGGAATAGGGTCTAAAAGTAGGGAAAGTGATGCTGAAATTGTACAGGCATTAGTGAGATGCACGTGGAGTATTGTGTACAATTTTGGTCCCCTTAATTGAGGAAGGATGTAATTGCATTAGAGGCATTTGAGAAGAAGTTCACTGGATTGATTCTTGAGGGGTTTGTCTTATGCAGCATGATTGAGCATTAAGGGCATCCACTTTCTGGAGTTTAGAAGAATGATCTTGTTGAGGTATATGAAATGCTAATGGGATTGACAAAGTAAACATGTGGGGCAATCTCGAATAAGAGGTCATATTTTAAGAATAAAGGGCAGCAGACTTAAACTGAGATGAGGAGAAATTACTTCTCTCAAAGGGTCGTGAACCTATGAAATTCATTACCCCTGAGTGTGTGGTCGACATTGCAACACTGAATAAATTTAAGGAGGGAATATTAAGAGAATTAATATAAACGAGTAATGGGTTGAAGGGTTATGGAGAGTGGGCAGGAAAATGGAGTTGTGGCTGAGCTGAGACCAGCCATGAATGGTGGAGGAAGGTCAAAGGGGTTGAATTGCCTACTCCTGCTGCTTGTTCTTACATTCTTATGAAGCGAGTGTCTAGTGAACATAAGCAATGGCAAAACATGAAATGGTCATTCATATGAACTACAAAGGCTATTTGTTTCCAAGATAATGTATCAATAATTTCATCCCAAAAACAATGAAGAAGCGGCCATAAGAAAGCTTTGCTGCCTAATTGAAATTTTTAAGACCCATCTCTATATTATTTCCATTTAGTAATTTTACATTATCGGGAGTACCATCTTAGTAGGTTGTGCTTAATTTAACCAGTGCTAACCATATGAGTATTGCCAGAATATGGTGTGAGTTTGTGATGCAGTTACAAACAAAACAGAAGCAGAAGAAGCACTCTCATTACCAAAAGAGAATCTAGTCAGTAATGTTACTAAAGGTTAAAAAAAGTTAATGCGCAGTGCCTCTGATTGAAACAAACTTTAGCCTTTTAACATATGTCCTCAAGGCGCCTTCTTGTGCTTAAAGGGGGAGGAAGTGGGGATAGATGAAGACAGGTAGAGGGTATGACTTGGTTTGTCAATGGGAGGAATGAATCCAGTTGGTGGCAGTAAGGAATGGAAGGGAGGGGAAGGGGCTGGAGAGGGAGTTGGGAGATAGGAAGGGAGGTTATTTGAAATTGGAGAACTCAATGTTGAGTCCTCCGAACTGTAGGCTGCCCGGGTGAAAGATGAGGTGTTGATCATTCAATTTGCAGTGTAGTTTGTTGTGACGTTAGAGGTGGCAAAGGATGAGTCCTCCTACAGCCCGGAGGACTCAAATTTGAAATCTCCAATTTCAGATAACCTCCCTTCCCATCCCCCGAATCCCTCTCCAGCCCCTCCCCCTCCCTTCCATTCCTCCCTACCGCCAACCGGATTCATTCCTCCCATTGATCAACTAGATCTTACCCTCTATCTGTCTTCACCTATCCTCACTTCACCACCCTGCCCCCGCCACCCCTTTTATCTGCAGCTCTCCCTATACCCACCCCCCAGTCCTGAAGAAGGGTTACATCTGAAATGTCGACTTCTCCACCTCCTGATGCTGCCTGGCTTCCAGCCTCCTGTCTGTCTACTTTGGATTGGAGCATCTGCAATTTTGTTTTTGTCTCTTACTTGTGTTTAAGGCATCTAGAAGGAAAATGGAATTTTGGCATTGATTGTGTAAGGAATAGGGTATAAAACTAGAGAAAGTGTTGCTGAAACTGTACAGGCATTAGTGAGATGGACATGGAATATTCTGTATAACGTTGTTGCCCTTCTCTCAAATTGAGGAAGGATGTAATTGCATTGGAGACATTTGAGAAGAAGTTCACTGGATTGATTCCTGAGGGGTTTGTCTTATGCAGAATGATTGAGCAATGAGGGCACCAACTCTCTTGATGGAACCAGTGCAACCTGCAACACTGAAGATTATTTCTAAAGTAGGTGAGAGAAGGACTACTGCAGACTGAAATTCATGAAACATTTAAACATGTTCTTCCCTGAGTGTCGAGTAGGTTATTTTAAGACTCCTCTTCCTGACCACTCATTCATTGAATACCAATCACTGCAGATACCACATCTCCCTGTCATTGCTGTGTTTGCAATGATGAAAGCTCACTCTGTAAGGACTCTCAGCAGCAGTATACAGATGGCTGGTACCGTATAGAACCCCACAGGCTATATGTTCGACAAGGAATTAACACAGTGAATGGAGGAGTGTTGAAATTGCACTGAGGCACAACAGAGTGGAATGATCTATATAGAGAAAAGTTTAATTGTATTGCACGTTCAGTTTGAAATGACTTGCCCTCAGGTTGTATCCCTAACATGGAATGAATATTGTAAATATTAAGCATATTATAATTGTAGTGAGGCACCCAAGAATGAAACATACTGTAAGGAGAGATGTTGAATTTCATTGCACTTTCTGTAGTTTGTAAGTTATTTTTTTTGTCTGTAACTTCCACAAATGTTAGGACTAAAGTGTATCCTTGGGAAAGAAAATCACTATACAATATGCTTCAACCTTGGCTTACCTTGCTAAGTTTGAAATTTTGATTAGATTACCTACAGTTTGGAAACAGGCCCTTCAACCCAACAAGTCCACACCGACCCTCCGAAGAGTAACTCACCCAGACCCATTCCCCTACACCTAACACTATGGACATTTTAGCATGGCCAATTCACCTAATCTGCACATCTTTGGACAGTGGGAGGAAACCGGAACACCCGGAGGAAACCCATGCAGACACAGGGAAAATGTGCAAACTCCATACAGACAGTTGCCTGAGGCAGGAATTGAATGTGGGTCCCTGGCACTGTGAGGCAACAGTGCTAACCACTGAGCCACCGTGCCGCTCTAAGTTGACACGCTGTTTCTGCAGGAGTGTGAATGTTGCACCTCAATTCTACTCTAAGTTGTCATGATGGTGTTCCCTTGTGCCATTGATCTGATCAAGAGGAAACAATTCCCGTGCCTCCAGCCCTGGTATTCTGTTCCTATGTTTGAAACAAAAGCAGAAGTTGCTGGAAAAGCTCAGCAGGTCTTGCAGCATCTGTGAAGAGAAATCAGAGTTAACGCTTCTGTTCCTATGAGTCAAATTCCCCAACTCTGAAGTCAAAGAGATAATGGGAAGTTTCCTCCTGAGTACACATGTCAGGTTAAATCAAAATGTACACCCTAACTACCCATGACACCTAGTGACATTCAGCCCAGTAATTCTCGGCAGTGATTTCAGCTGTTTATTTAATGTGGCTGGACACTCTAGCGAGATTGATAACAATCTGGATGCCACATCCAGACTCCTAATGGAAACAGTAAGAGATGTCAAGCTATACAACGTCTTCAGCAATCGTTTATATACAACTGATCAAGGCCTGATGGTCTGTCCATCTCAAGTAGACTTCAAGATGGTTCCTCCAATGTCAAGCCAGTTTTCTTCTTTAACCACTGGAAGACCAGAGCAATAGGGAGGGGTATGAAAGCTGGATATTTTAGTTGTTCACTCATGGGACCTGGATGATGTTGGCTGGCCAGAAATGTTTTGCGCATCACTAGTTGTCCTTGAGAAGGTGATGGAGAAAGTGAGGGCTGCAGATGCTGGAGATCAGAGCTGAAAATGTGTTGCTGGAAAAGCGCAGCAGGTCAGGCAGCATCCAAGGAACAGGAGAATCGACGTTTCGGGCATAAGTTCATGCGGTATAGGTAGATTCACAATGATCTTAGGGAGGGACTTCCAGGCTTTTCATTCAGTGACAGTGAAGGAATGGTGATATATTTCCAAGTCAGGATGGTGAGTGACTTGGAAGGGGAACTTGAAAGTGGTGATGTTCTTGTATATCTATTGCTCTTGCCCTTACAGATGGAAGTGGGCATAGGTTTGGAAGATGCTGTCTCAGGATTTTGGTGAATTTGGTGGAGGGAGTGGATGCTTGTGGGTGTGGTGCCAATCAAGACGGCTGCTTTATCCTGGTTGCTGTCAAGTTTCAAGAGAATTATTAAAGCTACACCCATCCAGGGAAATGGGGAATATTCTATCATTCTTCTGACTTGTACCTTGTAGGTGGTGGACAGGCTTTGTGGACTCAGGAGGTGAGTTACTCGCTATAGTAATCCTAGCCCTTGACCTGCTCTTGTAGCCACTGTATTTTTATGGGTAGTTCAGTTCAGTTTCTGATCAATGGTAGTCCCAAGAATGTCAGAATGGTGGATTTAATGATGATAACACCGTTGAATGTCAAGCGGCAATTGTTAGATTGTCTCTTATAGGGAGATGGTTATTGTCTGGTATTTCTGATGCATGAATTTTACTTGTCGGAGCCTAGATATTGTCCAAATCTTGTTGTAATGAAACATGGACTAATTCAGTATCCGAGTCATTGAGGGTGCTGAAATTGTGCAATTGTCGGTGAACGTCCCCACTTCTGACTTTATGATGGAGGAAAGGTCATTGAAGGAGCAGTTGAAGATGTTTGGTCCTAGGATACTGCCTGGAAGACCCATGCAGAGATGTCCTGGAGCTGAGATTACTGACCTTCAACAACCACAACCATTTTGCTATAGGCAAGTATAACTCTAACCAGCTAAGTGTTTGTCACTGATTCCCATTGACTCTAGATTTGCTAGGGCTCCTTGATGCCACACTCATTCAAATGCAGCCTTGATGTCAAGGTCTGTCACTGTCACCATACCTCTGGAATCACACTCTTTTACCCATGTTTGAACCGAAGCTGTAATGAACTGAGTGGCCCTTGCAGAGCCCAAGCTGGGTATCACTCAGTAGGTTATTGCTGAGGAGGTGCTGCTTGATAGTATTGTTGATGACACCTTCCATCACTTTACTGATGATCAAGAATAAACTGATAAGATGGTAATTAACCAGATTGGATTTGTCCTTTTTTTTTATTTACAGGACATACCCGGGCAAGTTTCTACATTGTCAGGTAGATGACAGTGTTGTAACTGTACTGCACAAGCTTGGTTAGGAAGGCGACAAGTTATGGAGTACAAATCTTCAGTACTATTGCTCGAAGGTTGTCAGAGCCCATAGCCATTGCAGTATCCAGTGCCTCCATACATTTCTTCATATCACATGGATTGAATCGAATTAGCTGAAGACTGGTATCTGTGATGCTGGGAAATTGGAAGAAGGCATGATGATTCATCACCACTCGGCACTTCTGATTAAAGATTGCTGTAAAAGCTTCAGCCTTAGCTTTTACACTGATGTGGGCTCTTCCATCATTGAGGATGGAGACATTTGTGGAGCCTCGTCTTCCAGTAAGTTGTTTAACTGTCCACCACCACTTGCAACTGGATGTGACAAGGCTGCAGAGCTTAGTTCTGATTCATTTGTTGTTGGTCATTTAGCTCTGTTTATCACTTGCTTCTAATGTACAAGTAGTCCTGTAGGTAGCTTCACCAGTTTGATACCTCATTTATGGGAATGCCTGGTTCTGCTACTGGCATGTCAATAGTTGGTAATCAATGGTAATAGTTGAGTGGGGGATATGCCAGGCCATGAGGTTATAGATTATGATGACCGCCCACAGTAACTCATGGATGCCTAGTCTTGAGTGGCTAGATCAGTTCGAAACTTGTCACATTTAACACATTGCACACACAATGGAGGGTAAACTCAATGTGAAGGCAGGACGTTGTCTCCACAAGGACCTTGTGGTGGTCACTCTTACTGATACAGTCTTGGACAGATACAGTTGCAGTCACTAGAATATAGAACATAGAACAATACAAGCCCTTCAGCCCTTGATTTGTGCTGACATTTTATCCTACTCTAAGATCAAACTAACCTACGTATCCTTAATTTACTATCATCCATATGCTTATCCAAGAGTAAATTAAATGTCCCTAATGTGTCTGACCTTACTACTACTGCTGGCAGATATTCCATGCACCCACTACTTTCTGTGTAAAGAACCTACCTCTGACATCTCCCCAAACCTTCCTCTAATCACTTTAAAATTATGCCCCCTCATGATAGCCATTTCTGCTCTGGGAAAAAAGTCTCTGGCTATCTATCTATGCCTCTCATCATCTTGTATACCTCTTTCAAGTCACCTCTTATCCTTCTTTGTTCCAATGAGAAAAGCCCTAGCTCCTTCAACCTTTGTTCAGAAGACATGCCCTCCAGTCCAGGCAGCATCCTGGTCAATCTCCTTTGCATCCTCTCTGAAGCTTCCACATCTCTCCTATAATGAGATTAAATTAACTGAACACAATATTCCCAGTGTGTTCTACCTAGGGTTTTTATAGAGCTGATGCATAACCTCGCGGCTCTTAAACTCAATTGCCCTGTGAATGAAAGGCAACACACCATATGCCTTCTTAACAACTCTATCAACTTGGGTGGCAACTTTGAGGGAGCTATGGATGTGGACCCCAAGATCCCTCTCTTCCTCCACACTGCCAAGAATCCTGCCTTTAACCCTGTATTCTGCATTCAAATTCAACCATCTAAAATGAATAATTTCACACTTTTCCACATTGAACTCCATCTGCCACTTCTCAGCTCCATTCTGCATCCTGTCAATGTCCCGTTGCAATCTACAACAGCCCTCCACACTATCCACAACTCCACCAATCTATGTGTCGTCAGCAAACTTACTAACCCACCCTTCCACTTCTGCATCCAAGTCATTTATAAAAATCACAAAGAGCAGAGGTCCCAGAACAGATACCTACGGAACACCACTGGTCACCGAGCTCCAGGCTGAATATTTTTCATTTACTAATACCCTCTATCTTCTATGGGGCAGTCAACTCTGTATCCAGACAGCCAAATTTCCCTCTATCCCATGCCTCCTTACATTCTGAATGAGCCTACCATGGGGAACCTTATCAAATGCCTTGCTAAAATTCATATATACCACATCCACTGCTCTACCTTCATCAATGTGTTTTGTCACATCCTCATAGAATTCAATTATGCTTGTGAGGCATGACTTGCCCCTCACAAAGCCAAGCTGACTATCTCTAATCAAATTCTGCTTTTCCAAATAACCATAAATCTTGTCTCTCAGAATCCTCTCCAATAATTTGCCCACCACTGACATAAGACCGACTGGTCTGTAATTCCCAGGGTTATCCCTATTCTCTTTCTTGAACAAGGGAATAACGTTTGCCACCCTCCAATCATCTAATACTACTCCAGTGGACAGTGAAGCTGCAAAGAACATTGCCAAAGGTGCAGCAATCTCTTCCCTCACTTTCTGTAGTAATCTTGGATATAATGCATTTGGCCCAGGGGACTCACCCAGCCTCATGTATTTCAAAATTTCCAGCACATCCTCCTTCTTAACATTAACCTTTTGCAAGCATATCAGCCTGTTTCACGCTGTCCTCACAAATGACAAGGTCCCTTCCATTCATTAAGGACCTCCCCTACTTCCTCTGACTCCAGGCACAAGTTCCCTCTACTATCCCTGATTGGCCCTACCCTCACTCTGGCCATCCTCTTGTTCTTCACATAAGTGTAGAACGCCTTGAGGTTTCCCTTAATCCTACCTGCCAAGGCATTTTCATGACCCCTTCTAGTTCTCCTAAGTGCATTCTTTACTACCTTCCTGGCTACTTGTAACCCTCTAGAGCTCTGTCTTATCCTTGCATGCTCAACCTTAAGTAAGCTTCCTTCTTTCTCTTGACTAGATGTTGCACATCACTGTCATCCAAGGTTCCATCACCCTACTATCCCGTCCTTGCCTCAGTGGGAAAAACCCATCCACCATTTACAGCAAGTGCTCCCGAAACAACCTCCACGTTTCTGTTATGCATTTCCCTGAGAATATCTGTTTCCAATTTATTTACCACAATTCCTGTCTAATAGCATTGTAATTCCGTGTACCCCAATTAAATACTACTCATATCAAATGCCCCTATCTCTTTCCATGACTATAGTAAAGGTCTTGGAGTTGTGATCACTATCACTGAACTGCTTTCCTACTGAGAGATCTGACACCTGATCTGAATTGTTGTCAAGCACCAAATCCAATATGGCCTCCCCTCTAGTTGGCTTATCTACATATGGAGTCAGTAATGCTTCCTGGACACACCAGACAAAATCTGCTCCATCCAAACTACTTGCACTAAGGAAATTCCCATCATTATTACGGAAGTTGAAGTCACCATGACAACAATTTTATTACTTCTGCACCTTTCCTAAATCTGCCTCCCAATCTACTTCTCCGTGTCTCTGTTGCTATTGGGGGGGGGTCTATAGAAAACTCCCAAGAAAGTGACTGCTCCTTTCCTATTTCTGACTTTTACCCATACTGAGTCAGTAGACAAACCCTCTTCGATGACCTGCCTTTCTGCAGCTGATATACTATCCCTGATTAGCAATGCCACTCCCCACCTCTTTTTTTATCTCCCTCGCTATTCCTTTTGAAACATCTAAACTCTGGAACATCCAACAACCATTCTTGCCCCTGTGATATCTAAGTCTCCATAATGGCTACAACATCTTAGCTCCATCAATCTGATCCATGCTCTAAGTTCATCACATTTATTCCTGACACTTCTTGCGTTAAAATAGACGTGCTTCAACCTATCACACTGACTGCAACTTTGCCCTATCAACTGTCTATCCTTCTTCACTGACTCTCTGCATGCTCTATCTGCCTGTTCAGCAGCTACCCCACCCTCTGATCCATAGCTTCGGTTCCCACCCCTCTGCCAAACTAGTTTAAAGAGCTCCAGCAAACATCCCACCCCAGATATTGGTATCCCTCCAATTCAAGTGCAACCTATCCTCCTTGTACAGGTCCCACTTCCCCCAGAAGGTATCTTAAAGATCCGCATATCTGAAGCCCTCCCTCTTGCACCAGCTCTACAGCTACATGTTCAGCTGTACTCACTCTCTGTTCCTAGTCCCACTCGTCCGTGGTACCAGTAGCAATCCTGACATTACTACTTTGCTCGTCCTGCCTTTTAGCTTCCAATCTAACTCCCTATATTCACTTTTCAGGTCCTCATCCATTTTCCTGTCTATGACATTGGTATCGATGTGTACCCCAACTTCTGGTTGCTCTCCTCCCTTTAAGAATTCTGTAGACGCAATCCGAGACATCCCTGACCCATGGCATCTGGGAGGCAACAAACCATCCATGAGTTTCGTTCATGACTACAGAATCTCTTGTTTGTTCTTCTAACCATTGAATCTCTTGTCACTATTTCTGTCCTGTTCTCCCCCTTCCCTTCTGAGCCACAGAGCCAGGCTCAGTGCTAGAGACCTGGCTGCAATGGCTTTCCCCTGGTAGGTCGTCCCTCCCAACAGTATCCAAAGCTGTGTACTTACTATTGAGGGGGACAGCCGCAAGGGGCGCCTGCACTCTCTGCCTAATCCCTTTCCCTCACCTGATGGTCACCCAGCTACTTTTATCCTGTAATTTAAGCATGACTACCTTCCTGTAACTCTTCTCTATCACCCCCTCAGCCTCCTGAATGATCCGAAGTTCATCAAGCTCCAGCTCCAGTTCCTTAATGAGGTCTGTGAGGAGCTAGAATTGGGTTTCCAACTCAGGTGAAGTCAACAGGAACACGAGTGGTGATGCTTACCTCCAACATCCAACAAGACGAGCATGCAACTGCTTTAGCCTCTATCTCCTTTGCTGCAAATTGCCAAAAGTTATTTTTGAAAAGCCTTACCTTACCAGCCCTTCACACAGAGTCTTTTTTTATTATTAGAAGAGGAGGACAGGTAGGAGACACACTACCCTACTACTGTTTTGGGTTTAGTCACTGCTTGAATATATTAGTTCACTTACCCATCAGTTCCTGTGTTCACTTCCACTCCTGTTCAGCCTTCACTCCACTGATTCCTGAGGTAAATACTTAATATTCAAATTTACCTTCCTAGCTCCTCCCCCCCCAACCGGTTCACGCTCTCTCGACTCCCGCTGATGAAATGGAGGCTGCTGATTCATGAGATAAGTAGTTTATATTAAAATTTACTTTCCTGGCTTCTCCTGGTTTGTGCTCTCTCAACCCCCACTGCAGTCGATTGGTAAGGATGAGATCAAGTATGTTTCCCCTTCTTGTTGGTTACCTCATCACCTGCCACAGACCCAGTTCAGCATTTGTATCATTTAGGACCTGACCAGCTTAACCAATAGTGCTGCTGCTGAGCCACACTTGTTGTGAACATTGTAATTCCCCGACTCACTATTCTCTCCAAAATGTTGATAGACCTGCTAAGTTTCTCCAGCATTTCAGTTTTTGTTTCTCTTCAATCTTTTGTTCTCTTCACTGTCAGTTCAGATAAATGGACGGCACTGGGATATGTTTCAGAGGGGCCCAGGGCATTTGCAAGAAGTATGGAAAACAAAAACTCTTCTGTGGGAGAAACGTACTCCCTCCATTTTTAGTAACAATCTGGTCCTCAGGGGCAGGGTGATCACTCTGTAGTGATCATCCAAGCCATCGTTCACTTTATCTGAAGTCCAGTAATGGAGACAAACTGCAACTGCTGCTGCAGGGTTATCAACTTGATGAAAGATACTGTTTGATTTGACTGCAACTTGCAAGTTTCCTAATGCTAAGAGATATTCATGGCCGAGTGTTACCATCCAGTGCAGTCCAACATCTAGGATTCCGTGCTGAGGGGTGCATTCGGCGAACAGAACCACAACAACGAGCACCCGAGCTACAAATCTTCGCACAAACTTTGGGTGCATTAAAGCTTGAAATTGTCACCACATAGGTGAAGGTAGAAGTGAATTGTCTAAGGTCTGCCAGCCACTGTGCACTACGTAGCTGGAAATGGTGTAAAACCACTTGAACTATCCTTTGACGTATATGAATCTTATAAATTTGATGTGTAATGTACAATATTAGAAGCAATTGATTTGGTTTGCAGCTCAATGTACTGTTAATTCTGAACAGCCTGGTATATACTTTATAAATTCCATGAATACATTGAATTTTTAAGACAAAAAAAAATCATTGTCCCTTCTCCTCCCTCCCCCACCTCAGACAATACATCCCAAGTTCCCATCTTCCACCTCAACTGTCCCAGTGATCAATTGCTGTGGCTTGCCCTCCCCTTTCCTCCCCCAAAAATCTATCACTACCTCGCCTTTGTCCACCACTACCCTATCCAGCCTAATTGCTCTCCTTCATCACATACCTAAGCATTTCTGAGACACTAGGAATGTCAAATCTTTGATCAGCATTCATGAGTGAGCTGCCTGTTGCTTTGCCCCATGGAATCTAATTGGTTACCCAATATAAGAGTCAACATGAACCTAACCATTCAAAACAAGAAGAGATCTCCAACAGATGAGTCCTCAAGACTCATTCCTAATTGGATAATACTCAATAACCCTTTGTTAATGAACACAATTCATGTCAATGCTTCTCAAGAATTAATTAAGTGTGACTCCAAATCTGATAAAGATGTTGGCACAATTTCTGTAATGTAATTTCAAGCCAGTTTATAATATAGGCCACTTGTGTTTTCAAACCCAATACTCATTACTGAGCTCGGCATACTGTTTATCTCAGGTGGCTTAACTACGGAGATAGATTCTTCAGGGGAATTAGCAAAAGTCAGAACGGCAAGAAATGTTAGAAAATTCAAACATGTTTGCAGTTTCAGTGTGTTAACTCTTCTGCATGTTGTGAAGTTGTATGTTTTAATGGGCTATCTCTTTCAGTGTTAAGTGGGCGGCACGATGGCACAGTGGTTAGCACTGCTGCCTCACAGCGCCAGAGATCCGGGTTCAATTCCTGCCTAAGGCAACTGTCTGTATGGAGTTTACACATTCTCCCCGTGTCTGTGTGGGTTTCCTCCAGGTGCTCCAGTTTCCTCCCACAGTCCAAAAATGTGCAGGTTAGGTGAATTGGCCATGCTAAATTGTACATACTGTTAGGTGAAGGGGTAAATGTAGGGGGATGGGTCTGGGTGGGTTGCTCTTCGGAGGGTCGGTGTGGACTTGTTGAGCCGAGGGGCCTGTTTCCACACTGTAAGTAAGTAAGTAAGTAATGATGAAAGAAAATCATCTGGAAAATTTACTCTATTTCTTTTCATGGTTTGTACAGTTACCTGATGAAAGGGCAGTGCTTTGAAAGCTAGTTCTTTCAAAAAAACTTGTTGGACTATAACTTTGTGATTATAGTGGTTAGTACTGCACCAGGGACTGGGTTCAAATCCTGCCTCAGGCAAATGTCTGTGTGGAGTTTGCACATTCTCCTTGTGTCTGTGTGGGTTTCCTCCCACAATCCAAAAGATGTACAAGTCAGGTGAATTGGCCAGGCTCAGTTGCCCGTAGTGTTAGGTACATTAGTCAGTGGTAAATATAGAGTAGGGGAATGGGTCTGGCTGGGGTACTCTTCAGAGGGTCGGTGTGGACTTGTTGGGCTGAAGGGCCTGTTTGCCCACTGTAGGAAATCTAATCTCACTTTGTGTGATTTGTAATTTTGTCTCTCCATAGATGCTGCATGACCTGCTGAGCTTTTCCCATCTCTTTTGTTTTGATTTCAGAATTCCAACATTTGTCATATTTTACTTTTGTAAGAATGCAGTTTCTCTGTGCGATACCTAGTTGGGAAAAAAACTGTCAATTTCATAATTTCTGTTTTATACATAAGTATACAGACAAAAATAATGTTGTATTAACTGAAAGAAAGAAAATGAGCTCTTACCAAAGGAAGTTCACTTCAGACATAAAAATATAGGAATGTCTGTTAATAATGTAGTGAGGCACTGGTGTGGTACTGAAAAAGCACAGGCAGTCAAGAAGCATCCAAGGTGCAGAAAAATCGACGTTTTGGGCAAAAGCCCTTCATCAGGAAATCCTCATGAAGGGCTTATGCCTGAAACATTGATTCTCCTGCTCCTCGGATGCTGCCTGACCGGCTGTGCTATTCCAGCACCACACTCATGGCTGTAATCTCCAGCATCTGCAGTCCTCGCTTTCGCCCTGTTAGTAATGGAGAGTATATTTGTAAATATGTAAAAAATATAGTTAGATATGAATGTAGAATGACTTCATATTTCTCTCAAGCAGCTTGATTACTGTGAAATTATAATTAGCATGATATTTGCATAGGATTGAACAGTTTTCTATACAGCTATGTATTAAGTTGCAGTAAATGATCTAAAATTCTTAACAAAGAAGCAACAACAGATGGCTGTTCTGTGCCTTTAAAAAAATTATTAACACATGACTATGGGTTATTTGCAGATGGAAACGTCTGAGTTTATTTTGCCAGAACAGTTTTGCAATATTTTTCGATTATGAAATTTTGGTTAAGGTTTTATTTTTTTTATTGGTGAGGGCAGATATATAGATATAGAATCCCTATAGTGTGGAAACAGGCCCTTAGGCCCAACAAGTCCACACCGACCAACCGAAGAGCAACCCACCCAGACCCATTCCCCTACATTTACCCTGACTGATGCATCTAACCTACACAGCCCTGAACCATATATTGGTACAGAATCAGAAATGTTCTGTTTTTTTAATCTATTTGGTCATAGAATGTAGAGTATGTGTAACTAAATAAGCCAAATGAAGACTCGTCGAATAAATGATCAAATCCTCCAGCAACAGAAACGAAAACATAAGGAGATCAGTTTCAGGTATTGGAATGATTTTTCTGCATGTAAAAATTTTAAAATATTTGATTATTTCTCGCTTTTATTTTGTCATGTTGCCAAATGTGAAATTGCCAAATGTCCTGGAGATTGACCACAGAAATAAGCAAGATCAGAATGAAATTGTATAGATTTACATCAGATCTTAGGTTTCCTGAAGCGGCAAAGGGAAAATAAAATGTTGCTTCAAATCTTTCTTTGTATGTCAAATACTGTTCTTCATGGCCACTGAAGTGTTTCTGCCCCATTTCACCAGCATTCCTTCCCACAGAAAATGAAGAATTGCTCAGTACAAACTTTCAAATGCATGTACCACCATTTCAGAAGGTTCTCTGCAATATGTGCTGGGGACGAGCCATTTTTGCAAAACGCTTCAAATATTTAGTATTGCCCGAAAGAAAGAGAGAGAAATACTTGAAACAAAAACCAATGACCGGTTGTGACAGCAGCTTTCAAGCCAGTAGATTATTGAGTGTGAAGTGGTCAAAAAGTATGGTGCTGAAAAAGCATAGCTGGTCAGGCAGCATCCGAGGAACAGAAGAGTTGATGTTTCGAGCATAAGCTCTTCATCAGGAGTGTGTGTGTGTGTGTGTGTGTGTGTATGGGCGGGGGGGGGGGGGGGGGGGGAGAGTTGGGAGTGGAATGTCCAAGAGGGCTGAGAGATAAATGAGAGAGGGGTGGGTCTGGGATGTAGGTAGCTGGGAATGTGATAGTTAGATGAAGGTGGGAGGTGATGGTGATAGTTCGGAGTGGGTGGGTGGAGCAGATAGATGGGAAGGAAGATGGCCAGGTAGGACAGTTCAAGAGGACAGTGCTGAGTTGGAAGGCTGGATCTGGGATAAGGTGGGGGAGAGGAGATGAGGAAACCGGTGAAATTGACATTGATCCCGTATAGTTGGAGGATCCCAAGGTGGAAGATAAAGTGTTCTTCCTCCAAGCATCAGGTGACTAGAATTTAACAATGGAGGAGGCCCAGGACTTGCATGTCCTTGGCAGAGGTGGAGGGGGAGTTAAAGAGTTCGGCCACAGGGTGGTGGGTATGTTTGGTGCATGCATCCCGGCGATGTTCTCTGAAACGTTCCGCAAGTTGGTGTCCTGTCTTCCTAATGTAGAGGAGACCACATCTAGAGCAACAGACACAGTACATGAGGTGTTTCGAGGTACAGGAAAATCTTCACAGGATTCAGACCAAAGGGGAAGCCATTGGTACCTGCATGGGCCCCAGCTATGCCTGCCTTTTTGTTATGCATGTGGAACAGTCCATCTTCCACAGCTACACCAGCACCATTCCCCCATCTTTTCCTCCTCTACATCGATGACTGTATTGGACACCAGCTTGTGCTCATCAACTTCACGAACACCTTCCAGCCTGACTTCAGGTTCACCTGCACCATCTCGGACATCTCCCTGCCCTTCCTGGACCTCTTCATCTCCTTTTCCGGTGACCAATTCAAGACGGACACCTACTTCAAACCCACCGACTCCCACAGATACCTGGACTACACCTCCTCCCCCCAACCTGTAAAAACTCTATCCCTTTCTCCCAATTTCTCCGCCTCTGCCAAATCTACTCCCAGGAGTACCAATTCCACTCCAAAATATTCCAGATGGCCTCCTACTTCAAAGACCGCAATTTCCCCTTCCACGTGGTCAATGATGCCCTCCATTGCATCTCCTCCACTTCCCTCACCTCTGCCCTTGAACCCCACCCCTCCAATCAAACAAGGACAGAACCACCCTGGTCTTCCACCCCACCAACCTCCGTATACAATGCATCATCCTCCACCATTTCCACTACCTACAGTCAGACCCCACCATCAGAAATATATATATTTCCCTCCCACCCCAATCTGTGTTCCCTCTGAGACTCCCTGGTTAGGTCCATGCTCCCCCACCAACCCACTCACTACTCCCAGCACCTACCCTTGCCACCGCAAGTGGTGTAAAACCTGCGCCCACACCTCCCCCCTCACCTCCATCTAAGGCCCCAAAGGATCCTTCCACATCTGGTAGAGATTTTCCTGAACATCCAAACACCTCATCTACTGTCTCCGTTGCACGCAAGGTGGTCTCTTCTATATTGGGGAGACAGGACACCAACTTGTGGAACTTTTCTCCAAGACACACACCAATCAACCCCTCTGCCCTGTGGCCGAAGGATCTGTCTACTGCTGTGTTTCTATGTTGTATGGTTCTATGACTGTGCCTCGATGTTGTGTTTCTACTCTTTGCTAACCAGTGTGAAGTTACTAGTTATTATTCAGCAGCTCCCCATCTCCTCAACCCATCACTGTATCCATTACGGTACCCCTTAATTTTATATTTTTTAAAGAGTCTGTTAAATTGTTTATGCTAGAAGTGTTTTCCTTCTATTTAAAACCTGGAAATGATTAATAACTCTGACTTACACTATTTTCTGCCATTTGTTACTGCACCATAAAGTAATCCAACATGAGATACTGCAACATTTTAATCACTACTGGCTGTACGACAGGCAATATATTCTGTGAAAGGCAAGACCATTATAACCATTTAATATTCTATAGACCTGGTCAAAAATCTTCTGAGGAAATTCGTTCATTCTCTGATTTTGCTGAGTAAGGTCATGGCAACTAAAGCAACAGTCATGGCATTGTATTTTCTATCAATGCTTTTAAAATTACAATTGGCACAATCAGACAGCTTCCTGCTAATGGTTAAGTGCTAATGAAGCCTGCTTGAAAAACGCTTGTATGGAATTCAACTAAGTTGGGATCCTATAAAACTGTGCTGGTTTCTATAATCAAATTGCTTGTTGATTAGTGATGCCTGCAACAATAGAGACTTGTGCAAAGCACTGGAGAGTGATGGGACACTCATGAAACTGTATCCCAGACATTTTAAAGGGTGCAGAGGTTACAAGTAGAAGGAGGGGATAAAATGTTTTATTTCGTTCAGTCATAGCATATACATATTGAGTCTAATTGTTGAAGAAGGATTTCAAGATAAAGCTGTCAACATTGATTTCACACTTCACAGAATACTCTCCAGGGCAGAACAAATGATAAAAGAAAACTAGGCCAATGTTCCAAGGCAGCTTTCATCACAGTTAGCAAGGGATTTGGTATGTGTGAAATATTTACAAATTTGTAAATAGGATAAAGTTCCCCTTTGAAAGTGTGGGAAAACATCTTAAAAACCACACATAAGCATTAGTAAGGCCAAAATCTCAAATCTGATGCTAAGAACAATACTTTTTCCTCCTAATTTCAAGATAGGAGCTTTTATGTGAGTGTTTATTTCTACAGACATATCAGCAATGTATCAATGCTAGCTTCTGGAACTTCTGTCTCAACTCAGTAGCATATTCAAGACATCACTTTGTGCCAGGAGCATAAATATGATTAAAAGCAATAAGTTACAACCATGGCATGGATCACACAGGATGGTCTACCTGTCCTTTAATAGCCCAGTTCATAGGTGATCTGGCTGCTCCAAGTGACTGACTTTCTTCAGTTATCATGAGAGCAAATTCGTCATAATTCCCAACAACCATGCGTATCACATTCAGCCAATCAGTTATCAAAAGTCAACTGAAGGGAACTGTCTCATGCTGGAAGGAAATGCCAACAGCTGCAATGTAAAAGGAGAGAAGGTGAAGCCTTGCCAGCAAACAGGTCAACTTTTAAAGTTAAAATAAGATCTGATAACATGCGACACTATTGATTGTACTTTGAAAGAAATAAATGAAATCACAAGTCAGGAGTGCAAGGGAAGACTCCACCTTCAGCAGTAACACTGAAACCAGGAACAGAATTAGGACGCTTGGTCCTTTGAGTCTGCTCTGTAGTTCAATATGATCAAAGCTCATCCATTATCTCAGTGCCATATTCCTGCATTCCCTCCATAATCCGCAATACATTTACCATTTCCCTTTCTTGAATATATTGAGTAACCTGGCTTTTTTGGCCTTCTGTGGTAGGGAATTCCATAGTTTGATCACACTCTGTGTGAAGAAAAGTTTCCTCATCTCAGTCATATAAGGCCTATTCTGGGACCTGAGACTGTGACCCCTGGCTCTAAACTCCCCAACCAGCAGAAGCAGCCTCTCTGCATCTAGCCGAACTAACTCTGCTGGATGTTTATATATTTCAATTTGATCCCATCTCATCCTTCTAAACTCTAGTGAATATAGGCCCAATCAAACTAATCTCTCCTCACACGATAGTCCTGCCATCTCTGATATCAGTCTAGTGAACCTTTGTTGCATTTCCTTGATGGCAAATATATCCTCTCTTAGATACAGAGGCCAAAATAGCACAAAATACTCCTTGTGTGATATCACCAAGGTCTATAGCACTGCAGTAAGACATCCTAACTTCCAAAAGCAAATCGTCTTGCAATGAACGCCAATGTATCATATGCCTTCATAGTTGCTTGCTCCGTCTGCCTGTTTACTGTCATTAACTGATTTACAAGGACACCCAGAAGCCTTTGTATATCCATTTTATACAATAAATCACTGTTTGCATACTACTCTGTTTTTTTGCTTTTAACAAATTAATGCATAACTTCACATTTATCAACAATATAATTCACCTAACATGGGCTTTGCCACAAACTCACTTGTCCCAATTGTCCTGAAGTCTTCTTGCATTCTCCTCACAGCTTGAAAGTATTGCATGTGGCTCCTTTATACTAGTTATTTATATGTACTGTGAATAACGGTGATGCCCACAGTGGATTACGAGTTAACAATGCAACCAGAACAAAATATCCACTTATTTCCAACCTCTATTTCTGATCTTTCAATCATTTCTCAAGTCAGTGTATTACCTCAAGTCCCTTGTGCTTTAACTTTATCCAATAACCCCTTATGTGGGTCCTTATCAAATGCCTTCTTGAAATTGAAATACAACAAATCCACTGGTGCTCCTTAATCTATTCAAATTGTTACTTCCTGAAACTAAGATTCGAGTAGATTAGTCAAGCATGATTTTCCTTTTATCAATTGACACTGACTTTGTTAATGTTTTCCATATGTTCGTTGTCTTATCTTTTATAACAAAGGAATATGTTCCAAGCTTGTGTCTTCTTTTTAGATCACACAGAAGTTGCTTATGTTCCCAAGTAATTTCTCCATGCTGATCCCTCAGCTAGAGTTGACTTTCCAATTAATCAGCACCTTTTTTTCGCTATACTGTACTCAAAACATGAGCTCTGTTTCTCTCTGTATAGATTCTGCCAAACATGTTGAGTTTCTCCAGCATTATTTGTGTTTGTTTCAGCATTCCAATACCTGCAGTCTTTTGCTTTTACCCTATTTTCTCCTCTTGTTGGAATCATTGTGATCTTTTAAAATTTGATAACCTTGTTTTGTACATTGGAGTGCAAGATGCAGAGCTTAGACACCATGTCTGTACTTCTAGCAAAATTTGGGTTTGATACTATCAGGTGACTTTATCTCAGAGTACTTTGAAAGTTTACTATTGTTATCTATTGGTTGGCAAGACTAAATGTCACAACAACTTTATCTGAAATGGTTGGCACACTACCACATTTAATGCAGTAAAGAGTTTTTCCTGCACGTGCAGCTTTGTAAGACCTACTCATGAATTTCCATTCAGAAAAGGTTCTGTGCTGGACAGATAAGTAATCTCTTGTGTGCTCCTGAATCTTCTTAAATCTTGCTGGACTTGGCAGCACACAACAGAAGAGTAAGCACCTGGACGTGAGTAGGATCCAATATGAATAAATATAAATAGGAAAAGAGAGTTGCAGCAATAGACAGGCTTCAGTCAGAACCAGGGTAATTATGAGTAATTGATAGGACTAATAAAATCATAAAAAGTAAAGGAATAATTGCTCCATACTCAATGGATCTTCATTGGGAGGACATACATTTAAACTTAAAAGAAAGTGATTTAGTATTAAAAAATGGCAAACTTTTTATACAGATTTTCAGTTATATGTCGTGTTCAATAATATTTCCATCCCTTCACTGCAGGTATTGAAAGTTATTCAGTAAGCAGAAGGCAGCTGTCAAAGGAACAAGTTTCTTTCACATTATTTCAAACTAAACTTTGAATTATTTACGTATTTTGGGGAGGAGGTGCTACTTTTTGTTGAAGTACCTTTTTGGATCTCAACATGTAGTTATAAAATGGTGACATAAAATAGCTAATCACTGTACCCGAATTTACTTCAGCTGTGATCTAAGCAGGAACAGAACTGAGACTTGTAATGGCGGGATATGATGAGATTAGCGATAGCTGTGTTTTTGTTGATTATTCTTTTCTCATTCCTTCACAGTTGGCAAATGGGATGTTGGTATAACTTTTGACATTTTGGGGTAGAATTCAAATGTAAGGAATTAATGCTTTAATTGCACAGAACAATGGCGACACCCTATGTAGAGTATTGCATTTGGATTTTAGGGTACTATGCCTAAGGAAAGATTTATTGGATGAGTAAGCAGCAGAATGATACGAGGATTTGAAAATACTGAATTGTGAAATTATATGAATTTTGTTTGTACTCTATTGTACTTAGAAGGCTAACTGGTGTTCTATTTTTGCTATTGGAAATTATAAGAGAAGTCAAATGAGTATATATCTTGTCACCATGGAGAGGGAAATGGAAGCAAAGGCAATAATCGTGAAATTAGAGTGGGACTAATGGGTGAACAAAAACCAAGGGGTAATTTTTCACACAGTGTCTTGGGAATCTGGAAGTCATTCTCCCAAAAGTTATGGAAATTGAGTAATTTGAACATTTTAAGACAGAGAGCAATAGAATTTTGTTATGCAATAAAATTAAACTTGAAGGAAAAATCTTCAAGAATTCTTTCCTCTGGCACAATCCATAGTACAACAGAAACCTGAATTGAAAGTGTATCAGATTTAAGCTGGTTGACTGAATAACTTACAATGCCTGTACAGAATGCTTTGAGGTGCCAGTGTTGGACTGGGGTGTACGCAGTTAAAAATCATACAACACCAGGTTATAATCCAACAGGTTTATTTGGAAGCACTAGCTTTCGGAGCACTGCTCTTTCATAAGGTGGTTCTGGAATATAAGATCATAAGACACAGAATCTATAGCAAAAGTTTACTGTGTGATGCAACTGAAATTATATATTGAAAAAGATTTGGATTGTTTGGTAAGTGTCTCACCTTATGTAACTTAAAAAAAAGTTCTGGGATTTACATATGAAAGAACTGAAACTAGCATAGTCATTCTAAAAGATGAGAGACTTAACAAATAATCCAGTTCTTTTTCAATATATAATTTCAGTTGCATCACACTGTAAACGTTTGCACTAAATTCTGTGTCTTACAATCTTATACTCCACAACACCTGATGAAGAAGCAGCATTCTGAAAGCTAATGCTTCCAAATAAACCTGTTGGACTATAATCTAGCGTTGTGTGATTTTTAACCTTGTACAGAATATAGTTAGCATCTTGAAAGGAACTTTTACAACCATCAAGGTTAGAAAGCCATCAAGTGGAACCACTCTTAACTCAAAAGCTTTTCCTTCTCCATCATCAATATAAAAGAAAACTAAAGAATTCCACTATATTACTAAAAATTGAGTCTGGCTCAGCAACATTATTCATGAAAAAGTTGTGCTGATGTGATTGGATGCGTGTGTACATAGGTAAATGTATGATCATGATTATAATGCACCAACCTTAATTCATGCTAATGTTGGTGCTTTAGGTTAAGTGAGATTTATGGGATTAACTAAACTAAGCAAACTGAGCTCTGGAACAAATACTTTGTGTCAGTATTCACCAAAAAGAGGGAATGATCATAGGGAAGGAGGTGTCGAATTTATAAGACAGATTGCTATTAAAAAAGAAGAGGTGTTGAGTGCTATAAAAAGTATTAAAGTAGATTAGTCCCCGGGTCCTAATGGAATTGAGAGAACAAATTGCTTGAGCATTGACAGACATCTTTGTCTCCTCTTTGGCCACAGGTGAGGTCCAACAGTACTGGAGAATAGCCAATGTTATCCCATTGTTTAAGAAGGGTAGCAGGGATAATCCAGGAAATTACAGGCATGTGAGCCCATGGCAGGCAAATTATTAGAAAAGATTCTTAAGGACAAGATCTATATGCATTTCGAAGCAAATTGACTTATTAGTCATGATTCGGAGATGCCGGTGTTGGACTGGGGTGTACAAAGTTAAAAATCACACAACACCAGGTTATAGTTGGACTATAACCTGGTGTTGTGTGATTTTTAACTTTGACTTATTAGTGATAGACAGCATGGTTTTGTGTGGGGCAAGTCATGCCTCACTAACCTGTTTGAGTGTTTTGAAGAGGTGATGAAGATGATTGATGAGGGAAAAGCAGTTATGTTGTCTGCATAGACTTCAGTAAAGCCTTTGACAAGGTCCCTCATGGCAGACTGGTACAAAAGGTGAAGTCACATGTTATCAGGGCTGAGCTGGCAAGATGGATACAGAACTGGCTTAGTCATAAGAGACAGAGGGCAGCGGTGGAAGGATGCTTTTTCGGATTGGAGGGTTATGACTAGTGGTGCTTCACAGGGATCAATGCTTGGACCTCAGTTTTTCTACTTAAATGATTTGGAGGAAAACGTAGGTGGTGTGATTAGTAAGTTTGCATACAAAACAAAGATTGGTGAAGTTATGGATAATGAGGAGGATTATCAGAGGATACAGCAAGATATAGATCAGTTGGAGGCATGAGCAGAAAAATGGCAGATGGAGATCAATCCAGATAAATGTGGGATGATACATTTTGAAAGGTCAAGTACAGGTGGAAGTTAATGGCGTAACCCTTAGGGGTATTGATATGCAGAGGGATCTGGGTGTGCAGGTCCACAGATAACTGAAGATGGCAGCACAGGTAGATAAGTTAGTAAAAATAGCTGATGGCATGCTTGCCTTCATTGAAAGAGGCATTGAGTATAAGGAAAGACAAGTTTTGCTGCAGCTTTGTAGGACTTTAGTTAGACCACACTTAGAATATTTGTACACCACACTACCAGCAGGATATGGATGCTGTGGAGAGGATATAGAAAAGATTTACCAGGATGTTGCCTGGTATTGAGGATTTTAGATATGAAGAAAGGTTGGATAGACTGGGTTTATTTTTACTGAATTCAGCAGGTTGAGGGGTGACTTGATAGAAGTTTATAAGATTGTGAATGACATGGATAGAGTGGAAAGTCTGAGGTTTTTTGAATAGGAGGGGAATAGTGGGATATGGTCTGTTACAAAGTCAAAAACTTTAAGATAGAAAGTGCTTTTCTGAGATATCAAGTTGAGTGTGCATTTGATATCATCCATTTTATACACTCACACAATGTCAAACTTATTTAGTAATTCTTCCCATTCTGTTGTTGGAATTTATTGGAATTTTATTCTGGATTGGATGAGGCTCCATTCATAAGTCGCCACAAGTAGGTGTGATACATAATGCAAATAGAAAATGATTTCTGTGTTATCACCTTTCTTCATGGCAAAGTTACTGTACTGATAACTTTGAGCAACTGTTACATGAATTGTTAAAACAACAAAGATTCACCTCCTATAACCAAGTATTCAAATGTTCTCTAAGCATTTACCATTTTCAGCAGCTCTGGAAATTTTGTTACTGAATTGACAATGTTCAAATCATTGACAGATTATGTGCTGGAAATTTGCTAGAAATGTGCAACAAGACCCCAGAGAAATTCTTGCACAAATCAGGCAGGATATTCTCACATTCCGATCACTTAATCTGCACTATGAGCAGCTTCTCTTCCCAGCGCTCCACCATCCCCCCAACTATTGCATAAATGCTGCTCCTTCCACAATTCGTGTCAGCTCTGATGAGGAGTCAACTAGACTTGCTCTCTTTCCATGGATGCTGCCTGCCCTACTGTGATTTCCAGTATTTTTGTTTCAGTACAGATTCCAGCATCTTCAGTAATTTGCTCGCTCAAGCTGTTCCAAATTGACTGTTCTTGCTGCCTATGCATTTGTCTATATATTTCCTTTGTGAATCTTAATTTTTCAGTTACCACATGCCAAAGCCATATGAATAAGACACAGAAAAATAGATTTAAATGTTTAAAGGTCATTTGTATTCTGTTTCAAATTTACAACACTGTTTGTTTCTGTGTGTCTATTTGTTTCTCTTATCATCACCATGTTTAAGCTGTTTTGTGAGTCATTTCGCAAACTTACATTTCACTAAATTGAAAGGGGTGTTTGCAAGCATATTTGTCTTGATGGTACAGAATGACTAATTGAATCACTCAACGCCAAAGTCACATTAAGCATCAAAGAGTTACACTGGTGGGCAGTGCAGGGATTTCTCTATTGAATAAAGGGGAACATATACTTTTTCATACATTTCCTTTTAGCTTGCCTTGGGTGCTACACACCAATTGTCTAGATCAGAGTGGTGCTGGAAAAGCACAGCAGGGCAGGCAGCATCCGAGGAGCAGGAAAATTGACTTTTCGAGCGAAAGCTCATTCCTGATAAAGGGCTTTTGCCTGAAACATTGATTTTCTTGCTCCTCGGATGCTGCCTGACCTGCTGTACTTTTCCAGCATCACTTTAATCTAGACTTTGATTTCCAGCATCTGCAGTCCTCACTTTTGCCCTGTTACAAACCAATTGTATAATTTATTGTTTATATACACATCCAATTAGGTTAAACATGTGACTGTGTAATCAGTACGTGGACAGCTTTAGGTCATCCCACGATCTCATGTTTACCAAATCTCCTAATCAATTTTCCTCTGACCTTCATAATGCATCTTGTTCAAACACATTCCAGACCTAGTTCCTGTATCTGCTCGACAGCACTTTTCTGCTGTCGGGAAGAGACTTCTTTCAATGACTTTAAACTGAATATCCATAACAATGCAATTAAATCCCATACCGTCTGTATTCTTAAAAAAAATGATATATGACATGCAGCTACAATTACCTGGGGGGGGGGGGGGGGTCTTAACAGAAGTGGGTCAGGCCCTTCCTTTCTATCCCATGGTGAATACCACCCTTCGGACCAGCTCAGTACTGAGGCTTCTATCAGCATTTCTCAAGGATGTAGCTTATCAAACTGTCTCTATACATAAGCAGCTGTGTCTGCTCTGTTCCACAGGGCCCATGGTATGCATTTCAGAAGACCCTTTTGGTGTTATCTTAATCTTTTTAGTTTGAATATACCCATTCCATAAAGGCTACAATTTCTCTAGCTTACAGTTTAACTTCAAACAACAGATATGGAATCTGCCACCTCAGCTCAAGATCTTCCCCAGCCATTTAGTGTCAACCGAGAACCACATTCAGCCATTTTTTACTGCTCCAGCCATGGGCAGCCCTAACAATCTTTTCTATAATTCATCAGAAAGTAGATTTGCGCATGGAAAGAGAACAACAAGTGCTGGAAATTGGAACTTACAGATAAAATATTGATGCAGAGTGATGTTCCCAAGGGTGATTAGATTGTGGAAATTTGTTCTGATTTTAATGAATGATGAGTATGCAGTCTCCATGTAACCATCTAATTAGATTAGGTGTGTATTGTGGGATATTTTTAGACTAATAACTGAGTAGAGTTGATTGATAAATTTTACTCTGCCATAAAAATGATACCTTCAAAGGGACCAAAGTGCAAAGCTGGTGCAACCACAAAGCAAACAAGGTTTTCACTGAGAAGGCAAATTTTGGGGACAGTAAACAAAGAAGCTTTTGCAATGTGCATAAAAATCTGCTCATATACATCGACATATTCTGACGTACATGTGGAACTCCCTGCAGTCACATTATAGTCTTATACTTGTATTTCCCAATATGTAACAATATTCTTCATTTTGTTTAAGTGACAAATTTCTAAATTTGTGCATCTAAATGACCGTTCCAAAATTCTGAACCAGTAAATGATCAAAGGACATAACTTATTCCAGCATGCTATATCATAACGATTACTGATTGTGCAAATTGCACATCAAATCATTTCATAAATATAGTGGAAACACATAACATTACACCATCTGAGATATATTACATATTATAATATGCCTATCTTCTTTGACATATTAAGTAAAACGTGTAGAACAATGTGAATGTAAAATCAGGATCATAATACTCTCTTTTGTCATTGTAAAATGCATATGATCTCGGAACGTAAGTAGGCCCTCAAATCTCCTCTGTCATTAATAAGGTTATGGGAGATCTATTTTTCATATTCAACATTCCCATTTTCCCTGATAACCTTTGATTCCCTTGTCTAACAATAATTTAATTATCCTCGCCTTAAAAATATTCTGCTATAGACAACAACCACATGCATCCACTGTAAATGGACATTGACATCAGACACATATCAGCCTCATACATCCCCATGGCACATCTGGGATTCAACTGTAGTATGTTTTTGCACATCAGTGTTGGACATTAGAGAGCACTGGCATCTCTCATTGCAATGCAGCTTGCCAGGACACTTAGCATACAGGTACAGGCATGTAGTCCATGGATTGGATCAGGGTTGCATCTCAGGCCTGCTCGCTATTCTCTCTATGGTTGACCATATTTTGCTTACTGTAATGCTCAGTGCATTCCTGCCTTGGCCTTTTTGCACTTTACCTCCTTCAGCCCAAGCTGAAATGCTCACGGTATCTCTATCGTAATCTGTAGACACAAGACCTGGCTGTTTGACTTGGTTGTCGGCAGTGATCAGTCAAGGGGGCTATATGTTATCATGCTACATCAATCTCACCTCAACAGCATGTATCAGTGGCAAGCCCACCAAATACACAGTATGTCCTTCAAACAAATGACCACGTCTCAAATTCTGAGGAGAGGAAACCTCATCCTACTTGGGAACTGGTTAGAGACAAAGTCAGGCCAAATAAGGTGAACAGAGTATTTTAGAGAAAAAGGAAAGAACGCTCTGATGGAACAATGAGAAGTTTGATCTGTCTTGTGGGAATGACAGATGGCTGTAAGAGGGAACTTAACTCCTGCTGCATGGTTAAAATCAGATTAAATAGGTGCACATTTTCAGCTCACAACTATTATTGTTGCCTGTTAGAATCTGGCCACATTTCCACCGTTCACTAATTGTAGGAAAATCATCCATGTAACTACCATATAATTTCCACTGATAATCAACTGATAAAATTATCCCCAGCTGAGCATTTGAAAGTTGATCACAGTTAGAGCTTGCTGTTGTAATCTTGCTGTGTTTCAGTTATGATTACATTGATATGTGTGTATTGCAAAAATGTCACATAAGAAAGCTAGTTTATTTGTGGTGCAATGTATTAATACTTGAATACATCCTTGATATCTGTCAGGCCAGTCAAAGGTAAGTGATAAACGTTATCTCTATTCCAGAGTGTATTCTTTGCGCTCTGGTATGCAGGAGTTCGAGGAGCTAAATTGGATAGTCACCAAAAATGTTGCAAAGATCGCAATATGCAATTAAAATGTGCCCATTATTTGAGATACTAGCACCATACCAGCTTCATGCTGACTGCTAATTAGTGTGATTTCTGCATGCAACTAATGTGAAATACACCGTTTATTAGGTGCAATCATCATCAGAGGGCTGTAACTTGTAACATCCTAGCACTTAAAGATGGTGACTGGTTAAATCAGATGTTTAGATCATGGTACTAACAATTCCAAGGTCATGAGTTCAACTTCCACACTGTTTAACATTGCTGATTGCCTCATCAGACCTTAACTTGCAAGGATTCCTGTAGCACAGTGGTAATGTCCATTACTCCAATCTAGAATGTCTGGGGACAAGTCCCACCAACCCTCGACATGTTTCATCACAGATTGATTAAGTGTATCTAGAACATTTAGGTATTTTTAAAAGGGGCTTTTGTGGCTCAGTTGTATTGTTCCCTACGTCTGGACCAGAAGTCAAAGGTTCAAGTCCCACCTGCTTCTAAGGTATGCTATTAGACAAGTTTATTCAAGATTTATGGATGGTATACTTCTATCCTAATACAGGGCTCTTGTGGTGCCATGGCATTGTCACGACCTCTAATCAAGAAAGTCTGGTTTCAAATCCCAACTATATCACATCTGAAGCTCCTACGTTAACTTGTTGTTCTTGAAGAGGAGGTAAATAGATAGTGGGAATTATGCAACAAATGAATCTAACTTGGGAAAAATAGCACAACATAGGAGATAAATTGCTTCAAGGTTTTTTGGAGGGAAGGTGGATATGATGGTAGAGGATGAAAACAGGAGTAATGTTCTTTGTCTGCAAGAGGCCTATACATCTCCTAGACATAGAGTCATAGAGATGTACAGCATGGAAACAGACCCTTCGGTCCAACTCGTCCATGCCGACCAGATATCCCAACCCAATCTAGTCCCACCTGCCAGCACCCGGCCCATATCCCTCCAAACCCTTCCTATTTATATACCCATCCAAATGCCTCTTAAATGTTGCAATTGTACCAGTCTCCACCACATTCGCTGGCAGCTCATTCCATACACGTACCACCCTCTGCATGAAAAAGTTGCCCCTTAGGTCCCTTTTATATCTTTCCCCTCTCACCCTAAACCTATGCCCTCTAGTTCTGGATTCCCTGACCCCAGGGAAAAGACTTTGCCTATTTATCCTATCCATGCCCCTCATAATTTTGTAAACCTCTATAAGGTAATCCCTCAGCCTCCGACGCTCCAGGGAAAACAGCCCCAGTCTGTTTAGCCTCTCCCTGTAGCTCAGATCCTCCAACCCTGGCAACATCCTTGTAAATCTTTTCTGAACCCTTTCAAGTTTCACAACATCTTTCCGATAGGAAGGAGACCAGAATTGCACACAATATTCCAACAGTGGCCTAACCAATGTCCTGTACAGCCGCAACGTGACCTCCCAACTGCTGTACTCAATACTCTGACCAATAAAAGAAAGCATACCAAACGCCTTCTTCAGTGTCCTATCTACCTGCGATTCCACTTTCAAGGAGCTACGAACCTGCACTCCAAGGTCTTTTTGTTCAGCAACACTCCCTAGGACCTTACCATTAAGTGTATAAGTCCTGCTAAGATTTGCTTTCCTAAAATGCAGCACCTCACATTTATCTGAATTAAATTCCATCTGCCAGTCCTCAGCCCATTGGCCCATCTGGTCCAGGTCCTGTTGTAATCTATGGTAACCCTCTTCGCTGTCCACTATATCTCCAATTTTGGTGTCATCTGCAAACTTCCTAACTGTAACTCTTATGCTCGCATCCAAATCATTTATATAAATGACAAAAATGAGAGGACCCAGCATCGATCCTTGTGGCACTCCACTGGTTACAGGCCTCCAGTCTGAAAAACAACCCTCCACCACCATCCTCTGTCTTCTACCTTTGAGCCAGTTCTGTATCCAAATGGCTAGTTCTCCCTGTATTTCATGAGATCCAACCTTGATAATCAGTCTCCCATGGGGAACCTTGTCGAACGCCTTACTGAAGTCCATATAGATCACATATACTGCTCTGCCCTCATCAATCCTCTTTGTTACTTCTTCAAAAAGCTCAATCACGTTTGTGAGATATGATTTCCCACCCACAAAGCCATGTTGACTATCCCGAATCATTCCTTGCCTTTCCAAATACATGTACATCCTGTCCCTCAGGATTCCCTCCAACAACTTGCCCACCACCAAGGTCAGGCTCACCGGCCTATAATTCCCTGGCTTGTCCTTACTTCCTTTCTTAAACAGTGGCACCATGTTAGCCAACCTCCAGTCTTCCGGTACCTCTCACGTGACTATCGATGATACAAATATCTCAGCAAGAGGCCCAGCAATCACTTCTCTAGCTTTCCACGGAGTTCTCGGGTATACCTGATCAGGTCCTGGGGATTTATCCACCTTTAACTGTTTCAAGAACATATACAGTCAACGTCATTTTACAACATGGAAAGGGATTCTTCAGTCCATTATGTTCATGTCAGACATCAAACATACAACTGCTCTAATCCAATTTTCTAGCACTTGGCTCATAGCCTCGCTGCTATGGGGTTTCAAGAGCTCATTTAAATAGTTCATAAATAGCTTGAGGGGGTCCTACCTCTACCAACCTGTTAGACAGTGTGTTTCAGACACTTGTTACCTTTAGAAGGAAACATAGTTTCAGTAAATTGCTTCTAAACCTGCTAGTCCTAACCCTAAAATT
This sequence comes from Chiloscyllium plagiosum, assembly GCF_037043375.1. Taxonomy (NCBI): domain Eukaryota; kingdom Metazoa; phylum Chordata; class Chondrichthyes; order Orectolobiformes; family Hemiscylliidae; genus Chiloscyllium; species Chiloscyllium plagiosum. Next base: position 23,785,093 of record NW_028270140.1, read on the forward strand.
GCTTCCCCTGTTTATTGATCATTCTACTGAGGGGAAAGGTTTCTTCTGATCTACCCTGTCCATGCCTCCAGAATTTTGTACGCCTCAATCAGTTCCCTGTCAGCTTTCTCCGCTGTAAGGTAAACAACCTCATGTTGTCCAGGTTCTCTTCATAGCTGACTCATTCCAGCCCAGGCAATACCCTGGTGAATCTCTTCTGCAAGCTTTCTACTGTAATCACATACCCCCTATAGTGTGGTGGCCGAGCAACACAGAGTACTCCAGCTGTGGCCTCACTAATATTATGTACAACTCTATTGTAACTCCTTGCTGTTGTATTCAATGTCTTGACTATTAAAGGAAGTAGTGTTGAAAAATGTGATGCTGGAAAAACACAGCAGGCCAGGCAGCATCCAAGGAGCAGGAGAATTAAAGGAAGTACCCTTCTGTCTGCATAATACATTTTATTCAACAACATTCCAGGCTTTCGATCCTCGGCCAGTTACTCAGTGCTGCCTTGCTAATAGCAAGGGACCTCTCCTATCTGCCTTAGACTGACTGTACATGGAAATACAGTTAAATCCCTTCATGCCTGTGTACTGAAAACTCCATTTTTTTCACATATATAACTAGTGGCTGCAATGACCTGGGGTCCTGAACTGGTGTAGGTCATGCTCCATTCCCTTCTATCCCAGGAGCAATATCAGACTTTGGACCATCCTGGAATGGAGGCTTCTGTCAATATTTCTCAAGATGTTCCTTATCAAAACGTCTCCCAACAAGCAGCAGCTGCACTTTGCTTCCATTCAACAGGACCCTTTCATCTGCAATTCACATGACTCTTTGTGTGCTATCTAAATCTTTCAACTTCAGATATCAGACTACAGAAGCTGCTGTTTCAGTTAAAAGTCTTCCTCAACTATTTGATGTTAGCTGAGAATCAGTTTCAACTGTTTTATGCTGCTTCGGCCATGGTTAGCCCCTAACACTCACTGCCCCACTTGCCCAGCCTTGTCCCTTAAAATGTTGTCCAGCACCTCATGACCTCTCTTGTTTCTTTCTACATGCTGGCTGAAAATGTTTTCCTGGACAGACTTTAAGAATTTCACCTCCTCTAAGACTTTCTCATTTTGGTTATCCAGTTAATAATGCAGAAGTTGATACCCCCTCCTGGTGTTACCTTATAATTTTTACAGTTCTCTGTGATTTGCACATATCTCTATCATTCTATTGCTCCCTAATTGTTTAGGGGATTATAATACAGTTGCAGCAAAATGCTTGTCACGTCTTTGTTTTTATGTTCTACCAATCAAGTCTTATTTGAGGAACCTTTTGAGATGCGATAACTCCTTATGGTAGTAACTGACTTCTTGATCAATAATACAACACCACCTTTTTTATACATATACCACAAACCCATCTCAACTGAAGATTTCACTCCTAGATTATTGAGCTGCCAGTCTTGTCCCTCCCTCAGTCATGCCTTCATGATAGCAATTATGAGAACCCTCACTGATTTATCATTATATTATTTATATTCTTGTATCAATTTTGGATTAAGAGCTGGATATGCCTGCTGGACTTCGGGACTGCTGGTGGTAAAAGGAAAAGAATAGACCAGACAAGCTTTGTGAAGCCAGGCATGTGGCTAACTAAAAGGTTCAACAGCTACAGCAAACCCTGCAAAGAGCATTGTATTTAGACAGGTAGTAGAAGTTGGCCTTTACAAGGTCAACACTTTGGAATTTGCTCCGGCAATTCTGACTGAGTCCCTGTGTTCAAGCAGGTGGCAGTTGTGAATGGTAACTGGAGCCTCAGGAGGAGTCGATCAGTCTATCAGAACAGAACACTGATGTTGTCTGGGATTTGATGATTCTGGTACACTGCTGAGACAGCATGAAGACTTGAACCCCTAACCTGATACACCTGCTTCTGAAGGTTCAAACTGTTGAAAGCTGAGTTAGAAGTATTGCTGCCCTTCCCTGGGTGAACTCAGGAGGTGGCCCTAGTCAATGTTTCAGAAAAACAGCCAAGGAGTATACGTTTATGCTTACAAAACAATACATCATGAAGGACATTTAAGTAGCCTAGCCAGTTTCAATATTTTCCTTTATTTCCCCATTAAATCTGTTTGTCTGTCTGTCTTTAGTGTGAATGGGAATTGGAAACAAATACTTTGGGTTTGACGCACATACATTAATCAGATTACTGTACTGTTTATTCTTTTCTTTGCTAAAGTTATTTTGTGTTTAATAAATTGTTAAGTTTTTTTTAAGATAAAACTGGTGTCTGGAAATTAATTATTGACAAATTATGGGATTGGTTAGTCAAAAGTCTGGTAATGAACTATTACTAATTTGGGGTCTTCAATGTTTAAATTTTATTGTGTTGGAAGATAAATAAATGGATATGGTTCAACTGTCTAGCCCTATGTCATAGTACAGCTGCATCATACTTCCGTGTATTAATCAACGTGTCAACTCATCTGCCTTACTTGCAAGACTCCTTCCATTAAAATAAATGCCATCCAGCCTTGTCATGCTCCCTTGTGCTTTAACATGACTATATTGACACTGCCTTACAGACTAACTTGATGTACTTGTCTGTGCATCACCCATTACTCTTCCTCCACTTTGCCAAGTTAGTTTAAATCCCCACCAAGTGTACTAATAAATTTCCATGACCCTCAATGAAAATATTGATCCCATTCAGTTCAGGTGCAGCCTTGTCTACTGTTCTACAGATGTCATCTTCCCCAGAAATGAATCCAATGATCCAGGAATCTAAAGCCCTCCCTTTTGCTCCAACTCTTCAGCCATGCATTCATCTGTTCCTTCCACCCTGTTCCTGTATTCACTAGCACCTGGCGTGGAAACTAATCCAGAGATTAGACCCTTTGAGGTCCTGCTTTTTAACCCACTAATTAGCTCTCTAAATTTCGGAGCCTTGTTCTTCTTTGTACATGTGTTGTTGGTTAAAATGTTGATGATCTTATTAGCTGCAGATCTCCCCTCATTAATATGTAGCCCTCTCCTTTCAGAAAGTCATGCAACTGTTCATTGGTAGCTTTGATGCTAGCTCCCAGGAGGCAGTACACCAATTTAGAGTCAGCATGCTGAATATTCCCTCTCTTTCTACTCCCCCCCTTATGTAGCTGAGATCTGCACTCCCCAATGGAACTGTCACTCTTATGATGTTCCAGCACTGGGGCTTTCTTGACTATCTGCCTGTAACACTGCTTCTGACTTATGGGCACCAAATCCCTCTCTGACTGCACTTCCTTAAACTACAGAGTACCCAAGTCTAAAAACATGTTATTCACATTATCGCCAGCATCGGAGCTATAATGTTGTGTCTCCAGCCAATTCTCAAGCTCTGAAACCAGTCACTCATGACTAAAGGTGGGCTGAGCAGTGTGAAACTCTTAAACACATGGTCTCATTTCTCTCTCAGATCCAGAAACTATACTCAAGGTATAGATGTCAACAATTTGGAAACACTTTCTACTTCATGTGGAATCCTTTTAAAAATCCATTAAGTGATAGCATAGATATTTTTAATCAACCTGCACAGAGATGTTATTACACACCTTGGATCCATGCCTCCTGGCTCAGAAACAAGGACATTACCACTAACACCCTAAAATGGCAGCATGTACTTCGAATACCAGTTGCTCAGTGAGTGCTGCATACAGGAGCTCACATCCAGGTGGTCAGTCTGCTGAATAAATTCTTGTACATAATTTGGCCACACCATGCTTCCCTGGTTGCAGCAGTGAAGTGGTTGTTGCCTGTGGCTCTTTTTTCCAATCCTAGGCCTTTTATCTACCATATGGTTCTCTTGTGCAAAGGCTATCTCCAATAGCTGTAGACTGCTGACAGCTATGATAAGCTTCCCAACTTTGAGCCTGCACTAAATAGCAAGGCAATACAGCAATACTGCGAACCTGGTACCTCCAGCTGAGGCTGCAAGGTGCAAAAAACATTGGAAAGGCAGAGATTCTCTGAGCATCCATAACAGGTCAAGTGAGTGAGCCCTAATGGTGTAGGCGGACAGCCTGGAGATGCAGCCTGTCCAGTGCATGAGCTACATGTGGGTCCCTGAGCTGCAACATTACAATGAGGTGCCCTGAGGGGGTAACATTGAAGTTCAGGTGCATTCTGTAAGTGGAGAGGAGAAGTACCACCAGGACTTCTAGAGATTATCACAGGTTGAATGACTTTGTCCATGGATATGGGGTAAGTAGGGCTGGTGCTCATGAGCTACTTAGAAGCTATTCAGAGCCTCTGGCACCAGACACTCCACTCCGACTTCCATGTCGAGAATTCTCAGTATATAGTTTGCTTGTGGCAGATGGTAAGATAGAAAGCTGCAAATTAATGGGGGGAGCCCTGCAGCTGATAAAGTCATCAACAAGAAATAATTCACCTTAATAAGCAAGTCGCTGCTGCCTAGCAAGAACTTTTCCTCAATTCCCAGAATCTAAATAAAAATGCAATTCCTGATCTTAAAATAATCCCTTTGCACTTCCCATTCTTTGTGATTCTGCCGCATTTCTCATCATAGGCCATGTTGCTCAGGGCCCTGTTAGATACTGTCCTCTGTCTTCCAATTTCATTTCCTAGTAACTACACCACCAGCTTCAAACACTATTTAAATCATATGCCCTAGTATTCACCTACCAACAATGTCTATGAATCAGTATGTACATATAACTTTCCTATACTCCACTCTAACTTCACCTACTGAAGGCCCAGCTGCTGTGAGCCTCATATTGCCACCTGTTCAACTATGATGGCTATATGATAGTCGTATTGGAGCTGCACTATTCCAGGCAATTTCATCACACTTATGACTTGTGCCTTGCAGATGTGGAGAGAGAAAGGATGAGTTACTTGCTGCAGCATTCCCTGTCTTGGATTTGTTCTTATCGCCACACCTAATCCAGTTTAGTTTCCGGTTAATAGTAACTTCTGGGATGAGGAATCCTGTGATGGCAATGCCATTGCATATGAAACAGCGATGGTTAGAATCTCTCTTGTTGGAGATAGTCTTTGCCTGGCACTTGTGTGATGCAACTATCTCTTAAGACTTGAATATTATCCAAGTCTTGCTGTACTTCAATGTAGACTGTTTCAGTATCTGAGGAATAGTAATGTTTATTTTCTTTTGCTAGGTTTTATTTTTGCATTTTGAGCTAACTCTACTGAAGGCTCCCTTTTTCCTGTTCTTCCTCATCCTCATCAAGCTCCTCATCTAGAGCTTCTTGTTGATTGCTGGCAACATTGGCTGTTGTCCCATGGTATCATGGTTGTGCATCTCACAACAAGCTGACATCTTATTGCCTGCAAACACAAATACCACAGAAACCCTCCTGACCAGGCCAGACAAGGTACTAGCATCACTGTTTAAATATGCTGATGCTCTGGTCTATCTTATTTCTTGTGACAAAATAGCTCTCACTAAATGCAGAGTCATAAAGATTGTCAATAATGATCAATATCCCTTACATCCCTTACATCACTGATAGTGGTAGGAATGTAGATGGCATAATAGAACTGCCAGATTATCAAATATGAGCTTATATAATTCACAACCTGCAGTCACATCTTTGGTATGTGGCATGATTAATATGTGGTGCTCACAAAGCAGTATGCACATAGCCAGTGAAACCCGATATGACAGGAAAGCTTGCAATTAAAGCAACGTCACATGCTTGCCTCATTTATAGCTTGCTAGCAAGACAGAATGAAATATATATTTTTGAATAGACAAATTCTGATTCTGCCCTCCTGCAATAATAGACAAAATGTTCTTCATAATTATCCCCCTACAGGTTTGAAGAACCATTCATAAAAAAGAAGTCTTTAACATGATCATCTTCAATACTACTGCGAAAGTAATCTTGCTCTGATCTGACTGTTGTTGTAGGCTTCAGCAGTTGCGAGGTTTCAGTGAGAATGTCCTTATTGAAGCTCAAACATTTGAGAGCTTGTTCTGGACTGATATTCAGGTAGGTAATTGCTCCTTTAACATATTGATTTGTGGCAGATGGTAAGATTGCAACATCCATATTAATGAGGGGAGATCTGTAGACAATAAGGTCATCAACAAGAAGCAGTTCGCCTAAAAATGTGACTCACTGCTACCTAGGAAGAAATTTGCCCTGATTTCTAGAACTTAGTTGAAAATGATGTTACTTCTGAGAGTCCATCTCCCTGTTCCCTTCTTCATCCTCTCTCTTCCAGAGATTTGTCTACTCAGTGTGGCCCTGTTCATTAATTAAATTATGCTGTAAACAAAGGTGAAAGGCTCATGAGTATGGTTTATTAAGAACCTCAAAGTCAGCAAATGCACTTCAGGATCTATCCTGTAAATTTTTGCTATTTGATAAAGTTATGAATATCAGCAAATGTTGGTAATATCCTAAACAAAAGCAACCACAAGAATCTACTAGTAACTGACTTGTGAATAATTAATTATCTTTTTTAAATAGCAGTCATGAGGGTTCTTGCTAGTCCTTAATAACATATGCAGCTGTGAAAATCCAAGGCAGGGCATCATCTAGAGCACTGAGTCAAAGAAAAACAGTAATCGCTGAAAAAAAACTCAACAGAACTGTTCCGAAGAAGGAACCCAAAACATTGACTCGGCTTTCTCTCCACAGATGCTGTCCATTCTGCAGACTTTGTTCCAGGAATTTTCCCCTTTCTTGATTCCCAACATTCACAGTTCTTTGTTTTAATTTTCCTAAATGACAATGCTGATGTCAGGTCAACATTACTGTGCATACATCTGGGCAACATTAACCATGTTTGCACTGATCTTTTTGCCAATTGGGTATCTGTTTTAATTCATTACAGAAGTATGCATAAGCAGTGGTATATGTCATTTTGATACCTGAAAAGTTTCATTCAAATGGGCAGCAAGATGTCTCAGTGGTTAGCACTGCTGCCTCACAGTGCCAGGAACCTGGGTTCAATTCCAGCCTTGCGTGACTGTCTGTGTGGAGTTTGCATATTCTCACTGTGTCTGCATTGGTTTCTCCGGATGCTCTGGTTTCTTCCCACAGTTGAAAGATGTGTAGTTTAGGTTGGTTGGCCATGATAAATTGCACAGTTTTCAGTGCTGTGTGGGCTAGGTGGATTAGCCATGGGAAATCCATGAGTGAGATGCTGTTCGGCGGGTCAGTGTGGACTCGATGGGCTGAATGGCCTGCTTCTACACTGTAGGGATTATATGATTAAAACAATGGATCTGACAAAGTTGAATTTCATAAGTGACTACTTCTGAGTTAGGTATTTAAGCTCCTTGCCATTCCCGCACCTACCCCTCCCTGCTGTTCTTGACCTCACTGTAATACTTAGGGATAACTTACTTACATGTCATTAACGGGTGCCTGTTCCAATGTGCATAAGAGAAGTGATGAGAGTTGCAATGCCTATCAACTAATTACCCTATGCTTTTTTTGTTGACAACCTCACTTTCTCAAAGTTGCAGAAGACCCAAATGAACTTGACCTAGCTTATGATTGCTCGCAAGTTTTGTGAGGTTGATTACTTGATGTTATTTTATGGAGTGTGTTCAGACTTAGGTCATATTTAGCATTTCACCTCTCCTGTAGGAAACATAATGAAAGAATAAATATTCCCAATCCATAAATGCCAAAGTAAATGAATAAAATCTCCAACCCAATGGATTAATTTGCCCCAACACAAGGTTGATAAATCAATTGCTTTGACGTCCCATAATTAATTATTTCTCAGGAGCATGCTATCAGTCCAATCATCATTCCAGATATTACACCATGCTAATATATTATTTCCCATAACTATTAAACTGCCAATCAACCAAAGAAGTTACTTTAATTTCTGGGAACATCCAAGATAGCACCCTAATTTAGAAACCACATATGTCCCATTCTGTTCCTAACATGGATCGAACTCTTGAGTTCAGTTTGAGATCTAGGTCACTGCCTGGAAAGGACAACACAGCCAAGATAATTCCCGGCATTGAGCCTCCTTCTGAGGGTTAGTGACCTCCTAAAAATGGGCATATTCGATTAAGACTGTGGGTCATTCCTAAATTTACTCTGTCACATCTGGCCAAATAATGCTGGGATTGCATGCTCTGATCCTCAGGAAATTGAACTCGCAAAATAAAACTTTTTTTTTTCTCCCTCCAAGTAGTTCACAGAAGCTTCCATTAATAGCTAGAATTGAGCTACAGTTCTGTAGATTCCAAGAGAGAGCTGTAATGACATAGCAATAGCTTATGTTAGGCTCCAGGACAAGCTAAATGTATTAGTAAATTAGCAACATTAGTAAAAATCTTTGAGGATAACAACAGTGGGGAATGAATTAAAATTAAATCAACCATGTGGCAGACACTTTTAATTTCTGGGGTGGGGGGGGCAGTAACATTGTATATTTTAAGTCTTTTTTGTGAGAATTAATATATTAGCATAGTGTAAAGGATAAATTGAGAGTTGGATTGATAGCCTACTCCTGAGCGGTAACTTATTTCAGAGAGCAGGTCAAGGCAATTGATGTATTAGCCTTCTGTTGGGGCAAATGAATTATTTGAGTTAGTGCGTTTATTTATTGACTTTGGCATTTATGGAATCAAATTATTTGTTCCCTAATTGTATGTTCCAAGAGGGAAGGTTTAATGCCAAACTTGAGTTAAGACTTAACATGTTACATAGAATAATAGAGGAGAAAGTGAGGACTGCAGATGCTGGAGATCAGAGCTGAAAATGTGTTGCTGGAAAAGCGCAGCAGGTCAGGCAGCATCCAAGGAATAGGAGAATCGACGTTTCGGGCATAAGCCCTTCTTCAGGAAATTTCCTGAAGAAGGGCTTATGCCCGAAACGTGGATTCTCCTGTTCCTTGGATGCTGCCTGACCTGCTGCGCTTTTCCAGCAACACATTTTCAGCTACATAGAATAATAGCAAGTAATTGACCTCAAATAACTGACATGTCAGATTGTAATCATAAAACAGGTCAAGGGTATTGCAGCAGACTGAATGCTTTCTATAAGTAAGGTCTGCTGTTCCTTAAGATATGATAACCAGAGGACAGCCAAAGCATTATCCATTCTGCTCGAAGATAAATAACAATTATGACACTGGATTAAAATTGGGACGTTATGGCTGAAAAACATAATTGCATAACATCTGTATTTTTGAAATAAAGGGTATCATTTTGCAAATGTGCAATCTTCTCGTGCTGATTATGCTGAAAGACACTTTGGTTGGAAATTAGTAAAGATGTTGGCAAGATCTCGAGTAAGAGTAAACTAAGAGGTGGTAAATACTAATCTCACTGGACTGGTAATCCAAAAGACCAGGCTAATGCTCTCAGGATAACAGTTTCCAATCCCAACACATAGCTAGTGGAATTAAATGCAATTAATTAATAAATCTGGAATTACAAACTTGTCCCAGTCATGATTCCCGTGAGACTACAGTCATGAAAATTCATGTGGTTCAATTAGGGAAGAACCATTGTTATCTTATGTGGCCTCCAGGTGACCACAATTCATGACAGTGTCGTTCACTTCTACATGCCAAACTCTACAGAAATGGTTGCGGTACATGCAGCCATGTTGATTTTGGAAAGTCCTGTCTGTACCAAAATTAGAAGAACTGTCCCACAAACCAGTCAAACATCAGGCTATCATAACCATATTCACCAAATGCATCAAAGCTATAATGTCTCAGGTATCATTATTAACTTCACTGTTAATGTCCTGCCCCACTGACAGGACAGCTCCAGTAGCATAGTAGCATGAACTTGAGAGAGAGTTGCATTCAGAGTCCTCAACATGGACTCTCCATCCATTGAACTCTCATGGCATCACATTAAATTTGGGCAAGGTAGTCTGTTGATTACCATATGCTTCTCCTGCGTAGGCTTCAGCTACTTGATCATTACTCCGCTATATTGAACATTAAATGGTAGTGGCATTGAGAGCGACAAGCAGACAGAATGAAATCTGGACAGGAAATATCAATATCCATACCAAAAGTGGCTCGGTAGCATCAGTACTGAATAAGTGGCCCAATTCATGAAGGACAAAGGTATGTGACTGGGCCAGAGGCAGGTACTTAAAAATGCCAAGTAATGGTCATCTTAAGCAAGAGAGAGTCTAAGCATTATCTCTTGACATCCAATGCCATTACTATCACTGAAACCCTCACTATCAAAGTCCTGGGATTACCATTGTCCAAAAACTGAACTGAACTAGCCATACAAATACATTGGTTACAGATCAGAGGCTAGGAATTTTGTAGTGGATAACTCACCTCCTGAATTCTTAATGCCTGTTTACCGTTGACAAAACAGAAGTCAAGAGTGTGATGGAACACTTTCACTTATCTACGTAAACGTGGGTCCAAAAAGGCTGAAGAATCTTGAATCCAACCAGGACAAAACAAATCCCCTCCCCCGATTGTCACCATATCCACAAACATGACCCTCTACCATCAATGCCTGGCAGTAACAAAGTGTACCCTCTACACGATACATTGCAGAACTTCACCAAATGTCCTGAGAAAACAATTTCCAAACATATGACCACCTCCATTTAGAAGGACAACAATGGGAGATACATGGGCACACTTGCAAATTCTGCTCTAACCCACTCACCATCCTGACTTGGAAATATATCATGGTTCCCTTAGTGTCATTGAGCTAATTTTTTTGGAATTCCCCTCCCTAGCAGCATTGTGGATCTACCTACAGCACATCAGCTGCAGCAGCTTAAGACTTCAACATTTCTCAAAAGTAACTAAGAATGGGCACCAGCACCACCTTAAGCTTTCAATTCCTCCACCTCCAAAGCAGCATAGCAGGGTAGTGTGTAATACAGAGGAACCTTGATTATCCGAATGGCACAGGTGAAGAGTACTTTGTTCAGATAATCAAATGCTGATAGCACAGCTTTGCCAAGCATCGGGACCTTGCGATCTTGTTTGGATAATCTGAAATTATGATAATCGAATGCCGGATAATCGAGGTTCCTCTATATATATAAGAAGCATTGCAGCAACTCACTGCTCAACCTAGTCGCTTCTACCACTGATAAGGACAAAGGCAACAGAAGTATGGGAATATCACACACTCATGTTCCCCTCTAAAGCATACACCATTCTGCTTTGGAACTATATCAATGGTTGTTAACTGTTGCCAGGTCAAAATCATGGAAAACCTTTTTGAACAACACTTAGGACTGCAACGATTCAAAGAAGTGATTCACCACTACTTTCTCAAAGGTATTCAGGAATGGGCAATAAATGCTGTCTGAGGCAGCAATGCCCATAACCCAAATAAAGATAAAATGAAGACTGCGACTTCAATCTCCAACTTTTAATTTTATCGCAAAACAGCATCATTTCTGAACGTTCCGGTTAAGCTCTTACTGGATCCCACACAGCTGAACATACAGAAGCAGACATTAATTACAAGCAGAAAGGGCTCCTCACTGGCGCCATTTAAAGTGATTAGTAACTACTTTTACATGAGTTGCTGACTGATTTTACTAGCTGTCGCTGATCTAGTAGAAGTGCTTGGTGGTGTATGGTACTATGAATAAAAGTTGTGAAATCCCCAGCCAAGAGTTTAAGGCCTTTGGTCTCACTCAAAACATTCTGTCAAAACCATTACTTGTTTTCAGGTATTCAGTGACTTATTGAGTGACCTAGTACTCATCAGCAGGTTGTCAGTCTGAAACTTTGATTCTGTTTCTTTCTCATAAAATGCTGCCTTACCTACTATGCATTTCCAACAATTTGTTTTTATTTCAGGTTTCCATCATCAGCAGTCTTTTGCTTTTGAAAGTATCATTACCGTCTTGTGACACATGCAGGGCTCTCTTCACGAAGACGAAGACAAATTTTAGCTAAATATCACTTAATTTAGTAACATCTTCACAATTGCATTCTGTCACTGGTAAACCGTGATTGTCTGGTGTTAAACTGAGGGCATTCCAATGCAGATATCATTTTGAACAACAATCCAGCACATCTCGTTTTGCACTCTAGACCTACAGATAGACTGTTAATTGGTCAAATTATATCTCAACTCAACAATTCTCACCTTTTGCTTTGTGAATAATAGAAGTATTCAAAAATACTTCATGAACTTAAAAGGGGTACTGTTAATGTCTTGTGTGATATAATTTTGTTGATTTTCATTTTTGATATAAATTATTATAATTATAATAATCATACCATAATTAAAATGTATTTTTCAACAATGAGAAAAATTTATAGCACATGCTCTAATATCCGATTCCACCATCCCTTTCAGACAAATGCAGAACCAAACAATATCTTCTGGGAGAGAGTCACTCCCGTAACCTGAGTAATGCCATGAATTTCCATAGTGATGAACTAAGATTAGGTATCAAACTGGGTACAATTACTTGAGGCACTGAGATCTTATTGCAACCCCCTATGAATAATAGTTTCAAAAGGTTAATTGACCTTCTATCATACTGTGCATTCTTTTGTCAATACTAGCTGACAGGGATAATATTATATTGGTTTCCGTCTTGAGATTCCTGTCTAAAATCCGCACATAATTCTCCTTAGTGAATTTTGGTACAAATCCATTAAAGGTTTATTGACTTGCACAGTTGATGCTGGAAACTAAAATCCTCATATACCATATAATGATATCATTAGATCCAGCCCAATTGCCTAGTGCATAACTCGTTGAAACCCTCTGAGTAAGTTCAGTTGATGCCTTGTAAAAAAAATCTGGAAGCTCTTATGTTTCAGGACAGACAGATGAACGGAAACAATGATTGCAATGCTCCAATTCCCTCTGGGAAGAGAACAATGAAATATGTATGCATTAAGAACGGCTATTATGTTATATGTTATACATTTGACATCAGAGAAACATTGAAAGGAGTGAGGTTTGAAAGAGCTGCTGCTGACCATCAAAATTCATGATTAAAGTAACTCCATAATGCATCCTAATTCAACCATTCACATCAAAGCAGAGAATTGTGCTGAATAATTAGTTTTTTCCATATTAATAATGAAAAATATCACAGATTATTGATTAACTGGCAAACAAGTGTTTAGTCTTTCTTCAAAATGTGATAGATTGCTTGGCTTTTTAATTAAAGCTACAATGATTTTTCAGTTATTTAACCCTATGTTATAAGCAGTCTTCAGACTGGGGATTTGTAGTATTTGCAATGTGTGGTGCATACACATAACATGTACAGAGAGACAGTGATTAAAATACATTTTCCCCTGACTTTGAATCCACATTTGAATATTTCAAATGTTTAAACCTATAGCATTGACACAGTCGTATTTGAATTTAGATCTGCTATTATATGAATAGGGTTTTATTGAGGAAACCCACTTTCCACACAATTATTAAGGAGTGTGTGAATCTTTCTTTCCATGAGTTAAAGCATGTGTTAAAATTGCTGTAGCAACAGTCAAAAATTAGTTTCTATGCTGTTTAGGCTAATTGACAAGACACATATTTGGATGAGTCAGGAGTGTGGTGCTGGAAAGGCACAACAGGCCAGGCAGCATCCGAGGAGCAGGAGAACCGAGGATCTGTCCTGATGAAGGCCTTGTGCCCGAAATGTCAATTCTCCTGCTCCTCGGATGCTGTCTGACAGCATCACACTCTCAATTCTACTCCAGCATCTGCAGACCTCACTTTCGCCCACATATTTGGATGAATCTGTTAAGCCTAGCCACGTGTGTATTGCTTAAAACAGAAAGAAAATTAATTTGGAAAAATCCATGATTGAATTGTGCTTACACCATTGCAGCTGCAATTGCTTGTAAATCATTCTAAATTTAATCCTCTAATCCCCGAACCCAGAGCACGTCAACTTTCTGAAAAATAATCTTAATAACTTTGATAAGAAATTCAAAAGTATTTACCAAATGGGACTAGATTAATTTCGGATATTTGAACGAGTTGGACCGAATAGTCTGTTTCGTGCTGTACAAATCTGTGACTCTGATTCATCCTCTCTTACTCAGCCAGGTTTGATGCATTACCTATGAGGACGTAAGATATCTCCAAGTTGTTAAATGTTCATACATAGTTCTTCAATTACTATTACATGCTAAGGAATTACTAGAGAAAGAATGAACTTGCTTTCATCGATCAGAATTCATGACTTAAGGCTATCCTGAGCCAATGCATTCAATTTGATGTGCAGTCACTTTTGATTCAATGATAAATGGAAGAGCCAATTTTTGCACAGTAAGGATCTACAAAAGAAAAATGAGCAAAGGGCCAACTCATTTATTTTTCATTAGCTAACAATTGTTGACCAACCATCAGATGTCCTTTGATCTTCCCTGAGAGAATTGCAGCACTTCAATCATTGTTTCTGTTCATCTGACTGTCCAGAAAAATTAGATCATCTCATTTCTTTTTAGTAAGGATCAGTTAAACTTACTCAAAGGATTTCAAGGAGTTAGCTGTCAGACAAATTATGTTGTGGGAACTTTTACATTCATGTGAACAGGTTCATTCGTTTTTAGTCAAGGAAATCGATTAGCAGGACACCAAGACATTGAACTTGCTCTTAGATATTGCTTGAATTATAATCTCAAACACAGAAGGGGGACTTGGTTTAACATCCCAGCAGTCCCTCAGTATCTAATATCTGTATCAGCCGAGCCTTCAGTTCAAGTTACTGGGGTGCCACTTATGTGTCCTTAAAATACTATCAGATGAAAGCCTCAAAAATGTTTTGTCAATGTGAAGCCTTAACATAGACTTGGTACGTTTTTGATCTGATTCAACATTTGCTGCTCACGTCTTAGACACTCATACATTAGGAGACACTGACTGTGGAACCAATAATGAATACTGCTTTCCCCATGCACAATCCCTATTGTAGCCAGGAAAGGAAGCACGACGTATAGAATAAAGGTGCTTAAAGATGTGAATTGAGCAACTCCTGTACTTTGTGAAGTCATGGAACCTTGAAGGTGATTGCAGCTTGTGCAACTAGAGGGGAATATTTCAAAACCACAAGATATTACTTGTGTTCACAACCAGTTCTAGGATGAATTTGCACTGTTGAAAGAGATGGTCAAAATCACTTTGTGGCCAAGATTTTAAATTGGCAGAGTAGGTCAATGCATGATATTACAACCGATGTCTTTAAAATATACCATCTATCCGTTTTATGCTATTGTTCTCTGAAGAACCTCACAACACACGAAAGTGTAGCCCCATCTTTCATAGAAAATAAAAAAAGAAACACTTATTTTGCCCTTTCGATGTGTTAGGGCAGCCATTATCCATTTCAGTTGCACACTTATGATTTGGATGAGGATAAGAAGCATCACAGGTAATGTCTCATGGACATCTCTCAGACTTAGCTTATCTGTCTATGGGACTCCCTCAAACCTTCATGTTATTTTCCAAATTGCCCTTCCTATCAAATTTGTAAGATTGTAACGAGGTCAACCAGATGGACCTCATAAAATATGAATTCCTTGACTGGGGATGTTAATCTGGTTCAAACAGGGAGCCCTGGCTGATAGATAAAAAGAGGATTATCAGAGATTCTGAAACACTGAGAGTTGGCCATTAGAGAGCTGGACCAGCGTCAATGACTTTCACATCTTAAAAAAAAAATCCTTGATGATGTGATACTGGCCTCTGTGAAGTTGTTTCAGTGGTTATGAAAATAAAGTATTTTCCAAAAGAAACCTGTTCGTAACAGTTGTCTTTGACTTGTGGTCAGCATTTCTAGCATCATGCTGTTATTTGGGAAGTTTGACTTATTCAATATAGGCAGCAAAGACTGGAACCACTGTATAAAATAAATGCAATATTTTTTCTGGGCAAATGATATTGGGGATAATGAAACAAATAATTTTGCTGACAGCTTGTCAACCCACAGCCTTTTTGGTTATTGGGAGCCTAACTTTCACTGAGGCACCAGACTCTAAAACCTTTCAAGAGTTGACAGATTTAGATAAGGAATATTGTGATCCCAAGCTTCCTCCAATTAGAGTCACAGAGTCATAGAGATGTACAGCATGGAAACAGACCCTTCAGTCCAACACATCCATGCCGACCAGGTATCCCAACCCAACCTAGTCCCGCCTGCCAGCACCCAGCCCATATCCCTCCAAACCCTTCCTATTCATATACCCATTCAAATGCCTTTTAAATGGTGCAATTGTACCAGCCTCCACCACTTCCTCGAGCAGCTCATTCCATACACACACCACATTCATGAAAAAGTTGCCCCTTAAGGTCACCCCTCAATCTCCGACTCTCCAGGGAACACAGCCCCAGCCTGTTCAGTCTCTCCCTATACCTCAAATCCTTCAACCCTGGCAACATCCTTGTAAATCTTTTCTGAACCCTTTCAAGTTTCACAACATTTTTCCGATAGGAGGAAGACCAGAATTGCACGCAATATTCCAACAGTGGCCTAACTAATATCCTGTATAGCCTCAACAGAGTACTCAATACTCTGACCAATAAAAGAAAGCATACCAAACGCCTTCTTCACTGTCCTATCTACCTGCGACTCCACTTTCAAGGAGCTATGAACCTGCACTCCAACACTCTCTAGGACCTTACCATTAAGTGTATAAGTCCTGCTAAGATTTGCTTTCCAAAAATACAGCACCTCGCTTTTATCTGAATTAAACTCCATCTGGCACTTCTCAGCCCATTGGCCCATCTGATCAAGATCCTGTTGTAACCTATAGTAACCCTCTTCGCTGTCCACTACACCTCCAATTTTGGTGTCACCTGCAAACTTACTAACTGTACCTCTTATGCTCACATTCAAGTCATTTATATAAATGACAAAAAGTAGAGGACCCAGCACCGATCCTTGTGGCACTCCACTGGTCACAGGCCTCCAGTCTGAAAAACAACCCTCCACCACCATCCTCTGTCTTCTACCTTTGAGCCAGTTCTGTATCCAAATGGTGAGTTCTCCCTGTGTTCCAAGAGATCTAACCTTGCTAACCAGTCTCCCATGGTGAATTTTGTTGAATGCCTTACAGATGTCCATATAGATCACATCTACCGCTCAGCCCTCATCAATCCTCTTTGTTACTTCTTCAAAAAGCTCAATTATGTTTGTGAGATATGATTTCCCACCCACAAAGCCATGTTGACTATCCCTAATCAATCCTTGCCTTTCCAAATACATGTACATCCTGTCCCTCAGGATTCCCTCCAACAACCTGCCCACCACCAATGTCAGGCTCACTGGTCTATAGTTCCCTGGCTTATCCTTACTACCCTTCTTAAAGAGTGGCACCACATTAGCCAACCTCCAGTCTTCCGGTACCTCACCTGTGACTATCAATGATACAAATATCTCAGCAAGAGGCCCAGCATTCATTTCCCTAGCTTCCCACAGAATTCTAGGGTACACCTGATCAGGTCCTGGGGATTTATCCACCTTTATGCATTTCAAGACATCCAGCACTTCCTTCTCTGTAATATGGGAATTTTGGAAGGTGTCACCATCTATTTCCTTACTTTTTATATCTTCCATATCCTTTTCCACAGTAAATACTGATACAAAATACTGGTTTAGTATCTCTCCCATTTTCTGCAGCTCCACACAAAGGCCGCCTTGCTGATCTTTGAGGCGTCCTATTCTCTCCCTAGTTGCCCTTTTGTCCTTAATGTATTTGCAAAATCCCTTTGCATTCTCCGTGTTTCTATTTGCCAAAGCTATTTCATGTCTCCTTTTTGCCTTACTGATTTCCCTCTTAAGTATACTCTTACTGCCTTTATACTTTTCTAAGGATTCACTTGATCTATCCTATCTATACCTGACATATGGTTCCTTCTTTTTCTTAACCAGACCCTCAATTTCTTTAGTCATCCAGCATTCCCTATACCTACCAGCCTCTCCTTTCACCCTGACAGGAATATACTTTCGCTGGATTCATGTTATCTCATTTCTGAAGGCTTCCCATTTTCCAGCCGTACCTTTACCTGTGAACATCTGCCCCCAATCAGCTTTTGAAAGTTCTTGCCTAATACCGTCAAAATTGACCTTTCTCCAATTTAGAACTTCAACTTTTAGATCTGGTCTATCCCTTTCCATCACTATTTTAAATCTAATTGAATTATGGTCGCTGGCCCCAAAGTGCTCCCCCACTGACACCTCAGTCACCTGTCCTGCCTTATTTCCCAAGAGTAGGTCAAGTTTTGCACCTTCTCTAGTAGGTACATCCACATACTGAATCAGAAAATGGTCTTGTACACACTTAACAAATTCCTCGCCATCTAAACCCTTCACACTATGGCAGTCCCAGACTATGTTTGGAAAGTTAAATTCCCATAGATTAACCACCCTATTATTCTTACAGATAGCTGAGATCTCTTTACAAATTTGTTTCTCAATTTCCCTCTGACTATTCGGGGGTGTATAATACAGTCGCAATAAGGTGATCATCGCTTTCTTATTTCTCAGTTCCACCCAAATAACGTCCCTGGATGTATTTCCAGGAATATCCTCCCTCAGCACAGCTCTAATGCTATCCCTTATCAAAAACACCATTCCCCCTCCTCTCTTGCCTCCCTTTCTATCCTTCCTGTATTATTTGTATCCTGGAACATTAAGCTGCCAGTCCTGCCCATCCCTGAGCCATGTCTCTGTAATTGCAATGATATCCCAGTCCCATGTTCCTAACCATGCCCTGAGTTCATCTGCCTTCCCTGTTAGGCCTCTTGCATTGAAATAAATGCAGTTTAATTTATTAGTCCTACCTTGCCCCTGCCTTCCCTGACTGTTTGACTCACTTTTGTTCTCAACTGTACCAATCTCAGATTGATCTCTTTCCTCACTATATCCCTGGGTCCCAGCCCCTACCCCCACCCCCACCCCCACCTTACTAGTTTAAATCCTCCTTAGCAGTTCTAGCAAATCTCCCTGCCAGTATATTAGTTCCCTTCCAATTTAGGTGCAAACTGTCCATCTTGTACAGGTCACTTCTACCCGAAAAGAGATTTCAATGATCCAAAAATGTGAATCCTTCTCCCATACACCAGCTCTTCAGCCATGCATTCATCTGCTCTATCCTCCTATACCTGCCCTCACTAGCTCATAGCACCGGGAGTAATCCAGATATTACTACTCTTGAGGACCTCCTTTTTAAATTCCTGTCTAACTCTCTGTATACTCCTTTCAGTTTCTCAACCTTTTCCCTTCCTATGTTGTTGGTTTCAATATGGACAATGACCTCTTGCTGGCCCCTCTCCCCCTTGAGAACTGTCTGCATTCTGTCTAAGACATCCTTGATCCTAGCACCAGGAAAGCAACACACCATTCTAATTTTTCGCTGCTGGCCACAGAAACGTCTGTCTGTACCTCAGACTGGACAGTCCCCTAACACAATTGATCTCTTGGAACCAGACGTACCCCTCGTTGCACTAGAGCCAGTCTCAATACCAGAAACTTGGCTGTTCATGCTACATTCCCCTGAGAATCCATCACCCCCTACATTTTCCAAAACAGCATACTTGTTTGAAATAGGTATAGTCACAGAAGGCTCCTGCACTAGCTGCCTACCTCTCTTACTTTTCTTGGAGTTAACCCATTTATGTGACTGTATCTGAGACTTTCCCCCCTTCCTATAACTGCCATCCATCACATAATGTTGCTGTTGCAAATTCCTCATTGCTTCTAACTGTCTCTCCAACCGATCAATTTGATCTGATAAGATTCACAACCAACAGCATTTATTGCAGATATAATCCGCAGTAACCCTAAACTCTCTTTAAACTCCTCCATCTGACAAGAAACACATATCACTGTACTAAAGGCCATTTTTGGTCCTTCACAATCTACAGACCCAGAAAATAACAGTCTTCTTCCTCTACCAAATACTGCCCCAGGTTAAGTTAATAGTTATGGCTTATATTTTAAGTTTAATCAAGAGACATATCTCAAAAAACATACAATCAAGAAAGAACCCACTCTACTCACTATTGCAGACTTTCTATAGGTCACACTTAAAAGCAACACACTTATCTGCTTCTGTGCTGTGAATTTCACCCAAACAGTTCCTCCAAGATCAGTTGTGAATTTCACTGTTTGTTCATTTTCCCAGACGCACTCCGATGTCCAGCGATACATGAATTCAAACAGCAAAGGCAGTAACTGTGCAGGTTCACTGCTGTGTCAGTTTCTTTCTCTCTCTCCTGCACTGACCTCACCATGTGCTTCCTTTGTTTGTTCTTCTCCCTCTTAAAACTGCTGTTGATTCTGAGACATTATCATTTTCGAATGGCAATTTGAGAACCAAGGGAATCAGTATTGGAATTTTTAATGAGGTTAAGACAACTGACAGAGTCATGTGACTTTGGTTTAACTCTTAATGAGATGCTGAGAGACCTTTGGAATGTGGGATTAGTGATGTAACCATACAAAAGCACCTATCAGCTGAAAACCAACTGGACTTAAAACAGACATGAGAACTGGCTTTATCATGGGAAAATGCGCCAAGTAAAGCATACGAGTTGCAGGGTATTCTAATGGGAGTGGACAACTTAGCCATTCTGACTGAGCGTGGGGAGCACCATTTGAGTGAAGGTAATTGCATGGCCTCACGCACAACATACTCTGAACTGAGGGACTCTAGGTCAGCCCGCAGCAAAACCCAAAACAAAGCCAAGCCTCAGCCAAACTAATAAAATTATTTTCAGGATCCAAGCCAGTAAGCCAAAGTAGTTGCTGATAGTATGCAGACTCTGAAATAACTCCACTGAGGCCAGTATACTGTCAACAAGTCACCCTTTATTCACACATGGAGAGTCCTTGACATTGATCCATCTCCCACTGAGCCAGCTCTGAGTGAGCAGGATACCTGACACTTTTTTTTTGTCTGTCACCAGGCTTCCTGATTGGACCAAATTAACAGCCCCAGTCAGCGAAACCATATTCTATGAAATCCATCTGGTTCACCTCATTTCAGTCATCACATTCCACACCTTTTGAGTCTGAGGACACAGACCAATAATTTTATTTATAGCTCTCCCCATGCATCACGGCACTGACTCAGGTTCCTCCAACTTTGCCCTTGATATGGGCAGTGTGTAATACAGAGTAGCTCACCTCCACACTCAGAGTGTCCTTGAAGAAATTAATTCTCCTACTCAGGCAGCAAAGGCTTTGAGGCAGTGATGTCCGTATTGTCCATCTCAGATTCTGAGGCATCTTCAAGGCTTGACAGAGTAGGAGAACCCTTGGGGCCTGGAACAGTCAGAAAGACAGTCAAGGAACTGGGCATGTTTTGATCCCTCACCGTTTGCAAGTTTGCAACTTTCGTATGGTCCACGTGCTTGTTCAGGATGGTTGCACATACCTGAACATCACATCTCACTGGGCCTGACCTTGCAACAACCAGACCTATTACTCATGCAGGGCCAATTGCATGGTTCCTGCAACAATCTTGGTGCCCTGAAGTAAACTGCCTCTCTTGCTTAGCAGAGTCTTTGTCCAGCATTGGCATTACTGAAGCCGTTTCACCCCCCCCCCCCGCCAACCACCCCCACCAATACACACACACATCAGATTTAGCCTGGCAACTCTGCTGGAGCTATCCCTGTAGCTGCATGAGGGATGGGCCTATATACAAATAGGAACTAAGTTTGGTACCTGGTAAAGCTGTAGGTTGTTTCTTTAAGCCGGCCTTCAACATTTGGACAGCTCTTTCTGCCAGACCATTGGATGATGGATGTATGGAGCTGTCCTTATATGACAAATACCATTCGAGTTTAGGAAATACTGCAAGTCCCTGCTGGTAAACGATGGCCCGTTATCTGTGACCAACACTTCTGGGAGTCCACGTTTGGAAAGGATGCTCACAGTTTTTCTATCGTCATCCCCATGTTTGATGAATGAATTCTATGTCTGTCCAGCCATTTTGAATGGGTGTCCACAATGGCTAAGAACACTGAGTCCATGAAAGGACCTGCATAGCCGACAGGTAACCAAGTCCAGGGTTTACCCAGCTATTCCCATGAATGTGAAGGACATGCTGACAGTAATCTTTTAACTTATTGGCACTCTGGGAACTACTCCACCAATGCATCCAATCCTGACCACCTCTCACAACATCTTCATTTTGGAAACCCCTGGATGACCCTGATGGAGTTCAGCTAGTATCATAGTGACAGCGTGCTGCTCTGACATGGTAGTCACCAGTTGTTCTATGACCCCTCCAGGACAGCAATGGGAGAACTTCAATCCATGTCGTAGGTAAGCTTGTGATCTTGGCCTTCAGCTCTTGCCAGTTGCTTGGCCAGGAATCTTCAGGTAAAATAGACTCACAGGTAGAGGAAGTGCATGGTGTTCCAGGCAAAATACTGAAGCCCTTCCAACTGGGAGTCCATCTGACACTGAGTCCAGGAGTTTATAAAACTCCTTCCAATCGGTTGTGTAAGACAATGCTGTGTTGTAGCCCTGTAGGCAGTCATGTATCATTATCTTAATGAAAGTAAAATACTGCAGAGTCTAATAATACCAAGAAACATCACATGGGTAAGTCTGTTTCTCTTTCCACAGATGCTGCCAGACATGCTGATTTTTTTCCAGTAGTTTCTGTTTTTGTATCATTCCTGACTAAGGATCATATCAATGATCTGAACATGGTCTACAAATCACTCGTCCTGTAATCCTCCTCCACAAGAAGCATAGGACAAGTTGTACACATACAATAGGCTGAACATTGAGTACCAATGACTTGGTACTCTCCTAAAGGAAAGAGGTGCCCAGCTAAAACCCATATCAATGTTAGATCCCTGTGACAAAATGTTCTGCAAGTCTGCAGCATCCCAAATATATTCACAATTCCCCATGAAAAGAGCCTGATCCATGGAAAGGAAGATGATTGACAAACCAGGTTTCTGGGAATGATGGTGAAGGTATCAAACCTATTAACTACTGTTTCAGTTTTCCCAGAGCAGGATCATGTGAAACAGGTCAGGATGAATCACATGGGCCAGCAAACTGCTAAGGATGCACACAGCCCTGGCAAAGATCTTGCAGACCGTGCTAAGAAGGGAGACCAAGCACCAGTTGAGTGGAGCTCAATCCTCGCAGGTAGCTGAAAAATAACAAACCCAGTTAAACAACACTGTCAGTCCATCACATCTCAGAGGCTTGCCCCTCGAGAGCCACTGCAAGCTACTGGTCTGCCAGGCAAAACAGAACACTGAGTTGCTCAAAACCTTTCAAGCCAATCCTGTGGGTTATTAATATGTTGTTGGGTGGGCTCAGCCTAATCAACATTGCCTAGCTCAGCCTTCAGAATGCCTGACCTTCTGGCAAAGGATTGCATCAAACTGAATATATCATCCA
Source organism: Chiloscyllium plagiosum (assembly GCF_037043375.1). Taxonomy (NCBI): domain Eukaryota; kingdom Metazoa; phylum Chordata; class Chondrichthyes; order Orectolobiformes; family Hemiscylliidae; genus Chiloscyllium; species Chiloscyllium plagiosum. Next base: position 23,808,434 of record NW_028270140.1, read on the forward strand.
ACCATCTACTGTGCACGGTCTCTCTTTGTTGGCAGCAAGTACACATTCGACACGGGGAGATGTTTCACTCTCCCCAGGGGTGAACTTCCACTAGCTGCGTGCAATGATTAGGGCAGGTTCCATGATGGACACCAATTTCTCTTCCATTCAGGGACATCTGGGTCAACACTGCTTCTGAAGGAAGGAGCGTGGATGGAGGGAGACCTTCATATCTGCCAAGGTCTCAGGTTTCATATCCTCACTTTCTTTTGGGATCACAGGTGGGATGTGAAAGTTCAACCAAAGAGGGAGCATCGTGTCTAGCTCAGATATGGTCACAAAATCACACAAGGATCAATTATAGACTGGATCACACTGTCTGGGTGTTTAATACCAGTGCCAACAAAACACCTACACACAGTTAAACACAATATAACCTAGCTTACAGAAAAGGACAGGATATCCAAACAGGTGCATGTTTTAGATTCTGTCAGTTTCCTGTCAGATGATTTTGGTAAAAATTACAAATTATATGGCATTTTCACCACAAAGTGTGGTGCCACACTTTGGGAATATTGTTTATGCAGGAATGAGATGTACAAAGCCAAAATTCAAGAAACCTCTGAATTGGCCTCTCTATGAACTCAGCTTGTGTTTAATAAAAAGGAATTAGACTTTTCAGTCTTAAGAGACAAACAATTGTGCTTTGGTACAAAATGATACATGCCATAGAGACAATTGCCAGGCAGGAGAAAAGACTGAACAGTTTCCAATTTCACTGTCATACAGTCAGCATCTCTTGACTGGACGAGGTCACTCATTCCAAAGCTTTGTAGCATAATAACTCCATCAGAATACTCTCATTTCTAAGTCAGTTACTTCTGCACTGGCTTGGCCACTTCCATCAGACAGATGACAGCCATATGCTCAAGTGCCTTCTGTACAATGAACCAATTGTCGCTTCATGATCTCCCTGGAACCCATGCCTCTGATACAAGGACACATACAAGTCAAATCTGAAGATATCAGATGCTAACACTGACAGATGGGAACTTTGGAGCTGAGTATCTGGATGGGTATTGGATGTAGTGAATGGAAATGGAAAACTCGGCTGTCCGAAAAGAGGGACGACAGAAACAGAGACCAGCAAATTGTGAACTTTCTCAGCGCAATAACTTCCTTCACATCATTTGCAGGAGAAGCTGCCATGCCAGAAAGGGGCTCCTAAGTTCCTAAGGAAATCCTTAACACTAAGTTACCCCCACAGCACAATTCATCATTTCACAAGATGGAAGACTGCCAGTAAGCAGTTGCCTTCCAAGCATATCATTGGATTTGCTGACCAACCACGCATTATAACAAATGATCAAGTTTCATTTTAACAAGTGTATTTTTATGTGCTGGTTAATCCACATTTCCTGTTTTAAGACAAGTTGAAAGTCAAGTTGAACTCAAATTGTGCTTTTCTTAGAACATTGCCTCATTTTCACAGCACACCACAACCTCTGACTTACTAAGATGCAATACTGTACAAGATTCATTTTGAGATGTAAAATATATCTAAATATATTGATGTAAAGCATGACAGGGGCATGAATGGTCCCAAGTTTGGATGGTAGAACAATAGCTTGAATGTCTGAAGCTTGCACTTTGTAACCGACTCCAGGACCATGTATTAACAAAGAGACAGTGCCACCACCCACTTGACTGCACCATCATTGACCGTCACTTTCCAGCAAGATGGCAGCAGATTAGGACGCTCCATCTGGAGCTCCTCTGCTCCACCTGCTCTTTTTCTTTCATCCTTTTTTTCTCTGTTTTTAGCAGTCACTGAGCAGTGCGAGGAAAAATGAGTCCAGGGGCAGCATGAGGAAAGTGAGCCCTGGAGCGGTGCAAATGGAAGTGAGTCCCAGTGCAGCACAAGAGGAAGTGAGTCGCAGTGCAACATGAGGGGAAGCTAATTCCAGTGCAGCGCGAGGGGAATGAGTCTCAGTGCAACACAAGGGGAATGAGTCCCAGTGCAGCATGGAGGGAAGTGGGCCCCAGTGCAGCATGAGGGTAAGTGAACCCCAGTGCAGCGCGAGGGGAAGCAAGTCCCAGTGCAGCGCGAGGAGAAGTGAGTACCAGTGCAGAGTAAGGGGAAGTGACTCCCAGTGCAACACGAGGGGAAGTGACTCCCAGTGCAGCGCAATGGGAAGTGAGTCCAGTGCAGTGTGAAGGGAAGTGAGCCCCAGTGCAGCGTGAGGGGAAGTTAGTTCCAGTGCAGTGCGTAGGGAAGCCAATCTGAGTACAAAGTGAGGGGAATTGAGTCCCAGTGCAGCGTGAGGGGAAGCGAGTCCCAGTGCAGAGTGAGGGGAAGTGAGTACCAGTGCAGAGTGAGGGGAAGTGGCTCCCAGTGCAACACAAGTGGAAGTGACTCCCAGTGCAACATGAGGGGAAGTGACTCCCAGTGCAGCGCGATGGGAAGTGAGTCCCAGTGCAGCATGAAGGGAAGTGAGCCCCAGTGCAGCGTGAGGGAAAGTGAGTTCCAGTGCAGTATGAAGGGAAGCCAATCCGAGTACAAAGTGAGGGGAATTGAGCCCCAGTGCAGCGCGAGGGGAAGTGAGTCCCAGTGCAGCATGAAGGCAAGCAAGTCCCAGTGCAGTGCGAGGGGAAGCGAGTCCCAATGCAGTGTGTGTAGAAGTGAGTCCCAGTGCAGCGTGAGGGGCAGTGAGTTCCAGTGCAGTGTGAAGGGAAGCCCAATCCGAGTGCAAAGTGAGAGGAATTGAGCCCCAGTGTAGCGTGAGGAGAAGTGAGCCCCAGTGCTGCACGAGAGGCGGTGAGTTCCTGTGCAGTGCGAGGGGAAGTGAGTCCCATAACATCGCGAAGGGCAGTGAGTCCCATAACATCGCGAAGGGCAGTGAATCCCAGTGCAGCGCGAGGGTAAGTGAGTCCCAGTGCAGTGCGAGGTGAAGCATGTCCCAGTGAGAGATAATATTCCTGGAAATAGTGTAGGGAAATTATTTGGGTTGAACTGAGACATAAGAAAGAAACAATCCCCTTATTGGGTATGTATTATTGACCCCCTAATAATCAGCAGGAAATTGAGAAACAAACTTGTCAGGAGTTTTCAGTTATCTGTTAGATTAATGTTAGATTAGATTAGTTTAGATTCCCTACAGTGTGGAAACAGGCCCTTCGGCCCAACAAGTCAACACCAACCCTGCTAAAAGTAAACCGTCCAGACTCAATTTCCCTCTGACTAATGCACCTAACACTATGGGCAATTTAACATGGCTAATTCACCTGACCTGGTGATGGTTGGAGATTTAAACTTTCTAAACATAGACTGGGACTGCTGTAGTGTTAAGGGTTTGGATGGAGAAGAATTTGTGAAGTGTGTACAAGAACATTTTCTGATTAAGTATGTGGAACTCACTGGAGAGGGTGCAAAACTTGACCTACACTTGGGAAATAAGGCAGGGCAGGTGACAGAGAGGGTCAGTGGGGGAACGCTTTGGGGCCAGTGACCATAATTCTATTAGTTTCAAAATAGTGATGGAAAAGGATAGACCAGATCTAAAAGTTGAAGTTCTAAACTGGAGGAAGGCTAATTTTGATAGTATTGGGCAAGAATTCTCAAAAGTTGATTGGGGGCAGATGTTCGTATGTAAAGGGAGGGCTGGAAAATGAGAAGCCTTCAGAAATAAGATAATTAGAGTCCAGAAAAAGTATATTCCTACTTGGGTGAAAGGAAACACTGATAGATGTAGGGAATGCTGGATGACTAAAGAAATTGAGGGTTTGGTTAAGAAAAAGAAGGAAGCATATGTCAGGTATAGACAGGATAGATCGAGTGAATCCTTAGAAGAGTAAAAAGGCAATAGGTGTATACTTAAGAGGGAAATCAGGAGGGCAAAAAAGGGACATGAGATAGCTTTGGCAAATAGATTTAAGGAGAATCCAAAGAGTTTTTGCAAATACATTAAGGACAAATGAGCAACTAGAGAGAGAATAGGGCCCCTCAAAGATCAACAAGGTGGCCATTGTGTGGAGTTGCAGGAGATGGGGGAGATACTAAACAAGTATTTTGCATCAGTGTTTACTGTGGAAAAGGACATGGAAGATATAGGATGGTGACATCTTGAAAAATGTCCATTTTATAGAGAAGGAAGTGCTGCATGTCTTGAAACACTTAAAACTGGATAACTCCCCAGGATCTGATCAGATGTACCCTCGAACTCTGAGGGAAGCTAAGGAAGTGATTGCTGGGCCTCTTGCTGAGATATTTGCATCATCAGTAGTCACAGGTGAGGTACCAGAAGACTGTAGGTTGGCTAATGTGGGTGCTACCGTTTAAGAAAGATGGTAAGGACAAGCCAGGGAACAATGGATCAGTGAGCCTGACCTCAGTGGTGGGCAAGTTGTTGGAGGGAATCCTGAGGGACAGGATGTACATGTATTTGGAAAGGCAAGGACTGATTAGGACAGTCAACATGGCTTTGTGCATGGGAAATCCTGTCTCATAAGTTTAATCGAGTACTTTGGAGAAGTAACAAAGAGGATTGATGAGGGCAGAGCAGTATATGTGATCTATATGGACTTCAGTAAGGCGTTCGACAAGGTTCCCCATGGGAGACTGATTAACAAGGTTAGATCACATGGAATAAAGAGAAATAGCCATCTGGATACAGAATCGGCTCAAAGGTAGAATTTCAGAGAGTGATGTTGGAGGGTTGTTTTTCAAAATGGAGACTTGTGACCAGTGGAGTGCCACAAGGATCAGTGCTGGGTCCATTACTTTTCGTCATTTATCAAAATGATTTGTATGTGAGTATAAGAGGTATAGTTAGTAAGTTTGCAGATGACACCAAAATTGGAGGTGTAGTGGACAGTGAAGAAGGTACCTCAGATTACAACGCAATCTTATTCAGATGGGCCAATGGGCTGAGACGTGGCAGATAAAATAACACTGCTGGCTGTAAAAGGCCAGAGGTGGCCATTAATGGGTTACTTAAAGGCCTCAGTTATCCTAGGATTTGGTCAACTACCTAATTCATCCAAAGCTGGCATAATACCATGAGAAGTATGAAGATAACAGGCATGGTATCTCTCCAACAGACCCTCCCCCACCCCAACCTGCAACCCCCCCCCCACTCCCAACAGACCATCACCTCTCAGTCATCCCCAGACTGGCAGTCTGCTCCTAGTGGAGGTGTAAATTTCTGGCTCAGGACTTGGTCAAAATAGCTAAAGCTGACGTTTAGCGCAGTACTCTGCCCTGTCAGTGATTGTGTCCTTTTGTGAAGAACATTAAACTAAAGTCCTGTTAGCTTGTTCAGACTTATGGAAAGATTCCCATGACATATTCTAAAGAATAGCAATGATGTCCTGGCCAATATCTGTCCTGCATTCAACATTAAAAATGCAGCTTCTCCAGTCACTATTATGGTTTGTCTGTGAGAGCTATGCATATATTGACTGCAATATCTCATACTGAAGCTGTAACTACACTTACAAACAAAAGTACTTAATTGGTTTTAAAGCACTTAGAGATGTCTGGCGGGCATGATAGGCATTGTTTAAAAGCAAGCCTTCTTTTCCTTTATAAATAACACAACTTCACTTAATTAGCGTAACTTTGTGTCCAATTGTCATTACATTCTCGTGACTACTGAACAGTGCACTATCCAATTTTATGCTGAGTAACATCGAGAAAATCTTTGAGACAGTCACACTTCAAGTTTCTGATTTCAGATGTCATACTTCAAAATGTAAGTTATATTTAAAAGGTCAATTATATCACGCTGAGGTTAACTAGATTAATTGCTGCCATTGTGAAAAGCGTACAGATTGAATTTGAGCCAAAACTATACAAGCATCTGGCAATCTGCAAGCGGTCTGTCACCAAAGCAATTAACCTGTCTTTGACTTTAGGATGTTTACAGCAATATGATTTTACAGCCTAAGAGGGATTGGCCAATCTTAGTTTCAGCTCATTGAGAGGATAATACATTGCTTGTGACATGTTACGGCACTCGTATTACATAGCACCATAAGATGAAAGGAAATATTTGCACTGATACTGTGTCTTTTGCAGCTTTAGGACACCCCAAACCATTTGAAGTGTGGTCACTGTAGAAATTATGGCAATTCTAAGATAAAAGATAAGGTATTCTGTTTTAACAATATTGGTTTAAGGATAATTATTAATCTGAGCATAATTCCCTCAGTATAATAAATAATACCTTTAGACCTTATGTATTCACCTTAGGCAGAAGACAGGCATCAATTTAACATCTCATCCAGCTTTGTTGTAATGTCCAAGGGAAAAGGAGAGCATGCAATTATGGGAAGTGAGCACCAGCATTTATTGCTCATCCTTAATTGCCATTGTGGGCTGGTGAGCTGCTTTATTGAACCACTGCCATTAATGTGGTAAATCCATAACCAGAGTGCTGTTCAGAAGGGACTTGCAAGATTTTGACCTAGCAGAAGTAAAGAAGCAGTGTTGTACACTATTTCAGAGTCAGAATGATGTGTATCTTCAAGGGGAACTTGAAGGTGACAACATTCCCATACATCTGCGACCTTCCGAATGCTAGTTGGTAAATTACATGGGATTGGAAGGTACTTGATGAGTTGCTGCAGGGCATCTTGTAACTGGTGCATACTGTATTGCTGTATGACAGCGGCAGAAGGAGCGACTGTTCAAGGTGGTGAATCGAGTGGCAATCAAGTGGACAACTTTATCTAACTGATATGGACATTCTTTAATGGTGTTAAAGTTGCATTCATCCAGGCAAGTGGAAAGCCAGGAGGTATGTTACTTGCCACAGAATTCCCAGCCTATGACTAGGTCTTGTGGCTGCAGTATTTTTATGGCTGACCCACTTTAGTTTCTGGCTAATTGTACCCTTCAAGATGCTAATAGTGTGGGGTATTCAGTGATCATTCGTCAAGGGAAAATGGTTTGATTCTCTCTTAGTGGAGATTATCATGGTCTGGCATCTGTGTGACACAAATGTTACTTAGCCCTTATCAGCCAAGCATGAATGTCATCCAGGTCTTACTGCATATGGACACAGACAGTTTTATTATCTGAAGAATTGTTGATGATGCTGAAAGTTGCACTTTTTTTTCAGAAATCATCCTTACTCTGACCTTATGATGGAAGGAGTGCCATTAATGAACCATCTGAATGTGGTTGGGTCTGGGGCACTCCTCTGCGGAATATCTTCAGCGTTGTTCTAAGACTGTGATGATTGGTATCCATCAGCCATAACAATCTCTGTGCTGGATATGACTCCGATTAACAGATACTTTTCTACCTGGTTACTACAGACTCCAGTTTTTCTCAGTCTCTTTGATGCAAACTCAATCAAATGCTGATTTACAATCGTCAAAACATTGAGAATTGGAGCAGAAATTAGGTCATTTGACTGTTCTGGTGTGTTCCGATATTCCATATGATCATAGCTGATCATTCAACTCAGTGCCCTTTTCCCACTTCCTCCCCTTCTTTTAATCCCTTTGACCCTTTTAACTACATCTAACTTCATCTTGAAAACATTCAGTGTTTTGATTTCAGACATTTCCTAGAGCAGAGAATTCCATAGGTTCACCATTCTCCGGCTGGAGAAATTTCTCCTCATCCCAGTCCTGAATGGCTTATGCCATATCCTTTGACTGTGATTCCTGGTCCTGGACTACCTGGTCATTGGGAACATTCTTTCTGCATTTCCCTAACTAGTCCTGTTAGAATTATATAGACTTCTATCAATCCTCCCTCACTCTTCTGAACTCCAGTGAACATAATCTTAACCAATCCAGTTTCTTTCCATATGTCATTCTTGCCATCCTAGGAACCATTGTAGTAAATTTGTGGGCGGCATGGTGGCACAGTGGTTAGCACTGCTGCCTCACAGCGCCAGAGACCCGGGTTCAATTCCCGCCTCAGGCGACTGACTGTGTGGAGTTTGCACGTTCTCCCCGTGTCTGCGTGGGTTTCCTCCGGGTGCTCCGGTTTCCTCCCACAGTCCAAAGATGTGCAGGGTCAGGTGAATTGGCCATGCTAAATTGCCCGTAGTGTTAGGTAAGGGGTAAATGTAGGGGTCTGGGTGGGTTGCGCTTCGGCGGGGCGGTGTGGACTTGTTGGGCCGAAGGGCCTGTTTCCACACTGTAAGCAATCTAATCTAATCTAAATCTTTGTTTCAACCCATGCGTAGACAGAACATCCTTCCTCAGATAAGGTGACCAAGATTGCATGTAACATGTCTCACCAGGCCCTAGACAATTGTAGAAAGATATCTCTGCTCCTATACGCAAATCCTCTTGTGGTGAAGTTCAATATTTCATTTGCCTTCTTCACTGCCAACTGTACTTGTGTATTTGTGTACTTTTAGCTTGGGATGTCAAAGGCAGTGACTCTCACCTTGCTTCTGAAATTCAGCTTTTCTGTCCATATGTCATTCTTGCCATCCTAGGAACCATTGTAGTAAATTTGTGGGCGGCATGGTGGCACAGTGGTTAGCACTGCTGCCTCACAGTTCTGCAATAAGGGCAGGAGCTGAGTGACCTTAATGGGCCACAATACGTGCAGTTTATTGATGAGCAAATGCTGTTTTGACAGCCCCTTCCATAATTATACTGATAACCAAGAAAAGACTGAAAGTGTGGTAATTGACCAGGGTTAAACCTTTGTACTGTGGACACCCAGTAATATCTATGATCTGTTAGATGCCCAAAGGCAGCCCTCCAAACTGGCAAACTGGGAGTGACTAATGTTCCCAGTGTGACCTAAGACACCCCATATCACAAAACCGTCCACCACCCCCACAACCATTGTATCGTCATCACCACAGGATTGAGTCTTATACAAGATGATGATATAATTAGAGATCATGTCAACAGTTACTTTATGAGGTGTCATAAGAACAAGATGGAATCTGGATCCGATTGTGTAGTGTCTCAAATATTCTCACTCCTACCCCTTTCTCTTGACCGTGTCATGTTTAATAAAAGCTGTTCTGAAGACCATTTAGTAATATAACTATATGTTTTGAAATAAAACTAAACTAATCTTACTTCAAATGGACACAGGAAGTCTGAAAGAAAGGCTCCCAGGATTTGTTGATTCAGCGAGAAAACCAGATATTCTATTGTTTTATCTCAGCCTCAACCACAAACATTACCGCCCCCCCCAGCCCTGTCAGCAGATACCAACACATCTGACTTTGCTCCATGAAGTGTGAGTCCTCAAAGGCTAACATATCAGTCTTTCTAAATTTGATCTGTATAAGGCAGACTGCAAACTCATGTTAAACAAAACACCAAGAGGAACGCAGAGAAACATGATTGGGACGGTGGTTCTCAACAGAGATGTCAGGAAAAGGCAAATCAACTAAGGGCAACTGTAACGAACCACGTTTCCAAGAAGCATAATGTCCAGGGCCAGAATGACAAAGTAAACTGGCCTTCATTCCCTCTATTGCATCACATTCCATCAATAGGAAAAGCCACCAAGTACTCAACCTCAGAAACTAGTGCAACTGCTGTACCCTATGAGCAAAAGACATGCCTGCAACGAGAACAGGTTGACATTAGTTTCAACTTCATAAGTATGTTTTATCAGCATTTACTTTTAATTGACATGTCCTTATATTTAATTTAGTAGCTGTATCACCATTTATTAATTAGCATTTTTCAGCGATAGTTGTCATAGATCATAGAATCCCTATAGTGTGGAAACAGGCTCTGCAGCCCAACAAGTCCATACTGACCCTCCGAAGAGTATCCCACCCAGCCCCATTCCCCTATTACTCTACACTCTCCATGACTAATGCACCTAACCTACACATCCCTGAACACTATGGGCAATTTAGCATAGCCAATTCACCTAACCTGCACATCTTTGGACTGTGAGAGAAAACCAGAGCACCCAGAGGAAACCCATGTGGACATGGGAAAAATGTGCAAACTCCACACAGTTGTCCAAGGCTAGAATTGTATCCCTGGTGCTGTGAGGGAGCAGTGCTAACCACTCAGCCACTGTGCCACCCCGCGTTAATTAATTTTGATTGTGTTAATGTACCATTGTGATATGACTTCTTGGGTTAAACACCACTGAGTGCTGACCTACACATTAGCTCACAAGACATTGTACAAAGGTTGGATTCTTGTTGAGGTTGATACCTTGAAATTTATTAAAAACACAAATTGCATCACCATAATATGACAAATGGACACAGAATATGCTTTCGGGTGTTCCTGTACATGATAAACTCATCACCATTGATTGAATGCACTGCATTATCTCCATTACATTTGAAAGTGTGAATGAAGACAAGACAGGTATCATTATACCAAATATCACATGCAATCTATGCAATTATTCAACACTCATTTAAAACTAAAGCTTTACATATTTTTTAAAATTAGAACACTCAAAACAGTAAAAAAGTGAACTAAACCAGCTACATAAATTCACTGTTGTCAGATCTCACTGAAGACATGCTTGATGCGGCTGTGACACCATTGATGCTTACTTAATGGATTACAAACCTGATATTGCTGCACAGTGGCAGCAGTTTATGGACCCAGGACACCCAGACAGTGGGTGGAATGCAGCAAAAAAGGAATAAACATTCCTCTGAAAAGATCCTGACTGTGAAAGTGTGAAGACATAGCAGCAGTCAAGCCGCAGTGAAAAAAAGAAAGCATTCTCCAGAAGTGAACTGCATCAGGCTCTGGAAGAAATTCCTGCTTTAAAAACATATAGCAACCACTTATCTGGGAGAGAAGTTTCAAACTCAGGTCATGCTGAGTGTATAGAAAAGGCCCACAGCACAGCAGCACACCAGGTTCAGTCAGCCAGACAAGGGGTGTACAGGAAATGCTGTAACAAAGCAACAAGCTCCTGAGACGCTCATGGAGCACTCAGGGTGTTAACAAAAGAGAATACAAGCCCACAGGAGGGAGCATGGTATGCTGCAAAATTAGTCAGCTTAACAGCGAGTGTTCAATAAACAACCATGTTTACAGAATTATGTGAGTGTTACTAACAAGTACACATAGAACATGGGGACAGGCAGCACACCTTGGGATCTAGTTAGAAAATACATCTTCCAAAGTTATTGGGTCATGCAAGTGGCCCCAACTTGGTTGCTAACTTGACTCAACTGGCATCATCACATTCATTGTTTACAAACAACCATGAGCCTCAATCAAGCCGGGGATGAGCATCAGACCAGTGGCTTCCTTTTCAGTATCAGCAACAGGGCTAGTAATGTGTTGTTAAGGCACAGGTCTAGTGCGGTGACCACTAACTACTCAGGAGTACTTAGGGCACTTGACTCTCATTTTGGCTTCCATTATTTTGTCAAACCAGACTATGTGTAGGTCACCAAGGACATGCAAGACATGACTGCAACTGTCCATTGTTTTGGACCAGACCAGACTCCCTCAAAACATTTCAGGAAGGTAGCCCAGACCTTAATTTTTCTAGTTGTTTTAAGCAGGTGTATGGTGGATATTCCAGGAGTGATGCAGCTGGCCTAACCATTCAGTTAAAAAAGCGCAGAATTTATCTACAGACACTGAATAAAACATGATCCAAATAAAACCGAACTTGGAATAACTTAACCTATCTGAAAACCCAATCGATTCTATCGCGATTTAATAATGCTGTTCCAAATACTTTCAACATCCCTATAAATATCCCCTTGGCAAAAAAGGTAAAATTAAACACAGGATATTGGAGGGATATCAGATAGAGAGAGAGGAACAGCATGGAACTGCCTCTTTGGGTCTTCAGCAGCTTCTCTGGGTTCCCAGGTAAAACTTGACCAGCAGCTACAAACAAAGCAGTTGCTAAAACCAAACCAAACTAAACTCTGAAGTGGGAGAACTAGGCACTCCCCTTTCGCTGTACAAGCGATTTAATAAAATACTTAAAAGCGTTTTCAAGTAGATGTTTCCAGACAGAGCAGAACCTCTGCCTTTACAACCCCTCTGAACAAAAAATAAGGACCAACATAACCTTGTTAAAGGAGCATTACACCATTAATCACATAATGATTGCAGTCAGCAGCACTTCATGATGACAGCGTGCTGAAACATGTTTCAAATTTACAGTGTCAGAAGCTAGCAACCAGTGTGTTGGTGGGGAGTTGGAAACAGCGGGGGAAGTTAATGGGCATGCAGAAGCTAAAAAACAGTAAGCTCAGCAAGAAATTTGGAAAAGCAACAATCAGTCAGACCTTTGCACTGTCAGTGTTATGGAGAATCATAAGTGCTAGGAGAGAGGCTGTTTCAGAACGTAAACCCATAACAATAAATAACTAACTTCAAGATAACAAAAATAGAATTTGCTGGAAAAGCCCAGCAGATCTGGCTGCATCTGTGGAGAGAAATTAAAGTTTCAGGTATAGTGACTCTTCCTCAGAGCACAAAACATTAATGCTGACTTCTCTTTACAGATGCAGCCAGATTAGATTCGATTCCCTACAGTGTGGAAACAGGACCTTCGGCTCAACAAGTCCACACCGACCCTCCAAAAAGAAACCCACCCAGACCCATTCCCCTACACTTACCCCTGACTAATGCACCTAACACTACAGGCAATTTAGCATGGCCAATACACCTGACCTGCACATCTTTGGACTGTGGGAGGAAACCGGAGCAAACCCGCACAGACATGGGGAGAATGTGCAAACTCCACACAGACAGTTGTCTGAGGTGATCTCTGGTGCTGTGATGCAGCAGTGCTAACCACTGAGCCACTCAGATCTGCTGAGTTTTTCCAGCAATTTTAGTTTTTGTTTCTGATTTACTGCATCTACAGTCGTTTGGATTTTTGACATCAAGGTAAACTTGATACACTTACAGAAAAAGTTCAGACCATGGAAATAGCCTGTCATACGTTTGTTCAACAATTGCAAATAACTAGCGGAATACTGATCACAAAATGGATAGTGCTTAAGTCCAAATTAATTAAAGCCAATGTCTTTTTTTAACTGTGTAAATGTCAGTTGAATTCTGCATTTGAGTTGCACCAGCAAGCCATGGAAGAACTCAAGCTTTCTTTCAATGAATGACCAAAGTACAGAGCTTCTACAGCTGAAGAGTACTTTAGAAGGTCTTAAAGTTGAGCACAAAGTGGAACTGGTACTTATCAAAATTAAGCAAGGATTAGACAGCTTGAAATACCTAGAAGAGGAGTGCTAAAGCACACAACAAGCTATTCACAATCACAGAGCAGTTTCAAGTCTCAGGGATATAAAAAGGTACATTTTCCCAGGGAGATTATCATTGAAAAACAAATCTTCATCTATGAAAAAGTTCAACCAAATGATTATGATCTTGAGGGAGGAATAAGAATAAAGTTTAAAACAAAATGCAAAAATGTAAAATTGAGCCAGTCTAAACTTTCAGGTGAGGTTGGGAATTAAAGGGGAATGACAAACTCTGCATAGCTGCTATTAGTCAATCTTCTAAGTCTGCAGATCCGAGTAATAAAGAACAGCTTTCCAGGAATGTTACTCACAAAAAGGAATCCTGGAAGGTGCATTTACGTTTGATCTTGGTGAAGGGTTTCCCAATAACCTAATTTCTTTGAATTGTCCACAGTCACTTGATGTTCACAGTGATGTGACCCCACTTGTTCCTGGCATTCCAGGAACCTTGACCTACAAAGAGGACCAACTTCCAGTTCCAGTGTTTGTGATAGTCACATTGCCTAAAGAATGAGCCTATTCTTGATGTTGTCCATTCCAGACCAGCCTCAAACTCATGAGAGTAGGGAGAAAGTAGGATCTTGTTTACATTCAGATCCTCACCAGAGGCTGTAACCCCAATGCACCAAATATTTTCCCTTCCAAGGAAATTTCAACAAGTCAGGCTACATCAGTGAACAGAGAAACAGAGATTACGTTTTAGAACTCTTCATAAAAATCTTCTTTAAAAGAAAGGTTATTGGACTCAAAATGTGAGCTCTGTTTTTCTCTTGCTGCCAGACCTGTTGAGTCTCTCCTGCATTTTCTGTTTTTATTTCAGATCTTCACCATCTATAATGTTTTGTTTTATTTGAATGCGTTAATGCTAATTGTTAACTGGGTGAACTGATAAACCTGAGATGAGAGGAATGACGTCAAAACAATATGGAAACTGAACTTCAGAGTGAAGGAAAGTGAGGGCTGCAGATGCTGGAGGTCAGAGCTGAAAATGTGTTGCTGGAAAAGTGCAGCAGGTCAGGCAGCATCCAAGGAACAGGAGAATCGACGTTTCGGGCATAAGCCCTTCTTCAGGAATGAGGAAAGTGTGTCCAGCAGGCTAAGATAAAAGGTTGGGAGGAGGGACTTGGGGGAGGTGCGTTGGAGATGCGATAGGTGGAAGGAGGTCAAGGTGAGGGTGATAGGCTGGAGTGGGGTGGGGGCGGAGAGGTCAGGAAGAAGATTGCAGGTTAGGAAGGCGGTGCTGAGTTCGAGGGATTTGACTGAGACAAGGTGGGGGGAGGGGAAATGAGGAAACTGGAGAAATCTGAGTTCATCCCTTGTGGTTGAAGGGTTCCCAGGCAGAAGATGAGGTGCTCTTCCTCCAACGGTTCAGGTGAATGTCATGTTGCTATGGTCTGGCGATGGAGAAGTCCAAGGACCTGCACGTCCTTGGTGGAGTGTGAGGGGGAGTTGAAGTGTTGAGCCACGGGGTGGTTGGTCCAGGTGTCCCAGAGGTGTTCTCTGAAACGTTCCGCAAGTAGGCGGCCTGTCTCCCCAATATAGAGGAGGCCACATCGGGTGCAGCGGATGCAATAAATGATGTGTGTGGAGGTGCAGGTGAATTTGTGGCGGATATGGAAGGATCCCTTGGGGCCTTGGAGGGAAGTAAGGAGGGGAGGTGTGGGCGCATGTTTTGCATTTCTCGCGGTTGCAGGGGAAGGTGTCGGGAGTGGAGAGTGAAGGGTCTCAAACTTGCCTTCTTCTAAGTTCTGTAGTATACAGTGGTTATGTTTAATGAAGTCTATTAATGCTTACTCCCCTGTATGTTCACCTAATTTCACAAACATAACTTTATCTTAAGACAGCCTTCCCTCCTTTACTGCCAAAGTAGTAGAGTTTTGGGCAACTTCAACTTTCTAGATGGCAGAGCATAGGAGGCTAATCATA
The DNA here is from genome assembly GCF_037043375.1 of Chiloscyllium plagiosum. NCBI lineage: Eukaryota > Metazoa > Chordata > Chondrichthyes > Orectolobiformes > Hemiscylliidae > Chiloscyllium > Chiloscyllium plagiosum. Next base: position 23,823,553 of record NW_028270140.1, read on the forward strand.
CATCCATTGGAATAGGCGATTCTAGAGGTTTAAACGCCTGGACAAGTGAGTCTTACAGCAGCAGATGAGCTATTTTCTTATAAAACCATCAACTTTTAATATACAACTTGTAACTAAGAATTATTCATCCCAATTATGAGAAAATAGAATCTCCAGTGCTGCAGTACAACCCTTGTATGTGTAAATACCAATATATCAATATAGTCATCGCAATTACCAAACTGTGCAAAAAAAATTCCTTTTTGGCTGAAGGTGTGTTGCACACTGTACTGCAAACTAGAGATCACTGGCACCTGCTCTAATGCTTTTTGATTTATCAGGATAGGTCTTTGTAACATCTTCCCTTTTTTTTTCAAGCTTGTTATTGAATGATATTCAAAATGCTCAAAATGGAGCTGAATGGATGAGCTATGCAAACCAAACAAATCAACAAAAGCATGGTATTTTCTAACTAGCCAGAATAATTGAAATGTCAAAAGATCCAGTATTAGTTATAAAATCTGCCAGGGGCATTAAGTAACAACATGACAAGAGCTTTTGTTTTGCATGATGACTGCTCCTCCTTTTTAATGTATAATGGAAAAGGTTTTGCTCATTCAGCATTTTTCATAATCTCTGGGTTGGTTGAAGCATTTTAAAATTAATTTAGAAATGTAGGTCAAAATTTAATCAATGGGATTAAGGTCTTACTCTCCATTGGTGAAAGCCTGCTACTCTAAGTGTCAGTCAGGCATTTACGTAGCCAGTAATGGCCCCTCCTCTGGATCAAGGACCTCATTTTGGACTTGCAACATTGACCAGCCAGCCAGAGGTTATCAACTCTTCATTCTAAGCAGTGCAAGTGGGGAGGTGGTGCTAACTCCCCACAAAGCACTCTTCAGAGGCCTGGGATCATCAAGGGACCCATGCCACAGGTGAATTAAGATGGGATTGGTGTCACAGATTGCAGGCTATTGGAAAGAGAAGAATGGAGGCAAATGCAAGGGTAGGCTCTCAATGAGCTATCTCTCCCCCGACTCCCGCCCACCCCGGCACCCCCCAAGTTCCCAATGCTGGTCTGTTGGTCACCATGAGAGTCCTTGCCAGGAGCTGAAAAGAAAATACATCTCAGGTTTTGTTTTTCAAGCATCCTGTGAGCAGATTGCCCTGCTTGTTGCTGGTGAATATGAATAGCAGTGGAATGAATTAATCAGCAATGTGGCAGGACGAGATTCCAAGATTCTTCGCCCCCTGGCTTAATCAGGGTTAAGGTGAAAAAGGGGCAGTTTTCCCATTCAGGACCTTCCCACTTCAGTGCGCTCCCACCATCTCACTTCAAGGAAAGCATTAACTCAATTGAAATGTGAGAAACTGATTGCTAATTTGAGTACAACAAAATTCCACAAGTAATAATGAGTTGTTGATTAGAAAATTTTGCATTCATGATGTGTTTTATGGAATAATTAGTGACTGGGAATGCATGGTGTTTCACCCGGTTCCACTTGAATTAGGTGCCATTGGGCTTTTTACAAGGGTCTGAGAAGACAGATGGGGCTTCAGCTAACACTTGGTCCAAGACACAACACTTCCGACAGTGCAGAACTCCTTTTGAGTCTCAGACTGATAAAAGTCAATGCCATTATACATATAAACAGAGTGTGTTACATATTCAGTATTGAGTGGGTCAGTAAAACATTGAAGTAAACCATGACAGACATTTATGGGTTGACACTGCATGTTTCTGAGCTCAGAAAGCAGACATAATGATAAATTATACTACAAATAAGCTTGGTGAAAACAAACAGAAGTTTGTGCAGTCAACTGACAGGACCGGTGATCTATTGTAAGAGCAGAATTGTGCAAGTTGTATTGAAGCAAATCCAGCTGCTGCTGTAATAAACATGCAGGTTAAAGAAGGAGAATGAACCATTAGCCAAAGAATTAGGGAATGCTCACAGACCTCTTCATGTAGGGAATTAGATGAAATAGCAAATTAAAATAAACCAGTTAAAGAGACAGAGGGGCAACAATATTTCCTAGCATCAGCAGTTAGTAAAAGAAACCAAGCAGATTTGATAAAATGGGGAGGACATTGAATTGTTTCATCTCCATTACTTTATGTGGGTGGAAGAATGCCGATGATATCAGAAGAATGACTGCACATGACCATAATAAGCACCAGACAATACTAGCCCCAAGTTAGTCAACCTGCCCAGTACAATACAGACAATATCCACTACTATACCCTCATCGATCATCTTCGTCACTTCCTCAAAAACCATTGTCAAGTTTATGAGACAAGACCTCCTGGCAGAAGGCCACAGTAACCAACTCTAATAAATCTGTTCTTATCCAAATGTGAGTAAATCCTGTCCCTAAGAATTTTCTCCAATAATTTTCCTAACACTAATGTAAGGCTCACTGCACAAAATTTCCTGGATTGTCCTGTTGCCCTTTTTAAACAAAGCAGCAATATTGGCTATTCTTCCGTCTTCTGGGCTTCACCTGTATTTAAAGAGGATACTAAGATCTCTGTCAATTCTCCAGCAATCGCTTCCCTTGCCTCCTTTAGCATCTTGGAACAGATCCCATCTGGCCCATAGACCTACTTACAACAATGTTTTTCAAGACACTCAACTCCTCCTTCTTAAAATTGACATGCCCCAGAATATCAGCATACCTCTTCCTCATCCTACCACAATTCATTTCCTTCTCCTTGGTGAATACTGATGCAAAGTTAGTCTCTTTAAGGATTTCAGCCATTTCCTCTGGCTCCATCCATAAATTCCCTCCTGTGTCCTTGAGTGGCCATGCCTTTTTCTGAGTCAACCTTTTGCTCCTAATATACATATAAAATCCCTTGGGATTCTCCTTCAACTTACTTGCTAAGGACATTTCATGCCCCCTTTTAGTCCTCCAAATCTCTTGTTTAAAATCTTTTCTGCTTCCTTTATACTCCTCAAGGGCCAGGTGTGATTTCAGTTTTCTAAGCCTTACACACACTTTCTTTATCTTTTTGACCAAATTTCCAATATCTCTTGTCCCTGCCATCTTTTTCTTTCATCCTCACAGGAGCATGTTGGTTCTGCCAAGGTTCCCAAATCCTGCCATCTTTTTCTTTCATCATCACAGGAGCATGTTAGTTCTGAACTCTGATGAACTGGCCTTTGAAAGACACCCTTTAAGTGATGTGCATATATCCTTAAACAGCCTGTCCCCATCTGATTTCTCCAGTTCCTGCCTAATACTGTTCTAATTCACCTTCCCTACTTTAACACTGTCACCTAAGGGCTTGTCTTCTTCTTAGTCATAACTGCCTTAAAACTTACAGAATGCTCCCCCAGTTCCTAAAATGCTCCCCCACTGAAACATAGATCACCGGGCCAGGCTCATTTCCTATTACAAGGTCTATTACACTTCCTTGACGAAAGTGAGGACTGCAGATGCTGGAAACCATAGTTTAGATTAGAGTGGTGCTAGAAAAGCACAGCAGGTCAGGCAGCATCCGTGGAGCGGGAAAATTGATGTTTCAGGTAAAAGCCCTTCATCAGGAATGGAGGCAGGGAGCCTCCAGGGTGGAGAGGTAAATGGGGTGGAGTGGGGGGCGGAGGTGGGGAGAAGGTAGCAAAGAGTACAATAGGTGAATGGGGGTGGGGATGGAGGTGATAGGTCAGAAGGGAGGGTGGAGGGATAGGTGGGAAGGGAGAGTGGCAGGTAGGACAGGTCATGAGGACAGTGCTGAGCTGGAAGGTTGGAACTGGGGTAAGGTGGACGGAGGGGAAATGAGGAAACCGGTGAAGTCCACATTGATGCCATGGGGTTGAAGTGTTCTGCGGTGGAAGATGAGGTGTTTGAAATGTGTGGCCTCATGGATGAGGTCTGTAAGATGTCTTCTCTTAGTATATCAATGACATTCTCCTTAATCAGAAATGCAAATGTCCCACTTCTTTTACATCCCTCTCCATCACCTCTGAAATATCAAAATCTTGGAATGTTGAGTAGCCAGTCCTGGCCTTCTCTCAACCAGGTTTTATATTCACTTCCACATCACAGTCCCATCTACTTACCCAGGCTGTAAACTCATCTGCCTTATCTGTTATGCTCCTTGTATTGAAATAAGTGCACTTCAAACTGTCAGTCCTGCTGTGTTCATTAACCTGGTCCTGCCTGTTCTTATTATTAGGCTTACTTGACTTAACATTAACTTTCTTCTCAATACTGCCCTCCTGAGTGGGACTAGCGGCCTCCTGCAAGAATATTGGTGCCCCTTCAGTTTAGATGCAACCGATCCCTCTTGTACAGGTCCCCCTGCCCTGCCAGAGATCCCAATGATCCAGATGTCTGAAGCCTTCCCTCCTACACCAGCTCTTTAGTCATGCATTCAATTGTATAATCTTCCTTTTACTGGTTTAACTAGCACATGGCAGAGGGAGTACAATCATAGAGGTCTTGCTTTTCAACTTTCTACCAAACACCCTAAATTTGTTTAAACAAATAATCTTGAGGTAGTGGGTACTGTTATAAAAAACACTTTTGGGAATTAGCCAGATATTGACTTGCATCATCCTAGCTTGGGATCATGCAAATGGCTAGTCATGGGCTCCAAGCCTATAATGATCCTTTAGACCCATTAGTAAACACTCTGCTGATCCACAGGATCTCATAAATACCCAGTCATGAATTGTTAGATCAAAGTTACTGGAAGTCTCTCCCATTTAGCATGGTGACAATATCAAACAACACAATAGAGGGTACTCTCAATGTGAAAATGAGACTTTCTCTCTGGAAGGACTGTGCGATAGTCACTCTTACTGATAATGTCATGAATAGGTACATCTGTGCCAGCCAGATTGGTGAGGATGAGGTCAAGTATATTTTTTTCCCTTTTGTAGGTTCCCTCACTACTTTCGTCAGACTCAGTCTAGCACCATGTCCTTCAGACTGTGACCAGCTCCTTCAGTCATGCAAATGCCAAACCACTCTTGGTAATGGTCATTGAAGTCCTCACCTAGAGTATGTTCCACAATTTTGCCACCATCAGTGCTTCCTCCAAGGTCTTGGAGAAAGTGAGGACTGCAGATGCTGGAGATCAGAGCTGAAAAATGTGTTGCTGGAAAAGCTCAGCAGGTCAGGTAGCATCCAAGGAGCAGGAGAATCGATGTTTCGGGCATAAGCCCTTCTTCAGGAATTCCTGAAGAAGGGCTTATGCCCAAAACATCGATTCTCCTGCTCCTTGGATGCTGCCTGACATGCTGCACTTTTCCAGCAACACCTTCCTCCAAGGTCTGTTCAAAATGGAGGAATTACCCAAGGCCAGGGTTTGGAGGGCATGGAAATGGGATGTGGTAATCAGCAGGAGGTTTCCTTGCATATAAAAGCCAGATTCCTGATGAAGGGCTTTTGCCCGAAATGTCGATTCTCCTATCCTCGGATGCTGACTGACCTGCTGCGCTTTTCCAACACCATACTCTGGTCTGTAAGATAGCTGTCTCAATTTTGGCATGAGCCCTCAGATGTTATTGAAGGGGTCATTTCAGGGTTGACAGGACTGTTTTTGCCATTGTTGTTTCAGATCAATGACAGGTGGTCTGTCCTCTTTCATTTTTTTTTCAAGACTTTCGAGCAATTTGATATAACTGAGTGGAAAGGTCATTCAAGAGAGCAGTTAAGAATCAAACATGTTGCCGTGGTTCTGAAATCACATGTTGGCCAAATCAGGTGAGAATGGCCGATTTCCTTTCCTTGGGGAAATTAGTGAGCCCAATTTATTTTTTCTTTCCCCAACAAGGAACAATGGGTTATGGTCATCATTTGACTTTTACATTCAGACTTTTATTGAATTTAAATTCTATTATCTGCCAGGGTGAGATTCAAATCAGGTCCTCAGGACATTACATTGGTCTCTGGAATACTAGTACAGCATCAATACCACTTTGCTCTTCCTCCTTACAGTAGACATTGACATGAACTGTCTTTCCCTCAGTGATGTCCCATTCTCATTCTAATTCCATAAAAACATGGAACAAGAGTAGCCATTTGACCTTTTGAGTCTCCTCCAATATTCAATATGATTATCGCTGTTCATCCTACACAGTATCTAGTTTCCATTATTGTCAAAGTGCTATGATCCCTTCAGCCATAAGAACTATATCTATATCTTTCTTGGAAGCATTCAATGTTTTGGCCTCAACTGCTTTAAGTGCCAGAGAATTCCACAGGCACACCACTCTCTGAATGAAGACATTTCTCCTCATCTCAGGGAAAAATGGCCCAGCCCATATTCTTAGACTGTGACCTCTGGTTTTGGGCCACCCAGTCTTTGGGAACATCCTTCCTGTCTTTACCCTGTCTACTCTTGTTAGAATTTTCTAGGTTTCAGTGAGAATACATTTTTAACCAATCCAGTTTTTTCTTCATATGTCAGTCTTTCCACTCAAGTAAACCTTTGCTGCACTCTCTCCCTGGTCAGAATGTCCTTCCTCAGACAAGATGAGGAGAACTGCATATAATACTCCAGATTTATTCTCACCAAGGCCCTATACAATTGCAGCAAGGTGTCCCTGCTCTTGTGCTCAAATCTCGTAGCTATGAAGGCCAATAGACCATTTGTCTTCTTCAATACTTGCTGCACACTCATGTTTACTTTCAGTGTATTTGATGTGCAAAGGACATCCACATTCCACATAAGGGTTGCTGATATCACAATGATGTAACTGAGCATTTGCTTTGGTAATGTTAGGGAACATTATGGACACAGATTCTGCTGAAGCCATGTTAGCTCTGTTGGGATAAAAATTCAAACCCTTCTATGTGGGAGTAGCTCCTCACTCATCTTCTCAGAGTTTTCAAAATCCTTGAAGTTTTTGTGACATATCCTTCTGGTCACATCACTGTTGCTTAACTCTGCTGCTAACTCCGACTTTGCCCATTTAATGTCCCGGTGGTAGGGTGCAGTCGGGGAGAGGTTCTAGTCAGCATCGTATGCAGATTTCTCACCTGTTACTCACAATAGTCACACTAGTCACCTGTATGGAATCATCAAGAAAGTTTGGAGCCACCCATGTCTGTCTATCCTTTCCAGTATCAACCTGATCCCAATCAGCTCCATGTGCAGACATTTCCACAAGGAGAGAAGGATGCTCAGTAATAAGGGCTTTTTGCCTTTCAAAATGGCCTTCAGTGCAGATGCTCTTCCCGAAATTGCTGACAGTGCACTTAAACAGTCTCAGGGCCAATTAGCTCATCTGCATTTGAAATTTGGCCACTGATTCTAGGTAAGGTCAGGATCTGGAACCTAATCAGCAGACAGTGTCCCAACACAGAGTTGAAAATCTCCCCTGCACTTCGGCAACATGTCAGCAGTGTTCATATGTTTCATATTTCATCATGTTTCATATTTTGAATGCCATGTTGTGGTTGGGAAGAATCATAGATGGTTACAGCACAGGAGGAAGCCATTTGACATGTCATGTCTATGTCAGTTGTCTCTGAGAACAACTCAACTCATCATTCTTCTCCGCTAATTCCCTGCAGCTCTACACTGTTTATCCTTTCCTTCACTACATCTTCAATTCACTTTGAAAGCCTCCATGGAATCAAGCTCACACACAATCTCAGGAATTGTATTCCAGATCCGAACTACTCACAGCATAAAAATGTTTCTCCTTGTAATGCTGCATGTTCTCTTGACAACCACCATTAATCAGTAGGTTCCCAATGGGAGCAGTTTCTCAGGACCTACTCTGTGTCCGTCCATTATGATCTTGTAAATTTCTACAAAATCCCCTCTCAACCTTCTCTTCGCTAAGGAAAGTAACCCGAATACTTCCAATTAACCCACACAAGTAAAGTTCTTCATCCTGGGATCCACTTTGGAAAACTTTTGCTGCACTCTCTCGAAAACTTTTGCCTCCTTCCGAAACGCAGTTTCAAATATTGTGCACAATATTACAGTTGAGGCTCAACTAGTGGTTAATAAAACTTCATCACAATTTCTTTACTTTATATTCTGAGCCTCCATTTATTCAGTCCAGAGTCTTGTAAACCTCGTCACCACCTTCTCAATGTACTCTGTCAGCTTCAACAATCAGCACGTTTCCCACAGATTCATCCATTGTAATATGTTACCATTGTATCCTTTATTTTAGACTGTTGCCCTCTTTCTTCCCACCAAAATATAACACTTCACACTTTTCTGCATCAAATTTTATCAGCTAAGTGACTGCCTATCCCACTCAATGCTCAATGTCATCTTGAAGTCTATCCAATGCTTCCAAGTTTTGTATCATCTGTAAATTTTAAATCCATGCCTTGCACAGCCAAGTCTACATTATTAATTATTTTTGTTAGAAATGAAGCAATAATGCTGGTATTGATTCCAGCAATATATACCTTACTCCAGTATGAAAATCAAAAATTCAACCACTATGCTCTGTTCTCTATCACTCAATTCACTTTGCTGCTAGTGTTCCTTTTGTTTCACTGTTATCAATGTTGGTTGCAAGTCTATCAGATGCTTCTTGGAAGTCTGTATGTGCCACATCAAATGCATTCCTGTCACCAAACATCCCTCATCAAAAATCGGTTAGGTTAGTTTAACAAAATTAAAAATGTATTTTGAATACTTTTAACTAGCTAGTTACTACTGGTTAAATTAAACACAACCCACCCAGCTCATACAGTAGGATGTGATTACACAACAAGCTTTCTGCTCAGAAGGTCATAACCTCCTCTGCACTGCAAAATCATAAAATATAAAGAAAGGATCAGACCTCAGACTGTGATGAATATCCAAAACCCTGTCTCATCAGAAGTTTCTAAGTCATATTATCAGAAACAAGAGTGAAAGCTCTTGAATTGTCCTACTTGTTCATCTTCCTTCCTATCAAAAAGTTCCACATTCCACTCTAACCATCACCATCACCACCACCTTCATCTACCTATCACATTCCCAGCTATCTTCCCCGCCAGCCCCACTCCCCTCCCATTTATCTCTCATTTATCTCTCAGCTTCTTTGGGCCCTCCCCAACCTACCCATATTCCTGATGAAGGGCTTACTCTCGAAACATCTACTCTCCTGCTCATAGGATGCTACCTGACTAGCTTTTTGACTCTGATCTCCAGCATCTGCAGTCTTCACTTTCTCTCTGAAAGTTAATTGAGATTGCCCAACATAATTAAGAGACTGAAAAATACATTGTCATCAACAATGGTACAGAGGAGCATTCATACATCCAACAATCCCACAGCGAAGTATCCCTCACCATGTAATAGTGTCTAATCTTTACTGGAAATCAAGCTCTGCTTTTCCTTGCATCATCACAAAAGTTAAAGATTTTTAGAAGTATGCTGAATTTACCAATTTACCTACATTTCAGACGCAGGTTGGCAGAAATTGTGGACTGGATTTCTATACTTAATAAGAATGATTATTTATTCCAGATAACTATCAGGAGTGGCACGGTGGCTAAGTGGTTAGCTCTGCTACCTCACAGTGCTAGGGACCCATGTGTGATTCCAGCCTCGGGTGATTGTCTGTGTAGAGTTTGCACATTCCCCCCATGTCTGCGTAGGTTTCCTTTGAGTGCTTTGGTTTCCTCTCACAGCTTAAGGATGTGCAGGTTAAGTGAATTGGCTGTGCTTAATTGCCCATAGTGTTCAGGGATGTGTAGGTTAGGTGCATTAGTCAGGGGTAAATAGAGGGTAGGGAAATAGATCTGGGTTGGTTACTCTTCGGAGGGCCGGTTGAGCAAAAGTCTAATGGTTTCAGGCAAAATATTTATACCTCAAACTGTTCCACAACCTGGGAGCCTATCACATAGATGCAGACAAGTAGAAGGCCAATGTCATTGTTACTTGTCAATAGTCTATAGACCAATCAACTATTGTTGCCAGCCAACACTGCATCTGAACACACCCCTTTGTTCTAGCTCATCTGCAATGTAGGGATTCTATTCTATTCTAAACAGATTCTGACTGCAAACAAACAATTATAAACTATTGACATATACAGCAACTAGTTGAAAAATGAACCTCCTTATAAACTCCTCCTCTACAGACAGTTACAAACAAAATGCATGTTACAGTGGATGGAAAGACTGGGAAGGCAGTTCAGTGATCACTTCCCAGAGTTTGCTGAGGTGGTTCTTGAGCTGATCAGAACAACTACTTCTTGATCTTCCAGCTACTTGCACCTGTTTGCAGAGGTGCAGAGTAATTGGTTCCAACTCATATAGATATTTGATTTATCAATTAAAATTCACAGCTTACTGCAACTGGAACGTGGAAATAAACTGGTGATCTTCAAGTTTGAGGTCCTTTTTAATGCAGAGCAAAACATCACTCCATCACTTCCAAAGGTCTAATGGTTTCAGGCAAAATATTTATACCTCAAACTGTTCCACAACCTGGGAGCCTATCACATAGGTGCAGACAAGTAGAAGGCCAATGTCATTGTTACTTGTCAATAGTCTATAGACCAATCAACTATTGTTGCCAGCCGACACTGCATCTGAACACACCCCTTTGCTCTAGCTCATCTGCAAACTAGGCATCCATGATTGCTTGAACAAGCAGCAGTGTAAACAATGCTTGCAATGAGTATCGGGTTACTTGCAACAAGTCTTCAACACTCTTTGATTTTTGAAATGGCTGTTTTCCCATTTCAGTCCATCATCAAAGGTACAGGAAAATAAAAAGATACAGTCTTCATGTATAGGGACTGTACTGCTTTCTGTTATACAAAGTAATGTTGTGTCCATCCAGTCCTGTCTAGACCAGGGAATAGAATAAGCTAAAGAAAAAAGGGGTTTTAAATACCAGACAATACAGAAGGATGAGAGCAGAAGATGTATTTGTGATATGAATAATCATGAAAGGAGGACAACACCAGAATGTGATTACTGTAGTTGGTTAAAAAAAATGAACAGAGACTGATCATTTATAGTTCAAGCGACCATACCAATCATGAAGATTTGTGTGAGTGATTGTAAGTTTCAAGTCAAATCATAAAATTGTGTTATAAAGTCAGAGAGTCATAGAGATGTAAAGCACAGAAACAGATCCTTTGGTCCAACTCATCCATGCCGACCAGATATCCAAACCCAATCTAGTCACATCTGCCAGCACCCGGCTCATATCCCTCCAAACCCTTCCTACTCAAATACCCATTCAAATGCCTTTTAAATGTTGCAATTGTACTAGCCTCCACCACTTCCTCTGGCAGCTCATTCCATACATGTACCACCTTCTGCATGAAAAGAATTGCCCCTTAGGTCTCTCTTCTATCTTTTCCCTCACCCAAAACTTATGCCCTCTAGTTCTGGACTCCCCCACCCCAGGGAAAAGACTTTGTCTATTTATCCTATCCATGCCCCTTATGATTTGATAAAACTCTATAAGGTCACCCCTCAGCCTCCGACGTTCCAGGGAAAACAGCCCCAGCTTATTCAACCTCTCCCTATAGCTCAAACTCTTCAACCCTGGCAACATCCTTGTAAATCTTTTCTGAACCCTTTCAAGTTTCACAACATCTTTCCGATAGGAAGGAGACCAGAATTGTGCGCAGTATTCCAACAGTGGCCTAACCAATGTTCTGTACAGCCGCAACATGGCCTCCCAACTCCTGTTAATTTGTCATGGATATTTGTAACTCATGGGCAAATTGTGTAGATGTTAAATATTGATCATTCTTGCAAGTTCCCAACAACCAAAGGGTTTTGTGGGGTCATGGATTTTGTGTGAGTTCTAGATAAATGTCAGTTTAGTAAATGAACAAATTTGAATTGGACCCGAACTCTGTATTTTGTGCATTTTGTTTTACATTGTTTGCTCTAAGTGAAAAGTTGGAGCTCAATCTTAAGCCTCAATAAGGTAAATTATCACTGGCAGAAGCCACCTTCTTTTAGGTTTGTATTTCACAGAAGTCAGTGCCCTCATTAACTGAAAATGGAGATTGTCCAGTGACTCCATTTCTCTGTGTTAAAAAAACTCTTCTTCTATTCTGAGCTGGGGGAAAGTCAAATAACCTTTACCCTATTATTTACTGAATTCACCACCATTATTATTATGGTACATATTAATGGAGACAAATAAGACTAACACAGACAATGTTCAAAGTTTGTGCGAAGATTTGTAGCTCGGGTGCTCGTTGTTGTGGTTCTGTTCGCCGAGCTGGAAGTTTTTGTTGCAAACGTTTCGTCCCCTGGCTAGGCGACATCATCAGTGCTTGGGAGCCTCCTGCGAAGCGCTTCTTTGATGTTTCCTCCGGTGTTTATAGTGGTCTGTCCCTGCCGCTTCCGGTTGTCAGTTTCAGCTGTCCGCTGTAGTGGTTGGTATATATTTGGTCCAGGTCGATGTGTTTGTTGATGGAGTTTGTGGATGAATGCCATGCCTCTAGGAATTCCCTGGCTCTTCTCTGTCTGGCTTGCCCTCTGATAGTAGTGTTATCCCAGTCGAATTCATGTTGCTTGTTGTCTGCGTGTGTGGCTACTAAGGATAACTGGTCGTGTCGTTTCATGTGCCTCATCATGTGAGTTCTAAGTCAGCCCTAATATGTTTGGAGTAACTGACCAGAGTGTGGTGGTAGTATTATGCCAAGGTGAGATGAAAAATCTGCAATGCATTGCATGTGCAACTCATATTTTCACAGAAGTAAAGAAATCTGATAAGCCATTTCTAGATGTATGTTGGGCACTTCTTGGTCAGTCAAGCTAAATCAGAATATATTGCAATGCAGAATGATGCTAACCCAACATGGACTCAATCCCCACACTAGTTGAGGCTGTACCTTTTCAACCTTTCCCCTTGCCTGAGGCATGGTGACTCAGGTAAAATCACAACCAATGATCTCCCTCTAATGAGAGAGCAGCTCTTGGGTCTCGGAGAATTATGACAATTTTACCTATGGCTATGCTTCTTCCCTGTTCCTGTCATACACCATTTCATTTCAGCGTAAGTATTCTTAAGTCCCTTTGTTTTGCAGTTTTTGCTTTTTAAATAATGCCCTGCCCTTTTGTTCTCTCCTCCAATATAAACATCTTTACATTTTCCTACATCATACTCCATTAGGCCAACATTTTTTCCCACTTACTTAATGTATGACTACGTCTCTGTAAATTGTTTGTATCCCTCCTGCAACTTGTTTTCCCATCATTTTGTTTTGTGTCAGCTGCAAATTTGGCTACAGTTCATTTACTTCATTCCTCCAAGTCATTAATAGATATTGCAAACAGTGGTGCTCCCAGCACTGAGCTCAGTAGAACCCTGTAGAGGCTGCCAACCTAAAAAAGAATCTTTTACTCCCATTTGCCATTTCTAGCCATTGGCCAGTCCTGTATCCATGCCAATATACTACTTTCAACACCATGGGCTGTTATTTTATGATTTTTGCGAGGTGCCTGTCAAATGCCTTCTGAAAGTCTATAAGCAATACATCTACTAGCTCCACCCATTCACTCTGGTTGAGACTTCCTCAGAAAACTCTAATAAATTAGTGTGACTTGATTTTTCTTTCATGAAGCCATGCTGTCTCTGTTTGATTAGATTATGATTTTCCAAATGCGCTGCTATTACCTCCTTAATAGCTGATTCCAGCATTTTTCCAACCATCGATTTCAGGTTAATTGGCCTATAGTTACCTGCTTTTTGCCTCCCTCTGGTTCCGTGATCAGCAGCAAAAATGGCTATGAGACTGTTTAGGTTCTACAATCAAACACACTGGGAATTTTGGTCAATTTGTTTAAACTCTGACCTCAGTTAAAACTGCAGCCAGGACCTGTTGTGACCTGTAGTTTTCTGTGTTGACCAAGCATCATGGTGGTTGACTAGACAGACCAGTACCATATTACCTTATATGGAACACGCAATGTGGCTTTTAACATTTGGGAGTTATTTACAGGTAAAACTCAATTGGCTGGGATCAAATGGCATGATCAGGGTTTTGTCAGATGCCGGAGAAATTTCTAGAAGGAGTAGCACACTTTGAGATCATGTTAGCAGAACAAAGAATTCGCAGGAGGAGCTCTTGAGATCATCATTGTCAAAATAAATGCCCTGAGGTTATCTTCAGAGAAGACGCGAAGAATGATAAGGCAAGTTTACACTAAGAGTAAAGGTGGCCACTACACTCAAATTGGGGTGCTATTTTATTCAAGCCAAACATATAAAGTTAAAACAGAATTAGAGTTAATGTCGTGATTGAAACAAGAGTGACTTCATTAATTATGATGTCACGATTGGGCTTGTTAACCTGGGCTTATCAGGAATGCCGTGGCTGACCATTATAACCAGGAGATGCACACACACACCATGGGTGCTGGGGATAAAATAAGCACTACCGCACTTAGGTGGTAGTGTGGGGGTTAATAATAAAAGAGAAAAAAATATATATATAACCAGGAGATGGCCGTGGAGGGGGTCGTTAGGGCTGACTGCCTGCCCCTCTTCCATGGTTACGTTAGAGCCCGAATGTCCTTGGAGAAGGAGCACGCGGTGTCGACCAACACCCTGGAGTTGTTCAGGGAGAGGTGGGCGCCGCAGGGAGTGGAGTGCATCATTTCTCCCTCCAACTCTATTTTGATTTAGTCCCTACACTCCCCCTCACTGTTTTGATCACACAGCACTGCCCTTTGATGTGAAGGGCAGTGTTTGTCACTGGCCACCCGGATGTTTTCCTATCTTCCTGGTGGTGGAAATTGAATAAAGATTTGTGCACTTTGTGTCTTTCACTGTGTCTCACACCTGCACACACACACACCATGGGTGCTGGGGAAAAAATAAGCACTACCGCGGTTAGGTGGTAGTGTGGGAGAAAAATAAAAAAAATAAAAAAAAATATATAACCAGGAGATTAGAACCTGCTCAGTTCAGGTGTCTGATTCTAAGCTGGCTGGCCAGAGCCAGTGGATTGTGCACAAGTAAATAAAAGGGTGACTTGGTGATGGGATAACCACCTCAGTGCAATTATTTACATTAAATTTGAATTAAGTTAAGTTAAGTGAAGTTAATGAAGCAAGTTGAAGTTAAGTTAGCTGAAGTAGGAAATAAATATTACAACAAATCTATGTTTTACGTTGAGTGGTTTTACCTAGAGCATTGTATAAAGAAGGGTTTGTTTAAGTAAAATCTGAGTCGGATCCCTATCTCTTGCCTGTCACACAAGGGAAGAACACCTGGGAGAAGATTGAAGTACTCTTTCTGGTAATAGCTCCTTCTTTTAATAGAGGTGTCAGGTTGGTCGTTTTTAATCCTCCAAAGATTTTTGGAAAATTATAACCAATACATCCAGTATGACTGCAGCTACATTTTTTTCAGATCCTTGGGTGGAAGCTATCAGGGCGAAGGGACATTACCTGCCTTTAGTCCCATTCTACTGATGATGAATGGGACTTAATTTCTCCCCAACATTCTTTAGCATTAATTTGACGTTCAAAATATTTAATGCCATAAAGATTGATGAAAAATATCTGTTTAATTTCACTGCCAATTTCTTGTTCCTGAAAACTATATTCCCAGATTTATTTTCTAAGGAGCTTATGTTCACTTTGACCTCTCTCTTCCTTTTCATATATTTATATAAGCGCTTCTTGTCAGATTTTATATTCCTCACTAGTTTGCCCTCAGTTTATTTTTTCTCTGTTTATTATCAATTCACTAATGAAGCAAGATGACATGCGAGAGGGTATAGCAAACAGTGATTTGCATTGCCTTCAAGTGGTGACCAAATTTACAGAATGGTGTAAAGTTAACCTTATAAGGAAAACACCATAAGTAGGACTGGGTAAATATTATTGATCAAAGTGATATGCAGGTGGGAAATGTCTGTCCAAATGAATAATGGCATCAACTCATTGACATACAATGGACATACAATGTGAATTGCACATTGAAACCGTCGAAAGTCCAGAGCTATTGTAAAATAGCTAAATGGATTTAAAAGCCATATTAAAAATGCTTCGTACAAATCGCCCTAATGAATGAACACATCTTACATGGTGAGACAGATATTCACTGTATCAGGTTATAGCAGTTCAGCTGATATCCTCAGTGAAATATATTAAAAAGCTATTGTCAGTTTCAAACATCAGATCAAAAAGTATGTTGACAAAAAGATCAAATCAGTCCCCTATCAGGTGGGAATTATGTAAAAGATTAAAAATGTAGGAAAAGGGATCATCTATTTGATCAGAAAATTCACAGGAACATTTCTTTTGGAGCCAGTACCAATTTGTATTTGAGTCAATGAACACAAAATCAAAAAGTGACTAAGCTATATCTGATTCATCAGTTTAAAATTGTAGCACAATATATATATTATAAATTTGGTTAAGGGTTGAAGAAAAAACACAATGGAACTTTATTGTCCTGGTATCCATTGCTTGTGGCATTAGTCCATGTATTCAAATGTTCTATATAATGTGATTAACTGTACTAAACATTGCTTCTGGCAAACAGTCAGAATAGAGAGCAATGGAATATGACTGGAGCAAGCCTGTTTCAGCATCAAGATAGCACAGTAAACAAATGGCTTAGGCCTTATTTATGACACTGATGACAAGGACAATCTTGTACTGTGTGAAGCTACAGGAATTCCTGTACTGGATGATCTCTATTACTTTGTATTGCAAACCAACCTTCACCAGTCCATGTTTGTATTGGGATTCTGATCGTTGTCAGATTGGCCTTGTCAGCAATGTCATAAATAGGACCTGAGCCACTTATTCACTGGGAAAGCTTGATGCTGACATAGGGTACATCAAAGCCAGTGTGTGGAATAGTTGTCACCCTGATCAGATCATTTCTTGCGATATATCATGCAAACAAAAGAACAGGTCTATGGCCATTGTCTTTAGTCCTGAAAAGTGTCTGGTTTCGGATATACTATTGCAAAGATTGAGCAACAGCTGAAGCTACCATACAGCAATAGCATAAAGGATGTTCACTACTAACATCAAACCAAAAGGATGTTCTGCCTACCACACAAGTTAGTAACATAGTACAAGAGTTTCAGTGCTGGCGTGATGCTAGTTAGGTAAGCCATACAGTTCAAAGACTAGTGAATCAAATCAACACAGCATATCCTTTCAGCTGTTCTGAATAAGCAAGAGAATGTTTTGCAAAATGATTATAAAAGCATTTGCAGATAGAAACTTTCAAAACCCCTGAGCAAAATGATTTAGAAATGAGTTACATTCACCAGCCCATAAATACCATGAATAGATTTGGTATGTCACCACGATCTAAAAGGAAAGCAAAGAAATTAGGAAGAAGGCAATTTTGAAATAAATAGGAGTGGATAATAGGAAGCCAAGGTGATGTGAACTGTTTTGGATATTGAAAATATGGAGAAACAGATAAAATAACAAAGAGAATAAATGCTAATATAATTAAAAAGAAACTAATAGAGCAGAAGTAATTTGAAAGGAAATACATCCATGATTTTTATGATATTAATTTGCTTTGCAGAGTGCTTTCATTTGAGACTCATTAATAGGTGCCGAGAAACGTTGAAAACCACACTGTTATTGAAAAGATAATTACATGTTTTGAGGTGTTAGACATATTTCACCCCTTAAAGGTAGGGATTATAAGGAGAGGTTTAAATTACCTGATTGCTTGGTGATAACATTTATACTTACCAAATACAATGGCCAAAATTTTACCAGACGTCTCAAGCTAGGCTGGAAGGTTGAACGGCTGGTTAAATGGTAGCAGAAGGTTCTGGGAAGAATCCTGATGCCTTACCACTGCCAAATGAGATTTTGAGAGACGGGAACAGCAGCAGCTTGGCACCCACAGAGGAGAAACAATCCAATTAAGATAATTAACAGGCCTATTATCAGCCATTTTGTGCTCCTGCAGGGATTTTATCAATATCAGAACAGCCTTTTGCCACGTAAAACTCCTTCAGACACATTAAGGAATTTTCCCAGTGATTTTCCAAGGAGACTTCCTTTCCATGTCCAACAGATCAATGGCCAAGTTTAATGGCCATCCTGAAGATCCTGATGCCTCCCAGACTCCCAGAATCTCTCTGACCCTTTGAATGCACCTTAACATGTATGCATCCTTTCTCTCACTATGCAGCCCTAATACTGGCCAATAATATTGATGACTCTACCAAACTGCTGAACAGACAGTACTCTGACCTGGAGAGACCTTAATATTAAAAGGCATTCATCTGTCTGGGATGGAGCGGATAACATACTTCCTGCTTGGTCCATTTTACTTGACACAAACCAAAGTACATTCCACTCTAATTTGAGTTGAGTTGAATTTCCTAATAGGAAAGTACAAAGCAAAGATCTATCTGCACATTATTTATTTTTAACATGAATGTTCAATGTAAATGAAATGTTGCTGGTTATCCAACATGCACAATGTGCATACTCTGTGATACTTATTATTAATTGTTTTAAAGAACGACATGATGATTTACTAATCTGTTAAAGTAAAAAATTCATCAGCATCTAGTTTACAAATTCTTGTGAACTGAGCGTCTGTTAATTTTTAGTTGTAAATAATAAACACTTTCTGGAAAGCAATTAAAATGCTGTGATAAAGTCTTGTGCCTTCATGTGTATCAACTACATCACATTATTCCACTAATAAAGACATACAGTCAATGTAATAGGCTCCAGAAGTCGACATTTACTGAATAAAAATAATGGGATCACTATTATTTGTCTTTTCATCCCAAATTATTTTTATCCTGTGAGCAAGGTTGTCATAAAATGGGTCTTCAGGGAAACATATTTTATTACTAACAATTCCTAACTCTGTGCTAGAAAAATCCCTGGAGAGGTGAATGAATTCTGACAATGGAAATTTGTAGAAGAGCCACCAAGAATCTGTGCAAACTTTATGTTGTATTTTGTATAAGGTGTCCTAATTACTAATTTGCAGTAAGGTGTTTGCACTGGAGGAGATTCACCAGTATGTTGCCTCGGTTGGAACACTTTAGCTATGAAGAGAGATTGGATAAGCTCAGGTTGATGTCTTTAGAGCAGTACCTGACTGAGGTTTGTAAGATTATGAGGGGCACGGACAGGGTAGGTTGGAGGCAGCTATTCTCCTTGGTTGAAAGATCAATAACAAGGTATATAATTTTAAGGCAGAGTAAAGGAGGATTAGAGGGCATTTGACAGAAACAAGTTTCACCCAGAAGGTGGTGGGAATCTAGAATGAACTGCCTAGGAGGACTGTAGAGGCAGTAAACCTCAAAATCTTAAAAAAAAAAATGGATGAGAGCTTGAAATGAAACATTCAAAGCTATGGGCAGTGTGATGGTAATAGGGTTGAGTGTAGATAGGCAGGTGTTGACTTGATGGGCCAAAAAGGCCTCCTCTGTGCTGTTCTGTCTCTAGGTCTCCTGCAATGCTCTTCTCTTGAATATCTCACCCACAAGAAAAAAGGCTCAGGGAAGGAGTTTTCTGATGGCAGAATTGCTTGCCTGGTCACTTGAAATATTGCTGGGAAATGCATGCTCTAAGAAATGGAACTTGACTAGAAATGGCATTTTCCTCTCTCACCTGCTCCTAGACATGGGTGCATTCATATGTGTCTTTGGCCTATTAAATGACAGGGAGAAGGAGCAGAGATGAAACCAGGTTGGACAAACTGCTGTAAGATGGAGAAAGAAAGGAAGGAAGAAAGGAAGGAAGAAGGGAAGAAAGGAAGGAAGAAAGGAAGGAAGAAAGGAAGGAAGAAAGAAAGGAAGAAAGAAAAGAAGAAAGAAAGGGAGAAAGGAAGGAAGAAAGGATGGAAGAAAGAAAGAAAGGAAGAAAGAAAGAAAGAAGGAAAGAAGGGAGGAAGGAAGGAAGGGAGGAAGGAAGAAAGGAAGAAAAAAAAGGAAGAAAGGAAGAAAGAAAAAAGAAAGAAAGGAAGAAAGAAAGAAAGAAAGAAAGAAAGAAAGAAGGAAAGAAGGGAGGAAGGAAGGAAGGGAGGGAGGAAGGTAGGAAAGAAGGGAGGAAGCAAGGGAGGAAGGGAGGAAGGACATGATTCCATTTAGGCAACAATAATTCTACCTAAATCTCAGAAAGTTACAGTTAATGAGATATTCACCCATCAATAAATTAGCCTTCATGGAAACGTGCAAAACACTGCAACCACAACTGCAAGCTTAGAATGGTTAAACAGAAGCTTTGCTAATGTTGGTGAAGTTTGTCATGACTAATTTTTACTGACTGATCTTTTTTCCAATCTGGAAATAGTTGTCATCCACGGTTGACAAAGAGAAATGACTGAAAGTTTTGATTTGAAGAAAGCTGCCTACATCCCATTCCTCTTTCCAGAACAAATGCATATTTTTGTTCAGATTGCAAGTTTCCACATGTTGTAGTGTGCCATTTACTGCATGCACATTGCTTGTAGCAGAACTGCCCTGTAGCAGAACTGAAAGGGACTGCATTCTCTCAACATCCGGCTGATGCGTGACTGTAGACAGAGAGTTATGCAGATCATAACCCAATATCCTGGAAGCAGTCAGCGACAACCTCTTGTGCTTTTTTTTAAGAGAAAGTGCTCACTGTGCTTTGGCACAGTTTTGTAGCCTATAGTTTGGTTTTATTTGTTAATTTTATCAGACAGATTGATAGATATTAGAGAAAAAAATGACTTTTGACAACTTCCACAACATTGTCATATTATCAACATTTAATGCCCAATTACTGCCACTTGGATGCAGATGAAATTTTCTTATGAGGAGAGTGAATAGGTTGGGCCTGTACTCATTAGAGTTGAGATGAAACAGGGGGCACCTTATTGAAAAGCAAAGAAATTCTTGGGGGTTTAATCGAGTAACTGTGGAGAGGTCGTTTCCCCTTGTACATAAGTGAACATAATCTCCACGTAAGGGTTCACCCAGTTAAGCCAGAGATGAAGAGGGATTTTTTCTGTCAGAGGTGAGTTGATATGTTGACTTCCAGATTTTTAATCAGTGAGAAAATAAATGGTTGTGGGAAATGGAATTGCAGTGAAGTTGATGATTATCAGATGAACTACAATTTCATTGAATGGCAGAGTGGAATCGATGGGCTGAATAGCTTACTTATATTCTTACATTTCATAGTGTTATAATGAGAGAGCCTTTGTCACCATCTAGACAGTGACAACCTGAGAAGCTGGAGCAAGAAGTGGAAGGAAGAAGGAGAATGCTGAAAAGGAGCAGAGAAAGAGGAGGTAAACTAGACAGCCCCTTTCAGCTTGGCTGGCCATTAAGAACTAATTTGATTGCAATACAGTAATAACAACCCCAATTCTCCATTTGTCAACATTCCCTCACCTTACCTTCCATCTGTCACTGAGCATCACATTGTGTGCCTGATCATAATGTTTGAGTAAATGCCAATTTTATAACTGAGATCATGTTGCATTGCATCCAAATGCAATCATAATCACTCTTGTGTATTCATTTAGTGCTTATCTTCCATATGCCTTTGATTGTCCAAGTGGCATAGGCGTGGTGTTCCAGGACTGCATCATGTTATGTGGAGGGTCATTGCACATATGAGATAGTTAAAAATACTGGCCTTTCCAGTGATGTTGGAAATAATTTTTTTTTAAATGTCACTGATTTTCAGTGAAGGGAACTGATCACGGCTTCAAAGAATGACCTCAAGCACATCTGGGCCTTGAAAGCTGGGTTGCCAGTAGCACCTATTTGACATGAATGGTAGCAGTCTGAGCTAACTGTGTGACAGGCAATAACAAGGATACCTTTAGAATAGCGGGAGTGGGAATATAAATGATGTAGTCAATTTAACATAAATAAAGTCTCAAATTTTTATAGGACCATTATCACATTAAGTTTGACACTGAGATTAATAAGATGTTACTCGGTGAGATAATCAAAATGTTGGTGAATGAGATAGATCTTAAGAGCTGTCTTAAAGGAATGTTACAACACAGAGACATACACTAGAATCAAATTAGCCTCCTTACATCTATATTCACAACAAAATGGAATTAAAACCTTCAAAGGCCATCAGAATTAAATCCAATGGTTCCTAACTATGCTTTTTTTTCAAAAATACAATCTCAGACTTTGTTAGTAATCGATTCTGGACACGGGGTATGTAGCTTAAACACAATGCCTAACAATTTATTCACAATGCAGGAACTTTAGCAGAGAAAAATTAAACGTCAAAGTGAACTTATTAATATCCATGATCTAACTCAATAACCTGAGTTTTCAGCCCCATTCACACAAAAGACAATTAGAGAAAAGCTGTTAAGAAATTAAAACAAAAGTAAAAGTGAAAGTGATTTGTATACTTGAGCTGTTCACATGATGTGTTGTTCCATAGGCATGTATGAATGTTTCTTGGTTGATTTTCAGAACACAACAATAACAGCCACATTTCCAGTTCACTCTGAGGAAGTTTCAGTAATACTTACAACTTAGTTTCTATTCTCAATATTACAGTTGATGATGGGAGATCAGTCAGGTAGCTTTCAAATCTTCGTGCTATGTTCAAACAAGCCCCTCCTCTGTTTGACTTGCTGGCATCAATTCCCAGATACTGATCTTGTCAATAACCAAACATCTGTTATCTAGTTAAAGTTAAAAATCACACAACATCAGGTTATAGTCCAACAGATTTATCTGGAAGCACTAGCTTTCGGAGCGCTGCTCCTTCATCAGGTGTTTGTGGAGTATCAGATCATTCGATCTTATAGGGAATACGATCTCAAGAGGCCAGAACGAGATTTCCTGGAGTGTTGTAATGTTGGAGGAGCTCATCAAGATAGAGAGGGCTAAAGTTATGGGAGAATTTAAAATCAGCATGAGAACTTTAAAATTGAGCGATTGATTGACCAGAAACTAATATAGGTCAGTGAGCATTAAGGAAATGAGAGACTGGGACTAACCATAAATTAAAGATCTGGGCAGCAGAGATTTGAATGAGCTTAAGTTTACAAAGGATTGTAAGAGATCAGCCAGGAATGCTTCAGCAGAGATGAATCATAGCCTTCTTTATTAATTTCTTTTTGGTGTTATGACTGTCAGGAGGAGAGCTTTGGAAATCAAGGCCTGTTACTCCAGAAGCCCATCAAAATTGTAAATGTCCTCTTTAATTCCCAAAATGGTCAATTTATTTCTCTTTATTCATGTTACCTAGAGCAAAGAAGAACTTTTTTTTTAACCAAGCTTTGTCAGTAAACTCATAATTACCTATTTAATTGGAAAGAAAGCTTATGTTTTAAACTCATAGCCAAACTGGTTATCAAAAAAGCTACTATGCAGACTAAACTATATCCTCCTTTACGTAAACACATGTATTCATATGTAGGCAGGGTAGGATAACACAGATTTGCAACCAATTATGAATTTGGAAAAGTCTCAAAAAAAGGAACAATCCTCCTGTGGATAAACAATCTAAATGCAAGAGACAGAATAAGTTGGCTTCACACAATTGCTTTGATTTCCATTGAATGAGATCTGTTACTATTGATCACAAAGAGATGAAAGATTTCAGTTTGAGTGGAAGATCAGTTAGACCCATATACTTGTAAATGACCCATATAAATTATTAGTTCAGCTTTCAAAGTCAATTCGAAGACCAGAGACAACGATTGCTGTAACTTTCTCTGATTCCCAAAAAGTCCTTCAGTGAGACATCTCTTCAATTATTTCTTTCAAGCATTCTCTTTTAATCACAGAAAATGAGAGATAACTCGTTTCCTTGCTGGTATTTCTTCAGCAAGTGCCAGCTTTCTCCCAACTCTCACTTTTCAGGGGAGACAGCATTTCCTATTTCCAGCTTGGAGGCCCTTTTACAAATGTCAAGTCTGTGGCAAAACAAGAAACAAAGGACAGAGGCTGTTGCTAAACAATGGCAGGATAGTTGCTCGGATTTTGTTTCTCAAGCCATCAAGGCATAAATGTAATCAGTCATCTGTCTTTTGAAGTCTTTGTGTTGTCTTTTTATTCCAAAATGTTTCAATATCCAGTAAACAGCAAATAGCACATCGTACTCCTTGATTTTTGACTTTTCCAACAAAACATGGCAAACGTTTAGCAACCAAAGAATTGCCTAATCATCCATTTTCTAATTGTCATAATCCATAAATATATGCATCCCTCCTACAGAGGGTAGATTTGAATGTAAAAACTAAGGTGATGAATTCGGGTGGTTGTTATCGAGTTGGGGAATACTTTACTTGGTAAAACATTGGCACTTTTCAATTGAATGTCAGCCATGTGTCTGCTACTGAACAACATTGATGATAAAGTCAAAGTGCAGTATATAGTTCAAACATTCAAAGCACTGGTGGTACATAATGGCATATACAATGAGAGAAAACAGATGGAGCTTGGGAGAATTATTATATTTGTAAATAAGTATTTGATACTTATTATAAAAATGATTCATGTGAAACATCAACATATGATGCACTATTTCATTCAGGCAAAGGTTTATGAATAAAAGATAAATGAGTTTGAATGATATATGGTTTAATAGAAAAAAAAATCATAATCTAGCAACTGTTATGTTAAAACAATAGACAGCAAAGAAGACTAGAGTGTTCAATGGTTAGGCAGAAATCCCAAATTTCCTTCGAAGCATAGTTTTTACTCTGTACTCTCATAGGAGACATTTTGTCAAAGACAAAGAAAGAGAGTATTAGAACAGCTGGTGTTATGCAACTGAAAGCCAGACGGTGTTAGCAAATTTGTTATAAAATTTGGTTTGATGCACTACTGCTTTCACAAAGTCAGAAAAGCATACTTTATAAGAAATAGGACAATTTTAATTCAAGAAAATGAACCACATAAGAAGTCAATGTAGAGCTGTTTAAATGAGCCTCAAACAATGCCATTATCAAAGTTTAAATGAATGGCTTAGTTTCTTGAGGTCCAAGCTTAGGAAATTCCTTTTTTGCAGGCAGTGAAGTACAGAATCTCCCAGCCCTGTCTCATAAATGTCTCTCCTGTATTGTGAACTTTATTTGTCCCATGTCCCTCAATGGATTATGTATGGCCTAAATGCCAAATTTGAGACTGTCTGATACTGGGGGACTATAGCCTGACTAGGAACTGATTTGAAACTGATTAAACTCATTCCACAGTGGTTAACAGCTTGGAATAGCTCTTTTACCATCAGCATCTTATTGCAGGCTTCGGTCAGACATTGACAGAGAGCTGAATTCCAGAAGTGAGGTGAAAGTGAGAGACCTTGTCTTCAAGGCCATATTTGACCAAGTATGACATCAAAGAGCCCTACTAGAATCAATGGGAATCTCTGTTGATTGGAATCATACCTGGCACATAGTAAGATGGTTGTGGTTGTTGGAGTTCAGGTACCTCATTTCCAGGACAGGTTTGCAGGAGTTCTTCAGAGTAGTGCCCTTGACCCAATCACCTTCAGCTACTTCATAAAGGAGCTTCCCTCCAGTATATGCCCAGAAGTGGGGACATTTGCAAATGCTTGCATAATGTTCAACTCCATTCACGACTCCCCAGATACTGAAGCAGTCCATTTTCAAATGCAACAAAACTGGGACAATATCCAAGTTTGGGCTGACAGTTAACATGTAACATTCATACCACTCAAATGCCAACCAATGGCCATCTCCAATAAGAGACAAGTTAACCTTGCCCCTTGACATTCAATGACATAAATGTCACTGAATTCCCTCACTATCAACATCCTGAGGGTCATGATTGACCAGAAATTCAACTTGGCCCACTATATAAATTCAGAGACTACTAGTGTAGATCAGAGGTAGGGAATACTATGGTGAATAACTCACCTCCTGACTCCCCAAAACCTGTCTGCCATCTACAAGGCACAAGTCAGGAGCGAGGTAGCATAGTCCCACTTGCCTCGATGAGTGCATCTCCAACAACACTCTTGAATTCATCCAGGATAAAGAAGTCTACTTGATTGGCACCAATTCCATAAACATCCTATTCCCTGACTACTGTTGCTTAGTAATAGTGGTGAGTACTATCTACAAGATGCACAGCAGAAATTCACCAAAGATCCTTAGTCCACCAGGTAAATTCGCAATCAGTTCCTTCTAGAAGAACAGAGGTTGGTGGGGTTCATCACTTCAGACTGTGAGGTTTGAAAGACTTCAGAGTTTCTTTTTATTCATTCATGTTATGTGGGTGCCGCTAGCTCAGCCAACATTTATTGTCCATCCCTAATTGCCCAGAGGGAAGTTGAGAGACAACCACATTTCTGTGGGTCTGGAATCACACGTAGTCCAGACCAGCTGGCAGTTTTTCTTCCCTGAAGGAAACTAATGAACCTGGTGTTTTCTTTTCCTGACAATCAGCAATGGTTTCATGGTCATCCTTAGTCTCCTATACCCAGAATTCAAATTCAACCATGTGTCATGGTGGCATTCAAATCCATGTCCTCAAAATACCACAAGGCCATCACCTACACCATGAATGAACCATATTTGATTGTCACATCAATGAGACTTATTCAAAATGAGAGTGAATCATGTCAAAGTCAGCAATAAGAGTGAGCATTTGTCGTGGCTGGGAAGAGTGGTCAAGTTGTTGAATGGTCCCACGTAAGATAAATGGTGAGGAGTGATAGGGGAAAGTCATGTAGGAAAAGCTCAAAGTACATCTGAGTCCAGAACGGGAACAGAAAACAGGAAAAAAATCACTTAAAATAAAACTTAGAGTCTTGTTTTGTCATCACAATGGAGCCAGCTGTCATTAGATACAATTATATTTACATCCTGTCTGCTGCCATGCATATCATTGAAAGAGGAATTTTTCACTTTGATAAAGTCCTTGCTCTTCTGTTGTGAGCTGACCCATCCTTCAATGCTACATTTCAGTTCAGTTAAAATGGTGATGGTTAAGACTCCATCGGAAACATCTCCCTTGTACTGCTCCCTTCGTAAAGCTCCCTTGTACTGCTCCTTCTAAGTAATAGTTTTAAAACACAATATTTTGTGTGAACCCTCCATATCATTAATTATCTAAAGTTTATGTTTTCAATTGTCTGCTAAACTGAACCGTGAAAACAATCTATTACTAATAATGTGATCAAAACTCTTCATAATCTTAAACACCGTATCAGGTCACTTTTACATTCAGCTGTCATGACAAAAACGCTTGTCAACCAAAGTTTCTCTTGACAACTGTAAACGTTTATACCTGACTGCATTCTGGTGAATTTAAACTTTCCCTCATTGTTGCCAATGATATTGCACAATGTTCCAGTTTGGTGTACTGCAGAAAGAATAACAGACTGTCTCCAGCACCATGGCATATGATATTCCAGTTTGCAAATTAGCCAGAAACATAACAGTAGTTCAAGACAGTACAGTCAGAGGGATACATATATGGTTTCATGCACCAGACTGTTCCTACACACTCTGACTCTCACTGGAATAAGGTCCCAAACATACACTGACTCTCACTGGGGTACAGTCCCCCACACACACACACACTGACTCTCACTGGGTTACCAGTCCCACACATACACTGACTCTCACTGGGGTACAGTCCCACACACACACTGACTCTCACTAGGGTACAGTCCCACAACACACACCAACTCTCATTGGGGTACAGTCTCACACACACACATACTGACTCTCGCTGGGGTACAGTCCCACACACACACACACACTGATTCTCACTGGGGTACAGGTCCCAAACATACACTGACTCTCACTGGGGTACAGTCCCCCCCCACACACACACTGACTCTCACTGGGGTACCAGTCCCACACATACACTGACTCTCACTGGGATACAGTCCCACACACACACTGACTCTCACTAGGGTACAGTCCCACAACACACACCAACTCTCACTGGGGTACAGTCCCACACACACACACACTGATTCTCACTGGGGTACAGGTCCCAAACATACACTGACTCTCACTGGGGTACAGTCCCCCCCCCACACACACACTGACTCTCACTGGGGTACCAGTCCCACACACACACTGACTCTCACTAGGGTACAGTCCCACAACACACACCAACTCTCACTAGGGTACAGTCTCTCACACACACATACTGACTCTCGCTGGGGTACAGTCCCACACACACACACACACTGATTCTCACTGGGTACAGTGCCACACACACACTGACTCTCACTAGGGTACAGTCCCACACACACACTGAATCTCACTGGGGTACAGGTCCCACACATACACTGACTCTCACTAGGGTACAGTTCCACACAAATACTGACTCTCACTGGGCTACAGTCCCACAACACACACCAACTCTCACTGGGGTACAGTCTCACACACACACATACTGACTCTCGCTGGGGTACAGTCCCCCACACATACACTGACCCTCACTGGGACATGGGTCCCACACATACACACTGATTCTTCCTGGGATACAGTGCCACACACACATTGACTCTCACTGAGGTACAGTCCCACACAGAGACACCGACTCTCACTGGGATACTTGTCCCCCACACACACACTGACTCACTGGGACACGTGTCCCACACACACACTGACTCTCACTGGGACATGGGTCTCACACTCACACTGACTCTCACTGGAGTAGACGTCCCACAAACACATACTGACTTTCACTGGGGTCCTTAAAGTTGTGTTGACTGGTGCAATGCCAGGGTTTAAAGACATCTCCTTGAAAGTGAAAATGGACATGGAGTGGGAGAGGATTATTTCAGTTGTTATGTTCTGTGTGGGAGGTAATGACACGAGCACAAAGGACGAGGTGTTGTTAAAGGAGTGTGACTAGTTTGACAATTAAAAAGGAGAACCACAACAGTAACAGTGACAAGGCCACCTCCAGAGTCACATACAAACTGGCACGGGGTAAATACGATAAGCAACTTGAATGTGTGGCTCAAAGATTGATGTGAACGAAAAGAGTTTTGATGATGGAACATTTGCATCCATACTGGGAAAAGAGGGACCCATTCCATTGAGTTGAGATTCATTTGAGCCAGACAGAGACCAGTGCCCTAGCAAAGACAAAGCATATTCAGTGTAATTTCTTAGGGCAATACTTCTGTAGCTACCAGGGAGCAGACTATTATTGACCTGATAATATGTAACGGGATGGGATTAACCAATTACATCACAGTAAAGGGTTCTCTAGGTAGAAGTGATCATAGCTTAGTCTTTAACTTAAAAAATGGCAAAAAACAAAGGAATGAAGACAGAGGGTGGAAGCTCATCAGGTGCTCAGCCATGTTTGCCGAGGCCAATCTCAAATCTCCACATCGTCATCTGACCACATCTTGAATGCTTTTCTCGAGCAGCCTGGTGAGATTACTGTTCTACAGCAGCAATTTTTCTTGCTTGTTAACTAACTGGCTTGTTAATAGTCAAGTCACCATGGGTTCCAATCTTATCAAACCAGCCACACAACCTAGCCATCTGAAAACTCAACATGGAAACCAAAGTGGGATGTGTGTGGGTCTAACTCATAACTTGCTCCACCAGACCTCCATGTTGGAAATCGGGCAACAATGTCTCGGGCATCCTCCATTGGCAATAGCAACACACACCCTCCATCCACAGACATTTCTATTCAACAATGTGCCAGGCTCTAACGCACACGGTGTATCTCCAAGTGACTTACAGGATACTTCTGTAATTCAAAGCTGCATCTCAGACTACATGCGCATTTATTATTGTAATGTTGCAACAAAGACACGTATGCTCAGGGGCACATGTCCAGCTCATGGACTGAACTAGGCTGCATCTCCAGCCTCTTCACTCACTGACATAGCACTCACATTCCTTGAATCTACCTGGATGTTTCCTTGCAGTGTTGCTGCCTGACATTTCATGCCTTTCCTTGTCACAGATATTCCACTCAGCCAGAGATACGAGGCTTATATTGCTATTATCTTGCCATATCATTTAACACAGATACAAATCCAGGAAGTTTGCCAAGGTTTTCTGCAGTCCTGTCGAGGGGGATAGCCTTTGCTCAGGAAGATCACAACACAGAATGTCAAGGGTGGCCTCTAATGTCTGCCGCCTTGTTTTGGGTGGTCAGAGTTAACTCGACTCATAGGGGAGGAGGATACGAATGAGGGGCAACACACAATGCGTCTTTCTGACCTGTGGTGGGCTGTTGTTCACCTGGAATGAGGGGGAGGTCGATATTCAGTAAGATGGAAGTGGGTGGCTCCACCTTATTGTTAGTACAGGTGGGAAGTTTTCCTGAGTAAGAAAACATGCAGGGTTAATGTTGTCACAGTTTGAGATAAGTGAGCATGAGTGACGATGATATTGCATACAGCAACCTGGGTGACAGAGCATGAGCCATGATCAGAAATGGGTGCATTGGCAGAGATAGAGTGAATGCCTGAGAGAAATGATGGTACTTACACTGAGAGAGCTGAGAAGGCTATGATCTTCTTCCTACAATGCTGGCATTTCTCCAGATTCAACCCAGATGGCAATCTCAGACATGGCTAACATTATCAGGTATCATGCCCTCCACTGCTGGACCTGGATGTTATTGAGATGAGGCTTGAAATACTGCAGACAGTTTTGATCTTGTTATTTAGTAGTGATGTATTTGTGTTGGTAATACTTCAGAGAAGGCTCAGTTAGCTGATTACTAGAATGAAAGGACTGTCTAATGAGGAAATGTTGAACAACTTGTATCTCCACTTATTGAAGTTTTGAATGATAAATGATTTCATATTGAAACATATAGCATTATGAGGGGACTTACAGGGTGAGTAATGATTCATCTTGTAGACATATATAGAATTAGAGTTTAAAAATTAGCAGACTCCCATTTAAGCTAGAGCTGAGGACAAATTGCTACTCTGAGAGAGTCCTTTATATTTAAAATTTTCTATGTTATGGAGCAGTAGAGATTAGGTCATTGAATAAATCCAAGGCTGAGTTAGATAGAGTTTTTAATCTACAAGGGAGTAAAGCTTTATAGAGTCTCTATTTGTGAGCTAAGGAGATTAGCAAATGTATGGTTCATTTATGAGAGAGAACGGTATAAGTCTTGTGTTAGGGATATTTGTTATAGTTAAAGATGACAATCCAATAAATGTCATAGCAGTACAAAATATTGGAGTGATCAAAAACATCATCTGGATGGGAGGTAAGGAGGTTCTATCTTATGCGGTAGAAAAATGGGGCAGACTTGTACAGAAAGCACTTAAGGAATGCCAACAGACTGATAAAATTATTGTTTGTCCCTATCCTGTTTGGGTGGCTCAGTGGTTAGCGCTGCTGCCTCCCAGTACCAGGATCCAGGTTCCTTGCCACCCTTGGGTGACTGGCTATGCAGCATTTACACATTCTCCCTGTGTCTGCATGGATTTCCTCCATGTGCTCTGGTTTCCTTCCACAGTCCAAAGATGTGCAGGTTAGGCAGATTAGCCTTGGGAATTGTAGAGTTACAGGGATAGGTAAGGAAGTGGGTCTGGGTGGGATGCTCTTTGGAAGGGCAATATGGACATGATGAGCCAAATGGCCTGCTTCCACACTGTAGGGATTCTATGAACTGGACAAGCCACGTGCAGTTTTGAGTACAGCAGTAATGAAACAGTCAACGAGACTCTCAAAATTTCAAGTACCACTCAAGACAAAATAATCAGAGCTAGATATACAGGTGAAAAAGGATACTGTATCACACATCTTTAAAAGAAGACCATTATTATAACCTGTCTTGTCCCGTCAATGATTTAGCATTTTGCATTCACCTTAAATGCCCATGCACATAAGAACAATTGGTTAATATCAGGAGAAAATCTGTGACTTTCAGCTAGAGATATGGTTATGTCTTATCGGAAAAGGGATTTTAAGAAAGTAACATAGATTGTATGTTAAGGTTCAATGGAATAGTCAGGGAATCAATACAGATGTTAAAAAACATTAAGGAACATTTTTGATGGGATGACATGTGGAATTGGTGAAATAATGTACATACGGCTGCATGGATTCATATACTTCAAGTCTGCTGTAGTTCTGTTAAGACATGATAATCTTAAACCTGTAGTGGGTGAAGCATAATGCATGTTTGCTACTCTATTTTGTTTTGAGCATGGTTATTTCTTAGCGCATGTTTATTACTCTTATGATTTATCTATTGATCATTATTCTGTACTTCATGTATTGATTATTGGTTTGCATATACCTATAACGCATAATGAATTGGTACATTTTAAATTGGACATGGTGTAGTGACTCAGTTTGGTTATAAACCAAGGAGGTGGGGAATAGCCAATTACTAATGTTTGTTCATCATACTAAAAATAATGAATGAAGAGGAGGGATTCTGATATTACAGACTTCAGAACTTTAATAACTGATCATGGACTGAATGAGTCAATAAAAAATAAACTATTACACGCAGAAAAAACTCTGTCTGGAATAAACTTAAGGAACAAAGACAAATTAAGATTCAGGCAATTAGCTATGTCTTGGTGAGATTACATAAACAAAACTGCTTTGACACCTGACTGAAAAGCTGCATGCTTGATTGCCACAAGGACAACTGATTGCCCTGTGGAAGAATTTAAGGAGTTGACTACAGAAAAGCTATGTCTTTGAACAGTCAATGCCAAATATAACAAGAAACAAAGAAATTACCTATGTTAAGGATGTCAGTTGTAGACTTGCACTAATTTGGATGAAAGGAGTTTTGACGAATTATCAATATATCACCTCAGAGGCCAAGGAATGGAAATCTGTTTAAGAGTTGATCACCAGGACTCCACCTTAGCAGAACTTTGAGGAACAACACCACAGAAGGACTGAACCCTGGAAACTTCCAGAGACAAACCACTGTTTGATTGAAGGCCAGATTTCAACATTAATTGGGTAGTAGCTAAAATGGATAGCAGACTTATCCTTGCTTGCTTGACGGGTCTTATATTTGGTTGCGTCATGTAATAAAGTTTGAATTATTGTTTCAGCAACTTGATTGTGAGATTTCTTAATAACTAGCCGAATTAAAGGTAACTTGTGCAATTTACCCACAACACAGGGAAATGGACTTAAGAACAGATCAACCATGATCTTATCGATTGGTGGAGTAGGCACGAGGGGCTAAATGATTTACACTTTCTTATATTTGTTAAGCTTTTATTCTATAGTGACAAAGATTTGTATACTGTAAAAGGCAACACAACATTTTTTGAAAAGCATGTGATTAAGCATCTGCCACTGAAATGAAGGAACATGATCTCCATGCATACATTTTAAAGGTTAATAGATTGCAAATTCTAAAATTAGAAAATATCTCATAGATCTCATTACATGCAAGTTATGACTGTAAAAATATTGTGCCTTCCAGGACTTGAGGCATCTCTAAGCATTTCAGGAGCAGTTAGTAAAATCAATGCAATATTAGAGGGAAAACACAGCTGCATAGTGTGGAAAACACAGTGTGGAAACAGGCTCTTTGACCCAATAGGTCCACACTTACCTTCCAAAGACCCCTAACTAATTCACCTAACCTGCACATCCTGAACACTATGGATAATTTTAGCTTGGCCAATTCACCTGACCTGCACATCTTTGGATTGTGGGAGGAAACCAGAGCACCCAAAGGAAACCCACGCAGACACGGGGAGAATTTGCAAATTCCACATAGATAGTAATCCGAGGGTGAAATCAAACCCAGTTCCCTAGCGCTGTGAGGCAACAGTGCTAACCACTGAGCCATCATGAGGTATTTGGATTGCACTTGGCAACAGGATTGCACTTGGCAAGTTTCAAAAATATTAATAAGATTAGTGACTTCTGTAATAAGATTAATAAGAATGAGCTTCATTCAGAGAATACCCCAATGTCTCCAAATATAGTTATATCCATTTGACAACACAGCATAAAGAAGTTTCTCTTCACGCCAATCTCAGTTATTTTGCCAATCACTTCAAACTATTGTCCCCTGATTCTCAACCCTTTCCCCCTGTTTATATTGTTTTGACCTCTCACAATTTTGAACACGTCTACCCCACTTTCTCTGAACCTTCTTCTCTCTAAGGTTCTTCTCTCTGGAAATTTTGTTATAAATCTTTTCTGCACCTTTTTCTAAAGGCTTAACAACACTTCCCTTTATATGTTCTGCTCCGAATTGGTCACAAAGCTCTTATTGAAGTTGAACAACAGCTTTAGAAAAGTTTACAATCATTTCCTTACTGTTGTACTGAATAGGCAGAGTCTTACAGGGGTCTGAGTGACATGGGTTATGCCAAGATTTGCGGCTGAATTAGATGAGACCTCGATCAAGGTCCGTCTTCATATTGTAGTCTCTCATTGCATCAGTTATATATTTTCCAAGTGGCAAAGTGAGCTTCTCACTTGACAGCAGTGAACTGCTGTTTGTGCAACATCCAAGGCAGTTTAAGTGGAAAAACTGAGGACTGCAGATGCTGGAGATCAGAGCTGAAAATGTATTGCTGGAAAAGCGCAGCAGGTCAGGCAACATCCAAGGAACAGGAGAATCGACGTTTCGGGCATAAGCCCTTCTTCAGCCATTCCTGAAGAAGGGCTTATGCTCGAAACGTTGATTCTCCTGTTCCTTGGATGCTGCCTGACCTGTTTGAATGGAAACTATCATTTTAGCATCTTATTATGAAGGTTCAACAACTGCACTGAATGCAATGAAAACTTCAATAAGCGATGTGGGTCTTTTGATGTAATGCACTGGTCACTCATTCATTGAGATGTTGCATAAGCTTGGGGCTGGAGCTGAATAAATGATGGAAAATGGACCTCATTACTGGAGCACAGCATGTGCCACTGTTATGATAAGTGTGTTGAGCCCATATCGGGTCTGGCACCAATGACTATTTTGAGATTTTGATTATGTTCCCAGCGAAAATAGTTCCTACTGGGAATCCCGCACCCAGCCACTGGCGAGATGTTGGTCACTATGTTTGAAAGGTAAAGGTAGATGCAGGAGGACTAGGTCTGACAACAAGCCCAGGAACAGCAGCATGATCCCTTGGAGGATGAGAAGCATCCAGCTCAGGGAGAGGTCACGGCCATAGAGCCCCTCAGGCTGTGCAGGAGGACAAGAGTTTGTTTTTGCAAATGGGCGAGCTGTAGTCTCAATACTGACTCCATATGTCCCAGGCTACTGTGACAGAGCTGTGCTGGATGCTGGAGTGGGGGAAGAGTGGGAGACCATCACACAACACCAGGTTATAGTCCAACAGGTTTAATTGGAAGCACACTAGCTTTCGGAGTGTCGCTCCTTCATCAGGTGATAGTGCAAAGGTGACAGCCACTTTGAAATTCCAAGGAACTGACTCCTTCCAGGGACCAACGTTTGATCTACCTGAGATCTCTCAGTCTTGAACCCACAAATGCATCAGGACAGTGACCAAAGCTATCTGTGCAAGATCACACAGGTTCATTTCAGTCTGTGATGATGAGGTCAGTGCTGCAGTGGGCTTCAGTAACAAAACTGGGTCCCTCAGTTGCAGAGTGTCACCTATTACTGACATATGGCATTGAGAGGACCATATCAGAATGCTGTGAAATTTATCAACAGGGAACGGTTCCATTTCATTCATGTCAAGATGATCTGTGTTCACTGTGACCACTTCCAGGAGGTGTGTGCTTGCGATCCTGGCCATTGCTATGATTGCCACATGCTGGAGCACTCTCGTGTACTTGATGCATTTGAGGGTTCAAGTATCAGACAAGGTTGGTTACTGGGGACTTCCTAATTTCCCCTCCTCTCACATTATCCCAGATTAGTTACTGTGACCATGACGCATGACACCATTGCAGAACCCTGACCGATAAAAAGGGCCGATACATATTTTCTATGCATCAAACAAAGACAAGGTGGAATGAAGAATATGGCTGCTGGACTGGTCTGTGTGTTTGGGGGATGCTCCTCCACTATAATCTGGACAGGCTGTGCTGCATTATGCTGGAGTGCTCAGCTCTACACAATTGAAACAAACGCAAGGCATTGTGATGGATGGTGAGGAACTGGGAAAACAGGAACAGTCTTCTAAGAAGAAAGATAGCAATATTGTGGAACAACGAGCTCTCTTCATCCATGACTGAACTCAGATGCGTGGGTGCTATAAAGGTCAGATAGGACTTGATTGACACTAAGTTCCAGCTAATGGGAGCTCGGTGCAGTGGATCATCATAGAATGTTAAACAGTTGGTTGAGGTACTGCCAACATTTGCTTTGCATTGTGAGGGTGAAGTGAAGCTTCTATTGATTTTGTTTTGCGTTCCCTTTAGTTGTCTACAGATAAATGTTCATGCTTAGAATGATCTGATTGCTTGCCTATATGTGATGGTCAGCTATTGGGAAATTATGAGTTACAATCCTGGAACTGGCATTCAGGTCAGAATAGCCATGATCTCAAGAGAGAGTTTAGATGGGATGGAGATAAGAACAAGTGAAGTGTGTGGCCTCATGATTAAACAGTCTGTATAGTGAGTGAATGGGGCTGTATATGCAAGGGAGTGTCAACTCTACTGATTATGTGGCAGAAGCATGTGAATTTATTGCTGCTGTGCCATTATGTTGCTGAATGCACAGCAGATTTGAGAGTGTGGTGCTGGAAAAGGTGGGAAATAGATGGGAAAGGTGATGGATGGACAGGTCAGGAGTGTGGACTAACCTGCTGTGCTTTTCCAGCACCACCATGGCTGTACACTTCAACTCCCCTCCCACTCCACTAAAAACATGCAGGTTCTGGGCCTCGTCCATCACCAACCCTAACTCCCCTGGAAGAAGAACGCTTCATAATCCCCTTGGGACCCTGCAATCACACTGGATCATTGTGGATTTCAACAGTTTCCTAATTTCCCCTCCTCCCACATTATCCCAGTCCCCAGCCCCCAACTCGGCACTGCCCTCCTGACCTGTCCATCACCTTTCCCATCTATCCACTCCACCTTCCTATTCGACCTATCATCTTCTCCCTCACTTTCATCCACCTATTGCATTCCCAGCTACCTTCCCCCCATTCCGCCCCCCCACTCCCCCCCGCCACCACCTCCCATTTATCTCTCAGCCCCGGCCCACAATCTTCATTTCTGACGAAGGGCTTATGCCCAAAACATCAACTCTCCTACTCCCCGGATGCTGCCTGACGGACTGTGCTTATCCAGCACCACACTCTCGACTCTGATCTCCAGCATCTGCAGTCCTCACATTCTCCCTGAATGCACAGCATCCTTTTAAAGATGGCTTGTCTGCATGGCTTTTCAGTCTTTCAGCAGATACATAGTCAATGGAGAATCGTTCTGGGGATGGGGTGTGGTAAGATGGAGATCGCATTGGACATGAGAGGTACAAAAGGGGCTGAATAGGTAATTAATGAGTTGCGTTTGTTAAGATGGTAAGAGAAAGCTCATTAAGCCTCAAGGGGAGAATCTTTCTAAAAACAAATTAACACAATATGTACATAGCCAAAAAAGTAATATTCAGCCCAATTTTTTTTTGCTATTCATACATGAGATGTGGGTGTCACTGGCCAGACCAACATGTATAATCCAACCTTAATTGCCCATGTGGGTCTGGAGTCATGCGGGCATTTGACAAAATGAAAATGGCAGTCTTCCTTCCCTAAAATACAAGAGTGAACCAGATGGGACTTTCAAATAATCAACAATGGTTTCAAGTAAATTAGACTCTTACTTCTATATTTTTCATTGAATTAGTTGGGCCCCTGAACCAACATTGTGTAGCTGACTTTTACATTGAGTGCTGTTAGCACCATTGATCAAACGGGTGTCAGGGATGACTTTATGTGATCATCATTTACTGGGATCAGTATCCAATGATGCTCCACTGAAAGTTGTTCACATGATGGCCACAGTGAAGTACAGATTAGATTTTAAAATTGCCAAATGATCTACATCTGTAACAGGAAGATCATGTTGTTGCAGAAGAAGCAGCAGCTCAGCAGTGCTGTACAGCCCTAGGTTGTTGTCACAGATATTCCTCTACCTTCGGACTTTTTCTCTATGCCCATCTGTAAGAAGACTCAGGTATGCTCACTTGTGATTGAATGTGATCAAATGTGATTGAAAAGAGCCCTCAATTGAAGAAAGCAAACAATGCACTCCTTTCCCAACTTTCTGTACTTCAATAATTTTGAAATTGTTTGATTTTTGCAAGCCTATGTAATTCCAACCCTAAGTACTGTAATAGTTAATGCTATGGTATCAAATTGAGACACACACACATAGTTTCTTTTTCCAAGCATATGTTCGTGTGGACATATAGGGAATTTATGAGGGAATTAACATTTAACTCAGATGAGTTATATGCTGACAGTTCATAATTGTTTACCTGTAGCTAAAGACTAATTAATTGCAAAAATTTTTGTTAAGTACAGAAACCTGAAGTGTGTTCTCTGTTCTGAAAGTAGTAACTTGGGGAATCTTTACACAATTTAGAATTATTTTTTAATTTTGTGATGACTCTGAGAATAACAGGGCTTGATTTCCAGTGTATTACCCCAGCAAGGTATTTATTCATCATTATTATACTCCAAAGGCCAAAAAACCTTTTGCTTGCTTTATGATGAATGTTAATACACAACAGAATACTGCTGGAGGAACTTTAGTGGGTGGATGAGAAGTTGAGAGATGTTTACAACAAAGGTTGGGGAACTGGTTGCTTGGATTGGAATGCATAATTTTATTTGTTCAGTACCAAGCAGTCTCCTATCCTGCAACAATCTGAGTTGGCCTGGCAATGATATCCCATCCTCATCTTTCTCCTGCTCCCACAGAGTCTTTGAATCTGAAGACTGGTGAAGTGAGCTCCTTATTTGTCCTTCACCTTCACCCTTCCCTGCTGCATGATGTTCGTTCAGACACATCTATTGCTCTTAGCCTCTTCAGCATTACACTTCATTGCTTGATGATACCCCTTGTCATCTTATGAATTGCTTTCGAGCACTCTCGCATCTCAATGAAGGTTTTGTTTACTTTTCACATGTGTCATCAGCCACTTTAAAGTGTACATCCCACATCTTCCAGAAATCAGCTCTTACGTTTGCTTCCTGCAAAGGAAAGGCTCGAACAGTTCAATACTCTCAGCATCAGTGTATAATTCTGGCTCTCAAAGAATCCAGTAAAGATCTGACCTTTTTTTAATTCATTGATTGGATGTGGTTATTGCTGACGAAGGCAATATTTACTGCTCACCTTTAATTGCCAAGAGGATAGTAAAGAGTCAATTACGTTGCTTTGGGTCTAGAGTCATGTGTAGGCCAGACCACCTAAAGATGGCAGGTTCCTTTCCTAAAGTTACATTAGTGAACCACTTGGTTTGTCCAATAATGGTTTCATGGTCATCATTAGATCCTTAAGTCTCAATTTTTATTGAATTCAAATTCCATCTGCCATGGCGGCATTCAAACTGTGTCCCCAGAAAATTACTTGGGTAATAGTCCAAGCAATAATACCATTGGGCCATCACGTCCCCAAAGAACATTTTTCTTGTGGTTGGGCATCAGAGACAGGGTAAATGGTGTATGAAAGCTCTTGGTTGATGAGGTGATCAACACATTGTTGGCACTTTATATCTGTCAGAACCCAGCCACTGCCAAATGCTTGTACATTTTACCTGTCGTTATCACAGGAAAATTTATATTATACATTTGCATTTGTGGAATCCACATTATAGGAGAGATGTGATTTGAATGGAGAGGGTGCAGAGGACATTTATCAGAATGTTGCCTTGGCAAGAGAGAGATAGTGAGGCGAAGGGATTGAATAGAGTGGGTTATTTTCCTTGGAGCTGAGAAAACTGAAGGGGAACAGGATTGACATGTATAAAATTATGAGGGGCATAGATAGAGTAAACGGGAAGGAAATGTTCCCCTTGCTGGAGGGGTTGATGAGTAGGATACCTAATATAAAGTAGAGGCCAGAAGGCTTGTGAGGAAAGTTTCTTCACCCAAAGGATGGTGGGATTTTGGAACTCATCTGCTTGTCAGAACAATGGAGGCAGAAATCCTCATAACGGTAAAGCACTTAGATGTGCACTTATAATGCCAAGGCATTCCAGGCAATGTGCCAAGTGCTGGAAAATGGAATTGAATGGTTAGGTGTTTTTCTTTGACTGGCACAGATTCAATAGGTTGAAGGATTTTTTCTATACTGTAGACTTTTTTGACTTTGAAAATAATAAAGCAATGACCCGTATTATGCCCTTATGTGTTAGAACAGAAGAACATAAGAACTAGGAGCAGGAGTAGGCCATCTGGCCCTTCGAGCCTGCTCCGCCACTCAATAAGATCATCGCTGATCTTTTCATAGACTCACCTCCACTCACCTACCCTCTCACCATAATTATTAATTCTTTTATTGTTCAAAAAAGTATCTATCTTAACTTTCAAAATGTTTACCGAACTAGCATCAACTACTTCACTGGGCAAGAAATGGCATAGATTCACAACCCTCTGGATGAAGAAGTTCCTTTTCAATTCTGTCCTAAGTCTGTTCCCTCTAATTTTGAGGCTATGCCCTCTTGTCCTAATTTCACCTGCCAGTGGAAACATCTTCTCTACTTCTATCTTATCTCTTCCCTTCATAATTATATATGTTTCTATAAGATCCCCCTCATTCTTGTGAATTCCAGTGAATATAATCCAGTCTAGTCAGCCTCTCCTCATAAGCCAACCTCCTCAACTCCGGAATCAACCTAGTGACACTCTTTTGCACCCCCTCTAGTGTCAGTATATCCTTTCTTAAGTAAGGATATAATACCCCAGGTATGGCCTCACTAGCACCTTGTACAGCTGCAACATAACCTCCTGCTTTTAAACTTAATCCCTTTAGCAGTGATGGACAAATTTCTATTTGCCTTCCTAATTACTTGTTATACTTGCAAACCAACCCTCTGTGACTCATGCACAAGGACACCCAGGTCCCTCTGTATAGCAGCATGCTGCAACTTTTTACCATTCAAGTAATAATCCTTTTTACTGTTATTTCTACCAAGTTGGATGACTTCACATTTATTAACATTGTATTACATCTGCTAGACCTTTGCCTACTCACTTAAAGTGTTTATGGTCCTCTGCAAACTTTACTCTGCTGCTCATTTTAGTCTTATTTGAAAACTTTGACAGACTACACCTGGACCCCAACTCCAAATCATCTATATAAATTGTGAATAGTTGCGGTCCCGCACAGATCCCTGAGGCACACCACTCATTAATGATTGGCAACCACAATAACACTCATTTATCCCCTCTCTTTGCTTTCTGTTAGTCAACCAATCATCTCTTCATGCTAATACTTTACCCATAACACCGTGCATCTTTATCTGACACCGCAGCCTCTTGTATGGCACTTTGTCAAAGGCCTTTTGGAAATCTAGGCACACCACATCTACTGGGTCCCTGTTGTCCACCTTGCTCATAATGTCTTCATAGAATTCCAAAGGATTTATTAAGCACGACCTGCCCTTCATGAACCCATGTTGTGTCTGCCAACAGGACAGTTTATATCGAGATGCCTTGCTATTTCTTCCTTGATAATAGACTCAAGCATCTTCCCCCTGTTGTCGACAGGGAGACATTAAGTATCCTAACAATACAAAGATCCAGAGATGAAAAATAAATTGAGCACAGTGATTATTTCTGTAGACATTGGTATTGTGTGACTGTCAGTTCTGGTGGATGTCTGCTGATGGGACAACCTACATGAAGTAGAACTGCTATTCGAGAGGTCAAGGAAGCTAATGCATCGTCTATAAATCTTGTGTCTCTAGATGGTGCCTATTGTGACCTTGGTCTGTCTCCTGTGTACCTCCCTCCTGAACAGCTCCTTCCTATGCATGTCCCTTCAGTGCATTTGATGATACATATCACTTCCATAAAACAGTGATTTTCTTCCTCTTTGGAGGATAATTAGAAACAGAACCTTCTTACTCAAATTTCTAAAGAAATTCCTATTGCAAGTCTGTGTCCTATACTTGCAAAGTAATTTGGAATCTTAGTTTAAAAAAAAGAAACGTTGCAAAATACTGCTTCCCGAGAATTTGTAATTCATGAAAGCCTGCAGTTTTACAAATGGCAGACGTTAGGACTGTCTCTGGAAATTGTCCAATATCCATGTATTGGAATCTAAAGGAAATGACAGCAAGGGCTTTTGTGGAGAAGGAAGCATAAAACATCTCTCAACTGTGCAATAAATGAACATCTGTCAGGGAATCCGAGAGAACAGACTTCAGGAGAAGCTGGAATTCTGCTGGAAATCCTGCATGATCTGAGTATAGTGATTGAAAGACTCAATCGCAGCAAAGCATAATATCAGCTGAAAGTAGAAAGTTGCTGTCCCTGTAGAAGTCTGAAATAATTGTTAGCAGCAGAAAGGCAATGCTTGGAAACATTTCAACCAGCACTAAATTTCATTGGGATTTAGCTGGGTCCTGTCAATCAGAGGCCAGGATGTTGTCAACAGCCTGTCGTTCTCAATGTCCTGACTAGAACTGCACAGCATTTACGCTCTCTCTTTTTTGCCATTTCCACATGATTATAATTAGCATTTGCATTGCCAGCAGCAAGCATGGGAAACGTATGTGATTCGGCACACAGGGGAGGCTTTTCAGTGATGAAACCTGCTGTCAGCTGACAATGGATTATGTTGGCTATTAAAGAGCCTC
Source organism: Chiloscyllium plagiosum (assembly GCF_037043375.1). Lineage (NCBI taxonomy): Eukaryota > Metazoa > Chordata > Chondrichthyes > Orectolobiformes > Hemiscylliidae > Chiloscyllium > Chiloscyllium plagiosum. The sequence continues at coordinate 23,866,116 of NW_028270140.1, forward strand.
AGGGAGACTCTGCATCACAACTATAATGGTTCTGTCCAACACTATTGCCATTAAAATAAGACTTGAGAGTACAAAGACAGCACGGGTGTTTTTCCAAACTATATTTCACTTGTAAGAATTTCACACTGCATTAACTTACCATTATTTATTTAGAACAAAGAACAAAGAAAATTTACAGCTCAGGAACAGGCCCTTCGGCCCTCCAAGCCCGAGTCAATCCAAACTCACTATTGCCCAATTCCTAAGCATCTATATCCCTCTGCTCCACACTGACTCATGCATCTGTCCAGACACAACTTAAATGAATCTACTGTGCCTGCCTCTACTACCTCTGCTTGCAATGTGTTTCTGGCACCTACCACCCTCAGTGTAAAGTACATGCTGTGTATATCTCCCTTAAACTTTTCACCTCCCACCTTGAATGCATGACCTTTCATTATTGAATCCCTCACCCTGGGAAAAAGCTTATCTCTATCTACCCTGTCTATACCCTTCATGATTTTATAGACCTCAATCAGGTCCCCCCTCAATCTCCTTTTTTCTAATGAAAACAATCCTAACATACTCAACCTCTCTTCATAGCTAGCACCCTCCATACCAGACAACATCCTCATTAACCTTCTCTGCACCTTCTCCATAGTGTCCACATTGTTTTGGTAATGTGGTGACCAGAACTGCACATGGTATTCTAAATGCAGTCAAACCAAAGTCTTGTACAATTTTAAAATGACCTGCCAGCTCTTATACTCAATACCCCGTCTAATGAAGGAAGCATACCATATACCTTCTTGACCACTCTATCCACCTGTGCAGCAACCTTCAGGGTACAATGGACCTGAACTCCCAGATCTCTCTGCTCATCAACTTTTCCCAAGGCTTTTCCGTTTACAGTATAGTTTGCTCTATAATTAGATTTCCCAAAATGCATCACCTCACATTTGCCTGGATTGAGCTCCATCTGCCACTTCTCCGCCCAACTCTCTAGTCTATCTATATCCTCCTGTATTCTTTGACAGTCTCCCATGCTTTCTGCTACTCCACCAATCTTTGTGTCATCTGCAAACTTACTGATCAGACCAACAATGCCCTTTCCATATCATTTATGTATATTACAAACAACAGTGGCCCCAACACTGATCCCTGTGGCACACCACTGGTCAACCTTTCTCCATTCCGAGAAACTCCCTTCAACTGCTACTCTCTGTCTCCTGTTCCTGAACCAGTTCTTTATCCACCTAGCTGGAACACCCTGCACACCTTGTGACTTCACTTTCTCCATTAATTTGTCATGGTGAACCTTATCAAATGCCTTACTAAAGTCCATGTATATGACATCTACAGCCCTTCCTTCATCTATCAACTTGGTCATTTCCTCAAAGAACTCTATTAAGTTGATAAAGTACGATCTACCCCACACAAAACCATGTTGCCTATCACTGATAAGCCCATTCTTTACCAAATATAAATAGATTTTATCCCTCAGTACCTTCTCCAGGAACTTTCCCACCACTGACGTCAGGTTCTGTAGTTACCTGGAATATTCCTACTACCCTTCTTGTACAGGGGAACAACATGAGCACCCAGTTCTCCGGCACCTCACCTGTGTTTAAAGATGCTACAAAGATATCTGTCAGAGCCCCAGCTATTTCCTCTCTCACCTCCCTCAGCAACCTGCGAAAGATCCCATCCGATCCTGGTAATTTGTCCACCTTAATAACCTTTAGCCTACCCAACACATCTTCCTTCCTTATGTCTATGTGATCCAGATTAAACGAACTTCTATCTCTAATCTCATCATTCATCACCTCTTGTTCCTCAGTGAACACTGATGCAAAGTAATCATTGAGAATTTCACCCATTTTCTCAGGTTCGACATACAACCTTTCTTCCTTATCCTTTAGTGGACCAACTCTTTCTCTGGTTACCCTCTTGCTTTTTACATAAGAATTAAAGGCCTTGGGATTCTCCTTAATTCTGCTTGCTAAAGTTATTTCTTGATCCTTTTTAGCCCGCTTGATTCCTCGTTTAAGATTGGTCCTACAGTATCGATATTCCTCCAAGGCCCTTTCTGTTCTTAGCTGCCTGGACCTTACGTACACTTCCCTTTACCTCTTGGCTAGTCACACGATTTCTCCTGTCATCCACGGTTCACAAATCTTGCCTTTCTTATCTCTTGATTTCAAAGGGACATGCCTATCCTGCACTTTCTTCAACCTATTTTTGAAAGGCTCCCACATATCAAATGTGGACTTTCCTTCAAATAAATGTGTCCAATCCACATTTCCCAGGTCCTACCAAATTTTGATATAATTGGCCTTGGCCCAGTTTAGTACTCATCCCTTAGGACCACTCTCATCTTTGTCTACGAGTATTCTAAAACTTACAAAATTCTGGTCACTATTCCCAAAGAAATCCCCCACTGCAACTTCTACCAGCTGGCCTGGCTCATTCCCCAACACCAGGTCCAATATAGCCCCTTCCCTTGTCAGACCATTGACATACTACTCTAGAAAACTTTCCTGGACGCTCCTTACAAATTCTGCCCCACCCAGACCTCTGACACTAAGTATATCCCAGTCAATGTTGGGGAAAATTAAAATCTCCCATCACCACCACCCTGTTATCTCTAGATCTTTCCATAATCTGTTTACCTATTTGTTCTTCTACCTCACGCTCACTGTTGGGAGGCCTGTAACACATCCCCGCTAATGTAATTGCACTCTTCTTATTTCTCAGCTCCACCTATAATGCCTCACTACCCAAGACCTCCATAGTGTCCTCCTTTAGCACAGACGTGATATCATCCCTGACCAGCAATGCAACTCTCTGCACCCCCCCCCGCCCCCTTTACTTCCCTCCCTGTCCTGTCTGAAGCATCTATATCATGGAACATTTAGTTGCCAATCGTGCCTTTCCTTCAACCAAGCCTCTGTGAACACAATAACGTCATACTCCCAGGTACCAATCCAAGCCCTAAGTTCATCTGCCTTTCCCACTATTCTCCTTGCATTAGATTAGATTAGGTTAGATTACAGTGTGGAAACAGGCCCTTCGGCCCAACAAGTCCACACCGACCCGCCAAAGCGAAACCCACCCATACCCCTACATTTACCCCTTACCTGACAATACGGGCAACTTAGCATGGCCAATTCACCTGACCTGCACATCTTTGGACTGTGGGAGGAAACCGGAGCACCCGGAGGAAACCCACGCAGACACAGGGGGAATGTGCAAACTCCACACAGTCAGTCGCCTGAGGCGGGAATTGAACCCGGGTCTCTGGCGCTGTGAGGCAGCAGTGCTAACCACTGTGCCACCGTGCCGCCCACCATTAAAGTATATGCACTTCAGGCCACCAGTTCTTTTGTGTTCATCTGCTCTCTGCCTACACTTCCTGCTAGTAATGCTAACTTAGTGATCCTTACCGTCTCCAGTTTCCACCTTGCTGTCTATTAGTTTTCTCTTCTGGTTCCCAGCCTCCTGCCACATTAGTTTAATACGTCCCGAAGAGCAGTAAAAAATACTCTCACAAGGACATTCGTTCCAGCCTCTTTCAGGAGTAGACCATCCAATTTGTAATAGTCCCATCTTCCCCAGAACTGGTCCAAATGTCCCACAAATCTGAATCCCTCCCTCCTACACCATCCCTCAAGCCACGTGTTCAGCCTGCCTATTCTTTCATTTCTAACCTGGCTAGCACGTGGCACTGGTAGCAATCCCGAGATCATTACCTTTAAGGTCCTCCTCTTTAACTTCTCTCCTAGCACCCTGAATTATGCTTTTAGGACCTCATCTTGTTTTTCACTTCGATCATTAATGCCTATCTGCACCATGACACCTGGCTGTTCACCCTCGCCTTTCAGAATGCTCTACCGCCAATCAGTGATATCCTTGACCCGAGCACCTGGGAGGCAACATACCATCCGGGAGTCTTGTTTTCGGCCACAGAATCTCCTATCTACTTCCCTAACAATAGAATCCCCTATGACTATGGCTCGATGAGTCTTTTTCCCGTCCTTCTGAACAGCGGCACCAGCCACGGTGCCATGGTCCTAGCAACTGCTGCTCTCCCCTGGTGAGCCATCTCCCCCAACAGTATTCAAAACGGTATACCTGTTTCGGAGGGAGATGACCGCAGGGGACACCTGCACTGCCCTTCCTACTCTTTCTTTGCCTTTTAGTCATCCGTTCGCTGTCTCCCTCAGCAATTCTAACCTGCGGTGTGACCGATTCATTAGACGTGCTAGTCACAACCACCTCAGCATTGCAAATGCTCCACAGTTAGTCTATCCGCAGCTCCAGAGTTGTCATGCGGTCTAACAAGAGCTGCAGCCGGACACACATCTTGCAAGTGTAAGAGTCAGGGACATCAGCCACGTCCCTGAGCTCCCACATCAGGCAAGAGGCACATGCCACGGGTCTCAGGTCCCCTGCCGTTGTAAGCTTTAGCTTTGTATCAACTAACTAAAACCAAACAATGCACTTAAATATATGAAAGAAAAGAAAGATAAAAAAACCCTTACCTTACAGAGTCCTTTTTCTTCTGGTTAGAGGAGGGCGGTGGGAGGGAGGTTATGCATGTGTAGTATCTCTGGTTTAGCCGCTGCCCAAATTTATACTAAGTCCTTACCTTTGCGGCAACCTCCTTGTCTCCAACATCACCTCCGCTCTTTCTCCCACTGCTCCCGGACAGGAAGAAAGGAAATATTTGTGCATCATCAGTATCTGTTGACCAGCTTAGTCAGAAAGTTAAATGTACCCATGACACTTTTAAATTTGGAGATTCAGCTGGACTTCCCTTTTATGCATTGTGAAGGTATTAGCCAATGCCTCTCTCAACATGAACACTTGAAATGTTGCAAGTGAGCTCAAAGTCCTCAGATACTTGGCCAGCCAACAGCCTGAGATGGATGCACATTTAGATAATACTGAGACTGCACTTTATTACCTAAACTGACTGTCACAAAAACCCAAGATTCTAAACGTTTTCCACTTGAATCCTCCATGCCCCAATTTCAACCATTGTCCTCCCAGCCCACTTTGACCTCCCCAAGCCCTGACCCCATTTCTCAATCCCCAACACCATTGACTTACACTTGTCAGCCCTGTGCCTCCATGCAATTTGCCATTTTCCTGTCCCCCTTGTTCTGTAAGGTTAAACAAGGAAAGCTGCTGACCTTGCACAAACCACCCAACTTAGAACATAAAATATTACAGTGCAGTATAGGCCCTTCAGCCCTCGATGTTGTGCCGACCTGTGGAACCAATCCGAAGTCCATTGTACCTACACTATTCTATTCTCGTCCATATGCCTATCCAATGACCATTTAAATGCCCTTAAAGTTGATGAGTCTACTACTGTTGCAGGCAGTGCGTTCCACACCTCTGCTACTCTCTGAGTCAAGAAACTATCTCTTACATCTGTCCTATATCTATCACTCCTCAATTTAAAACTATGTCCCCTTGTGCTAGCCATCACCATCCGAGGAAAAAGGCTCTCACTGTCCAACATATCTAACCCTGTGATTATTTCATATGTCTCAATTAAGTCACCTCTCAGCCTTCTTCTCTCTAATGAAAACAGCCTCAGGTCCCTCAGATTTTCCTCATAAGATCTTCCCTGCATACCAGGCAACATTCGAGTAAATCTCCTCAATCCATTCCAAAGCTTCCATATCCTTCCAGAACTGTTTGCAATACTCCAAGTGTGGCCACACCAAAGTTTTGTACAGTTGCGGCATGATCTCATATTTCTGAAACTCAATCCATCTATCAATAAAAGCTAACACACCATATGCCTTCGTAACACCCTATCAACCTGGGTGGCAACTTTCAGGGATCTATGTACCTGGACACTGAGATCTCTCTGCTCATCTACACTACCAAAAATCTTACCATTAGCCCAGTACTCTGCATTGCTGTTACTCCTTCCAAAGTGAATCACCTGACACCTTTCCACATTAAACACCATTAGCCACCTCTCAGCCCAGCTTTGTAGTTTGTCTATGTGTCTCTGTAACCTACAATATCCTTCATCACTATCCACAACTCTACCAACCTTAATGTCATCCGCAAATTTACTAACCCTTCCTTCTAGGCCCTCATCCAGGTCACTTATAAAAATGACAAACAACAGTGGAAACAAAACTTGTGGTGCCCCTCTAATAACTGAACTTGAGGGTGAATATTTCCCATCAACCACCACCCTCTGTTTTCTTTCAGCTAGCCAATTTCTGATCCAAACGCTAAATCACTCTCCATCCTATGCCTCTGTATTTTATGCAATACCCTACTATGGGGAACCTTATCAAATGCCTTACTGTAATTCATATACTCCACATCAACCATTTTACCCTCATCCACCTGTTTTGTCACCTTCTCAAAGAACTCAAGATTTGTGAGGCATGAGCTACCCTTCACAAAACCGTGTTGACTATCCCTAATCAACTTATTCCTCTGTCGATAATTACAAATCCTATTTCTTATAACGGTTTCCAACACTTTACCCACACTGAAGTAAGGCTCACAGCTCTGTAATTACTAGGGTTGTCTGTACTCTCCTTCTTGAGCAAGGGAATTTGCTATCCTCCAGTCTTCTGCCACTATTCCTTGAGACAATGATGACATAAAGATCAAAGCCAAAGGCTCAGCAATCTTCTCCCTGGCTTCCCAGTGAATCCTTGGATAAATCCTATCCAGCCCAGGGCACATATCTATTTTTACACTTTCCAGAATTGCGAACAACTCCTCCTTGTGCACCTAACTCCCATCTAGTCTCGTGGCCTGTATCTCAGTATTCGCCTCAACCACATTATCTTTTTCTCGTGTAATTACTGATGAAAAGTATTCATTTAGCACTTCCCCTATCTCCTCTGACTCATGCACAACTTCCTACTGCTATGCTTGATTGGCCCTAATCTTAGCTGAAAAATGTGTTGCTGGAAAAGTGCAGCAGGTCAGGCAGCATCCAAAGAGCAGGAGAATTGACGTTTCGGGCATAAGCCCTTCTTCAGAAACGTCGATTCTCCTGCTCCTTGGATGCTGCCTGACTTGCTGTGCTTTTCCAGCAACACATTTTTCAGTTCTGATCTCCAGCATCTGCAGTCCTCACTTTCTCCTGGCCCTAATCTTACTCTAGTCATTCTTTTATTCCTGATATACCAATAGAAGGCCTTAGGATTTTCCTTGATCTGATTCACCAATAACTTCTCATCCCCTCCTGGCTCTTCTTAGTTCTCCCTTTAGATCTTCCCTGGCTGACTTGAACTCTCAAGCGCCCTAACTGAGCCATCACATCTCATCCTAACAAAAGCCTTCTTCTTCCTCTTGACAAGAGATTCAACTTCCTTAGTAAACCACGGCTCTTGCGCTCGATAACTTCTTTTCTGCATGACCAGTACATACTTATCAAGGACTCACAGTACTTTTCACTTTCCATCACTAAAGTAAACATAACCGAATTGTGGTCACTTTCACCAAAGTGCTCATCTACCTCCAAATCTAACACCTGGTTGGGTTCATTACACAGTAACAAATCGAAAATGACCTTACCCTTTGTTGGCTTGTCTACATACTGTGTGAGGAAACCCTTCTGCACACACCGGACAAAAACTGACCCATCTAAAGTACTTGAACTATCATTTTCCCAGTCAATATTTGGAAAGTTAAAGTCCTCCGTAACAATGACCCTGTCACTCTCACTCCCATCGAGGATCATCATTGCTATCCTATCCTGTACATCTCTGGAACTATTTGGAGGCCTATAGAAAACTCCCAAAGGGTAACCTCTCCTTTCCTGTTTCTACTCACGTAATACTGCCCTTGACTAACAGTGCCACATCACCCCCTCTTTTACCATTTTCTCTGTTCTTACTGAAATATCTAAATCTCAGAACCTGCAACAACCATTCCTGCCCCTGCTCTACCCATGTCTCTGAAATGGCCACAACACCAAAATCCCAGGTACTAATCCATGCCGCAAGTTCACCCACCTTATTCCAAATGCTCTTGGCATTGAAGTAGACACACTTCATACCAACTTCTTGCCTACTGATGTCTTCTTGCAATTTTAAAACCTTAGTTCTGAATTCACTACTCTCAACCCTCCAGTATATTCGAACTAGAATTTTGGCTCCCATGTCCCGGCTGAATTAGTTTAAACCCACCCGAAGACTATTAACAAATCTCTCCCCCAGGCTATCGATACCCCTCTGGCTCAGGTGAAGACCATCCTGTTTGTAGAGGTCCCACATACCCCAGCAAAAGCCTCAATTATCCAGGAATCGAAAACCCTCCCTCCTGTGCCATCCCTGTAGCCACATGTTCACCTTATATATCTCTCCCTATTCCTCACCTCACTAGCACATGGCACGGACAACGAACCGGAGATAACAACTCTATTTTTTTCTAACTCTAAGCTTCCACCCTAGCTCCCTAAGTTTCTGCTTTAAATCCCCATCTCTGTTCCTACTTATATCGTTGGTGCCTATGTGGACCACGACTTAGGGCTGCTCCCCCACCCCCTCAATGATCCTGAAAACTGTTGCACAAAACTGCAAAAGGGCTGGTTGACATGATTTTTGACCTTTGCTCTTTCTAATTAAACACTGTTCCACGTTCATGCCTATTCATTGCACGCAAATGTATTATCAGAACTCACCCAATGCAAGCCAGCATCATGTTTGAAATGCAGCAAACACACCAATGGCTTCATCTCTGGGTCTCAACACACTATTTGGGAATTAAAATTTGGCTTCTGACTAACTCACACCATCTCCCAGCCTTTCAGGCCCCATAAGATACTTGGCCCTGAGTTTCTAATGCATCTAATATGCATGCTAATCCAGTCAGTCTTCATGCCAACACACTCTCTACATTGTCTGCCCCCACCACATCACCCATCACCCGTACCTCAGTTCTCGTCAGAGGTTTGAATCCTAACTTTAAACTTCAAGTTCACTCCAGTCACTCAGAATAATGAACAACTGCCTTTGTTTCAAAGCTGTGATTAAATAAATTGATATTCTTTATTTCCTCTGTTAATTAATAGAAAATGTTGGCTCCTTTTGTAATGGTTTCAAGTTACACACTTGTTCCAGAGAGCTTCATGAACCCTCCTCAAACTCAAAATACCACAGATTCTGGAGATTGGAAACAAAAACAGTTAATGCTGGAAAAGTCCTATTCAACTCAGAATGTTAATTCTTACTCTTCACGAATGCTGCCAAAATTGTTGTGTTTCTCTTGTATTGCTTACACTTTCTAGTTGTATGTTTACTATGATACATCTTTCAAGCTTTCTAATTCCCCCCATATAATTCTACTTTTCTCCATGAGACCACAATATTGTAAGAGCTAGGAGTAGAAGTAGGCCATTCAGCCCATTGACTACATTCTGTCATTCAATGAGATCATGGCTGATCTGATAATTCTCAACTCAATCTCCTGCCTTTCCCCAAAGCCTTTGATTCCCTGACAAATTAAACATCTATCTATCTCAGCCTTGAATATCTGTTATACTCCAGCCTCTACAGTACTCTGTGGCAAAGAATTCCACAGATTCACTACCCTCCGACAGACGATTTCTCTCCTTACCGATTACTGCCTTTGCTTTAAAACAGAGATATTATGTGATTTCGAGGGAAAATCGAGCCATCTTCCACAGCCAGTTCTCCAGGTTTCTCCAGCAGATGTTCATGCACTACATTTTTGATGGATGTTTAACATTCCATTTCCATCTGTTGCCAATATTTTTTCATATTATAGAACAATTACATAACTAGAAAACTTTCACAGATTGCAGTTGTTTCAAATAAAGAACAAATTTGCAGGATATTTTAACAGCTGGACATATTTTTCACCTAATTTCTTAATAGTTAAATCAAAGGAAATAAAAAGCTGAAATTTATAAAGCATGTTAACTCGTATTATTTTCAAGACTTTGTGCATGCTATTGTTACAACAAGGGGTAAACACCTCCACTAACCTAAACCCGACACACAGAAACGTTTCATCCCATGCTTTAATCTGTGAAAATTCAAGAGGCAAAGAACTATCCCAAAAGTCATTTAAAATAAAAATTAACAACTTCAATTTTTAAAGTTAAATAGAGAATAATTAATTAACAACTATTTACAACTCATTTGTCTAAACCTATCTTTTACCTTCCCCTCTATAATACCAGTCCAATAAAACCCCTGATTAAGATTTACAGAAAAATACAAATTTCAAACCCAGCCAGCTGGCGAATCTTCTCTTGGTATCTTCCTCTGTAGATTTGCTCTCCAAGTCTGTGTCAATCTTTTTTCCTGTACTAACTCCTTCTCCAGACAGGTATCTCTCAGAGAGTTCTTACTAACAGCCAACATCTGTTGGTCTTTTGGCAGTTCTCCTCCAACTGTTCAATTTCTTTCCTGTTTTATACCCCAAAACATCGGATCATTTCGTTGGTGTTAAGATTGTCAAAATAGTAAACTCAAACTTGATTGGAGTTTCATATCTTGGGACATAATTTAAACTGATTGACCAAATTTGATTTTTTTTGTCTCATAGCAACCCAGGTACTGCTAGCTGCTGGACCAAATGTTACATGGTAAATTCTCCAGCATTCTGTGTGCTTGCTAAGTCCTTCAACTCTCTTAAAGGTACAGTACCCCTTACACCTTCAAGACATTATACTTAGCTACAATTCATTTGAAATGGAATTGAGTTCTTCCCTGCTGTAGATCATTGAAGTACTTGTTTCATAAAAATGTGTTCTTGAAGAGACACATACAAGGAAACTAATTCAAGTTGTACCTTCCCATTGCTTTAATCAGATGCTATTGACAAAAGCAGTGCATGAGCTGAGATGAAATGTAATGTTCAGTTTATCTGACCTAAAACTATGAGAAACAACATAAAATATGATAATGTTTACAAGTAAAATCAACTGAACAGAGGTGACCAGAGAATCATTTACATCGATTACACTGTGGTGGTAATGATCTTTCTTGAAGCATCTGTCTGCTTTTAGTTGTATTGGGAGAGTGCTCATCTGAGCACAAGTAACACATGGAAATCAATTTGATATTTGCTGCTAAATGACAACTAGTACAGCATTGTATTATGAAACATGTGGTGGAGCTTCTCCGATATCTGTGTGAACAATTTCTCTGGGGAAATGCAAACAGACAGCATAACGTATTGTAAGTTTTATTTTTAACAACATCAAGAAATCACTAGGGAAGAAAACATGGATCACCAAAGCATGTTGTCAATGTAATAGTGTTCCATTAAAATTTCTCTGTATAATTTTAAATTGCCAGAGCTGTGTACGTATCACAGGGAATATAGTGAGATGGATTCAGAATTCATTCCAAATTTGCAGATGCCACCAAACTAAAAAGAACTGTGTGAAAAATTACAGACATGAGGAGGAAAGAAAACAGCAAACAAAAAGCCAGCAGGAATACTTGGGAACTAATGTACTTGCGGTATAGGAGTTCCATATTGAACTATACAAGAAACCTCTATCTAGTTTGTCTCATTTGCAAATATTACTTGCTTTCCTTCTGGATGAGACAAGGTGGGCAAGAGAGCAGAGCGGAGGATGGACTACAAGATGCCTGGCCTCTGTTAGCCAGGTTGGGAAGTGGAGATTGCTGGTAGAATCACAAGGAACCATGTCAGACCATTTCTCTCGTGCTGTCATAACTTTCAGCGGATTTTCTCAATGGTGAGACTGGAAGTACAGCAGCCCCAAGGAAGTATGCAACAATAGATCCAACGAAAGGCCACTTTACAGTTTTGTCACTATAACTGTGGTGAGATCTGCACATGGAAAGGCCACCAACTAATTGATAATAAATACCCCAACACCCACCCTCATCCCTCCACCAACAACAGCAGGAAGAAGATGGAAAAAATACAATGGATCAATGCAGGAGACTGTGGATAGAGTAGATAATCTTTGCACCCCAATGATGTGTCCCCCAAAAAAGCGTTCTCCTCAATCACTCGACCTCATGAACATTTTAAAGGTTGCTTTCTAAGTTGCTGTATGTTTCAGGTCTTTGATGTTCCTTAGCAGGTACTATTTCTCCGAGTGGCATTGTTGAGACATCAGAAATACCAGTCCTTGTAATTAGGCCGGCAGCACCAGGAACCTGTTTGGCAACTTGTGAACCAACAGGTAATCAATGAAGATGTTGCCTGTGGTACAGTTGCCAAGCAGGTCCTACTGTTGACAAATGTGGGCTTGGGATCCGCTGTTAACACTGACATTGAAGTCCTGACTCACTGTGTTAAATTCACATGTAAGCCTAAAGATGAAAGTGTGACACATAGCAAGTGGGGAGTGTGTGAAAACTGTGACAGGCCGAATTCATAAATAGTGTTTTAATCTACAAACTGTTGGAAGGTGTCATTGATAATTCTATCAAGTAGTACTTACTCATCCAATAAGCTGCTCACTGAGGTTCAATGTCAATATCATTATAGTATTGGTCCAAAAATGGACAAAAGAATTGTATTCCATAGGTTTGGCAGGAATGACTGCCCTTAACATCAAGGTTGCATTTAACCACAGTGTTATCACAAAATCCCATTAAATTAGATGTCAATGCAAATTGAGAGAAAATCTCTGCACTGGTTAGAGCTGTACCCAAGGAAAAATGTTGATTGCTGTTTTTGGGAGAAAATCAGATTAATCCCAGAATATCACAGCAAGAATTCATTAGAGTCTTAAGCCAAACTTCATTAACTTAACTTTGTTTCCATGATAACATCAGAAGTGGAGGTATTCATTTATGGTTTGAGTCAGAGAGTGATAGAGTACAGAAACAGACTCTTCGACCTAAGTCATCTGCGCTGACTAATTATCCTAAACTGATCCAGTCCCATTTGCCAGCATTTGGCCCTTTTCCCTCTAAATCCAGCCTATTTGTGAACCCATTCAGATTTCTTTTAAATGTTGTAATTGTACCAGCTTCTGCCATTTTCTCTTGCAGCTTATTCCATACATGCACCACCCTCTGTGTGAACAAATTGCCCCTTAAGTCCCTTGTAAATCTTTTCCCTCTCACCTTAAAGCTGTGTCCTCTAGGTTTGGACTCCCCTACCCTAAGAAAAAGACCAAAAGATTGCATGGTGTTCAGTTCCATTCACAAAACCTCAGATAATGAAGCTGTCAAGCTTACATGTAGTTAAGTGTTGGACAACATTGGACTGATAATTGACAACATTCATGCCATACAAGTACCAAGCAATGATCATATCCAAAAAGAGGGAATCTAACTACTTCACAACATCAATAGCCTTGGAATCATCACTTACCAGAAATCTAATTGAACTGGTAACATAAATATTATGCCTATAAGAGGTTGTAATTTTGGTGTAGTGCTCAGTGGCATGTGACTCACTTCCTGACTTATTAAATCCTTGTCACCATCGACTTGTGTGAACTCAGTAAGATGGAATACTGCCCATTTACTTGATACCAGGAAACGAACAGGCAGTTGGCAAAGAGAATGTTGCTCTCACTAAAGTTGTGAAGGTAGCATCCTGCTCTCTAGTTGAAGTGTTAGTCTTCCATAAGTCTTTCCTTCTTTTTTTAAGATCCATCTTCCAACTCAAGAAGACAGCTCCTTGATGAGGACTGTCACTTTCAAGGACTGCCTGACGAGGATTGCTTGGTAAGGCACTAAGCAGTTGTTGATATATGCAGTTGTAGGGTCAGTCATTCCTTTGAGTACTATCTGATAGATTTAGAAAACCACACATGAAATCATTATGTCCACTGTTTTCTTGTCCACTTTCATCTGAAGATTGGTTGTCATTCTTTTGAAGAACATAGCTTATTTTTCAAAATACTGCATTGATAATAAGGTATCACCATTGGAATCACCATTTACCAGAAATCTAATTGAATTGGTAACATAAATATTATGCCCATAACAGGTTGTAATGTTGGTGTAATACTCAGTGGCCTGTGACTCACTTCCTGACTTGTTAAATCCTTGTCACTGTCGATTTGTGTGAACTGGATATTTGCTGGATATTTCTATGAATCTGTCAATTCAATAGAACATTGTGACTTCAGTAATACTTTCTATTCTTGTGACCTTTCTCGTGCCATTATTTTCTTTATTAACGAAAAATGTATTTATGTTTGAGGAGGGCAAGTTAATATAAAACCAACCATTATATCAGGTGTCCTCCAAGATGGGAAATGTTAGAAAAAAACATTTAAAGGGACCTCAATTTCCAAGAAACTAATAACACTCAAGAGGCTCAACACCATTCAAGAAATTTTGGTCCCCATCAACCATCATAAAACTTCATTTTTTTCACCACCAGTACATCATGGCAGTAATGTGAATGATTTATACAATACACTGCAGAAACCTGCCAAACCTTCAGCAGCATCTCCCAATTCTACGAGCTCTATTGCCCATGAAGGCAAGGACATCTGATATATGGGAACACCACCACCTCCAATTCCTCTTCCATGTTACACACCATTCCGCTTTATATAGGAACATAGGATATAGGAACATAGGAATTAGGCTGTTCAACACAATGTTCCTGCTCTGCCATTTAGTTGGATCATGGATGATTCTCTCCCTCTGTGCTAGTTTCCCATACTTTGCCTACATCCCTTCAATCTTTAATATCTGGATAGCTAACAATCTCTGTCTTGAACATACTCAATGACTCAACCTCCCCAGCCCCCTGGGAGGGAAAATTCCAAAGATTTAACATGAACTGAGTGAAGAAATTCCTCCTCAGCAGGGTCCTAAATGGCCCACCACTTATTCTGAGACTGTATCTCCCGGTACTAGCCACAGATCCACCCCCACCCCCGCATATACACATATCCGCCTTCCTTTGGTAAGGACATTGAAGTTGTTGACTATACTCCAGGTGTGCTTCACTGAGGCTCCATGTAATTGCAGTAAGATATTTTTACTCATTCTCTTTCAATATGGGCCCACACACTATTTGGCATCTTACTTCTTTGTTGTACTTGTATGCACGCTTTTAGTGACTCATAAACAAGCATTCCCAAGTCCCTTTGTACATCAATAATTCCAAATTCTCTGAATTTATGAAATATTCTGCATTTCTTTTCCTCCCCCACAGTTATCTCCTTCCACACTGTCATGTTCTTGTCCTTTCATTTGGCCTCCCTAAATGTCCTTGAAATTTCTTTAAATCTTCTTCACATTTTACATTTCCAACTAATTTTGTCTCCTCATTCAAGAGGGGGGAGCAAGAAGACAAGTAGTTGTTATCGGGGATTCTATAATTAGGGGGACAGATGGTATCCCGGGTTGGGAGCCCCGCATGGTGTGTTGCCTGCCCGGTGCCAGGGTGCAGGAAATCTCCGACCGGCTTGAAAGGATATTGGAAGGGGAGGATCTTGTTGTTGTGGTCCACGTTGGCGCTAACAACATAGGCAAGGCTGGGAAGGAGGACCTATTTGGGGAGCATCAAACACTAGAAAGAAAATTGAAGACCAGGTCCTCAAGGGTCATAATCTCTGGATTACTGTCTGAGCCATGTGCTAATTGGCATAGGGATAAGAAAATTAGGGAAGTAAACACATGACTAAGCGACTGGTGTGGGAAAGAGGGATTCCATTTCATGGGACATTGACATCAGTTTTGTAACCAGAGGGATCTGTACCGATGGGACGGTATCCACCTGAACCAATCTGGAACCAGTTTTCTGACGAAAAGGATAAATAGGGTGGTCACTAGGACTTTAAACTTGTGAGTCGAGGGGAAGGGAAAGGGAAAGCAACAGGGACAATGGAGTCAAGTAGAAAGATAAGCAGCAGGTTAGCATGTGTGCAGGGTTTAAGTTCAAGGCAGGCTAGGAATGAAGCAAAAAGGAAGGATAACTTAGGACGTATTACTAAAGATGTTGGAAATCATGAGGATAAGAAAATTAGCATTAAGGCGCTTAATCTAAATGCTCGTAGTATTCGTAACAAAGCAGATGAATTAATGGCACAAATCATCATGAATGATTATGATGTGGCAGGCGAGGGTGTGGTTCCAGGGGATTCAGGACTGGCAGTTAAACATTCAAAGATTTACAACTTATCAAAAAGACAGGAACATGGGTAGAGGCAGGGTTGTCTTATTAGTTAAGAAGGAGATTAAATCTATGACACTGAATGACATAGGGCCAGATGATATGGAGTCTGTGTGGGTGGAGTTGAGGAACCAAATAGGCAAAAAGACATAATGGGAGTTATGCACAGACCCCAAGCAGGGTTCAGGATCAGGGACGTAAGATGTACCAGGAAATAGGGCATGTCAGAAAGGCAAGGTCACGGTGATCATGGGGGACTTCAACATGCAGGTGAATAATGTTGCCAGTGGTTCCAAAGAAAGGGAATTCATGGAATGCTTACAGGATGGCTTTTTGGAACAGCTTGTGATGGAGCCCATAAGGGAGCAGGTTATTCTGCACTTGGTTCTATGTGATGAGCCAGACTTTATAAATGATCTTAAAGTAAGGGAACACTTAGGAGGCAGCAATCATAACATGGTAGAGTTCAGTCTGCAGTTTGAAAGAGAGAAGGCAAAATCAGATGTAATGCTGTTACAGTTAAATAAATATAATTACAGGGGCATGTGAGAGGAACTGATGAAAATTGACTGGAAACGGAGCCTATTGGGGAAGATAGTAGAGCAACAATGGCAGACACTTCAGGGACACAGTATAGGGGTTCATCCCAAAGAAATGAAAGATTATCCAGGGACGGATTAGACAGCCATGGCTGACAAAAGAAGTCAGGAAATGTATCAAAGAAAATAAGAGAGCCTATAAAGTGGCCAAGAGCACTAGGAAATCAGAAGGTTGGGAAGACGACAAAAACAGAGGATAACAAAGATAGAAATACGGAAGGAGAGGATCAAATATGAAGGTAAGCTAGCCAGTAAGATTAAAAATGATAGTAAAAGTTTCTTTCAATACAAAAGAAACAAACAAGAAACAAAAGTAGACATTGGGCCACTCCAATTTGATGCTGGAAGGCTAGTGCTGGGGGATAAGGAAATAGCTGAAGAACTTAACAAGTACTTTGTGTCAATCTTCATTGTGGAAGACATGTCCCAATAATTAAGGAGAGTCAGGGGGCAGGGTTGAATATAGTAGGTATTACAAAAAAGAAAGTGCTAGAAAAGCTAAAAGATCTAAAAATTGACAAATCTCCTGGTTCCATTGGGCTACATCCTAGAGTTCTGAGAGAGGTGGCTGAGGAAATAGCGGAGGCACTAACTGTGATCTTTCAAAGGTCACTGGAGGCAGGAATAGTCCCAGACAATTGGAAAATTGCTGTTGTAACTGCCTTGTTCAAGAATGGATCAAGACAAAAGATGGAAAATTATAAATTGATTAGCCTAACCTCGGTTCTAGAATCCATTGTTAAGGATGAGATTTCTAAATTCTTGGAAGTGCAGAGTTGGATTAGAACAAGTCAGCATGGATTTAGTAATGGGAGGTCATGCCTGATAAACCTGTTAGAATTCTTTGAAGAGGTAACAAGTAGGTTAGACCAGGGAGACCCAGTGGATCTTATCTATCTAGACTTCCAAAAGACCTTTGATAAAGTGCCTCATTGGAGGATGCTAAGTAAGGTGAGGGCCCATGGTGTTTGAGGTGAGCTCCTGGCATGGATTGAGGATTGGTTGTCTGACCGAAGGCAGAGATTTGGGATAAAAGGTTATTTTTTCGGAATGGCAGCTGGTGACAAGTAGGGTCCCACAGGGTTCAGAGTTGGGGCCGCAGCTGTTCACTTTATATATAAATTATCTGGATGAAGAGACTGGGGGCATTCTGGTGAAGTTCGCCAATGATACAAAGTTAGGCAGACAGGCAGGTAGTACTGAGGAGGAGGGGAGGCTGCAGAAAAATTTAGACAGTGTAGGAGAGTGGTCCAGGAAATGGCTGATGAAATTCAATGTGAGCAAGTGTGAGGTCTTGCACTTTCAAAAAAAGAATACAGGCATGGACTATTTTTTAAACGGTGAGAAAATTCATAAAGCCAAACTACAATGGGATCTGGTGTACTAGTCCAGGAATCTCTAAAGGTTGATTTGCAGATTGAGTCCGTGATTAAGAAAGCAAATGTAATGTTGACATTTATATCAAGAAGATTGGAATGTTAAAGCAGTGATGTGCTACTGAAACTTTATAAAGCTCTGGTTAGGCCCCATTTAGAATACCATGTCCAATTTTGGGCCCCACAACTCAGGAAGGAGCGAGTCCAGTGAAGATTCATATGGATGATTCCTGGAAAGGTAGGTCTAACATATGATGATCGGCTGAGGATCCTGGGATTGTATTCATTAGAGTTTAGAAGGCTGAGCGGAGATCTAATAGAAACTTACAAGATAATGCATAGCTTAGAAAGGTTGGATGCTGGGAGGTAGTTTTCATTAGGCGGGGTGACAAGGCCCCTGGGCATAGCCTTAAAATTAGAGGGAGTCAATTTAGAACGGAAATGAGGAGACATTTCTTCAGCCAGAGAGTGGTGGGCCTGCGGAATTCATTGCCACAGAGCGTAGTGGAGGCCAGGATGTTGGGTGTCTTCAAGGCAGAGATTGATAAATTCTTGATCTCACAAGGAGTTAAGGGCTAGAGGGAGAGTGCAAGTAAGTGGAATTGAAATGTCCATCAGCTATGATTAAATGGTGGAGTGGACTCGATGGGCCAAATGGCCTTGCTTCCACTCCTATGTTTTATGGTCTTGCGGTCTTAAATAATCACTGCTCCAAGAGGATTCAGTATTTCTAGTCTAGACTTCTGAAACAGGTCTCCTCATGTGAAACAAATCTAATTTTGTCATTTTTTGATGTAATGTTGAATCATCAGAGAATCTTTAAATATCTGTCTATCATTGTATATTTCAATTCCCTTTCCATCTACCACTATCAGAACAGATTGATGAAAACTTGTTAAGGATATATTGAGGCAGGGATCTTATGGAAGAACAAAACATAATTAAGACTTCAGAAAATGCTTATTTTAAATAGAACTGTGAGAGTTGTCCATTGAGACACAGTCGGTTCCAATATAACACGATAGTTCCATCTCGTGCAATCTCGCGCTATAAGAAAATCATGCAATTATCCATACCATTTAAAGTAATGGGGCCAGAATCTTGTTATATCCAATACAGGTATGAAAAGTTTGTGTTCTACAAATAAAGGTCTAAATTCTTCAATTCGCATTGAAGAAACACGCATTATCACAGAGTTGATTGTACAGATTAAAAATTGTAAAAGGTGTTATAGGAAAGATATTATTAAACTAGAGAGGGTTTAGAAAAGATTTATCAGGATGTTGCTGGGAATTGAGGATTTGAGATATAAAAAATAGACTGAAAGTCTGGGTCTTTTTTCATTGGAGTGTAAGGGATTGAGGGCTGATCTAATTGAGGTTTATAAAATCATGAGGGCCATAGATAAAGGTGAATGACAAGCATTTTTTCCCTTGGGTGGGAAGTTCAAAACCAGGGGCATATTTTTAAGGTGAGAGGAGAAAAATTTAAAAATGTCATGGGGGCAACTGTTTTACACAAAGAGTGTGGTTCTTGTGTGAAATGAACTCTTAGAGAAAGTAATGGATACAAGTTCAGTTACAATGTTTATAAGACAGTTGGATAAGTTCATGAATAGGAAAGGTTTGGAGGGATATGGGCCAAGCGCAGGTAGGCAGGACTAGCTGAGTATCAGAACATGGTCAACATGGATTAGTTGGACCAAAGGATCTGTTTCCATGCTGTATTAATCTGACTCTATGACTCTATTATGTTTTGACTTTATTTTTAAAAAAATTTGGAGACATAGATATTGCTGCCTCGACTGGCATTTATTACCTATCCCTAATTGCCCAGACAGCAGTTAAGAGTCAATCACTTTGCTATGAAGTCCCATGTAGGCCAGACAGAGTAAGAATAGCAAGCTTCCTTCCCTGAAAGACATTAGTAAACTAGATGGATTTCTGCACCACTCTAATTAAGTCGTAATGTAGTTACCATTTGGCTCGCTTTTAGTTCCAGATTTTGATTGAATTCAAATTTTGCCATCTGCCATGAAGACTTAACACTACATCATTTCCTCCACTTTCAAAAGTGTCTATGTCTGTAAAGGAGTCATCAATACAATGGCTATATACATATATAAAGTATGATCAAATCTGGCTCTCCTCAGCCAAGTCTGATCACATGTCCACAACAATCCTGGAACATGATGATAACCCCTGGTCAACATCCTGTTACTTCCTTTGGCATATTTTGGAGAAGTGTCATTTCTACTGAGGTTCATGTTGGATGTCTCCCTGTGAGAACTAGCATGTTTTTTTTGTGTGATTTACCTAAACTTGTCTCATTAATAACTTACCTGGCCCAAATGGATCCTCTCATCCAATGCTAGCCTGATTCTCCTGCTTGCTGTATACAGAGGTACTTGCATATGCCAGGATCCATGGTACAGGTGCCATTTTAAAAGGCTAGAATATATCAAGAAAGGAGCTGGATTCCTGGGGCACCCCCCACAACAACTCACAGTCTCAATGACAGACAAGGGGAAATGAGCACCCTGTTCTACCAGCAGAGACCTCAAAGATGTGATGGACAGGGTAGTACAGAGAAGGGCTGTCCTCTTGCTGAGTACTGCAAGAGGAGCTATGTCACCAGATGCTGCAGGCTGGGTCAGTATTGCGTTGACGGTCTACAGAAATGCCCAAGAAAGTCAATAACCTGTAACATTGCAATTATTAAGCCATCTGTCCTCATCACTACATGATGTTCCACAATGAAGTGAGCCGGGCCTGCAGGCAGTGAGTAAATCACAGGTGACTGCAACTTTGGCAAGAGTGTTCCATCTTCCTAAGTGCACAATCATTGTAATTGCATCACAGACATTATCCTGCATGGAACGTTCAGGGGTGCTTGGGGTTAGGAATTGGACTGTACACAGTAGGCTCATGGGTCACAAGCAGTGCTCGTAGACGTGTTTCGCCATCAGTGTATGGGCATAAGCCATTTAAAGGGCCTCACACTGCTTAAATATGCAGGCACAACCCTCACAGAATAAAGTATTTAAACCTGGTTGCAACCAATTTGATTCCTGTTTATACCTTTGTGATTTACAGGATATAGAAGGCAACAGCAGCCACTCTCGGTCAGTGAGTTCCATGTTCCATTTCTCTGTGAAGATGAACCCCTAATTATTAACATCCCCTTATTGGTAGCCCTTCCCATCAACCCCACATTATCTGGCAAGGGTACCCTGGTAATCCTCAGCTGACAGGCCCTCAAATCTGACTGTAGCCTGCCCCCTAAGCAACTTGGCTGAACAGTCCCAAACGATGAGTGACCAGACCCCAGAGGAATATCTGTACAGAGCTGTCTTCCCATGACTCATTGGGCTGGCTGCAAAAGACCCACAGGATTGACAGTGATCAGATTGTTGAGTTGCGAATCCCCCATTGTGACCTCCCAGCTGAATACATGACCATATCCAAGCCGCTGGGCTGATAATGTATGAGGCCTTTAACCTACCATATCAGGGCTTCCTAACTGATAGATGCTTTCTGGGACTTCATAGAGATCTATTAACCTTTGACTTTCAGATATAGCCATTTGCTTACGTGGCCAGGTGTGTATTAACGGCATAGATATCTGGCATGCGGTACAAGTTTGAGAGTGTTGTAGCAATGAGCTGTATAGTAAGATATCAACCACCTCCTTGACTGATTGCTGCTGACACCTTTGCCAAGCTTCTTGGTTTTGTATCGCCATGAAAAAGCAAGTGCACACAAAAGTACTGTGTGCCTGTTAGCTCTAGCTGAGGGGCAAATTGCTAAAAGGCAAGGCAGGGATTGTGTAAACATCCAAGTAGATGTTAAGTGAATGCACACTAAGAGACCAAGCTCGAAGATACTGTCTGATAGAAACTAAGATCTGGGGGCCTGCCCATGTGTGCAAAATGTTTTTGTGGCATCATACCAGTCATAGTTGTTGATCCACCCATAGTGCAGCATGACACTGCAAAAACGTATTCTCAGTGGATCAGATGCCAGCAACCATAGACACAGGGTGTGCGAGACTCCTACCCAAAGAACTTCCCCTCAGATGCCAAGGATGACAGTCCAGAGGAGCAGGTGATGAGCTGCAGTGAACAGGCTCTGACTTTCATGTCATGAATAACCTCTGTTAATAGCTCTCTGACTGCTTGCTGGTAAGAATCTCGTCTCAAAGCCTGGGACTCTGTTAAAAAATGTGTCTTGCTCCCTCACAGTCAAAAATAGTCTTGAGGATTTTTCATGTGGCTGTCTCAGATTTCTTAAAAGAGCCTATAATGATCATGATTGGGGATGTTTCCACCTAAATCTTCTGGCTCCTCTCAGCCACACCATCTTCTGCTACTACACTTCTTTCTTTTAGGTCACCAAGATAAAATTTCCATCATGTCTTCCCATCTATCCTGCTGAACTCCTGAACTTTTGTCTTTCACTAGTTTCTCTCTGAGCCACTCATTTCCACTCTGAACTCATTCCATCCGTGAAAAACATCTTCTCTGCCTTTCACCATATTGCTAGCAAACTATTGACCACCCAAATTCCTTTCCTTAGCCCAACGTCTACTGATATTGTTGACCATCATCACCACAACCTTCTCAAAAATCAACGTCTTGACCCTGTGTCTCTGCAAGCAACTGTCCTATCCTTTCCAAAGTCCTCAAGATCTCATAAATGTGTGAACAACAGCTTACCAGTTTATATTTGACTTTGGCATTGAGTGCTATAGATTGAAGGTTTGCACATAAATTGAAACAATACTAGTGAATTAGCATAATATCTACAGAACCTGTAAGTGCTGAAAAGCATCAGGTGATTGTCATGTATTTTCAACTGATGGCCCAAGACCGATAGAATATAATTTGTGCCAAACATTTCAAAGCAGTCAGTTGGTATGCTGGGTCCTCAACACCTAAACACAAATGAGCACATGATACACATTGAAGCTTGAAAACCTAATCAAATGTAGCTGTGTCCTTTAATGCAGCTAAAATACCTAAGCAAAGAAGATAGCTGGTAAGGCAATGCAGATATTATACTGCAACCATTGTTTTTCATACAATACATGTATTTCAATCCAATGGCATAGGTATTCGATGTCATTTTCTTCCCCACATGACAATGATACAATTGTGCAAGGTTTTCACAATCAAGGCAGATTTATTTTTGGAGAGAAAGAAGGCCATTGCACAATTGTATTGCAATAGCATACCTGTGCAGAAAATGATAACCCAGGATAGATAACCCTGCAACAAACTCCATCAACAAACACATCGACCTGGACCCAATATACCAACCACTACAACGGACAGCTGAAACTGACAACCGGAAGCGGCAGGGACAGACCACTATAAACACCGGAGGAAACATCAAAGAAGCGCTTCACAGGAGGCTCCCAAGCACTGATGATGTCGCCTAGCCAGGGGACAAAACGTTTGCAACAAAAACTTCCAGCTCGGCGAACAGAACCACAGCATAGATAACCCTGCCAATAATGAAACTTTGTGAACTTTTCAAAGTAGTGGTGTATAAAAAGCAGCCTGCCCAGGAATACTAAAGGAAAACAGTAATACATGAAGCCCCTTTACACCTTTCAACAAAGGACGTTAGTCTATATTGAAATGGACTTAGAAAACCATCACTGGAAAGCAATGTGCATCAGTTGCTATGCTCCAAATCTATTCTACTCTTTCATCACTATTGATGCAGTTTACATGTAAAAGCTCAACGCTTTGACACAGAGAATATTGGTTTTCTACACCATTATTCGCAAAGGTAATGGTGACTTGGGAAATGAAATGTGTTTGAAAATTTGCCTTCTGCTCTTTTCACAAATGATGTGCAGAGACCAGAATAGAGAATGGTACCAACGCAGCGACCATCATTATTTATGTTAATGTATTAATAGATGTGGAGGGTTAGGAGGAAATATTGTATATTATGTAGCTTAATAATAAGGAATTAGTGCAAGAAACATCTTACGTTTGCATAACACAATACTTTTCAGCCAATTACATATTTCTGCTGTGCAGTTACTCTGTAATACAGAAAATGAGCAAGGCAATTTATGCTCAGCAGTTTCTTGAAATCCTAATGAAAAAGATAACACATTTAGAAATTTGCTTTGGAAAAAATAAATGTTGCTTTAACAATATAATCAAACCGTCAATCAGTTCCCAATTATAAGTTTTGGAGCTCTTCCTGGAATCCATAATGACAGATGAGTGGCATAGCCGAAATATCAATGGACTAGTAATGCAGAGCCTCAGGCTAATTTTCTGGGAATATGTATTTGAACCCCACCATGACAGATGGTGAAATTTGAATTCAATTATCAAGATCTAGAATTAACAGTTAGTCAAATGGCGACAGTGTAATCACTAAGATTGTTCGAAAAACCCTTGTAATTCACTATTGTCCTTCAGTGAAATAAATCTGTCAGGTTTGTCTGATCTATCTGAGGGTCCAGACTCACAGCAATGTGGTTGACTATTGTCTGCCCTCCGAATCGCTTAACATGCCATTCAGTTCAAAGGCAATTGGGAATGAGCAGAAGATACTGGCCGTTCCAGCAACACTCTCATCCCATGCAAGAATAAGAAGTGATATGGAAAAACTGATGTCAGATATCTGTTGTGTTGGATACAATTGCCATATGGCCTCATTATCAATGCTTGCTGAATTCCAGGACTCATGATAGGATTACCTCAGCAAAGGTCTGTTTACATAGGTATTGTATAAGCCTTGGACACTTGAATTAGTATATGTATTAAAACACACTTTACCCAAGTGCTTTTGTCAGTGAGGTGGACAAAGAAACACAGAATTAGGTTTGCTTGTTCAACTTGATTTTATTAACAAAGTATTCCTTATTAAAAACGTCATTTGAGCATTTCCCAAATTCTCGCAATATTTACTTTCTAGCTGTATTCATCTGAGAAAGGAATTTACCTGCAATGATTACCTGTTTGAGCTGGGTCATTGGAATTCCTTTCCTCCCTGATGTAGGGCTGCCTGTCTTCTACGTAGATGAGTCTCACAGATCAGGGTGGATCTTCTCCTATGCCTTCTCAGTTTGTTGTATGGTCTTCTGCCACCAGTCCTGCTGTGAATCTTCCTTGCAAGTCTTTACCAAGTATTCACTGAGCATTCACTGAGCCTTCGCTGGGGCACTGGCATCAGATGTGTGCTCATATGCCCCTCACCCGAGACCTTCCAGACTGTGTCTTTGGCTAATCGAGTTATGAGCTGAGTTCAAATCATCCAAAGGAATCGTCCTTCACTGTTGCCACGCCAGGAGGTGTAAAAGTGCCAGAATGTCTGATCAATACTTTCCAAATACGCACCCCTCGGGCTGGTTGTAACTGATTCCATCTGAATCTTTGTAACCTCTTGCATCTCAGTTTCCACTGTTCTCTGTAGCCAATAGCTGCTGGCTTTTGTTTAATTTAGTTTGGCCAATTTTCTGTCAGGCCTGATTTCT
The DNA here is from genome assembly GCF_037043375.1 of Chiloscyllium plagiosum. Lineage (NCBI taxonomy): Eukaryota > Metazoa > Chordata > Chondrichthyes > Orectolobiformes > Hemiscylliidae > Chiloscyllium > Chiloscyllium plagiosum. Next base: position 23,891,680 of record NW_028270140.1, read on the forward strand.
CTGGCTATGGGTCAATTTAGAATGCCCAACATTGGGTCCCTGGTCACTTGACAACATAGGCCAGAATTGAGCATTAACTTTGATTGATTGGTATTTTATGAGACAGTAAGAATTTATTCTTTTTATTCTTTTTATTCAACGTCTGTATGCTATTTGGGCAGAATACAATTAGGAGGATTCACAGTAGGCACCCGCATGGGCCCCAGCTATGCCTGCCTCTTCATAGGATATGCGGAACAGTCCATCTTCCGCAGCTACACTGGCACCAACCCCCACCTTTTCCTCCGCTACATCGATGACTGTATCGGGTCTGCCTCGTGCTCCCACGAAGAAGTTGAACAGTTCATCCACTTTACCAACACCTTCCACCCTGACCTCAAATTCACCTGGACCGTCTCAGACTCCTCCCTCCCCTTCCTAGACCTTTCCATTTCTATCTCGGGCGACCGAATCAACACGGACATTTACTATAAACCGACCGACTCCCACAGCTACCTAGACTACACCTCCTCCCACCCTGCCCCCTGTAAAAACGCCATCCCATATTCCCAATTCCTTCATCTCTACCGCATCTGCTCCCAGGAGGACCACTTCCAAATCCGTACAACCCAGATGGCCTCCTTCTTCAAGGACCACAATTTCCCCCCAGACGTGGTCGACAATGCCCTCCACCGCATCTCTTCCACTTCCCGCTCCTCCGCCCTTGAGCCCCGCCCCTCCAACCGCCCCCAGGACAGAACCCCACTGGTCCTCACCTACCACCCCACCAACCTCCATGTACAGCGGATCATCCGCCGTCATTTCCGCCACCTCCAAACGGACCCCACCACCAGGGATATATTTCCATCCCCTCCACTATCAGCGTTCCGAAAAGACCACTCCCTCCGTGACTCCCTCGTCAGGTCCACACCCCCCACCAACTCAACCTCCACTCCCGGGCACCTTCCCCTGCAACCGCAAGAAATGCAAAACTTGCTCCCACACCTCCCCCCTTACTTCCCTCCAAGGCCCCAAGGGATACTTCCATATCCGCCATAAATTCACCTGCACCTCCACACACATCATCTATTGCATCCGCTGCACCTGATGTGGCCTCCCCTATATTGGGGAGACAGGCTGCCTACTTGCGGAACGGTTCAGAGAACACCTCTGGGACACCCGGACCAATCAACCCAACCACCCCGTGGCTCAACACTTCAACACCCCCTCCCACTCCACCAAGGACATGCAGCGCCTCATCTTCCGCATAGGAACCCTCCAACCACAAGGGATGAACTCAGATTTCTCCAGTTTCCTTATTTCCCCTCCCCCCACCTTGTCTCAGTCAAATCCATCGAACTCAGCACCGCCTTCCTAACCTGCAATCTTCTTCCTGACCTCTCCGCCCCCACCCCACTCCGGCCTATCACCCTCACCTTGACCTCCTTCCACCTATCGCATTTCCAACGCCCCTCCCCCAAGTCCCTCCTCCCTACCTTTTATCTTAGCCTGCTGGGCACACTTTCCTCATTCCTGAAGAAGGGCTTATGCCCGAAACGTCAATTCTCCTGTTCCTTGAATGCTGCCTGACCTGCTGCACTTTTCCAGCAACACATTTTCAGAATAAAATTAGACAAAGTTCCTCTTTTTAAAGCAATGAAAAGCAGTGTTTGGCTCACACTTTTTATACACTTGTAAGAACAGTGATATTTCAAAGCAGATTTTGAATGAGTGTTTTATTTTCATGAGAATTTCAACACTTATCATTGTTATTATACATCTCATTGCTTCGATTCGCAAAGGGCACTGGTGAACGAGCATGGTGGATGCAAGATGACGTGGAGGGTCACAGAATCTCTGCAAGGGCATTGAAGAGAGCATGGGGAATATTAATGGGCCATGGACAATTTGAGAGCTGAGGAATGTGGAGTGAGTGTGGGGTCAAGAGAGCCCTTGAGGATATGAGTGGCCAAGAAGACCTGGGGAATCACAAGAGATATGAGTAAACACATAGATATGTCATGGGACATGGTGGAGTGTGAATGGGGAGTTAGTTGGGGTGAAGGAACGTGACGGTTAAAGTTTCTAATGTCATTTAATGGAATTGGACTAAATCCCCACAGTATTTAGTTTTTTGACCAGCACACCTTGACATTCACATTCCTTTGTGGCCATCTTTAAACTATTTCCAGGGTTTTCAGGCTAAAGTCCACACAACCACTGCTTCCCTGGAGTGTAAATCATGCTTGCAGGGCTATTTTTATGGAGACTTATCTGCCAAGTCAGGTATTTTTCCAACTCAAACTTATCACTTGTTGGTGAAAACCCAGCCTAAGAATACCAATATTCACTCCAAAGTGATCAATGAATAGAAAATGATACAAGCCTGTTGTCAGGGCTCTTGTTGTGCAGTGGTAATCTCCCTACCTCTGCGCCAGGAGGCCTGGGTTCAAGTCTTACCTGCTCTGTAATTACATCATTGAACTGTTTGATTAGAAAATATCTATAAGCCTGTTGTATTGGAGGATTAATTTCCTCAGATTATGTAGCACTCAGCCACAGGCTGATAACACTTGATCAGCGTGATATGCAGCCAAGTGCTTAACATTGGAAATCAATTAACTTTGTACTTGTGTCTTTAAGTGCAGAGATGTACAAAACTGTAACAAGGACTACTTTTCACCCTTAATTCCTTCCTCTCTAACTGTACTCTTTCCCTGGTCTTCCTCTTTCCAGGTCTTGAGGCTCTGTGGGTAACCTTCCGATCTCTGAGCTAAAAGTTCAGGATGGGAATCCTCACTCCAGGCATTGGACATTGCATGTCCCTGATAAGTGTGTTTTCAGTAGGTGGGTATGTAATACAGGCTGGATGTCACATTCGCACCCACTCCTCAGCTCAATCCCATAATACAGGCGATTAATGCAGGTGCCCAAATTGCAGCCTGTTAAGCATATCGTAATAAATAATTAAGATTCAATTCAGTTTGTTAAAATCTGCAACAATGCGCCGTTCGTGACAAATATGTTTGTCAAAAGATGTGGGCAGGACTGGGACTCCTTTTTTTAAAAGGAATTTGTAAAAGGTGGAAAGGAATGGATTCCAGGTTGTTTTTTGTCTGGGCATTATGATGTTATGCAGTCTGCTTCCCCATCTCCCACCCTGTAATTTATAACTCATTTATAATGCCACTAAACAGGTTGATTATCTTTAAAAAAACACTCCATATGTCAATGCCAGGCCATAAGAATGGGCGAGCATCCTGGAAAGTTGTGCTCAATGCACATTGATGTCTCTCAAGCAACTGCCTCTCACTTCAGTCTGGTAACCTGGTCTAAAAAAAAACCCTATGTAAAAATGTTTGTCTGCCTCATGCATCTCCAGACAGAGGACATCTTTGAAGTGATATCTTCTAAGCTTGGCTTCATTCCTGATTGAACTTAACTGCATTTAAGGAGTTCTGAGGGCCTTGGTCATTCTTTGGAGATGCCGGTGTTGGACTGGGGTGTACAAAGTTAAAAATCACACAACACCAGGTTATAGTCCAACAGGTTTAATTGGAAGCACACTAGCTTTCGGAGCGACGCTCCTTCGACGCACAATCACCTGATGAAGGAGCGTCGCTCCGAAAGCTAGTATGCTTCCAATTAAACCTGTTGGACTATATAACCTGGTGTTGTGTGATTTTTAACCTTGGTCATTCTGATATTTGATGTAATTTTTTAAAAATGTTTTCCTAAGGTAGAAAAAGAGCTCTTGAAAACCTATGGGTTACATGTTTTCTGTCCTCACTCTGTTATAAGTGTCTAACTAGATAATAAAGTTTCATAGCAATGAGGATCAGATCATCAGGAATGATGATGAATAATCAATCCTGCTGTTCAATTGCCTTCATTATTCTACTGAACACTGTGAATGCCTGGCTTCAATGTTGACTGCAGGTTTTAATGAAAGTTCTGGTTTACTCTTTGCCAGTGGGTGTATGATGGGAATGCTGACTTCTCTAAGATGAGGGGAGGACTATCTGAGTGGTCTGAGATTTTACTGTTCATCTGGTTTTTCTTTCCACCACAACCCTAAATCGTTGTACTGCTTCACAGTTCTTCATTGTTCCTCTTGTGCTTCCCTGCCTCCATTTAGTCATTTTCAAACCCTGTATTGATTTATTAAGCCTCTATTTGTCTCTTACCCAAATCTTACCATTTAATGATCTACTGTATCTTAGACACTTCACAGGTTAGAAATCCAGGAGTATCCAGTCACAGGAATATTTACGCTGCCTAAGCTGCAAGGCATGAGATGTTCAAAAATTGAGCTTTAATTCTCAATGCTACTGATAGTACATAATCAAGTGTCTGGTAAATGAAGATAGGGCCATTGTTAGTTCTCTGTGAAAGCTTGGGGGAGGAAATAGAGGCCAGAGAGTGAGAGAGACCAGAGGGCAGGGAAGGCTGATTGGAGTCTGATGAGGCAGATGGGAGAGGCAATGTTAAAAAATAAAGCAAATGGGGCTCAGAAAGTGTTGATATATGTCATGTGCCATTTATTTTGGCATCCTTTGTTTAAATATTGGCTCAGGAAGCTTCTCCCAGCTAATTTTGCTGCATCCCAACATTAACTTTGTTTTACATACAACTATCGACATTGTTGCAAAAGCTTGAAACTAAATTCTGAAAAAATGTATTCCAAAAACTTGCCCTGCTGATTAAAGGAAGTGTAAAGATTTGCATATTCAGACATTGAATTGTAGATTGGATGATCGATTAATGGCAAAACAACCTTGCATTGGGACCTCATTAAGACATTAGACAACTTGTTTCCGTTGGAAAAGTATCTAACATCTATTCCAGGCATTCGCACTGAGCAACAATTTTTTTCTTTCTTCCTCATCATTGCAATTTCTTGGCAATGTACGCACATTTCCTGGTGACCACATTGTCCATTTAGTGGCCCCCCCCAAAAATCCAAGTGCAACCAGGCGAAAGGTATGGGCCAATAAATCTTTTCTTTCCACAAATTCCTTTTGTGTATACTTGTTTTTTTTATTTCTCCTCTTCTGCTATTGTGTTCATTTTAAAATGTTGTTCATCTGTTGTATATTCAGCTCTGCAGAAACATTACCTGTGTTGTGTTTCCTTGACAGATGTTTGCTTTAACATGCTGAATCTCTCCTGCAGTCTCGGATTTTGTTTTCTCATTTAATGCACTAGCTGGAATGTCCCAACAGTTACCAAAAACATGTCCTACCTTTATTTCCTTCTCATTTATAAATTCCTCTAACTTTATTCAGCTGCCTTTTGCCGTCATTCCTCATAAGCATCCTTTGAAGCATACATGCCTTAAAATATATGGACTTATATTTTACCATTACACATTGTGGCCTTTTTATACTTTTCGTCTAGATATTTTGGAATCCTGGATCTTTGATTACTCTTTGGCTAAACTATCACATAAACCTATTCAGCAAAAGATAACTAAATAAGACACCTATTTCATATTTGTATTAACATTTACAATATCTATTTCCTTGCAAGCAAAATGGTGAAAAGTTGCAGTCTATACCAGTTTAGCAATTTTTTTGGCTTGATATTTTGCCTGCACAACTATTTTTCTCATCACTAGAGAAGTTGAACTAACCTGTCATAATTTATAATCATTCTAAACAGGTCTATCAGTTCTATTTCACTCAGCACATTTCAGCCTATTTAACAACTCTGGTGTATAAATATGTTTCGGCAAGATCTGTGGATTTCAATTGGATAAAAGAAAACTGATGATTATTCATGTAACAAAGCACTTTTTTTTTCACGAGTTGCTTCTTTTCTTCAGGGCAACAATTCAAACTGCTGCTGGAAGAGTTATTGTTGTAATTGATGAATTGGTTTTAGTGATAATGACTGACTTTGAATCTGAATGTACTTATTATCTCAGATTTACCCAGCTCATTGACTCAACATCACACTTCAAAAGATTTATAGAATTAGTTTTCTTAACTTCTTGTGTCTTTAGAATGTGGTGGCAATAAGTTAAGAGATAGTTAAGCCCAGTTTAAAAGTAAACTATGTATCCTGGAACCGAATGTACGTGTAGACAAGTTCAGATTGTAATGATAGGTGGCAACCCTGAAAGACATGTGCAAACTCATTGGGATACACAACATTCTGGCATCAAATGTAGCTATCATGATACCAGGCCACAAATTACTAGATTAATAGTTACCTGATGATAGAGCAGTGCTCTGAAAGCTAGTACTTCCAAATAAACCTGTTGGACTATAACCTGGTGTTGTGTGATTTTTAACTAGATTTATTACATTCAGCTTCTCAATTTACCATGGTGGGATTTCAATTCACAATCTCTGACTTGTTACTTCCGGTAACAAACAACAGTGTTTGGGTGCACCATTTCAAATAAAAAGTTCATTTGTGGGTGGCACGGTGGCACAGTGGTTAGCACTGCTGCCTCACAGCGCCAGAGACCCGGGTTCAATTCCTACCTCAGGCGACTGACTGTGTGGAGTTTGTACATTGTCTGCGTGGGTTTCCTCTGGTTGCTCCGGTTTCCTCCCACAGTCCAAAAATGTGCAGGTTAGGTGAATTGGCCATGCTAAGTTGCCTGTAGTGTTAGGTACAGGGGTAAATGTATGGGAATGGGTCTGGGTGGGTGCGCTTCGGCGGGTTGGTGTGGACTTGTTGGGCTGAAGGGCCTGTTTCCACGCTGTAAGTAATCTAATCTAATTAATATGATGGCTGTGATCCTAAATTGGCAACTAAGAGGCTACCAGTCAAAATCCATTGAACATAAGCTAAGGAATTGAAATCAATAATGTAACTAAGCTGTGACCGGCAATAAAGTTAAACTCCTTCCAGAAACCTGGTTTTCTGAAGAGACTATGCCATATTTTTGTTTAGTTACCAAATACAGTGGTTTTAAATGAATCTTCCTTCATGATTCAATGCCAATATCAAAATTCCTAATTGACGCCTTCATTGCATCTTTGTAGCACTTCCTTTGACAGCTGTGAAAGTGCATTCCAGATTCTCCCTGGAAAGTTGCTTTGAGACCAATTGTCAGGTAGTCTGGTTAAGTAATCAGCCCAGTTCAATTGTGAGTGACTCAATATGGACAAAGTTAAAAAAAAATCACACAATACCAGTTATAGTCCAACAGCTTTATTTGGAAGCACCAGCTGCTCCTTCATTAGGTAGCTAGCTACCTGATGAAGGAGTAGTGCTCTGAAAGTTAATACTTCCAAATAAACCTGTTGGACTACAACCTGATGTTGTGTGATTTTTAACTTTGTCCAGCCCAGTCCAACATTGGCACCTCCTCATCATATCTCAATATGGTATGCATCCTTGGCCTGCTAGCTCAGGTGAGGGCCTCAGTTTCTCATATTTTGTCCAGCCATTTAATCCTTAGAAGTTCCTGAAACAGATGAGTTGAATGTGGTTGAGGTTGTTGGCATGATGCTTTTATGTCATTGAAGCTTATTTGTCTTCATTCTCAAATTGAAGTTCAAAGTCTGTTGAAGGTTCTGAGAATTAAGAATGAAATGGGGAGGTTTTCGTTTCATCCAGACTGGGATGAATCTTTGAATTTCTCCACTCCTAAGGGCTGTGGTAGCTGAGTTATTAAGCAGGTTAGAAACAGAACTTGCTGAGTATCTGCAGACTAATGACATTAAGAGACATAGTGATGGAGTAAAAAGTGGCATTAAAGAAATGACCAGCCATGATCAACCGGTGAGACAGGTTCAATGAGCTGAATGACCACATCTTGTTCTGATGTTCTGACTCTGTTCTAAAAAACTCAATTAGATTGGTCAAGCAAGATTTTCCCTTTGAATCTATGCTGACTATTCATTATTCTCCTTCTTATTTCCAAATGTTCTTCATTGTCTCCTTCTATAGGTATTCCATACTTTTCCTATCATTGATCTTAGACTGATTGGAATGTGATTTCTTGGATATGCTCTGGTTCCTTCCTGATTATAGGACATACATTCATAATCTGTCAGTCTGCTGGTGCCACACCCTTTTTTATGAATTATTGACCTAAATAATCTGTTCAGGCTCACTACTAAGTGCACTGGTGCTGCCCACAATCATTTCTGTTTGAGCCAGCTCTCAGCGTGAGCAGAACCTCTGACACTCCTGTCAGCCAGGACTCACTGACTGGACCAGATTAACAGCCCAAATCAGGGAACTCATATTTTGTGAGGTCCATGACTGACGCTGTTACAAACACTACGTTAAGTGGTTGGGGTGGGTACTATTTAATATGTTGGGGATAGTCTGGTCATATCAATGTGGCAGTCAGGAAGTTGAGAAAATGTAAGGTTGAGTTGCTAGGATATTTGGGTGGCTGGTGAGTATGCAAATTGGATTAAAGAGGTGATGGGAACTGCATTACTGAATTCAATTGTAATGGTTAACCATTGATTTAACTCAGCTATTAAACTGTGCAATATTTCCTGAGTAAGTGTGCAGCTAAGTCCCACTTATCTGGCCAAAAACCAAGTCACCATTCTGACCTCAGGTTTAGAGAGTTTCACAGATTGTCCAGATTTGTGGAAATCAACTCTTTGGAAGTTTAAACTACCCAGTCACCCACAGTGCATGTGTACATGCCAGGACTCAGACATGGTCCGAATATTAAATTTCCAATTTGTGATCCATCTCTGATGATCCAGAGGTGAGAAGATATGCGCTATTAAACATGTGTCAAAATACCTATCCTATATCTTCTCTAAAATCTATTAAAAACATAAGATTTAGGTCAATGATGCAATCCGACTAGATATGCATTTTACCCCTTTAATTTTGTCTTCTTTATTCAATGAATACCATTTCTCTTCATGCACTTATCTCATTGCTCATCTCAATTCAATATCACATCTATCTGTTCAATCTCTCTCATAAATACCATGTAAGTATATCATCTAATGGCCCAAATCTTCTGGTCAGCATCAAACTGTCATTTTTTAAAAGAGAATAAAAACTTCTGACTGAACTTCCTCTGGTTTTTCTTCCAATGGAGGATTCTGAAAAACTCCTTGAGCACAGGAAGCATAAGGAACATCACCAAAAGGGATCTATGAAGAAGGCCTGTTTTTTTTTAATCATCTGCCATATTCTGGTACTTAAGAGTTTAATTCCAGTTCAAGAACAGCTTCTTCCATGCTGTTAACAGACTTCTGAAAGGACATCTTTAATGTTAATGTTAATCTCTCTCTCTCTGTGCTTCTTGGCAGCTGTAATACTGTATCCTGCACTATGCTCTGTTACCCTGATGCATTTGTACAGTATGATCTGCCTGTAAAGCACATAAGACAACACTTTTCAATGTACCTCACTGCACGTGACAGTAATAAATCAAATCAGGTCAAATCAATTATCCCAAAACATCTCAGTGTATATCATCAGTGAGTGTATGAGTGAATATGGATAGTCAGATAGGGTTGCCGAAAACATGGATAAGGCATTAGGATGGGTGGATGGGGTAAGTGGGTCGGGGTTAGAATGAGTGAAACTATGGATAATCAGTAAAGTAATTGAGAAAGTTAGAGAAAAACCAAAAGATCTGCAGATGCTGCAAATCAGAGACAAAACCAGAAATTGATGGAAAAGCTCAGCAGATCTGGCAGTATCTGTGCAGAAGAATCAGAGTTAATGTTTCAGGTTGAGTGACCGTTCTGGTTGCTGCCGGAGCTGGTGAGAAAGTAAGTGTGTTAGCTTTGTGGGCCAAGTGGACAGCGGTAAAGTGATTGAGGTAGCTGGGTTATGGGGTAGTCTGGTTGAGCACTGGTTGGGTCGAATGCCAGTAGAATAGTGTTTAAAAATGTGTTGTGGAAAAGCGCAGCAGGTCAGGCAGCATCAAAGGAACAGGAGACTCGACATTTCGGGCATAAACTCTTATGCCCAAAATGTCGATTCTCCTGTTCCTTTGATGCTGCCTGACCTGCTGCGCTTTTCCGGCAACACATTTTTCAGCTCTGATCTCCAGCATCTGCAGTCCTCACTTTCTCCCAGTAGAATAGTGTGTCAGGTGGTAGGACAATGAAAGCTATTCCTCAGTCTCACACAAAAGTACATATATACACAACTAAAACCCTTGTAAGCCAATGCATCATTTACTTTGTTATTAAGCTCTTTGAATTATGTAATTGTTCTTTTCTTTCAGATTAATGAACATAAACTAGTGACAGCCCTGTGTGCTGCGTTGGTCTAATGGAGGTCGAATTGAACAATGAGGGAGAAATTAGTACCCTGACTGCAAAAATTCATGCGGCTTTGAGCACAAGAAGACAGGATGGGAAAATGTTCATCAAGATGCAGATTTGTTAAGGTCAACAAAGTGATTCTCGAATTGAGCTGGAGCTGTGATGGAATTGTGGCTCCAGTGTTTCGGTGCACTTTAAGATACATGCTTCAGTCCTGCTTTGGAGATTGATGCAAAGGATAGAGATAAGACTCCAAATTGTGTTGATTCAAGCATAACCTTGGATGTAAGGCCCAAAAAGTACAGCTTCAAACAGTACTGTGCTGTAAAAGAGGCCCAAAGGAGGCATTTCCTTCTATGGCAAAATAACTACAGAATAAGAAAAGTTATAACTAATGACTTTGAAAACATCCTGAAGCTGCAGGAGGTAAAGCAGTTCATCATTGAGTCTGAAGACATACCAGGAAATCTGTTGATGTATTGACCACCTGAGACAGAGCCTAGCTCACAATCCTAGTGACCAAGTTCACTATGATTATGCACTGTTGCTTAGTTTTTAATAAGCATTACTGCATTTATCTCCAAGTTGCTGTGTTTCATTAATACTTGCGATAGAACCTTTAGACAAAATTGGTAATATGTTAGCAGGCAGCTAATGTGGTTTCCTGAAGAATAGAATGTCTTAAGCGGGTCTTATTGTTTGACAAAGATCTTGAAGATGAAGTAATGGAAGAACATAACACGAATGGTTAGTCACAATATAGCTGGCAGAGAAATGAATCTTTAGAATTATGTTTGTGTGTAATGCAGGTAGAATGTTTGGGGACGGAGGCACTCCCAGAGGTGGATAGTCTAGAAGCTGAAATGAAACAGCTGAAATAAAATGCAGGGGTCCATTTGCAAACCATACCCAATAAGGACTGTGAAGTAATGAAACTTAGGAGACAGGAAACTGTTCATAGGAAATAAGTTGGAAGCAGCAAAATAACTTAAAATGCTTCTGAATAAAATCTATGGATAATCAGAAAAGTGGGGAAAATATTTGTGTCGATGTCTTTGTGGAAATGTTTTATGAAACTGTTCTGTTCTTTGTGTTTCTGCCTGTTAGCACTAATAGAGACTCATTAACCCTCTGTGGTCTGGTCCTGTATGTTTTAAAGCTGTTGAGTTTTGAATATGTGTGAAGCATCTCTGTGTAAATTGAGAGAAATCAGTCGAAGTTTAATTCAGAATAAAATGCATTGTTTAGCTGCTCGTATAAGTAGCTTTGTTTGGTGTGAATGGAATTTCCAGGAAGATCCCTTTGGAATGGTATATAATAAGGTAGGGCAATCAAGCAGTGAAGAAAATGTGAGAACTGTCCATAAAAAATTATCAACACTTTTTACTTCCCCTGTGAAGCCAATAGAAGCTTGTTGGTTAATGGTTTTAAAATGCTTTCCTTAAAGCAAAAGATGTTGTTTAATTAAACAAATGTTAGAAAGTGTGTGTTTAAGTGTGAGGAAGCATCTGTCAGTGATATATGGGTGTGACTGAGTGTGCCTGTCTCAGGTTCATATAATAAAAAGTTACTTTATGTGACTATTTTACTTCATGTGGAGGTCTACAGTCTTGCTTCAGATTGGGATAAATAAATCATTGTCCTTCTCAGAAACAAATCTTGTTGCAGTTCAGATGTAATTTGTGGGAAGGGTAATGAGTAAAACACATTTTTCAAGAAACAATCCCTGGGGTCATGGTTATGATTTCATGATCAAACACAGAAAATGCTGGGAAGGCCTAGCAGATATGACAGTAGCTGTGGAGAGTGAAATCAAATTAACATTTTGAGGCCAATGCGATTCTTCTTCAGAAATGGAAGATGCTGGAATTTTTTTTTATACTTGTAATAAAGGCAGACAAGGGGTCGGGGAACAAATGATGTCGACCCCCAGAATGTCCAGAGAATACAGCTTCAAACAAGACAGTGATCTAACTGAAACATAACTAAGTAGGTCAAAAACAGGTATTACTGTAGAACAATAGAACCATAGACACATTACAGCACAGAAAGAGGGCATTCATGCGCAATATGTCTGCATCAGCTGAATAAACTATCTCATTCTGTCCTCACTTTCTATCACCTGACCTGTAAGCTTGCAGTTTACAGTTCTTCAGATGCAGGTTGAGTATTTCTGCTTCAAACTTGGCAGCAAATCTCGAATATCACTTTGCTATGGGTGAAAATATTTCTCCTTATGTCTGTTCTAATCCTTCAGCCAATCATTTTAAGTTTGTACCCCCTGTTACCTGACCTCTCTGCCAAGATAAAACTATCTTCCCTGTCCACTCAATGCAAACGCCCCATTATTTTGTAGACTTCAACTAAGTCATGCCTCAGCCTTCTCTGATCTAAGCAAAATATTAACTGAACCAATCACTCCTCAAAATTGCAACTTCCAAATTAACATTTTATTAATTAGCATTATATTAATACGTCACACCAGGAAGAACATGTCTCATATGCCTTCATTACCACCGTAACTACCTGCCCTTCAACCACAGGGGGTCTGTGGACAGCAGTACAGTTAACACTGGATTGAATACTGAAATAATTGAAATTAACTGGGAGTACAAAGCAGGCATACAAAATTGGATGACAGTCAATCGGCACTGGTACATTGAGATTACCACATTCAGTTTTCGAATTATCAGTGTTAGTACCTGAATTCTCAAGCAGACATTTGTCAGTGTCCACATTCATTCAAATATGTTATTAAAATAAACATTATTTTGTTTACATTGTATTTCCCTCTCGATCAACATGGCTTTGTTTTTTTTTAAAAGTGACAGCATAAATTATAATATTGCCTGTTTGTGAGAACATGCTGTGGGCAAATTGGCTGTTATATTTCCTTTATTTGGCAACACTACAAAAGTGATTAATTGGCTGTGAACCACTTTGGAATATCCTGAGGCCATGAAAGGTAATGTACACATACACATTCATTTTTTTCTGCTATTTGGCTGCAGAATAAAATAAAATATTGCATTGTAGTACTGATGTAAGTTACAGATTGCTGTTTTCTGGTGCAATGCTCTCTGAGACTGAACATTGATATCGAAACACCACACTTAACTACTTGCTTCACTAAACACACAAAGTCCTTCTAGGTTCAGAGAGGAGCAGCAATATAAATTCTAAATTGAGCACATGCACAAACTGACCAATCTATCAGATTATGATCTCAGTAACAACATGATGTGAATGTGATGCATTGTGGAGAAAGGGAGATTGCAGCACTAAGTGCAAACTGAGAAGAGCTGAGAAGAGTGCTGACTATTTACTCCTGCAAGGTAAAGCTTAAATCCCATGAAAAATATGAAGATTCCATCACATAAAAGCAGTATGGTTACACTAGTGTTATTTGTAATCATTGTTGCTGATGTGCGGTGTTCTCAGACAAGGACGACTTGCTGCTATTCACAAGATGAGCTCTGGAAAAGAAACCTTTACATTCCTGGATTGTCAGTGCTGGATGCCATATAACCAGGGGAGTAATTTTTCCCAAGCACCAGGTCTAATATTTAAATTGAAAATCTTTAAATGAAAATGGTAAAAACTAAGTACAACAATGAATTAGTAAATTTACTTGACTTACACACTCGTAACATCTCATAATTTTCATTTCTATAATGATAGCTGCATCAATTTAATTAAAATTCAATGTTTCTCCTCCATTTTATTCCTGGGATGATTAGTGCCTAAGAAATGCTCCCTCACAAATTCAATCAGTATGTCACATAAAATAATAAAGATCCTTTGAATCAGCTCATTAGAAGTGAAGAGTAAATTTACTTTCAGCAAAGATAAACAATGCTGATTTTTTTTTAAAATGTCTCACCAAACAGCTTCTGAAAAGGGAAGCTCGCCAAATTGATTCGACTCTATGCAACACCTCTTGGGAACTGGATAATAGCTAGGAGAAAGCACTTTTCAGTTCAGTTGTTGCTATTAACCATCTTAGTTCTGGGAATCATTTGTTAAAGCTTTTTCATCCTTATTTTGACCATGAGCCTAGAAGTGTCAACCTTAGTTCGACTCAAAGTTTGCGTCGGAAGATGATGATATAGAATGTTTTAAACAAGAATACTATTAATGAATTAGGAGCTGCAACGATTTGGAAAATTGCAGCTTTGACTTTTCTTGAACAGTTAATTGCAGGATTCCATAAGCATGAATTCTATGAATAGTTTCATTTTTCAATAGCTACAAGTGACTATAGTTTTGATAAGCATTAGCAATATAGGTCAGAATCTTACAATCTTTTGTCCAAATGCGAGTCACATCAGGTCTGGTGTAATGAATCACATCATGAGGCCACTGTATCTGACCAAACCCACCGCTGTAATTGCTGTTTGAGTCTTCATGCAAGAATCCCTCTCTATTCCCACCCTGTTTTATCACGTACCATTTCCAGCAGCACTCATCACTCACTTGAGACTGGCTGGGGGGAAATGTGCAACAAAGGTAAGACAAGGCAAGGCAAGGGTGCTGCAAGCATCCAGGTAGGTTCACAGTGAGTCAACTCCATGACAGCAAGTAAAGAACTCACATGTGCAACCTGGTCCAGTCCATGAGTTGGATGTGTGTGTCTCTACCTGCAAAGTGTCCTTGCTGTAGCAGTGTAATCATGGTTGCCAATGCAGCCTGAGGTGAAGCGCTGAAGTGCAGAAGCATCCTGTAAGTGGATTGGAGATGTGCCATTGACACTGGCACATTGCAAATTATATGTTTATGAATGGGGTGGTGCATGTAGCTGGTGTTCATGAAATCTGCCCAAGACTCCAGCACCTGGTGTTCAACGTGAGCTTTTGCAGCAAGAAGTGAGTTGAACCCACGAAGAACAACTTTGGTTTCCAAGTCGAATTTTCCTGGTTACTAGATTGTATGTTGACTTTGGTATGATTACAACATGTGGTGAGTTGGGCAGTTAACCAGCAATAAAGAACATCAAATGATAACTCACTGCTCCCTGACAAGAAACTGGTCATATCCCTTGATCAAGCAGTAAGATTGCTAAGTGATGATCTTAACATTGAGATAACCGTCTCACTCCTTTCTGCTATAGCAGAGGTTTCTGCTCTGCAATTAAATTACATTGTGGTTTTATCTGTACCCCAAATCTATTTTCCTATTTTTTGTATCATGCACAAAATTACACAATGCGCTTACCTAACAAGAATAGATGGTTATTCAATGAAACTTAACTCTTATGGCACTAGGAAAGACCTATAAAAAATTCAATGCAGGCCCAGTTGGTGTGGTGATTTTTTCATAGTCCCTCACCTGAGGACCTCTTAAAAATTCTTTGTGGAATGTGCACCTTCCTGGCAAAAAATCTATTGAGCGTTCCTGTGGAAGCCAAGATTTACAGCAGCCATGATAAAGGAAAACAAAAATGTGTCCATTTTAGAAAGCTACGTTACAACAACATCATAACTTGGCTCATTGTCCTGGTCCAATCTCACACAAATATGAAGATCAATATAGGTCAGATACTAGTAGACAGGAACAAGACATCATTAACCCAAAGGTATTGAAGTTGAATGTAGTATTCCAGGTTGACCCTATACTGGATTTTGATAGTAATATCTATCAGTACTAACCAGGTTATCAAGGTCACATTAAAGCACTGGAAAATTACCATCAGCATTATCTTTGTGGGATATTCTCGGTCTAGGGACAAGAGCATCCTTTCCCAAGTCTAGATATCAAGCAATGTGGTTGATCTCCAACAAACTCCACCAAGCAGGGCATCCAGTACCTATACACTTCCATCCCCCATCACGAAGGCCTCCAAGCCCTCCGCTTCTTCCTCTCTTGTTGACCCAACCAGTACCCTTCCACTGACACCATCCTTCGACTGACTGAACTGGTCCTCACTCTTAACAACTTCTCCTTCCAATCCTCCCACTTCCTCCAAACCAAAGGAGTAGCCATGGGCACCCGCATGGGCCCCAGCTATGCCTGCCTCTTCGTCAGATATGTGGAACAGTCCATCTTTCGCAGCTACACTGGCACCACCCCCCACCTTTTCCTCCACTACATCAATGATAGTATTGGCGCTACCTCGTGCTCCCATGAGGAGGTTGAACAGTTCATCCACTTTACTAACGCCTTCCACCCTGACCTCAAATTTACCTGGACCATCTCAGACTCCTCCCTCCCCTTCCTAGACCTCTCCATTTCTATCTCGGGCGACCGACTCAACACAGACATTTACTACAAATCGACAGCTACCTAGATTATACCTCCTCCCGCCCTGCCCCCTGTAAAAACGCCATCCCATATTCCCAATTCCTTCACCTCCGCCGCATATGCTCCCAGGAGGACCAATTCCACCACCACACAGCCCACATGGCCTCCTTCTTCAAAGACCGCAATTTCCCCTCCGATGTGGTCGACGATGCTCCCCACCGCATCTCCTCCACTTCCTGCACTTCCGCCCTTGAACCCCGCCCCTCCAATCGCCACCAGGACAAAACACCACTGGTCCTCACCTTCCACCCCACCAACCTCCGGATACATTGTATCATCCTCCATCATTTCCGCCACCTCCAAACAGACCCCACCACCAGGGATATATTTCCCTCCCCACCCCTATCAGCATTCCGGAGAGAACATTCCCTCCACGACTCCCTCGTCAGGTCCACATCTCCCACCAACCCAACCTCCACTCCTGGCACCTTCCCCTGCAACCGCAAGAAGTGCAAAACTTGTGCCCACACCTCCCCCTCACCTCTCTCCAAGGCCCCAATGGATCCTTCGAGATCCATCGCAAATTCACTTGCACCTCCACACACATCATTTACTGTATCCGCTGCACCCGATGTGGTCTCCTCTACATTGGGGGGGACAGGCTGCCTACTTGTGGAACATTTCAGGAAACACCTCTGGGACACCCGCACCAACCAACCCAACCAACCCAACCCAACCACCCCATGGCTGAACACTTTAACTCCCCCTCGCACTCCGCCAAGGACATGCAGGTCCTTGGCCTCCTCCATCACCAGACCCTGGCCACACAACGCCTGGAGGAAGAGTGCCTCATCTTCCGCCTAGGAACCTTCCAACCACACAGGATGAATGTAGATTTCTCCAGCTTCCTCATTTCCCCTCCCCCCACCTTATCTCAGTCCCACTCCCCGGATTCAGCACCGCCTTCTTGACCTGCAATCTTCTTCCCGACCTCTCCGCCCCCACCCCCTCTCCGGCCTATCACCCTCACCCTCACCTCCTTCCACCTATTGTATTCCCAGCGCCCCCACCCCCAAATTCCACCCCCCTACCTTTTATCTCAGCTCGCTTGGCACACCAGCCTCATTCCTGAAGAAGGGCTTATGCCCGAAACGTTGATTCTCCTGCTCCTCGGATGCTGCCCGGCCTGCAGCGCTTTTCCAGCATCACACTTTTCAACATATCATACCCCTGCCTGACACCAATCGTCCAAAGTAACTTATCCACTCAGAACACAGTCATAGCAGCAACCCACTAGGAAGAGAGCAGAAATGCTTTAAAGATACCATCAAAGCATCTGAGGAGATCAACCATCTCAATAAACTCATGGAAATCCCTGGCTTGTCATGGACTAAAACGAAACCAAAGAAGGTTTTTCCAGCAAGGGACTAGACACATCGATTGACTTCATCAGGATTGTTCAGAGGCAAAGATGAAAAAGCACAAATCTCTATGCATCTCAGCAACTAACCCTTTGAGCCCTGTCTGCTCTGTATGTGACAGAGTTTGCCATTTGGAATAAACAATCAACTCAGAACCCATAAACTGAAGTAGAAGCAAGTCATCCTCAGTCCCGAGGAATGAGGCACTGCCTAAGAAGAAGTTAAGCCAGCTAAAAGTAAAACCTTTAGAAGGGAAACACCTTTCATCAACTTGATAAATTGACCTTAGAAAGTGACCTTTCTCCTTCTAAGTTTCAATCAATGCAATTTCACCAGATTTCCAATGGTACATCTTCCCATTTTTCATGGTCAGATGATTACAAGGAGTAAATTATTTCAGCTTGATGCAACCAACAAAAAGACAAATTGATGTACAACTGAGATCTCCAAATTCAGTGATAGTGAATAAAGCAGCAATTAAACAGAACTATCTCAAGCAATGATTCAGAGACTATAACCTGGTGTTGTGTGATTTTTAACTATCTCAAGCAATGCAGTTTTGTTTTATTCTTATTCCTTATTCTTATTCCACTGTCATAAACTGATTTTGTTTCCTATAAGTAGTTCCAATTTGGTTAATTTGTATGCAATTAATTATGCAGGCAGAACAATATGCCCAGCAATTAAATGTGAATTAAGACAGAAACATGATGTCTTGCTTGCACCTCCCACTTTGTCCACCACGATCCCATCTTCCAGCATTTCATAGTCCACCCAACTCCCCATATTAACTTCCCACTCCATGACTCCAAGGCACATTGTGTGTTGGAAAAAGTGAAAGGAAAAATCAATACATCTATTAGGCATAAACATGTATAAAATTAAGGAATAACACCCAGTTTTACAAAAGTTGATAAAATAATAATTTCACTTCAGACAAGATTTGCTGGGTGTAAGATTTGAGATTGTGATACATTTTGGTTTGTGTTATAGATATCATTTTCCCAAGTGTAAGTTGTCCCACCTGTGGACACACAATATGATGTTGTTTCCTCATACAGCCAGTGTGATATGGTCCAAGTGCTTCCTTTTGAGCAGAATCTTCACAGCCCCTGACAATGTAGGCCAAAGCAAGGAATTGTGGAAAATCAAGTAAGACACACAGCGAGCACCTTCCCAATGTTGAGATCTAAAATCCCCGGTTTCCTCCATGTGCACCTGTAAATAGAAACTAGACACTCAGGATACATGACTTGAAAGTCAGTCATTACCTGGCAATTCCAGCCTGTCACTTGCTGTTTGGGTCCTCTATCTTGGACATCAATCACTAACATCTCAGGGCAGACTCCAGATAGAACTGCACATAGCCCATGTCCATCTCTGTGGACATTGGCATCCAATTAGAGCAGAAACACCTCATCATTATGGCACATTTCTGATCCACTAATGGCATTTTGCAGCACCCTGACACCTT
This sequence comes from Chiloscyllium plagiosum, assembly GCF_037043375.1. Taxonomy (NCBI): domain Eukaryota; kingdom Metazoa; phylum Chordata; class Chondrichthyes; order Orectolobiformes; family Hemiscylliidae; genus Chiloscyllium; species Chiloscyllium plagiosum. The sequence continues at coordinate 23,911,017 of NW_028270140.1, forward strand.
TCATTGGAATGTTGCTACAAGGACAATTTGTACACTGGGAGAGGCACCCAGCCCATGCTATGGGCCAGGATGCATCTCTGACTGCTCACTCATTGCTCTTAGTGCACCCTCACTTTAGGTCTGCTTTCATGCTCACAGTCTTTCTACTTTGCTCTATTTGAACCGTTCTCCCCCTCCTCAGCCACACCTTAAATGCTCACAGTAGTTCTTGCATTGATAGTGAGGACAGACACAAATACAGGCAGCATGTCATGGTCAAGAAGGTCATCTCACTACCATCCGGGATTAAGTTACAGTCACTCCTGCAGGTTCAGTGAAAGCAATCCGGGGTTTTGCAGTTTGTCAGTCGGGGGAGCTGCACAGAGAGTGGTCAAGAGTCTGATCAATTGTCAGTCTGGGTTATCCTTCCAATTCGGTCATGGTGATGGGCCATGGTGAATCCCAGGGATCAGCAGAAAGAGAGTCAAGGAAAGTTACTCATTGACACTGCTATGATAGGCAAGTCAATGTTCAGAATTGGAGACAGCAACCTGTGATGCAAAGAAAACAAGGTTGGTGAAGGGGTGAAATTCAACCTGAAAGGGGAGGAGACTGTAGTACATGGGAAGTCATGAGCTGCTTCTGGGGGAGGGGAGGGTTATTAGCAGTCTCCTTGACACAGGAGTGGCGTGCATTATGATGGTGGGAAGGACTAACAGGTAGGCATGGGCTCAGGAAGTATGTTTCCTCATCTTCCCTCCCCCCACCTTATCCCAGATCCAAACCTCCAACTCAGCACCGCTCTCTTGAACTGTCCTACCTGTCCAACATCCTTCCCACCCTATCCGCTTACCCTCCACTCCAAACTATCACCATCACCTGCCACCTTCATCTACCTATTGCATTCCCAGCTACCTTCCTCCTAGCCCCACACCCTCCCATTTAGCTCTCAGCCCCTTTGGGTCTCCCCCTCATTCCTGGTGAAGAGCATTTGCTGAAAATGTCGATTCCCCAGATCCTTGGATGCTGCCTGACAGGCTGTGCTTTTCCAGCACCACATTCTTGGACTCTGATCTCCAATATCTGCAGTCTTCACTTTCTCCTCAGGGAGTATGGGTGAGAGTTGCAGTCATAATTCCAGATCATTGGTCAGAGTAGGTGGGGAACTCAGTATTGATGGGCTGTCCAGACAATGCCAGGTAGAAAAGGACATAGAGCCTTGGGGTTCCTCTTGACCTTGAAATCACATACCCAGAGTACATTCTGTACCCCTGCCACCTTCAGTCCTTCTTTCAAACGATATTTAACATGAAGGAGCACTGACTCATCAGCGGAGGGGGTGCAAATGCTTGGTAATTAGCAGAAGATTTTGTTTCTCATGTTTGGTCTGATGCCATGAGGAGATTCCTAGACCATTTCAGAGGTCAGTTAAAAATCAACCACATTTTTGTGGGTTTGAAGTCACATATAGATTCAGACAAGGTAAGGATGGCAGTTTTCCTTCCCTAAAGGACATTTGTGAACCAGATGGTTTTATAATAATAGTTTCATAGACACCATAAGATTCTTAACTCCAGAACACTATAGAATTTGAATTCTATTATCTATCATGGTGGAACTCATCCCCAGATCTCCAGAACATTACTTAGGTTTCTAGATTACGAGTCCAGCAGCATTACTACTACCCCCTCACTTTCCCTTACTCGTGTTTTTCATTTCCATTGAATTGCAATCTTTCAGCTATCTGTTGACATCATCTGCACTGAAGGAAATCACATGGCTCTAATTTGATATTCCAGGTGGTTATTAACTAGCATCATTGTCATTAATCAGCATTACAGCTCTCAAACATTTGCATTTAACAACATTTGATTTCTTATCAGTACTCTAAAGTTGACCGAAGGAGAAACTTGGACAAAACTTGACTGAGTATCACACATCAATTGACATCAGCAATATAATATGTTTTCTTTTCATGCCAACTATTAGTATGTACTGTTTATCAGTGCATATGACTGTTTAGCAGACAGTGTATAGACCATGTAATGGAAATACAAACATATTTACCTTCCTTTTATTTCTTTTAGTTCCTGTATATGGATAGGTACAAATACATATACCTTATAAAATCTAATTCTGTTAAAAGCTGTATGATAGTTACCTTTTCACTGCACCCACACCCTACTCCCAAAAGCAACTTTTTCCAGACAAATGCACTGATAGCCTCGAAGAATGAAAACAAAACAGTTCAGATCAGTTATTGTACATGGTTCTTAATTTTTTTAAAATTGAGTCGATTATGTCTCACTGGCATAGCACACTGGGCATTAACCCCCACGATCCTCAGAATCAGCAAAGATTTTTAAAGAGCTGTTGAAGATTTTATACTTACATAAAATTCCCAAATTGCCCTGTCTTTTAGACCCATATTGATAGGAAAAACAGACCAGGCTTCTGTGCTGAACCAAAAATATTATTTATTACAAGTGGTTAGACTCCAACTCCAGGTTAATAATTATGAAACATTTGCACTTAACTTTCCCTTTTTGGATGCCTCTGCTGGTTTCAAGATCCACAGCGTGGCTGGTTCATTTATAAAAACAACTTTGAATGATTAATTTAATAGTCACTTCTTGCATTTGTTGTTGTGGGAAAAATAAATTGGTTTTCTTCTGTTTTAATGTAACTTTGACTGCAGAGAACAGAGAGAGTTTCTGAGCTGTTGGAGCCCTGAATTCTTCTCACTGACTTATTCACAACCCCAAACTGCCCAAGGACCAGATAGCTACTGGTGGGCAGAAAGCCATTGTCATTATTAACTAATCACTATTGACTAACCAGTTACATGTTGTTAACTAAAGCTGCAATTTTTTTTGTAGACAAACCTTTGGCACCAGCTCAACTACAAACTAAACTTCAATTACTGCTTAAATGAATAGCTATGTAATTGATGCCTACATGAAAGCATGCAGCAATCCTTTAGTAATCCATGGTTTTAAAATAGCTTTTTTCCATTTCAGTCCATTTCTATAAAAATATAGAAAATTAAAAACCATGGTCTGCACATGGTTATAATACCAACAGTAGTCACTCCAAGTAATTCCTAATTACCCTCTTATAGATAACTGTTTGGCATTGTCTCTCCTAATTTCTCTCACTCAGGCAGATGCTCCAATTTCTGCTTCAAGATGCATCTGAGGCAGCGGGCAATACCAGAAATGACATCAAGGACTTAAAGTTCAGACATGATGTTTAACCTGAAGAAAATAATGGCTCTTGTCTGGACCTGCAGTGAATAACCGTAAAGTGAAAATCAAACACCTAGATTAAGGTGGACTAGCTACAAAAGGAATCGAAGTCAATGTGTTGGTAATTAAACTTGTTTTAACTTTATACTGACACCGTGTACTTATAGCAACAAATGAAATTTTGCGCAGAAATTAAACAAAGCAGGAAAGTGGTAGATATTTGACTTATCTCAAGTGCAAGAAAATGTGAACAATGGTAATGCCAAACCTAACGTGCATTCCAGTATGCAGCATTGCTGTAAAGGGAAGTAAGTTAGAACATATCGATCAATTCCATTATCTAGGAAGCACAGTAACATTCACTATCAAAAGCAGTACTGAAATTTGGGATAAGGATAGGACAAGCCAAAATGTGCTTTTTTTTTTCACCAAACTAAGCAACATTCTGAGAAACATCAGTTTGATTCTTGAAATTAAAATCTGTCTACTAAAATATGTAGTTAAAAATGAATTATAGATGTGAAGCTTATAGCGTTATTCAAGAGGAAGGAAAAGAATCAAACAGCTTCAAATTGTAGCACTCCAGAAGAATTCTCATGGTACATTTGGCAGGAAAGAGAAGTAATGAAGAAATGCTGAATGATGGCTGAAAAAAAGGGAACTCTTAAATCCTATCAAAGGAATGGAAATGGGGCTCAATGGACACATTATCCACGTAGAAAGGTTGAAATACTTATACCACCCCCTGGAAGGTTTACAGAAGAAAAGCAAGATGTTAATCATTAAGGAAACAGCTGGACAACATGAAAGACTGATTTAACCAGAACTTCAACAACAGCTTCGACTGCTATCACAGTCAGAAAGCTTGGAAGACCATGGCCATCTACACTGTATTGGTACCATGAACTGATCAAGTGATAGCTGTGCTTTGCATTACATTTTGAAATAATGCTTTTAAAGTTTGCATTGCATTGTGTAGTTCTGGCAATGCAAAGCCAAGAAATTAAATTATAATTTCTTTACATTAGAAATGTAAAAAAAAAAGGATTCAAGAAGAGGAGACAATACGCAAAACTAGAAAGAAGAAATAAAGGTTTGTATAACACGTATCCTAGGGCTGAATTTTCAATCAGGATGCTTACCCCCCCCAAGCCAGCAGGTGACTGATCTGTCTCTTATCTATCAGTATTCCAATGACTCAGCATTGCCAACACATGATAAATTGTCACAAAGGTTAATACCTCTAAGTTCTATCTCTGCCCACCTTGGATCCAAAAACTGACTTGAAAATAAATCTTATCTTTGAACATCTCGAGTATTTCAACTTATATTTCTTAATTTTGAAGCATTGTCATAACTATTTGATGGAGCTGTTATGGACTAGGTCAGACCACTCAAAACATTCTCAAGCTGGCAACCCAGACCATAACTTTGCAATTTGTTTTGGTGAGTGTACAGTGAAAATTACCCAGAGTAAGTTAGCTAGGTTTACTAACATGTTTTAAAACAGACAAACATTTATTCACAAAATTACACAATGAAACACAAAGAACAGAATAAAGAACCTCTACAGATATCAGTCTATCCAAACTAGACTTAATTATGCTGTTAGGAATAAACACAACAGTCCCAATAAGCAAACCCCCTTAAAAAAAACAGTAGAAATGGAACAAATGTTTACAGGTTGAAGTTTGAAGGCCAGAAGGACAGAGAGAGTTTACCAGCCTGTTTCCAAACAGTTGAACTCCTAACTAGTTCTGGACTGAATTGCTCAGCTAGATAGCTGACCACTCCTCTTTTGTTATACAGGTCACTTCTAAAACATGACCACTTTGGCCTGAAGTCTCATCTGTTTACATATAAACAAAACGCCTATGAACATTCTTTTTCATCTCTGTACTAAACTAGTCATCTCAGAGCCAGAAGGGTTTTATGACCACTCTGAAAAAAAAAGGACACAGTATCCTTGAGAAAACAAGCAGCTTTTAGAAAGAAAGGACCAGCTTTGTGACAGAGCCCAGTAGCTTATACAGAGAAATTTGAACTCCCAGTTATTAACTGAATTATGCCACAATATTTCAACCTTCATAAAAAAATCTTTACTGTACAAGAAGCAATCTAAACTGGTATTACTAATTTAAACTATACTATGTAATGCAAAAAATGTCAACAGGACTTTTTGTTCTACTTTTATTTCCAACCAACACTTTAATAATACTTTAGAGGATCTTGAGAGTTCCTTCATTTCTCCTGAGGAGAAACTGAGATGTGCCAAGCCTTTCAGTAATTCACCTGAAATTTCAGTGTTCTTACTATTCAATGAGGTATAATAATTCTTGAAATGATTCTACAATCAACCAGGCAAATCTTATTAAGTATCTCACAGATGTATCTTGCTCATTTGATTCATGGGCCTCGTTACACTTTTGCTTGCTGATTTCACATCAGAAAAAGTCCTTGGTTCTAACGACCACTTAGCACCGACGTACAGCTCAGGGCAGATTCCCTCTCTTTCTCCTTCTGTTTCTAAGCTGCTCTACCTCCATTCACAAAATGCCTGTTTCAAAGCTACTCCCAAACTGCTTCAATCTGTGAGATATCACACAAATAAATCCAAATAAAGGAAACTACTCTGCAAACTATGTCAACTGTAACTCAGCAAAACTGGGATGTCCCAGATTGAGATTTAAGCAAATCACATTTACCATTAAACCTGTTGGAGCACCATCGAGTTGTACAGCATAGAAATAGCGCCTGCGGAACAACTTGTTCATGCCAATCAGATTCTCTAATTTAATCCCATTTGCCAGCACTTCACCTATATTAATCAAAATCCTTCCTATTCACATACTCATCCAGATGCCTTTTAAATGTTGTAACTGTACCAGCCTCTACTACTTCCTCTGGCAGCTCATTCCACACATGCACCACCTTCTGTGTGAAAAAGTTGCCCATTCTATCCTTTATAAATCTTTTCCCTCTCACCTTAAACCTATTCCCTCTGGTGTTGGCCTCCACTGCCCTCGGTAAGAGATATTGACTATTCAACCTGTACCAGCCCATTATGATTTTATAAACTTCTATAAGGTCACCCCTCAGCCTCTGACACTACAGAGAAAATAGCTCTAGCCTATTCAGCCTCTCCCTATACTCAAACCCTCCATCGCTAGCAACATTCTTGTATATCTTTTCTGAACCTTTTCAAGTCTCACAACATCTTTCCTTTAGCAGGGAGACCAATATTGAATGTTGTATTCCAAAAGTAGCCCAACCAATGTTCTGTACAGCCATCTGATCTGAAAAGCATTTGGATAATTTTTGAACTTTTACTGTCTACCAGTTGCTATCAAACATTTTATTCTGAGGAAATAATCAGAATAGCGTGCACTTCAAATGAAGCCAGCTACAATCTTACCAGAAATATTGGCTTTTTTCTAAGCTGACAGCTTTGTAAAGAGGGGACTACATGTTGGTTTATTGTTTTAGTACCTCTAAGCATGGCACTTTTAAGTGAACATGTACTGTCCATTGAATGTAACCTTCTTAGGCCTGTTTACTAATTTTTCAAAACAAATGCTTTTGACTATCTTACATTCAAAAAATTTCAAAGCCTGAGCTAGGTAATATATTCCAATAATATATTAGTAATGAATTGACATATTCCAATACCAAGTAAATGTAGCATGCAATTTACACAAAACAAGGTCCATAAAGAATAATACAATGCCTAAATGTCTGTTTGCTGGTGTTTGGTAATGGATCATTTGTGGCCAGGACCGAGATTCCAGCAGCTCTGCTCTTACTATTTCTACAGCCAGATGAGACCTGCTTCTCATTTCTCAACAATTCTAACTTTACTGAAAATGCAGCACTCCTCCAGGATTGCAGGGGAATCTTAGCTTAGATTATAAAATCTAATATTGTAGTAAGGCAATCTTCTGATTCACTGGCTCAGATATGCCAACCATTTATTTGTAAGAACATTAATTATATTAGAGGAGAAAGTGAGGTCTGCAGATGCTGGAGATCAGAGCTGAAAAGGTGTTGCTGGAAAAGCGCAGCAGGTCAGGCAGCATCCAGGGAACAGGAGAATCAACATTTCGGGCATAAGCCCTTCTTCAGGAATGAGGAAAGTGTGTCAGCAGGCAAAGATAAAAGGTAGGGAGGAGGGACTTGGGGGATGGGCGTCGGAAATGCGATAGGTGGAAAGAGGTCAAGGTGAGGGTGATAGGTCAGACTGGGGTGGGGGCGAAGAGGTAGATGACCTGGGGGGTGCAGTGAGAGAGGGACTCACTGAAATCTTTGTAGAGGGAGGAAGAGAGCTTCTTCAAGGAAGGCATCCTTGTAAGAGGATTCGCAGTAGGTTAAAATCTTTGAGGAGAAAGTGAGGTCTGCAGATGCCGGAGATCAGAGCTGAAAATGTGTTGCTAGAAAAGCGCAGCAGGTCAGGCAGCATCCAGGGAACAGGAGAATCGACGTTTCGTGCATAAGCCCTTCTTCAGGAATGAGGAAAGTGTGTCCAGCAGGCTAAGATAAAAGGTAGGGAGGAGGGACTTGGGGGAGGGGCGTCGGAAATGTGATAGGTGGAAAGAGGTCAAGGTGAGGGTGATAGGTCAGACTGGGGTGGGGGCGGAGAGGTAGATGAATTATATTACATAATCCTACCATCTCTAAACTTCTTTCCATACAGGCAGTAGTTCAATAATACTCTACAATGATCAACCTTTTTCAATCTTCCTTTACTTCTTTCATACCAGTTTAGACTCAGCAGGCTGGGGAAGTCTTGTCCCCCTCCTATGGCAAAGATTTTTTTATTAATGGTGAGGTCCTAAAGGGAACACTGAATTATATGATTTCTTAAAGCGATGTACAATTACCAGAGGATCAGTGCCCATCTCTACCTGTGGTTTACAACCATACTGAAATAAATAGATAAAATTGAAATGAAGGTATTTAATATTTTATTTTGTGTGAGCCCTAGCAAAACGATTCAGGTGAATTTCCTGTTGTTAAAGTGAAAATATCAATAACGGATAAACCTAGAGTTTGTAATCATCCTTTTTTTTAATGCAGAGGACTGTATTCCTAAACTTATTTTCATCCAGTTCAAAAATTGAAATTATTAACTAATTTCTCTATTCAATAACTATTAGGAATACACAATGGCATCAAATATTAAATGGTTTACAAGACAATGTCCGAGGGGAACAGAAATAAATTTTATGCACATGCATTTCACTGATAAAATTCGCTTCTTTTGCGACTTGGTTATTTTTTAAGAATAGCTATTGCTTAATACTTGATCTCTGAAAGCATAAAAATGTGGATTTTCATTTTAATAGCTGATCTAGAAATTTCAATGTAATTACTTTCTTTCAAGAATTTTGGAGGAACATACATTGGCTCCTCCCAAAAAGCAGTTCACCTAGTAATTAATGACCTGCACCAATTTTTATTTTGCATCATCAAAGATATTTACATTTCCATTCTGCCAATTAATAATATCTCGATAGGGCATTCTTGCTAGACTCTGCCTTTGTTGCAATTTTTGATGCTGTGCCAGAACTGAGAAAAACACAGCAATTATTTCTATTGTAAAGGACTCTGATTACATTTAAGAAGCCATTACTAAAACCAGATATTTCTGTAGTCTTAAATGCAAAATGATGTTCAGCATGATTAAAAGATCATTAGAAATCTAAAAATAACTTGAATCCATTAGCATTAAATGACTTTGATTGAGCATATCAAGAACAACCACATTTATTTCTGATATAATCACATTGCTCATGCCAGACCTCTTGATGGGAAGTATTTTATTCTATTTTCACATTAAGCCAGAATTTTAAAATCAGCCTGTAATTGCCCACCAATCACATATAAAATTTAAATCTTTATCAGGCTTTCATAATTACTTCACAGAAGCTTATTTGAATGCAACTGATAATAACACTTGTATATTGTATTTACAGGTAGATTGGTTTTAACAAAAGAACTTTGCTAGTGATACAGATCAACTGGGTGGTCAGCTGACTGAAGGCGTTATGGTTGCTCTTAATATTGAAATGAAAAGCATAAGGATATAGAAATTAGACAAGTGCAATCTGTTCATGTCCAATTAAATAACTCCACAGAAGCCAATACCCCGTCACCAAGCTACCCTTCATTTACATAAGAGTCCTTGACACTGATCTAGCCTCCTCAGAGTGAACAGAATCTCTGACACTCCTCCTTAAATCTGTCAACCAGGGCTCCCTGATTGGACCAGATTGATATCCCCAATCAGTTAACTCATATTCAAGAACTGTTCTAGACCAATTATAGAACTCATATTCTGTGTTGTCCATATGGCTGATCCTGTCATAATAATTACATCACTCCCCCTCTGTGTTTGAGGTCATAGGCTGGCTCCTTTTTTTGTAGCTCCTCCTGGGGGTGTTTGAGCACTGGGTCGGGTTCCTCCAACTCTGTCTCTGATACTGGTGGTGTGCAACACACAATAGCTCACTTCTTGCACCGGGAGTATGTTGGAAGAAATTAATTCTCTTCTTCAGGGGGCAAAGGCATCAAGTTGGCGACATCCATATGTCCATCTCAAATTCAAGGTATCTTCAACTCTTGATGGAGAGGGAGATTGCATAGATTCCATAACAGTCAGAAAGACTGTTGAGGAGCTGGACACATTTTACTCCCACACTGGTTGCCAGTTTTCAGCTTTCATATGGCCCATGTGTTTGTTCAGAACCGTCGTACCTACACAAACTTTCTATGTCACTAAGACCTGACCTTGCATTGACTATGCTTCCTTCCCATGCAGGGTCATTCCGATGGTTCCTACACTAAACCCTATCACCTGAAGTAAATTTTCTCTCTCACTGAGCGAAGTCTTGTGTCTGACATTGCCGCTTCTGATGCCGCTTTAACCCCACCTCACCCCCAGCCCCATGTTTGGGACGACTAGGTTTAATCTGGTGTGGAGTCTTCTCCCCACTAGTAACTCTGCTAGAGCTATCCCTGTACTTGCATGAGGGGTAGCCCTACAATCAAATAGGAACTGGGACAGTTTTGTATCGAACAAAGCTGTAGGCTGTTAGGGTAAGCCTGCCTTAGTCAATGTGCAATCAAGTCCAAGGTTTATCTGGCCATTCTCACAAATGTGGAGAGCTGCTGGCAGTAAGTTTTGTCCTTGTTGGCACTGGGCACTACCCCACATAGTTATGTCTCCATCCAATCATTTCCACCAGACATAATTTCTTGCTACATCTTCATTTTGGTAACACCTGGATGGCCCTAGTGGAGTTCAGCCAGTATCTATTAAAGAGTGAGACTCTGCAATTGCCTTCACTCACCTGATCTTTCCCCAAGGTCAGTCAGACTAGCGAGGATGTCCACTTCAATTGGAATATCCTGCGATTTATATGCTCCACCTGCCACATTTTCCAATGATAAACTCAGTTGGAGTACCCGTCAAAAGTCCAGTTGGGCTTTAGATATTAATCACCATTGCAAGGTTACTTCATTAATACAAATGGTCTCTTAGCATCTCATTGAGGGTCAAACTAAAGTCACATACTTCTGCCAGTCATCTTAACCTCGTCAAAAATCCTGTAATGAATTCCCCAGGTTCTTAAATTGCTGAGTAAAATTGATAACTTCTCAGAATTAGAGGAAACTTGCATTATAATATTCCTTAGCTAAGTCCTTCAACTCTTGAGAGGTATCATATCTGGTGCCTCAAGGAAAGATAGGCTTCTAATAACCGTAAAAGCTGTGGGTCCACAAATTATTCAGAGAATTGCTCATTGCTTTACATCTGCCTTAATATAATTTGCCTGGACAAAATAATAAAACTTTTCCACATATTGGGTCACGTCTTTAATGCCAAGATTAAATGAGTAATGCTTCCCAAATAGCAGCATTACACCAGAAGTGTCTACCCCAGCTCAAAGACAATTATTGCAATTTCTACAGAAGAGTGCTTTTCTTTCAACACCACTGAAATACTTCCACAGAGGCTGGTATCTCATCATCAAGTCACCCTTTATTTACACATGTGAGTCCTTGACACTGATCTAGCTTCTCCTGAGCCAACTCTTAGAGTGAACAGAACCTCTGAAACTTCTGTTTATACCTGTCAGCCAGGGCTCTCTGATTAGACCAGGTTAACAGCCCCAATCAGGAAACTCACATCTGTCTGGCTGACCTTGTTACAATCACTACATACAGTAGCTGATTCTGTGAATCAGACTCTGTTTCAAAACTTAACTTCATCATGACACAAAAATGATCCAAAATCATGAAAATCTGAAATTAATTCAGAAAATCTGCAATTAAAAGTGAAGTACTGTTATACAAACTGTTCCCTTAATTTATATTTCAGGAGCCAATTCACCAGAATTCAACTTATATGGCCATTGATAAAAGAAACTAAAGATAGGTTGGCATTTTGGATGTGATCCTCTTGAATCTGGACAATCACTTTGGTTTTTTTAATCTGGTAAGATTACTCTCACTAAATGTGATAAGTAGAATTCAATCTCAGACTGGCACTTATCTGAAAGAACTGCAGAGTTTCTGGTCAATCAGTCTTTTGAGAATCAATGAGACAAGGTCATTTGAGTTGCCTTCGGAGTCTGGGGCAAAAAATAGTTGCAATTCTGCTGGATAATATTTGCACACATAAATATTAGTAGGTTAACAAGAAATGTTGAAGATTACAATTTCATTGGAGATTTCAACTTTGATTTCACTCACCTCTCGTAATTCTGGGCATGACCAGTGACAGGGCATTTCAATTCAAATGATTAAGAATGTTCTAAAACTGAAAGGCACCAAGGTAACATGCATCTACATAACAGACTATGTTTTTAAAAAAGTCCCAATTAGGAGATGGTAGTCTTGTTTCAAAATAATAAATGCTGTGCAACTTCTTTTATCGCACTAAACTTTTTATTTTACGGACATTTGCAAGATTGACAAACCAATGAGCTTTCTTTCTAAATAGCAAACTACATCAAGAAATTTACAGTTCCCCATTGATGTGTTGGGGGCTGAGGAAGCATGCAAAAATGCAACATGTCATCTGCTTACCATCATAGTACCTGCCTCTGACTCATTCCACAATTTGTAGGTACAGTGAGAGTGTTGGGTTGGCTGGCCATATCCCTTGAGTCTACGGTAGCTCTTGCATGCCACATTTTGCCCCCTGCCACTATTTTGCTGGAAGCAGTGGGAGTCCTGTGCCAAGGGGTTAGCCTGACAGCTTTAGGTGAGCAGCTTGCGATTAGTATGGCAAGCTATCTTATTTTTCCTGGTGCCCATCAAAGGCACTTCCCCAAGATCAAATCCCACTTTAACCCTTCCAACCTGAGCTGTCAACCCACTCCACCAACTTCCTCACTCCCCTCGCAAGTGGCTGCCATCTGGGTCATGCTAAACCTCCAGGGTTACCGACAAAGTCGTCTCCGTTAACTTCTATTCTTTAGAGACTGTCTTTACACACAGCAATGGCTAGCACTTGAACTTGTTGCCACTGGGACCAAAGAGTTGAGGTCCATCCAATTGGTTGGTAGCTCTCTGAGGCTGACCTCCTCCCCAAATGGGGGCAGAAGAATGTGCCAGTTATCATGCCATTGAACAGGAAATGGCTGGGTATCAGTGAGCATGTTATTGCTGAACAGGTGATGCTTAATATCACTATTGGTGACACCTTCCATCACTTTACTGATGATTGAGAGCAGACTGATGTGGCAGTAACTGACTGGGTTGAATTTCTCCTGCTTTTTGTGTACAGGGTATAACTAGGCAATTTTACACATTGATGGGTAGAAGCCATTGTTATAGCTGTACGACAAAGTTTGAGCGAGAGTGCAACAAATTCTAGAGCACAGGTTTTAAGTACTATTGTCAGGGTTTACAGCCTTTGCACTATCCAGTGTCTCCAATCATTTCCTGATACCTAAGTGGAGTAAATCTAATTGCCTGAGGATAAGCATCTGAGATGCTGGGAACCTCTGGAAAAGGTCAAGCTGGATCATCCACTCAGCACTTCTAACTGAAGATTGTTGTTTGTGCTTCAGCCTTTGTTTTTGCACTGATGTGCAGGGCACTCCCTTCATTAAGTATGTTGGTCTTTGCAGAGCCTCCTCCTTCAGTGAGTTATTTGATTGCTCACCACCATTCACAACTGAATGTGACAGAAATGCAGAGCTTAGATTTGATTCGTTGATTATGGGATTGGTTTGTTCTGTCTATCACTTGCTGCATATACTGCTGTTCGGCACTCCAGATTTTGTTGGAATATGATTCTGCAGTTGCTAATGGTCTTCAGCACCTCATGGATGCCCAGTCTTCATTTGCTAGAATTATTTACATTCTTTCCCATTTAACATGGTGATAATGCCATACGACACCATGCAAGGTATTTTCAATGTGACGGCAGAACTTAGCTTAGAAAGATAAGGATAGGATAAAATTGAAAGAAAAAAATACACAATTTGGCAAAGATGAGTGCTAAGTCAGAGGATTGGGAAAGCTTTAAAACCCACAAAAGGTGGTCACAATATAATAAAGAGGGAGAAAACAAACATTGAGAGTAAACTAACATGTAATATAAAAGCAGCTTATTTAAATATATTAAAGAAAGAGATGGCAAGGTAAACTTAGGCCCCTGAGACAATGAGGCTGGGGAAATAACAACAGTTCATCAGAAAATGGCAGAGGAGTTGACGACATGATTAGCATTCCAGAAATACTAAACAATCAAGGCCAAAGTGGGGAGCAAATAAATACAATAACTATCACTGGATTAAAAGTGTTAGGAAAATGAATGGGGCTAAAGGCTAATAAGTCCCCTGGACCTAATCTGTTGCATAATAGGATATTAAAGGAAGTAGCCACAGAGGTAGTGGTGGTGATCTTCCAAGAATCTTTTGATTCTGGAGAAGTCCCAGAGGAGTGGATATCTATTAATGTAAAACTTTCTTCAAAAATGGAAGTAAACAAAACAAAAGCAAGTGACAACAGGCCATTTGGCTTATTTGCTAAAGTGGTAAGTAATGAGCAAAGAAGCCACAAACTGCATGTTCACAGACTGGTCAGCAGGGCAGAGCAAAGGCAAATGGAATCCACTGCAGAAAAGTGTAAGGTAATGCATTTGGTGCCCATAAAGCAAAGGATTACATAATGAATTATAGGATTCTGGAAAGTACTGATGATCAAGAGACTTTGTTGTGGATATCCACATATGTTGAAAGGTAGCAGGGTGGTTAGGAAGGCATATGGGATACTTGCCTTTATTAGCTCAAGCATAAATTCCATGAACAAGCTGGTTATACTGGAACTTTATAAAATGCTGCTCCAGTCACACATGGAATATCATACCCAGTTCCAGTCACCACATTGTCGGAAGAATGTGATCGGACTAAAAAGGATAAAGAAGATGCTGCCTGGACTGAAGGGTCTGCCATATGAGGAAGGATATGATAGGATGGGAGGACAATAGTTTAGGGTAGGTATGAAGACACATTTTCCATAACTAGAGGGACCACTATACAGGTTGTATAGATTTAAGGTAATAGGTAAAAGGCTAAGAGGGGATTTGAGGAGGTTTTATTTCTCTCAGAGGTGGTGGGAGTAAAGAATACACTGCCTGAAAGAGTGGCTGAGCCAGAAAATCTCATAAGATTTAAGAAGTGTTTACATATTCACTTGGCATCACTTGCATTGTGGTAGTCTCTGAGGATATGGGCCAAAACCTGGGCATTGCTGGCTAGCGATAGGCAAGCAAAGGTCAGGCCTAGGGCTTTAAGCCATCAAATACATGAAATAAGGCCTTGCTTCACCAGGCAACATCAAGTTGCGTTTTTATAAGGCAGCATTGAAGTATGTCATGATGAAGAGGCAAATTTCACATTGCCATGTTTAAATCTCGCTTCCGGAGTGTTGTTGGAAAACATTTCTGGAGCCTGGTATTCGCGGCTGCTGCATGGATATCCTTGAAGGGTTGTAAGTAAAATTGAGAGATTACTATTTAGTTTGTTAACACTCAGAAAGCTCAATATGAATAACAGTTGAATTTTTTTCGGTGTTTTTTTTCAGTTCCCTTGAAGTAACAGTTTGATTAGAGCACTTGCCACATGAGACTTATGTTTACAGTTTTAAGATGTTCACCAAGACAGAGAACATCACAAAAATAACATGTGGCGGCTTTTACTTTTACTTTAGATGAGGAAACAATCAAGTGTTATCATTAGGAAAGCTTTACTTTGGAAGCAGCCATTGGTGGCTGACAGAGAAGGGACCAACCGACAACGCAACCTTGCAGAATCTCCAGCTAATTTGGTTTACACATAAATGTTTGGTTTCTGAGACATGTCAGAAGAGCAGTGTTTCCTCAGGCTAACATTGTCAGGTGGTTGCAGACACTTGTATTCTGCCAGCAAAAAGACCTGCTGGTGGCCAGTGGCTGTGAATATCACCACCATCTTCAATACTTTTATTTCCCTCCAAAGCTGTTACATGAAGTATAGCTACAACATTGCAATCACTGGCATACAATTGCCAAAGGTGAAATATCGAACATCTGTCAAAGCTTCTGGTATGTAAACTTTTCCTACAAGTAAAGTTGACACTTGGATTTACATCACTGGTGCAGAATGCCATGGACTAACATGCACATGATGATCCAAGCATCCCAGATCTGTACTATCTTCAAAGCTCACATCTAACCCATCTGTCATTCCAGTAAGGCAGCAAACATATTGCTGCTTACAGGGACAGTATCACAACATGCAGGGACATCTTGTATTTGTTTTTCAGGATTCCAGCTCTAAAAATAAATCAATTGTCAATGGGAATAATCTTTGCAATGGTCTGAACCATCAATCCAGAAATATATGAGATGGGCTCATCTCAACCTCTCAGACAGAGGGGTTGATGTCTCAGAGATGATTGCTAATGCTTTGTACAGTAACATTCTCGCTTACGTTGATTGGGCCCTGGATTCAGGATTTCTTGTAGCCAGCAGAGCTTGGAAAGGTCTTTGCTCTCTGATGCAGACTTTTCACAGCTGCCTACCCAGCGACTCTCTCCTTATGTTTGATTATAAATTATAATTAACCTAAGTGATCTTTCCAAACTCTCTAAAAACGTAAAACTCTGAAGTGTTTGTCTCGGCACTAATGCTTGGTTCACAAGCATGCTGTGCTGCTGTATCCTTGCCAAGGTTACAAGCTAAAGTATTGATCTTTCTTTTGTTGCTTCTGTCAAGGTGAAGAATCAACTAAATATCTTCAACATTTTCTGTTTTCTCTGAACTTTCAGTAGTTTTTATGAGCTCCTGCCTTGACATTTGTTCAAGTTAATGGTTTGGATTATTTCTAGTCACATCATTTTGCTTGCTCTGTAACATCTCAGGCTGATAAATTTGAACTGAAACTTTAATGTGTAGATTATCTGAATCCCTTTCACCCGTTTCATAATCTCTTGACTCACAATATGTTTCTTTTTTAATAAGTCACTTGAATCTGAAGTTTCTTCACAAGGCTTTGTTTATCTTTAAACACTAGATGAGCTTGACACAATGTCATTTATTTGTGTCTCCAAAAGATAAAAAAAATTGATTTGCGGTAAAACAGACCAAATTACCAGCCACCATAAAACCTAACACTATAATAGACTATGTTGCAGTGAGACTTTTCACATCAGTTCATTTTAAAAGGTAATATACTTTACAAACTCCATTACCTGTAAGTTCCCCACCAAGCCACTTACCATCCTGACTTGTAAATATATTGATATTCCTTCACTGTCATGGGACAAAATCCAGGCATTCCCTCCCTAATGACATTGGGGTCTAATTACAACACATGGACTAGTGGTTCAAGATGGCAACTTCCAGCACTTACAAAACAGCAACTAGAGATGGACAATAAATGATGGCCAGCCAGTGATGCCCACATCCCACAAGTAAATTTTTAAAATGTTTGAAATAGAGGCCAAAAAATTTGGCTTTATTATTGTTGTTGCATTGGAAGCTGTGAGAACCTGATGATGAAAATAATGACAGCAGAATCTATTTCCCATGATACAGGAAGATGTTGAATGCACGTGTGTCACTCTGTGATTTCCATATCTCAATAAAAGTTGGATTGGAACCACAATCAACATTGTCTGAACATGCAGTTGGTGTGTGACCATGCACAGTGTATTGTTTTGGTGAATGCCACTATTCTGGTAGCAGTCTCTTGTGTGTTTCTTATATCAATCAATTGCTTCCACACAACTTCAAGTCATCACATTGAACAAGAGATCAGCTGCTTTGTAGTAGGTCCATCCTTTCTACATGTGTTTCATGCTGTTGCTCTACAACCTGACATGAACAGTACCTCCAGAGCGAAGGTGAGGAGGAAAACTGGGGAATGGATCCTTGGAATCCTCAAACACAGGTCCTACTGCTTGGAGTGTTCCAGGCATGTCCTTCTATACATGTTGAAGCCTTGGTGTTCTGATGCATTCTTCAAAAACTAGCGATCATATCACCGGCCACCAGCAGGTCTTTTTGCTGGCAGACTACAGATGTCTGCAACCACCTGACAATGTTAGCCTGAGGAAACACTGCTCTTCTGACATGTCTCAGAAACTGAACATTTATGTGTTAACCAAATTAGCTGGAGATTCTGCCAGGTTGCACTGTTGGTTGGTCCCTTCTCTGTCAGCCTCCAGCAGCTGCTTACAAAGTAAAGCTTTCCTCATGATGATGCTTGATTGTTTCCTCATCTCAAATAAAAGTAAAAGCTGCCACATGCCATTTTTGATGATGTTCTCTGTTATGGTGAATACCTTAAAATTGTAAACATTAGCGTCTTGTGACAAATGCTCTCAGCAAACTGTTACCTCGCGGGAACTGAAAAAGCAGCAAAAAGAATTGAACTTTCATATTGAGCTTTCTGAGTGTTAACCAACTAAACTGTAATCTCTCAATCTTACTTGTTTCAGGTTGAGGAAATCTGTGCAGCAGCCATTAATACTAGGCTCTAGAAATGTTTTCCAACAACATTCTGGAAGCCAGATTTAAACAAGGCACAGACTTTAGCCATCAGAAAGTACATCCTGAGTAGAAGGAGTAAGAGGAAGAGGAGATGAAATGACTGAGGATTAAGGGAAGAGGAATCGATCCTTGCTTCTGACTCTCTATGCATGAACATCACATCACACTCTGGTTCCCCTGCAACATCTCCGGATTATCAGTGCTCTGAAATGTTTCACCTTTCCAATCCTCTGCTCATTACAGAGCCGACATCTGACACCAAACTGGACAGGCACAGTAACAAAAGGAACTATTAAGACTGTCAAGGCTTTAAAACTCGAAAGTCTTTTGATCTTTGAAGCAAGTCTGAAAATTTTCAAAACCAAAGGTGTTTTTTAAATTTCAATTCATTAGTGTAACATGATTATAAAGATGCATAAAAATCCATTATCGCAGTGGGGTTTCTTTCACTTTATAATTTGACTGGCAACTTTAATTGGTTTTGAACTCTTTGATTTGAGACATTCAATCCTAACACTTGTTGAACTTGAATTTAATGTTTGTTTTATTCTCAGAGTTCAATGAGGTAAAGTAAATTAAACATTTTTTAATTGAACAAAATATGTTTCTCAATGTAATGGTAATTACGTTGCCGTTACTTTATTTAACAAAAATGTATTTTTCTCATCTGTGCATGGGTCCTGTCCACATCAGATATAAGAGTAGTTTTCATGGTTAGTGGTGGTAGATGGGATATGTGGATTTGTGTGAGTTAGCATTAAGTTGGCACAAGACTACAAAGGACGAGGGGTTAGGTCAGGAATGGAGTGTGGAGGAAACAATGAAGGTTATGTGCAGAACATTAGATGGTATGGAGCACATGGGGAAGTTATGGATATTTGGATAGCAGCAGTGGTTGGAAAGGAGTATATGGGAGCCATGGACAGCATACAGTGCATTTGGTAACATGAGTTGGCATGGATGGACCAAGGGAAGTAAAGAGTGAAGGGTGAGGTCAGAATAGAATGTTTTATGTTTTAATCTGTATATTTGAATATTGAATACTATACCAGAACCCTGATGCAGGCTTTTCGTCCATCCTGCCTCTACCACCAGTCATTTTCTTCTGATCTGAAAGTGTGTTGCTGGAAAAGCACAGCATCCGAGGAGCAGGAGGGTCGATGTTTCAGGCAAATGCCCGATTCTCCTGTCCTCAAATGCTGCCTGACCTGCTGTGCTTTTCCAGCAACACACTTATTGACTCTGATTTCCAGCATCTGCAGTCCTCACTTTATCCCATTCTTTTCAGATCCTCCTGGGTTTCATACTGACTTCCCAGCAAGCCTGCCCCACACATCGAAAATGGGAAGTTCAGGCAGACATATTTAAATGCCACGCCCATGGAGCTGGAAATCGTCTCATCTCCATGCATTGATCCAGAAAATAAAATCTGGTCCTTTACATGTAGCAATTAAAATTGTGTCAGGAGTACACACTGAGGCCTGAGAAATTCAATTTGCTGTAAGTGAGTGAAAATTGGTGGCAATGAGTAGGTGAAAGTGGTTTTCCTGGTGTACTCATCCAGAAGTGTTTCATTATTTGACACTACGATTTAAGCAAATCGACTTAGTCAAATACCTATGGACTTCCCGTTATACATATCATCTAATATTTAGTTTCACTGAATTCAATGCCAGTTGAATAATGGGTGCCCAATGTTTTATTTCTCATTTTTCACAACTGCCAAAGATGAATTTTTACCCCAAGATATTCCTTTAATGTCATAAATATAGATGTCTCTCACATAATGAAAGAATTCAATGTTTTTTAAATCTTATTTAATCTGAAAACCTTTTCTATCAGCACATATTTCAATAGATAAGAGTCTTTCAGAAAACTCCTGCACAAAAAATGAAATATTAATTTTACACAAGCACAAAATGTTTTATCTTTTACTGCATGTCTTGCAGTGAGAATGGAGTTTTAGCTCAGTGACTCAAAATTAAGCTAAAAATTCATAAAGGTTTGGTGACTCACTCAGGTAACAATTGCAATTGAGGGCAGAAATGTTCCAATTTGACTTACAGGGCTACAGAATTATTCTGAGAAGTTAGAGGGGAGAAGTGACTGGCAAGAACGAAATAATTTGATAATGCATCTTTTTGCCAACACATTAAAGGAAACAAAATATACATTTATTATGAATGAAGAGTGTTGCCCTTACCCTGTTGCTTTGAACACCATATTATTTGAAACTCAAACGTCATTTCTTTCAATCATCTTTTTTGGACATATGCTGTGATATCTTCCATCCAACTGTCTTTATTAAAAAAATCATTTTGCAATTATCAGTCATGAGATTCTGCATGAAATATCATGCAGTGTACCAGGGTGAAATTTTCCTTCAATAACTATCTCATGCACAAGTGCTATGATGAGAAGATGGCACTTTAGATTTCACACAGTGCATATATCACAGTAAGGCATAAGTTACCACACTGTGCATAAAGGAGAATTATTACTTCAGTAGGTATCTTTAAAAAACAATGCTAATAAAAGAGGAGAACGTGGGATCAGAGTATTGAGTAAGACGATCAGTCATTATCATATTGATTGACAGAGCGTCTCAAAGGGCCAAATGGCCTGCTCCTTTTACAATGTTCTATGTTTCCAGTAAGCACTTTGAAATACATGGTAAGAAGTGTAAAATCTCCTTTCATTTGATTTTAGAGGGAGAGTCCCACTCATTCGAAACTGCTGATAGCAAGTAGGAAAATGAGATCTCCACTTTCTACTTGTCATGCATTTTAAGTAGCTGGCTAAGACCTCTATTTATTAAATATCACACATTGTAATTGGCTGAGTGATATGTGCATTATTAGATGTCATGTCTTACAAACCATAAGATGAGACCTTCCCCATTAAACATAGTAAACAGTAGGGTAAGACTATTATTCATCTGACACCAACATTGTTGGGAGTTGGGTTTGCTGGAAGATACATATCATAATTAACAGGGTGAAATCGCCCTTTCATTTAATATCATACATTGTAAGTAGCCAATAGCAATGTGAGACCTCCCTTTATTATAAATCACACTTTTTAAGTGGCAGCCTGTAATTTTCTTCCTTCATTAGAACAATAAGCTAAAAGACAGCTGCAAAGTTTCCAAATGCAGTATACCAGGTTCATTGAACAGAATTACAGAGATCTGATTAACGGCGTAATTTTAACAAAATGATTTTATTCTCTAAGCCAAAATTTAATAAATATTTTATAGTCCAATAATGCCTCTTGATTTTGAATTATAAATATTTTAAACTATTTACAACTCTTATTGATTAACACAACACTTGTTTTTCTTCCAAAATTTAATGCATTTGCTTTCCAGCTGTAGCAAGAACGACGTAAGATAATGGTAAACACCAAACCTAGCAGAATCCTAAGTAACTAAGGAAATTATCCTAGTCAAATACTGAAATCATTATACCATCAGGTTTTGCTAATCCTCCAGGGACAGAAGCAATTTGTCTTTCTCAGAACTGCTAATTGCATCTTCAAATGCAATCTTTTAAGGACTCTACAGTTCCAGTGAAGCTATAATGCAATCCAATTTCACAGGAATGTATTGCAATGCCAGTCTGTTTCTGATTTCCAGTACCCATTATCTTTTCTTGCTAGGTGGAGGGAAGGGTCCACTGTGGGCTTACCATAACAAAATTACAAACGTCCTTGTGAGTAACAATTTATTACACATATCTTTCTGGAAAACCTATGCATCTGATTTGTAAGAAAAGTCTTAAAACATGATAACCAAAACAATTTATATGAATTAATCATAAATGGAAAAAAGAAGTGTTGAGTCCAATAA
The DNA here is from genome assembly GCF_037043375.1 of Chiloscyllium plagiosum. Lineage (NCBI taxonomy): Eukaryota > Metazoa > Chordata > Chondrichthyes > Orectolobiformes > Hemiscylliidae > Chiloscyllium > Chiloscyllium plagiosum. The sequence goes on from NW_028270140.1 coordinate 23,933,143, forward strand.
AACGTCCTCAATCATGGCAATCTTTTGAAACGTGCTTTCAAGTGTGAATCAGTCACACAGATTCAACTACAAATTATTCAGTTATTGTTGTAAATACAATTAAGTATATTCACTGACTTCTCATGGCTCTTCTCACCTGTGTAAACAACTGCACATATTTCCAACATTCTATCTGCCAGCTCCAGTGAGCCCAGTCTAATAAGAATTGGGAAATGGCTTGCACTGATTTTGCTCATTCCATGGGTACGTCAACAGAGAGAGTGCAAGGGAATGATGCATTACCTACTGGACAACAATTAATTGGCTGAGGAGGGCAGATAAATTAACCTCAGAGGTTGTTTCCATCAGACAATATTTTGATGCAGTCAGAATGTGTGGTATAGAACTCTCTTGTGCTAATATTCTATGGTTGTGAAAACAATAAGTCTGATTTATTTTAAACTATATAAATAGTAGAGGCATTAAGCCTCAGGATTAATTAAAAGTAGTTGATAACTTCATATCCATAGTCCAACATGAGGACACACCATGGAAGCCTAGAATAGTTTTGCTGGGGTATTGATACATCATACAGCATTTCGTTGGGATTAGGCCACAAATGGGGACATTCCCAGTAGACTATGAAAGGCTGCAATGGTGATAATTTACAGTCCAACTTCAGATCAAAGGTTGCAAGAGACTAAATTTGGGCCATGCAGCTCCAAATAATGAATTCTTCAGTCACTCATCAGCTAGTAAGTGCTGGTTGAAAGGTAAATCCTATCCTTTGGTTTTTCCAAGTGAGACAATTCTACAGAGAACAGCCAGGGAATTCCTAGAGGCATGGCACTCATCCACAGATTCAATCAATAAGCACATTGACCTGGACCCAATATACCGGCCACTGCGGCGGACAGCTGGAACTGACAACCGGAAGCGGCAGGTACAAATCACTATAAATGCCAGAGGAAACATCACAGAAGCGCTTCACAGGAGGCTCCCAAGCACTGAGGATGTCACCTAGACAGGGGACAAAACGTCTGCAACACAAATTCCCAGCTCGGCGAACAGAACCACAACAACGAGCACCCGAGCTACAAATCTTCTCCCAAACTTTGAAGACAATTCTAAAATGAACCTCTGTTGTTTGGAAGTAAATAATGTGTTTAGCTTACAGTAGGGTGTTTTTGGAGGTGTTGTGGAGAGTTCCTGGAATTGCCAGAGAAAATTGATGTATCCTTTTCGGTAGGGGAAAGGAGAAGCTGGCCTATCCACCAACAGCTGTAACGGGTATGGAAATAACATTGGCAGAATCTCTGAGTGTGCAGATGACAGAAAGGTGGACTAGAGGCTATAAAGAGCAAACTGTACATCTTGAACACTGCAATCTTTGGCTGGAGTTGTCTATGCTTCTTGAGCAGGGCAGGGGACTGTCTGGTAGGCCAGCTAATACAAATGCAGGAAGATATCTGCAGCTGTCCCTTCATTGTAGCAATTATGTTTGAGATGGGAAGATCCATGGTCAAACCTTCCTACTCATTTCCAATTAACACCCTCATTCAGTTAATTAATGATGACTTAAGGGTCCAGTCCACCACCGGACAGACTAACTTAGTTCTGGGCAAGTGAGAAAACTGGCAGTCTTCCCCAATGGTCAAAATGGGTTGGAGGGACTTTGATTGCTCCCATTGATGAGAATGAGGAGCACAGTTGGAGGGCCCATAATTAGCTGTTGAAAGGCAGTGCCTTGGTCTCTCAACCTTCTTGAGGCCCCATTCCATGAATCTCTGAACCAAATATTCTACCCACACCCCAACCCTGCCACCCCATTTCTCTCAATCCCAAAAATAACTGACCTTGCTTCCGTTCTGCTGTCCAACCAGCAGCCTGTGCCTGCAATGGGCTCTTGCTGCCCATAGTGTCTATCAGCCTGTGATTCATCAGCTTGCACTGGCTGGACAGGACATCTCTATCCTGGACCTGAGATGGCCACTTCATCTTCATTTAAGTGATTGGTATTGATCTGGCAGGCTATCCCACTAGTGAGGGTGAGGGTCATCTTTTCAAAGTGATCCACCTCCACACAGATAGAAAAAGAAGGATAATGCGACATTACGCCTCTTTTTCTTCCATGCCCTGGGCAGCATTTTCACCCTAAAAGTTAGATGCAAAGTACACATTTTGTATCTCAGCTGTGGCTCCTCTGCTTGCATTTATAAATTTGCTTTTAGATCAATAATCAGCCCACTGTTCCTGATACAACCCTTTAGCTATACTGTATGTCTGGAGAAAACATTTTGTCTCTTAGGTTTCACCAATAATATTTCAGTACTGATGTTATTTACCTTAAGTTCCTTGCTCTTATTGATCAAATGATTAGTCCACATTTTTGGTATGTGGTTTGTGCCTTCTGCTGTAAAGATGGACATTAAATATTTGTTCAATTCTTCTACCATTTCCTCATTCAATATGAGGTTCTTGAATGAGAAAGTTCAGCTTGCCATTTGTTCTGTCCTTAATTTTGATACACAGGGCAATGAGGTTGCCCATTTTGTCAACAATTTTCACACCTATAAAAGCGTGGATATCACTGGTTTATTCTTTGAATTATTCTTGATAGGTTTCAATTGATATGGCTCAATGTAAAGCATGAAAGCCAACCAATTGTTTCTATAGCTTTGAGCTCCTATTTCAGAGCTTCACACTGCGGAAAATGAACAATTTAGTCAGACTTAACACTTAATCATCAGCTATTCTGGTGTTTGAAAGTAATGTAACTGCCCATGAAGTCCAACTCATAGTGAGAAAACTTTTAACATTGTGCCATAATGCAGATGATATTAAATTGTGCATCTATTTTACATCTGTTACAATTTTGTTTTTATTTGCTTCAATGGAAATAAATAGTGGGAGAAATATTAAACTGACAGTCAATCCTCTAATCAGTTGCTTTACACAATGTAGTTGGTGGGTCAATCTTCAATTCTTTGCTTCAATGCTTCTGAAGAGTTCTATCCTTCCTCTCTCTCTCTTCTTCGTATTAATAAAGTCATTCATTCATCATAACCTACCTATTGTAATGCTGACGATTTCAATGTATGTTCAGGATCTTCTTTCATGTCATATACCTGTGGTGCTTGCAACCTCTAGACTTTTTGCTGTATAACATCAAAATATTAAACCTTGATCTTCCCCATGCCCTGCAACGAAGAAATGAAAAGCTCATTACTTTCAGTTTTTCAAAGACACAGTTTCTTCAGGACTCTCGCAAGGTGAACTAACAACTCCATTATCTTGCAAGAATAAAGGAAGAAGCTCGAGGTCCATTTATTATTAATACTAAACAAGCCTTTAAAGTGTGTGTGTGTGATTTGAAAACTGAAAACCAGGACTGACTGCAAAACAAAAGAAGTCAACGAGCTTTGCTTTTTTGGCTGCATGAGGCATTTATTAAACAATCCTCCAGATCTAATGAGAGCAAACATTTGATGTCTAAACTCAGTCCTGCCTGAAATTGTATGAACAAGAAGTGTGTGCTGGCAGCACTCACCCGTCATGTAGCGATAGGACTATGTTTAATTGATGTTGTTAGCACGGTATCATAACTCAGGCATGCATACAGCATTACTCATTGTATCCACTGGCTACTTATCTGTTGATGACAGTGAGAAATGGGATTGTGCTGATGCTACTTGAATGCCTCTGAAAGGAGTAGCATGTGTTCTCACCGGATAGAAAATACATCAAAAGAACAATGTACACCTGAGGCCCTCATGTTTCTGATGCTGTATTTGATTCCAGTGGTGGACAAGAGAAGTGAAACATGCCGAGTAAGGACAGTTGGTATAAAGTTTAACTACATATATGTAACTTGAACAAATATTACGTAGGAATAGAATATGTTTGATATTTATGCTTTGGATTTAGATGATCAAAAATAAAATTGCGAATGAATAGGTCTGGAGTTAATTGAGTAACAGCAACATGACAAAGAAGATTATGATGCAATTATATCAACTTGACAGCATAAGGAATACAGAGCTGTACACCCTTGAAACCTGCCAGAGATAAGAAACACAAGTTAGGAACACAAGTTCGCTGCAAAACATGTCACATGCCAAATATTGCTTTAGCACACATCATCACTCATACTTAGAAGCTGTGCAAGTATTCTAAGAAAATTCCATGTATCAAATTAAATTCTCTGCCTGTTCAACTAAGCATTAACAAAATTTGTATGTAAGATGATGCCCTTGTCCTTGACGTATGTCCTACAGGCAAGTGTATAGATGTATAGCTCTTTTTGAATTATTCATATATGATGTAATTGTGAAACCAGAGGTGTGCTGAGGGTATTTTCATCAAATGTTACTGAGTTAAATTATCTTTGGAAGCAGACAAAAGCAGTTCAGAATCAGCAAAAACATATTAACAGGAATCAGGCATCAGTTGAAGAGTGCTGAAAAAATTAAACTGAAGTCCTGAAGTCAAAATGAAAGGACAGACCTCTGTCTATCATATGATAGACATGAAAGCATTGAAATTGACTAATTCCTGAATGACATGTTATGAAGCTGCTTGAACTCAATGGTACATGGGACAGCATAAAATCGGTTGCCAATCCCTAGCATTGAGCTATGAAATCACCCAAATGTACCCATGATGGCAGAAGATTCCAAGAATTCTGATGTTGAGTCAATCAAGATTTTCAACAATTGTATTGGGTTGCATCATAGAAAATCTCAAAGCTGCTGCAATATTTTACTTCAGAAAAGATGCAATTGCATCAATTGACCCTCCCAGAATTTGCAGTATTGACATACACAGGCTAAATGACATGAAGTGCGATGGCATCAATGACCATGTGTTCAACATACAGGCTGAAGCACTGATGATGTCGCCTAGCCGGGGGACGAAACGTTTGCAACAAAAACTTCCAGCTCGGCGAACAGAACCACAGCAGGCTGATGTAATTATACTAAACGTATACTAAAGGAGGACAACACATTAAGGTATATCTAGTAACTGAAATAATTCTCTGGAGGCAGGTATCCCATCACCAAGTCACCCTTTATTTACACGTGCACAGTACATAGACTCTGACCAGCTGGCTCAGAGCCAGTCCTTAGAATGAGGACAATCCCTAAGACTCCTGCTTTTTTTTATGCAGAACACAAACCCCTTTAATTTGTAATTTACATCCCTGTAGAAATGCACAGTAAATGCTGAAGTGTTACCCAATAGCAACAAGAGAAAATGTATAGACAAATAAAAAAACTTTGCAGGACCATTCTACCATTTAGACTTTGGACATGCTGTCAGTTCCTAACTGGTAGGGAGGTGATAGTGAAGTGTTACTGGAGTCATATTGGAGAATTTGACTAGCAGAGTCCGAATTCAGCAACTGCTGTTTAAACACAGGAATTTCTTCATTACTAAGACTCCTGCTTATATCTGTCAGCCAGGAATCCCTGACTGGCCCAGGCTAAGAGCCCCAATCATGGAGTTCACACTCAATGAAATGCACCTGGGCAACCTCATTCCATTCACTACAGAAACATCTAACCTTTCCCTACAAAGATGCTCACATGGAATTCCAACTCCAGAGGAATTGAATCTTAAGTGCACAAGAGTCAATTTTTTTCCAAGCTGGACTCCAAACATGGTAATTGCTTGGTACACTTAGCCAGTTTCCAGAGACCACCTTTTGGTTTATCTACCAATCAAGATTTGGTCCTGTAATATCCAAACAGAATCCAGAAAATGTGCCTGGATGCACATGCATCACTGAGGATATTGTGGTAATTGGCAAAACCAAAGAAGAACATTGCCAGAAAGTTCTCACTGATAGTGGTAGCCATCACAAAAGATTGGATTTCAACAGTAAAAATGCCAGAATAATGTAAATCAGGTTAAATTTTTGGCTCTATATATTCAGGTTTCAGAATTTATCCTTACCCCAGGCAAAATTGACGATCTAAGGTAAATGCCAAAATGACAAGACAACGAAGACTAATAAAGATACCTTGGAATCTTCAACTCTTGTCATCATTTATTCCAAATATTCCCCATCATTATCATTGAGAGAGCTTCTTAAGAAAGACATATCTTGGGCATGGCAGGAGGATCATCAATATATATTTGAGTCTCTCAAACAAGTGTCAGAAGAAAACTGCACCAACACACTGTACTACATCCTGAGAATAAAGATAATATTGGACTCAATGCTTCACAGACAGTGGTCAGTGTGCATCACTTAAGATGGTAAACAAGTTGCACTTGAATTCAAAATCTATCACAAGGGCAATTCAATTATTCCACAATAGAGTGTGAAACTCTTAGTCCAGTTCATGGTTTTGTAAGATTCCAAATGAACCTGTTCAGTAAATAATTCACTGTGGGAACTGATCACAACACATTGGAAATTATTTACCATAAACCACTGAAAAAAGTGTGCCAAGAGGCTACAACAATGTTTGGCAGAAGTACAGGAATACAGTTTCAACATTTGCTACAAACCTACCACCAAAATGGTCACTTCAGATCCACAGAACAGACTGAAAGGATTGGCAGGATCCAGATTGCATTTAAATGTTAAAAATCTGGACACTGAGGTGGAAGATAGATAGCATAAATATAACTATCTTCAATTAGATCCACAACTGAAAGCATCAGGAAATTTTATCATTAAAGGGTGGCCTGACATGACAAAATAGGTGCCAAACACTCACAGATTTTTATATAGAAGCGAGCTTGGCATTTTAAAAGTGTTATCCCCAAAGGGAAATAAGTACTTGTGCCCAAAGCTTTCCAACAAGCCATATTGTTGCAAATACACCAAGAATGTATCGACATAGTGTGGACAAGATGACTAGAACACTGCACAGTCTATTGCCCAGTGCTGATAAGACAAAAAGTCAGATACAAAAATGGAAGCATGCTTATCCACAAAGGTATTGAAAATATGCAGTGAGCCCAAAGTCATAACACCTTGTGGAACAATCCAGCATTGGAATGGAGGCTAACTAAGGGAGGTGTTAAAACACATCACTTGTGTAGAGTGAACACAACATAAGTATAATGCAACACCAAGACAGCAATCAACACACTAATGGCAAATCTACAGACTAAGGACACTGATGTCAAAATCACTTCCAAAAAGTTACACATGATTTCTCAAAGAACAAAACAATATATGGACTCTTTAACTTCTGTTCTTAATAAATTTCACATAAATAAATAAACACTCAGGCTTCTCTCTCACCTCACCAGATGAAGATGCAGCACTCAAAAAGCATGTGACTTCAAATAAATCTGTTAGACTATACCTGCTGGGCATCTAATTTCTGACCTTACCCACCCCAGTCCAACACCAGTACCTCCATATCAAATTTTATCAGCTTGTTTTCCTTTAAAGCATACTAAGTTGTTGTACTACATTCAGGCATTCTATAAACACAATCTGTTATTGCTGCTAGTATGTCATTCACAATTATTCCAACCTCCATGTTGTCTATCTGCATGTAGAATTTGGGAGTTAAAATACTTTTAGTGATAGGGCTGTAAAACTTTGTTGTGTGGTCCCTGTATTTTTGGTAGCATAGACTTTGTTTTTGATCCAGAGAGACATCCATTAAAGTGTCCATACTTCTATTAATTTCCATGCTAGACACCATTTGGTGCAGATATTAGTGTGGGCATTGAATATGTATATAAGAAATATTCTGGCAAGGAAAATAATGCTAATATATAACACTAATTTGACTCCAGTGGTGCCATATTTGGCCTGAAATGGCTCAATCCCCAGCTAATGCTCTCTCTTCAACATTGTTACTACCTTTTGCAGAGAACTCTTTAAAGATTTATACTGCTGCTTAAAGTCGGTGAACCTTACAGGAAGTGGTGTGAAGCATGGTGAAGGTTTTAGTTCTGACTTCAAGAGTTTTACTCAGACCATTTGCTCCCAGTCAAGGGTGCAATGGCTTCCATTGCTTCATTATTCAGTGCAGAATGAGGAGCAGTGAAACAAGTATACCATCAACTCAAAGGAAGGAGCATGAAAAAGGAGAACAACTTTCAGCAAGATATATGTAGCCAAACCTTGAGGGAGGAATTCTCCTACCTTGTTCTCAGTGAATAATAGTCTATGCAATTTTTCCATTTCACTCTGGAAGTGCTCACTGAAATCTACATCTATTGAGGCAAATCCTCTGTCTTAGAGCAGATCAGAAACAACATTTGAACTTTCTCACATATACTCCCTCCAGGGAACATCTCCAACATCTTGCAGTTCACAGGCATTTATTATATAATAATGGTCAATAGAACCTATGTGCAAACCAAGGAAATATATTTCATTGTTTTTTTTCCCAAAGAAAAGCATACATAGAGAGCCTATGGCTTCCCCTTAGTGCAGGATTCCATTCATTGTGAACATATCAGTTTTTGAGCACCACACCTAAATTGAAAGATATACTACAACTGCTTTAAGTTTTAAAGATCTCAATCCCAATACCAATCAGTTCACTTCTAGTAATTACAGAGGTAGAATGATAGAAGGAAACAACTAAGACATTCCCAAGAGGTGTGTTGGTCATTTACATATTGTAATGAGTTTATAATATTCATATTTAGCCCATCTTCCATGTTTAACATTGACCATTCAACTTTCTAGACCTTTCAAAATCAGAAAAGTGATGAGAGACAAATACTGTTTCAAGAAACTGTGATGAATCAGGAGGAACAGGGCTGTTTCTGCCATAGACCCAAATTTGGCATCTTACATACTTACCTTCAAATCCAACCAAGAAACTTTCTGTGATTAATCTTCTGCGTTCAGATTCTGACACTTGTTATTTTCATGAATAGATTAGCGTACACCTTCTGATATGTGTTGTTACACCTCATTGAGGTAGTGCATTGGGAATCAAGCCTTGTTATTTCCAGAGCAGTCACAAAAAACTTAAAGATTTTCTTTCAAAAGTACACATAATTCCTCTCTTTGCCTGTTCTTTCGATCAAGATTGACAGAGAGCACTGATCAGGTTAATGCACTTTGAAATAATTGCAATTATTACAAATAAGGAGCCTCCAGTACAAGTACATGAATATGAACCAATAAAATTTTAATCTACTACTTAAAACCCTAATTCCTTTGCAAACTCCCTCTGCACATACATACAGATAAACACAACAGGGAAAAAGTAGATAATATGGGCAGAGAAACAGGGAGTTCAATGGCTCCTGTCATCAGGATTCACTGGGTTGATCTTTTAGGCTTGGCAGAATGCGTGCTCTTTGATCTTCCTTCTTCAGATACTTTTGCTTGCTTGCAAGCGACACAGATTGGCTGGTTCACACTTAGGAGAAAGTGAGGACTGCAGATGCTGGAGACCAGAGTTGAAAAGTGTGGTGCTGGAAAAGCTCAGCAGGCCAGGCAGCATCCGAGGAGCAGGAGAATCGACGTTTTAGACATAAGCCCTTCTTCAGGAATGAGGCTGGTGTGCCAAGCGGGCTGAGATAAAAGGTGGGGGGTAGGAATTTGGGGGAGGGGCGCTGGGAATACGATAGGTGGAAGGAGGTGAGGGTGAGGGTGATAGGCCGGAGAGGGGGTGGGGGCGGAGAGGTCGGGAAGAAGATTGCAGGTCAAGAAGGCGGTGCTGAATCCGGGGAGTGGGACTGAGATAAGGTGGGGGGAGGGGAAATGAGGAAGCTGGAGAAATCTACATTCATCCCATGTGGTTGGAGGGTTCCTAGGCGGAAGATGAGGCGCTCTTCCTCCAGGGCCTGGCGTTGGAGGAGGGCATGGAACTGCATGTCCTTGGCGGAGTGGGAGGGGGAGTTAAAGTGTTCAACCACAGGGTGGTTGGGTTGGTTGATCCGGGTGTCACAGAGGTGTTCCCTGAAATGTTCCGCAAGTAGGCGGCCTGTCTCCCCAATGTAGAGGAGACCACATCGGGTGCAGCGGATACAGTAAATGATGCGTGTGGAGGTGCAGGTGAATTTGCGACAGATATGAAAGGATCCATTGGGGCCTTGGAGGGAGGTGAGGGTGGAGGTGTGGGCGCAAGTTTTGCACTTCTTGCGGTTGCAGGGGAAGGTGCCAGGAGTGGAGATTGGGTTGGTGGGGGGTGTGGACCTGACGAGGGAGTCACGGAGGGAGTGGTCTCTCTGGAACGCTGATAGGGGTGGGGAGGGAAATATATCCCTGGTGGTGGGGTCTGTTTGGAGGTGGCAGAAATGAGGGATGATGATACGATGTATCCGGAGGTTGGTGGGGTGGAAGATGAGGACCAGTGGGGTTCTGTCCTGGTGCCGATTGGAGGGGCAGGGTTAAAGGGCGGAGTTGCAGGAAGTAGAGGAGATGCAGTGGACACCATCGTCAACCATGTCGGAGGGGAAATTGCGGTCTTTGAAGAAGGACCCGTCGCCGCAGCCACTTCCGCCCCTGGAATTGTCGTCACCGCAGCCACTTTTGGCCCCAGAGTTGCCGTCGCCACAGCCACTTCCACCCCCGGAGTTGCCATCTCCACAGCCACTTCCGCCCCTGGAGCTGCCATTGTCGCAGCCACTTCTGTCCCCGGAGCTGCCGTCACCGCAGCAACTTCCGCCCCTAGTGACATCACTCACCTGCTCAAGGACCACACCGCACACTATGACACTCCCACGTCGATCTCCGCCTCTATGTCAATCTCCGCCCCCACATCGATCTCTGTCCCCACGACTAACTCCGCCCCCACGACCAATTCCACCCCCATGCCTAACTGCAGCCCCGCTCCCAGCTCCAGCCCCACACCAGGTCCCAGGTCCTAGCTCCCAACCCTGCCGTATTTTCACCATCCCTCCAGACCTCCCCCTGTCTGAGGATGAATGATCAGTCCTCAGCAGAGGCCTCACCTTCATCCCCCACGCTCCCGGATTAACGAGTTCAACACGCGGCGTGACATTGAGCTTTTCTTCCACTGCCTTCGCCTCCACGCCTACTTCTTCAACCAGGATTCTCGCCCACCCTCTGACAACCCCTTCTCCTGCCTCCAACACACCCCATCCATCTGGACACCCCTTGCTGGCCTCTTATCCACCCTCAATCTCTTCATATCTAACTGCCGCAGCGACATTGACTGCCTCAACCTGTCCACCCCTCTCACCCACTCCAACCCCTCATCCTCACAACACGCAGCCCTCCACTCTCCCCACTCCAACCCCAACCTCACCATCAAACTGGCAGACAAGGGAGGCGCAGTGGTAGTTTTGCGCACCGATCTTTACACCGCTGAAGCTCGGCGCCAACTCGCGGACACCTCCTCCTACTGCCCCCTTGACCATGACCCCACCTCCCACCACCAAACCATCATCTCCCAGACCATCCATAACCTCATCATCTCAGGGGATCTCCCATCCACTACCTCCAACCTCATAGTTCCACAACCCCGCACCGCCCGTTTCTACCCCCTACCCAAAATCCACAAACCCTACTGCCCCGGCTGACCTATTGTCTCAGCCTGCTCCTGCCCCACCGAACACATTTCTGCATACCTTGACATGGTCCTGACCCCCTTAGTCCAAGAACTCCCCACCTACGTTCGGGACACCACCACATCCTCCACGCCCTCCACATCCTCCATGATTTTCGCTTCCCAGGCCCCCAATGCCTTATCTTCACGATGGACATCCAGTCCCTATAACCTCCATCCCCCATCACGAAGGCTTCCAAGCCCTCCGCTTCTTCCTCTCCCGCCAACCCAACCAGTCCCCTTCCACTGACACCCTCCTTCGACTGACTGAACTGGTCCTCACTCTTGAAAACTTCTCCTTCCAATCCTCCCCCTTCCTCCAAACCAAAGGAGTAGCCATGGGCACCCGCATGGGCCCCAGCTATGCCTGCCTCTTCGGTTGAACAGTTCATCCACTTTACTAACACCTTCCACCCCGACCTCAAATTTACCTGGACCGTCTCAGACTCCTCCCTCCCCTTCCTAGACGTCTCCATTTCTATCTCGGGCGACCGACTCAACACAGACATTTACTACAAACCAACCGACTCCCACAGCTACCTAGATTACATCTCCTCCTACCCTGCCCCCTGTAAAAACGCCATTCCATATTCCCAATTCCTTCGTCTCCGCTGCATCTGCTCCCAGGAGGACCAATTCCACTACCGAACAGCCCACATGGCCTCCTTCTTCAAAGACCGCAATTTCCCCTCTGATGTGGTCGATGATGGTCTCCACCGCATCTCCTCCACTTCCTACACCTCTGCCCTTGAACTCCGCCCCTCCAATTGCCACCAGGACAGAACCCCACTGGTCCTCACCTTCCACCCCACCAATCTCCGTATACATCGCATCATCCTCCCTCATTTCCGCCACCTCCAAACAGACCCCACCACCAGGGACATATTTCCCTCCCCACTCCTATCAACATTCCGGAGAGACCACTCCCTCCGCGACTCCCTCGTCAGGTCCACACCCCCCACCAACCCAACCTCCACTCCTGGCACCTTCCCCTGCAACCGCAAGAAGTGCAAAACTTGTGCCCACACCTCCCCCCTCACCTCCCTCCAAGGCCCCAATGGATCCTTCTATATCCGTCGCAAATTCACCACGCCTCCACACACATCATTTACTGTATCTGCTGCACCCGATGTGGTCTCCTCTACATTGGGGAGACAGGCCGCCTACTTGCGGAAAGTTTCAGGGAACACCTCTGTGACACCCGGACCAACCAACCCAACCACCCCGTGGTGGAACACTTTAACTCCCCCTCCCACTCCGCCAAGGACATGCAGGTCCTTGGCCTCCTCCATCGCCAGACCCTGGCCACACGACGCCTGGAGGAAGAGTGCCTCATCTTCCGCCTTGGAACCCTCCAACCACATGGGATGAATGTAGATTTCTCCAGCTTCCTCACTTCCCCTCCCCCCACCTTATCTCAGTCCCAACCCCCGGATTCAGCACCGCCCTCTTGACCTGCAATCTTCTTCCCGACCTCTCCGGCCTATCACCCTCACCCTCAACTCCTTCCACCTATCGTATTCCCAGCGCCCCTCCCCCAAATTCCCCCCCACCCCGACACCTTTTATCTCAGCCCGCTTGGCACACCAGCCTCATTCCTGAAGAATCATCGATTTGCTTAGTTCACACTTATAAATTCTCTAACAGATTGGTTTCAAAAACCCACAGCTTTCAGCAACTGCTGAGAGGAAATAATTTAGCCATTTTCTGAATTGAGAGATTTTTTTATGCAGAGTTAAATAGCCCCTTCCTGTCCAATGTCCAAATTCTTCTCCTCAAACATTGACAGCCACAAGTTGTCAGTTCCCAGGCTGTCATATAGTTAATGGCTGCCTGGAGGCTCTTGTCATTGATAACTAGTTGTAGTTCACAGATCAATCAGCTACTTCTTACTGACTAAATTTCCAAACGTACACAAACCCCTTGGCTCCAGCTCATTTGTAACTCGGCTTTCCCTATTGCTTGAACCAACAGCTGTGTGAATAGTGTTTACAATGAGCATGTGTTGAGTAATTTGCAATTTAAAAGTACAGCAATCCATCAACAAACCCTGGCATTTAAAGCAGTCCTTTTCCCATTTCAGTCTACAACAAGAATATAGAAAAATAAAAAAGATACAGCCTTCTCAGTGAAGCATTGTGTTTTGAAAAGAAAATCACTGTAGAGCATTCAAATCAATAATTAGGATCTGAGAATATCAAACTTAGGGTTAAGATGCTATTTAAAATATACCAGTGCAATCATATAAAAGAATGACATCAAAATCTCTTAGAGTTTATGAGGCCTTCTGCTGCTGTTTATTTTCACTTCTGAAAATTATAATTATCAATGCAACTTATGTTTAATTTAAATGGGAATTCATATGCATTCAAATATGCTATAACACATCGATCAACTCCACAACCTAAAAACAATAATCAACCTGAGTTTCTATGCATATTTCTCAGATGCTGGTGTTCACATAAATAAGCTTTTATATTCTTTACTGGCTACAGACATATTACAAATTTCATTGTTGGTTATTTTTAAGAATTATCTTCAAAACTCAAAATTATCTTGCAGAAAGAAATGGTTTGGCAAGTTCCATCTTAATTAATTGTCTGAATATATTATTGCAAAGTATTTTTGAAATTAAATTAATTTAACATGTTTGTTAATGAAATCTGAGGGACTGTTTTCCTCCAATGAACAACATCATTAATAAATAGAAATGACAAAAAAAAGGAAAACCCACTCTACCTAGACACTAACAGCTTCAGTCAACCTTCGGTTATTGTATATTTGCTATTGGAAGCTGGTTTGTTTATTTGTCAGTTCTGATTAATTTAAAATGTATATTTGTATTGAACTTAAAAATTGCCTTCAACTAAATACTTAACCTATAGTGAGTTTTCAAGCATATGGTATGAACATCAGCCATCACAACAAAAAAAATGTGAAGGCCTGTTTTATTAAATATCAGACTAATGGTTACACATAAGGGATGAAAGGGATGCATCTGATAGGCAATGTCACTTGCAAGATTAATGTTAAGCTCTCACTTGTTTTTCTTTAAGTGTCATGTCAGGTCACACAATTTCCACAAACATCCACAAAGTGCTTCAAGAATGGTTTTCATTTGCAGCAACTGAAGCTTATTTAATTGTTACATTTCATCTTTCTTCATGTTTATGAAAACGGATGTAAGAGAACATGTGTACTACACGTAGAATAGAAGTGCAAATCATCTTTATGTGTCCTGGGAGAATCTGTGCAGAAGCTGTGATTATCTGATCTCCTTAACCTCTCTGCATTTTTCTTCACCCTCAGTAATGTATCAGACATTTAGAGTTCATCAGTGTATTGTTGACATCATGAATCATTTACTTCACAAATACCTACTACCTGATATTCACCCTTATTGCTGACCATTTATGTGAATCATTGTCTTAAAAGTAAAAGCATTATTTATGAAAATGTGCACAATACTTTCAGAAAAGAACACTTACAGTTTGAGAAAGCCAACGAGAAAATATTCAATTCCATCATCACAACCAAGAAATCATCCTCCATTAGGGTAAACCAAAGGCTCTTGCAGGAGGATGGTTGCATTTTCTGATTTATTTTGAGCCTCAAATCCATCCCCAACAACTGAAGCAGATTTTAGTAGTCATCTCCATTGCTTATATCCTTACAAAACCATATTCCAGGCCCCGGTTCAATGCTCTATTGGCTCCCAGTCCAACAACATTTTAATTTTTACACTTTCATCATCTCTTTCAAATTCTTCTATGGCTTTGCCTTTTCCTGTCACTGCAATCTCCCTCCTTTGGCCTTCCAAACTTTCAAGAACTCACTTTTCACCAATTTTGCATTCTTGTTTATTCCATGCAGATTGTGTTCAAGCATTTGTAAAAGCGCAACAGAATCTAAAGGCTTAGATTAGATAAAAATAAAGATATTTGATGAATTAATCCAAACTAGGCCGTATAAATACTAAAACTTCAACTCACCAAAATGCCTTGTTCCATATAAGAAAATAAGCATTTTGGTAAATATAGATAAGCAGTACCAAGAACAGTACAGCATAGGAACAGACCTTAAGCCCACCAAGACTGCACTGACACATGATGCCTTTGTAAAATAAAAGCTTTTTGCATCTACACAGTCCATATCCCTCTATTCACTGTCTATCCATCTGTCTGTCAAGATGCCTCTTAAACATTTCTATCGCATCTGCTTCTACCACACCTCCCATTGACCAACCAGGTCGTACCCTCTACCTGTCTTCACCTACCCCCACTTCACCACCCTGCCCCCCAGCTCCCCCTTTATCTGTAGCTCCCTCCCACACCCACTTCCAGTCCTGAAGAAGGGTTATACCTGACACATCGACTTCTCCGTCTCTTGATGCTGCCTAGCTTGCTGTGTACTTCCAGCCTCCTGCCTATCCACCAAACCTCTGGCAGTGCATTCCAGGGTACATACCACCCTCTGTGTAAAAACCTTGCCTCTCACATATCCTTTAAGCTAACATCTTTTTACCCTATACATAAGTCCCCTTGTAATTGATATTTCTATTCTGAGAAAATGATTTTAACTTTCCATTCTATCCATGCCTCTCATAATTTTCTAAACTTCTATCTGATCATCCCTAATCTTCTGAAATTCAAGTGAAAACAAACCAAGTTTGTCCAATCTCTCTTCATAAGTAATGCCCTCCAATCTAGGCAGCATCCTGATAAACTATTTCTGTACCCTCTCCAAAGTATCCACATCCCGCTGGTAGTGTGCAACCAGACTGCATACAATATTCCAATATGGCTAGCAAAAGTTGCATACAGCAGCAATATGGCTTGCCATTTCTTATATTCTGTGCCTCGACCAATCAGACCAAGCATGCCATATGGCTTTTTGATCATTACATCCACCTTTATTGGCACTTTCAGGGAACTGTGAAACTGTATATCTAGATCCCCCTCTCTGTAAATGCTACTTAAGATTCCGCCATTTTTTGTATACTTCCCTCCTGTATTACATATTCTGAAATACATTATTTTATAATTTTCTGGATTAACTCTCCATCTGCCACTTCTCCACCCTGAGTCTTCAGTCTATCTATATCTTGCTATACCCTCTGGCAATCCTCCTTACTGTCCGCAGCTCCCCTCAATCTTTGTGTTGCCTGCAAACTTACTAACCAGACCACCAACATTCTTCTCCAAATCGTTTTTAGATATATATTACAGACAACTGCTGTCCCTGCACTGATCCCTGTGATACCACTGGTCACAGATCTCCAGTCAGAAAAGCACCCTTCTACCTTTACTCTCTGTCTTCTATGACTAAACCTGTTCTATGACCAGTTCACCACAGATTCCTTGTGACTTCACATTTTGTGTCATGACCTGGGCTATAGCAAGCATGACAGAAGATGTTGAGTGAGGCCTTTCTCAATGTCAAGACCCGAACATCACATCTTCCAAACAAACCTCCAGCACTGAAGATAAAACTCTGATTTGTGAGCAGTGAGATGCCAATCAATGGGAATTATCACTCATTATCATCCTTATTTCTAATTATTTTAACTTCGTAATGTTCAGGCTCCCATTTTCCCACCTGCTGAACAGAAACTGAATTCTGAGAATTTTCAATATGAAAGTCAGAGTGGGTACCTCACAAGTCCAGCTCACCTCTTCTTCCATCATGGGCACCCAGTACCAACACCTCAGGGCATGCTCCTGGTACAGCAGCCATGTGCACTTCATGACCACATCTCACATATGACAGCCTTCTACCTCATCATGCACATATCTGATCCACTTACAGTATAGTCCAGCACTTTAACACTGCACATCATTGCAATGCATACTTTGTACACAAGAATAGGCATCAGCTAGACCAGGCTGCACCTCAGAGACCTGCATTTGCTCTCTTAGCACTCAGTCACTTTGCACTTACTAGGATGCTTGCAATATTCCTGTTTTGTATTGACTTGAATTTTAGCACTTTGCCCCTCATCCACACTTTCAAGGCCTTAGTACCTCTGTTTTGCCTTACAAGCAGCTTGCCATGGCTGTCAGCACTGCTCAGCCAATGAGAAAACATTTTACTGAGATGGTCAGACTTCTAAAATACTGGGGAATCATGGTTATGGGGAAAAGCAAAGAAAGTGGAGTTACAGGCGAGCCACATTTTCATTGAATGGCCTACTTCTGCTCCTATGTCTTATGACTTCTTGATTTGGAGGGGCTGGTGTTGGACTGGGGTGTACAAAGTTGAAAATCTCACAACACCAGGTTACAGTCCGACAGGACTATCAATGTGTGTATGTTGTGTGTTTGTATGTGTGTGTTTATGTGTTTGTCTGTGTATGTCTGCACGTGTAGTGCAGTGGGGCACCTATAGTATGACATGAACTCTGTGACATGTCACAGATAGACAGACACACATAGGCACACACACACACACACTCCTACAGACCCATACAATCACGCATACCTCTCTCATACGCAAGTTCGCTGTCATGTGCTCACACATACTCTCCCACACTCTCACACACACACGCACCCTCTCACAGGCTTGTACTCCTTTACACTCATACTCACATACATACAGACGCATACACTCTCTTACAGACACTCATACCACCAACCCCCCCCCTCCCCCACACACATACACCCCACCCCCAGCACACAAACACACATACACAAAAGTTTGCAGGGTGAATTTGTATTTGGAGAAATATATTTTATTTTGCTTAAAAACTGCATGAATCCATGTAAGATTCTGTAAATCCCTTTATTAGATTAGAATCAGTCTGAACATTGGGACACAGACAGTCTTACACAGGGCACCTCGCACCTTCAATGCATTATTTGGGCCAACATGGCATCTATTGTTAAAGTTCAACTGAGAATGTAACTTTCAGAAAGTTAAGGGATTTACACATAAAAGAACTGAGACCAGCGTGGCCATACTAAAAGATGAGAGACTTAACAAACAATCCAGGTCTTTTTCAATATATTATTTCAGTTACATCACACTGTAAACTTTTGCTATAAATTCTGTGTCCTATGATCTTATACTCCACAACCAACTGATGAAGGAGCAGCACTGCAAAAAATAGTGCTTCCAAGTAAGCCTGTTTGACTATAACCTGGTGTAGTGTGATTTTTAACTTGATGATTTCTTATGCTTGTTTGGAGAAGTTCACCAAAATGAAGTGCCACATTGACAAAGGTAACATTTAAAAAGACCGTTGCACATCCCAGAATGCCCTGTGTCTGCAGCTAGCTGAAGCCAGGCAGATGGAGAGGGTCTTTAAGCTTACCAAGTAGGCTGCTTAGTCCTACTTTGCTTACCTGCCACCCTGCAGTGTGCTGCCAGCTGGCTACTTCAGGGGGAAGACACAAAAGATAGATTTACATTGGCCTGTTAACAATCGGTTAATCCATCTACTGTTTGAAAGTAGACAACCAGACCAAACCGTTCCCCCTCCTCCTTCCCGACTTGAGAAAAATGGAAGAATGGAACAACAGAACTAGCATGCTTGTCATATCCTGCCCACCATCCTCCATTCCAATCTTCAACCATAGCTGAATGATTAGATAAAAAAGGCTGTTTTCCCTGGAGAGTTAGAGGCTGAGGGGTACCTTACAGAGGTTTAAAAGATCATGAGGAGTATGGATAGGATAAATAGTCAAAGTCTCTTCCCTGGGGTGGGGGAGTCCAGAACTAGAGGGCATAGGTTTAGGGTGAGAGGGGAAAGATATAAAAGAAACCTAAGGGGCAACTTTTTCACACAGAGGATGGTACATGTATGGAATGAGCTGCCAGATGAAGTGGTGGAGGCTGGTACAATTGCAACATTAAAAGGCTTCTGGTTGGATATATGAATGGGAAGGATTTGGAGGGATATGGGCCGGTGCTGGCAGGTTGGGTTGAGATATCTGGTCAGCATGGATGAGTTGGACGGAAAAGGTCTGTTTCTGTGCTGTATATCTCTATGATTCTATGATTCAGTGTATAATAGGGCTTAATCTTCTTGAGCAATGTCAAAGTTCAAATAAGAAATTCCTCGCATAAAGCATTTGATGCTTGCTGGTATTTAGTGGCTATTACTCCATTATAAAAGAGTGTCTTCAGGGAGAAGACAGAGAAGAGAAAGAAAAAGAACACATCAATTACTTGTGCATGTACATTAGTATTTTAAAAAGTTTCCTTTCTTTCTGAGTAGAATTTCAGTCTAAAACAGTGAACATACAAATCAAAACATTGTCGAGAATAGAAACAAAAATGTTATAAAGATTTAAGGACACAGGTAAATCCTAGCAGAAATGCTTAATTAAAAACAGATTTGGCATAAGTAAATATGACACACAGAATGAAAATTGGAAAGATAAATGACTGATGATGCCTTAGGGAATATGAAGACATTTTTGAGATACTCTCAAAAGGCAGAGCATTAAAGAACACGTAGGACGCTGTAAGCTTTGAGGTGGAATTATGTGAATATAACATAAGTGTGGCATTTCCATTCACTTGCCCCATCAGAAAAAGGTATATCTTTCTCATTAGTTTTGGAGTGGATCACTTGAGGTAGTGGGAAAAACAAAGATTAACTGTTTGTTTTTATATTCTTCTACATGATGTGTGCATTGCAGGCTAGACCAGCAACTGTAAGGTCCCTACTGAAGTGCCTAAAGACGTGTTTAAAATTTATTGAATCCCAACTGTGTGGAAACAGGCCCTTCAGCCCAATAAGTCCACACCAAACCTCTGAAGAGAAACCCACCTTGACCCATTCCCCTACAGATGCCCCTGATTAACGTGCCAAACCTACACATCCTTGAAAACTATAGGAAATTTAGCAGTCAATTCACTTAACCTGCACATCTTTGGATTGTAGGAGGAAAATAAGAGCACCTGGAGGAAACCCACACAGACATGGGGAGAATGTGCAAACTCCATATAGACAGTCACCCAAGGCCAGAATTGGACCAGCATCTCTATCAGTGTGAGGTAGTAGTGCTAACCACTGAATCACCTTGCCACCCAGTTGGTGAATGCATCTAAGAATGTCTTAAGAAGATAAAGGAAAACAGGACTGTGGGTGGGGGGGGGGGGGGGGGGGGGGGGGGTTGGACAGAGCTAAATTTATGTTCAGTTTACAGTTCAACAAGAAATAGTAAGAAGAAGGATCACAAATCTTATAATCATAACAAAACAAGTTGCAAGCATGTTCTACTAACTTAACGTAAGAAAAAATACTGGAATTTCTAACAAAGAGATACATTCTGCCTATTCTTTGACATTGAAATCCCTTGTTTACAGTGGTAGTGGTAGTGCCCCCACCCCTGGACCAGGATGTCCAGGTTCAAGTCCCACCTGCTCCAGACATCTGTGATAGCAACTCTGAACAGATTGATAAAAATAATTAAGGACAAAGCTAGTAGACCATGTACTGAGGCATTCAGAATCCATTCATTAATTGGCCTTTTTTTAAGACTCCGTGGTTGAAGTGAAGTCTTTTGTAATTAAGCAGCATGTTAAAAATTGGAATGTGAATAATACAAACAAAAATAAATAGGAATGAACAGTAGCAATACCTCTTAATTTCGCAGTTGTGAAGGATGAAACTCCCCAGAGGGTTTCAGGCAGCTGTTTTTAATATTAATTAATTATTTTGATTGATGAAGGAAATTGCTAAAAATAGCAAATGTGAACAGACATATCTTCTCCTTCATGGCTAGATGTATCTGCTTCTCTCGAGGGTTTGACAAAATCTTTGTCGTGTAAGAACTAAACAAGAATTGGAAAGCGTGGTGCTGGATAAGCACAGCAAGGCAGACAACATCTGAATAGCAGGAAAGTCAACGTTTCGGGCAAAAGTCCTTCATCAGGGACGTGGAGGGGGAAAGAGCTAAATAGGGGTATGGAGAGAGGGGTGCGGCTGTGGGGAGGTAGCTGGGAAGGTGATAGGTGGACGCAAGTGGTGGGTAATTGTGATAAGTCGGTGGGCAAGGTGGAGCAGATAGGTGGGAAGAAAGATGGACATGTAGGACAGGTCAAGAGGGTGGTGACAAGTTGGAGAGTTGGATCTGGGATGAGGTGGAGGGAGGGGAGATTTGGAAACTAGCAAAGTCAATGTTGATGCTATGTGGTGAAGGGTCCCGAGACAGAAGGTGAGGCGTTCTTCCTCAATTTGGTGGGTAGCTTGGATTTGACAGTGGAGGATTTGCATGTCCATGGAGGAGTGGGACGGAGAGTTAAAGTCCCAGAGATGTTCCCTGAAACATTCTATGAGTTGGTATCCTGTCTCCCTGATGGAGAAGAGACCACATTGAGAACAACGGACACAATAGCTAACGGGGGTTCTATTGTTGTTGCAGTTCAAGGGATGGGGTTCAAGAGTGAAGGTGTGGAAAGCGGAGGGGATGCGCTGGAAGGTTTTGTTGATCACATGGGAAGGGAAATTGCAGTCCGTGAAATAGGAGGCCATCTGAGATGTCCTGGAATGGAATTACTCCTCCTGGGAGCAGGTCCAGTTAAGGGGGAGGAATTGAGAGTGAGGGATCGCGTTTTTACAGGAGTGAAGGTGGCAGGAGGTGTAATCAAGGTAGTTGTGGGAGTCGATGGGTTTGAAACAGATGCCCGTGTTGAGTCAGTTGCTGGAGATAAAAACGGAGAGGTCCAGGAAGGGGAGCGAGGTGTCAGAGATGTCCTTGAGAACTTAAGGTCAGGGTGGAAGGTGTTTATGAAGTTGACGAACTGTTCAACCTCCTCATCGGAGCACGAGATGGCACTGATATAATTATCAATGTTTGACTTTTTGACTCTGACTTTCCAGCATCTGCAGTCCTCACTTTCTCCTAATAACAAAACAAAAAGAAGCAGAAGTGGGTCATTTGGCCTATCCATCTATTCCGTCCTTTAATGAAATCATGGTATCAACTTCCCTTGCATCCCTATCATCAAAATTGCTTGATTCTTTGTACAACAAAAATCTGTCTGAATCAGCCTTGAACATGATCAAAAGCTCAGCTTTAACTGCTATTGTGTTACAGAGTTCCAAAGACTAATTAACCTCTGAGAGTTCAAATATCTCTTCACTTCAGTATTAAATGAACTTTTATTATGAAACGGCCCCAGTTCTCAATTTACGTCATTAAAAAAAATCCTCTCAACATTTACCTTGTCAAACCATTGATAGTCTTTAAGATTTTAAGATACTAAACTGCAGGCCATTACGTCCAGGGAACATGTTTGCCTTTAGTCCTATTATTATCCAAGTGCAGTTTCTTGAACTATGGTTATTGTTTTAAGTTCTTCCCAATGTTTTAGACCTATATATATATATATAGCATTATACTGTCCCAAATCCTGAATGCCAACATACGGAATCATCAGAAGTCAAATTTTGAACATCATCAATTTCAGGACCAGTCATTAATTATGCTGCAACAGGATTGGTGTTATGTTCCTTACAGTTATTAAAAATGTCCATGGAACTTTTCCAAATGTTACTTTCATTTTTAAATACTAAAGTCTCTAATATAATGAAAAAGCAGGAGGAGTGCAGATACAGACAAAGTGGCATCCCTCAAAATAGAGGTTTTTAAGAAGGAGTAGAAAACATCTTACACATAATAAACATCCCTGCCAACTTCATAAACACACACACACACACACACCCTCCAGCTTCGATGCTGTACGTGTGCTACATCTGCCCTACCATCTTTATTGAATTTAATTTAACTTTTTTTTTTCCTCATTCTACTGAGACCAGAATCTATTGCATAATTGGCCTGAAGAAGGGTGATGGTGAACTACGTTTTTGAAGCACTGAAGTCCTTGGGTGAGGTGACCTCCACAGTGATGTTAAGTAGAGACAACCAAGATTATGAGCCATTGATGCTAACGGTATTGTTACAACACAGGGTCAACCCTCCTGCTCAATTTAACCTGGAAACACAGAAAAGATTTATCCTGTGCAATAATCTATGAAAATTCGAGAGGTCAAGAACTAAAGTAAAAATTAACAACTTTATTTCTTAAAGTATAACAGCAAAATTTAACTAACAACTACTTACAACTCCTTCTTCTAACCTATTTTTTACCTTCTCCTTCTACAATACTAGTCTGATAAAACCCCCCTGATTAAGATTTACAAAACAAAACTTCTTATCTCAAAACCAGGCAGCTTTCAGTTCTTCTGTGTATTTCTGGATTAGTGGTGCTGGAAGAGCACAGCAGTTCAGGCAGCATCCAAGGAGCTTCGAAATGTGTATTTCTGTCTGTTTTGTTCTTCTTGGGGATTCTGCTTCACAGGTTACTGATTGAGAAAGGTACCTTTAAGGGAGCTATTTTTCAGGCAATCTGTTTACATGCTGGTAGCTTGGCAGTTCTTCTCCCAACTGTTCAATTTTCCCTGGTCTTATACCCCCCCCCCCCCCCCCCCCCCCCCCCCACAAAGCATTTGATTGCGTCATTGCCTTTTAAGATTGTTAATATACTAAATTCAAACTGGATTGGAATTTGGTATTTTCGGGATATAAATTAAACTGATTTGCCGAATTAGAATTTTTTTTTGTCTCATAGCAACTCAGCCTGTGCCAACTGTTCTGAATCAAATGTTACATTGTAAATTCTCCAGCACTCGGTCTGCTTGCCAAGTCCTTCACTCTCTTAAAGGTACACTTCTACATATTCATAACACCTCCCCCTTTAATAAAAAATGAATCATCGTATTGAAAAGATGTCTTCATTTTCCTTTCTATTTTTTAAACACATTACCATAACACACAGATAACTATCATCTAAGTTCACTTAACTTCTTCCCATATAAGTGCATGTATACAAATGGTTTTGAAAAGTTTGGTGTAGCTAAAACTAGTTTGGTGGTGAAAATGGTTGAATGCCTGCTGGCATGGTTCTGTCCACCGAAAATTTGTGCTCTTCTTCAGTAAATCAGTTAACTGTGACACTACACCGCTGAAGTTTAGAACAAAGTTCCAACAGAATCCGCTGAGTCCTAAGAATTGAAGCACCTCTTTTTTTGAGGTTGGTTGTGGAAATTTCTTGATAGCCTTCGTCTTTGCATTCCATGGGCTCAACCTTCCATGACCGATGTTATATAACAAGAACGTAACCTCTGCTTTTGCAAATTTGGTTTTATTTAAGTTTATCACCAGTTTTGCTTCTCGTAGCCATTCAAAGAGCTCTGCAACTGTGCCATGTGATCTTTCCAGGCCTTACTAAAGATCACTGCATTGTCCAAATAGACTGCACAGTTTGTTAACCCAGTCACAACTCTGTTCATGAGTCTTTGGAATATGGCGGGTGCATTCTTCATTCCAAAAGGCATCACTTTAAACTGATATAATCCATTTGGTGTTACAAATGTTGTAATTTCTTTCTCTGATAAAGGTACCTGCCAGTAACCATGCATTAAGTCCAACTTGATCTTAGCAGGACTTATACATGTAATGGTAAGGTCCGAGGGAGTGTTGCTGAACAAAGACACCTTGGAGTGCAGGTAGATAGGATAGTGAAGAAGGCATTTGGTATGCTTTCCTTTATTGGTCAGAGTATTGAGTACAGGAATTGGGAGGACATGTTGCGGCTGTACAGGACATTGGTTAGGCCACTGTTGGAATATTGCGTGCAATTCTGGTCTCCTTCCTATCGGAAAGATGTTGCTAAACTTGAAAGGGTTCAGAAAAGATTTACAAGGATGTTGCGAGGGTTGGAGGATTTGAACTAAAGGGGAGGTTGAATAGGCTGGGGCTGTTTTCCCTAGAACGTCAGAGGCTGAGGGTGACCTTATAGAGTTTTATAAAATCATGAGGGGCATGGATAGGATAAATAGACAAAGTCTTTTCCCTGCGGTGGGGGAGTCCAGAACTACAGGGCATATATTTTGGGTGAGGGAAAAGATATAAGAGAGACCTAAGGGGCAATTTATTTTATGCAGAGGGTTGTACGTGGAACGAGCTGCCAGAGGGAGTGGTGGAGGCTGGTACAATTGCAACATTTAAGAGGCATTTGGATGGGTATATGAATAGAAAGTGTTTGAAGGGATATGGGCCGGGTGCTGGCAAATGGGACTAGATTGGGTTGGGATATCTGGTCGGCATGGACGGGTTGGACTGAAGGGTCTGTTTCCATGCTGTACATCTCTATGACTCTATGACTCTATGACTCTATGGTGATATAACTGGCTTATCCGACTCTCTTGATACAGTCTTCTAACCTAGGAATTAGATACGAGTCGGATTTTGTAAGGGCATTGACCTCCTGATAATCCACGCAGAATCGTTAAGTCCCATCCAATTTGGAAACTAAGACAATCAGCGGACCTATCCAATCTGGTTTGGTTGAATGATGCGCTCATTGAGCATGGCCTCCCCCTCTCAGCTCTCACTATCTTCCCATCCCCTTCTCAACTCTCACTGTCCTCCCATCCCCCTCTCAGCTCTCATTATCTTCCCATCCCCTCTCAGCTCTCACGATCCTCCTATCCCCCTCTCAGCCCTCACTGTCCTCCCATCTCCCTCTCAGCCCTCACTGTCCTCCCATCCCCCTCTCAGCTCTCACTATCCTCCCATCCCCCCCCAGCCCTCACTGTCCTCCCATCCCCCTCTCAGCTCTCATTATCATCCCATCCCCCTCTCAGCTCTCACTATCCTCCCATCCCCCTCCCAGCCCTCACTGTCCTCCAATCCCCCTCTCAGCTCTCACTATCTTCCTATCCCCCTCTCAGCCCTCACTGTCCTCCCATCCCCCTCTCAGCTCTCATTATCATCCCATTCCCCCTCTCAGCCCTCACTGTCCTCCCATCTCCTCTAAGCTCTCACTGAGGGCTCCTGACAGTTTTCAAATCTATTCCTTGGTTTCATAGTGTAGGATCTTCCCTTCTCCCAACTTTTATACCTCACAGGATGAAATTCTGACTGGAAGCTTGTCTAATACACCAACATGTACTCATCTGCTAATTCTGCTGCCCTTCTCACTTCCTGAACTTTCTGTTCCTCCATGTGAATTATTACCATGTCTGGAAGTGAGTTTTTAAACTCCTCCTCAAAGGTCATGGTTATTTTCAAAGCACACACCCATCGATCAAAATTACTATGTTCAATTCTTTCGCACTCAATATAAGTGTGACCTGGTTCCTTCTTTGTGTTTCTGAACCGCTGTCTATATGCTTCTGGTATCAATTCATAAGCACTTAAAATAGCCTGTTTAACCTCTTCATAATCTCTTGACACCTCATCTGACTGTGTGTCAAATACTTCACTCACTCTACCTACCAGTTTAGTCTGAACTAGCACTACCCATAAATTCTCGCACCACTCCATCTGCCGAGCCAATGTTTCAAATGAAATAAAGAAGACTTCAACATCTTTCTCATTAAAATGTGGCAGAGTTTTGACATGTTTGAATACATATCACTGCATTTCCTTTTACTCTCCATTCTGTTAACTTGACTTTGCTGACTAAGTCGCAACTTCTCAAGTTCAAATTCTCTCTCTATTTGCTCAGCTAAGAACTTTCTCTCTTTCTTTTTCGTCTCTCTCTCTCTCTCTTCTCTCTCTTGCTCACGCTCTCTTCTCTCTCTTTCTCTTTCTTCTTTCTCTCTTTCCTTTTCCCTCTCCCTCTGTCTTTCCTCTCTCTCTCTTTTTATTTATCTTCCATCTCCATTTTCCTCAATTGTAATTTAAGTTTTTCTATTTCTACTGCACTTGTCTGTATCTCTGATACACCTAAGTGTTTGAGTAATTCCCTGACAATTTCAGCTTTACTTTTGTCCTTGGTTAAACCCAAATCTAACTTATTTGCTAATTCTAAAAGTATGGCCTTTCTCTTTCCTTCTAATCTTTCTTGGCAAATTTGAGAAACATCTTCAAATCCCAGAACCTCTTTTAGCAATTTTAAGAGTCAATTTTCTCACTTTTAATTTAATCAACCACAAGTCAGGGAGTCATAGCATCACAGAGATGTACAGCATGGAAACATGCTCTACAGTTCATCTTGTCCATACCGACCAGATATCCCAACCCAATCTATTCCCACCTGCCAGCACCTGACCCATATCCCTTCAAACCCTTCCTATTCATATACCCATACAGATGCCTTTTAAATGTTGCAATTGTACTAGCCTCCACCACATCCCCTGGCAGCTCATTCCATACATGTACCACTCTCTGTGTGAAAAAGTTGCCCCTTAGGTCTCTTTTATATCTTTCCCCTCTCACCCTAAACCTATGCCCTCTAGTTCTGGACTCCCCCACCCCAAGGAAATGACCTTGTCTATTTATCCTATCCATGCTCCTCATGATATTATAAATGTCTATAAGGTCACTGTAAACCTCAGCCTCCAAAGCTCCAGGGTAAACAGCCCCAGCCTATCCAGCCTCTCCCTATAGCTCAAATCCTCCAACCCTCACAACATCCATGTAAATCTTTTCTGAAGCTTATCAAGTTTCACAACATCTTTCCAATTGAAAGGAGACCAGAATTGCACGCAATATTCCAAAAGTGACCTGACCAATGTCCTGTACAGCCTCAATATGGTCAGAGTACTCAATACTCTGACCAATAAAGGAAAGCATACCAAACGCCTTCTTCACTATCCTATCTACCTGTGATTCCACTTTCAAGGAGCTATGAACCTGCACTCCAAGGTCTCTTTGTTCAGCAACACTCCCCAGGACATTGCCATGAAGTGTATAAGTCCAGTTAAGATTTGCTTTCCCAAAATGCAGCACCTTGCATTTATCTAAATTAAAATCCATCTGCCACTTCTCAGCCGATTGGCTTATCTGATCAAGATCCTATTGTAATCTGAAGTAACTTTCTTCACTGTCCATTACACCTCCAATTTTGGTGTCATCTGCAAACTTACTAACTATACCTCTTCTGCTCACATCCAAATTATTTATATAAATGATGAAAAGTAGTGGATCCAGCACCTTTTGTCATCTATTTATTTATATGACCAGTTCAGTTTCTGGTCAATGCTAACACTCAGGATGTTGATAGTGGGTAATTCAGCAATACCTCTGTTACTCATGAGTAAAGTTTTAGATTCCATCCTGTTGTAGATGGTCATTGCCTGCCACTTGTGTGGCATGGATATTATTTGTCACATATCACCCCAAGTTTGAACATTGTCCATATTTTGCTGCATATGAACACAGACTGCTTCAGTATCTGAGGGTTCCTGATTTACTATTTTGCGTAATCATCAACAAAGATCCCCCAACTCTGACCTTATGTTGAAGAGAAGGTAATTGCTGAAGCATTGATGAAGATGATCGAGCCTCAGACAATTCCTTGAGGAATGTCTGCATGGCTATCCTGGAGCTGAGAAGACTGGCCTCCACCACCACTGACCTTTGTGTTTAGAATGATTCCATTCACTGTGGAGACTTCCTAATTGCCATTGACTCCAGTTTTACTTGGTTTCCATGACACCATATTTGGCCAATAGCTGCCTTGTTGTTAAGGGCAGTCACTCTCACTTCACCTTCGTAGTTCTTGTAATTTTCCCTTTTTGGGACCAAATCTGTAATAAGGTCAGAATATGACTAATCCTGACTAAACGCAAACTCAGTGTGGGTGAGCAAGTTATTCTTTACCAAGTACCTGTCGACATCCTTTGCCATCACTTTATTCATGATCAACAGCACAACATTGGGGTAGTAATTAGCCTGTTAGATTTAAGCTGCTTTTTGTGGACAAGATATACCTGGCCAATTTTCTATGTTGTTGGGTAGATGTCAGTATTGCGGCTGTACTGGAACAATATGGCTAGAAATGCATTTCGTTCTGGAATACAAACCTTTAGTATTGTTGCTGGTATGTTGTCAGGACCAATAGTTATTACACCCAGCATTCAGTACCTTCAGCCATTTCTTGATATTATACAGAGTGAATCAAATTGTTGGGAGCCTGGTACCTGTGATGCTGGGGACCTTAGAAGGGGTGGATTAACCACTTGGCACTTCTCTGAGAGGATTGATGCAATGCATTCGCTTTCTCTTTTGCATTGATGTGTAGTACTCCCCTATCATTAAGGATAGTGGAATTTGTGGAGCTTCCTCCTCCTGTTAATTGTTCACAACAATTTACAACTGGAGAGCTTAGTTCTGATCCATTGGTTGCAAGATTGCTTTGTCCTGTCTATCACATGCTGCTTCTGCTTTTTGGCATGCAAGTGGTTACAGTTTTAACTTCACAAAATTGACACCTAGTTTTTCGATCTGTCTGGTGCTGCACCTGACATGTTTTCCTGCAATATTCATTGAATGTAAATTTGACTGTTTTTTGGCTATTTTATTGTGACAGTAATTATGTTTTATGTTTTAATACCTTAGTAATTTTTTTCCCATACTTGTACATCTAATTCCGGATTGGCAATTTACATACAATTGCCTGGGTCAATGCTTTAGCTTATAACCCAACTGAGAAATAAAATAACATGCTTCTGTCCTGGGTCACCATAAAGAGGTTCTCTGCACTTATTAGTGCTTTGAAATGTTACTGTGTCAGATGGAATCTCATTTGAATTGCTTTAGCATTAACATTTTGTTGAAAATGTTTTAGGATTAGCATTACGATAGAACATCAGACTTTGTATGAATCTCATTGCAGGGATTGGAGAATGAATCTCTACATTACATGCATTCACTTTTACAGCTCTATTCAATGTTAATGTCTGCAGAAACAGCAATGCCCTTTAAAGTCAAATTAAAATGATATTATATCTTGGCACCATCATTTCCTTCAGGACCCTATAAAATGTAATTAAAATAACATTTTAAAATGGTGCAATAGATTGTTAAATATCAGTAAATCCAATTTTTGAAAGAAAAGCCTATTTTGCCCAACAGGGGAAGACAATACATATTTAAATATTAAGAACTGGATGTTTAATTATTGACCACTGATTTAAACTACTCACTCATCTATCTCAAGGCGCCTTTCAAGTCTGAATTAATTAATCCCTAAATCAGATAAAGAGATCAGGATGTGTGATAAGCTGTACCCTTTCAAATTGGTGTAGCCAGTTGCTATGTTGCTGTAACCCTCAACAGGAGGCTATGTTTTGTATAAGGTCATACCCAATTAAAGCTAACCTGCACTTTAAAGACAAGTTGTGCACTGACGCACTGAGGCCCCAAATAATGTGTTAACCAATGTCACCACTAGCTTCAAGCATTGCCTCTATTCATCAGACCTCCTTTACATCTCAGCTAATAATCTCCGTCAACCATAATATAAACTTCACATTCATATTCCTCACCTCACCCTAACAAATTCCTTATTGACGATATGCATATTTCACTTTAGCAGATACATTATTCAAATATATATGTTAACCCCAATGAAAGACAGAAGAATCAGAGTGGCACCTACTAAAGTTTTGGCTCGCAGCATCATTGAAGCCACCCAGGATAATGTTCCTGCCCACTGTATCCTCTCAAATCCCATTTCACCCTTGTCCTGCAATCTGTTACATAGAGGGTGTAGCCCATG
Organism: Chiloscyllium plagiosum; assembly: GCF_037043375.1. Lineage (NCBI taxonomy): Eukaryota > Metazoa > Chordata > Chondrichthyes > Orectolobiformes > Hemiscylliidae > Chiloscyllium > Chiloscyllium plagiosum. The sequence continues at coordinate 23,964,159 of NW_028270140.1, forward strand.
CACTTATTCACTTCCCCATTCTCCCTCCAACAACCCCAAAACCCCATGCCCACCAACATGACACTTTTTCCATGATCTCAAACCTGTTTCAGTGAAGTTATGCTCTTAGTTAACCAAACACTGATACCTGAACAGTGAGGGAAGGCATACATGGAAACACACTGAGGTTAAAGAAACAACATTACTTGATCTGATATTTGAAGCCACCAGCTCACAGAGTGTAAATAGAACATAGAACATTACAGAACAGTACAGGCCAGTCAGCCCTCGATGTTGCAGCAACCTGTGGAACCAATCTGAAGCCCATCTAACCTACACTACTCCATTTTCGTCCATATGCCTATCCAATGACCATTTAAATGCTCTTAAAGTTGGCATGGCTACTACAGCTGCAGGCAGTGCATTCCACACCCCTACTACTTTCTGAGTAAAGAACCTACCTCTGACGTCTATCCTATATCTATCTCCCCTCAATTTAAAGCTATGTCCCCTCGTGCTGACCATCGCCTTCCGAGAAAAAGGCTCTCACTGTCGAACCTATCTAATCCACTGATTATCTTATTTGTCACAATTAAGTCACCCCTCAACCTTCTTCTTTCTAATGAAAATAGCCTCAAGTCCCTCAGCCTTTCCTCATAAGACCTTCCCTCCATACCAGGCAATATCCTAGTAAATCTCCTCTGAACCCTTTCCAATACTTCTACATCCTTCCTATAATGCGGTGACCAGAACTGTACACAATACTCCAAATGTGGCCACATTAGAGTTTTGGATAGCTGCAGCATTATATCATGGTTCCAAAACTCAATCCGTCTACCAATAAAAGCTAACACACTGTACGCCTTCATAACAACACTGTCAATCTGGGTGGCAACATTCAAGGATCTATGTACCTGGATACCAAGATCTCTCTGTTCTTCTATACTAGCAAGAATCTTACCATTAGCCCTGTACTCTGCATTCCTGTTACTCCTCCCAAAGTGAATTACCTCACAGTTTTCCGCATTAAACTCCATTTTCCACCTCTCAGCCCAGCTTTGTAGTTGGTCTATGTGTCTCTGTAACCTACAACATCCTTCATCACTTTCCACAACTCTACCGACCTTAGTGTCATCCACAAATTTACTAATCCATCCTTCTGGGCCCTCATCCAGGTTATTTATATAAATGACAAACAAAAACAAATAAACAATGTAATTTTGGAGGAAAGCATAAAGGGCAGAATCTGCAAATCGTGAACCAATGGACACAAACGGATTGTAGTCAGGCCAGTGGGAAAGGTTCATTCAGAGGCCAGGTCCTCAGGGGATAAGGTTACAACTGAATTGTCCTGTAGAGGATTAATACAAGGGCTTTAAAGGGCAGGATAGATGTACACAGAGACATGCTAATGCACTGATAAACCAACCAGAAAGCTTGTTATCAGTGTCAAGACACATGCTGAGCCCAATTCCAAGTCAGCACTGGGTTTCAAACTGTTTCCTTCCAATATGGAAATGGCGGATAATGTTCCAGCAGAACATTTGCAGACCTTGTTGCCATTAATAGGTCCAGGGAGTGGGTTGTGGATAGGGGCTCATCATTCCTTTCTGCCCCACTTTTGTGGTTATATCCATGCTCAGGTGTCCCTAGAGGGGGAGCACTCAATGCTAACTGGCAAGGTAGAGCCTTTAGAGACTGGTGGCTCCCGCCCGGGCTGTGGTGCATCATCACCCCATACAAGGTTATTTTAACTTAATAAGTTTCTGTTTGATTCTACAAGTTTCCATTCGACTGTTATTTTGTGTTTGATCTGGTGTTTAATACGGTGACTTGGCAGAAGCTGTTTTGCTAATATTATTTTTCGCTTCCTGTTTACATAAAAGAGTTGAAGGAGCTATATTCTGTGTTGAACACTGTGTTGCCCTTGTCCTGGGAGTGTTTCACAGGGATGTAGTGGAGGGAACTTTATTTTCCAATTTCTTTCAGTTTTAAAAGAGTTGAGGGAGCTTTATCCTATATCTAACCCCGTGCTGTCCCTGTTATGCAAGTGTTTGATAGGGATAGTGTCAAGGGAGCTTTACTTTTAGATTACTTTTAGTTTAAAACAGGAGAGACATGTATGATGAGATAAATTTGTTCCCAAATATTGAAGAGTATAGGGCACTCAGGAAGGATAAGAATCAAGGAAAATGCAGAGGGTGGTTCTGTTAATTAGTAATGGTATTAGCTCAATAAAAAAGGATGACCTCAAGTCAGAAAAACTAAGATATAGAAGCAGTTTGCATAAATATGAGACATGATAAAGGCATGTCTTGATGGAGTGGTATAAAGGAGCCTAGCAGTAACAACATGCTCGGATGCAGTATACAAAAAGAAATAAATTTGTCTAAAAACTGCAACATCGTCAGGGATTTAAACTTCATTGAGGGTACAAATCAGATAGGCAAAAAGGTAACATAGTTGAAGAATTCATTGAATGTTTTCTGGCTCTTAGGACAACATGTTTTGGAATCAGCCAGAGAGCAAGTTATACAAATCCTAATATTATAAAATGAGATAGGTTTAAGTAATGGCTTAGGAACTTCTGCAGTGAGAGAAGGGAGGGATGAGCCAGTCCCAGATTTTAGGAAAATATGTGCTTGAAAGTAGAACTAACTAAAGTGAACTGACAAATTAGGCCAAGGGATAGACCAACAGAGATGCAATGTGAAACATTCAAGGAATACTTCAGAAAAAACAAATAGATGCATTCCAACATGAAAGAAAAGTCCAAGGGGAGGATCAATATCCATGGTTAACTATGATATCAAACTGAAAGAGAATGGCTATAAGGCTATAACTTTTTTTTTAATCAACCTGTTCAGAGATGCTATTACATATTGAGGCAAGTGGGATTTGAGCCTGAGCTTCCTAGTAAAGGGGTAGAGGTATTACCAAGGTGTCACAAGAGGGCTCTATTGAAAGAGCCTTTAATTCAGTTAAGGTGGTGGCAAGTCAGAAGGTTGGACAAAATATAATAAATAGCAAAGAATGAATAAAAGATTACAAGAACTCTAAATGAAAAAATTAGAGTAAAAAAGAAAACTAGTTAGAAATATAAAAACAGATAATGAGAAACTAGATGTTTCTAAAATAAAAATAAGTTTACAATGTGAGTGTGGTTCTATAAAATGTGAATCTGAAGAATTAATAATTAAACATGTCAGTTTGCATCCACTTTCAGAAATTGTGGTGGAACAATGAGCTGCCAAGATTTTGGTCCTGATGAATTTTATCTTATGGTCTTAAAGGAAGCAGTTTGTGAAATAATTAATGCATTGTATTTAATGTTTAAGAATTCCCTGTTGCTATAGCTGTGGCTATCGATGCTCAAAGGAGTTTACAGAATCTCACAAAAGTACAGAAATCTGATCTCCAGTAGATTACTGAGACAAGGTCCTTGGCTGTGATTCTGTGGAATATGAACCTGCTGTCCTCTGTAAGAATATCATTGTTCATTCTCCCTCCTCTGATATTGGACTCTGGTAGTGCTCATGCTGTTCATTGCCAGCTAGCCCAGACTGATGATAAGGCAGTGCAGAATGAAGCTGAACCTTCAATATTCAGGACTTGCACCAAAGTCATCTGCAGTCTCGTTAAGTGTACTCTAGCAGCTTTTCATCACTCTTGCTGCAGATCAACTTTAGCATTCTATAGATTCACAGGGCCAGGTGAAAGACAAGTACCACAGGTTGAGAAGAATGTTAAGTGTTATATGCAGTACTGAACGTGTTATTGGGAAAAAAATGATTGCTTTGTGGTGCTTCAGGATTGTGGCCAAGAAAAGCAAGAGGAGGTTGTGATTCTTGGTATCAGAGGGATGTTAATGTGGGTATTGTGGAGCAACAAAAATTAGGGTTTCATTCTGGGAAACCAAAATCTTATGATACAAACAGGAACAACCCACCCAGAATGTGGGCATGGCAGCTGCATCCTCCCTTTCTTGCTTCTCCTTCCTCTGCCTTTACCTTATCCTGCACCTCATGGAACCATTAGTGTCTATGTCTGTAGTCTCATGATGGTCAGATTCTCACTGATGCACCAGACCACCTGGGATTGGGACACCCAGCGCAGCAAGAACTGTAGGGCTCTCCATCAGGGACTGATGTTTCTGTTTGCTGATGATCTGCATAATAGTCTTTTTTATTGTTGCCTAGTGCCTTACATTGAAATAGTTATTACTTAATTGCATGCAATAAGCACCGCTCAATGTGAACCAACTTTTATAAGCTGTAAGTAGCTGTGGGGAAGAAACAAATTGCATCTTGTTTATTCTAATGAGACTCTAAGTATTGGATCAGAAAGTGGCTACATTCACATACATATTAGATCACAAAAGCCCCAAAAGAAGCCAGAAACTTAAAAATAAGAATAGCAACACACACAACGCATGGCTTTCATTTTAGACGTGCTGTCTACACATGATGGGTATGTGAAGGGAAGTCAGCGGCCGATTATACAACAGCTAGTCCTTGTATACTGATGAAGGGCTTATGCCTGAAACGTCGATTCTCCTGCTCCTCGGATGCTGCTTGACCTGATGTGCTTTTCCAGCACCACACTCTCGACTCTCCCCAGTGTCTGCAGTCCTCACTTTCAGATTGTCCTTGTAACCAAGGACCCACTCTCTAGTTCAATATGGTGGCTGGTGGATTACCAGAGTGAACAAATCATCAATGCTGCTAAGATAGTAGCCATGTATGAACATGATGTAGTGGACACCACCACATCACAACTGCATGGTCAGAACATTTCACAAGAAATGCAAATTTAAGGAGGAAACCACCAATTGTACTACATAAGAGGTGAGTGCTACTGGTTGTTAAGTAGAATCTTATTGGAAAACATGATTTGGAGATACCGATGTTGGGCTGGGGAGGTACAAAGTTAAAAATCACACAACACCAGGATATAGTCCAATAGGATTATTTGGAAGCACTAGCTTTTGGAGTGCTGCTCCTTCATCAAGTAGTTGTGGAGAATAAGATTGTAAGACACAGAAATTATTGCAAAAGTTTACAGTGTGATGTATCTGAACTTATATATTGAAAAAGACCTGGGTTGTTTGTTAAGTCTCTCATCTTTTAACATATGCAAGAATTGAAACCAACATGGTTATTCTAAAAGATGAGAGACTTAACAAACAACCCAGCTCTTTTTCAATATGTAATTTCAGTTACATCACACTGTAAACATTTGTGATAAATTCTGTGTCTTACAATCTTATTCTCCACAAGAACCTGATGAAGGAGCAGCACTCCAAAAGCTAATGCTTCCAAATAAACCTGTTGGACTATAACCTGGTGTTGTGTGATTTTAAACTTATTGGAAAAGGCATTATGATGGAGAATTCACCCATTAATGTTGATTGACAGTTAATAGCCAGGTATTGTTAAACTTTAAACAAGTCAGGTCGACTATGACTGGTTAGGGCATTATCCTGAGAAGTGAACTAACAAAAGGCTGTCACCCACTTTGCTGAGTTGAAATAGGTACAGTGCATATGCATGTTCTTTCTGTGAGAAAAAAAAGGGGGTCCAGTACATGTGAGTTTGCCACACTGCAAGCCTGATTGACAATCTTATATTGGTTGTTATCATAATTCCTCACACAATCAGGATTATACAGCAAATGTTATCCAATTGCAGATTAGTCTTTTTCTTTTTAAGCACAGACGTAGGATACTTGGCAAAATGGGTCCATGCTTATGTACCACACAAACAACTGCTTTCTGAGATAGTCTTGCGAACCATGCAGTTCAAGGGCAGCTAAGGGCAGGTATTATGTACTGTCCAGCCAGCAATGTCAACGTCCCATGAGCAAATTTAAAAAAACGCTAGCTTCTTCCTACCATTCCTTAGCTAACCCCATTGATATATTATTCTATTCCTTTTTCATCATATTTTTGCCTAGTTTTTCTTCAACTGCATATATACCTTTAGTCGCAACAACTCCTTATGATAGTAAATTCCACATTCAGACCATTCTCCTGATAAATAAGTTTATATGAATGTTTATTGAATTTATTAGTGACAACCTTTTATTTATTGTCCCTTGTTCTGATCTCTATCTTATTAAAACCTTTAATAATCTGAGGAGCTGAGGAAGTTTATACAAAAGATGAGTTTATCCTGATTTTGAATTGGTGAACTGAATGCTCTTGAACTGAATGATGGATTATGAACAAAAGGAAAAAAAAATCCCTGAGAGTAAGGTGATATAATATATTCAGTCATTTAAATTCTGAAGAGATCAAAATGTTTAAACAAATGAAATTAGCATTTCTGCCATTAAAATGGTCTTGGACAATTTCAAACCAATTCTTAGAAGAAATTAACTCACACTAGAATGCTACAGTAACAAATATATCTAAATAATGCTTTTTTATTCTTTCACAACTTTTCTTTCAATATAGAACTTTACTTAGTCACGCACTGGAAGGTTGGCTTTGACTTTGTATGATAATGCATATAGGCAGTAATTAGCCAACAGCCTGTTCATATCTCTTGCTACTTTTTCTTTCAACTTTAGGAATTTTTTTGCTTCTTCTGAATTCATGAGATGAAGAATACCTTGTTTTTACTCAGTTTACTTTTTCCTTAATAAATTACAGTTCTAGGCTTTTTTAAAAAAGAAAAGCTTGACAGTCTAAATTCAGCTGCTTTTTCTCCTAATTCATTTGTCTTGATTGCTTTTCCCTTTTTTTTGAGATTAGTGTTCTTTATGGTTCACTTTAATCTTCCCCTTATGGCTAGTTGCTTGCATCCTGATTTTCTGTTTGTTATTTATCTTTCATCTTCAAGCACAATTTACTTTTGTTTCACTGGCTGTTTCCTTCACGTTGATCTCAAATTCTCAGTATTTTCTAAGAAGCTTCATGTTTGTTAGTTCTGAAGCAAAACCAACTTTTGGCATTTAATTCTTCCTGTAACGTTAATCAATTATACCAAAATAGACAAAAAATATGGCATAGAAGCAGTCTATGTTATCAGAGCTGACTGAAAAAGAGACGCCCAGTTTCATTTATTTTTCAAATCTTGGTCTATATCCTGGTACCTAACAGCACTTCAAGTGCATGTTCAAGTGCTTTTCAAATCTCTTGAGCATTTAGTATGGTCTTTCAGGGCATGTATTTTATTCTTTTCACCCTTTGGGTAAAAACTGTATCTCCTCAATTTGTCTTTAAACTTTCTACCAATTGCTTTTATACATAGCTCCAGATTTGACCTCACTGCTTAAGAGGAATATATCCTTATATATAACATTGGTGTCATTCATAATTTCATTTACCTCAATTAAATCTCATTTTGTCTCCCTCTGAACCAAAACAAAACAAACTCAGCTGATTTTTCCACATTACTAGAATTCTCTATTCCTGAAATGACAGCATCCTTGTAAACCCAGAACTGTGGGTTTCCCATACATCAGGAATAGAGCTGGAGCCCCAGTGTAAAGCCAAGTGGAACAGCCTCCCTCGGACCTAAGGATGCTGAAATCAATGGGAGCCTAAAGGGCATCTTCAAGCAGGTGTTATTTTTGCCACTGGGTGAAGTCCTCCATGTGAAAAATTTGACAGCTGGCAGCTCATCAGCTGGCATGGAACCCCACCGCCAGTTGGAAGGGTAGAGTTAAATCCTAGTCTTAATCTCTCATCTGAATTTGGAAGCAGAAATCAGTCGGGAAATGCCTACTTAATCTGAACTATCAACATCCTTTCTCCCCCAGCACTCCAACCACACCACCCCCTCACACACTATTGCATAGATACAGCCCCCTCCACATTTTATTTAGCTCTGATGAAGAGTCGTTCAGCTTGCTCTCTCCATGGATGCTGTCTGACATGGTGTGATCTCTGGTATTATTTTTGTCTTCAGGTGCATCTGGAAAATTGAGTTGGGAAAAATAAACTTACAAAGTTAACAAAATGTACCCTTAAGGCATTTCACTGTTCAATGATCATGGATGATTTTGTTTGTAATCTAAATCATGGTGAAAACTAATATGAACACATGGAAAAGATATAAATATTATTTACTTGCCATATTTACCAAACTAATTATTATGCCATTTTGTCACATTTTAACCGACCTCCACTTTGCTGTGCCTGAATTTTTAACAAGTATGTGAAGATATTGGTAGATCAATGTTCCAAGTATGTTCTGGATTTAAGATTCGAAGATCTATAATGAATTTATAACAAACAGCAAAATTCTGTTGATGTTGAATATATAAAGTGAAAACAGAAGATGTTGGAAATATTCAACTGCTTGCACATCATCTGTGGCCAGAGAAACAGAAAGAACTTATCAGGAGAATGAACGTTCATCTCAACTTATTGTCATGCAAGGTCTATTAACTCTGCTTCTCCTTCCAAACCAGATGCTTATACTGTGAACATTTTCCAACAGTTTCTGTTGTCAGTAATGTGAAAAAAACTTTTCAAATTTACACTCCTCGTGGAAAACATCATTCAATGAACGTCCAGATTGGAAACTCAAACTACTACAAACCAGAATAAAATCTATTTTCTGGGGGATAAGGGTCTACCTGAAATAAAAATTTTGGTAGCCATCCTCATAGAAATTATGAACATCAATAGCAGATAGAAATATGAGCAGAAGGCTCCTCTTGTCCTTTTAAACATATGTATGCATATACAATTGAGGAGCAGAAAACCCATTTGTTACATTTGAATATAATGCAAATATACAGATGAGGAACAGAAATAGACCATTGATCCTTCAGGCCTGCATCACCAATCAATAAGATCATGGCTAATCTCCCTGATTCAAATTTCATATTCCCATCCGTCATTGACAAATTTTGATTCCCAGCTAACAAAATTCTATCTACCTGCAGATGATAAACATTCAATGACTTTGCCGACTTCACTGCATTCTGAGGCAGAGTGTTCAAAAATAGCACCAATGCTCTGAGAAAATAAAAGAATTCTCCTTCCCTCTTTCCTAAAAGGAAAATCATTACCTTTAAAACAGTGTCCCCCTAGTTCTGGACTCACTCACATTAGAAACATGCTTTGAGCATCCACCTCATTAAGACCTTACAGTTTCTTATAAACTTCAATCAAATCAGCCCTTGTTGTTCTAAACTCTTCACCTGACAAAGGAGTAGCGCTCAGAAAGCTTGTGATTTCAAATAAATCTGTTGGACTATAATCTGGTGTCGTATGACTACTGACTTTGTCCATCCCAGTCCAACCACTGGCACCTCCATGAAATCATGCACACATACATCATATTTGTCACAAATGCATACCTAAGATCCAATTTCACAAAAAAGTATTTTTAAGCAATATTCAGTTTATTCAGACATTTAGTCAAGTACATTTTTGTGTAGGAAATATGTGCCACGCTGTAGGTCTCACAACAAACATTTGGTCACAGCTTCTGTGTGAATGTTTTTCACACAGTCAGGACAGTCCATCATAATACTTACAAGAAAGATGCTAAAGTGATTAGCTACATCTCCCACAACCATCCATGCAAGTTTCACAGGTTATGCACTGCCACTAACTTTTGTATCATTGAGACCACCAGAGTTCAGTTTGCAAGGACCAATAGCATGGTGCAAACTGTCATTGATCAGTATTTGAACCATATTCATCTTTACTTTTCATGTAATGCACATGGACAATAAAATTATTGAAAATTAAATACAACTGCATTTTTAAAGTGCATACTTCTTGTTTTTGCCCCTTCAATATCTGAGCTTGCAGGAGACATTTATCCCATGCTTTTGCCCATCAATCTGATTGACTCCATCAATCCTGGACATTGTCTTTGTCATTTCCTAGTTACAGTTAGCATGTAGTGAACAGCAAGTGACAACAGGGAGCACAGCTCATGATGAACACCCTGAGTACCACGGTCGGCCCAGTCATTAGATTACCCCCATCCCCCATGTCCCTTTTCACTTGTGCTTTACAGACAGCTCATTTGCAACCATTTCCCCCATGCGGAACCTCACCACAATGAACTTTGCTTCCGACTTTCCTCCTTGCCCTTGAATCTTGATATTACATCTCACTGATGACCACCACTGGCATGCTCTGTGATGCTGTTCCCTATGCTCCATTATATCTTGACATATCCCTTATCACTGTCCTTATCCTCATGTAAACATATGCTTCTGTTTTCTTGCCCAGCCTTGATAATTCCACTGGCCCCTCCACACTGCTTGTTCATGGACCCTCAAGTCTGCATTCACCCCAGACTTATGACCAGTTTAAATAAACAGCCCAAGACATGACTGAGCAGACCCCTGATCTCTGTCTTTGCAGCTCCCTGACTGCTTGTGATGAGCTTATACAACTAACTGCTTCCCACTCCTGGGCTGTAGTCATTCATATCTCCTAACCATGTCTAGTCCAAGATGATGACTGACCATAGCCTAGCTCCTTGTCTGTGAGCGAAATGTGGCTTTGACTGATGTTACCAGAACCCCCAGACTGACAGAAATATCCCACTTTGATTTCAACAATGTCCTGCACAATTGTAACAAGAATTTCCGACTTTGCACTCCAGTTCCCGTGCAATAAAAGCTAATGTGCCTTTTGCGTTTCCAATTATTTGCTGTAGCTGCACGATAATGTTTATCAAGGTTATGTACATGGGCACCACGTTCTGCACTCTGCACTGCGGAACTCAGTCATAGAGCCATAGAGTCAAAAAACATGGAAACAGACTGTTTGGTCTAACCCATCCATGCCAACCAGGTTTCCTAAACTCAACTAGTCCCATTTTTCTGCAATTGGCCCATATTCTTCGAAACATTTCCTAATCATATACGGGTCCAAATTTATTTTAAGTGTTATAATTGTACCTGTCTCTACGATTTCCTCTGACAGTTTATTCCAGGTATGCACCATCTTCTGTGTGAACAAATTGCCCCTAAGATTCCTTTTAAATTTTTCCCCTCTCATTTTAAATTCACATCCTTTGGTTTTGAATTCACCTATCCTAGGGAAAAGATTTTTGCTATTCATTTTATCGATGCCCCTCGTGATTTTATTAACCTCCATAACGTTATCCCTCAGCCTTTCACATTCCAGGTAAACAAGTCCCAGCCTATACCAGTATCTCCTTATAACACCTTACTGTTCTCTTTGTCCTACTGAAGTCAATAACCTTTGTGGCCTTAACTCCATGTTTCTGCCCAGTCTATGCCTACAGGCTATTTTACTCAACATCCATCTCCTTGCAGATGCTTCATATTCGCAGCTTGCTCTCCTACCCATTGTTCTATACTAGAAAACGTGGTGACAATATATGCAGTCTCATAATCCAAGTCTGCCTGCATTGTTTACTCTGTAATCTTGAACACTTTAATTTGATCACACAAAAACAGATCAGCCATCCTATGACATTTATGTGGCTTTTCTCTATCTGTTCTAAGAAATGTAATTACACTTGCCCTAGTTCTTTCTTTAATCATAAATTTAATCCATTAAAAAAAGAACTAATTTCCCCTTTATAACAGATATATTAATGAGTTCTCTGCTTGCTGTACATCATACAATTACTTATGGTGAAAAAAAATCATAGAAATGAACAAGCAAAGGACCATTGTCATCATTAGAAAGTAAACTTCACTCCTACCACCATTACCACACCACATAAAATTGCAATGAATTTCCCAACTTTTATTCATAATTGCACCTATGTGAAGGGTGCATTCAAGATTTTTATGTAAGTCAATGAATGGAAGCTTACTTAAAGTGCACACAGCAGTATCATTGTTCAGTTATTTTTCAACTTATTTTTATCTTCTTTCTACTGGCATTTAGGTTCTTTCATGAGCTTTTTGTAACAAATGCACAGTACATTTTCCTTCCACACATGTTTATGTCTAACCTTGAAGCTACACATAATTCTGATAACAAGCCTACCATGAGAAACTGGCTACAAGCTATGTAACTCACCTCATACACTCCACATTCAGATGAGAAAATCTATCCTGTGCATTCTACCTCAGTAATGACTTGCTGGCATAACATTTCACATTCCAATCACATTCTGGGTTCAGACATTCTTTTATAAATTTCCCTTTTGATATATGCTGTGATCTGTACCAAATTTGTACCTTCATTTCTGTCATACCAAATAACAAAGACCAAACTGTAATTCATCTTTGTTGAATGAAGAACAAAATTGCCAAATTTCTCTTCATAATTGCACCAACCCAGTGAAATTGCCGTGGACATGTATATTGCTTTCATATCCTTTTAATAACAAAATCCCATCATTCCAATTGTATTTAGCTGAGTCCTTGTACAAAACTGAATATTCCTCGTTTCCTTCATATTCTACATCCAAAGGTACAAAATTAAAGATTCCAGTTACAATTTTTTTGAGCTCATTGAGTGATGCTGCCACTATAATTAAAAAAACTGTAGATGCAGGAAAACGGAAGCAAAATCAGAAACTGTTGGAAACACTCAACTGGTCAGGCAGCATCTGTGGAGAAGAAGCAGAGTTACTGTTTCAGGTCCAGTCATCCTTCTTAGGAACCGATATTAGCTGCGAAAAAGAAGGTGCGTATATTAGAGAAGGGATAGAAGAGGAATAGATTAGATTACATTACATTACAGTGTGGAAACAGGCCCTTCGGCCCAACAAGTCCACACTGACCCGCCGAAGCGGAACCCACCCATACCCCCTTTACCTAACACTACGGGCAATTTAGCATGGCCAATTCACCTGACCTGCACATCTTTGGACTGTGGGAGGAAACCGGAATAAATGTTAGGTGGAGATGGGCTCCAGAAAGAGAAGGAAAAATAGTTGGGCAGACAAAGGAATGGGTAAACATCAGCCTGGGAGAATGAATAGCTGCTGTTGGGGACCATATTGACTGACAATTGTCTGTTTGTGGCAGCAGCCCATGTGATGACAAAGCCTGCTGTGTGGGAGTTGGAGCAAGGATGTGGGAGAAGGAGCTCAGGACCTGAAATTATTGAGTTTGGTATTGAATGCAGAAGGTTGCAGGGTTTCCAAGCAGAAAATGAGCATTGTTCTTCGAGCTTGCACTGAGCTTCGCTGGAGTACTCCAGCAAATGGTCCCCCACTCTGATGCTTATCCCACTCCCTTGTCTACTCAAATGTGTTTTTCTTTCTCTCTCTCTCTGATCTCCATCTCCATCTAACCCCTGGATTGACATCGGACAATGGCCATGACTGATAGTGACGGTATCCCCTGACTGGATGTCAACCCTATTCACTCAATTAAGTATTAATCTCTTCAGATATTCAAACAAAGCCATTTGGTTGAAGCACATCCTTTTTTTTAACTTCAAAAATATACTTTATTCATAAAATTATTTGATGGTCTGTGCAGTTGGTCATGCCATACATATGTAAACATGTACATAAAGAGATCAGAATTTATCATTTTTATACAGGTCTGTACATTTTTCAATCATATGCCCATATGAGGCGTCAGCAGAGCCCAAAAGACTGCATAAGCCCCCTGTTCTTCATTAGGCAGGCAGACTTTACACAGTGGTCTTTCCCCACTGCGCCTTGGCGGCAGCTGCCCCAAGCTTCAGCGCGTCCCTCAACACATAGTCCTGGACCTTGGAATATGCCAGTCTGCAACACTCAGTCGGGGTCAACTCCTTCAGCTGGAAGATCAGCAGGTTCCGGACCACCCAGAGAGCGTCCTTTACCGAGTTGATGATCATCCAGGCACAGTTGATGTTCGTCTCAGTGTGCGTCCCGGGGAACAGGCCATAGAACACAGAGTCCCGCGTCACGGCGCTGCTCGGGACGAACCTCGACAAACACCACTGCATTCCTCTCCAGACTTCCTCTGCATAGGCACATTCCAGAAGGAGGTGTGTGACAGTCTCGTCCCCCCCGCAGCCGCTTCGAGGGCAGCGTGCGGTGCGGCTGAGAGTCCGGGCGTGCATAAAGGATCTCACAGGCAGAGCCCTTCTCACCACCAGCCAAGCCATGTCTTGGTGCTTGTTGGAAAGTTCTGGCGATAAGGCATTCTGCCAAATGGCTTTGACAGTCTGCTCAGGGAACCGCTCGATAGGATCCGCCCTCTCCTTTTCCCGAAGGGTCTCAAGAACACTACGTGCTGACCACTTCCTGATGGACATCTGGTCAAAGGTGTTTTTCTTCATAAACTTCTCCACGAAGGACAGGTGATACGGAATGGTCCAACTACTCGGAGCGTTCCGCGGCAGCAAGGCCACGCCCATCCTTCGCAACACCGGGGACAGGTAGAACCTCAGTACGTAGTGACACTTGGTGTTTCCGTACCGGGGATCCATGCACAGCTTGATGCAGCCACACACAAAGGTGGCCATCAGGGTGAGGGTGGCATTGGGTGTATTTTTTCCGCCGTTGCCCAGATCTTTGTACAGTGAGTCCCTTCGGACCCGGTCCATCTTTGACCTCCATATGAACTGGAAGATGGCCTGGGTGACTGCAGCGGCACAGGTTCTGGGAATAGGCCAGACCTGTGCCAGGTATAATAGCAATGACAGTGCCTCACACCTGATGACCAGGTTTTTTCCCGCGATGGAGAGCGACCGTAGTGTCCATCTGCCCAGTTTCTTCCTCACTTTGCTGATACGCTCCTCCCAAGACTTGGCGCACGCCCCAGCCCCCCCGAACCAAATACCCAGCACCTTCAGGTGGTCGGTCCTGACGGTGAAGGGGATCGAGGATTGGTCGGCCCAGTTCCCGAAGAGCATGGCCTCGCACTGGCCTCGGTTTACCTTGGCCCCCTGAGGCCCGTTTGAACTGGTCACATATGCACATGAGTCTGTGCACGGACAGCGGATCCGAGCAGAAAACGGCGACGTCATCCATGTACAGGGAGGCCTTAACCTGCAGCCCCCCGCTGCCAGGAATAGTCACCCCTCTCAGGCTCGCATCCTTCCTGATGGACTCGGCAAGTGAAGGAGATAGGTCGGGGGCAGGGGGAGGGTGGAGTGGATAGGTGGAAAGGAAGATAGGCAGGTAGGACAAGCCATGGGGACAGTGCTGAGCTGGAAGCTTGGAACTAGGATGAGGTGGGGTAAGGGGAAATGAGGAAACTGTTGAAGTCTACATTGATGCCCTGGGGTTGAAATGTTCCAAGGCGGAAGATGAGGCATTCTTCCTCCAGGCATCTGGTGGTGAGGGAGCAGCAGTGAAGGAGGCCCATGACCTCCACGTTCTCGGCAGAGTGGGAGGGGGAGTTGAAATGTTGGGCCACAGGGCGGTGTGGTTGATTGGTGCTGGTGTCCCGGAGATGTTCCCTAAAGCGCTCTGCCATGAGGCGCCCAGTCTCCCCAATGTAGAGGAGACCACATCGGGAGCAACGGATACGATAAATGATATTAGTGGATGTGCAGGTAAAACTTTGATGGATGTGGAAGGCTCCTTTAGGGCCTTGGATGGAGGTGAGGGAGGAGGTGTGGGTGCAGGTTTTGCAGTTCCTGCGGTGGCAGGGGAAGGTGCCAGGATGGGAGGGTGGGTTGTAGGGGGACGTGGACCTGACCAGGTAGTCATGGAGGGAACGGTCTTTGTTGAAGGCAGAAAGGGGTGGTGAGAGAAATATATCCCTGGTGGTGGGGTCTTTTTGGAGGTGGCGGAAATGTCGGCGGATGATTTGGTTTATGTGAAGGTTGGTAGGGTTGAAGGTGAGCACCAGGGGCGTTCTGTCCTTGTTATGGTTGGAGGGGTAGGGTCTGAGGGCGGAAGTGCGGGATGTGGAGGAGATGCGTTGGAGAGCATCTTTAACCACGTGGGAACGGAAATTGCAGTCTCTAAAAAAGGAGGCCATCTGGTGTGTTCTGTGGTGGAACTGGTCCTCCTGGGAGCAGATACGGCGGAGGCGGAGGAATTGGGAATACGGGATGGCATTTTTGCAAAAGGTAGGGTGGGAAGAAGTGTAATCCAGGTAGCTGTGGGAGTCGGTGGGTTTGTAAAAAATGTCAGTGTCAAGTCGGTCGTCATGAATGGGGATGGAGAGGTCCAGGAAGGGGAGGGAGGTGTCAGAGATGGTCCAGGTAAATTTAAGGTCAGGGTGGAATGTGTTGGATAAGTTGATGAATTGCTCAACCTCCTCGTTCAACCAAAGGACTAGAGTTAAATTATTTAAAAAAAACGTATGTAGTAAATTATGATCTGGAATGTATTGTTTAAAATGATGGCAGAAGCAGATCAAATCATAACTTTCAATAGGAAATTGAGTAACAACTGGAAAACAAGATGTTTGTTAGGTTATAGGGGAAGAACAGGGGAGTAATACAAATTGATAACACTTTCAAAACGCTGGTGCATTCATGATGAGTTAATGGTCTTCTTGTATATTGTATCACTCTATGATTTTATGATTCAATGAACAAGGTACATATTGTTTCTTCACTACACTCCACTACACTTTTTCCTTCTAGCTATCTTTATGTTGCAATGTGCCTCTCTGGCGAGGCTACTCCACACATTTATCAACTCTCAAGGAAGGCATTATATATTAACCTCTCATTGAGTCAGATTGACTGAGGTAACTAGTTTTTGCTGTCACTGGGCATATTTTTGCACCAGAGCACAAGAATTGTGTGAAATGAACCTCACAGAATGAGTTCCAGATGACTTCTATTTTCTGGAGATTGGCCAAAAAAAATCATTTTGTTTTGGACTGTTGTTGCACAAGCATCAGCTATTAATCGGTCCAGTTGAACATTAATGTTAGTGACTGGTTGAGGTCTGAAAGATGTTAAATGTATGTAGGGTGAATCCTAAAGTCACATTCAGTGGCACCAACAGAATGCAAATTGCTTGACATTCCAGCTCCCCCTTTAATTCTTTACAGAGGCCATAAAACATCTGCTCAGTCAATCTAAAACTGTGAATAAGAGTCAGATCAATCTGTAAGACTAATCTGGTGCATATATGCACACCCTTTGGGAAGGTGCCCTTCCCAGTATCTCCACAGCAAAAATGGAGTTGAATCGTTTTGAAAGTTGAAAAGCCTTTTGAGACTGTTGGGTTTGGATTCATATGCTGTATTTAGCACCATTCAAAAGTGTTAATCAAAGAAAAGAAAAACTGACTGTTAGCACCTTTTCATAAAACAATACAATAGCTGTGGTGCTAAGTATGCTGTCAAACCTTGTGTGCCATTTTATTCAATATGAGAATATTGCTGGATATGTCATTTATAAAGTGCACAGCGTCTCAGGTTTTAATATTTAATCCAATTTTATTCTAGTGCTGACAGAGTGTTTTAAAAGTTTCTTGATGTTGTAAAAAAAGCAGATTTATTTTGTAAAACAGAGTAAATCAACTTTTTTTTTTGCCATGAACCAAGAAGAAATTAATTCAAAGTAGAAAGGAGCAGCAATAAGCCATAAAGCAAAATATGAGATACTGACATTGATGATGAGTCGCAGAATTGTTTCATTTGTCTGATAACCAATTCTGCAAGGTAATACAGTTGATTGGCTGGTTGGTTTGTGATTCAGAATGATACCAACACAGTGGGTTCAATTTCTCCTCTCACTATGATCATCCTGTGTCTTAAGCTCACCACTCATCTCAGGTGTTGGGATCAGAGTGGTGCTGGAAAAGCACAGCAGATCAGGCAGCATTCGAGGAGCAGGAAAATCAACGTTTTGGGCAAAAGCCCTTCATCAGGATTACCCAAACCGTCGATTTTCCTGCTCCTTGGATGCTGCCTGACCTGCTGTGCTTTTCCAGCACCATTCTGATCTAAACTCTGGTTTCCAGCATCTGCAGTCCTCACTTTTGCCTCATCTCAGGTTGGTGACCCTCAGGTTAAACTCACCACCAATTGTCTGTCGAATGAGAGAGTGGATTATGGGACCTTTACTGCTGCTCCATTGCATCATGCTCATCTTCCTCCTTGAGGGAACAGGCCAATCACTAATTCCTTTCATCTTGGAGGTTCACTATTCGCTGTTGCACAATACTTTTGCAAGGCACGGGGACCATTTCTACTCTAAATACCCTGGACGGAGCATGCTGCAGAATAACAGTTGTGCATTGACATCACTTTGAGTGCTGGTGTGGCTACCATCTTGACTTTCTTTAGCATCATTGATTATACTCCTCCAAGGCATCATCTGCCACAGTCCCTATTTCCAAGTGATCCATTTAGTCTGTGTTGGCATGTAAATATCACCTCTATGAGTGATCCCAGAGAATCTTGCACAGACATGCATAATGATCTTTTGATGTGTACAAACCAACTGCATATTAATAGTCTAGATTCCTTATGGTTCACAGAAACTCCAAAAAGTAACTGCCAATAAATAGAGGCCTTGACAAAAGTAGATTTAGTCATAAGTGACATGCTCTTTACAAGCAACAAATTACATAAATGCCATCAGCACACACTGGGAGGAGACAGAAGGAAATAAATTAAGACCTGTGAAGACTTTGATAGCCACTGATAGTGCATGTTCACCCAGCCCATTTGGCAGAAGGCCTATTTCCTGGAAGCAGAAAATAGGAAATCCAGAGCCTCCCGAAGCAGGCTTTCAGAAAATGTTCAGCATACAAAGGCTGCTTATTTAGAGAAAGAAGCAGGTAGTTATTTCTTTTTTGCCTATCCATTAATCAACCCTCTTACATTCTGCTTTCCTTTAGCTTTGTCTTCTCTAGCAAGCTCCAGGAAACCTGGGACAGGCTTTTGAATACACTTGGAGTTAAGATCTAGATAGCTGGTAGATTCAAACAGCAGGCCTGTCTATTCTATGGGAATTCCTCCACTTTAGATCAGACTCAGGTTAAAGGCAGAAGTTGACCCTTTCCTTACAGCTCCCTGACAGCCCGATAATTTAGACCATAAGACCATAAGACATAGGAGCAGAAATTAGGCCATTCAGCCCATCAAGTCTGCTCTGCCAATTACTCATGGCTGATAAGTGTCTCAACTCCATTCTCTCACTTTCTCCCTCAACCCTTGATCCCCTTGACAATCAAGAACCTATCTTAGGTTATTGAAGTTGTTTTAACATACCATCCACTCACAAATTTACCCATTTCATCAGATTACGTCTTCTGGCCATTTATTCCGAAATGCATTCAGTGACAAAATTAAGAAAAATCAGAGTTTGCATTTTAAAGGTGCTTTTCCAAAACCTCAGATCACAAAATGCTTACATGGTGTATTCTTTTCAAGCACATTCATTGTTGTATCTAAAAAACCACAATTGTCAATTCATGGATAGCAAAGCACCACAAATAGAAAATCACCAGATCATCTGTTTTATAAAGTTCATTGAGGAATAAAGATAGCAAGGAAATTTCTGTTTACTTTTTTGACTATCACTGTGATATCTTATAGAATGAATTTTATCTTTTTTGAGCTAAGTGCGAGTTGCATTGAGTGTTTTTAAAGAACTTCTTGCTCTAAGTCTGAGCAAGAGCTCTCACTGTATCCAACCAAGCTCCCTCATTATTACCCTTCCCACCTCCATGGCATCCATCACATCCTAATTTAGCTACATCCCACCATGGTCCCTGAACAAATGACCACTTACAGGATATTTACTGAAATAATTCTATCTTTGGTGCCTGTACCATATTGTAAAGGCTGCTATGCCTTCACTGGCATTCTGAAACGTACCTGTTGAGTCACAGACAGATTCAGAAGGTGTCAGAGAAGAGGAAGATGATGTCATGATACTCTAGAATGGTGGCTTTGTGGTTAGCAGTGCTGCCTCACAGCACCAGGGTCCCGGTTCAATTCCAGTCTTGGGCGACTGTCCGTGTGGAGTTTGCACATACTCCCCGTGTCTGCGTGGGTTTCTTCCAGGTTCTCCGGTTTCCTCCCACAGTCCAAAGTCAGGTGAATTTGCGATGCTAAATTGCCCATAGTGCTAGGTGCATTAGTCAGAGGGAAATGGGTCTGGGTGGGTCACTCTTCGGAGGGTCGGTGTGGACTGGTTGGGCCGAATGGCCTATTTCCAAACTGTAGGGAATATAATCTAAAAAAAACTTCTTGTCAGCTGGGTAGGCTAGCAAGGGATGGGCATCCTCTTCCCAGACTACTGGCAGGAGAAGCCATGCCTCATGATCTTGGCAGCCTTGTCTAATGTCTATTTAGATCAGCGCCATTTTCGTGATGTGGAAAATAGCCAGCAATGCAGAAAGAGGGTCAGCGTCCTTCTCCTCTGTGCTGGGGTAATGCTATAGTCTCTAGCTTATACTCTTTCAATCTCTGCTGCTGCTCACTTTCTACCAAGGATTACACTCTGCCAGTCCTACTACTGGAATGGCAACATTGTCCATCACATTCTCTCAGTTCCATTATTCTATCATGGCACTATCACTACCACTGCCTCTTCAGTCCCTCAGAAGAACTCACCACTTTCCGCCACCTGAAACAACACTGCAGCCAGACCACTTTCCAGCTCTCATTCCAGGGGAGGCCCGCTCACAATAGGTCAGACAAAGCACAGATCAATAGAGAGGTGCATGACATCAGATTCCTCAGTCTTAAAGAGGGCAATCTAGCTCCTGCAGGGATGCCAACATATCTGCGTCTCATCAACTGAGTAAGCACCACTTTTCATTAAATTTCAACTCTCACAGTAACCCCGCCATTAGTGTCACACATTGCACACCACATCTAACTATTAGCTGCAATATCTTCTCACTCCACTGTCTTTCAGGATCTAGACCACAAGGCCATAAGGTATAGGAGGAGAAATTAGGCCATTCAGCCCATCAAGTTTGCTCCACCATTCAATCATGGATGATAAGTTTTGCAATCCCATTCTCCTGTTTTCTCCCCAAAATCCTTGATCCCCTTGAGAATCAAGAAACTATCTAACTCTGTGGCACAGTGGTTAGCACTGCTGCCTCACAGCACCAGAGACCTGGGTTCAATTCCCGCCTCAGGCGACTGACTGTCTGGAGTTTGCACATTCTCCCCGTGTCTGCATGGGTTTTCTCCGGTTGCTCCGGTTTCATTCCACAATCCAAAAATATGCAGGTTAGGTGAATTGGCTATGGTAAATTGCCCATAGTGTTAGGTGAAGGGTAAATGTAGGGGAATGGGTATGGGTGGGTTGTGCTTCGGGAGGTCGGTGTGGACTTGTTGGGCTGAAGGGCCTGTTTCCACACTGTAAGTAATCTCATCTAATTTAAAAAGATATACACAATGACCTGGCCTCCACAGCCTTCTGTGGCAATAAATTCCATAGATTGACCACTGTCTGGCTGAAGAAGCTTCTCCTTATCTCTGTTCTAAAAGGTCTTCCCTTGACTCTAAGGCTGTGCCCTCAGGTCCTAATCTGTCCTACCAATGGAAACATCTTCCCAACATCCACTCTATCCAGGCCATTCAGTATTCCATAAGTTTAAATTAGAAGCCCCTAATCCTTCTAAAGTCTATCGAGTATAGATCCAGAGTCCTCACATGTTCCTCATATGTTAAGCCTTTCATTCCTGGGATCATTCTCAAGGATCTCCACTGGACCCACTCCAGGGCAAGTGCATCCTTCCTGAGGTATGGGGCCCAAAATTTAAATGTGGTCTGACCAGAGCTTTATAAAGTCTCAGAAGTACATCCATGACTTTATATTCCAGTCCTCTTGAAGGAAATGCCAACATTGTATTTGCCTTCCTAGTTATCGACTCAACCTGTATGTTTACCTCAAGAGAATCCTGGACTAGGACTCCCAAGTCCGTTTGCACTTCAGACTTCTGAATTTTTTCTACTTATAGAAAATAGTCTGTGCCTTTATTCTTCCTACTGGCAGGACATCTACCAGCTCTGTGGAGAAAAGACAAGCTCCTCCATTATCTACGTCCTCAACCTTTGAGGATGAGAATAGTGTGTGCATTGAGAACCTGTTGCAGTATGTGGAAGGAAGATGAAAAGATATATACAGGGCAATGGGTCCTTCTAAGACCATTCCCAGCTCATCCTAAAACATCCTTACTCTTTTTTTCTGGTCTCTGTGTGCAACAGTGAAAGAGGCGCTGAGTGAAGTCTGGAGTAAGGAGATGCGTATAAGGAGAACCAGTGCATTAGCATCCAGGAGCTAGGTATCCTGTAGACCTGTGTGCTGGAAAATGCATGTATGCAATGTTACTTTGCCTTAACAAACCTCACATCAGTGAAACGTGCAATTTCCTCCTTTATAGATCAAGGCATTTGCCCTGACCACTCCGAGTATTGACTCAGTCATTACCTTTACTTTTGCATAGTTTTGATTTGCACAAGAGTGAAAGTCAACAGTGAGCACTCTTCAACCAGAGGCTTCCAGCCTTCATCTCCATGAGTAGGTGAGACTCCGAACATCCAGATCCCTTACAGATAGTCCTTCTAGTGAACCGCATAGGCTTCATAGTTCCCCAGGTCACCATCCAACTCATTTACAAGAGCCTGCACCTTCCATAAGACCATATGTAACAGGAAAAGGTGTGGGCCATTCAGCCCTTTGAGTCTGCTCTGCCATTCAATAGGTTCATGGCCTATCTGACATCCCTCATGTATACTTTTCTATATAACCCTTGAATTCCCCACTGATCGAGAATCTATCTGTTTGAGCCTTAATTATACACAAGGAATATGCCTGCTACAGCTCTCTGTGGCAAAGACTCACACCCCTCTAAGAGGAGAAATTCCTCCCCATTTCAGTCTTAAATTGCGCCCCTTTATTCTGACCTCTGGTCCTAGACCCTCCCATGAGGAGAAACATCCTCTCAGCATTTGCTCTGTCCAGCCCCTTTAGAATCCTAGTGAACCTTCTTTGAACTGCCACCAATGAAATAATATCTTTCCTTAAATAAGGAGACCAAAACTGCTCACAGTCCTCCAGATGTAATCAAACAACACCTTGTACAGTTGCAGTGGGACTTCCCTACTTGTATACTCAAGCTTCTTTGAAATAAGAGCCAGCATTCCATTAGCCTTCCCGATTACCTGCTACACCTGTGTACTAGTTTTCTATGTTTCATGAACAAGTACCACAAAGTCCCCTTGCTTGCAATTTTCTGCAGTTTTTCTCCGATCAAATAATATTGTGCTTTTTTGTTCTCTCTTCCAAAATGAACAACATTGCAGTTTCCCACATTATGCTCAATTTGCCAACTTATTTCTCCCATATTTAATCATTTTCATCTAATTTTGGGTCTTCTGCAAATTTGGCTACAGTGCATTGTTTTCCTCCAAGTCATTAATATATATTATACACAGGATATTATAATATTATATTGATATTATATTGATATAAAATTATATATTACAATATTTTATCTTATATATAAATGGTACATGGTACACTCGCCACCATTAAAGGAGAAAAATCTTGATATGAGACAAGATACTGATCCCTGTAGAACTCCATTGGTCACAGGATGCCAACCTGAAAAAGAACTGTTCATTCCTACTCGCTATTTCCATTAGCCAGTTCTCTATCCATGCCAAGCTACTACCTCAAACACCATGGACTCTTTTCTTATGGTTTAGTCTTTTGTGAGGTACCTTGTGAAATGCCTTGTGGAAGTTCAAATATAGCACATCTACTGTTTCCCCTCTAACCACTCTGGTTGATACTTCCTCGAAAACCTATAATAAATTAGTCAGACATGTTTTCACTTTCTCGAAGCTATGCTGACTCTGCTTGATTAGATTCTGGTTTTTCACATGTGCTGCTTTAATTCCTTAATAATTTATTCCAATTCTTTTACAACAATGTTAGGTTAATTGCCCTGTAGTTACCTACTTTTTGCCTCCCTCTGTTTTTGAATAGGTCCATCACATTGACTAATTTTCTGGTTCTTCTCCAGAATCTAACAATCTTTGGAAAATTATAACAAATGCATTCACTACCTCTGTAGCTACCTCTTTTAGGATCCTAGCATTCAAACCATCATGGCCAGGGGACTTCTGTTACTTTAGCCTCATTAATTTAGCTAATGCTACTTTTCTGATGATGGTAATGACATTTAATTCCTCCCCTGTATTCTTTTGTATTAATGAATATTCAAAATACCTTCCATTGTAAAGGCTGATGCAAAATATCTGTTTAACTCCTTTGCCATTTCTTTGTTCCCCAAAACCATTACCCTAGATTCATTTTCTAAGGAGTTTATGTTCACTTTGACCTCTCTCTTCCTTTAAGAATCTCTTAATGTCAGTTTTTATATTTCTTACCAGTTTGCTTTCATAGTTTATCTTATTATCTTCTTAGTTCTCCTTTGCTGGATTCTGAATTTATCCTAGTCTTCAGGGCTATCACCCACATTGGCCTCCTTCTATGCTTTTCATTCAACTTAATGCTCTCCTTAATTTTCTTGATTAGCCATGGTTGGTTTAACCTTTTCTTAGAATCTTTCCTTCTTAATGGGATGTATTTTTGCTAAGAATCATGAATTACCTCCTGGAATCGACGTTTTGCCCGAAACGTCGATTCTCCTGCTCCTTGGATGCTGCCTGGCCTGCTGGGCTTTTCCAGCACCACACTTTTCAACTCTGGTCTCCAACATCTGCAGTCCTCACTTTCTCCTAGTTACCTCCTTGAATGCCTGCCTCTGCTTGCTTGTTATCTTTCCTGCGAATCTATCCACCAGTAGCACTTGAGCTAACTCTATCCTTATTTCATAGTAATTCCCTTTAAGTCAAACATGGTTGTTTCTCATTCTTAAACAGAATATTAAATTTGATGCCATGATCACTACTTCCTCAGGATCTTTTGCTCTGAGGTAATTTATTAATCCTGCCTCACTACCCATAACCAGATCCAAGATAATGTGTTCTGTGGTTGGCTCCATGACATATTGTTCTAGAAAACTAGCCCTAATGAAGGCTATGAATTTGTCATCATTGTAAACATCTACATTTGAATGATTGAAATATTTTTCATAAAATAAAATTAAAATAATTGTTGCTGTTTTCTTTTGACGTGCTCCTATTATTTGTTGATTTGTAGCCTTTCTCACAGAGTGGCTACTGTCGAGGGGTGATCTGTGCGTAACTCTTCCCAGTGTCTTCTTTTCCTTCACTTTTCTAAATTCCAGTGGGAACTACTCAAACTATTCTCTAAATATCAGTCTAGTAAACCTCCTCTGATCCACCTCCAACGAACTTACATCGTTCCTTGAATAAAGAAATAAAATTTCACACAGTACTCGAGATATGGTCTCACCAGTCCAGTGTATAACTGAAGCATAGCATCCTTACATTTATGTTCATTTCCTCTTGTAATGAAGGTTGGGACCCTATTAGCCTTCTTGAATACAATTTGTACCTACAGACCATTGTTTTGTGGCTCAAACTCCAGAACATTTAAATCTCTCACCACTTCAGAATTACACAACTGTTGTCCATTTAATAATACTTTATGTTTTGATTTTTATTCTTCCTGCCAAAGTGAACAACTTCACATTTTCTCACATCTTATCCCTTCTGCTAAAATTTTGTTCACTTAGTCATTATTATCTCTTATGTTTCTTTCACAACATACTT
Source organism: Chiloscyllium plagiosum (assembly GCF_037043375.1). Lineage (NCBI taxonomy): Eukaryota > Metazoa > Chordata > Chondrichthyes > Orectolobiformes > Hemiscylliidae > Chiloscyllium > Chiloscyllium plagiosum. Next base: position 23,989,644 of record NW_028270140.1, read on the forward strand.
TCATACTTAGCTTGCTGTAATGTGTAAATTTATTTGCAGGTCTTTGCTTCTCACATGTAAGGCATTTATGTAAATTGTCAAATGTTGAGACAACAGCAAATATCTTTGTACGACTCCATTTGTCACATCCTGCTAATCAGATAAAGGCACATACACACTCTGACTGACTGACAGAAAACAATCTTCTGTCCATGATCTGGAGAAGTGTTGTAGCAGACTTGCAACATGAACTGTTTCTTTCTCCACAGACCTGCTGCATTTCTCCAGCATTTACTGTGTTCCCTTCAGACTCCAGCATCTGCAGCAAAATATTCAATCCATACTAATATATTACGCTATACACTATGGACATTTATGTTCTACAATGACCTTTTATATGTTATCTTAGCAAATGTCTTCTGGAAATCCAGGTATGGTGTATCTACAGGCTCTCTTTGATCCATAATGCATGCTATCTTTTCGAAGAACTCCAATAATTTGGTTAAATGTGGTATCCCTTTAAGGAAACCATACTGAGTTTTCCTGATTCCCTTGAGTTTTTGTAAGTACACAGCTATCATCTACTAGATAATCAATTCTTCCACTTTCTCCATATCAGACATCAAGTTAAGTGGCCAATAGTTCCTGTTGTCTATCTCCCTTCCTTCCTGTCGAGTTATATTTGCTACTTTCCAGTTCAATGAAATTTATGTGTACCAAGAGAACTTTGGAAAATTAACATAAATGCAGTTATTAACTCAGTTTCCATCTCTTTTAAGATTATAGGATGCAGTCCATGTGGATCTGGAGAATGGTCAATCTATTGTTCTATCAGATTATGATTATTATTTCACCAAGTTCCTCCCTCCCTTCCCCTCCTGATGTATAGCTATGAGTGGAGTATTTTTTGTATTGTCTACAGTGAAGACAGAAACAAAATATTTGTTTATTTCATCTGTAATTTCTTTATTATTTGCATTTATATCCTACTTGCACCATCTGAAGAACCAACACTCACAATTTTTTTTCTTTTTCAATGTCTGTAGAAACTCTTATTATCTCTTTTTGCTAGCATCCTCTTGTCCTCTATTTTTTCCTCTTGACTACCTTTTTAGTCTTTTGCTGCCATTCTTTATACTTTGGCCCATCATCTGACCTTCCTTCATACTAGCGTAGTTATATAGGTTTTTCTTATATTTGATGCTTGCCTTAGCTTCTTTAATTCACCATGGATGGTTTTTCTTTACAGTAGGAATACAGTATACTTATTGTGAGTGTGTTGAATTAACCCTTAAATGCATGCCACTGCATCTCAATTTATCTATCCTCTTGGTTAGTGGGTGAGTTCATTTTCAGCTGGTTTATCTAGTAGGATTACATTGGCTTCTTTCTAATCCACAGAGCTTGGTTCAGGCCCCTGATCTCCTAGTATTAAAATCTCTAACTCAGTGCTTGACTATTATCACTGACCACAACTGACACCATAAATCTGACCTTTACTATTTATATGCCTATTTTGGAAGATATTCTCAGGAAATGATTAAAGCATTGACTCTACGTTGCTCACGTTAATGGAATTTTACGATGGTAATTATATAGCAATGGTGTCAGCCTTGGCTCTGAAGCAATATTCTTGCTTCTGAGTTGCAACATTGAATTTCAAATCTCACCCAAGACCTGAACGTTTTAATCTTTCTTGCCATTCCAATAATGTACTGAGTAAATGTTGCATTGTTCCAAGTCGTGTTCCATTGGATGGAGGTTAAAATCCAGTCCCTGTTATCATTCTCTGTCCATCAGGAGGATATTTATAATTCATATTGAAACATAGATGCGCAGAAACTAGGAGCAGGAGTATGCCATCCAGTCCTTTGAGCTTGCTCCACTATTCAACATGATCATGGCTGCTCCTCTATCTCAATGCCATCTTCCCTCTTCCTTCTCATACCCTTTGAAGACTTCAAAATCTAAAAAAAAACTTGTAAAAAGTGTCTACCTTGATTGAACGATTGTTAAGTCTGCCCATGACTGAGCAGCACAAATTGGCCAATAGCTGCCCATGGCTAATGCAGCAGAACATGGCTGACAGTTATTATGGAGCTTGGGAAAATACTTGCTTAATGTAACCTGCACAAGTTTAAACAATAGTAGCCCTGTGAATGCAAGGTGACAGCACTGAGATAGAATTTGCAACTTCAGTTGTTTACACAAAAGACATAGATAAGAACATTTCACACTATGTTTAATTAATGAATCTCTCTTTAATTATTCAATCAATCTGTTACAATACTGTTTTTAGTTAGGATCCCTCAAATAGTCATAGGTACAGATTCAGAAGTAGTTAAAGATTAATCCATGTACCAAAAGAATCACTAAAAGCATGAGAGGAAAAGATTCAAATAACATTATGAAAGCAAATCAGTTTCAGACAATAAAACAGCCCCATACCATTGCAGGAATAAATAAATCATAGATTTAGAAATGAGCAGGCATTGGAAGTGGGGTGAATGAACACATTGTAAGACACCCAAGGATAAAGTTGGAGGTGCTTTGTTTAAAGAAACTGCTTACAACTTGTTAGCTAAAGAATTCTAACATTAGGTCTAACCACATGACATTGTTGGAGCTGATATTATATCAATTAGTAAAAATCAATATTCTTTTGTATTTCGCATAATGAGGTTAATAAGGAATTTAAAATGTCCTTCAGTGACAGGCAAATAACCAATTAATTAGCAATTAACATGGTGCAGCTGGCAAATATCTGGGCAGGAATGTACTTGAATACAATATCCTTTGTGAAAAGTTCCAAAAAGGTATATAAAATAATCTGGGAAACATCATGAAGACATTGTGGACCAGGGGTTGACCACAATTCCGTCCATCTTTAGACATTCAGTCATATGATTAACTTAATTGGAAATGTAGGTCATTAATTAATTTGGTTTGTGAATGTTAAAGGTGAGATGAAACAAATGTATAAAATTGTAAGTTTCCTTTCTTCAGTGAAGAGCTCTTTGGGTTTTCAGAGGGTTTCTTGTCATAGTACAATTTCAATAAACTCCTTGATTCCGAAAGTGAATTCCTAGGTGACGAGTGAATCATTTGGTCATTCCGCTCCTACAACAATAAGTTAAATGTTCTTTAAGTAGAGCACTCTTGCCCCTCAGTCAAGTGTTTTTGGCACATGTTATGTTTCAAGCAGATACTGAGACTGAACCTGAAACGTGAGTGTTGTGTTAAGGAGGTATTGCATTGCCTCACGTGCCAATTGACAGATGAAATGTTCAACATAGGCCTTGTCCATCTTCTCTGGTGGACATGAAAAGTTCTCTGGCATGATTCAAAACACTAGTATACTGGTCCACTACATGTATGGCTTGCTGTTCATTTTGTTTATTGTTTCTGGAACCTTGTTGTGAGAAAATCGGCAGTGATGTTAGTTTGCAAAGCAGCAGTGATCGACAGATCTAATCCTGAGGAACAAGAATCACCTGAATCAACTTTTAATGAATTTAATTGTTAACTTCCTAAACTATTCTCAAAAGTCCTTTGTTTTGTTTTAAAGTATTTTTCAGAATTAGGAACTTACAGATTTGATGTCATTACAATAGCTAATATTTAGTCATTCTGCTCAGTAAACATTATAGGATATTGCAAACGTATGCAAAAAAAGTTGGTGATGATCTTTTAATGGTATTGCTAGAGTAAGACCATGCCCAAGCAACAGTTGTTTGGCGTTTTCAAAGAAAACCAATAAATGCAATCATAACATTTATTATTATTCTCCAGGCAAAAGGCAGCTCAGACAGTATCTCCCAATCTCACATTATCTACAGGTTCTATCTGCAATATGCTTATTTAATCAAAACATGAAAAAGAGGTTTATTCCCTTGGGAAATTATTGGAAGATAATTTTCCCCTTGAACTGTTCTTGCCTACTTGTGATAAGATGATTTTATCTGTCTTTCGTTCCAAGATAAAGCATTGGTTTGTACGTTTGATTACAATAACAGCATCCATCTTACCCAAAATGTAGAGAGCTCAGGATGATAAAATGGTTTTATTAATATAAAAATGGTCTGTCAGTGCAATGTAAAATTGCTGTTAACTGCATGGACTATTTTATTTTTTATTGCTACTTGTGGAAAACATATTACAGTGGCAGATACAAATCAGAGGTTATCATATTAAGAAATATATTGTTACACACTTCCCAAAAACATTTTAAATTTCCTTTACTATTGAATACTGTAAGTGCATGATTCATGTGTATCATTATATTCTAGCGTCTTTACACCAGGCATACAGGATGGATTCAGTGGCCACTCCCATAAATACAATGAAGTCACCAAATGGCCCAGTAGTTGTGACACTTCATAACAATCCAAAGATCATAAATCCAAACCTTATCAACTTAATAATTTAATTCGATAAATTTGGTAATTTGTTGAATAAAAACACTATAAAATCATTTACATTTTAGAAAACAATACAACTGGGGTGATAACAGCATCCATCTTACCCAAAATGTAGAGAGCTCGGGATGACAAAATGGTTTTGTTATAATAAAAATGATCTGTCAGTGCAAAGTAAAAACAATACAATTGGGGCGATCTAATCAATATCTTCAAGGCTAGTGTGAAGGAATAAATGCTTTCAAAGCTTGCACCTATTGAGACCAACCCAAACGAAAAAAAGAAAATGAAAAAAAAGGAACCTTTTCTGAGAAGTGTAAAGGTACCATTATTTATTTTAACTGCGGACTTAAAAATGGGAAAAATTGCTACTTTAAACTAAGGGACTGTGGAAGATGTTGCAGTTTAAAACAAAAATGAGTTACTGGAACACATTTTATGTTATATTTGCAAAGTTGCCCTATTCAAAAAGTGATGAAAGATTTTGCAATATTTTTTGTTCCATACAGAATTTAAAAGAGCATTATTTGCACAGGGCTTTCACACTGTCCATACAGTTGTGAGAAAAGGTCATCATCCCTAAAATATCAACTCTACTTTCTTCTTCCACAGACACTACTCGACCTGCTAAGTCTTTCAAGCATTTTCTGTCTTTATCTCTTAGCTTCTCCAGTCAATTTCACTTGAATGGAAGTCTCTTACTTTCAGAAGTCTCTTGCTTTGGCATCATCATTTTCTCCTACTTGTCTCAAATGGAATAAGTTAACATTATTAAATTGTGTTATGTGGCTCAGCTATCCAAGTAAAGATATTGAGGTAGTGTTGTTGAAGCATGATATAATCCAGGATAAGACATAAGTGAGGACTGCAGATGCTGGAGATTACAATCAAGATTAGAGTGGTGCTGGAAATAAACAATAGGTCAGGCAGCATCCGAGGAGCAGGAAAAGCGATGTTTCGGGCAGGAGCCCTTCATCAGGAATGAGACCCTTTATCATCCAGGATAAAGCAGCCCACTTGAGTCGCATCACATCCACAATTAGTTACTCACTGGATAACAGCAGCAGCAGTGTGTGATATCTGCCAGATGCATTGCAGTAACTCAATAAATGCTCTTTAATTAGCAATTGCATACCCACAACTACTCAGGAGAGGGGCAGAAGACATTTGGGAGCATTAACATCTCCAAGCCACACATTTGGAAACATATCTGTGTTCCTTCAGTGTCACTCAGTCAAAAGCCTGGAACTCCCTCATTAATGGCATTGTGGGTCAACTGATACTAAATGGCCGACAGCTTCAAGAAGGTAGCTCAATACCATCTTCTCAATGGCAACCAGGGATAGACACTAAATGCCATTGATGCCCACATCCCACGAATGAATTTTTAAAAACATACTACTCCTGGGTCCTTAATCCTGAGGAAGTTCTGTCACTGCCTAGGTAAGTGTCTGAATGGTTTGTGGAGAAAGTGAGGTCTGCAGATGCTGAATGGTTTGTGGCTATTAATAGGACGAGCATTTCTGGTTGAGATCCCTGTCATCCAGATTAATTCTCACCCAAGAAGTTAATTACTGCATAGAAGGAGACCATCTGACCCATAAAGTCCATGTTGCTTCTTCCTGGAGCAATCCAATCTTTCTCACCTGGAGACCAGAATTGCACGCAATATTCCAGAAGTGGCCTCACTTCTGTTGTGGGCAAAATCTTAGAGAGAATTGTAAGGGATAGGATTTATGAACATCTGGATAGGAATAATGTGATCAAGGATAGTCAGCATGGTTTTGTGAAGGGCAGGTCGTGCCTCACAAACCTTATTGAATTCTTTGAGATGGTGACTAAGGAGGTGGACGAGGGGAAAGCGGTAGATGTGATGTATATGGATTTTAGTAAGGCGTTTGATAAGGTTCCCATGGTAGACTACTGCAAAAAATACAGAGGTATGGCATTGAGGGTGAGTTGGAGGTTTGGATTAGGAGTTGGCTGGCTGGAAGAAGACAGAGGGTAGTAGTTGATGGCAAAGGTTCATCTTGGAATGCCGTCACTAGCGGTGTTCCGCAAGGATCTGTTTTTGGACCATTGCTGTTTGTCATTTTTATAAATGACCTGGAGGAGGGTTTAGAAGGTTGGGTGAGCAAGTTTGCGGATGATACGAAAGTCGGAGGAGTTGTAGACAGTGAGGAAGGATGTGACAGGTTACAGCGGGATATAGATAAGCTGCAGAACTGGGCAGAAAGGTGGCAAATGGTGTTCAATGTAGCTAAGTGTAAGGTGATTCACTTTGGTAAGAGTAATAAAAAGATGGGGTACTGGGCTAATGGTCGGATACTTGGTAGTGTGGATGAGTAGAGGGATCTTGGTGTCCATGTACACAGATCTTTGAAAATTGCCACCCAGGTAAATAGTGCGGTGAAGAAGGCATATGGCGTACTGGCTTTTATTGGTAGAGGAATTGAGTTCCGGAGTACTGAGGTCATGTTGCAGTTGTATAAGACTCTGGTGCGGCCGCATCTGGAGTATTGTGTGCAGTTTTGGTCGCCATACTATAGGAAGGATGTGGAGGCACTGGAACGGGTGCAGAGGAGGTTTACCAGGATGTTGCCTGATATGGTAGAAAGATCGTATGAGGAAAGGCTGAGGCACTTGGGGTTGTTTTCATTGGAGAAAAGAAGGTTTAGGGGTGACTTGATAGAGGTGTACAAGATGATTAGGGGTTTAGATAGGGTCGACAGTGAGAATCTTTTTCCACATATGGAGTCAGCTATTACAAGGGGGCATAGCTTTAAATTAAGGGGGGGTAGGTATAGGACAGATGTTAAGGGTAGGTTCTTTACTCAGCGAGTCGTGAGTTCATGGAATGCCCTGCCAGTAGCAGTGGTGGACTCTCCCTCATTATGGGCATTTAAGCGGGCATTGGATAGGCATATGGAGGATAGTGGGCTAGTGTAGGTTAGGTGGGCTTGGATCGGCGCAACATCGAGGGCCGAAGGGCCTGTACTGCGCTGTATTCTTCTATGTTCTATGTTCTATAACAATGTCCTGTACAGCCGCAATATGACCTCCCAACTCTTACACTCAATACTCTGACCGATAAAGGAAAGCATACCTTTTTCACTATCCTATCTACCTGCAATTCTACTCTCAAGGAACTACGAACTGCACTCCAAGGTCTCATTGTTCAGCAACACTTCCCAGCACCTTGATGGGCTGAATGGCCTACTTCTGCTCCTCTGTCTATTCTTACTACAAATTAATTGCCCAAAAACTATAGATTCTGCTGGGTAATTCCTCTATGTCTGATACCCCCCCATAAGTTTTTTTTTTTCAGAGCATTTGGAAGTTTCCACTTCAATTAGATAAATGGTTATACAGGAAAAATTAAATGATTAAATATTCTACTGACTCAATACTTAGCAACAAACCCCCACAGCTAAATATCCCCCACGTCCTGATCTGACACACCTCCTCTATCACTGGATATAGATGACAGTCTCCATTAACCCTCGGACTCGGAATCCCAGCCCTGCCACCAGACCTAAACCCCTCCATCATATATACTCAACCCTCCTTCCTCCTCTGCTGCTGTACCCAACTCTAACATGCCCTTACGAGCCTACCCCCATTCTATCACTGCTGAACCTGAATGATTACTAATGGACACTATACCATACAACCACTTGGACCTACTCCCTAAACACTCTATCTCTTATCTAGCCCCCTTGCCCCTTGCACATACCACTCGAACCACTGGCACTTTACTTCTTACCCACTTAGCACCTTATCCACCTGACACTCTCTTCTCTACACACTTAGCATCCTACCCACTTAGCACCAGTCACCCTACTTATTTATCATCCTACTTTGCTCTCATCTTACTGATCTGGCACCAACATTGCCAGCAACTGAACCTTATCCCATATATTTATGCTTTGGTACCAGCTGTCAAAGTGGTTGCATGTAACGTCAGACCTATAAAACACAGAATACAGATAACTGACTGTTGTGATAAAGGAGACCGGTTTGTTTTCCATAGACTTTCTGCATTACAAAAGACCATGTGAGACAGTAAATACAGCCTCACATTTCTGAAGCAGCACAGATTGAAATCTTCTGTCAGAAATGTGGAACTCATTTTTTACTTAAAAATGGAAGGCACTAGGTGGCAATCTGCATGAGATTGCCTCTCAGAAAGTCTGACCTGGAACACTGACACTTAAATATCCATTTTAAAGAGAAAAGGTTTTAGCAGAAACTGACTTTAACAATTTTCTGAATGCAAGTGGAAATTTTAATTTCACTCCAACCAGGAGCTATCTACTGAAGTTAGAAGAGGAAGCATACGTCACATGCTGTGGCCATTTTAACACATCTCTCTCTTGGTTTTCTGAAGTGTCTGCCCTGATGCAGGTAGAAACCACCTTAATTTATGTAAGAATGACTTCTATTGCTTTGATAGAAACCAAATATGATTTCAATGGACTGCAAGTTGGAGCCCCTTATGTAGGTTCATCTCTCAGTAAAGCATGCTGAGATGGAAGTGGAGATGCCGGGAGACAATATTAAAGGTTTTTTTGTGGCAACAGGGAAAGTAGATTTTTTTTAAGCAACAGATGTAGATGTGCAGATTAGAAATATTTTAGATTGGTTATCAAATCTGATCAATTTATTGCCCTGCTTACTATGCAGCAGAAGTTATTATTTCAACAATTTTAGCAGCATTATCATCAAGCTTCATTTCAAACAAGAATTTATCCCCCATGTCAATTAATGTTAGCAATGACTTACTCTTAAATTTAAACAAGTTATATATGGGGGTGTGGGGGAGAAGAGAAACACTTTCAAATTCCAAAAATCTTGCATAATTCAAGACAAGTTAAAGTTGATTTTTGCTTAAAATATTGAACTGTCCAATAATTGAAATTAAACAATGTAAAATTACAGCAAAGCAGGAATTTAATTCTCATAAAATTTGAATTATTGGATAATTTGAATTAAATGGCCCTGAATTAAGAGTAGACTGCAGTCCACTTATAAGGTTTTAGTATCACTTGTAGTGTTAATTACTACATTTTCAATTTCTTATGTATATCAAACATGGTTTTTAAACTGCAGTTACCAAATATGATTAAGTCTGACACAATCAGTTTCGCATTCTGCAGTCTAGCACTTTTTTTGCTATGTATTGCAACCTGTTATAATTATTTGATAAAACTTTCTCTTTCTCAATGAGCATTGCTGAACAGTTGGCCATTGCAAAATGTTATTCAGTCAATGTACAAATATGTTCTACTTCAAAGAAGCTGTCACTTTCACCACTTAGGATCTAATCTGATTGTCAGATCTTTTAAATTCCATTGATTTTCACCAGAAATTAATTGGGTGGGTTCTAGAATGACTGTTACAGCAATAAGTATGTAAAGTGACCCCAGTGATCTTATGGTCTATTTAAAGGCCCTGTGTTAGTTCATGGGGTTGAATGAAATTTTCAGTTTTGAGTGTTTGTGCAGTTCAGTTTGCAATTTACTGGCTCTTTAACAGATCCTGCCATGACTGCAATAACTCCCTTCCCAAGTAAAGATGTAAGAAATTGAATATAGTATGTGCAGTTACAATATGGAAGGCTTGGTCAGCTTCCACAAGATGCTTTAAAGTTTGTTAGCTATTCACTTTATTAATATGTTATTTTGTAATTTTTGTTGTACATTTGTATAGTTAGTATTGAGGTGTGATACCACCTTGTTAGTCACCTGGATCTATTACTATGATCTGGCTTGGCTTTGGAAACTAGACTTTCTAAAAAGGTGGGCTCAATGTTATTTGGTGCCACACAATTTGCAGATGTGAAGAAATATCGGACAACCTCTGGGCAAGTGTAATAATTTGCATTTATCACAGATCTTGCTGCTTGCTTCACTTTGATGTCTTTAGCGATAATATTGTCTGCACTCAAAGTTTGTTATTGATTGTGGCCTGCCACAATGGCTTCATGCTCACATCATCTTCCAGCAAGGCATCAATGGTGTGACTCTTTCTCTTTCCCAGAAGTCATTCTAGGAGGCTTTGAGTCAAGGAGTCATAGAACTCTACAGCATGGAAACAGTCCCTTTGGTCCAACTAGTCCACTCCATCCATGTTCCCAAACTAAACTCATGCCATCTGTGTGCATTTGGCCCATATCCCTCCAAACCTTTCCTATTCATGTACTTATTCAAACATCTTTTAAATATTGTAACTCTACCTGCATGCAGCACTTCCTCTGGCAGTGCATTCCACACACAAACCACTCTCTGTGTAAAAACATTGCCCCCATGTCTATTTTAAATCTTTTTCCTCATCCGTTAAAAATATAGACCCTAGTTTTGAACTCTCCCACCATAGGGAAAAGACTCATGCTATTTACATTATCTTTGCGCCCTGTGATTTCATAAACCTTGATAAGGTCATCCCTCAACCTCCAACGCTCCAGTGAAAGAATTCCAGCCTGTCCAGCCTATTTTTATAATGCAAACCTTCCATTCCCAGCAATATCCTGGTAAGCATTTTCTGAACCCTCACCAGTTTAATAATATCCTTCCTATCGCAGGGCGACCAGAACTGGACACAGTACACCAGAGCCAGCCTCACCAACTTCCTGTACAACTTAACATGAAGTCCCAATCCCCATATTCGAAGGTCTGAGCAATGCAGGCAAGCCTACTAACTGCCTCCTTATCCATCCTGTATGCCTGTTACACAAATTATGTACCTAAACCTTTAGACCTCTCTGTACCTAAACACTACCCAGGGCCCTACTATTAATAGTATAAGTCCAGCCCTTGTTTGTTTTACCAAAATGCAATATCTTGAATTTATCCAAATTAAAGTCCATCTGCCACTCCTCAGCCCATTGACCCAACTGATCAAGATCTCTTTCTAATCTTAGAGAACCTTCTTCACTGTCCACTGTAACATCAATTTTGGTGTCATCTGCAAACTTACTAATCAGGCCTCCAAAATCCTCATTCAGACCATTTATATAAATGACAAACAAAAGTGGACTGAGCACGGATTTCTGTGGAATACTGCTGGTCACAGGCCACCAACCCAAAAAACAATCCTCCACCACCATCCTCTGTCTCCTATTGTCAAGACAGTTTTCTGTCTTGAGTAAAGATGATTAGCAAATCAGATAGCCTCTTTGTGAGTTTTTCTTCAGAGAAATCACACTCATAGAACATAGAACATCGAACATTACAGCACAGTACAGGCCCTTCAGCCCTCAATGTTGCACCAACCTGTGAAACCAATCTGTAGCCCATCTAACCTACATTATTCCATTCTCATCCATATGCCTATCCAATGACTATTTAAATGCCCTTAATGTTGGTGAGTCTACTACTGTTGCAGGCAGGGCGTTCTATACCCTTACTACTCTCTAAGTAAAAAACCTACCTGACATCTGTCCAATATCAATCACCCCTCAATATAACGCTATGTCTCCGCATACTAGCCATCACCATCTGCTCTCACTGTCCACCCTATCTAATCCATTGATCATCTTGTATGTCTCTATTAAGTCACCTCTCAACCTTCTTCTAACTAAAACAGTGTTTGCTGTTTGCATACTCTTTGCTTCAATATTTCATGACAAATAGACTTAACGGACTCTTGGAGTTTCTGTCTGAATGATATGAGTGAGTCTGTTAACTTTGAAGTTATTTGTGCATTGAACAGGTCTTCAATTGCTCTCCAGATCTTATCTGCAACTTTTTAATCGTTCTCAAAAAGTGTGGATCTTTTATTACGTTAAGCCTCTCTTCACTGATAACAAGTAGTATTTTTCAGAGCTCTCCTCCTGAATATATTAATGCCTTCATCTGTGAAGTAAATCTGCATATGTTGCTCAAATTGCTATAGTTTGATAAAGATATCACTCACTATCCAATCCATAATCCATGGTTGCCTTCCATTTCATATTGAAGGCCTGTGGCTTTTTCTTACATTGAAGTTGAGTGCAAGACTGGTTTGTTACTTTTTTTTACTTAGTTTGCTGTTCTGCACTCTAGTTTTTTCTTCTTTTGCTTCAATTTTACTTTAATTTGCGTGTTTGCTTTTGTTAGAAGCCTTACTGTCTGTGAATGAAAGCGGTAAAGGCCTGTAGTAGCAGGCTTCAACAACTAGAGGGAGCCTGCAGCAAACAGGGAGTGATGACATCGCAGCAGCATTTGGCACCAAATTGAGGAGAACCAAATAATGGAAACATTGCACAACTGCACAGCTGCGGGGCTCTCTACACTGGAAAATCACTTTTTAAACCTTAAAATGTCATTTCTTTTAAAGGAGGACCTCATAGTGAATCAGAGGAACCAGACCCAGCATGAAAATGTCCTTGGAGAGACTACAAGAAAAAGAACAGGTGTACATCCATGGACATAGAGGAAGAGAGATATAGGATTGACCTCATAAAATAAGAGTTACTGATTTGGGCTGTTAATCTGGTCCAATCAAGTAGCCTTGGCTGATAGCTGTAAACAGAAGTGTCAGAGGTTCTGTTCACTCTGAGAGCTGGCTTTGAGGAAGCTGAATCAGTGTCAAATACTATGCTTGTGCAAATAGAGGGTGATTTGGTCATGGGATATCGGCCTCCGTGGAGTTATATTATCTGTACCTTAATTTTGTTTGGGTTTCTTACAAAATCAATATATAGCTTACAGCTTGATAATAAAAAATAACTTTAAGCATACTGAATAACTTTAAGCAATCTGTCTGTTGGTTATTTGAGTTGGAGTTTGATACTCATTCAACCGATTGTGTTTGGTGGTCCAAATGCTTTACAATCCAGTGCTGTCTAATTTTCAGTGAGGGCTTTTTTATAAGCAGCAAACAGTGCTTATTGCCACACTGCCATCATAACGTAAGGTAGCGAGATATGTTGATGATATGCAACTGTCATACTGTGACACTAACGCTAATTCATATAACATAAACATACATGGTGTGATTAATTCATGATTTTTTAATTACAGTTCTTGGTATTTTTTATATACATTATAATTGCAGACACTTCCATGCTTAAGCTCCAATTCAGCAATTCTGATGGATTGCAGCACACATCCATCAGCACATTATGCTGCAAGAGGACAGAGGGCATTAAGATGGAGACTGGGAACTTTTTGCCATGAGGTCACTTCACATAATTCAGTGATGATGTCATGAGCATGTCCCTTAACTCTATATATCACATTACTGCTACAAGATATAACAAAACAAACTTACTCTTCTCTAAAAGCCTGATATGTTTTCAACAGTGCACAGAAAAAAGTCTTTAAAGTCAAGAGCTTCAATAAAGATGTTCACCAATTGATACCAGACTAACCGTGATCTGAAAATAACTTTACGGTCAGACCATTTAGAGAGTCCAAAAGCAGCAAGTTAAATAGCAATGTTCTCATAAAACTACATTGCTCAGCAGAAACTGACATGTTTAATGAGGTATTAGCTTGCTTGCTGGCAAGTAAAAATGTGAAGGCATTTTAGTTTTGACCCTTAAATATACATAATTTGGCTACATACTTCCAGCTGCCATCTTTCTTCACAAATGCTTCTCACCATTCAAACACTTATGAGCAGCACATGGAATGTTTATGAGCTTCGTGTTATCGTAACTTGTGCAGCTTGATTCCTTTCACAGACGGCAGACTTGAGTCTTCCAATGGCATTCTCTACAAGGAGATATTGGTAATCTGCCAACAAATGCATTGTTCCTTCTGGTTTTTGACTTAATTATATAATTCAGTATCATGAGGCAAACATTTTCCAGAAATTCCTCCATTGTAATCTTGTATCATTAGTGTGTGCAATTACCCAGACTTAGAAATTTGTGAAAATGTTGATGGACAAATTGGCTGGGACTTTTGGACCAGTCTATTGTTAACGTCTCTGAAAAGGTGAAGAAAAATCATAACTGCATGCACGATTGCAGTCAGCATGCTGATGAATTTGGTGGACCTTTGATCATGAGTGTATTGCTAAATCTCTGCTAAAACAGAAAATTAGCAACATGGATACTTTGCTATTGTTGTGACTTATAGTCCTTTATCATTAACAGATAGTCTTTCTCAGGTCCCCACTCTATGTTAGGTATAACCTAATATTTACTAGATAGGAACAGAGGTATCATCCTGTAGGGTTGAATATGGTTGAAAATGCCACATTAAAATACAAAAAATGAATTGTTTGTCTGTTATCTAGTTTCATGAGGTACAAAAAAATTAATTTCAGCTGATTTGGTTTAACAAATGATTACCAACCTTATAAAAGAATGATTAATGTGCTCAGTAACAAATATAGTTAACAATCTATAGGTTCACCAACAACCAATCTATTTTCTGCCAAATCAGGTGCCACAGAGTGTCAGCCCAGCATCATGAATAGTTAAAAATCAATGATAGGTAAGTTTAATTGGTACAGTATGCCTCAGTGTTCAGCCTATATCCCAGTCTAGTACATTACCATGAGCTGTCAAATCATTCATTGCAAACTCAATGACCTGGCAAGTCCAATGACCAGATAGTCAATGGAGCAGCACAGACTGAGTTGTACATGCACCTGGAATCGTCCAAAATAATCCATTAAAGTTAGAAAATTAATGGGCTTCCACTTAAGTTGAATTAACAGTTTACTAAAAAATGTCAGACAATTAAAAACCTAGTTTGATACCTTGGTAACTATAAAACCAACATTGCTGACTCCCGCCCCCCCCCCACTGCTCCCACCCATGCTCTACCCCCACATGTTACTACATCCCACACCAGGGACAGCTCAACGAACCTTTACATTTCCTGGACTGCCTTGTACCACCTTCACCATGACCCCCAAAACAGCCACTCAACAATTCCACATATATTTCCACAAATAAGACTGCCCTGGCAAACCTATCAGCCCAGTCTGTTCTTAGGCAGGATTGAGTCACAAATTAAAGGGGATCATTGTTTGTTAAATGCCTTGGTCATGGCCCACCTTGCCTCAGTAATATTCAGCTTCCCACCTTAACAAAAGCACAACACAAGCTACACATCGAGAAAACTTAGTATGGAAGCCAAACAGGGCATCTGGGGGTGAGGAGATCACCTTGCTCTGTAGTGCATCAGGATTTAATCTGCTATCTGCTGAGGGGGCCTTGGTACTGTCAGTCACGGATACAGACCACAATCTGTACAGTGGTTTGACCATGGTCAGTCATCCAATTGAGTTGGTAATGGTCAGGAGACACATAAAACTACCATCTGGGGGCGAGGGGGGGAGCAACAGTCAGCTGGTCAAGGCAGCAGCAGTCCGGCATTTGTGCATCATCAGTTGGGAGCTGCAAGGACATGTTCAATCATATCTAGGAGCTATTTGCTGAACTCTGCCAGAGGTCTGAGTTGAAGACAGTCCTGACGGACCATATATTGATGATTGAGGAGAATGTAAACTGTAGCAGCATAGGAGGACACTGCCAAAAGGGAGCGGGGTGGTAAGGCTGGTGACAGGAATGGTGGCTGCAGAGGCATATCTTGAGGTGGGACAAGGGCTATGGGTGAAACCAGCATATTCACTTCTCTCAATTTAGAGTGAAGGGGCTATGCAGAACAGCATCCGAGGATATGATTGAATATAGGAGGGGGAATTAAGGGCAAAAACAACCAACATGGCCTCTACACGGGAGCATACTGGAACATAATGGGCATCATTGATGTGTAATACTGGGGCTCAGGGGCCAAAGAGGGCAGTTGGAACAAAGTTCAATGTGATTGGCGGGTGGGGGAGACAACGTGGTGGGGAAAATGGGTGGAAATGGGCTGTTGGTGCAAGGGGAGATCGAAACTCTGGGGGGTACCTGTCAACCTGGCAAAGCCTGGTGCTGATGATGCCTTCACTTGCTGTTCACTTGATGCTAAATGCAACTGCAAAATAGTTGACATAATATCCGGGGTGGGTACAGTCAGAGTCAGTTTGATGGGCAAAAGCACACAATCCACAACTTAAAATTGGAGGCATGGTGGAGACCGAAGAAGGTTACCTCGGATTACAATGGGATCTTGATCAGATGGGCCAATGGGCTGAGAGGTGGTAGATGGAGTTTAATTTAGATAAATGCTACATTTTGAGAAAGCAAATCTTAGCAGGACTTATACACTTAATGTTAAGATCCTAGGGAGAGTTGCTGAACAAAGAGACTTTGGAGTGCAGGTTCATAGCTCCTTGAAAGTGGAGTCGAAGGTAGATAGGATAGTGAAGAAGGCATTTAGTATGCTTTCCTTTATTGGTCAGAGTATTGAGTACAGGAGTTAGGAGGCCATGTTGCACCTGTACAAGACATTGGATAGACCACTTTTGGAATATTGCATGCAATTCTGGTCTCCTTCCTATTGGAAGGATGTTGTGAAACTTGAAAGGGTTCAGAAAATATTTACAAGGATGTTGCCAGGGTTGGAGGATTTGAGCTCTAGGGAGAGTTTGAATAGGCTGGGGCTGTTTTCCCTGGAGTGTCGGAGGCTGAGGGGTGACCTTATGGCAGGGCGTGAATAAGATAAATAGACAAAGTCTCTTTCCTGAGGTGGGGGAGTCCAGAACTAGAGGGCATAGATTTAAGCTGAGAAGGGAAAGATATAAAAGAGACCTGAGGGGCAACTTTTTCATGCAAAGGGTGGTATATGTATGGAATGAGATGCCAGAGGAAGTGGTGGAGGTTAGTGCGATTGCAACATTTAAAAGGTATCTGGATGGGTATATGAAAAGGAAGGGTTTGGAGGGATATGGGCTGGGTGCTGGCAGATGGGACTAGATTGGCTTGAGATATCTGGTCGGCATGGACGAGTTGGACCGAAGGGTCAGTTTCTGTGCTGTACATCTCTATGACTCTGTGACTGTATGCTGAACACTAGGACATTGAATGAGCAATTGCATAAAACAGGTGTTTGATATGCATTCTTTTCGCCGTTCATTTGCAATGCATGTGGAGTGAACATTCTTTGGGTTCAACTGCTGGTCAGTTCTGATGTGCATCATGTACTTGATCCTTGAAAATTGAACATTGGGCGTGTCAATGATTAAAAAAAGGTAACAGCAATGACTTAAGAAAAATGAATACTGGCCAAAAGCAATCCATAACCTATGAAACTTAAAAATGTGCTGAAGAAATGATTTTCAACTGTTTATTGGCCACGTCTCCCCTAGGAGCTCTTCTTAGGTTCCAGGGTCCCCTTTTCAAACAAGGATATAACACAAACAGATAGACAGAAAATCATTTCAGTTTTCAGTCTGTGGTGCCCTTCAAATGTGCCAGGGCCCAGAAGGCGGCCATTGAGAATGTTTCATGGTTAGTGTTATCCTGAGAATATACTGGGAGTCATCAGGCATGTCCATTTTAATGTAAGGTGGTGGACCTTCAGCTAGCACAATTCCATCATCAGGTTGTGGCACAGGCTGAAACTGAAGCTGAATGATGGTGATATGACCCTCAACATTGTGGCACTGCATGTCTCACTGTGTGGTACAGCATGTTCTGCACTCAGCTGCAGTGCATGTCATCACTATCTGTTCTCAGAGCTAAGAACGTGTCCTGTTTCTTACGTTTGCAAGAGTCTTGAGTTCAGCCGCTGCAGGGATTTTGGTCGTTGTGGCTGCCCTTGTTAAGGAGGCAAAAGCAGGGCCATCAGCAAAACCAGGAGCAGGAACACTCAGCTCAGGGAGAGGTCACTGCCACAGAGCCTCTCAGGATGCATGGGTGCACAGGAGGGCCAGATTTTATTGCTTCCAATGTCACTTCCTAGGAATGAGTGAAGCACAGCCACAATGTATATCCCAGGACACTGCGAGGGAGCTATGCTGGATGCTAAAGGTAGACCTGAGACCAGAGGGAGTAGGAGGCCATCTTCTCCTGACAGCTGTGTAGGCAACATCTGTATTGTATTTCCGTGCTAGTGGCTCATTCTAGTGAGTGATTGGTGACTTGTGTGGGATCTCTTAGTCATAGCACACAGGCGTAACAAAAAGTGACTGACACCATCTGTGCAAGATCAAACCAATTTTATTTTCTTTCCCGATGACAAATTCAGTACTGTAAGCCAGGATTCGGGGACATAGCTGACTCTGTCACATGCAGCTGTACATATGTGGCATCAAGGAAACTGTATCACAATACTGCAGAGTTCATCAGTAGGGAGATGGTCTACTCCATTAATGTCCAAGTGATCTGTGATCATCATTATCACTTCCTGGAGGTGTGTGCCCACTACCCTGGCTGTTGCTATGACTCTACATTCTGCAGCACCTTGATATAACTGCTAATTCTAAAGTTCCAGGTGCCTTACAAGGATGGTTACTGAGGGATAAGTGATACCCACTGCAACCATTGTTCATGGTACCAGTGCATAACACCTTTGACTAATGCAAAGCACAGATTTGAGATATTTTTCTAATCAATCTGTTCAGAGATGTTGCTGCATACTTCTGGAGCAGATGTGTCTTGAACCTGAAACTCCTAGCTCAGGGGAATGGACACTACCATTGCACCACATGAGCACAGATTTTATGCTGTCCATCCCAAAACTGTGGGTCATCATGGAGCAGTGTACAGAGCAGCTGAAGATGTCGCTCCACGGCTTGGATGGGTCTTGGGAACCTTCTATTCTGACTCGGACAGAGAATGCCAATATCATGCTGATGTGCTGTGCTCTCTATTATTGGTGCAGGGAAGAGGCAGCATGATAGGTGCAGTGGAACTGGGGGTGCGGTAGCAGATGAATGAGGAGGAGAATGTGGGTATTGGGGAGAAGGAAGTTATCTACATGGCTGACTGAGCTCAGCTGCTTCAGGTGCCACAGGCCAGCCAAGACCTGATTGATGCCCCGTTCTAATAGATAAGAGTAGGGTGCAGCTGTTAAACATGGACCATGTAAAAATAATTGATCATCATATTAGCATTTGATTTGCAATGTGAAGGAGAATCACAGCCTCTATTTGATTTGTTTGTGCTTGTTTTGCTAACTGTAAAAAAAAAGAATCATTTTTGGAATTGTCCGATTGCCCATATCTGACGTTCCCCTATCGGACAAGGTGACAAGATGCAGATATACATTGGGCACTGGGGACAGGGTAGCAGTGAATTCAGAAAGGATGGTTAGGTGTGGTGTTGCTGAAAACAAGTAAGCTGTATAGCCTAGTGGTAAAATCAGTGGCAAGGGTGAGAGAATGGGGTTCTATGTGTGAGATACTGTCAGCCATACTATTTGCTGTAAGAAATGACACTATGAGGATGCTGTACTATTATATTGCCAGTGAAGGCCAAAATCTGATTGCCAATGCTTCTTTGGCAGCAAAACAATCTTTTAAAAATGGCAAAGATTCCAAAAATGCTGGTCTATGTGAGTGATATACAATGAATGGCAAGTGGGTAAGATGGGACTAGAATGGGCTGACCTGGTTACATCAGGGCAGGGTCGGTAGTTAATGAGTTTGGTAAGACACTGTGACAGGCTTTGAAAGATGTCACAGAAGGAAACTCCTCACAAAACTCAATGAAACTAATACTTAGCCAAAAAGTGTAAAATTCAGCTCAATGTTACTGGAACTATCATATCAATGTAATTTGAACCTCATTATTGCCATGCTACAAACTACAAACTTTAACACAAAAGCTTTGTCAACTACCAAGTTGTTTTCCTCTACCATATTCTTATACAAACATTCTTAACAAGACAGAGTACAGTGATAGTAAATCTATCAGATGAATCTTAAACCATGATGAGCTATGGCGAAGATTCATCTTATAACATGGTGCAAAGCATTGTGCTCTACATTTAGCTGTTGTGTACAAAACACTGGTCGCTGTAAAACCTGAAGATTTTTCAAACACAGCTTTAAGAAGAATTGCTCAAGCAGACGGTCCATAGCAAGAAGAGCCTAATAATTGAGAATCATGCAACCTGGAATCTCATGACAAAATTCTATGGTGCAGAATCTATAGTCAATGATGAAACACTTTCCAAAACTGGTAAAGGATGTACAGCAGTGATTAGGAAGACGGAAATCTAGTGGGACTTTGTCTCAGATGTTGGTAAACTGGTCACAAATTGAAAGTCAGCCAAAGAGTGAATGTACAACAGAGGCTCAATGAGTAATATTGAAAGCACTGGTGAGCTAGTCATACACCTAAACAAAAGGCATAGTTTACAGGGTGAAAAAAGCAAGGTACTCCCAGTTCAAACTGAGCATTGCCACCTGAGAAAATGAACAACTCATGGCACAGCTACTGTGAAGGAGATCAAAGGCCACAGAAGCAATTTGAAACAAAGCTGCAGACCCAGGAACATTGCAATGCCAGAATTAAAGTGAGAAAGAGACAAATTACAATTCTAAACAAATAAGATCTGTTCCAAAAAGAAAGTTAGGAGATTAATAAAGCTGCAGAAAAGACAGGAGATCAATTATTTTAACTGCAGTAAAGGCAGGAAACACTTATTTAAAACCACACACGTGGGACTCAACCAGGGAAGAAAAAAAGTGTTTGAGCTATCGGGGTTTATACAGGCAGTAGGAATCACCTTGGGTAATCTGTCAAGGGGATGGCATTCTTCTTATAGAGCCATGAAGAACAGGATTCATTCAGTAAAGCCATTAACAGAACAGGAAGCATTTATTAAAGCCACAGGCAGTGAGTTTCACTCAGTAAAGCTTTTAAGGAAACAGGAACTATTTATTAAGGTTACAATTAAGAGAGTCATCCAAATAAGCAGCAGCAAAGGCACGAATCATCCTTTGACTGAAAGAAAGCAGGATTATTCTACTTTCAGCACACAGGATGAAAAGCTTCCAGTACAACAGCATACTGCATCTGCAAGTGCCATACTGCAAAATTAAAATGCTTTAAAGCAAAGAAAATAAATAATCACATTAGGAAGACAAGGCTACAGAAGGAATTTAGTTTTGTAGATGAGTTGAATAGAACCGAAAGTTTGACATTTTGGAGAAAACAGGTCTTAGAGAATCACTTTTAAACTAGATACTAAGTCAGAAACTGAACAAGTAAATTTTTCCATTTATTTGGGACTATAGCTGGGAATGATATCATAGTTCACCAAGGAATAAAAAAAAGCTCCTGATACTTTTCATGAAGTTCTGCAATCCTTTGGCAATTACTTTAACCTCAGAACAATTAGAGTTCTTAAAAGAGCAAGTTTAAAAAATGAGTTCAGTAAAAAGAAATATACTGATAATTTCACTGATTATCTCTATAAACTCATGGAAGATATGACAATGAAGCCTGAAAGTCAGAATTAATCAGAGATGGAAATTTCACCAACATTACTAATAATCTTTGTTACGTTTTTTTATGGTCCAAAGAAAGCCATTCAGATGAGAAGTGAAGCAACACTAATTAATCAAAGAGGAAACAATCAACCTTATCACAGGAGTTAACCAGAATTCAGTCAGTTCTTATGATGCACTAACTCTAAAGAAGGACAAGAAGCCAATACAGAGAGTAAAGACCGATGTTAAATCATAGCAATTATTTTCAGCAGTTGCTGTAAGGAATGAAAGGAAACTTCGTAGGCATAAGCAGCTAGAAAAACAGTACATTATCTGCAAAACATATAGTCACCTGCAGAAATCATGCTCAAATAGAATGAAGTCACAGAGAAACGAGAAGACAAATATCAACTCACATGAAGAAGTCAATGAGGTAGAATAAACTACTACAGAAGAAACATTAAAGGTATTCTGAAAGGAAGTAAGTACTCCAGATTTATGTGGGAAATATGCTATTAATGTTATCCGAAGGTGTACCTTGGTTCAGTCACACTTTGTACAGCTTTTTCGGTGCAACTATCTGGTGCAGGAGGTATAACATTTAAGATTAAAAGTATATTACAAGCAATTTGTCAGACAGTAGGGAATATGAACTTCATAAACAAGATTCATTCGTGAGCATGAATGCTTGCTTTGTTCTCAGTCTTCCTTCAGATAGCCTAGGCATTTAATTCAAGTCAAGAAATCACTGTTCAAGGAACATCCAACTACAAAATACATGATCAAGGAACAGCCCTTCAAGAAACAATGTGTCAAGGAACTACCAGTAGAAGATTACAGAGGGCTTCTTAGATGAATGGTGGAAATCAGATTGAAGGGAGAATCTGTAAAGACTTGTTCTGTTTATGTAAGAACTTTGTTTCATACTGTCAGCAAGATAGATATCTCTGACTACACAGAGCTGGCAGAAATGCTTTCCACACTTAACAACACTGAAGAGATCTGAAGGCAAAAATCTGCAAGTTTGCAAAGAAATACAAATGATCAGATTAAAAATGGGGGTGAGTATTCTACTGTACATAAATTCATTGATTAATCGTCAACTGTTGTAATCCAGACTGCAATACAATTTGGGTAAGTACATAGTAATGACAGCTGTGAGCATGATATCAATTGTGGAGAAGATGCAAATTCAAGAACAACTTTTTGTTCCTATAGTTTCCAAGAAGAATCATTAATATCAGTGATAAATATTATGCCAAGCAAGAAGCAACCCTCACATAATGCAATTGAGGAAGTGACCGTGCTCATTTCACCAAGAAACCAGTCACTGAGTGAATGAAGATGTCCAACTGAATGAACGAGTTCAAGTAAAGAGTCAACAAGCATCAACAGAGAGATGTCATTAAATTGAAAATGGAAATGTGTTCACACAGATTGAAATGTAATACATGCGATTTCAGGAAGCTATCTCTGAGATGGGATAACCCATCTTATTGGGAATTATTATTATTTTGGGAATATAGTGAAATCTCCAACAATTTGAATTTCTAAGTTAAAGCCTTTTTTTTTGAGGAGATTGCAGATGGGATTCTGGTAAATACATGATACAAGAATGGGTAGAGAAACAGCTTGGGGAGAGATGTTGCGTAAGGAGGTAAGGATCTGAAAGGGTTAATGCTGCGGCGTGCATTCACCATTATCCAATATAATAATGTCACATGCATCCAGATGAATACATAGTTTTGGATCTCAATAAAATTGGGCCTAACATAGAGTCTCACTCATAATATCAGTAACAATGTCTGTCATACCAATGTAACTTGCACTTAGTTATTATCATGCAATAAACAATATCCTTTTTAAGGCAAAAGGTCTTTTCATTAGATAACCAGGGTGATTTCTCACCAGACCAAGCAAAGTCTCTAGATTCATCAGAAAAGAGGATGGGAACTATAAATCTATTAGATGGTGCTTAAACTGAGGTTTCACATGGTGAGGATTCACATTACCACACTTTCCTCTTGATGAGTCTGAGTGGTCAGTTGTTGTGTACCTTGATGGTTATATTAAAAATCCAGGGATGGTAATGAAACAGATAACACTATCACTGCAAAGGTGCATTTGTCGTGAATGGCTAATCAATGACCTGTGATATATAATGACTTTGAAGATGGTGTTGAGGTGTATGGTTGATTTATGAAAGGAGCCAGAGGTGAACAATTCAAAGCCACACAGAAGGTCATGGCAACTTGCAGAGCATAGTGACTAATGAGGCATGGTTCAAGATCTTCAGCGAAAAGAGTACTGGTATCCATGACAATTTGATTGGAAACCCAAACGTCTGTGATGCTTTGTCTCAGTCATTTCCAACTGACTCTGTCTTTTTTGTCATAGATTTGTGTCAAGGTATGGCCTCCATTTCCTTCCTGCTCATTGTCTTTCCCATACTATCCTGCTGCTTGGGGTTCCACATACGTAAAACTCATAAGAGTATTTCATTCAACATTTTAACTAAGAGCCATTCAACACCACACGTAAAAACAATACATCTGGTGCTTAAAACAGGGGGAGTCAATTCCCCACACATTGCTGTTTCTGTTAAACTGGTATCTTCAAAGTTATTTGGTCACCTAAGATGAGTTGAAGGCAAACAAAGATGTGTGTGTGTGTGAGAGAGAGAGAGAGTTGCTACAGATCAATAAAGATTTAAGTCAGAGGGCACCACTCTTTTTTAATCCTGATGTCCGACATGAAAGGGGTTGGAGCTCTATGATTGAATGGGCAGATGTGATACAAAAAGCTGAGCCAAAACTGAGCCAAGTGAGGTTTCCAAAAAAGATTAGTAACCAGGGTGATGTCAACTGGCCAACAATAAAGTGCAGGAGTCAGCATTGTTAAAGAAAATGTAATGATTGATATGTTTAAAAGCAATATTTTGATGCAGAGAACGTCTCCACAGTAACCTAGATATCGTGTTTAATATTTAACAGGAAGTCGTCAATTACATGTAACCTAGAAGTGGGCAAATCTTTAAGCACAGCAATCATAATGTTATTAGATTTGACATTTTGATGAGGGGTTAGAACCCAGCATGCTTGAATAAGACTGCAGGACTTCAGAGGAGAGAAAATAAATATCTTAGTACTTGAGTTGGAGAGGCACAGGTGGAGATTGAACAGGAGACTGTATTTTAAGATAAAACAACAACAGAGTAACGGCTTATTTATTTCAGAGAAACGTTAAAGGGATTCAATTAATGGACATTTTGCAGTCAGATTATGTGCTCACCTAGCTTACACACATTAAGAAGGAGGCAAATGAAAAAATCATCAATAAATGGAAGTTGAAAACAATATAAGGAATTAAAAGGATTGAATATAAAGGTCAAAGGAAGATTACTCAAGGACCAGTAATGTTTAAGGATTTTCCCCTTGCACTGTATTAATTAAATTATAATCCTATTTTGCAAAATATGGATACATGGAAATTTTCCCTCCAACTGTATGGTAGGATTGCAAGTTAATTTTAGATTATGTTTACAATACACAACAAGAGAGTAGAAATTGGATTGTGTCCATTTTTGATCAGAGAATCAGTGCTTGTATGCCTTGCGCTGATAAATAGGAACTTTCTGCCCTGTGTCTTACCTTGTGTCCTAATATTCATTAGTAGCTAAAATCTAAAGGGAACACAGGTGTAATTTCAAGACACCCCAGACTTCAGAAAGGTGAGTTGCATTTGGCTGCAAAATGGAAGCCGCGATGGAAACTTCAAAGAAAGCAGACACTGTGATGAACCTCACGATCACAGATGCTATAATTGTAGTGTACTCAATACAAATTCTGTTAATTAGGGAGAACAGGCAACACCGGCAAGACAAGGGAGATGAAGCTACTGGAAAAGTATAGTGTTTAGGCAGCAAACCGCAAGGTGTTCAGTGACATCAAAAGTTGTTTGGATTGGATTATTGCATTATTCTGTCATCAGATTTGTATTACCTATAGTCCCATCCCTCCCCGCCCATATTTTCCTTCACTATCCTGCAATCACTGAGTTATGATAATGGATCAGAAATCCAAAGTATTCAGTAGACATCCTTTATTTTTAACTCCAAACATGTTGTTCTTAAAAGGAGAGCTGCTATGGAAAAAATGCAGATGTCCAGCAAAGTCCTGTGTGAAGCCCAAAGAATATAAATTGTCAGGAACAATTTTAACAGGGAGAAACTAGCAAGAAGAGATACAGAGGAGAGCTAACTATCTCTCTCAGCAGAAAGTCACCTTGTGACCTACTCTTGGGAAATAAGGCAGGGCAGGTGACTGAGGTGTCACTGGGGGAGCACTTTGGGACCAGCGACCATAATTCTATTAGTTTTGAAATAGTGATGGAAAAGGATAGGCCAGATCTAAAAGTTAAAGTTCTAAATTGGATAAGCCCAATTTTGGTGGCATTAGGCAACAACTTTCAAAAGTTGACTGGGGGAGGGGTGGGGTGCAGATGTTTCCAGGTGAAGGGACATCTGGAAAATGGGAAGCCTTCAAAAATGAGATGAGAGTCCAGGAACAGGATGTTCCTGTTAGGGTAGGCTGGTAAGTGCAGGGAATGCTGGATGATAAGAGAAATTAAAGTTTTTAGTTAAGAAAAAGAAGGAAGGATATGTTAGGTACAGGTAGCAGAGATTGATTGAATCCCTAGAGGAGCTTAAAGGCAGTAGGAGTATACTTAAGAGGGAAAACAGGAGGGAAAAAAGGGGACATGAGATAGCTTTGGCAAATAGGCTTAAGGAGAATCCAAAGGGATTTTATAAATACATTAAGGACAAAAGGGTAACTAGGGAGAGTTTAGGGCCCTTCAGTGATTAGCAAGGCCACCTAGGTGTGGAACTGCAGGAGATGGGGGAGATACTAAATGCGTATTTTACATCAGTGTTTGCTATGAAGAAGGATGTGGAAGAAATAGAACATGGAGAGGTAAATAGCGACATATTGAAAAATGTCCATATTACAAAGGTGGAGGTACTGAATGGCTTAAAATGCATAAAAGTGGATAAATCTCCTGGACCTGATCAGATGTACCTTAGAACTCTGCGGGAAACCATGGAAGTAATTACTGGGTCCCTTGCTGAGACCAGACTGATTCCCAGGATGACAGGACTAACGTATGAGGAAAGATTGGATTGAATGGGCTTGTGTGGGCTGGAATTTAGAAGAATGAGGGAATCTCATAGAAATATGTAAAATCCTGATAGGCCTGGATAGGCTAGATGTAGGAAGAATGTTCCCAATGTTCTAGAACAAGGCTCACGGTCTAAAGATAATGGGCAAGCCATTCATGACTGAGATGAAGAAGAATTTCTGCACTCAGCGAGTTGTGAACCTGTGGAATTTTCTCCCACAGAAAGTTGTTGGGGTCAGTTCATTACATATATTCAAGAGGGTGTCTGAAATGCTATTCTAGGCCAGTGAGCACAGGGTTGAATGGTGTATAATGCAGACAGCAGAACTTTAGATGTCCTCAAGTCTGCAGAAGAGTGAACATGGCAATTTGATGAGGAGTTCATTACAATAATCAAGCTTGAGGCAATAAAAGCATAGGGGAAGGCTTCAAAAGCAGATAGTTGAAGGAACTTTGAAGAAGGGCTGTCAGTCCATGGATGTGTAAATATGCGGTTTTAGTAATGGCATGAACGTGTCATTGAAAACTTAACTCAGATTTGAAAATGACACAAATGATAAGCCTGAGATAATCATCAAGAAAGGGATGGAGTTGATGGTAAGGGTATGGAGCTTGCGACAAGCTCCAAATACAGTCTTCAGACTAGTTAATTGTCAGAAAATTATGTTAGTCAATTAATGTTAGTCAAGTAGAGACACAGAGACATAGAGATGTACAACACAGAAACAGACCCTTTGGTCCAGCCATCCATGCCAACTAGTATCCCAATCCAAACTTGTCTCACCTGCCAGCACCTGGCCCATATCCCTCCAAACCCTTTCTATTCATATACCCATCCAAATGCCTTTTAAATGTTGCAATTGTACTAGCCTCCGTCAGTTCCTCTGGCAGCCCATTCCATACACATACCACCCTCTGCATGAAAATGTTGTCCCTCAGGTCTCTTTTATATCTTTCCCTAATCACCCGAAATCTATGCCCTCAAGTTCTAGACTCCCCCACCCCAGGGAAGAGACTTTGTCTATTTATCTTATTAACACCCATTATGGTTTTATAAACCTCTATAAGTTCAACCCTCAGCCTCCAATGGTCCAGGGAAAACAGTCCCAGCCTATTCAGTCTCTCCTTATAACTCAAATCCTCCAACCCTGGCAACATCTTTGTAAATCTTTTCTGAACCCTTTCAGGTTTCACAACATCTTTCCAATAGGAAGGAAACCAGAATTGCATACAATATTCCAACAGTGGCCTAACCAATGTCCTGTACAGCTGCAACATGACCTCCCAAATCCTGTACTCAATCTCTCACCAATAAAGGAAAGCACACCAGACACCTTCTTCACTATCCTATATACCTGTGACTCCGCTTTCAAGGTGCTATGAACCTGACTCTAAGGTCTCTTTGTTCAGCAACACTCCCTAGGACCTTACCATTAAGTGTGTAAGTCCTGCTAAGATTTGCTTTCCCAAAATGCAGCACCTCACATTTATCTGAATTAAACTCCATCCACCAATTCTCAGCCATTGGCTCATCTGATCAAGATCCTGTTGTGATCTGAGGTAATCTTCTTTGCTGTCAACTACACCTCCAATTTTGGTGTCATCTGCAAACATCCAAATCATTTAAGTAAATGACAAAAAGTAGTGGACCCAGCACCGATGCTTGTGGCACTCCACTGGTCACAGGCCTCCAGTCTGATAAACAATCCTCCACCACCACCCTCTGTCTTCTACCTTTGAGCCAGTTCTGTAGCCAAATGGTTAGTTCTCTCTGTATTCCGTGAGATCTAACCTTGCTCACCATCCTCCCATGGGGAACCTTGTCGAACGCCTTACTGAAGTCCATATAGATCACATCTACTGCTCTGCTCTCATCAATCCTCTTTATTACTTCTTCAAAAAACTCAATCAAGTTTGTGAGAAATGATTTTTCACGCACAAAGCCATGTTGACTATTCCTATCAGTCCTTGCCTTTCCAGGTACATGTACATCCTGTCCCTCAGGATTCCCTCCAACAAATTGTCCACCACCAACGTCAGACTCACTGGTCTATAGTTCCCTGGCTTGTCCTTACTACCTTTCTTACCAGTGGCACCATGTTTGCCAACCTCCAATTTTCTGGCACCTCACTTGTGACTATCGATGATACAAATATCTCAGTAAGAGGCCCAGCAATCACTTCTCTAACATCCCACAGAGTTCCTAGGTACACCTGATCAGGTCCTAGGGATTTATCCATCTTCATGCGTTTCAAAACATCCAGCACTTCCTCCTCTGTAATATGGACATTTTGCAAGATGTCACCATCTATTTCTCTCCAGTCTATATCTTCCATATCCTTTTCAACAGTAAATACTGATGCACAATACTCGTTTAGTATCACCCCCATTTTCTGTGGCTCCACACAAAGGCCGCCTTGCTGATCTTTGAGGGGCCCTATTCTCTCCCTAGTTACCCTTTTGTCCTTAATGTATTTGTAAAAACCCTTTGGATTCTCCTTAATTCTATTTGCCAAAGCTATCTCATGTCACTTTTTTGCCCTCCTGATTTCCCTCCTAAGTATACTCCTACTACCTTTATACTCTTCTAAGGATTCACTCGATCTAACCTATCTATACCTGACAAATGCTTCCTTCTTTTTCTTAAACAAAACCTCAATTTCTTTTGTCATCCAGCATTCCCTGTACCTACCAGCCTTTCCTTTCACCCTAACAGGAATATACTTTCTCTGGATTCTCATTATCTCATTCCTGAAGGCTTCCCATTTTCCAGCTGTCCCTTTACCTGCGAACATCTGCCCCAATCAACTTTTGAAAGTTCTTGAAAGTAAGCTGTTTGTCGATTTGGAGACTTTGTAGACTTTAGTAGCGACATACAGCTGGGTACCACCAGTGTTCATGTGTAAACTGGCATTCCTGTGTTTTCTGAGAAGTGTGTTTTCCGATATTGCCAAGAGACAGTACGTGAGTGAGGTACAAGAATCAATTTTTGATAAACACTGGAGATGACAACATGGGAGCAGGGAGAGACAGACTGCTGATTCTCTGGCTATGGTTAAATAGATGAGAATGGAACCAGCCAAATGAAGTAACATTCAACTGGATAACAGAGGATATTGTTGGGAGAGTTTAGAGTGAGCAATGCATAAAGGGGGAAATAATTTGAGAAAATAGTCAACTTCCGTGGGGACATAGACTGCTGGAATTCCTTCTCATAGTGAATAATTCAATTGATAGCAGCTTTGAGAGCCTCCCTTCACTCCTGCAGTGTTCTCAGACAAAACAGGTGCTACCCCAAGGTTCAGTTCCAGTGATGTTTGCTAAAATGGATGCTGGTTTCGCTTCAGGCAGAAGTCCACTTGCAACCTCATTAGCATCTCAGCTGCAGTCCTGTTGATGTCAGACAGCCCCAGTCCCTGACAGGATACAGCGGAGGTTTAACACTCAATGCTGCTCAAGCAGCAATAACCTGCTCAATAATGCATAGCATTAGTTATTCCAGAACAACTCAGTTCTTGGCCTCATTACAACCTTGATTCAAACATGGGCAAAACAGCTGAATTCCAGAGGTAAAATTGGAGTGACTATCCTTGACAACTAGGCTGCATTTGATCCAGTGGTATCAAGGAACCCTGGGAAAACTAGAAGCAATGGCAATTAGGAAAAAACTCTATGTTATGGTGGCAGAGTGGCTCAGTGGTTAGCGCTGCAGCCTTGGGCAACTGTCTGTGTGGAGTTTGCACATTCTCCCCTTGTCTGTATGGGTTTCCTCCGGGTACTCCGGTTTCCTCCCACAGTCCAAAGATGTGCAGGTTAGGTGAATTGGCCATGCTAAAGTTGTCCATAGTGTTCAGGGATGTGTAAGTTAGGTACACTAGTTAAGGATAAATGTAATAGTGTATGGGAATGGGTCTCAGTGGATTACTCTTTGGAGGGGCAGTGTGGACTTGAATGACCTGTTTCTACACTGTAGGGATTCTATAATTCTAGTTGGATTCACACCAAACTCAAAGGAAGATGGTTGTGGTGATTGGAGACAAGTCATCTCAGCTCCATGGTATTTTTGTTAACGTTTCTCTCAGGGTTGAGTCCTAGGCCCAGCCATTTTCAATAACTCCATCAATGACTCCCCCCATCCTTCACACCTCCCCCTCCCCCCACCCCCACCCCCACCAATGATTGCTCAATTTTTAGCAACTCCTCATATATTGAAGGAATTCATATCAACATGCAACCAGATATGGACAACATCCAGGTTTATACTTAAAAAGGCAAATGACATTCACACAAGTACCAGGTAATGACCATCTCCAACAAAAGAGAATCTAACCATGCCCCTTGACATTCAAATGACATTAATGTTGCTGAATTGTCCATTTGCAAAATCCTGGGAGTTATCATTGACCAGAGACTGAACTGGAATAACTATATAAACACCATGTAGTCGAATAGTCAGTCAGAGGCCAGGAATATGGCAGCGGGTAACTCACCTCCTGATTCTCCAGCACTTATCCATCATCAACAAGGCATTAGTCAGCAATGTGTTGGAATATGCACACTTTCCTGGGTCTGTGTGCAGCTCCAGCAACCATCAAGAAATTCAACATCATCCAGGACAATGTAGCCCATTTGATCCAGAATAAATCCACTAAAGTTTATTTCCTCCACCACCACCTCACAGCATTATCCACATGAACCAGCAACAAGATGCACTACAGAAATTCACTAAGGTTCCTTAGACAGCACTTTCTGAACCCTCATCAACTATCATCTAGAACATCAAGGGAGGTGGATACATGGCAATACCACCGCTTTTAATTCCTCTCTAAGCAACTCGCTATCCTCACTTGGAAATTTATCTCTGCTCCTTCACCATCACTACGTCAAAATCCTGGAACTTTCCCCTTAGCAGCATTCCAGGTGTATCTATACCAAACTGACTCAGGTGGTTCAGGAAAGCAGCTCACTAATACCTTCGCAAGGTCAATTAAGAATGAACAATAAATACGGCCTATCCACTAAATCCTGCGTAATTCGGAATGTTTTTTTTCAAATAGTACACTGAAAATCTACTTCACATCTGGAAAACAGAAGAAGAGAGGCCAAATTTCACCCTGAAGGTGTTTTATATCTTATCCCTGGAACTATTAGAACTAAAATTTTTGTTGGGTTCTTTACTTGGCTGTGAACAATGCGGCAGCATGTGAGAGATCGGGCCTTTATTGACATAATCTTGGAGTACTTAATACATGTTGGATATACATTAGACAAAGGCATGAATTCAAGCCCAATGAAATTTGAAAAGGATCCAAGTTACACCAGCTGTAAATGTTCTAAATATATTGGATTTAGGCATAGTTAATTTCATTCCTGGTTGGTTTCATTCATAAAATCTGCCATATTCATGGCTCAGTTTCATTATAAATTGGTAATCTTCCTCTTCTCAAATAGAACTCAAAAATAGGAATATGGGACATAGGGTCATTCAGCCTCTCAAGTCCGCTTCACTATTCAATCTGATCATGTCTTATACTTTACCTCAGTGCCATTTCCTTGCACTATCTCATGATATTCCTACTACCTTGAAATCTATTGATTCCTGTCTTGAACATACTCAATAGTTGAGGCACCACAATGTTGTTGAAAATTCCAATGAATTTCAACCTTCTCAGTGAAAAATGTTTTCCTCATCACAGTTGTAAATAGTCTGCTGCTTGTTCAACAACTGTGTCCCCTGGTTCTGGACATCCAGTCAGGGAAATTGAGATGAATCCTGTTGAGCCCTGTAGGAATATTGCATGGTTGACGGTTGGAGAAAAGGATGATGTCAAAGATTGAATCACAGCTGATGCCTGGAGCAGAGTAGAAAGAAAAGTCTCCTTCTGCATTAGATCCATGTTGCGACCAACCTGGGAGTTCTTTATATTGTTGTTAGTTTCTCAAACTGGAGAAACTAACATTGCTCTTTTTTAATCTTTCATGCTAGTGAATATCAGTATTGGTGGATTATTGACCATAAGTCGACCACAGTGACAAACAATTCAGCAACAAATGGAAGATTTTCTCAAAAATTAGCTTTAATTACTGTAAATATTTTCACCCATTTTCTCTCATTCTTCTAAAGACTTGGTGCATTCGAAGGAGATGCAGCATTTGTACCTTGGTGGTCTACGTCTCTGTGCTGCTGAACATCAGCGTATCTACTCCAAACAGTTCCCAGAGAGCATAACTAAATATTGGTCACAATTTGGACACTGAGCACTTCTTTCTGAGGTTAACTGTTAAACGTAATTTTCCATTGTTATCTCGGCTAAGGTCAGTGTTAAATGTTAGATTATTCCTAAAAAGTTAGGCACTGACTGTTAAGTGAATGAGCATCCCAAAGTACCACATTCAATGTTGCGTTCATTGCATGTGGAACAGCAATGCATCAATTCCTCAGTCTATTCATCTAGAGTAGAGTAGAGTAACTTTTTATTTGTCATTTTTACCATATACAACAGATACAGTAAAAATTAGACAGTATTCCTGTAGGACTGAGGGTGCTACACGGATTGCACAGACTACACTTTCCTGCACAGCATAAAGTGTATAAAAAGTGCAAAACATGCAAGTGTATTAGAAGAATGATAAATAATAGACATTTTTCTAACAGCAATTCAAAATCATGCAAAAAATTTCAGATGGGAAAGAATCCAATCATACAGTGTTAAAGAGCCTGATGGCTTAGGGGAAGAAACTGTTGCACAGTCTGGCCGCGAGAGACCAAATGCTCTGATACCTTCTCCCAGATAGCAGGAGGGAGAAGAGTTTGATTGAGAGGTGTGTGGGGTCTTCCACAATGCTCTTAGTCTTTCGGATGCAGCATGTGGAGTAAATATCTGTAATGGAGGGAAGAGAGAGAGACCTCGATGATCTTCTCAGCTGTCCTCACTGTATGTTGTAAGGTTTTACGATCTGAAGTGGTGCAGTTCCCAAAGCAGGCAGTGATGCATCAGCTCAGGGTACTCTCAATGAACCTTCTGTAGAATGGGGTGAAGATGGGGGGTGGTGGGAGGTGGGCTTTCCTCAGCCTGCGCAGAAAGTAGAGATGGTGCTGGGTTTTCTTGGCCATGCAGCTGATGTTGAGGGTCCAGGTGAGATTCTCTGCCAGGTGTAAGCCAAGAAATTTGGTGCTCTTCACAATCTCCATGAGGGAGCCATCGATGTCCAGTGGAGAGTGGTCGCTCTGTGCCCTCCTGAAGTCAACAACCATCTCTTTTGTCTTGTCCACTTTCAGAGACAGGTTGTTGGTTCTGCACCAGTCCGTTAGTCACTGCACCTCCTCTCTGTATGCTGATGTATCGTCCTTGCTGATGAGCCCCAATATAGTCGTATCATCAGTGAACTTGATGATATGATTCGACCTGTGCATTGCTGCACAGTCATGTGTCCACAGCGAACTGAGTACACAGCCCTGGGGGGCTTCCCATGCTCAGTGTGATGGTGTTGGAGATGCTGTTCCCAGTTGGTGAGCTGAAACTCAATGAAGCTCCTACGTTTTGAATCTAAAATGTGATCATTTCTAACTTACGAATGATGTCTTCAGTTTCACTACAACACAAGAAGTTTCCACTGAAGTCTAAGTGCTGCAGTGAAAGTCAATACCATTCTCCTTCAAGCTCAATCTGCTGCTGTATAAGCTCAGACTACAATCATCCTACTACCACAGATACTATTATTGTAAAGGATTTGCGTGGTGTCACAGCAATCAATCAACAAATCATTAGGGCTGCTGTGACTGCATCTCTGGGAAGTTGCAGGGGTTACCATGAGTATAAGTCTGATGTCATCTCTCGAGTTGACAATATTCATGTCTTCAGCCTTCCCAGTCCACCAGTGCCCTTCTGTTGCCTGGCAGGTTTATATGACTTGGTGCAGTCTGAGCCTGAGTCTTCCAGACTCAGAGTTTCTTGAATTCATCATCCAAGGCTGTCTGCAATCTCCTCTACTGAAAATCAGCTGATTCCAATGCAAATGTTGCAACCACTGAAGCACAAACAGCTGTGAGGAGAGTTTATAAAGCATGGGCTAAGGGCCTCAAGGGAGAGATCTTTCAATAATCATCAGAGAAACTGTACACTCTTGGGTAGAGGCTTGAGGATCCCAAGGCAAGTATGAGTGTCATGATGCTTGTGTTGATATTGTGTTTAATGTTGATATTGTGTTTAAAGAGTTGCCACTTGCAAGGAGGATCAGATGATGCAGGCAACTCAGTGTCTGTTTATTTCACCAATGACCTTCCTGAACACTTTGTCTGTTTAAATAGGAAAGTAATTCCTTGTTCATTCAGCACCTCACTAAGGTACAGAGAAGCACTATCCAGTTCACAACCAACAGGGGAGGTTTGGTAAACTTTAATTTCTGTATGTGCAATGTAAGAATCCTGGTGCCTTTGGGAATCCAACAACTGCAAGAGCCATCTGGTACTGACTTCTCCCACCAGTGACAAATTACTAAGTAGAATCAATTCTGGCTAACATGGCATCAGTCATCTGGGAGATGCACTTGTGGGCAGCAGATTGGGAAATCTTGCAAATATCACCAGCTGATCTCTAGAAGGAGCCAGAGTCAAAAAGCTGTAGTGGCCTTGATAGCCACTGGTAGTGCACAACTGTGTTTCATTGATAAAGAGATCCATCACCTAGGGAGTAGTAGGTGTCAGCAATGTTGTACTATGAAAACCTGAAACCTCAGGGTTCACCGTTGCTCTGTCATATAGAGAGAGCTGGTCCTCTGCATCTGTGCTCTGTGTCCATTCCCTTTGTTCAGTGGAGCATCGTATGGCTGAGGAGACTGTCGTTGCTGATATTGTTCCGGTGATGGTGGTACGACATGTCTTGTCTGTCACCAAAAATCCAAGGCAAAATTGCATCAGATGCTCTCATGCTGCAGTGAAGACTAAGAGCAGGGAAGTGCAAGTTGAGTTGAGTAAAATACTTGTTAGCAGAACAACCTTCCAACATGGTGAAAATGAGCAGTGAAGCAATGAAAGCATACCCTCGGAACAAGTCCTGTGTGCACAAGCTGTTCAGGAAAGCAGTTGTGTAGTTTCAGCCTCAAAAGGCTTTTCAGCCTGTGTTTTTCACAGAGTAATGAATCCCAGTCATAGTCTGTCCTTGTCAATCATTGCAGGGGGGTGAATTTCAAAGCTCGGTCATACCTGTGCACCAGATAAGTTTCTGCCAAAAGTGTCCAAATTCTATCCTGAAAAAGTCCACAGTAGACAAAAATGGCATGACACTAGTTGTGACAGTCTTCTAGTTCAACAATTCACTCAGCATTGCATTCCCTGACCTGATTCTACTGCTCATGAACTTCTGACTTAACTGTGCACATTCTAATGATTTCTTTCCGGCAGTGTTGTGGGGATGATTTCTTTAAATGAAGGCAAGGGCTTCACTTTATTGATCCTTTATCAATGTGGATCAACTTCTGACAATTAAATATTCTGTATTCTTCATTCACAAATGTTCTAATAGTCTTAATTCTGTGAGTGAAAAGTGATCCAGGGCTAACTCAGCTGCTGAGCATCATGTTCCAATGCTGTTACAAGTAGACAAGTAGGAGCGGCACAGTGGCACAGTGGCAAACACTGCTGCCTCACAGCACCAGAGACCTGGGTTCAATTCCCGCCTCAGCAGCTGTCTGTGTGGAGTTAGCACATTCTCCCCGTGTCTGCGTGGGTTTCCTCCAGGTGCTCCGGTTTCCTCCCACACTCCAAAACTGTGCAGGTTAGATGAATTGGCCATGCTAAATTGCCTGTAGTGTTAGGTGAAGGGGTAAATGTTGGGGAATGGGTCTGAGTGGGTTGCTCTTCGGAAGGTCGGTGTGGACTTGTTGGGCTGAAGGGTCTGTTTCCACACTGTAAGTAATCT
Organism: Chiloscyllium plagiosum; assembly: GCF_037043375.1. NCBI lineage: Eukaryota > Metazoa > Chordata > Chondrichthyes > Orectolobiformes > Hemiscylliidae > Chiloscyllium > Chiloscyllium plagiosum. Next base: position 24,026,407 of record NW_028270140.1, read on the forward strand.
AATCTAATCTAAAAAAAACATGATAAGTTGGCATCCAATTGCCCTTCTACTACCCCGCCACATGAGATAATGTTATACTACGTTGTTAACTGATACTGCCACTCCGTACTAGCCTTGCTGCACCATCTATCATTGAGTTTTATTCTCAAACCAGACAAAAACAGATCTCGTACTTCAGAACAGGTTTTGATTAAGCAGCCTTGGACAATAACCCAACAACAATTTTTAGGCTGCCCCCTGAGCTGACAATTTGACATGGATGGACTGTGTCAATCAAGCATCCTATGCCACTCGCCAATTGGCAAGGTTCAATTCATTTGGCCTCAAGATAGGTCAAAGATGACAGAGTGATTCTGACAGATTGGAAGCAAATTAAAGTGTCCAAGTCTGGGCAATTGGACCAACAGTGTTTTTTTCTGAAGCCAGAAATGGTACAGAACTAAAGCTATTGTAAACTTCTTTTTATTCCTTGACAAACTGCCACAAGCTCTATAAGTATATTTGGGGTATTTCCAGGGGAGAGAGGGAACTGGAGCTCACAACTCACAGTTCATTTGATAAGAGTTAGCTTTCCATCCCAAAAATGGGCACAATGGTTTTCCCCTACAGTGCACAAAAAATTCATAGAAAAATGTTAGATCAAAATATTTAGCTGTTAAGTTGACAATACTGGATAAATGAAATACATTTTTAATGAAATCCATTAGACCTCAAAGAAGGAGATTACACTACCATTTGGTGATACAAGGAAACACATTTGAAGGCGATATTATTCTGAGAATTTATTCACGTTAAGGATTGATGAGAGATGATCAAGGTGCCAGTTGGTGGATATAGGACATGGAAAGTAGAACAGTGCAGCACAGAAACGGGATCTTCGGTCCACAATGTTGTGTCGAACCTGACACCAAATTAAACAAATCCCTTCTACCTGCTATTGGTCCATATCCCTCCATTCCTTGCACATTCATGTGCTTATGTAAAAGTCCCTTAAATGTCCCTAAGTTAACTGTCTCTACCACCCACCCTGGCATAATGTTTCAGACTCATACCATTCTCTGTAAAAAAACTTACCTCCCACATCTCTTTTGAACTTTCCCCCCTTACCTTAAATGCATGCCACTCGTATTAGACATTTCACCTCTGAAAAGAAGATTCTGACTACCAACCCTATCTACGCATCTCATAATTTTATTCACTTCTATCAAGTCTCCCTTCAGCCTCCGCCACTCCAGAGAAAATAACCTGGTTTTTCCAACCTCTCCTTACAGCTCATCCCCTCTAATCCAGGCAGCATCCTGGTAAATCTCTTCTGCACCCTCTCCAAAGCCTCCATATCCTTCCTGTAAAGTGGCGAGAAGAATTGATGCCGAGTCAAAGTCTTATCAAGCTGCAACATGACATCCTGGCTCTTGTACTCCATTCCCCAACCAATAAAGGCAAGCATGCCATACATCTTCTTTACCATCCTCTCTACTTGTGTGAACACTTTCAGGGAGCTATGGACTTGAACAACAAGACCCCTCGATATCAATGCTGTTCAGTGTCCTTCCATTAACTATATACTTTTCCTTAATGTATGATCTCCCAAAGTGCAGCACTTCACACTTACCCAGATTAAACTCCATCTGCCATTTCTCCATGCAACTCTGCAACTGATCTATATCCCGCTGACAACCTTTTATACATTCCAGAACTTCCACCAATCTTTGTATTGTCTCCAAATTTGCTAACCCATCCATTTACATTTTCATCCAAGTTATTTACATTTATCACAAACAGCAGAGGTCCCAGTACGGATCCCTGAGGATCATCATGAATCATGAATCTCTAATAGAAAAACACCCTTCCAACACCACCCTCTGCCTTCTGTGGACAAGCCAATTCTGAATCCAAGTGGCCAGGTCACCATGTCTCATGCATCTTAATCACCTGGATGAGCCTACCATGTGGGGCCTTATCGAAAGCTTTACTAAAATCCATGTTGACAACATCCACTGCTCTACCTTTGTTGGTCACTTTGTCATTCTCCTCAGACAATTCAAACAAGTTAGTAAAACATAACGAGCCCCACACAAAGGCATGTTGACTGTCCTTAATTAGGCCGTGCTTTTTCAAAATGCGTGTAAATTCTATCCCTAAGAATTCTCTCCAATAGATTCTCAACTACCAATGTGAAACTCACTGGTGTATAGTTTCTGAGATTATCTCTATTTCCTTTCTTGAACACAGGAACAAATAGTCCTCTGGGGCCTCTCCAGTAATAAGCAGAGATACAAAGATCTTGGTCAAGGTCCAAGAATTATCCTCTCTTGCTTCTCTCAATAATGTGAGGTGGGACACCATTGAGCCCTGAAGATTTATACACCTTAATGCTCTTCAAAAAAACCAACACCACTTTTTTCTTGATCTCAAATTGCCCTCGTATATTAACATGCTCCACATGAATCTCACTCTCCTCTATATCCTTCTCCTGGGTGAATGCTGATGTAAAATACTCAGTTAGGATCTTGCCCACATCCTCTGCATCCAAGCATAAGTTCCCTCATATATCCTTCTCCCTAGCTAGACTCTTGTTTATGATGGATATATAGAATTGAGTTTCTCGTTAATCCTACTTGCAAAGGTCATTTGACAGCTCCTTCTTTTTCCCTTAATTCTCTACTTGAGATTTTTCCTGCTTTCTTTCTATTCTTTGTGGGCACTGTCTAATTTTGGCTTCCTAAACATTACATATACTTCATTTTCCCTTTTGACTAAATTCACAACCTTCCTCATTATCCAAGGTTCCCTTACCTTGCCATCTTTGTCCATTCTCCTTACAGGGACATGCCAGTCCTGAACACTGAACACTGAAGTCTTTAAACAACTCACACATGTCAAATGTGGACTTGCCCAATAATAGTTCCTCCCAATTAACATTCCCCAGCTCCTACCTAATACTGACATAATTTGCCCTCTTCCAATTTAGTAAATTCCCACGAGATCCTGACTTATCCTTATTCATAGCTATCTTAAGACTTAAGAAGTTGTGATCTCTGTTTCCAAAGTGCTTTCCCACTGTAAGGTCAGTCACTTGGTCAGGGTCATTAGCCAATATAACGTCCACTATGGCCCCTCCTCGAGTTGGACTATCCACTTACTGTTTCAAGAAACCCTCTTGGATGCACTTAACAAATCTGAATCATCTTAGCCTCTTGCTCGAAGGAAGTCCCAGTCAATATTGGGGAAGTTAAAGTCACCCACTATGACAATTCTATTTTTATTGCATTTTTCCATAATCTGCCTACATGCTTGTACCTCAATGTTTTGGTAGACCTATAGTCCTATCAGAGTAATTGCACCCATCTTATTTTTGAGCTCTACCCATATTGCATCAATGAATGAGCCTTTCAGTATCTCCTCTCTGAATGTGCCTTCTCCTTGATTAATAAAGCAACTTCTCCACCTCTTTTATCTTCGTCTCTATCTCTTCTAAAACATGATGAGATATATTTGACATTGAACACAGTTTATTGAGTAGCAAACCTGAAATATGCAAATCAGTACAAAGAGGGACAACAGTAAGTTGTGTACCTGAAAAATAGAAAGACGGGTTGTAAATTAGTATGCAGAGACAAAAAAAACTCATAATTTTATATCAAAAAGTCTCCGAGGAAAAGAAAATCGGAATCCTTGAGTATGACAATAAAAAGATAGAGGGTTAGATCAATAACAGTGGTTGAAAATGTTTTTTTTTCTAGCAACTGATTTTGCTGAAGATACCATCACAACTTTGCGGTTATGTAATTAAAGTGGAGAAGGATATATCTAAAGCCACTAATCAAAAAATGAAATGCTCATTAAGAAAATTGAGTAGCAGGAAAGCCATAAATCATAAAGTGCTGCTGAAAAGAGCTGAGGGTGAACTCAGGTAATGAATTGGTGGATATATTCTTCATTGAGCACAGCTCATTGAGCATAGGAGTGTCAAAAGATTGGAAGTTAGCTCATGTGATTGCAAAAATGGGGAGTACTATTACAATGTGAGACAGCAATTACCAAGGTAAATTGAAAGTTAAGCATACAATTAGTTCTATGAACTGTAAACCAAATATACTAACACTTTATAATACATTGGTGAGAACATTCCTAGAGTAATGTATCTATTACCATCACATCATGATATGCAGATCATGAAAAAGTTACACATGGTGGTCCTGAGACTACCTCCGCTCTTAATAAGTTAAAGGTACGCGTGTTCCTGGATTAAATTTGTGAGATGGATATTGAGACATGAAGCAGAGTGTTCTTAGCCAGGAGGCAGGTTCTGCTACATGCAGGGTAGGCAAACTCAGGAAGTGATATCAGATCGATATCTCAACATCATTTCCATCCTCCTTCAGCTTCCTCCTTTTCTCTTACCCCAGTGCAAGGTTTCTCTACATCCTGCAAGGTACTCCTGAAAGTCTGGGGGGAAACCAATTAGAGTCATAGAGTCATAGAGATGTACAGCATGGAAACAGACCCTTCGGTCCAACCCGTCCATGCCGACCAGATATGCCAAACCAATCTAGTCCCAACTGCCAGCACCCGGTCCATGTTCCTCCAAACCCTTCCTATTCATATACCCATCCAAATGCCACTTAAATGTTGCAATTGTACCAGCCTCCACAACATCCTCTGGCAGCTCATTCCATACACATACCACCATCTGTATGAAAAAGTTGCCCCTTAGGTCTCTTTTATATCTTTCCCCTCTACACAAATCCTATGGCCTCTAGTTCTGGACACCCTGATCCCAGTGAAAAGACTTTGTCTATTTATCCTATCCATGCCCCTCATAATTTTGTAAACCTCTATAAAGTCACCCCTCAGCCTCCGACGCTCCATGGAAAACAGCCCCAGCCTATTCAACCTCTCCCTGGTAACATCCTTATAAATCTTTTCTAAACCCCTTCAAGTTTCACAACATCTTTCTGATAGGAAGGAGACCAGAATTGCATGCAATATTCCAACAGCAGCCTAACCAATGTCCTGTACAGCAGCAACATGACCTCCCAACTCCTGTACTCAATACTTTGACCAATAAAGGAAAGCATACCAGACACCTTCTTCACTATCCAATCTACCTGCCTCTCCATTTTCAAGGAGCTATGAACCTGCACTCCAAGGTCTCTTTGTTCAGCAACACTCCCTAGGACCTTACCATTAAGTGTATAAGTCCTGCTAAAATTTGCTTTCCCAAAATGCAGCACCTCACATTTATCTGAATTAAACTCCATCCACCAATTCTCAGCCCATTGGCCCATCTGATCAAGATCCTGTTGTGATCTGAGGTAATCTTCTTTGCTGTCAACTACACCTCCAATTTTGGTGTCATCTGCAAACATCCAAATCATTTATGTAAATGACAAAAAGTAGTGGACTCAGCACTGATGCTTGTGGCACTCCACTGGTCACAGACCTCCAGTCTGATAAACAACCCTCCACCACCACCCTCTGTCTTCTTCCTTTGAGCCAGTTCTGTAGCCAAATGGTTAGTTCTCTCTGTATTCCGTGAGATCTAACCTTGCTCACCATCCTCCCATGGGGAACCTTGTCGAACGCCTTACTGAAGTCCACATAGATCACATCTACTGCTCTGCCCTCATCAATCTTCTTTGTTACTTCTTCAAAAAACTCAATCAAGTTTGTGAGAAATGATTTTCCATGCACAAAGCCATTTTGACTATTCCTATCATTCCTGCCTTTCTAAATTCATGTACATCCTGTCCCTCAGGATTCCCTCCAACATCAGACTCACTGGTCTATAGTTCCCTGGCTTGTCCTTACTACCTTTCTTACACAGTGGCACCATGTTTGCCAACCTCCAGTTTTCCGGCACCTCACTTGTGACTATCGATGATACAAATATCTCAGTAAGAGGCCCAGCAATCACTTCTCTAGCATCCCACAGAGTTCCTAGGTACACCTGACCATGTCCTAGGGATTTATCCATCTTCATGCATTTCAAAACATCCAGCACTTCCTCCTCTGTAATATGGACATTTTGCAAGATATCACCATCTATTTCCCTACAGTCTATATCTTCCACATCCTTTTCAACAGTAAATACTGATGCACAATACTCGTTTAGTATCACCCCCATTTTCTGTGGCTCCACACAAATGCCGCCTTGCTGATCTTTGAGGGGCCCTATTCTCTCCCTAGTTACCCTTTTGTCCTTAATGTATTTGTAAAAACCCTTTGGATTTTCCTTAATTCTATTTGTCAAAGCTATCTCATGTCACCTTTTTGCCTGCACTCCAAGGTCTCTTTGTTCAGCAACACTCCCGAGGACCTTACCATTAAGTGTATAAGTCCTGCTAAAATCTGCTTTCCCAAAATGCAGCCCTCACATTTATCTGAATTAAACTCCATCTGCCACGTCTCAACCCATTGGCCCATCTGATCCAGATCCTGTTGTAATCTGAGGTAACCGTCTTCACTGTCCACTACATCTCCAGTTTTGGTGTCATCTGCAAACTTACTAACTGTACCTCTTATGCTTGCATCCAAATCACTTAGGTAAAAACAATGACTGCAGATGCTGGAAACCAGATTCTGGATTAGTGGTGCTGGAAGAGCACAGCAATTCAGGCAGCATCCGAGGACAGGCAAAACCACGTTAGCCAACCTCCAGTCTTCCGGCACCTCACCTGTGACTATTGATGATACAAATATCTCAGCAAGGGGCCCAGCAATCACTTCCCTAGATTCCCACAGAGTTCTCGGGTATACCTGATCAGGTCCTGGGGATTTGTCCACTTTTAACCGTTTCAAGGCATCCATCACTTCCTCCTCTGTAATCTGGACATTTAGCAAGATGTCACCATCTATTTTCCTACAGGCTATATCTTCCTTATCTTTTTCCATAGTAAATACTGATGCAAAATATTCATTTAGTATCTCCCCCATTTTCTGTGGCTCCACACAAAGGCCGCCTTGCTGATCTTTGAGGGGCCCTATTTTCTCCCTCGTTACTCTTTTGTCCTTAATATATTTGTAAAAACCCTTTGGATTCTCTTTAATTCTATTTGCCAAAGCTATCTCATGTCCCCGTTTTGCCCTCTTGATTTCCCTCTTAATGTACTCCTACTTTCTTTATACTCTTCTAAGGATTCACTCGATCTATCCTATCTATACCTGACATATGCTTCCTTCTTTTTCTTAACCAAACCCTCAATTTCTTTAGTCATCCAGCATTCCCTGTACCTACCAGCCTCTCCTTTCACCCTGACAGGAATATACTTTCTCTCGATACTTGTTATCTCATTTGTGAAGGCTTTCCATTTTCCAGCCGTCCCTTTACTTGCGAACATCTGCCTCCAATCAGCTTTTGAAAGTTCTTGCCTAATACAGTCAAAATTGGCCTTTCTCCAAGTTAGAACTTCAACTTTTAGATCTGGTCTATCCTTTTCCATAACTATTTTAAAACGAATAGAATTATGGTCGTTGGCCCCAAAGTGCTCCCCCACTGACACCTCAGTCACCTGCCCTGCCTTATTTCCCAAGAATAGGTCAAGTTTTGCACCTTCTCTAGTAGGTACATCCACATAATGAATCAGAAAATTGTCTTGTACACACTTAAGAAATTCCTCTCCATCTAAACCTTTCACACTATGGCAGTCCCAGTCGATGTTTGGAGAGTTAAAACCCCCTACCATAACTATCCTATTATTCTTACAGATTGCTGAGATCTCTTTACAAGTTTGTTTCTCAATTTCCCTCTGACTATTGGGGGAGGTCTATAGTACAATCCCAATAAGGTGATCATCCCTTTCTTATTTCTCAGTTCCACCCAAATAACTTCCCTGGATGTATTTCCTGGAATATCCTCCCTCAGCACAGCCATAATGCTACCCCTTATCAAAAATGCTACTCCCCCTCCTCTCTTGCCTCCCTTTCTATTCTTCCTGTAGCATTTGTATCCTGGAACATTAAGCTGCCAGTCCTGCCCATCCCGGAGCCATGTTTCCGTAATTGCTATGATATCCCAGTCTCATGTTCCTAACCATGCCCTGAGTTCATCTGCCTTCCCTGTTAGGCCCCTTGCATTGAAAAAAATGCAGTTTAATTTATTAGTCCTACCTTGTCCCTGACTGCCCTGACTGTTTGTCTCATTTCTGTTCTCAGCTGTACCCGTTTCAGATTGATCTCTTTCCTCACTATCTCCCTGTGTCCCACCCCTCCATCTTACTAGTTTAAATCCTCCCAAGCAATCCTAGCAAATTTCCCTGCCAGTGTATTAGTCCTCTTCCAATTTAGTGCAAACCGTCCTTCTTCAAAAGGCAATTAAGAACCTTATATTAATTATGAATTTCTTCTTTCCCAATCATGTGCAGCATCCATGCAGGCTCTCTGAGGTAAAAGCATAGCAGGAAAAGTTTCTGAAGCTTCATACCTTTTTAAAAAATTCTGATTTTCTCCTATTGCCATAAAGTGAAAGATGTCGTAATTCCCCAGATTTTGTCTGATGGGTCACTTTGCTGTCTATTCACTTACCTGTTCATATCCCCAGAGAGATGTAAAGATAATTAGAATCAAAGTGTAATGATAATTAATTGGTGTTTCATCCTGAGGACATGAATTTCTTGTTGCATTTGGCACTGTTGGTAGGTTGAAGGAACCAGGCAGTCACTGATGACTTCCATGACCATTTCCATTCAGACCTGCTTGGTCAGAGAGGATGTACTTGTTAAATCTCACCTCATTGCACTCCTTAGATTTCATAGCTGGACCTCCAAACCTGAGGAGCAGTATTCATTGGTATCTTTCCCATTCTATTGGTCCCTGAAGCATCAATGATCCAAGTGCAGCTGATCGCTTGTAGTCCGTATTGTGGCTCCCTTAATTAGAAATCTTTCCCTTGACAGTACAGACACACCATCCTGTTGGTTAGTGAGTGTAGAGACAGGATGTCAACTGCACTGTTCTGGGAAAGTCTTAGCAAAGCCTGCCATTTGGAAATGAGATTCTCAGGCCAAAACTGGACCTGCCATTCTGACGGGGACTAAATGGACAAAATTCTATCTGTTGTTTATACTGAAGGTGACATAAGTAAAGACGATTTTTCAGAAGTTAGTAGCTCTTAAACAGTTATTGCCAGACTTTAATTTAGCTCCACTCAAACTGAGGCAATGCAGTCTTCAAGTGGAAAATTGAGCAGTCTAGCACAAAGTTCTGATGGAGATAAATATTGCATCAACTAGTCAATGTAACTTGTACCTATAGCTTTCATTCAATAATATAAATCCTGCTATGTGAGACCAGTCCCCATTCTTGTTGAGACATGTGATCTTTCCTTTACCAATGATAATTCCATAGGTTCTTAGACTCATGATAGATTGGAGGATTTGTCAAGGATTTGCTAGGGTTCAAGACCCATTCTCTTCAGAACTGTATAATAATTTTTCAGAACAGATTGATTAGAAGATATCTAAGATGGAGGATTTGGGTGCTTGTGGTGCACTGGCGGACTCCCTTTCTGCTGCACCAGAAAGTTTGGGTTCAGCGCTGAGGCATATAATAAAACATCAGGACCAGTTGATTAAAGATATCTGGGTAGGAGGATTGGTGATGTTTACACTATCTCTGCCAGTGGTTGGTACTCATCACCCCATTAAAAAAAGGGACACTACAATTTAACGAAGGAAACTTCATGGTAATAAGTCATAAAGAGTTGTTAACTTCTTAAATGGCAGCCACTACACTTAGAACATATAGTCCAATCCCAAAAGTTTATAACCAACTATGCAGAAACTATATGTAGAAGCTATGTGCAGGAAGGAAACAGGTAGCAATGTTGAAAAAGACAGAACATTACATTTTCCCACATGCATCCAACTTGCTGTAAAATTCATTGAATTCTTTGAAACTTCCCACATCATCTTTGGCTCTCTGGAAAAAAAAACCTTTCAAAGTACCTACAACATACAGACCAGGATAAGTACTAACAATCAAGAAAAGCTACTTGGCAAATTCCTGATATTTCATTTGACTAAAATCTGTGTGAAGTACTGCTGAAACAATGTGGAGAGTTATTGTGTGTGAGCAGAAATAATTGAATATTTTGTCACGTTTTCTCACTAATTTTAGCTGCTCAATTGCCATTTTTATTGTGAAGCTTAATAAATTTCAATGTCCCTGACTAAACTGACATTTCATTAAATAGCTGTGTCAGTGCTCTAACAGACTACAAGCATTATTAAGTACTCCTGCATCAAGAAGAGAACAAAGACAGCCAGGAATTATACAGAACTATTTGGACCAACAGATTTATGCCAGTATTTATGATGCAAACAAGAATCCTCCCATCTTACTTCATTGCAGCTCATCAACACATCCTTGTACTTTTTGCTTCCTCATGCACATAACTCATTTCCCATTCAATATACCTATACAAATGAGGTAACCAGTCCACTGAGCATTAGGTTTCATATGGTGAACATAGCATAGGTAGTGATTACAATGGCCCAGATTTTGCACTGGGAGATGGTGATGTAGCAACATTACGAGGAGTTGTGTCAGGATCCCAAATGCTGACTCCACAGGGAATGCCTGTGGGTGGCACAGTGGCACAGTGGTTAGCACTGCTGCCTCACAGCGCCAGAGACCCGGGTTCAATTCCCGCATCAGGCGACTGACTGTGTAGAGTTTACACGTTCTCCCTGTGTCTGCGTGGGTTTCCTCCGGGTGCTCCGGTTTCCTCCCACAGTCCAAAGATGTGCAGGTCAGGTGAATTGGCCATACTAAATTGCCCATAGTGTTAGGTAAGGGGTAAATGTAGGGGTATGGGTGGGTTGCGCTTCGGCGGGTAGGTGTGGACTTGTTGGGCCAAAGGGCCTGCTTCCACACTGTAATGTAATCTAATCTGCTGGGAAATTCCCTTGTGTCTGGACCCTTTTGCAATATTCCACAATTCGGTGTTAAGAGTCAAAGAATTTGAAGGGTCACAACTGACTTGGGCTGAATAGTTACCCAGGCAAGCTTGGCTGATTAAATCATACAGCAACTCTGAGGTAACTCATCACTAATCCCACAAGCCTTCAATTCCTCCACAGACACCCACCAAAGATCCAACTCCCACAGCTACCCCACCTCAATCTGACCCCAACTCCTACTTCATACAACTCCAAAAAACTCCTGATCAGGAAGTTCACATGGAGAATTTCACTTAAAGGGAAGTGAGTTTTTTTCCTGTCTGCTGATGATCAGAATCCCATTACTGATACAGATGGGAAGGTTTGTACTAGCCTCAATAACTATAGAGTAAAACAGAAGAAATTAGTATGAATTGAGCTGTATAGGTGCAGTAAACACTTAGGCAATGTCAACAAAATGAGCAGTGAACGAAAACAGAAACTGCTGGAGAAACTCAGTAAGTCTGGCAGTATCTGTGGGGAGACAAACCGAGTTAATGCGTTAAGTCCAGTATGACTCTACTTTGGAACTCAACCCAGTCAACCAAGAATTCAACCAAGAAGAAGTTTCAGGCTTGACTCAAGTCGTTCATCTTGTTTTCCTCTCCACAGATGCTTCCAGAACCCCTGAGATTTTCTTATTTCTGATTTCCAACTTCCATACTATTATTTATAACAACGAACAGTGATCTCTTCTTTTAAAATTAAAATGTTTAGACTTGCACACAGAAGCTGTTGTTATGCACAGAGCGTGGAGTGACATGCAACAGAGAAAGAAATTTGGGGGTGGTGTTGGTCAAGTGTGTTCATACACTCTCCCACAATCCCCAACTTGATGCCAGGGTACTCCTGACCAGAGATGAATTCCCCTTCCTCTATTAGTCCCTTAGTGCCTATGCCTTAATATATCCCCCTCGAGAGAAATTGTTGATCACTCCTTTTCACAATTGTACTCCTTACTTCCTGCCAACCTGCTGTCCCCAGGTATGAAGAAAAATTTGAGAAATCTCCTTCTTTGGCAATGACACCATTCTTTCATTACTCTTCAGACTGACTGCTATGGACCATAGGACAGGCCATGACTGATTTGATGGACTGCAGAGGCAGCTGACCGAGGACACTGCAACCAAATGTTTGACTCTGGTGAATCTTTTGGACTGACATCAGAAGCTGCCCTTGATTTACTCTGCTAGGACACTGGACTGATGAGCACTTCCCATGGACTTCAGTGAGGACCATTCTTCAAAGACTTTCAGATGACACAAGAGGAAGGACAGAAAAAATTGAGCAAGTGGGGAGGCTGCTGAAGGACCTAGACAGGCTAGGAGTGTGGGCAAAGAAGTGACAGATGGAATACAATATGGGACATTGTGAGATTACACATTTTGGTAGGAAAAATAGAAGCATCGGCTATTTCCTAAATGGGGAAAGGTTTCAGAAATCTGAAACACAAGGGCACTTATGAGCCCTAGTTCAGGATTCTCTTAAGATTAACATACAGGTTCAGTTGGCAGTTAGGAAGGAAAATGCAACATTAGCATTCATTTCAAAAGGGTGACAATACAAGAACAGGAGACAGTATAAGGCTCTGGTAAGACTGCAGTTGCAATATTGTGAGTGGTTCAGGCCCCATACCTAAAGAAGGATGAGCTGGTATTGGAAGGGTCCAATCCTGGAGATGAAGGGATTGACAAATGAGTAGTGGTTGAGGAGTCTGTGTCTGTGACAGAGTTTAGAAGGACGGAGTTTAGAACACTGATAGACCAGGATAGAGTGGACATGGAGAAGATGTTTCCACTCGTAGGAGAGAATAGGACCTGAGGATAAAGTTTTAGATTGTAGGTATGGCTCTTTAGAATTAAAACAAGGAGGGATTTCTTCAGCTAGAGGGCATTTAATATCTGGAACTCATTGCTGCAGAGAGCTGTGGAGGCCAAGCCATTGGCTATATTTCAGATAGAGATTAATAGGTTCTTGCATAATAAGGGGATCAAAGGTTATGGGAAGAAGACAGGAGAATAGGCTTGAGAAATAGGGCGGCACGGTGGCTTAGTGGTTAGCACTGCTGCCTCACAGTGCCAGGGACGTGGGTTCGATTCCAGCCTCAGGCGACTGTCTGTGTGGAGTTTGCACATTCGCCCTGTGTCTGCGTGGGTTTCCTCTGGGTGCTCCGGTTTCCACCTGCAGTCCAAAAATGTGCAGGTTAGATGAATTGGTCATGCTAAATTGCCCGTGGAGTTAGGTGCATTAGTTAGGGGGAATGGGTCTGGGTGGGTTACTCTTCGGAGGGTTGGTGTGGACTAGTTGGGCCAAAGGGTCTGTTTCCACACTGTAGGGAATCTAATCTATATTAAAAATATGTATCAGCCATGATCGAATGGCAAAGCTGACTCGATGTGCCAAATGGCCTAATTCTGCTCCTATGTCTTGTGGTCTTATAGTTTTATGGACTTTGAGACATGGCTGCTCTCTTGTTTCAAATGCAGTTTGTTCACAGTTTAAGCTATAGGGCATGTGATGCAGGTTTGAGTTTGATGTAAGAGGCGTAATTGTGCAATTGCACTAAATGGCACATTAAGGTAAAACAAAGCAACTTAAGGCATTGATGGTGTGAACATCCAGCTAACTGTTAAATAAGTACATGCTAACCCAGCAAGCAAGCTGTCCTGAGATACATCCAATTCTTCAGTTGGATCTGCGTTGTTGGTCACAAAGTGTTCTTGCTGTAGCATTTCAATGCCGGTGCAACAAGTAATGTATGTCTGCACTTCACGAGTGGCCTGCAGGTGGCTTTGAGTGGTGTAATTATGTTGATGAGAGATTGAAAAATATTGGATGCACATATCTGCCAATGAGGAGTGCATGGGGCAGATGCACGTGAATTATGCTCTGAGATGCTGTTTGGTCCTATGCAATATTGAGGTCCTTCAAAGCAAATGGTGAGTTGAATTTGCCCTACTCCCATTCTGAATTCCGTGTTGAGCTTTCTTGACATCTTGCTTGCTCGGTGCATTTGGTAAGATAGAAAGCTGTATATTAATGAGGTGCACCGGTCTGTTAGCAAGGCATTTAACAAGCAATAATCCCACTATGTTGGCAATTTGCTATTGCCTACCAAGAAATGTGCAATGCTGCTTATGATAAATGTATAAAAGATCGAGTGAGATGTTCCAACATCACTACGTGCCTCGTTGGATTTTTCAACTGATTCTGCCACAAAGCTCACCATTGCCCACGTCACTTAAACACACCAGATTCTGCCCATAATCTTGAAACCATAGATGTTTCTAATAATGCAAACATTTTTTGACAATGTTCAGTGATAATGCAGATATTTTTGATCTCCTTACACGTCATCAACCATTAATGTTTACGCTTTGTATGCTCAGCCTAAAACACAACCACCTCTAAAATGATTTTGCGTTGTTAAAAGATTTTCTCGCATAAATTCAAATCAGTAATCTAATTCCAGATTTCAGATGATTGTTTTCATCTGTTTAAAGTTTCCTTTTGTGGTCATGATATCTAAAACTCTCAATTATGTTATTACCTTTTACTCTGGCTGCACATAGGCATGGACTGCTTCAATACCTGAACCACTCAAGAAAACATCTACTTTAGAGGAATACAAGACAACAATACTTGGAAATTATCATCCCAGAGCAACAGCTTCAAGATGATTCAGATCAACATGTCTCATTTGTAAGTTTTACAGGGTTTTCCTTCCTGGGCAGGAATCCTCTTATAATATTTTGCTAATAAAAGCAAAGCAATTGAGTACCTTCCATCTGCCAATTAAGTGTACACTTGATTGCAGCAGGTTTCCTGATCCATGTGGAAATTTGATTCACCTAATTTGTGTAGGTCTTCGGATAGAAAGAGTCAGAGGAGGTCTACTACCACTGAAAAAGAAAGGATTTCCACATGTACTCTGCAGTCTCTGGATGTCTCAAAACTCCTCACAGCCAAGGAGTTACTTTGCAAGTGTACTTGCTGCAATAAGGTTGAAAGCAAAGCACTAGCCAATTTGTGCACTGTTAAGGTCATACAGACAACAATGAAAAAAATGACCATATCGACAGCTTATTTGAGGAGGAAAATAGAGTTAACCTGAAAGGTCTTCAACCTGAAATGTTCTGACAAAATGTCATGAGCCTGAACTGTTAACTCTCTCTACAGATGCTGCTAGACCTATTCGCTGATATTTAAGTGATGTTGTTTTAAAGGGTAACATATTGAACAGCTCACCAGGAGAGTTCCTATGTAATTCAAATGGGGCTGTGGGATCTTTAAAGTTCACCCTAGAAGGGAGATCAGACTCACATTTTGACATCTGGCAGCACATTGAACAGTCCAATCTTTACTCAACACCACAGTAATGTTCAATCAAATCCTCAGCTTTCTGATTTAAAGGCAAGATCTCTATGACTGATCCAAGGCTCACCTCTGAAAAGAGCAGGAGTGAGAAAGTGCTCTGTAGATCTGGCATAATCTGTGGAGGAAACAAAACAGAGTTAGCGGTAATGACTATTGATCAGAGCTGTGATATACAGCAGGTTTAAGACTAGTACAAAATCAGGCAAAGGAGAGAAGGGAGAAAGACAAAATGGAAGCTCTGTGGCAGAGAAACAAAAAGATGAGTAAAGAGATAAAGGAAAAGCAATTAGTAGGTTTACAGAATTTCTAACAATGATATTAAAAAGGTGTCAGAGGGGTTAATCTAAAATCGCTGAGGGAATGCTCATCCTATCTGGTGAGGCCTATACTGGGCCATGCACTCTCAGGGCACTGACCCAGCTTCATTTCCAAATCAGCTCAGATATTCTTTCTGCTGTCTTAGAAATGTGAAATGACAGAATTGAACACTCCTTGACCAGTGTTTCTATGTTGTAGGTTGGAGAAGACATTGCAGATGTGGAGACTCGAACATTTGTCTTCAGCTATTCTCTTATGTATTCATCACCACACTTCTCAGTGAGGAATTCTGCAACTTTTTTTTAACCCAACGGATGGTAAGAATATGGAATTCACATTCACTGGAACTGCTTGAAGCAAATAGTGCAGATGCATTTAAGGAGAAAGTAAGCAATTGAGGTAGAATATGGATTAGGAGGTTTAGACAAGAAAAGATAGGAGAAGGCAAGTTGAAATATGGAAATCACCATAGGGTGGTTGGGCAAATGATCTATTCTTTGCAGAATAGCTATGTAATCTTTGTAAATCTTAGATCAGACTGTCCTGCACAGAGCAGACTGGTACACAAGATTGAAGTTAAGCACGTCTCCACATTTTGCATTTTTATAGAACTCCCATAGTGTGGAAACAGGCCATTAGACCCAACAAGTCCACATCGACCCTCCAAAAAGTAACCCACCCAGACCCATTCTCCTACCCTATTACTCTACACATACACCTAATTAATGCACCTAACCTACACATCCCTGAACACTATGCACAATCGAGCATGGCCAATTCACCTAATCTGCACATCTTTGGACTGTGGAAGGAAACCGGAGCACACAGAGAAAAGTCATGCAGACACGGGGAGAATGTGCAAACTCCACACAGACAGTCACCCAAAATTGAACTCCGGTCACTGGTGCTGTGAGGTAGCAGTGCGAATTCTAGCAAATTTAAAATTGCTGGTGGTCATTGTGGGTGTGTAAAGGTATTAAAGAGCTATTCATAGCAACAACCTGAGAACCTCAGCATCAGTGTGAGGATAAATGCTGGTAGCAGCATTCAAGTATGCTGCACTAGCTCTATTTTTCAAAATGTTAAGAAAGCTTTTCAAAATGTTTGATTTATGAATTTTATGAGATTCATATTCAGCATATTCCTTAACTAATTTTCCTCCAAGCTCATAGAGAGATGTCTAATGTGTACTCCATGCCATTAACAGATTTCTAACATCTGTTTAGATAAGCCACTCACTGAATAGACATTTATCCAGCCATTTGCAGCTTCTCTCTATCACGATATGTCTAATGCAGCAGGGAATGCTGTTTATGAAAATCAATAATATAATGTTAGAAATTTTGTTTGATTAATCTTGCCTGAATTAGATCACTGTATCTCAGGAAAAGAAAATCTGCAGCATTTTGTTGGTACTGCTAGAGAATGGATCATGTCTTGTTTATAAATTGGTCTTGTAGTAATAAATGGCAAATTCACTGCATTTAGTGTATAATGGATAGAGCAAGTAATTTTCCAAAAAAAAAGCTTGAAAATCATTTATTGAAAATGCAGAATTAGCAACACATCTTAAATGTCCTCACTAGGTGCATCCAATTAACAGGATAGTGAGAGTTTTGGCATTGGGTGACACAATAAAATCAGCAATATTGTCAGGTGATATTATAATGGGTGGCTGATTCTAAATTGCTCTTTTTGCATCATAAAGCAAAATCAAAATTATTTCCAATAAAAAAGCAGAGATTATCTCAGCATATCTAAATCTATCAATTAGAAGTTCATCTAGTTGAATGCTGAGATTTTATATTGACATATAAGCACATGTTAGGTTGCAATCAATAATAACATAATTTTAGTGTCAAACACAGTTTCCAACCAGCACCTCATTCAATCTCCTACTGTTCAAATCAAAAATGCAACACGGGCAAAGTATGTTATTTGTAAAAGAATATTTAAAAAAGAAAAACAAAAGGAAGACCAGTGCATTTAAAATGACACCATTAACACAGTCAAATTTCCCAAGGTGCTCTACAAGAGCATTCTCAAACAACATTTGCCGTAACAGTACATATCGAGACATTAGGACAAATGACAACAAATCTTGGTTAACGAGGAAAGAGAGTAAAGAAGATCTTGGAGGAAACTCCAGCCTTGACAGCTGAAAGTAGAGCTGTCAATGATGGAAGGATTAAAATCAAGAAAGGACAAGACTCTAGAATTGGAGACGTGTAAATATCCCAGAGGATTATGTGGTTGAAGGACCCTCCAGAGATGGAGATTGTGAGGCAATGGAATGATGATAAAGATGAGTATTCTAAAACCTGGTTGTTGTGGTTCTGTTCGCCGAGCTGGAAGTTTTTGTTGCAAACGTTTTGTCCCCTGGCTAGGTGACATCATCAGTGCTTGGGAGCCTCCTGCGAAGCGCTTCTTTGATGTTTCCTCCGGTGTTTATAGTGGTCTGTCCCTGCCGCTTCCGGTTGTCAGTTTCAGCTGTCCGCTGTAGTGGTTGGTATATTGGGTCCAGGTCGATGTGTTTGTTGATGGAGTTTGTGGATGAATGCCATGCCTCCAGGAATTCCCTGGCTGTTCTCTGTCTGGCTTGCCCTATGATAGTAGTGTTGTCCCAGTCAAATTCATGTTGCTTGTTGTCTGCGTGTGTGGCTACTAAGGATAGCTGGTCGTGTCGTTTCATGGCTAGTTGATGTTCATGTATGCGGATTGTTAGCTGTCTTCCTGTTTGTCCTATATAGTGTTTTGTGCAGTCCTTGCATGGTATTTTGTACACTACATAAGTTTTGCTCATGTTGGGTATCGGGTCCTTCGTTCTGGTGAGTTGTTGTCTGAGCGTGGCTGTTGGTTTGTGTGCCGTTATGAGTCCTAGGGGTCGCAGTGGTCTAGCTGTCAGTTCCGAGATGCTCCTGATGTATGGTAGTGTGGCTAGTCCTTTTGGTTGTGGTATGTCCTCGTTCCATGGTCTTTCTCTTAGGCATCTGTTGATGAAGTTGCGCAGGTATCCGTTTTTGGCGAATACCTTGTGTAGGTGTTCCTCTTCCTCTTTTTGCAGTTCTGGTGTACTGCAGTGTGTTGTGGCCCTTTTGAATAGTGTCCTGATGCAGCTTTGTTTGTGTGTGTTGGGGTGGTTACTTTCATAGTTTAGGACTTGGTCTGTTTGTGTGGCTTTCCTGTATACCCTTGTAGTGAATTCTCCGTTCGGTGTTCTCTGTACCCTCACGTCTAGGAATGGGAGTTGGCTATCCTTTTCTTCTTCTCTCGTGAATCGGATTCCTGTGAGTGTGGCGTTGATGATCCGGTGTGTTTTTTCTATTGAAAAGGGCCACAACACACTGCAGTACACCAGAACTGCAAAAAGAGGAAGAGGAACACCTACACAAGGTATTCGCCCAAAACGGATACCTGCGCAACTTCATCAACAGATGCCTAAGAGAAAGACCACGGAACGAGGACATACCACAACCAAAAGGACTAGCCACACTACCATACATCAGGAGCATCTCGGAACTGACAGCCAGACCACTGCGACCCCTAGGACTCATAACGGCACACAAACCAACAGCCACGCTCAGACAACAACTCACCAGAACGATGGACCCGATACCCAACATGAGCAAAACTAATGTAGTGTACAAAATACCATGCAAGGACAGCACAAAACACTATATAGGACAAACAGGAAGACCGCTAACAATCCGCATACATGAACATCAACTAGCCACGAAACGACACGACCAGCTATCCTTAGTAGCCACACACGCAGACAACAAGCAACATGAATTCGACTGGGACAACACTACTATCATAGGGCAAGCCAGACAGAGAACAGCCAGGGAATTCCTGGAGGCATGGCATTCATCCACAAACTCCATCAACAAACACATCGACCTGGACCCAATATACCAACCACTACAGCGGACAGCTGAAACTGACAACCGGAAGTGGCAGGGACAGACCACTATAAACACCGGAGGAAACATCAAAGAAGCGCTTCACAGGAGGCTCCCAAGCACTGATGATGTCGCCTAGCCAGGGAACGAAACGTTTGCAACAAAAACTTCCAGCTCGGCGAACAGAACCACAACAACGAGCACCCGAGCTACAAATCTTCGCACAAACTCTAAAACCTGGGGCCAACACAAGCAATAGGGTAATGGACAATTGGAGGAGAAAGTGAGGACTGCAGATGCTGGAGATCAGAGCTGAAAATGTGTTGCTGGAAAAGCACAGCAGGTCAGGCAGCATCCAAGGAACAGGAGAATCGACGTTTCGGGCATAAGCCCTTCTTCAGAAATGAGGCTAAAATTAATTTTAGCCTCATTCCTGAAGAAGGGCTTATGCCCGAAACGTCGATGCTCCTGTTCCTTGGATACTAATGGACAATTGGAGCTGAGTGTGAGTTAAACATTGGCAAGAGACTTTTATGTGTATATATCTATATAATTTACGCATTTTATTTGTGTGTTAGTTGTGAGATTACTGACAAGACTGCCATTTATTACCCATCCACTATGGCCCCTGAGAAGATGATTGTGGGCTTTCTCTGTGAAATGCTTGAAATCCACATAAGAATCTCCTTCAGCTCTCTGCCTGAAAGCAGTTCTTACTCACAAAACACCAACACAAGGGAGCAGATCCTGAATTCACCCAGCCCTATCCAGCATTAAAAGTATGGTGTTGATCATGATCTGATCCATATTATCCAATCATATGGTTGTGCCAATCTGTCTCCAAGGATGGAGAAAGTGAGGTCTGCAGATGCTGGAGATCAGAGCTAAAAATGTGTTGCTGGAAAAGCGCAGCAGGTCAGGCAGCATCCAGGGAACAGGAGAATCGATGTTTCAGGCATAAGCCCTTCTTCAGGAATCCTGAAGAAGGGCTTATGCCCGAAACGTCGATTCTCCTGCTCCCTGGATGCTGCCTGACCTGCTGCGCTTTTCCAGCAACACATTTTCAGCTCTGTCTCCAAGGATCCCAAGGATTTCAGTGGTAACAGGTACTTTTACACACATGGATATCACTTGGAGCTAGGGATAACAATAGTGCAGGCTCCGATTTCCTTCCATCATATGGCTGTCCAAGAATCTCTTCCACTCTTACCACCTGCCATTGGCATACAGTGGCAAGGCTCTGTGTCTAAATGCATGTACCATTCATAACAAAACAGACAATTCACAGCACAAATGAAAATGAAAATAAGCATCTTTGAGCTGTTACAAGTATGGCTACAAAGACTAGGAACTGAGTATTCAAGGATATGTCACGAGGATAAGAAGCTTGGAAAAGTAGCTTTGTTAATTAATGATGACATTGTTACAATACAAAAATATAACCATAGCTCTGGAGATAAAGCAGTAGAATATACATTCACCAGAAAAAGGTACTGACAACATTATTAGGACTAAACACATAGCAAGCACTCAAATCCTGATATTTTATCTTAGATTCTGAAAAGCGTAACTGCTGAAACAGTTACATGGTTTTAATTGTCCAAAACCTCCCAGATTCTGTAGGTGTCCCATCAGATTGGTAAATAGCAAATACAGCTCACTTATTCAGGAAAAAGAAGAGACAGGAAACAAACTAGTTAGTTTAATGTCAGTCCTCGGGAAACGCTGCCATCTCTTATCAAGAAGGATTTAGTGGCACAGTTGGAAAATCTCGATGCATTCTGGAAGATTCAGCATCGTTTTATTTAAAAGTGGAAGTTTGCTTGACCAACTTATCAGAGATTTTGAACACGCACACGCACATGCACTGACACACAGAGACACACACACAGACACACACACCCTCTGTTACATGGGAAGAACATCACATTATCTTCTATAGATGACAGATCAATAAGAAACAGATTTCATTGGACAACCTTGAACAACTTTCAAACAAAATTTCACTTCAAGAATATAACACCATATATTTACCCCATTCTGATCTTTGAATCCTCAATTCAATTTTCTCACCCAATCCCTACAACCTTTGAGTTACTTGCTAATTAATAATCTTCCCATCTCACCCTTGAATATGCTTAATGTCAAGCTTCTATAGGCATCTGCAGTAAAGAATTCGCCAGGTTGACTATATCCTGAGAGAAACATTCCTCCTCACATTGATCTTAAATAGGTGACCCCTTACTCTGAAATTATGCCCCCACATTCTAGACTCTGCCACAAGAGACACAATTATTTCACATCAATCTTATTTCAATAACATGATTCAGTAAGATCACTTCTCACTTATCTAAATTTCAATAAGTACAAATCCAAGTGCTTAATTTCTTCTCCAAAGAAAACCCCTCCATACCAAGAAATAACTGAGTGAACCTTCTCCATACTGCCTCCAGGTGCCAGTGTATCTTTTGTTCAATAAGAGACCCGAAACCGTTTACAGTGTTCTGGGTGTAGACTGACTGGTGTCTTTGGACCCCTCTTCCTCAGAGAATAGAACAGATGGGGTCATTGGATATTTTAAAGCAGAGGTAGCTAAATTGTTGATTAACAATGGAGTTAAACATTGTCAGAGGTGGGATGAATGTGGAGTTGAAGTCACAATCAGATCAGTCATAAAAATGTTGACAATTGGGTGGGACCAAGATTCCAAATAACACCATTTTGTTCCCAATTAGGAGAGAGGACTAGTTCTGTCTCTTACACACCTTAATTTATACCCATTTCACATCTTTTTTTATTTCCTTTCTCCACTCTTATTAATTCCTTTGTTATTTGTACTGAGCCTCTACACCATCTGTCTTCTTGCTTCACTCTTCTGCCTCGGTCAGAAGTATAAAAGTAGACCTGTTTTGCATCACCTTTCAGTTTTGAAGAATAGTCACTGGACTCAAACATTAACTATTGTTCTCTTCACAGGTGCGGTCAGACCTGCTGAGTTTCTTCAGCTTTTCCTGTGTTAGTCCCTAATTCATATGTTCATATGGATTGGCTCATGGAGAATAAAGTGACTAATTAAGGAGCAGAGTAGAATATAAATGCCAAGAAAGATTTTCAGAGGGAATAATTATTAAATAGGAGATAGTTTTT
Source organism: Chiloscyllium plagiosum (assembly GCF_037043375.1). Classification (NCBI taxonomy): domain Eukaryota; kingdom Metazoa; phylum Chordata; class Chondrichthyes; order Orectolobiformes; family Hemiscylliidae; genus Chiloscyllium; species Chiloscyllium plagiosum. The sequence goes on from NW_028270140.1 coordinate 24,049,094, forward strand.
GTAGTTTATAGTATCAGTTGCTTACTGAAAAGTGGTTCATCAGTGTGGTTTTTAATTTGTGTGCAATATTAAGTCTTAAAACTTGAAAGTTTGTCACCTGACCCTTTCAGCTAAGCTTCTAATTAAAATTTATCAGTCTTGAAAGGGATTTTCACAGGATATAGAGATAGGGATGAGTAAAGAAAAAAAGAATGAGAATTTTCAAAACAAAAATGTTGCATGATAGGGAAATGGGTATTGCTGTAAGCTAAGACAAGGATAGCAGAGTTTTGGATGACCTCACGTTTATAGAGGGTGCAATGTGGGATCCCAACACAGACTTAATTAGAATATGTGAGCCTAAAAGCGAATGAGATATGGATGAGGATTACAGCAGTAGATGAGCTGAGCCAACAGCACAGTATTTTCTCAGTGCTGCATTAAAGTGTCAGTCGAGATATGTAGTAAAGAAGTAAGGATTGGATGTATGAGTTCAAGTTCCACAATGACAGTGACAGAATTTAATTAATTAAAGGGTAGTATCAGTAATGGTGACCATGAAACTATTGTTACAGATACACATGTTATACATTAATGTCCTTGAGGAAACAAATTCTGCTATCACTACTCAGTCTGACCCATATTCCAAGTCACACTAATGTGGTTGGCTCTTAATTGTCTTCTGAAATTGCCTAGCAAGCTACTCAATTGTATTGTGGAGGGTAGCCCATCATGACCATCTCTGGAACATTAGGGGTGGGAAAGAAAAACTTGTCAGCAAAGCTAACATTGTGCGAACAAATAACAACTAAATCTCAAGAATATAACCTGAACGAACAAGCTACTGGCCCAGATTTGGAAGTGCTAGCACCGAGCCACTGCAGACATTAGATCAATGCAATAAAATATTGACTGCTGTATTGATGAAAGCAAAATATCATTTTAACTTGCTCACCCGTTAGTAATTGCCTTGCTTTTATGAGTCATTTTAGGTTTTGACCGCATGCTCACATACTGAATGCAACAGCATCACTGTTTAAAATAAAAAGGACATTGAAATTACTATATGTAAATACAGCTCCTCTACCTTGCAAAAGAAAACAGATCAAAGGGAAAATGGAGAACAAAATACAAATAATTTTACCAAGCAATGTCTATGTTCACCACAATAGCTGTTGCAGTTTATTTTATTTCAAATGAGTCATAAATTGTACACAATAACAAGATCATATTAAATAAATAACTAAGGAGGGCACTGAGTAGAGCATATACTCCATCATGCTGTTAATTAAATGTTTTTATGATTATTCATCCATATAACTACATTTGATTCTTCTATGCTTATCTGATGTTTGTGACTGCAAAAACTGGAAAATGATTTTTTTTATAAGAATTTCCATTTGACTGAGAGGGTTTCACTCTGCTCTGAAAATTCTGCTCACATTTAGACAGGGTGACACATTCCATCATAATGTCTGAGTCAATTTACAATTTTTCTAAAATAATCAACAACATTCTCAGTGAAAACAAAAACTCACAACATTCTAATAATTTAATTTGCCCTGTCTCCTAACATTAATGGATGCTTGAAAAACAATGTAAAATCCAGATTTCTGTCTTTCCTAAAAGCTAATCAATTCTACTGTAGAATCTGCCCTGCTTTGAAATCCATTCATTAGTTTTGGGCTAAACACGAGAGAATGCTGAAGAATCTCAGCAGGTCTGGCAGCATTTGTGGACAGAGAATTGGAGAGAAAAAGAGGAATTCTGGAGGGGAGTCATATTAACTCCATTTCTCCACAGATACTGCTAGATCTACTGATTTTTCTTCAGTAATCATTGTGTTTGTTTCAGATTTTAAGCATCATCAGTAGCTTGTTTTTATTCGAGTTTGAGATATTATGCTTTGTGACTAACAAACAGGGCTGAAACAACCACCCACCTTCAGTGGCAAAGGTAATAACTGGAATTAGCATCAATTTAATTATATCAAATTTTCCACTATTCGGGCAATTTAATTTCTGTCACTCTACCAGCAATAGGCATGTTTTAACTGAAGAGATTACACTACAATTCTCTGAAGGATTCAATCTCTATTCATTATACTTGAATAATAACTGGCAATTGGCAATTCTTTAACATAGAATTGCTTTGAAAAGACTGACAGAAAATAGTGTAGATTTAAAAAGTAGAGAATTATACACTGTAATGTTTAATGAATTTAATTCCTTTTCTGAAAAGACTTATCATCTTCAAAAGTTAACTTGTTAATTACTAGGTTGCATGTGCAATTAGTTGTTGCAAACAAAATCTCAGTCTTATAAGTGGATTATTTACTGGTAACCTAATTTCTTAATTTAGAATGAATTTGTTTCGCATTGTCATATTTTGTAATATTGGCTAGGATTTATCTCCCATAGTGCTCTCCAGTGATAGAAGAATCAATAGGAGGTCCACCTTTCAATTGGTGGGGAGGGGTGGGGAGGGGTGGTGGTGGTAAAATGCAACTTAAGTGCACTCAGACTACTTAATAGGCGCCTCACAGGTCCAAGGACTACAAAGGGTGGAAATCCTCTGCTAGCGAGTTGTCAGTCGTCAGTTCTGCATTGCTGATAATGCCATTGGGAGCATTGGCTGCTGCCAGTAACCAAAAGGATCAATGATGGATCCCTGAAGATAGGTGACTGAAGCCAATGGACACCTCAGGAAGAGGGTTGTCAGAAAGGAAGGGTAGTGAGGTCAGAGCCAAAAGCAGGGGATGATTTTTCAATGGCCTACTCATTTCCCAAGGTTGGGTTCCACACCAATTCGCTGAATGCCTGAGCAAATGAGGGAAAACAGCCATTCTCTCTCTTCAAGGATGCCAATAGGATTTCTTTGGTGGCTGCCTGGAGCTTTGCAAAACCAGTGAAGGTTCAGTAAAAACTGAACTTGGTTCTGCTGGGCTGATGCACGATTGATGTCAAGTTGTTCTTTCATGAATTTGATTGGCATTCGAATAACAGCAGGTGAGACTATCCCATTGTGCCCATCCTTCCACTAATTTAGTTGAAGATATTATTGCAACAGTGCTAATCAAATGGGGGTATGCAAGTCAAATTTTCCCACTATCATACTCACTCCGGTAGGGTCAATTGATTTCCTTCTGTCGTCCTTAAATGTGCTCCAAATGTTACAGCAAGTAGAACAGAAGAACTTAAGAGATGGGAGCACGAGTAGACCATGGACAGAATTTTCCATCCTCTTGAGTTGCATTGGTAATAGTGAGAAATTAGGTGAATCTGAAAATAACGATAAACTCAGAAAGTCGCTAATTAGCACTGTTATATGAAAATGTAGGTGTACTGTACCTTTAAGAAGTTAAAAGCTAGCAAAATCTACAGAACAGATTTAAGTGTTCTGAAACAAAAATGTAGCTGATCAAGAATCAAGTGTTCTGAAACAAAAATGTAGCTGATCAAAAAGAGAGAGAATTTGAACTTGAGAAGTTGCAACTTCATCAACAAAGTCAAGTTAACAGGATAGAGATTAAAAGAGAAGGTAATGATATATACAAATATGTCAAAACTTTGCCATATTTTGATGAGAACGATGTTGAAGCCTTCCTTATGTCATTTGAAACATTGCCTAGGTAGATGGAGTGGTCCAAGTATTTATGGATCGTGTGAGGTAATTGCTGCACTGTCAGATGAGGGGTCAAGAGATTATGAAGAGGATAAACAGGCTTTTTAAAGTGCTTACGAATTGGTACCAGAAGTATATCGACAGCTGTTCAGAAACACAAAGAAGGAACCAGTTCAGACTTATGTTGAGTTTGAAAGAATTAAACATAGTCATTTTGATTGATGGGTACATGCTTTGAAAATAGACAGGATATTTGAGGATCAAAGAGAGATTATTCTGCTGGAGGAGTTAAAAAAACTCACTTCCAGAGATTATAAGAATTCATGTGGAGGAATAGAAAGTTCAGGAAGTGAGAAAGGCAGCAGAATTAGCAGATGAATACATGTTGGTGCATAAGAAAGTTATCGGCCACAATTTTGTCCTATGAGGGATAGAATTTGGGAGAAGGGGAGATCCTACACTACGAAACTAAGAATAGAGAGCACTGGTAAGAATTTACCACATGTTAAAGAAGACCAAGAGGGTGGACAGGAGGTGAAAGGCCTCAGGTGTTTTCACAGAAATGGGGTGGGACACAAAAACATACAGTGCCGGTAGTTTCAGAAGGGTACTGGGAAAAGGTGCTTTCACTGCCAGAAGGTGGGATATATAAAGATAGTGCTGGTTGTTAAAGAAAGGCGCTGTGGGAAAAGATGTGGTAAGCCTAAGGCAGTAGTGAAGATAATAGAGGAGACCCCAAGAAGTGCCAAGGAGCTACAGGAGAGTACACAGCCTAGGCAGGGGCTGGATATGGAGTTAGTACCTGATCTCTGCAAAGAACAGTCCTCTGTGAGTTAAGTTTACTCAGAAAGAACAGGGGGAGAAAGACAAGAAGTTATAATTTTGAGAGATTCAGGGTCTAACCAGCCGCTGATAATAAGGGATGAGCGAATATGCACTCTTTCTGATCTGTTACCCGAGAGTGTGACAATTTGTGGGATAGATGGACGGAAATTTAGCGTTTTCCTATGAAATATCAGGTTGGAATACCAACTTAAGTCTGGGGAAGTTACAGAGGGAGGATTGAGAGAGTGTCAGTTCCAAGAATTCAGTTTGTTCTTGAGAATGATTTGGAAGGATCCAAGGTGAGCATGTCAACCCTTGTTGTGGAGAAGCCCAAGGAAGACCAAGAAACTGAGGAGTTAAAACAGAAATATCCTGGTATTTTCCCAGACTGTGTGGTAACTAGATCCCTCTATCATAAGTCACAGCACGAAGTGAAAATTAAAGAGAAACATGAAGGAGTTGAGGTTCAGTTAGCGGATACCCTGTTTGACGTAATGGTGCAGGATAAGCCTGAACAGGCAAAGGGACAGACAGAAGTGTTTAGCCCTGAAAGGCTAAGAGACTTGCAACAGCAAGACAAGATGATTAAAGATATATATGTGGATGTGTACTCCGAAAAGAGGCAGAAATACTCCAAAGGGTTATTATCTGAAAGATAGAACCCTAAGGCGGAAATGGAGACCATGGCAGGTTAGTGCAGAGGAGAAATGGGCTGAAGTGCACCAGATTGTGTTGCTGGTAGCATATAGACTGGAAGTGTTATAGGTAGCACATGAACTACCTGTAGGAGGTTGCCTAGGGGTACGAAAGACTTAGGCTACAGTACAAAAACATTTTTGTTGGCCTGGAATGCACAAGGATGTGGTTAACTTCTGCTGTATGTGTCATACATGCCAAATGGTAGGTAAGCCACAAGCAGTAATAAAACCAGCACCTTTGTTGTCAACTCCTGCATTTGAAGAACCTTCCACACGGGTTATAATTGATTGTGTAGGTCCCCTCCTAAAAACTAAAAGTGGGAATCAATACTCGTTAACCATAATGGATGTATCTACCAGATTTCCGGAGGCAGTTCCATATGGAGTATCAAGGCAAAAAGGGTAGTACAGGAGTTAGTAGCTTTCTTCACACGGTATGTGCTACTCAGAGTGATTCAGTCAGACCAAGTGTTAAATTTTGCAGTTAGGCTGTTTAACATGGTTATGGATAGCTTGGGTATACGGCACTTTAAATCCAGTGTGTATCATCCTGAATCTCAGGGAGCTTGAGAAAGGTGGCATCAGACCTTGAAGACCATGTTGAGAGCACACTGTCAAGACTACCTGAATAATTGGGATAAAGTTTGCCACTAGAGATGCCACAAATGAATCTACTCAGTTCACTCCCTTTGAGTTGATATTTGGTCATGAAGTGAGAGGCCGTTTGAAGTTAATTAAAGAAAAATTGACAGGACCAAAGTTGGAGATCTCACATTTAGATTATGTTTCAGAGGTGAGGGAGAGATTAAATTGAGTAGGCGAGTTAGCTAAACAGCACCTAAAGAGGGCATAGTATAGAATGAAGCAAGTGGCAGATAAAAGCTCTGAGACTTGGACATTTTCCCAAGGGGATGACATGTTAGTACTGTTACCAATGGTTCATTTTTTCTTAAGGCGGGAGGTGTTATAAAGATATGGGTATAATTCAAAGCCAAGTTTAATGGTCCTTATCAAATTTAGAAAAAGTTGAGTCAGGCGAACTATCTAGCAATGATGCCAGATAGAAAAAAAAGGTATGGGGTATGTCATGTGAAACATGTTGATGTGCCTCAAAATAGATGACAAAATGAAGTCCTTGAGGAGTGGGATAAGTTAGTAAGCTATCTGTCTCAGGAGCATAGAACACAATTGAAAGATTTGTTATTGCAGTAGAAGGACATATGTAAGAATCAGTTGGGGAGGACTAATGCTTTGCACATGAAGTAGACATAGGGAATACTACTCCAATAAAACAACATCCCCATCAACTTAATCCTTTTAAAGCCAGACAGGTCTAGATGGAGGTGAAGGCCATGCTAGACGAGGATATCATCGAACCAAGCCACAATGAGTGGAGTCCACCGATCATCCTAGTTCCCAAACCAGACGGGACTCAACGATTCTGTGTAGATTATCAGAAGATCAATGTCATTACAAAATCAGACTCATAACCAATTCCTTGATTGGAGGACTGTATCAAGAAAGTCGGACAAGCCAGTTACATCACCAACTTGGACTTTATGCGTGGTTACTGGCAAACACCTTTATCAGAGTCAGTGAAAGAAATTTCTGCATTTGTAACCCCAAATGGGCTAAATCAGTTTACAGTGATGCCCCTTGGAATGAAAAACACACCCGCCACATTCCAAAGATGCTGGGTTAACAAATTGTGCAATCTATTTGGACGATGTAGTCATCTTTAGCAAGTCCTGGAAAGATCACATGGTACAGTTGGCAGAGCTCTTTGAACGACTACGAGAAGCAAAACTATTGATAAACTTAAATAAAACTGAATTTGTGAAAGCAGAGGTGACATTCTTGGGGCATAATATTAGTCATGGAAGGTTGACTCCATAGAACGTAAAGACAAAGGCCATCAAAGGAATTGTCATGACCAACCTCGAAGAAAGAGGTGCTTCAATTCTTAAGACTCAGGGGATTCTATCAAAAGTTTGTTCCAAACGTCAGCAGTGTATTAGCACCGTTAACTGATTTGCTGAAGAAGAATATAAAGTTTCAGTGGACAGACCAATGCCAGGAGGCATTCAACCATTTGAAAGCCATATTAACCAACAAATCAGTTTTAGCTACACCAGACTTTTCAAAACCTTTTAAAGTCACCATCGATGCTAGTGACATTGGAGTTGGAGCTGTACTCCTACAGGATGACAAGGATGGGATTGAACTGCCAGTTGATTACTTTTTGAAGAAGATCAACATCCACAATCAAAAGGGAACTATTGAGTTTAATACTGGCCTTACAACATTGTTCATGACTTACTCATTACAATGTGTCGGAGACGGTTGTGTACACATCGCAATCCGCTTACATTCTTAGAACGCTTAAAAGACAAGAATATGAGACTATTTCCTTTGTTACAGACTTTTAATTTAAAAATCATACATGTTGCAGGTCAGAAGAACGTAACCGCAGATGTGTTATCGCGGATTTAACTGAGAGAGTTTAGATGAAATTTGTCTTTATTTAATATTTTACAGATATATATATATGCATAGATATATAGAGAGGTACAGGTATATGGGAAGATGTTAAGGTGTTATGTATGTTAGGGTAATATCTTTTTAAAACAAGACACAAAAATGAATTCATCTTTTCATTGTGATGGTTCATTTTTTCTTAAGGCGGAAGGTGTTATGAAGATATGGGTATACTGTACCTTTAAGTGAGTTAAAAGCTAGCAAAACCTACCTGACAGAAAAAATACATTGTAACATTTGGTTGAACAACTTGATTAGCTGGGTGCCTGGAAACGACAAAACAGATTCGAATTAGGCCAATCAGTTTAAGTTATACCCCGAAAATAAAACCAAACTCTAATCCAGTTTGAATTTAGTATATTGACAATCTTAAAAGCCAATGATACAATCCGATGCTTTGGGGGTATAAGAACAGGGAAAATTGAACAGTTAAGAGGGGACATGCCAAGCTACCAGCATGTAAAAAGACTGCCTGAAAAATAGCTCTCTTCAAAATACCTTTATCAATCAGTAACCTGTGAAGCAGAATCCCTAAGAAGAAGAAAAGAAGGCACAGGGAAATCTAAATAGAAGAACTGAAAGCTGCCTGGTTTTGAGATAACAGGTTTTGTTTCATAAATCTTAACTGGGAGTTTCATCGGACTAGTATTGTGAAAGGGGAAGGTAAATGACAGGTTAAAAGATGGAGTTGTACATAGTTGTTAGTTAATTATTCTCTGCACCAGATAAATATTTTCTGTGCTGCTGGTTTAAATTAAACAGGAGAGTGTACCCCGTGATATAACAGCAGTGACTACCTGTTTTAATGCATTTGCATCTTATTATGAGCCCTAGTTCTCCAGCTTCTATTCAGCTTCTATTACTTCGCTCTCTCTCCCTCTCTCTCCCCCTCCCTCTCTCTCTCTCCCCCTCTCTCTCTCTCTCTCTTTCCCTCGCCTCTCTGAGTAGCGAGAAAATGTCAGTTCCCAGTGCTAATCTCAGAGCAGTAACCTGGCAGTAAGAGTTCTACTTGCTTCTCTGGATGTTCAACCAACTTTGCCTTCAATATGATTCACTGCATGCACCTTGGACAACATCCTCCTTCATCCACACAAGTTGACATTATTAAACCACCACATCATAACACTATCTTTCATAAAACTTCATGGGATCCCTACAATGTGGAAGCCGGCCATTCAGCCCATTAGGTCCACACCACAGCCTGCCCAGACCCACCCCATCCTGTAACTCCATATTGCCCATGGCTAACCCAACTAGCCTACACATTCCTGGACACCATGGGCAACTTAGTATGGCTAATCCACCTAAACTGCACACCTTTGGACCTTGGGAGGAAACTAGGGTACCTTGAGGAAACCCAAATAGACACGGGGAGAATATGCAAACTCCACACAGACAGTCGCCAGAGGCTGGAATCGAACCAGGTCCCTGGCAGTGAGAGGCAGCAGTGCTAACCACTGAGCCACAATGTCGCCCCATGTCAGTCCTTAGGTTCTTTGCTTTCGAGCTCAGAGAAGTCTACAACTTGCTCATTTTTGTCAGGTTGCTTTGCATGCAGGCACACATATGCATCTTAAGCATTTACAAGGTATGCGTCCTCAGACTCTCACCTTAATTTTCTAGCACTCACATTTTGCACTTCATTGGAAGTTGTCAGCCACAGCAGCTTACATTGCTCTTTGAACACAGAGGGAGAGATGGCACTGATGGCTAAATGTCACTACGCAACATCAATGTCACATGTATATTATGTGCCACCATAATACATGACAAATATCACTGCATATGTGCTTCAATCAAACAGCTATGTGTGAAAGCCAAATGGGAACAGTCAGGGATGGGATCATAGGGGAGTATATTTAGTGAGGTGTGCCACCATGTTCAGTCAAGGGGCTTTTCCAATTCCAGTTCATGGAGTTGGTCATAGTCATTCCTGCAGGGACAGATGCAACCAATCCAGGAATTACAAGTATGTCAATTAGTATCCTATGAAGACATCAGTTTGGCGTGTGGACCAATTATTTCTGCAATGAGACAAAAGGAGGTACTGATTCTGAAGACATTGGAAGAGCAGTTAATAGGCATGAAGGAGCAGGAAAGATGATTAGGCATCTTCAGAAGATAGAAAGTGCTAGCAATCTGAGAGGATGAGGAGGGTGTGAACCTTTGAATGGACATGATCCATACAAGAAAGAGAGTTCTAGTCTCCCGGACTCTTGGTGATATGAATGTCTAATGGTAGAAATAGGGTGAATGGTGGCCCAGTGATTGGGAGGCAACAGAGTGAGAGGATGCACTGAAGAACATTAAACATCACTGCAATGCTGTGCATTGCATTTCACTCAGGACGATCCAGCTGCTATCCCTGTCCAGGTTGGCTGAATCTAGTGCACTAGTCTCCTTTGACACTCAAAGGACAAATCATTGCCATTCTTTCCACCCCCCTACCCACCAACACCTCTAGGTCTCTGTTAGTGAATTACAGAGTTAACTGGCCTTAAAAGGTCATATTCTTTTGGATAACAGTGCAGGACTGCTGTGTAAAAGGGCAGTATTTGTTGTGCCCATTTGAAATGATGCCAGAGACATGAACTTCACAAAGTCTCAGCAAGTGTCAGAGCAATTCTGCCTCTCCAGTTATAATATTCCATGCGGTGAGGAATTAACTTAGGTTCAGAAGGATGTCAAGTCCCGGGGGAGAGGCAATGTCATCTCAATGTTTAAAGAGTCTAAGAACTCTGGCAGAGGTATAATTAAGAGTTCCATTTGAAAGTTATCTCGGAATTAGATTAGGTTTGTAATGATCATTTTCGCTTATATGTCACCCATGCCACCTATGTACCCTCAGTATGTTTTTTTCTTCTTCTTCCTCCCACTATGTCAAGTTGCAGTCCTAATAGCTGGGATGGAGAGCCCCTGCTCTGTCATTAGACCTGTTAGTCTGGAAAGCCTGGCTTTTGACCCAGGGACATTTGTGTTGCTGGAAAAGCGCAGCAGGTCGGGCAGCATCCAAGGAGCAGGAGAAGGGCTTATGCCCGAAATGTCGATTCTCCTGCTCCTTGGATGCTGCCTGACCTGCTGCGCTTTTCCAGCAACACATTTTTCAGCTCTGATCTCCAGCATCTGCAGTCCTCACTTTCTCCCAGGGACATTTGTGCCTAGATCTCCCAGATCCTACTGAGAGAATCTCAACCACGTGAAGGCTTATCTTCCTCAGCTTGGTCTTCTGCAGGTTTACCATCAAAGACGGAAGAGCTGAAGGGTCAAGACATTTCCGGAATGTCCTGAGAATAAATTTCTAGGCCTCCTGTATGTGGCTGTTCCTTCCTGTTGGTAGCACATTACCTTGTTGAGAGAAAGGGCAACTGGAGTGAAGTCAAGGACCCTTCAGCCTTGTTCTTGGTGCCAAGCACCAACCTACTGCAATTAAGTGCAAGTCCATGGGCATTTTTCTTTTATTCATTTTTGGGATTTTGATGTCACTGGCTGGTCCAGAATTTGTTGCCCACCCCAGTTTCCACTGAACTGATTGTCTTGCTAGATAATTTCAAAGTGCAGGTAAGAATTAACTACATTGTTATGGGTCTAGATTAATGTGTAGGACAGATAGGTAACCAGATCAATATTTACAACAATTAACAATGTTTACATAGTTTACATTCAACTAACTTTTTAACTCCAGACTCTAATTGATATCAATTTCACCAAGGGTGAGTGAGAAGGGTGAAGGGCAGGAAATATCAATAGCTTGGAACATTGAGGTGGATGAGATTCATTGAATGGATATGGTACATGCAATTGTGAGAGTTGTAGACCATGAGCCATGGTTGTGTAGTGGTAGCGTTGGAATAAATTATGGTAGCAGATAGAGGAAAATTACAATTACTCCAACAGAGTGTAGAAGATCATTGCCTTTCCTTCCTCATTATCTATGCATTTCATTTGATTCTAAACACAGCACTGACTGAGCCATTTTCTGTGTCCGGGCTAGCTTGGACATCATGGTCTAGTGTCCTATGGCAACCTGAAGGAGAAGGGACAGTTCTCATTTCCACTACCATTCACCAAGATCTCCAGATCCCTGTCCACAAAACGAAATGTTAAATTACCTTTCTGGCCATTTCCTCATGGATAGTGGTGCAGGATCAAGTGTGAGGGGCAGTTCCTGGCTTGCAACATCTGACATGTTGTGTAGCCGGGATTTAAATATGGTGGCAGATATGTAAACTTCAGAAGTTCCTGGATGTGGCAAACACTTCTGCCTCTCTGGCCAAGTAATTGCATGAGAAAATCATCAAAGATGCTGGTTGCATAATTAGTGAGGTGAAAATTGAAAGATTGAATGCAACAATGTTGCTCTGGGCCATGGCAGAACAAGCACCTTCAATCTTTCTCATACAAGCCTTTAAGTGAAAACAGGAAAACTTCACTCATAATGTTTGAAGGGACATAAATGACCAGTTATTGCTTGTCCTATACTGACATAGGAAGGAGATGATACATTAGAATCTCAAATAAAGATGTCACAGAGGGAACCATTGCTTCAGAGCATGGAGAAAGCATAGAACACTAATGTTAACACTTGCAATCCATGTAAATGTATATTTTCATTTCTAGGAAACAATTAAAACTCAGAGCAAGGTACACATACTCTTAGCTTAAAATTCTGATGCCTCTTAAATATGAGGTCCTTGAGAGCAGGCACTTAGATTTTGTAGTGCAGTAAACAACATAAGGAAAATGACATGGGATTTCATATGGTTTAGCCAAGCTTCACTGGATGGTCCACCACATGATGAGGTGTCCATCTGCCACTGGTAAAATCCCAAAGATCTCAGAAAGAGGCCCTTAATTTACCACTCATTGTTTTAAGGAGAGCAGATCTGCCAGCAACCTCTGCCATTAGTAACTGAAAGATGTTATAATCATGGTTGGAGGGGGCAGTGATTGGTACCAGGTGGGATCTTATTGAGTATGAGATCCTTGATTGGGGTTGTTAACCTGGGCCATTCAGGGAGCACTGGTTGACAGATATTAACTGGGGATTTGCCCCACCCAGCCACACCCAAAATAATAAATTAAGGGAGTGTCCTGAGTTCCAATAAAGGGTGACTTGGTGATGGGATACTCATCCTGCACAGTTATTTCAGGGGATGTTGTCAGTCTCTCTTCAGGCCAATTGCTCACTAGGCACAATCAAGTTTAATTTTTTTTACAAAATTAACAACATGGGTATTTATATATTTCTATAGAAGAGTCACATTCACCACAAAATATTCACTCTATGTCTCTTTCCACAGATGCTGCCAAATCTACTGATTTTTGTTTCAGATCTCCAATATCCATACCACTTTGCTTTCCTTATGCATTTTATCTATATTTGGTTTTGACTTAAAATGCACATCAATTAGGTTTCTTTAATAAACATCAAAGTTATTGCCTTATTGTGGAGGCATAGTTTAATTGACAAAAATGTAAAGCTGATTAACACACAGTTTAAAATAGAATTGGATAAATATCTGTGCTTCTAAATAAAGGAACACACCGGTAAAAGGAAAAGAAAAGTGAACATTCTCTGCTGAGATTAATTTAAAAAAAAACTTCAGGCAATAGTTGTTTGTTTTTGAAGATAAAACTGGATAAGGAATGAAATGTTCAAGACAGCTGTAAGTTGCCATTCTGGTACATATAGAAGGGTGTCACTAAACACAGGCAGTTGTCACTGGGACCTTTAAATGTCATTGGTCAAGAATTTAAAGTCTTTTGGAGAGAATAGTTCCATCAGTTTGAGTTCTCACATTGGACTCTTCAAAAGACTTGTCTCTCAGCAAACTGTACCCTTACTGAGCTTCGAACAAAGCCAAAAACCCAGATATGTGTTGTTAATTTAGTAAGTCCAAGCAATTAGCTCAAAACATGCGACTTCCAAAAAATCTCTCATCTACAAATTGTCCCAATGTCCTTTTAGTGACCCTTTAAAAATGTTACAAATCTCTTCAGTGCTCTAAGTATACCACAGTCCACAAGCCTTCACACATTAATCCTCAAAAAACATTCGCAATGAAGTGACTTCATAACAAAAGACACAAAAATAGGCAAACAACCCTAGCTAATCAAATATATTCCTCCCACCCATCTCCCAGTCCAGTCTGTGCAGTCTAAAATTCTAGCCTTACTTTCTTGCAATAGGTTAACTGCAAATAATTCTTTTCAATGTATGATTGAAACAATAATTGAGAAGATACCACGTCAATGACTGATCAGTCACATTAACAGGAGTTATTAAAATATATTGACAGCTATTTTGCAACTTATAACCTTTGAAATGGATTTATAATTCTAGAAATCATTGTAATATTTATATCAAATCTTATGAGAATCAAAGCAAGTTGCTGCTGCTGTAGTATGGATATACTATCATTTTTATTTTCTGACTCACCTTCAAGGCATTGGTGTCATTATAAGGGCTTAGATGTTTCCCATTTCAAGCTAACATTTACAGAATCTCCAAAAGTGGTTGCTTTTATGAAGGCATTGATCAAGACAGCTTACAGGATGTTGTGACAGTGATGTGGAAAGCACATGGGAACTTGTGTATCATATTATTGACTGAACAGAGTGAGAAGAGATAGGTGACTCAGGAGTGCTCAGGGGGTAGTCTCAAATAGTGCCCTTTATTTTGATGACACGAGTGTTCCAAGTATTAACTTTGGCTGCTCACATTTTGATGGTGGGGGTGGGGGGCAGGGGGTGGTTGACAAAACAAAGCCACCATGACATTTACTACTCATTTTTCATGTCAGGATTATTATATTTTGTTTCACTGACAGGCATGTTTTAAAATGAAGCCTGGTACAATAGGTTCCAAGGCGACAAGGCGCCTTAGTGGTTAGTGAACAATTCTATGTGCCACAATGCTACAGCTGTAAAGAAGGTGCAGAGAGAGATTAACATTAAAGAGGTCCAAAAAATCTCTCATCTACAAATTGTCCCAATGTCCTTTTAGTGACCCTTTTAAAAATGTCTACAAATCTCTTCAGTGCTCTAAATATACCACAGTCCACAAGTGGGGAAAATGCTGTTCTTGAATCTGTTTGTCTGTGTATATAAACTCTGATATGATCTACCCAATGGTGCAACAGATGCACAGCAGATGCCATGTCCCTGGTTCTGCACTCAATCCTAGATCGTCGGGGCAGCAAGGATTCCTACGTCAATCTCCTACTTATTGACGACAGCTCCTTCGTCAACACCATAATTCCAAACAAACTTATTTCCAAACTCCGAGACATAGGTCTCTACTCACCCCTCTGTAACTGGATTCTCCACTTTCTGACCTGTAGACCACAGTAAGGACAGGCGACAACACATCCTCCACAATAATCCTCAACACTAATGACCTGCAAAGCTGTGAACTCAACCCCATACTATATTCTTTGTACACACACGAGTGTGTGGTCAAATTTCGCATCAACTCCATGTACAAGTTTGCTGATGACACTGTCATTGTAGGTCAGATCTCAAACAATGATGAGACAGAGTACAGGAAGAAGATAGAGTGCTTAATGGCATGGTGTAAAGACAACAATCTGAAAGGAAATAAGGAATGGGTGGCACAGTGGCTCAGTGGTTAGCACTGCTGCCTCACAGCGCCAGGGTCCTGGGTTCAATTCCCACCTTGGGCAACTGTCAGTATGGAGTTTGCACATTCTCCCCATGTCTGCATGGGTCCCCTCTGGGTGCTCCAGTTTCCTCCCATAGTCTAAAGATGTGGGGGTAAGTCAATTGGCCATGCTAAATTGCCCGTAGTGTTAGGTGCCTTAGTCAGGGGTAAATATAGGGAGTGTGGGTTTTTCTTCGGAGGGTCGGTATGGACTTGTTGGGCTGAAGGGCCTGTTTCGACACTGTGGGGAATCTTAAAAAAAAGGCAGGAGTATAGAACTACATCTTGATGATCATTTGTGAAGTGAAGAAGGTACACAGTAAAGCTTATAACTCTGTGATGCAGTGTTAACTCAACATGATTACAAGTATAAAACTCTTCCTTGATAAAACACTTCTCTTCGTTCAAAGCTGAAAGCAATAAATCTCTTTAGCAAAAGCTTCCATCTCATTATGGAGTTGTCAGGCCATTTTACATTTAACAACATGCTCTGAAAGCTCTGCTGACATTTTGATAGCTTTGACAAATTCCATCATGGCAGTTGAGACAATCCACTATAATCTAAACCAATCAACAATGTAAGTGGGGTGAGGGAGGGGGGAGGTGGTGGCATTGTGGTAATGTCACTGGACTAGTAATCCACAAATCCAAGATAACAGTCTATGGACATTAGTTCAAATCCTATCATGATAAATGTTATAACTTGAATTCAATAAAGATTTGAAATGAAAAGCGAGTCTAATGTGGATAATGTAATCACTGCCAATAGTGAACCCACCTGGTTCACTAATGTCCTTTAGGGAAGGAAATCTACCATCCTTGCCTGGTCTGGCCTATATGTGGCTCTGGACTCACAGCTATGTAGCGGCTTCTTAACTGCTCTCTGGGCAATTACAGTTAAGCAACAAATGCTGGTCTAACCAGTGATCCCGTGAATGAATGAAACAAAATTCTGAATGAAATAATCTGTAACATACTTTTAAAAAAGCAATTCAATCCATTTCCCAATGTTAATGAATCTATTAAGATATTCCAGAATGTGGAGTAACATCTTGACAAAAAATGAATAACTTTTCCTTGGGCCATTTTCCTGTGTGCTGGATATTGTTGAAATCTACTGATTAGTTTTTGAGACATATTGTTTACAATCAACAGTCAAACACATAGGCACAAAACCATTACTGCATTCCACTTCCAGAGGTAGAGGTAATAATGCAAACAATAACACTTTGACAATGAGTGACAAGGCAATAATTTCACTGTTCAGTTCTACTAACTTTTATAAACTTCTCAAGCTTCACACTCCCAGTTTATGAAGTTATCAGAACCTCTCGATTGAATTACTGCTCTGCAACTCACTGCAGCCATTTATTATTGCAGACTATATCTAATTCTCTTTCAGCTTGCTGTGATTGTGCACTATACCAGTCTTTATGCCCAGTAACAAGAGTTGTTACTTTCAATGTGTTTCCAGGTTAGTAGACACTGGATTAAACACAGGGAAGTGAGTGAGTTATTTTAATTGCCAGTGGGAACTAATAATTAATTCTGTATTCTGTCATTCTTCAATAAATGCTTGGAATTCACAACACATGTTCAATTAACTTTATAAAACTCAAAAATTTCTTAAATTTCAATCTAATAGAGATCATTGTTAACAGGTAACAACTAAATACTCTTACAGGTCACATGAGCAGTTTCCTCTGGTCTAAGAACCTTATTGGTTGCTAAAAGACAAATCTTAAGGTCTTGTGTCTTAATGCCTGAGGCATTTGCAATAAAGTGGAAGTATTAATCATGTAAATAGATGTAAATGGACATGATGTAGTTGGGATGACAGAGATGTCTGCAGGGTGACTGGGCAGAGGAACTGCCTCGGGGTATTCAATTTTTAAGAAGGACAGAGAAAAAGGAAAATGAGGTGAGATAGCATTTACGGTTGAAAAGAACATTAATGCAATAGTGAAGAAGGATATTAGCTCTGGTGAATTGGAATCTGTATAGGCAGAGCAAAGAAACTCTAAGGAGCAGAAAATGATAGTGTATATAGACTGCTAAACTTTAGTGGTAAGTGGTTAGAAAAGGCATTGAACAGGAAATTAGACACACAAGCAGTAAAGCTACAATTGTAATTTTTGGTGACTTTTATCTACATGTCACTTGGAAAAATCAAATCAATAACAATACTGCAGAGGAGGAATCCCTGGAATGTGTATGAGTTAATTTTCAGGATGAAAATGTGGAGGAATCAACTGGACAGGACGTAATCCTAAAATGGATACTGAGTCATCTGAATAATTGACAATCTAGCTGTGCACAACCACTTGGGGAAGTTTGGCCATAGTTTGTTAGAATTCTGCATTAGAGATTGCGAGTGACACAGTTGATTTTGAGACTAGGATTCTGAATCTAAATAAACACAATGATATGAGGCAATGAGCTGGCTAAGATAAATTGGAGGACATTAATTAAAAGGATGAAGTGGATAGGCAAGGTAAATATTTAAAGACTACTTGGAGGAATTGTAACAATTGTTCATTTCTGTCTGATGTGAAGCTGCAACTGGAAAGTAGCCTGACTGTGGTTAACAAAGAAAATTACAGACAGAATTAGATTGAAGGAAGGTGCACACAAATTGGTCTTACAAAATGTGCAGAGCTGAGAAATGGGAGCAGTTCAAATTTCAACAAAAGAGGACAATAGGATTGACTAAAAGATGAATAATAGAATATAGGTGAATGAAGAACATACAAAGTGATTGTAAAAGCTTGTATAGGTATGTGAAGAGAGAAAAACAACTGGTGAAGACAAATATAGGTCCCATACAATCAGAAAGGGGGAGGTTATAATGTGGAACAAAGAGATGGCAGGCCAATTAAATATATATATATATATATATATATATATATATCTGCTTTCACAAAGAAAAACACAAATAAAAATGTTGTGAAACACAGGGTCTAGTGAGAGGAAGGGACTGAAGGAAATAGGTATTAGTTGTGAAATGGTGTTGGGGAAATTGATGGGATCAGGGCCAAAGACCCTCGGGACCAATAATCTACATACCAGAGTATTTAACAAAGTGGTCCCAGAAATAGTGGGCGCATTTATAGTCATCATTCAAGATTCTATGACCCTGGAACAGTTCCTATGGATTAGAAGGTGGCTAATATCACTCTATGATTTAAAGAGAAGGAGGTAGAAAAAAGAACAGGGTATAATGCCATCAGTAGTAGCGAAAATGTTTGAGTCCATCTAAGAGATTTAATAACAGGGCATTTGGAAAATAGTGACAGGATTAGGAGCATGGATTTACTAAAGAGAAATTATGCTTGACAAATCTACTTGAAATTTTCGAGGATGTACCTAGTAGTGGTGATAAGAGGGAACTAATGGATATTGTGTTTTCACTAAGGTCACATTTTAGAGATTAACATGTAAACTTAAATAAATAAGGTGGAGATAGTGTACTAACCTGGGTAAAGAACAGCTGGCAGAGAGGAAACAAACAGTAGGAATAAGTGGTATTGTTTTCCAATTGGCAGGCATTAACTAGTGGTAAGGCACAGAGGTCAGTACTAGGACCCCAGCTATTCACCATGTATATTGATGATTTTGATGACGGAACTAAGTGTAATATGCTCAAGTCTGTAGACAACACAAAGCTGGGTGGGAGGGTGAACTACAAGGAGCATGCAGAGGTGCTTCAGGGTGGTTTGAACAAGTTGAGTGAGTGGGCAAATACATGGCTTGATGAAGCAAAATATGGATAATTGTGAGGTTATTCACTTCGGTAGTAAAAGCTGGAAGGGCAGTTTATTTTCTGACTAGCAATATATTGGAAAAGTGGGAAATGCAATAAAGCCTGGATGGCCTTTCCAACAGTCACTGGAAGTAAGCAGCGAAGAGGGTAAATGGGATGTTGACTTTTATAGTAAGAGGATTCTAGTATGGGCGCTGAGATGTCTTGCTGCAATTGTACAGGGAATTGGTGAAATAAACCCTGGAGATTTGTTTGCAGTTTCAGTCTTCTTATCTGAGGAACAATGTTCTGGCTATGGAAGGAGTGCAGTATAAGTTTACCAGACTGACTCCTGGGATAGCAGGATTGATGTACGAAGAGAAACTGGATTGTTTCAGATCACATTTGTTTACAATTTAAAAGGAGGTTTAGACAAATGAGAGGCTATCTCATAGACTCGTATGAAATTCTACCAGGATGAGATAGGGTAAACACGGGAAGGACGTTCCTTAAGATCACAGAGTCCAGAACCACAAATTACAGTCTAAGGATATGGGATAGGTCATTTAGGATTGAGCTGAAGAGAAATGTTTTCACACAGAGTGGTGAGCCTGTAATATTATCTATCACAGAAAACTCTTAAAGCAAAAACATTGCATGATCACAAGATGGATATAGATTAGCTTTAGTTCTTAGAGCTAAAGTGACCAACGAGTAAGAGGAAGAAAGCAGAAACAGGGTATTGAGTTGAATTAGAATTCCTACTGTGTGGAAATAGGCCCTTTGGCCCAACAAATCCACTCTAACCCTCCAAAAAGTATCCCACCAAGACCCATTCCCCTACGTTTACTTAACCTACACATCCTGAACAATATGGGCAATTTCACATAGCCAATTCATCTAACCTGCACACCTTTGGATTGTGGGAGGAAACCCATGCAGACACAGGGAGAATGTACAAACTCTACCCAGTTGCCCAAGGCTGGAATCAACCCAGGACCCTGGAGCTTTGAGGCAGCAGTGCTACCCACTGTATCACCATGATCATACTGAATGGTGGAGCAGACTTGACGGCCAAATGGACTACACCTGCTCTTATTTCCTGTATAGTGCAAAATGAAATAACCACAAATCAAAAGTGTGGAACGATTTGCATTGTTCTTCTATACCAAGACAGAAACATGTCAAGTATAAAAAGATAAAGGCAGGGATAAGTTGGATGGCTCTCAATAAAGGGCGCAGGAATTGCAATGCATTATCAATCGAGGTCTGTTGATTGCAATGTCGGCTTTATGCTATCTTTTCAATTGAATGACCTCCATGTCCAGCCAGTGTTATCTGTGCTGAGGCTTGGCTAGGTGCATTAAAACAGTACATATTTTGACTGGCCAGTATCACATCAAGCTCACCTCCCCTTTAAATGGGAAGAGAATTGTGTCTTGACCAGTTATTGGAGGTAATCATTGAAGAGCATTGTACCTGGGGATGACTAAAGAACAGCAAAAGGGACAAATGGATTACTTCCAGGTGTTTTGGATGTTTCTGTGTGCGGTTGGTGGATGAGGTGGAAGGAAGAGAAAATATCGCTGGAGGAGGGAGAGAAATAGGTAGAGGCTTGCGCCTGACATATAATGTATTAGCTGCAGATAGCACTGGGGGTCAATACCAGGAGACAAGCCACAAAGATCTGAATGAAATGCCAGTGAAATTCAATGACCTCACACATGTGCTCAAGGTCTGTAATTGAACCTTTGCATGTCATGTCCTACCAATTGCAATAGTAGACTGAATTGTTATAAATCACCAGGATTTGTTTCCTGACCCATAAACAGTTTTTCAAACCTCATATCTAATATTCATATGGTTCACCTCACACTCACAGATTGCTGCAAGCCTTATAATTATATCTCACAAGTTGCAAATGCTGCCAGCTATTCATCAATATAGATTGTTTGATACTCACTGATATACCTTCCTTTCTTTCACTAAGTGATGTGAGCCACAGCCAGATAAAACAGGAGCTAACCAGAAGGGGATAAGTGTGCCTGCCTGTCCTATCATGGAGAAGACAGTGATGCTCATTACTGGGATGTCCATTGCTGATGCCATGGAGAGCAGTTGGGCTAAAAGCATTGAAGATGGCATTATTTGTATATCCTTCCATCAAAACACCCGCTCATCCCTCTGTCCCTAGGATTAACAAGTTGCAGTGATATAATTATAGTTTGACTACTGTTTGCACACCACCTCACCCACGCTCCCTGCTCCACCCATCCACCCACAAACTCACACCTGTGCCTTTATATTTTCAGATTCCCAAGTAGTTCTGATGGCCAGGGATGTCAGGACGAGGGTGATGATGAAGACACATCATTGGCTTGATTTCATACTTGCAGCCACCAGCGTCTGATGCCTGAAGTTGTAGCTTCCATTCTAGCACAAATTATAGCCTACAAGCATCTGACCACTGAGATTCAGGCATCTGACTCATTTTGCTATTGTGTAAGTTCAGACTACTGCCATTATAATTGTGAATCACCAGGAGTCAAAGAGCCTTGAAGGATCACAGCAGTCCAGCAATATGCTATCCTGCACATTACTGGGAATACAGAGCCATCAGCCCTATGCTTTGATAGTACACCATGCAGCTCAATCTTGCTGTCCCAACTCAGGAAGAAATCACTCATCCTTCTATTGTTGCCAATCAGCCAGTGCCAGCCCAGACAGCTTCCCAGCATGATGTCCCAGTTTACAGTCACCCCTTCTACACTCAGAGCTGCTCAGGGTCATATCTAGCCTTCATCAGTGAACGTCAGCCGCATAACACAAGCTGCAGCCATTAGAGTAGCATTGCTGAATGGCCCAATGCCAGAGATCAGGGTGTTTGGAGAACCAAGACCAACCCCAACTTTTGACATCAAGCTGCAATTGGCAGACAATTCTTGCATATGTGTGTACTCAGAGGCTGAGCTCCAAATCCATGCATTTACAGAGGTGCATGAAAAATTTGACTTCATAAACAAACATTCAAAGGACTAAGGTCCTCTACCAGCCTGATCCTACCACATAACACTGGCCGCTGATTAACAAGATTTACATTGTGTCACTGGAGAAGTGATTGCTTGATTTATTATCGTGTGTACCGAAGAACAGTGAAAAGCTTTGTTTATGAGCAGTTCAGGCAAATCAAAGTGAACAAGGATGTATAGATCAGAAAGACTTAGACAGAGGCATACTAGGTTACATTGTACAGGGCATGCACTAGGCAAGATCAACATTAGCAAGGTCAGCATTATTTGAGGCTAGAGAGTCCATTCATCAGTCTCATCCTCAAAACTGTAGGTAGATTTAAAAGAACATTATTAGTAATTTTTACTCATTTAGAATTTAAAATTGCAGAATGGTTTTAAGTGTTACAGTTCGATCTGCTGGAGGGAGCTGCAAGGAGTCACACAGTGTTGGCGACATCTTTGAATAGGTGGCTCAATCCTTCAATACATTCGGATCCTCCTTTCAGTGAGGGCAGACGTGACTGATAAAATTCAGCATCAGATCTCGTGTATCAGTACAACTTCAGGTCATCTGAGGAACAGACTGTTTAATGATAAATAACTCAACCTGGCACCAAGCTCCCCTCCACACTATCGCCATTCTTCCAGTGTCGCTGGGTCAAGTTCTGGAACTACCTCTGTAATGGCATTGTGGGTCTACCTAAACCAAATATACAACAGCACTTCAATACAGCAGCTCACCATCACCTTCTCACGGGCATTCAAGGCATAGGCAGCAATTCACATATCCATGAATAATTTTTTTAAAATATTTACCTCTAGTTGATCAATAATGTAGATTGACTATTCTCAAATTGTGATTGGTAAAAAGAGATGTGTGAAGATAATAAAGCTCCTCTCAATGCCATAATGAAGTGATAATATGCATTTTATTTAATATAGTGATTAGGACGCTGCTGGGAAATTCTGAGGTAGCTAGTGTGGCAAATGTGATTGAATTTTGGTTAAACAGCTACCTGTCATTTTTTGTTTTCTTCAGTGCTGCAGTTTAATATTCACACCAAAACAAATCTACATGTTGGAGTGAGTACAACAATGACAGCCAGGTGGACCACATAGAATAATAGTTTCCTGGCTGGGGTTGTTAATCTAGTCCTATCATGAAATCCTGGCTGATAGATAAGAAAAGGAACGTCAGACATTCTGACACTCTCAGAGCTTTCCATTTATCAATTAAAGGTGACTTGGTGACAGAACACCAGCCTCTGGAGTTATTTCAGTGACGCAGACAGTAAAACACGTTGCTGAAGAAACTCACTCGCAACAGTCATCTTTAAGTTGGAGTGAGCATTTCTGACATCATGCTGTTATTTGGGAAGCTTGGCTCATTCGATCTTGTCTTTGAAGACTGACCCAGAAAGAAAATATTATATTTTTATGGACAAATGACATTGGGGCAGATGAAAAGCAATGATTAATTCTCATGACAGCTTGTGGACCCACACTTTTTTTAGGTTATTAATATCCTACCTTTCCCTGAGGCAGCAGATACTAAAACTAATCAAGAGTTGACAGATTTAATTAAGGAATATTATGACCCCAACCGTCCTCTAATTCGGAGATGTTAAAATTTGTACTTGGCAGATTTGAGAACCGAGAGAATCCATATTGGGATTGTTGACTAGGTTAAGACGACAGGCAGAGGTATGTGACTTTGGTTTAACCTTTAATGAGAGGCTGAGGGATCAGTTGATATGTGGGATTAATGATGTTACCACGTAAAAGCACTTACTAGCTGAAGCCCAAGTGGACTTCAAACAGGCACCACAATGGGTTTTATCATTGGAAAATGTATCAAGACTGAGTTACACCCACTGGAAGATAAAGTGAGCTGAAAATGTGTTGCTGGAAAAGCGCAGCAGGTCAGGCAGCATCCAGGGAACAGGAGAATCGACGTTTCGGGCATAAGCCCTTCCTCAGGAATGAGGAAAGTGTGTCCAGCAGGCTAAGATAAAAGGTAGGGAGGAGGGACTTGGGGGAGGGGCTTCGGAAATACGATAGGTGGAAAGAGGCCAAAGTGAGGGTGATAGGTCAGACTGGTGTGGGGGCGGAGAGGTCAGGAAGAAAGATAAAGTGAGGGCAATTAAAGGTACCCTGGCTTCCACATCCATGACAGAGCCTAGGTCTTTCACTGGGCTGGTGAATTATTACGGAAAATTCATACATAACCTGTCCTCCATGCTGGCACTTTTCCATCAATGCTTCAAAAAGGTTCAGGCTTAGAAATGGGTTGCCACAGCCAAGCCATAGCTTTCAGGGAAGTGAAAAAACAGCTAACATCCTCTAAGGTGTTGGCTCACCATATTCCCAATTGAGATCTGGTACTGACAGGCAATGCCTCCCTATATGGCATCAGGATAGTATTATCTCATAGGTAGCCCAATGGAGAGGAATGTTCAATAGTGCATGCAGCCAGGACTATTGCAGAACATAAATACACTCACATATAGAAAGAAGGTTTGGCAGATATTTTTGGAGTCAGAAATTTCCACCAGTACCTTTACGGATACAACTTGGTAATAATAACAGACTACAATCTCCTACTAGGTCTAATTAAAGAGGATAAGGCAGTGGCGCCCATAGTTTCAGACCAAATTTATTAGTGGGCTCTAATACTAAGCGCATATAGTTACAATTTGGAACACTATCCAGGGCGCCAAGCAATGAATGTGAATGCATTGATCTGCCTCCTGCAGGCAGACACTCCACAGGTGGTACCGCCACTGGAAGAGTCTGTAATAGTCTTACATTTTCTGGACACACTTCCGTCACAGCTAATATCAGACTTTGGATGCAGAAAGATCTGGTCCTGGCAAAAATGAACAGTTGGTGGAAATAGGGGGAAACCAAAGTGCCGTCATATCCAGAACTAAAAACATTTTGAATAGACCAGATCACAGCAGAAGATGGCATATTATTTTGGGGAGCAAGACTGATTGTCTCAAGCAAAGGTCACAGCTGGATACTGGCTGAACCCCACCTGGGTCAACCAGGGGTTTCCAATATGAAGATATTGGTGAGGAATTCTGTCTAGTGGCCAGGCTTGAATCCCGACATAGTTGCATTTGTGGGGCAGTGCCCAGAGTGCCAACAAGGATAGAAATTACTGTCAGAATCTCCCCGACATTTGCGGGAATGGTCAGGTAAACCCTGGACCCACTTGCACATGAAGAATGTCGGCCCATTCATGGGCTCAATGTTCTTAACCTTTGAGGACAGCCATTCAAAGTAGTCAGATGTGAATAGAGTTGATTCATCAAACATGGGAACATCAATAGAAAAACTGTGAGCATCTTTTGCAGTATATTTACCCCCAGAAATGCTAGTCACAGATAACACACCATCGTTTGCAATCAGGAAATTTGAGTATTTATTAAAGTTGAATGGAATTCTACATATAAGGACAGCTCCATACCATCCATCATCCAATGATCTGGCGAAAACAGCATTCCAAACTTTGGAGACCATCTTGAAGAAACAACCGACAGCTTCACTAGCTACCAGACTGTCTCAGTTCCTATTTGAATATAGAGGCCACATTTCATGCAACTACAGCGATAGCTTCAGCAGAGTTGCTAATGGGGAGAAGACTCCACACCAGGTTAAGGCTGATCTTCCTGGATATTGGGAGGAGGTAGTGAAACAACAGCAGGAACACCAGAGCTGGATGTCAGACTCTGCCAAGCGAGAGATGCAGTTAACCGCAGGGGACAAAGTTTCTTGTAGGAACTGAGGAAATGGCTCTGCTTGGGAAGGAAGCATGGTTGATGCGACATCAGATCCAGAGACATATAAAGCTTGGGGAGGAGCAATGGTCCTGAACCATATGTAAGCAAACGCTGCAGAAGGAAAATGTGGCCTGCTCCTTGCAATGGTTGGAAAGGATGTCACAATCTGTGGGATCTCCCTGTCCATCGACCATTGAAGAGACTTCTGAATCTGAAGTGGAGACAGTGGATGTCACTGCATAGACATCTTTGCCACAATAAGAAGAATGAATTTCTCCCGAGACGTTCTGGGTGCAACAGGCAACCTCCTGTGGGCTTACATGTTGTTCATATCTGACACC
This sequence comes from Chiloscyllium plagiosum, assembly GCF_037043375.1. Taxonomy (NCBI): domain Eukaryota; kingdom Metazoa; phylum Chordata; class Chondrichthyes; order Orectolobiformes; family Hemiscylliidae; genus Chiloscyllium; species Chiloscyllium plagiosum. Next base: position 24,075,303 of record NW_028270140.1, read on the forward strand.
AGAGTCAGAGGAACCTGACCTGGCACTAAAACGCCCCAGGAGTCATACAAGAAAAAGGACTGGCCTGCATCCTTGAACCCGTGTGGGGGGAGGTGGGGTAAGGGATGTTGTGATTATAACAAGGTCAGTCAAGTGAATTACAGAATATGAGTACCCTGACTGGGGCTGTTAATCTGGTCAAATCAGATTAGGGATCAGGGATCTCTGGCTAACAGATTATAAACAGGGAGTGTCAATCATCCTCTTCTGCCTTAGATCTTGCTCTGAGGGAGCTGCACCAATGTCAAGGACATTCCATGTGTCAATAAAGGGTACTTGGGGAGAGGATACTGGCTTCAGTGGTGTTATTTCACATATTACTGCCCCTTCACTGCAATATCCCCTATACAAGCCTTTGTTGCCTTCAGACTTGGAGAAGGTGAAGACTGCAGCTGCTGGAGCTCAGAATCGAAAAGTGTGGCACTGGAAAAGCACAGCAGGTCAGGCAGCATCCGAAGAGCAGGAGAGTGGACACTTCGGGTGTAAACTTGATCATTTCTGATGAAGGGCTTATGCCCAAAATGTCGACTCTGCCGCTCCTCAGATGCTGCCTGACCGGCTATGCTTTTCTTGCCTTCAGACTTGACTATTCCAGTACGTCATCTATTGGCTTTCCTTCTCATACCCTCACATGTTACACAAATATCTGCTCGACGTATTTTGTCCCACATTAGGTCCTCCTTTTTCACTCTTCTTTCCCTGTTGCCTCACGTTGGCTCCCTGTTCACAACATATGAAATATAAAATATCTATCCTTAGATTTCTCCATGGTTTCACCTCATGCTATTTCTGTTACTTACTCCTGGTCTGTATCTTTCAAACTTCCTACCTGCCTCTGGATACTCAACTGTATATGAAAATATATAATAAAAAGTTATGTAATGGTATTATACATAGATTCAGGGTATAGGAGAAAGTGAGGACTGCAGATGCTGGAGATCAGACTCGAGAGTGTAGTGCTCGAAAAGCACAGCAGCCTTATTCCTGATGAAGGGCTTATGCCCGAAACATCAATTCTCCTGCTCCTTGGATGCTGCCTGACCTGCTGTGTTTTTCCAACACAACACTCTCGATCCCTGTGGTATAGGACCAGGACCTCTGGACCAGAAGGGAAGGATTCAAGGTCCAACTGTTCCAGAAGTTTATTGTAATGTTTCTGAATAGTTGTACTAAAAATATCTGTAATTCATTGAATGTCAAAAAAGCGTCCATTTCACATTCAATGTCCACAAATATGTTCAGATTTGTTAGCAAGATCAAAAACAAAGATTTTATCAGCAAAAACATAGCTGTAATATATTCCATTTCAGTAGAATATACAGTGTAGAAGTTTAAGAATAGTTGTGATCAGTGCTTGAAGGGCAATAAAGTGTTATGGGAACAAGATGGGCAAATAAGTTTATAATTACCAGTCAAGTGGATGGTAAACACCCAAGCAAATTTCTTATATGAAACAGCATGTTCTCATATTGTAATATCACAGTAATTTTATGCATTATGTTGGAAGACAAAGAAAATGCTACAAAAGTCCTCCTCAATCTGTAGCAGCATTAAAATTAATGAGTAGGAGGTTCCTGCTACTAATTGTTCAAAGTGATAACACATCCATCATGCTGCATCATGCTTTGAGTCCAAATACCATAACGATGATGGTGAGATGGATGTAGTGATTGTAACAATGTCAGTCAGGTGAACCGCGTTGATTGGGGCTGTTAAACTGGTCTAATCATGGTGATCTGGCTGGCAGATATAAACAGGAGTGTCTCCACCAACACCCTGGAATTGTTCAGGGAGAGGTGGGAGCCGCAGGGAGTGGAGTGCATTATTTCCCTCTCCAACTCTATTTTGATTTAGTCCCTACCCTCCCCTTCACTGTTTTGATCACACAGCACTGTCCCTTGCTGTGAAGGGCAGTGTTTGTCACCGGCCACCCGGGTGTTTTCCTGTCTTCCTGGTGGTGGAAATCGAATAAAGATTTGTGCACTTTGTGTCTTTCACTGTGTCTCCCACCTGCACACACACACACCATGGGTGCTGGGGATAAAATAAGCACTAAAAAAAAAATATATAAACTGGAGAACTCCAATTCTATTTAGAAAAAAAAAAGAAAAAAGAACAAACAGGGACCTGAAGGAGCACGCAGTGTCGACCAACACCCTGGAGTTGTTCAGGGAGAGGTGGGCGCCGCAGGGATTGGAGTGCATCATTTCTCCCTCCAACTCTATTTTGATTTAGTCCCTACCCTCCCCTTCACTGTTTTGATCACACAGCACTGCCCTTTGATGTGAAGGGCAGTGTTTGTCACTGGCCACCCGGGTGTTTTCCTATCTTCCTGGTGGTGGAAATTGAATAAAGAAAAAAAAAATAAAAAAAATAAATAAAAAAAATAAACAGGAGTGTCTCCACCAACACCCTGGAATTGTTCAGGGAGAGGTGGGAGCCGCAGGGAGTGGAGTGCATTATTTCCCCCTCCAACTCTATTTTGATTTAGTCCCTACCCTCCCCTTCACTGTTTGATCACACAGTATTGTCCTTTGATGTGAAGGGCACTGCTTGTCACTGGCCACTCGGGTGTTTTCCTATCTTCCTGGTGGCAGAAATTCGATAAAGATTCGTGCACCTTGTGTCTCTCACTGTGTCTCACACCTACACACACACACCATGGGTGCTGGGGGGAAAAATAAGCACTACCGCAGTTAGGCAGTAGTGTGGGGGTTAAAAAAAGAGAAAAAAAGAGAAAAAAAAGAAAAAAAAGAAAGAGAAAAAATAAATAAATAAACAGGAGTGTCTCCACCAACACCCTGGAGTTGTTCAGGGAGAGGTGGGAGCCGCAGGGAGTGGAGTGCATTATTTCCCCCTCCAACTCTATTTTGATTTAATCCCTGCCCTCCCCTTCACTGTTTGATCACACAGCATTGCCCTTTGATGTGAAGGGCACTGCTTGTCACTGGCCACTTGGGTGTTTCCTTTCTTCCTGGTGGTGGAAACTGAATAAAGATTCATGCACCTTGTGTCTTTCATTGTGTCTCACACCTGCATCCACACATCATGGGTGCTGGGGGAAAAAATAAGCACTACCACAGTTAGGCGATAGTGTGAGAGAAAAAAAGAAAAAAAACAGGAGTGTCTGCCTTTGGTTGCACTTCAGTCCCACGCTCCTGATCTTTGGGCACCCAGTGCGGAGGAGGGACGGCAGGTCTGGGGTCCTCCTCCTGGGTCTGCTCCTGGGCCTAGCCGAACTGGCATGGACAGGTCCAGGCAGCAGGCCGTGGAGGGGTCGTTAGGGCCAACTGCCTGCCCCTCTTCCGCTGTTACGTTGGAGCCCGGGTGTCCCTGGAGAAGGAGTGCGTGGTGTCCACCAAAACCCTGGAGATGTTCAGAAGTGGGGTGGGGGGGGGAGGGGTGGGGGAGGTGGTGGGTGCCACAGGGAGTGGAGTACATTGTCTCCCCGTCCAACTCTGTTTTGATTTAATCCCTGCCCTCCCTTCACTGTTTGATCGCACAACATTGCCCTTTGATGTGAAGGGCATCGCTTGTCGTTGGCCACTCGAGTGTTTCCTTTCTTCCTGATGGTGAAGGCTGGATGGAGATTCGTGCACCTTGTGTTTTTCGCTGTGTCTCACACCTGCACACGCACAGCATGGGTGCTGGGGGAAAAATAAGCACTAGCGCAGTTAGGCAGTAGTGTGGGGGTTTAAAAAAAATAAACACAAGTGTCAGGCATCCTGTATAAGAAAAAAAAACAGGAGTGTCAGAGGTTCTGTTCACTCTGAGATCTTGCTCTGAGTGAGTTGGATCTGTGTCAAGGATTCTCCACATGTAAATAAAGAGTAAATGGGTGATGTGAGTTATTTCAACAGATAAGGAAAACGAAAATCCTGCAATCCAAATTCCACAACATTGTGGGACTTCTGGGACCCATGTGCCCAAAGGTGTACATGTTGAGAATTAACATGCTCAGTAACATGAAGACTCCTATCAGAAACCTCCAAACCGAATAGATGTCATCCCTGATTCACTGGACAGCCAATAATGTTGTATTATGTTATGCAGATTCCAAACCAGATAAGCAGTGTATCTTTAAATGTAGTTGTTTGACATCATAGCAGGTAACATCTGGGCGGCACGGTGGTTCAGTGGTTAGCACTGCTGCCTCACAGTCCCAGGTTCGATTCCAGCCTCGGGCGACTGTCTGTATGAAGTTTGCACATTCTCCCCGTGTCTGTGTGGGTTTCCTCCAGGTGCTCCCGTTTCCTCCCACAGTCCAAGGATATGCAGGCAAGGTGAATTGGCCCTGCTGAATTGCCCGTAGTGTTAGGTGCATTAGTCCGAGGGAAATGGGACAGGGTGGGTTTCTCTTCGGAGGGTCGGTGTGGACTTGTTGGGCCGAAGGGCCTGTTTCCTCACTGTAGGGAATGTAATCTAACCTATTCAAGCAAGAAGCTACCAAGCTTGCTTTCAGTCACTCTCTCAGTAAAACATGAGCGAAAAGAAACAGGTGTGGGAGTAAGCTATTCAGCCCCTCAAGGCTGTCTACGCCATCGAATAAGATCATGGCTGTTCTGATTGTAACCTCAAATTCACATGACTGCCCACCCCTGATAAATTTCTAAAATGAGTCAGAGTGTGCTCAGGTAGTAATTATTCATATATAATGTCAAGTAACATCATTCAGTACAGAGCCCATAAATATGCATGTCTATATTATAGCAATGCAAATAAGTTAGTGTCTCTCATAAACTTCAGGACATCTGTATAAGGAAGAACCCAGCCTTTGTAATTTATGTTACATGCTTGAATGTACAGGGCAGCACTCAGACCATATCATACTGACAAGCATTGTTTGACCTGATTGGAGAGCTAATTGGTCTGGAGGGTTGTTGTTGTTTTTCTCCACTGTCAAATTGCATTAAGGAAAGTTAAGTGTTCTACTTTTTTTTTACAATAAAGGGTGAAATAATTTTCTACTAGGCCTAAATTTAAGGAGAGAGTATTTTATGTGAGAGTAGGGCGGGAGACTCAGTTCAACTGTTGCAAAGCTTGCAGTATGTGGGAAATCCTGAACCACTCCTGACAGGTTGGATGACCACATCTGCAGGAAATGTTACTGATTGGACTAGCTTGAACAGCTCCAGTGTTGGCTGCAGGAACAGCAGTTCAACCGCGAGACTGAGAGTTACGTGGATAACACGTTTACAAACAAGGTCACCCCACAGCTTATGGAAGCTCACTTAGAGAAGCAATAGCTGATAATGAGTCAGAAGAAGGGAGGCAGTAAGGTAGTTAGCATGTGCATTCACTGTTGAGAACAATAATGTAGGTATAGAAATCAGTTACACAACTGGGGGAATATACTCAAACAAATTACCATTGAAAGTGAGGAGATATGAGCAGTTTTAACGGGCTTTGAAGCTGATAAAATCCCCAGCCCAGATGAAACGTATCCCAAGCAGTTGTGGGAGGCAAGGAAGGAGATTGCAGGGGATCTGGCATTCATTTCAAATCTACTCTGGATGCAAGAGAGGTGTTAGAGGACTGGAGATTAGCTAATATGGTGCCATTATTCAAGAAGGGTGATAGGGATAAACAAGGAAACAACAGACCAGTGAGTCTAATATCTGTGTTAGACAAATAATTGGAAAAATTCTGAAGGAATGAAATAATCTCCATTTGGTGAGTCATAGATTATTCAAGGATAATCAGCGTGGTGCAGTCAGGGTGATATCATATCTAACAGAGTAGATTGCAATTTTCAAGAAGGTGACTAGGTATGTAGATAAGGGATCCCCTTCTGCCCTGACCTCAAATTCACCTGGATCATCTTGGAGACCTCCCACCCCTTCCTGGATCTCTCCATCCCCATCTCCGGCAACCAACTAACCACGGACCCCCACAACTACCTGAACTACACCTCTTCCCATCCTACCTCCTGTAACAACGCCATTCCTTATTCCCAATTCCACAGCTGACACCGCATCTGTCCCAGGATGACCAATGAAGGTAGGCTAGCCAGTAATATTAGCATTGATAGTAAAAGTTTTTTTCAATACATAAGAAACAAACGACAGGCAAGAGTAGACATTGGGCCACTTCAAACTGATGCTGGAAGCCTAGTGATGGGAGATAAGGAAATAGCAAGAGAACTTAATAAGTACTTTGCATCAGTCTTCACAGTGGAAGACATGAGTAATATCCTAACAATTAAAGAGAGTCAGGGGGCTGAGTTGAGTATGGTTGCCATTACAAAAGAGAAAGTGCTAGAAAAGCTAAAAGGTCTTAAAATTGATAAATCTCCTGGCCCGGATGGGCTACATCCTAGAGTTCTGAGGGAGGTGGCTGAGGAAATAGCGGAGGTGTTGGTTGAGATCTTTCAAAAGTCACTGGAGTCAGGGAGAGTCCCGGATGATTGGAAGATCGCTGTTGTAACCCCCTTGTTCAAGAAAGGATCAAGACAAAAGATGGAAAATTATAGGCCAATTAGCCTAACCTCAGTTGTTGGTAAAATTCTAGAATCCATCATTAAGGATGAGGTTTCTAAATTCTTGGAAGAGCAGGGTCGGATTAGAACAAGTCAACATGGATTTGGTAAGGGGAGGTCGTGCCTGACAAACCTGTTGTAGTTCATTGAAGAGGTGACAAGTAGGTTAGACCGGGGAAACCCAGTGGATGTGGTCTACCTAGACTTCCAAAAGGCTTTTGATAAGGTGCCACACGGGAGGCTGCTAAGCAAGGTGAGGGCCCATTGTGTTCGAGGTGAGCTACTGGTATGGATTGAGGATTGGCTGTCTGACAGAAGGCAGAGAGTTGGGATAAAAGGTTCTTTTTTGGAATGGCAGCCCGTGACACGCAGTGTCCTGCAGGGTTCAGTGTTGGGGCCGCAGCTGTTCACATTATATATTAATGATCTGGATGAAGGGACTGGGGGAATTCTAGCGATGTTTGCCGATGATACAAAGTTAGGTGGACAGGCAGGTAGTACTGAGGAAGTGGGGAGGCTGCAGAAGGATCTAGACAGTTTGGAAGAGTGGTCCAGGAAATGGCTGATGGAATTCAATGTGAGCAAATGCGAGGTCTTGCACTTTGGAAAAAAAATACAAGCATGGACTACTTTCTAAACAGTGAGAAAATTCGTAAAGCCAAAGTACAGAGGGATCTGGGAGTGTGAGTTGAGAATTCTCTATAGGTAAACATGCAGGTTGAGTCCGTGATTAAGAAAGCGAATGCAATGTTGTCAATTATCTCAAGAGGGTTCGAATATAAAAGCACGGTTGTGGAATTCATTGCTGCAGAGTGCAGTGGAGGCTGGGATGCTAAATGTCTTCAAGGCAGAAATTGATATATTCTTGACGGGGAGAATGCGGGTAAGTGGAGTTGAAATGCCCATCAGCCATGATTGAATGGCGGAGTGGACTCGATGGGCCAAATGGCCTTACTTCCGCTCCTATGTCTTATGGTCTTATGGTCTTATTCCACCATAGAAAATCCCAGATGGCCTCCTTCTTCAAAGACCACAATTTCCCCTCCTTTGTGGTCAACGAGGCCTTCCCATGCATCTCCTCCACTTCCTGCACCTTTGCCCTTGAACCCCACCTCTCTCAACACAACAGGGACAGAACCTGGTCCTCACCTTCCACACAACCAACCTCTGCATATATCGCATCATCCTCCACCACTTCCACCACCTTGAAACAGACCCCACCACGAGAGATATATTTCCCTCACCACCCAATCAGCTTTCCAGAGAGACTATTACCTCTGCGACTCCTTTGTCAGATCCACATTCTTCCACCAGCCCACGTCCCAGTCCCGGCACTTTCCCCTACCACCACAGGAAGCACAAAACCTGTGCCCACTCCTCCCCCTATACCTCCATCCAACGCCCCAAAGTGTCCTTCAACAATCCAACAGAAATTTATTTCTACCTCCACAAATGTCATCTACTGTATCCGTTGCACCCGATGTGGTCTCCTCTTCATCAGGGAGACAGGATGTCAACTTGCAGATCATTTCAGAGAACATCTCTGAGACACCCACACCAACTAACCCCGCTGCCCTGTGGCTGAACACTTCAACTACCCCTCCTTCACCACCAAGGACATGCAAGTCCTGGTCCTCCTCCGTCACCAAACCCTAACCACCTGATGCCTGGAGGAAGAAGAGCTCATCTCCTGCCTTGGGACCCTGCAACCCAAGGAGATTAATGTGGATTTCACTAGTTTCCTCATTTCCCCTCCCCCCACCTTATCCCAGTCCCAAGACTCCAACTCAGCAACGCCCTCTTTGACCTGTCCATTGTCTTTCCCATCTATCTTCTCCACCCTCCTCTTCCACCTATCACCTTCCTCTCCCCCACTTTCATCTACCAATTGTATTCTGAGCTACCTTCTGCCCCAGCCCACTCCCATCCCATTTATCTCTCAGAGGCCCCCAGATCACAAGCCTCATTCCTGATGAAGAGCTCATGCCCGAAACATCAATTCTCCTGCTCCTCGGATGCTGCCTGACCTGCTGAGCTTTTCCAGCACCACACTCTTCGACGCTGATCTCCAGCCTCTGCTGTCCTCACTTTCTCCTAGATGAGGGATCAGCACTGTTACAAGCTCTATGGACTTTAGTGTGGCTTTTGACAAATTCACGCATGGGAGAAGTATGAGTGCATGGGATCCAGGACAATTTGGCAAATTGGTTCCAAAATTTGTTTCATGGCAGGAGGCAGTTCACGATGGCCAAAGATTGCTTTTGTGACTGGAAACCTGTGCCCAGTGGTGTACCAAAGGGTTTGGCATTGCATTCTTTGTAGCTTGCAATGTACATCAATGATCCAATAATGATTGTTGAAGGTATGATTAGTAAGTTCACAGATAACACAAAAAGTGTTGGTGTGGTAAGTAGCAAGGTGGAAGACTTTAGATGATAGGATGATATAGATGGGCTGGTGAGATGGGCTGAACACTGGCAGATGGAATTTAACCCTGAAAAATGTTCTCTGATGCATATTTGATGACCACCAGGCAAGAAAACACAAAGAATGGTAATACCCAAGGAAGTACAAAGTATTGGAGTGACCTTGCTGTGAGCCTCAATAGATACATGAAGGTTTCAGGACAAGTAAATTAGGTGGTTAAGAAAAAAAAACATGCTACTTGCCTTTGTTAGTTGAGGTTTTGAATATAAGAGTAGGGAGATAATGATGGAGCTGGGCAGAACATCAGTTAGGCTCAGCTGAAGGACTGTGTGCAGTTCTGGTCAGCACACTATAGAAATGAGATGCTTGCAACAGAGAAGATACAGAAGAGATTCACCAGGGTGGTGCCTGGACCAGACTGTTTCAGGTATTAAGAGAAATTAGACAGACCAGGGTGGTTTTCTTTGGAGCAGAGAAGGCTAAGAGGGCACCTGATTAATGTGAACTAAATTATGAGGAACATTGATGGAGTTGGTAGGAAAAAAATCTTCCCCTTATTCCAGGAGTCAATAATCAGGAAGGCATAGAGTTACGGTGAGGGACAGATGTTTAGAGAAAACCTAAGCAAAAGGCTTGCAACTCACTGCTTAAATGGTTGGTAGGTGTAGGAATCCTCACACTATTTCAGAAACATTTAGGCATGGCTACAGGCCAAGTGCTGGAAAATGTGATTCGAGTAAATAGGTGCTTGAGGATTGACATGGGTACAATGGCTGTAAAACTCCCTAACTCTGTGACTGTATGACTTGAGAAACCACTTCAACAAAAAAAAGCTCCTGCAACTCACTGGCACTTTTGAGCCTTGATTAGAGTTCTGATTGTTAGTTCATTTGTACTACTGAGCATCTTTGACGCTATTGACATACCATCAAGAGTTTGATCCGACAGAGAGATAATGCCTCTTCTCGAGCTGGTGCCTTAAATTGTGTTCAGAAAATCAAATTTAAAGTTTTCATCATGCAATGTAATTTTCTTTATTGCCTATTGAAAATGTGTTAAACTGAAAGCATTTTTTCATCAGTCTTATGTCCTGTCCAACTTACTTCCAGAATTGGAATGAGCATTTCAAAGTAATTAAAATGCATATATACGACAACACAAGAAGAGGCCACTCAGCCCAAACAGTTCATATTGGCCCTTGCCCTCCACATGAACAAACAGTCCAAGTTACTTTTGCCTGCCGTGTAACCATCCTCCTTCAACCTTTCCTTTGTGCATCTGTTATTCTGATTTGTTTAAAAAAATCTCTTGCTTCAACCTTTACCGCGTAATTGATTTGTATAACCTCCCACCTCTGTGCATCATGGTTTCTCCTGCCTACTGTTCGATGTGAAAGCTTTGTGTGTGAATCTTAATCTTTGGTTGTGTTCTGCCAATTCAGATTTTAATGTTTTCCAATGTAGTTATCTTTTTTATCTGATATATTCTCACATCTTTATTTTTATGTTCATAAAGGGCACCATTTCGCAGCATTACCAAGCATTCTGGTTTGCTGCAGAATACAATAGGCTTTGTGATGAAGCATTTGTCCAGCAGAGTGGGAGGTGTTAGATCTCCGTTCAAATGTGCATTTCCAGTGCGAAAAACATTTGCTGGGAATGGCAGCTTGATTCATTTCAGTCAGGTCAACCCCTTAATTATCACTCTAATTGGTATAAAAGGCATTAGGCATCCGATGTATTGTTAATTAACTGGTAAGAAAGCAGCAGGATCCCACCAAGGAGCTACAAGCTGTAATTCAATGTCAGGGTTCAGGCGTTCATAATCCGCCTTTAGTTGTGCTCTCATCTTTGACGATGTCACCCACATACGCCTTATTGAAGGGCTGTATCAAAATCAGTGAGTCAGGAATCCAGTACAAACCACAGAACCATAGTCTATCCCATTAGATTACACTCATCATTTATTCAGAACTAATTAAAATGTACAAAGCAATGTGATGTTCAAGTGTTTGTTAATATAGAAGTCCCAAGTTACACTGTGAGGTTCCTTGACTGAGTTCTGCTGCTGGGATGTGAGTCTGACGATTCCGATTTGCCCGACTGAGCTGTGCATGCAGTTCAAACAAATGAGTTCATCAGGAAAAAATCAAAAAAAACTTATTTCAAATTTTTTTTTTGTAGAAACATCCTCAGCAGTGAAAAATTGATAGGAAAATGATGCCATTTTCAATTCCAGCTGAAAAAAAATCATGAATTAGGAAGGCATCTTTCAACGGCATTTTCATTTTATCTCACTCCAGCTCATCCTAATGCGAACAGGAATGGGTCCTGGAGTAGAGGAGGAGCAAAGCCCTGGCAAATGGTAAATTTTCGTAAATAACTCCAGTAGTTAAAATTCAGGTCCATTGAGCTGCTGGTGCTGAGGCTACAGTGCTCCGGATGTGGTTAGATCTGGCACAGTGTCTACAGCATGCCATTCTTAGAAGGGCATGAGCACTACTGCCAGAATATTGTGATATCAAGCAGCATCTAACATGGGTTTGATGTGTGACCTATTATTTTGCGTGAATATTAATGTCCTCTCAAACACATGTACAACTGCCAAAGAAATCTGATCGATGCAATTTCAAGACATCACTGTAGGACTTTCAGAGGTGGGGCTTTAGACTTTAACCTTGTGCTGCTGAATGAGAACAAATATTGAAAGAGTTCTGTAATGTTAGGAGTGTTGATCTTTACCAAGGATTTAAACAGCATTTGGAAGAAAGTCTCCAATTGCAGATTTGATGTGCTATCAAGCACAGAAGATCATGACGCTGAATGCCCATTATTATTGCAGCTACTAGAATGTTCACTTCCTGTACAGGTCATTTTCAACATGTTTGAAACATCACATGGGAAGGCGATGGCCTAGTGGTATTATCGCTGGACTATTAATCCGAAGAATCGAGAGTGTGGTGCTGGAAAAACACAGCAGGTCAGGCAGCAACTGAGGAGCAGGAAAATCAATGTTTCGGGCAAAAGCCCTTCATGAGGAATCATCAATCCAGAGATCCTGGTAATATTCAGGGGACCCCCAGATTTGAATCCTGCCATGATTGAATTTGATAAAAATCTGGAAGTAAGAGTCTAATGATGACCAGGAATCCATTGTCAATTGATGGGAAAAACCCATCTGATTCGCCAATGCCCTTTGGGGAACGAAACTGCTATCATTACCTGGTCTGGCCGACATGTGACTCCAGACCCACAGCAATTGTGGTTCACTGTTAACTACACTTTGGGAAATTAGGGAAGGGCAATAAATGCTGTCCTAGCTAGCGATGCCCTCATCCTGTGAATTAATAAGAAATTCATAGAACTGAACATTGAATATTCACTGACAAGGGTTATACACTCTCCACCACCTAACCATGCATTGTCAATGTATATTCAACCTAGAACTGATGTATAAGGTAATGATTCTGAAAGAATTAATGTTGGAGACTGAGTTAAGGTCCATCCAATCTAAAGTTAAGGGCATCAGGTGGGGAAAAGACAGAGCACCTTAATGACGTTGTAGAGTGAAGACTAATATCTACAAATTTCCCAATAGTCTTAGTGACAATGTCTAGCTTACAAATGCAACATGTTCTTAACTTCTGTTATGCAATAGCCTATGTATCATTTAACAGAAAACCTCTTCTCATTCTGACTTACTAGTAGTTTTCCTTTATCATGACAAACTGAGGAGGCCTGCAGAGTCAGAGTCCAGATTAGAGTGGTGCTGGAAAAGCACAGCAGTTCAGGCAGCATCCGAGGAGCAGGAAAATCGACATTTCAGGCAAAAGCCCTTCATCAGGGATAGAAGCCTTTTTTTTCTATTCCTGATGAAGGGCTTTTGCCCGAAACATTGATTTTCCTGCTCCTCAGATGCTGCCTGAACTGCTGTGCTTTTCCAGCACCACTCTAATCTAGACTCTGGTTTCCAGCATCTGCAGTCATTAATTTTACCTTTGGCCTGTAGAGTCAGTCAAGGAAAGTGGATGGTGACATGCTGCAGTCTATTTGGTGTATGTACATCCATGTTGCTGTTAGAAAAAGAGTTTCAGGAATTGGCCCAAAGATTGCAAAGCAAAAACAATATAGTTCTTATATAGGATGGTGTGTGTTTCGAAACAGAACCTGTCAGTCATGGTGTTCCCATGTACCTTCTGCTCCTGTTCTTCCAGACACTGTAGTAAAGTTCACAGGTTTGGAACATGCTGCAGTTTTGATATGTAGGTATTAGAGGGTTTGAAGTTTGAGGTGTTGACCAAGATACCAATCAATGGGCTTTTTGTCCTGAATATTAACAAACAGCTCAAGTGTTATTGGAACTGCATTCATTCAGGTGAGGGGAAAGTATTCCATCGCACGCCTGACTTGTGCCTTGTTGATGGTGAACAGGCATGGAAAGGTAGGAGATGAGTTATTCATTGCAGAATTCCAAGCTTTGAGCTTGCTCTTGTAGTCATCAGGCCAGATTCAACATTTCAGGCAAAAACATAGAAAAATGCTAAGTTAAAATAACCTCACATGAGCAGAATAGATCATTTATTAACTCGGATAAAGCTTGCAGAGTGAGAAAGAGAAATGAAGAGATAATAGGGCACGAGTCTAAATTATTTCTTTTTTAAATATATAGGCAAGATATTTCCAATTGGATACATGTTTGAGAGGGAACACTTTTCATCGAGCTCACTGGAATAAAGACGCTAAAAAAGAAGAAAATGGGGGTATTTGTTATTAAATACAATAAAACACAAGCAAGAGTGAGAAACAGAATGGATTCATCTACAGTATTTAGCATTGTTTATATGATTATCTGAAACTGAGAAATAATACAATTAACAGTAAGAAAGCTTGATTGGGACAAAGGAGAAATTACTGAAGATTAACAACTGAAAATTATTCAATATCGAGAAATGTATTTTTGTTTTGGTAAATTACAAGCAAAATATCTGAGCTGTGCTTACTTATTTTCTTCTGAAAGCAGAAAAGATGACAGTAATGTGATGACAGATGATATAGTTGCAAATGCAAATGTATGTTAGAATCAGAGTACACTAATGTGACAAGGATGTAAATTGAACCTAAAGACTAGAGAACAACCTTAGAGCCTCTAAAGATCCGGCTAAGGGGCTGACCTCATATGAATGTGTTATGCATATATTTGCTATTATTGCTATGTCAGTATAAGGCAGAAGCCAAAATCCAATGCATCCTCTGCTCCACAAGTGGAATCCTGCAGCCAGTTTATAATTCATTCAGCTGCTTGCAGGTGTACAGTCTTCTCTGATCATTAGCTGCCCACCATGAATCTTTTATTGTGCCAAAATTGCTGGTTTCAGCTGGGTAAAGATCAGAAGCTGTTCTCAAACATTTGCATTTTTATCATGATAGCTCCTGCAAGACCTGCTTAAAACTGGCACTATGTGGCCCGCAGTATCCTGAATTAAAATTTGTTAAGCTCTTCTACAGTTTCTCTCTGATGTGCCCTGGAACTATTTATTCATGCATAAAGCTTCCCGAGAATTCATACGGATGTAACATATCCAAATCCGACTTAATTGTCCAAACCTATGCTCTTAAAGATTCTCCTGTGAAGTTTCAGAATAAACTTAGAGAAGGAACATTAAAGTCTACCGGGCTAGGAAAGATTAATCCAGATATTTGAATGGCTCCAGATGCATAAACAAAACAAAATTTTGCTGCATATATTTCTTGAATTATCGCCTTGAAACATATCTTGACCACTTCCTGGTTGCTGCTGTACCTTCAATATGAAATAGTTGTATCTCATCTATCCATTTATCTTCCTACTTCATCAACTCAACACAGCATTTACATAATACAAAATACTTTAATACAAAAATCAAAACATTCCGGCCCCTTTGCTGGTATTCATGAAGTACATGTCGTGGCCCTGTAGTTCAGTGATTAGAGCACTGGTCTTGTAAACCAGGAGTCTTGAGTTCGTGTCGAATTGGGGCCTGTGTGATTTTTAGAAGAGCATGGTGGCTCAGTGGTTAGCACTGCTGCTTCACAGCACTAGAGACCCAGGTTTGATTCCAGCCTCGGGCGACTGACTGTGTGGAGTTTGCACGTTCTCCCCGTGTCTGCGTGGGTTTCCCCC
This sequence comes from Chiloscyllium plagiosum, assembly GCF_037043375.1. Classification (NCBI taxonomy): domain Eukaryota; kingdom Metazoa; phylum Chordata; class Chondrichthyes; order Orectolobiformes; family Hemiscylliidae; genus Chiloscyllium; species Chiloscyllium plagiosum. The sequence continues at coordinate 24,090,406 of NW_028270140.1, forward strand.
CCAAGTCCTTCGGTTTCCTCCCACAGTCCAAAAATGTGCAGGATGGGTAAATTGGCCATGCTAAATTGTCTATAGTATTCTGTGATATGTAGGTTAGGTGCATTAATCAAGGGTGAATGCAGAGTAATAGGGTAGGGGAATGCGGCTGGGTGGGTTAATCTTCAGAGGATCGGTGTGGACTTGTTGGACTGAATCTGTACACTGTAGAGATTCTATTAAATTCAATACAGTAGAGCGAACATGCATCAGTTAATAAGACTTAGCTTCTTTAACTTTTCCAGTATTTTATAGAATTAACTGCACAGACAAAGTCTGTCTCATGTTTCTATTCCTCATGTGACATCTCTTGTGTCTCCTTTATCTAACACTATGTGCTTTTGACAAGATCCCACATAGCAGCCTAATCCAATTACTAATAGCCTGCAATCTTCATGTGGGTTTGAAAGTTGAATCCAAAATTGTCTCAGTTGGGTACTATCAATGGGTGCTTTTGTGACTGGAAGACTGTTTCCAATGGGATTCTGTAGCACCCGTTACTGGGTTCCTTGCCATGGGTGAAATATATCAATAATTTAGACTTTAATGGTGAGACACAATAAAGAAGCTTGCAGATAAGATAAAAGTTGACCTTATGGTTTATGGTGACGAAGAAGGCTACAGACAGCAGGAAAATATGAATGCACTGATTTATGTGGTCAGAACCAACAGATGGAAGTAAATCAAGGACCCATGAGATAATATGTTTTGAGAAGCCAAACAAGACAAATAAAAAGCAGCAAGTTGAGAAGTATTGATGGCTGGAAGGGATTTGGAGAACATGTCCAAAGATACTTGGAGGTAGAAGAACTGATGGATAATGTGGTTAGGAATACATAAGGAATTGTATTAGGGAAATCATGTCTCACAAACTTGATTGGGTTTTTTAAGAAAGTCACCAAAATGTCTGATGATGGCAGTGTAGTAGACCTTGTCTATTTGGATTTTAGTAAAGCCTTTTACAAATTTCCATATGGTAGACTAATTGTTAAAGTAAAGTCACATGGGATTCAGGGTGAGCTTGCCAATTGGATACATGATTGGCTTAATGGCAGGAGACTGAGAATAAAAGTGGAGGGTTGTGTTTCAGACTGGAGGCCTGTGACCAACGATGTTCCACAGGGGTTGGATCTGGGTCCTCTTTTGTTTGTCATTGATATAAATAATTTTGTTGAGAATATATAAGGCATGGTTAGTACGTTTGCGGATGAACCCAAAATTAGTGGCGTAGTAGACAATGAAGAAGGTTTTCTAAGATTACAAAAAGCTCTTGATCAAATGGGTCAATGGGCTGAAAAATGGCGTATGGAGTTCAGTCTGGATAAATGTGAGGGACAAATAAGGATAGAGCTTCTCGAATTAATGGTAGGACCTTGGGTAGTGTTAAAGAACAGTGGGACTTGGGAGGGGGAGGTGGGCAGGTACATAATTCTTTGAAGTTTGTGTCACATATAGACAGGGTGGTTAAAAAAGTGTTTGGCAAGCTTACATTCATTGCTCAGTCCTTTGAGTGTGGGAGTTGGGAATTCATGTTGAGGTTATACTGGACATTGATGAGGCCTCTTGTGGAGTATTGTGTCCAGTTCTGGTTGCCCAGTTATAGGAAGGAAATTATCAAACTGGAGATGGTTCAGAACAGATTTGCCATGTTGTTGCTGGGTTTGGAAGGTTTGAGTTATCAAGAAAGACTGGATAAACTGGGACTTATTTCACTCAAACGTAGCAGGTTGAGAAGCAACCTGATGGGAGTTTATAAAATAATCAGGGGTATGGATAGAGTTAAATGTAGTTGTCTTTTCCCTTGGATGGGAGATTTCAAGATGGGTGCACATTTTTAAGGTGAGAGGAGAGAGATTTAAAAAAGACATGAGAGACAAATCTTTTACACAGAAGGTGGTTTGCATGTGGAATGAAATTCCTAAAGAAATAGTGGATGCAGGTACAATTACAACATTTAAACAATATTTGGATAGGTATTGGAATAGGAAAGGTTTAGAGGGGTACGGGCTAGGAACAGGTAGGTGGCACTAATTTAGTTTGGATTATGTTCAGCATGGATTGGTTGGTTTGAAGGATCTGTTTCTGTGCTAAATAACTCTATGACTCTATTTCCTCTGTTGTATTATGCACCAGACCAAACTCCCTTCAAATATATCAAAGAGGTACATTAGACTCTAACTTTTATCTTACTTAAAGGCAAGTGTAAGGTGCTGTGTCCCAGATTGGTCCCACTATTTGGCTTTAAGCAAAACACATTTTGTACTTACCTACCCCCAGCTAAAATACAGACAAATATTGTGTTCAATTCTGGTCTCCCTCCTATTGGAAGGATGTTGTGAAATTTGAAAGGGTTCAGAAAAGATTTACAAGGATGTCGCCAGAGTTGGAGGATTTGAACTATCAGGAGACGCTGAATAGGCTGCGGCTGTTTTTTTCCCTGGAGCATCAGAGGCTGAGGGGTGACCTTTTAAAGGTTTATAAAATCATGAGGGGCATGGATAGGATAAATAGACAAGGTCTTTTTCCTGGGTAGGGGAGTCCAGAACTAGAGGGCATAGGTTAAGGGTGAGAGGGGTAAGATAAAAATGTGACCTAAGGAGCAACTTGTTCAGGCACAAGATGATGTTTGTATGGAATGAGGAAGTGATGGAGGCTGGTACAATTACAACATTTAAAAGATGGGTACATGAATAGGAAAGATTTAGAGGGATATGGGCCAAGTACTGGCAATTGGGACTATATTAATTTAGGATATCTGCTCGGCAGGTACGGGTGGACTCATGGTCTGTTTCTGTGCTGTACATCTCTATGACTCTAAAAGAAAGAAGAAATGGTATAACTTTAACTCAATTAGAAACTTACTAGAATAACAGAATATTTAACTACTAAACAGCAACTGTTCCAATATAGTAATATCCTATAAACACAATCTTAGCAAAGTCAAATACAGTAATGTAGATTGTCTCACATGTAGTGTTTCTCCAGTCGAGGAGAAAAGAACATCAAGAGAAAATTCTGTCAGGGAGAGAGAACTCTTTTTGCAGTGGCAAAAAGAGATGTATAACAGGTTCCCCAGCCAACTTCTAAACCCCAACAACACAAAGATAAACTAAAGCTATGGTTCTGTGGGAGCCAGACTCCAGCCACTCATGCTGCTTCTATTGTTCTAATTTTAAAAATACCCAGGGCCTTACAAACTGGTTATTGGTTTGGAAGAGTAAACTCAAGCACCTCTATCTTAAAACCTCTCTTTGAAATAAACCAGGGCAAAATACACCTCTTAAACCCATAGTATTATCACCATTGGTACAGCCAGAGAATCCAACACAGGGAAGCTATGCAAAACTGTACAAAACGCACATTATGTCACAGGTATGAATTGCATGTAATTCTGATCATCACTTTATTCAAAGGATAAAATTGTGCTAGAGAGGATACAGAGGTGATTTGTAAGGATGTTGCCAGGAGTGGAGAATTTTAGCAATAAAGGAAGACTGGATAAGCTAGAAAAATTGCAATTACATGGCAAGCTTTTTTTTCTCAGCTGGCAAAACTAAAATGATTTCAATGACTTTCCTCTGTGCTTGTTGATATTTTTAAATTTTTCTATTCTATTATTTTGTTAGGTATGAAACTAGCTTCCCTTGAAAGGTTTCAATGCTATTTACATCAACCAATTCATATAGCAGTGAGCCCTCTATTCCAATTCCCCTTTTGTACTGATGGCTGATTCTGATAACTTCACAGAACTTCCCAGCAAATGTTGAACAAAAAGACCATAAGACCACCAATGCTCAGTAGCAGCACTGTGTACTATCTACAAGAAATTCACTGCAGACATTCACCAAAACTCTTCAGACAGCACTTTTCAAACTACCTTCCTGAGGAAGGACTTTTGCCTGAAACGTCGATTTTCCTGCTCCTCGGATGCTGTCTGACCTACTGTGCTTTTCCAGCACCAGCCTAATCTTGACTCTAATCTCCAGCATCTGCAGTACCCACCTCCACTTTTCAACCCACGATCACTTCCATCTAAAAGGACAAGGATAGCAGATACATGGGAGCAGCACCATCTGCAAGTTCCCATCCAAGCCACTCACCATCCTGACTTGCAAGTTGTTCCTTCACTGTTGCTGGATCAAAATCCTGGAATTCCCTCTCTAACGGCATTGTGGGTCAACCTACAGCAGCGATTCAAGAAGGCAGCTCACCACCACCTTCTCAAGAGCGAGTAGGGACGGGAAATAAATGCTGGGCATCCAGCCATGCCCACTTCCCACTGAATGAATAACAAAAAAACTGGCTAACCCCACTAGATATGGCATACATAGTATTTTAGTGTTGCTTCATGTGGTGGACATTTCATAGCCTGGAATAAGTATGATCTTGCTAATGTAAACCAAATGCAAAAGTAAACTAATGAACACAATACATTCATGAAAAGATCTTGCCCTCTTCAAATGAGAAGTAAACCATAAAGCCATTATGTTTTGAAGATACACTGTGTTATTACACAATGGGACTTTCACGCAGGGCAGCAAATTTTGCGTTGCTTGGAATCAATATCTAAATCTGTGATACATTTATGTAGCAGCATGCAGTCAAATTGAACAATTTGGCTTTACAAGGCAAGTTAGGAAAATGAAAAAGATGGAATAGGCTGATTCACATACCGCATACATACCTAATGAGGTTGGCAATAGGGTCACTGCAAATTGGTACATTGGTCTCATTTTGAAAGTACCAATTTGTTTATTCTTCAAGTGGTTCATCATGTGGTATAATAATATTGACCAGGATTCTCGTAAAAGTATAACACTTGTCGCAGTCATTTACAACCATAATTTGCAAATAATTGTGAAACAAGCATTGGATCCATTGTGTTATTTTGTATAATAAGCTAAACATAAATATCACAATTTGCCACATATTATAATGAGAATATAATAATATTTTTTCTTTGTTTAGTTGTTTTCGTTCTAATCTCCAGGACGGTTGGTTGTGGATAAGGATGAACCACCAGAAAATCTCAGCAGAAGAGACTTGGTTATAAGCAACAAGAAATAATTTATTACCTAGTAATAATGAGAAAGGTCATATTAACAGTTGTGCCAGCTAACTTACACTAACAATAGAAAGAAAGAGCAGATACATTTCCCACAAGGCGAGACCTCTGGTTAATTCATAGCTGCAGAGTAACAAACTAATTAACCAGATGGCTGCTGAGTCTGCCTGACACCTCCCAAATGCTAATGAGGTAGAGCTACATCACAGTCATGTGTTATCCCTTTCAGGCCTATTGTCTTCTTCTTCACATTAATGGTAATATCACTGGGCTAATAATTTAGAAAAGCACATGGGTTCATGACAGATGGAGAAATTTGACTTCAGTAAAAATATAGAATAAAAAAGACTAGTCTAATGGCAGCCATGTAACAACTATTGATCATCATTAAAACCCATCTGATTTTTTACAAGATAATACATGGCTTGGAAAGGGTGGACGCTAAGAAATTGTTTCCGTTAGGCGGGGAGACTAGGACCCGTGGGCACAGCCTTAAAATTAGAGGGGGTCAATTCAGAACAGAAATGCGGAGATATTTCTTCAGCCAGAGAGTGGTGGGCCTGTGGAATTCATTGCCACAGAGTGCAGTGGAGGCTGGCATGATAAATGTCTTCAAGGCAGAGATTGAAAAATTCTTGATGTCACAAGGAATTAAGGGCTACGGGGAGAATGCGGGTAAGTGGAGTTGAAATGCCCATCAGCCATGATTAACTGGCAGAGTGGACTCTATGGGCTGAATGGCCTTACTTCCACTCCTATGTCTTGTGGTCTTATGGTCTTCACTGATATCTTTTAGAGAAGGAATTCTGCCATCTTTATCTAGTCTACACCTACACTTAATAGCACACCTGCTGGCAAATTATGGATGCGCAATAAGTCCTGTCCTAGCCATGACATCCATGTTTCATAAAGAAAATATAAAAGGAGAAAAACTCCCTCCAAGTTATTTTTCCCCTCGCTTAACCATGATAAAATGTCATAAATAACTATATTATATTTAGTTCCAGCCCTTCTTGATCCAAGACTCTGATTTTGCAAATTCAATCAATCTTAACAACTTTTCCAGACCGTGATTGTGCTGGACTTAAATGATTAATATATCAATGGTTTAAAAATGGCTGACCTAGATATTGACATAAGTCTGGATTGAACTGTGAAAACTACCATTATAATGATCCCCATCAGCTTCATCCTAGTGATGTAAAGGTTGCACACAATTCAAGGTGCCACAACTCCCTCCAGTTTTATAGACAATGTTGCTGATTTGTTGCACCACAAAACCATTCCTACTGTGAACTCTTAAATATACTCTGCATTTGGTCCAAGCTTGGCCATTGCTTTTTATGGCTTCATCTGTTGAAGCGAGTAGTATCCAACTGCTGTTTATAAGGCTGCTCCGAAAGAAAATACATTTTTGATCTTTAGACTCATCTGTGGAGTCAACCATTTTGGAAGGATAGGGTTCGTGTCTTCAGCTTTCACCTCATCAGTAATTTTGAAAGCAGTAAGACACTTTGGAGTGGGATAGACCAGTACTTCAGCAATGTTGTGTAATAGCCAATATTCTATTTTTTAGAAGAGATTTAACCATCTGTACCCTATGCTCAGCTGCCCTTCAACTGTGGGTTTCTTGGAAAGTTAGTAAAATGTTGGAATCCAGAAATGGATGCAAGCTTGCTAAAAGGCTCATCAGCAAACTATGATCCGTTGTTGGATACAACCACATCAGTGAACCCATGTGTAGCAATTCATCATGCAGGGCTCTGACAACTGCATCATTTTTAAAAATTTAATTCAATGCACCATGAAGATTAGTCCCCAGCATTTAGACTATCTACTGAAAGCTTACTTTGCACTTGTTTCCATGGTTTTTGGGGAAGAGGTTAGCAAGGATTAATGGCACTCTGTGTTCAGGTCTGTGAATAATATGTCTTCCTTCCCAACTATCCGCTCCACCCTCCTCTCCGACCTATCACCTTTACCTGCACCTCATCCACCTACTGCACCTTCTCCCCATTTATCTCTCCACCACCAAGGCGCCCAGTCTCATTCCTGATGAAGGGCTCTGGCCCGAAATGTCGGTTTTCCTGCTCCTTTGATTCTGCTTGACCTGCTGTGCTTTTCCAGCAACATACTCTCAACTCTGATCTCCAGCGTCTGCAGACCTCGCAGTCTCCCATGTTGACAATCAGTCAAAAATTATCTTTGAGATCCTTGCTCACCATATCAAAGCCTGAGTCCTGGCTCTGCACTTGGTAATGCCCAGATATCCCTGGTGCAATATATCTATGATGAGATCTCTAATTGAAACTAGGGTAAGTAAGCCTGTCATCAACTAGAAATAAGTCATCAATAACGGTGAAATATTGTCAATATTTAAAATTGCTCTTCATGGCCAACCCACAGTGGTTTTGGTCTGGTCAAAACAATATTAACAGATGACGACAATTATGGTTCTTGATTTTTTTTTCTGTTGGATTTGCTTGAGTCAAAAATAGGTTGCTGACATTGCATCAATATAGCCTGCTCATGAGTGGAGTTCACCAGCCAATTCTTTATCAGACATCATAAAGCTGTCAACAGCCACACTGTAGAGGGCATCAGCTGACATTTTGAAGCTTGCTTTCTTCATATTTAGTCTTAAAAACAAAATTCAAAAAACAAAGACAAGTCCTCAGTATATGTGAAGATATCCAACTCAATTATATCTCATCTAGTAGAAAGATCAATAGTTTATAGTACAGCTTTATGAGACCTTTCAGGCTAAGATGTAATCTGAAAACGTTCTACATATCCATATGACTGAGAGAGTCTTTTTCACTACAACTGTACAATGTCTTCCATGTCTAAAAACGCTCTTGAGGCTTAAAATTACAGCTTCAGGTTGCTCCTGAAGGAATAGTGTGGTAAAAACAAGGACTGCAGATGCTGGAAACCCGAGTCTGGATTAGAGTGGTGCTGGAAAAGCACAGCAGGTCAGACAGCATCCAAGGAGCAGGAAAATCAACGTTTCGGGCAAAAGCCCTTCATCAGGAATAGAGACAGGGAGCTTGGAGGGTGGAGAGATAAATGAGATGCTTTTCTAGTGAGAGGATTCAAAGGAGAAATTGTTAAGGGTGAGGATCAGTTCAGCCAAACGAATGAGAGTGGAAGAGTACTGTTGGGGACGTCGGGAGAGGAAGAAATGGAGGGCTTGGAGGAAGGAACTGTACTCTGATGATTGTGCTTGAAATGTCCACATTAGTAATCGTTGGGAATAAAGAATTATGGTGGACCAGGACATCTGTGGAGATCAACATATCTTTTGATCTTCACATGTCCTCTTGATGTGCTTCCCAACACCACTCCTGTAACAGTTTTTAGTATTTGTCTCAAGAGTCATCATTGCAACATGAGGTAAAACTTTCACTAACTGTTTTACTATACCGAGAAAACTTTACAGGTCATGCATTGATTTTGAATTGGGAAACTCCTTCAAAACTTCTTTTGTGTCCTGTAGATCTGGTGTTCACCACATTTGTCAAAAATAAATGACCCAGGAAGCAAATGGATTCCTTCAAAATCTCATTTTTCTCATTCAGAGTAGGTCCTGCAGCCTGTAGGCATTTTAATGTGAGAGAACCAATTCATCAAATGTTTCAAGCATCCCATGCATTTCAAACATCTCTCTGTAGATCAACATACCATTCACTTGACGTATGACTCCATCCAAACCTTGAATATATTGGTTTTAGTGTATTGGAAGATTTCTAAGGTGGAGGACATCCCAAATAGCACTCTGTTGGAGTATTGTCTCTAAAACAGAATGATAAATGTGGTAAGCACTCTCAATTGATTGATCAATGTTACCTGCCAGAATGCAATGTTGGCATAAAGTTTGATTAAAAACAATCTACTTAAGGCATGTTGGCCAAACCCTTATTGACAGTCGACATCTATTTCCCTATGTACCACACAGATTCTAATGAGTCCATTGGGTTCGGTTGCAGTAAGCAAATTTCACTCTCTTGGCTTTGTTACTTCCAAAATAAGACCCATTTTGGTTATTTCCTCTAGTTGTTTGTGAACTTGATTCATTCGGGGCTGAGGAATGTTTTGGGATGTGTCGAGATACAATGACTTGGCGTCCTTCTTTAATATGATGTGTGTTGTTGAACCCTGTGAACAATTTTGAGCATTCAAAGACAACTTTTAAGTCCATGTTCACATAGTTCTTCAATTCTGCAAAGAAGATTGAAGGCAAACATGGTTCTTCCTCAGAAGTGATTTTTGGTGATTTTGGAGTTCACCTGCATTTCCTATAAAATCATGTTCTTTATGCTGGAATGGCGTCTGTAACATCCCCTTATTGTCAGAGGTTGCTCCATCTGCACCATGTAACATTGAGCAAAAATCCCCATCATCTAAAATACTGGACAAGACCCTGGATTTTACAAAATATTTAAAGGTAATGGGGACTGCTGGGCTGAGCTCTGGGAAAAAAATACACAAACACAGAGATGACTGCCTGGAGCCATTGTTCAACCTGGAATTCCAATGTAAACCTCCACTCGACAAGAACAATCAACCAAACCTAACACTCTTGACTGAAACTAATGTTTACACCTCCGGCTACACAGCATAGAAAGTATGAAGTCTATAAGATACCAAACAGGCAACTTCAATCAAAATCCAGTAACACATACTCTTAACTATCGGAAAGTCAATTGACTTAGAGTCATAGATCACAGATATGCATGGCATGGAAACAGACCTTTCAGTCCAACCTGTCCATACCGACCAGGTATCCCAACCCAATCTAGTACCACCTGCCAACACCCATCCCATATCCCTCCAAACCCTTCCTATTCATATACCCATCCAAATGCCTTTTAAATGTTGCAAATGTACCAGCCTCCACCACTTCCTCTGGCAGCTCATTCCATACATGTACCACCTAAGTTGCCCTTTAGGTCTCTTTTATATCTTTCCCCTATCATCCTAAACCTATGACCCACAGTTCTGGACTCCTTCACCCCAGGGAAAAAACTTTGTCTATTTATCCTATCCATGCCCCTCATGATTTTGTAAACCTCTATAAGGTCACCCTTTAGCCTCTGACACTCTAGGGGAAACAACCCCAGATTGTTCAGCCTCTCCTTATAGCTCAAGGCTTTAATAATGTTTAATCTGCATTTAATTTAATAGTGTGTTTGATTACTGTCCTCTGTTTCGATGTGTTAATTCAACTGTTAATTGCATTTTTTTGTGTTTAAATAAACATAGAGATCCTCTTACCCCTGAAACACCTGTCTACTGCCTTCTTCATTTCACATTCCCGGAAGATGTCTAGTGTCTAGAACTACCAATCTGGGGATGATTTGAACCAACTAAAATCAGAAAATCGCTGATTATAAACCAGAAACCTAGACATTAGATCCATAAGACTCTAACTTTATCTTCTTCAACTGTGGAACTTCATCAGATAGGACAATGTCACACTGAGCTGAAACTGGGTAGGATGCCCATTGACATAACTGAGCTCAGTCATGTCTGCTTCTGTTGGAACTCTGATTTCCCCCAGGAATATCTGTGGTGTTTTCTGTAAAGGTGGTGCATCATCTAAGGTTATATGTTCTAATGGAGGGATATCCTGGAACTAAGCAATTTGTTCCTATGGTATTTATGTATTACATGGCCTTAAGAGCTTATGCCCGAAACGTCGATTCTCCTAATCCTCGGATGCTGCCTGACCTGCTGTGCTTTTCTAGCACCACACTCTCAACTCCTCCTTAAGATGAAACATGACAAGATTCATTGAATTATAGGATCACTACAGCATGGAAGGAGGCCATTCAGCCCGTTGAGTCCACATCGACCTTCCGAAGAGCATCCCACCCAGACCCACTACATCCCTGTGATCCTGCATTTTCCATTGCTTATCCACCTCACCTACATATCCCTCGACCCTTAATTTGTAAATCTTTGGACTGTGGGAAGAATCTGGAGCATTTGGAAGAAACCCACGCAGACACAGGGAGAATGTGCAAATCCCACACAGGCAGTTACTCAAAGCTAGAATCGAGCCCAGATCTCTGGTGCCATGAGATAGCAGTGCTAACCACTGAGCTATCTTTATTATTTTTAACAAAATTCATCTTATTCTGCAGTTGTTTCATGTCACAATCAAGCTGTCGCACAAGCAGAGTCTTGTTTTTAAAACATGGAAAAGATTTTACAATGATACAAATAATTTAGGGAAACCTTTATCACATCCAAAAGGTTGTTTCATACTCAGCAAGATCCTCTGATACAGAGAAAATCTAATTAGTTTTGTTCTCGGTTGCCAGGTGAATCCAGGTTGCATTCGGTATCAGGAAGCATGTTTGTCAGAAGCAAGATCATGTGTCAAAGCTAGATGGAGAAAAAGGTCATTGTGTTTGAAGAGGAGTTCTGTTGTCAGAATAAAGAACAAAAGAGAGGGTGGGGAAATGGGGAGGGGTGTTATTGGCTAGGTAAAGTGTTCTTTGGCAAGACAATAAACAATAGACAATAGAAAACAGGTGCAGGAGTAGGCCATTTGGCCCTTCAAGCTCAGGGATAATATATGCCTTCCTCCTGTCTCAAAGAAGTATTTGCAAAAAGCAGTCACCTTGTGGAGACAGCAGCTCCCATGTTCTTTTCACTGACAAGCTTTCTAAATCACTGGAAATCCCATGCAATAGTTCCAGCTGTCCCTCAATTTGAGAATAACATCTTCTCAGAGGTATAATCTTCTGCAATTGGTCGTTGTGTGTCTGAACAAGCTGAGTTTAGATCACTGATTATTGGCACATGGGCAGAGTGTCCAATGAGGTAGTGAGACAGAGAGCACAGGGTTCACTGCCTTTTCTGTCTTTCTCTGAGACTGCTCTGCCTCAAAATAAAGACTTTCTAAACCAAAGCGTGATGCAGCTCGATTGGAAAGTCGTGGTGATTTGAACGATTGTTAACAAATTCTCCCCTAACCCTGACACAAAATGTGTCATGATTCAAATATATCTCCATCCCCATCTCTGGCAACCAACTAACCACGGACATCAATTACAACCCCACAGACCCCCACAACTATCTGAACTACACCTCCTCCCATCCTGCCTCCTGTAAAAACACCATTCCTTATTCCCAATTCCTCCGCTTCCGCCGCATCTGTTCCCAGGATGACCAATTCCACCATAGAAAATCCCAGATGGCCTCCTTCTTCAAAGACCTCAATTTCCCCTCCTTTGTGGTCAATGAGGCCCTCCCATGCATCTCCTCCACTTCCTGCACCTCTACCCTTGAACCCCACCCCTCCCAACACAAAAGGGACAGAACCTGGTCCTCACCTTCCACTCAACCAACCTCTGCATATATCCCATCATCCTCCACCACCTTGGAACAGACCCCACCACGACAGATATATTTCCCTCCCCACCCCAATCAGCTTTCCGGAGAGACTATTCCCTCTGCGATTCCTTCATCAAATCTACGCGTTTCCACAAGCCCGCATCCCTGTCCCGACACCTTCCCCTGCCACCACAGGAAGTGCAAAACCTGCGTCCACTCCTCCCCCTACACCTCTGTCCAAGGCCTCAAAGTGTCCTTCCACATCCAACAGAAATTTACTTGTACCTCCACAAATGTCATCTACTGTATCGTTGTACCTGATGTGGTCTCCTCTACATCAGTGAGACAGGATATCAACTTGCAGATCATTTCAGAGAACATCTCTGGGACACCCGCACCAACCAACCCCACCTTCCTGTGGCTGAACACTTCAACTACCCCTCCTTCACCACCAAGGACATGCAGGTCCTGGGCCTCCTCCATCGCCAAACCCTTACCATCTGATGCCTGGAGGAAGAAGAGCTCATCTCCCTCCTTGGGACCCTGCAACCCTGCAACCCCAGGGGATTAATGTGGATTTCACTAGTTTCCTCATTTCCCCTCCCCCACCTTATCCCAGTCCCAAGACTCCAACTCGGCATTGCCCTCTTGACCTGTCCATTGTCTTTCCCATCTATCCTCTCCACCCTCCTCTCCAACTATCACCTTCCTCTCCCACACCTTCATCTACCAATTGCATTCTCAGCTTCCTTCTGCCCCAGCCCCACCCCCCATCCCATTTATCTCTCAGAGGCCCCCAGACCACAAGCCTCATTCCTGATGAAGGGCTCATGCCCGAAACATCGATTCTCCTGCTCCTCGGATGCTGCCTGGCTTGCTGTGCTTTTCCAGCACCACACTCTTGACTCTAATCTCCAGCACCTGCAGTTCTCACTTTCACCACATAGTTGAGGGGGTTATGCTAAATGTACATCAGGCACATTTGATCAGGACTGAAACAAACAAGTCATTAAGGTAATCCCCATTCCCATAAAATGATGCACAAGAACATCTAGTCCACTCTTACCTTTATTTCTGCCTTGAGGATGCTCTCTGCAGTCAGATCTCAACTAAAATTGAGGATAGTTAGGGTGTGAGGCTCAAAATAACTCAAGGTCATAGGTATAGTAAGGTTGAAGGGAATTAGAATAGCAAACATATTCACTTAGCTGTATGCATGATATCTATACTGGATAATTAAACTTTAATAGATACAAATTATTGTAAAAATATTTTTCAAGATATGGGATAGCTTGAAATATACTTCAGAAACACATTAGAATTCCAATCTCAATTGATGCGACTCACTGCTTCTTATTCCGAGTCATTCCAATAGATGGCACTGTATTATCTACTCACAATAAAGCACTGAAAATGCATTAGAAAAAAATGTTTGCTTGTCTTTTTGACAGTGTGACAAGCTTCTTGCAAAATGGCATTGATTCTTGAACTTCACCACTTCCAGGGTCCTCAGAAAAGCTAATGGTTTATTTAAAGTACACAACATTCCAAGTTTACCCGTCTGTTGGAATCATATTAAGAGAAAACAAGTCCAGGCTCTTAGCCACAGGTAAACAAAAATTGTGAACTATCAGTACACAACTCTAATGGTTGAAACTCAAAGCCCCTTTTAAAACCCAACACACGCATGCAGACAGACAAAGACAAACTAAAAAGTCTTGGTGTCTTGGATAGAGGGAAAACAAGGAGAAAGTGAGGACTGCAGATGCTGGAGTTCAGAGTCAAGAGTGTGTTGCTGGAAAAGCGCAGCAGGTCAGGCAGCATCTGAGGAGCAAAATTAACGTTCCAGGTATAAGCCCTTCATCAGGAACGAGGCTTGTGAGCCTATCAAGCTCTATCACCTTCTCCCTCACCTTCATCTATCTATCGCATTCCAGAAAGGGAATAACTTGAACTGTTCCATCTTGTACTGTATTTACATGTACATCAAAAAACTTTTTTCTCTCATTTTTTTCTTCCCATCACCTTTTTTTTCTGAATCAAATGTTTCTATGCCTCGCAATAATTCTCTCTGACTGCCTATTTGACAACATTTTAATCATTCCAATGCAATTGTTGTTTCCCTGCTACTTTCTCAATTTTAAAATCTCAACGTTTAAGTAGAGATGCACCCTATCCCACCATTTACACTAGTCCAAAAGCTCACTTTTCCAGCAACCTCTGCAGTCAATCTTTTCCTTAGCTGAATTAAGCAGGAAACATCTAACCAATGGTATAAGCTGTAAAATGTTCCAATTTAGCAAGAACATTAAATTCTAATATATGTTTCTTAATACTTTGATAAAAAGTATTTATTGCCCATCTCAAACTATGTCGTAAACTTTGAACTCAACAAAATATTTTTACTGAACAACAGGTCAATCGCAACTGCATTTGATCATATGTAGATTTCCCACTATGGACATGTACATCATCATATGTTGAAGGACACAATAATACATCATTCTATCCTGTGATTTGTTTTCTTTCCAAAAAGATTTTATTATAAATTGAAGAGTGAATTCTTGAAGACTTTATTTCCAGCAGTGATGACATTTAAACAAATGCATTAACCATTGTGCTTTTCCATGATGTGCTCCTTGCAGGTGTGAATAGATGCTTTTATAATCTGCAAAACTTGCTATTGTGGTTTGATTGTTAAGAGTAAGGAAAAAAAACAGAGATTGATTTTGAAATTATGCTCATCATCCATTGTCTCAACACTGCAGGAAGATCAGTGGAACCCGAAAGAAAATGGTGTAAATGCGTGTGGGTCAATCCTCTAAAATTCTATTGTAGACTGAAAATAAACGTAGAAGACTGGAGATCAAGGAAATTCTAGTTCCTTGTGCTGACAGTTCAATACATTAAAAAAAGCACATTCTTTCCGGAAATTTGGAAATAGTGAAATTCTTTAATATTTTGTTATTTGGCAAATGGTGTTTGATTATGAAATCTATTACATTGAAGAGTACACAAACTCACTTATAATGTCTTATAATTTTCAATACCATCACTTATTTGAAATAAAAGTCTATCACCTTTTGTTTCCCTCATCACTGGTTCTCTAAAGTCCTCACCTCAGTCCTGCCAGACACCAAGGCTATTCTCCAGATCTTACAATTCCTAATGTGAGAACCTGCTGCTGCGTTTGCAATGCTCACTAGATTTTCAGTACTCCATATACTTCCACAACATTTCTGGGTAGAGAATGCAGTTAATGATAATACTCTTTTGAATCTTAGTGTGTATCTCAGGATTTTTTCTTCTCTAATCTTTATCTACTTCTAGTCTGATGAAAGATAAACAAAGAGGCCTATTATATAGCCATTAGCTTTCATGTAAACTTCAGTTATTACTAATCCTGTTGAAATTTGTGGGACAGACTATTTACTTAATTTTGATATGCTCCTTGTACATGGAGTAAATGCACAAGGAGTGTAGCCTGTATATCTGTTGTCAGGGAGTCACAAAATTGAATGAGCCAACTGATTTTAAAGAGATTTTCATCATTAAAGTAGAGCATTAGGGTAGAAGAGGAATTTAAAAGGTAAATAATAAGTGTCCTAAAAAATGTCCTCAGGTTAATAAAACATCCTAGAGCTCTCACCACAAGAGTCACAGCATGGGAAACATGCATACCAAGTTACATTCTCTGAATTATTAGTCTAGACATTTGGATTGCTGGTTGATTAAAATCATTACATCACCATTGTTTTGATCATGCATATAATAGGACACATGCCTACTGCTCTGTTAATGATGTGGATTCTGTCCTTGGTCCTCCTTCATCACTTGTAAACAGATTTTTTTAATGCTTTCATGAGATGTGGATGTCAGTGGCTCAACCACCATTTCTTGCAAATTACTAATTGACCTTGAGGAGATAAGGAAGAGCTATCTTCTTAAATTGTTTTAGTACACCTTCCATCAATATGGTTTGCTCTGACTTTGAAGGAGGAATACAGATTCCTACATCCAGGTTTGATACCACACGAGAAAGTAGATGGAACAGAAATATGAATGTGGAATTTGATGGATTTAAGAGAGTTGTTAAAGTTGCAGCAGCTAGAGTTCAGCATAAATAAGTGTGAGGTTTTTCACTTTAAAGCAAAGAAAGATCAAAGTAAAACCTAAATAGCGAGACACTAGAAACTTTAAAGGAACAGAGAAACTTATGGGTCCGGGTATAGAATTGCTGAAAAGTAATAGTTTAATGTGAAAATTTGTTGACTTTTATTTTGATGGAGTTGGAAGACAAAGAGAAGGAAGTTTTTTTACAGTTTTATTAAACTGTGCTTAGACCCCATGTGGAATATTTTGTTTAGCCTGTGGCAGCAGACCTCTGGAAGAGTATGTTGTTTGTGGAATGAAGGCAAATACTGTGGATGCTAGAAATCTGAAACAAGCACAGAGAAGAAACTGAAGAAGTTTCTGAAGAAGAGCCATACTAAATTCAAAATGTTGATTCTGTTTCTCTCTCCACAGATGCTGCCAGACTTATTCAGTTTCTCCAGCATCTTCTGCACATGTTGTTTTTGAAATGGGTGTGATGCAAATTAACCAGAGTGACACTAGGGTTAAAAGAGTCAAATTATGAGAACAGATGTCAAAGACTAAGCATGTATTTTCTTGAGTATTGAAAGTTAAAAGTGAGGCTTTAAAAATGATTTACAAATTTGTTGTGACAGATTGAGATGGGTGGAAAAGACCCAATAAATTAAGGAATCACCTCAAAATTAGATCTGTGCTATCTAAAGTTAACATTTGTACATTAGTGATTGTGAAAATGGGGAGTTTCCCACCAGAGTCTCAGTCAACAGAAAATTTAAAAGCTGTTTTGATAAGTACATGTTCAGCGAGGGCATTAAGGATGTGGAAACGAAGTTAAGAAACAGATCAACCTTGATCATATGACGGAACAGCTCAAGATGCTGAATGGCCGACACATGGCTCTATTCTCCTGAGATTTACTAAATGGTGTTTCCATTGAACTTGGAATAACAGGTGAATTCCTGGCCTATGCCCATTTACTTTAGCAGAATAGTCTGATAATGGTAAGTACATGCATAAAGATCTTTGGAAAAAGGCTAGGGAGATGCAAATTTATTCTTCCTTGGGTTCATATATTTATGGTTCAATGAAGAAAACAGATCTTAAATATCTAGGCATCAAAGTTAAAGATATTTGTCCCCATATGTAGGCAGGGGTCTATTTATTTAAACATGAACATAAGGGAAACTTATTAATTATCAATGGCAAAGGAACAGGAAATACAATTTATGTTCCAAAATACAATAAAAACAAACATTTGTTTTATATCTACAGAAATTTCTTGAATACATATTTTAAAAAGTCTTTCTCCTCCATACCAGACTCCCATCACGTCACTTAAAGTCAAAGAATCACACAGCACAGAAATAGACCCTTTGGTCCAACCAGTCCATGCCGAGCATAATCCTAAACTAATCTAGTTCCACAGCAGTGTAACCAAAGGTGTCAGTGAGCAGTGACACAGCTGTCCTGCTGAAATTGTTATAGGTAATTGAGACACAAAAAGAAATCTGGCAATGGTCAAGTTATTTTCCTGCCTTGACCTGTTTCCAGGAATCAGTGAGCAGTACATTGCTGAGCACTTCCAAGTCTGTAATGTCTCACACAGTCAACATGATCTTAATGGCCTCTTTCAGGAATCTTGTTAACTTTCCATAAGATCATTTTTCGGGATACTCTACTGATAACTCTAAAGATTGATCCAAATTTACAACCAACTTTACTGGATTGTTGCTCCCTTTGCAGTCCCTTCACACCAATGCCAGAAGATTCTGAGTTCACAACCTGCTTCAGGATAAAATTAAAGTCTGGCACTAGATTTCCAAGGATGTTGCCAGGGTTGAGTTATAGGGAGAGGCTGATTGGCAGAGGCTGTTTTCCCTGGAGCACAGAGGCTGAGGGGTGACCTTATAGAAGTTTATAAAATCATGAGGAGCATTGATAGGGTGAGTAGTCAAGATTTTTACCCCGGGGAAGGGGAATCCAAAAGTATAGGGCAAAGATTTAATGTGAGAGGGGAAAGATGTAAAAGAAACCCAAGAGGCAATATTTTCACGCAGAGGTTGGTGCATGTATGGAATGGATTATCAGAGCATGTGGTGGATGCTGATACAATTACAATATTTAAAAGGCATCTGGAAGGAAAAATGAATACGAAGGATTCAGAGGGATATAGGCCAAATGCTGGCAAAATGGATCTAGATTAATTTAGGATATCTGGTCAGAATGGATGAATTGCCCAAAGGGTCTGTTCCTGTGCTGTGCATCTCTGTGACTCTATGTCTCTGCACTGCCAGAGATGTTGTCTTTCAGCTGAAATGAAAAACTATCCATCCACTATCCATCAAACTGATCCTATCTACTCTCCCAGGTTCATGAAAAAAGAGCTGTATTTCGAAGAGCAGCTGGGGAATTATCATATGGTATCATAAGTCAATAACTATCCCTCAACCAACATCATGAAAACATTAGCCAGTCACTATCACATTGCTGTGCAGAGACTGTATTTCAAAGTACAGCATTAAATTAACTTCTACTGTTAATCACTTCATTAGCAAACAGTACACAATTACCATTTATGTATTTTCTGTCTGTGTTATGATGCAACTTTGACACTCAAGCACAATGTTATTTATATGGATACCTCTCCTGTGCTAAGATTTAAATGGAAAACAAATCATATTGCAATGGTAATTTTCATGGAAGACTGTAAACAGCCTACCCCCCGAGACTCAAATCTCACTTTTTTTTTAAATGTGCCCTGGACTTACAGAACAAGTAGCTTTCCACTGGGAAAGATAAATGACATAAAAGTTTTGGTAACTGAGATAATGCAGCATTAATGTGAATTTGATCTGGCTCACAATATCTTTAGATTTAGATTTATCCCAGAATCATCCTATTATGGGCTGTTTTTTTTTCCTTGTGAGCTTTAGGACATTCATATCAGTGTCAAATGAGGGTCACATTTCCAGATTGTGAGAAGAGCAGTCAGCCAGCAGTGATTTTCCAGAAAATGGCCTCCTTGTGACCAGAGGGAGGACTGTCATACAGTTCATGATAGGTGGTCTCTCAAAGCTGGATGACAATTAGGAAGCCCCCCAGGTGGAAAGAGGCTGCAGCTTGCCAATTGAGCTACAAAAAAGAGACAGACAAAGAGACACTCAAATAGAGGCACCTTCTTTTAAGCTTCTATAAACTTTGAAATGAAAAAAAAAATAGTCTCAGCAGCTGGGTCACCACAATGAAGAAAAAGCCCTCCATAGATGGGGTAGCATGCAGCCTCAGCTTTGGCTAACATGGTGGGACGGTCTCCTTGATACACAGGCCCTCAGTCTGGTGTCCCAAAACTCTCCATTTGTTCGTTGACAATTGGCTTTACTTGGTCTTTGAATCCCATTTAATTAATTAGTTGATTAATGAATCAGCCATAGTGACCATCCCGGAAAACCTCCCAGGAATTGATGCCAACAAACAAAAACAGCATGCCAATTTTTGTGCCCATCCATGTCTGTTTGACTGCATCAGGGGCAAAAGAGGAGCTTGCCCTTGGTGACAGATTGCTGACAGTGAAAGGTTTTACTGAAACATACTTTTAAGATTGTGCATAATAAAGAGAGATCCTGCATTTGAATAGAACCTTGCACAACTAGTTTTGAGAAGATTTGTAGTTCTGGATGCGGGTTCGCTCGCTGAGCTGTAAGGTTCATTTTCAGATGTTTTGTCGCCATACAAGGTAACATCTTCAGTGAGCCTCTGAATAAAGCACTGGTGGTGTAGCCCGCTTTTTATTTATATGCTTGAGTTTCCTAGGGTTGGTGATGTCATTTTCTGTGGTGACATCATTTCCAATGGTGATGTCATTTCCTGCTCCTTTTCTCAGGAGATAGTATTTTGTAAATGACATTCGTTTTGCTTGTTGTCAGTAAAGCATCTTTCAAGTTCATTTGCTGCTGTTTTAGTGTGTTGGTGGGTTTATGGGCTACCATGATGCCAAGAGTCTGAGAAGTCTTGCAGTCATTTCCAAGATGTCTTTGATGTACGGGAGAGTGGATAGGGTTTCTGGATGTGTTTCCTTTGACATAACAGCCCTCTTCACATCCATCAACATCAACCTGGCCAAGGAAACACTGACGACATTATTAGAAGAACCAAAGACACATACACCAAACACCAACAACTTCATCAGCAAGGATAGTATTGTCAAGCTAGTGGAATTATGTCTTACCACCCACTTCACCTTTAACAACAAAACCTACAGACAAACCAACAGAACCTCCATGGGATCTCCGATATCAGGGTTCTTAGCAGAGACAATAATGCAGAGATTCGAACAAACAGCTCTGCCAACCATCCAACCCAAATGTTGGGTCCGCTACGTGGATGACACCTTTGTCATCACTAAATGAAACAAATTAAAGGAAACCTTCAAGACCATCAATAATATCCTTGCTGGCATAAAATTCACTAGAGGGGAGGAAAACAACAACAAACTGCCATTCCTAGATGTCACAGTAGAGCAAACAGCCAATGGGGAACTTCAAACCAAGGTCTACAGGAAAACAACACATACAGACCAAATACTGAACTACAGAAGCAATCATCCCAACATCCACAAATGAAGCTGCATTAGAACATTATTTCAATGAGCCACCACACACTGCAGCACAGAGGAAAATCATCTATACAGTGAATTCAAAAAGATCAGGTACCCAATGAACACAGTCTGACGATTTCTGAGCAACAAACCCAAACAAGCAGACAAAACATCCAGAAACCCTAAGCATTCTCCCCTACATCAAAGACATCTTGGAAATGACTGCCAGGCTACTCAGACCTCTTGGCATCACGGTAACCCATAAACCCACCAACACACTAAAACAGCAGCTAATGAACTTGAAAGATGCTTTACAATCAACAAGCAAAACTAATGTCATTTACAAAATACCTTGTGAGAACTGTAACAAACACTACATTGGACAAACAGGCAAAAAACTAGCCACCAGGATACATGAACATCAACTGGCCACAAAATGACTTGACCCACTCTCACCAGTATCCTTACATACGGAAAAGGAAGGACATCACTTTGACTGGGACAACACATCCATCCGAGGACAAGCCAAACAGAGACACACACAAGAATTCCTTGAAGCATGGCATTCGTACCTGAACTTTCTCAACAAATACATTGACTTAGCTATGAAGAAAGGTTGAGTAGGTTAGGTTTGTTTTCATTATAAAAAAGGAGATTGAGAGGGGACCTGATTGAGGCTTATTAAATCATGAAGGGCATAGACAGGGTGGATAGAGACAAGCTTTTTCCCAGGGTGAAGGATTCAATAATGAGAAGTCACAGTTTCAAGATGAGAGGTGGAAATTAAAGGGAGATACACATGGCAAGTTCACAGAGAGGGTGGTGGGTGTCTGGAACACGTTGTCAGCAGAGGTGGTAGAGGCAGGCATGGTAGATTCATTTAAGATGCATCTGGACAGACGCATGAGTAGGTGGAGAGCAGAGGGATACAGATGCTTAGGAATTGGGCGACAGGTTTAGACAGTAGATTTGGATTGGCTCAGGCTTGAAGGGCTGAAGAGCCTGTTCCTGGGCTGTAAGTTTTCTTTGTTCCAGATCCCATTTACCACCCCTGAGAAAATGAACAGGAAATGACATCACCATAGGAAGTAACGTCACCACAGGAAATGACATCACCAACCCTAGAAAACTCAAACATATAAATAGAAAGCAGGCTACACTACCAATGCTTCATTTGGAGGCTCACTGAAGATGTTACCTAATTTGGTGACAAAACATCTGAAAACGAACCTTCCAGCTCAGTGGGCAAACCTACATCCAGAACCTTGCACAACATTTGTCTCAAAAAAACCAAGGATCTCGTTGTAGTCGAAATAAGATCATGTCTCCGATCAGGTGAGTGAACAGTAGCATGCTGAAGTAAATATCACTATATTTAGATTTAAATCTAGATTTAGATTGTGGTAAGAGAGGACATCCTTTGGAACCCTACAGTTTCAGGCTTCAGTTTGAAGTGATCTGACATATCACTTAGCACACATTCTCAGTAACTGTTCTAATAGGGAATGTATAATTAACTTTTTACTCCATAGTGGCCTTTATGTGCCACAATGCTGAACTACTTGAACAGTCAATCACTGACAATTCTTATGTTTCTTATGTTCCATCTTTCCCCTCTCCAAGCAGATTTAAATATAGAAACAGGAATTCAGGAGAAGACCAGGAAAATAAAAATGGCATAACTTACGATCTTAGATCAATCCAAGGCACACGAGAATAGTTGATGTCTTGTCTTTTGATCATTCACCAACTGTGCAAAATTGCTGCTGCTGTGTAGAATCAGTGACATTTTCTGACTGCAGCCTTGCATGCAGGAATAAATGGAAAGCAAATAAAAATTGGCATTTGCCATAATGAATGCAGAATGTAAGTGGTGATTTTATATTCAGTGATGGATCAGCAATCAATCTTGGGGCTAGTCGGACTGATTTTGTGACTATATTTTATTTAGCAGTGCTGCTCGTGTTATTTCGTTGGAATTGGGATATGTTGCATTTTTAAAAAGTAAAGGATGTGCTTCTGATTCGTGGAAAGCATGGTTTCATTTATTGCTTCAAAAGCAATTTGGCAACCTAACAAACCTGCATCCAAGCAGCTTGGTAATTAAACAGTGGGCTAGCAGCAAATCCTTTTTTAAGTTAAAATACTAAAATTGTCTGTCTTTTTCAATGAGCAAAATCACATCAAAACCAATGCTCTGCCTTGGTAAAATTCTAGCTGGAACATCAGAAAATTCCATGGAAAATGCAAAATAACATAAGACATTTTAAATAAAGAAGCAGATCTGGGTTGGGAATGAGCTCCGCCTGCAAGTCTGTTTGCAAATGTAGTTGTACATAAGTCAGTGCACAATGCAGGATAGTAAAAAGTAGCTGTTAATAAGTACAGGAAATGTTTGTATTTTGGATCTTTAAAATTACAAGTTCATAAATCTGGGACCCCCCTGTAAACTGCAGATTACCACCAAGTTTATTCTTCCTTCACACATGTTAGACCTGACTATTGAGAGTGAACATTCATGAGATTTTGACTCCAAAATTAATCTTCTCTACTCCTGCACACCAAACCAAACAACGCTAAGCTGCAATCCTCACCGCTGCAATATCAAAGGCTGACTGGGAAGCATCCATGCATTCTTTCTCAAACTCATTTCCTCTGCTGTAGGAATCCAGAGCAAATCCTTCAATGAGAGCTCAGCCATTTAGGTCTGACATCAAAAAGTGCTTTTTAACACGGAGGGTGCTGGAATTTATTTCTCTCACAGTTTGTGGTTACTTGGGATCAAGTGAATATTTCGAACACAGGATTTTTATTGAGGAAGGGTAGCAAGAGATTTGGATTTAAATGTGACAATGGGCTTGACATGAATTGTGGGATTCAATGGTCATTTTTCTTATGTGCAAATCAGACGTGCACAACCTTTGCTGGACCAGCATTCATTGCCTATGTTTAATTCTTCAGCGGCGGTTGAGAATCTGACATATTACTACGCATTTGGACTCACATGTAGGCCAGACTGGGCAAATAATGCTGATTTCCTTCCCTTCACAATGCAGGGTTGAGGATTGCAGGCTGGCTGTTTATCGTTTGGTGTGCAAGAGGTGGAGAAGATTGTTTCTGAAGCTGAAATCCCATGAATGTTCATCCTTAAAATGGAGGTCAGATCCAACAGATAGTGAGCAAGGCTGAACTTGATGGAAAGGGACCTGGTCAGATTAGGTAGACCAGTTGACTAAACTACAGTTTTGGCACATCTGGCGATCGAAGCAGGGACCAGGATCTGAGTCCCAAAAGACATGGGTGTTATTTTTTAATTTTATTTTGTGCGGTTAGCAGCAAAAATCCAGGACTAGTCGAGCTGCGCTAGAATTTGGGAAGCAGATGCGATTTGTCCAATGGAGAATGTATTAAAGGTAGCATTTTCTGTTCGAGCTCGTGTCGTAAACTCTGAGGTCCACAATTGTAGTTACTCCTATTCATTTTCCATTGCCATTCAAAACCCCCAGTGTACATAAACAACCAGCAAGTGAATCTTGAGCTCACTGAAACAACACACCCTCCCCACTCCTTAGTATGTTCTTTCTTCATAATCAAACTAACCCCTTGACATTATGAGCCAAACGGGGTGTGTGTAACATATCATTGCTGTCCTGCAGAGAATGCAATTCAAACAAATCATCAGTGAACTGGTGGCAGAGGAGAAATGCATGCAGAGTGACTGCGACAAATTGGCCACTCCGAATGTGCAATAAAATTGCTTCAGGGTGTTATTTACTAGTAGCAGTACGATCTAAAAAATTTTTACAAGACAGGGCATGATGGCATGTATTTTCAGTCTACAGCAAAGGTTTTAGCACTAGGTGATCCAACAAAATTGAGCAGTTTAACTTCACTTAGCCACTGTAGGAGATCTGATGCATGAAGACTAATGATCAAAAAACAAGTTAGAACAAATCTTTTAAATTAATTTTATTTATAGAATATGGGTGTCACTGATAAGGTCAACATTTATTGCTCATCCTTACATGTTCTTAAGAAGGTGGCAATGAGCCATCTTCATGAATCACTGTGATCTGTGTGGTAAGATACTCTCACAGTACGCTTAGTTGGGGATTTTAACCCAGCGACAATGAAAATATGTGGTTCTATGCAACTTGATGGGATATTTTGTGCTCTTTTACGTGGTAAAGATCATTAATTTTGGAACTGCTGTTGAAGAAGCCTTAACCAGTTCCTGAAATGCACTGCTCTAAAGCCACAGCAACCCAGCGTTCAAAAAAAAAAGAAATGTTCAAGGTGATAATTAGGTTGGCAATCAAGCAAGCTGCTTTGTCCAGAACATTAGCAAACTTCTTGTTTTTGTTGGTGCTGCTCCGTTTGAGGGAAATGGAGAGAATTCGATCACACTCCTGACTTGAAGATGGTGGAAAGATTTTGGAGAGCTAGGTGAGTCAGTCACAGTAAAATACTCAACATCTGATCTGCTCAAGCAGCAATGCTGTTTGTACAGATTTTTCAGTTAACTTTCTTGTCAATGACATTGCAAAGAATATTGTTAGTGGGGTAAATCATCAATGATTAGATGTTGGCATCGCTGACAAGACTAGCAAATTTTGACCATCCGTTATTAGTGTTGAACTAAATAGCTTGCCAGATTATTCCTCAGAGTAGGTAATAGTCAACTTTATTGCTGTGGGGCTGGAGGCAGGTATCCATCCCTAAAGCAATTAGTGAATTATGTTGATTTTTACAACATTCGCTAATAGTATCATGATCATCATTACTAAGATTAACTTTAAATGCCAGATTTATTAGTTGTGTTGAAATTTCACAATTTGCAATGGTGGATTTGAACCCAAGTCTCTGGGTACAGTCTGAGCTTTAGATTACGGGACATTAACAGTGCTGCTATCCCCAATGTTAATCCCTTGTCCATCAATGAATCTAAAGAGCATATATTTGGAATATTGCATTTGTGTATATTTCGCTGCATATATTTAGTGATTTGGGATCAAACAGCATGCATGCATAAAATGTCAGATGAATTTACAGGATAAAAACAGGCAATTTGTGCCCAAATTACTGCCATCACTGGGGTAGATTTTACAGTGGATACCAGGAGCCTTATTTCAGAATCAAATGAGGATCCTGTGCTTGCACTTGCCCAGCAGTGAAGTCAGTATGGTGATTGCACTATAACAACTTGTCACAAGGTCTGGTGTCCAACTGAAGACGAGAAGTGGCCTAGTGATTTTATTGACTTAATCACAGGACCACTAGCTTTGACAACTCAATAGTGCAACTGGAAGTGGGTTTCAATTATGCTAATTGGCTGTCTACTTAAGTGGAGTAGCAACTTCTCAGCAGTCCTGCCTCTCACTGGGAAACTTGCCCAGTAGTGAGACTGTGTGAGTGAGCTGTCCCAGTGTAACTCCTTGATGTCTTATCAGCAAAGAACGCTTCCCCATGTTTCCACTGCCATGGAAGGGTGGTGTCAGGTCATAGTCCTAACAACCCAGAAGGAGAACATTCAGCCTTTTTAATCCATGTTGAATCTTAGCAACACGTCTCAATCAGACCTATTGCTCCAACTTAATTCCATAGTCCTGCAATTTACATCCCCAAATTTCCTTTTGAAGTCATTTATCATCTCTGGATACACCACGGTTGGTGGCAACAAGTTTCAGATCCTAAAAGGCTCCACTTTACAGTTTCCTGTACATATTGCCCCAAAACCTTAAATCTACGTCCCTTAGTCCTATGTGCTTCCAGTTTACTTCATCTCACCTGATGAACATTATTTTTCTAATCCTTTCTCCCTCATGTAATTATCTAGTTTCAATTTAAACAGGATTCTCCAATTGACGTTAATCATTTGTTATTGAAGTCCACATTCACACCATTTCCCAAAGAAGGACAATCTTCCAGAATATATCATTAGAATTATAGTGGCCATTTTATATTTATGCCACCTAGGTAGAACAAGGGAGGTATTCTCAACAGATTTTAGGCCGCTGGAAAATAAGCAGGATTTCATAGTTAGAAATTTCCAAGTTGTACATACTGTCATCAGCCAGTGTACACAGAAAAAGAAAGATCGAGTAGATTAATAGAAAAAGAAAGTGGGAAGATGTTAGATTCCTGGGATATTAGATCATGTTCTTGGGAGCTAGCACCTACCTTGGCAGAAGGTTTATAGTGTGAACAAAGCCAAGACAACTGCTCCCCCCAGGTAGTTTACCAGCGTTTATAGGGTGCATTTAAACAAATTCAGGAGTGGAATGGATGCAAAGAGTTTGCAATTCGAGCAGAAAAACAATTACACAAAGATGTGGAAGAGACAGAAAGCATTGTAATAAGAAATAATAGAATATTAGGTGAGGGCAGTGTAAGAGAGAATAAAACAAGATCCAGATTGGATTTATATTGCATGCATGTGCACATACAGAATGTAGTAAATGATGTGAGTGTGCTGCATGTGCAGATAACAACATGATGTAATCTCATTTTGTGTGCAATGGAAAGAAGTGAACTGAGTACAAAATATTCCTCAATAACAGTTAGTCAGGAACCACAGGGAAGAAAAGAAGTTGGTGGATATTTTGATTAAAGGGAATGTTGCTGTCCAGTAGGGAGAGAATATCTTAGCAGGGTTCAGGACAAAGTCTGTTATTTAGTGCTGATAAAACAATAGGTGTGCCATTACGCTACTAGGCAATTTCCACAGACCACCAACCAATGGGAAAAACATTGAGAAACAATTTTGTGAGAAAATTATAGAGAGGTGAAAGAATTGGGAATTTTCCTTTTATATATTGGAATTGTTATAGGCAAGACTGACAATGGGAGGGATTTCATTACTAAAGTATTTTCAGGATAATGGCATTACAGTTTATACATTTCCAGCCCAATGAGAAGTGAAAGGATAGTTAAAGAAAGAGGAAGATTTATTAGAGGCCAAAGGGGATTTATACGGAGATACACAGTAAGGTTGAAGTTCTCAACAATTAGTAAGAATAGTTGTAATTACTTTGCATTTATCTTTAGCAAAGAGGAAGTAGTGAAAGAAAAGGTAATTTCAAATAATAGATATGCTAAACTTTGACAAGAACATAACAGCAGAAAGGAAAAGGATGACCACGAGACAAAGCAAGAAAAATTAAAATAAAGAATAAAAAATGTGCTAATGTCAAGTGTCAGTTAGAAAAAAAAACATAGAACCCTGAGAAATGCAGAGGGTTCAGTGCAGAGGTTATAAAGCATATTAAAGAAGCAAAGAACAATTGTTAGGAAAAAGCTGGTGGACAATATAAAGAAGAATCCCAAAGTCATTTTTAGTCAGATCAAGTGATGATGAAAGAAGAAATTAGGGTGATTAGACGTCAAAAAGGGAATTCACACATAGGAACAAGAAACATAGTTAACATAATAGAATACGTTGTGTCTATCTTTACCAAGAAGGTAGGTGGCACCCAAGCATGGTGCTCAAACTCTATCACTAGAAAAGTTCAAAATTGATAAGGTGGAAGTGTTAACAAGGTACTGGGATGGGAAAAGATGCATCCAAGGCCACTGAAGGATGTGAGAGTGGAATTTTCAGGGGCATTTGCAATAATCTTTTCTGAGGAGATAGCAGAGAACTGGAAAGTGCAGACATTACACTTCTGTTAAAAAAAAACATGTAAGCCCAAAAATTACAGACCAGCCAGTTCAACTTTGGTGAAAGTGAGGACTGCAGATGTTGGAGGTCAGAGTCTGGTTTAGAATGGTGCTGGAAAATCACACCAGGTCAGGCAGCATCCAAGGAGCAGGAAAATTGACATTTCGGGCAAAGGCCCTTCATCAGGAATGAGCTTCACCCTCAACTTTGGTGGTGAACCTTTTAGAAACAATAATTCTGGATAGAATTAGAAGTCTCTTGCTTAAAAATGGAATTTTTAAACAGACCGCTTTGATTTCTAAAGGAGAAATCATGTTTGACTAACTTGTTGATGCTTTTTAAAAAGGTTACAGAAAGGTCAATGCAGATCAAGCCCTGATATTCTAAAAGACGTTTAATATGGTCCCACATGAGACTTCTAGGACATGTAATAGCTCATGCCATAAAAGGGACAGGAGGAATTTGAGAATAAAATTAGCTGATAACGAGAAAATAGAAAGTCAGGAAGATTGTGGCATTGTGATGTCACAGGGCTAGTTAAACACTATTCCAGGTCAGTGCTCTGAGGGGAGATAGTTTTGCATCCATCAGAGGAAGTGATATTTTAATTTAATATTTAAAAAAAAGCTGAGCTAATGACAACCACATAACCACTGGGTTGACTGCTGTAAAAAAGCCCACTCCTGTTGGGAATGAAATTTTCCATCCTTAGCTGGTCTGGCCACCATGTGACTCCAGATCCACAATGTGGTTGACTGTTGACTGTCAGAACGCAATTGGAGATAGGCAATAAATGCTGACCTAGCCAAAGACACCCACATCATGTGAACTTTTTTTTTACTTGCATATTTTGGATTAGAGGAAGGTTTGTATTGAAGTTCATCAGGGGTCAGTATTGAGACTCTTGCTTTTACTGATATCAAGATTTAGATCATTAATGTATATGCAAGGGACAATTTCAAGATTTTGGAATGAAATGAAACTGGGAAGCTTTGTAGACTATGAAGAGGACAGAATAGAACTGGAAAAGATGTGAAAATATGAACAGATAGATGGCAGATGAAGTTCAATGCAGGAACATGTGTGTATTTTGATCAGAAGAATATAATTGGACAAAACAAAATAAGTCATACAGTACTTAAAAGCTTGCAGCAGCAGAGGGGCATGACTATATATCTGCATGGGTTACTGAAGGTGACAGGACAGATGGAAAGATCAGATCATAATGCACCAAGTTTTATTAATAGGGCTGTAGATTACAAGTCATGCTGAATTTATGTAAGACACTTGTTAGATGACAGCTGAAATATTGTGTACTGTTCTGGGTACATTATAGGATGAATGTTATTGTAGTGGAGAGATGTAAAGTAAATTTATAAGAACCATTTCAGGGATGAGAAATTTCAGTTTTGAGGACAGATTGGAGATGTTGGAACTGTCCTCTTTAGAAAGTAGAAGGCTATGACAAGAGCTGATGGAAGTTGTAAAAATCACATGAGATTTTGGTAGACAGAGAGAAATTGCTCCCACTCCTAAAAGGATTGAGAATGAGAAAGTACAGATTTAAAATGATTTGCAAACAGCAAATGTGAAATCAGAAAAATCATTTCAACACAAGCAACGATTTGGGTCTGGAATGCACTGCCTGGAGATGTGGTGGAGGCAGTGCCAAGTGACACATTTCAGAGGGCACTCGATACTTATTTGAGTAGAAGCAATGAGCAAGAGTATGGAGTGAAGGTGGCAGAATGATACCAAGTCATAATGTGCATTGGAAAGCTGCTGAAGATATGAAAGAACAAGATTGGTGGCACAGTGGTTAGCACTGCTGCCTCACAGCGCCAGAGACCCAGATTCAATTCCTACCTCAGGCGACTGACTGACTGTGTGGAGTTTGCACATTCTCCCCGTGTCTGCGTGGGTTTCCTCCAAGTGCTCCGGTTTCCTCCCACAGTCTAAAAAACATGCAGGTTAGGTGAATTGACCATGCTAAATTGCCTGTAGTGTTATGTGAAGGGGTAAATGTAGGGGAATGGGTCTGGGTGGGTTGCACTTCGGCGGGTCGGTGTGGACTTGTTGGGCTGAAGGGCCTGTTTCCACACTGTAAGTAATCTAAAAAAAAAGCAACCTTCAGTATTTTAACATTTTGTGATTTGAAAATCAAAACCAGAAAATGGAAGCTTGGATTACTAATTGTTAATTTAAAACTGAAAGGAGAAGTGGAATTGTATAGTGATCATTTAATGTTACAGAATGCATATATTATTTAGTGAAGTGGAATTTGATATGTTGTGCGACTCGGTGGCACCAGGTCTGAGGTTGAAAGGAGCCTGCCTAACGTCAGGTTTTGGATTTGCTATGAGCTGCAGTGTTAAAGTGTTTTCTTTGCATGTTCTTCAGAGAAGAAATTGACAATGAACTGGAGATATAATAATGAAACTATAATCAAGAGTCATCTGCACACTAAAGCTCAAGACTAATTTGGACCAATTTTGGTTTTGGATTAAAGGTAATATACATTTAAATGGGTGTACACTATCTCTATGCTTACAGATAGTTTGCTGGAAGCGAGGTACAATATTGCAGCAAAGGAAATGGAGAGGAGGATTGATGTGAGCTTTGATTGCCCCTCGTCTTCACTCCAGTAAGATGTTTGATGATCACATTAGTGAGGCTCCTGTCTTGCAAAGCACCGTGAAGAAGACAGTCAGTACTAGCTCAAAAGAAGGTATCAAAGAACTCCTCAACTTAAACTATATTTGACTTGAAAATTTTCAACTCCATTCTTCAATATTCCATCCAGCATAATATCAGCGCTTTCTAGTCCAGAGCAAAGTTATAAATCCACTTAACCAGCTAATAAGTAACAAAACCTCCAGAGCAGGTGGAATCTGTGCCAAGATTAGAAAACATGGCTGAGATACTCTACTGACGAGGCTGCAAAGTCCCTCCTCACTAACCAAGGCTCTAGACACACCTTCCAGGTGAAACAATGATTTACCTGCACTTCACTCAATTCAGTCTCCTGTATTCTCAACTCGCAATGTGGTTTCCTCAACACTGGGGAGACAAAATGCAAACTGGGGATGGCTGCTTTGCAGAACACTTATGTTCTGTATGTAAAAATGACCCCAGTTTCCAACTGTCTTCAGTGGGGCCAATCCATTCTTTCCTACTCATTGTCCCTACTATCAGCTTTTCTCCTTCCCTGGCTTACTATCAGACATCCTTTTTTTTTCTTTCTTTCTCTCTCCAGGCTCCATCTCTAACTATTTGCTCACTCCTTGTGCCCCCATCCCATGTCTTCAGCGTATAGATTACCTTTTTGTGGTTACGATCAGTTCTGAAGATGGGTCACTGGACTCCAAACAGATTTCTCTCCACAGATACGACCTGACCTGCTGAGTTTCTCCAGCAATTTCTGTTTTCGTTTCAGCATCGGCAGTTCTTTACTTTATATTCTTGCAAATTCTCACATGCCTCATCAGAGAAAAAGAAAGCATGCCAGTATTTCTCAGATGTTGCAATTGTAACTGTGTTCAAGAAGAGAGACAAATCCAATTGTAGCAACTGCAGAGGAGTCTCCCCGCTGTCTGCAACTCGGAACATCATTGCAAGAATGCTCCTCAGCCACCTTCTTTGAGTTGCTAATTCTTCCCAGAGTTGCAATGTTGCTTTGGCCTGTAAAAAGCCACACTCACTACTAAGAAATCTGTGAAAAATGCAAGGAAAAGCACTGATCATTATGCCTGCCCTTTTTCAACTCCAAGAAAGCTTTTGACTTTGTCAACCTTTGACCGCTGATAGAGTATCATCCTCAAATTTAGCTGTCTTCAGAACTTTGACAATATTCGAAGGCATTTAAGCTATGCATGTATTCATTGTTCTAAAAGTAATATTTACTAACTATTTATAAATCAAAGCTGCTATATTGTTAAACCAAAACAAATGATTTTTAAAGCAACGTGCTTATGAGCGAAAGAAACTCATTTTCATTGACACAAACCTTTCTAGATCACGCTGTTCTCATCAGAAACTATACAACTATGAATGCTAAAATCCAATCAACTTTCTATTTAATGTATTTTAAACCAGGTCAGATGGTTAAGAAACTCATTCTCTTCCTCAAAAAAGCATTCAGAGAGGAAGCATTCACCTAAAGCAATTCATTTATGCTCATCAAGTTTCAAGCAAAGACTTCTATAAATTCAATTCAACTCAAGGTTCAGCTTTGAAAAGAAGAAAGCAAATGCAGCGCATTTGTCAAATTCAAGGTACATTAAATTGGAAAGAGCCTGAAAACAGGCAGATGCACAATGCATTATATACCCAGGGCCTTTTGGAGCAAAAAAGACTTTGTTCTGCCTGGTAATTTAAATGAGCTGGTATGTAATCCAGTGATAAGCATATGGCTAAATGACTGCATACTTC
Source organism: Chiloscyllium plagiosum (assembly GCF_037043375.1). Lineage (NCBI taxonomy): Eukaryota > Metazoa > Chordata > Chondrichthyes > Orectolobiformes > Hemiscylliidae > Chiloscyllium > Chiloscyllium plagiosum. The sequence continues at coordinate 24,123,634 of NW_028270140.1, forward strand.
AGCAAGGTGCTCGCTCTAAATAATGCTAGTCTGCATTTCTTAATGTCAATGCGAAACTCTTAAAGTAGGGAGATCATTCTAGCTAATGTAGGAAGAAACTGATTACAGCAAGGTTTCTGAGCAGAAGTAAGTGTAGACATGGTATGAAAAGACAAAGAACATGCTCCAAGGTTAGTACTTAGTACTCTATTGCACTTGTACAACCCTGTAATCTTTTTGTCCATTTTTCCCCATCTCGCTCTCTCTCTCACAGTTCATAACTTTCATAATGCACTCAATTGCATGATCATCCCTTTTTTGTTTGTCACTAAAAACAAATGAGCCCCTGCTTCCTTCACCATGGATAGGGTGACAAAGTGGCTCAGTGGTTAGCACTGCTGCATCACAGCATTAGGGACCAGGTTCAATTTCTCCTTTGAATCCTCCCACTTCCTCCAGACAAAAGGGGTAGCCATGGGCACCCACATGGGCCCCAGTTACGCCTAACTCTTTGTTGGTTACGTGGAACGGTCCATCTTCCGTAATTACACCGGCACCATTCCCCACCTTTTCCTCCACTACATTGACGACAGCATCAACACCACCTGGTGCTCCCACAAGGAGGTTGAACAGTTGATCAACTTCACCAACACATTCCACCCCAACCTTAAGTTCACCTGGATCTCAGACACCTCTCCATCTCTATCAACGGTGACACCTATTGCATTCTCAGCTAACTTCCCTCCATCCCCTCTCCCATTTATCTCATCATCCCCTTGGCTCCCAGCCTCCTTTCTGATGAAGGGTTTTTGCCCAAAACACCAAATTTCCTGCTCCTCCGGTGCTGCCTGACCTGTTATGCTTTTCCAGATTCAATTCCATCCTCGTGCGAATCTGTGTGGAGTTAGCACATTTCCCTGTGTCTGTGTGGGTTTCCTCTAGGTGCTCTGGTTTCCTCCCACAGTCCATAGATGTGCAGTTTAGGTAGATTGACTGTGCTAAATAACCTACAGTGTACAGGCTAGATGAATTCGCTGTGGGAAATGCAGGGGTAGGATGCTGCAGTGGGTCTGGGCAGGATGCTCTACGGAGGGTCAGTCTAGACTCAATAGGTTGATTGGCCTGCTTCCATACTGTAGGGTTTCTATAGATGTCTCTCAACCAGACACCCATGACAATGAATGCCACAGCTGTGCGTATAATCACATTAAAGCTACTATGCGTCCAAACATAACAAGCCCAAGTCAGATAGACATAAACAGAAGATATTAAACAAAAGTGCGGACATGGTAAAAGCAAATATTCAATATAAAAAGTGCAGAGATAAAATCTTTGGGAGAATTCTCCCAAAGTAATACTCACACCTGTGTGGAGGGGAAAATGGAAATTGGCTGTGGATCAGATAGTCTGTACCCTGTTTCAATTTAAAAATTCTTTCAGGAAATATCCTATCCTATTGCGTTTAACTCAGCATCATATTTCATTTTCCTCATGAGAGTAATGTTTTGTCAACAAGGCTTTGTCTAACATTTTACATTCATTGGTCTTTATCAGTGCGAGCTGTCTTTGAGCACAGTGAACTCAGAACCAATGCTGTCTTAGCAATAACCTTCAAAAATTGAGTACATCTTTCCTGTTAATGTCTCAAATGCTAGAGAAATCTGATCAAAGACCTAGAGATGCTGAGGTCATGTTCTGAAGAACTGAGAACAAGTAACTGTTAAACTAAGGGATTCAACTTGACAGCCTCGTCCTTGAACGTAGCAGTCAATTCTCAATGCTCCCTGTCTGTACATGTGCACAAACATTATTGATTGTCTACAAATGTTTTAGATAATATATCTCCTCGAAGACAGATAGGTTTTCAGCACTCCAAAACATTGACAGTTTATCATACTTGAAAAATGAACCAGAATTGGAAAGGTTATCATTTCGTTTCTTTAAAAATTCCTCCAGAATAATGCTTTAAATGGGGAGAATTAACTTACTACGAATAAGCTCCAGTATTCCCTCCCTTTATTTCTGCACTTCATTATCTTTGTTTCTTCCTTTAAGATATCTTTGAAGCTTTTAGCCATCTGCCCTAATATTTTCTGATGTGACCTGCTGTCAGACTTTATTTCATGATGCTTTCGCGAAGCACATTGGAACATTGTGTAACATTAAAAGCACTATTTAATATAAGTTGTTGGTGTAAACTCCAGGCAAAGCCTACTGTTGGAAATTCAGATTATCTGACCAATACAATGTTGGAGAATGTGTGGACTGCAGATTCTGGAGGTCAGAGCCAAGAGTCTGGTGCTGGAAAAGCACAGCAGGTCATGCAGCATCCGAGGAGCAGGAGAATCGATAGGCCCCTTCATCAGGAATACAATGTTGCTGCACAAAACCTTGACAAGGCTGCATTTGGAATACTATGCACAATTCTGATCACCCTTCTATAGGAAGGATGTTATTAAAATGGAAAAGATGCGAAAAAATATTTACAAGGATTTTACTAAGAGAGGGTTTGAGTGAACAGGAGAGTTTGGATCAGTTGGGGTTATTTTTCCCTGGACCATCAAAGGCTGAGGAGTCACCTTATCAAGGTTTATAAAACCACAAAGGGCACAGATAAGTTTACTAGCTAAGCTCTTTTTCCTGGGGTAAGACATTTCAAAACTCAAGGGCATAGATTTAATTTAAGAGAGGAAGTTAAATGGGACTTGAAGGGTAACTTATTCACCCAGAGGGTGGTGCGTAAATGGAAACAGCTGACAGTGGAAGTGGTAACGGTTGGTACAAACACAATATTTAAAAGACATTTGGACAAGTACATGGATAGGAAACATTTAGAGGGATATGGGACAAATGCAGGAAAATGGGACTGGTTAAGTTTAGAAAGCCTGGTTGGCATGGACACATTGGGCCAAAAAGCCTGTTCCTGTGCCGCATGACTCTACGATTCTATGTTTGTGGAAACTTGATATGTGCAGATTATCTGGTATATTTCCTACATTGTAGAAACTATTATATTGCAGTAAATTATTTAAATATGTCCTGCAGTTGTGAAAGATGAAAGATGGTATACGAATTCAAGTTGCAGATGATGGTCATGATTTTCTTGCAAAGAGAATAAACTCAATTACCTAGCTAAAGTTAATTTCGATCTTGTAGTCTTATCTGTCTGCATGTGCCTTTTCTCAATGGTGAGCTGATGAACACTTCCGCAAGTGGAGGCCAATAAATATATACTCACATGAGGATTAAACAAAGCAGTAATGCTGAAGATCTTGAGCAAACATGAACTGAAGTTGCCTGAGAAACTCAGCAGGTCTGCAGCGATCTCTGGAGTGACAACAGCGTTAATGATTCAAATCCTGTGATCCTCCTTCAGAATGGTCGCTGGACTATAAATGTATCTGCTGTGGAGAGAGAGTCCACCAGGTGAATTCACCTGGACAGTCTCGGACACCTCCCTCCCCTTCCTAGACCTTTCTGTTTCTATCTCAGGCAACCGAATCAACACGGACATCTACTACAAACCAACCGACTCCCACAGCTACCTGGACTACACCTCCTCCCATCCTGCCCCCTGTAAAAATGCCATCCCATTCTCCCAATTCCTTCGTCTCCGCCGCATCTGCTCCCAGGAGGACCAGTTCAAAATACGTACAACACAGATGGCCTCCTTCTTCAAGGACCGCAATTTCCCCCCCGACGTGGTCGACGGTGCCCTCCACCGCATCTCCTCCACTTCCCGCTCCTCCGCCCTTGAGCCCCGCCCCTCCAACCGCCAGCAGGACAGAACCCCACTGGTCCTCACCTACCACCCCACCAATCTCCATGTACAGCGCATCATCCGCCGTCACTTCCGCCACCTCCAAACAGACCCCAGCACCAAGGATATATTTCCCTCCCCTCCCCTATCAGCTTTCCGTAGAGACCACTCCCTCCGCGACTCCCTTGTCAGATCCACACCCCCCACCGACCCAACCTCCACTCCCGGCACCTTCCCTTGCAACCGCAGGAGGTGCAACACTTGCGCCCACACCTCCCCCCTCACTTCTCTCCAAGGCCCCAAAGGTAACTTCCATATCCGCCACAGATTCACCTGCACCTCCACCCACATCATCTACTGCATCCGCTGCAGCCGGTGTGGCCTCCTCTATATTGGGGAAACAGGCCGCCTACTTGCGGAGCGATTCAGAGAGCACCTCTGGGCCACCCGGACGAACCAACCCAACCAACCTGTAGCACAGCATTTCAACTCCCCCTCCCACTCCACCGAGGATATGCAGGTCATTGGACTCATCCACCGCCAAACCACAACAACCCGACGGTCGGAGGAGGAGCGTCTTATCTTCCGACTGGGAACCCTCCAACCGCAGGGGATGAACTTGGACTTCACCAGTTTCTTCATCCCCCCTCCCCCCACCTTGTCTCAGCCGGATCCCTCCAGCCCGGCACCGCCTTCCTGACCTGCAGTCTTCTTCTTGACCTCTCCGCCTCCATCCTACTCCGACCTATCACCCTCACCTTGACCTCTTTCCACCTATCACATTTCCAACGCCCCTCCTCCAAGTCCCTCCTCCCTACCTTTTATCTTCTCCTGCTGAACACTCTCTGCTCATTCCTGAAGAAGGGCCTGTGCCCGAAACGTCGAATCTCCTGTTCCCTGGATGCTGCCTGACCTGCTGTGCTGTTCCAGCAATAAAGTTTCAACTAATATGTAGAAGGCCCAAGAAGGGACAGCACAGTTTTGGATCCGGTTCTGGTTAAAAAAGCCAGACAAGTGTTTGATCTGTTAATGGGACAACATTTCAGCAATAGCAACCACAATATGGTACATTTCAAATTCTCTGGACAAGGAAATAGATGTTCTGCAAAGGATGGCTTTAGATTGGGAGAGGGCAGATTGGGTTAAAATTGAGGAGGCTCTAGCCACAGCAGACTGGGAACAGCTCCTTGCAATAAGTCTACAGCAGAGTATTGGGAGACATTCAAAAAAGAGTTGGGAAGAGTAAAGGTCCAATGTGTACCCTTTAGAGGGAAATGTAGGAGCAATAAATTCAGAGAAAATGTCTAAGACAATCCAGGACTGGATAAGGAGGAAGAATAAGGCTTTTAGCAAGTGCAAAGGGATCAATTCAGCTGCAGCTCTAGAGGAATACAGGAAATGCGCGAGGAAACTTAAGAAATCAATTGGAAGAGCAGAAAGGGGGCATGACAAAAGACTTGCGCACAGAATTAGAGACAATTCTAAGATATTTTATAAATAGAATCATAGACTAATGGAGTCATAGAGTTATCCAGCATGGAAACAGAGCCTTTGGTCCAACCAATCCATGCTGACCATAATCCCAAATTAAACTGGTTTCTCCTGCCTGCGCTTGGCCCATATCCCTCCAACCATTTCTTATTCATGTCTTTTAAATTTTGTAACTGTATCTGCATCCAACACTTCCTCTGGAAGTTCCTTACACACAAGTAAAAAGAAAAAATTACTTATCATGTCTGTCTTAAAATCTTTCTCCTCTCACCTTAAAAATATGCCCCCCAGTCTTGAAATCACCCACCATAGGGGAAAGATTCCTGCCATTCACTTTATCTATATCTGTCATGATTTTATAAACCTCTCTAGGGTCACCACTCAACCTCCGACACTACAGTGAAAAAGGTCTCAGATTATCGAACTTATCTGTTTATAATCAAAGCTTCCATTCCCCATAACATCCTCGTAAATCTCTTCTGAAACTTCTCGAACTTAATGGTATATTGCCTATAACAACAGGATAGCCCAATTCCAACCTTCCAATTTCGCACCACCTTCATGACCAGTCCTACCTGTTCATCTTCCTTTTCACCTATCCACTCCACCCTCCTCTCTAATCTATCACCATTACCCCTACCTTCATCTAACTAGCACACTGTCAGCCATCTTCCCCCCAGCCCGACTCCACTTCCCATTTATCTCTCCACCCCCTCAGCTGACAGCCCCATTGCTAATGAAGTGCTTTCGCCTGAAACATCGATTGTCCTTCTCCTCACATGCTGCCTGACCTGCTGTGTTTTTCCAGCACTACATTCTCGACTATAACAGAGAGATCAGAACTGGACACAATACTACAGAAAAGACCTCACCAATGTCCTAAACAACATTAACATAACATCACAGCTCCTATACTCAGAATTCTGAGCAACAAACGCAAGCATGCTAAATGCCTTCTTAATCACCCAATCTATATGTGATATAACTGCCCAAGGCCTCACGTTTAATTGTATAAATCCTGTCTTTGTTTGTTTTACCAAAATGCAGTACCTCACAGTTATCTAAATTAAACTCCGCCTGCCATTCTTCAGCAATTAAAGAGAAGAGATTAACCCGTGAAAAATTAGGGCCCATTCGAAACTAAGAAGGCAAGCTGTGTGTTAATTGCAGGTTATTGGAAGGGTGTTGAATGAGTATGTTTCTTTGGTCTTCACTCTGTAAAAGGAGAACATAGGTATGGAATTCAGGAAAAGGGACTGTAAGGAACTTGCATGGTTTGACACAGGAAATAATGCAGTTTGGAGGCTCTGTCAGGCTTAAAAACCGACATAACTCCCTGGCCCAGATGATTGCGTTCCAAACTGCTATGGGAGACGAGGCAAGAAATTGCAAAAGCTCTGACACAAATATTAATTCCTCTATGGCAATGGGGATGTGTCAGGGGACTGGATGACAGCTAATGCGGTTCCAATTTTTAATAAGGATGATAGACATTACGGACCGATGAGTTTCATATCAGAGAAAATTCTGAAGTTGCCAATTAATACCATGGAGAAACATGGCTTGATTAGGAATAGTCAACATGGCTTTGTCAGATGGAGCTGAAAATGTGTTGCTGGAAAAGCGCAGCAGATCAGGCAGCATCCAAGGAGCAGGAGAATCGACGTTTCGGGCATAAGCCCTTCTTCAGGAATGAGGAAAGTGTGTCCAGCAGACTAAGATAAAAGTTAGGGAGGAGGGACTTGGGGGACGGGCGTTGGAAATGTGATAGGTGGAAGGAGGTCAAGGTGAGGGTGATAGGCCGGAGTGGGGGTGGGGGCGGAGTGATCAAGAAGAAGATTGCAGGTTAGGAAGGCAGTGCTGAGTTCGAGGGATTTGACTGAGACAAGGTGGAGGGAGGGGAAATAAGGAAACTGGAGAAATCGGAGTTCGTCCCCTGTGGTTGGACGGTTCCTAGGTGGAAGATGAGGCGCTCTTCCTCCAACCGTTGTGTTGCTATGCTCTGGCGATGGAGGAGTCCAAGGACCTGCATGTCCTTGGTGGAGTGGGAGGGGGAGTTGAAGTGTTGAGCCACGGGGTGGTTGGGTTGGTTGGTCCGGGTGTCCCAGAGGTGTTCTCTGAAACGTTCCGCAAGTAGGCGGCCTGTCTCCCCAATATAGAGGAGGCCACATCAGGTGCAGCGGATGCAATAAATGATGTGTGTGGAGGTGCAGGTGAATTTGTGGTGGATATGGAAGGATCCCTTGGGGCCTTGGAGGGAAGTAAGGGGGGAGGTGTGGGCGCAAGTTTTGCATTTCTTGCGGTTGCAGGGGAAGGTGCCGGGAGTGGAGGTTGGGTTGGTGGGGGGTGTGGACCTGACGAGGGAGTCACGGAGGGAGTGGTCTTTTTGGAACGCTGATAGGGGAGGGAAGGGAAATATATCCTTGGTGGTGGGGTCCGTTTGGAGGTGGCGGAAATGACGACGGATGATACGCTGTATATGGAGGTTGGTGGGGTGGTAGGTGAGGTCCAGTGGGGTTCTGTCCTGTTGGCGGTTGGAGGGGTGGGATTCAAGGGCGGAGGAGCGGGAAGTGGAGGAGATGCAGTGGAGGGCATCGTCGATCACGTCTGGAGGGAAATTGCAGTCTTTGAAGAAGGAGGCCATCTGGGTTGTACAATATTGGAACTGGTCCTCCTGGGAGCAGATGCGGTGGAGACGAAGGAATCGGGAATGTGGGATGGCGTTTTTACAGGGGGCAGGGTGGGAGGAGGTGTAGTCTAGGTAGCTGTGGGAGTCTGTCAGTTTATAGTAAATGTCCGTGTTGATTCGGTTGCCCGAGATAGAAATGGAAAGGTCTAGGAAGGGGAGGGAGGAGTCTGAGACGGTCCAGATGAATTTGAGGTCGGGGTGGAAGGTGTTGGTAAAGTGGATGAACTGTTCAACCTCCTCGTGGGAGCACGAGGTAGCGCCGATATAGTCATCGATGTAGCGGAGGAAAAGGTGGGGGTTGGTGCCAGTGTAGCTGCAGAAGATGGACTGTTCTACATATCCTACGAAGAGGCAGGCATAGCTGGGGCCCATGCAGGTGCCCATGGCTACTCCTTTGGTTTGGAGGATTGGAAAGAGAAGTTGTTCAGGATGAGGACCAGTTCAGTCAGTCAAAGGAGGGTGTTAGTGGAAGGCTACTGGTTGGTACGGCAGGAAAGGAAGAAGCGGAGGGCTTTGAGTCCTTCATGATGGGGGATGGAGGTGTACAGGGACTGGATGTCCATGGTGAAGATAAGGCGTTGGGGACCGGGGAAGCGAAAATCATGGAGGAGGTGGAGGGTGTGGGTGGTGTCCTTTGGACTCCTCCATCGCCAGACCATAGGAACACGACAGTTGGAGGAAGAGCGCCTCATCTTCCACCTAGGAACACTCCAACCACTCCGGCCTATCACCCTTACCTTGACCTCCTTCCACCTATTGCATTTCCAACGCCCCTCCCCCAAGTCCCTCCTCCCTAACTTTTATCTTAGCCTGCTTGACACACTTTCCTCATTCCTGAAGAAGGGCTTATACCCGAAACGTCGATTCTCCTGCTCCTTGGAAGCTGCCTGACCTGCTGCGTTTTTCCAGCAACACATTTTCAGCTCTGATCTCCAGCATCTGCAGTCCTCACTTTCTCCTTTGTCAGATGGAGGTCATGCCAAATAAATCTGTTAGAATCTTTCAAAAATGTGATCAAATGTGTGGATGAGGGAAGTTCATATGAATTTTACCAAGCTTTTGACAAGGTCCCACATAAGAGATTGATTGAGAAGGTTAAAGCACATGGAATTGAGGGAACCTTGGTGGGATGGATCAGAAACTGGCTTAGCAAAGGAACACAAAATGTAGTCATAGAAGGCTGCAGGCTGGTTTCTAGCAATATATAACAAGGAACAGTATCGGTACCCTCACTGTTTGTTATGTACATAAATGATATAGATGAAAATTTGGGAGAATGTTAAGCAAATTTGCAGATGTCACCAAGATTGATAGGTTAATGGTAGCGATGATATATAATCCTTATAAATTTCAGGTGATGCAGTTTGGAAGAAGAAGCAAAATGAGGGAGTATTTAATGAATGGCAGAACAATGGGTAGCTTAGAGGAACAGAGAGATCTTGGGGTAATTATTCACAGATCCTGAAGTCAACCCAGTAGGTGAGTAGAGTAGTTAAAAAGGCATTTGAAATACTTGCTTTCTTTGGTCATGACGTAGAGTATAAGAGTAAAGAGGTAATGTTGGACTTGTACAGATCAGTGGTCGGGCCACAGCTGGAATACTGCATGCAGTTCTGGTTGCACCATTAATGGAAGGATGTGATAGCACTGGAGGGGGTATAGAGGAGGTTCAATAGGATGTTACCTGGGATGGAGCAATTGAGATATAAGAAGAGATTAGACAGGCTTGTGTTGCTTTCTTTAGAGCAGAGAAGACTGATGGGGAAATGACTGGGGTGCAGAAGATTATGAGGGGTATGGAAAGGGCGAATAGAGAGCAGCTGTTCCCCTTGGTTGAAAGGTCCATCATGAGAGAGCATAGTTTTAGGGGAAGGGACAAAAAATTCAGAGGGAATTTTGGTAAAAGCTTTTTCACTCAGCAGAAAATTGGGATGCGTGTACTTTTAGTGATAATTATGTCAGTACAATCTTGATGAGCCAAAGGGCCTTTTCAGTGCTGTATAAATCTGTGAATCTATGATCTCATTAGGGTTTCAGACAACCTGTTGTATATAAATGCATAAAACTAGCACACAATTGTAATTTCATATAAGTTTCTCCCTATGCCAAGAACATAGGGAGAACATTTTTTTACTAGTTTTGGACAGAAAAAGAAAGTGGAGAGGGGGAGAAGTACAGTTGAGTGAAATAAAATCCATGCCAGAATGCTTGTAAATATACACGTTTTGTAGAATCTCTAAAATTTGATATATTACCATTTATTGTTCCTTGAAGATATTAAACAGTGTTCCACTAGATAATACAACTCTATCAATTATACTTTCATTGTTCACACAGAGGGTATTGAAAGTTCACTGCATGGAAATTAAGAGAGAATATAGATGGAATTAAAAGGTCCAGATATGTGAATTGTGTAAGTGAATGAATAATTATCGTGCCACAAATAGGTCTGATTTCCATGGAGATGAGTCAGACAGGAATGGATTGTGGAATTTTACTGACTTACTATCAAGAAGCATTATCAGGTATGCACTATAAAGTCATCAGTCTTCCTGTCACCTAGCCAGCAATGCCTAGATCCTGCCAATGATGAAAAAACAAGAAAATCCACTTCTATAGCATTGAATCAGCAAGGTTACTATAGATGGCAGTACATTCTTTGATTGGGACTGACACTTATCCAAGTTTTGAGCTCCTTGCAAAACAGCAGACTGAGGATGTCTTAATTTGACAAAACTGAATTCTTCAATTTAGAATTCTTAGAATTAATCAATTTATGCAATTAAAGTGTATTGTCATTGGATAGCACCCAAAAAAGTCATCATCCTCATTTTTCTTATTTCTTCCTTTATACATTATTCTGTTGATTCATCAATTTGTTTCAATATCTACTTGGTTTGTGAATTGAATAGCAATGAATCAACAGCGTTAAAGTAATCTCTGACTTCCATATTAGGATCTGGCACTGATTAGTTCTTTTGGGAGAATTAGGCATTGCACAGAAATGCAGCTCATAATGAATTGCAAATGCAAAGACATACAGGAGTCACCACTCATCAATGAGACTCAGAACTCACCATTTTCACTCTCAACGTTGATAATTTAATTTTGCCATTTTTTGCCCCAACATTTTCACCAGTGTCTACACTGCTGAAGGGAGTTGGAAAATCCACCCAACATTTCAGAACCAATTCATTGAATGTGGAACATATTGGAAATTCCTGAAATGTGATATTACTATTTGTTGCTGTCAGCATCACAGGCGAATACAGTTCACAGTTCTTAGTTTCTCATTAACTATTCTGTTTATAAAAATATTAAAAGTTAATGAGGCAAAAAATTTGGTCAAATTATTTTTTAAAAAAGATCAATTTAATGTGGCATTATATTCTTTTATGCCTTGACTTCAGTTCAGCTGGAGCAGCCTGCCTGTTAATAAGTTAATCTAAGTGATGCCATTTAAAATGACAATACTGTGGGTATTCATAAAATAAATGGCTATGGAGAACATGATGCGATATCAGCCATGAAAATGTAATATAGGTTTTCTTACCTGCAGCGTTGTTTGTATAACAATGTTAAGTTTTGAACTCTCTACTTTGATAAACAGATCTAGAGTTAATCACCATTTGTTGAACAAGGGCTTCCTCAGCATTATGAGACATCTCGTTTCCTAAGCCAAAACAAATTCCTTCAAATATGCCATAGCACCTAGTAACATCTAGGTCAATTCCATAAGATATCCACTGCTTTCACAAAATTTTTTTGTCTTGATTCTGCTGTGCATCTTTTACATGTTCTAAAATGCTTTTCGACATACTTATGAAAGGTACAGAATAGGTTAACAAGATGCAATATAGATCTTCATCTAAACTTTCTTGCAAGGCCAAATTCACTTATAACAGCTTGACGGAAAATTAAAAATCACACAACGCCAGGTTATAGTCCAACAGATTTAATTGGAAACACTAGCTTTCAGAGCGCCGTTCCTTCATCAGGTGGTTGCGCTCCGAAAGCTGGTGCTTCCAATTAAACCTGTTGGACCATAACCTAGTGTTTTGTGATTTTATAACTTTGTACACCTCAGTCCAACACTAGCATCTCCAAATTATGGAAAAATGTTTCTGAGCATGATTACTCATAAAAGTGTATCTAAAACATGTCACCAGATATCCCAGTCAATCAGTTTATGAGCAAATCTATTTCTTTTAAGTCAATTTGTGCTGGAAGAGCCAGCACTTTGAACAATTATAACTTTCAAGGAACAAACAGGTCCCCAAGGTATGTTTGAGTTCTAATGGTTGCTAGATTCAATGCTGCGTATGGACGCAGATGGGGCTTTTAGCAAGATTTCCAAAAATCACTCAAGAACGTTCAAAGGGTAGAGTCAGTTGAAGACAGAGGCAAATTTCATGCAGAGAGATGCTGCTGTTGAACTGTGATAAAATGGATATTGGTATTTTACAGTAAAGGCTTAAGTTGAAGTCTCAAAAGCTATTTACTAGCCCTGTGTGCAGATAGGTCTCAGGACAAGATTCTAGCAACCATTTGATGCAGCCAGGTGTTGCAGTTGGGGCTCAAGAAAGTCTTGGGAAACACTGGGGCTTGTAAAAGCCCAAGAGTAATTAATCGTCAAACACAACTGAGGGAATGGGGTATTAAAAAACTTTCAAATAGTACAACTTCATGTAAACGAACAAGACTGGAGCTCAGGATAAAAAACCAGCCGCAGTATTGGCAGAAGCTAACTGTCTATGAGAATCTGGAGTTATGCCTGTGAGTCAGTACTTTTGGCCAGTTTCCATAACCCAAGAGAATATAGTCCCAGGAAAGGAGTGGAAAGTATCAGAATGTGAGCAGTCCTGGAGGCACACCATGACAGAATACCTCTTGAAGGAATTTCAAGGTCAGATCATCAAAAGTGAAGAATTGAAATCCCTTATGAAGTTTTCATGAGATTTGATAACTCGCTGTGTCATTAATGTCTGGGATGGAATGCTACGAAATCTATGGCACCCAGCATGACTATTATTCTGTTTAAAGTATTCTTTGGGATGTTCAATAGATAATTGCCTGTAAGCATGTTTGTCTTATGATAATTGTAGGATATTGTAATAGAGTTATATCTATATTTGAACAAGGTTTTTTTGTATTAAACTGTTATTTCTTTCTATCGAAATAAACTCATCTTATGTTTTGAGATGAAACCAGATTGAGTTTAGAGATCAATACAATTGGTCTGATTAACGCTGGTTAAACTTAGTTTCACGAATGGAAGAATGGGTCTCAGAAAGGATCAGTAAACCCCTGCAATCTTGGTTGTTATTTGCTTGAATGACAAGAAACTAAAAAGACACTTTTCTGCTTGTACATTTGAACACCATGGTAACTGGCTTACAGAAGATGTAATTTGTGATTCTGATCCCTCATCTTCAGCAAGAGATTAATAGGATATTTTTAGTTTTATATTTAATTTCCAAAAGGTTTCAGGCACCAAACTTTATGTGCTTAATTTGATTGTACAAGAATCTGTAGTTTGTCAGGTACCAAACAGCTAATGTTAGAAACCAAGATAATAGACTGTTTTTGTGTGTTTGCAATTCTTAATCTTTAGTTGGGATTGTTTTAAGTGTAACACTATTTATTATAATAATAAGGTATTGCTTCACTGAATGTAATTCACATGCATGTTATACCAATACCATATTTTTAAATCACTCATGGTACTTGGGTGTCACTGGCTGACCAATGTTTACTGCCCATCTCCAGTTGTCTTTGAGAAAGTAATGGTGAGCTGCATTCTTGAACCACTGCATTCCATGTGCTGCAGGTTGATCCACAATCTTCTTAGAGAGGAAATTCCAGGATTTTGTCATAATGACAGTGATGGAATGGCCATATATTTTGAAGTCAGGGTGGTGAGTGGGTTTGAGGGAAAATTGCAGGTGCTGGTGTTCCCAAGAATCTGCTACTCTTTCCTTCTAAGGAGAAGTGGTCGTGCACTTGAAACGTCCTGTCTGAGGATCTTTGGTAAATTTCTGTAGTACATCTTGTTGATAGTACATACTGTTTCTACTGAACATTGGTGGTGGTGAGGGTGGATACTTCTGGATTTGGTGCCAATCTTAGTGTGTTGCTTTGTCCTGGATGGTGTCAAGCTACTTGAGTGCTATTGGAGCTGAACCCATCCAGGGAACAGGGGAGTATTCCATTACGATCCTGGTTTGCACCTTGTAGATGCTGGGCAGTGAGGATTAGATTAGATTAGATGCCCAATATTATGGAAACAGGCCCTCCGGCCTAACCAGTCCACACCAACCCTCCAAAGAGTAACCCACCCAGACCCATTTCCCTCTGACTAATGTACCTAGCACTATGGGCAATTTGTCATGGTCAATCCACTTGACCTGCACATCTTTGGACTGTGGGAGGAAACCAGAGCACCCGGAGGAAACCCACGCAGACACGGGGAGAATGTGAAAACACCACACAGTCACCCAAGGCTGGAATCGAACCTGGGACCCTGGTGCTGTGAGGCAGCAGTGCTAACCACTGAGCCACCGTGCCGCCCCTCATCACTGTTACTCACCAAAGTCTTCCTAGCCTCTCACCTGATCTTGTAGCCATTGTGTTTATGTGGCAAGTATGTTGAGTTTATGGTCAATGGTAATCCTCAGGATGTCGATAGTGGGAGATTTAGTATGGTACCACCATTGAATGCGATGGTTAGATTTTCTCTTGTTGGAGATGGTGCCTGGCATTTATGCGGTATAAATGTTACTTGCCACTTGTCAGTCCAAGCCTGGATATTGTCCAGATATTAATGCATTTGAACATGGACTGCTTATTATCTGAGAAGTTGTAAATGATGCTGAACATTGTGCAATCATTGGCAAACTTCCCCAGTTCTTGCGTTATGGTGGAGAGATGATCATTGAGGAAACAGTGAAGATGGATAGGCTTAGGCACAATCCTACGGAATCCTGCAGAGATATCCTGGAGTTGAGATGACTGACCTCTAATAACCATTATCATCTTCCTATGTGCCAGGTATGACTCCAACTAGCGCAGAGTCTGCACCCATTACCCATTGATTCCAGTCTTGCTCGGGCTCCTTGATGCCACATTCCATTGTATGCAGCCTTGATGTTAAAGGCTGTCACTCTCACCTCAGCTTTAGAATTCAGTTCTTTTGCCCATGTTTGAACCAAGGATGTAATGAGATCAGGAGCTAAGTAGCCCTGGTAGAACCCAAACTGGGCGTGAGCTATCAGGTTATTGCTGAATGGGTGCTGCTTCCTAGTTCTGTTGATAATACCTTCCATCACTTTACTGATGTTCAACAGTAGACTGATGGGGCTGTAGTTGTCTGGGTTGGATTTGTCCTACTTTTTGTGTACAGGACATATCCGGGCAATTTTCCACATTGTCAGGCAGATCCCAATGTTATAACTGTAGAGGAGAGGCAAGCTCTGGAGCACAAATCTTCAGTACTAATGCCAGAATGTTGTCAGCGCACACAGTCTTTGCAGTATCCAGTGTCTCCAACCGTTTCTTGATATCACGTGGAACGAATCGAATTAGTTGAAGACTGGTATCTGTAATACTGGGGGCCACTGGAAGAGGCTAACTTGGATCATACACTCAGCACTTCTGCATGAAGATTGCTGCGAATGCTTTAGTCTTATCTTTTGCACTGATGTGCTGGGCTCTTCCAACATTGAGGATTCTGAGGAATGATTGGCAAGAATGAATAATTCTACTCCAGTACAAATGGCCATATCCCAGGCTGTGTAACTATACACTAATGTGAGCAGTCAGGTCTCAGTGTGAGTCACCACACCACAGAGAGCAAAATTATCTCAGCATGAGGAAACACAATAGTGTGAGTAACCCGACCCCACTGTCAGTTATCAAGTTGCAGTGAGAGTGATCATATTCTAGAATAAGAAACCACACCACAAAATAAAGAACTATACCATGGTATGTATAACCATTCCTCAACATGAGTAACGGTACTCCATGAATGTGTTCCACAGGAATGTAACAATACCACAGTGTGAGTAGCTGTACCCTAGGCACTGTATAATATGCTAAATAATATTCAGATCCAGTAACGAGTAGCCATATCTCATTGTTAGCAACTGTTCCCCAATAACAAATAATAATATTTTGAAGTGAGGAAGCACATTAAGAAAAAGAAACCACATCACAGTGTGAGTAACAAACTCTTGAATGTTATTATGAACCAACTGATGTTGTTATTGGACAAATTAGATCCCAGGTTGAAATCTGGCTTGACAGACAATGTTTTGTTTTGTTTTTGTTAAAACAAAGTGGTCTCTTACTAAAATATAAGCAAGCAATGCTGCTGATTCTGCTTTAACCAATAAAACACAGATCAAAAGAAATGAAAAAATGAATATATGCTTATATAACAAATGCAAAAATTTTTAAACATACAGTAAAGGCATAATACTATTAATCCCAAATTGGTCCTTTATGTATTGAAAAGGAAAAAAATTTTTTTTGCTACATTACACAAAACAACCCTTGGTACAATATCCAAAACCACATCTTGTACCTTAGATAAACTATCACTCATTCCATGATCAGACTGGAGTCTGTTCTTCGAACATCCCGTTAGGTTTAAGTTACTTTTGACTTAAACCCATAGACCACAACTGCAGACATCTTCTTCCGAGAGTTATTATAGCTGAGCTTCAATATACTCAGCTTCAGGTAATCCCTTTGGAGATTTAGCCCAATACTTCTGCTCCAAATCTACCACTAACTCTTTGGTCTATGGTAATCTACTTTCACTGGATCGTTCCCTTCTCATCTGGTCTGTACAAACACCTTTCATCGAATGACTTCACATAACTGTCCAAAACATCAAGTAGAATTTTTTTTTAAATCAAAAAATCTCTCTCTAAGCAATGGGCATTTCACTTTAGTATCTCTGAAAAGAAGATACTCTCCTATCTTCTGAATTAGAGCTTGTTTACTTGCTTGATTGTAAAACCTCACAAAGGTACACAAAATCCATTAATTCCAAAGCAATGCTTCAAAGATTGCTGTAGAAGTAATCACCATAACTACAGAAGCACTTACAAGCTAATTATTAACTTCAGACAGACAGGAAACCTACATCTTACAAACACAACAACCAAAAACACAAACTTACACAAATAATATTAAAAATTACATATAGATCTCAATGTGTAACTAAAACTACGTGAATAATCATATCCCAGCATGAGCTCCCAACCACACATAAGAAGCCATGCACAGAAATGTGCAGCCTTAATCCAGTGTGGATAACCTCTTCCAGTATGATTAACCAAATTGAGCAGTCATGGTATTATTAGGAACTCAGGTGACCGAATCGACACGGACATCTACTATAAACCGAGCGACTCCCACAGCTACCTAGACTACACCTCCTCCCACCCTGCCCCCTGTAAAAACGCCATCCCATATTCCCAATTCCTTCGTCTCCGCCGCATCTGCTCCCAGGAGGACCAGTTCCAAAACCGTACAACCCTGATGGCCTCCTTCTTCAAGGACCGCAATTTCCCGCCAGACGGAGTCGACGATGCCCTCCATCGCATCTCTTCCACTTCCCACTCCTCCGCCCTTGAGCCCCGCCCCTCCAACTGCCACCAGGACAGAACCCCACTGGTCCTCACCTACCACCCCACCAACCTCCATATACAACGTATCATCCGCCGTCATTTCCGCCACCTCCAAACGGACCCCACCACCAGGGATATATTTCCCTTCCCTCCCCTATCAGCGTTCCGAAAAGACCATTCCCTCCGTGACTCCCTCGTCAGGTCCACACCCCCCACCAACCCAACCTCCACTCCCGGCACCTTCCCCTGCAACCGCAAGAAATGCAAAACTTGCGCCCACACCTCCCCCCTTACTCCCCTCCAAGGCCCCAAGGGATCCTTCCATATCCGCCACAAATTCACCTGCACCTCCACACACATCATCTATTGCATCCGCTGCACCCGATGTGGCCTCCTCTATATTGGGGAGACAGGCCGCCTACTTGCGGAACGTTTCAGAGAACACCTCTGGGACACCCGGACCAACCAACCCAACCACCCCGTAGCCCAACACATTAACTCCCCCTCCCACTCCACCAAGGACATGCAGGTCCTTGGACTCCTCCATCGCCAGACCATGGCAACACGACGGTTGGAGGAAGAGCACCTCATCTTCTGCCTGGGAACCCTCCAACCACAAGGGATAAACTCAGATTTCTCCAGTTTGCACATTTCCCCTCCCCCCACCTTGTCTCAGTCAAATCCCTCGAACTCAGCACCGCCTTCCTAACCTGCAATCTTCTTCCTGACCTCTCCGCCCCCACCCCACTCCGGCCTATCACCCTCACCTTGACCTCCCTCCATCTATCGCAATTCCAACACCCCTCCCCAAAGTCCCTCCTCCCTACCTTTTATCTTAGCCTGCTGGACACACTTTCCTCATTCCTGAAGAAGGGCTTTTGCCCGAAACGTCGATTCTCCTGTTCCTTGGATGTTGCCTGACCTGCTGCGCTTTTCCAGCAACACATTTTCAGCTATTATTAGGAAAGGCAGGATGACATAAGGCTGTGCATTCAGGTATTGTCCAACCTTGGCGGTGCTGCTTAATAGTGTCATAATCTTGGAAGAGTTGAATACTTGAGGGTATTTGAGTGTTGCACAAGAGAATCAATGTAACAACTAGTCGGATAAGGGCGGCACAGTGACTCAGTGGCTAGCACTGCTGTCTCACAGCACCACGGACCCAGATTCAATTCCAGCCTCGGGCAACTGTCTGTGTGGAGTTTGCACATTCTCGTTGTGTCTGTGTGGGTTTCCTTTAGGTACTCCGGTTTCCTCCCACAGCCCAAAGATGTGCAGTTTAGGTGAATTGGCCATGCTAAATTGCCCATAGTGTCCAGGGGTGTGTAGGTTAGGTGCATTAGTCAGGGGAAATGTAGAGTAATAGGGGAGGGGAATGGGTCTTGGTGGGATACTCTTTAGAGGGTCAGTGTGGACTTGTTGGGCTGAAGGGCCTGATTCCACACTTGAGGGATTCTATGAAAGGATATCTTGCACACCATTGTATTATATTGCTATATGAAGGAAATCAAGCTGAACATTTATTTAACAGTAGTCTGTCCAGTTCACAAAGTAATTATCTGGTGTTCTGGTACATCATGTCAACATGTGTACATTCGATGATATCCTGGGTATCGGCCAGGGTGGGCTTTCTACCGTTGACTGTTGATGGACAAAGTGATGAACAGATAACCATGACATTGTTCACTGGTGTAATGTGCACTGCAAACAGGGCAATGTGAAAGATTCCCCCTGCTGAATGCTGGCAAGAGTCTTTGGAAAGAGAGAAACTTAAGTTTATAGAGTCATAGAGTCATAGAGATGTGCAGCACAGAAACAGACCCTTCGGTCCAACTCGTACATGCCGACCAGATATCCCAGCCCAACCTAGTCCCACCTGCCAGCACCTGACCCATATCCCTCCAAACCCTTCTTATTCATATACCCATCCAGATGCCTTTTAAATGTTGCAATTGTACTAGCCTCCACCTCTTCCTCTGGCAGCTCATTCCATACATGTATCACCCTCTGAGGTCTGCCCCTTAGGTCTCTTTTATATCTTTCCCCTCTCACCCTAAACCTATGCCCTCTAGATCTGGACTCCCCCACCCCAGGGAAAAGACTTTGTCTAGTTATCCTATCCATGTCCCTAGTAATGTTCCTCATTCCTGAAGAAGGACTTGTGCCCGAAACGTCGATTCTCCTGTTCCCTAGATGCTGCCTGACCTGCTGCGCTTTTCCAGCAACACATTTTCAGCCTAGTAATGTTTACTCCACTGACAAAACATGGTCACCATATCCATCAAAAAATCTTTCAAAGCATTGCAGCTTCCAATGCACTGGTCTTCAGGTAGACATTAATAGTTAACACTTATCCTTACAACTCTCTGTGTTAGGTATAGCCTCCTGCTAGCAATCCCTTCATCAAATAGGATAAACAACAGCTTAGCTTGTTGTTGTGGCTGCTACTACTGCTTTTCTTGCACCACCTCTTCCTACAGCCAAAATGACAATTGTGTTAATAAAATCAGTTACAGCATACTGATGATGAGGTTCCCAAACAAAAAAAACCTAGCTGGAAGCCAGCTACTCTTCTACTGAGCCAACCATTAGCATATGTGAAAGGTGAGGGGTGATCTTATAGAGGTTTCAAAAATCATGCAGGGCACAGATAAGGGTGAATAGCCAAAGTCGTTTCCTCAGAAAATGAGAGTCCTAAACCAGAGGGCATAGGTTCAAAGTAAGAGGAGAAAGATTTAAATTGAATCTGAGGGGTAAATTTTTCACACAGAGGGTGATGTGTACATGAATTTTATCTGTTGCTCCCGATGCTGCCTCCTTTACATTGGGGAGACTGGACACCTTCTTGCAGAGTGCTTTAGGGAACATCTCCAGGACATCCACATCAATCAACCCCACTGCCCCGTGGCCCAACATTTCAACTCCCCCTCCCATTCTGCTGAGGACATGCCTCTGGGCCTCTTCCACCGCTGCTCCCTCACCACCCAAAGCCTGGGGAAGAATGTCTCATCTTCTGCCTCGGAACACTTCAACCCCAGGGCATCAAAGTGGACTACACCAGATTCCTCATTTCCCCTCCCTCCACCTTACCCCAGTTCCAACCTGCCAGCTCAGCACCAACCTTATGACCTGTCCTACCTGCCAATCTTCCTTCCCACTTATCCACTTCACCGTCCTCTCTGACCTCTCACCTTCATCCCCACCTCCATCCACCTATTGCACTCTTAGCTACCTTCGCCCCAGCCCAACCCCCCTCCCATTTATCTCTCCATCCGAGAGGCTCCCAGCCTCATTCTTGATGAAGGGTTTCGGCCCAAAACATTGATTTTCCTGCTCGTTGGATGCTGCCTGACCTGCTGCGCTTTTCCAACACCATGTGGTAAATGGTGCAATGTTGCCTACCATTAACCTTTGCGACCATTCATCCTGCATAATCATTTAACCCATGCTGTTAGCTTGCACACTCAAGGAAAGGTGAATGCTCCTGCGTTACTGATTTTGCATTCACCCCACCGGCACCACCACCCATTACACATTCACAGAGTCATTGATGTGGGCAAGACAAGGCAGAAAAAATGGTTGTCATAAACTGTTCATTTGTCCTCTCCACATACCCCTCCCCCTTTCAAGAACACTCACCCAACCCATTACTTTCAATTGTCTTATTTTCTCTTCCTTCCCCTCTGTCCTATTTCAATAACTTCCAATTAATCTTGGCTTATTTACAATGTCCTTGGATATTTTTTCCTTCCCTCGATCCAATTCCCATTGATGTCCAGATGCACAGCCTCATCCTTACAACCACCTCCCCGCACTCAGTTCCACCGATGTTTCTCACCAAGTCAACCCAACATATTCTCCACCCTATCTAACTCTCACACTCATGCTCCAAATGTCCTCTAATAGTCAACTGAATCTTACTTTTATTTTGTTAAGTGTGTTTCTTGGAGGGATTCTCACTGTTTCTTAACAAGCGTGCCTCATTAACTACCTATCTAGCCCTTTTGGCATTTCTCACGTATGCTTCCTTATAGCAGACTGACCCCCAGAATAACTCACCACTCAGCAGATATCCACCAAAAGACAAGCATCCACTGCACCCATGCTTGCTGCCCTGCTTTGCAGGCAGGGACTGGGATGGGGCAGAATAGTGCAAATGCAGGATTTCCCTTTACCCCCTGAACCAACAGTAGATGCCATGATACCCTATCAGTCTGATCTGAGGTTTTTAAAGCTGCCTCGGCTATCTAGAAGAATGCACAGAACTGGAGGAAGAAGATCAATGTTCTTCTCCACTCAGCCAGCATACATGCTATCATCCTCTTCCTGAAACCTGCCATGAAGACACACACTGTAGCGCTCTCAATATTTCCAGGAAGGCAGTTAACAAGCTATTAGATTAGATTCCCTACAGCATGGAAACAGGTCCTTCAGCCCAACAAGTCCACACCTACCCTCCGAAGAGTAACCCATCCAGACCCATTTCCCTCTGACTAATGCACCTAAGACTATAGGCAATTTAGCATGGCCAATTCACCTAACCTACACATCTTTGGACTGTGGAAGAAAACCGGAGCACCCAGAGAAAACCCACGCAGACACGGGGAGAATATGCAAACTCCACGCAAACAGTCGCCCGAGGCTGGAATCGAACCTGGTTCTCTGGCGCTGAGGCAGAAGTGCCACTGTGCCGCCTGTGTGCTGTTATATTCCACTTTAATTGGCAACTCACTGCTGACTAGGGAGAAGGTCACTGCAATGAAGTCAGAGGCTCCCCATGTCAAGTTAGGCCTCTCCAGATTTCAGCCACCTATCTCTTCATAGCGTACATAATTCGGACTGCTATAGTATTCCACCCCATGAGTCGCAGCCCACTTTACATCACCTGTTCTGTATGATTAGGCCATTTCAGTTGAATCACATTCCCTTCTTTTGCAGCCATCCCACTTTGATCTCAACTTTTCTGTTGCCCTCCTTTTATATAACCACTCCATTTAACATTTTGCCACTTTTAAATGCATCCCCTTCTCGGAGGTCTTGCTTACCCTACTCAAACTTGCAGTGAATCTGCGTGGCTGCCTTTATTGGTCAGGTTAATGGTTCAGGTCAGTCTTCACTGTGATACGTAATCTGTTCGACTGCGGATGTCTGAGTCCCAAAATCTGTAAGCTTCAATGATCTACGCAATGGAGTTCACCTTCACTCAAGACACTGTAAGTATTTGCACTAAATATACACTGATTTCTGAAGAAGTCCATTATTATATTCACTGGAGCTTAGACAACATAATCTATCTGCCCAGGTAAACTTCTACTACAAATATTTTGGTTCGTCACATAACCATTTCATGTTTTCATAATTCCAGTGGATTAGGATTTTAATGAGTAAAAACTCAGCTGGTTCACTCAAGTCCTTGATGGAAGGAAACTGCCATCCTTACCTGGTTTGGCCTATATGTGACTCTAGACCCACAGCAATGTGGTTGACTCTTAACAGTTCCCTGAGATGGTCAATAAATCCTGGCCTAGGCAGCGGCACACTTATCCCATGAATTAATTTTTAAAAAGTAATGCTAAAGAGGCCTTTAGGTTTCCCAGAAATTAGCAGCAAACGTTTACGCTGCCATTAGCAAATTGACATTTGGTCTACCACTCAATTAAGTTCCTCGCCAATCCTTTTAAAAGCACTCAGTGAATCCAGTAGATTCTGCCCCAAGGATGGCTTTTGGTTGGGAGGGACCAATCTTTATCCAAACGGGTGGGGCTGGTCAACAGTAAGTTAGCAAGTTTATGACTGCAACAACAAATTTTCCTGTTCCTATTACCTGGTAATTATAATCTCTGATGACAATGGGCACATTTCAATACCAGAAGTTCTTTTTACAATGATCCAACTCAAGGTCAGCTCACTGCTTACTCCATTGGCCATCTAGGTCAAATAGAAAGGTTGAGGAAGGGGAGGGAGGAGTCCATCTTCCGCAGCTACACTGGCACCACCCCCCACCTTTTCCTCCGCTACATCGAAGACTGTATCAGCGCCACCTCGTGCTCCCACAAGGAGGTTGAACAGTTCATCCACTTTACCAACACCTTCCACCCTGACCTCAAATTCACCTGGACCGCCTCCGACTCCTCCCTCCCCTTCCTAGACATTTCGATTTCTATCTCGGGCGACCGAATCAACACGGACATTTACTATAAACCAACCGACTCCCACAGTTACCTAGACTATACCTCCTCCCACCCTGCCCCCTGTAAAAACGCAATCCCATATTCCCAATTCCTTCGTCTCCGCAGCATCTGCTCCCAGGAGGACCAGTTCCAATACCGTACAACCCAGATGGCCTCCTTCTTCAAAGACTGCAATTTCCCTCCAGACGTGATCGACGATGCCCTCCATCGCATCTCCTCCACTTCCCGCTCCTCCGCCCTTGAGCCCTGTCCCTCCAATCGCCACCAGGACAGAACCCCACTGGTCCTCACCTACAACCCCACCAACCTCCATATACATCGTATCATCCGTCGTCATTTCTGCCACCTCCAAACGGACCCCACCACCAGAGATATATTTCCCTCCCCTCCCCTATCAGCGTTCCGAAAAGACCTCTCCCTCCGTGACTCCCTTGTCAGGTCCACACCACCCATCAACCCAACCTCCACTCCCGGCACCTTCCCCTGCAACCGCAAGAAATGCAAAACTTGCGCCAACACCTCCCCCTTTACTTTCATCCAAGGCCCCAAGGGATCCTTCCATATCCGCCACAAATTCACCTGCACCTCCACACACATCATTTATTGCATCCGCTGCACCCGATGTGGCCTCCTCTATATTGGGGAGACAGGCTGCCTACTTGCGGAACGTTTCAGAGAACACCTCTGGGACACGCAGACCAACCAACCCAACCATCCCGTGGCTCAACACTTCAACTCCCCCTCCCACTCCACCAAGGACATGCAGGTCCTTGGACTCCTCCATCGCCAGACCATAGCAACACGATGGTTGGAGGAAGAGCGCCTCATCTTCCACCTAGGAACCCTCCAACCACAAGGGATGAACTCAGATTTCTCCAGTTTCCTCATTTCCCCTCTCCCCACCTTGTCTCAGTCAAATCCCTCGAACTCAGCACCGCCTTCCTAACCTGCAATCATCTTCCTGACCTCTCCGCCCCCACCCCCACTCCGGCCTATCACCCTCACCTTGAACTCCTTCCACCTATCGCATTTCCAACGCACCTCCCCCAAGTCCCTCCTCCCCACCTTTTATCTTAGCCTGCTGGACACACTTTCCTCATTCCTGAAGAAGGGCTCATGCCTGAAACGTCGATTCTCCTGCTCCTTGGATGCTGTGCTTTTCCAGCAACACATTTTCAGCATTTATTTAAAGTAATTGATTAATAATAGTGTCTGAGTGAACCCTGAACAGGTACTAAATCTCTTGCATGTAAAATTTGTAATAAAAAGATAACAAGGCACCAAGAGGGCACAATTTGATAGCTCCCAAAATAAAAAAATACACAATGTGTGATTAATCTGCTCCTGCTGATTGCAACATGTACAGCGTGCTAACATTGGCTGGAGATCTTAATGTAAGGATTTCAATATATAGTCAGTCTAGACTGTGCCTTTCATTCGTGACACCATCATCACGGGCCATACATCATAGAAGAGGCGTGTATGTGCAGTGCGACCTTGTGGCCGCGGTGAGTGAGCCCAGCACAATCCCAGTGACAGCAGCGAGTGAGCCCAGCACAGACCCCGTGGCAGCAGCGAGTGGGCCCCTACTAACTTTTTCAGGGCAAGCACGGGACCCCGCATCACAATCGGCAGCTGCTACATCGGTGGAGGCAACATTGGTGAGGTAGGCCCAGTGGTGAAAGATGGGAGCTGGAGGATTGGTGACTTTGTCAATGGTAATGTCTGGCAGTGGTGGCAGTGAAGTGGTAGCTGAAGGGCATCACAGCAACATTATCGAAGTGGGCCCAGCAGTGAGAGATGCGACCTGACATTGGTGGGACCAGCAGTGAGAGATGCAACCTGACATTGGTGGGCCCAGCACAGGTAACAGCGAGGCTTTGGAGGAGGAGAATCAGCCCAGCGGCAAAAGATAGCACTTGAAGAGTGGTGATAGAGGAGGGATGGCAAGACAGGCATCATTGATGATGAACTGGCTCAGGACTGATCAACCTTTTCTACGGTATATTTTTTTTTAATTCTTAAACCTATTCAAAATTGCACTGAGTGTTGGCGACAGTGGGAAAGCTTTTCACTGTATTTCACTGTTTTTCTTACTGTAAAATACACATGACAATAAAATTGTAAATCATAAATCAGCCTCCAAAACCACTTAAAGGGAGAGGCATTGCTGAGAGGTAACCTTCACCTCTTAAAGGAAGGAGATAAAATGGGGCTGAAATAACTTCTGTAAGGTATGTATAAAGATAATCAATATTGGGAAGCAGCAAGGAATAGCACAGCATGGGAGGGGATGGTCTCCAAGGTTTCTTCATGCTACATTTGAAGTGTCTGTGGAAGAAGTGAGGAATGAGGCCTTTTATAAGCAACAGAGCAAAAGGCACATAAGCCACACAGCTCGAAGCTGGTGGGATCTGAAAGCCACGTTGGATCAATGCCACAGATCAAGACCAAGAAGCTTAGTAACCTCACGAGATGTCAAGATCATTGAACACTCCTTCAGATGTCATCCCATCCAATGCACCAGCAACCTCAATCACTGTTCAAATCAGCAAAATCACGCCATACATAATCTGTATCAAGCAGGAGTCATTCTTAACTTACATGGGTCTCACCTTTCCTTTACCCACTGAGCATTGTTGAAAGCCACAGACCCAAATCACAGTGCCAGCACACCTATTAAACTATGATAGCTACATCACACAAAGAGGCTGCACAATGTTCATCACTGACATTGTGAGGCCTAATCGATTGACCTCTGATGATTTTAACCATCTTCCTTTGGTGCTGGATATGACACAATCTTGGAAGATTTTCTCTTGAATTCAGTTTTGCATGCCATACTCTGTCAAATGCTGCCTTAATCTCAAGGGCAGTCACTCTGACCTCACCTCTTCAGTTGAACTCTGAGGTTCATCTTTAAATCAAGGCTGTAATAAGGTGAGGAACGGAGTGGCTCCAAACCAATCTAAACTGAGCATCAGTGAGCAGGTTATTGCTGTGTGAGTACTGCTTGATAACATTGTTGATAACATCTTTCATCACTTCGCTGAAAATCAAGAGAAAACTGATGGAGTGATAATTGCAGAACTGCATTTGTCCTGCTTTTTTGGACAGGACATATCTGGACAATTTTCTACATTGACAGGTAGATGCCAATATTATAACAGTGCTGAAACAAATTGCCTGAG
The DNA here is from genome assembly GCF_037043375.1 of Chiloscyllium plagiosum. Lineage (NCBI taxonomy): Eukaryota > Metazoa > Chordata > Chondrichthyes > Orectolobiformes > Hemiscylliidae > Chiloscyllium > Chiloscyllium plagiosum. The sequence goes on from NW_028270140.1 coordinate 24,150,573, forward strand.
AATGCAGCTGGTTCTGGCAAAACTCTCAGTACTACTGCCAAGATCTTAACAGTGCCCATAGAATTTGTTGTATCCAATACTTTCAACTGCCTTTTGATAAAATTTAGAGTGAATTAAATTGGATGAAGATTAGTATCTAATGATGCTGCAGTTTTCATGTGGATGGCTAAGATGGATCATCTGCTCAGCCCTTGCCACTAAAAATGGAAAAGAGTACTTCAGCCTTCTCTTTTACATTGACATGCTGGGCTTTCCTGTTATTTAGGATGGAGATGTTTGTGGATCATTGTCCTCTGGTTAATTGTTTAATGGTACATGATTCATGATTGGATGCAATTGGACTACATAGGCTTGGTCTGATTCATTGAATACTTTGTCTTTGGCATGTTGATCCATGTTTAGCATGAATGAAATCTTTGTTGTGGTTTCACCAGTTTTTCTTTTAAAAATTCATTTGTGGGACATAGCGATCGCTGGCCAGGCAGCAGTCAGTGCCCCTCCTTCATTGAAAAGTGGTGAGAGGGTAGCGGTGAGCTGTCTTGTTGAAGTTGAAGTCTATAGTACTGTAGGTAAACCCACAATGCTGTTAGGAAGGGAAGTTCTAGGATTTTGACCCAATGGCAATGAAGGAACAGCGATATACTTCCAAGCCAGGATGGTCTGTGAATTAAAGGGGAACTTACAGATGCTGGTTTTCCTATGTGTATGTTGCCTTTGTTCTTCTAGATAGAAGTGGTTCTGGGTTTGGAAGGTGCTTTCTGAGGACATTTGGTGAATTTCTGCCATGTAACTTCTAGATAGTGCACATTGCTGCCACTTAACAACGGTGGTAGGAAGAGTGAATATTGTGGATGCATTCCAACCTTGGAAGATGTTGTCAAAACTCCTTTTGCAAATTTCTGCAGGACGTTTTGTAGACAGCATACATTGCTGCTACTGAGCATCTGTCATGGAATGGATGTCTATGGATACCTCAATCTTCTATATGCTTAGTGCTGCCAGCATTCTCTCCTGCACTACTCATTGAGCCACATATTTTTCTTGCCTATAGAATTACAAAATTGTTACTGCACAGAATTAAGTTAACCGGTCCATAGTTCCTGTACTGGTTCTACTAATTCTGCAAATCTCCTGCCTTTTCCATATATCCTCCCATACAATTTCTGTTCAAGTCATCATCCAATGCCCTCTTGAATGCCTCGATTAAACCTGCCTCCACCACACTTCCAGGCAGTGCATCCCCTTTATGAAAATATCTTTTTTCTTCATTTCGCTTCATTTCCACATGCCTTTAGAGCTGTGCCTTCTCATTCTTTTTCTCTTTTACAGGTGGGAACAGCTTCTCCCTATCTATGCTGTCCAACGCATTCATGATTTTGAAAACCTCTTTCAAATCTCCTCTCAACATTCTTCACTCCACAGAGAGCAGCCCCAATTTCTTCAATCTATCCTCATAACTGAAATTCCTCATTCCTGGAACCATTCTTCTGAATCACTTGTGAATTTTCTCCAATGCATTTACATTCTTCCTATAATGAGACACCCAAAACCATACTAAAACTATGAGGTCTAACAGGTACATCCCAGGCAGCATGATAGCTCAGTGGTTGGCACTGCTGCCTCATAGCACCAGGGACCCAGGTTTGATTCCGGTCTCGGGCAACTGTCTGTGTGGAGTTTGCAAATTCTCCCCAAGTCTGCGTGGGTTTCCTCTGGGTGCTCTGGTTTCCTCCCACAGTCCAAAGATGTGCGGGTCAGGTGAATTGGCCATGCTAAATTGCCCATAGTGTTAGGTGCATTAGTCAGAACGAAATGGGTCTGGGTGGGTTACTCTTCGGAGGGTCGGTGTGGACTTGTTGGGCCAAAGGGCCTGTTTCCATACTGTAGGGAATCTAATCTAAAGTATCTTATATAAGTTCAGCATCATCTCCTTGCTCTTGTACTCTGAGCCCCTGTTAATACAGTCAAGAACTCTGTATGCTTTATTAACTACACGCTCCACCTGTCCTGACATCTCCAGTGATTTGAGCACACAGACATCCAGATCCTGCTGATGCTGCACCCCCTTTAGAATTGTACCCCTTATTTTATATTGCCTTTCAATATTCTTCCTATTAAAGTTCATCATCTTACATTCACACTCATGTTTGACGGTGATGCCAAAACACTTCATGAGGTCCATATTAAATTGAGGGCTCTCAGGACAACTTCCCCCTGATTATATAGCATCATGTTGCTACCTGTGTGGGTCTGATGTGCCATTGGGAGAGGTCAGACCCAGGAATCTTGTTGGAAGATTTTGGGATATTTGCTGCAAGCTACAGTTCAGTAAGCACGACTATATTCAGCTGTTACTTAATTCATCTTCAATGCAGCTTTTTCAATTTTGACTCAAGCTTCCAGATTCTAATTGGGAGGACCTTGTGGGGTTGAAAAGGCTGGTTGTGCCATTGCTAATTTCAGCATGATGGGATCAGTCAATCAAGTTTTATTCCCATTTTGACCTTTCTGTTGCAACTGATCGTTTCAGAGAGCAATTCACAGCTATCTGCAATGTGTGATTCAAGAATTATATGCCAGTCAGCTTAGATAGGAATGATAGATTTTCTTTGTAAAGGCCATTAATGAGACTAAATGGATTTTTAAGACAATCCACTATTTTAATTGCGCATGGTGGAAATCAGAAGTAAAAATAGAAAATGCTGTGAAATCTCAACAGGTCTGGCAGCATCTGTGAATAGAAATCAGAGTTAACGATTTGGGTCCAGTGACCCTTCCTCAGAACTGATGGTAGTTAAAAAAGAAGTTTTTTTTATGCAGAAGAATGAGGGAGTGGGGAGGAGTAAATGACAGGTGGAGATAGAGCACAAAGAGAGAGAAAAACATTTGGGCAGACACAGGAGTGGATAAAGGTCAGCTTAGAAGAATGAATAACTGCTCATGGGGTCTATTAATAGTTGAGAAAGGGTAGTGTATGGCAGCAGCTCATGTAAAGACGAGGCCTGGTGTGTGGCTGTCAGGGAAAGCATGGAGAAAGGTCCTCAAGCCGGAAAATTGTTGAACTCAATATTACATTCTTAAAGCTGCAGACTGCTCAAGCGAAAAATGAGGTGCAGTTCTTCCAGCTTGCATTGAACTTCTGAACAACTTCTGTCACTTTCTTCAGCTCAAAAGTGTAGCCATGGGTACCCACATGGGCCCCACTTACACCTGTATCTTTGTGGGATATGTGGAACACTCCTTGTTCCAGTCTCACTCAAGCTGCCACCCACAACTCTGGTATCGATGACATCATTAGTGCTGCTTCCCTCTCTCCTCCAGAATTGAAAATGTTTATCAATTTCAATTCCAATTTCCACACCACTCTCACCTTCACCTGGCCCATCTTTGACTACTCCCTTTCCTTCCCACAGTTAGTTTGACGATACATCCTCACACCTCACTTTCTGTAGCCCATTCTCCAACTTCCTCCCTTTCTGTTGCATCTGTTCTGAAGAGGCTAACTTCAACAAGGAGGTCTCCAAAATGTCCATCTTCTTCCTCAACTGAGGATTCCCCAACATCTATAGTTGACAGGGCCCTCAGCAAGGTCCAACCAATCTCTGGCACTTTGGCCCTCACCTCCTCGCTTCCATCCCACAAAAGCAATAGGATCTTCCTTGTCCCCAGCTATCATCCTAACAGCATCCACTTCCAAAGGATTATTAGCCACCAACTCCACTTATTCCCTTCCCTTTCTTGTTAACACACTAAAAGGACCATTTCCTTTGGGAGACTCTGGTCCACTCCTCCTTCACTCCCAACATCCCCTCACAGCCCCTTCCCCTGCAATCGCAGAATGTTTAACATCTGCCCATTTACTTCCTCCCTCCTCACCATCCAAGGCCTCAAGCACACTTGAGCATTTCAATCTTTATTCCCTATTCACAGGGTGGTCTCCTCTACATTAGGGAAACGAAGCGTAGACTGGGTGACTACTTCGCAAAACCCTAACATTCTGTCCACAAAAAAATGACCCTGAGCTTCCAGTTGCCCGCCACTTTAATACACCATAGTGTTCTCTGGCCAACATCTCTGTGTTGGGCTTGCTGCAGTGCTCCAGTGAAGCTCAGCACAAACTGGAAAAATAGCACTTTATTTTTCACTGGGGAGCTCTGCAGCTTTTGAACATAATATCAAGTTCAACAATTTTAGGGCTTCAGCAACTTGCCCATGTTTTCCCCCACCCCAACAGACCAGGCCTTGTCATCGCATGGGCTGCTATTACACACAACCTATTGACAGCTACTAATAGTGGCCATGAGCAGGTGTTCACCTTCCCAGACTGATCGTTATCCAATCCTTTGTCTATCCAACTGTTCTTCTCTCTCTTTGGGCTCTACCACCACTTATCATTTACTCCTCCTCCCTCTCCCCACCCAACCTTTTGCATAAAAAACAACCTTTTCCTAGTTGCCAACAGTTCTGAAGAAGGGTCACTGGATCTGAAATGTTAACTCTGATTTCTCTCCACAGATGCTGCTAGACCCGCTGAGCTTTTCCAGCAATTTCTGTTTTTGTCACCATTTTAATTGTATCCATTAATAAGACTAGCTTCTTTTTCTATATCTATTAATTATTTGATTTTAGATTCCATTTATGCCATGGTAGTTTTGAACACATGATCCCAGAGCATGAGGATTAACTATACATTTACTGACAGTGTACAAGAAACGAGCTTTGCCATAGTGGCTTTCAATTAGATTAAACTAGATGCTGGATCTATAACATTTCAAATAGATGTCTTTTCATGCCTTGCCTTGAATATAGCTATAAATAAAGCCTGCGTGAAGGCTGCCTCTTGTGTAACTCCTGTTAATGTTCAGTACCTACGTGTAAATCCTATCTTACTACATGGCAGTAACAATGACCAGACAAATGGAATGTACGTCAAAGAGTGTGGTGTTGGAAAAGTACAGCCGGTCAGGCAGCATCCCAGGAGCAAGACACTCAAAGTTTCACACAACCACGTCCACTCTGGTGGCTGTTTCTGCCCCATTCCCAGCTCCAGCCCCAAGCCAGATCCCAGCTCCCAGCCGTGCCATGTTTTCACCATCCCCCAGGCCAGCCCCTCGTGAATGATGACCAATCAATCCTCAGCAAAGACCTCACCTTCATCCCCCTACGTTCCCGGATCAATGAATTCGACAGTCATTCCTGATGAAGGGCTCATGTCCAAAACGTCGACTCTCCTGCTCCTCGGGTGCTGCCTGACTGGCTGTGCTTTTCCAGCACCACACTCTAACTCTGATCCCTAGCATCTGCAGTCCTCAATTTTTCCAAATGGAATGTAAGGCATGTTCAAGAGTGCCAGCAGCACTGCAGTGCCATGGGCAAAGAATGAAGCCACCCCCATCAATCTGATCACAGAACTGTAGGAAAACCTGAATATAAGAGGGAGAAGCAGGCAAAGGACTTTCAGACCCATCTAGGTACCCAAGTGACAACATTTGTGCGTACTTTGTCATCTATTTATTTGAGGAAAATTATCCCTTTATTGAATTTGCCTACTTACCAATATGCTTTAGTCCAATTTGATCATATCAATATTAAACATTCAGAAATTATTAATCTGCACAACTGACAGATGGAGATTGCAAATGAGTCTCAGCAGAAAGCCATGGAATTAGTTAAGGATCTTTTTCTGGAAACAAGTAGAGGCCAAATTACAGGGGTTCTAGAGATGAGTAGTATATTGGAGAAGGCTCACTGCTGATGACCAAATGGAGCTAGTGCATATCAAAACTAAATAAATTGAAGCAGTCTAATCATCTGAAATAGACTGCTGCCCTAAAACCCCAGCTATTAGCAGGCATTATTACATGTTCGGGACTGAGAAACGATTTCTACTTGTCGTGTGCAGAAACAGAGAGTGTTCTTATCTGGTTGACAAAAAAAAAGCCTTTATTGGAGAAAGTGTCCCTTTAAAAAAAATCAACATTCACTGATCATTGTGAACAATAAGCTGAGGGAAGCATTCTGCCACAATTAGTGAATGATGACTTTGTCGTTCACAAAGAAACTTTTGAAGAGGGAACATAAATCTCCATTTAAGTTTGCAGACTGTCATAGAAAAGTCAGCTTTGTTAATAACAGAAACCATCTTCATGCTGAGGATGAACTTTTGATGAATGTGTGGAAGTAAAGTTGAAAGGAAATGCAGAATTTAAGCACTTAATATCTAGCCAGTTTGACCATTTTACTGTGATTAAAACTAGTAAATAGGTGATATGTTCTGAATGCAATGTATAATGTCTAATTTTCCATCAGCCTGTAGGCTACAATGTTACCTAGGAACTTCTCATAAATTCAGATCCAAAAGTTTATTTTCTTATTAATGTTGATATAACTCACCATTTTGGGGGCTTTCCACAGCTGTTTTTGCCTGCAAAGGAGCAGACTCATGCGGATATGCTCGTTGGGTTAATAGCATGTCATATAGAAAGTGAAATTCCAAATAATAGGTAAGTCCTTATTCCCTCATCTCCAGGCTTGACTTCAGACTTCATTTCCTTATTTTCTTTATCCACCAGATTTGTCCCTGTTCAGAATGTGCTACAAATAGACTGGGGAAAGGAAGAAAAAACATCCTCTTCAAAGGTTTGCATCTTCAGTCTTTTTTTCCTTGATTGCTCCATTATTGCTCTATAATCCATAACCCACCTGTTATGGCATGGCTATCCCGATAAAGAGCTCATGCTCCAAACATCAACTCTCCTGCTCCTCGGATGCTGCATGACTGGCTGTGCTTTTCCAGCACCACACCTTTCAACTCTGATCTCCAGCTTCTGCAGTCCTCATTTCCTCCATGGCTATCCCACTCCACTGATGTGAACACAATCCAAGATGATCTTAAAAGAGCACATGCATTCTATATGCTCTCCAAAAGGATTAATGCCTTAGGCAAATGATTTGGTGGGGGGGGATGTTTGTGTAAAAGGTGTATAGTGAACAAATTTGTGGCAAGATGTGGTTTAAAATAAAGGGATAGCTGAAACAATACTTATTACTCACCCTAATTGCCTTTTGGGAGGTGATAGTGAGTGTCCTTATTGAACTGCTGCAATCTTTGGGATCGAGATTACACCTGGAGTGCTGCTGGGAGGAAGTTCCAGGATGTTGACCCAGAAACAGTGTAAGGGATAGCTGAAACAACACTTATTACCCACTTTAATTGCCCTTTGGGGGGTGATAATGAGTGTGCTTATTGAACTGCTGCAATCTTTGGGATCGAGATTACACCTGGAGTGCTGCTGGGAGGAAGTTCCAGGATTTTGACCCAGAAACAGTGAAAGGCCAATGATATAATTCCAAGTCAGGATGCTGCATATCTTGAAGGGAAATTTACAGGTGGTGGTTACACCTGCTGCCCTAGGCTTTTCTGTGATCTAGGTTTCAGCTTGGAAGGTGATCATAAAGCTTGTTAACATTCACTCACCTGAGTATCAACCTGGTCTTACTACAGGCTACAATATTCTTACAGTATTAGAGAAAAAGATTATAGGCATTGATCTGCTTGATTCATTACATATTGTCACAATTCACCTGGAAGTTGGAGTTGAGTCACTTTCAGTTCTAGTATGTGGCAGTGTTGATATGCAGTGTGCTCAAAATGATATTCATGCAGTCAATTACATCATGCACCATAGGGAAGCTTGCTATCCTAAAGCAATGCGCTGACTCCGACTGCTGAATTCTGGCAGTAGGGAATGAAATGTAGCTCACTATCTTCCAGCAGAAGCCTCAGTGAACTTCACACAACAATATGGCACAATGCAAACTTTTCCAGGTTCAGTCAGAAGATGTGCAAAAATGTTCTTATCTGTTTCCTTCACAGCCACTGTCAAAGTAATCCTTGTTGTGTTGTGTGATGGTGTATGACTGGGCAGATTTCAATAATGACATCATTATTGAAGTGCAACCTTCTCATGCACTGTCTACGACTGGATCCTGGTTCAAGAATTTCTCTCTGAACATTGTAAGTGCAAATGGAGTTTGATTTGGAGCAGCTTCCCTCTTCCACCTCCTCACTCTTCACATAGCTTGTCCAGCAATATGAATTTTAACTATTTTTCCTGTCAAGCTGTCATCCAAATGATATACCTATTAGTACATCCATGTGTGGGAGTAACTTATTGTGTAGAGAAGTGTTGATGTCAGTAAAAACTCCAAGTCATTCTCCTTGCATTCTTGCAACTCGAAGAAACTTATGGACAGCACCAAGCTGGTTTCTGATTTGTTTCCACTGTTAGTTTTACAGATCTCTCTTCAAATAACTTGTGGCCATGGATTGGGAAAGCTTCTCTCTAACTCTAAGAGACTTGGATCTAATTCCAGTGTGTTTCTTCAAAACTCCTTTACTTACACAATGTTGCATTCTACTTTTTCAGGTAAGTGCAACTCTCTCTTGCATGTTCTGTTCTATCTCTCTTCACAGGCTCATGCACAGAGCAGCTAATATCATTGATACATCATGATTAGATTAGATTAGATTACTTACAGTGTGGAAACAGGCCCTTCGGCCCAACAAGTCCACACCGACCCGCCGAAGCACACCCACCCAGACCCATTATCCCTACACCTAACAGTACGGGCAATTTAGCATGGCCAATTCACCTAACCTGCACATTTTTGGATTGTGGGAGGAAACCGGAGCACCCGGAGGAAACCCACGCAGACATGGGGAGAATGTGCAAACTCCACACAGTCAGTCGTCTGAGGCGGGAATTGAACCCAGGCCTCAGTGAGGCAACAGTGCTAACCATTGTGCCACTGTGCTGCCCACAATGTCATGGTACACATCATTACCTCATTGCAATAGCTGTTAACTCAGCACTCTGTACAAATAGCTCTTAAAATTGTAGCATTATCAAGAAGATAACCTTTAAGTAGATCATAAGAACATAAGAACTAGGAGCAGGAGTAGGCCATCTGGCCCTTCGAGCCTGCTCTGCCATTCAATAAGATCACCGCTAATCTTTTCATGGCCTCAGCTCCACTTATGCAAGTTTTCACCATATTCCTTAATTCCTGTATTTTTCAATAACGTACTTACCTTAGTTTTAAAAGTGATTACTGAAGTAGCGTCAACTACTTCTCTGGGCAAAGAATTCCATAGATTAACAACCCTCTTCTCAGTTCAGTACTAAACCTGCCTCCTCGAATCTTGAGGCCATGCCCTCCATCCCTTTACACAGTTCTGTTGAGGGTAAAGTGTGAAGAGAAGGAGAGCTCGAGGGTGGTTTCAGGGATGCCCTTCCTGTTGCTTAATAGTTGTACATCTGTGCAAAGTAAAAGATGACTGAAGTATTAAGCTCCAAATTTTCAGCACAGATATCAAATTAGTATCGAATGCAGACGTACAATGTGAACTAACACATTTTCAGCTCTGTCTGCTCAGTATACAGGGCAACTCCCGTATCCACGGAATCATTTTCCGCGGTTTAGTTACCCGTGGTTTACCACAACCCAAACATATTACAGGGAACCTTCCAGAACCAGGGACCGGGGGTTGCTGGGAATGTAAGTTTCCCAGTTAAATGAATGGGTTTGCTCCTATCTGCAGCTTTGATCTTCCACAGTAGGTCTTGGAACGTATCCCCTGCAGGTACGGAGGGATTACTGTACTTCTGGCAGAGTTAGTTGTCCCCTTTTTAATGTATTCTTCAAGGTGGCAGTTCATCCCTTGGCAAAAATGTACTCCTGCATACCAAGTGCCATTTTGGTCCCCAGACAACAGCTATAGCTCCTAAACACTATGTGCTACTGAGCTGATTTTTTTTTACTTCCTGAGGGTTAACAGCTTAAGGTATTAAACTATTGTGCAGCAATGAACAATCGTACTAATTCAACACAGTCCATGTCAACAGGTGTCATACTTGAAGCACATACTTTTCAGATCAGAGCATGCATTGAGCAACATTTTGTTCAGGCAGAAGCAGATCATAATTCAATCTGCCTGTCTTTCAAAATCAGTCATACAACTCCTATCATTTATTCTTTTAGTAACAGTCCTGAATACAATTTCCTATTTTTCATTTCTCCTTTTCCAGGATTTCTTGCACTTCAGATCTTCTTTGAGACTATGCCTGAAGAGGATAAGATGGGCAACCTGATGTCAACCTACTACTAAAATCTCCTTTAATTGGTCAGTCAGAAAGATCCATTGACTTCGAATTTTCCACATTGTGGGAAACTGTCAAACATTGCACAGGATTTCTTTAAATTTCATAATTAGGAAAAATAAGCAGTAAGACTTTGAATTCCTCCACTTTGTTATCAATGTTTAAAGAAATTGCACAATATGTGAGGTAAATTTTATAGTTTTCTTTATTCATGAACTGGAATGATTTGAAAAGCCATATTTCCAAGCATTTTGAATTACAATTTACATAGTTTTTTTTTCTGATTCACCTCCCAGAACCAGAATTTAGTGCTGCAGTAACAAAGCAAGACAATGAAGATAAACGTTATAATTTTAACTAGCAATCAAACATACATAAGTCAGTTGCAGTTCACACAGCATTACCGGTGATGCCATGATGGTTTATGAGCAATGGACCACTGAGTGTCTCAGCATTTCTGCTTTTTAAGGATGTAACTAAGAGCAGATTCAGCAGAAGTCTAGCTGACTACTCGATCTCCTTGACACTAATGAGAATGAGGAAACTGGCTCAGTAGTTTATTGATGGACAGGCTTGACAGTATGTCAGCAGCCAAAATAAATAATGTATGAATCAGAATCTGAATTGGACATGAAAGTTGGTGCTTACAGAAATGGCTAAGTTGAAAAGTGTATTTAAACAGACTATTTCATTATTTCAGTTTAATTTCACATTCAGTTAAATTTAGTGTAATGCAAGCAGTACTTCATCATAAAATTGCAAGATAGTTATCTGATGAGTTAGTCCAATCAAGTGCCTGTTAATTTATCTATCCAGAGGTCTCCTAACATCCTTTAATAATAGCAAACATTTCCATTTTCAATTCTCAACTAAAGTGCTTACTTATCGTAGTCACAGTATCCAAAATGTATTCGTGGATATGGAGTAGATTTTCAGCTTCGGTCTGGGTGTGTCAGATTGACAACTTAATATTCAGCACTGGGGTTCTGAGAAATGAAGGACAAAGATTAAAAATAATTATTCCTGAAGGGTTATTTTGGATGTAAACAGGTTTCTTGAACTTGCTTGGAGAATTGTTATGGATAGATATGGAGAAGTGAATTAGAGGCCTAATATGAGAGTCAAATTTAAATCTATTCAAGAACTTGAGGTATCGTGCTTTGAATTCTTCAAACTCCCTCACTCCAATATTCTGCGGCTACCCCCGCCGCCGCCCCCCCCCCCCACCACACACCACACACAGATACACACTCCCCCCTCGACACTTTATAGGATGGATACAAAAATAATAGAAAAGCACCAAGAAATAACTTGAATGTTTCCAAGTTCCAAGGATGGCAGCTTTGTTCAAATGAATGACTTGAAAAAGTAGAGCTTTTTTTACCGGAGCTAAGTAAGTTCTAGGGTGGCTTGATAGAGATCTGAATGTTTATGAAGGTTTCTGAAAAGAAATTTGGAGACTAGTCAACATTGTTGACAATGTGATAACAAACAGAGAGCATAAATGCAAGTTAATCATAAAAATAATGAAAGAAGATTTAGAAAAAAAAATGTACAGAGGTTGATTACAATGTACACTTTCCTGTTTTCTAACCAACACTTAATATTACAATTTTGTTTATAATCAAGACATAGAGAATGTTGTCCAATCTGGATTTATTGACTATTCTTAATTGCGTCCAAATCTTTGTTTTGAACACTCTTCTAGAACTCCTCCAACCCTTGTGCTTTTGTTGCTTCCGCAATAGCTTAACCTAAGGAAATTGAAAATTTGATCCATTGAAGTCAAAAGAACTATTGTACAGATTCACATCACAATAACATATGACTTGCAGGTGTTCCTGTGATCATAATGCTTTCTTACTTCCTTGACAATATAAGTTTAGGGTCAGAGGTGTTACTGAAATAAGGTTAGACAATGGCTGAAGCTACATTGTAGAATTGGTGGAAGGAACAGATATTTAATCTAGTATCAGGGATTTTGGTCATGCATACTGTTCTTTAGACAATGCTATCAGACTCTTCTGTGACTCCATGCATCATGGTTGATGGTGATTAATCCAACTAGGTAATTGTTTGGAGGCAACAACATTAAAGGAACACTGATTGAGTGGGTAATTGAGATTACGTAGTTCATATTGAGAAAATCACTTGATGAGAGAAATCAGTTGGCTTCTGTGCTGTGACATTCTCTGACTGGTAAGATGGCCAATAGTTTCAATTGAAAAAGTTAAAAGAAAACATTAGAGAAATAGCTCCATCTTACTATTTCTTATCTATAAGAACAAATAAATGAACACCTGGAGACCTTTGAGTTGATTAGAGTGTTATATGGTCATACCAGCTGTACGAGCTGCTGCTCATGTTGTAAATTGCTGTCATCATTCTGCTTAAGTGTAGAGATCTAAGAAGTCTTTTTAGTCTGGTGTTGTAGATGAAAGCCACTTACTAGTCAAACAAGAAGAGACCCTTGTAGTCAACAGGATCAAGTTTATTGCACGCTAACAACTTCCAGATTACATTAATATGATAAAGACTGAGGAGAATCAGATGTTACATCCCATTTTTCATATTCTACCAACAAGTCCATATGACATCAACACAACTGTGGTCAGTTGTGGTACTGATCCTTTTTTGACTCAAATAGAACATAAAAAAGGCCAACATGGATTTGCTTTTCCATCTTTTCTCATTCAATTTAATTGTTAAAAATCAGAATTTATCCCTAATTCACCTTCTCTTTTCCAGTATGGACTCCTCCAATCCCAAATTCACTGTCCTTCAGCCAAACATCCTGGTTGCTCTTACACAAGTAATAAAGGGAATAATTACCTAACTGTTACTGTTCGATATTGAAGTTTTAATACAGCTCAATACTGTATGGGTTTTACTGATTGCCATTGAAGTTTAATCTATTGTTAATCAGGATTCTCAGATCGCTTTTATTTTCTGTATGTATTAGTTTATTTCCATTCAAGTAACAGTCCTTTAATGGACTTTCATTTCTTAGTTAAGTACTCTGCATCTGTCTACATTGAGTTTCATCTGCCATCTGCCTGCCCCATTTAACGTATCTGGCCTCAAGATTTATTTATTTACCTTAAGGTTGTACATCTGTTTGACCACCATGCTGCTATAATGTGAAGCATTCCAAAGTACCATTACAACAGCCTTTAGCTTTCTTTCCAGGTCAAATAACTTATCTGTCTCCTGCATGGTAAGGACTGAGGCAAGGAAATGCACTTAGCACTTTTGCAGGCTGTCCAGCTAGTTCATTTCCTCATTAGTTAACATGTTCATACAGTTCTTTTCCTTACGTAATTCCACAATTGCAGGTCAAGAATTTCACACGAGAGCGTAGTGTTTTGATGCCTTCACATTCAATCATCTTAGTGGACATGAATTTGAAGGAGTGTGGATATCTAGACAGTGTGTTTTTAAAGGGGTCAATGAAAAAACAGGCAGAACTTAATTTTTTAATAATGACATTCTTAGAAATCATCGATCATTATTGACCTTGTTAGCTTGAAACTAATTCAAGGAAAACATCTGCCTGGTTTTATGTTGATGTATCAAGGCTGTTCTGTTTGAAGTGTTTTGCCCACTTGAAGGTGGTTTTGTGGTGAAGCTCATTGAAAGAAAGGAGCCCATACCTCCTTCTTCCGAAGCATCATTGTGAAAAATCAATTATGAAACATGGAAGGGAAAGATCTCTCATGTGTTTATATTTCAGAACAAACTGTTTGCAGAGGTATGAGAGATTCCTTTCCACGTTGGTGACAGTGTTCCTTATGCCCCACAGCAAATGATGACAAAACAGACTTCACTGAACATGCAGAGTCTAAGCTTGCAGTAGGTATGTCAGATCTTTCTAAGTCATTATTTAGAGGCCGAGCTGATTTTTTAATTTTGTAATGTTTATTCTTTTATTAATTTGGGGTTGGTATTGTGAATGAGGAATTCTTAGCTAGAAATGATTAATGGATTTGGGGACAGGTTGTGGTAAAAGGAAAAGAACAGATCAAACAAGCTTTGTTTGTTTATGAGGCAAATCCTGGAGGCTAATTGCAGACTGAGTCTCGATTAAATCATTTCTAAAAGACACAGCAATCTCAAGAATGGTATTGTGTTTAAGCAGATAGCAAAAGTTGGCTATTAACAAGATCAGTGACTGGAAATTGGTTCCAGCAAGTATGGAAGAGGTTCTACCTTCAAGCAGATGGCAGTAGTTGAATGGTAATTGAGACCTCAAGAGAGATGGTCCGTATGTCAGGGTGGAATCAGAATTGTAATTGTTTTTGAACTGTGTTTTCTGGGGATACATGTTTGGAAGCTGACAAGATCGCACAAAGATTTGAAAGCTGCCTGCTTAATCTTCCACAACAGCTTCTGGAAGTCCAAAATGCAGACAGCTGAGTTAGACATATTGCTACCTAAACATGGGTGAATTGAGAAGTTGTCCCTAATCGTTGATTCCAGAAAAGCAACCAACAAGGCCACATTTATGCCTATGAAACAATGCATTGTGAAAGCCATTTAAGTAATCTGGCCAGTTTTGATATTTTATTTTATTTATCCCTTAACTGTGTTGTTTATCTGTATGACAATGCTATCACTTTAAAAAGGTCATTTTGTCCTTGGTGTTTTTTTGACAAGAGAGGTCATAAAGGCAGAGGTGACCAGTGTCTAGTTTAGCAATGGTAGGGGAATGACCAGTCTTCCCAGTTTAGGTTTGTTCTAGTTTGGTTTAGCCATAGCATTCACAAGATGTTGGGGTTCAGGAAGGTTTGCAAAACTTCAGCAGATGATTTTTGATGGGCTTTCTCTCTGAGAGTTCTTTGAATGTTGTTCGCTTCTGCCTATAAACATCTGTGTTTCAATTTACCTTTTTGCCAAGGAATGTGTTTATGAGATTTTACTGGATTGGAAGAGCTCCTTAGTTAATTTGCTGTATTGGGTCGGTTAAGTTTTCCAATAATTAAGTTATTCTAAATTCCATTTTCTTTTGTTCGTGGTTCAACTGTAGAGTTTAAATAAACTCTGGTTTGCTTAAAGCCGAGTGGTTTGTCCAGTTGCGTTAGAGCTGAAATATCCACTTCACTTCTGCCTTTTAAATAAGAAAAAGTTAGGGTCTGGGCTACCTTCTTAAAATATTTTGATGAGGTCTGGCCTAGTCCATAACAATCTGCCTCTCTTTTGTGTGAATGGGAACTGAAAGCATTGTTTCAAAACATAGTTTTTCATCAGCTTACCTTGTTGTTGAATCTTTCTCTGCTAAGGTTATTGCATATTTAATAATAGTTCAGTATTTTATTTAACAGACAAAACTAGTGTCTGGAATTAATCATTCCAAAGTCTATGATTGGTTAATCAAAAGTCTGGTTAGGAACCATTTGAAGAAGTATTGAGCATTTTTGATAGTTTAATTTTACTATGTTGAGAATAAGATGTAGAAAGTTTGATCTGAGTCAGCTGTCTGTCTGTTGGGCAATAAATACTAGCCTAGCTATGTTGCCCACGTCCTGTGAGAGAATAAATAAAAAGTATTATGAACTGTGAGGAGACCAGTGACAGACATCTTGTGAACAGATGCTGCTGGAATGGGCAGACATGTGTCAGATGAAATTTAATGAAGAGACACGTGAAGTATTGCATTTTTGTAGGAACGGCAATATAAAGTAACAGGTATAATTCTGTAGGGAGTGCAGAGAAGAGACAGTTGAAAGAAGCTTTGATATATGTGTTCAAAATCAAGAATATTCCAGACTGAATAGACAAAAAAAACTATTTTCATTGCTGTAGGTATTGAGAATGAGTGGGTGCAGATTTGAGGTGAATGACAAAAGAAAATCAAAAGTGACTTGCAATTCAGTGATCGTACATGGTGAGCTAGGATCTGGAATGCACAGATTAAAAGGATGGGGAAGATAGATCCATTTGTGACTTGCAAAAGTGAAACGGACCAGAACCTAAATAAAGAAAAAAGATGCGATCACAGGTTGTATGGGTCCAGTTAGTTACTTTGCAGAGTTTCTGGTCAATTCATTCATTCATTGTGGGGTCATGGGCAGCCCTTCCATATTTTGTTTTTGTTTGCCTATCCACAAGCCCTAATATATAGGAGCAATTTGTGCATAGTCTGCATAGACATGTTCCAAGTTTGGGCTTGCAGGCAATAAGTAAACTGAATGGAACTAATTCAATTTGCACAGAGCTGGCATAGACATGTTGGACTAAATGGTTTCCTGCTGTCCGGTAACTATCTAGGATTCTCTGATTCAGTGCCAATATTGTCCTTGCAATGGAATATCAAATGCACACTCTTAGTTCTGAATTAGTGAAAGAATGCACTTACAAATTAAATCAAATTTTATTCTAACTCACTTAGGCACTATATAGTATTAATAGATTTTTTTAAAAGTACAACTATTTTTTTCTTGTGGGGACTGCTGGAAGCTAATTAGAAAACTGAGTGGGACAATTAATTCTGATGTATTGAGTCATCCAAGATTTTACAAAAACTCAATTTATTTATTGTTAATTTCCCACAAGATAACAAAGAATGGTTAACCACTGGTACCAAGCTAACAGTCTTTCTTAGCAATTGTAGAGGTGACAAATTATAAGGGCAAAATATTTTGCCACTTTGCGGGTAGATTCAGAGGGAGGGCTGGAAGGGATACATTTGATCAAGAGGGAGAGTGTAGGGCAGTGACTACACTGCCTTTACAACATCCTAATCATCCACCATCCCTGTTGCCAAGCACACACATGCACGTACACACACACACATACACACGCACAAACACATATGCATGCACACACTCATACTTCAATGTGTTGCCACTCAAAGACCAATAGAGGCCTTTAGGTAAGTACTTAAGAGATATTTTTGCCTAATCTCACCACCACGTGAATTCAACCATTTTTCAGGGAGAAACATAGAGAAAAACCATTACAATCCCCACTGACTCGCACCTACCAGGAGTTATCCCACCACTGCATGTCTAATCACAGTGGCTCAGTTATTAGCACTACTGCCTTAGAGTGCCAGAGACCCGGGTTCAATTCCCACCTCGAGCAATGGTCTGTGAGAAGATTGCACCTTCTACCTGTGTCTGCGTGGGTGTGCTCTTGGTGTGGCCACTGAACCTGTTGGTACTGGGCAGCTTTGGATTTTATTTGGCTGGAGGCGAAGGGGAAGAATATTTATCCTGCACAGGGTTTAATACAATAAAAGTTCTGCCAGGTGTCTGGGTAAGTGAATGACTAACAAATTGTATCCCAAACATGTAAAGTATTGAAACTTCCATTAGTACTCCAGTAAGCAGATATGAACCCTGTACTCTCCCCCTTCCAGCCCTTCACCCTTGAACATTAAATTCCACTGCATATGTACATTTCCTATTTCTGCACTAGTAAAAGAATGTTCAGAAAGGTTGGATGTGTGAAAAGGTCAGTTCTTCATGGGGTTAGAAGGAGGGTTGTCGAGGAGAATGTTATTGACAATGTTATCGTTGGTGTCACGGACGCGAACTTTCAAAAGACTTCTGATAAAATGCAACATGGCAGACTTGCCAGGTAAAAACAATGACTGCAGATGCTGGAAACCAGATTCTGGATTAGTGGTGCTGGAAGAGCACAGCAGTTCAGGCAGCATCCAAGGAGCTTCGAAATCGGCGTTTCGGGCAAAAGCGCAGACTTGCCAGCAGAGTCAAAGACCATGAAATAAAAGGTACATTGGAAGCATGGAGAAGAAGACTGCTGAGTGAAAGGAAACTGAGTATTGTGGTAAGCATTTGTTTTATGGACTATGAGGATCCTCAGGGATCAGTACAATGTGCCAATACCATGGCTTTAAGAGGTGTGTTTTGTCCTAGTTTCTTATAGAGAGATTGGACAAGTGCTGAGGAATCCATGAGAAGATAAACAACTTATAAAGTCTTGGCTTTTTAAAAAATTGGAATAATAGAAACAGCCTGAATGGGTGTGGTCAAACTCCCATAGAGCCAGATATGTCAGTAGTTGCAGTTGGGGTTTTGAAGAAGTGAAGCTATTTTTTCCCTGTCTTGGTTACAGTCAAAAACTGGGGGTTCTCTGCCTGTTATGGTATTTACATGTGAGACAATCTGTTTTCTGAATTTACCATTTGTAAAGGATGTATTTATGGAATATTACTGTACTGGAACAACTAATCAGTAATACTTGCTGTATATATTATTCTGTTACATTTTCTATGAGAGTTACGTTATTCCAATTCCTTCTCTATTTTGTTTTTCAACTAAGTTTGCAGATGATACCAAAATTGGAGGTGTAGTGGACAATAAAGAGGGTTACCTCAGATTACAACAGGATCTTGACCAGATGGATCAATGGGCTGAGAAATGGCAGGTAGAGTTTAATTCAGGTAAATGCGAAGTGCTGCATTTTGGGAAAGCAAATCTTAACAGGATGTATACACTTCATAGTAAGGTCCTAGGGAGTGTTGCTGAACAAAGAGATCTTGGATTGCAGCTTCATAGCTCCTTGAAAGTGGAGTTGCAGGTAGATAGGATAGTGAAGAAGGCGTTTGGTATGTTTTCCATTATTGATCAGAGTATTGAGTATAGGAGTTGGGAGGTCATGTTGCGGCTGTACAGGACATTGGTTAGGCCACTGTTGGAATATTGCATGCAATTCTGGTCTCCTTCCTTTCGGAAAGATGTTGTGAAACTTGAAAGGGTTCAGAAAAGATTTACAAGGATGTTGCCAGGGTTGGAGGATTTGAGCTCTCGGGAGAGGCTGAACAGGCTGGAGCTATTTTCCCTGGAGTGTCAGAGGCTGAGGGGTGACCTTATAGAGGTTTACAAAATTATGAGGGGCATGGATAGGGTAAATAGGCAAAGTCTTTTCCCTGGGGTCAGGGAGTCCAGAACTAGAGGGCATAGGTTTAGGGTGAGAGGGGAAAGATATAAAAGAGACCTAAGGGGCAACATTTTCACACAGATGGTGGTACATATATGGAATGACCTGCCAGAGGAAGTGGTGGAGGCTGGTACAATTGCAACATTTAGAAGGCATTTAGATGGGTATATGAATATGAAGGGTTTGGAGGGATATGGGCCGGGTGCTGGCAGGTGGGACTAGATTGGGTTGGGCTATCTGGTCGGTGTGGACGGGTTGGACAGAAGGGTCTGTTTCCATGCTGTACATCTCTATGACCCTACGGCTCTATAACTATAATGCATAAATAAAGTGTGTTTTGTTTAAATCCGGTAGTTTGACCAATCTGATTGCATATGGAATGCAACTCCTTACATATACCTTTAAAATAAGACAAAGTTAGCGGCTAGACTATCTTCTGAATATTTTGAGGGGGTTTGGTCTGGTCTGTAACAACAAGCATCACTGCTTTTCCTGATCTATATTTATGAGACTTTGCTGTAAAGGCTTCAATGTCAAAATTGTTGATGCTGAATGTTGAACCTAAAATATCTAGTTCTGTGGGAGCTTGACAACACTCATTGAGACTGTTTGTTCCAACTTCTAAAAAAAAAGCACCCAATACTTCACAAGTTCTTTATCTTCTCACAGACACCTTAGCACCTGTCCCTCATCCTTCATTAAAAGCAGAAGAAAAAATACTTCTTAAAGCCAAAGTCTCGTCACAATGTACTGGTCCACAAAATAAATCTTTACCACAATGCTCAGTTTCCTTTCATTTAGCTATCTTCATCTCCATGCTGCCAGTTTCCCTTTTGTTTCATGGTCATTGACTTTGCTGGCAAGTCTGCTATGTGTCATTTTATCTGATGCCTTGTGAAAGTCCACGTTCACCACAGACTTGAAAATATTGTGAGTTGTGAGGAGCATTGCGATAGACTTAAATAGAAACAGGTTGATGGAAATGGTAGGCACCTGGCAGATGAACTTTAATATTGAGAAGTGTAAGGCAATACATGTTGATGTGGAGAATGAGGCAAGGCAATATAAAATAATGGGTATAACTTTAAAGAGAATGTAGGAGCAAAAGAACCTGATATATGCACATATGTTTGAAGTCAGGAGAAAGCTGAGAAAGTTGCTACTAAGATACATGGAATCTAGACATTATAATTAGAGACACAAAATACCAAAGCAACTAAATAATAGTGACACAAAAGCAATGTAGATGGTAGAAATCTGAAATAAAACCCAACAATACTTTAGTTGTGTTTTTTAGTTTATTTCATTCAGAACTATGTTGCTTTGAGGGCTGGAAATGTAAATGAATCAAGGGCCAGAAGGAAACCAAATGATCAACTCTATGTGCAGTCCAACAGAAACACTCTAGAAGTAAATTAGATCCACAGTCATCTATGATTACATGTTGCATTCTGAATTATTAATTAAACCAGTTGAGATTTTCAAATAAACTGAATCTACATTGCTAAATCTCTGCTACTTACTAATAACACAAGAAACAGCACTCAACAGATCTGGTTATACCTGTGAAGACACAAACAGAGTTAACATTTCTAAGAGACTTTTTCTGCCTCAACAGAATAGTGTGTCCAATTCTAGTTGCTACACTTTAGGAAAGATGTGAAGAAATTTTAGACAGTGCAGAAAGTACTGAGCAGAATGATTCCATGGACAAGGGATTAAATTATGTAGATAGATTGGAGAGTTTGCAGTTATAGAGGAGAAGAAAAGATTGAGAGGAGATTTAATGGAGACATTCCAAATTATGAGGGACAGATGAGACAGAGAAAAAAATGGATCACATGAGGAGAATGATCAACAACCAGAGGGACTTGGCAAAAGAACCAAAGGAGAGAAGAGGTTGGAATAAAAAGCTTTTTTTTAATATAACAAAGAATTAGGATCTGGAATGTATTTCCTGAGTATGTGATGGAGGCAGATTCAACTGTGGCATTCAAAAGAGAATTGGATAATTATCTGGTGAGAAAACATATTGCAGGGCAATGGGGAAAGGACACTAGCATGGGACAAACCGAGTTGCTTATGAGGCGAGCCAGCATGGACATGAAGGGCCAAATCACCTATGTATCTGCTGTAACCTTCCTATGATTCTGTTACTATAAGAACTACAGTAAAAAAATCAGTCAATACTATACCAATGGAATGATTAAGCATAGGTTGGCAAAATGTATTCCCTACTTAATTATTTTTCATTTAAGCTGTGTTAGTTCAGCTGTTCAAGCTGTACTGGGCAAGCTGAGAAGAGAAAGGAGACAACACCTGCATATGGGGATTTCCTGGCTTCAAAGCTTGTTTTTTTTTTTTAATTAGAAGGGAAACACACTCCAGTCTTTGAGGAACCTAAGTTTGAAACTGAGATTCAAAACCAAAATACCAGGTGGAAACTATACAAGCAGAGAAAGTGTTATCATAGCTCAGATGCCGGTAGTTCCAATGAAGCAACATTGGTAGGCTGGAACAAAAAGAGGGTAGAGACAGAAGCACAAATTGTGACAGAAATATACATTTTCTGGTGACATCCCTGTTATATGGAAGGTAACATTGGCAGATTCCTGCTATATCTTGGTTTTCATAAGAAGATCTGAAGACATTCTGCATACATGTTCCATTTTTGATGAAAACAGTATGAATGGAACTCAAATTGGTTGTGTGTTCCTATTGACTGAGTAGAGGTGCTAAAATCCTTTGTGTAGAAGATAGGGTTTTGAAGGATTTGCGATGGATTTTGATGATATACATGTAGAGTGAAATGCCAAACCAATTCATAAAGGTTTGGAAATGTTTGTCATTTAATACAAGCATGCAGCCACACAAATTGGCAACAGGACGGGATCACTTTTCCCCTTCAGCGTGTGTCAACATCCAGTAAGATTATGGATAGTCTGATTACTCCCCACTCTTGCCTAAACCTTTCATACCCTTCCATTCAAGAATCTATCCACTTCTACCAGATCAAAATTCAAAAATTTTGTTTCCACTGCCTTCAAGGAAGAGAATGTCAAAGACTGTCTGCAAGTAGAAATTTCACATCCTTTTTTTAATGGGAAACCACTTATGTTTAAAAAGTGAACCCTAATTCCAGATTTTCCCGGAAGAGGAAACATCCTTTTGACGTCCAGCCTATCAAGACCCCTCAAAATTCAATATGCTTCAATAACATTGCCTCTTACTCTTCTACACGCTAGAGGATGCAAGTCTCGACTCTCCAACCATTTTTCATAAGACAACCAGCTCAGTTCAGGTATTAGTCTAGTCATTCCTGAACTGCTGCCAAGTATTTACATCCAGCCATAAATAAGGAAACCAACACAGTTTCCAGTACTCTAGATGTCATTTCACCTTCTATATAATTGAAGTCCAACCTCTCAGTTCAATTCTAACATTCAATTCCACTTCTGATAAATTACTAACTTCCATTAGCCTTCCTAATTACTTTCCATACCTGCACACTAACCTTTAGCAATTTATGCATGAGGACATCCAGAACACTCTGCAACTTACAGCTCTGCAATCTTTCATTACTTAGAAGATAAACATTTATTTTTCTTCCTGCCAAAATGGAAAATTTCACTTTTTCCCATATTACATTCCATTCTGTCCCATCCTTGCCCACTCACTTATCTTTATCTCCTTGTAGCCTCTTTATGTCCTCTTCACAACTTAATTTCCTACTGCTCTTTGAATCATCAGCAAATTTAGCAACAATACCTTCAGTCTCTTGGTCCAAGTAATTTACATAGATTGTAAGAAGCAAAGGCCTCAGCACTGATCCCTGTGGCAATTGCTTGTCATATCTTTACAGCCGGAGAAAAAACATTTATGCCTACTCTCTGTTTCCTGTTAACAAACTGATCTCTATCCATGTCAATATGTTGCCCACAACATGACAAAATTTTATTTGCACAATAACCTTTGATGTTGACCCTTATTAAATACCTATGGATATGGGGAAAAGACAGGAGATTTGCACTTGGTAATAGAAGCAGTGCAGACTTATAATCATAGAGATGTACAGCATGGAAACAGAACCTTAGGTCCAACTCATCCATGCCAACCATATATCCCAGATGAATGTAGCCCCATTTGCCAACATTTGGCTCATGTCCCTCTAAACCCTTCCAATGCACATACGCATCCAGATGTCTTTTAAATATTGTAATTGCACCAGCCTCTCCCACTTCCTCTGGCAGCTCATTCCATACATCCACCATTCTCTGCATGAAAAAGTTGTCCCTTAGGTACCTTTTAAATCTTTCCCCTCTCATGTTATACCTATACCCTCTAGATTTTGACTCTCTCACCTCAGGGAAAAGACATTGTCTATTTATCCTATCCATACCCCTCACAATTTTATAAACCTCTATAAGGTCACCCCTCGGCCTCTGATGCTTCAGGGAAAACAGCCCCAGCCTCTCCCTATAACTCAAACCCTCCAACCCTGGCAACATCCTTGCAAATCTTTTCTGAACATTTTCAAGTTTCACAGCATTTTTGCACTTCTCTTTATTGTGCACAATAATCTTTAAAAATAGCAAGTGCCCAAGACCAACTATGTTTCGCTTTTGCTCTCTTCTCAACCTGAAATATTTATGTTGATAGCATTTCTCTCAAAACAATTTTCACACCAGAATTCCATGCCTTATTCACTGATCAGCAATCTGAAATCTAGTTTAAAGCTTTCTGAAAAGCCAAGAACATAACATCAGCTGTATTGCCTTCTTCCATAACTACAACGTTGTCAGGATTAGACTGTTTGAAGGAAGAGAACACTACTATATAATTTTTAATAGGATAAGTTTTTCCATGCCAAATGCTGTCAGTCTTCCTCCTGTCCCATTGTTCATGACATTGACTTATGGGTCTGATAGAGTTATGTAAAGATGCAAAGAAGTTATAGATGAGAAACAGATCATATTCCAATTAATCCACATTGATGATTATTGTCTGTGAAAACAAATAAACTTAACTGATAGCTTTGTCAGTCATATTACTGTGTTCTTTGATTTCCATTTCCTTTTTTCACTTCGCCAATTAATTCTTGAATATTAACATTCCACCACCAGAGTCGAAGGGAAATCTGCAGCCTCACAACTCTGTGTAAAGACGGTTCCTATGTCCTCTATATTAAATTTCTGGCATTTAATCTGGTAATAATCGCTGTTCTTTTGAGGTATCAAATCTGCGCTGTCCTGTTTTTAGTTTTTAGCACTTGTATCATGTCACCCCACACACTACATTGTATTAATTAGAAGGAGCAACAAATTTTATGTCTTTCTTCACATTTCTTCATTCTTAGTAACAAAAACAAAATATTACATGCCCTGGAAGACCTGAAACATGAACACTTTCTCATTTTACACAGATGATGCCTGAGTTACTGAATATTTCAAGCATTTTCAAAATCTTAGCAAATTCTTCTTCAATCCTCTCTAAATCCCCAATATTCCTTCAATTTGTATCGCAATAAATCCCTCTACTCTGGCTGAGGTCTACTATGGTTTTATATTGATTTTTCATTTTTGTTTTTTTTATTCAATATAACCTCAAACTACTTTTGTTATGGCTTTATGAACCTGAGATATTATCTTTAAATCATAGAGTTGTACAGCACGGAAACAGACCTATCGGTCCAACTTGTCCATGCCAACCAGGTTTCCAACCTTAACTACTCCTTTTTGCCTGCGTTTGGCCCTATTCCTCTAAACCGTTCCTATTCACATATCTGTCCCAATTGTCTTTTAAATGTTGTAACTAGCAGCATCTACCAATTCTTCAGGCAGTTCACTCACATACGAACCATGCCCTGAGAAGCTGTAAACCCCTAAATCCCCAGCTCTTCATCGCACTGAGTCAAATTCCAATGACATTATTTTATTATTGAAAATTATTATACATCTAACATCCACTACTAGCCCATTCTACCATCTCTCCAATGCACCTTTGCAGTTCCACTTTGCATTTGGTGCAATAAACAGGAACACTTATTTAAGTACTCCCATTGTTTCCAGGTCCAGACATACATTGATACATTGATACAAGAGAAATGGTCCTGATTGGAACATTGGAACATTGGAACATCCTACGTTCACCTACTTATTTCTACTGGCCTTCACTCCTAGCTTCTACTTCCCTCTTAATAAACCATTTTAATTGACGTTGGTTTCAGCATACAGTTTGGAAAATGGACACCATGGTAAAGAGATTCCCTGTTGGATTTCTTTGGCAATTTTATGCCTATGGCCTTTCAAGCAGAAATGTTCACAGAACTTCACAGAGGCCAGGTGGCTCACATCTGCACCCCCTGAAGAAACCTTGGTGCTAGACCTAGACAGGTCAGAGGCATTGTGTCAGACAGTTTTTGAAACCTTAAGGAAGGGGGAAGGAAGGTGAGTAGAGGCATGTATTTCAAAGATAAGAAGGAAGGGGTACTATCTTCTTGGGAATGCTCCACAATGAGCAAAGGGAGCCCTCCAGAGATACTACCCAAGGGGCAGAATAATATGTTAGGAGAAAGTGAGGACTGTAGATGCTGGAGATCAGAGTCGAGAGTGTGGTCAGGCAGCACCTGAGGAGCAGAAGAATCGACATTTCGGACATAAACCTGATGAAGGGCTTCCTGATGCAGGGCTTACGTCCGAAATGTCGATTCTCCTGCTCCTCAAATGCTACTAACCTGCTGTGCTTTTCCAGCACTACACTTTCGAGAATAATATGCTAGCATGGTAAGGATAATGTCAGGATCAATTAGCTTTGACAAGCTCAAATGACCCTTGATTATTTATTCCCATAAGGTGGGCTGGACTGCTGGTTTCAGTGTACCCTCCTTTGTTTTATGGGGGTGAGTTCAGAGGTGGGTGAGAAGTTTGAGTGATTACATCCATGCATTTCTGGTATCAACCTTGTAAATCTTTTCTGCGCTCAGTCCAGTATCCACATCCTTTTTATAATTTTACGACTAGAATAGCAGAATTCTTTTGTCAGCCATGATAGAATCTGCCTTCACCACGCTTCCAGGCTCTGCATTCGAGATCCTAATCAGGCATTTTGTGAAAAAAAGAAGCCTTTCTATATGAAAATGTACAAATGCAGCTGTCATTGGGGATTCTGTACGTGAAGGATGGACAGCTATTTCTGCTTGCTCAGATACAGGATTGACACATTCCTTTAGGAGGGAAAGGAAAGCATTCAAATAGCGAGGTTAAGGTAAGACAGAGAAAGGAGGCGTAATGCAATTTTTGATCCAAAGTACAAAAGAGAATCAAGCTAAATATAAAACGTACAGAGGAAATCGAAAGCAACGGAATAATAGATGCAAAGTAAAAGAATAAGAACAAATTAGAAACTTAAATTAAACCCACAATCTTCCAGCAATTCATTAGCGTCAAGGGAAGGGCAGCCATGTTTCTATCAAGGAGGAAATCTTGAAGTGTTGATATGTTAATGAGGATTTTGCATTTATCATGTCAAATTAAAAATCTGCTGTTAATGTAGATCACAGAAGTCTTGTGGTGTAGTGGGCGGCATGGTGGCCCAGTGGTTAGCACTGCTGCCTCACAGCGCCAGAGACCCGGGTTCAGTTCCCGCCTCGGGCGACTGACAGTGTGGAGTTTGCACGTTCTCACCGTGTCTGCGTGGGTTTCCTCCGGGTGCTCCAGTTTCCTCCCACAGTCCAAAGATGTGCAGGTCAGGTGAATTGGCCATACTAAATTGCCTGTAGTGTTAGGTAAGGGGTAAATGTAGGGGTATGGGTGGGTTGCGCTTCGGCGGGTCGGTGTGGACTTGTTGGGACGAAGGGCCTGTTTCCACACTGTAATGTAATCTAAACAATTCCTGCCTCTGAGCCAGAGCTCAATTCATACTGCATTCCAGGGTTTATGGCCAAGGAAGGTGTGTACATGAAGCATTTTAACAGATTGCGCGTCACCCTATATCAACTTGTGAATCCTGCTGATATATGCCAATGGCAGGCAGTAGGACCAGGAAACATTTCAAGTCAGGAGCACAATAGAAAGAAATTGGAACCTCTTTGATCACTATCGATTGTTACAGACTACAAACACGCATGTAAAATTATATGTTGCCACAGCAACTTGGACCCCCTACAGAGGGCCCATTCATTCAGTTGGCTAGATGACTAGTGTGGATTAGATGGGTGCCAACAGCATCCAATTTGATCTCCGATCTAGCTGGCATGGATTTGGACCTAGTTCCTTGATAGTGGGGGAAATCTGCCATTAGATGGAGAACTCAAGGTGAAGAAGATGCAGCAGTAAAGGAAGACACTGTAGTGATATTAGGATAAATATAGGTAAACAAAATATTTATCTGTTAAAAGGTTGGAGATAGTATCAGTTATTTTCTTAGTTTGAAGGGAGCTATGATGGCATTCCCCAAATGTGCTAGTGGTAGAAAAAGTGAATGTTTAAGTGGTGGGGAAGTTGCCAATCAAGGAGGCTGCTTTTATCAGGATGGGGAAAACACTTCTTAAGTATTGTCAGAGCTGAACCCATCCAGGTATTTGAATAGTATTTCATCATGTTCCTGACTACTGTTCCCTCAAAGCTGTGAGTCTACGCCCAAATGCACAGCTGCTCCAAGACTCCATACACGGCAAAATGCTAGCACTCTGATTGTAGCATTGGTTTCTAGCTCTGGAAGTCGTTTCCATGCATGGACCTGAGAGGCCTGTGGAAATGGAAGAAAGAATGGTGATCACACTTCCTGATTGGTGTCTTGTAGATGGTGAACAGATTTTGGGCAGTCAGGCACAGTGAATTTTCAGCATATGGTCAATGGTGACTGTCAAGAGGTTGATGGTGATGGATTTAACAATGATAATGCTGCTGAAGGTGAAGGTGAGGTGGTTCGATATTTTGTGCTGAAGATGGCCATTTCTTGGCTTCTGTGGGACATGAATAGTATTTGCCACTTATTGGCTGAAGTCTATTGCTCAGGTCTTGCTGTGGATTGTTTCAGGGTCTGAGTTACAGCAAATGGAACTGAACATTATGCAAGGACCAGCGAATATCCCCACTTTTTATCTAATGATGGAGGGAATGCCATTTATGTCACAGCTGAAGGTGGTTGTGCCTAGGACACTACTGTGAAGAACTTCTATAATTTTTGAATTAGCTTTATTGTCACATGTACTCATATGAGTACAGTGAAAAGTTTATAAGCCATCACTTACGATGCCATCATAGGTCTAAAGGTACCGAGGTACAGTCGAGACTCTTTGGAAAAGAAAATAGAAAAATACAGAAATAAGAAGTCCAGCATTACAGACCTTCCAAAGCACAAACTCATAATAAAAAATTAGAAAAATAAAGTACTAAACCATTCAGAAAAACAGTCCTTCCATGATAATATAAGAAAAAAACAAAAAAGGAATGTTAAAAAATAGAATTTAAGACACTTAACCCATTCCACGGCTTTGAGCTTGAGGACCCAAACCCCCTTTGGAATCTTGGGGCCGCACCCACCATGATGCCAAAGAAAACATCAAAGGGAGTCACAGACTGAGTGAAGCCACCATAGGGAGACCAAAATGGACACTGACATAAACAGCCACCGAAGTCACCAAGGAGTCCCAGGCTGGGCCAGATCAACCATGCTGCAAAGAGGCTGCTGAAGCTGCATGGAAACTTGGGCCATTGAAATCCCAGGCTGGGTTACCACCTTGTCCTTCGCCACTGCTGAAACAGTCTAGTCGAAGGACCCACCAGGACACCACCATCGCATCACATTCTCTGCTGCAGCAGCCTCTCAGGGCCTCCAGGATTATCTTGTGACCTGGTTCACTGATTGCTGGCTCATGGTCTTTGCCTCATACATGTAAAGGTATGTTCTATGGCTAAGATGATTGCCTTTAACAATTACATTCATCTACCATTCAAAGTAATGGATAGTTCTCCTCCAATTCCCATTGACTTCAATTTTCCAATGGCCCTGGATGCTATACTTGGTCAAATGCTGCCTTAATATCAAAAGCTGTCACCCTCACCATTTCTAGATTTCATCTTTTTATTTCCAATTAGCACAAATGTTGTGATGAGGTCAGAAGTTGAGTGTTCCTGCTGAAAGCCAAGTTGTGAGCAGGTAACTGCTGAATAAGTGCCACTCGACAGAGCTGTCACCTCTTTGATGATTGAGAGGAGACAGATGGACAGTAATTGGCCGGTTTGGATTTGTCCTGCTTTTTGTAGACAGGTTATATCTGGGAAATTTTCACTTTATCAGGTAGATGTCAGTGTTGCAGCTGTACTGAAATAGTTTAGCTCATTCTGGTACAAATGTTCAATGTTGTAGCTGGGTTGTTGTCAAGGCTTCAGGAACAAAACAATTCAGGAGGAGGTTTGATCACAGTGTTCATAATCATGAATAGTTTTTCCTTATTTACCTGTTCGAAACTAAAGTGCAGAGGTATCAGCAACCAAAAGACAGAGAAATAAGACGATTCACAATCTGCAAAAATGTTTTTATTCAATGAATTTTGTAAAACACAGCTTGAAAAGATGATAAAAGAAAATGCAAAACAAACAGTTAGAAGAGAGTGGAATAAATTGCTGAAGGGTAAAGAAAGGAAAATGTGTGTTATTCTGGAAATGAGAGGAGAGGGATTAATTGAATGGCTATATAAAAAACAATAGATCTATGGTCCCATTCTGTGCTGTATCATTCTATAATTCTACATATTTTTCCAAATTTCATATCACTCAATTTTCTCTAATAATTTTCCATATGAGCACTGAACTTAATAAAATGGTCACTTTTTAACAATATATTTTTAACTCAGAGTAGAACGGAAATTTTCAGACAAGTCCCTGAACTCAGAGACATGCCTATATGATCTGATTGCTATAGAGAAGAAATTCTTACAAAAACCTATTAAATTGGAAGCTGGAGCTGGAAGGAATATTTCTAATTACTTTAAAACATCTGGCAGTAAACAAATATTATGTTTATGGCTTTTCAAGTTGAAGTTAGACCAGAAGTAGGTTTTTCACATTGAAACAACAGAAATTTGATCAGATGTTGGATTGTGAAAGCATTATTTCTGAGGACAATTATGAAAGTATAATCAATATCTGACTGTACAGTCCCTGACACAGGGGAAAAGGAGCTAAAGACGTTTAGCAGAAAGGCTGTGATAGTGAAAACTGTTTGCAGTGGTTTATCATCTTCAATCATTGTTCTGCTCAAGTCAGACAAAAATATAAGGTTTATGAGATATGACTACAGTCATAATCAAGCAGGTAGTAGATGAGGATGTTTTTCACATTCTTTCCTGTCAGAGTGAAGTCAGCATTTGTTGTCCATTCCTAATTGCCCTTGAATTGTGTGGGTTGCTACACCATTTTAGAGGAGAATATCCGCCACAAATTCACCTGCACCTCCACACACATCATTTATTGCATCCGCTGCACCCGATGTGGCCTCCTCTATATTGGGGAGACAGGCCGCCTATTTGCGGAACGTTTCAGAGAACACCTCTGGGACACCCGGACCAACCAACCCAACCACCCCATGGCTCAACACTTCAACTCCCCCTCCCACTCCACCCAAGGACATGCAGGTCCTTGGACTCCTCCATCGCCAGACCATAGCAACACGACGGTTGGAGGAAGAGCGCCTCATCTTCCGCCTAGGAACCCTCCAACCTCAAGGGATGAACTCAGACTTCTCCAGTTTCCTCATTTCCCCTCCCCCCACCTTGTCTCAGTCAAATCCCTCGAACTCAGCACCGCCTTCCTAACCTGCAATCTTCTTCCTGACCTCTCCGCCCCCACTCCCACTCCGGCCTATCACCCTCACCTTGACCTCCTTCCACCTATCACATTTCCAATGCCCCTCCCCCAAGTCCCTCCTCCCTACCTTTTATCTTAGCCTGCTGGACACACTTTCCTCATTCCTGAAGAAGGGCTCATGCCCGAAACATCGATTCTCCTGCTCCTTGGATGCTGCCTGACCTGCTGCGCTTTTCCAGCAACAGATTTTCAACACCATTTTAGAGTACAGCTAAGAAACAACTATATCACTGAGATGACAACATGAGTTTATTTTTGTTCTTAGTTCAGATATCCAGCATCTGCAGTATTGCATTTTTGTATTAAAATCCTCCAAGAATCGGATAAGTTTATTTTCTAACTAAAGCTCAATAATCACATTTATAAAAGCCGATTTATCAAAATGTGAAATTGAAAAGAATGCATATTTTTCTGCATTCTGATGTAATATATTTTCGCCCCAAAATTCATGAAAAGGTGGCTACTCTTTTCAAAGAGAAGATAGAGGCTATAGTCATTTGAATGAAGCCAAAAATTGTGTCTAAGCTTAGATCTTTTCTGTGCATGCCATGATATGACTGTCTAGTTTTTGCCTGAGTGTGCAACAGTGTTAGCTGTACTACATGAGTTGTTGAGGAAAGACATACAAAGGGGGTGGTGTAAACCACTGCAAGTAGTTAATGGTACATATAACAGTGTTATACTTATGAGCTTATAAGATTATTTCATTCTTGGAGAGTAGTCTTAAATTTCAGGGAAATCAGCTGGGGGTAAAAGGGAGTCTTTTGTTAGCTGCTCTGCAGTCTGTCTGACAGTAAGCCCAAGTGATTCCATTGTTGACAAACAGAGGAAGTCTAATGCTGTTTTACGGAGATGAAAATGCAAAGTGTTTACACTTGAAGACAATGGCATCCTCTGAGTTTACAGTGAGTTGAGGGCAGAGATTTTCCATTCTGAATTTGAAGTACAGCACCAGACAATAGAGGTTGTCACTTCCACCATGGCCAAATGCAAGATATCTCCCATAATTTTGTGCTTTTCCATATATTAATTATGTAAGCAATTTGAAATTTCAAATCTGAAGAAAGTTCTCATGCCTGGAGAGATCTTGCAGTGTAATAGGATCTGGATCTATATTTAAAGTCCGGCTGGACACCACTTCATTCACTTCAAGCTATTCTCCTCATGGGTGACACTGTTAGTCATCTACAATGACCTTTAGACATCACACACTGCCACTCAGTTCAATGACATTGCCGTAGAGGTTGTGTTGGATGTCATCTGTGAAATGTGAGGTCCTCATCCTGACAGATGGCACCCAAAGCTGCTCCCACCAAACCGAACTAGCCTGGTCCTAAGTGGATTTAAAGATTAGTACTGATCAATCTCACGAGTTATTCAGGGTACCATCTGGGAAAAAGGATAAATGATCTATTGAGCTCTGTAAAACTAAGTGGCACTACCCTCTTTCTGCTAGCTCACAGTCACAGAGCATCAATCTGTGTATCTCTAAAAGAGCCATAAGCTGCAAGCCTCAGTGTCATTTTCATTAAGTGTACTGAAGGACTCACAGCCACCTCATTCTCTCAAAATAGAACATAAGGTATAGTAGCAGAATTAGGCCATTTGACCCATTAAGTCTGCTCCAACATTCGATCATGGCTAATATGTTTCTCAACCCTGTTCTCCTGCCATCTCTATGTAACATTTCATCTCCTTTTTAATCACGAACCTATCTACCTGTCCAAATATGTGCACATACGTTGGATTGGCTATGCGAAACTGCCCATAGTGTCCAGGGTTATGCAGACGAGATGGATTAGCCATGGGAAATGTTAGGCTACAGAGATAGTATCGGAGGGTGGGTATAAGGGGAACACTCTTTGAAGCATCAGTATATGCTTGATAGGCCAAATGGTCTACTTCCATGCTGTAGGGATTCTATGATTCTGCCTCTACCTTAAATACACACAATGACTTGGCCTCCAAAGGCTGTTGTGATAATCAGTTTGACAGGTTAACTACCCTTTCGCTGAAGAAATTACTGCTCACCTCAGTTCTGAACGATAGTTGCTTCACTCTGAGGCTGTGCCCTCAGGTACTAGATTTTCCTACCAGTGCAAACATCATCTCCATGTCCACTCTATTCAAGCTTTTTAATATTCTGTAAGTTTTCCCCCTCATACCTCCAACCTCCATTGAGTATAGACTCAGAGTCTTCAACCATTCTTCATATAACAAGCACTTCATTCCCAGGTTCATTCTTCGAAACGTCCTCTGGACTGCCTTCCAGGTCAATACATTATTCCTTAGATAGGGGGCCCAAAACTGCCCTCAATATTTCAAATGTAGTCTGACCAGAGCCTCAGCAGTACATCCCTGTTCTTATATATTAGCCCTTTTGAAATGAATTCTAACATTGCATTTGTCTTTGTAACTTGACAAATGAACCTGCATGTTAATCTTAATGCTTCAGATTTCTGAAGCCTTTTCCCTGTTAGAAAATAGCCCATGTCACTTTTCTTCCTAACAAAGTGCAGAACATCACATTTTCCCACATTGTATTCCATCTGTCACTTCTTTGCGCACTCTCCTTGCCGTCAAAATCTTTCTGCAGCCTCCCCGCATCCTCATCACTATCTGTTCCTTCACTTATTGTTGTGTCATCAACAATGCCCTCAGTTCCTTTGTCCAGATCATTAATGTCATCTATTGTGGTCCCAACACTGCCCACTTCGGACCTCCATTATAGTCACTTGCTGCCATTCTGAAACAGACCCCATTATTCCCTCCCTCTGCCAGTCAGCCAATCCTCTATTCATCCTATTACCTGGCCTGTAACCACATCGGCTCTTGCCTTATTTAGCAACCTCCTATGCGGCACATTATCAAATGCCGTTTGTAAATCCAATTCAACTGCAACCATTGTTTCTCTGTCTAACTTGCTGATTACCTCCTCAAAGAATTCTAACTGGTATGACATCACTTTGGCAAAGCCGTACTAATTCAAGCAATTTTACCATGCAATTCTAAGTCCTTCTCAATCTCATCCTTAATAATGGACTCAAAAATCATACCAATGAATGACAACTGGATAACCAGATTATAATTTCCTGTCTTCTGCCTCTCACCCTTCTTAAGCAGGGGTGTTACATTAGCCATTTTCCAATCCTCTGGGACAAGTGATGGGCTTGTTAGTGGGTGATCAGTTTTCTGATGGTGACCACAATTCTGTGACTTTCACCTTGGTTATGGAGAGAGATAGATGCATGCAACAGGGTAGGTTTTACAATTGGGGGAAGGGTAAATACGATGCTATAAGGCAGGATCTGACGAGCATAAGTTGGGAGCATAAGCTGTCAGGGAAGGATGTCGTGGAAATGTGGAACTTTTTCAAGGAACAGATATGACGTGTCCTTGATTTGTATGTACCTGTCAGGCAGGAAAGAGATGGTCATGTGAGGGAACCTTGGTTGACAAGGGAGGTTGAATGTCTTGTAAGGAGGAAGAAGGAGGCCTACATAAGGTTGAGGAAACAAGGTTCAGACAGAGCGTTGGAGGGATACAGGATAGCCAGAAGGGAGCTGAAGAAAGGGATTAGGAGAGCTAAGAGAGGGCATGAAAAATCTTTGGCGGATAGGATCAAGGATAACCCCAAGGCATTTTATGCGTATTTGAGAAACATGAGAATGACGAGAACAAGGGTAGGTCCGATCAAGGACAGTAGTGGGAGACTGTGTATTGAGTCAGAAGAGATAGGAGAGGTCTTGAATGAGTACTTTTCTTCAGTATTTACAAACGAGAGGGACTGTATTGTTGAAGAGGAGAGTGTGAAACGGACTAGTAAGCTAGAAGAGATACTTGTTAGGAAGGAAGATGTGTTGGGCATTTTGAACAACTTGAGGATAGACAAGTCCCCCGGGCCTGACGGGATATATCCTAGGATTATGTGGGAAGCAAGAGAGGAAATTATAGAGCCGTTGGCAATGATCTTTTTGTCTTCACTGTCAACGGGGGTGGTACCAGGGGACTGGAGAGTGGCGAATGTTGTGCCCCTATTCAAAAAAGGGAATAGGGATAACCCCGGGAATTACAGGCCAGTTAGTCTTACTTCGGTGGTAGGCAAAGTAATGGAAAGGGTACTGAGGGATAGGATTTATGAGTATCTGGAAAGACACTGCTTGATTAGGGACAGCCAGCACGGATTTGTGAAGGGTAGGTCTTGCCTTACAAGTCTTATTGAACTCTTTGAGGAGGTGACCAAGCATGTGGATGAGGGTAGAGCAGTGGATGTAGTATACATGGATTTTAGTAAGGCATTTGATAAGGTTCCCCATGGTACGCTTATGCGGAAAGTCAGGAGGCATGGGATAGAGGGAAATTTGGCCAGTTGGATAGAAAACTGGCTAACCGGTCGAAGTCAGAGAGTGGTGGTAGATGGTAAATATTCAGCCTAGAGCCCAGTTACAAGTGGAGTTCCGCAGGAATCAGTTCTGGGTCCTCTGCTGTTTGTAATTTTTATTAATGACTTGGAAGAGGGAGTCGAAGGGTGGGTCAGTAAATTTGCAGATGATACGAAGATTGGTGGAGTTGTGGATAGTGAGGAGGGCTGTTGTCGGCTGCAAAGGGACTTAGATATGATGCAGAGCTGGGCTGAGGAGTGGCAGATGGAGTTCAACCCTGTCAAGTGTGAGGTTGTCCATTTTGGAAGGACAAATAAGAATGCGGAATACAGGGTTAACGGTAGGGTTCTTAGTAAGGTGGAGGAGCAGAGGGATCTTGGGGTCTATGTTCATAGATCTTTGAAAGTTGCCACTCAGGTGGATAGAGCCTGTAAGAAGGCCTATGGTGTATTAGCGTTCATTAGCAGAGGGATTGAATTCAAGAGTCGTGAAGTAATATTGCACCTTGGTTAGGCCACATTTGGAGTACTGTGTGCAGTTCTGGTCACCTCACTTTAGGAAAGATGTGGAAGCTTTGGAGAGGGTGCAGAGAAGATTTACCAGGATGTTGCCTGGAATGGAGAACAGGTCGTATGAAGATAGGTTGAGAGTGCTAGGCCTTTTCTCATTGGAACGGCGAAGGATGAGGGGTGACTTGATAGAGGTTTATAAGATGATCAGAGGAATAGATAGAGTAGACAGTCAGAAACTTTTTACCCGGGTACAACAGAGTGTTCCAAGGGGACATAATGGAATGCAATGCCTGTGGGAGTGGCAGAGTCAGAATCATTGGCGACCTTTAAGCGGCAATTGGATAGGTACATGGATAGGTGCTTAAGCTAGGACAAATGTTCGGCACAACATCATGGGCCGAAGAGCCTGTTCTGTGCTGTATTGTTCTATGTTCTATGACCCTCCTGAATCCACAGTTCCTGGAAGTTCACCACTAATGCCTTGACATTAATAAAGTAGAGTCTTTTGTTACTGACAAAACTGTTGGTTCATTAAAGGATGTGCTAATTGCTATTGGATGTAATTGATTGCACTCATTATGTAGAGAGCCAAGGATCTCAGCAAGGTCCCATTGCCTTAATGGATATCCTGCATCAAGAGGAAAAGAAGTGAATTAGATGGATCTTGTGAAGAGAATAGCAGTGGACACTTGAATATACTTATGTATTCATGGCTGTGAAGTGTCACAGAGACATTCAGTAGATCCCTGAAACGATCAAATGGCATAGAAATTAATGGCAGGCCCCTGGTAGTGTTGTAGAACAGAGACCTAGGAGTTCAAGTACATAATTCTTTGAAATATGTGTCACAGGTAGACAGGTTGGTTAAGGAGGCATTTAGCACACATGCCCTCATTGCTCAGACCTTTGAGAAAAAGAGTTGGAACATCATATTGAGGTTTTACTTCAGTCAGTGAGCCCTCTTCTGGAATATTGTGTGCAGTGCAAGTCACTCTGCTATCGGAAGGATATTATTAAATTGGAGACGGTTCAGAAAAGATTTATCAGGATGTTGCCAGGAGAAGAGGGCTTGCTTCGGCTGAATAGGCTGGGATTTTTTTAATGGAACATGAGAAGTTGACGGGTGATCTTATTGAGATTTATAAAAACATGAGGGGCATAGATAAGGTGAATAGCAAGGGTCTTTTCCCTCGGGTAGTGGAGTTCAAAACTAGGGGGGATATTTTGATTTAAGAGGAGAAAGGTTTGAAAAGGACATGATGGGCAATTGTTTTACACAGAGAGTGGTTTGTGTTTGGAATGAACTGCCAGAGGAAGAGGAGCAGTTACCACATCTAAAGACATTTGAATAAGTTCAGGAATAGAAAGGAAAGAATTGGAGCATATGGACCAAATGCAGTCAAGTGCAGCTAGTTTTGTTTGGGAACACAGCATGGATTAGTTGGACCGAAAGGTCTGTTTGTTTCCATGCTGTATGACTCTATGGCAGTTTGGTTCCAGGATATGGTTGCCACTAGCTTTTTCACCCTCCCTCAGTGCAAATTGAACAGGTGACGGTGAGATGTCTTCTTGAACTTTGCACATGTGGACAGGGACCCAGCTCAAGGGTTTGTTCAGCCTGTATCTTAGGGCCTCTCAGTCTCTGAGCACTCTAAAACATTGTGTCTCCCTGCATGCTCACAGCATCTGTGCCTTGCCATGTTATGCACATTGGCATTTCAGACAGAGACAAAGGCTGTCATTATTGCCATTCTAAGGAGCTCTTCAGACACAGACACATGGACAGACTGTTTGCCAATATTAAACTATTCTGGATGAGGCATTTTAGTGAACGGTACACCAAGACAGCATTCTAACACCAAGAGCAATAAACACACTTGCATCAACCAAGTGGTCATGTTGGAAACTGGTGGGGAATAGTCGTCAGTCGAGGTAAGGGGTTAACCACCTTTGATCTGGCCTCCTGGTACCAGCAGTCGTGGGCACAGTCTGCTCACAGTCCAGAGATCTTGACATGTACAATCATCCACTTTGGTGGTTCATGGTCTGTGGATCTTCCCCACAACTGTCTTGGGGTAGTTCTGTGGTCAGTTCTGTAAGGCCAATGCAAGGAATCAGAGGATTTATGTATTAATAGTTGGGAAGCTGCAAACACAATAGTCAAGAGATCTAGTCACTTATGTCTATAGGTTGTTCCTCGAAGTTGGTCAAAGGTCTGGGGCAAATCCAGTTCTCAATATCTGTCTATTGATCTTCCAAACTGATTCAAGGTGTTAGAGGGGATTCCTGTAGGGACAGCAGAGGTCTGGAAATCAATCAGAGAAGGGGTGGGGGGAGTCGAGGATGGGATGAAAAGCATGGTGGCTCAGTGGTTAGCACTGCTGCCTCACAGTACCAGGGACCCCG
Source organism: Chiloscyllium plagiosum (assembly GCF_037043375.1). Lineage (NCBI taxonomy): Eukaryota > Metazoa > Chordata > Chondrichthyes > Orectolobiformes > Hemiscylliidae > Chiloscyllium > Chiloscyllium plagiosum. Next base: position 24,188,807 of record NW_028270140.1, read on the forward strand.
GTTCGATTCCAGCCTCGGGCAACTATGTGGAGTTTGCACATTCTCCCCGTGTCTGCGTGCGTTTCCTTCGGGTGCTCCAGTTTCCTCCCACAATCCAAAGATGTACAGATTAGGTGAATTGGCCATGCTAAATTGCCCATAATGTTCAGGGATGTGTAGGGTAGGTACATTCGTCAGGAGTAAATACAGGATAATAGGGTAGGGGGATGGGTCTGGATGGATTACTCTTTGGAGGGTCAGTGTAGACTAGTGAGGCTGAAGGCCTGTTTCCACACTGTAGGGATTCTGTATGTTGTATATGTCCGGAGGCACTTAGAATAGGGGGGGAATAAGGGCAGTGATGGTGGGGGAGCAAGCTCAAGTTCAACGGGGTGAACTGAAAACACCATTGGAGAGCATCATAGGTCCTCGAAACAAGGACCATTGACTATAAGCACCACAATGGCCTCCACAGGGGGAGCATAATGAAATAGGGTGGGTATCAGCAAGGATTCAGGAGGACAGTTGTGCACAAAGTTCAAAATGGTGGGTCTCCATATTGAACTGATCCTCAGAAAGCCAGCGAAAATATAACAGCTACAACCATTCTGTGCATAGCATATGTACACCCAGTTAATGCTTTCCTAAACTCATACACTGCACCTATTACATTTTCTACACATATCACGTCTGAAACACAATGAAAAATTTTAAAATGTATTTGCCAGAGATGTTTGGCTAGTTTCTGTCTAATTACATGAGCATTTTTGAAAGGTCAAGAGCATCGCTGGCTGGGCAGTATTTATTACCCTTCCTGAGTTGCTCCTGAGAAGATGGTGCTGAGCTGCTTTCTTGAAATGCTGCAGTCTGGCATTCCAAGTGTATTTGCTGTCCATGTCCTTCTAGAGGTAAGTGTTCGAGGGTTTGAAAGATACTGTCTCAGGACCTTTGATGAATTTCTGCAGTCATCTTGTAGATAACGTCAGAAGTCACACAACACCAGGTCATAGTTCAACAGGCTTATTTGAAATCTCAAGCTTTTGGAGGGCAGCCCCTTCATCAGGTGACTTCTGACCTTGTCCACTCCAGTGTAACACCGGCACCTCCGCATCTTGTAGGTACAAGTACACAATCCTTTACCTGAAACACTCGGAACTAGTTGATTTTCGGAATTCGAATTTTTCAAATTTCTGAAAAAGTGACAGTTCAATGGTGAAATTTTTAAAAATCTTATCGAACAGCAGACTCACAATCTGATACAGGCCCTGAGACAGAATTGAGGCCTGCCAGTGCTGGGCCACACGCTCACCCACATCGCATCTGAGTGATATGCATTGAGTGGGTGTGGAGTTGGGTTAACTGTTTGCATGCCAAACAACCTTGTTGATGAGATAAAAACTTCACATGAAAACATTCGGATTTTGGGATTTCAGATAAAGGGTTATCTACCCATAGTATGCATTGCTGCTACTGAAAATCAGTAATGGAGAGGGTGGCACGGTGGCTCAGTAGTTAGCTCTGCTGCCTCACAGCACCAGGGTCCCAGGTTCGATCCCAGCCTCGGCAGACTGTCTGTGTGGAGTTTGCACATTCTCCCCGTGTCTGCATGGGTTTCCTCCGGGTGCTCCGGTTTCCTCCCACAGCCACAAAGATGTGCAGCTCAGGTGAATTGGCCATGCTAAATTGCCCATAGTGTTAGGTTCATTAGTCAGAGGGGGATGGGTCTGGGTGGGTTACTCTTCGGAGGAGCGGTATGGACTTGTTGGGCTGAAGGGCCTGTTTCCACGCTGTAGGGAATCTAATCTAATGTTTATGAATGTAGTATAGCTGTTTCTCTTTTGAAAACTATTGTGTACATTGACCCACTCCAGTCTTTCAGCACAACTCTGTAAGCACTGTAAGAGATACCATGAGCTCAGGGAAAAAAGGTCTTCTTGAAGCACATGAGAAATTGAAATGAAAAACATATCAATCTGCACCCAACTGACCAATGATTCAAACAAATCAATGTATGTACTGATGTAGGCAGGCTGAAGAGCAGAAGAACAACCTAGCTGTTATGTGATGGACCATTCAGTTCAATATTTTAAAGAGGCTATGAGCCAAATATTTTACCTCTGCTTCAGGTGGCCAGATCTCCCAGTCCTCAGGAATCCTTGGAACTAAAGGGAAACAAGAAATATTAATCCCCGAACCGTATTTCCTGGACAAATGTCTTCAACCCACCTTGATCACCTTTCTGACCCAACACACTACTCTGCCTCCACCTTAGAATTTGAATCCAAGCAACATAAAAATTATCTGCTCCTAAGCTACAACCTCTTCTCCAACATTGCCTGCCCAACAAGGAGCCAAACATATCACTCCAGTTGTTTCCAGGCAGTGAACTAGTTTTAAAAAAGATGCATACCCAAAGGTAACTCACTGTGATTTCTATGATTCAATGACTACACTATTGATTCAGAATTCTTCCCCTGAATCATACATCCTCAGCTTAGAATCTGCTCTAGTAACTATCAAGGTCATCACTTCTTGAGCGAAGATAATTCAATCTGGTGGTTTCATTTTGGTGTAAACATTTTTGTTTTCAGATCAGATTTTAAATGATATCACATTATGACAATTGCATCGAAGATGCTGAAACACATTGAACTGGTGTGATCTATTCATTCCTAAACACCAACTCCATCAGTGTCATTGCCTTTATGGGATGATGAGGACACTGACCTGAGGTAAATGCTCTGCACATCTTTTCTCTATATATTTTCATCTGTCCCAATCAATAAATGGAATCTCCCAGAATGATCATCTTCTATTTCCTGCTCATCTCCGCAAATCCATCTTTTGGAAGTTTGCTAGTGAAACAAATCTATTTTTATTCTTGAGAGCCAATCATATTGATGCTGCCTGTACCTCAGCCTTGTCTAGTCCAACCCTCTCTCCAGTCTGTATTCCATTATATACCAATGTTTATGACCAGGTCTTTCGTTCCTGTCCTTCCTAAGTATATCATGACTGGTGTATTTCTCTCTTTTTGCAAACTATTCTTCAATCTCTATGATACGTTCGTCATCCTACCATCTGAGATTAAACAAAGAATCTAGAGCTAGCAATCTGAAATGTAAAGTATCATTGTAGGCACTTCATTGAATATCTGAGCACCACTGCTGCGTTGCTGCTTTCCTGGGGCAAATCCTGTTGTTTCAAACTCGAACAGCATGCAGGAATGACAAATCATTGCATCCACCTAGCTGTTATTTTATGCTGAGTTGATCCTTCTGACTGTAAAGTTTAAGGATTATATCAATTCATCTACTTCTCACCTCCTTTCCTCACTTCATTGAATTCCTCTCTCAATAAATTCCACTTCAGAAGTCATCATTCACGCTGTACACATTCGAATTTTGCATGTTCCTCTCACAGATAAAAGGTCACAGATCTGAAATTCTAACTGTGTCCTGTCTCCGCAGATACTGCTAGACCCACTCATTATTTCCAGCGTTGGTCTTTGTGTAATTTTCAAATCCAAATCCTATTCAACAGTTGGTCAATCTTTAACTACACAATAAACAGGTACCACTTCAATAACCGCTCGATTAAAATTGACAGGCAATTAACTGACAATTATGTTGCATTCCTTGATGCCAAATGGAAAAAATAACAGAGTAAAAACTTTTGAAGAAGGGTGACTGGGCCCAAAACTTTAACTTCAATTTCTGTCCACAGATGCCGTCAGACCTGCTAAGACTTTCCAGCAATTTCTGGTTTTGCTTCAGATTTCCAGCATCCTCAGTTTTTCTTTTTTTTTTGCAGAGTAAAAACTACTTGCAGCTTCATTTTCAAAACTCACTATGTTACAATAAGGGCACTTCAAAGAAACATGGAGTAAAATGGTTACTTAACCAAAAGAGGAAACATGAGGAGAGTTGAACATGCAGGATGTCAAAGATCAAATTTGAAGTGGAGTCATGAAGGAAGAGATGAGGAAGGAGATGGGCCGAATGGCTTGCTTCCATACTGTAGGGATTCTATTCCATTCTGGGACATATTTACAATCTGAATGTTTAAAGCTAAAAGTATTGATCTGACGTAGGTTCACCTAGCAATTTTCCGTTGTGAAAAATGAACCCTTTTCAATGTGTTCCTGCCATCGGTAAATGAAGGTTCTGATAATTCTCTTCTTTGGTTTTGTCATCAGCAATGAATACACATCCAGGCACGTTTTTTGTAATTCTGTCCATATGCTGTTCGAACAAATCTTGATTGACAAATAAACTGAAAGGTTCCCTCTGAAAGCAATATCTTCCAAATGGTTTTCTGAAGGTAGTGAATTTCTGACATTTTTGGCTCAGTGTACCAACCACCATCTAGATTGGGCATCCATCTTGGAGAAGAATTTAGCTCCTGTACTTTTAAGATATAAATTTCTCCAGTTCTGGAATCTTGTTACATTTCTTTCAGAAGACATTGAGATGTTTCCATTCTAAACATATCTTGATTGTGCCTTCCTTCTTTAGCACGCATGTAATTGAACTACACCAGTCTTGTGTAGTAATCCACATGCAAATGATTCTACCTCTTTCCACATCATCAGCTTATAATTAAACTTCTCTTGTATGACAATGCAATATCCTCCCTGGGGGGAAGGGGGGTGGTGGGATCGGTGGGGGAGGTGGTCATTTGACAGAATTATATTCTTTTTCATCTTTGAAACTTCCCATGACATTGGACCTGCCTGGGTACACTTGTTGTAAATCTTGTACTGACTCAATGTGAGTATTCTTGGTCCCTTCTGCCACCTTACATACCTGGTGAACTCTTGGATTGTCACAACATTGAGAACAGTACATGCTCATAATTCTACTCCTGCTGGTCTGTTTGTGTTCATCATAGCAAGTATTTGTGACAATAGACAATTGGTATGGGAGTAGGCCATTCGGCCCTTCGAGTCAGCACCACCATTCATTATGATCATGGCTGATCATCCACAATCAGTATCCTGTTCCTGCCTTATCCCCATAACCCTTGATTCCACTATCTTTAAGAGTTCTATCCATCTCTTTCTCGTGGATTCCATCCTGAATTGAAATCAGATTATAGGCCATCTCTTCGGCTCTTATTCAGCTGTTGATACTTTATTCAGGAGAAAGTGAGGTCTGCAGATGCTGGAGATCAGAGCTGGAAATGTATTGCTGGAAAAGTGCAGCAGGTCAGGCAGCATCCAGGGAACAGGAGAATCGACGTTTCGGGCATAAGCCCTTCTTCAGGAATGAGGAAAGTTTGTCCAGCAGGCTAAGATAAAAGGTAGGGAGGAGGGACTTGGGGGAGGGGGCGTCGGAAATGTGATAGGTGGAAAGAGGTCAAGGTGAGGGTGATAGGTCAGACTGGGGTGGGGGCGGAGAGGTCGGGAAGAAGATCTCAGGTTAGGAAGGCGGTGCTGAATTTGATGGATTTGACTGAGACAGGGTGGGGGGAGGGGAAATGAGGAAACTGGTGAAATCCGAGTTCATCCCTTGTGGTTGGAGGATTCCTAGCCGGAAGATGAGGCGTTCTTCCTCCAACCGTCGTTTTGTTGTGGTCTGAGTAGCTTACAGTCCACAGCCACATCTCCTTCCTCAGCACCTGCCTACGGAACACCCGGACCAACCAACCCAACCACCCTGTAGCTCAACATTTCAATTCCCCCTCCCACTCCACCAAGGATATGCAGGTCTTTGGACTCCTCCATCGTCAGACCACAACAAAACGACGGTTGGAGGAAGAACGCCTCATCTTCCGGCTAGATACTTTATTCACACTGCCTAACACCCTTGGTTACTTGCAAAGAATTATTATTTGACACTCCACACGCATCATTTATTTGATCTTTTGATCTTTTTGCCCTTGATCTCTTTGCCCATTAATTCTCTGTTCTGTGTATTTCCTTCTCACTTCACTGATGAAGGAGCAGTGCTCTGAAACTTTGTGATTTCAAACAAACCTGTGGGATTATAACCTGGTGTTGTGCAATTTCTGACTTTCCAACCCAATCCAACACCGGCACCCTCACATTCAAATTTGAAATAGCATTTAGAAAGGGTAGGTTGAGTTATCTGGGGGCCTGCACTGATCTGGCCAACACCAAGATACACACAGTTTGCGATGGAATTTGATTTTCTTGTTTTTCTCTGAATTGCTAATGTTTTGTTCTCTGTGACTCCCCATGGCCTTCAAGCCTGTAAAGCTTATTTCTTTCCTGTTCTTTTTATTTTCAAATTTGAAAAGATCCCAGCAGCGCACCAGGTATAATATTCTGGTGTTATCAAAATGAAACACAAACGAGGTAGATGGAAGCGAAATGTTTGGTGGATTTATCTAAACATAAATGCAAAGACAAAATAACCTTCCAACAGAGCCTATGCTTCAAGTGCTACTATGCATGTGCTAATATCTGAGTTCTGCATGTATCAACCAACCCGATCTTCCAGTTGCCATCCATTTTAATTCCCCCTTCCACTCCCCAAGCGACACGACCATTCTTGGCCACTTCCATTGTCAGTTTGAGGCCAAACAGAAACTGGAGGAACAACCACCTGCTGTTACGCCTGGGTAGCTTACAGTCCAATGGACTCAATATTGACCTCACCCGCTTCAAACTCCCTCCACCCCTTGCCTTATCCCATGTCCAGCCCCACCCCTCCTCCTCATCTCCCTGTCCTGTTCTAACCTGTCCATATACCCATGACGACCGACTTGACACTGACATTTTTACAAACCCACCGACTTCCACAGCTACCTGGATTACACCTCTTCCTACCCTACCTCTTGCAAAAATGCCATCCCGTATTCACAATTCCTCCGCCTCCGCCGGATCTGCACCCAGGAGGACCAGTTCCACCACAGAACACACCAGATGGCCTCCTTCTTTAGAGACCGCAATTTCCCCTTCCCACGTGGTTAAATATGCCCTCCAACGCATCTCGTCTACATCCCGCACCTCCGCCCTCAGACCCCACTCCTCCAATCGTAATAAGGACAGAACGCCCCTGGTGCTCACCTTCCACCCTACCAACCTTCGCATAAACCAAATCATTCGCCGACATTTCCGCCACCTCCAAACAGACCCCACCACCAGGGATATATTTCCCTCCCCACCCCTTTCCGCCTTCTGCAAAGACTGTTCCCTCCGTGACTACCTGGTCAGGTCCACGCCTCCCTACGACCCACCCTCCCATCCTGGCACCTTCCCCTGCCACTGCAGGAACTGTAAAACCTGCGCCCACACCTCCTCCCTCACCTCTATCCAAGGCCCTAAAGGAGCCTTCCACATCCATCAAAGTTTTACTTGCACATCCACTAATATCATTTATTGTATCAGTTGCTCCCGATGCGGTCTCCTCTACATTGGGGAGATTGGACGCCTCCTAGCAGAGCGCTTTAGGGAACATCTCTGGGACACCCGCACCAATCAACCACACCGCCCCGTGGCCCAACATTTCAACTCCCCCTCCCACTCTGCTGAGGACATGGAGGTCCTGGGCCTCCTTCACCGCCGCTCCCTCACCACCAGACGCCTGGAGGAAGAACACCTCATCTTCCGCCTTAGAACACTTCAACCCCAGGGCATCAATGTGGACTTCAACAGTTTCATCATTTCCCCTTCCCCCACCTCACCCTAGTTCCAAACTTCCAGCTCAGCACTGTCTCCATGACTTGTCCGGACTTGTCCTACCTGTCTATCTCCTTTTCCACCTATCCACTCCACCCTCTCCTCCCTGACCTATCACCTTCATCCCCTCCCCACTCACCCATTGTACTCTATGCTACTTTCTCCCCACCCCCACCCTCCTCTAGCTTATCTCTCCATGCTTCAGGCTCACTGCCTTTATTCCTGATGAAGGGCTTTTGCCCGAAACGTCGATTTCGAAGCTCCTTGGATGCTGCCTGAACTGCTGTGCTCTTCCAGCACCACTAATCCAGCATCTACCCAATCACCTATTCACTCCACCCTTCCCACTGACCAATCCAAATAACGCCCAATCCACATCCACCTATCACCATCCAAACTACCCTTCCCCCAGCTCCCCCCTACTCTTCCCATATTCTTCTGGGTTGCCTCCCCCTCCCCTGTCTTGATGAAGGGGTTCAGCCCAAAATGTTGACTCTCCTGTTGTTTGGATGCTGTCTGACCTGCTGTGCTTTTTCAGCTCTACATCTATTGGCTTTGGCTTCCAGCATCTGCAGTCCTTTCTGTCTCCATAACATCTGAGTACTGGCTCACCTACATTTTGAGCTGCAGAAGGGACATCATTTCAAAGATAAAGATTTGGAAATACATCATTCTTCCTTCAGGGTTTCTGAGGCAAAATGGTGGAAATTTCTCCCAAACAGTGTATGCAGACCTACAAGAATTGGACTGTGGCATTTCAAGAAGACAGCTCTCCACCCATTCAAGAGCATCTAGGGATGGGCAATGAATTATGGCTGCCAATGAGAAGCCCATATCTCACGAATGATTAAAACTTAATGTTATGGACTACACCACTGCAGGGTAATGCAGGCACAGGAACGTACGTACAAACAGGAGGATTTAGTGAGAACAAAGTGCTGCTATGTGTACATTACATGTCAGCTGAATAGATCAGTAAGGATTAGGGGCTACGCATTTCAGTTGACAAATTATAGGAGAAGATTAGTCGTAAGGCTGTTCTTTTATTTCCAGAGGTGTCTTTGGAATAAGTTTCCAGCTTGTGGAATGTACTTTGACTCATTACATTCCGTAGTTCACTACTTAGTAAGCCAACTGGTCTAGGCTTAGATAGCAATCTTTAAAAACGTAAGTTATTTATCAGTTCCTACAAGTGAGGCCATCATAGTTTCCTGGACAGGTTCTGATCATCTGATTTTCGTTGCTGTTTTGTTGCATCTCCTTAGAAATGAGAAGGCTTGTTGATAAAGGAAGTGACTATGAAATGACTAGTCATGATGCTCCAAGCCTCTTTAAGTGTCAGGTAAACCTAATGTGCACGTCATGAAATCACAATGCCAAAGTGATTTTACGGGATAAAGTTGAACATGACAGTACAATTTGTGTCCAAACCTAGAAACTTGGCTGCACACCACATGACATTCCTGAATTAATCCATTACCTTATGATTTGTAAATTGAATTTCCAATATAATTGAGTATCTTTTCATTTAAAACACAAGAAGACACTGAGCTACACGTAAAGATATTAGAATATAGAAAAGGTGGGCTTCAAAAAAATGGATTTGCCCTTCATTTTGACCGGGGAATATCACCAAAAATTGAAAGAAGGGAAAAATTGTTTGCAATCCAGTTTACATGTGACTTTAAACCAAACCTTCATTTACATAATTGATTGCAAATGCTACATATGACATTGGTGTCAAAAGGATAGATAGAAACCATGGCTTCGTACCATGCTTGCTTGTCCTCAAGACATGTAATGATGTTCTCCTCAAATGTCAAAATCATTTCATAACAAAAACTTCACCATTTAGACTTTGCCAACATTGTTTCTTTTTTAGGTCAATGTTTGGGATCCAACTCACAAGCTATGTGGTTGGTTTTCAGAATAACTTTATATGTAAGCTTGGATACAGGCTCCCACACATAGTTAGATGTGCAGTACAGCCTTTGGTATCTCGGAATCCCCTGTGTGAACCACATGTTCAACCCCATGAGGCTGAGCTCTCATGAGAATGCTCCCGATGCCAGACTCTTTGCAAGATCCATGATGTTGGGAATGTTATCCTGTCACCTGATGTTTTAAACAGATCTAAGATAGTGAAGATGAGCTGTTGCTGGTTGACTTAGGTGATGCTGGTATGTTTTCCAAGTCTCACGCCTTCGAAGAAGTGGTGCAAGAATCACTGATTGGTAGACTTTGTTGTTCTGAGACAAACTCCTTGCTCGCTCCAAAGTCAGTGAGTGTGTTTGCCAAACACTGAGCTTGTGTATGCCAGGCAAAGGTTGATTTCATCTTCCAGCATCACCTATTTGGAATGGATGCTCCCAAGGAAGTAAAACGTATGTATTGAACAGAAGGATTATGTTGTTGATAGTGACTGTGGAGGAGTGGAATATATAGCCAGGGGAGGATGTGATACATGATCCATATCTTTTTCAGACTTATCATCAGGTTGAAGTGTTCTGAGGCTAAGGTAAGTGATCAACAAGCAGCTACTAGTCCTCCAGAGTTTATGCTAACAGCGAGCAAATACTTGCCTACAAGAGTTCTCTCAGCAGCTGTTCTGCAGTTTTGTGCAAGCCTTGAGCCTTTGGAATTTGAAGAGTTGCCATTTCTCCTGAATTGAATGTGTTGTTCTCTACCAAGATCTTTGAGTACATCTTGCTACAAGGTCAAAAGAGTGTATGATTACTTTAAAATAGAAAATGCTTTCTGAAGTTAAAATACAATCACAGCTGCCAGTATACAGAAAGGCTAAGAGAGGGGCTGTTCCAAAATAGATGCATATGGCTGTTAAATGCATACCTGAGTTTTGACAACAATTCAAATTTAACTAATTTATTTATGCCCTGGATACCAAAACCCAATTGAGTCTGAATTTATTATATTATCAACATTGGAAAAATGAGAGGGTACAATGTTGGGGGTTATAAACTATGAGGGCATTTTGAAAATTAGTTCGAGCAACTGCCCATTGAAGTGGACAGCAACTGCCATCAGAAAAAATAAACATTTTGCTCTAAAAGAAGTCTCAGAAAGCACTATTTATCAAAAGGTGCCTTTTCTGTAAAAGCAATTAAAAAGTAGGACGATGATCCAGGGAGAAACAGCAGAACCAGAACGACAGGGGAAGTAATAGATTTGGAAGAACTGAAGAAAGACAGCATAAGATACTGTGTGGACTTGAGGTTAAGTTAATGCAATGTTTAATAATTATGTTATTGGCGCAGCATTCTTATAGAGTGGGGGTCAGATAGTAATTAGTTAAGAGAAAAGGGGCTTGGATTTGTTCATCATTTTTGTTTAGCATTCACTGTTAGGAAAATAAATTGTTATTTTTCTTTAAATGATGGCGAGCTTTTCTGGGTGCTTGGTTTTAAATAACAGAAGGGTTTGATCTCCATGACATAACATTACTGAAGCACAACTGAGAACGATATGGTAAACTGTCTGGAAACAGTACCTATCCATGCCTGGTTCCCAGTGGTGATAGGGAAGGCATTCAATCACAACCCACCTTGCATCACACTAGCCATTATGTCACTGTAAAAACAGCAAATGGCACAGATCATATTTTCAAGGCGATCATATTTGTACAGAACCTTCCACAGACCTTCCCAGTTTGCAATGTCAAAAAACTGAGAATCGAGCTGTTTTGTGAACATTGCCTTCTGTAAAGCTCATTTCTCTGCAGGTAGTCTCTTTGCTAAGCCCTCTTTCTAGTTATCCTCTCTCTCTCTCCTGTGCAGGTAGAGATATGGCGGCAGGCACACTACTGCTGATAATCTTGGCTGTCAACTGAAGGCATCTAATCTAAGGTAGCACTAATGTCCTTCACGCTGATCTGGCAGAGTAAATACTCAAAGTGTAGAAAGTAACCTCCCATTGAAGGTAATGTAAACAACCACTTCCCATCAGTGGATAATAAAGCAGTTGTAAGTGCTCAGCATTTATTTGCCTATTTGCCTGACATTAATTCAGTCTCCTTTAATTACTGTGCATTTGCCTCTTTGACATTGGCAGGTTTCAGGAAGCCCAAAGAAATGTGTGAACTTGACATTAAATTTGAATTTAATTGAATGAGTAAAATTGGTAATTGATAACCCCCTCTCCTGAGGGATTGTGAACCGGCAGCCTATCACACTCCCATGAAAAGCAGCTTGTGGTCTGCTTCCGAGCGCAACACAATCTCCCTGGTCTTAACTCAAAACCCAAACTCATACATTCCTGCTGTTTACAATTCCTCCTATTGTCTCTCTGGTTGAAAAAAAAATCATTGTGCTGCCTTTCAGCAGAATTTCAGCAGCAATTTAAAGAGCAGAAACATACCTTTTTTTGGCTAAGTGAGTCACATCAATTGCCATTGCTTCGGGGAGGGCGTGTGGTTTGACAGGGTTGAAATTCTTACCACAAGGCAATTAAAGCAGCCAAAATTGGCAACATACACTCCACTGAACTTGATGCGGCTTCCATAGGCTTGTGCATAGGCAGGGTGTCCCTTTTCTCCAGGATCAGCAGTGGAAGCTACAACACCTCACTGTGCCAGCCTGGTCCAAGGTTGCCACCATGTTTAAACAGATTCAACCATCTGGAGGAATGCCCAACACTCTAGGAAGAATGTTAACATTTTTGTCCATTCTACCAGCCTAAGTGCTACCATCATCTCTCCAACACCTCACACTCACGCTGTATCTGCTACTGGATGCAACTGTCACCAAGCCTCCATGGGACAGTCCAGTCCACTCATAAGGTGACTTGTTCTAACAATGATTTTTCTTTCTTGTGGTTTCAAATTCTTCAAAAATATTCAACCAGCAGCATATGCCATTGGCAGAGTTGACAGTGTAAGTAATGGACTACAGTATGATCTAACATACTCTGTACCTCTGTACCTAACATTCCTCTGTACCATATGGATGAAAGATCTCACCTTGTCTTCCTGTGAAATGATATCATGCTAAGTGACAGAACCACCCCCATTATATAAAAAAAAGGTATTTTAAAATTCCAAATAAAGCAATTACATATTTTATTTCTAATAACTGACTTGCATGATGAGTTTCAAGACTATAATATTATCATTGACATAAGAGCACTCAGTCTTTTCCCAAGAGTGAAGGTTATCAGAAGCCTTTGATCGTTCTACTGCTATGAAACATATTTCAAGTCATTTATAATTCTCTAAGTGTGCAGGTACTCTACCTTCTTTTGATTCATACCAGAATAAGTTATAAATATTTTATATGCATGCATAAAATATGTGAAATTTGCTTCACTTTGAAGGGGTATCTTAAGTGAAAATCAAGACACGTTTAGCAAATCTGAAAAATGAGCCAGGCCTTGTAATCTGTCACACCCTGCCCTATCCTCATCTTAGTTCAATGACATGCAGTTTGCTCTGTAATATTTTAAAGGAGGACAGAATCAGTATTTTCTGCCACTCATTTGATACGTGTTCAACAAAACAAAAACCTGCACAAATGACTGTCTTTTTGAAGAGTAGGAAGTGTAGTTGGTGGTCTGGTCAACAGCATCATTGCCTTAACATATACTATCAAAACCCACACTTTCTAATTGTGGTATCTGATTGGTGTTTACAGGCCATCTGTGACACAAAATGACAACATGTTGGACAATGTGAGAGAAACTGTACTTGCATAGTAATCAATAATGGAAACACTTTGGGATGTTCTTATATGAACATATGCTGAGTAAATACAAGTATTTCATTATTAATTGTCAAAAATATGAAGGGATCAGCAATGTATTCTCCCCAAACTGTTAAATTGTGTTGATAAGCAAATCAGAAGACAGAAGAGAGACAAGCTGTTGGTGAGTGCAGTTTTCATCAATCCTATGAGTCTCAAGTCAGAAATTTCAAATTTGATGGAGCACATCTGTAACTGCTTATATGCAAGTACTTATGCAAGGTGAAGGGACTCACCTAACCTTCTTGAGGAGATGAACCTTTACATGCATATGAAGATTTCAAAGCTTCTATCACCCTGAAAACTCTGCCTCCTCAATGCATAAGCTCGGCAACTGTACATGATAGATGCCAGATGGAATAAAAGAGTAGCCTACTAGTTCTCCTATTTAGACACGTTAGGAAATATGTCCAAATAAAACTGCCTTTCATAATGGAAATAACCCAGAAGATACACTGACCGCATGTCCTCAAATATGAACAAAGTTAAAAATCACACAACACCAGGTTATAGTCCAACAGATTTAATTGGAAGTACTAGCTTTCTGAGTGCCATTCCTTCATCAGGTGGTTGAAGGAGTGGCGCTCCAAAAGCTAGTGCTTCCAATTAAACCTTTTGGACTATAACCTGGTTTTGTGTGATTTTTAACTTTGTACACCCCAGTCCAACACCGGATTCTCCAAATCATGTCAAATATGAACAACTGTGGAAGGCTATGATATGCTGGATGCAAGGTAAGATGATCAAACCAAATATTATGCTTTGGACAGACAGCAGTGCATGACTTGGTTTTCTAACTAACTCATTTGACTAGAGGATTGGGCATTGAGGTCAGCAAGGCTAATTTATCATTCAGTGTTCCTGAATACATGAAGATTCGCTTCAAAAAAAATTCTCCTTAAGTGCTGCCAAACCAAGCATAATAAAGGATAATGTACTTTAAATCAATGTTAAAGCATATCCCTAATGAATATTGAATATTATGGCCAGAGGTTTTTCAGATACTACCAGCTTTATACAAGTAAAAAGGTTAAATCTTATGTTGTTGGAATAACTGCAAGCACTATTCACACACCACTGCGCTTTTAACAGCAGTAAATGAGATTTCATGAAAAATATTTCATTTGCACATCTCTATTTTCTAGTTCTTATTTGCCATTAACTTCACTCTTTGCTCCAATATGATTCAGGCCAAAATTTTAATAGTATCCCTGTGACATCAGTTTCCTTGAAATTAATCTAACCCTTTTTTTAATTTTTTTTTAATATGGTACAAATGTTAGAGGAAAGAAAGACCGTTATGTAATTAGGAAAACAGTCTAACTGATTAAATAATACTGATTGTATCACTCAGTGATAAAATTGATATTATGATAGGGATGACAACGAATCACAATTCTTCAGTAATTCCCGTTGAAGACTAAGCTAAAGGATTGCACTGGGGATCATGGGGCTAAGGTTAAGTTCAGAACAGAACACCCTGGACAGTTCACCATGACCTGAGTATGAGACTTATCTGGTGGAATAGGGTAAAAACAATGACTGCAGATGCTGGAAACCAGATTCTGGATTAGTGGTGCTGGAAGAGCACAGCAGTTCAGGCAGCATCCAAGGAGCAGCGAAATCGACGTTTCGGGCAAAAGCCCTTCATCAGGAATAAAGGCAGAGAGCCTGAAGCGTGGAGAGATAAGCTAGAGGAGGGTGGGGGTGGGGAGAAAGTAGCATAGAGTACAATAGGTGAGGGGATGAAGGTGATAGGTCAGGGAGGAGAGGGTGGAGTGGATAGGTGGAAAAGGAGATAGGCAGATAGGACACGTCCAGACAAGTCATGTAGAAAAGTGCTGAGCTGGAAGTTTGGAACTAGGGTGAGGTGGGGGAAGGGGAAATGAGGAAACTGTTGAAGTCCACATTGATGCCCTGGAGTTGAAGTGTTCCGAGGCAGAAGATGAGGTGTTCTTCCTCCAGGTGTCTGGTGGTGAGGGAGCGGCGGTGAAGGAGGCCCAGGACCTCCATGTCCTCGGCAGAGTGGGAGGGGGAGTTGAAATGTTGGGCCACGGGGAAAAGTGTTTGATTGGTGCGGGTGTCCCAGAGATGTTCCCTAAAGCGCTCTGCTAGGAGGCGTCCAGTCTCCCCAATGTAGAGGAGACCGCATGGGAGCAACAGATACAATAAATGATATTAGTGGATGTGCAGGTAAAACTTTGATGGATGTGGAAGGCTCCTTTAGGGCCTTGGATAGAGGTGAGGGAGGAGGTGTGGGCACAGGTTTTACAGTTCCTGTGGTGGCAGGGGAAGGTGCCAGGATGGGAGGGTGGGTTGTAGGGGGGCGTGGACCTGACCAGATAGTCACAGAGGGAACGGTCTTTGCAGAATGTGGAAAAGGTTGGGGAGGGAAATATATCCCTGGTGGTGGGGTCTTTTTGGAGGTGGCGGAAATGTCGGCGGATGATTTGGTTTATGCAAAGGTTGGTAGGGTGGAAGGTGAGCACCAGGGGCGTTCTGTCCTTGTTACGGTTGTTGGGGTGGTGTCGGAGGGCGGAGGTTTGGATATGGACGAGATGCGTTGGAGGGCATCTTTAACCACGCAGGAAGGGAAATTGCGGTCTCTAAAGAAGGAGGCCATCTGGTGTGTTCTGTGGTGGAACCGGTCCTCCTGGGAGCAGATACGGCGGAGGCAGAGGAATTGGGAATACGGGATGGCATTTTTGCAAGAGGTAGGGTGGGAGGAGGTGTAATCCAGGTAGCTGTGGGAGTCGGTGGGTTTGTAAAACTGTCAGTGTCAAGTCAGTTGTCATTATCTGTGTGGAATAGCCAGTCAATATCCAATCCACAATGACTGAGCACAATAGAGTCTGGATTTTGAATAGTTCATATCAGAACAGAAAGTGACTCCACTAATGGAAGTTTATTGACACTAGTACAAAAGGCAAATGTAAAACGTTCTTCGACAGCAAGAAGCCAAGTGACGAGCACAATAATTAGCATATTACAACATATTGGTTACACACCTTTTTCCCATACAAAAACATAAACTGGATACTATAGTCACGAGAGTGCAAAAATATCTACTGGAGTAATTAACAGTGAATATTTAAATTTACACGCAAAAGACATTTTGAAACCTTTCAATAAATGTTAAAGTAGATTCAGTTGAAGTTATATTCAACACAAAATATTAACTCTTTTTTTTCTCGCCACGGATGTGGCAGACTTTATGTTTATTTCTAGTACTTTCTGTTTTCATTTCAGTGTATATTCTGCCTCTCCCAAAATCAGCTTTATCACCTCATACTTCTAAACATGTTCCACAAATTTTAAGTATTATCCTTAACAACCACCCAGTGTCAACTTGACAATTCAATGAAGTAATTGCCTACCTTAATTCCAGTTTCTGTGATGTTACCCCTGAACAAGGGTAAAATGACTTTCTTTTCAAATATCCATTTAAGAGATCTGGGTAATGCTGGCTGGGCCAGCAATTATTGCTCATTCCTAGTTGCCTTGAAAAATTGGTAATAGCAGTCTTGTTGAACTGCTGCAGTCCATTTAGTGAAGGTGCATCCCACAGTGCTGTTAAGCTGGGAGTAGCAGGATTCTGCCCAGTGATAGTGAAGGTACGGGCATCCATGTCAGGATGGTGCATGGCT
This sequence comes from Chiloscyllium plagiosum, assembly GCF_037043375.1. Classification (NCBI taxonomy): domain Eukaryota; kingdom Metazoa; phylum Chordata; class Chondrichthyes; order Orectolobiformes; family Hemiscylliidae; genus Chiloscyllium; species Chiloscyllium plagiosum. The sequence goes on from NW_028270140.1 coordinate 24,205,834, forward strand.
TGGAGATGAACTTGCAGATAGTGTTGTGTCCACAGATAGGCTTCTTGGTGGTAAAAATCATAGGATTGGAAGGAGCCATTGTAAAAGCTTGGTAATTTCTTTTCAGTGCATTTTTTGGATGGTACATACTGCTGCCACTATACATCAGTGAAGAGAGTGAACGTTGGAGGTGTTGGAAAGGGTTCAAGTAAAATGATAAAATTGACGGCATTGAAGCTTTTGAATATTTTTGAAGCTACACTTATCTAACAAAGCGGAGATTATTCTATCACATTCTTGTCTTGTACTTTGTAGATGGTAGACAGGGTTTTGAAAGACAGGTGGTGAGATACTTACTAGGTTCTCACTTGCTGTTGCAGTCTCAACATTTATGTGGTTGTTTCGTTACAGTTTTCAGTCAATGATAACCCTAGCATGTTTGATACAGAGGATTCAACAATGGTAATGTCACTGAATGTAAAGAGGCGATGCTTAGAATATCTCTTGCTAGTAATAATCACAGCCTTGCAGATATGTGGCATGAATATTTGCCATTTATCAGATTAAGCCTGGGTGTTGTCCATGTCTTGCTTCATATGGAAACAAATTGCTTCAGTATCTGAGGAGGCTGAATATTGTGCAGTCATCAGTAAACATTCTCACTTCTGACTTTGTGATGGTCAGGTCATTAAAGGAGCAGTTGAGTTTATTGGACAGAGGACACCGTCCTTAAGACTACTGCAATGTTGTCTTGGACTGGGATGATTGACTTCTGACAGTAAGAAACATCTTCTTTGGTATTCAATATATCTCCAAACATTGGAAACTTTTCCCGGTTTTGCTATGACCCCATTAGTCAAATGGACGTGATGTCAAGGGCAGTCACTCACCAAACCGTTGGAGGTCAGCTCTTTCATCCATGCCTATACTAAGACTCAGATGAGGACTTGAGCTGAGTCACACTTCCAAAACCCAAAATGAGTGTCAGTGAGCAAGCAATTTCTGAGCAAATGCCATGGAACACTGTCAAAAACCCCTTCCATCATCTTGCTAATGATCAACAGTACACAATGCTGCAGTAATTGCCATTGTTAGATTTGTTTTGCTTTTAGTGGATACACTTGGGTAATTTACTGTGTTGCCAGGAGTAGATGCCAGGGTTGATGCTGTACTGGAACGGCTTAGTTTGGTGCGCAACTGATATTGGTACACACATCTTCAATAGAGTTGCATGAATGGAATCAGGTCCTGGAGTTTTTGCAGAATCCAGTACTTTCAGCCATTTTTTGAGATCATGTGGGCTGAACTGAATTGGATGAAGGCAGCTATCTTCGATGCTGGGAACCTGAAGAGGACGCCTGTAACCCAAGGGCACAGCCTCAGAAAGATGGGACAACCCTTTAGAACTTAGATGAAGAGGAATTTCTTCAGCCAGAGTGTGGTGTGTCTGTGGAACTCTTTGAACAGAAGGCTGTGCCACTGACCTGGCCCTTCTAACTCAAGGTTGTTACAAAGACATCAGCCTTGTCCTTGATAAAAATAGGCTCCCCATTGTGTTGAGGATGGGGATATTTATGAAATCTCTCCCACTAGTGTTTAATTATTCACTAGCATTCATGACCAGAGGTGACAGGACTGTAGAGCTTAGTTTGCTGATCATGTCATTAATTCACTTTGAACAATATGTATACAAAACTATCAGTAAAGTTCAAAGCTTATATAGGCTTTTTGGAGGACTGTCCAAAACAAAGACACTAGATTCACTTAAGAAACTGGTTTTGGGCATCAAATCAGCTGAAGTAGCTTTCTCATCCAAGCATAATGGCATAATGGATGTAGCTTCTTCAAACAAGTGCTACCCATCTGAATCCCATCAACCAGCAACTAATTAATGTAAATGTAGATAATCTGCGTTTTTATTTTGTTTCAGGGACAATCACTTGTCAATCAGGAGAGGGAGGAAGTCAAAAGGAATTACAAACCAGAGACAGAGACAAATGGATACGGTTGCTAAGTTCCAATTTAATACATAAGACCATAAGAAATAGGAGCAAAATTAGGCCATTCAGCCCATCAATTCTACTCCACCATTTGATCATAGCTGATGTGTTTCTCAGCCCCATTCTTCTGTCTTCTTCATGCAAATTATGAACCCTTTATCAATTTAAAAATCTATTTATCTATGTTTTAAATACACCCAATGCCTTGGCCTCCACAGCCTTCTGTTCAAAGAGTTCCACAGACTCACCACACTCTGGCTGAAGAAATTCCTCTTCACCTCAGTTCTAAAGGGTTGTCCCATCTTTCTGAGGCTGTGCCCTTGGGTTACAGGCACTTGTACTAGTGAGAACATCTTTTCCACATTCAATCTATCCAGGTTTTTTTAGCATTCTGTAAGTTTCAATGAGATCCCCTTCTCATCCTTCTAAATTCCATCGAGTACGGACTCAGAGTCCTCAACCGCTCCTCATATGACAAGTCCTTCATTTCCAGGGTTAAAAATCACACAACACCAGGCTATAGTCCAACAGGTTTAATTAGAAGCACACTAGCTTTCAGAGCGCTGCTCCTTCATCACGTGATTGTGGAGGACACAATTGTAAGGCACAGAATTTATAGCAAAAATTTACAGTGTGATGTAACTGAATTTATACATTGAAAAATACATTGATTGCCAAAACTTAGATATTGGGTACAAAGCTGCTTTCAATGTAACAAATGCATAATCAGGGAGACAACTTTTCTTCTTCAGGGAGAATTTTAAATGAACAGAATGTAGCAGATTAACATTTTCTTTTGGATGACAATAAAATATAAGCAGATTAGTTGCAAATAAATATAAATGAAGTCTGAATTTCATAGAACTGGAATTTTCATACAAGGGAAGAGCTGTACTTCAATAGCAAAAGTTTAAATTCAATGTCTGCATGGAATTCATATTATCATAAGTCTGACACCATCAATGACAACTGACATTTTGCTCAACAATGAAAGATGTGCTATTGTCCACATTTTTAATTATATACAAGGATAAAACCTTTTCTTGCTGTGCAGGTTATGAACACCAAGTTTCTCCTGACTAGCCAAGGAAATTATTTTGTGTTTTTAATCACACCAAAATTTCAGATACATTTTCCTGATTGTCCAATTCTGAAGGCTGCATTCAGTACCTTTTATGAAAACCAACACAATTCTGCAAAATATAAAGTATCTTGAAGTATTGTGTCATTGGATGGATCCTGATATTTCTTGTATGTGCATTAGGATCCACAGAATCATACAGTACAAAAGAGGCTATTCGACCCATCAAGTCTGCATTGACAAATGCTCCTCTAAATCTGAAGTTGTCCTGCTTTCCAGCTCTTGACACATAATCTTGAATGGTGTAACATTTCAAGTGCTCATCGAACTACTTCTTAAAGATTGAGTTTTCCCATGTCAACTACCCTCCCAGGCAGTGGTTTCCAGATTTCTGGGTGAAAAAGATTTTACCCAAATTTACACTAAACCTCCTGTGTTTCATCTAAAAAAATTAGTCCCCATTGTTCTTGCTCCTCACAATTTCATACACCTTAATCAGGTCCCCTTTCAGCCATCTCTGTACTAAGGATAGAAATCCAAACTTATTCAGCCTCTACTCATAGCTAGACTGATCCGTCAATTCTGGTGAATCTCGTCAGCACCACCCTCTCATGCAATCGCATCCTTCCCATAGTGCAGCAACCAAAACTGCAAACAGTGCTATGATTGTGCCCTAAATTAAGTTTTGTACAGCTCCAACATAACCTCTCTATTATTATAATCTATGCCACGCCTGATAAAGGCAAGTACTCCATCTGTCTTCATAACTACCATATTAACCAGTCCTGTCCCCTTCAGGGATTTGTGAACAAATACCTCAATCCCTGTGTTCCTCTGACCTTCCAGGAGTCCTGCCACTCATCGAGTGCTCACTTGACTTGTTTCTTCTTCCAAAGTTCATCACCTCATACTTATCCGGGTTAAATTCCATCTGACTAATTCATCTATATCCTTTTATAACCTCTTGCTCATGAGGAGAAAGTGAGGATTTCAGATGCTGGAGATCAGAGTCAAGAGTGTGGTGCTGGAAAAGCACAGCAGGTCAGGCAGCATCCAAGGAGCAGGAGAATCGATGTTTCTGGCATAAGCTTCATTCCTGACCAAAGGCTTATGCCCGAAACGTCAATTCTTCTGCTCCTTCGATGTTGCCTGACCTGCTGTACTTTTCCAGCACTTCATTCTTGACCCTCTTCCTCGCTGTCAATCCCTCAGCCAATCTTTTATGTCATCCGCAAGCTTATTATCATCCCTGTCTATTTTCTTCGATATCATTTATAGATATCGCGATCAATAAGCAACCCAGCAGTGACATCTGTGATATGCCACTGGACACTGGTTTGCAGAACACCACCCTCTGTGTCCTACCACTAAGCTAGTTTTGGGTCTAACTTGCCAGATTACCCTCGATCATTGTGAAGCAATTTCTTCTAAACTCTTGACACTTTATTTTTTCTGTTTCAGTTATCAACTTATTCATTTTTTTTTTAAAAAAGCAGATTATTGATTTAACATTTACTTGACCTTGAATGAGGAAACAGCATTTGCATTTATCATATATTGATTGAACTGAAAAACAGAATCTTATTAGTAATCTGATTTAATTATGCTTCCCTTATAGATTTTTATTTAACATGTTGAGAAAATACCATATATACTCAACTAAAAGTCAATCCCATGTAAAGGTTGAGCCCCTATTTTTGGCCAAAAAATCTGGAATTTTCCATATATCAAACGTAGTTCTTCACAGATAACAGATCAACATTTGCGGGTCAAGGTATTATCTTGTACATGAATGTTACGATGAGGAAATTATGTTTTCCGTGCTAGTTTGTATTTTGATGTACAACTCACACTAACGTTAAGCTACAGATTTCTTAAATTCATTATTGAACAAGCACTATAGTTAGTGCAAGAGTGTGATTCAAAGTTTAGCATATCATTATTTCATATATAAGACAGGCCTAAATGCATTACTTCACTATAATTATTGTGCAGCTGTTGATGATTTCTCATGGCTATAATGATCTATGGGACTGCATGAAGTATATGTCTGATAACTTTTTTTATCAGAAATGAAAGCTTAAAATGTTAGCTTGAAAAGCTAAAACAGCAGTAGATGAGAGAAAACGGAGGGAGAGGGATGAATTGGTGTGAAAGTTTAAGTCACATCAGGTCAGAGTCAGGTGACAACCTCCTTTTGTGTGCAGCTCAGCTGAGCTCAGATTCCCCTTGGAGCACTTGTGGAATTGCCATAATTCATTGCACACATGAATTTCAGCTCCTCAAAAGTAGTATCTATGTAATGAGTTGATCACATTAATTTAAGCTTAAATAAAAGTCTAAAAAATTCAACTTTTACACAAGCATATATGGTATTACAGGAAATCACAGGAATTTGCAATTGCCAATGAAGTTGTGTCCATTGGGTTCGAGAATAGATCAAATCCTTATCATCACTTCAATTTTTCATCCATTTGCAAGAACAGATTACTCTCTCACTATTTCACATCGATCAATTGGATTCAGCTTGTTGGAAGCTCAAGGACAATCATTGACCTCACAGCGTTCCTTTCTGCATGCAACTTTAGCTCTGGATCCTCAAATGAACAGTGCCAGAGATAACTCAAAAGCCAACAAAGCCTGATATTTCAGTAAATAAAGGACACCAATTATCATCTGTACCATAGAGTCTTTTTTTTGCTTGGGTTATTTATGCCATCAGCATTTACAATAAATTTTCACCGTGTTCAAAGTGAAGTCTTTTAACTCATAAAAGCGAGGGTGAATTAAAAAATCGAGGGATAAAATAAACAAAGAACTGTGGATACTAGAAATCAGAAACATAAACAGAATTTGCTAGAAACTCTCATTGATGTTAACTCTGCTTTCTGTCCGCATAAGCTGCCAGACCTGCTGTGTTTTTCCAGCATTTGCTGTTTTTGCATCTGAAGGTAATGGTGGAAATAGCTCTAATGTATTTTGTTTGAATGATAAACTGTCAAGGCAAATTTAAAATTTAGGCTGTTTTCATAATCAACCAGTTCACAGATGTTAGTACACATGCCTGGACCAGGTGGGACTTGATCTGGGTTTCTGGATCCAGGGGCAGGGAGTCGAAAATTGTGGCACTGGAAAAGCACAGCAGGTCGGACAGCATCCAAGGAGCAGGAGAATCAATGTTTCGGACATAAGCCCATTGTCAGGAATGGGACACTACTACTGTGCCACAAGATGGTCCCTTCAAATTTCCATCTGACAAGCTTTTTTTAACCTATTTTTCTAACCAACCTGTTCAAAAATGTTAGTACACACCACTGGAGGGGGAATTAATTCCAGTCCTCCCAATCCAGGTGGAGAGACACTACCACTGTGCACAAGACAGCCCCTAATCACTGACTTGAACAGCTTGCTACAAAACCATCCCACTGCAATCTGAATGTGGTCATCTGATAATTAAAAGTTAATCGAGACCTTGTCATCAGAATAATACTGGCTACCCAATCCCACCCAAATAAGTTCATTTAGCAGAAGCAAGTTTATGCTGATTGTTTGCTTATTTAATTCAGCAAATCCTTATCATAAAATTGGCACAAATTCCACATTGACGCCTTCAGACAATGCAGTACAAGTCCCATCCATGCATCTGATTAAAACGATATTCTAAGTTTTCACCTTTAAGGTTGGAAACAATAGGAGACAGAATCCAGATGGCCATCTACAAACCTTCCGCCATGACCAGGGATCCCTGGGCAGAAATCATGACCCAAGATCTGTCTGCAGTCAGAGGACACCACGGCTCCTTATTTCAGGAACGGCCGGGGTTGGGTGGTGGTAACTTCTGGCAATGTCTGGATCAGTGGTGCTGGAAGAGCACAGCAATTCAGGCAGCATCCGAGGACAGGCAAAATCGACGTTTCGGGCAAAAGCCCTTCATCAGGATTCCTGATGAAGGGCTTTTGCCCGAAACGTCGATTTTGCCTGTCCTCGGATGCTGCCTGAATTGCTGTGCTCTTCCAGCACCACTGATCCAGAATCTGGTTTCCAGCATCTGCAGTCATTGTTTTTACTTCTGGCAATGTGCCAGTCAGAAGCCCATGATCAGTGAGGGTCACTGGTCCAAAATTGAGTGAGGGCAGAATGGAGCTCTTGAAGAGGCAAATGCAGAAAGGAGAAAGAAGATCAGAGGGCAGCACAGTGGCTCAGTGGTTAGCACTGCTGCCTCACAGTGCTAAGGACCTGGATTTGAGTTGAGTTTCAGGCGACTGACTGTCTGGAGTTTGTACATGCTCCCCATATCTATGTGGGTACTCTCTGGGTGCTCTGGTTTCCTCCCACAGCTGAAAGATGTGCAAGTTAAGTGGACTGACCATACTAAACTACCCATAGTGTCCATGGATGTGCAGCTTAGTTTGGTTAGCCATGGGAAATGTAAGGTTACAGGGATATGATGGGTCTGGGTAGGATGCTCTTTGGAGGGGTGGTATGGATTCAATGGGCCACATGGCTTGCTTCCACACTGTAGGTATTCTATGAAAGTCAGCAAGAGTCACTTTTAGGTGATATTCCCCCTTCTCAATACTTCCTGAAGCACTGAATGCCTGGCAATGAGAAAATCCTTGCAAGAGATTTTAAGCAAAAGCGTTTAATATTTGTGATCTCAGTGAGGTGATTCCTCTGTTGGTCATTTTCATTCTTTTGCAAGAATAGATTACTCTCTTGCTATTTTACTTTGATCAATTGGATTTAGCTTGCGGTAGCTCAAGGACAATGTTCTCTGTTGGGCTGAATAACATGGGTAGTGGGATGAGGCTGTTAGGCACATGAAAACCATAGAATCGATCGATATGGACTATGTGTAAGCAGATGGGATTGCTTTGGAATAGCATCATGGTCAGCACAGGCATGGTGGGATGAAAAGCCTGTTCCCATGCTGCACTCTTCTATGTTCATTGGCCATGATCCTTCCCCACCCAGGCCTAGAGCAGAAATTTTAAAAAAGTGTTGAGATCCTGCTCCTTCTGAGTAAATACTGCAAAGTCTTCGAACCTGCCTTGGCAGAGGGCATCAAATTCTGCCCATTAAATAGTATATAATGACAAAGAGAGCATTCTGAGAAAATAAAACCGTAACCATCGCAGTACAGGATGAATCAGAAATAATCACAATGTCAACATGACAGATTGATGACAATGTTGCCTTTTGATTCAATAGACAAATTGACAAACTAAAATCATTAAAACATTATAATAAATAAAAACAGAAAATGGTGAAGAAATGTAGCACATCCAGCAGAGATGTAGACAGAGAAACGGAGTTAATCTTTTGAGTCCAATGACTCTTCTAAACAAAATTAGATTGTTTCACTGAATATTCATACTGTCATGGAACAGTCAGTTCTATAAAATTCGTTCCATGATAAATCAGTGGAAATTGGGAAACAAAATCATTTTAACTTGTATTCTTCTTATTAGAATCATAGAATAATTGCAGCCTTAATTGTGCCTATTTGATCCATCAAGTCAATGCCATCTCTGTGCAAAGCTAATCCATTTGATTTCACTCTTTCCCATACCCTGTAACGCTTTTTGCACATCATGTACTTAGAGTCATAGAGATGTACAGCATGGAAACAGACCCTTCGGTCCAACCTGTCCATGCCGACCAGATATCCCAACCCGATCTAGTCCCACCTGCCAGCGCCCGGCCCATACCTCTCCAAACCCTTCCTATTCATATACCCATCCAAATGTCTCTTAAATATTGCAATTGTACCAGCCTCCACCACATCCTCTGGCAGCTCATTCCATACACATACCACCCTCTGCGTGAAAAAGTTGCCCCTTAGGTCTCTTTTATATCTTTCCCCTCTCACCCTAAACCTATGCCATCTAGCTCTGGACTCCCCGACCCCAGGGAAAAGACTTTGTCTATTTACCCTATCCATGCCCCACATAATTTTGTAAACCTCTTATGAGGTCACCCCTCAGCCTCCGACGCTCCAGGGAAAACAGCCCCAGCCCGTTCAGCCTCTCCATGTAGCTCAGATCCTCAAACCCTGGCAACATCCTTGTAAATCTTTTCTGAACCATTTCAAGTTTCACAACACCTTTCCGATAGGAAGGAGACCAGAATTGCACGCAATATTCCAACAGTGGCCTAACAAATGTCCTGTACAACCGCAAAATGACCTCCCAACTCCTGTACTCAATACTCTGACCAATAAAGGAAAGCATAACAAACACCTTCTTCACTACCCTATCTACCTGCTACTCCACTTTCAAGGAGCTATGAACCTGCACTCCAAGGTCTCTTTGTTCAGTAACACTCCCTAGGACCTTACCATTAAGTGTATAAGTCCTGCTAAGATTTGCTTTCCCAAAATGCAGCACCTCGTATTGATCTGAATTAAATGCCATCTGCCACTTCTCAGCCCATTGGCCCATCTGGTTCAGATCCTGTTGTAATCTGAGGTAACCCTCTTCACTGTCTACTACACCTCCAATTTTGGTGTCACCTGCAAACTTACTAACTGTACCTCTTATGCTCGCATCCAAATCATTTATGTAAATGACAAAAAGTAGAGGGCCCAGCACCGATCCTTGTGGCACTCCACTGGTCACAGGCCTCCAGTCTGAAAAACAACCCTCCACCACCACCCTCTGTCTTCTATCTTTGAGCCAGTTCTGTATCCAAATGGCTAGTTCTCCCTGTATTCCATGAGATCTAACCTTGTTAATCAGTCTCCCATGGGAACCTTGTTGAAAGCCTTACTGAAGTCCATACAGATTACGTCTACAGCTCTGCCCTCATCAATCTTCTTTGTTACTTCTTCAAAAAACTCAATCAAGTTTGTGAGACATGATTTCCCATGCACAAAGCCATGTTGACTATCCCAAATCAGTCCTTGCCTTTCCAAATACATGTACATCCTGGCCCTCAGGATTCCCTCGTTCTCTTTTAAAAGCTATATTTCCTTATTTCAGATTGGAGATGCAGGGCAAAATATCATTAATTTTTGATAAGTAAATCCTATTGAACTTAAACTAAATGGCATTCACTGATCTACCATAGTTTGGCAAGTGACTAAATGGCTCAACAAGCACAGCTATTGAGTACCACAGAAGCCGGCAATCTATCAGCAGGCTACACCACCACAGATTAACATGGAGGAAGTAGACCAATGTATCCCCACTTAACCACTAAGCATCATGATGGTACAATGCTAGGGAAAGGATTAAACTGAATAACAGTAACCTTGTTGAAACCTTGTAGTAACCAGGATGTCATGCAACCATACATAAAACTTTTGGGAGAAGACAGAGGAAAACATTGTAAGTAAAACAAAGCAAATTAAATATGATGCAGGGATTAAATTTGTAAAGTACTCAGTGCAGTTCCTATTGTTTCAGGGAAACTGCAGGAAAGACACAAGAATCCTCTCAGCTGAAGCAAAAAATTCTGACATTTGATCAATTTGTCTCTTGTGTAGTCTTGGATACATTTACACATTTGGCAATGAAAACAAAAGGACTTTTTTGGAACGTTTTACTCACCTGCGCTGGTGCACACATCTACCAGCAGTAGCTGACCTTATTGCATCATTGTTTCTTACTTTGTTTGATGACTGTGAAAGAAAAGATACACCATTAGCTTGAGTAATCAGAGACCAACTATATCTATAACCTCAGCTACATTTACCTGTCTATGAATATGATACGGCAAAACAAACCCAATTATCAGCTACTATTTTAAATCCATCATAAAGGGACCTCATGTAAAAGTAATTCGAAGAGCATTCCACAGGCAAAAACTGGGTCAACTTTGTAGATGGATCAGTGTCCAGGTGTTCCTTTTCTTGTTTTTTGAGCCTGTGTTGCATATGTTAATACTTAAGGATTATTTTTAAGAAGAGACTTTTTTCATTGATTTTTTTGGCAGCCTCTAATTTCCAAACTGTTTTAATAGCAGAGTAAGTGCTTCTTGGAAAATCAGAGAGAAAGAAGAGATCGCAAAAAAGGTCAAGTTCCCAACAATAGCACGTGTGAGATATGGATAATTAAACTAACACAGTACTAATATTTTAATTCCCAAATATTTGGCAATATATTGACCAATGTCATAGCTTCACGACTTTCAAAATTATGCTGTTGAATATTTTTGAGACTACCCAACCTACTGTCTACTCTGAATAATTTAAATAGTGTATATGTTGGCTTCTCATTAGTTATGAGCTGAAAATGTGTTGCTGGAAAAGCGCAGCAGGTCAGGCAGCATCCAAGGAGCAGGAGAATCGACATTTCGGGCATGAGCCCTTCTTCAGGAATGAGAAGAGTGTGCCAAGCAGGCTAAGATAAAAGGTAGGGAGGAGGGACTTGAGGGAGGGGCGTTGGAAATGTGAAAGGTGGAAGGAGGTCAAGGTGAGGGTGATAGGCCGGAGTGGGAGTGGGGCGGAGAGGTCAGGAAGAAGATTGCAGGTTAGGAAGGCGGTGCTGAGTTCGAGGGATTTGACTGAGACAAGGTGGGGGGAGGGGAAATGAGGAAACTGGAGAAATCTGAGTTCATCCCTTGTGGTTGGAGGGTTCCTAGGCGGAAGATGAGGCGCTCTTCCTCCAACCGTCATGTTGCTATGGTCTGGCGATGGAGGAGTCCAAGGACCTGCATGTCCTTGGTGGAGTGGGAGGGGGAGTTGAAGTGTTGAGCCACGGGATGGTTGGGTTCGTTGGTCCGGGTGTCCCAGAGGTGTTCTCTGAAACGTTCCGCAAGTAGGCGGCCTGTCTCCCCAATATAGAGGAAACCACATCGGGTGCAGCGGATGCAGTAAATGATGTGTGTGGAGGTGCAGGTGAATTTGTGGCGGAGTTAGTTATACCATGCAGTACAATGTGTGCTCATTGTAACTCACTTTCCAGATTTTGTCCATAATCCTGCACACTACAGTACTTGAGGTGAATAGCTTTTTAAATGAGTTGGGGGCTTCTGCCTCAGGTAACCTTTCAGATAGTGATTTCTGCACCTCCAATACTCTCTGGATGAAATCACCTTTCTTCATATCCCTTCCAACGCCTCTATTAGATCTGTGCCCCATAGTTACTGACCTCTCTGCTAAGGTGAAAAGGCCCTTTTCCTCCATTTTATCCTGACATCTCACAATATCACATCTCAATCAAATTTCCCCTCAGTCTCCTCTGTTCCAATGATAATCATCTGAAACTATCCACTTTTTCTTTGTCGCTATAAGTTCCAGTTCTTGGCACAAAAAGCTAGCACAGAAGTAAATCAAGCAATTACAGAGGCAAACAGTGTGTTGGCATTCATTTCAAGGGAATTTGAATATAGCAATGAAGATGGTCTGCTGCAATTGTATAGCACTTTGGTGAGGTACTGTGTAGTTTTGATCTCCTTACTTTAGGAAGGACCTACTTGTCACAGAAGGAACATTTCAGAGACCCATCAGATTACTCCCTTGGATGGCAGAATTGTTTTAGGTGGACAGACTGAGTCTGTATACATCACAGTTTCAAAAAAAAATAGAGACAGTGCATTGAAATTTACAAAATTCATGCAGGGTAACATACATAGGAGTCACCTGACTTGTGACTCTAGAACCTGAAGACATAATCTCAGGATAAAGCAGCAGGATCTTCAAGACTAAGATGAGGAGAACTTTTTTTCACTCAGATAATGGCAAATCTTTGGAATTGTCTTTCCCAGGAGGTTGTAACAGCTCAATTGAGCAAGTGCAAGACATAAAATGGATAAGTTTATTGGCAATGAATGACATCAAGGGAGAAGAAAAATGACACAAAGGGAATTATCAGCCACCATCTAGAGCAGTCTCAATGGGCTGAATACTGACTCCTGTTCCTATGTTCCTAAACAACCAGCTGGATCCTATGGGTGCTTTTCTTTATATAACTGGAACTGCATTTGTTCAAGATGTATGAGTCATTTTTACCCTTCCAGGCAGCAGATTTTCCAATCTAAATTTCCACCTACAAGGTAGGAAACATTAAACCATTCACAATATCAAAGAAAATTTTCCGCCAAAAGCAATAATCTCTAAGTGGGAGATTAATCAGAAGCAGCTTGTATGACAGCACTGATGACAATGATTTTTCAGTGATGCCTCTCAATGAATTATGAATTAATTGACAAGATGAAAACCATTGGATGCAAAATTGTGTTGTATTATTCCTAACATGGAACAGTCAATTCAAAAACCATTCCATGATACGTCTGCAGAAATTGGGAAATGATTAATTATTTTTTGAAAAAAGCAGCCCATTCATATCAATGGAATAATTCAATTGCTCCCGCCATTTACTCTGTCAAATTCATACTGCCTCTCTGCAAGAGCAAACCAGCTGATTCACTTTCCCACCACCCTCCCCATAGCCTTGTAGTTCTGCACCCCTCCCTGCCATTATGTCCTTAGCTAATGCTTATTGGAAGGCTCAGTTATATTCCAGATCATAGTGTTATAATCTTGTGAGGAACTATACATTAAAAAAATTACTAAATGACCCCAGATTAAAAAAAACAAGATTCCACTTGTTGTAATTTTTGAATTAATGTAAGTTACAAATAAATTGACAGTCAAATGTTACTTCAAATAAAGAGGTGAGTTTTACAGTAAGTAGTCAATAAAAGATGTGCCTGACATAACAACATGAAACCTTGTCACTCCCTGGATAAATGTGGCACAACATGCAAACTTACAGCCTCAGCAGCACGATTGATTTAGCCCTTGTGTTTCATTCTGTTGTGGGCATGTTTGATCCATGATCCTCAGACACAATTAACAGCAACATAGCATGCATCCACTGACCCCCTTCACTCCAATTGTGTCAGTCAGGACAACATGCCTTTAAAAGAGCTCCCTTTCAATTGATCAGCCAACAAGACCCAACTTATCTCATCTTTTGCCACAAACTCTTAACTGCTCTGCTTCTTAGGATCCAGTCCATTTTCAACTGTGCATATGGACCCCTGAAAGCGGCATTGCAAATCCTTTCAGGTTTGCCAGCAGCCCTACCAGGGAGAGTCTTTGTAATCAGGCACTCAATGCCCAATCAAGGGACCAGGCCAAAGGAAGGGGTTGGCCACGGAGAAGCACTTCAGTGCCCTGGTGCCCAAGACCTAAATCTCTGCTTGTGATCACCACTTGTTACCGCTGCATTGGCCGCACTTATCTCTGGCCTGAATCTCTTAATAATCCTGGGCGTTTGATGGGTGTATTTCCTGAATCTGTCCCAGCTCTCCTGGCAGTATTGATAGAAAGGAGCATCTGCAGGCCTCTGACATACCAGCTGCTCTCAGAGGGCAGGCTCCAACCTTTGAATTCTTGAATTCAGGGGATGCCCATTCTTGGCTACTCAAATACTGGAGGGACTCCTCCGTGCAGCTGACATGGGTTGCTTACCAGTTCATTCACCAGTGGGTGAGACCCCTTTCTACCTGGCAAAATCCAATTCCAGTTGTGACTGAACCAGCATTTTATCACGAGTTGTTCATAACTTCTTTTATCATCAAGTTAATTTTGCCCAAAGTGGAATTTAAATATAATCTCACCTTACTTTATAAGATTATCATTTTAATATTAGAATAATTTCTTTCTAATAATTATTGATGCTACTGTGAGTTGTACTCAGTCATCCAAATCAGAAAGACATTTTTTTCAATCACTGAATCAATACATGCCAAATGCAACAAAGTTGAAGCAGTGCGATTGGTCTCTGCGCCAAGAAGAGGGAAGGGGAAAATCAACTAATTCAATACACACTGCAGTAATATTATTAATTAGTTCCTTTTGAATGCATGTGAAATAACACTAGATGTAAGGTTTCACTTTAATTCAACTGGTAATTTACATTTTCCTGTGAGTCAGCAGGTTGTGAGTTTGAACTCTGCTGCAGGGCATTAGTATTTAATCTAGGCTGACATTTAAACACAACACTGAAGGACTACTGTATTGTCAGAGGTGTCATTTTTTTAAGATTAAACATTGAACGAAGTCTTGTTCTCATTGTGTTGCTGTATATATGATGCTTCAATAAAGAGGACAGCATTCTCCTGCCATCCCAACCAACATTCAACCCCTGACCTCTGAAATCAACTAAAAAGATTAGTAGTCCACTTATCTCAGTTGCTGTTTATACCATCTTATGGTGTGCAATTATCTGTTGATTTCCTGTAAATTGACTACAGTTTAGAATCACTTAAGAGGCAGCGAATAGCTTTGGGCCATCAAGAAGATGAAAGAAACTATATAAATGCAAATGACTTTATTCTGTCTAAAGACTGACCAGACACATTCATCCATCAGATTGTCTTTTGTTATTTTCAGCTTTGTTACAGTTTGCAACTTGGTGATAATATAAAAATAATGTTGAAATAAATACAAGTAGGGTTGAGCCTTACTTTGTAAAGATTGAAATCTTGTTGTTCAGGGAAGATATGAAATGGAATATGCCAAAATATCCACTTTTTATTAAGTGACAAAAGGATGAGGTACATTGCAGGTGAAGGGCAGTAATTTCATCTCTATTACACCTGGAGGTCATGGTCCAGGATGCGGCTCCAGCTCCAGGGGGTATGTGCTGTGCTGGCTTTGGCATGGTCTGAATGGTGTGCCACCCTGAGAAAGCAGATATGCCCATGAATGAATGGGAAAGCCAAACCAGTGCAATCCTGAAGATATGTATCCTATTCACAGATGTGAAACCCTCTGCCCAAGTTTGGTGCAAACAGCCTTTTTATAACAATGCGTACGGTGAATCAAACTGGCTGCAATTCTTTTTTGGGGGACATCAGAAAGAGGTCGCAATGGATCATTCATTCAGGGCTGCTGGATGAAGATGACTACAAATGTTTCAGCCTTGACTTTGGCACTGCTCTGCTTGGTTCTCTCATCATTTCAAACTGCTGAAGGGCCACATGAGTTTTAATAAACACAGAGAAAGCTGGAGAAGCTCAACAAGTCTGGCAGCATCTGTGGAGAGAGAAACAGGGTTAACATTTTGAGTTGGGTTCTCTTCTTCAGAACTGAACAATGTTGAGTTGAGTTTCTCCAGCATTCTCTGTGCTTGTTTCAAATTTCCAACATCTGCAGTATTTTGTATTTACTGTATAACTTTTAACTGATATATTGGTTGTAGAATTATTTAGCTCTGTCTGTTGCCTGCTAGTTCTACCATTTAGCATGCAGCCAGTCGTGTGAAGCAGCTTCAGAAGGTTGGCACCATATGTTTAGATACATCAAGTGCTGCTGTACGCTTCACAGGCATGTGGTGAGATCAATGGTCAGAGACTCTGCAATCGAACAATCGATCTGCTTCCTCTCATCCTCTTCTTAAATTGTGAGATGGCATTTGCTACCTTCCAGTTCAAGCAGGTTATTCTAGAATCTACACATTTTTGGAAGATAATCACCAATGCATCATCCATTTCTATATCAACCTCCTTCAACAAACCTAATGGGTCCTGGGGACCTATAATGTTCAACCCCATTAGTTTCTCTGGTATTATCTTCTTACTGATACTAATTTTCTTCAACTCCTCATTCTCTGTAGCCACTTGAATCTCTAGCACTGTGAAGCTTCTTGTCTGGTCCTCAGTGAAAACAAATAGAAATGGATTATTTGGCTTTCCCTGCCATATCTCTATTCCCCGTTATAAAATCTGCCTATGATAGACCCGCTATCATTTTATCCAAGTGGTTCCTTTGTACATACATTTTACTTTTCAGACACAGAAATATTACCACTTTCTGTTAATTTCTTGTTCATTTTGGGTTGTAGGTTTGGAAGTAGTGAGAGGAAGAGATATTTTTGCATCTAGTGGTTAAATGGTTGGACTGTTGGAATAAATGAATCTGTAAATAAATACATGGCTCTCAGAATAAAAAGGACATCATGAACAGCGTGCTTCGACAGGGGCATTAGCTGCATCATTTCTTTCTTTTCCACCTCTTCTCCTCCTCAGTTCCTGCTCCACAATTTGCTCTTGTGCAGGTTGGATAGCAATTCAGGATTTGTCAGTTCCGGCTTTGAATTGCCTGGAGCACGTGAAACAAATCAATTATGGGCGGCACTGTGGCTCAGTGGTTAGTTCTGCTGCCTCACAACACCAGGGACTCAGGTTTGATTCCAGCCTTGGGCAACTGCCTGTGTGGAGTTGGCACATTCTCCCTATGTCTGCGTGGGTTTCCTCCCACAATCCAAAGATGTGCAGGACAGATGAATTGGCCATGCTAAATTGCTCATCATGTTAGGTGCATTCATCAGAGGGAAATGGGTCTGGGTAGGTTACTCTCTGGAGGGCTGGTGTGGACTTGTTGTGCCGAAGGGCCTGTTTCCATACTGTAGGGAATCTAATCTAACAGAGGGGCTCAGTGCCACTTAGCAACAGTCTATATTGCATCTACAGAATGAATATTTTCAGAAGAGTTTAACTTTCATCTAACCTGAGTTCATTTGAGATCTAAGATCTTGGCCTTCACTCTAATGCTGAACTAGTTAATTTCCCTGTCATTTCAATAGGAATTTGACTTGGAAGCAATAGATAATACTGCAGTACCAGTTTAAGTTCTCTCAGCTCTAAACTGGTACAAAAATTGTCCATTTTTCCCTATAATTATGACAGGCCACTTGAGCCCAAATTGGTTCTACCAGTCCTCCTGAAATATCCAATAACTTGCTCTCAATTTCATCTGGAATTGAAACAATTTGGATGCAGCAGCATATAGAATGCATCACTACAAAATGCACTTGTGTCACTGCATAGAAACAGAAGACAGAAGGTAGAAAGGAAGTGGAGACTTCAAATAAATGTAAAAATTATTATCAGTGACCTATCAATCTTTTATCGTCTATCAGGAAATTTCCAGCTTACCTCTTCAACCATGTCTAACGTCACCAGTCGCTGTGATAATGTGGAAACAAATCAATGAAGCTGAGATAAAAGCAAGGTTCTACTGAGAATTACAGAAACTCAGCAGATTTGAATTCACATTGCTTCAGATCAGGAGTCATAACATGAAATGTTAATACAATTTCTCTGTCTACAAATATTGCCAGACCCACTGAGAATTTTTAGCATCATCTACTCCTGTACAGATTATCAATTTCTTCAGAATTTTAATTTTTACCCCTGAACTTTGCTTTAGAGCATTTAAACAAGCATTTTGTTGAGATCACTTGAAGAGATGCAATAAACTATACTGCAGAGAATCCACAACCTAATAGTGATTGGAATGCCATGCTTCTAGGGACTCTATCAACAAACACATCGAGTTAGACCCCATGAGAAAGGGAATAAGAAGTGACTTCACCACAGGAAATAACATCACCACAGGAAATGACACCCAAAGAAACCCAAACATGTAAACAGAAAGCAGGAATCTTCAGCATTTCTTTGCCTGAGGCCCACTGAAGATGTTACCTAATAGGGTAATGAAATGTCTGGAAATGAACCTTCCAGCTCAGTGAGCAAGCCTACATCCATCATGAAACTAGTGTGCACAATCAACTAGGACATGAGAAATGCTCAAGTTAAGTAAGAGAATTGGATAATGTCACATTTGCAAATTTCTGGATTATTGTTCCTTTTATCTTTAGCCAGAGGCATGGGAATCACGTTAGCATCTACACAGTGGCACACAACTGCTCCTTTACATTCACATATAAATATTGGAGGGACCTGAACGTATTTTAAGGTTAATATGATGGAGGACGGGAAAAATTTCTGGCTGTAAGAGCTGCTCCTTTTTTTGAGGTATTTTAGGAGTTGGAGGTGATTTCCTCAAATTCCAGGAGCAGCAATTACTGTTTTATATGCTGTTGCATTGTTTTGGAACTTTGGGGAAAAAAAAGTCAAAACAACAGCAGTTTAAAAGAGAGAAGAGCAGACAAAGGAAGCACATGGTGAGGACAGTGCAGGAGAGAGAAAGAGAGAGAGAGAGAGAACCTGCACAGTTACCGCCTTTGCTGTTTGAATTTGTGTATCGCTGGACATCGGAGTGCATCTGGGAAAATTAACAAACAGTGAAATTCACAACTAATCTTGGAGGAACTGTTGGGTAAAGTCACAGCACAGAATCAGATAAGTTAATTGTTGTTTCAATTGTTGTCCAAGAGAAAGGCTGCAGTAGTGAGTATAGTGGATTCTTTCTTGATTGTATGTTTTGGGAGATAAGTCTCTTGATTAAACTTAAAATATAAGCCATAGCTATTAATTTAACTTGGGGCAGTGTTTGTAGAGGAATAAGAAGGTGTAATTTTCTGGGTCTGTAGATTGTGAAGGAGAAAAAATGGCCTTTGCAGTGATATGTACTTCTTGTCAGATGTGGGAGATTAAAGAGAGTTTAAGGGTTACTACGGATTATATCTACCATAAATGCTGTTGGATGCAAATCTTATCATATCGAGTGGATCAGTTGGACAGACAGATAGAAGCGATGAGGAAATTGCAACAGCAACAGTATGTGATGGATGGCAGTTATGGGAAGGGGGCCAAGTCTCAGATACAGTCACATAGATGGGTTAACTCCAGGAAGGGTAAGAGAGGTGGGCAGCTAGTGCAGGAGTCTTTTGTGGATGTACTCATTTCAATCAGGTATGCTGTTTTGGAAAATGTAGGGGGTGATGGATTCTCAGGGGAACGTAGCATGACTGGCTCTAATGCAACGAGGGGTATGTCGGCTTCCAAGGGATCAATTGTGTTGGGGATTCTGCAGTCAGAGGTACAGACAGACGTTTCTGTAGCCAGCAGAGAAAAAGCAGAATGGTGTGTTGTTTCCCTGGTGCCAGGATCAAGGATGTCTCAGAGAGGGTGCAGAATGTTCTCATGGGGGAGAGGGGCCAAATAGTCATTGTCCATTTTGGAACCAACAACATAGGAAGGGAAAAGGTTGAGACTCTGAAGGGAGAGTACAGAGAGTTAGGCAGAAATTTAAAAA
Source organism: Chiloscyllium plagiosum (assembly GCF_037043375.1). NCBI lineage: Eukaryota > Metazoa > Chordata > Chondrichthyes > Orectolobiformes > Hemiscylliidae > Chiloscyllium > Chiloscyllium plagiosum. The sequence goes on from NW_028270140.1 coordinate 24,225,851, forward strand.
GGAGGTCCTCGAGAGTAGTAATATCTGGATTACTCCCAGAGCTACGAGCTAGTCAGGGCAGGAATAAGATAGAGCAGATGAATGCATTGCTGAGGACCATGGGAGAAGGATTCACAATTTTGGATCATTGGAATCTCTTTTGGGGTAGAAGTGACCTGTACAAGAAGGACGGATTGCACCTAAATTGGAAGGGGACTAATATACTGGCAGGGAAATTTGCTAGAATTGCTTGGGAGGATTTAGACTAGTAAAGTGGGGGGTTGGGACCCAGCGAGATATTGAGGAAAGAGATCGATCTGAGAGGGGTACAGCTGAGAACAGAAGTGAGTCAAACAGTCAGGACAGGCAGGGACAAGGTAGGACTAATAAATTAAACTGCATTTATTTCAATGCAAGAGGCCAAACAAGGAAGGCAGATGAATTCAGGGCATGGTTAGGAACATGGGACTGGGATATCATAGCAATTATAGAAACATGGCTCAGGGATGGGCAGGACTGGTAGCTTAATGTTCCAGGATAAAAATGCTACAGGAAGGATAGAAAGGGAGGCAAGAGAGGAGGGGAAATGGCATTTTTGATAAGGGGTAGCATTATGGCTGTGCTTAGGGAGGATATTCCAGGAAATACATCCAGGGAAGTTATTTGGTGGAGCTGAGAAATAAGAAAGGGATTATCACCTCATTGGGATTGTATTATAGACATCCCTCCAATAGTCAGAGGGAAATTGAGAAGCAAACTTGTAAGGAGATCTCAGCTATCTGTAAGAATAATAGGATAGTTATGGGAGGGGATTTTAACTTTCCAAACATCGACTGGGACTGCCATAACGTTAAAGGTTTAGATGGAGAGGAATTTCTTAAGTGTGTACAAGACAATTTTCTGATTCAGTATGTGGATGTACCTACTAGAGAAGGTGCAAAACTTGACCTACTCTTGGGAAATAAGGCAGGGCAGGTGACTGAGGTGTCAGTGGGGGAGCACTTTGGGGCCTGCGACCATAATTCTATTTGTTTTAAAATAGTGATGGAAAAGGATAGACCAAATCTAAAAGTTGAAGTTCTAAACTGGAGAGAGGCCAATTTTGACAGTTTTAGGCAAGAACTTTCGAAAGCTGATTGAAGGCAGATGTTCGCAGGTAAAGGGACGGCTGGAAAATGGGAAGCCTCCAGAGAAAGTATATTCCTGTCAGGGTGAAAGGAAAGGCTGGTAGGTAAAGGGAATGCTGGATGACTAAAGAAATTAAGGGTTTGGTTAAGAAAAACAAGCAAGCATATGTCAGGTATTGACAGGATAGATCGAGTGAATCCTTAAAAGAGTATAAAGAAAGTAGGAGTATACTTAAGAGGGAAATCAGGAGGGCAAAACGGGGACATGAGATAGCTTTGGCAAATAGAATTAAGGAGAATCCAAAGGGTTTTTACAAATATATTAAGGACAAAAGGGTAACTAGGGCGAGAATAGGGCCCCTCAAAGACCAGCAAGGCAGCCTTTGTGTGGAGCCACAGAAAATGGGGGAGATACTAATGAATATTTTGCATCAGTATTTACTGTGGAAAAGGATATGGAAGATATAGACTATAGGGAAATAGATGGTGACATCTTGCAAAATGTCCAGATTACAGAGGAGGAAGTGCTGGATGTCTTGAAATGGTTAAAGGTGGATAAATCCCCAGGACCTGATCAGGTGTACCCAAGAACTCTGTGGGAAGCTAGAGAAGTGATTGCTGGGCCTCTTGCTGAGATATTTATATCATCAATGGTCACAGGTGAGGTGACAGAAGACTGGAGGTTGGCAAACATGGTGCCACTGTTTAAGAAGGGCGGTAAAGACAAGCAGGGAACTATAGACCAATGAGCCTGACCTCGGTGGTGGGCAAGTTGTTGGAGGGAATCCTGAGGGACAGGATGTACATGTATTTGGAAAGGCAAGGACTGATACAGAAAAGTCAACATGGCTTTGTGTGTGGGAAGTCATATCTCACAATCTTGATTGAGTTTTTTGAAGAAGTAACAAAGAAGATTGACGAGGGCAGAGCAGTAGCTGTGATCTATATGGACTTCAGTAAGGCGTTCGACAAGGTTCCCCATGGGAGACTGATTAGCAAGGTTAGATCTCATGGAAACAGGGAGAACTAGCTATTTGGATACAGAATTGGCTCAAAGGTAGAAGACAGAGGGTGGTGGTGGAGGATTGTTTATCAGACTGGAGGCCTGTGACTAGTGGAGTGCCACAAGCATCGGTGCTGCGTCCACTACTTTTTGTCATTTACATAAATGATTTGGATGCGAGCATAAGATGTACAGTTAGTATGTTTGCAGATGACACCAAAATTGGAGGTGTAGTGGATAGCGAAGAGGGTTACCTCAGATTACAACAGGATCTGGATCAGATGGGCCAATGGGCTGAGAAGTGGCAGATGGCGTTTAATTCAGATAAATGCGAGGTGCTGCATTTTGAGAAAGCAAATCTTAGCAGGACTTATACATTTAATGGTAAGATCCTAGGGAGTGTTGCTGGACAAAGAGTCCTTGGAGTGCAGGTTCATAGCTTCATGAAAGTGGAGTCACAGGTAGATAGACTAGTGAAGAAGGCGTTTGGTATGCTTTCCTTTATTGGTCAGAGTATTGAGTGCAGGAATTGGGAGGTCATGTTGTGGTTGTACAGGACATTTGTTAGGCCACTGTTGGAATATTGCATGCAATTCTGGTCTCCTTCCTATCGCAAAGATGTTGTGAACCTTGAAAGGGTTCAGAAAAGATTTACAAGGATGTTGCCAGGGTTGGAGGATCTGAGCTACAGGGAGAGGCTGAACAGGCTGGGACTGTTTTCCCTGGAGCGTCGGAGGCTAAGGGGTGACCTTATAGAGGTTTGCAAAATTATGTGGGGCATGGATAGGATAAATAGACAAAGTCTTTTCCCTGTGGTCGGGGAGTCCAGAACTAGAGGGCATAGGTTTAGGGTGAGAGAGGAAAGTTATAAAAGAGACCTTAGGGACAAATATTTCACTTAGAGGGTGGTACATGTATGGAATGAGCTGCCAGAGGATGTGGTGGAGGCTGGTACAATTGCAACATTTAAGAGGCGTTTGGATGGTATATGAATGGGAAGGGTTCGGAGGGATATCGGCTGGGTGCTGGCAGGTGGGAATAGATTGGGTTGGGATATCTGGTCGGCATGGACAGGTTGGACCAAAGAGCCTGTTTCCATGCTGTTCATCTCTATGACTCTATGATCGATCAGCGCTGATACCACATTAAGTAGTTTGATCAACAAACTCCATCATACGCTCTTTAGTTCAAGTCCTCAGGTGTTGATACTTATGAGTTATTGCTTAATCTCCAGCAAGTAGAGTTGACCAATATAAACTCAAAGTCAAATATCTAGTGCAATGTCTAAGTGGATTGGAGGCTTGCAGTGGAGTGAAGAGAGCTATTCGACTAGTGGTCAGATCACATGCAGAGGCCCTGCGCTGAGCTGCTACAATGTAATCTTTATTTGGAATTTTTAACCTGACTGTAATGTCAATCCTTTAATGATGTCTTATTTCTAGTTTTTTTAAAACTTTGTAAAGTAGTGCAATGACCTTTTTATTCCTCTTTTGGATCCAAGATTTGTACTTGTGCCTAAAAAGGTGGCATATGAAGGCAAACATTGTAAAAACTTTTCACTGTATTTCTTTATTGGGGTTCATGTGACAATAAAGGATATTCTACATTATACCATCATGATTATGTTTTGGGGAATGTTTCTTATCGTTAATAACCTAAGCTACATGTACCAAGTGAGGAAGGATACCCACATAAAGTCTTTGGTAGAAGAGAGGCTCAATCTTAATGATAAGAAAATTGATTTATCGGTTAGCACTTATTAACTAGCAATATTACATCTAAGGTACATAATTGTCTCTTTTGTAATGTTGATCTCAACATAAGGGGACGTTCATAGTATTATTGCCAAATTAGCTTAGCACTAGAAAACCAAATAACTAAAGCCCTGCATAACAATGGCACTTTATTTCTGGACATTGTTCAACACTGGTTAGCTCTTCCCCAGACCATACGCATAATTGCAATTTCTTACTAAATTTAAGTATTTAAAATTCCCATTCACCATGTATTATTACAAATCAGAACTGCCTTTCCACAATTTCCACAACACTACTGCTATTGAGCTATAAGTGTGCTACACAGCTTTTGTTCTAATTTATTTACAAACCCTTTTCTTTAAATGATATGTTTTTGAGTCAAGTTTACTCTATTTCATTGTTTCCTTTGAACATCATATATGTGAGCTGTGGTTACAGCAAAGTGTCCCTCTTCCTCTGGGGGCTGGGTAAAAATGGGCATCATCTCCATTATCAAATAGAACAGTTAGTATTTTTAATCACACAGTTTAGAAACTTTGTTGGCATGATTCCATTTTATTTTTATTTCCCTCTCACCAGAATGGACTTTATTTATCCTAGAGGGAAGTCAGTTTGAAATCAGATCGAGAACAAAACTGTATTAATCTATGAGACAAAAGCTAATTCACTGAAGCATTAAAAATACCTCATTAGATGAGGTGGAAGGCACCTAGAGGGCTTTCGTGTTGGCTGTTGATTCTTGATGTTGGTTTCAAGTGCTGAAAAACTAGGTCACATAAAACCATTCTCATTATCATTGCTGCAGGTTAAACACAACACTTGGTAGCTGAACACCAAGTGAAGTGACTCACTGTGCAAACAGTTTCTTTTCAAACACTAACCAGTACTTTAACAGATGGAGTTTTATGGGTAACCAAATAGAGTAAGAATCATCTCAATTAATGAATGCACTGTTGATATTTAGCACATAAACAATGCACAGTCTACTAAGTACCTTTACAGTGACAATTACAGCAGCAAAACCACAGCACAGCTCTTCCCACAACACACAACAGATAATAGACCCACTAGAGTATTACTGGCCTGGAAAATGACTAAATAAAATGGCACTAAATCCCTCAGGCTCCTAAATAAATCCTGTCAGATCTGCAACTGCAGGACAGCCATGCTCACCTCCCGACACCCTCCTCACTCACCCCTTCACCTCCCCGCGCCCCCTTCCAAATCCAATGAGCTGACAAGTGACAATCTCAAATCGGAACTTTATACAGAAGTTGCCCTCAGCTGGTTCCCAATCTTCCGTTGCAAAAATATGGGTAAAAGTGCACTATCAAGAAATGTAGGCTGTTAAAACCGAAAGGAGCAAATTTTGTTTCAAAATCTTATTACAGTGGCAAATTGCATCATGATAGAATTAAAATCACCCACTCTATCTGTTATATAAGGAAGAGAAGGTGAAGGAGGGGATGGCAGTGGAGAGTCTAATGTTATACTTTGGGATGAATGGTGATAATGAGGTGATGTTTAAAATATCACAGATTACCTACTGTTCCTGGAGCGACAAAATAAAGCAAAAATTGACTAAAGAAGTAAAGCTGGAAATTAAGAAAAGCTTATTCCTTGGGGGAACTACCCAATGGTTTGCCCAGCTGGAGAGAAGGGGCTGAATGTGGATCTCCTGATGTGGGATGGAGAATATGCTTTATTGAACTTAAAATACAGTGGCCCAGAATAAGTTGGAGATATGTACCAACAGCATTTACAATATTCCAGCAAAGATAATTAAGGAAATATAGTGTGAGCAAAGAACTTCATTGTTCAGTCACATAATTTTTGAAACTTTGGAACTGCTCAGTCAAAACTCAAAATGAACCCAACCATTGCAACAATTTTCTTTTTGTTTATCGCTACAACATAAAAACATACAGACTATAAACAACAATACAAATTATTACAGTGAATGATTAAAGGGATGTCTATACCTTTTTATGCTCATAGCTATGCCAAAATGACAACAGATCACATGAAACTGGGACCAACTATATGGGGTTCCAGAGGTTTCCTCTCTCAAGGTCTCTTGCATGTAATTATACTTGATAAAGATTGCTGATGTTTACTATTATGAGCATAATCTACTTTCTAGCAACTACCAGGAACCAAGCCAAAAAACTGGAGACAAACAACCAGGAGTATCTGAAGAAAGGTCAGTCAGTGGTTGTGTCATGCAGCAGGACAAAGAACAGGCCAACCCAAAACTCTGATTACAGACAGGTGGGAAAACCTGAAAAGAGGTCCAGCATCAGAGCTCATTGCAGAAGCGGACAGAATACCAACTTCAATTCAATGTCAGTCAATGCATTGTGATGGTTCAGATCTTCAAGTGTTTTCCCTTGAATACATTTTTCCAAAATGGAGGATGGGAAAAATTTCTGGCTGTAAGAGCTGCTCCTTTTTTGAGGTATTTTAGGTGTTGGAGGTGATTTCCTCGAATTCCAGGAGCAGCAATTACAGTTTTATATGTTGTTGCATTGTTTTGGAACTTTGGGGAAAAAAAAGTCAAAACAACAGCAGTTTTAAAAGGGAGAAGAACATACAAAGGAAGCACATGGTGAGGTCAATGCAGGAGAGAGAGAGAGAGAGAGAGAGAACCTGCACAGTTACTGCCTTTGCTGTTCGAATTCATGTATCGCTGGATATCGGAGTACGTCTGGGAAAATTAGGAAACAGTGAAATTCACAACTGATCTTGGAGGAACTGTTGGGCGAAGTTCATAGCACAGAATCAGATAAGTTAATTGTTGTTTTTAAGTGTGGCCGACAGAAAATCTGCAGTACGGAGTAGAGTGGGTGCTTTCTTGATTATATATTTTTGGAGATATGTCTCTTGATTAAACTTTAAATATAAGCCATAACTATTAATTTAACCTGGGGCAGTGTTTGTAGAGGAATAAGACGGTGTTATTTTCTGGGTTTGTAGATTGTGAAGGAGCAAAAATGGCCTCTAATAGAGTGATATGTACTTCTTGTCAGATGTGGGAGTTTAAAGAGAGTTTAAAGGTTACTGCGGATTATATCTGCCATAAATGCTGTTTTCTGTGAATCTTATCAGATCAAATGGATCGGTTGGAGAGAAAGTTAGAAGCAATGAGGAATTTGCAATGGCAATAGTATGTGATGGATGGCAGTTATAGGAAGGGGGGGGGGAAGTCTCAGATACAGTCACATAGATGGGAAAGAGAAGTAGGCAGCTAGTGCTGGAGTCTTTTGTGGATATACCCATTTCAAACAGATATGCTGTTTTGGAAAATGGAGGGGGTGATGGATTCTAAGGGGACCGTAGCACAAACAGCCAAGTTTCTGGTATGGAGAGTGACTCTAATCCAACAAGTGGTAGGTCGGGTTCCAAGAGATCAATTGTATTAGGGGACTTTCTAGTTCAAGGTACAGACAGACGTTTCTGTAGCCAGCAGCAAAAAAGCAGAATGGTGTGTTGCTTCCCTTGTGCCAGGAACAAGGATGTCTCAGAGAGGGTGCAGAATGTTCTCACGGGGGAGAGGGGCCAGCAAGAGGTCATTGTCACATTGGAACCAACAACATAGGAAGGGAAAAGGTTGAGATTCGGAAGGGAGATTACAGAGAGTTAGGCAGAAATGTAAAAAGGAGGTCCTCGAGAGTAGTAGTATCTGGATTACTCCCAGTGCTACGAGCTAGTGAGGGCAGGAATAGGAGGATAGAGCAGATGAATGCTTGGCTGAGGACCTGGTGTATGGGAGAAGGATTCACATTTTTGGATCATTGGAATCTCTTTTGGGGTAGAAGTGACCTGTACAAGAAGGACGGATTGCATCTAAATTGGAAGGGGACTAATATACTGGCAGGGAAATCTGTTAGAGCTGCTTGGGAGGATTTGGTGGGGGGGGGGGGGGGGGGGGGGGGCGGTGAGGGGGGAGGAACCCAGGGAGATAGTGAGGAAATAGATCAATCTGAGACTGGTACAGTTGAGAATAGAAGCGAGTCAAACAGCCAGGGCAGGCAGGAACAAGGTAGGACTAATAAATTAAACTGCATTTATTTCAATGCAAGGGGCCTAACCGGGAAGGCAGATGAACTCAGGGCATGGTTAGGAACATGGGACTGGGATATCATAGCAATTATGGAAACATGGCTCAGGGATGGGCAGGACTGGCAGCTTAATGTTCCAGGATACAAATGCTACAGGAAGGATAGAAAGGGAGGCAAGAGAGGAGGGGAGTAGCATTTTTGATAAGGGGTAGCATTACAGCTGTGCTTAGGGAGGATATTCCTGGAAATATATCCAGGGAAGTTATTTGGGTGGAACTGAGAAGTAAGAAAGGGATGATAACCTTATTGGGATTGTATTATAGACCCCCCAATAGTCAGAGGGATACTGAGAAATAAACTTGTAAGGAGATCTTAGCTATCTGTAAGAATAATCTGGTGGTTATGGTAGGGGATTTTAACTTTCCAAACATAGACTGGGACTGCCATATTGTTAAGGGTTTAGATGGAGAGGAATTTCTTAATTGTGCACAAGACAATTTTCTGATTCAGTATGTGGATGTAGTGAAGGTGCAAACTTGACCAACTGTTGGGAAATAAGGCAGGGCAGGTGACTGAGGTGTCAGTGGGGGAGCACTTTGTGGCCAGCGACCATAATTCTATTTGTTTTAAAATAGTGATGGAAAAGGATAGACCAGATCTAAAAGTTGAAGGTCTAAATTGGAGAGAGGCCAATTTTGATGGTGTCAGGCAAGAACTTTCGAAAGCTGATTGGGGTAGACGTTCGCAGGTTAAGGGACAGCTGGAAAATGGGAAGCCTTCAGAAATGAGATAACGAGAATCCAGAGAAAGTACATTCTTGTCAGGGTGAAAGGAAAGGCTGGTAGGTACAGGGAATGCTGCATGACTAAAGAAATTGAGGGTTTGGTTAAGAAAAAGAAGGAAGCATATGTAAGGTATAGACAGGATAGATCAAGTGAATCCTTAGAAGAATATAAAGGAAGTAGGAGTATACTGAAAAGGGAAATCGGGAGGGCAAAAAACGGGACATGAAATAGCTTTGGCAAATAGAATTAAGGAGAATCCAAAGAGTTTTTGCAAATTTATTCAGGACAAAAGAGTTACTAGGGGGAGAATAGGGCCCCTCAAAGATCAGCAAGACGGCCTTTGTGTGGAGCCACAGAAAATGGGGGAGATACTAACTAAGTATTTTGCATCAGTATTTCCTGTTGAAAGGACATGGAAGATACAGACTGTAGGGAAATAAATGGTGACGTCTTGCAAAATGTCCATATTACTGAGGAGGAAGTGCTGGATTTTTTGAAATGGGTAAAGTTCGATAAATCCCCAGGACCTGATCAGGTGTACCCTAGAACTCTGTGGGAAGCTAAAGGGCATAGCTTTAGGGTGAGAAGGGAAAGATATAAAAGAGACCTAAGGGGCAACTTTTTCACACAGAGGGTGGTACGTGTATGGAATGAGCTGCCAGAGGAAGTGGTGGAGGCTGGTACAATTGCAACGTTTAAGAGGCGTTTGAATGGGTATATGAATAGGAAGGCTTTGGAGGGTTATGGGCCGGGTGCTGGCAGGTGGGACTAGATTGGGTTGGGATATCTGGTCGTCATGGACGGGTTGGACCGAAGGGTCTGTTTCCATGCTGTACATCTTTATGACTCTATATCAAAAAATGTTTTAAGATTGACAGTTGGTGGATGCACAGTGAATGCAAGAGCTAAATATAAACAAGAAATAGCTCATGAGTTGTACAATTTGTAAGATGAGCAAACTAAGTGAGAGAAATGGAGTAACAGGTTAACTATACCTTTAATAACAGCTCAGATTCTGTGCATAAGGGGCTGCTTCATAATGACATCAGATCACATGGAACAAGAACGCTACTGTGAAGAATTCCAAATATTCTGTCTTACCTACTCTTATGAGAAGCTAATGCTTACGTTGTTGAAACATTTGATAACAAACCTTCCAGCTCAGCAGGCAACTTACATTCAGAACCTCAACCTGACCTATAAATCTTCTCATAACTCATTAGCTAATACTTAGTTTCATGTTTGATTGATTGATTGTCACATGTACTGAAGTACAGTGAAAAGCTTTGTTTATGAGCAGTACAGGCAGCCCCAGGTGCGTGGGTGAAATCAACATTAGCAAGGGTAGCATTATTTGAGGCTGGAGAGTCCATTCATTAGTCTAATAATAGCCAGGAAGAAGCTGTTCCTGAACCTGGTGGTGTTCAGGCTTCTGTATCTTCTGCCTGATGGAAGAGGTTTTAGGAGATCATTGTTGGGTGTATTGCATCTTTGATGATGTTTGCAGCCTTTCTGTGGCAGAAAGCTGTGTAAATGGAGGTTATTGATGTTCACTGGCATGGGTGAAGATCCCTTCTAACAACAACCATTTACATGATTTATGCCCTCACAATGTTAGGGAAAATGTTAGAAGCTTACGAGTGAAGGAGTTACAGCAATGAATTTCAATAAGTTCCAAAATTCAGCGCATAGTTTTGTGAAAAGGAAATCATGCTTGACCAATCTATTGGAGTTATTTGAGGAGGTACGACATGCTTTGGATAAAAGGTGAATGTTCTGTGCTCAGATTTCCAGAAGACATTTGCAAAGTTGCCACAGCAAAGGTTAATGGGAAAATAAAAGCTAATGGTGTAGGAGATAACATATTGACAGATTGGCTGGCAAACAGGAAGCAGAAAGTAAGTTTAAGCACATATTTTTCAGATTGGCAAGATGTAATAAGTGATTTGTCACAGGAATCACTGCTGAGACCTCAACTGTTTACAATTTATATAAATGACAGAAATGAATGGATTAAAGATATGGTTGCAAATCTGCTGACAATGCAAAACTGAATTCGGAGAGCAAGGTGTGAAGAGCACTCAAGGGGATTCAGAAAAAAGATAGGTTAAGTTATTTTTGTTTCTCCTGCCTCCTAATCTCCCAAAACTTTTGACTTCCTGTTACCAACTTTACTTCATTCCAACTTGTGTAACCTTTCAGGTTCCCATTCACTGACAAATTGATTTAACTTGCACTAACAGCACCAGCAAAACTCTGCAAGGATATCAGTCCCTTTTCCATTGTGGTGTAACCCATTTTGCTTGGATAGGTTCCATATCCATAGAAATCGGATGCCCTCCTTTCCACACAGGTTCACCAAGGATGTGTCCAGTCGATTTGATGCTGATGTACTTACGTTTACCACCAAGTGGTTACTGGCAATAATTTTGAGATTACCGCACTTGAGGTCTGACTTTTTCTTTGCCTTCCTAACTCCCTGAATCTGCTTTCAGGGCCTTTTCCCTCTTCCTACCAATAAGGTTGGTAACAGTGTCACAGAAACACCTGTCTGAATCCTTAGCTAAGGCATCTCCTGTCATGATTGCCCTTCCAACCTTCCCCCATCAGCCCCCTGTAAACTACAGCTGAGTTGGCCATGATGTCATGAACCAGTCATGGACTGGTCTCCTCTGAGAAACCACTGTCTTTACTGGTTTTCAAAATGGAAAAGTGTGGTGCTGGAAAAGCACAGTCAGCCAGGCAGTATTGGAGGAGCAGGAGAATCAATGTTTTATGCATAAGTCCTTCATCAGGAATCTTACGCCCGAAACATCAATTCTCCTGCTCCTCGGTTGCTGCCTAACCTTGGGAGCTTTTCCAGTGCCACACTTTTCAACTTTGACCTCCGGCATCTGCAGTCCTTACTTTCTCCTGGTTTTAAAAATGGATGACCAATTGCCAAGCCTAGTGGCTTCAGGGGACCCCTCTGTACTATTTCTATGGTTTTTCTAGACTTCCTAGTAGTCACCCATTTCTTTGTTGCCTGTATGATTGTAATCTGAGATGTAACTGCCTCCCTACATGTGATATCCATGAAGTCCCCTGCCTTCCAATATACAACAGTGACTCCAGATATTGTCCAAGTTCCAAGTCAAGATCTCAACTTGTACAGTGTCAGTTCCTGCCGATGTACTTGTCCGAGACACATGGTACGTCACACATTCGACAAGATGTACTCTCCACTTAGCCCTTCTAACCTGCCATCCCCATAGCTTTAAAAACTATTTGTTGCTTTTAGAATAAGGATGGACTTGCTACAAAATATGCTTGTTTAAAAGGATTATGTTGTCCTTGTTTTTTTTCAGAGAGGTCATAAAGACATGGATTCTAAGAGGTCTGCGTTTGAAAGGTTTTAGGGCCAGTTTGATTGCGGCTGACAGATGCTGCCTCAGGCAAAAGGCTTTCAAATTTCATAAAACCACTTGCACAATGAAAGGTGAGTGGCCAGTTCTCCCAGCTCAGCTTTTCCCTGGTTTGGTTTGGTTTTAGTAAGCAGTCAGATGTGAAGCTGCTGAGCACAAAGAAGCAGATCCATGCTGATCCTCCATCTCTCTGACACCTCACCTGTAAGAACCTGTGCTGGATTTTTACTTTTGTGTTAAGGGGTGTTTATGGGGATTGTTGCAAGTACTTGGAACAGCGTCATTATGTTGGGATAATCTGTTGGGCTTTCGGATAGGTTACATTATTCTATATTCTGTTCTCTTTCTTTTGTGTTTCATTTGGTAATCTTGTAAATAAATTATGTTTTGTTTAAAACTAAGTGGTTGGGCCAGCTGCATCACTCCCGAAATACCCACTTTTCACCTGCTTAAAACATCTAGAAAAGTTAGGGCCCAGTATACTTCCTTGAAATGTTTTGAGGGGGCCTGACCTGGATCATAATAAACATTACAAGATACTTCTGAAAAACAGAGAAAAAAATGTCTAGAGACACAAACAGAAACTAAATACCCAACATCAACTTTAACAATTAGAAATGCTAGCCAAACCTACCAACCATCAGCTACTTTCCCTGCATTGTGACATCACATCACTGTTGGCCTCAGTGTAGGTAGGCCTTTCGATTCACAACTTATTTCCTCTCCCATTCATTCCGTGCTCTCAAGACTGCATCTCTTGTAGGCATTGTGGCTCAGTGGTTAGCACTGCTACCTCACAGTGCCAGAGACCTGGGTTCAATTCCAGCCATGGGTGACTGGGTAAAGTTTGTGCATTCTACCTATGACAACACGGCTGTCCTCCTACAGTCTAAAGATGTGTAGGTTGGGTGGACTGGCTATGCTAAATTTCCCATAGTATCCAGGAATGTGCAGGCTAGGAGGATTAGCCATGGGAAATGGACAGGGTGAATCTGGATGGGATGCATTTTAGAGGCTCAATGAGCTGAATAGCCTGCACCTACATCGTAGGGATTCTCTGAACATTTATTTAAAGTGCTTCTTTCCCCTTCTGCCACAAATTCCCACTTTGACACAAATTTTCAGGTTCTCACTCTGGAAAACCTCAGTCTGATAGTGCAGCTTACTCTGACTATATTCTTTGTACAAGCCTTTCTTATACAGAGAAAATGCTGATGAGTCACTTGTTTTAATCCTGGAGGACGCTTGGAGGAAGAATACCTCATCTTCTGCCTTGGGACCTTCCAACCACAGTATCAACGTTGATTTCATCAGTTTCTCATTGCCCCTCCCCCCATTTTATCCCAGATCCAACCCTCTAACTTGACAATGCCCTCTTGAACTGTCCCACCTGTCCATCTTCCTTTCCACCCATCTCCTCCACCCTCCCCACCGGCCGAAGACCATAATTCCCACCTGCATCTACCTATCACCTTCCCAGCTACCTTACCACCACTCCCACCCTCCTATTTATCTCTCAGCCCTCTTCCCCTGCCCCACATTCCTGATGAAGGGCTTATGGCTGAAACATTGACTCTCCTGCTCCTTGAATGCTGCCTGACCTGCTGTGCTTTTCCAGCGCCACACTTTTCAATTCTGATCTGCAGTCCTCTCTTTCTCTCTTCCTGTTGTGGTAATCAATATCTAAGTGAGGCAAAGAATTCAAGTGTTTGATGTCACACTGCCACTATCAGGCAGCTAACTGTTTAACTAGGCTTTATGAACTTCCTTAACTGCTTTTGGTTCTTGGTCTGATTCTAACTTTCCCACTATAATTAACCTCGCAAAAGATTTACTAGCTGCCTTCCCACTTTGACCTAAATTTCTAGTTACTATTATCAACCAAAGAACTGTGAGAACCTATATTGAAATTGTGACAGATGTCCTTTCTCGGAAGCTATCCAGACGTCATTAAATAGAACCAATTTCATCTCTGCTCTATCTCATCAAGAGAAGCCTGAAGGATCTCATAGCTGGAAATATGGTTCATTTTTGTTGCTGTTCCTACCTCTGTGACAGTGAAGTGGTAAGCAAAATGCCATAATGCCAGATATTCCGTTTACAGTTTTTGCCCAACAACTTTCAAGTGTAATTAATTCTTCAAATTGATTTACAGTCATTTCAGAAAACACATCCATTCCAATTACTTTCAGTCTTTTGGTGGTCTGTGAGGTAAACCATTGACTATTCCATAATCAAGTCCCCAATTTGCCAGTGAATTCATAGCGGAAACAAAGTTTCCATAACATTTGAGTAGGCACAATGCAACAAGATTGCCGAAACAATCGACTTGATTCGCACCATGCATCCTACACTGAATGATTCCACGACAATTCTGACCATTATCATTAAACCCTGGCGCATTTTGAGCAAAGTGTTGTGCCGTAGGCTAAAAAGTAGAGATTGCAGAATCCACTGCTTGCAAAATGATATGAAGCTGCTCCTGGTGTTCTTGACCAATCATCCATTTCCTTTAAAAACTGTAAGAACTGTGGGTGCTGTAAATCAGAAACAAAGACAGAAATTGCTGGAAAAGCTCAGCAGATTTTGCAACGTCTGCGGAGAGAAATTAGAATTAACGTTTCAGGTTGAGTCACCCTTCCTCACAATTGATGGTAGCTAGGAAAATTTTAGTTTATATGCAGAAGATAGGGTGGATGGCGGGGTTAAAGAGTAAATGATAGGTAGAGATAGAGCTCAAAGGGAGAGGAGAACATTTGGACAGATAAAAGAGTGGATAGGAGGATGAATAGATATTAATAGGGACTGTTATTGGCTAACAATGGGTTGTGTGAAATAGCAGACAATGTGAAACCCTACCAACCTTCGCATCTGGTGCTCACCTTCCACCCTACCAACCTTCTCACAACAAGGACAGAACACCCCGGTGCTCACCTTCCACCCTACCAACCTTCGCATAAAAGGACAGAACGCCCCGGTGCTCACCTTCCACCCTACCAACGTTCGCATACCACATCCCGCACTTCCGCCCTCAGACCCCACCCCTCCAATCGTAACAAGGACAGAACGCCCCGGTGCTCACCTTCCACCCTATCAACCTTCGGATAAACCAAATCATCCGCCGACATTTCCGCCAGCTCCAAAAAGACCCTACCACCAGGGATATATTTCCCTCCCCACCCCTTTCCACCTTCCACAAAGACCGTTCCCTCCGTGACTACCTGGTCAGGTCCACGCCCCCCTACAACCCACCCTCCCATCCTACCACCTTCCCCTGCCACTGCAGGAACTGCAAAACCTGCGCCCACACCTCCTCCCTCACCTCTATCCAAGGCCCTAAAGGAGCCTTCCACATCCATCAAAGTTTTACCTGCACATCCACTAATATCAATTATTGCATCCGTTGCTCCCGATGTGGTCTACTCTACATTGGGGAGAATGGACGCCTCCTAGCAGAGCGCTTTAGGGAACATCTCTGGGACACCCGCACCAGTCAACCACACCGCCCTGTGGCCCAACATTTCAACTCTCCCTCCCACTCTGCCGAAGACATGGATGTCCTGGGCCTCCTTCACCGCCCCTCCCTCACCACCAGACACCTGGAGGAAGAACACCTCATCTTCCGCCTCGGAACACTTCAACCCCAGGGCATCAATGTGGACTTCAACAGTTTCCTCATTTCCCCTTCCCCCACCTCACCCTAGTTCCAAACTTCCAGCTCAGCACTGTCCCCATGACTTGTCCTACCTGCCTATCTTCTTTTCCACCTATCCACTCCACCCTCCTCCCTGACCTATCACCTTCATCCCCTCCCCCACTCACCTATTGTACTCTATGCTACTTTCTCCCCACCCCCACCCTCCTCTAGCTTATCTCTACACGCTTCAGGCTCTCTGCCTTTATTCCTGATGAAGGGCTTTTGCCCGAAATGTCGATTTTGCTGCTCCTTGGATGATGCTCTGCTCTTCCAGCACCACTGCTGTGCTCTTCCAGCACCACTAATCCAAAATCTGGTTTCCAGCATCTGCAGTCATTGTTTTTACCTAATGTGAAAACATGGCCTGGTGTTTGGACGTTGGGGTAAAGACATGGCAGAGCTCAAGCCCTAATGAATTCAATAGAGTCCATAAGGCTGCAGCATCTACAACTGGAAAGCTTTCTTTCCACAGATGTTGACAGACCTGTTGTGCCTTTCCAGCAATATCTATTTTTGCATCCATTTCCTTTTTTGTCATCATAGAATATCAGAATTATAATGGTGGCAGAAGAAGACCTTTCAGTCCATCTTGCACATACCAGCTCACCAAATAAACATAATTTATTACCATTCTCCAAGCTTTTCCCAGAAAAAACTTACACATTGATTATATAAAAAGAAACATCAACTCTACGATTTGGATGCCAAAGTTGAACCTCCTTCCACTACCCTTCCAGGCAGTCCATCCCAGTCACAAAGAATTTGTTGAGTGGAAACATTCATTTCTCACATCCCATTTGTTAAATTTTGCAAATCATTTTAAACCTGTGCCCTCTCATTTTTGATTCATTTATGAAAGGGAAACATTTCTGCCTATCTACTCTATTGAGCCCCCTCAAGATTTCAAATTCTTTTATCAAATCTCCTCTTAGCTACATTCTTTCTAAGTACAGTAGTCCTAACTTTTCCAATCAATTCACAAGACTGAAGTTTCTCACTCTGAAACCATTTTTAAAAATAAATCTTCATCCCAAATTATTATTTTGAGAAGATTTTCCATCACTGAAGTTAGCCTGATTGGTCTGTAAAGGCTGGGCTTATCTATACCACTTTTATGAACAAGGACATAGTGTTTGGAATTCTTCAGTCTTCTGACCTCTCCAGTGAGTCAAGGGAAAACTGAAAGATTATGACCATTGACCCTACAATTTCCACTCTCACTTCTTTCAAGTTCCTTGGATGCATCTCATCAGGTCCTAGTGAGTGCTGTCAACTTTAGGTACCAACAGTCTATCCAACATGGACACCCTCCCAATTTTAAATGTTTCTACTGATTAGAATTTGCGCCGTTGTTACCACTGTCTGGCTAGAAGCTACCTCCTTGGTAAAGAGAAACCAATATGATTATTGAACCCACAATGACTAATGATGTCTTTCATCCATTCCTCCATTGTGTTTTTTCGTTTCCTATTTGAGAAGCCTATAATTTTGATGATGAACAAACACATAATTCATTTCTCTTCCCATTAAACAATTTAGTTTTGAATTTTACGGCAATTTTTAACATAAGAAACATTTCAAGGCATTTCAAAGAAGGATCCCCAGCTCCATTCATTCTGTTCAATTAGACAAACAAAGGGACTAACCTTAAATGTTCTACAGTGGTGCTGGAGAAGGTGAAATGGTTAATCTCTGTTCACGAAAGCATGGAAAATATCAGAACACATTATGTGAAAAAATGACAACCACAGTGACAATCTGTCACTTTTTCTGGTACCACAGCATGTCAGAAGACCATAGTGCACCAACCTGCAAGGCCATCTTGCTGACCCATTTTTTGGAAAAAAAAGTCAGCGACTCTGTCCGGTAGCTTTCCCCTTAGGTTTCCACACCATCTGTGAAAAATTAAGAACATTTCTAACTGGCAGCTCATGATTTAGTTGTGATCAGAGTAATTTTATTGCAGAAAAGTGAATCTAATTGCATTCATTTTTCAAAGCTATGCTATCTAATGGAAATGAGAGGACAGTACATTATAACTTTGATGGGTGGATATCCATCTATCGGGCCCAATTTCTAATAACAAGTCACAATTGAATGAGCAAATCCTATTTAAGTTCATCCATCTCGGAGACCACGTACAAAATAGATATGAATTTGACACAAATCATTTAATCTCCAAAGGAAAAGGTGATGATGTTTCTTTCTACAATCTACAAGTAACTTCAGTTAATCAACAGAATACCTAGCTCATGCAAAAGTAAAATGCTACAGATGCTAGAAAGCTGAAATTAAAACAGAATGTGCTGAAGAAACTCAGCAGGTCTGACAGCATCTGTGGGAAGAGAAACAGAGTTAAACGTTTTGAATCCAGAATGGCTCTTTCTTGAAACTCTGAATACTGCATGGATGGAGCGTGATTACTCATTGGCAAGTGGATTTTGATCAAGCATTGCCATGAAGAATATTAATGCTGATTGATGGTTAAAAACCAGGCTTTGTTAGATTTTAAACCAGGCAAGTTGACTCTGATTGGTCAGGGCAATGCGTTGAGAAATGAACCAGCAAATGGCTGTCACCTATTTTGTGTTAAAAAAGATGCAGTCTATGTATATGTTCATTTTGTCTGCAAAGCACAGGGATCTGGGTAGTAACACATTTAATTTCCAATATCGGTAAAAGTGCCAGCCTAATTGACAACCCTAAATTGATTATTTGCATAACTCCTCACACACACATGAGATTATCCAGCAAATATTGTCCACTTGCAGAATCACACCGAATGTTAAACACTGCACTGTAATATTTGATCAGTAGGGCCAGTACCTTCCTTATTGTTAACGAAAACACACGATCCTTTAGCTTTTAGGCAAGACGAAAGACAAAAGGTGTCCACTGAACTGTATTAATACATCTGAAGAAGCCTGATAAATATCCTATCTGTTATTGTTGCTATGACCACCATACAACTTCAGACCAAGAGGTTCAATTCTATATATTTTTCTCTGAAGCCAGTGAGTCAGCAGTAAATGTCTCCAGATGCAGAACTCAGCTTCACAGCTGCTATCACAATATTATTGGAGTTATATGTGTAAACTTGGTAGATTTCTTTTACAATTAAGTGAATCAAGCTGCCACTATTAATTTTAATAGCTTTGTGAATACTTATGTATTAGTTATCAGTGTGTTCATGTGTACTTTATAAATTCATTTCACCTTTTTAATATTGATTGAACAATAGATTTATTGTTGTCACATGTACTGAGGTACAGCCAAAAGTGTTGTTTTGCATTCTATATAGGCAGATCATAGCATACAAAGTGCATCAGGGCAGAATAAAATAGAATAGAATATCCTTTATTGTCACGTGTACTCCAGTACAGAAGTACAGTGAAATGTTTTTACAATGGCTGCCTTCAATGTCACCATCTTAGATGTAAGTATTACACTGTCAAATATATAGTGTTGTTACAGAATAATAAAGAGTATAGTTAGCATGAAACAGTGAAAAAGTCCAGAATGATAATAAGTGACCATAAGTATTAAGTTCCAGTCCGTGGCTGCAGATCCCAGAGCATGTGGTCACGCTGCCTCCACGTCCTCCATCCAGGACTCGATCCGCTGCTGCACTGGGAAGTGCCCGTTCACTCCATTGCTGCTGTGGGACTCAGTCTGTACGCATTCCGCCGTGAGACACAGCCTGCTCACTCCATGTTGCCACAGGACGCAGCTGACTAGCTCTGTTCCTTGATTCCACTCTCCAGTTGAGGGAAGAAAAGAAAAGCTACAAAGTGGGGAAAGAATAAAAGGAAAAAAGAAAGGGACTGGTGAGCAGAGGTGCTCCGACTGGAGAGTAGCAGAACAGAGCGCAGAATGCAGTGTTACAGCTGCAGAGAAGGTGCAGAGAGAGAGAGATCAGAATTAACATTTCAGGGGTCCAATAATAAATCTGATAACCAAAGGACAAAAGCTGTTCTTGAATCTATTTGTACATGTATTCAAACTTTTATATCTGCTGCACAACAGAAGAGGGTGGAAGAATGCATAACTGGGGGGGGGGGAGGGGTTTGATTATGTTTGTTGCTTTCTCGAGAGGGCGGGAAGTATCGGTGGAGTCTAAATGTTTGATTTTGAGTGTGTTGATTATGAATGTATTCATTGGTGTGTTATCAGTCAGTTCAATTCTGTATCGCTTTGTCAATTGAAAACATAATTGTGTGCAATCTTATTTGTTATTGATGTATATCTATGTCATTGTTTGTAAAATTTATTCATAGAGTCACAGAGTCATAGAGATGTACAGCATGGAAACAGACCCTTTGGTCCAACACGTCCATGACGACCAGATATCCCAACCCAATCTAGTCCCACCTGCCAGCACCCGGCCCATATCCCTCCAAGCCCTTCCTATTCATATACCTATCTAAATGCCTCTTAAATGTTGTAATTGTAACAGCCTCCATCACTTCCTCTGGCAGCTCATTCCATATACGTACCACTCTCTATGTGAAAACATTGCCCCGTAGGTCTCTTTTATATCTTTCCCCTCTCACCCTAAACCTATGCCCTCTAGTTCTGGACACCCCAACCCCAGGGAAAAGACTTTGCCTCTTTACCCTATCCATGCCCCTCATAATTTTGTAACCCTCTATAAGGTCACCCCTCAGCCTCTGACGCTCCAGGGAAAACAGCCCCAGCCTGTTCAGCCTCAGCCTCTCCTGTTCAGCTCAAATCCTCCAACCCTGGCAACATGCTTGTAAATCTTTTCTGAACCCTTTCAAGTTTCACAACATCTTTCCAATAGGAAGGAGACCAGAATTGCATGCAATATTCCAAAAGTGGCCTATCCAATGTCTTGTACAGGCGCAACATGACCTCTCAATACTCTGACCAATAAAGGAAAGCATACCAAACACCTTCTTCATTATCCTATCTACCTGCGACTCCACTTTCAAGGAGCTATGAACCTGCACTCCAAGGTCTTTTTGTTCAGCAACACTCCAGAGGACCTTACCATTAAGTGTACAAGTCCTAAGATTTGCTTTCCCAAAATGCAGCACCTCGCATTTATCGGAATTAAACGCCATCTGCCACTTCTCAGCCCACTGGCCGATCTGGTCAAGATCCTGTTGTAATCTGAGGTAACCCTCTTCGCTGTCCACAACACCTCCAATTTTGATATCATCTGCAAACTTACTAACTGTACCTCTGATGCTCACATCCAAATCATTTATGTAATGACAAAAAGTAGAGGGCCCAGTACTGATCCTTGTGGCACTCCAATAGTCACAGACCTCCAGTCTGAAAAACAACCCTCCACCACCACCCTCTGTCCTCTACCTTTGAGCCAGTTCTGTAACCAAGTAGCTAGTTCTCCCTGTATTCCATGAGATCTAAGCTTGCTAATCAGTCTCCCATGGGGAACCTTGTCGAAAGTCTTACTGAAGTCCATACAGATTACAGTTACCGCTCTTCCCTCATCAATCCTCTTTGTTACTTCCTCAAAAAACTCAATCAGGTTTGTGAGACATGATTTCCCACGCACAAAGCCATGTTGACTATCCCGAATTAGTCCTCGTCTTTCCAAATACATGTACATCCTGTCCCTCAGGATTCCCTCCAACAACTTGCCCACCACCGACGTCAGGCTCACTGGTCTATAGTTCCCTGGCTTGTCCTTCCCACCCTTCATAAACAGTGGCACCATGTTAGCCAACCTCCAGTCTTCCGGCACCTCACTAGTGACTATCGATGATACAAATATCTCAGCAAGAGGCCCAGCAATCACTTCTCTGGCTTCCCACAGAGTTCTTGGGTACACCTGATCAAGTTCTGGGATTTATCCACCTTTACCCGTTTCAAGACATCCAGCATTTTCTCCTCTGTAATATGGACATTTTGCAAGGTAACACCATCTATTTCCCTGCAGTCTATATCTTCCATATCCTTTTTCACAGTAAATACTGATGTTGTGAAACCTGAAAGGGTTTAGAAAAGATTTACAAGCATGTTGCCAGGGTTGGAGGATCTGCAGCTCCACACAAAGTCCGCCTTGCTGATCTTTGAGGCGCCCTATTCTATCCCTAGTTACCCTTTTGTCCTTAATGTATTTGTAAAACCTCTTTGGATTCTCTTTAATTCTATTTGCCAAAGCTATCTCGTGTTCACTTTTTGCCCTCCCGATTTCCCTTTTAAGTATACTCCTACTTCCTTTATACTCTAAGGATTCACTTGATCTATCCTGTCTATACCTTACATATGGTTCCTTCTTTTTCTTAACCAGACCCTCAATTTCTTTAGTCATCCAGCATTCCCTATACCTACCAGCCTTTCCTTTCACCCTGACAGGAATATACTTTCTCTGGATTCTCGTTATCTTATTTCTGAAGGCTTCCCATTTTCCAGCTGTCCCTTTACCTGTGAACATCTGCCCCCAATCAGTTTTTGAAAGCTCTTGCCTAATATAGTCAAAATTGGCCTCTCTCCAATTTAGAACTTCAACTTTTAGATCTGGTCTATCGTTTTCCATCATTATTTGAAATCTAATAGAATTATGGTCACTAGCCCCAAAGTGTTCCCCCACTGACACCTCAGTCACCGGCCCTGCATTACTTCCCAACAGTTGGTCAAGTTTTGCACCTTCACGAGTAGGTACATCCACATACTGAATCAGAAAATTGTCTTGTACACACTTAACAAATTCCTCCCCATCTAAACCCTTAACACTATGGCAGTCCCAGTCGATGTTTGGAAAGTTAAAATCCCGTACCATAACTACCCTATTATTCTTACAGATAGCTGAGATCTCCTTACAAGTTTATTTCTCAATTTCCCTCTGACTATTGGGGGGGGGGAAGGGGGTTTCTATAATATAATCCCAATAAGGTTATCACCCCTTTCTTACCTCTCAGTTCCACCCAAATAACTTCCCTGGATGTATTTCCGGGAATATCCTCCCTAAGCACAGCTGTAATGCTATCCCTCATCTAAAATGCCACTCCCCCTCCTCTTTTGCCTCCCTTTCTATCCTTCCTGTAGCATTTGTATCCTGGAACATTAAGCTGCCAGTCCTGCCCATCCCTGAGCCATGTTTCCATAATTGCTATGATATCCCAGTCCCATGTTCCTAACCATGCCCTGAGTTCAGCTGCCTTCCCTCTTAGGCCCCTTGCATTGAAATAAATGCAGTTTAATTTATTAGTCCTACCTTGTTCCTGCCTGTCCTGACTGTTTGACTCGCTTCTGTTCTCAACTGTACCAGTGTCAGATTGATCTATTTCCTCACTATCTCCCTGAGTCCCTCCCCTCCCCCAAACTTACTAGTTTAAATCCTCCCAAGCAGCTCTAACAGATTTCCCTGCCAGTATATTAGTCCCCTTCCAATTTAGATGCAAACTGTCCTTCTTGTACAGGTCACTTCTAACCCAAAAGAGATTCCAATAATCCAAAAATGTGAATCCTTCTCCCATACACCAGGTCCTCAGCCATGCATTCTCTGCTCTATCCTCCTATTCCTGCCCTCACAAGCTCGTAGCACCGGGAGTATTCCAGATATTACTACTCTTGAGGACCTCCTTTTTGAATTTCTGCCTAACTCTCTGCAACCTCCCTTCAGAATCTCAACCTTTTCCCTTCCTATGTTGTTGGTTCCAATGTGGACAATGACATCTTGCTGGCCCCTCTCCCCCGTAAGAACATTCTGCACCCTCTCTGAGACATCCTTGATCTTGGCACCAGGATCGCTGCTGACCACAGAAACATCTGTCTGTCCCTCAGATGAGAGAATCCCTTAGCACAATTGATCTCTTGGAACCTGACGTACCGCTCGTTGTATCAGTCTCAATACCAGAAACTTGGCTGTTCGTGCTACATTCCCCTGAGAATCCATCACCCCCTACACTTTCCAAAACAGCATATCTGTTTGAAATGGGTATATCCACAAAAGACTCCAGTACTAGCTGCCTACCTCTCTTATCTTTCCTGGAGTTAACCCATCTGTATGACTGTATCTGAGACATTCCCCTCTTCCTATAACTGCCATCCATCACATACTATTGTTGTTGCAAATTCCTCATTGCTTCTAACTGTCTCTCCAACCGATCCACTCGATCTGATAAGATTCGCAGAAAGCAGCATTTATGGCAGATATAATCCGTAGTAACCCTTAAACTCTCTTTAAATTCCCATATCTGACAAGAAGTACATATCACTCTATTAAAGGCCATTTTTGCCCCTTCACAATCTACAGACCCAGAAAATAATACTGACTCATTCCTCTCTAAACACTGCCCAAGGTTAAATTAATAGTTCTGACTTATATTTTAAGTTTAATCAAGAGACATATCCCCAAAAACATATAATCAAGAAAGAACCCACTCTACTCCCTACTGCAGATTCTCTGTCGGCCACTCTGAAAAACAACAATTAACTTATCTGATTCTGTGCTGTGAACTTCGCCCAACAATTCCTCCAACTATTTGTTAATTTTCCCAGATGCACTCCGATGTCCAGCGCCACATGAGTTCAAACAGCAAAGGCAGTAACTGTGCAGGTTTGTTTGTTTTCTCTCTCCCCTCCAATGACCTGACCATGTGCTTCCTTTGTCTGCTCTTCTCCCTTTTAATACTGCTGTTGTTTTGATTTTTTGTTGCCAAAAGTTCCAAAACAACACAATAGCATATTAAGCAATAATTGCTGCTCCTGGAATTCGAGGAAATCACCTCCAGAACCTAAAATATCTCAAAAAAGGAGCAGCTGTTACAGCCAGAAATTTTTCCCATCCACCATCTTGGATTACCCAGAATCCTCTCTGTGTGTATTTCTTTCCTGCTTTTCATCATATACTGGTTACTTGTTTTCTCCTGTTATTTCAAATCCTCGCTCTCTCCTGCTGACTGAAAGACAATATTTTGCACTTGGAAGAGCAGTACCTATAACAGGAGACCATTCAGTCTATCAGCTCTGCATGAGTTCTTTTGAAGGACATTCCAGTTTGTTTCACTCCATTACCTTTTACTAAAAGTACAACATGTTTTTTTCCCTGCTTCATGTACTTATGTGATCTTGCCTCTTTATTCCAATATTTTCATCAAAAATATGAAAGTGCAAAAATAGACCATCGACCAATGATCTCAGTAGAAGAGATGGCAAAATGCTCTTGGAGGTCAGGAATGGGACCATCAACTGTGGGCAACAATGCATGTGCGTTCATTTGGGAACACTCAAAAAGCACGTGGTTCCAAACACAATACATCATCATGGAAACTTTACATGTGATTTCACTGGCAAATGTCCTCCTCCCCATGTGCAAGGAAGCGCATGCAATTTTGAGCTGGGTTTCAACGGTGGGGAGAGGAAACGCTGGTTGTGGAACAGAGGGGAATCCTACCAGAGTGAGAAGAGGCCAAGAGGCTTGGGGAGAGGGTGAGAGTGGTGTGAAAAAGAGGGGGGGGGGGGGGGCTCAGCAACCAGGAGGTCCTCTCACCCTCAGTCTCCCTCATTTCCCCCACTCTGTCTCTTCCTCATCTCTCCCTCCTCAAAACTTCCGCATAAGGTGCATGCGCTGAAGTCAGCAAACGCAGCCAAATAAATGATCCTTTTTGGGTGTGACCTGGGTAAACCAGCACATGGACATCAGCAGTTCCCTGTTTTGTTAAATCTGCCCGATTGTTGTAAGTGGGACAGACTCAGCGCAATGGAAGATAACATACTTCTTTCCAATTAATGAAATTCAATCATGTAAAAGGGACAATATGCGTAGGCATGGATTCCTTTTGATTTCAATAAGAAGTGATAATGATTAAAACCTACTCTTCAGAGTAAACAACATCTATCCAGAATGAAATGCATTTATAAAAACTCTCTTCAAAAGGCCTTATAGGCAAGTTTTCCAGGAGACATAACACTAAGTCATGCAGAACAAGATGTTCCAAATTTTCTGCTGTTCTATAATGAATTGAGGAATTGGTTGGGATGCTTCAATTACCTCCATCTCTTGGCTGAGAGGCAGTTGTCTAGAAAATCAGTCAGATCCTGCACCTCATTGCTTCTCAGTGACCCCTGGAATGCGGTGAGGTTAAAAATGAGCTCTGTGAAGTGGACTAGCCCATTAAAGACCACTGTTTAGGCACTGAGTGAGGTACTGTGCTGCTCAAGCCCTTCTCCCATGTTACTGCTTTCAAGTGAGAATAATAGAACCTAGGGGTCAGGGCAGATTGAACTTGAGTAAAGTAGGGAAGGTGCAGAAAATTAAATTATGCACTCAGAAACAAGTATATTGCATACATGATAGCCTTTTAGTGTTTTTAATGTTCTTCTTCTCAAACTAAAATGCTATTGCAGAGTTTTGAAACTTTCTAGTTTCAAATTACATTGCAATGGCTACCAATATTTGTTTCGGCTTAGATTCTTACAGGGATAGATAAGGATGTGATGCATGTGCAATTGATGACCGAATAACATTTCATTTTGGAACAGGAGCTGATCATTAAATCAACAGCCCTTGCAAAAACACATTACACAACTCAAACACACCAAGTAAAGGATACAACAACAAAAACTGTCAAAAACTGAATTCACCAGCTTTCAGTTCTGGTTACCACCAGATTCTTCCACCAGGGAGATGGCCAAATTGCAGCCAGAATATGAAGTGTCAGTGTGGACCTGAGTCACAGCGGAGATTCTGATAGGGGTTCCCAACAGGAACTGATGTGGACCTGCCTGCAACTCAGAGTCAGAAAAGGGTAAGCCTGCAATGAGTGGGGATTCGGGCACTTCTCTGAGGCCAGGACCAAACAAAAGGTAATGCCAGGTTTCTGGCTTTAGGCTCAGACATGCACAGAAGGACTGATATAGAATATAGAACATAGAACATTACAGCGCAGTACAGGCCCTTTGGCCTTCGATGTCGCACCAACCTGTGGAACCAACCTGAAGCCCATTTAACCAACACTATTCCATTCATGTCCATATGCCTATCCAGTGACCATTTAAATGCCCTTAAAGTTGGTGAATATACGACTATTGCAGTCAGTGCATTCCATGCCCCAATACTCTCTGAGTAAAGAAACTACCTCTGACATCTATCCTATATCTGTCACCCCCCCCCCACCCAATTTAAAGCTATGTCCCCTCGTGCTAGCCATCGCCGTCTGAGGAAAAATGCTTTCACTGTGGACTCTATCTGACTCTCTGATTATATTATATGTCTCAATTAAATCACCTCTTAACCTTTTTCTCTCTAACAAAAACAGCCTCAAGTCCCTCAGCCTTTCCTCATGAGACCTCCCTCCATGCCAGGTAACATCCTAATAAATGGCCTCTGAACCATTTCCAAAGCTTCCACATCCTTCCTATAATGCAGTGACCAGAACTGTATGCAATATGATGAGCAAATCAAAAATGTTATAATTTCAGAACCATTTCAGGGGATCATGAATGAGGCTCAATTTTACTTCAAATTCATGTCTCTCCCAAATGTTATCATACCTTTGTGTTTCTGCTGCTATTTGCAAATTAACTGCTGCATTTGTCTACAAAATTAACGTGACTACACTTGAAGAGTAAATGATCAGCTCTGAAATGCATTTGGATATCCTGTAGACATGAAAAGCACTCTATAAATGCAACTGTTCAAAATGTGCATTGAAGGAATTCTACCTAATGGAAGGGGAACATGAAAGAATACAATCATTTTAAAACACATCAAAGCAAGTGTAAAGAAATACTTCAAAGAACAGTTCTTAAATTCTTACTTGGACTCTTTATTGAGATAACCAGTTCCTTATGGGATAAAAGTGTATTTCAAATTCTGCTCAGTACTCCTACAAAGAACTTGCTTCTTCCTATTCTAAGTAGTAAAGGATAAATATGGGGCTATACATTTTCAATTGTTTCAATATGTAACAGTAACTTTTGATCTTCAGTGAATTCCATTTACTAGTATCCTCATGTGTTATTTTTTCCCTCTTTCACCAGCCTAACTCAGAAAATCATCTCACACTAATCTTGTGATCAGCAAGTTTAGGTGCATTTATTTGGCAAGATTTGCATCTGTGTGAAGTGATTTCAGCTTCACAGCCACATTAAATTTATGCACCGTAAATGAGATGCTAAAGTCCAACTGGCTCTGAAGTTAGAATGAGGTGCTCATCTCCAATAAACTTCAGTTCACTTTATTCAGGTGTCTGGACAGGCTGCAACTCCAGGTTCATTTATATTTACAGTAACAATAGCACATGTGCGACACACAACTGCTTCACACCAACATGACACACACTCTAAACCCCCCCCCATTATTCCCGAATACAAGTTGTATTCGAGAGTACATAACTCAGACTTCTATGACCAAATTTCTAAGGAACTATTAATAACTAGTTACCATTGTCTGAATAAACTAAAGTAGCCAATATGCAGAGACTATCATAGCAGTATGAAGGCAGTAGAAAAGGGAAAAAAATGAGTGGAAAAGAAAGAGCAAAGAGGAGGTATGCTAATAGAAATGTCATGGAACAAAATGAGCAGTTGGCAAAGTTACCCACTCTGACAAAGTGTCACTGGACCCGAAATGTTAACTCGACATTTTCTCACCACAGATGCTGCCGACCCTATTGAGCTTTTTCAGCAATTTCTGCTTGATTGTTGTTGTTGGTAGTTAGCAAAGCCACACCAATTCGGAAGCAAAATTGTCTTTTCTTCATGCAACAAATAAGCAACAATTCAAGAGTCTGCATGTGTTAAATTTCAGCAACAAGCCACACACCAATGTCACTTTTGACCATTCCCATTCACATCAAAAATGCTAGTGCTTCTCCTTGTGGTGGTGGCTTCACCAGTGCAATTCACCCAATGCAACCAAATGTTAAGTGAACGCTAAGTCCAACATAAATTGACTTCCTGCAATCTTGACTATCGCTTTTAAGATAATTGTCTAAAAGTCAACCCAATCCACAAATTTACCTTGTCCCAGGCTGAGTCTGCGAGTATGGCGAGTTTCTGCCAATTGAATATAGAACATTACAGCGCAGTACAGGCTCTTCAGACCTCAATGTTGCGCCAACCTGTGGAATCTGAAGCGTATCTATCCAACAGTATTCTATTTTCATTCATATGTTTATCCAATGACCATTTAAATGCCCATAAAGTTGGCGAGTCTACTACTGTTGCAAGCAGGGCATTCACGCCCCTACTACTCTCTGAGTAAAGAAACTACCTCTGACATCTGTCCGATATCTATCGCCCCTCAATTTAAAGCTATGTCCCCTCATGCTAGCCATCACCATCTGAGGAAAAAGGCTCTCACTGTCCACCCTCTGATTATCCTAAATGTCTCAATTAAGTCATCTCTCAATCTTCTTGTCTTTAATGAAAATAGCCTCAATTCCCTCAGCCTTTCTTCATAAGACCTTCCCTTCATACCACACAACATCCGAGCAAATTGCCTCTGAACCCTTTCCAAAGCTTCCACATTCTTCCTATAATGCGGTGACCAGTACATCATACTCCAAATCTGGCCACACCAGAGTTTTCTACTGTTGCAACGTGACCTCGTGGCTCCCAAACCCAATCCCTTTAACAATAAAAGCTAAGACACCATATGCCATCTTAATAATCCTATCAACCTGGGTGGCAACTTTCAAGGATCTATGTACCTGGACACTGAGATCTCTCCGCTCATCTGCATTATCAGGAATTTTACCATTAGCCAAGTACTCTGCATTCCTGTTCCTCCTTCCAAAGTGAATCACCTCATACTTTTCCACATTACTCTACATTTGCCACCTCTCAGCCCAGCTCTGCTACTTTTCTATTTCCCTCTGTAATCTGCAAAATCCTTCGGCACTGTCCACAACTCTACTGACCTTAGTGTCATCTGCAAATTTATTAACCCATCCTTCTACACCCTCTTCCAGGTCATTTACAAAAATGATAAATAACAGTGAACCCAAAACAGATCCTTGCAGTAACCCACTAGTAACTGAATTCCAGGATGAACATTTCCCATCAACCACTACCCTCTGTCTTCTTTCAGCTAGGCAATTTCTGATCCAGACCACTAAATTCACCCTTAATCCCATGTCTCCATATTTCGCGCAATAGTCTATCATAGGAAACCTTATCAAATGTGTTACTGAAATCCGTATACACCACATCAGCTGTTTTACCCTCGTCCACCTGTTTGGTCACATTCTCAAATAACTCAATAAGGTAAATAGTACTTATTTACTAGAGGAAAACGCTTAAATTCAGCTTTTCATTTTTAGAAGTGAAACCCTGTTGTCATGCTCTATGTGCTGTAAATACTGCACTGAAATATATACTTGTTTGACAGTACAAAACTTAAACATTGCTGTGAAGAAAAGAGACATGCTGTTGAAGTAATTCATCTTGTAGCTGGAATGCTGCCCATTAAAGTTAAGGACATTCTTGTATTCAACTGTAGATTTAAATGTAGCAAATCTATCACCTACATATTAGAAATTTGCAATGGGTACGAGGCTAGGAGTCACTCATTGAAAGATTTTTTTTGTGAGAACTGATGGAGATGTGAATGAGACCTAATCATATAAGGGGATCCCATGGATCCCATCCATAAAAGACACTGTGTACTTTCAAATTCACCTTTCTTGAACATGCTAATTGAGAAATCTGCGAACACCTTCTCTACTATTGATTGCATCCAGCCCACCTTGACTGGTAACAACAAGAAGATTTGACAGTTTGTCCTTTTTTTTACAGTAACAAGGAACAACCTCAATTATCTGAACTAAACAGATGGGGAACATTTTGTTCGGATGACTGATTGTTCGGATAAGTGAGCGTTCAGATAACGGATAACATTTTTATGGGACCTTAAGATCTTGTTTGGATGATCCGAAATTCGGATAATTGACATTCGGATAACCGAGGTTATTCTGTACTGAAATATAATTAATTTATTTTTTAAAGTGCAAGGTATGCACCAGTGAAACCAGTACTTCTGTATATTTTCTCTAAAACCATTTTAAATGATTGTAAATAAAGTTATTCGTATGTGATAGATTTCATACTGTAACTAAAATTGCTTTTTTGTGTGTTTAACCCATTTTCAGCTGTATCAGTTAAACTGACCAATTTACTACACTTTAAAACAAGAAATAATTTTTCATGCAAATAAAGAAACAATAAAGTTGTATCAAAATCCCCTGTTTCATCAAATATTTTTTGTTCAGCAATATGCAAATTGCTCAAGTAGAAATGTGAACCTTAATTTTAATTCACATTTAGACTGCACAGGGTGCTTAAAGGAGAAACAATACTGTATAAAGTTTATGGCTGAATCTTATGTCTTTTTGGCTAAGTTCAAGTTGCATTGAGTTTATTGGCAGGTTTGTCACTGCAAAACTTAATGTGATTTCTTGGCACCCTATCAAGCTCATTGAATTAATTGCCTACCCTGTACCTATTGCATCTCTCATATGCGATTTCTGCCCATCATATGTTGTGTCAATCCCAGGACAACTCATCACTCAACAGATGCCAAGGATTTCACTGGTAACACTCATGCCCATATCACCTCTAAAAGCCTATTGTGGTTCATGTACCATAATCCATGCAAACTATAGAGTTCCTACAATGCAGAAGGAAGCCATTTGGCCCATTGAGTCCACACCTCTGAAGAATATCCCACCTCGATCGACCACCCCTACCTATACTTGTAACCTTGCATTTCCCATGGCTAATCCATCTAGCCTGCACATCCCTGGACACATAGAGCTATTTAGCATGGCCAATCCACCTAACCTATATATCTTCAGACTGTGGGAAGAAACTGGAGCAACTAGCGGAAACCCAGGCAGACACAGGGAGAACGTGCAAACTCCACACAGACAAGCACTGTTATCCTGGAGCTGCATTACACAGTTACTGACATT
The DNA here is from genome assembly GCF_037043375.1 of Chiloscyllium plagiosum. Lineage (NCBI taxonomy): Eukaryota > Metazoa > Chordata > Chondrichthyes > Orectolobiformes > Hemiscylliidae > Chiloscyllium > Chiloscyllium plagiosum. The sequence goes on from NW_028270140.1 coordinate 24,257,575, forward strand.
TGCCCTGAACATGGCAGACATGGCCGAATTTAGATATCAGTGCATCGTTTTGCAGGCAGAGTCCTGGAGGTCTTGCTGTATGAGGTGGTTCACAGGCGGGACTTCGTCTTCCTTCAGGATCAGCAGTGGAGGCCACGGTACTAGAACATGCCAGCCTAGCTGAAGGTTGCCACCTGGGTTAAAGCTATTTCAGCTGTCCGGGGGAAGGCCCAGCACTGTAGGAAGAAGGTCAATGACTTTCTACACTCTGACAGTGCATGTCTCTCCAATATCTCAACCTCACTCTATCTCTGTTACTGTACCCTTCCTCTCCCAAGGTTCATGCTGTACCACTCTCATTATTGCCTGCAAAATCTTCCGTCACTCACTTTCACCACACACCAACTTCCAACACCCACTAACACTGCAGGTGCTCTACTCATTTGTGCAGTATACCTTTCCCCTAGCATCAACGTCAATAGCTGTGCTACATTCCTTTATTTTCAGAAATACCTCTCTCATTTCAGGAGGCAAACAGCCAACAATAAGGCAACAAGTGTCAAGATGAATGAGGCATTGCCCATCATTCAGCTTCTCACTCCTTATGAGGAGAGGATCCTGACAATGACTGCCCCAAACGATTGATATCTCAGGCTCCTCTCAACAGAGAAACACAAGTGAAGGCCATCCCCCTTCACTTGATTGTGGTCTCCTGAAAACTATAGAAAGTTCCCTGGCTTTGTATCTATGCAAAATAGCATGACAAGACAGCAGTATTATGAGCCAAATACTGTGGCTGAGAGGGCAACATGTAAAAAGGTAAAGCAAGGCAATACAAGCCAGAGATACTATGAATATCCAGGTAGGGTGAAACTGGGTCAACACTGTGAGTGAAGAGCCCAGAGATGTAGCCTAGTCCAGTCCATGAGCAGTGTGAATCCCTCTGGGCGCATAATATTTGCTAGAGTAACATTGAAATACAGAAGGGTCCTGTAAGTAAGTCAGAAATATGCCATGAGGGTTTTTTGAGACTGGCACATGCCGATATTAAATGTCCATGGAGGTGTGATGTGTGCCCTTGCTGCATGATCTGAGTTGCCATGCCTCTCACAATTTTATACCCTTCTATCGGGTCGCCTCCTCAGCCTCTAATGTTCTCTCAGAAACAAACCAAGTTTATTCCAACTTCTTCTTATGGCTAATACATTCCAATCCAGGCAACACCCTGGTGAACAAATGCATAAATTGCTGTAAAAATTCAATAGGTCTGGTTTCATCTATGGAGAAAAATCAAAGTTAAGGTTTCATGTCCAGTAAAATCCTGGTAAACCAGTTTTGTATCGTGTCCAAAGTCCCCACATCCTTCCTACAATGTGGCAAACGATAATGCTCCTAATGGGGTTTTGTTTCAGGAATGAGTCTACCTTAGCTTGGCTCACACATCTCACTACCATTTAATGGCTGCTGGGCCATGAAGTGGCATGAAGCTGGCCTCCTATTCTCAATCAAAAGATTGTTCTCTGTCTTGTCATCGTATTACCACTGCTGGAACTGCAGAGAGTTTTCAAACGGTGTGAGCTGTGATGGATTTGGACTCCAAGCTAAATCCGAGATCTTCCTAGAGCCACTCTGTCAAGTCTTGGTGAGGTTAAGAGATGTGCATGGGAAACTTTTATATAGAGGGTGGGGGGAAGGGGAACGGCCAGGATGGGGGTGGAAAGAAAAAGCTTGAGGAGGTGGCGTCATTTTGGCTTAGGTGGGTCAATGAGGCAGACACCCCACTCCACACACTATGATCAGTCACCAGCTCACTGAGAGCAATGTGGCACACTGGACAGTTGGTGTTGGACACCATACACAATCTCAGCATTGACAGCAGAAGGCTATTAAGTAGGCATTAATTGACTGCTTAAGGATCTCGACTGGACCACAGGCAGACCACCTAATGTCTCCCCTGATATAAGTAAAACTGCAGTGAGGGTAAGGCCAGTAAGCTAAGTCCCACAAATAGCACTTCCATTTTGGCACCCAATTTTACAGCTACATTTGGACCTTGCTACCCAACCTGAGGCACCATTAAAATTCACCCCTCAAAAGTTATTGGCATACAAAGTTAATAACTCTATAGATCTCTTTAGTTTCCATTTATTTCTTCTCAAAAGGGTTTTTGTCATTTCTCTGTAGGCAAATACTCTCTTCGTTACCAAGGCTTGATATGGACTGAGGGCTAGGTACCAGTGTGATCTGGGTTGGAAGACAATTCTGAACTTTTATTTGTGCAATGCTGGACTTTTTATTTCTCTATTTTCTAAGATCTTGTAACTGGAGAAGCTGTACCTAGATACCTATGTACTTATGATGATGCTGTAATTGGTGACTTATAAACTTATCATTGTACTAATTTGAGTACATGTGACAATAAAGCTCATTCTAATTCTAATTATAATTATAATACACTTATCTAGTGTGATGGTATCATCACTTGCTTCTCACTCTTATCCGGCAGTGCTATTACTGTACTTTGATCCCACTATCACCATGATTGCTGCTATTAAACAGTGCTCAGAGTGAGTTTACAGTTTGGTTTCAATCAATTGCGAATCAATTACCAACCTGAATAATGGGACTGAATCATTGTTTTAAATTTTGTGTGCAGAACATTTACCACGTTGTTAATTTATTCCAAATAATCTTAACAGCTGGGTTGCAATTTTACACAAAATGGTAAGTGGACATTAAAATTTGTTGGTTAAAATTAGCCGGATGTATGTCCATCGCACGAGTGTGGAAGAAACTTTCAAGCTAGGCAATTTCATTCTCCAAGTAACCTTCATTGAAAAGTAAATTTCCAGTCACTAATGATACATTTAATACTAGTACTGTTAGTTCTCATTTTTTGATACAAGTTTAAAATGAAATGGAAACATCCCAGTTGCTCAGAATGTTTTGCTTGATTTTTATTGTCAATGGAAAATTGTGAATACTTTTGGCTGAAATTTTCCAATATTTCCGCACCATATGCTACCAATTTTTACTAAATCTGAATTGCATTAGCATTTATAATTTGCTGTAATCCTAGACCTACATGATGGCTTAAGAAAGAATTTGCCATGTGAAATGAACTCTAACATTGTAGCAATGAAAATGATGCCTTTCAAGGGATCAGCATTGCTCGCAAAGGCAGCATGTATTGCCCATCTCTTGTTGCCATTGAGAACTGGTAGTGAACAGTCTTCTTGAACTGCTTGTCCATCTGCTGCAGATATGTGCACAGTGCTAGTCAGAAGGGAGTTCCAAGATGCTGATGCACGGTGACACAGTGGTTCAGTGGTTAGCACTGCTGGTTCACAGTGCCAGGGACCCAGATTTAATTTCAGCCTCGGGTGACTGTCTGTGTGGAGTGTGCACATTTCGCCCTTGTCTGTGTTGATTTTCCAGGTTCCCCCAAAGTCCAAGATGTCCAGGTTAGGTGGATCAGCCATGGGAAAATGCAGGGTTATAGGGATAGGGTAGGGGTCTGGGTGTGATAATCTTTAGAGGGGTGGTGTGGACTTGATAGGCTGAATGGCCTGCTTCAACACGGTTGGGATCCTAGGAAGATACAGAAGGCATGGTGATTATATTTCCAAGTGCAAATAGCGTGTGACTTGGTGGTGGTGTTCCCATATATTTTCTGCCCTAGTCATTCTTGATGTAGGTATGCAAGGTGCTGTCAAAGGATCCTTGGTGAATTTCTGCAGTGCATCTTGTAATTGGTACACAGTATAGCTACTGAACATCACTGCTGGAGGAAGTGAATGTTTGTGACTGTGATGTCAATCAGGTGGGCTGCTTTGTCTCAAACAATGTCAAGCTTCTTGAGTTGTGATGGAGCTGCACTCATCCAGGCAAATGGGAAATGCAGAGGGACCTCAATTATCCAAATATCAATTATCTGAATTTTGGATTATCCGAAGAAGATCTCAAGGTCCCGATACAAATATTACATCAAAGAGGTCTTTCAACGCTGTTCACATCTTTTCTTTACAATGCTTAAAAAAGCACCCGGCTTACTGAAATGTTGCTGAGAACAGTCCTGGACATCGATGGGGGTCCAGACACTGTCTCCAAATGACTGACCTCTCGCCCTCTCTCTCTCTCCCCACATTTTCCCTAGTGTTCTGCACAGGGGTGTACCCAAAACATACCCTTCTCCAGATAATCTCTCCAACAATGTCCTGTACAGGACAAAGGTGGGACCTGTCAAAACGTTGCAGTACAGGGTGTGTGTGTGTGTGTGTTATTTTGAGATTCACCCCCCAAAGGCAGCAGCAGTCTTACAGTTGGTGTCCAGTCCAGCTGCCCTGGAGAGAGGGTGTAGACGGACGGGGGAGGGAGGGTGCAAATTGGTTGGGAGGGGTGGGGGGGGTCGCAGTCGGTGGGTGAGGGCGGACGGAGTTGGGGGTGGACAAGGGGCGGGGGAGGAAAAGGGGTTGATGTTACATGGTTTTGGGGGGGGCGCCCAGGCAGGGTTGGGAACAGTGGTTGGGGCTGAAGGGGCCTCACGGGGGTGGGGCAGACGGGATTGTTGTTGGACGGGGGTTGCACGGGATTGGGGTGCTGGCGGGGTTCAGGGCAGGACAGGCGGGGGTGGGGTTGGGGTTGGGGTTGGGGGGACAGATGGGGGGTTGGGGGGGGGCAGGGGCGCAGGCTCGTGCGCAGTGTGCTGCTGCCTATTCTCTTGAACGGGGAGTGAAACTAGCAAGTGCTCGCTCTGTCAGTCCCATTAAACTGATGAGGGGGGTGGAGGCTTCAGCAATGCTGCACATCCCTTACACACAAGTGTGTCTCTGCTCAGAAACAAACCCTGAGACAGAGAGAGAGGGAGCAAGGCAGGCAGAGCGAGGAGAAAGGAAACTTCAGAACACTCCAAGTCCTAGAGGAGAGGCATTGAATCAATTAACCAAATAATCAATTATCCGAACGAAATAGTGCCTGCCCATCTCATTCGGATAATCAAAGTTCCTCTGTATTTCATCGGTCTCCTGACCTATGCCTTGTAGATGGTGGACAGGCTTTAGGGAGTCAGAGATCAGTTACTTTCTGCAGTATTCCTTGCTTCTGTATTACTCTCGTAGTCACAGCACTAATATTGCTGGTTCAAATCATTTTCTTGTGTATGGTAACCCACAGGATGTTGTTATTGGTGGGGATGGGGGGATGTTCAGCAATGATAATACCATTGAATATCAAGGGGTGATTATTAGATTCTCGCCTGTTGGAGATGGTTATTGTTTGGGCATTTGTATGGCACAGATGTTCTTTCCTACTTGTTAGCACAAATCTGAATATTGTTCGAGTCTTGCTGAATTAGGACATAGACTGTAATGTGTGAGGAGTTACGAATGATGCTGCACACTATGTAATCATCAATGACCATCCCCACTTTTAAACTTATGATGGAAGGAATGTCATTGTAGTTGTTTGGGCCTAGGATACTGCCCTGTGGAACTCCTGCAATATGTCCTGGAGCTGAGATGACTGTCTTCCAACAACCACAACCATCTTCCTATGTGCCAGGTATGGCTTCTAACAGTGGAAGGTTTCCCCCTGATACCCATTAAGTCCAGTTTTGCTAGGGTTCTTTGAGGATCACCCTCAGTTGAATGTGGCTTTGATGTCAAAGATTGCAACTCTAACCTCACCCCTGGAATTCATTTCTTTTGTCCATGTTTGGACCAAGGCTGTAATGAAGATAGGAGCTGAGTAGCCCTGGCAGAACTCAGACTGGGCATCAGTGAGCAAGTTATTGCTGAGCAGGCATTGTTGGAAAGCACTGTTGATGATACTTCCATCACTTTATTGAGGATTAAGAGTCAATCGATGTGGTGGTAATTGAATGGGTTAAATTTGTCCTTTTTTTGTATACAAGATATCTCTTGGAAATTTTCTGTATTGTTAGTTCTTGGTAGCTGTCCAGAAACAGTTTTTCAAGGGTTCTGGCAAGTTCAGGAACATACTCCTTCATAACTACGACCATAATATTTTCAAGGCCCATGGTCTTTGCAGCATCCAGTGCCTTCAACCATTTTTTGACACTATGTGGACTGGCTTTTGTGATATCTGGGACCTCTGGTGGAGGCTGTGATGGGTCATCTACTTGGTACTTGTTGCACATGCCTCAGCCTTATCATTTGCACCAAAGTGCTTGGTTCCTCTATCATTGAAGATTGGGTTATTAATTGTCCATTACCATTAATAGCAGGATGTGGCAAGACTGCAGAGCTTAGATCTGAAACATTGTTTATGGGCTCGCTTGGCACTGTCAATTGCTGCTTGGCATGCAAGTCACCCTGTGTTGTAACTTCAACCAGGTTGACACCTCATCTTTAGCTACGCCAGGTACATCTCCTGAAATGCACTCTTCATTGAACCAGGATTAATTTCCTGGCTTGATGATAATGGCGGAGTGGGGGGCATGCTGTGCAATGAGGTTGCAGATTGTGTTCCAATCTAATTCAGATACAACTGATTAGATTAGATTTTAGATTAGATTACATTACAGTGTGGAAACAGGCCCTTCGTCCCAACAAGTCCACACCGACCCGCCGAAGCGTAACCCACCCATACCCCTACATTTACCCCTTATCTAACACTACGGGCAATTTAGCATGGCCAATTCACCTGACCTGCACATCTTTGGACTGTGGGAGGAAACCGGAGCACCCGGAGGAAACCCACGCAGACACGGGGAGAATGTGCAAACTCCACACAGTCAGTCGCTTGAGGCGGGAATTGAACCCGGGTCTCTGGTGCTCCACAGCACCTCATGGATGTCCATTAGGTTGCCAGGTCATTTCAATGTCTACACTATTTATCATGGTGATAGTGCCACACAACATAATGGCAGATATGCCAGTGTGAAGACAGGATTTTATCACCATGAGGTGTGTGTGGCGATCACTCGTATTAATATTGTCATTGACACCAAGCATGAGGCCAAGTATGATTCTCGCTCTTGCTGGTTTCCTCATTACCTGTCACAGTCCCAATTTAGCAGCCATTTTCTTTGCACAGTGCACATTTTGGATCCTTACTACCCTCAGTGTTTCCTCCAAGTAATGTTCAATATGGTGGAATACGGACGCAAGGGAATGAGTGAGGTATTTGGTATTCAGGAGGTTCCTTTGCCCATCTTTGATCTAACGAGACTTCATATGGAGTTAATGTTGAGGGGTCCTCCTGAAAGTATAGTGCTGTGCCCCACCCCCCATCTTTTCCTCCGCTACATTGATGACTGTATCGGCGCTACCTCGTGCTCCCACGAGGAGGTTGAACAGTTCATCCACTACACTAACACCTTCCACCCCGACCTCAAATTCACCTGGACAGTCTCGGACTCCTCCCTCCCCTTCCTAGACCTTTCTGTTTCTATCTCAGATGACCGAATCAACACGGACATCTACTACAAACCGACCGACTCCCACAGCTACCTGGACTACAACTCCTCCCACCCCGCCCCCTGTAAAAACGCCATCCCATTCTCCCAATTCCTTCGTCTCCGCCGCATCTGCTCCCAGGAGGACCAGTTCAAAATACGCACAACACAGACGGCCTCCTTCTTCAAGGACCGCAATTTCCCCCCCGACGTGATCGACGATGCCCTCCACCGCATCTCCTCCACTTCCCGCTCCTCCGCCCTTGAGCCCCGCCCCTCCAACCGCCACCAGGACAGAACCCCACTGGTCCTCACCTACCACCCCACCAATCTCCATGTACAGCGCATCATCCGCCGTCACTTCCGCCACCTCCAAACGGACCCCACCACCAAGAATATATTTCCCTCCCCTCCTCTATCAGCTTTCCGTAGAGACCACTCCCTCCGCGACTCCCTTGTCAGATCCATACCCCCCACCAACCCAACCTCCACTCCCGGCACCTTTCCTTGCAACCGCAGGAGGTGCAACACTTGCGCCCACACCTCCCCCCTCACTTCTCTCCAAGGCCCCAAAGGAAACTTCCATATCCGCCACAGATTCACCTGCACCTCCACCCACATTATCTACTGCATCCGCTGCAGCCGGTGTGGCCTCCTCTATATTGGGGAGACAGGCCGCCTACTTGCGGAGCGATTCAGAGAGCACCTCTGGGCCACCCGGACGAACCAACCCAACCAACCTGTAGCACAGCATTTCAACTCCCCCTCCCACTCCACCGAGGATATGCAGGTCATTGGACTCATCCACCGCCAAACCACAACAACCCGACGGTCGGAGGAGGAGCGTCTTATCTTCCGACTGGGAACCCTTCAACCGCAGGGGATGAACTTGGACTTCACCAGTTTCTTCATCCCCCCTCCCCCCACCTTGTCTCAGCCGGATCCCTCCAGCCCGGCACCGCCTTCCTGACCTGCAGTCTTCTTCTTGACCTCTCCGCCTCCACCCTACTCCGACCTATCACCTTCACCTTGACCTCTTTCCACCTATCACATTTCAAAATGCCCCTCCTCCAAGTCCCTCCTCCCTACCTTTTATCTTCTCCTGCTGAACACTCTCTGCTCATTCCTGAAGAAGGGCATGTGCCCGAAACGTCGAATCTTCTGTTCCCTAGATGCTGCCTGACCTGCTGTGCTGTTCCAGCAATAAAGTTTCAGCTGTGCTGTCACCCCAGCCAGTGGTGCAGGACATACTAGGGGAAGGTGATGGTGTTGTCTGGGATATGTGTTAAGATTAGATTACTTACAGTGTGGAAACAGGCCATTCGGCCCAACAAGTCCTCACCGACCCTCCGAAGAGCAACCCACCCAGGCCCATTCCCCTACATTTACCCTTTCATCTAACACTACGGGCAATTTAGCAAGGCCAATTCACCTAACCTGCACATCTTTGGACTGTGGGAGGAAGCCGGAGCACCTGGAGGAAACCCACGCAGACACGGAGAGAATGTGCAAACTCCACACAGACAGTTGCCCGAGGCTGGAATTGAGCCTGGGTCTCTGGTGTTGTGAGGCAGCAGTGCTAACCACTGTGCCACCATGCCGCCCAAAGGTATGATTCCATGAGTATGACCATGACAGGCTATTGCTAAACCTGTGAGACAGCTCTCTCAATTCTCCCACTAACCCTCAGATGTTGGTCCACAGATTGCTTCCCTCACCAAAGGATACTAGTGAACCAGATGGGTTTTCATTACAATCATTTCTTCGTTCTTGTTAGACTTTTAATTCCTGATTTTTATTGAATTTAAGTTCCACCATCTGGTGTTAATTCAAACCCAGGTCCCCAGACATTATCTGTGTCTCTGAATTAACAGTCAAGAGATAATATCATTATGCCATCGCTTTCCAAGATGTCTACCAATCAAGTATTGCCTTGATGTCACAGGCCATCACTCTTACCTCAATTCTTGAATTCAGGCATTTTGTCCTTGTTTTGATAAAGGGTCAAATGAGTTTAGAGTCACATGGCTCTGGTAGAAACCAAATTAAGTGTCAGTGAGCAGGATATTGCTATGAAGATAGATAGTGTTATTGACAGCCCCTCACATCTCTTCTGGATAATTATGAGGATAGGCTATAATTGGCTGGGCTGACCCAAAACATTAATTCTGCTTTCTCTGCACATATACTGTCAGACCTGCTGAATTTCCCCAGCAATTTCTGTTTTAGTTTCTGATTTCCAGCGTCTGAAGGCCTTTATTTAATTTTTTGTTGGGCAATTTGGAAATGATTAGATAAATGCCAGTGTTGTAACCTTACTGAAACTGATTGGACAAGGATTTGTCTCGTTCTGGAGCACAAATCTTCAGTACGTTTGCTGGAACATTTCAACATTTGTGACAGATTAGTATTATGAAATTATACGTTACGACTGGGCACACAGTTTGATATTGTTTGAAGAAAAGAAACACTTGATTTCAGTGAGGTCAAGCCAAAGTAGGTGCCTCATGTCATCAGAACCCAGAACCTAAAAAGGCCACATGACTTTTTTTAAGTCCAGAAGCTGGAGTTGGGAGGAAATGATGCAAGATACACTAGTTTCTTTTCCAGTGGAATAAGAAGAAAAGAGATAAGACATTGGATTGTGTCTATATAAAGACCTCTCAACAATATAGACTTGTGAAATTAAAAGTTAAGTTCAGCACATAAATTACAGCATCTGTACTGCACCTCATAAGGAAGGAGCACACTCAGGAAGAGAAGAGGAGAGGGTGAAAGGAAAATATTAACCCCTCCTGACTCCTCAAAGTCTTTCCATCATTTATAAAGCACAATTCAGGAGTCTGATCATATAATACATATAACGTTGTCCACTTACTTGGTTAACTAGCCCAATGACACACACAACCTGACACAATCCATAAGAAGACAGCCCGCTTGATGGAACTGTGTCCTTAAGTATTGACTTCCATCTCCACACAATAACAGTAAAGTGTATCAGCTACAAGGAGCACTGACTGCTGCAGCTCACCAAGACTTCTTCAAAAGCACTATTTAAACTGGCAAACTCTACCATCTACAAGGGCAAGGATTTCAGACACATAAACATCAATACCAGCCTGTTTACCTGCAAGCCACACACAATCTTGATTTGGAACTACATCACCATTCCTTCATGTTGCTGCATTAAATTTTGGAAATTCCTTCTAAACAGTGCCTTCATCACATGGATTGAAGTGTTTCAAGATGGTAGGTCATTGGAACTTTATAATATGATAGAGAATCTGACATGTACGAATAATGCTTGCCTTGACAATGCAGCACATATTTTATGAACAAATAGAAATAACTTTACAGTGAATTTCACTTCACTAGATTTTCCCTTATAATTAAACAAAGAATTGCAGCCTCTCAGGAAAATATTACTGCTCTCAAGGCTGACTTTGAACTTCATGGCAAAATTGTACAAGCCCTAATATTTGTCATAGACACCATGTTTCCGATTCATCTTATGCACTATCCCTTTTAACGTCAGTGGAACTCTGGCTCCGGTAACCCTATTTTTCCTCCTCTTGAGAATGTATCGTGACTGTTGCCAAACTAACTTGTGCTTAAAATTAGCACATTGTTCTGCTACAGTTTTGGTTGTCAATCTTCGATTCCAATTCACTTTGGACAGATGCATCTGGGCCTAACTGAAATTGAACCCCCTTCCAATCAAATATTTTTTCTCTAGATTGATTCTTGTCCTTTTCCTAAGCTTTTATATTTAATAAAACATATATTATATATTGCATATACACATGTATAGGTATAATAAAATGGTCCCTTCCCCCAAAATGTTCCTCAAATTACTCTTGACCCATCTCGTTCCCCAGAGTTAAATCCAGCAATATGTCCAGAAGTATTCTGATCTTGAAAATTCTTCTCAATAAACTTTTTCATAAATTCTTCTCCCTTTCTGCCCTGTCTGCGAAAACTATCATAGTCTATATTGGTTCTAGTCTACCAGCTCATTAAAGCTCCATTCCACTTATGAAAACAATCTGATAATTTCAGATTACTGTATTTACAAATGTGTGGATGTCCAAACCTTATTGGAGCATTGGTTAGCTTCAAGTCCTGACAAATCCTGAGCTGATCACTGATGTTACTTTCAGCCAAAATCAAACAATAAATGAAGCAACAAGGCAGACTGACCAATCGCTAGAATCCTAGTTACACACATTATCAGTCTCTACACTCCCAGATTAATGAGTTCGACATGCATTGCAACATTAAACATTTCTTCTGCCACCTCTGCTTCTGGGCCCACTTTCTCAATCAAGATTCCCGCTGATGACCCCTTCTCTCACCTCCAACACACCCCATCCACCTGGACACCCCGTGCTGCTCTTAACCTCTTCATTTCCAACTGTTTCCATGACATCGACTGCCTCAACCTGTCCACTCCCCTCACCCACTCCAACTTCCCGCCCTCACAACGTGCAGCCTTCCACTCACTCCACTCCAACCCCAACCTTACCATCAAACCTGCAGACAAGGGAGGGCGGAGTGGTAGTTTGGCACACAGGCCTCTACACCGCTGAAGCCAGGCATCAACTTGCAGACACCTCCTCCTACTGCCCCCTCGACCTGGACCTCACCTCCCATCACCAAACAATCATCTGCCGGACCATCCACAACCTCATCACATCGGGGGATCACTCATCCACAGCCTCAAACCTCATCATTTGCAAACTTCACACCACCCAATTCTACCTCCTACCAAAGATTCACAAACCTGATTTCCCTGGTCAACTCATTGTGTCAGTCTGCTCCTGTCCCACTGAACCTATCCCAGCATACCTTGACACTGTCCTGTCCTCCTTAGTCCAGGAACTCCCCACTGACATTCGGGACACCACCCGCGCCTGACCCCTCCTCCAAGACTTACGTTTCCCCCGCCCCCTATGCTGAATCTTCACCATGGACATCCAGTCCCTGTACACATGTATCCAGCAGAATAAAGGCCTTCAAGCCCTGTATTTTTTCCTCTCATGCCATCCCAACCAGAACCCGTCCATTGACACCCTCATCTGCCTGGCTGAACTGGTCCTCACCCTTAACAACTTCTCCTTCCAATACTCCCATTTCCTCCAAACCAAAGGGGTAGCCATGTGCACCCGCATGGTACCCAGCTGTGCCTTCATCTTCGTCAGGTCTGTGGAACAGTCCAGGTTCCACAGTTACACCGGCACCATTCCCCACCTTTTCCTCCACAACATCGATGACTGTATCAGTGCTACCTCGTGCTCCCACAAGGAGGTTGAACAGTTCAGCAACTTCATTAACACCTTTCACCCTGAACTAAAATTCATCTGGACCATCTCAGACACCTCTCTCCCCTTCCTAGACCTCTCCATCATTATTTCCGGTGACCGACTAACCATAGACATCCACTACAAGCTCACCGACTCCTACAGCTACCTGGACTATACCTCCTCCCACCCATCTCCCATAAAATTGCTATCCCTTATCCCCAATTTCTCCACCTCCATCGCATCTGTTCCCAGGATGAACAATTTCACCATAGAAAATTCCAGATGGCATCCTTCTTCAAAGACCACAATTTCCCCTCTCATGTGGTTGATTCTGCCCTCCAGCGCATCTCTTCCACTTCCCACATCTCCGTCCTGCAATCCCACCCCTCCCAACGTAACAAGGACAGAACCCCCGGTCCTCACCTTCCAACCCACCAATCTCACTATACATTGCATCCAGCACCTACAAACGGACCTCACCACTCGGGATATATTTCCCTCCCAACCCCTATCAGCGTTGCGGAGAGATCATTCCCTCTGCAACTTCCTTGTTAGATCCATGCCTCCCCACCAACCCACCCTCCCCTCCCAGCACTTTGCCCTGCCACTGCAGAAAGTCAAAACCTGCGCATGCTCCTTCCTCCCTTACTTCCATCCAAGGCCCTCAAAGGATCCTTCCACATCCAACAGACAGTTACCTGTACATCCACAAATGTCATCTACTGTGTCCGTTGCACCCGACATGATCTCCTCTACATCGAGGACACAGGATGCCTTCTTGCGAATCATTTCAGAGAACATCTATGGGACACCCGCACCAATCAACCCCATTGCCCCATGGCTGAACACTTCAACTCCACCTCCCACTCCACCAAGGACATGCAGGTCCTGGACCTCCTCTATCACCAAACCCTAACCACCTGATGCCAGGAGGAAGAACGCCTCATCTTCCACCTTGGGATCCTGCAACCACATGGGATTAATGTGGATTTCACTAGTTTCATTTCCCCTCCCCCTACCTTATCCCAGTCCCAAGACTCCAACTCAGCACCACCCTGTCCATCGTCTTTCCCATCTATCCGCTCCACCCCCCCTCTCCGATCTACCACCTCCTCCTCCACCTTTATCTACCTAATGCATTCCCAGCTGCCTTTCCCTCAGTCCCAGCCCCCTCCCATAAATCTCTCAGCTCCCCGGCCCACAAGCCTCATTCCTGATGAAAGGTTTATGCCCGAAATGCGATTCTCCTGCTCCTCGGATGCTGCCTGATCTGCTGTGTTTTTCCAGCGCCACACTCTCAACTTCATACATTTATCAGGTTATATCCAGAACAATTATCACTTCATGCTTAATGAAAGTGAAAGGCCTTTGGAAAGAATACATGTCGCCATTAATAGGGACCTTACGTGGTTCAATCTGAGCCTCAAACAGCTGTAGAAGTTTTAATTTGTATTTACAGTGAAATGTAGTAAATTCTTGAAATTGTTAATGGCAAGTTTTTTTTATATGATTCAATGATGAGTATCACAAATCATCCAATAATTTGTTATAATTTGCAACTCATGCCGTATCTCTCACTTGCCTTCTATGACTGAATGTTTAAAACATTAATTTGCCAGAATATCGTGGACCAACCCTGATAGCTGCAGAATATGGCACTTGAAAAACAGGAAAAACTTCATCAAAAGATCTTGCAGCAGAGAAAGAGGCCATTCTGTCCATCATACACATGCCTGCACTTTATAAAATTCTATTGATTTACTCACAACCTTATTTTTAACCATGACTCAACAACTTAGTCCTCTTCAAGTATATGCCCAATTGCTTTTAAAATTATTTAAATTATTTTAGAACAATGGTTGGATCTGTCCTTACATAATATCTGTCCTTCACTTTTTTGGTAGCAGTTGGAGTGGGAGGAATGACAGCAAGGACAAGAGGTCCGATGCGAAGGTAAATTTTGACAGCTACAAAAGCTTTCCTCAGGAGTTCAGCATTCTTCATTTTCTCAGTGGCAGTTCGAGTGTGAGGAGTGTCAGCGAGGACCAGGGGCCCAATGGGAAGGTAAATTTTAAAAGATTTAAAAGATATAAAAGCTTACCTCGCGTACAGGCAGAGTGCACACTGACCAGGAGTGGGACACGGGACTGCTGGGTAAGTGAGGCTTTATGTTTGAGTGGTTGCGTTACCCGAAACACTACTCAGGTAGTGTCTGCCACTCATCCTCCTCCTCTAACCAAAGGAAAGGTTCTGTACACCGGATTGGTAAGGTGACTAGTTTCATTTTTTTTTGTTTTTCAGTTGTCTCATTGGGACTTTAGAATAGCTGGAATGGCGGTTAGAGCAGTTGAATGTTCCTCCTCCAGAATGTGAGAGGTAAGAGTCACCATTAGTGACCCTGCTGACTGCATCTGTGGGAAGTGCACCCAATGTCAGCTCCACCAAAACTGTGTTAGGGAACTGGAGCTGGATGAACTTCGGATCATTTGGGAGGCAGAGGGGGTTATTGAGAGGAGTTACAGGGAGGTAGTCAGGTACAAGAAGAGGGCAGATGGGTTACAGTCAGGGGACAGAAAGTGAACAGGCAGGCAGTGCAGGGAACCTCTGTGGCCGTTCCCCTCAACAACTAGTATACCATTTTGGATACTATTGGGTGGTCGACTTACCAGGGGTAAACAATGGGGCACAGGTCTCTGGCACAGAGTCTGTCCCTGTTGCTCAGAAGGGAAGGGGGAGGTGGAGCAGAGCATTAGTCATTGGGAACAGACAGGACATTCTGTGGGAATGAGAGAGACTCACGGTTGGCATGTTGATCCCACGGTTGGCATGTTGATTCATGATGTCTCTGATTGTGTTTTCAGGATCCTTGAGGGGGAGCAGCTCCAAGTCATGGTCCACATAGGCACCAACAACATAGGGAGGAAGGGAGATGGGGATTTAAGGCAGAAATTCAGGGAGCTCTGGTGGAAGCTTAGAGCTAGAACAAACATAGTTGTTATCTCTGGTTTGTTGCTCATGCCACGTGCTAACGAGGCTACGAATAGGGAGAGAGAGGAGTTTAACATGTGGCTACAGGGATGATGCAGGAGGGAGGGTTTTGGATTCCTGAATAATTGGAGCTTTGCTAGGGTAGATGGGACCTGTACAAACAGGATGGTCTTCACCTGAATCAAAGGAGTACCAATAGCCTGGGGGAGAAACTTGCGAATGCTCTTCGGGTGGGTTTAAACTAATCAGCAGGGGGATGGGAACCGAAATTGTAGTTCGACTATACGGGAAGTTGAGAATAATGAAGTCAGAACTAAGGTTTCAAGATCACAAGAAGGCACCAGCAAGAAAGAAGTTGGTTTGAACTGAGTCTACTTCAACACCAAGAGCATCTGGAGTAAGGTGGGTGAACTTATAGCATAGGTTGGTACTTGGGATTTTGAGGTTTGAGTAAGAACAGAAAAAATGGTAAAAGAGGGTTGGTGTGGCACTGTTAATCAAGGACAGTATTACAATTGCAAAAAGGATGTTTGAGGACTCGTCTACTGAGGTAGTATGGGCTGAGATTAGAAACAGGAAAGGAAAATTACCTTGTTGGGAGTTTTTTACAGGCCTCCAAATCGTTCCAAAGATGTAGAGGATAGGATAGCAAAGGCGATCCTCGATAAGAGTGAGAGACACAGGGTATTTGTTGTGGGGTCTTTAACTTCTCAAATATTGACTGAGAATACGATAGTTTAAGTACTTTAGATGGGTCAGTTTTGTCCAATGTGTACAGGAGGGTTTCCTCACACAGTATGTAGACAGGCCAGCAATGGGCGGGGTCATATCAGATTTGGTACTGGGTAATGAACACTATGGAAATTTTGAAAGGGATAGAGGGGAAGAGTTACAGCTGAGGGAAAGGCAATTAGGCAAGATTTAGGATGCATAGGATGGGGAAGGAAACTGCAGGGGATGGGCACAGTTGAAATGTGGAGCTTATTCAAGTAACAGCTACTACAGGTCCTTGTTAAGTATGCACCAGTCAGGCATGGAGGAAATTATCGAGTGCAGGTGCTGTAGTTTACTCAGGAAGATGAATCTCTTGTCAAAAGGAAGAAGGCGGCTTATGTTAGAATGAGATGTGATGGCTCAAACAGGGCACTTGAGAGTTACAAGTGAGCCAGAAAAGACCTAAAGGGAGAGCTAAGAAGAGCCAGGAGGGGACATGAGACGTCATTGGCGGATAGGATCAAAGAAAACCCTAAGGCTTTCTATAGCTATATCAGGAATAAAAGAATGACTAGAGTAAGATTAGGGCTAATCAAGTATAGTAGTGGGAAGTTGTGTGTGGAGTCAGAGGAGGTCGGGCAAGTGCTAAATGAATACTTTTCATCAGTATTTACATGAAAAAAGACAATATGGTCAAGGAAAATACTGAGACACAGGCTACTAGACTAGATGGGATTGAGGTGCATAAGGAAGAGATGTTAGCAATTCTGTAAAGTGTAAAAATAGGTAAGTCCCCGGGTCGGATGTGATTTATCCTAGGATTCTCTGGGAAGCTAGGGAGGAGATTGCAGAGACCTTGACTTTGATCTTTATGTCGTCATTGTCTACAGGACAAATATTGTTCCTTTATTCAAAAAGGGGAGTAGAGACAACTCTAGAAATTATAGACTGTGAGCTTTACTGTGGTTGTGAGTGAAGTGTTAGAAAGGGTTATAAGAGATAGGATTTATAATAATCTATAAAGGAATAAATTGATTAGGGACAGTCAACACGGTTTTGTGAAGGGTGGGTGTTGTCTCTCAAACCTTATTGAGTTCTTTGAGAAGGTGACCAAATGGATGAGGGTAAAGCAGTTGATATGGTGTAAATGGATTTCAGTAAGGCGTTTGATAAAGTACCCCACGGTAGGCAATTGTACAAAATATGGAAGCATGGGATTGAGGGCGATTTAGCGGTTTGGATCAGAAAATGGCTAGCTGAAAGAAGACAGAGGATGGCGGCTGATGGGAAATATTCATCCTGGAGTTCAGTTACTAGTGGCATACCACAAAGTTCTGTTTTGGGTCCACTGCTGTTTACCATTTTTATAAATGACCGGGAAGTGGGCATAGAAGGATGGGTTAGTAAAAGTGTGGAAGACACGAAGGTCTGTAGAGTTGTGGATAGTGATGAAGGATGTTGTAGGTTACAGAGGGATATAGATAAGCTGCAGAGCTGGGCTGAGAGGTAGCAAATGGAGTTTAATGCAGAAAAGTGAGAGGAGATTCACTTTGGAAGGAGTAACAGGAATGCAGAGTGCTAGGCTAATGGTAAGATTCGTGGTAGTGTAGATGAGCAGAGAGATCTCGATGTCCAGGTGCATAGATCCTTGATAGTTGTCACTCAGAATGAAAGGGTTGTTAAGAAGGCATACATTGTGTTAGCTTTTATTGGCAGTGGGATTAGTTTCAGAACCATGAGATCAGGCTGCAGTTGTACAAAACTCTGGGAGTGCGACTACATTTGGAATATTGCATATAATTCTAGTCACCGCATTATAGGAAGGATGTGGAAGCTTTGGAAAGGGTTCAGAGGAGGTTTACTAGGATGTTGTGTGGTACAGAGGGAAGGTCTTATGAGGAGAGGCTGAGGGATGTTAGACTGCTTTTGTTACAGAGAAGAAGGTTAAGAGGTGACTTAATTGTGACCTATAAGATAATCAGAGGGTTAGATAGGTTGGACAGTGAGAGACTTTTTCCTCGGAAGGTGATGGCTAGCAAGAGGGGACATAGCTTTAAACTGAGGGGGAGATAGATATAGGACAGAGGTTGTTTCTTTACTCAGAGAGTAGTAGGGATGTGGAACGACTGTCAGCAACAGTAGTAGACTCTCCAACTTTAAGGGTACTGAAATGGTCATTGGATAGGAAAATGGAATAGTGTCAGTTAGATGGGCTTCAGATTGGTTTCATTGGTTGGCGCAACATCAAGGGCTGAAGGGCCTGTACTGTGCTGTAATGTTCTATGTAAGCTTACCCCCAAGCTGGAAAAGTGAGCAAGGATATTCTAAAATGATGATTGACTGTCCCATGTCCAATATCTAGAAAAATTAAAATAGATGATTCATATAGCATGAAGCACTAGCTCCTAAAAATATATTTTATAAACAAGGGCTCATGGTCAAAGGGCAGCTCTCATCAAGTACTTGCCATGCAGCTGCCTTCTCCAGACGGATAATAAACCAGAAGAGGAGCAGAAAGACTCAGGAAAGAGCTCCAAATACTTTCACTTGAGAGCAGGCTTTTGCTTTCACAATTTTAATGAGATAAACACATTCTGTGACCACTGCCTGTATGTCCTCTGGTATCAGAAAAAACGATTCTCATTTATCACAGGTGTATGCTCTTTCTGCCTAATAAACTAACATATCAGATCTAGATTTCTGCTCCTTAAACTTCATAACCTTTTTGTAAATTGTTTACAAATGGTTGATTGCCTATTTCAAGGTAACTATGACACCTAATTCAAAATATTACAAGATGAAGCAATGATTTACTTTGACATCTGTTCAGAATGCAGTCTCCATTACATTAGGAAGACCAAACATAGAGTCGAACTTGCACTCAGTCTGCAGCATAATACCAGCCTTCTGGTCATTTGCCATTTAATAAACTCTATTGCTCTCAGACTCACATTTCTGTTTAAGCTCTGCTGCAATGCTGCAGTGAAGCTCCATTCAAGCTGGAGGAAAATGCCTGACTTTCTGTTTTGGCACTTTATAGCCTTCTGAACTCAACAGACTATGAATTCTGTATACCATTTTGTTACCACAGTCCTCCGGATGTAGTTTTTTTTTCTTTAAGCAGAACTGACCTTTATTCTGCCTTAACACTTACTATTTGGAATATGGGATCATTGAAAAAGGAGCAGGCCATTTAGCCCTCAAGCTTGCTCCGCCATTCTAGACCACGGCTGATCATCTACCTCGAGGCTATATCCCATATTCCTTGATTTTGTTAGTAATAAATAAATCTACCAATCTCTATTTTGAATATACTTAATTACTATTCTTTTAGTGTAGGGAATTCTAAAGATGTATGAACTGAGTGAAGAAATTCTATCGGTCTCAAATGGCTTGTCTTCATTCTGAGACTGTGACCCCTGCTTTTAGACCTCTCAGCTCCCAGTGGAAAACTCCTCTCTGCATCTACTTTGTCTAATCGTCAAAAGATTGTCAATGAGTTTGTCTCTCATTCTTCTAAACTCCTGAGAATATTGCTCAAGTGTCTTTCATCAGCTCTCATAGGACAGCCCCATCTTGGTGAATCTCTGTTACACTCCCTTTATAGCAAGTGTACCTTTCCTTCAGCAAGGAGATCAGCATTGCCCACAATATTATTCCATTTATGTGAAGTGAGACATCTTTGTTCCCTGAGGAGCAAGGGCTTTTGCCTGAACTGTTGATTTTCCTGCTCCTCGGATACTGCCTGACCTGCTGTACTTTTCCAGCACCACTGTAATTCACTCTTGACCTAGCTCTTTTCTTTACACACCTTACCACTTCCTTTGTGTTCTATTCACTGACACCTGTGATCTCCAATCTCTCCAACCATCCCTTGGCCTTCCTTTCTGTTCCAATTGCTCACCCCCCACCTTTTTCTAAGGGAGGAAGCCAATTGCTTTCTTCTTTCCCTCATCAAATTTGAAAGAAGGATCACATTGGACTTAAAATATTAACTCTATTTTTTCATACCACAGATACAGTCCTGTTGAGTTTCACCAGCACTTGTTGTTTTTATTACAAATATCCAATATTTGCTTTTGTTTTAGCATTTTTATAATATTCCTTCTCCATGTTATTTCTCCAGAAGTGCATCAGTTCACACTTATCCCTGCTAAACTGCATCTGCCATGTGTCTGCCCATCCACCAGTTTGCCTAAGTCCTCCTGTCACCTGTTAAACTAACAAGTTTTTAAAAAAATATAAAATCATTCATGAGATATGAACAAACCTGGTGGGAGTAGCATTTATTGCTTACCCCTATTGTCCTCAAGACAGTGGTGGTGAGCTGACATCTTCAAGTACTGCAGTCTGTTAGATGTAGGTATACCTACAAGGTCATGAGGGAGCAAGGTCCAGAACTTTGACCCAGTGGCAGTGAAGGAACAATGATACATTTCTATATCTAGATGGTGAGTTTCTTGGAGGTGCACAAGCATCTGGCGGTGGTTCTGAGTACCTGCGACCATTGTCCTTCTAGATTGTAGTGCTCATGGGTTTGGAGGAAGGTTACGTCTGAGAAGCCTTGGTTATATGCAAAGTTCAAAATTGTACACCTTATACACAAGTCTGGATCATTTGTATGCAAGAAAAAATAATGCTCATCCCTGCGTCATTAGGAATCTTACCGGTCAGTAAAACATCCAATCATCACTAGTCTCTGCCACTTCCTCCTTAGCCAATTATTTATCTAAGTCACGCTTTCCCCAATGCCAACTCTGTCCACTTAAATTCATTTGTTTTTATTTTGTTGTCTATTGTAACACATTAAAATCTTAATTTTATTACTGTCCTGCAATATATTTTAAATGGCTGAAGCAGTGATATTTTTTATATTAAAGTATATCTTAGAAAACTCAAAGCAAACAGAATAAAAAATAATTTAAACATTATTCAAGTTTTCATCATGTATCTTCGGTTTTCAAAATGAATACATTTATTTCAACTGAAAATTCTACTCATATGGAACATGGTAGAGAGCAGACAAATTAGCTTAACATTTTCTCAAGTGTTGTAACTTGATTAAGACACTTCCACCCTGAACAGAGAGAGTGCATTTGGTATTCCAGGCCTTTGCCTGCTGATGTGGAAACAAAGTATTCATCTAACTACAGTGGATCAGGAAATCAAGCAGCATAGGACTCATTTATATCCAGTCTTTGATGTCAAAGATAGGGTAGAGAAGATAGAACATTCTTCTGTACATCTCATTTCCACCATTGTAGTGTGGGCAAGAACAATTCCTGTACGCGTCTGGTTTCAATTTCATTGCAAGTGTCTTTTGCACATCCCAGGAGCTGAGTATTAAATAAGAACACAAGATATAGAGCAAGAGTAAACCACTCAGCTCCTCAAGCACGCTTCACCATTTAACTAGATTGTGATTGGTTTTTTTACCTCAATGCCATTTTCCCTGCGATTTCCCCACTTACTTCAACATCTTTAAAGACTAGAAATTAATTGATGTCTGTCTTGAAATTACACAATGATTGCTACAGCCTTGTGGAATAGAGAACTCCAAAGAGCGACTACTCTCTGAGTAAAGAAAATCCTTCTCATCTCGGTCCGAAATGGCTTGCCCCCAGTTCTAAGGCATGGACCTCTGGTTCCAGACCCTTCAACCAGGGGTGGCATCTTTTCCTGCATCTACAGTGGAGGCCTGTAACAATTTGTGCTTCTATCAGATCACCCCTCACGCTTCCATAATGGAAAAGAGACCATGTGTTGTAAAAAAATCCTCCCTTTATAAAGCTGCCATAAAAAGGGAAGATGCAGTAATACACTATAAGTTTGTGATACTCATTTTTTTACCATCCCATGTTGAGTTTCAAACCAGGAGGAGGCCCCTTGGTTCCAGAAGGGAACAGGCAGCTCTTCAGATTAATCCTGAGAAGGGAAAAGAAGCAGGTTGTGTTGGATGATAGACTTGGGCACCAGGAACCTCATAGCAATGTCACAAATATTTTAATCAACTTGCTCAGGTGCTCCAGCTGAGTGAATGCGTCTGTGCATATGTTACCCTCCACAGCACACAGATCCCATGCTGTTCAATGCAGCAGCCACAGTCACTCAGCCCCAACCAAAATTCATCCAGCAGTACATCCTCATGCTCAAGACTCTACTCAATGATGCCAAACTGCTGCCAAAGGTATTAAACTACTGAAGCACAGAAGGAGTTCTTTTCAGCTCATTGTGTCTATGTTAACACATTGTAGGGAATTGCAGTTATGTTTGCATCTCATAGCCCTTGAATCTTATTTTCATTGTGGAACTCTCCAACTTTCATTAGATATCATAGATTGTATCAATTATCACAGCCCTCATAGACAGGAAGCTCCTGATCATAACTATTCATTGCTGAACAGAGTTTTCATTATATCTCTTGCTCAAACCCTAGCCTATTGACACTTACAGCTCACCAACCTTATTCATTTGTTTGTATATATGGATTCTAACCATGTCTTGTGTTCCTTGAATTCCCAGACTGTTTTGATTGCATTTTTCTTGTACTTTCAACTCATTTACTCCAGAATATACCTTATTTTTATTTTCCTCTTTTTTTATGCTAATAGCAGACCATCCAATTTATTTTAAACGACAACAGTGAGGTCGGTAAACTTCTCATTGTGGATATTTACTTCACCCTAACTGGGGTTCTAACTGTCTCTTTTGACTAGATGCCTCTTGTCAAAAATTGGGCTCAACGCGCCCTCTAATCTGAAGACCTTTGTCTTGCACCATGCATCAAGCCACATATTGATCTGCCCTATATTTCTATTTGTACTATTACTGGAGCATGGCACTGGAAGTAATCCAGAGGTTACTACCTGCAAGATTGTATTTTATGCTTTCCTTCTTACCTACCAAAGGTCTGGCATTAGGAACTCAACACCTGAAATCCTGAATCCTGGAAGATGAAAAGATGTGACCATGAACCATCTGCGTCCATTGTAGCTGATTTCTCTCATCCTCCCCTCCTCTTTTGCTTCTATACTTTCAGATAGCCAAGAATTATGGTTTCACAGTCTGTTGCAACTTCACTTGGAAGGGCAAGGAGAGGACAAGAGTTCTCAGAATGAAGCATTATTACGCACTTGCAGCCTCCAACTCACATACTGCCACCAACTGAACATAACAGGAAAGTTCAGAGTGGGGTCTACATGTGATGAGTCAGCAGCAATGAGTGAGCTGCAGGTAGGTACAAGAGCAGCTGATCTCAAGTGACAATTCCCTGGGAGGTCAGATTACGAATCGGTTCTTCTGAGTCACTGGTGACTTAGATTCTGACGTTGTTTGAACTATAGGAAATACTGATGAACATGCAAGTGTTCACAATTGCTCAATGGACTTTATATTCTTGCCAGATAAACTCCAGTCATTGATGAAGAGCAAGAATGGATCTTACAATAGGGGATGTCACCCTTTCAGAAGCAAAACTGTCAGACCAACCCAGGATCATCATAAGATCTATTTCTGGTTGCCTTCTGAACTTTCTCCTGTCTATCTCATGTCACCTCTCCAGTTGTCTTCTGGACTGTCTCCATTCTATCTCACATCCTGCCTCCCACGTGTCTTGTAGATTACCTTCAGTCTGCCTCTCTGTCTCTGTCAACTTCAGTTCACCAAAATGATCAGCTTTATTTCCTCCTTCCTGATAAATACAAAGGGTGGAATCCTACCAGGCTCTGAGTGGCATGGATTACAACAAGATGGATGGTAGAATTGGGCAAGATGTTTGGGATGCTGCATCTTGCACATGTTTCTCAAGTGGCGCGACAAGATTCTCACTAGGCTGTAGCCAGTTCCTAATTAACATTCACTGTTGCTTGCTAAATGCCTAACTCACTACATGTTGCAATCTCACCAAATTCGTCACATACAAACTCACTGCTGGGAAAACGCAACAACGAAACCAGAATAAATTCTTGCCAAGGTCAACTGTCCACCGGCTTTAAAAGACCCCATGTTAGACACAGGCATGGACACTTGGGCATGCTCCACGGGCACTGACCACATGCATCTCACATCCAACGACATTGGTATCTGGCATGTATCAAGCTCTCTGAACCCTCATGGCACATTTCTGATCCATTCACAGGATGCTGCTGTCCCTTCATGTTACAGCTTGAATTTCTGCTATCATTGCAATGTTGCAGAGGTTCTTCGCTTGCTGTCATAGCACTCACCTACTCCGAGCTTACCTGGATGATCCCAGGATCTCTGACTTGCCTTGCCTTTTGTACATTGCCCCCTCAACCAGAGATCCAGTGTCACCGTACTTTCTGCTCTACCATGCCTTAGGGCAGACACCAAACAAGGACACTATCTACAGTTGTTGGCAGACCCCAGTCCAGTCTGGGGTCACACAGACTGCCAGATCGCACATGGGATCTCAGCAAAGTCAAGGACAGCTTCCGATACCAGTCCAGCACTTATTGGGACAGTCAGAGTCAGCTCATAAGGGGTGAGGAACCAAACAATGGGCATCACAACACTGGTCTCAACTCATTCAGTTCGACTGTGGACGTTTACCCCTCTAACAAGAGAGAGAAAGAGACAGGCATTGCGCTGGGTAGCACAGCAATTACTGTTGGTGCAGATGAGCATGTTACCCAACGGAGGGAGTAGGCAGTGCGGAAGGCATACTGGGTTAGTGATGCCACAGTTAGAGTAGGTGAGGAACAGTGGGGAGATTGTTCCAGTAGCAGAGATAAATTGAGTGAGAGATATGGGAGAGAGAATGGAAGCAGATATCCTAGCCCAGTGGAGCAGTATAATGACCTTCTTCCTACAGTGCTCCAGACACCTGAAACTGCCTTTACCTTGATGACAACCTCAGACTGAACTGGCAGAGTGTGGCGTCATGGCATCCAATGTGGTTCTTGAGGAAGGAGGACATTCTGACTGTGCACCACCTCACTGAGTTGAATTTCCAAAAAGAATTCCCCAATTGGCATGTTCACAGCAAATGGCAGATGCTTTACAGGGCATTCTCAGACTGACAGTATTTGTCTAAGTGCACAGATGACCTTTCAAACATCACACAGGGATGCCAGTTAATTCCAGGATCTACAGCATATGGCGAGTTGCTCCAGGAATTTGAAACTGATATTCACTATAAGAGCTGAAACAACAAAACTCACTCGGACTCATGACAAGAATCACACCATCAAACTCAACTCACACTCAGCCAAAAAACTGTAAAATTCTGGTCACTGTTTCAACTTAGCCAGAGACTTTTCCCCAGGGCAGGATTGACTGGTCCGAGAAGTCATAGTTTGAAGATATTAGGAGAAATGTATAAAGGAGATGTCAGAGGTAGGTTCTTTACGCAGAGAGTTATGAATGCATGGAATGTGTTGCCAATTGAGGTGGTGGAAGCAGAGTCATTGGGGACATTTAAGCGACTGCTGGACATGCACATGGAGAGCAGTGAGTTGAGGGTTGCGTAGGTTAAGTTAATATATTTTACATTAGGATTAAACATCGTGGGCCAAAGGGCCTGTTCTGTGCTGTACCTTTCTATGTTCTATGACAAAGTGTATTGGTCTGAGTATGAACACAGAGTAGAGTTACCTTTACCTTACCTTATCTTTACAACACTGTCTCTTTTTCCGACAGCTTTAAATAAGTTGATGCTACAACACCTGATGTTAATAACAACTTTAATTTTCCAAGTGTAAATGACATTTAAGTGTTTTACTCTAATGCATTTTTCTGGAAAGCCTGAAAACATGTTTTTTCAAATGTGGTCATTTTTCGGTATGAACAGTCTGCCTCGAAACTCTTCTGTTGAATTAATACAATTATTCCCATTATTAATCAAACTCAGCTCCTTCAGTGGATAATTAATCTTTAAAAATACTATAACAAAGTCTTTCAGAATAGATGATGGATGACTGTGAGATTAGATGATTTGTATTTCTTTGTATTTTTTTGTTAACAAAATTAATTCAATAATGTTCTAATTTCAAAATGTAAGATATCTGCTAATTTCAGACTTGAGGTCAAATGATTAGCTATCTACAAGTGTTATTTCATAAAAGTACACATTTTGATGTCTAGCATGTTATGAATACGTATAATTCATTAACTTGTTTCATGCTAAACAATTGCAGAATAAGAACATTACATAATGGCAAAGTAAATTGCTGTGCATATTATGGAATAAGTTACAAAGTTACTTTTATGTTTATTTGTACATATGTGAAAAGTAAAGACGTTTTGCTTTCCTTGCTGAGTAATATGTATAAAGTGTTTTGCCCTTTATTAAGAGAATACAATCTTTTAGATATAGGCACATTTTGTTTTAGTAAGGAATTGGCTGAGAGATGAAGCAGCAGGTATTAATTTGGAGAATTTTGGCAGATGAGAGATGTATTGAGCAACACATTCAATGAATCATTAGAATGCCCATAATTCTTCTGATCTTCACAGATCATCTGCATTCAGAAACCAAAAATAAATTGATTGAATGCATCACATAACACAACATGATTCTTGAGTTGTCTGTGCTTTAGACACTTCAACCAGTTTATGTATTAAAAACACTTTACCTGAGCGCTCCTTTCAGTGAGGCAAATAAAGGGACACAGAGTTCAATTCGCGGTTCAACCTGATTTGATAACAAAACATTCCTTCTTAAAGAAATACCATTTGAGCATTTCACAAATTCAAACAATATTTATACTCTAACTAGCTCTATCTGTCTGAGAAAGGATACTACCTATAAAGACCATGTGTTTCAGCTAGGCCTTCCTGGAATCTCTTTCTTTCCAGGAAGGTGGATCTGACAGGTCAGGATGGATCTTCTCCCGGGTCTTCTTGGATTGCCGTATTGTCTTCTGCCACGAGTCTTCTCTGTGAGTCTTCACTGAGGGAAGGCTTCCAGGTGTATGTGCTTTATTTCCCACTTACCCCTCGTCTTCCAGAATGTTCAGAGGTCTTCGGCCAATGAGTTGAAACTTTATTGCTGGAACAGCACAGCAGGTCAGGCAGCATCCAGGGAACAGGAGATTCGAAGTTTCGGGCACAGGCCCTTCTTCAGGAATTCCTGAAGAAGGGCCTGTGCCCGAAACGTCGAATCTCCTGTTCCCTGGATGCTGCCTGACCTGCTGTGCTGTTCCAGCAATAAAGTTTCAACTTTGATCTCCAGCATCTGCAGACCTCACTTTCTCTTCGGCCAATGAGGTCTTGAGCTGAGTTGAAAACATCCAATGGAGTCCTCAACACCCTTTATTGTTGCCGTCCCACGGAGGTCTAAAGCAGGCGCTGGCCAGAAGTCAAGGTCTGATCAATACTTTTCCAATACACAACCCTTGAGCTGGTTGTAACTGGCTCCCGTGAACCTTTTAAACGTCAGACCTTAGTTTCCATTGCTCTTTGTTGCTGATAACTGCTGGCTGCGGTTTAATTTAGTTTGGCCAATTTTCTGTTAGAGCTGAAAATGTGTTGCTGGAAAAGCGCAGCAGGTCAGGCAGCATCCAAGGAACAGGAGAATCGACGTTTCGGGCATAAGCCCTTCTTCAGGAATGAGGAAAGTGTGTCCAGCAGGCTAAGATAAAAGGTAGGGCAGAGGGACTTGGGGGAGGGGCTTTGGAAATGCGATAGGTGGAGGGAGGTCAAGGTGAGGGTGATAGGCCGGAGTGGGGTGGGGGCAGAGAGGTCAGGAAGATGATTGCAGGTTAGGAAGGCGGTGCCTTCCTAACCTGCAATCATCTTCCCTCGAACTCAGCACCGCCTTCCGAACCTGCAATCATCTTCCTGACCTCTCCGCCCCCACCCCACTCCGGCCAATCACCCTCACCTTGACCTCCCTCCACCTATCGCATTTCCAAAGCCCCTCCCCCAAGTCCCTCCTCCCTACCTTTTATCCTAGCCTGCTGGACACACTTTCCTCATTCCTGAAGAAGGGCTTATGCCCGAAACGTCGATTCTCCTGTTCCTTGGATGCTGCCTGACCTGCTGCGCTTTTCCAGCAACACATTTTCAGCTCTTATATCCAGCATCTGCAGCCCTCACTTTCTCTCAATTTTCTGTTAGACCCAATTTATCTGGCAATGGGTCAATTTAAAATGTTGCTTTTGGGCCCATGGTCACTTGACCACATTTACTTTTATGTAGTTGGATTGAACATATGATTTATCAAAGCAAAGTTTAGGCTATAAAGCAAAAGACAATACTAGATTACTTACAGTGTGGAAACAGACCCTTCAGCCCAACAAGTCCACACCAACCCGCCGAAGCGCACCCACCCAGACCCATTCCCCTACATTTACCCCTGCACCTAACACTACTGGCAACTTACCATGGCCAATTCACCTGACCTGCACATCTTTGTGACTGTGGGAGGAAACCAGAGCACCCGGAGGAAACCCACGCAGACACAGGGAGAATGTGCAAACTCCACACAGTCAGTCTCCTGAGGCGGGAATTGAACCCGGGTCTCTGGCGCTGTGAGGCAGCAGTGCTAATCACTGTGCCACCCAATATTACTAAAATAGAGCAGATAAAAAACATGTTCCTGGTGGAAAGTATCCATAGTAATTTGAAGCTTTACAATCTGCCTTGATGTATCTAAGTTATTTGCCAATATACATGGAACCTTGAAAACAGATGTTAACTTATTGCGTTGTGAACTATTGCCATGGAGTAAAATTAGTATTGTTGCTTTCATATTGACTGCAGCACAGGTAGCTCTGTATAAACTTTATTTGAATAGATCTGGCCACAAAGAGGTCTAAAGGGAGTAAAAAGAATCAATTACTTTACATTTAATCATTGGCCTGAATCTTACCTTTGCCTTTGGCAGCACTTGTCAATCAAGAATCATTACAAGAAAAAAAATCCTGTTCCAGATGATTTCAAAATTATCATTTCCAACGTGCAAATCTTTCCAGGAAGCAAAATATTAAGAAACTTCAAAGTTTGTGAGAAGATTTGTAGCTCGGGTGCTCGTTGCTGTGGTTCTGTTCACCGAGCTGGAAGTTTTTGTTGCAAACGTTTCGTCCCCTGTCTAGGTGACATCCTCAGTGCTTGGGAGCCTCCTGTGAAGCGCTTCTGTGGTGTTTCCTCCGGCATTTATAGTGGCCTGTCCCTGCCGCTTCCGGTTGTCAGTTTCAGCTGTCCGCTGTAGTGGCCGGTATATTGGGTCCAGGTCGATGTGTTTGTTGATGGAGTTTGTGGATGAGTGCCATGCTTCTAGGAATTCCCTGGCTGTTCTTTGTTTGGCTTGCCCTATAATGGCAGTGTTGTCCCAGTCGAATTCATGTTGCTTGTCGTCTGCGTGTGTGGCTACTAGGGATAGCTGGTCATGTCGTTTCGTGGCTAGTTGGTGTTCATGGATGTGGATCGTTAGCTGTCTTCCTGTTTGTCCTATATAGTGTTTTGTGCAGTCCTTGCATGGGTTTTTGTACACTACATTAGTTTTGCTCATGCTGGGTATCGGGTCCTTCGTTCTGGTGAGTTGTTGTCTGAGTGTGGCTGTTGGTTTGTGTGCTGTTATAAGTCCTAGTGGTTGCAGTAGTCTGGCTGTCAGTTCAGAGATGCTCTTGATGTATGGTAGTGTGGCTAGTCCTTTGGGTTGCGGCATGTCCTCGTTATAGGGCAAGCCAAACAAAGAACAGCCAGGGAATTCCTAGAAGCATGGCACTCATCCACAAACTCCATCAACAAACACATCGACCTGGACCCAATATACCGGCCACTACAGTGGACAGCTGAAACTGACAACCGGAAGTGGCAGGGACAGGCCACTATAAATGCCGGAGGAAACACTACAGAAGCGCTTCACAGGAGGCTCCCAAGCACTGAGGATGTCACCTAGACAGGGGACGAAACGTTTGCAACAAAAACTTCCAGCTCGGCGAACAGAACCACAGTTAAGAAACTTCACTTGGAAATATAATTACCATTATTTTCAATGTTTATTGGCAGGATAATTGGAAGGACGTAGAAACAGAGAAATAAGGACTTGCAATTGTACAATCATGACCACAAGATATCCCAAAGCACTTCGCACTTAAATACTTTGTACTTAGTATACACTGTTGGGCAATAGAAAACATGCACATTATAGAATTAGTTACTTATTTGATCACTCTAACTTTGCACAGAAATATGCCATAGAAAGAAATTAGCTAATTCACAAAATAATTTGCACTAGTTGTTTTTGTTTAACAGTCATCAGTTTACTTGGTGAGTTCCTTACATCATTGGGATCCTTTAGAGCTGGTGAGACACAAGTTCTACATTGCATCTGAAGACAACATTCCCAATGATGAGAATCTTGGTAAGTTTAAGACACTGGACATCAGACCATTGGGCTGTTCTCTTATTAGGGAGAGGGAGGTGGTGATTTGACCTGAGGGCCACCATACCTCAAGTGAGAGGAGAGGTTGAGAAGGAGCATCCTTCATGGTAACCTCAGCTGGTGTGGGGATTGAACCCATGCTGTTAGAATTATAGTGCTTTGTAAAGCAATCGCTCAACAAACTAAGTTAAACTGCCAATGGTAACCAGCTAGATGTTTAAGATTGGACATGTTAGTACCATTGAATATCAAGGGGTGAGATGGTTAGATTCTCTCTTGTTGGAAACGCTTATTGCCTGACACTTGTGTAGCTAGCAAGGCACTTACCACATATCATTTGATATCATACAGGTTTTGCTGCTTATAGATAGGAACTGGTTTAGAATCTGGTGTCATGAATGGTGCTGCAGATTGTGCAATCATCAATGAACATCCTCAGTTCTGGATTACCTCTGGAGTTCAGCTCTCTTGTCCATTTTTGGATCAAGACTATAATAAAGTCAGAAGCCAAGTGTGCACCATGAGACAGGTTATTCCTTTGCAAGTGCTGTTTGACAGAATTATCAATGATCCCTTCCATCAATTTGCAGATGATCAAGAATCAACTGAAGGCAAGATCATTGACTGGTTTGGATTTCTACTGTTTTTAGTGTACTGCACAGACCCTGGCAATTTTTCACATGATCCAATTGATGCCAGCGTATTAGAACAATGTGGCTAGTTCTGGAGCACAATTCTTTAGTGCTATTGCTATAATTAAGTGATATCCTACAGGCTTTGCAGTATCCAATGATGTCAACCATTTCCTGATATCATGGGGAGTGTAGAATGCCATGAATGGGGCACCATAATGGATCATCCTCTCGGTACTTCTGGCTGAAGATCAATGTAAGTACTAATTGGAGCGTAACAGTAAAAAGTTTGGCAGAATGATAATTTAATTTGAAACTTATAAGGATCCTGCAGGTCTTTATTTCTAGGGGACTGACAAATGAGGAAAGTTTTATTTCTTCAGTTTGGCAGAGTCACATAGTATATATGATATCATTTAAGAAAACAAAATCAGGACAAAGTAATATCGTGCAAACTGGCAAAAGGGAAATCAAATATTGAAATCAAGTCTAGCAGGAACTTTGATCAAATATGATAAATACTTGGAATGGTTTTTCAGACTAGGCCTGAAGGCAAAAACTCCCATAGAATCCCTACAGTTGGGAAGCAGGCCATTCAGCCCATTGAGTCCCTACTAACCCTCCAAAGAGCATCCCATCCATACTCACCATCCTACCCTATCCCTGTAATCCTGCATGGCTAATCCACCTAACGAACACATACCTGGACGACATCCATAATCCAGCATGGCCAGTACACCTCAACTACACAGCTTTCAATTGTGGGAGCAAACTGGATCCCCAAGGGGAAATTCATGCAGACATGAGGAGAACAAGCAAACTCCACACAGAGGGTTGCCAGAGGGTGGAATTGAACCCAGGTGCCTAGTGCAATGATGCTGCAGAGCTAACCACTGAACCACTGTGCTCAAGAGATAGCAGGATGCTGTGAGAAGCGAAATTGCAAATTTACATGTCAGGTTGAACTAGATGAGTCAGGAAATCTAATTCATCGGCAGATACTGTTTCTCATTTATAAACTGAGTGACTCAACAATCTTCCATTATTGGACTATTTACCTGAATACCATGTGTGAAAGTTTTGCTTGACATATTCTTGGACTTAAATATACAATTCTCTGTCATGAAAATGCGCTCTGCACTGTAACTTACTCCTTCTCATTATTTTCTGCCACTTTATTATCAGAGAGCTATGAGTCTCATCATTGGTATTTATTAGCTGATTCTGTTCTTGTTCTTGAGGCAGTGCAATTGTATAATGTAAAGATAATGTGCTTTGGACAGTCAATCATTTCAACCCCTAGGCTGCTGGGTATCAAGATGAAATTTGCAGCTATGGCAGGAAGGGCATAAAACAAAACTTGGAGCATTAACAAGACTTTGATTACATTCCGTGTCCTAACAAACATGCATTTTCCAATTCACTGCAAATTTATTTAACGGGTGTGCCCTACTCAGATATAAATATTTTGAAGGTTGCTTTGGGTGCTTTGAATATAAATGAGGTTGTGGTTCAGTTCCACCAGATTGGTGGACCTTATTTCCAAGTTTGGTTGCAAGATTAGAGGTTTCAAGCTCTACAAGTTCAACCAAGTTCAACAGTTAAAGTTTACCTATTCCATCTTCACTGTCATAATGTAAATCTCAATTGCACTTTATTGTTGTTTGAACTTAACTCAACAAAGGAAATAATCTGACTAACAGACTACTGTAATACTTTATGTCCGGTTAATATTGTCCATCAACCTGAGTGATTTGGAAATTTTGAGTTCCCAGCATATGGAGATTCTATAAGAAATTTAACACCACCAGTTTTTTTGGTCATTGTCTCAAAAACCATCTAGAAATTAGTATTTTGAACCAGCGCGTTATTTCTCTTTTATTTGTTGCAGTCAGATTCTTAAATTGCCTCTTCAGCTGCTTAGATTTATTTATTGATTCTATTCTCTGATGAGACTAAAGAATGATTCACAATCGCCTTTTATAGTTCTACTTCAACTTGGCTTGCATGTACCACTTGAATGGCTTGATGTAGCTCTAGAGACAAAGATCCTTTCAAATATTTCTTCAGGTTGAAGCAGACTTCCAGTATAAACCCTGGAAGGTTTTAAGAGCTTTGAATCAAAAATTGAATAATGTCTGCTGAGTTAGTTAAAAAAATACAACAGTCAACCATTCAGAATAGAGCTTGCAGGGAAAAACTGAAAAAGGAGACAACTGATCAAAACTCAAGAATATGAAAGTAGATTTTCAAGTAAAATAAAAGGAACACTAAAGTCTTTCATAAACTTATATAAAAAAGGACTGATAAGGGACACAAAGGAAAAACTTCTTTGCGAATGACATGACAAAATGAATGAAATTTAATTTCTGAATGAAAACTTAACATGTCTTCACAAAGAAAGTTAATATTATCATAGAGGAGGATAGGAGCTGGTGGTATTGGATAGAATAAAAATAGATAAAAAGGATGTGCTAAATTGGTTGGCATTATTAGGATTGCTTTCTCTATTTTATTCTATGTTATTTCATTTGACTTCAGAGCTCGGCTGGTGGTACAATTACAACATTTAAAAGACATCTAGATGGATACATGAATAGGAAGAGCTTAGAGGCATATGGGCTAAGTGCTGGCAAATGGGACTAGATTAATTTAGGTTAACGGATCAGCGTGGATGAGTTTGACCGAAGGGTCTGTTTTCGTGCTATACATCTCTATGACTCAGAGATATAAGTGTGTGGATCTGCAAGTGTGTGGATCACTGACCCCCACTTCCACCTTTGGAAGATGCCCAATAATGCTTCTTGCAGACAATTAATGAATGCGTTCTGAGAAGCCAGTCAACAAGGAACTTTTCCTGTTGTAGCATACCCAATCAGCAATGAGAGGTGGGTGACCTTGGGGCACAGCGAGAAAGCAATCCATAACCTAGAATTCACCCATTAAAGGGCATTCGTGGGATGTGAAAACACATATTTTGAAGGCACCTCTGAGGAAGAGGTTAGAGTTGGAGGTAGCAGGAAATGTTGGAGAGTTGGTGCTCAGCTTCTGGAAGGTAGAGAGGTCAGCTTGCCAGACTGCTTTAGCACTTCCCAACACCGACAACTTTAGAGAAAGCTTTCAAAGAGAAAACGCAAAAAAACTTACTTCAAGAGAATTTTCTGGAGCAGTATGTTTATAGCCCAACAAGGAAGGACCCTGTTCTGGATCTGATTCTGTGAAATGGATTGGGTCAAGTCGATCAAGTATCAGTCAAGGGATGACTAGGGAACAATGATCAATCAGTTTATATTAATGATAGAAAAGAACAAGGAGCAATTTAGAATAAAAGGACTTAAAGGAGAACAGTTAATGTTGCTGGGTGAGGACTGATCCATCCCAGATAACTGGGATCCTACTCTTCCTGATTAAAGTGATTAAATAATTCTCGCCATCTGTCTTCAATTTACATTTGATCTGTATATCAACATTTTTCAAAGAATCCAATTTGTACATGCAACAATGCAGGACTCATTAAGAGTACATTATACACCCAATTGCCATTTTGTGATCAATTCAACAATATTCAACATAATAAGGCACGTACCACAAACAGCCTAATCTCCTCAAATGGCCAATGACACAGTCCTAAGGATGTGAGGCCTCTACATTAGAGCTGTCATATTCTGCACAACAACAAATAAGCCTGCTATATATTTTCCACTGAAGTGGAATGAGGGAGGTGAGGCATTTGAAAGCAGTGGTTCCAGGCAGCTGCCTCATGCCAAGGGCTAATGCAGAGCTAGTTGGACAATGTTATCAGAGAAAAGGATATAACACTTCAAATTCTTTATCAATGCACTACAGTAGTTCTATAGTGCTAACTTAAATCTGTCCTCTGTAAAGGTATAACTTTCAATTTAAACAAAAAGGATCCCAGGAGTTAGTCTTTGCTTGAGAAGTACACTACAATCTGCCTGATTTTTCTCAGCGATCTGCATCTACTTTGCATAGAATGGCTGATGCTAAGGCATCCCTTCTGGTAATGTTGCTTCTCAGATCAGACTGCTGCAAAAGGCATCAGAGACAAGAGGTTGTGCAGCTTCAGGAAGATTGGCGGCCGCCAACAGCTTAGCTGATAAGGGGGAGGAGTTCTGGCCAAACTTAACAGTCAGCCATTTCGACAGTTACTGAGCTAAATGGACACTACATTTGCAAGTTCAAATGTTATTTGTACAGTTCGCATCCAGCCCTTTGCTTTGTGTCTTAGTCATTTCCAATAATTATTGTTTTGCCGTGTGTTACTGTTTTGTCATTGAAAAGGTCAATTGTTGTTTTTCATGTGGATCTGATATCCTTTCCTCTGTTAATGCTGCTGGGTGAGAACTGATCCATCCCAGTTATGTACAATGCCCCCTACAGCAAATACTGGTGATAAATACTGGGAACGTCCTCTGATTGTTTTGATGTATGTTACGAACATTATTTAAGAAACAGATTAAGGCCATTGAATCCTTCAAGCTTGGTCCACCACAAAATAAGCCCACGGTTGACTTGTTCGTACATTGAATTCTATATTCACTTAACCCTGAATACAAACATAACAATAGGTTGTTTCCATCCTCTGCTGTATCCCTTTCTCTAATAATATTGTCCTCAACCACCTTTGTTGAGATTTGTCGGAACTGTTAGTGTTAGAGAGAGTGAGTCTCTAATGATTGTGGTTGCAGAGAGCAGATAATGCCACTTACCTTTGTAGACAAAAGCATTTGTATTTTTACAACACAACTGTTTTATTGCAGTAACCCATGCTGCAATCTCGATCCAGGCTGGACAGTTCTGGTGCACTGACCTGGTGATGCAGTCAGTGAGGGAGGAGATTGACCTCTTCTTGGTGACACCACCCAGCAGCCTTTGCAGGACAGCATTTTGTGAACATCTGGGCCAGTATGAACTTCATCGGAGTCATTGGTGGACCTGAACCTCATAGTCTAAGGGGCAGTTCCTGGCTTGCAGCACCTGAAACATAGAAACATAGAAGACAGGAGTAGGAATGGGCCATTCAATCCCCCCGAGCCCCCTCTGCCACTCAAATCATGGCTGATCATTGAACTCAATCCCACCCTCCCTCCTCATTTTCCTTTATCCCTTTAGCCATAAGAGCTACAACCACCTCCTTCTTGAAAACACATAACATTTTGGCTTCAACCATATTCTGCAGCAGGGAGTTCAACAGGCCCACCACTCTAGGATAAAACATTTGTTCTCATCTCAGTCTTAAAAGGTTTACCCTATATCCTTAAACTATAGGTACTGGTCGGGACTCCTCCCCACCATTTGGAACAACCTTTCTGCACCTAACCTGTCTAGTCTTGTTAGAATGTTTCTTTGAGATCCCCCCCTGAAGAGCTGTCCAGCTAGCCATCAAATAAGGTGCTACTGCCTTCAAAACCACGAGGTCTACCACTGGCTTGCTTGACATGTGATTGAGCAAGTAACTCATGTAACATCTTGTATTGATAATAATGTGAGAAGCACAGGATCAGGCAAGACAACTCATCTTGTCACATAGCAGACATAATACCATCCAACAGGCTCGTCATTTTTAGATTTCAAATCAGAAAATAGTGTCGAGTCTGCAAAACCAGTTCATAAAGTGTATGGTAGGATGGTTTTCGTGATTTGTATGTTAATTAACAAAGCAGTGAACTGACCATTTTTTATCTAAATAATGTAGATTTTTAAAATCCAAACCATTTTTGTGCAAAAATAAATGATTAATTAATAGCCTTGTCAAAAGGGAGCTTCTAAGAAAGAGTGACCATAATATAACAGAATTTTATATTGACTTCACAAGCAGTTAAATCCAATATTTGAGTCTTAAACAAAATAAACTACACTGACATGAGGGGTAGGGGTAGGTGGAGTAGGAGAAAACATGAAACAAAACTGTAGTGGACTAGAAATGCCTAGCAATTAAAAATGAATGCATTAGCTGAATCAAATATACATGCATTAAAGGCAAAAAAAATTAAAACGTCCAAATGTAACTAACAAGGATGAGTTCATGATAGCTTTAGATCAAAAAATTATTTTGTTGTTGGAAGAGTAGTAAGCTGAGGATTGGGAGAACATTACGATTCAGTCAAGGCACACCAAGAAATTGACATAGAAAGAGAAAAGAGAATATGGGAGTAGACTGGCGAGATAACATGAAAAAAACTGTATTTTTTTTACTTTGGTATGTAAATATGAAGAGATCAATGATGGTAAATATGGATTCATTAGGGAGAGATGAAATTATAATAAGAAATAAGGAAATGGCAGAAACATTAACAAGTACTTTGGGCTTAATGTTCAATTTATGTTCATAAACAGAAGACAGGACTGTTCTGGGTCACAAACCCCAGAAATACTCACATTTTATGACTTTGACTGGGCAAACTCCTTATTTGGTATGGAAACTGGTTCCCTTCTCACTAAGGATGCCAGACAGACTCTCAGAGATGAAGAGTCAATTCGAAGTCTTCAAGTTTTCGAGAAGGAACGGGCTTGCAGTAAAGTGCAGGTCATTGTAAGAGGGTTTTAAGATGGAAAATTCCAGAATTAAAAATCAATAGATAAAAAAACAAACAAACAGCCAGCTTATAAACATGGAGTGAAGTGTGTAGTGGGAATGGAAGGGTCTGTAAATTACTGACTACTTACAAAGTGATCTCTGGCTGAATCCATACCCAGGAGGTAATGGGGGATATTTAAGCCTTCCTGGATGCTAGCAACCTAACTTGCACCTGGACACATACTTCTGTACTTTAGTTTCCTCTTGTTATGCAAAAAAACTGGGGATCAACTTGCACCCAACAATAGTTAGATCCTTGTTTTTGACTGGCACAGGCCAATTTAATCTAATCTTACATACAAAACAATTAAAATTGGCTCAGAGCGGAAGTAGACAGTATGAAGCACACTTTTCAATGTGGCCATTAAGTACACATGACAGGCATACCACAAACTCAAGAATTACCCAAATGTGCACTGGAGTCTGAAGTATGGGTAAAGTGACTTAGTTTAGTTATCAGCTCAACAAAGTCCACAGACAGTTTTGAATTTGTTGAAGACCACATTTAAAGCAATCAAAACTCGGCATGCTTCACAATCGACACTGTATACTTACAAGACCATTTCATCTCATTTTTTGGCAGACTGATGTCCATGAACATATTGAAAGTATTCGATTCAGCATGTGCATAACCCACGTATGTGATAAATAGATTTTTAAACATGTTGAAAGGTAAGAAATCTGAATTTATTCCTATTATTTACTTGTTTCAACTAATTTTCAAGAATGAATCAGATAAAGTTCTTACTGCTAAAGTGATCAAAGAGAATGGAAACAAAGTTTGAATAGGATACTGAACTGGATCATCAGCTGTGAGTATATTGACTAGGAGCACAAGTTTGACTTAGAAATTAAGGGCAAAGTTAAAAATCACACAACACCAGGTTATAGTCCAACAGGTTTAATTGGAAGCACACCAGTCCAACACCGGCATCTCCGAATCAAAATTAAGAGCAGGAGCAGGAGCAAAATTAAGAGCAAGAACTCCCCACATACGTTCGAGACACCACCCACGCCCTCCACCTCCTCCAAGACTTCCGTTTCCCCGGCCCCCAACGCCTCATCTTCACCATGGATATCCAATCCCTCTACACCTCCATCCGCCATGACCAGGGCCTCCAAGCCCTCCGTTTTTTCCTCTCCAGACGTTCCCAACAGTACCCCTCCACCGACACTTTCATTCGTTTGGCCGAACTGGTCCTCACCCTTAACAATTTCTCCTTTGAATCCTCCCACTTCCTCCAGACCAAAGGGGTAGCCATGGGCACATGTATGGGCCCCAGCTATGCCTGTCTCTTTGTTGGCTACGTAGAGCAGTTGATCTTCCGTAATTACACCGGCACCACTCCCCACCTCTTCCTCCGCTACATTGATGACTGCATTGGCGCCACCTCGTGCTCCCGCGAGGAGGTTGAGCAATTCATCAACTTCACCAACACATTCCACCCTGACCTTAAATTTACCTGGACCATCTCTGACACCTCCCTCCCCTTCCTGGACCTCTCCATCTCCATCAGTGACGACCGACTTGACACTGACATTTTCTACAAACCCACCGACTCCCACAGCTACCTGGATTACACCTCTTCCCACCCTACCTCTTGCAAAAATGCCATCCCGTATTCCCAATTCCTCCGCCTCCGCTGTATCTGCTCCCAGGAGGAGCGGTTCCACCATAGAACACACCAGATGGCCTCCTTCTTTAGAGACCGCAATTTCCCTTCCCACGTGGTTAAAGATGCCCTCCAACGCATCTCATCCACATCCCGCACCTCCGCCCTCAGACCCAACCCCTCCAACCGCAACAAGGACAGAACGCCCCTGGTGCTCACCTTCCACCCTACCAACCTTCGCATAAACCAAATCATCCGCCGACATTTCCGCCACCTCCAAACAGACCCCACCACCAGGGATATATTTCCCTCCCCACCCCTCTCCGCCTTCCGCAAAGACC
The DNA here is from genome assembly GCF_037043375.1 of Chiloscyllium plagiosum. Taxonomy (NCBI): domain Eukaryota; kingdom Metazoa; phylum Chordata; class Chondrichthyes; order Orectolobiformes; family Hemiscylliidae; genus Chiloscyllium; species Chiloscyllium plagiosum. The sequence continues at coordinate 24,297,510 of NW_028270140.1, forward strand.
GTTCCCTCCGTGACTACCTGGTCAGGTCCACGCCCCCCTACGACCCACCCTCCCATCCTGGCACTTTCCCCTGCCACCGCAGGAACTGTAAAACCTGTGCCCACACCTCCTCCCTCACCTCCATCCAAGGCCCTAAAGGAGCCTTCCACATCCATCAAAGTTTTACCTGCACATCCACTAATATCATCTATTGTATCCGTTGCTCCCGATGCGGTCTCCTCGACATTGGGGAGACTGGGCGCCTCCTAGCAGAGCGCTTTAGGGAACATCTCAGAGACACCCGCATCAATCAACCAAATCGCCCAGTGGCTCAACATTTCAACTCCCCCTCCCACTCTGCCGAGGATATGGAGGTGCTGGGCCTCCTCCACCGCCGCTCCCTCACCACCAGACGCCTGGAGGAAGAACGCCTCATCTTCCACCTCGGAACACTTCAACCCCAGGGCATCAATGTGGATTTCAACAGTTTCCTCATTTCCCCTTCCCCCACCTCATCCTAGTTTCTAACCTCCAGCAACTCGACTTGTCCGGACTTGTCCGACCTGCCCAGCTCCTTTTCCACCTATCCACTCCACCCTCTCTTCCCTGACCTATCACCTTCATCTCCTTCCCCACTGACCTATTGTACTCTATGCTACTCTCTCCCCACCCTCACCCTCCTCTAGCTTATCTCTCCATGCTTCAGGCTCTCTGCCTTTATTCCTGATGAAGGGCTTTTGCACGAAACGTCGATTTTGCCTGTCCTCGGATGCTGCCTGAATTGCTGTGCTCTTCCAGCACCACTAATCCAGAATAAGAGCAGGAGTAGTCCGTTCAGCTGAATGGACTACTCCTGCTCTTATTTTCTAAGTTACCATTTTTCCATTCATTGATTATTTTAACTGTTAAAAGACGTCAGGCCCGAATGTTAATCCTGCTCTCCTGCTAATCAAATAAACAACTCACAATAGAATGACCTTCCTGATGAAAACAATTTAAATGGGCGGTAGAAATTTAAAACAAACTTTTCTGCTGGGAAATAAAACACAGCTACATGAAACAGATAAATGGTTCTGTAAATATGTTAGTAACAATTTATCAGAACAGTCTGGGAATAGATGCAATTAATTGTTGATGATCTGAATTCCTGAAACACACTAACAGTGTAGCTCTATTGTGCACTGGGTATGGGCAGTCCACATTATCGGCTGCCAAGCCCAGCCCTGCATCGCTGCATTCAGTATAAATAATGTGGTGTTGTGCATTGGGTGTGTGCTTATTAAGCTGAAAAATAAATACCAATGGTTTATGCTCCCATAACATATTCACCATGCCTCATGGGTTCTTCAGTTTCTGAGTGCTCATGTGAAATTTATGAACCATATTCAAACCTTTTTAAAAAAAAAGTCACACTACACTGTAAGGGAGAACCAGTGTTCCACTTCCCAATTTTGTTGCTTTTTAGTTAATTAGGTTGGATTACCTACAGTGAGGAAACAGACCCTTCAGCCCAAACCAACCCTACAAAGAGTAACCCACACAGACCCATTTCCCTCTGACTAATGTACCTAACACTATGGGCAATTAACCTGACCTGCACATCTTTGGACTGTGGGAGGAAACCGACACAGACACAGGGAGAATGTGCAAACTCCACACAGACATTTGCTCGAGGCCAGAATTGAACCTGGGACCCTGGTGCTGTGTGGCAGTAGTGCTAACCACTGAGCCACCGTATCATCCCAATAGAATTTAATTTGGATGCTCACAATATTTTCTATTTATGCATGCATTGGAGGTGAGCATCAGTGGCAATGCCTGTCAAGGTTTTAGCCCCTTGAGAAAATAGTAATGAGCCCGTTTATTGAACCAATGCATGTGGCACAGGGACAGAGTATTGTTCGGGAGGGAGTGCCAGGATTTTGACACAGCAACAGTGGAGGGATCGTTCAAAATCAGAATAGTGAGTTGTTTAGAGGGGTGCTTGCAGATATTGTATTCCTAATAATGCTATTTGGGAAGACTCCAGAGATGAAAAATAAATTAAGTGCAGTGATTATTTCTGTAGACATTGGTAATGTTTGATTGTCAGGTACAAACAGAGAATGTCTGCCAATGATAGAGGCAGTTAATGCTGAAGATGGTGGATGGGATGCTAAACAAACAATCTACCTACGTTGCATTGAGCTTCTTGAGTAGTATCATACTCACACAGGCATGAGTATTCTATCATACTCCTGAAATATACCTAGTAGATAATGCACAGCTTTGGGAAGTAAAAGGTGGGTTACTCATTGTAGATTGACAACCTCCTAGCTCTCTTCCAACCATTTCAATTACATAGTTAAAAATCACACAACACCAGGTTATAGTCCAACAGGTTCATTTGGAAGCACTCACCTCACCCCAGCTCCAACCTTCCAGCTCAGCACCGCCCTCATGACCTGTCCTATCTGCCTATCTTCCTTTCCACCTATCCACTCCACCCTCCTCTCTGACCTATCACCTCCATCCCCACCCCCATTCACCTATTGTACTCTATGCTACTTTCTCCCCATTCCCACCCCCCTCTCATTTATCTCTCCACTCTGCAGGCACCCTGCCTCTATTCCTGATGAAGGGCTTTTGCCCAAAATGTCAATTTTCCTGCTCCTCGGATGCTGCCTGACCTGCTGTGCTTTTCCAGCACCACTCTAATCTAGACTCTGGTTCCAGCATCTGCAGTCCTTGTTTTTACCTGGTTTTTAACTTTGCCCACCCCAGTCCAACACCATCACCTCCACATTATGGCTACAATTATATGACGAGTCCAATTTAATGTTTAGTCAATGATAACCACCAGGACGTCACTGGTGGATGATTCCATGATAATAATGCTGCAGAGTATTTAGGGAAGGTGCTTATATTTTCTTTTGTCTGAGATGTTGTTTGCTTGTCACTTGTCTTGCGTGAATGCTACATGCCACTTATCAGACCAAGCTTAATGCTATTTTTTTTTTGATCTTTTAGCAGGTGGGCAAAAATGGATTCACATTCTGCGGAATTGAAAATGATACTGTGCAATCATCATGACCTTATGATGGAAGGAAGGTCATTGATGAAGCAGCTGAAGATGGTTGGACCTAAGTCACTATTCTGAAGAACACCTGTAGTGATGTCCTAAGATGAAATGATTGGCCTCTAAAAAACACAACCATCTTCTTTTAATCTAATGAAGACTCCTACAAATTGAGAGTCTTCCAACGGATTGCCATTGATTTCAATTCGGTTTTGTTCCTTGATATCATTTTTGATCAAATTCTGCCTTAAGCCAAGTGTGGTCACTTGCACCTAACCAAGTGGGGAGGTGGTGGCCTTGTGATATTATTGCTGGGCTGTTAATCCAGAGAGAGCCAGGTAATTTTATGGGGACCTAGGTTCAAATCGTGCCATGGCAGATAATGGAAGTTGAATTCGATTAAAAAGAACCTGGAATTAAGAGTCTGATGATGACCACAAAACCATTGTGGTTTATTGGAAAAACTTATCTGGTTCACAAATGCCCTTTAGGGAAGGAAACTGCCATGCTTATCTGGTCTGGACTACATGTGACTCCAGACCCATAGAAATGTGGTTGACCCTTGACTGCCCTCTGACTAATTAGGAATGGCAATAAATGTTGGCCAGGCAGTGATACTTTCATCCTGTGACTGAATAAAGTTTTTTAAAAACCTGTGAAGTTTGGATTTTTTGTTGATGTTAGGAGCAAGCCTCTTGAAAAGCAAATTGTAAGCATCAGTGAGCAAGTTATTACTGAGTAATTGCCACTTCATGGCAGTGATGATGACACCTTTCATTCCTTTGTCAAACCTATTCTTGATGTCCCCATTTAGCGTGGCGGTATTGCACATCTTAGAATGGAGTCTGTCTTCATTGTAAAATGTTAAAAATCAGGTTATAGTCCAACAGGTTTAATTGGAAGCACTAGCTTTCGGAGCACCACTCCTTCATCAGGTGGTTGTGGAGTACACAATTGTAAGACACAGATGAAGGAGTGGCGCTCCGAAAGCTAGTGCTTCCAATTAAACCTATTGGACTATAACTGGGTGTTGTGTGGCTTTTAACTTTATACACTCCAGTCCAACACTGGTATCTCCAAATCATGTTCAATGTAAAAGTGAGATTTGGGTTCCACAAGTGCTGTGAGGTGGACAATCGTACCAATACCATCATGTATAGATATCTCTATGATAGGTAGCTTGATGCGGACAAGGTCCTACCTGTTGTTCATGTAGGAATTGGAGGAACTCAGGAAATTACCTAGGCCAGAGCTCTGGAATTCCCTCCCAAATATCACAACCTATTTCTTTTTATTTTTCCTTTAAGGCTCTCATCAAAATCTACTTCTGGTCAATGTTTTGGCCATTTGTCCTCGCATTGCCTTTTGTGGATTAGCTTCAAATTTTGCTTCTTGCGATGTTTTAAATAAAAATGTTATATCAGAAGAAGTTCTGGTTGATTTTGTTCTTTGACTGGGACAAGTAGCATTGCAGGGAGAAGCAAAGGATCAAGGAAAATTTGAAAGAATGATTTAGTAAGAGCTTAGAGCCTCATTCACATCCATCCTGACAAAACAGGAATTCTTTTGCTATGCCTGAGGAGATGTGACCTAGTTAATTAAGATTTGAAAGAGAAGCTGTGGCAGGAATTTGAAGATTGTTGCAGCTTGGAACTGACATCCAGTTTAGGGGCACCAGCATAAGTGGCTGTCAACACAACTGCTGCCTTGAAATTTTCACCACAGGATCCTTCCAAGTAACAACATGCAAGTGTTTCAATTCACACATCGATTCACTGATTCATCAGGGAGTCAAGATTTTGTTCCATTTTCTTAGAAATATGACTTTGCCAATTTCCCCAAGCAAATAGCCAGCAGCGGGAAAGTTCTATTTGTTTTTTGGCACCTGGTTGTGTTGCACAATGTGTCACAAGTTATTAATGACATTCAAGGACCTTTGTTCCAAAATGTAACCACAGTAAGATAATCATACGCTTTATCGCTCACTTCTCTTGATAGCTTTTGTAATTCATGTACTTTATGATAAATGACAGTACCATCATTACTTGACGGAAAAGGAATACTAAATGGAGAGCATCCAAGGTTTCTCACTGATTTCCTGATTCATAGCTTTGAGAAATGAACACATGAGATCTGCTTAAAGATTTAATAAAGTCTATATGGCTACTGAGGATTTGGTGGTATAGATAATTAGGAAGCACACATCAATGCTTCAATATTTTGGCAAAAATATGACAGACATATCAAAGGCAACCCAAGTTCTGTCATGGTCAGCTGTGCTTTCCTCGGGACAGAATTAATAGTTGAATAGAAGACTGACCAGGAATTTGAAAATATCTGGGTAATCTGCAAAATGACAGGTCACTGCTGGGGCCATATTTCAGACCCTAAATTATATCATGGAGAATTCTAGATACTAAAGTACAAAGACTATAGCTGCTCAGTTGTCTTCAGATTTACTTATTTTAAACTTTAGAAGTTTACATTTCTCCCAAACTAACCCAGTTCTTCTAATTGAGGCAAAATTAAATTTCAGTATGCAGTGTTATAATCCCAGCTAATTCTGGACAACAGCAGACCGTAAGCTTTATCTTTTTGTTTGCAGCTTGGTTACTTTGGTGGCCTATCACTTAACATAATCACAAGAAACTGCCAAACTATAAACATCAGAAATAAAGGCAAAACCCTTTTATCCTCAAAAACAATTATAAAGATACTCAAACCTCAGGAAGAGTCACTGTGTTTTCACTTCAAGGTTCCTCAGTTCCACAGCTGTAGTTGGTTTCTTTCTAGAAGACTTCTGTATTCACTTAATGTCATTTCCTTAGTTAATGTCTCCTCCTGAGACCCTTAAACAGATTGTTAACACAGCTCACTCATTTTTCAGCACGAGCTCCTTAAACTACACTTCGACAACCTTTTGTTTCTGAAACTTTCTCTTACTGACACTACACCTCTCAGGACTTCTTTCCTCCTGCCCAGACTGTTGCAGAGCCTGATAAACTGCACTGCTGCTCTTACAGGTTTATTTTGTCCCTAAATGATCTATTACTACCTGAAAGGAACCTACACATTCACCGAGCTTTTGGATCATTCTTTCTAAAAGAAAAATGTTTGTCTCTGTCTCCTTGTATCATAAGACACATGGTTGCTTGTCAACACCCTTTTTTATGTATGTTGTCAACACTTCATTTTCTAAAACACTGAACAATTCATCTGAAAGGTTCAGTGCAACCTCATTTAAATGCATTCAAATGAGTTACTAAACATATTGCTTGTGGGCATGGCTGCTCAGTGGTTAGCACTGCTGCCTCACAATGCCAGGGACAATCTCGGGTGGCTGTGTGAGGTTTGCACGTTCTCCCTGTGTCTGCATGGGTTTCCTTCAGGTGCTCTGGTTTCCTCCCAAAATCCAAAGATGTGCAGGTTAGGTGAATTGACCATGCTAGATCACCCATAGTGTTCAGGGATATGTAGGCTAGGTGCAATAGTTAGGGGAATGGGTCTGGGTGGGGTACTCTTCAGAGAGTCCGTGTGGACTTGTTGGGCTAAATGGCCTATTTCCACACTGTAGTGATTCTATGATTTAAACGCATCCATCGTTCCCAGAACACAAAATTAACCAAACTCCTTCCCTTTTAACACCTGCAATATAGAGACACAAATTAAAGTTATAAATGATTGTGCCCACTTTAGAAACCAATTTTCCAAACAATTATAGTTATGATATATCAAGAACGTTCATCACAGTAGGAATGGATCAGTTAAATATGCTTTCCACCAGTGTTTCATCTTGTTTCATCTCACTTGCAATGATACGTAGCCATCACTCATTAATAACTGACTGTACAGAAGGAAGTCGTGTAGTCTCTTGTTTGTTAGGGTGGCACGGTGGCTCAGTGGTTAGCACTGCTGCCTCTCAGCACCAGGGTCCCAGGTTTGATTCCAGCCTTGGGCAGCTGTCTGTGTGGAGTTTGTACATTCTCCCCGTGTCTGTGCGGGTTTCCTCGCACAATCCGAAGATGTGCAGGCCAGATGAAATGGCCATGCTAAATTGCCCATAATGTTAGGTGCATTAGTCAGAGGGAAGTGGGTCTGGTTGGGTTACTTTTTGGAGGGTCAGGATGGGCCAAAGGGCCTGTTTCCACACTGTAGGTAATCTATTATAAGGATTGATGTTTTCGCTGCTAGAATTGCTATGGTCTTAGAAACATCTGCAGCTCGAAATAAAAAAGATGTCTGAATGTAGAATTGTGACATTGCACTGAAAGAGCACTCCACCATCTAAGCTCATTCTCAATATGTTACTACTAAGGGTACTTCCTTCACACACACAGCTGTGTAGCAACAGACATCTGGGCATCCTTTGTACTTCATTGTTGCTGCATTAATCCAGTGAAGCACAGCTCCAAAGAAATCACAGGATCATTACAACATGTTACAGAAGGAAGCTATTCAGCCTATTCAATTTGTCTTAACTCCATGCAGGAGTAATTTAGGGTATCTTATGAAATGCCATTATGTGCTTATTTTGATTGAAACTCTTTGCACTGCCTAACTTATAAATCTCCTGTCGCTTTTTTATTCCATTGCACAGTCACAAGTTGGAGCAATCTGGATGTGAGATCAGTGATTGTGGTGGAACACATTTGACAATTGGAGGGTAGCTGTGATCTATCAGGGAGATTTTAATAGCGTGAAGAGTTTGTGATAGTGGCCACACCATCACAGCAAATGTGGTTCCCTTGTTCAAGAAGGGGAGTAGGGATAACCCTAGTAACTATAGGCCGGTGAGTCTCACTTCTGTTGTGGGCAAAGTCTTAGAGAGAATTGTAAGGGATAGGATTTATGAACATCTGGATAGGAATAATGTGATCAAGGATAGTCAACATGGTTTTGTGAAGGGCAGGTCGTGCCTCACAAACCTTATTGAATTCTTTGAGAAGGTGACTAAGGAGGTGGACGAGGGGAAAGCGGTAGATGTGGTGTATATGGATTTTAGTAAGGCGTTTGATAAGGTTGTAGGCTACTTCAAAAAATACGGAGGTATGGCATTGAGGGTGAGTTGGAGGTTTGGATTAGGAATTGGCTGGCTGGAAGAAGACAGAGAGTAGTAGTTGATGGTAAAGGTTCATCTTGGAGTGCCGTTACTAGCGGTGTTCCGCAAGGATCTGTTTTGGGACCATTGCTGTTTGTCATTTTTATAAATGACCTAGAGGAGGGGCTAGAAGGTTGGGTGAGCAAGTTTGCGGATGATATGAAAGTCGGAGGAGTTGTTGACAGTGAGGAAGGATGTGGCAGGTTACAGCGGGATATAGATAAGCTGCAGAACTGGGCAGAAAGGTGGCAAATGGAGTTCAATGTAGCTAAGTGTGAGGTGATTCACTTTGGTAAGAGTAACAAAAAGATGGGGTACTGGGCTAATGGTCGGATACTTGGTAGTGTGGATGAGCAGAGGGATCTTGGTGTCCATGTACACAGATCTTTGAAAGTTGCCACCCAGGTAAATAGTGCAGTGAAGAAGGCATATGGCGTACTGGCTTTTATTGGTAGAGGAATTGAGTTCCGGAGTCCAGAGATCATGTTGCAGTTGTATAAGACTCTGGTGCGGCCGCGTCTGGAGTATTGTGTGCAGTTTTTGTTGCCATACTATAGGAAGGATGTGGAGGCACTGGAACGGGTGCAGAGGAGGTTCACCAGGATGTTGCCTGGTATGGTAGGAAGATCGTATGAGGAAAGGCTGAGGCACTCGGGGTTGTTTTCATTGGAGAAAAGAAGGTTTAGGGGTGACTTGATAGAGGTGTACAAGATGATTAGGGATTTAGATAGGGTCGACAGTGAGAATCTTTTTCCACGTATGGAGTCAGCTACTACAAGGGGGCATAGCTTTAAATTAAGGGGGGGTAGGTATAGGACAGATGTTAGGGGTAGGTTCTTTACTCAGCGAGTCGTGAGTTCATGGAATGCCCTGCCAGTAGCAGTGGTGGACTCTCCCTCTTTATGGGCATTTAAGCGGGCATTGGATAGGCATATGGAGGATAGTGGGCTAGTGTAGGTTAGGTGGGCTTGGATCGGCGCAACATCGAGGGCCGAAGGGCCTGTACTGCGCTGTATTCTTCTATGTTCTATGTTCACTTGAATTCCCAATATTATCGTATTGAACCACAGATATGCACAGACAAAGAAAAAAATATTTGAATGACTAGTGGTACCAGCAGCAGCCTCATTATTTCAGTGTAAAACATGAGCACTTTTAAACCATAAAATCTGTACATTTACGAGCACATTCTAATGTGTTGGTTGAAATTGTATTATAACGAATAATGGGTAACATTACTGAAAAATCACAAATGTTTCTACCTATTAAACATGTGAGTTAGGAACAGATGTATGATGTGTGGTCCCTTGAGACTGCTCCACCCCACTCAATAAGATCATGGCTGATCTGTTTGCATTTCGAATTTCATATTTTTCATCTGCCCATGATAACTTCGATTCTGTTGCTTAACAAAGATTTCCCTGCCTTCAACTTAAAAATACTTCACGACCTTGTTTCCTCCTGCTTCTGAGGTGGGGAGTTCCAAAGTGGCATTCTTTGAGGATAAACAAATTCTCATCATCTTTGTCCTAAAAAGGCAACCTTTTGTTTTAAAGCAGTGTCCCTTCCCTCTGTGGTCACCCGCAAGAGAAAGCATCAATTCCAGAGATCCAGAATACAACATGGATCTAAGATATTTCAATATCAAAACCTAATCACTTTTATGTAACTTTTATGAAATCTATGGAAATAAGATTTGGTACTGTTAAAATCAAACTAAAATCTGCTAGCCTCATTGAGGTCTACAGCATGGAGACAGGCCCTTTGGCTGAACTTGTCCATGCTACCCAGTTTTCACAATTAAACTAGTCCCATTTGCCTGTGTTTGGTCCCTATCCCTACAGACCTATGCCACTCATGGACCAGTCTAAATATTTCTTAAGTCACAAAATTGTACTTGTCTCCACTATTATCTCTGGCAGCCCGTTCCAGACACTCGCCACCCTCTGTTTGAAAAAAATTGCCCCTCGGGATCCTTTTGTATCTCTCCCCTCTCATCTTAAACCTATGCCTTCTAGTTTTAGACTCTCCCACCATGGAGAAAAAAACGGTGGCTATCTATCTTATCTGTGCCGCTCATGATCTTATGGTCCTCTATTATGACACCCCTCAATCTCCAGTGCTCCAGGGGAACAAAAAGTCCCAGCTTATCCAACCTTTCCTTATAACTCAAACCTTCCACTTTAGGTAGCATCCTATTCAATCTTTCCTGTACTCATTCTACTTTAGTAATATTCTTTCTCAAAAATCGCTCATATCGTTTCTATAGTAAGGCAATCAGAACTGCGTGCAGTACTCCAAATGTGCCTCACCAACATCTTGTACAGCTGCAGCAAGACATCCCATCTCCTATACTCAATGCTGTGAGTGATGAAAGCTCGCATGCTAAAAGTTGTCTTCACTTCCTTGTCTACCTGTGACTCCACTTTAAAGGCACTATGATCCTGTACCCTAAGGTCTCTTGGTTCAATAACACTCCCCAGGGCCTTACCATTGACTGTGTATATCCTGCCCTGGTTTGACCTACCAAAATGCAACCCCTTGCATTTATCTAAATTAAATACTATCTGTCACTACTCAGCCCACTGACCCGGTTAATCAAGTTCTCGCTCTAATCCGAGGTAATCTTCTTTACTGTCCACTATATCACCAATCTTAGTGTCATCTGCAATCTTAGTGTCATCTGCAAACTTACTGGCCATGCCTCCTAAATTCTTATCCAAGTCATTTATCTATCCAATTGGCTAGCTCTCCCTGGATCTCATGAGATTAAGCTGACTCACTATGCCGAAACTTGACAAAGGGCTTGCTGAAGTCAATGCAGATAACAGGTACAGCACTGTCCTCATCTGCTTTCTTCAATAAATCTTCAATCTCTTCAATCAATTAAACTCAATCAAATTCATAAGACACAATTTCCCATGGATAAAGCCATGCTGACTATCCCAAATGATTCCTTGCTTCTCAAAATGCAAGTAGATCATGTCTCTCAGAATCCTAACAACTTACTCACCAGAAATGTTAAACTCATCAGTCTGTAGTTCCTAGGTATTTCCCTGCAGCTTTTCCAAAATAATAGCACAGCATTAGGCACCCTCAGATCCTCGGGCACTTCACCCCAGGCTGTCGATGATACAAATAAATCTCTGGCATGTCCCATCCCACTGACTTCTTACCTTTGTATAACTAATTTAGAAGAGATGTATCAGTTTTGACTATGCTTGAATTATGATATAATTGAGGTTAATTTAACTTATTTTGACATCTAAATTTTTAATTTGAAAATCCGTTGTCAGTATATAGTAATCTGGTTTGAGTAAAGATGGACAATCAAGTTTAGTTCATGAGGGAAAACATGTTTGGAGCTTTCAGATTTGTCACTTTGTAAAGTGAGGTGCCTCATCCCCATCTTGCTTGGCCAATTCTTCACTGCTCATGCCTCGAATTATAGAGCATAGGTTCAAGCACATACCTTGCTGCTACAGAATCCTGACCAGGTCCTATCTGAACACTTGCTATCCTCTCCATGCAGAATGGGGAGGCAACGGTCTAATGGTATTATTGCTAAACTATTACTCTCGACACTCAGTTAATGTTCTGGAAACCTAGGTTCAAATCCCTCCATGGCACGTGGGGGAATTTGAATTCAATACAAAGGAATCTGGAATTAAGGACTTCATGATAACCCTGAAACCATTGTTGATTGTTGGAAGAACCCATCTGGTTCATGAATGCCCTTTAGGGAAGGAAATCTCATCCTTAGCTGGTCTGGAATATATGTGACTCCAAACCCACAGCAATGTGGACAACTCCTAATTGCCTTCTGGGCAATTAAGGATAGGCAATAAATGTTGGCTTAGCATTTCACTTAGCATCCTGTGAATGAACCAAAAAAAAAAGCCAAACACTTGAATGTTGGAGTCATGGCAATACTCATAATATAAATGGACTAATTGAGCCATAAATCGAGAGTATAGTGCTGGAAAAACACAGGTCAGGCAGCATCCGAGGAGCAGCAGAATCAACATTTCATGCATAAGCTCTTCATCAGGAAATCCTGATCTCCAGCCATGTGCAGTCCTTACTTTCTCCTCATTGAACCATAACTCAATCTGAACCTCTGCTTGATGTTCCTTCGCCTGTCTCTTATGGATGATTTCAGAAGTTTGCCATTTGCACTGGGGCTCAGGAATGGACTGGTTTCTAGTAGTCTTCTGAATATCAGGGACCTCAGTGCTCACTGACTGCAGGCACATGTCTGAGACGTGCTGACCAGATTGTGATTTTGAGCCGAAGCTAGGTCCTGCACCCACTGATAGCAGTTGCAGCTGAATGGCATGCGTACACCTCCTCTGAGGATTTTAAGTCCTCATCTTCAGAGGTTGTAATCAAATGGAGCTGAGGAAAGGTAGTCTCCTCTTCTTGGTCTTATTCCCAAAACCTGCAGTGAAGCATAAAAAACATTAGCTGATGGTTATACACCAACTTTTTTCTCACCAATATTCCAGGCATTAGTCCCAAATGACCACTGATCAACAGTAGACTGGAGGCATCCTTTCTGAATTCCTGTGATAGCCCGATCTTATCCATTCAGGCTTGGCCCATTTGTCCTCAGAGGGCTAATGATCTCATCGGGGGCATTTTCCCTGACCCTGATATTGTGAGGACTCTTCCTGCAGATAGACATTATGATTCAGTGCTGCCCTAATGGGTTCATAGCCACTTCATTAATGTGAGTACTATTCATGCTCTTTAGCCTATCCCAGTTAAAAAATCGAGGCCTATACTGCTCTGCAAATGGTATATCTTTTAGATAATGGAAAATTGTGGCTTATACACTGTCAGTCCACATTCCCATCTACTGCTGAGGCCTACAGGCCAAAGTCCTGCCTGAAAATGTGTTTGCACATTTATGCTGTTAGGGGTCCCACTCTGTAGTGCCTATACAGAGCCAGTTATCCTTGAAGAGGGTGCCAGGTCATTCGTCCTCTTCCCACACTGCTCCCCTCTGTTGTGGACCTCATAGTTGCTAACCTGCATGGTAACATCCTCCCAGACGGCCTTGTGTCAGGTGGGGAGGGTGTCCTGCTGGCAAACAGGACTTCCTGCTTTCCCTCAATGATGTGGAGCAGAACCTGCAGTGAGATATTGCTGCACCAAGACATCCATAGCTGTGTATGGGTGGGTCATGGCAATGAACTAGCTGTCTAACAAAATCCAGAGAGATACTCTGGCTTGAACAGAATGAATGCCTCTGTGACTGCCCTGTTCTTTAACCGGAGAAATAATGGTGAAGGGTAACTACCTCTCCATCATTCTTGCAACTCTTGTCACAGTTCCTGCGCATCCATCTCAGAATAAATGACAACTGTGTCATCACGCGAATAGCTATGCTGGCCATGAATGAAAATTACACTCACTTCTGGTGCCGTTGTCAAATTTGTGTTCCACATATTAAGGCTAAAAAAATTAGGACGTCATGGTGGCTCAGTGGTTAGCACTGCTACCTCACAGCACCAGGGTCCCAGGTTTGATTCCAGCCTCGTGCGACTGTCTGTGTGGAGTTTGTATATTCTCTGCGTGGGCTTCCTCCGGGTGCTCTGTTCCCAAAGTCCAAAGATGCGTGGGTCAGGTGACTGTGCCATGCTAAATTGCCCATAGTGTTAGGTGCATTAGTCAGAGGGAAATGGGTTGGGTGGCTTACTCTTCAGAGGGTTGGTGTGGACTGGTTGGGCCGAAGGGCCTGTCTCCACACTGTAGGGAATCTAATCACAACAGATGAGTTCACCCTACCTTTAGGTCAATGATTTTTTAGTAATGAATGGGAAATGTTATGAGTGTAATCTATTTCTGAGCCAGTGAAAAGGAGGAAAAATTAAAGAAAAAAGATTCGCCATGCAAGCCCAGAGGTTCTGGCAATAGGACAAATATTTTCTCTGCAGTTAGGTAGTGAGGACAGCAGATTGTTGATCATGTGTAATCTGAAAACCATAAAAATAAAAATCAAAACCCAGAAAGAGCAAAGAAACAACAAAGGAGCACCAGCTACTGCCTGAAATTATTGATCTAAACGCTGAGTCCAGAAGAGTGCAAAGTGGCTAATTAAAAGAAAAGTTGCAGCTCCTCGAGCATAATGATCTTTATTGAAATAGCACAGAAGGCCAAGGGCAGATACATCAGGATGGAGGCAAGACAGAGAATTAAAACGACAAACGATTGGGTATCCTGCAAGGTTGTCACCCAGTCTTACTAAGTTAGAGGACCCTGCAAATATATTCAATATATTGAAGGAATTATAAGTAAATTGCTTTTTCGCTTGAAAGGATTATTTCACTTGGAGGGGCAAGGTCACATGAAAATCTGTTATAAGAATAGGAGTGAGGAGCGCAACAAACCAGTGTTCTGATTCCTTTCATTCCATTCAGAACCACAATAGAATTCCCCTTGTCCTCACCTTCACACTTCCAGCCAGTGTTCAAAGGATCATCATCCACCACCTCCAGAGCACTGCAACAACCAACCACATTGTCTCTCTCCTTTCAGTCGTCTGGAATGACTACTTACTCTTCAGCCCCTCCTTCCTTTTATGCATGCTTCCTCATAGGCACAGCAGACAGGGAATCTGCTCTACCACCTTTTAACAATCTCAAGGCACAAACACTCCTTCCAGATGGAACAATGAATTGCTGTTACCTTTAATTTGCTATACTGCATTCACTACTCATAATATGAGCTCCTCCATATTGTGGAGGCCAATCACTGATCAGGTAAATGCTTTGCCGAGCACCTTTCACTTTGGTAGCAGGGTGCTCGCATTCTAACTCTTTACTCTGTGCTCACTCTTTCATCTATATACTTGAGGTGGAGGTGTCAAAGTTGGACTGGGGTGTACAAAGTTAAAAATCTCACAACACCAGGTTTTAGTCCAACAGGTTTATTTGGAAGCACTAGCTTTCAGAGTGTCAGGTTGTCCACCTGATTAAGGAGCAGTACTCAAAAAGCTAGTGCTTCCAAATAAACCTGTTGGACTATAACCTGGTGTCGTGTAATTTTTATCTATATACTTAAGCCTCCCACACTAATCCAATGAATCTTAATGAAAGGTCAAGAAACAATAACTCATGTTTCAATTATTGCCTTATAGCCTTACAGACTCAACATTGAACACACAATGAGTGATACTAATATCTGTGCCTGTTCTGTTTTCTTGACCTTTGGTTCATTTCTCTATATTTTCTCTTTATTTGCTTTTGAATGGAAATTGCTCATAATTCCACCATTTGCAATCCTTTGGAGTTATCTATGCTTCTTGTCACATTACCATTTCTTTGGCCTTGCACACGAGTATTACATCTGTCACATAACCTCTTCTGCCTTCAACTTATCATGCCTTCACCCACCCCCACCATTGTTTAACCATCCTCCTTCCTTTCATGTTCTTAAAACCTGCCTCTAACTTTTTCTGATTATGATGAATGGACATTGAACTGAAATGTTAACTGGTTCTACCTCCAAATATGCCACTGGATACTTCCAGCTTTTTAAAAATTATTTCAGGTTCCCAACATTCAGGCTGGCATGGTGGTTCAGTGATTAGCACTGTGTCTCATGGCACCAGGGACCCGGGTTCGATTCCAGCCTCGGATGATTGCCTGCGTGGAATTTGTACATTTTCCCCATGTCTGCGTGACTTTCCTCAGTGCTCCGGTTTCCTCGCATAATCCAAAGATGTACAGGAAACGTCATTGGCCATGCTTAAATTGCTTGTAGGAATGTGTAGGTTAGGTGCATTAGTCAGGGGTAAATATAGGATAGGGGAATGGGTCAGTATGGGTTACTCTTTGGAAGGTCGGTGTAGACTTGTTGGGCCGAAGGGCCTGTTTCCATACTGTAGGGATTCTAATTCTAAAAGAGTGACAAAGGCTTCCAGGCAAAACAACACCTAGAGTACTTTGCTTTAGTTGCATGTGCATTATCATACCTATACCACAGATTTTTTGATCTAGAAGCCTTGTGTGGGGCATAAAGACTGGAATGGACCACATAAACTCAATGCCCAGTTACATGCTGTATATTCCATGTGATTCAATAAGAAATGACAATTCTTATTAAACTGGAAGTGTGGCTTCTGGAAGATTGAAAGGTGGGGCAAGAGTCAGAAATGGAAGACTAGAATACACATGATGCCTTAAACTAAAAAAAATGGGATTAGCTTATCGAACTCAGTTGTAAATTTTATATCAATAAAAGGTAGCAATGACCATGCTGCAAGGAAAGTTATGGTCTAATATTGATAGGGAACTAGAACTGAAAAGCAGAAGTAGAATCCACTTAAAGCCCGGCTCTTGATTAGATGGAAAGGATACCTCTGTAAATTTAGGCAAAAGTGAGGACTGCAGATGCTGGAAACCAGAGTCTAGATTAGAGTGGTGCTGGAAAATCACAGCAGGTCAGGCAGCATCCGAGGAGCAGGATAACTCTGTAAATTGGTCTTATTTCCTTGAGAAATGGTAATTCATTATGAGACCAATCATTTCATTATATCTTCTTTTTAACTGCTGACAATGTTTCAGGTGACAACCAGCTAGTTGGTTAGGCATAAAGCAAGAGCTCAATCTGATGACCATTAAGAAACAAAAATCATTTAAGTCAACTCAGATTTTGTAAATCTGTAATCAGTCATTTATTTGTTGGCAAACAAGATTCACTTTTACAACAAATATTAGTAATGAGGTCATTCAACTTGGAAACCATACAAAATGGATCATAAATTAAAAAAAAAGGAATGACAAATTGTGCTGCTAAGATCATTACTAAAGGGATGCCTACATCAACTAATTGTCAAATAAATAAATTTCCTGTGAGGGAAGGAAAGAAAAAAAGATCGAGTTCATCTTTTTTCACTTCAAAATAACTTTCATTTTAATAAGTCAATATTTTTTACCACCACGGTACAAGTGCCTAGTGCTTTGACTAGATTTAACACAAAAATGCTTCTACTTTTTATTTTTCCACATGCATGAGTTCCACTATTTTCTACCAAGACTCCTTGGTGTCTAGAAGAGTGCCTAGCTCCCTTTGTGGACTTTCATTGCTGATCACATTTATGAATAACATAGTGCATTGTAAACAAAAAGTACTTGCTGTAAATCCTAATCCTTAATTCTTTCTTCTTGCTGGCAAAAAACATGACTTCACTTCAAAGTACACAGTGAGAAAAACCTAAAACAGTTTTTTAAAAAACATTTTTTCTTAGTATTTGTGATCACCTCACTATAAAATGAGCTTTATAAACTGTGATCTTCAGAGGAACTGTCTGGGGGAAGAAGCCCAACATAAAGACTTATGGAAAAAAACACTGCTCCTACTAGCAAGACAAAACTTGCAAGACCAGCACAACAAAAACTGTCTTGTTCACTACATCAACAGGGACATAAGTTTGGAGGAAAAAAGCATACTACAATATATGTGCAATGTTGAGTGTCTGTACATAGAAATAGTTCAAAATTCTCTTGTCATTAGTTTTATAATCAGAATCATTACAGCGAAACATAAAGTATGTATCTAGCATATAATTTGAATAATTCCCTTTCTTGGAGATTGGAGAGGTTTCCTTTATGATTGTAGGAATTCGGCAGCTTGATAAACTGCAGCATCTAAGTTGTGAGAGAGAGCCACGACTGATATACAGTGGTAATAAAAACAAGAAAAAAAGAAAGCAATCCATACCCTTGCACCAGTATAGCTGGCACTGACTTACACCAAGCCTCAGTTAGAAGTCCTCAAGAAAATAGACACTAGAGAAAAAAGGCTAAAAACATAGCATTATTGAAGGAAGCAAAACTGAATGTCGTTTCAACATACGTGTCCAACCCTCTCAATCAGTTCAGAAATATTTTTATTTTTTTTGCCTTAAAACAGACTATTTCCTTATCAGTTGCTTCCCACGCAGTGCCTCGCTAGGTTGGGTCTGAATAAAAAACTTTTCAAAGTAGTTCAGCAGTTTATCAACAGCATTTAGATTCAAGCAGACACACATTGTTTCACTTGGTTCCAGGCAACCAGAACCAGCTATCCAAGTTAGTCTTTGCCCCTATAGACTAGTGACCAAATGTGATGGTCCTTTTGAATTCCCTTCAGGTGAGGAACCTTCTTTATTGGGAGGAACAATAAATCCATCACTGCTTCCACGTCCTAGCTGGTAGTAAGTATGAAGTTGCTGTTCATGGTTCCTGGAGCCTAGATTCGGCATACTTTTATAATACACATCATCACCGTCACTACTTTTAGTTGCTGGAGGAGCGCTTTGGGTCTGAGCAGCACTACCATCTGCCACGGGCACACCTGCCAAAGCAGGCATGCTGGTATACAGAGAATCCCTGTTGGGTGACTGCAGTTCTTCTGTGTGCTCATTGGTTAGCAAAGGAAAAAAGCTCTCACTGTGATCTTGAGGGATCCGTCTTCGGTTGGGATACTGATGGGCCTGATGGTTCTCTACTGAATGCGCCCTTTGTGGCAACAAGGGGGCATCTGACTCCTCTCTAATGAGTTCCAGTCCTAGGCTTTCTTCGTGGTTAAATGAAGTAGCATCATCGAGAACGACTGCATCGTCTTCACTGCTGTTTCCGATGTTGTTCACTAATTTGTTCATGAGGTTCCTGTTCTGTTCGTTGGAGCGCTCGTGGTTGTTCAGATAGGAAGGGATGTAGTTGGACGTGAGTTCTTTCAGGATCTTTTTCTCTAAGGCCGTTTCATTGTGGTTGTACCCACGGTCAATAATTTGCACACAATCACTCAGGTATTCTCCACTGGCAATACTGTAGCTGTTGCCATGGTTACCATTCAGTGGTAGAGTATCCATGACACTTGTATCCCTCGCATTGTTCAGCAACACCTCTGAAAGATAAGACAGGAATCACATTAATCATGACTACAGCTTCTGGCCTCATCTGGGAATTAAAGGGAGATCACAGCATCTTGGGTAACAGGCTAGATATGCTAAAACTCAAATAATAACTGTGCAACAATCATTTCAAAGCTTCAGGAATCAATATAAGCTCTAATGAATTCATTAGCAAGTTACAAGGATTGCACACAAAGTGCACTTTCAACACAATCTACCTTCTTCACAGCATTGTTCATGGTGTTCAGGAGAGAGAAACTCACAATGCATTTGGGGAGTTTGAGTGTGCTTTGGAAACACAGAATAGCTACAGAAAACATACTTCTTCGTGGGAGAATCAAGAAAAGTGGGATGGGGGGGGGGGTTATTATCATAAATTTTGGGTGAATAAGTAAGCACTTATTCCTGCAAAGCAAGTTTGAGTCCCTTCCCAAAAAGACTTTGGATGCTGAATTAATTGGAGATTCCCTCCTTTGTAAACATAAGCTTGTTCAAAGTGTGCTGTCTGTGTCCTAACTCGAACCAAGTCCCATTCACTGTTGTGCTTGCTGACCTACACCGGTTAAGCAACATCTCCATTTTAAAATCTTTGTTTTCAAATTCCATTCTAGCCTAATCTTTCTCTCTCTCTAGAATTTCTTGCGGCAAACACAAGTCATAATCTATTTGGCAGAACAGGCTAAAGAAATTTGAAGACCTAGTCTTAAAGAAATCTGTTAACAACAAATGGAGACAATCCCTTTTATTAAATCTGAGAAGCAAATTTAGTGTTATGAAGTAGATCAAGATTACGTCTTTGTACTGTTACCTGAGGTACTGAGGCATCAATCGCCCATGAGTAACTTTAGCTTTCAAGGAAATCCTCACTATTTAGCAGATTATATACCAACTCTTCATACTGAGACAGCACCTTCTAAACCAGTGACCTCTAACATCCAAAGGGACAAAGGGAGTAGATGTATAGGAAAGCTACCCTCCAAGCTGCACACCATCTTGATTTGCATCTTTGTTGTCACTCCTTCACTTCTTGCTTGACCAAAATCCTGGAACTCCCTTTCTAACTGCACTGTGGGTAAACCTACACCACGTGGACTTCAGTGGTTCAAGGTGGTGGCTCAAGGTGGACAACTAATAGAGTTACAATTTTCAGGAAGGGAGGCAGGGATAAACCAGGGGATTACAGACCAGTGAGTCTCACATCATTGCTAGGGAAACTATTAGAGAAAACTCTGAAGGATAGAATTGACCTCTACTTGGAGAGGCAAGGTTTAATCAGCGATAGACACTATGGCTTTGTCAGAGGAAGGTCAGCCTATTTCATTGAATTTTTCAAGGTCATCAGATGTGTCAATGAGGGTAGTTCAATTGATATTGTTTGCGTGAATTTTAGCAAAGCTTTTGAAAAGGTCCCACATGGGAGACTGATAAAGGTAAAAGCATATGGAATCCAGGGTAACTTGGTAAGATGGATCAAAAATTGGCTTTGTGGTAGGAAACAGGGTAGTGATAGAGGCTGTTTGTGGAAGCCAGTGTCCTGTTGTGTGTTACAGGGATCAGTGCTGGGTGCCTTATTTTGTGTGATACAGACGTAAACAATATAGATGAGAATGTCGGGGCAGGGGTAGGGGGGGATGATAAATAAATCTGGCTAATAGTGAGAAAAAAGGACTTAAGTGACAAGATGATACAGATTGTCTAGTCAGATGAGCAGATCAGTGGTATATGGAATCTAATCCTGATAAATATGAGGTATGCATTTCGGAAGAGCTAACAAGTTAAGGGAGTACTCAATGAATGGCAAAACACTAGGAAGCTCAGAGGAATGGAAGAATCTTGGGTTGCTTGTCTACAGATTCTTAATGGTGGCAGGAGAGTTTAACAGGGTGGTTAAGGTAGCACATGAGACACTGTCTTACTCAATTCTGCTGTTATAAGAGTAGGGAGGCTATGTTGAAGCTGCACAATATATTGGTTAGGCCACAGCTAAAGTACTATATGTAGCTTTAAACATCACACTGCAGGAAATATATGATTGCCCCAGAGCATGCAGAGAAGAATCACCAGGATGTTGCCTAGCATCGAAGCGATGAAGAGAGATTGGAAAAGCACGTGTTGTTTTATTTTAAGAGCAGAGAAGGCTGAGGGAGGAACCTGAATGAGGTGTATAAAGATCATCATAAGCATTGTCAGGGTCGGTAGGAGGCTTTGAGAGAGGATCTGAGGAAATTCTTTTCAGCCAGAGGGTGAGAATCCAGAATCTGGAAAGTAGTGCCTGGGAAGGTAGTAGAGGCAGGATGCCTCAAATTAAAAAAAAAAGACAATGGATGAACACTTGAAATGGCATCAGATTCGAGGCTGTGGGCCAAGTGTTGAAAACTGGATTAGTGTAGATGGGTCAGCACAGATTCAATGCACCAAACAGCCTCTTCTGTGCTGCATGACTCTATGACCACCTTCTTCAGACAATTAGAGATGGGTAAAAACTTTCTGAGGTAGCCAATGATGTGCAAATACTGCAAAAGAATTTAGAAAAACCTTACTGCAGTATTCATCACTGAAATTATGGGGCAACACAACTAAGTGGTGGATTACAAAAAAGGATCCAAACGTAAGGTATTATGGATGTGGCTTTTAAGTAAATAGGACATTTTAGGTTGTCATAACTTTCTCAAAACACTATGAAAAGGTTAAGTTAATGAAAACAAAAGATCAGATGAAAGCCTTCCTCACCACAGTATCAAGTATAGTTAGATTAATGCAGAGCAAAAGTTGCATGATTATCATTGTTATTCTATGGAATAATGTCTTAATTAATTCAAATCCATGTTTGTTATGTACTTTAATTTAAAAAAAAACTTAACAATTAGATATGATACCAGCAAAGGATACATACTGCATAATTTTTGAAAGATTTCTAGTTTCCTTTTGAATGGCAAAACCTGTACATTAGTAAATATTTTCATTTTTAACTGGTTATATTGATTACTTAGATTTCAAAGAGTTGTTGCACATCTAACTGGACACACACCACAGACAATTTAAAAAAAGCACAATGGTGCATATATACATATAAAACAAATTACAAACAGAGCTGACTGACAAAGATGAAATCCTCAACTAACAGCAAGACCACCCATTTGGAAGAATTAATGTACACAAAATGGCTCCAGTTGGTACAATTGAAGAAGAAAACATTTTAAAATTTAAATGAAGAGAAACAAAATCATTTACTAAATAAAGCAGTTTCTGCTCAAGGCTGCTGCTACCATTAGGTAGTAAAGGGCTGCTGTGGGACTTCTTCAAAATGTATTTCACATCCTTAATTAATGCAATAAGAAGTTAACCTATCTAGATAGATAAACTGGGTTATTTTCCCTGATTAAAGCAGTTACCTGTCCAGAATACAGGTTCTTTTACTCAATTTGAAAGGCCAAATTTTCCCCTCTCCCCTTCATCATAGATGTTTTCCTGAAGTCTGAGGCAAACAACTTGATGGACCACCTGGACTATGTGCACTGAACACAGAACTCAGTGCAATTAATTAAAATTAAATAAATAGCATATGAATGAGTTAACCCCAGCTTGTACTCACATCATGGATAGATGGAAAATATTGTGCAGTTGTTTACTTCCATAACCTGATGCTCAATTTCAATTTAGGTCCACCTAAGTCTAACGTATGTGGGTATAGTGACAACTCTCTCAGGAAAAACCAATGTTAATGGGAGATCTTTGAATATTATATGTAAATGCAATGTAGTCCTGAACAATACCGTGACTACCAGCTGTGTGGCAAATCTCAAATTTATTTATTAATGTGCCTGGACACACTGGATATTTCACTCAAGGCTAAGAGAAGAAAACTTGAGGGGCAAACTAATTCAAAATGTTTTTCATTCACTGAATGAATTCAAATTCAAGCATCTCAATCACACTGTATATCCCCTTTACAGAATGCTTTTTCTTCAGGTCATTAAATAATTCAGTGACACTAGAAGCCAAATTATAACCAGTCAATAATGACAGATATTTGCGGATAATGGGTGATGAGCAACACTGCAGAGTAGAATATTGTCCTCCCAAAACTTCCTGATTAGACTTAACCAGATTTAGTAGAATTCAACTGGATAGATTTGGATACAAAGCTAAAGGGAACACTAACAAAAAAACTATATCTATAAACATTTATTCACTTTTCAAAAACAAATCTCCTTGTTCAACTCTTGTTATACCACAGTTATCGCCTAGATTTGGCGGGAAGAGAATGGTAACTAAAAGAATTACATTTGATATGCAATGTTTAGTTTTACTCCCATACTTGTCTCTCTGTAGGGCTCTAAAGGACAGCATGAAGAAAAGGAAAGAAAAAACACAAGTAAGCATACAGCGACAGTAGAAGAAACATGAATAAAAGCAAATAGATTGATGGTATGCAGAAAATATCTAACAAATCCCATCTTCACTACACATAATAAATGGCTAATTTAAATGTTTTTAAGCTGAAAACAAACAATCGCACAATTCAAATGATAACAAATATGCTTGTACTACTCATATCAGAATCACCCACATGTAACTGTTTTATAAAGACTGCAACCCCTTCACCGGTTTATTGTTATCAAGTCAATGATCAAATGACAAAGTTCTGTTTGAATCTGGTTTTATTAATATTTATATGAAACATCCATGCTGGAAAGGTAGAACAAGACTGATGCTTAAATTGATACCTGCGCCGGTGAAAGGGTTGGAAAATATAAGACCCCTTTGGTTGGCCTATAGAGGCTGTAGCGAATAACTATCTAAATTTGTAGCTATCTAAAGACTAATATTTCAGTCCCATCACACCAATGTTACCATACATATTGTTGAACATTTTGTTAGTAGTTTTCATGGCCTCTCCTCCCCACAGATTCTAGCCAGATGATCAGAGTGACTGCTACTTTACTTTACAAAAGGGTGTATTTTCCACTGGCTTCCTCAGTTTACATCCAAAACTAATTTGGCTAAATGTTCAAAAACAAATATAAAACAATGTTAAATGCGTAACAATATATGCAGTCAAGCCTCCTTACCACAACAAGTGGAACATTCTAAAAATTCTAAATAAGTGCTCGACCCAGCCTCAATCAAGAGCTGGAAAAATGTGGTGGAAAACGATAAGTTTAAGACATTTGTATTCTAAAATGAGGTTTGACTGATGGTAAACTGGTGAGAGACAGCTTTCTAGCTTCAAAGCAAGAAGCAAATTACATTCAAAACAGATGAATTGAAAGTCGGTGAGAAATTAACATTCCCAACAACTGATGACCATTGTCCACTGTGAAACAGAAAGATTAAATTGAAATGATCAAATATTCTGCTGTGAATTATTCTTCTGCAATCTAATTTCTTTTTGGAATACAGCCTCCACAGACCATAGATGGGGTATTGCCAATATAGTGAAAAATTTGGAGTAGCACACCTTGTGTGTTGTACATGCTGACTGAGGGGTTGTTATAGACTGCTGATTCCGCAAGCAATGTGTTATAGGGATTGTTAGTGCCATGAGGACGAAGAAGAGCATTGGTTATTAGATGGTTAGCCATAGCCCCTGGAGCAGCCAGACGGAGAAAGACAAACAAAGAAAAAAGATCAATCAGGCAAATGTAGGAAAATAAAATATTCTTAATGGTAAAATTTGAAGTCACATTATTAAACAAGCTGAATAGAGTCAGACCTGGAATGTTGAAATTTACAAAGAAAATTAATAAATGCCTTAGACAATGTAAATGCATTTGCAAATGGGCTAACACAATCAATGCTGGTTTTCCTTATAACCTACTCTATAAAACAAACAGATTCAGTCAGAGTTATTACTTGATTTCTTAGAATTACCCACAGGTAAATTGTAATATCAAGCCTCTTATATAAAAAAAGACTTGCATTCCAATTGATTTTTTTTCTGCAAACTTTAATCATTTCCGTTCCAATTTGCAACAACAGCTTAAGGGTTCCATAGTTTATTACTTCAATTTTCCCAAGACCAAAGCACAGCTGAGAAATAGAGCGGTGACATTATGGAAGAAATATGGATTTACAGATAATGAAACAGAAGACACGGAAAGCGATACTGGATATGGACTCCACAAAATTTCAAAACATGAATCAACCTCATCCATATGCAAGCATCGGGGTCAAAAAATGCACTTTTGGAGATAACACTCTGCGTTAGTCATGTTCAGATTAAAGATGCTTGTATTAGTATTAAACAGTGTTTCATAGAATGGGATTTGTGCCTTTCTGCAAGGATGCTTTGCTAATATTGAATACTCTCGGAGGACTGTTGCTGAAAATCAATTTCCGTGAATACTGTTAATTTGGATGCATTCTGGAGATCTTATAGGTGTTGAATTCTGAACACATTTCAAATTTAATAAATAGACCATGTTCTCTGTAGTACAGTATTGATTATAAATTTAAATATTGATAGGTTCTGTCTCAACTCAATTAAAAAACAATGAAGCAAGCCCAAACAAGGGTAATTGCCCCACAATGGATTAAACCCCTTGTTGTTATTTACTAAATGTTATTTGCACAAGTACCTGACTTGAGTATCAAGAGCCCTTTTTTCTAACCATAAATCAAATTATTTATTATTTCCATATGACCAATTTGATTCCCTACAGTGTGGAAACAGGCCCTTCAGCCCAACCAGTCCACACCAACTCTCTGAAGAATAACCCACCCAGACCCATTTCCCTCTGACTAATGCACCTAGCACTACGGACAATTGAGCATGGCCAATTCATCTGACCTGCATATCTTTGGACTGTGGGAGGAAACCGGCGCACCCGGAGGAAACCCACACAGACGCAGGGAGAACGTGCAAACTCCACACAGACAGTCGTCCGAGGCGGGAACCAAACCTGTGACCCTGGTGCTGTGAGGCAGCAGTGCTAACCACTGAGCCACCAGACCGCTCAATTGCTGAATTCCTATTAGAATCATAGCGATGTACAGCATGGAAACAGACCCTTCGGTCCAACCCGTCTATGCCGACCAGCTATCCCAACCCAATCTAGTCCCACCTGCCAGCACCTGGCCCATATCCCTCCAAACCCTTACTATTCATATACCCATCCAAATGCCTCTTAAATGTTGCAATTGTATCAGCCTCCACCACTTCCTCTGGCAGCTCATTCCATACTCGTACCACCGTCTGTGTGATAAAGTTGCCCAGTTGGTCTCTTTTATATTTTTCCCCTCTCACCCTAAACCTATGCCCTCTAGTTCTGAACTCCCCGACCCCAGGGAAAAGACTTTGCCTATTTACCCTTGGTGTATAGATTTTTGACAAACTGCTCTCCTCATTGGAAAAAGTGGTACTGCAAATCTACAGACTTATCTCTTTAAACTTAGATTAAGTTTAAAGCGCTTGGTATTTCTAAGACTATTATTATCCATCTTTCTGTGCTCAAAATGTTGACAATTTTTCCATCCAATATGCCCCCATATTTATAACACGCTCAGGTAAAAAATTATACATAGCTTCCTGCACGAGTAAAATGGGTGGATGATTGCATCTCATTTTACATTTATCAAGCACTATTCAAACAAGAAGAAATTGCCTGTAAAATGTAACTTCCAATACAGGTTTTGTAGGTTTAACTCTGCAGCATGGATTCTGTACCAACTTGGACATTTAACAGAAAATTCACAACCAGGAAAAATACATGTTCATTTACTTTCAGTTTCTTGACAGCTTTTCATGGAGTTGAATTCTCTTTTATGGAGACTGCAAATATTAGATAAATACACTTAATAAAATTTGAACGTTTTTCGAGTCTTAATGGATGTGGCCGTACATCAGGAGTAACTCAGTAATGCATTAAGGTAGTGGAAAATATCACAACAGCCATTCAACACATCACAACACAAAGTCCTCTGTGCGATCACTCATCATAGTAAACAGTTTGGAACAAAGGTTAGGACACTGTCATTTCAAAAAATTGTCAGAAACAAAACTTGCATTTCATACCTTTCAAAGAGAGTATTCAAATGCATTGAGGTCCTGGATGGCTCTGAAAAATCTATTTAATTTGTAGAACATGAGAAAAGGTGGTGTTTCATTTGTGTTGTTTGAATGGAAGTTGAAAAACTTCCATTCAAAAATAGATGTTTTAAGAGGTCTAAAAAAATCCTACAATACTAGAGGTTATCAAACCTATTTTGTCTCTGCTGGGTGTCTGAAACAGCAGTACGTTTACTCCACACAGTTTTGGTCACAGTTTTGGTCAATTTAGCTCTAATTTGTTCTTACATTTTAAACTCTCGTTTTGAAGAAGTATTTATAGGATCAACTTCCACTACTTTTTCAGGCTGAGCGTTCCAGATTCCAACAATGTTGAATGAAATAATTTCTGCTCATTTCCCTCCTTCAAGATTTTTTTGTCAAAGATTTTAAATCAGTGGGGCAATTTTCTCCTCCCTGGAGGTGGCGAGGTAGATGGCAAAGGTAAATAACTATGCTCGTAGACAATGCACAATACAAACTCACATTTTGCCTTTGCAACAGTTAGGACAAGGAGGCCCACTGGGGATTTTTGGAACCCCGATTAATTAATGCTTTTGAGCGTTCAATTAATAGATACTTTAAGGGTTTCAACCAGCCTCCCATTGGATTACTTGCCTTCCCAGTAGATGAGCAAGTAGTGACTGGTCAGCCAAGTTGCCTTGATTTTGCAGGGAGGAGGGGTGGAGGAGAGGAGTTCTCTCCAATCCCTGCAATCTGGCTTTAAGTGTGTGGCTGTTGAAAGCTAACCCCTGTTCTTGCCTCCAACCTCCCCACAGCACCCACCCTATCAGACCTGAAAGAAAAACACTGACCTTCTTTGCTGTTGAACCCCTTCTGGCCAAGCCCTCAAGCAGTGATTTCGGGATCTGGAAGCTCTTGGCCAATGTAACAAGGTGGGTCTCCAAGAGTGAGATCTGTGATTCGCCAAGAGATTCACCAGTCAGCTCTTGACAAGCTAATTATTCTCTGCCACAGAAAGCATTTTCAGGCCAAAGCGTTGAATGTTTTCAGGAAGGAGTGGATATAGCTCTTAGGGCTAAAGGGATCAAAAGGTATTGGGAAAAAGTGGGAACAAGGTGGTGATCAGCCATGATAATACTGAATGGTGGAGGCTTGAAGGGCCAAAAGGCCTACTCCTACTCCTATTTTCTCCATCGATATTTAAGTGAACCTTGATCTACTGGGATTTCTTGTTGGAAGGTGTAGTTGTCAGTGGCCACTGAAAATGCCTGTTCCCACTACTTACGCCATGGTTTTCCATTTTGTAGGCTATCACCTCTGGATATTGACCTATCTGCTAAAGAAAACTTTTTTTTACTTAATCTTATTAATTACATCAGCTGTTAAACTTCTCTATTCCAAGGAGATCAGCACAAACACTCCTCATAACTATAATCTGCCATCCATTGCAATATTGGGATAAATCTTCCCTGTAACCTTTTACATCTTTAATAAAGTCTGCAGTCAAAATGAACCACAACCATCCACCTGAGATGTAACCCCATGATTTGTAAAGTTCTAGAATAAACGTATTGCTTTTATATTTTATTCTTTGATGTGTAAAAACTAGAAAACCACATACTTTTGTAACAAACACTTGTCCTGCTAACATGTATGCACACTAAGGCATCTCGATTCTTACCCATTTTAACAATGCACGTCATTTATTGTTTATAGCCTTGCCATTTAGTTCACCTGAAATGCATTCTTCACACCTGCCCACAGTAAGTTTCAGCTGCCACACTTCTGTCTGTTTCTCCATTTCTGTTTCATACTGAAGCTTACCAACTTTTCTGATCATTATCTACAACTTTGCAAGGTGCTATATCTGCTGTTTCTGACAACTGAGTCGAGGTTATGGATAAAAATTTCAAAGTGTGCGGTTCAAAAATAGACCTTTCTGATGGACACCACAGCAAACCACCTTTTAGTCTAGAAATAATGACAAACCATCCACTTTCATTTTTAATTTTTATTGGTAGAGTTTGGAGTTAGAAACCGCAACTTTGCTGAAAACTGACAGCTATGCATAATATTTATCATTGTAGTTTCTTAGTGTTCCAGAATGCAACACAAACCTTCACGCATACAAAGAAGGCAATGGTAAGTCAGCAAGTAAAAAAAAGATAAGCTTAATTTTTCAGAATAATTTTCAGCCTGCATATTCAGTTAATATATTCTTACCCATTGATTATTCTCCATCCAAAGCTCGATAACACTTATCGTGGAGTTATTTATATTTCCTCAGCCATTTTAATATAAATACAAACTATGTGTCATGTGAAATATATAGTTTATTAATTTATGTTTTATGCCTCTATTTGACAAGAGACTTAAAAATTCAAAAGCAACAAATTATGTTACGATGCAGAGAAGTGAAAAATAAATGATTTTTAAAATTTTAACTTAGGAGAATTGGTACCTGTACATACAAATCGAGTTCTGTTTGACTTTAATATTAAACCTCTGATTACCGAGAATAAATTACATCTGTATCATGCATGATTCATGCTGACTATCATGTCAGCAATATCTGGTAATCACAAATTAATCCTGGGAATAGAGCTCATACAAATTAAAAAGTATTTTCCTCAAATAAATGCAACAAGACCAAGAGAATGAAGAATTTTGCATTGTGCAGAAAGGTCAAGCCACAATTCCTGAAGGGACTGCATTCTATTTGACTGATCCTATGTTTTTGTCAACTAAAAACCCATTCTGCCCATGAAGTATATTTTAAATTTCAACAGATAGTCACTTTCTAGATAAATTGGATTTCAAAATGGTCAAAAATGAACACCACCCACTAATTGCCCATTTATATTAAGATTATTGTAAAATGCCACATAGTGTCAAGTTTCACGGACCTCCTTTATTTTCAATAAAATATCCAATACATTATAGTCCTATTTTTTTGTCAAGTAAACCATAGTCCACAATAAAAAAAGGTCAATATGACACAAAGGGATAACTATTAGAAATAAAAACAGAAATTGCTGGAAAGACTCAGCTGGTCTGGCAGCATCAGTGGAGAAAAAATGGACTTAATATAGGTCCAGTGACCCTTCTTCAGAACCAAGCTTTAACTATTAGGCTGTGTAGCCTAAAGCAGATTAAAAAAGAAATTCCAGGCCGCTTGGCAATCTTCAAAAATTCATAAACCCCCAAGCTTCTAAAAGTGAATTGCCGCAGTCAACAACATTAATACTAGAAAATCTTCCTTAACATACTTACCAATGGTGTAATGAACAACCTACAGAGATTTATTGCACCCCTGCAGAAGCCTAATTACAGCATGAAATATTTACAAGTGGCTTCTCTTATAAACGTGAACACAGGAAATTTTAATGAGTCAGTAAAAAGTATGATTTCATAAACATTGAAGTGCAGACTTTTCAATGCATTGTGGATACACATTCATATGAATATACACAGAAACAAGAGTGTGTTTGTGGAGATTACTATTTGTTATTAAAAAACAAGTTGAATGGATTAAGATTTAAGATTTTCTTCAGATCCACAGTGTTCCATATTAACAAATATATCATAATAAGGAAATTAACAACTTTTGGCATTACATTTGCTTTCTTTCTCTCAAGGGTTGACTAAATCCCCTTTCCTCTCAGTGAAACTAACTTACCTCAGACTTTTGGCTCTGCAGGCAACATTGGACAGGTTTGGGAACCTGGTGTATTAAATTTAAGAATAAATTTATCCAAATCAGCCTATGGTTTTCAGGCAACGGGTTTATCATACAAAACCAATGGCAACAGCTTTCAGATTCTTTAAATTTGAGACTGTATTTTTGTTCTCTGTTAATTACACTTTTCAACAGTGCATAAACAAGACCATGCTGTCCATCATGCCCAACTCAGTTCTCTGAAAAGGTAGGAATTGCTGTACGATGTGCCTGGTTTTCATGTAAACTGAGTATGTTATGTTCAATCTGTGCTTACAGACATTTGAACAAATCCATAACAGGACCAATTCTGTACTGACCTTGGCTCTGTTACTGAAGAAGGGCTTATGCCCGAAACGTCGATTCTCCTGCTCCTCGGATGCTGCCTGGCCTGCTGTGTTTTTCCAGCACCACATTTTTGAACTCTGTTACGTGGGGCTACACACTATTTGGTGCTGATACATAAGGGCCTAGAATAGGGCACCGTCAGTATCTGTTCTAAAGAGTTCCCAGTCATAAACTTATGCTCTTGGTGTTCCCTGTATTTTCTTTAATTTTTATTTTTAAAACATTCAGCTATTTTCCCTTTCAAAGTTAATTTGGATTTTGCTGCGACACCATTACTTAAGGCATTTCATATACTAACAACTTTCTGCATCAAAATTTTCCTTCAGTCTTTTGGCGATGGTCTTAAAAGTATGAATTAATTATCAGGTCGACTTCTCCTTCTTGGTCTCACTATCACTTAATTTTGCCTTCCAAGACCTTCCCTTTTATTATTTAAAAGGCTCTGGCTGACCACTCATTCATCGGCTACTCCATTTTGTCTTTTATCCTATAGTTTGTTTTACTCTGGTTCTTGCTACCTAAAAGCTGGTCAAGTCAAACAGTTGCTAGTTCTGATGAAATGTCTCAGACTTGAAATATGGACCAGGATTCTTCAGTAGGCATTCAGAAATAGTGAGTGGGTCTTGATTCAAGAACTTTTGACCCCTCTCCCTGATTTTGTGATTTTACCCCCAAGGTCTTTCAAGTATAGAGTCTGATTTGCTTAACAAGAGCATACATTCCACTCCCAACCTAGCAAACTTCATTATCGAGATAGATGTGCCTTAATCATGGAATCGCTACAGTATAGACAGATGTTATGCAGCCCATCGAGTCTGCACTGTCCCTCTGAAGAACATTTCACCAAGACCCAATCCCCTCGCCCACCATATTAATGTAACCCCACATTTCTCATGGCTAATCCACCTAGACTACACATCCCTGCACACAATGGGGCAATTTAGTATGGACAATCCACCTAATTTGCACATCTTTGAACTGTGGGAGGAAACTGGAGCACCCAAAGGAAACTCACGCATATACGGGAGGAATGTGCAAACTCCATGTAATCACCCAAGGCTGGGATTGAACAGAGGTCACTGATGCTGTGAAGCAGCAGCACTAACCACTGTTCCACCCTAAATGTCATGCCATTCTCTGCAACTTTTGGGAATTGGGGCCAGCTTTTAAAGAAACCATGCCTCAAGGCCCCTGACAGGTGTCATAAATTAGATAATATACATACCCATATTGGTTATTGTACTCTTATGTCTATTTACCCATTATTTGGAAATAATGAATCCTACAGTGACAATGGGAAGTATAAAAAAAGTACACAGCAGTGATCCATTACACTCTTTCCCAAGGGTGTAGCACTGTGCGTGTACTACACAATATGGACTCAAGCAGTTCAAGAAGGCAGGCAGCTTGTCATTGACAGATAGCAATGGCCAATAAGTACTGGCCCATGCAATATCATTCACCTTCCAGGAAAAAGAAAACAGAGATTCCTAAAAAAAAAATCATTTTACCAATAGCTAGTAAAAGTGTCTATCAACTATTCTGAAACAACAGTAGCAGGCATTACAAGTTTAAAAAAAAAACTTCCTTTAAACCAATGTAAAATAAACATTTTGAAGTTGATAGCATAGTTCTGAGGACCAGAATTGCTCATCAAGCAATATCTTCCTTGGGGCTCAGGGATTTCAATATAATAATAGATACCTGACTTGTCAGCCAAGAAATACAATAGAGATGGGCTATTCTATCAGCTTCTTACAAGATGCACAGGAGGAGGCTGTAGTTTACCTGATTCATGAGTGGAAATCCAGGCCATGAATGTCTTCTCTCTTTACAAATTGAAATAACTGCACAGAGGTCGGTATCCCGACATCAAGTCACCCTTTATTTACATGCGCACTGTACATGGGCTGTGACCAGCCAGTTCAAAGCCAGTCTTTAGATTGAGGAGACTTTCTAAATCTCCTTTTTTAAATTTTATTAAACAATACAGTTTACAAAATAGTTAGCATTAACAGCTGTATGCAAAGAAACAGCAATTTTACAAGGGGAGGAGCAGCAGCAAAGCCAGGCCCCATACACTACTGTTCAACCAGTTTTCAGGGAAATGAGGACAAACCTCAAATCCCAGTTTCAGTCATCACAAAACAGTAACAATGACAAGTACATATAAGACAGTCCAATTACACAAAGAAAACTAGCGCATAAAAAAAATCTCCTGTTCATATCTGTCAGCCAGGGCTCCCTGATTGGCCCAGGTTAACAACCTTATACAAGAATCTCATAGTCAATGAGATCCACCTGGCCATGGCTCTAATTACTGCCTCATTTGCTGAGGATTTCCAGAATTTTCAGTTTTTATTTCATTGCGTTAAATCCCCCACCCCCATCACTACCTGTTGCCTCTGCAGCAACTCTTAACATTTGTTCGATATTTATTACTTGCTGGTTTGTATTGTCTGAACTACACAGCCAGATCTGACATATAGGTAATTTTACTGGACTAACGATCCAAAGACATCAAAATCTAACTCGGCAGCTGGGAGAATTGAATTCAATTAATTAAATACTGGTATAACATGCTCGTCATTGATCATGATTGGGAAACTGATGATTATCATAAATACTGCTTGATTCATTAATGTCCTTCAGGGGAGGAAATCTACCATCCTAATCTGATCTGACGTATATATGACTTCAAATCTATAGTAATGTGGTTGACTTTTCACTATCCTCTGAAATTGAGGGGCAAACACCTTTTGTTGCATCAAGCTGCTATAGAAACATCAAGCACCGAACGTGTAACTTAATCTCATGGATTTAGAATCCACGGTGGCAGCTCACCTTGACAGTGACACTCAAATTCCAAGAATGAATAATGATACACCTGAGCACAGCCCTGTCATATCATTGACTTCTAATCTTGAATAAAAACACCAAATTTTCTTACTGCCGACAGTTCCAGCTGTGGATGAACTAATGGGATTTAACAAATGGAGTCTCATGGCTGTCACGTTGGGTTCTATAGCGCCACTGGAGTCATGATCTAAACGTTGTTGCTGTTGCCAGTGTTTGCACAGCGCGCTGAACTTTGCATCCTTCTCAGAACAGGGCACCCACTAGTTTGTACTGGGAGCACTCTGCAGAATGGTGTTATGGAGGTGTCAAAGTCATTCTGCAGAGTGCTTCCAGTAAAACCTACTGAGTGCCCTGTGCTGGGAAGGATGCAAGCTCAGGTGCACTGTCTGAGCACTGGCAAGAGCAGCAATGTTCAGACCATGAAGCCGATCAGCCATTCTTGTTGGTTTTGAGCACAGTTTGAAACCCTGTAGGTCCAGTGAACTGCAGTGTCAAATCTCTCAATGCACACTGGCCCTCCTACTGCACTGCTTGAAGGCTAAACAAGTCATCAATTTAAGGTTTTGATCTCTGCTATAGCTTGGTTTGTGGAAACACTGTGGATTTTGTTTGGTATGGTGCTGTGGTGAATTTGTGCATATGTGGAAGGAGGGCTGAGGATTTGTGTGGCACCAGAAATGAAACTGAATTCAAAGCTCTTACTGTTTTGATTTAGTTCATAATAGAGGGCACAAAACTGTAACCAAACATAATTGAATGACTATATTTCAGATCTGAAATGTATGACAAAATAATACATGTTGGCCAAGCAATGCTTATTGGAATTTTATGCATTTAACTTTCTAACATAAACTGTTGGGTGCTATCACAATGGTAGTGATAAATCCAAGTTTCTGACAGTGTTCAGATACAAATCCATCGTAACTGGAACTTCATACGTTCATAAGCACAAGAGAAGATTGCAGAATTTCTAGAACAACTAACAAATAACCTATGGACCAGTCTAAAGAAAACGCACATCAATTCGATTATGTTAAATATTAAATGCAATATAATGGAGAAAAGTAGGATGAGAGGGCAATATACCAAGACCAACAGAGAGTCCATAAAAGGTCAGAAACTACAAGGCAGAAGTATCCGTATTTTGCATCAGCAGCATTGTAAAGTGTTGCTGGGACCAATGCCTTCCTGTTGGGCTTAGTTTTTTAAAAAAATTGAAAGTTGTCAGTACCATTCATGATCCTAAGTGAACAGCAGCAAAGTAGGGAGCAGAAGCTGTCCTACACTGTGGTACCTTTTGTTGGAGGGCCTGGATAATTGGCTAGTTTTAATACATTGTTAACCTAGCATGGACCAAGAATTTTCTATTCAAATACAAAGATACCTTGAAAAATAATTTAAGATTAATACTTTTATTTCCAAGTTTTTTTGACTGAAGGTGATGATTGAACTGAATTACAATGGGCTGGGCATGATGATGATAATGATAATGAAACTGTAATGTTTGCAGTAATTATTCCAATGAACTGACAGCAATTTTTGCAAAAAAGTTCCTCTGATAAAAGGTCATCAGAATGAAATGCTAATTGTTTATTTTTCTCCATTGATGCTGCAGGTTTGATGGTCGTTTCTAGAATCTGTGGAGTTCTTTTTCTCTGATTTCCTGTCTCTGTTGAATTTCCCCTTTAGATCAATTTCTGGAATCTACACACATGCATTGTAATGGAGGCACATCCCGAAGATGCTGTCAGTGGTTCTACATTTCTCCAGAGATCATCCCTCAAGAATGTAATTAATGAAGGTTAATCAAATTGATGAGAACTTCCATTTCTGCAATGATTATTTTGTTGCAAGGATTCTTGAAAAAGATGTTTTTCAACAAGTCATGTTGAATGAAGTGTATTTTGGGATTTTTTTTTTACAAATTTCATAATTACTGTCAAATTACACTGGTGACCCTGAATAACTAATTTCATATTTATGAAGTGTTAGATTTCTCTGAAATGAAATTTAAAAATGTTTATTTTAAAATATAAACATTTTTAAAAGCTTGTTAATTTTTTTAAAATTTCTACCTCAATTGATCATAATCATTTAGTTTGTTAAACAAAACGTTAATTACAAATTCTAAAAAAGGGTCACTTGACTCAAAATGTAACTCTGCTTTCACTCCATATTTGTTGTCAGACCTGCTGAATTCCTCTAGTAATTTGTGTTTTTGTTTCATTTCTCCAGCATCCACAGTTCGATGTTGTATTTTATTTAAGTGAATTGCAATGACAGATAAAACATATGTCTAACTTTCTAGTTTATTACAAGTAAATATTTCATATTGGCTCCTTACCTGATTGATAACATTATCGCTGCTGCGTGTCAACACATTCGCTGGACTCGGTGCCAGATTTAATCTGTCATTGGGAAAGGGGATAACCACACCACAGTCTTGTGGGTAGCTTTTTTCAAGGTCAGCAGCAAGTTCCACCACTGCCTGCAAAATCTGGGCTATAGTCTGTCTTACTTTGAATCCTTTCTAGTAGCTATAGCTTTGAATCAATTTGCTACAGAACTAATTATAACAGCTGACCAACCCAAGTTGAAAATACATTGGTGTTCGTTTCAAATGGCTAAAACGTCTTTTAAGGTAATTTACCTTTTGACAAGTTATTGAAACGGATGGCACAATGAAAAACAAAATGAAACCGTGGACTTTAAGTATTAAAGCTTCATACATGGCGCAGAAAAAAGAAAATGCAATCGGAAAACTAATTAATTGAAAATTAAAATTAAATGACGATTAAATCTTTGGAAGTTCTCAAATGGACAAAAGCTACAATAAAACAAGGATCAACTACTGCAAAAATCCCTATGCCCTAGCCCAAAACAATGTGCAGCTTCCCAAATTCAGTGAAGATCTAACACAAAGAGCTTAATATTCACAAAATTCATGACATTCATGACTTTTCGAAAGCCATACCCTGAGAACATTCCTTAATTAAAACAGGTTTTTTTTAAAACTCTCCCTCCCATCCCAATCCATATTCAAATATCATTTAGTTTTACTAGAAAGCAGTAGCAATTTAATAAAAATGTAACTTGACATGATATTTTGAACTGAAAATATCAGCTTCTTGCTATATCATGCATGTTTCATTAAATACCTGATCAAGTTACTACAGCAACTCCAATTGTTGAGTTGTTTTACCTTTTTCTAATGGCCTTAAAAAGAGAACAGGGTTTATAATACGGGATTCTAAACTTCACATAATGTTTTTGTTAGTTTATCCAATAAAGTGGCCTCTTTTTTTTGATTTATAATGGATCAACTCAGTAATGTCAAATAGTCAGAAATCCCATCCAGATACACTGCTCCACCATCAATGCTATATCATTTGTCTTTTTTGACTGTAAAGCCATGTTTTGGAGAATTGGGTTGGGTATACGTAGGACAGCAACTCTATCACACACAAACAGAGATTACTACAGATTCAAGAGTTCCTGTGAACTTAAAAAATTATGTCCTTCAATCCGATTACTAAGTATGAGTGAACTGCTTTCTTCAGAAATGGAAACTACTTGCAGTTCACGTGTCGACATTTGAAATTAGCTGTAAGTGCCAAAGAAAATACACATTTCTATGACTGCAAAATTAATATTTTTATTTTGCGTTTTGCTTCAACATATATTGTATCCAAATAGATTCAGTAGTAGCCACTAAACTAATATATTCATTCGATAAAAGCTACTGCGGATGCTGGAATCTGAAACCACTCATCCCACGCTCTCAACAACTTCTTCAACCTCATCCCATTTTCTCCAAATCAAAGGTGTAGCAATGGGTACCCACATGAGTCCTAGCTATGCCTACCTTTTCATGGGGTACGTGGAGCATTTCTTGTCCCAGGCCTACCCGGTTCCCCTCCCACAACTGCTTTATCGGTACATCGATGACTATTTTGGTGTGGCTTCATGCTCGCGTCTTGACCTGGAAAAATTCATAAACTTCGCTTCCAGTTTCCATCCCTCCATCATCTTCACCTGGTCCATCTCCGACACTTGCCTTCCTTTCCTTGACCTTTCTGTCTCCATTTCCGGCAATAGTCTATCCACTAATATCCATTACAAGCCCACTGACTCCCACAGCTGTCTGGACTGCAGCTCTTCTCACCCTACGTCCTGTAAGGACTCAATCCCTTTCTCTCAGTTCCTTCGCCTCCGCCGCATTTGTTCCGATGAGGCCACTTTCCAAAGTGGTGCTCTTAATATGTACTCTTTCTTCTCCAACCGTGGCTTCCCACCTACAGTTGTTGACAGGGCTCTCGACAGCGTGCGGTCTATCTCCCGCGCCACAACCCTCACCCCCTCCCAGAACAAGGATAGGGTCCCTCTTGTTCTCATCTTTCACCCCACCAGACTTCACATGCAAAGAATAAACCTCCGTCATTTTCGCCAACTCCAACACGACGCCACCACAAAACACATCTTCCCTTCCCTCCCCGTCTGCATTCCGCAGAGATCGTTCCCTCTGGGACAACCTAGTCCACTCCTCCATCACACCTAACACCTCTCCCATCACACACGGTACCTTCCATCACACCTAACACCTCTCCCAGCTCACACGGCACCTTCCCATGCAATCGCTGAAGGTGCACCACCTGCCCCTTTACCTCTTCCATGCTCACCATACAAGGCTCCAGATTAAGCAGCATTTCACTTGTACCCCTTTCAATTTGGTCCATTGCATTCGTTGCTCCCAATGTGGTCTCCTCTATATCGGAGAGACAAAACGCCAACTGGGTGATCGCTTTGCTGAGCGCCTTCAGTCTGTACGCAATCAGGTCCCGGACCTTCCCGTGGCTTGCCACTTCAACACACAATCCTGCTCCCATGCCCACCCTTGGCTGTCCTTGGCCTGCTGCAGTGGTCCAGTGAAGCTCAACGCAAACTGGAGGAACAGCATCTCATCTTCTAACTAGGCACGTTACAGCCTGACGGTCTCAACATTGAATTCAACAACTTCAGATAATTTTGTTTCATTTATTTTATTTATCTTTTTTATTTTTTTTCACTGTTCTGTACCTCTTATTTCTTGATTGTCTCCCTTTCTCTTGCTCCCCACTCTCTCATCACCTTTTTCCTCTCCTCTTCCCCCTTTGCTACCCTTCTCCCCTGTTTTCCATTTTGCCTCTGCTTCACACATCCCCCCCAACCCCCACATATTTTGTCACATAGTACTGACTTCAGCCTTGGTCATTCACAGCTCCTAATCTCCCTATAATCTCTCTATGCACTGTCATTATCACGTCTTTATTGCTACCTTTGCTCTGGAGCCATGACTCACCTTCTCTCAGCCTAGTATAAATACCTTCCTATTTCTCCCCCTTTTTTAGCTTTGACAAGGGGTCAGTTAGACTCGAAACGTCAGCTTTTTTCTCTCCTTACAGATGCTGCCAGACCTGCTGAGATTTTCCAGCATTTTCTTGTTTGGCAATATATTCATTCTCCTTTAACAGTTAACTGATTCAAAATTAGTTATATTTCTCTATGTCACCGTTGTACGGGTAGAGTTAGTGCTTTGGACATGATCAACAATTTAGGTGGAAATTGCATTCAAGCTGTGCTTTTTTTCCCAAATTGAGCATTTTGGTCTGGTTTTCACTCAAAGTTACTTATTAATCCAGCTAAAAGTAGGGTTATCATTCAAGGTAATTATTACTGCCCTCCACATGAGCGACATGACACCCCAAGCAGGTGCTCTACTCCAAACTCTGAAATGACAGGCCATCTCCAGGTGGACAGAGGAAGCACTTCAGTAATACCCTCAATGCCTTACTGGTGAAGGGCAAAATTCCTGGGAATCACTGGCCCAAGATCGTCCAAAGTGGAGAAGCACAATCCGGAT
This sequence comes from Chiloscyllium plagiosum, assembly GCF_037043375.1. Lineage (NCBI taxonomy): Eukaryota > Metazoa > Chordata > Chondrichthyes > Orectolobiformes > Hemiscylliidae > Chiloscyllium > Chiloscyllium plagiosum. The sequence continues at coordinate 24,337,386 of NW_028270140.1, forward strand.
AGATGTCAAGCACCTCGAGACTGGCCGTCAGTAAAAAGCGCAAGTCAGGCAAAAACAGCTAAAGGAATGCACTGCCACACCAACCCCTTTTCGAGACCGTCTTCTGCTCCAAGTGTAACAGAACCTGTGGAAGCCACATCGGTCTGTATAGCCACTTACAGACTCACCCTGAGAGTCGAAGGGAGTCATCCTCAGCTGCGAGGGACCACCAATGATGATGAATTATTACAATCAAGTATCCAGCTGACAACTTGAGTCACCTGACTTTTTAACAACCGAAAGTTAACTTCAGAAAGTATTGAGAACAATTTACAAGTTTCATTGGTGCACACTTGTCAGTTTCTTAACAAACTAAATATTTTTCCAATATTTTAAAGCTGCCTAATGATGTTCTCGTCGCTCAATTTTAAGAGCCGTTCCAAAGATCTGTAAATGGGTATATTAGTAGAAACTAGCTCTGGTCATTAATTCAATTTGAGGGATACGGCCACTTCTATGGCAGGACAAGCAACATTTATATCAATTCAAAGGTTATGGAAACTCAGTTTGTGCTAGATGCACCAAATCCAGTCACATATCTCCTATTCCTCACTTCAGGAAAAAAGTCCCAGCATGCTTCACTCCTTTTAGAAGTGTTGACATGGGTTAATTAACTCTGGGTGATTTATGAAAGAAATGGAAACGATTCATAACTTCAGGAGGTGTGGAAGGGCAGCATCTATTTTAAGCAAATATTTGTTGATCCTCTTGAATGGAGAGTGAAATCAATGTCTCAAGCTATCCAAAAGTGACAATGCAAGTTACTGAGTAAAAATTACACTCTCAAAACAAAGCAATTGGAAACAGACAATGAAAAACCACTTGTGCAAACAGCTTGTTCAAATTTTACTTCTAGATAATCTCTTGCTTTGTTTATTGCTGGGTTTCATCTTCTAAATCTGCGCCAACTTATTGAAAACAAGAGTTTGCCTGCATGTATTTTATTTATTTGGGAGAATGTAGAAAAGATTCACAAAATATGGTTCCAGAGATGATGGACTTCAGTTCCAAATTTGGAAGAGAAAATTTAGAGGAGACTTGATAGAGATGTTCAAAATTATGAAAGGACCGGACAGAGAGAAACTGTTCTTGAGGCGGAGGAATCAAAAATTAACATGATTAAGGAAAAGAAGTGCGGTGACATAGGATACTTTTTTTTAATGCAGTGAATAATTAGGATCTGGAATGTTTTATCTTAGAGCATTGAGCTAGATGTAAATCATAGATTTCAATGGGAAATTTAATAATTCTCTTTTGAAGTGGTAAAAAGTATCTGTGGCACACCGTCAAAGCAAGGGAAGTGAGACTAGCTGAGAAGCTCTGAGAGACAGTCAGTATGGACACCGTGGGCCCTGTGTTATAACAATTCTAAGTTTCTACTTGAGCAATTTTGGAGCTCTGCTCTAATCTATACAGACAACTTAATTACATAGAACATAGAAGAATACAGCGCAGTACAGGCCCTTTGGCCCTCGATGTTGCGCCGATCCAAGCCCACCTAACCTATACTAACCCACTATCCTCCATATACCTATCCAATGCCCGCTTAAATGCCCATAAAGAGGGAGAGTCCACCACTGCTGCTGGCAGGGCATTCCATGAACTTACGACTCGCTGAGTGAAGAACCTACCCCTAACTTCAGTCCTATATCTACCCCCCCTTAATTTAAAGCTATGCCCCCTTGTAATACCCGACTCCATACGCGGGAAAAGGTTCACACTGTCAACCCTATCTAACCCCCTAATCATCTGGTACACCTCAATCAAGTCACCCCTAAACCTTCTTTTCTCTAATGAAAACAGCCCCAAGTGTCTCAGTCTTTCCTCATACGATCTTCCTTCCATACCAGGCAACATCCTGGTAAACCTCCTCTGCACCCGTTCCAGTGCCTCCACATCCTTCCTATAGTATGGCGACCAAAACTGCACACAATATTCCAGATGCGGCCGCACCAGAGTCTTATACAACTGCATCATGACCTCAGGACTCCGGAACTCAATTCCTCTCAAGCTGAGAGTAATTCATCTCCCAAAATATCAATTTTCCTGCTCCTCGGATGCTGCCTGACCTGCTGTGCTTTTCCAGCACCATTCTAATCTTGACTCTAACCTCCAGCATCTGCAGTACTCACTTTTGCCTCATAGCCTATTGTCTTGCCATCAGATGCGATCCACCTAACTGCAAGAATTTATACCACCTATATAAGTTTGAGATTAATATGCTTGAGTTAAATTGGTGTTAGTTGAATGCCTTGTTATTAAGTGGAATATTTTAATAATATTCTAAGCTGATGAACTCAAATTGAGATGGATTTTTGATGATTTGTAATTCAGAGTCAGAAAAATTATGGTGGCATTTGTCCCCTAATGTCAAATGTCACTTCCTGTTTTACACTCAACAGATTTACATATCTTTGAATACAAAAATTGCCATTAACTACCATAATTAGGCACTGTTTTTAATACATAATTAAAATTTACCTGTAAAACTTTTGATATATTTGAGAGTGGTAATATGCTACAATTTAATTAATGCAGTTGCAAATAAGTGTATGACGGCAAAAGCATTTTCACTCAGCATCAAGCTGAGAGTAATCTTATTTTGAGAGTGAAAATGACAGTTTGATAATCATATAAAATGACTTTCTTAATGTATTGGGCTAAATGGTTAATTTCATTGTAAATTTAAAATCTTGCAAAATGTCCCACCCTGATACCCAAAAATTACAGATTCCATTTTGGTGTCTCTGATATGTAATCAGTAGAAACTCTCAATATAAATGGACCCTGATGTATGTTTCTGATCAGTGGTTGCCTCTGGTGAAATGTTTTTAAAACACAGGCAGTTAGTTGCAGAAACCCAAAATACGTTTAACGTAATTTTCTCTTAAGAGTTAACAACATTTTGTTAGGTCTATGCAGACTTTGGATGGATTGCACCAGAAAAAGGACAGTTTAATTGAACAAAAGTTCTAAGCCATTATCTCTAAATTTGCTAAAAGCATAAAAGTTACAGATTTGGCATAGACTAAGGAGAACTATCAGGGAGGGAAATAAAATCAACACAAGTGAAAATGATGAGGACTGTTGCTAAATAGGGTGGCTGGAGGTGGGGATGTGATGGGACATGGCAAACAGAGGCAAAGCACAATTTAGCCTTACATTGCTCTACCTAAGGTCGATATCAGAAGTAACATCAGTTAGGAAAAAGTGAGGACTGCAGATGCTGGAGATCAGAGTCAAGAGTGTGGCGCTGGAAAAGCACAGCAGGTCAGATAGCATCCGAGGAGCAGGAGAATCGAGGTTTCGGACATAAGCCCTTCATCAGAAATGTAATATCAGTCAACTGACTTCCCCCACTGCTCTACTGTGTTTTCTTTAGCTTCATTTTGATAATCCAATGCTCAGCCAGGTTTCATGATAAGAGAAAGCAGTTCAGTCTCCATTACAAATAATTATCCCAATGCTTAATTGTGTGCGAGACCAGGACGCTGATCCAAAAAGAATTCTGGTGCACTGACTGTCATTGTTCCCCAAGCCCCAACAACACTACCATCAAGGTACCATAGTTCCTTTGAAAGGAGGTAGTGGAAATCTCCATCCAAAAATTTAAGTATAACAGATTAAGTAGCAAGTTTTAAGTAGAAGTTGAATTATGTTCCAAGAATGAAGAAAATCATATCAAGGGTAGGCAACCAAACATGATTCATTGTTTCTTTGACCTCAATACAGAAATAAACAAACGCACGTTTGCGAAGAGCACAGTATTGGAAAACTGCAAGATTCAGGTAAAAATACATTTCAGAGTGCATAAATTATTCCATCAAGTTACCATGACACCAAGGTGACACCAAACAAGCTTTCAAAATTGCAGGCAATCTAGATGACATGAGAGAGTAAGCTTTTAGTGCTTCCTATTAGGATCACAGCTAGTCAAAATCAGCGCAATACAATCCATTCCACCAGTTAGCTGCACACCATTTAGATCTCTAATTTATTCTGTTTTATAAATCTATTATCAACATGGGTCATTGAAACGTCCTTGGTTCTATCTATAAAAACGCTAATGTTTAGTAAATATCAACAAAACGGTGCTTCTTTTCTCAAAGAGTAGGGCATGTACTGGTATATTCAGAGATCTTAACATCGAGAATTGAAACTCAAAGATTGTTCATTTTAAAGTTCACATGTATGTCTTGGGATTGCCTGATCTGACAGCCAAGAAGCACCATCTGGATTCTCCACTGAAAGTGAAACCTGCCAGAAGTGTGAGCCATGGTTTAAGTGAGCAGCATAACAATTTTGATAGCCAGTAACAGAAGGTCACTTAGAAAGATTAAGAGACTCGAATATTTTGGCGGATTCCGCTATCCCTGCAGAGCTTTGAAGTTTATATTAAGTCACCTGCTGCATTTCTTAAATTGCCTGCATAAACCTAGCCCGCTGCAATCATAACCTCAAAATATTTTTTGTGGGCTCTTCAGGAGTTTTTGTGTGGGCTGCATCTTCACTTTCAGGGGCACCTTTTGATTTCTCAATAATGCCTTCATTAGGTGAGACGTAGACACTAGCATCACCCTGAGCTGTGTAGCCACACAGCCTCTCACAGATTCTGTCACAGCAATTAGAGGGCCAACACCATTCACAGCACTGCCTTCTGATTCTGGAAGTCATTGCTGTGCACAGGCCGTGCAGAAGAGAAAAGAAACCTTAATAGCAATGTTAGCAGTTGCATAGTAACACTACCTTCTGTACTTATGGTGACTCATTGGGGATTGAGAGTCAGAAGCAGAATTAGAAGATTTTATTAATGTGCTCAATAATTAATAAACCCTCTGGTGAACATAAAGCCACAACAGACAAGGAAAACTTAAATTTCGTAGACACCGCAGTATTTAAAATCTTACATGCCAACACCCGTGAAGTGGCAGCAAAAATACTTTTTCAATACTAACACGCATTTCATAAAATATTAATTTCCAAGTAATTTGTTACCTGTGCCTTCAATTTTGTTTCCAGGCTCCCACTTAGCTATTCCATTCTTGAAATGCTGACCTCCCTCCCTCCTTTGCAGCCACTGGATTCTCCTCAACCATTCTCTTCCCTTTTGCAGTCAGTGGCTTTTCTCCTTTCCACCGCTAATCCCTTGCAGCCAGTTCCTTCCTCTCACTCCAATACCCACTCTGCAGCCACTCAATTCTCCACATCACCCCTCTTCCCCTTTGCAGCCACTGGTCTTTCCCCCATCCTCCCATTTGTAGCCACAGGCTTCTTCTCATCACCCATTTCCTCTTTGCAGCCTTTACCTTCTTCCCCACAGCCACACCAAGCAGCAGTCACTGGCTTCTCCCCTTATCACCCTTTTGTACTGTATTGTACAGTCCCCTCCCCTCCCCTCCAATGCACCTCTCCTCTTTGAGCAATGTTGCTCCGTCTCAGTTCGGGAATAGTTAGTACTCAGTTCGGGAATAGTTAGTACTTACGGGGAAATTATTCAGTTTGATAGTAATTCTGTTAAATTGTTTACTGTTAGAGTTGAATAAATAAATAATTATTTGTTATTCATAAAGTGGAGATCAGGTAGTTTCTCTCCTTTTAACCCACTTTAACAGATTACGAGGAGAGAGGCGAATTTCTCTGGGTGTTTTCAGTTTTAATTATCAGAGGGGTGTCGATCTCCCCTTCGTAACTGAGGACACAGTCTCATTTAGCAAACTGTTTGACTATCATCCTGGTCTTCCTTAGCAGACTCGCTCTCCGCCCTCTGATCCAGCCAGTTATGTTCACCACACTTATTCACCTTCTCACTGCCTTTAATGGTTGGCTCCTTCCCACATTTGCTACAGGCAGGTTTACTTGACATCTCGTCAGCAGGAAAGGCCAGGGGTAAGCAGCCTGTGGCTGCAGGAGTCGCTCCTTTCAAAATTACACAATTCCACATATGCTGGGGTCATCCCTGAGATGCTTTTCTCCTTATCTGATTTGCCCACTTTTGGGGGCAACTCCACTATATTTTGAGCACTGATAAACAACAATACAGAGTGGGATTAAAAGCTTTTCTTGGTAAGTGCATGGATATGGTAGGGGTCTGGGTCTGGGTGGCATGGTCTTTAGAGAGTCGGTGTGGAGTTGAATGACTGAATGGCCTCCGTGTATATTGTATGGATTCCATGATTCTAACCATCTTCCTTTTGTCTTTTAAATATGATTCCAGTCAGTGGTGAATATTCCCCATGGTTTCCAGTGACTGTAGTTTTACTCGGGCTCCTTGCTGCCACACTGAATTAGATACTACCTTTATTCAAGGCAGACACCCACACTTCCCTTCTTGAGTTCTGCTCTTTTGCGTATGCTTCGACTAAGTCTATAATGAGGTCAGGTGTTAAGTGGCTAGGTGGACCCCAAACTGTGTGTCAGCGAGCTGGGTATTGTTGAATAAACTTCACTTCATAACACTATTGAAAAAAATCTTCCATAACTTTGATGATGCTTGAAAATATGTTGCATTGGATTTATTCAGCTTTTTATATGCAGGACATAGCTGGACAATTTTCCGCATTGTTGGGTTGATGTCAGTATTGTGTGAACAGCTTGGCTAGAGGTGTCTCTAATTCTGGAATGCAACTCTGCAGCATAATTGCTGGCATGTTGTCAGGGTTCATATCCTGTGCTATTTCCAGTGTTTTAGCCTTTTCTTGACCTCAGTGGTGGGCAAGTTTTTGGAGGGAATCCTGAGGGACAGGATATACATGTATTTGGAAAGGCAAGGACTGATTCGGGATAGTCAACATGGCTTTGTGCGTGGGAAATCATGTCTCACAAACTTGATTGAGTTTTTTGAAGAAATAACAAAGAAGATTGAGGGCAGAGCAGAAGATATGATCTATATGGACTTCAGTAAGGCATTCGACAAGGTTCCCTATGGGAGACTGATTAGCAAGGTTAGATCTCACAGAATACAGGGAGAACTAGCCATTTGGATACAGAATTGGCTCAAAGGTAGAAGACAGATGGTGGTGGTGGAGGGTTGTTTTTCAGACTGGAGGCCTGTGAACAGTGGAGTGCCACAAGGATCGGTGCTAGGTCTTCTACTTTTTGTCATTTACATAAATGATTTGGATGTGAGTATAAGAGGTATTAGTTAGTAAGTTTGCAGATGACACCAAAATTGGAGGTGCAGTGGACAGCGAAGAGGGTTACCTCAGATTACAACAGGATCTGGACCAGATGGGCCAATGGGCTGAGAAGTGGCAGATGGAGTTTAATTTAGATAAATGCATTTTGGGAAAGCAAATCTTAGCAGGACTTATACACTTAATGGTAAGGTCTTAGGGAGTGTTGCTGAACAAAGAGACCTTGGAGTGCAGGTTCATAGCTCCTTGAAAGTGGAGTCGCAGGTAGATAGGATAGTGAAGAAGGTGTTTGGTATGCTTTCCTTTATTGGTCAGAGTATTGAGCGCAGGAGTTGGGAGGTCATGTTACGGCTGCACAGGACATTGGTTAGGCCACTGTTGGAATATTGTGTGCAATTCTGGCCTCCTTCCTATCGGAAAAATGTGGTGAAACTTGAAAGGATTCAGAAAAGATTTACAAGGATGTTGCCAAGGTTGAAGGATTTGAGCTATAGGGAGAGGCTCAACAGGCTGGGGTTGTTTTCCCTGGAGCGTCGGAGGCTGAGGGGTGACCTTATAGAGGTTTACAAAATTATGAGGGGCATGGATAGGATAAATAGACAAAGTCTTTTCCCTGGGGTCAGGGAGTCCAAAACTAGAGGGCATAGGTTTAGGGTGAGAGGGGAAAGATATAAAAGAAACCTAAGGGGCAACCTTTTCACGCAGAGGGTGGTACGTGTATGGAATGAGTGCCAGAGGATGTGGTGGAGGCTGGTACAATTGCAACATTTAAGAGGCATTTGGATGGGTATATGAATAGGAAGGGTTTGGAGGGATATGGGCCGGGTGCTGGCAGGTGGAACGAGATTGGGTTGGGATATCTGGTTGGCATGGGTCGGCATGACTCGATGAAGTCATAGAGACATATAGCACAGAAACAGCCCCTTTGGTCCAACTCATCCATGATGACCAAGTTTTCCAAACTAAATGAAACTATTCCTACTTGGCTGCACATGGTCCATATCCCTCTAAACCTTTCTTATTCATGTACCTGTCCAAATATCTTTGAAATGTTGTAATTGTACCTGCATCTACCACTTCCTCTGGAAGTTCGTTCCACATATAAACCACCTTTTGTGAGAAAACGTTGTCCCTCAGGTCTCTTTTAAATCGAGGGACCTCTGGAGGAGACCTAGGTGATCATCAACCTGGCACTTCTGGCTGATAACATTGACATTGGCTTCAGCTTTTTCTTTTGCACTGACGTTAGTAGTGTTTCAAAAACAAAAATGTTGAGTAAAATGTCACATTTTTCTCAGCTATGGTCACTTGACCGATATGCAAATTAGATTTATTTTGAGTCAAACAATCCTCAGGAAAGACACTTCTGCATGTTGGAACAATACGTGACACCTTTTTTTCAGATTAGATTAGATTCCCGACAGTGTGGAGACAGACCCTTCGGCCTCACAAGTCCACACTGACCCTCTGAAGGGGAACCCACCCAGACCCATTTCCGTCTGACTAATGGGCAATTTAGCACGGCCAATTCACCTGATCTGCACATCTTTGGACTGTGGGAGGAAACTGGAGCACCCGGAGGAAACCAACGCAGACACGGGGAGAATGTGCAAACTCCACACAGACAGTCGCCCGAGGCTGGAATTGAACCTGGGTCGCTGGTGCTGTGAGGCAGCAGTGCGAACCACTGTGCCACCGTGCAACCCCTTGTTGACAACAACGGCAGGCTGGAGATAGTGAGGACTGGAGACGCTGGAAAGTCAGAGTCAATGAAGTGTGGAGTTGGAAAAAGCACAGCAGGTCAAGCAGCATCAGAGGAACAGGAGAGTTGACGTTTCATGTTGGGACCGTTCATCATGACTCAGATCTTTATGAAAGTCCCATCTGAAACGTCAGCTCTTGACCTGCTGCGCTTTTCCAAGATCCACACTTTATAAACAACATTGGGAAGCTGCAGTCCCCATAACTCGTTCTGAATTAGTCAAATAGTTACAAGGACACATTGAGTTTTGGAGTCAAGGCTGCAATATGAAGAAGAACATTTTATCAAGTACTTTATCAGCTCCTTGCGCAGCCCTTCTAAATCAGAAATGTGAATTTATGTTTGACAGAAAACAAGTTCAGGATTACTTTCAAAAGTTGTGCCTAACACTTTTTAAAAACAAAATGCATAGAGGTCAGATTGAGGCTTTGTCACTGTTTCTCAAAACTCCTTAAAGGTATTACTTTACTAATTTTCTCGAGAAAATCCATTTCTTTACCATGTGGACATTCCAGCTTAGTGAGCAAACCTACATGCAGACAGTGAAATATGTAACAAAAACAGAAATTGCTGGAGAAACTCAGCAGATCTAGCAACATCTATAAAAAGAAAAGAAAGTTAATGTTTTGAGTCCAGTGCCCCTCCTTCAGAGTTTTTGCTTCAGGTTTCCAGCATCCTCAATTGTTGGTTTTATTGAAATATGTAAACTTTGGATAAATATGATAATAATACGGAGGAATGAAAGAAGGCTTTGAAACAAGTATAATAAATCTTTCAGTGATATCCACCACTGGGTTAACCAGAAGTGCAATCACAAAATCATTTTTCATAACTGGGAGACCAAACATAATATATCAGGTTTAAAAGTTTATCTAAATTTTGTCTTGTCAGATTTTGATCATGTTGAGCAAGGGTTTTCAGAGAAGAAAAATGAACCCAATGTACTGAGACCTTACTTAAGAGAAGTCATGGTTTATCTGAAAGTTCTAATGCATCGAAAGCCCTGATTTTAAAAAAAATATTAGAGTTGGTCATTTTTAAAATAACCTTCCAGTCAGCAGTGTAAGTGTACATGACCATTTGTTTCCAGTTCTTTACTGTAAATGAAAAAGTCACTTGCTTCAGTCAAATTTCAAGGCAGCCTACACTTCTGTTGATGCTTTCATAAGTGATGAGGGGCTGAAAAGAGTTTTATAGCCCTTATCCACCTCAATGGAAGCTATATCCATGGGCATGTTTAGATTAGATTAGATTAGATTACAGTGTGGAAACAGGCCCTTCGGCCCAACAAGTCCACACCGACCTGCCAAAGCGTAACCCACTCATACCCCTACATTTACCCCTTACCTAACACTACGGGCAATTTAGCATGGCCAATTCACCTAACCTGCACATCTTTGGACTGTGGGAGGAAACCAGAGCACCCGGAGGAAACCCACGCAGACACGGGGAGAACGTGCAAACTCCACACAGTCAGTCGCCTGAGGCGGGAATTGAACCCGTGTCTCTGGCGCTGTGAGGCAGCAGTGCTAACCACTGTGCCACCGTGTTCTGCTCTATTTTCCTGCTTATTTGAAACAAGGTCTCACAAATATACATTGATGTCATAGAGGTTTGCACAGCACAGAAAGAGGCCTTTCAACCCAATGTGCTTTTGTAACATCCACCCACTTTAATTCCATTTTAAAGTAGTTGGCATGAAGCCTTATGTGCCACGGCATTCCAACTGCTCATCTAAATAAACTCTCACTGAGTTAGGCAGAGTTGCTCTGCTTACTGTTTTCAGTGCGAGGAATTCATGGTCATTTTTAAGGTTTGTACAAGAACAATAAATCCTCCCTCCTTGAGCGGGAATCAAACTCAGGCCACAGCAGTGAAAGCAAATAACCCAAATCATTATACCATTAGGTACGTTGATTTGATTAAAGAAGCTGCAATCAACTGAACTTCTTGCTTGGCAGTGCAAACAGTACATTGGGTTTACTCTGATATTAGTACACACTCTAAAATTGCATTCCAACTTTACAAGTTGTGCTGGTGGCTCAGTGGTTAGCACTGCTGCCTCACAGCACCAAGGATCCAGGTTCAATTCCTGCCTCAGGCGACTGACTGTGTGGAGTTTGCACATTCTCCCCATGTCTGCGTGGGTTTTCTCCGGGTGCTCCGGTCTCCTCCCACAGTCCAAAAATGTGCAGGTTAGGTGAATTGGCCATGCTAAATTGCCTGTAGTGTTAGGTGAAGGGGTAAATGTAGGGGAAAGGGTCTGGGTGGGTTGCGCTTCGGAGGGTTGGTGTGGACTTTGTTGGGCCGAAGGGCCTGTTTCCACACTGTAAGTAATCTAATCTAAAACCTGTACTTAATAACCTGGCATTTCAAGTTCATTTTGGAACACCACCTAAAGCTCCAGCAACAGAAGACTGGATCAGTATTGCTGCAATGTTAATTTGTATTTCCCTCGTGCCCCCATCCCCCACCACCTCTGGTACTGAAGGAATTATGCACAGTCAGCTCACCACAATCAAAGAATCATAGAGTACAGAATAGGCCCTTCAGCCTTCTGAGTCTGCACTGACAAAAATATTCTAAAGCAACATTAGTCCTACTTTCCTGCACTCTGTCCATATCTTTGAAAAGGTATGACATTTCAAGTGCTCATTCAATTATTTTGGAGAGGTTCTAAGGTTGCTCATCTCAATTAGCCTCCCAGACAGTGCATTCCAGCTTTACAAGTTGTGCTGAATTTTATTTAAAAACAATCTTTTGTGGGATGTATGTAGCGCTGGATGGGCCAGCATTTATTACCTGTCCCTAGTTGTCCCCTTGAGAAGGTGGTGGAGAGCTGCCTTTTTGAACTGCTGCAGTCCACCTGCTGTGGGTTGACCCACAATGCCATTAAGGAGGGAATTCCAGAATTTTGACCCAGCAACAGTGAAGGAACAGCGATATATTTCCAAGTCGGGATGGTGAGTGACTTGGAGGGGAACTTGAAGGTGGTGGTGTTCCGAATTATCTGCTGCCCTTGTCCTTCTAGATAGAGGGAGTCATGGGTTTGGAAGGTGGTATCTGGGGATCTTTGGTGAATTTCTGAAGTGCATCTTGCAGATAGTACACACAGCTGAGTGTCAGCCATGGAGGAATAGATGCTTGTGGATATAGTGCCAATCAAGGGGGCTGCTTTGTTCTGGGTGGTGTCAAGCTTCATCAGTGCTGTTGGATGCTATTCTTGAAACCTGCGTGAACCATGGCAGATCTCAATGTCTTCCTTGTAATCTTCTCAGATGATTTAAAATGCACCTCATTCAGTCAGTACCGTCAAGGAGGGCCATTTCAACATTAGTTCTAATCAACTTCTCAGTAATAGTTGGATTTCTGTGTTGAAACTGAGGTTAATTTTTAACATAGAATAATAGGTGCAAATGACCATGTCAACTTAGTCTTGATGAATCTTGATGCTTGTCCTGAAATGGCTTTTTCACCTTTGAGTGATTGAGAAGAGCTAAGGCAGACACAAAAGTCAGCTTGATAAATCTTTAAAAAATACATTTGATTCATGTGGAGACATTTAGATTACAGAAATTTAATTTGATAAGGCCTCTATCTATCAACTAGAAAAGGGAGAACAGCAAAAAAAAAGAGACTGGTTGATAGGATTTTTGCAAAGTTAAAAAAAAACTCAGCAACAAAAAGGATCAAAAATGTAGACGATGACTAGATTGTGCTGAAATGTTTGGAAAGCAATGAGCGGAAATTGAATTTTCAGCCTTTTGGGAAAATAAGTGATTTACTCGTGATGAAAGGGGGAGGAAAAATAAGGTCTATCACAAGATTTAGCAAGAAGGTATGCACGGAAGAATGCTTTCTTTATAAAAACGTCAATATCCAGTTATTAAATGATTAGTATTCTACTCATTTCTTATTCAGTTGCTATACCTCTAATGTAAATTTATGATTTGCAGCAGTGCTCCGAAAGCTAGTGCTTCCAAATAAACCTGTTAGACTATAACCTGTTGTTGTGTGATTTTTAACCATGTAAATTTAGAGATTGTATTGTTTGACAAGTGAAGAAGAAATAGATTTTTTAAAAAGATTACTAAATGTTAGATAAACTGACAAAAATATTGAGTGTGTTTGATTGATTATAATATTTCTCTCTAATAATTCACAGGGACAACTGGTTGGGCAACGTTGGATGCTCTGCAAAAGAAAAGGCAGAGATGGAGGCAAGCCAGTGGAAACCTAAGCCTTCAATAATTTGGAACAAGATGCGTATATCTGCTTATTGAGGATTAGCATAACCTCTGGTTAATGAATTAATTAGATATTTCATTTTCTGATTTCTGAACTAATCCTTTAATCACTGAATTTCATTAGCGTTCTCAAAATAAACATTTTTAATCATATCGTATGCATGCAGTTCTATTATATTGAATTTTATCACAGCAGTCATGGTGAAATGATTTTTTGGAATGCAAGACCTAACACCAACTGTTCGAACTGTATCCATGCCGTTATTTGGCTACGTATTATTGGAGCACCAGCAAAAATGCCTGAAAGTCTTTCTTGACTTGACTAACCTCTGTTCAGCGATGCTGAGCTGTTGATATCTCCTGTGATAAAGGAAGATTCAGACTGTTTTCGAACCGTGTCATTCCACATCCTTCGAATTCGGCTCTAGAAGACACAACAGCCGAAAGACAAATGAGTCAGTGATTCCAATCCAGCAGCGAGATTGTATCAAACAAAGCAGCTTCAGAGAGATCGCCAGAAACCTCTGCACACCCAGCCCACACTCACCTCTGAAACACAGACAGCACATAGTCAGAATGCCATCTCACATTAGTGTGTTATTTAGTTCTTCTTCCCTGAAGTTTGCAAACTCAAACAAAACAAAAGCACTTCAAAAAAATCACACACAAATAAGAACATTACTTCTAAATAGCAGTGTTAACATCTCCCTCAACAGCCCAAGCACAAGGAGTTAATTAAAAAAAACCTGAGGTGATTTTATCTTTAATCCTTTAATCAAATAAGCTGTCATTAAAGCACATAATGTCAGAATTTATAAAGCATTCTATGTCAGATTAATATTTTGCAATTTTCTGGAGGAAATTTATAATGACTCCCTCCCCACAGACATTTTTCTCAATGGTGGTGCTCAACTACTAGAAACCTGTCCCACAGAATTCTTTCAGATGTGACTTTTGCAAGTGAGTTTTCATTGGTTTACTAAAGCTGAATCTGATCCTGTACTCAGTTAATGTACCAGCATAGATCAGTCTGCAATAATCTGGAGCAGCATTTGCACAGGGAAAAACATTTCCAAACCAATCAGAGCCTGTGGTCAGGTTGAGATCACGCTCTCACTGTAAAGGTTATTGCAATACACCGCAATAGTTTGTTGAAAAATAATTGTGTTTCTCATAAAGGTAGTAATTTTCCTTCTATATTGAAAACTATGGCCAGATTATTGCCAGATCCGACAGGCTCTCCATAGTCAAAATTAGCAAAAATTCTCTAAAATCATAAATCCTGCCCATAACAGTACTGTACATTTTTGTGGGGTGTGAATGGAGTCAATTTGTGCATGGCTGGATTTTGGAGGCAAAAGACCACTTAAATCATCAGCTCCTTCTTTCCCTGTATTATTCTGGTGAGGCTGTGCCTTAAACTCAAATAGTGCAGATTAGACCAAAGAAGTGCAGGTCTGATAGCCAGGAGATGCAAGATATAGGGTCTGGATGTTAGAAGGTTGATAATCTACCCATTGATTGAGATAAAGGGCCCTTCGGAGGGAGGTGTCTTTTGGTGGACATAAGCTTTAGTTTGGATAGGTAAGGATGACTTTGGGTGAGGAAATGTATCTTTTGGATTGTTAAAAGTAGCCATGATTGTGCATAAAAAGTATCTAATCTAATTGTTAAGCTGTGAAAGGAGCCTTTCAAGGTGGTCTGGAGAGTTAAAGCAAAATATATTGTTTTCTATTTTAATTTTCTGGTAACATTATTCTGAGAATTTCCATTTTCCATTAATGCAGAATGGCTGATTTCACAAGAATCCATTATCACATTGAGCTGTTTTCCATTACAGTTTAATGGTTTCAAGTGGTTTTGAACTTGCGGGACTATGAATTTCAATGCTCGTTTTACTTGAATGAAATGTTTGTTTTTAAAAGACTTTATTAAGAGGAAGGAATTGACAGATTGTAAATGCATTTTTGTGAATGCGAGTTTTTTCTTGATTTAGTGATGTTATGCAATTTGGACTTTGCTGGTAAAGTCAGCATTTGTTGCTCATCCTAATCAATCCTGAGCCGAGTGGTTTGCTAGACTATTTCGGAGGGTGGTTGACATTTTATCATATTGCTTTAAATCTGGAGTTGTATTTAGGCAAGACCAGACAAAGATGGGCAGATTACCTCCATCAAAGGACCTTAGTGAACTACACGCACTTTACAACAATGGTAGTTTCATGGTCGCTATTACTGAGTCGAGCTTTCAACTCCAGATTGCACCATTTGAATTGAAACAAGATGCTGTGGTGTGATTTTAACCCATCCTTAGATCATTAACTTGGACCTGTGAACTATTAACCCAGTGATATTCTCAATAATGTCCATCTTTCCCTTACTTTATTGAACTGAACGTCATTTTTTTTATCTGTGCAGACGATGGACATTAGATGAGTTGGCACAGGAGGTATAGGTGCTAAGTGATGCAAGTGAGGGGTGGAGGTTGGTTTGATTTGACAGCAGTTGAGATTAAATTGGACTAGATGCTATACAGGGCAAGGTGGTGGATACAGAGACATGGCTTGACATGGATGTATGGAAGGTCAAGAGGTTTGAGGTACAAGTATTATGCAGCTTAAAGAACATGGCACACCATGGGGATTCGGGAGAGGATATTATGCAATGTATCGGGCACGGGGAGTGAGCAAAATGACAGCGGGAATGTCTAAACTTTATTTTTAAACTTAAATCACAGTGCCAGAATCCCAAGACAGGCTTGTCATGCATCTTGCCTACACCCTGGACATTCTCTTCAAGTATTCTGGGATCATCTCTCTCAACTTGCAATCTCGCCTGCAGCCCTGCAGTGAAAACGCCAAATAAAACAAGTCTGTTCATGGAGCTAGGAATTCTCCTGTCTTTCTGTACACAGCCTGGGAACAAAAAAATATTTGGGCCAATGTTTCAATCAAAACTTTCAGAACAGGGAAAACGTTTGCTAGTATCGAACTACCAGGATCCATCATACTCTGTGTACAATTCTCTCACGTATGTAATTGGAACTTGAGCAGACGAGTTCTGCTTAGTTAGGTTTCCACAATGTCAAAGCACAGCTGGAAGTAATGAAAAATAACTTTTCAATGTGTTAACACTTTCTTTTGACTTTCTTTTCTCACATAAATCACCTGATAGATCAACTTATGGTTTTATAAAACAACAGGAACAACTTATATTTATACAGCACCTTTTATTTTACCAGTCCCTCAGGCATTTCACAGGAACACCACAAAGCAAAATATGACACTGAGTCAGCAAAGCAAACATTGGTCAGCATATTCTAAGGTCTAGCAATTATAGTCAGATTGTCACTCCAATTCCATGTTTTTTAACCTTCGTACTGAGCTGTACATTTCTAGCCAGGAATTACAATCCCAGATAATTCAACACAATTCATCTGTAGTGTAGCATTGTCAGTTGGTGAGTGATGTTTTGAGAGTTAAATGTCCAGCAGCACAGCAAGACACTATGGCAGCTGCTGCAGAAGGGTAAGTATTGGATTGGTGGCACTCTGTTAAGGGTTAGCTGGGTAAGGTACCAGGTGGGTTGTCTACCAGGTTAAGTGATGGGGTACTTAGCATTAGTGGGGGTGGATCTGGCAGGGCCAGCAGTAGCCAGTAAGGAGCAGGTCATGGTTTGGATTGACCAGTGGGGGAGTATTAGAGAAGGCTGGGGTGTGCAAGGGGTGTTGTCAGGGCTGGAGTCTATATGGGGTTTGGTGTATAGAGGCCACTGCCATCAGGCCGGATATTGGGGCCTGTGGCAACAAGCTTGCAGAGGACGGGGCGGCTTGATAGTCATATAGCAAAGAAACAGACCCTTCGGTGCAACCAGTCCATGCAAACCATACTCCCAAACGAAACTAGTCCCACTTGTTCATATCCCTCCAAACATTTCTTATTCATGTACTTATCTAAAGGTCTTTTCAATGCAGTAACTGTTCCTGCATCCACCACTTCTTCTGGAAGTTCATTTCAAACACAAACCACTCTGTGTAAAAACATCGCCCCCATGTCTTTTTTAAATCTTCCTCCTCTTACCTTAAAAATGTGCCCCCTTGTCTTGAAATCCCCAACCCTAGGGAAAAGACACCTGCCATTCACCTTTATGCCTGATGATTTTATAAACTTCTATAAAGTCACCCTTCAGCCTTCCCTGCTCAAGTTGGAAAAATTTCCAAGCC
Source organism: Chiloscyllium plagiosum (assembly GCF_037043375.1). NCBI lineage: Eukaryota > Metazoa > Chordata > Chondrichthyes > Orectolobiformes > Hemiscylliidae > Chiloscyllium > Chiloscyllium plagiosum. Next base: position 24,354,788 of record NW_028270140.1, read on the forward strand.
TATCCAGCCTCTCTTTATAACTCAAATCCTCCATTCCTTGTAACATCCTGGTAAATCTTTTCTGAACCCTTTATACCTTACTAATTTCTTTCCTATAACAGGGTGACCAGAATTGCACACGAGACCTCACCAATGTCCTGTATAACCTCAACATAACGTCCCAACTCCAATACTTGTCAGTGGACTGAGACTGAGGTGTCAGTGTTAATGTGAGGTGTAGTTGAAGGGAGGGGATTCAGGTTAATCATTACCCAGGAGGTAGACTTTCAATCAACCAACATTTCCTGGTTAATTACTAACTTAATGGAGGTGGCACCTTCTAAGTTTTCTGTCTTTAATAGATTCTTCCAGTGGGTCCACATGTAATGGGCTTGCCCAATGGAATCTTCAATTCCCTGGAAAACTCCCATGGTTTCTGGTGTGTTCGGAAATCCACACAGTCCCAAGGCACAACTCCCTGTTCCAATGAGTGTCTGGTTGCTGAATATCCAGGTAAATAGGGTCAGATGCCAAAAAAACGTGGACAATTTAAGACACTTGAAGTGACTTAAATGAGGCAGGGAGCAGTATGGAGCAAAATACTGCACTTGTGGCCAAGACAACTTAAAGAACAACCACTAATGGTGAAGCAATTATGGTAAATAATGAGAAAGAAGCCAGAATTACTGGAGCACGGATATCCTCAAGAATCGTGAGGTTGGAGAAGATTATGAAGATGGGGATGAGCAAGGGCATGGAGGAAAATCCAGAACTTAAGATGCTGTTTGACCAGGAGCCAATGTAAATTAGCAAGCCGAGCAGAAATAGGGTAACAGAACATGCTGCAATTTAAGATGTGGACAGCAGAGCTTTGGATGCCTTCAAGTTTACAGAGATTAGAATGCTGACTACCAGCCAGTTTGGACTGGAATCATTTAATTTGCAGGTTACTAAGGCATAGAAGAGTGTTCCACTGGTAGAGGATCTAAAATAGGATGAAGGTGAACTATATTACAGACGTGAAAAAAAGGGGGTTTTCTTGATTGCACAAGCATGCAGTTAGAAGGTCATCTTCAGAATCAAATTTGACTCAAAGTTTGCAAACAGACTGACCTCATCTCAGAATGTTTCCTTGTTAGGGAATAGAGTTTGGAATGTGGATGGGAAATAATGACTTCAGTCTTTCTAATATTTAATTGGAGAAAATGTCTCCTCCTCCGGTACTGGATATCAAATAAGAATCTGATAAATTAGTAACTGTGGAAGAGTAAGGAGGCATGGTACTGATGTGGAGCCAGGTGTTATCAGCATAGATGTAAAAATCAAAGTTGTGCCATCTGAAAATATAACCTAGGGTTAGCATATAGACACATATCAGGAAAGGCTCAAGGACAGATCCTTGGAGGACACCAGAGGTAATGGTACAGGAGGTGGAACAGAGGTTATTGCAAGCAATTCTCCAGCTACAATTAGATTGTTAAGTTTGGAAGCAATAATATTTAGGAGAAATGTGCAAAAAAAAGTCAATGCAATATTGGCTTATCAGGCTAATTTCCAGACACTGACATTTTTTAAATGACTTTTCCTTATTTAAATTCTGCAAGTTAACTTGATTTTCATTTTTTTCTAGGCAGCAGACTGTGTTGTGAAGCAGCTAAACATTAAGATTGAGACTGCTGAATTTAGGAAGCGTATGTTTGCCCTCCCAGCTTAATTGGGCTTTAACTGTGGCCGTTAATAAACAGTAGTTACCAGAGAACAGCTTACATTTGTCTAATTAGGGAAAACCTATGGAGAATATTATCACAGTGATCATAAGCAGTTGATTATTTGGGGTCTTTTGTTGCCTAATCACAGTAGACAACATCACTGAGAAAATACAAATCGACAGAGAAAGGCTGTACCTATATCTTGTAATGGGGGAACTTTAAAGAGATTATATTTCTTTTCAGTTTGCAGTATGAAAATCAACATGATATTCAGCAAAGAAAAACTGCCATTACAAACTATCTGACAAATAAAACCAGAGAGAGAAAAGTTAATATTATTATGACTGTCTTTTCTCATTATTGGCTTTATCGCAGTGCATAAAACTAGGTTATAACATCAAAAGATCAATTGTGAACCTGGCTTCACAGTACCGTACACAAAAGTTCATTGTTGTCAGCAACCATCTGTATTCAACTCTCAACAATTTTAAGAAATGTCTTGGGCAAAATAACAAACAGTAGATGAATTCTTCAAGGATAGAAGGAAGGGGAGTTTCCCATTAATGGCCTTGCTTGTGCACAAGCTGAACTACAGAAGTGTCTAGAATTCCATTAGTATGATTCAAACCCTTGAATGGTTGACTGTCATATTTCTATTTCTCCAACACTTAACCCAATAAATTAACACATCTTCTACAAGAATGTAGGGAAAAGAGAACAGAGGCTATTAATCATATTTAATTATTCAATAGGAAATGGTATAGTGCCACAGGATACACAGCAATTGAATCCAGCCTGTGCATGTAACATGCGGAACAGACCATGTTCAGGGAAGTTTAGATCGGTAGTAGGAAATATAATGAAATCCTGTCTAAAGGAAAATAGAAGAATATCTAGAAATGATAAATATAATAATGAAGCAATAGCATGGACTTCAACAAAAAATAACTTGCTTTGAGTAAATTTACTCGAATTTTGAGGAGGGAACCACAGATCATGGTTATGCAGAAGTAATTTATCTGGATTTTCAAAATACCTTCAAAGAAGGGGCCTCAGATTAGATTATTGGATGTTACAATGATGGGCAATTCAAAAAGAAAAACAATAGCTTTTAGCTTTATTTGTAGAGTGATAGAATTGAAAAATAGGCAAGTTATGTCAAACCAATATAAAACCATAAGTCGGCCTAAGTTAAAGAGCACCAAACACCTTTCTGGTCACCAAAAGCAATAGGGACACTAAAGAGGGTATTGAAAATTTTACAAGGATGGTGCCAGAAATGCATGTGTGTACATGTTAGGAGAGGATAGAAAAGCTGGGATTCTTTTTTCTTGAAAAAGGAAGGCTGAACAATAATCTAACACTGATCTTTTAATATATGAACAATTTAATAGAAAGGATACAGAGAAAGTGTGTTCTCTTGTGGGGAGTGTGTGCTAAAGGCAATCACCATAAAATAGTCAACAAGATCATCCAACAGGGAATTCTGAAGAAAGATTTTTGCACAAAGAGTGGTGAGAATGTGGAAGTCACAATATCAAGGTGTGTTTGTAGTGAATAGTACAGATACATTGGAGGGGAGACTAGACAAGCATATGAGATTGAAAAGAATAGAGGGTTATATTGGTAGATCTAACAGTGAAATGAGAGAAGAAGGCTAAGTGGAGCACAAACACCAGCATGGGCCCATTGGATTGAATGATCTGTTTGTCACATAATCCTATTTCACCCCATGCACACATCAAACCTTATTAAGTTTGTCCTAAATTTTGTTCATTATTTAACCATTTGTTAGCAAAGGAGTAGAGTAACTTGAATGGGACCCTGAGAAATATTGATGAGTGATTATGACTTGTGCACAGGAACTTCCAGCATTCATCTGGACATCATGACCACTTAACAGATGACCCCATGACTTGAGAATAACATGGCATTTGAGCTGGAGAAAATGAACAGCAGTGCAGCCAAGTACCTCAGTGATTAATATAAACAAACAGAATCTTAAGGTAGACAGAGTCAATTACAGAAACACATGGAGCACATCTGATAATGATTTGATAATTTTGATTACAATATATTCACAGGCAGAAAATAGATAATGAGGCACGACTTCTCTGTAACTGGACAGGTTCCTCTGCTGTCCACTTGTTATTGTGTAGGATATACATACGCTTTAGCCCACTCATTTTGCTTGGACATGAAGATTTGGTACAGGTGAAGACAAAGAGTAATAGAAGGTATCATGCACAGGACATCCTGCAATGTGATTAATAATGGGACAGATTTTATGAGGAGTGGCAAACTCTTGCAGATTGCCATCAGGGATCCCTCATAAACGTGGAACAGTACTTCTATTCTGACACTTTGCAAAGCTGTCGGGGGAAGGTGAATTACACCCCCTTCTCACAGCAGTCAGCTGCCATGTTCTCAAATTTAAAGATCTAGAATCACTCTGATAGCTGCTGCCAAATGGTAAGTACATAATTTGTGTGCGATGCTATGGTATTTGGAGGGTAAGATGCCAGACTGGTACTGTACCAGCTATGTAGGGTGCTGGTGGGAAAGGTGTAGGGCAAGGGATGTAATTTTTAAGGTGGATCTAGGTAGGTGGGAGAAAACAGTGCGTTGTCAGGTGTGAAAGAGGCTTTGGGCTTCAGGCGTTGGAGGATGCAGAGACATATCGAGTCTGGACTGAGGTGAGAAAAGGGTTTGAATCCAGAGCGAGTGAGGGAGGGGAAGTATCATGTCCTGAGCAGGGGAAGAATAGGATAAGATGTGGAGTGGGGGAAGAAGAGAGGTCCTGGGAATGTCAAGTCATTGTTTGAGCGATGTACATGATCTGGATGGATGGATGGATGTGTAGTTTGGGGTTTAAGAGGAATGGAGTCAGTTAAAAACTTATTCAGGAGTTTATACATTTAATAGTCTTAACTTTTCCTGCATAACTATTTTATCTGAGTTCATTAGAGCACTCTGAGTTCTTAGATGGAGATTTTCAGAGGATTCTAGGTGTCGAGGTATCACCCAGAGGGATGTTCAATTTCTGAGACAGTTCCTTCAGAATTTGCGAAGATATATTTTCAGAGTTTCCGTGTACAACTCCCATTGATGCTACAATAATGACTCTCTGACCAATGTGGAAAAGTGGAAAATCCAGGCCATTCTGTCCAATAATAGAAGGGTCCAATTTGAAGGGAATTTTGTTTTCTTTCTCACAGTAGATTATCAGGATATACTTTCCAGAAACCTTCCAGAGGGAGAACAACATTAGGGAATAACAGAGAACCCTTTTCAGGAGTTACTGCAAGTAAATAAACTTTGGATGAGGTGAATTTCCATTTTATAAATCATTCACTTACTTGAGAGCCTGTAGAATATCGCCCAGGAGTTCGAGCACCAGACGTTTTTGCTGAACCGAGGGAGCTTTCTGTGCTTCTTTTACTGCAGCAGTGGGCACGAAAGCATTTGCCATATTCTTTTCTCACCTAGGTGGTTAAAAATAATAACATTGATTAAAAAAAATGGTAGTGGTACGGCTCAAATAGCGCACCAAATCTTGGAAAGCTATTTCACGCATCAATGGTTTTCATTGAATTATTAGACATTCCTACTTGTTGTAAATTTAACCAGCACTTTATTTTTGATGAAGATCAAAAAAGGGAATAGTTGCTGCTGGGTCAAGCCTCAGAAAAATCAAAACATTAAATCAAAAAGGATCACAGATGATTATAAGCGATTTCGATTGATTATTGGAACTCTGTGTCTAAGGCATAACTTGCTGCAGAGATAACACAGAACCTTCATTATATTTCTTCATCACTGTGCAGTTCCCATTGGTTAGTAGATGCTGTATGATAAAATGTGTGGATATCACATGCTGAGTTCAGTTGGATTTCTCTCCAGTGTCATTTGCACAGCCTGACCTTTTATATTTAGATTGATGCTTGGCTGTTTGGAGACAACAGTCTAATTGAAAGATTTTTGCTGTTCCAATTCATGATTATCAGAATTCCAAGATTATAGACTGGTGATTACTCCCAGTTAATGGTTTCTAAGTTTAGTGCTTCACATTAGTTGGGTGTTCTTGTCAGCAAAGGCTGTCAACAATCATTAGGCTTCACAATTTGGAAATACAATGATGCTTACAGACAGCTGTAGTATGAATGTGATGTTTTCAAATGATTACCAATAATTCTAGGCCATTATGCATGTTGCAAACCAATGCTAAAATGGTAAATTTCTGGAGCATAAATTCATCAATGTCACCATTTATTATTATAATACATTAGGTCTATGCAAAACCCACCACCACCTTTCTGCCAAAAGTAAATGAATCCAACCAAAAATTCAGGATTTTAAAATAAAGTATTAAGTATTTCTTGAATCGGTCAACAATAGATGAAAATTAATTAAAAGCAAATTACTGCAGATGCTGGAATCTGAAACCAAAAGAGAAAATGCTGGAAAATCTCAGCAGGTCTGGCAGCATCTGTAAGGAGAGAAAAGAGCGATGTTTCGAGTCTAACTGACCCTTTGTCAAAGCTAAAAAAAGGGGAGAAACAGGGAGGTATTTATACGAGGCTGAGAGAAAGTGAGTCATGGCTCCAGAAGCAAAGGTAGCAATAAAGAGCCTAGTATAAATACCTTCCTATTTCTCCCTTTTTTTTTAGCTTTGACAAAGGGTCAGTTAGACTCAAAATGTCAGTTCCTTTCTCTCCTTACAGATGCTGCCAGACCTGCTGAGATTTTCCAGCATTTTCTCTTTTGGGATGAGAATTAATTAGTGTACTGAAGTCACTTCTTCCATTACCATCCTATTTAGGTTTCTCCATCTGTTGGAGTAAAATACATTATTGTTGTTTAGACCTTGATAAAGGAATTGCTTTGTTTCTGATTCAGTTGTGTCAGTATTAGACTAATATCAGTATCCCACTCACATTTGGATGGGTACTGTTCACTAACCAGGCATTAAATGCTGAGATGGTAGTCTTGATAATGAAAACCTTAATATAAAAATATTTTAAAGGTGGGTCATGAAAAATTCAAATGATAGAGAAATGACAACTTCCTTTCGCAGCTAGTTTCACTGCACGCTTGTCAATGGGAAGAAAGATTAATGACACACTGTTTTGGAAAGAAATGGTCTTTGTAGTTTGTGTCAATAACAATTTCATGTTTTGCCTTGCTAGAGGGCACCAGGTATTTTTTCCTGTCAATTTCCACTAGTCCATTCTGTATTTTATAGTCGTTGATAGGCATTTTTCTCTTCCATTTCTTTGCTGTAGTGGTTCCCATTCCATAGCTTTGGTCAACACTGATGATTACCGTACCAAGGAACCTGTGCAGAGTAGGCAAAATGCCTTGGGATTTCTTCAACTTTATTCATATCTTTCACCACTTAAAAAGTCCATATACAGTTTGCATATTTCAAGATTGGACAATAAATCTTTGGCAAGCTGATATTAATGTTGCAATACTAAAAATTCTTCCATAGAAATCCAAGAATCCTGTTAGCTATGGATGTTATCTACTGTATGTGTAATTCCCCATGAAAGTTTTGTTAAGAGGAACCCTCAAGTACTGCTGCATATCTAAAATCATTGAATCTGTACAGTGTGAAAGTAGGTCATTCAGCCCATCAAGTCCATACCAACCAACTGAGGAGTGTCCCACCTAGTTCCACCCCCTATCCTAGTAACCCTGCATTTACCTTGGCTAACCCCCCCCCACCTAACCTGCACATGATGGGAAATTTAGCATGATCAATCCACCTAACCTGCACGTCTTTAGGCTGTGGGAGGAAACCCGTGCAGATATGGGGAGAATATGCAAGTTCCCCAAGGACACCCAAAGGTGGAATCAAACCCAGGTCCTTGGCACTGTGAGACAGCAGTGCTAACCACTGAGTCACTGTGCCACTCTATCTGTTGGCAAAACTGATTATAGAAGTTAAAGCTATATGTTGGTGGAACCTACTTATGGTGTTTATTGACATAACATCTCCCATCTCCCACCGGTCCTAAGACTTTTGCAATTCCAGAAGATCATGTTGTAATGAATTAATATGATCATGAGTTTTCTGTAATGCATAAACCATGCAGTCATCTGCAAACAGGAACAACATACTTCATAAACCAGAGATGGTGGTAAGCAGATGGCTCGATGAAATTACAGAGCAGCTCAAATCCTTTAACAACCAGAAGTCCACGTGCACATTTTCTCACACTCTCACACATGCGCACTCAGGCTGAAAATGTTAATCCTTTCCTCTCCTAGCCTAACAGAACAGAAGGCAATTGCACAATGTCTATCAACTTCTCTTTTACTCAGATCAACAACTGCAGATTATGACAGCTGTACTATTGTTAATAGCCTTAAAGCAGACTGTGCACTTTGAACATATTTTCACACTGAGCATTATTGGAATATGGAATCTTCATGACCAGCTTGAATTTTAAAACTTGACTTAATTATTTGAAAAATCAAAGGGGAAGAGGACTGAGAAATGAAATCAGGTCATTTTGGAACAAAACATTACAATGAAATTTACCAATGGAAAATCCTCTCTTCATTACAAACTGATCTCATCTGTCAGATAGGAAGCTTAATCCTTACAAGAATGGCTTTCCTGCTCTTTGTTTAGTTCAACTAATAACGTTTGACTACAAACATACAAACCCACAGGAGGCAAAGCATTGCTTATATCTCATTCTTCAGCTTACACTTGCTGCATTTTGGTTTTTAAGTCTGTCACTCAAATGAAAAATATTTAACTTTGTTAGGGGTAAACATTGGGTCCAAACTTGTGCAAAACTAACTTAAGTGCTGCCTGACTGCTGAAACTTCCTGAATTCAAGTCTGAAACCAAATTCAGTTTGTTTACATTGAGATGTTATTAACTCATGAGTTTGGTCATCAGGAACTCAGTAATGTTTATTAATACAAGAAATCTCAGTTTTGTGTTCACCTGAATTGTGTAAAACATCCAGCTAAATAACTGCATTTCATGTTGGTCCATGGGCTATGTTTAAGCAAACAAGTATTTTCAGTTTTATATAACATAAGAGTAAAGTAATGCAATTTAAAAGTCCACTATTTTGGTGAGAGCAATTTAAAGTGTTAAATTAATAGCATCACACAGGAACCATACTGAGGCATAAATAAAGCACATAACATGCAAAATGTGAATATTGAGCTGTACAAGTACTAATATGCTAAATTAGGCTAGTGACACAGCAGTGTGTGCTTGTCTCCTAATACCTTAATGCATTAGATCCTTAAAGGCGGTTCCCTCCCAGGGCGACTCCTGCCGGTCAAAAATATGCAGCCCATTTTAGAGCCACTGGCTTGATGGACACTAAAGGACTTTCCAGACCTGATCGCTGTGAGCACTTTTCTTGATTTTATGGATTGGGAGATGTCATACATGGGGGTGGGTGCTGAAACCTGTTATATTTCATATTTACAAATGAAATATTACCATTTGCATAAAACACTGACCATGAAACCATATCCTCACTTGAGTTAGTGTCTTCATGGTAAAGAGAACAAGGGAAAACCAATTCATATGCTTCAACAATTTCCAAGACAGTTCTATGTTTAGAAGAATATGGGGAATGACGAGAATTGCGATTATTACTGCATAACTCCTGCAGTTCAAGAAATACAACTGTCCAATCTAGGACATTGCATTATAAATAACAGGTTGATGTAGGGAGAGACGTTCCATTGACTGGGTTAGACATCTAACCCACAGTATGTTGAATAGACTCTCATTGAAGAATGACTGCCAGAATGAGCAATTTGCTAGCATTTACAGAACATTTTCAGACTGCATGTAGGGACAAATGCATGATTAGTTTTCACGTATGTATGGGAAGAGTAACACCTAGCTCCTATTTGAAACACATTCTCGTTAATACTTCCCTATTTGATTACATTTCATCTGATGCCTTTGTATTTACACTATGAATAATGTGGTACACAGCCAAGGATGTGCTGCTGACTTGAAATGAAATCAATTGAGGCAGACAAGATGGTTACATCTGCTAACCTTTCAAGTAATAAACTGTAGTACCTTTATTACCATGAAAAATTATCAAATTATTGATCAGGCTGTGACTTATGGTACGCTAGATGATTTAGCACTTAAGAACCTGTGAAGAGTTTTCAAATATTAAAACATAAGTGGCTTGTTTTTATAGAGAATAAAGATAAAAAATGATCTAATTCCTCACCCTCACAACTCTGTATTCTTTTCCAAGTTGAACCTTTTGAGATACCTCTGCTGCAATAATTCTGGCCTCTTGCCAATTCCCAGTTACAACCATTTCACCATTGGTGTCTGTGCCTTCAGTTCCTCAGTCCCTACCATTGGAATTTCATCCAATTGCTCCAAGCACAAACCCTCTCTTATTGTGTTTTCCTCCTTTCTAAAATCATAGTTCATTGATCAAGCATTTGGCTAACTGGCCCAATATGAGTCAGTCTCATACCTGATCACATAGTGACCATGTGAAATGCCTTGGGATATTTTGCTATGTTATAGAGTGTTATGCAAATAGAATTGTTATGATAATATTGGATTTCCCTAATCACAATACAACCTGGCTCAAGAGTGGACTATGTGGAGGAGAAATGTTTGTGCTTTTTTGTTGGGTATGGCGGGGAGTGGGGGTGGAGAGCAGGGGGATCATCCCATGATCCCTGTCTGTAAGTGCATTTTATTTTATTGAGTGAGGCAACAGGATTTGAACCTGAATTTGTTTAAACAGGTAAAAATCTTCACAGGTTTTGATAGAAACTGGTGATTTTTTTTGCAAACAGGTAAATTACTCAAAGTCGAGAAAGGCAATGTGTTCTCATTAATAAAGAAATCATTACCTCCCAATTATCAGTACTGAATTAGGAGTGACAAGTACTAGGTGGAAAGTTAAATGATGGGAAGCTTAACACTGATAGAAAGTGTGCTATTACATATCTGTTACCCATGAATCATCTGTGGTGCCCTCGTTTCAGCTGAGGAAAGGATTTCGGAGTTTATGTTATATGATTTCAACTCAAGTAATACTATGATCTGGGCAGAAGGAAAGGAAATAGAAAAAATAATTGTGGAAAATGGGACAATCTTTTATGCTGATTCTAAATTTCATTTGCACAAAGCAATCTAAGCCCCTAAAACTGAGTACTCACTCCAAGGATGCGACAGAGAGTTTCTGCCCAGCAAGTCTGTTTAGGAGCATTTATCACAATATGCCAAAATGGCATACAGGTACCCCTGATAACATTAATCCATTGTTAATTACCTGCATCTGCAGTGACTAAGTGTTAATTGAAACTATGCTCAGATCTGTTTCTCATAGTGCTGCTACAATTACTTTAAATTCAATTTAAATCAGTTCAAATTCAGTCAATTGATCTGTCCTTGGTACATAGGACCCGTAACCAGCAGTCAATTTAAAATTATTGATTGATAGTTCTTCAGCTCCAGCGATTACCTGAACAAATTCTCAGCTTAAATTATTTTAAATTTGGGTATCTTAAGGCTCCACTGACCATATTCAAGTTAATAATCAATTATAATCAATAACACAGATGCTGAAACAGGAGACCTTTTTTGTTTCAGCTTATGCTGAAGTGTTTGAGTTGAAACGAGGGTTTAACTGTAAAACTGGTGCAGTGTCCATCAAATTCCAGGCATGTTTTGACAAGTGCTTATCGAATGGAAACTCTGCATATTCCATTTATTGTCACACTTTGCGAGGGGTTCCAAAGCCATCTCTGAAGTAAGTACAAGAATTATTGTTGGCATGTCCTATCTGTTGATTTTAATGTAGTGGTATTTCAAACCAACCAAAGATTTCAGTTGATCATATGGAGGATAGATCAAAAATGCAAAATGACAACATGTCCTAGAGTTGTAAATTCTTTTGGTGTGTGAAGAATCTTCTAACCTCAGTGTGATCTTTCATTTACAACTTCCACCTCCTTATAACACCTCTGTATAGAAACCAATCTTCTGCGACAGCAACTTCACATCGTAATGATCTCATTAAGATTACAAAATACTTCGGAACAGACAATCTTCATGCTGACACATACACATTAAATCATTAATAGAAAATTGATTACTCTGCAATTACTATTTCCTGATTTCAAGAGGTCAGAGTTCGAATAATAAGCACTTATATCTGAAAAGACAATTTAAGGGTAGTTAAAGAAGAATAAAGGCTAATGGGTTGTAGATAAATTAATGAACTCTGACAATTCTTCCCCGGTCTCCCTGTTGAACAATAAAGTGACTGACTTGTGGTATATTGTAACACATTAGAATCACTATAATGAAGATCACGAGGTGTCAGCAAATCTTTTGTTCCCCTGCCCCAAAACACAAGACTTAGGAATATGTTTCTTTGACACACAAAACTAACCTTCTTCTGGAGGACACAGTGGAAAATGAATATAAACATTCCCTGCAGTGAGTTGAAAATGGTGAAGAGATATGCCATGATAACAGTGCTTTCATTAATGAACATAAGTCCAAAAGCCCAAGTTAGTCCAAGGAGGCAAAGGAGAGCTATGGCCCCTATGACCCATGATCTGCAAAGAATGGAAAAAAAATGTCATTCAACATGATTGCACACTTTCCTTTCTAAGAAATGCCGACTTTCATGAATTTTGATTATTTTATTATGAGTTTCAATTCTATAAAAAAAATTTAAAGTCTGAAATCTATGACATTTTTCCCCACAGTTAATGCTTAATTGTATGTGGAACATTTAATCATGAGTTGCAATAAATCAATATGTATTTTTTGATCCAGAACAAATTAATTTTTCCTTACACAATGGTACAAGACTTGAACAAAGAAGTGATACTTTAACATATTTAGCTTTGCAAGCTACTGGTGTGAAACAAAATGGCAGCAAATAAATCCAGGAATCACAGTAAACTTAATAATCATTAATAGTACATGAATCACTTTTTAGATGTAGCTTTCAGGTAATAAGGCTCATCATTCAAACATGGTTTCATGAATTTAGGTCAGAGTTTGTCAATCATAAAACCATCTTTATGGAACACATCTCTCTTCCTTTACACAGTGACACCACCCAACACTCTCCCCAGAAACACAGGGCAGTTTAAAAACAAGTCAAAAGAAATCTAAAAGGGGAATGAAGTGGAAAAAAAGAAAAAAAACCTGGAAATTGATCTATGGTCAGCAGTGAAATTAAAAAATGTCACAGCAATGTAGAGTAAAGTTCATTCCTGCATGAAATGTGAAAGACAACAAAGGAGAAGGCTCTTCATCAGAAGAACAAACTGAATTATTCATCCAGTCAGCATTCTCTGGAACACTGATACTTCTTCCACAAGCTGCACATTTTGAGAGAACTGATCTCATGCTTGAGAACATCATTGCTTCTACTGTCTCAATATAGATTGCAAAAATTGCAATTGAATTTGTAAACTTTCAATTTTTCATACTTGATTACTGCTCAGAAATGTACATATTTACCTTAAATGCATCTTCTTCAGTGTGATTCAATTTTGCAACATGATAAGCAGAACAAAATACATTTCTGAGCTGTATGTAAAAACACCACAAGATTTTAACAAAGAATTTAAATACTTTGCTGCTTAGCATCATTCACAGCAGTAAATGCAAGCAGCTCAGCAGGCTTTAGTAGTTTTGTAATGTAACCGTATTCAGGTGTATATAGAGATATGTTGAAATGAGAAGGTAAAATCCAAACTGCTGATCCCTTCTAGCCCTGTTGAAAGGTCGGCATTAACCCAAGGGATCCTTAAAGGGATTTGGATGGGTTTCTCTGATTTACTGCATTTATAAAATAGGTTTGCAGAGCATCCTTAATAGTCCACTTCTTACAAGAGCAACAGATATATGAATATGTTGGAAGGCAACTTAAAGGAATCAATCCTGGGTTGCTAAGCAGCTCAGCAAATGTGAATATGTAAATAAATGTACTGGTTCTCTACACAGTTTGCTCTTCCGTCTCTATGCAAATAACAAAAGCTACAATGAAGGAAAATATTACAGAGGGGGCCAAGTTTCAGTACATCTCAAAAGGCCACACAACATGATGTTTGTAAGCCATTCAGACCATTCTTACTTGATGAAGGGCCTGTTATCCTCATAGCTAAAGAATGCATGGATACAAAGACAAAAACACCAACATTAGAAAATAATGGTCCCAGCTGCAAATAATAAAAAAGGAAGTTGAATAAACAGAACAAAATTCTTTCCAACCGCTCCACACCACCCAAGCAAATTGGCACACACTACCAGGAAGCAGCTCCTCTTCACGATTAGATTATTTATTAGTAATGATTACAATCAGCAGCATGACTGCTGAGTCTTCCTTTAGCCACCCCAAAGGAAAAGGGCTGTGGGCAGGCTGGAAAATGGATTATGAATCTGAGGAGTTTTGAAGTATTTCAAGAAACAGGATTTAATAATCTCCTGCCAGTCAACTAACTCATTCAATCTTTCTCTATCAGCTTTGGTATTTTCACCATATATTTACTGCCAGTTAAGGACTCTGCTTAAGTGTGGCCTTAATGGAAGATCCTGGGTTTCAAACTTGTTCCAGACAACAAATGAAGTACTAGTTTTTGAGTTGACATTAGGCAGGATGCTCTCCATTGGCAGGGGTGATAAATATCCACTTACCATGCGAATTGTGGGAATCCTTAAAATCTACCCATAATACAAGGCCAAATACATTATTGTCTGTTACAGAATATAACTAAGACCATGGGAAGTGTTTACTTTGGGGTCTGTCAGACTGAGTTATCTCCAACTACTTTACACTATTCTACAGGAGAGTTCGAGGATAACAAATGCAATGTATTGTGCTTACATGCCACCAATGTTTTGTTATTTTGTTAGTTGCAACTTAGACTTCATTCACCACTAAGTCAGTTTCGATCAAAATGAACTGCTCCTATGCATTACAATTCTCAAACATGTTGGTAAACTTTCTTCAACATGTCATCAGCAGCAATGACAGGCTCTCCATAAAGAAGGTATATGAATCAGTCACTAATAAACAACAAAGTAGTAAAAAAAACTCACAAAGGCCCTTTTACAGGGTTATATAAATCTGCAATGTCTGCCACCTAGAAGTGCAAAGGCAGCAGATCCATGGGAACATCATCAGCTACTGCAAGGGTCAGTGCTAGCTCCAAGCTGTTCACAAGCTATATTAATTATTTTATAGTGTGACCAAAATAATATTTCCAACTTTGTTGATGACACTAAACTAGGTGGAAACATAAACTGCTGCAAGGATGATACACTCTAAGCGAATAGGTGAAAATATGGCAATAGGTTGAAGTTATTCACTTTGCTAGAAAAGGAAACTGATCAGCAGAATATTTCTTAAATGGTGAGATGTTGGGAGTGTGTGTGTTGTTCATGAGTCACTACGTGTTAGCATGCAGATGCAACAAACAATAAAAAAGAATTAAATGTTCATCTTCATTGTAAGCAGATTTGAATATGTGAGTTAAGTAGTCTTGCTGCAGTTGTTTGCAATCGTGATAAGATTTCAGTTGGTGTTCAATTGTGGTCTCCTTATAATTGGAGGGAGAGACATGTTATTGAAAGAGTACAATCGAGGTTCACCAGAATAATCTCTGGGATGGCAGAATTGTTTTATGAGGATACTTTGAGGAAACCGGGTCTGTATTCTCCATTGTATCAACAAATGAGAGGCAATCTCACTGAAACGTACAAAGTTTTTTAATGGGCATCTCAAGGAGGATAAGATAGGTAAGATGTTTTCCAGACTGGTGAGTCTAAAACCAGGGATGTAATCTCAGGATAATTAGCACTGAGCTGAAGAGGAATTTCTTCACACAGATGGTATTGATGGACATCTGGATTAACAACATTAAGAAATATGGAGATTGTGTGAGAAAATGGTACTGAGGTAGATAATTAGACATGACTTAATTGAAACATAGATTTTTTACAGTGCAGAAGTAGGCCATTCAGCCCATCAAGTCCACACTGACCATCCGAAGAGCATCCCAACTAAATTCACCTCCCTACCAGATCTCTGGAAACCTGCATTTGTCAAGGCCAATACACCTTTGATGTGACATTGATCAAATGTTGTTTCAAAATTCAAGTACATCAATTGCTTCTCTTCTTGTTCCCACACCTCTGATATCCCCAAAGAATTTATCCTTGATGCTCTCCAAATTCTCATCTGCGTGCTACCCCTTAGCAACATTATTCCCAAACACAACCCCAAATTCCATAGGTATGTTGACCACTACTCTTGAGCCGTCACTGTTTCTAAATGAACAAGCTGCTCGTTCAGTAACCTACACTGAATGAGAAGAAATTCCCCTTCATTTTAGCAGGACAGAAGCCTATGTCTCCATTTCCGACTACAAACTCCACTCTCGCATCTCTCCCATTCTCTCCAATTTCCTGCAGCCCCAAACCTCTCTAGGCTATCTGTTTTCCACTAATTTCTGTCACTTGGAGATCTTAGTTTTTCATCACTCCATCGTTGCTGCCTATCCCTTCAGTTGCCTTGGTCCTCACCTCTAGGATTTGTTCCCTAAACCTCTCCACTTCACTTTTCTCCAATTAGATGCACCTTAAATGCTACCTTTTTAACCAAGTTTTGACCAAACATCTCCCTGCACAGCTCATGTCCTGTTATGTTTTATAATGTTTCTTAAGTACAGAATTATCAACACCATTCACAATTCCTCAGATATTGAAGCAGTCTGCGTACATTAGGCAGCAAAGCCTGGACAATATAAGTTGCAAATAGCATTTGCACCACACAAATGTCAGGCAGTGGTCATCTGAACCATCTTCCCTGACATTCAATGCCTGTCAATTGCCAAATCCTCCATAATCAGCATCCTATAAGTTTCCATTGACCTGAAACTGAGCGAGATCAGCAATATAAATACTATGGCCACTAGGCCAGGTCAGAGGCTGGGAACTCTGGGGTGAATAATTCACATTCTGTCTTCTGTATATTGTAACAACTCACTCAGCGTTCTTAGACAGCACTCTCAAAATTTGTGACCTTGAGCAACTACAAGGGAAAGGGGAGCAGATGGAAAGGAGCAAGTTTTCCTCCAAGCTACTCAAAAACCTATCACCATGTCTTCAATGTCACTGAATCAAAATTCTGTAACTTCCTATTGTGGGTGTACAAACCCCAGATGATTTGTTGATACAATCAGTAAAGTGGTTTTAACTGGTAAATTCATGGATTTATTTTTGTTTTGAAAAAAAATTATATTCATTTTAAAGTTTTATTTCATGCTCAGCCCCAAAATTCATTAAAGCAGACTGAACAAAATCAGATTTATGAAGTTGGATTCTCTAGTAAATCAAATGACTCATTCCACATCAGCACAGTGTCGAGCTGGTATTCAAAGTGTTTTATAAACAGCAAATGCACTGGTACATTTAAGCGGTCTGTAGCATTAGCCAAAAGTGGGAAAAGAGTTAATAGATTTCGAATGGTTGCAAAGATCAACTCTTAAGATGATTAAGTACGGAGAAACAACCATCACTGAATGACAAAGTGTTAGGTGGAGCCAATGATAAACACGTAACATGCCAAAAAAGAGACAGAATAAAGCATTTTCAAAGCTTTACAACTCTGTCATCTTCAACAAGCCACACATTAAACAGTCAAATGTGATTGACAATTTTCTGGTTGAGCAATACTTTATGATTCCCTTGAAATAAATCAAATTTCAGAAGCTTGAAATATACTTTCTTTTTTTTGTAAATTACAGGGGAATTTGATATGTGTGACAAGATAATTGACAGGGCTACTGCAAATACATGTAACGCAATTTGGGGATAAAAATCAGAAGAACCAACCTTTCTTAATTACAGACTTTACTGGTTTTGAGATGGTATGAAAACAATTTTTTATGGATCTTTGATGATCAAATTTAAAAGTATTTGCTTCACAGTGATTGCAATTTTAAAACCTTACTCTGGGTATGTCTAATCCAAGTCCCTGTTACCAATCAGGGTTTAAGCAAAGTCAGTGATAAATTTGGTATTGTGACCACTTGAACGATGAAAAGCACCAAGGGGCATGAATACAGTTTTTTGCCTTTCTAAAATTGAACTATTGGTTGCAGGCAGCTTGTTGATTTAACACAACAGTGCCACTCTGGAGATAGTTTTCAAGCAACTGAAGTGTTGAATTAATTGCATAACTTTCAGCATCTTTTCCCCAGTTGTATCCTCACAACAGTTGTATGCTGGGCTTGTAACAACAAAATTGCAACATGCAGTAAAATCACTTTAGGCATGACACATGCATTTGTGCATCAACTTTGCGATAGTTCGACTAAAATATAAAGAAGTAATCAGCAAACAGTATTCCTGTTTTTCAAATTATTGATTTTATCAGCCATCTCATGGTTTTAAGCCAGTGTATGCAAAAGATTGGGCATTTTTAGATTGGTTCTTCAGAGTTAAAACTTCAAGAAGTTTAAGAAAAGGGACATCAGTTGATGCTGAGTAGTAATGCCTTTCAACTACTTGAAAGGGGTGAAAAGGAGTAAGGATCAAACAGCACCAGCAGTTGTGTACTCTAGCTGTGAGGAAGAAAGAACATTTGCATCAGAACAAAAGAAGCTCTGCTAAATTGACAAAATGAACAGCGCATTAACTCTAAACTCTGAACTAGGGTTGGAATGACATCGTTTATGCACCAATTATTTTGAACATATCAATTACTGTTACAAGGAAGAAAGATTAAACCCCTTCTTTGTTTGGTGACTTGGAAGAATTGTCATTTTTCAATACTTTTATGGGATAATAGTTGGACATAATATGTATTCCTGTTTATCTCTAAATTTCAATGTCATTCAGCCAATCAGCTAGTAGAAGCTAAAGCACTACCATGGCACAGTGTGTAGATAAAGGTACATAGATTAATAAAGCGTTCAATAGTGAAGAAACACGCTCAGTCTATTACACTCGTATTAGTCAGGTTCACGTCAATATTGCAAATCCTCAGCTTTCCCTGGCACTGCGTAATGATGCATTCCTCATCAGAAAACATCTTGAAATGTTCCAGACTTATTGATCAATTCATTATAGAATTTAAAGCTTCATATGAAGGAAGGAATTTTTTTTTCCATTGAAGACAAGTCAACAATGCCAGCACACTCAGGACATGCAAGTGGTGATTCTGCCAAGGATTTTCAGGCTGGTGTGCCTGATAATTGCTGGTTTGACAGGAGGATTGACAGTAGCTGCTCAATTCCACATTTGGGAATACCTTGAGTGGTAAGCCATTTCATAAAGAATTTTAATATCAAATTTTTGTGAGTGTAACCAGATATGAACTGGTTTTATATAGTGTCTTGAGACTGTGCAGTGGGGAATGGAGGGGGTGTCCTTGCGGTGGTGATGGGGAGGGGTGGGGAAGGTGGGAGGAAGAGCAGTTACGGAGCAAGTGCCAGAGGACTGAAGTGAGATAAAAAGTGATACCCTGGTACTGTGGTTCAAGAGAAGATGCAAGGAAATTCCAGAAGAGTACACGTCAGTTAGTTTAACATCAATGGTGGGTAAGCTTTTGGAAATAATAATCAGGGTAAGAACAAGTCATCAGTTGGGAAAGTTAAGTTAGTTAAGGAGATGCAGCATGGATTTCTAAGGGGCAGATGTGGCTTCACTAACTGATTTATTACCCAGTAATAGCAGAGAATGTTGATGAAGGGAATGCAATAGACACTGCCCATATTACATTTAAAGAGTGTTTGACAAAATACTGTACAGTTGGTTAACAAGATTGGGGCTCAGTAGGAAGCTGTATATCAATATGGATACAAAGCTTGCTGAAATGACAGAAAATGGTTGTTTTTCAGACTGGAAGGTGGAAGTCAGTGGTGTTCACCAAAAAGTCAATGCGAGGAACACTGCATTATTTATTAAAAATACTTGAATCTCAGGAATGTGAATACCATCAAACTGTGGAGGGGCAAACAGTGAGGATGGCAGTAATTAATTGTAACAGGGCATAGAGTGATGGGCAGAAGGAGATAGACAAAGTATCGATAAGTGGAAGATGGAACTTCATACAGCTGATGCATGATGGCAGGAGGTATAGGGAAAGACACAGTATACTTAATAGCAGAGTTTGAAAGAATGTGCACACCAGGCGGCATGGTGGCTCAGTGGTTAGCACTGCTGCCTCACAGCGGCAGGGATTTGGGTTCGATTCCTGCCTCGAGCGATTGTCTGTATGGAGTTTGCACATTCTCCCCACGCCTGCGTGGGTTTCCTCCGAGTGCTCCGGTTTCCTCCCACAATCCAAAGATGTGCAGGTCAGGTGAGTTGACCGTGCTAAATTACCCATAGTTTTAGGTGCATTAGTCAGGGGTACATACACAGTAGGGGAATGGATCAGGGGGTTACTCTTTGGAAGGTTAGTGTGGACTTGTTGGGCGAAATGGCCTGTTTCCATACGGTAGGGAATCTAAAAAAATATGGAGACTGGGGGGGCTCATGTGAAGTGATCCTTCAAGATGGCAGAACATATTATGAAGATTGTTAGCAAAACACCTGTGAATTCGCATGGGATAAATCATAGCATTGACTGCAAATACACACAAGATATGCTCAACTCTTGTAAAGTTCTGGTTGGGCCATAATCTCTGGGTGCCACACTTTAGGAAGCCTATTGAGGTTCTTTAAGGTGATGCAGAGGAGACCTACCAGATCAGTTCCAGGGTTAAAGGAATTTCACCACAAAATCACAAGGTTGGAAAGAAGATTGTCTGATTAGGTGACTTATCAGAGACAAAGAACTAAGGACTATGGACAAGTGATACAAAGAGTGGGTCTTAAAAGTTTTTCTTTGGGCAGTGAGTGACAATAACCTGCAACTCAATGTGTATACATGAGAAAAGTGCAGCTGGCAATCAATGATTTCAAACGAAATTGGATCGGTTCCTGATGAAAATAAATGACATGGACGGAGTAGGGAAATGGGATTGACTGGATTGCTCACAGACAGACAGTATGGGCCAACTGGTCTGCTTTTGCATTGCAATGACTCAATAATTTGATTCAGAGTTGGCTAGGAGACTGCAAGGTGACTTGCTGAGCAGATGCTTAAGGCTTTTGTTAATAGTGCTAGAGCTATCATCAATCTCTTTAAATAGGTTCCCTGCAAGCTCATGGAGAACCAATATAATTGGTAATCACAAATCAATGGAATTATTTAAATACTGATGACTGTCATTTCAACCCTCTTCAAGAAGATACCAGCTCTTACCCTTGCCATTCCACATTAACGGAGCCATCGTAAAATCGATAGCTGAAACAAGCAAAGAGAAAAAACACAAATAGAACAGAATTGTTCACATTGATTCCCAATGAATTGATACACATTAATGAACAGTGTGAAATTAAAATAGAGCAAAAATATTGAGCATTGGAGAAAAAAAAAGGAAAGGTCACCTTGGAGAAACACTGACTAACTTTTTCTTTCAACACTTTTCAAAGCCCATTACTTTTGTGAAGTGCTTCATTTTGCTGGGTTAAAGATGGCTCAGATCAAAACTACATCTATCAGTTCGAGACAACTATATATAAATATATGGAAAAAAAAAAGATAAGTTTCAAAAAAGAGATAATGAATTCTATGGAACCGATCTTTTTTGCTGAAATGACACTCTTGTGAGAAGTTGGAGAAGTTATAATTCATAATGTATGAAAATGTCACAGCTCACTCAAAACGTTTTGTACCACTCTGCACAGATTAACATTTAAACGTATGTTTCAAGATAATGTACTGAGGCTTACCCAAGGAAATGCAGAAATTTTAGTAAGATTGACAGCATTAAAAAGCATCCACATTAAGCAAGGATACCTGTATTTGCTATCCAGGATTACAGGTGGCAGAGATGTGCATAATAGCATGGCATAGTGCCACAATACAAGTAAAAAAAAATAGAATTACTGTGCATGTTCTCCCTCTCTACAGTCTATTGGTAATTCTCCATTTCAGCATTGAGTGAAAGGGACAAAACTTCATTCCCATCATGATGTGTCGGACGACAAAGGAAATTACATTAGATCTATAGCAGCTGTTAATATCAGCTGTTAATTTTTGCCCTCCATGGTATGGCATGAGTATGACAAGGAAGTTGTGTAACATGGAAAAATGAATAAGATCAGATCTCGGTTTCGAGAAATTTGTCACTTCTCACTATCCTCTCCTTTCCCGCAAATCAGTGAAAATTCACCTCAGCCCTTCGGTACAGGACATTGGTTAGGTCACTTTTGGAATATTGCATGCAATTCTGGTCTCCTTCCTATCAGAAAGATGTTGTGAAACTTGAAAGGGTTCAGAAAAGATTTACAAGGATGTTGCCAGAGTTGGAGGATTTGAGCTATAGGGAAAGGTCGAATAGGATAGGGCTGTTTTCACTGGAGCATCGGACGCTGAAGGGTGACCTTATAGAGTTTTTCAAAACCATGAGGGCATGGATACGGTAAATAGGCAAGGTCTTTTCCCTGGGGAGTCCAGAACTAGAGGGCATAGGTTTAGGGTGAGAGGGGAAAGATATAAAAGAGACCTAAGGGGCAACTTCTTCACGCAGAGGGTGATCCGTGTATCGAATGAGCTGCCAGAGAAAGTCGTAAAGGCTAGTACAATTTCCACATTTAAAAGGCATCTGGATGGGTATATGAATAGGAAGGGTTTGTATTGATATGAGCTGGGTGGTGGCAGGTGGGACTAGATTGGGTTGGGATATCTGGTTGGCATGGACGAGTTGGAACAAAGGGTCTGTTTCTGTGCTGTACATCTCTATGACTCCAAGACTCCAGTACTTGGAGCACAGGGACACTTGTACGGCACCTGACTGCAGAGACACTTCATG
This sequence comes from Chiloscyllium plagiosum, assembly GCF_037043375.1. Taxonomy (NCBI): domain Eukaryota; kingdom Metazoa; phylum Chordata; class Chondrichthyes; order Orectolobiformes; family Hemiscylliidae; genus Chiloscyllium; species Chiloscyllium plagiosum. The sequence continues at coordinate 24,377,404 of NW_028270140.1, forward strand.
TCAAGTTTCTACATAGGATACACGTCATGGCCTGTAGACTGCTTTCTTAGCACTCAATTGCTGTGCTCTTAGTTGGGGACTGCCAGCCTTCATATACTTCACACTGGTTTCTTAGTGACACTCTCACTGACTTCAGCAGTGAATTACAAGTTGCTGGCATTTGTGTGGGTTAAATTGTTTTTTAGTGTAACGTGTTTTCAATGGTCAGTCACAGGGTCCCAAGAACCTGTGGCTTGCATTGCAAGTAAGATTAGATTAGATTTGATTCCCTACGGTATGGAAACTGGCTATTTTGGCCCAACAAGTCACGCTGACCCTCCAAAGATTAACCTACCCAGACCCATTTCCCTACCCTATATTTACCCCTGACTAGCGCACCTAACACTATGGGCAATTTAGCATGACCAATTCACCTAACCTGCACATCTGGGATTGTGGGAGGAAACCGGAGCAACCGGATAAAACTCATGCAGACACACAGAGAATGTGAAGACAGTCGCCTGAGGCTGGATTCGAACCCGGGTCCCTGGCGCTGTGAGGCAGCAGTGTTAATCACTGAACCACCATGCCAGTAGTTGAGTATAACTTATTCACAAATTACCGGTAGGTCAGTCAGGGTGGCATAGGGACGCAAGTCTAGATGATGGGCCAGTTTCTCCTGCAATGATAAAAGGAAAGGACTGAACATAATGGAAGAGCAGTTAGTGGCAATGCATAATCTTCAGAGGTGGTGAGGAGTCCCAAGTTAGTGAGTAGGAAGCACAGGTACCTGGGAGGATTAGCAGTTTAGGAGGATGAGGAGATGACAACTTTTGAGTAGCCACGATGCATGCAATGTAGAGACATGTGGTTTTCCTTGGTGGATCATGTGTACACTGGCAAAACTAGGATGAGTGGTATGAGGCAGCAAAAAGATGGTGGATATAACATCGCACGGCACAGATCCAATGAATTTCTTCCTGACCTAATCGGCATCCCGCTTCAGCCAGGAAGTAGCACTGACCTGGACTGTTGTTTGAGGCCAGGCTGATTTGACCTGGTGGTATAGAGTTCACAATAAAGCAGTTGGCCATTTTCTCCACCACCCTGTCCTCCAGCCGTACTGATAAAGGACCACAGGGTGAGGGGTATTTTCTGGCTTGCAGGTTTTAAATATGATGCCATATGCTGGAAGGTCCTGGCTGTGGCAAACACTACCACCTCTGTGGCTGCATGATTCCCTAATAAGGGCATCAAAGAGCCCAGCTGCACCATTAACAAAGTGAAGAGCTGGAGACTGCATCAGCAAAGTTATTGAGACATGGAAGCATGAACCTCACTCAATAAAACTCCAAATGAAAATGGGAAAACACGACACATGTTTCAGTCAGTTACAGCTGCAATATGATACAGCAAATATTCAATTTGACTACCACATAACTAACCCTTTCAACATTTTGAATAAAAGTAAACAGCCTCGGAAACTACCATTCTGAGTAAAATTCAAACCCCTAAAAGACAAGTATCTGTTTCACCAACTGCATTGTACCACTTCAGACTAATGGAACTCTTTTTCCAAAGAAGCATGGATAGCGGGAGAAAACTACCGGATAATGAAGCATTAGAAGTGCTCAAACTTAGGTCCGAGTCAAAAAATACTGTTTCCAAACAAACACATTGGCAAGGCACCTATAATAATTTTGAATGAAAAGCTTGTTTTTTTCACAATGGATACCTTTCATATCTTTGTAAATTTTCAGATCTTCCCATATCTATGTTAATCTCACACTTGATGAAAGCTTTCACTGAGCAAAAAAAACAGACTGATTGCAGTAGATCGATAAGCGTTAAAAGGCTATGGGTGTTAAATTTGTCCTAATAAATAATTTATTTGCTTGAAAATGAACACAGTTCTGAAAGTGCAACAAATAAAACAAAGGATGAAAACGGCAATTGGCCCAGAAACTTTTCAATGTCATGTTCATATGAAGAGTGGGCTCCAATTTTCAATTAGCAACATTTTTTGTAAAAATGCTGAATTCTTAAGGCATCCAAGTGCAACTTTTTAACAGTTATGTTCAATTCTATTAAAGCAGACTGCTTTTTCCTTCTCTCAAATGATTGTGCACCAAGAACAATTAGCAATCAAATATTCATTTTCAACCCTGTGCCCTGGCATACATACTCAATAGGTTACAGTCTGGTTACAGCATTGTCTTGATAAATATTAACTCCCAGAAGAAACAACATTTAATCAAATCTATATGCCTATCAATAAGACCAGAACAAGTAAAGAGATGCAATGATGACATCTTTCAGGATCACATACATACTTGATCAAAACTTCACAGATCACCATACAAGGCTAAATAATTGTTTGGAGAGCCTCAGTAAGCTGTGATGAACAAGAAGCATTCTGCAGTTGAAAATACAAGTCATCTCCACACATAGATGCAGGCATGCACAATGATAAGTGCTTCAGTTTTCTGAGTATTACTCCCCTTCTCATTGCACTCTTGAAGGTGGGCATATGCTTCCTTGAGAGACTGGATGGCAAGTGGCCAGGGAAGCATAAACTGTGGAATCTTTCCCTGTGCCCATTTGCCCCCAGTGCAATTTCATACATAGTGGGGACAGGCATCAGATGGCCTGCTCACTCATCAGCCATTTAACAGTCACTCAAGGGCTGCTTCCTGCCACTGCTGCAATTCCTGTGGTGCTCACTGGTCAGGCTGGTGGTGAGCAAGGTGCCAGGTAAGTACATTCTTTACAGGCATCCTGTGCCTATCAGATAATAAGTTTGCTCTTCACTAACCTCCCATTTGCCCTCTATTTCCCTACCTCTGCAGCATTCACCTCAACCTTGGCCTGTTTACAGCAACATCTCTATCCTCTTCAACAATGTCTGCCGTATATGCCTTCAGTGATACCTCTCTGCCTTTGTACCTCTGTATCTAGTTTTGGTGACAGTCACTTTTGAGCTCTGGACACAGTCCAAGCATTGGCCAACACTCCAAACACTAGCCTAACTTTTACTGGCTAGCAGCTCTTGGATTGTTACAAATGTCTCACATCAAGTTACTGAATGGCCCCGATGACCCATTAAATGGCTGTGGGATAAGGGTGCCAAAGTGATTAGATTAGATTACTTACAGTGTGGAAACAGGCCCTTCGGCCCAACAAGTCCACACAGACCCGCCGAAGCGCAACCCAACCAGACCTATTCCCCTACATTTACCCCCTCACCTAACACTACGGGCAATTTAACTTGGCCAATTCACCTAACCTGCACATTTTTGGACTGTGGGAGGAAACCGGAGCACCCGGAGGAAACCCACGCAGACACAGGGAGAACGTGCAAACTCCACAGAGGGTCGCCTGAGGCGGGAATTGAACCCGGGTCTCTGGAGCTGTGAGGCAGCAGTGCTAACCACTGTGCCACCGTGCCCCCCACAAAGTGGGGTGAGCTAATGTACTCCTAATATGTATGTAGGGGGTGGGGGATTATGGATGCAATGAAGTGAGGAGAACACAGCTGAGCACGAAACTCCACCCATTGTTTCCCTGAAGGTTCAGAGAATTCATCACTGGGACACAGACAAATTGTTTCCCTTTAACCTTTTACATACGAGCTGAAGTCTGAAGCTTTGCAGCACACTGGTTAAAAAAAAACCTTCCTCCAGATATTTAAATTGGTGGAACAGAGTTGAATGACTCCTTATATCACATTCCATTCAAATTTGAAAGGTCTAGATTTCCATTGGACATCCAAATAAATTCCAAAAGGAAATGAACTGGGACTTGAAAGATGATAACTATTAATGTTGGCCATTCAGATTCACAATGAAGAATTATTATTTCAAAAGGGATTCAGTATGGGCTAACCAAAGAAATAAAACAAAAACTTCTTCCCAACCTTTATTTGATGCAACATTACAGGCTGAGAAACAAACAGAGGAAAATCATTTAAAGATTAAAAAAAATGCTTAAAACTCAGCAAGTCTGGCAGCATTTGTGGAGAGAGAAACAGAGTTAATGTATTAGCTCAGTGACCTACATCAGAACTGATTTTCCTTTTGCAAAAGAATTCAACTCTGCTTTCCTCTTCTTTTGTTGCCATTTCCAAAATATCAGAAATTTAATTGTACACATTTGTTACTTTTCTTAGATGGGTCCTGAACATCGAAATGAAAACATTTCAAACATCATATTTTAATACAAAGCCAAGTCACCATGTTTCCTGATGACTATTCTTCCAAAGATACTTTGGGGAAAATCATACTCTCACAATGCCAAATGCTGATCAAATGTTCCAAATTATAGATCAAGAAACTTGCCTGATCCACCAGTTTTGTTAAAAGCAAGCTAAAGTAAAACTTGCTGCATACCTGAGTGGAATTTGCTCCAAAATTTAGATGGTATTGACATCTTGAATGAAACACAAGAATACAGAGAGCACCCACACGTATTCACAGACACCTCTTCACCCAGCACCTTCTTTGTTCTTTTCTAAGGTCTTTGTCAAGCAGTTGAAAAGTTTGAGAGCACTTTGTATTGTACACTGCTTTAAGTGTACTGGGTACAGGCAGTGAGGATTAATCGCAGATTTTCCAACTCTGGAATTTAAACCCACGCTTAACTGATGATATGGACGCTCCTTTTGTGTATTAATTATAACGGCTCTCTGAAGCTTGGACAACAGTAACTTAGTGCTTACTAGCCCAAAACTCTCCGAATAGAAATCAAAAAGTGTGGTGCTGGTAAAGCATTCCTGCTGAAGAGCTTATGCTTGAAACATCAACTCTCCTGGTCCTCAGGTGCTGCCTGACCAGTTCTCCTTGGCTCTGTAGTTGGTCATGCTAAATGTTGAATAAGGGTGCAGGGTGAGAGTGGGTTAGTATTGAAGGCTGCCTTAAACATTACTCACTATGAAGATATCAGATAGATACATCATATGAGGACAGCTTAGTAATTTGTACGAGTAGGAGAAAGTGTGGACTGCAGATGCTGGAGATCAGAGCTGAAAATATGTTGCTGGAAAAGCGCAGCAGGTCAGACAGCATCCAAGGAACAGGAGAATCGACGTTTCGGTCAGTGGAAGGGTTCAATCAGTCGAAGGAGGGTGTCAGTGGAAGGGTTCAGTCAGTCGAAGAAGGGTGTCAGTGGAAGGGTTCAGTCAGTCGAAGGAGGGTGTCAGTGGAAGGGTTCAGTCAGTCGAAGGAGGGTGTCAGTGGAAGGGTTCAGTCAGTCGAAGGAGGGTGTCAGTGGAAGGGTTCAGTCAGTCGAAAGAGGGTGTCAGTGGAAGGGTTCCTCTGACACCCTCCTTCGACTGACTGAACTAGTCCTCACCCTGAACAACTTCGCTTTCCAATCCTCCCACTTCCTCCAAACCAAAGGAGGAGCCATGGGCACCCGCATGTGCCCCAGCTATGCCTGCCTCTTCGTAGGATATGTGGAACAGTCCATCTTCTGCAGCTACACTGGCACCATTCCTCACCTTTTCCTTCGCTACATCGATGACTGTATCGGCGCTGCCTCGTGCTCCCACGAGGAGGTTGACCAGTTCATCCACTTTACCAACACCTTCCACCCCGACCTCAAATTCACCTGGACCGTCTCAGACTCCTCCCTCCCCTTCCTAGACCTTTCCATTTCTATCTCGGGCAACCGAATCAACACGGACATTTACTATAAACCGACCGACTCCCACATCTACCTAGACTACACCTCCTCCCACCCTGCGCCCTGTAAAAATGCCATCCCATATTCCCAATTCCTTCGTCTCCGCTGCATCTGCTCCCAGGAGGACCAGTTCCAAATCCGTACAACCCAGATGGCCTCCTTCTTCAAGGACCGCAATTTCCCCCCAGACGTGGTCGACGATGCCCTCCACCGCATCTCTTCCACTTCCCGCTCCTCCACCCTTGAGCCCCGTCCCTCCAACCGCCACCAGGACAGAACCCCACTGGTCCTCACCTACCACCCCACCAACCTCCATGTACAGCGGATCATCTGCCGTCATTTCCGCCACCTCCAAACGGACCCCACCACCAGGGATATATTTCCCTCCTCTCCCCTATCAGCGTTCCGAAAAGACCACTCCCTCCGTGACTCCCTCGTCAGGTCCACACCCCCCACCAACCCAACCTCCACTCCCGCACCTTCCCCTGCAACCGCAAGAAATGCAAAACTTGCTCCCACACCTCCCCCCTTACTTCCCTCCAATGCCCCAAGGGATACTTCCATATCCGCCACAAATTCACCTGCACCTCCACACACATCATCTATTGCATCCGCTGCACCCGATGTGGCCTTCTCTATATTGGGGAGACAGGCCACCTACTTGCGGAACGGTTCAGAGAACACCTCTGGGACACCCGGACCAACCAACCCAACCACCCCGTGGCTCAAAACTTCAACTCCCCCTCCCACTCCACCAAGGACATGCAGGTCCTTGGACTCCTCCATCGCCAGACCATAGCAACACGACGGTTGGAGGAAGAGCGCCTCATCTTCCGCCTAGGAACCCTCCAACCACAAGGGATGAACTCAGATTTCTCCAGTTTCCTAATTTCCTCTCCCCCCACCTTGTCTCAGTCAAATCCCTCGAACTCAGCACCGCCTTCCTAACCTGCAATCTTCTTCCTGACCTCTCCGCCCCCACCCCACTCCAGCCTATCACCCTCACCTTAACCTCCTTCCACCTATCACATTTCCAATGCCCCTCCCCCAAGTCCCTCCTCCCTACCTTTTATCTTAGCCTGTTGAGCACACTGTGGGGCGGCACAGTGGCACAGTGGTTAGCACTGCTGCCTCACAGCGCCAGAGACCTGGGTTCAATTCCTGACTCAGGCGACTGACTGTGTGGAGTTTGCACATTCTCCCCGTGTCTGCGTGGGTTTCCTCCGGGTGCTCCGGTTTCCTCCCACAGTCCAAAGATGTGCAGGTTAGGTGAATTGGCCATGCTAAATTGCCCGTAATGTTAGGTAAAAGGGGTAAATGTAGGGGAATGGGTGGGTTGCGCTTCGGCGGGTCGGTGTGGACTTGTTGGGCCGAAGGGCCTGTTTCCACACTGTAAGTAATCTAATCTAATCTTACTTTCCTCATTCCTGAAGAAGGGCTTATGCCCGAAACGTCGATTCTCCTGTTCCTTGGATGCTGCCTGACCTGCTGCGCTTTTCCAGCAACACATTTTCAGCTCTAATTTGTACGAGTAGACCTACCATCCAGATAACTTGCTGATAGGCAAACAATATATCATCTTCTTTAAGACAAATGTGTCTTCTCATGAGATTGCCTACTAGTTTTCCTCGACTATATCAGACCAAGTGCCTGCTGTAGACCCTTCTTTCCCTCCAATGGATGGTGACATGGAAGGCAATACTGTAGACTACTTTTTTCATGAGAAATGAGGATTGCATATACAACGTCTGTTAGCTGACACAGCTCTAAGAAGCCTCCTCATGCTGAGAGTCAGCAGCTGGAAGAGCTGAGTACGCAAGAACCCTACAGAAAAAAAACCTACGTGGCAAGATAGAATCTGTAGTAAATATTTTAGACTTGGGTGGGACACTTGTAGCACAGCAGAGTTAGTAACTTTCTGGACCTGGACGGTTAGTCACTCCAAGGCCGTTACAGATTGGGTGATGGTCTGTAGTGTAGTCCTGAGTCTGATGTCAGCTGACGAGTGAACAGATTTGGACCAAAACAGCATAGATCGGGCTACTTTCTAGATGGTATGAGGTTAAATACGGTAGATTTCTAAAGAAACATGGGGGGTTCAGGTTCATAGATCTCGTCATAAATTGAGTTCCACAAGGGTCTGTGGTTGAGGCCATAACAATTCATGTTACACATTAATGAAATCTGGACAAAATGAATGGAGTGAATTGATGCTATGTACGCAGATGACACAGTGCCAGGTGGAGGAACAGGCAGTGTTGAGGAGATGGGAAGGCTGCAGTAGGACTTGAACAGTTTCGGAGAGTGAGTAAAGATGTGACAGATAAAGTACAATGTGGGAAAATGTGAGGTTATGCACTTTGGTTGGAAAAATAGAGGCATTTTCTAAATGGGGAAAAGCTTTAGAAATCTGAAGCACGAAAAGATTTGGAAGCCCTATTTCAGAATTCTTTAAAGTTAACATTTGGGTTTATTTGGCAGTTAGGAAAGTAAATGCAATGTTAGCATTCATTTCAAGAGGGCTACAAAAGCAGAAAGGCATTGCTGAGACTGTATAAGGTTCTGGTTTGGAATGTTGTGTACAGTTTTGATCCCCATATCAAAGAAAGTATGTGCTGGTGGTGGAGAGGTCCAGAGTAAGTTTACAAGAGTGATCACAGGCATGAAGGCCTCGTCATATGAGGAATGGTTGAGGATTCTGGGTCTGTACTTGCAGGTTAGAAGAATAGGAGGACGCGGGGGGGATCTGACTGAAACTTAAAGAATACTGAGAGGCCTGGACAGAGTGGACATGGAGATGATGTTTCCACTAGTAGGAGAGACTAGGACCCAAGGGCACAGCCTCAGAGTGAAGGGATGACTCTTTAGAACTGAGAAGAGGAAGAACGTCTTTGATTTGATTTGGAATTATTATTGGTACAATACCAAGATACAGTGAAAAGCATTGTTTTGCATACCAACCAGATAAATCATACCTTACATATGTACATCAGGCTAACAGAACAGAATGCAGAATATAGTATTCCGGCTACAGAGAAAGTGCAGAGAAAGATCAATGTTAATATAGGAGAGGTTCGTTCATACATCTGATAATAGTAGGGAGGAAGCTGCTCTTCAATCTGTTGGTACATGTTTTCAAACTTTTGTATGTTCTACTCAATGGAAGGGGGTGGAAGAGAGTATAACCAAGGTGGGAGAGGTCTTTGGTAATGCTTGTTGCTCTCCTGAGACAGCAGGAAGTATAGACCTAGTCAATGGAAAAAAGACTGATTTTTGTGATGGACTGGGCTCTGTTTCGAACTCACTGCAATTTCTTGCAGTGTTGCGCAGAGCTTGCCATACCAAGTTGTGATGATGCATCCGGATTGGATACTTTCTGTGGTGCAGGTATAAAAATTGGCAGTTCTTCAGCTAGAGGCTGGTTAACCTGTGCCACAGAGGGCTGTGGAGGCCAAGCCAAGTATTTGAGACTGAGATAGGTAAGTTATTGATTAGTAAGGGGATCAAAGGTTGTGAATATAAGGCAGGAGAAAGGGCATGTTTCCATACTATAGGGAAGCTGATCTAATCTAATCTAATCTAATCTAATCAATTGCGTTGAGAAACATATCATCCATGATCGAAAGGGGGAGCAGATTCAATGGGTCAAATGGCCAATTCTGTACCTACACATCATGGGCTTATCATGTTGGACCCAAAAAGAACACGGAATCCACTGAGATTAGCTAAGTCAGATACAAAACTTGTTTCATGTTGGTAACTAGAGATAATGTTCAGTGAGCCAAGATTGCCTCTAACAAATATGACTCAAGCAGAAAAGATGTTTGGAATATGTAACGAGTTGTTGGTATTGCGTGGCCAGATCAGAAGGGCAATAGCACAGTCATGAGAACATACTTTGAGCACTAACTGCATTTCATTATCATGGACTACTTACTGGTTTATGATCAATAGTAATAGGATAGAATAGAATATTCTTTATTGTAAGGCTGTTTTTTCCAGCATTGCTTTGGATAAGGATATAAATGGGATGCTAGAGATTGCCAGGTGCAGAGCCTGAGCTTGATCAGTGGCCTGGGATCCTTAAAGAGGTCATAAAATCTCAAAACTGACTGTGAAGCTTGTGTTATGCATAGGCCAGAGTAATGACAGCCATTGGTATCTTTCATTTCCCCCACCAGTCTGTGGAAAAAGATTGGCTCAGACCTATCCATTTCTAAACTGTTGCCAATGACTAATTCACGAGTGATATGGGTGAAGAAATTCCACACTACCTCTACAGATGTAATCATCAGGGAAATGGTTACAATGCATCGTATTTCTCTTCTAGTCATTACAGACCATAGTTTGCAGCCGGTTCTGGATTTGAAAATGGCACGTTTTCCGGCATATCCAAAACTGAATGGGCAGCCAAGCATGGGTCTGGATTGTCAAGTAGTTTTGAAGAAAAATGCTGAATTCTGTACAGCAAGGCTAAATTACCAACACAAATTACTGTCTGAGTTGCTCATGGGCAGAAAGCGGAAGACTCAGCTCCCTATCTTAGCAAACAAATTGACTCCACATTTACATCCACTGGGGACTACCAAGCCATATGTAGGAAGAAATCGTCCTAACATGCGCACCCTAGAAGAGATGTCACTACGTGAGACAATCGATACATTTGAGCCAAGGGTAACAGGTGGGAATATGGGTAGAGACAGGAACAGGAATCACAGCCCATGTGCAGCTCCTGGTCAGGGCCTCCAGCTCTGCGATGTACAGCAGCCTTACCCCTGACCAGAGGACAGCAGTGCTGGAACCGTGGGCCCTAGTTATTGAACCCAGGCATACCCCTCTATCCCAGGCCATGGAATTGGGACTTTAACAGAAAATCTACTCTCAGACATTGAGCTAGACACCTCGTCCCCATAGGGATCAATCATCCACCTGTGCTTGATTGGGGTGAGGAACATCGCAATGAAAGGGTCTTCACTCTGTCAGGAACAGGGTCAAAATCAACAATCTTCAACCCAGAGACCTATCAATCCACAGGGTTAACTCAGGAGATTTTCTTATTGCATAAACATGTCATTGCATATTCATCAAAGGCACCATTGCCAGATTAAACTGTAGCTTCACAATTAAGTTGGCAGCAAACAAATCCCACATTAAAGAAATTCTTTGCCCATACCACTACCAATCCTCCAAGTCCAAAGTGAATGTGTTCTGGGAGAACAGTGAAAACTTGAGACTGCCTGAGTTTGTGAAGTGTAACTTGCAATTAGTTGCTTACATGCTATAAATTACATCTGATTTAAGATAAGTTCCTCTTCTTATTGGCAAACAACATCATCCTACTCTCTTAGCTTAGTCAGGTCCTGAAGAACCAAACCATATCAGAGAATGGGGCAGCAAACTGACCACACTGATGGCAACAGTGCCGTCAGACTGAGTGGGTAAGTGGTGTGGATTGCTCATACAACACCCTATATAGGCAGAGAATGAGTATTTTAGAGCAAGAGGACATAAGCACATGATTGAATGGCAGAAATCTTACAGGCAGAGCTGGAGAATTGGAGACTGTGAAATGTATCACTTCATCCAGTGAATGAAACAGAGATCATGGAAGAAATCTACTTAAATTTCTGGTGAGGGAAAAACAAGGGAGGCAGGGGGGCGCTGAATTCTTCAGGGGGTGAAATGTCAACTTTCTAATGGTGGGATGCAAGTTGTGAATTAAGTTGGCAGCAGATTAAAGGCCAAATGTGGTTCCTGACAGCGTCAACTGAGAAGCTATTTTTATTGCATTAACATGTCATGCATATTCATCAAAAGGCATCATTGGCAGATTAAGCTGTAGCTTCTGCAATTAAGTTAGCAGCAAACAAGAAACGAATGCCTTCAGATTCCCGCTTGGTAAAGGTGGCATGCAACAGAATAAGTTGTCTTCCTGGTGAATTCAAAATGAGGAGAAGTTGCTCTGTTGGAATAAGGAACTTTGTTAGACCACAAGAGAGGAGGTTCGAGGGTTGCACTGCACTCAGGTGGAAGCTATCCAGGGAGGTCAGAGCTTGGCTGCTTGTTTGAGGGAGGGAGGAAGTATGTCAGCAGCTCTTGGGATCCAAATGTGGCAGATGGGAAGTAGGTGGCAGCAGTTCCAGTTTAAAACCCTCCTCTCAGACAGTCACAATAATGGTGCTGCCTTTCAGAGAACTGATGTCTATCTGGGTGTCATTGATATCTGGCACCTGGACTCTCGACCCCATGAGGTCACGATGGACTTCCTGTCCATCTCCTGAATACAGCTGGTTGAGCTACTCAACTGGACATAGCTTATCTGCTGGCTGTAACTTGATTGCTCACGGGCAACTGTCCTGCCTCTAAGTTGAAGTCCTACTCACTTCGAGTCTGCACTGTCGGGGCACCAGTGCGACAAGACTTTGGCTCATATCAACACTTGAAAATAGCTCAGGTGGGTTGTGAATGGAGAAGCAGGTAGATGAATAAAATGGAGACATGGAATCATTGTCCAAACACAGGGTAAGCACCAAAATAAACTGGGAAGCTTGAATGATTTGCTGCTATGTTGCAAATTCGAGACATTTTCTAATCATCTTACTCAGAGATGTTATTGCACACTTCTAGAGCAGGTGGAACTTGAGCCCACACCTCCTGACTCAGAGGGAGAGACACTTCCACTTCATCATGCTGTGTAATCTGATATAATGACCAGGAACTACATGACACTGAAGTTGCAAATGGGAAACAATGCATTTCTTTCTGATTTAAACAGAAGTTATCAATCAAAAGGTATGTACTAAAAAAAAGCATTGCTGATGGAGACTCAATTTCTTAATATGTTTGTCATGTAACTGCAGACACATTCAGCACACAATGGGATAGAAAGTACAGAACATGCATCACTGACTTCTTATAAACTTTCAAGAGCTGGCTATTAATGTACAGGCAAAGATTAATTTAGTTTTACTTGAGTATAAGGTTGAGGCATGGAAAGATATTCAAGGTCCTTTCCAAAGGATTACTTAATTACTTAATCTTTTGGCATTTAAGATTAAAAGATGACCGAATGGAATAATATATCAATACTTAATGCAGTAAGTCAAATTTCAGTTAGGTCATCCTACTGACTGGGGAATTTTGCAAAATTTGATTGACCTTTGAGATTTTTATGCTGATAGTAAAACACCACTATATTCATAAGAATGTTCACAAGTTAATTATAATTCCTATAAAAATTTCAAACAAAACCCCAAAGTTCCCTGAAGCTAGATGAAATGTTAATAGAGAAAAACATTCAACTCTGATTAGACACTATGTCAAAAACCTTCCCTACGGCTTATTACGTTATCTTTAACAGACTTGCCTACTGTTTTGAAATTCAGCAACACATTGTCAGCATCATTCATATATTTTGACAAACATGAAAGCTTATTTCTACTCACCTTCAACCATTACATTAGCAGAAATTCTCTGCAGGATTTTATGATCAACCACCAGTAGGTGTGCTGGTGTGAATGTCCAGAAAATTCTCTGGGTGGTCCTCCTGTCAAAACCTAGGGTGCCACCCTCACCCCTGCCTCAGTTGGGGGTTCTTAACTGGACAACAATTGGTAGGAACGGAGGTGGTGCCTGCTCAGGCCTCCAGCATGAAATAGGGCTGTGGGTGAAGCTTTCTTCAACATCAGGCTGCAGTGTAATCTGATGCCTGTGCGTGCTTTCTGGCTTGCAACTCCTCTATCAAGACCCCTCACTCATCCAGATCTAACCTCTCCTCCTTGCTGTGAGATCCTCCATGCACCTGTTGCTGTGCTCTGGGACTTAAGAATCTGGGATCCGCTCATGATCCCGGTCCTGCTGTTACTGGCACTACTGAGCTGCTACCCAATTAGTTTGAACAAAGGTTCTCTGAGGTGGGAGTTCCATCTGTGTGGGGGATCGAACGTCCCTTCTCCAGCTAATGACCATCAGTAGAACATTAAATGATTTTGAGTCTTCTGTGATCAATGGTGATTTGTTCACTATCCACTCTCTGGATAGGGGAGGAAGAGAAACTGTACCACCCAAAAAACTTCCACTCCCTTTTTAAAGCTCAGAAAGGACTCATCTTCAAAATATGACAGCAGAACGTGAGGGATTTGATTAGTTTCCCAGATGCTATAGGAAGGATAGAAAGGGGGCAAATGAGGAAGGGGGAGTGGTGCTTTTGATAAGGGATAACATGATGGCTGTACTTAGGGAGGATATTTCTGGGAATATATCCAGGCAAGTTATTTGGATGCAACTGAGGAAGAAAGGGATGATCACCTTATTGGGATTGTACTATAGACCTCTAATAGTCAGTGAGAAATTGAGAAACAAATTTGTAAGGAGATCTCAGTTATCTGTAAGAATAACTGGTTATGGGTAGAGGATTTTAACTTTCCAAACATAAACTGGGATTGCCATGGAGTTAAGGGTTTAGATGGAGAGGAATTTGTTCAGTGTGTACAAGTGTGCATACAAGTGTGTCCCCTCACGTCTGCATGGATTTCCTTTGGGTGCGCTGGTTTCCTCCCACAATCTAAGGTTATGTAGGTTAGATGAATTAGCCATGCTAAATTGCACATTGTGTTCAGGGATGTGTTAAGGATAAATGTACAGTAATTGGGTTTGGGAATGGGTTTGGGTGGGATACTCTTTGGAGGGTCGTTATGGACTTGTTTCCACAATGTAGGAATTCTATGGCACATTTTACTCTAAGAAATTTTTCTGATTCAGTATGTGAAAAAGGTGCAAAGCTTAACCCGGTCTTGGGAAATAAGGCAGGGCAGGTGACTGAGGTGTCAGTGGGGGAACTCTTTGGGGCCAGTGACCATAATTCTGTTAGTTTTAAAATAGTGATGGCAAGGAACAGACTGGATCTAAAAGTTAAAGGTCTAAATTGGAGGAATGCCAATGTTGACAGTATTAGGCAAGAACTTTCAAACCTTGTTTGTGGGCGAATGTTCACAGGAAAAGGAACGGCTGGAAAATGAGAAACATTCAAAATTCAGATAAAGAGAGTCCAGAGACAGTATGCTCCAGTCAGGGTGAAAGGCAAGGCTGGTAGGTGTTGGAAATGCGGGATGAGGAAAGAAATTGAGGTTTCGTTCAAGAAAAGGAAGGAAACATATGTCAGGTTTAGACAGCAGAGATCGAGGGAATCTTTAGAATAATATAAAAGCAGGAGGTGTATTCTTTAGAGGGAAATCAGGACAGCAAAAAGGGGACATGAGATAGCTTTGGTAAATAGGGTAAAGGGATTTTATAAATATAGTAAGGAGAAAAGAGTAGCTTGGGAGAGAATAGGACCCTTCAAAGATCAGTAAGTCAGCCAATGTGTGGAACTGCAGGAGATGGGGGAAGATACTAAATAAATATTTTGCATCAGTGTTTATTGTATAGAAAGATAAGAAAGATACAGAATTTGGGGAAACAGATGGTGACATCTTGAAAATGTCCATATTACAGAGGAGGTGGTGCTGGCTGTCTACAAAATGTATTAAGGTAGATCAATCCCCAGGACCTGATCAGGTGTAGCCAAGAACTCTGTGGGAACCTAGATAAGTGATTGCTGGGTCCCTTGCTGAGGTATTTGGATAACTGATAGTCACTGGTGAGCTGCCAGAAGACTGGAGGTTGGCTAATGTGGTGACTATTTAAGAAAGGTGGTAAAAGAGGTAGTAAGGACAAGCCAGGGAACTCTAGGCCAGTGAGCCTGACGTCGATGGTGGGCAAGTAATTGAAGGGAATCCTGTGGGTCAGGATTTTCATGTATTTGGAAAGGCAAGGATAGATTAGGAATAGTCAACATGGCTTTGTGCATGGGAAATCATGTCTCACTAACTTGATTGATGTTTTTGAAGAAGTAACGAAGAGGATTGATGAGGGCAGAGAGGTGGACATGATCTATATGAACTTCAGAAAAGGTTTCTCATGGGAGACTAGTTAGCAAGTTTAGATCACATGGAATACAGGAAGAATGAGCCATTTTGATACAAAATTGGCTCGAAGATGGAAGGCAGAGGGTGGTGGTAGAGGGTTGCTTTCAGACTGCAGGCCTGTGACCAGGGGTGTGTCACAAGGATTGGTGCTGGGTCCACTGCTTTTCGTCATTTATATAAATGCTTTAGATGTGAACGTAGGAGGTATAGTCAGTAAGTTTGCAGATGATACCAAAATTGGAGGTGTTGTGTATAGTGAAGAAGGCTACCTCAGAATACAATAAAATCTTGATCAGATGGGCCAATGGGCTAAATAGTAGCAGATGGAGTTTAATTTATTTAAATATGAGGTGCTGCATTTTGGAAAGGCAAATCAGAGCACGAGTTGTACACTTACTGCTAAGGTCCTAGGGAGTGCTACTGAACAAAGAGACCGTGGAGTGCAGGTTCATCAATCCATGAAAATAGAGTCGCAGGTAGATAGGATAGTGAAGAAGGCGTTTGGTATGCTTTCCTTTATTTGTCAGAGCATTGAAAATAGGAGTTGGGATGTCATGTTGCATCTGTACAGGACATTGGTTAGGCCACTGTTGGAATACTGCGTGCAATTCCGGTCTCCCTCCTATTGAAAGGATGTTGTGAAACTCGAAAGAGTTCAAAAACGATTTTCAAGAATGTTGCCAGGGTTTGAGTTAAAGGGAAAGGCTGAATAGGATGGGACTGTTGTCCCTGGAGTGTCAGAGGTTGAGGGGGTGACCGTATAGAGGTTTATAAAATCATGTGGGACATGGATAGGATATATGAATAGGAAGGGCTTAGAGGAATATGTGCCAAGTGCTGGCAAATGGGATAAGATTAATTTAGAATATCTGGTTGGCATGGAGAGTTGGACCGAAGGGTCTGTTTCCATGCTGTACATCTCTATGACTCTAATACAACCCAAAAGCAGTTTCTCATTTTGGATCCTTTCTCTTTATGGGAAGGAACATGTTAATTGCAAGATAACAAAAGACCAAGGACAATCTTGTAAATTCCTGGTAGTCACTCGATACAGTGGCACTGGAGTTGATGACTTGTTGTAGACAAATCAATAAAGATTGATTTGTTATAACAGATGCAAAGAGCTGAAGAATAGTTGGACCAAGGACTCCAGCAATGACACCCTGAAATATTTGGCACACAACGGTCTCAAACTGTTTTTTTTTGGGCTAGGTATGACTTATCCCCCTCAATTCTCATTGACTTCAACCTTGATGTCACACTTGGTCAACCGTTACCTTGCTTCTCATAGGAATCTACTGTGATCTCACCACTGAATTTCAGCTTTGTCCACGACTGGACGTAGGGAATAAGATCCGGGGTAAAGGAGGCCTGGAACAACCCAAACCGAGCAGTGTTGAGCATCTTGTTGATGAGTAAGGGCAACTTAAAGCGCTGTTGATAACACCTTCCATTATTCACTAATTATCAATAGGAGGCTGATATGGTGTACTTTACCAGATTGGGATTGTTCTGCTGTTTGCACAGATAGCTGGAGAATTGTTAAAATCTGTCAGGTAAAGACTAACGTTGTAGGTTTACGGAAATAACTTAGCTTGAGGTGAGGCTTGTTTGGCAAGTCAAGCCTTAACAAGCACTGCAGCTGTTATGTTGTGAAGGTTATGGTCTTTGTGGCCAGCCATTTATTGATATGAAATGCACTGAATTGCCTGAGGACTGATTCCTGTGACGCTGCAGGCATCAGGAGAAGGCTTATATGGATCAGTTTCTCAGTATATGTGGTTCAAGATGGATGTGAATATTTCAGCCTTTTGTTAAACATTACACAACACCAGGTTATAGTCCAGCAGGTTTAGTTGGAAACACTAGCTTTCAAAGCGCTGCTCCTTCATCAGGTAGCTGTGGAGCAGGACCATAAGACACAGAAAATTACAGTGTCATGCAATTGAAATGATATATTGAACAAACCCAGAGTGCTGTTAAGTCTTTCATCTTTCAGAATGGTTTGCAGGTTTCGGTTCATTAACATGTAAATCCCAAAACTTCTTTTAAATCACATTCTGGAGATAATCTGGTTTTGTGTGATTTTTAACTTTGTCCACCCCAGTCTAACACCGGCTCCTCCACATCAGCCTTTTGTGTTAGACATTATCGGGTTGCTTACAATTGTAGCTCAGTCACAAGGTTTTGGATTCAAGTCCTACTCCACAGCTTGAGTAGAAAAGTAACAGTTGACTCTCAAGACAATAAAGGTGTGTTGCAATTGTGGAGATGCTTTATTTTGGATATGCTGTTAAACTGATGACTGACTATGCTCTCAGGTGGATGTGAAAGAGCCCAAAGCACTATTCTGAGGAAAAGGAGCAGGGCTGTCCACACTGTCTTGACCAATATTGGTTCCTCAATTAATATCACAAAGATATTATCTGTCCATTATGTGGACAGAGGGGCTGGGGCAAGTAGATTGACAAGGATAAGGTCAAGTTGGTTTTCGATTTATAAATCTAGAATCCCAGGACTTAGCCAATTGGTCAGAAGTAGTTCTAATGAGCTAGTCTTGGTGACGAACACTGAAGTCCTCACCCAGGTGGCAAGATGAGTGCTTATTGCCAATCCTAATTTGGTGAGCCACCTCCTTTAACAGCTGCAGTCTATGTAGTTTTGGTACACCCGCAAGGCTATTAACAGCAGGTTCCTGGATTTTAACCCAGAGACAGTGAAAGAAAAATGATACATTTCTAAGTTAGGTCGGTGCACGGTGTGGAGGGGAATTTAGAGATTATGGAGCTTCTGCCTTTCTAGGTGATCGACCATAAGTTTGAAAAATACTGTTGAAGGAAGCTTCATGTGTAGCTAAGGTGCATCTCACACATACTCTACCATGTGTCTGTGGTGAAGGGAATGAATATTGGAAGTGGTGATTGGGGTGTCAATCAAGCAGGCTACTTTGTCCTAGATGGTATTGAGCTTTTTGAGTGCTGTTGGCACTACATTCAGTCAAGTGGAGGGTATTCAACCATACTCGTATCTCATGTCATATAGATGGGGTGGTCAGACTTTAGTGAAATATTGATTCGTCAGATGTTTGAGGATAGTGTGTGCAAATCATGAGATACATGCCTCGGGGAAATAAACATTGCTTCATCAAAGTGCCAATATCAGATTTAAAGAAAAACACAATAATTGTGGCCTTTCAGAGACTGTGGAAAATTCTGTTTGCAAAAATATTTTAGTTGAATATTTAAATTGAAGAAAATCCTCCCAATTCCAGTGAACAAATTCCAGGGACCAGTATCCTATCACCAAGTTTATTTACACATGCATTGTACTTGACAGTAATCTGGCTTCTCAGTGAACAGAACCTCTGAAACTCCTATTTATTTTTAATTTTTTTTTCTTTCTTTTGGGCCGAGCTTTTAACAAGTTATCATGTGGTAAAGTACAAATAAAATCCTAGATTGTTTACATTAGTTAGCTGTGTTTTATATGCTGCACTCTCAAAATACATGTACAGTCTTGGCTATGGATTGTGTCCAGCAACAGAAAAAAGGTTAGCAACCAAATTCATTCAGAACCATGAGATAGTATTCAGTTAAAGAGGGGAATCTATAATAGGTAAGATTGAATTGCTGTAGCCTCTTTTGTCTCTGTGTTAAATACTTGATATTTGTGATGTGGCATGGTCACGTTGAAGCAAGCTGAAGCACATTCTCCTAACTGACACAGTTCACACTTTGAGGAGTCAAACCCAAGAAAGACTTGTATTGAAATTCTGTTTTCCATAATCACTTGAAGTCTAAAAGTGGATTATGTTAAATAATACACTTTTTCAAAATCTATTCAGTTGTCATTTAGGAAAGGTGGTAGCTAATTTGTGCACAGCATATTCTCAGAAAGAGCAATGTGGTAACAACTATATCATTTTTTTTGTGATTTTGACGGAGGAATAATTATTGGCTAGGACACAGGGCAGAACCCTGACGGATGAGGGCTGTGGTGAGAAATTTGGGATAACTGTAAAAGAAGTTGAGCTCAGCCTACCTTGATATTGGGTCCAACTAGTTGCATTTTCCACTGGGAGTTGAGACTCTTGCTAGGGGCTAGCAAGAGACATATTAATCGGGACGATTGCATAATCTCACCCTTGTTTGCAATAACTCCACAAAGGTTGGTATCTCGTCACCGCGTCACCCTTTATTTATACGTGCATGGGATTTGGCAGTAGTCTGGCTTCCTCAGAGCCAGCTCTCAGAGTGAACAGAACCTCTGACACTCCTGTTTATATCTGTCAGCCAGGGCTCCCTGATTGGGACTGTTTAACCTCGTCCAATCAGGGAAATCATATTCCATAAGATCCACCTGGCTGACCTCGTTACAATCACTACACTGACAATAGTGTTGGCTAAAGAAAGTTTAAGCGGATTTGCCTTAAAAAAAAATCTGAGCAGGAAATAATTGGCCATTCTTCAAATATGGCTGGCGGTTGGGGTCAAGGTAGGGGTGGAATTACACACTGATGAATTTAATGTTGTGTGAGAATGTTGAAATTCTCTGCTGTGAAACTACGATCACAGAAATCCTCTAAATCAATACTAAAAGTTACAAGAAAGACTCACAACCACCAAAAACAAAGACAATACAATCTACTTGCGGGGTGGTCACACTAACCTGCCCTGAAGCTGTGCTTGAATATCAAAACAGTCACTTGGCAGTTTGCCAACTGCATAAAATCCTGTTGCAAAAATACCCCCACAGAATCTAGCATTTTGTCCCTTTAAATTCATCAGAACTGTGTGCTTCCTAGAGCTGTGTTGGGATTGTATTGTCGATCAGATCCTCAAATGGCAATGTTTTTTCACTATATGTGCATGGGACATAGAAATCATGCAAGGATTTTTTACATCTAAGAAATATAATCAGTTTTGATGGAGTGGCCAGGGAAAGTGAAAATAAAGAGGAAGGGATGCATGTCAGATTAAAATGATAAAAAAAAGATGCTGGTTCAAAATTCAGAAAAAAAACCAAACAATGTTGACTGTCTTTCATGTCATCCCATTTATGACCCTATCTGAA
Source organism: Chiloscyllium plagiosum (assembly GCF_037043375.1). Classification (NCBI taxonomy): domain Eukaryota; kingdom Metazoa; phylum Chordata; class Chondrichthyes; order Orectolobiformes; family Hemiscylliidae; genus Chiloscyllium; species Chiloscyllium plagiosum. The sequence goes on from NW_028270140.1 coordinate 24,398,103, forward strand.
AATGGAACCTGTGGTGACATTGCAGCTGAGGAATAGATAGCTGATTGACAGTTACTTAACATGTTTTTAGAGTTTGAATACAGTTCTGGCTATTTAACAAATACTATTATCAATTCCAGTAATTGTGAGCCAAGTATATAAAGTGCAAGAGGAGAATCCATTCTGGATCAACAGTAAGATGGGCCTTGCGTTGGTAGCAAGTGACATCTCAACACAATACAATCCTTTCCAGTTATTAAAGAGTTCAAAGAATAATGCATTGCTCAGTTGTTAAATAACACAAAGCTGGCAAAAATCTGGGAACTACCTACTCATTTCTGGATTTTAAATTAACAACAGTTTTCTAAAAGAAGAAAATATTCACAGAAGTTTACCATAGTAACTTACTTGATATTGTCCAAACAGCTAGATTCTGGCTTCAACACAGTTGTATGATGGAACATCTTGTAAAGAGCAATCCCAAGAAATATCACATTTAACTGCAAGTTTAAGAAATAAAACAAAATGAAGTTTTATTTTTTTTAATTTTAAAATACTATCTCTTTTAGGGTTGTTCATGCCCTGACTACTATTCCTTAAGGTTTACAAGAATGATAACCACCATCATGGGAAGATCACTTTCCCTTGGGAGTTCTTTCTTCTTCAATGAAAATGTGAGAAACCTAAAAATCAGTGCCATTCCTCTCTATCTCAGATCACAAATTTGAAAGAATCTTCACATATTGATCCACAATGTATTGAGAATTTCACTTGTATATTCCGATTTCCAGATTCATGGTGAACTGTTATAACAGAATCCAGTTTGAGCAGCTTAGGAGAATTACCACTACAAAATGAGATGTTCACTGACAGAGGGAGGAGGGGTAGTGGCAGAGGATGGTGCGTGTATGGAATGAGCTGCCAGAGGAACTGGTGGATGCTGGTACAATTACAGCATTTGAAAGGCATCTGGATAGATATATGAACAGGAAATGTTCAGAGGTATATCGGCCAAGTGTTGGCAAATGGGACTAGATTAATTTAGGATATCTGGTGTCACGGATGAGTTGGACTGAAGGGTCTGTTTCTGTGCTGTATATCTCTATGACACTATGACAGCTTCAGCAATAATTTTCAGAAATTCTGCATGACTCAGAATTGTAATTGTCATTTAAACAATTGCATGGTTATAATTAGGAGCAAAATTTGAAGTGTCTATTTAAGGTCAAGATAATCAGAGATTATAATGAACAATACTGTGATATATATTTTCAAAAATTGGAAGTACTAAATGTTAAAACACACTTTTTATATTTCTTAATTGGCTATTTCACTACAGTTATTCATTCTGAACCTATAGCTACAGAAATAACAATCATATTCCTTTTCATACTAAAGCCCCATAATTGCTCACTGTGACTAAGTGGGTCAGAGAGGATTATTTATTTTTAAAATAAATGCCTATAAATTAAGAACGTACAGCGAAGGTCCAGTGAAAGTCTGCTTTATGCCCTTGGAGGTGCTGTGTTAATTAGCAGTACTTACCATAATAATCAAGGTTGCAGGACCTATAAAGCTCCAAATGAAGTAGGTGTCGAGCCTCAACCAACATCTGTAATGAAACGCAAGGGACAGCATTCAAGGTCTGAGTGCAAGACATACATCAACAACAGTGGACTGACAGAGAGGAATGTACTCTGCAAAATAGGCTGCTGAGAGCCAGGAATTATTACACCATTGTTCATTTAAATGTTGAATTATAGGCACATTTTTTGACAGCACCATTGATGGAAGAAGATAATTAACTCTTGGGGAAAAAAAAGCAGAGAAATGGCACAAGACTTGATGACAGCACATGTGTACCAGCACTGATGAGGTGTGGTGATCAAGCTTTCAGATTGTTAAAACTATGTCCCATTAAAAGCAGGAATAATTCCTGGCTTGAAAATATTGCAGAGTACTCAGACAGATATATGACCTTGAACTAAATTATTAATCACCTAATTTCCATTACATTCGGCAGGATCAAATTTGTAGTTCTCTTGAAAATTGCTTGCTTCATTCTGTTACATTTGTGATAAATGGATAGGATGGATTTGACAAGTACATCTGAATAGAATTGCAAACTTTAAAAAAAAGAGGGGCCTGGAAGTGCGTTCAAGAGTGAAAATTATAGATCCCACAAACACAGTTAATCACATAAAAAATTGCTTAAACGTGCTACTACTGATGAGATATCGTTAATGCAGAAATATGGACAGATGACTTCATTTGTTCAACAAAGCATTCTCAAGGAGGATGGGATGGATAGTTGGGATTATGTGCATGCAAGCAGGACTGCGGATATTCAAAATCTGAAATAAAAAGCAACATACTGGAAATACTCAACAGGACAGACAACTTCTATTGAAGAAGAAAGAAGATTAATATTTCCTGTTAATGACCTTTCATGAGAACTGGGGAAACCTAACAGATGCAACGGGTGTGAAATGAAACAAAAATAGAGGATGCTTATTTGAAGATTTTTCTTGCGCAAACATTTCTGTCAATTTCTTCTGCTTTCATTCACAAAACATATTTTCTTTTGCACGAATAATTTATTTTAAGAGTAGCAGTTATCCAGAGGCTTGTATAGTAATTTTGGTAAGGCAACAGTATCTTTAACCAGCTGGTTTTACTGTAACACACCAGGAGCTTGAAGTTCAGAACCTGATGGGGCTGGATTTAGCGAGATGTAGAAGCAGGTCTGGTAGCTAATCTGCCAATTTCCTCAGACCATCGTATCCTCAGGCAACTTTGCCACTGACAGGGGAAGACGGCAAGTTGGGAAGGATAGGAAGGTAGTGGTGGGAGTGGCTGTGGAGGTTGTTGTCATCAACCATTCCAATATATCAGCATCATTTTCAAAGGCAAATTCAACAAAACAGATTTCCCTCACTTGCAATCTCCTTCAGTCCAACTGAAAAGAAAAAATCAACAAGATGAATCTAGCAGCAGAGAGCGAAGTCAAGCTTTTGCAACAGAGAGAGAGAGAGAGAGACAGACAGAGAGAGAGAGAGACAGAGAGACAGAGAGAGAGAGAGACAGAGAGACAGAGAGAGAGAGAGAGAGAGAGAGAGAGAGAGAGAGAGAGAGAGAGAAATTTCAACAGTGGTTAGCACTGCTGCCTCACAGCACCAGGGTCCCAGGTTCAATTCCAACCTCGGGCGACTGCCTGTGTGGAGTTCGCACGTTCTCCCTGTGACTGTGTGGGTTTCCTCCGGGTGCTCCGGTCTCCTCCCATAGTCCAAAAATGTGCAGGTTAGGTGAATTGGCCATGCTAAATTGCCCATCGTGCCAGGTGCATTAGTTAAAGGGAAAAAGGGTTTGGGTGGGTTACTCTTTGGCGGGTCGGTGTGGACTTGTTGGGCTGAAGGGCCTGTTTCCACACTGTAGGAAATCTAATCGAATCTAAAAAAAAGGAAAAACTAAAACCCTGGGTCTGTGTGAGCCTAATTTCACTCACTCATGCTTCTTCTGTCTAATTTAAAATAAACCCTAAAGCTATTTACTCCTCTTTCTGTGCAGTAGACACTGGTCCAGGTGCAGAACAGATCTCTTCAAGAGAAACAGGACAGAACAAATCCCTTTGGAGGGCACATTTCGACACACTCCCCAGTAACATAACAAGGGCCAGTGATCCATGCAGACCCAGGGGCCCTTTCTATCTAACTGGGTGGGTGACCTATTCCTGATGAAGGGCTCTGGTCCAAAACGTCGATTCTCCTGATCCTCGGATGCTGCCTGACCTGCTGTGCTTTTCCAGCAACACACTCTCAACTGGGTGACCCAACAGCCAGAGGTCATCCTCTAGATGACCCTGTCTCCACAGAATGTAGTGGTCGCCTGCCTGAAAAGAAAACCCCATCTTTGAATTTGAGAATGTTGCAGTTATAGCTCCTCAATTACGCAGCACTCTTATTCGCCTGCCGTCACAGATTGTTAGTTAAGTGGGAAGTCCTCTGATTGGCCCCTCAGCTTCTAGTGTCATTTTTAATTGAGTGATGAGCCTGGCCATTACTGGCTGCCCTGGTGAAAATTACATTGGGAAACTATTTCCCACACAATGTGACCCACATTTCACAACAATGGTTGGATTCAGAAATCTGCAGACTTTGTCCCACTCCCATTCTCCAATAAAATAATCAATTGCTGAAAATGGCCTATTGTCCTGATATATGAAAGGTGAGAAGTTACGCCATAAATGAAGTTCTTTACTGACAAATGACCAACTGAAAATGATCCAACTTGATGTAATCATCTCCATCTATATTCTTTGTGCAAATCTGTGGCTGCGGTGTGATAAAAGATAGCTAAATTATTCCAACCAAATTACTGGGAGCCCATGTTTATGAATTCATCAATCAGACAGAAGTAATCAGTGCTTCTGGTAATGGATTTTCAAAGCAAACTGAAAAACTCACGCTGTTGTTGTTCCATAACTCCGGTAATCCACAGCAGCTGAAACAGCAACAATAAGTGCAGGTACACCATATCCAACCAGATAAAAGTATTTTTTGCGGGAGTGCTCACTTTCAAAGACCTCCACTAACATAATGTAGAGCTGAACACCTTCCAGGAACATCCATGTGAATGCAGCCAGGAAAAAGAAGTGAAGCAGAGCAGCAAATACTGCACAAGCGATCTGCAAGAAACAAATAGACAGATGAGCAAGATGGATTCTCTTACTCCTTAACATTTACAATCCTGGTGAGAGTCAGGTATTACAATTATCATAAATTCTTCATAATGACGAGCTGAGGTTACATGTGATAAAGGCCCTTACAGGTAACAAGTTTGCACATTCAATGGCGGCAGAAATTTAATGTTTACCTTGGATATTGAGTATGTAACCATCTCAAAAATCTCCATGACTTCTACAGAGGGCCACTGATGTATTTGGTTAGAGCTTTTTTTGTGTGTGCCCGAGAGGGAGTAGAGGAACAATGATGCAAGAGAAATGATCTTGGGTGAGAAATGTAGGAAGTGGGGTTTAAGCAAATACAATTAGGGAGATAAGGGCTGTGTCCATTAAAGATCAATTGTTGTATTCTTCTTTCTCCACCAGTGTAGATTATCTTCTTTGAATCATAAAGTCTTTGTCTATTGTAGCAAAAACAATGTTAATTGACTAACTCTCAGCAAGGGAATGCTTCTGGAATTTTAACAAATATAACGACTCAACTCATGACCCTCAACTGTCACTACAAAGATTTCGCAGTGGGCTTTGACCCACTTCACAGCCGGCTTTTCAAAATCCATCAGTCATTCCTGGAATCATTAAACTTTATAGACTTCGGTTGTTTTGACTTAAAATAGTTAAACACTAAACACATAGCCAACCACTAAGAAAACCAACAGGATGCATCACAAATACTAGCTTAAATGGACAATCTATCATTCCTTTAAGCACCAATTTGACTGCTAAGTAGACAGTTGAAAAGTGCTGAAGAATTATAGGAAAAATTCCTGCTGTTCACAATGCTTTACAAAAACAGTAATCTCGTCTGAAGAGTGGTGGATTGAAGGGAAGGAGCGGCTACGTTTTAATCGTACCTACTCTGAGCGATCCTATCTGTCAAAAACAAGTCAGAAATGTTTGTCAGAACAGGGAAAAATGACATTGAACAAGTTAAAACTTAGTAAAAGTACATAAGTTGGCTCATCTGAAAGTGTTGACTCAATTGAGGATTACAGAATGTAAAAGTTTGTAAATAGCTTATTGATGATTAGTACAAATAATTTCTGACCATAATTTTACCAAATGTATGGCACTAGTGTATATGGAGGAGAGGAATAAAATTGTAGGAGGTGTAAGTGATTCAAAAGTAGAGAAGGCAAGACACTTTTAGTTACAATCACTGAGTATTATGTGATGTCATTTTCAACCTTCTCACTGGATCAATAATCTAAAGTTGGGCACCCAGTGGTTATTGTAGTACCCACCAATTTACATTCCAGAGAAACAAAAACAAGTCCTGCAACAAACAGAAAACCAGATTTGCTAGGTTTCTTCCCAGTCAGTGAAGTTGAAAATTAGCCCCTACATGTTCTGTCACATTCACTTTGGACAAATGAGGTATAAATTGGAACAAAGAGAAATTATTTCCATTGGTTGCATTGTACAAGCCTAAAGGATATCATCTATTAGAATTCATACTCGATCTTTCTGGAATAGAAATCATGAAACATTTCTACGCAAAAAATGTGAAAGTCCCTTCTTGAATTAAGGTGAATTGTTAGGTTCAAATGAAGACTGGTTAACAAAAATCTATCAAATGCTTTATGGAACATGGGACAAAGGTGTATATATGGAGTCGAATTGCAGGTCAGCTATGAACAGTACAACAGATTCAGGGATTGAATGGTATACACCTAGCCCTCGCTTAGTCATGTTAAAGTTGGTCCCTGCTAAATTTCGAGCCAAGATTTCACTTCTCAATGGAAAATCTGTCACTGCTCTTTCTCTGGGGTGACAGCCCCACCAAACTGGGCAAAGCAGGAAGAATGTCAGAGCAGGAAAATATTGTGTCCATGTCCAAAATCTAAGTCACCATGGTTTGGAAATTCAGTTAAGGTTGTTTTAGAGCTAAGGTTGAATGAAAATCTAATTGAAATGATTCAAGTTGGGAATTGTTCAAATAATGTTCGAGGGATTGATTGTACCTGGCAAGGTACATACGTTCAACTGCCCTTGGCAAGATCCTGTTGAAACACCTTCTCAAACTACATCTGTCCATGTGATGCAGGTTGAGTCACATTGATATGAGGAAGGATGGGGATCAAGGATTTGACCCAGTGACAACTAAGGATTGGCGATAATTGATCCAATTCAGGATGGTGAGTGATGTGGAGGGCAACTTACAGGGTGATGGTAATCTCAGGCGTCTGCTGCCCTTTTCCTTTCAGGTGCCCAAAGTTCTGGGTTTGGAAGGTACTATTGAAGAAGTCTTGGTGAGATGCTGCAGCACACTGTTCCAGAATATGCTGATGGCATACATTTATGATTCTGGATGTGATGCTGATCAAGTGGTTTTGAATGGTGTTAGGTTTCTTAAATGTCAGTGGAGCTGCACATAAAGTGGGGAGTATTTTGTCAGCCTCCTGACTTGTGTCTTGTTAAGATTTAGATTTAGATTAGATTACAGTGTGGAAACAGGCCCTTCAGCCCAACAAGTCCACACCGACCTGCCGAAGCGAAACCCAACCATACCCCTACATTTACCCCTTACCTAACACTACAGGCAATTTAGTATGGCCAATTCACCTGACCCTGCACATCTTTGTGATGGTGGGAGGAAACCGGAACACCCGGAGGAAACCCACGCAGACACGGGGAGAACGTGCAAACTCCATACAGTCAGTCGCCTGAGGCGGGAATTGAACCCGGGTCTCTGGCGCTGTGAGGCAGCAGTGCTAACCACTGTGCCACAGTGCCGCCCACACGGTGATCAGACACTGAAAAGTCAGGATGCAAATTACCCACCACTGAATCCCCAGCATCTGACATGCTCTTGCAATCGCAGTACTTATGTAGCTGGTCTACACCCGCACCAATCAACCACACCGCCCTGTGGCCCAACATTTCAACTCCCCCTCCCACTCAGCCGAGGACATGAGGTCCTGGGCCTCCTTCACCGCCGCTCCCTCACCACCCGACACCTGGAGGAAGAACGCCTCATCTTCCCCCTCGGAACACTTCAACCCCAGGGCATCAATGTGGACTTCACCAGTTTCCTTATTTCCACTTCCCCCCACCTCACCCCAGCTCCAAACTTCCAGCTCAGCACCGTCCCCATGACCTGTCCTACCGGCCTATCTTCCTTTCCACCTATCCATTCCACCCTCCTCTCTGATCTATCACCTTCATCCCAACCCCATCCACCCATTGTACTCTTTGCTACCTTCCCCCACCCCCCTCCCTGACCTATCACCTTCATCCCCTCCCCCACTCACCTACTGTACTCTATGCTACTTTCACCCCACCCCCACCCTCCTCCCATTTATCTGTCCACCCTTCAGGCACTCTGCCTGTATTCCTGATGAAAGGCTTTTGCCCGAAATGTCGATTTTCCTGCTCCTCGGATGCTGCCTGAACTGCTGTGCTTTTCCAGCACCACTCTACTCCAGAATCTGGTTTCCAGCATCTGCAGTCATTGTTTTTAACTAAGTTTCTGGTCAATAGTAACCTCCGATCTTACTGATGGTGGTGGATTTAGCAATGATAATTTAGCTGTTGAATATCAAGGTGATTCTCTGTTGTTGGAGAAGGCCATTGCCTGACACCTGACTGTCACTTGTCATTTAGCAGCCCAAGCCTGAATGTTGTTCACATCTTGTTGCATATGGGTATGCTTTACTTCAGTATCTGAGGAGGTTCATGTTGGGCTGAAGACTCTGTGGTCACCAGTAAAATGACCACTTCTGATACAATGGAGGAAACGTCAGTGATGAAGCAGCTGACAATGGTCGGGGCCCGGATACTACCCTGAGGACTTCTTGCAACAATGAACAGGTGCTGCAATGTTTTCCACAACCATAACTGTCTTCTTTTATGTCAATAAAGCCGCTAATCAGTGGAGAGTCGTAATCTACAGACAGTTCGAATTGACTTCAACTTACAATGAATTTTTTAATCATGAGAAGGAAGGGCACATGTTTGAGGGGTAACAATACTTCACAGAAGGGAAGATTGGAGATGGGGCAGCTTGTAAGGAGTTAAGATTGAGTTTCTTTGAGGTACGGTGATGATAGCTGTTGTGCAGCCTGCATACCACCAGGCAGGGGAATTGCACGATTAGGACTTTAGTGGTAATGTGGTCAAGGGGACAAGAGGAGGCTTTGCCAGACGTGATGGACTCAAAGACAGCATTAGGATTGCCAGGAGAAAAATTAGAGATAGGGAAGGATTAGGCTAAGTTTGGAACAGGGAGCAATCAAGAGTGTGAATAATTGAACAAGATCACAGAACAGTCACAATACAGAAGGGTGCCATTCAACTCAATCTTGTCTGTGCCATCTCTCTTCAAGGGTAAGTCACCCAGTGTCACTCTCTACCCTTTCCCTGAAGACCTCTGGCATAGTGAACGAGGAGAAGGAAAAGATCCAACAGGCTATGGTCCCAACTTGTAGAGATTACACAAGCTCCTCAAACTTCTTCTTTCTTAATGAAGAACTGAAAGTGGATCAGTGCAGGGGTGAGGGGGTGGGAGGATTTTTTAGGGCATCATTAGTGGGATGACTGTGGAGTAGTTTTAGCTGAGAAAACTAAGATGTGGCATTTTTGACATGGACCAGCAGGAGATATCCTCTCAAAACTCTCACTCTGAGGAGTACATGTAAATCACAAACGGATGGAAGTCAACATCTTGACCAATAATCTGAATGGGGTCAAAGCACTAGACTGGGCAAACAGTTTAGAAATAGAACACAGAGAGAGTGTCATCCTTGTGTCAGAAATAATAGTTAAATTTAATAGCACAGTTTTCGTCATTTTAAGTCACCTGAAAGAAACAGAATGTTCAAACCAGCTCTCACGAAAAGGCATATGGTTTATTATTTCTTAAGCTTTAAAGGAGAGAAGACAGAGTCAATTAAGTGGAACGTACTTTGTCTCTGCATTTTAACATCTTAATTATATAAAACAGCTTCAAAGTTGATCGTGAGCACCATCCCACTATACTTCAAGTGGTATTCATCCAAGGAAATATTTTAAACCTGAAACTGTTAAAGTTGTCTACACACAGCCTTTTAGGAAAGTGATTGGATAAGTGTCTACAACTTTTTCACTGGTTCTGTGACAGAATGAAACATTCCCATGAATGTTAACATTGGTGATGGTTGGTATGAGGACAGCTGACTTGAGTTAGAGACTTAGCATACACAGAGTTTCCAATGTAGCGAATGATGACGCAGATTCAAGTTGGTATCAATTGTTCCGTAAAGATTGCCAGACATCCTTACAAAATTGGTTTAGCATTTTTCACATGATGAGAAAAAAAGACAGGGAAGAAAAGGAAGTCCTACAAGCACCTGCCAAATTTTTTTTAGGGCTTAATTCCAGGACTATTGAGAGTTTCTTAATCTTGATCAGATTGATAGTAAAGAAAATTGGTGCCAATGGCTCAATGGATGAGAGACAAAAATTGATTCATAAGGGTTCAAGGTTCTTTAATTTTTAAATTTTCCAGTAGTTGACCCTAACAATCAGCATTAACTGCAAAGATCTTCAGAGAGGGAATATCTTGCTCTCATTCTCAAAGTTCTCACATACAGAACAATTTAGTTGAGATATAAGGGCTCACCATTTGGGAAAATACACTTTGTCCTCAGGTATGAGTAAAAGAAACTACTGCATGGGACTTCCTTTAATATAAAAGGCTTCAATGTGAATACCATTTTAATTAAGTCTATTAGGTCTTTAAGTATGAAACTAGACATGCTCACCGGTTGATCTGTACGATTGATTCCGATTAGGAAAAGCAACTCAGCCACAAAAAGACTGATGCAAAGATTTTTGTGAATGGTGTTTCGATCACTCTGAAGTCCGTGAAAGAAACAAAAGGTGAAGATGCAGATCAGGAGACAGACAAGTGATATCAGGATTCCGACCCAGGTAATAACTTCCAACAGCAGCTCATGGACAGGGTCACTAAACTGGAAACACAGTAAGGAAATGATCAATTAACAGACAAGTGTTATTTAGTGTATACGGCACAGAAATCTATTCTTATTGCAACCTGTCAAGGTAAGGAAATAAATCAATCACAAATCATTGTGGCTACTTTTGATTTCAGAAAATCATTTTCAACCTAAAAAACACTCACATGTGGTTTCCCTTACCTTATGCTTTCTTCATTGGAACAGTTTATTGTACTTACATACATTATTGATTTTCATAATCTTGCAATAATGACAAGATAGGCATAGAACCAAAGACTAATGAGTTATAATTGTCAATCAATTCTTTTTTTAAGAAACAACTTGCTTTTCCATAACGCCTTCCATTCCTTCAGGGTGCCTTGAAACACTTTACTGCAGATAAAACTTCTGAAGTATAATCATTGTGGAGTGTCCACATTTGCTGATGTAACAACACACTGCAGTTTTTCTTTTCAGGCAGTTTTGGTGGAGTTGGTCAAGTTGCAAGAAAGTGCCCTACTCTCTTCAGAAAGTGCCATGGGACCTTTTATATCCATCTGTGTTAGATTTGGCTCAGTTATAGTACACCCGGCTCCAAGCCAAAGGTTTGTGTGTTTAGTTTCTACACCATCAATCAATATCACTAAAATACACAGATTATCTGGCCATTATATTGAAGTTTGTGGGAGAATGCTGTGCACAAATTGGCCACTTCCTTTTCCTTTTTACAGCTGTGACTACACTTCAAAAGTACTTCACAACTGGTAAAGCTTCAGGACTTTGTGAGTTGTAGAGTACATAATTGCAAGGCTTTCTTTTTTATCCTTTTCTTTTCCAGCCCTGAAATTCTCTCATTAATTCTCACTGACTCTTAACAATTTTCAGCACGGTGGCTCAGTGGTTAGCATTGCTGCCACACAGTGCTAGGGACCCTGGTTTGATTCCCATCTTGGGTGACTGTCTGTGTGGAGTTTGCACGTTTTCCCCATGTCTGCATGGGTTTCCGCAGGGTGCTCCAGTTTCCTCCTACAATCCAAAGATGTGCTGGTCAGGTGTATTGGCCGGGCTAAATTGCCCATAGTGTCCAGGGATGTGTGGGTTAGTCAGGGATAAATGTAAGTCATTGGTTAGGGGAATGGGTCTGTGTGGATTACTCTTCGGAGGGTCGGAGTGGACTTGTTGGGTTGATGGGCCTGTTTCCATACTGTATGGAACGTAATCTAACCTCTTTGAACATACTTACAGCTTGCTGCCTCCTGCTCTGTCTTACTGTTTCCATCCTTCAGCTCTCTTGTTCCCCTCCTTATCATGTCCTCTCACCAATGTTCCAACTCACGAATCCTCCCACTCACCAACACTTGCCATCATGGCTTTTTTCCAGCTTACCAGCTCTCTCTCTCTCTCTCTGATCTTTCACCTTGCTGCCTCTCTCACTTGCCAATCACATTCCCGCTCATTGCTTCACTCTTTTTAATGCTGTGAGTGGAGGCTTGTGGGAAGGGTCACAAACAGGAAAGAAACGAGTCAGAGATTGAGAGGGTCTGCAAGCAGGAGTGTCGGGGCTGAAATGTTGAGTATGAAGATTTTGGAAGGAAGCAGCAAATGAGCTTATTGAGGAAACAAGTAGAAACAAGCATGGTAGAGCCAGGGACCAAAAGAGTTGGAGAGAGAAACAAGAGTTTGAGATCAGTTCGACTAACAATCAGGAATGGGAACCGATGATTTCAGGAAGGAGTGTGTTGCAGTTTCATTTCAGGTTCGTGCCAGACTGTGGAGACAACATAAGTGAATCTTGGTTGCCAATTCCACTTGATGAATCATATCAGGTCTGGCTCTCACTTGTTAACTTCCTGTCATGTGGAGAGTCTATCAGCTGTTAGCTCATGGGCTAGTCCATCAGGAAGTGCACAGACTTAACAGCTTAAGCACATGGCACCCTGACAGACTATTGCATGCTTGAACAAGGGCAGACTTCAAAGGGAACTCTGGTCAGCAGTCGGAATGAGAGACAATCTCCCCAATTTGAAGTGTTGCAGAGTTTGAAGCTTCCAGGCATAAGAATAAATCGGAGCTTGAGGTAACTGGCTGCCCCATATCAATTAGGTGTCAGCTTTGATGGAGGGCACTGTCCTACACTATTAGGAGTGAACCTCTTAGAACTTTGGCCCCAGAGATATTTACACTTACTCTTACAATTTGAAAAAAAAAGTCCTGAGAGTTTTCAAATGTGTGGTTTACAAGTACATTGAGATTCAACAGCCCATCAACCATGAACAGGCAAAAACTTGCCCACCAAGTAAGTTGATTTGGACTGTGATTTTCAGTGATACTATCAGCTCAGAGTGATCAGGAACACCAATCTACTGCACAAGAAAAGTCAGACCATCTCAATGGTCTGATTATAATGGAAAACTTATTCGGCTGTTCTAGAATTGTAAAGCTGTGAAATTATACCATTTTATTTTTCTGCAAACCATGTGGGATTAGCTTGTAAAAATGATATTCCAATAACTTCACCCACTGTCTGCAACCAACCAATGTAATTTATTGTACTTACATCTTTATGTCAATGAAATGGTTTTATTTTATTAAGACATAAAACAGTAACACATGGCAGAGATCAAGGATAAGGAAATATAAAGCTGTAGTGTAATCCTAGGTGTCCATAAACCTTTCAAGCCTTACTCCTGCGACTATGAAGTAAACTCCAACCCTCGTAGCTATTTTCAACAATGTTTAATCAAACATAACTTTGGTTGTTTTGCATGAAATAGCATGAAGCTGCACCAGCAGATTTTTTAAAGAAAATATATAACCTTTCATTAGGAGATCAGTAAAACCCCTGTGATTAATGGAACATTTGCAGCTTCACAGCAAATCTGTGCTTTACCACTGTCACTGTAAACTGGCTGTTTAGGTTAGCAACAGCAATTATACTTGCAACAACTTATCATCAGTCTAACAACTTGACTCAAGATATACAATACACACTGCTGAGAATACACGCAAGACTACAAAAGATGCTGCAAGACCCTTCACACAATAAAAGAGCATGCAGACAGTAAGTTGCATTCTGCATGTTAGAAAATTTACAACAGTGAAAGAATTGTGTCAGGACATTACCAGAGTTGGTAAAGATGCTGCACTGGAACAGCTGCAGTCAATAATCTATCATTGTAACAGCTGTAGTTTGGCTGTTAATTAGATTTTAGATTAGATTTAGATTAGATTACATTACAGTGTGGAAACAGGCCCTTCGGCCCAACAAGTCCACACCGACCCGCCGAAGCGCAACCCACCCATACCCCTACATTTACCCTTTTACCTAACACTACGGGCAATTTAGCATGGCCAATTCACCTGACCTGACTGTGGGAGGAAACCGGAGCACCCGGAGGAAACCCACGCAGACACGGGGAGAACGTGCAAACTCCACACAGTCAGTCGCTTGAGGCGGGAATTGAACCCGGGTCTCCAGCACTGTGAGGCAGCAGTGCTAACCACTGTGCCACCGTGCCACCCATATGTTGAACTGTACAACACTGAAGCTGCAGTCAGGTCGGTTTTGCTGAAGTCAAAGTTTGATTTGCTGTACTGGGTGCAGAAGCAGATACTTCTGGTTAATGTCTGTTTGATTGGATACTGATCTCACAATGACTTGAATCCGAGTCGTCAGAATAGACGGTGATGAGTGTCACCGCTTTCCTGCAATCCAAGTTTACCTAAATTAGACTGCAGCCATTATCAATCCTTTTTCTTCGGACTTCAGTAGCTTTCAGTTCCCATAGCTGCCCAACTAACATCAGTTTTATGCTGCGGATGTTGCAGTGAGATAGAAAGGCAGCTACAGCATGACTGACTGCCAGCATTTGTAAACTGTTCGCCTCCGGAAATTCTAGCACGTTGCCATTTGACTAGACCTTAAGTTAACTCTCCAGAAATAAAAAGTGGCAACATTAACAGTCAAAAAAAAAGCTGGATAAAATAGAGAACATCATGACAATTGTGGTCAACTTAACTGTTAGATGGGAGGCTCATTAGTTTTAAACATATATATTTCAATTATTTGACCACAAGAACAACATAGTGCTGAGCATCAAGTACTGTACAGTTGGGAGAACTTCACCTTATAATCACCTTTTTATTTCACAAATATACTCTATTCATAAAAATAATTTTTAAGTACATAAAGAAGTTCTAAAGAATATTTACACCAAGTTTGTAGAGAAAAAAAAGACACATTGGAATTTGACATTCCTCAGGGCTTTCTGTAGTTGCAAACAAAAGCATTTTCTATACTTGTCAGACGCTATTTAGACACATTTTAAAGTAATGAGAGGGTCTAATATAGACACTCATTGTACTTTGGCAGAAAGATCTTAGATGGTGGTCTTTACGCACTGAGTCTTGGTAGCAGCTTCTCCTCGCTCTAGTATATCCCTTAGCACATTTTCCTGAACTTTGGAATGTGCCAATCTGCAGTACTCAGTCGAGGTCAACTCTTTATATTGGAAGAACAATAAATTTCGAGCATACAAAACAGCATCATTCACCGTGTTGATGGTCCTCCAGGCGAAGCTGCTGTTTGTCTCGGTGTGCATCCTGGGGAACAGCCCGTGCAGCACAGAGCCCTGTGTCATGGAGCTTCTCAGGCTGAACCTCAACAAAAACCATGGCCTCTCTCTCCAAACCTTCTTTACACAAACACATTCCAGATTGTGACAATCTCTTCACCAGGGCAGCAAGCAGTTGTGATAGTGTCTCGGTATTCAGTAATGATCTCTCAGATAGTGCCCTTCTCAGCACCAGCCAAGCTATGCCTTGGTGCTTTATTCTAACGATGAGTCATTGTGCCAAATGACTGCTCAGGGAACCATCCGACAGGATCAATTCTGGCTTTTCCCACAGGCTCTTGAGGATAGTACATACTGACCACTGCTTGATGGGCCTGTGGTCAAAGGTGTTGCCCTTCACAAAATTTTTCCGAGAGAGACAGGTGATATGGAACAGTCCAACTACTTGGAGCATTCCATGGCAATGAGACCAGGCCCATCCAAACCAAGATTGGGGACAGGTAGAACCTCAGTACACAATGACACTCAGTATTCACATACTGAGGGTCGACATGCAGCTTGATGCAGCCACAAAGGTGGCCATCAGGATAGGGCACCTTTGGATACATTCTTACAATTCCCCAACCCTAATCGGAGCTTTATACATGGTATTTCAACGGACAAGGTCCATCGTAGACCTCCAGATGAAGTGGAAGATGGCTCAGGTGATTGCAATGGTGCACATTTGGGGAATGGGCCAGACCTGCACCATGTACAACAAATGAGAGAACCTCACATCTGATGACGAATTTCTTACCCACAATGGAGAGGGAGCAGTGCTCCCATCTGCCCATTTAAGCCTCACCTTGGTGATACGTTCATCTCAAATTTTGGTGCATGCCCCAGCCCTTCTGAACCATAGTCCCAGAATCTTCAGATGATCTTACCTGATGGTGAAGGGGTAAACAATCGATTGGCCCAGAACATGGCCTCGATTTACCTTGGCTCCTGAGGTCAGTTTGAACTGCTTTCAGATGTTCATGATTGTCTGCACTGACAGCAGATCCAAGTAGAAAAGGGTGATGCCGTCCAAGTACAGGGAGGCCCTGACCTGGAAGCCTCCTCTGCCTCTTCCCCCTCAGGCTCACAAGCTTCCTGATGTATTCAGCAAAAGCCTCTGGACAATACACACACAAGGCAGCAGAGAGATAATAGGTATCCCTGTGTGACTTCAGAGCTGATCAGAAAGCTTTCTGATTCCCACCCATTGATTGAGATGGCACTAACGATGCTCATGTAAAACAGTCAGATCTAATTATGGATTCCCTCTCCAAAACCCAGTTTGGAGATCACATCTCTCATGCAAGTTTGCGATATCCTGTCAAAGGTCTTCTCCTGGTCAGACTAATGAAGTTGGTGGCCACCATTCTGGAGCTGTGCTGTGCTGGGTACCTCGTGGCTCCCGATGTCAGGAGGTGGGGTTATACCAGGCCCCTCAAAATGTCCAGAGTTTACAGCTCGGGGGTGGAAATACTCATCATCTCCTCTTTCTTGTTTGTTGACCTCTTCTTCTGTTAGTCTGATAGTCTGGTTCATCAGAAGAAAAGTGGCTGGTATGTCCTTCATACAACTGTCTCTTTCCTCTCCACTGCTGGCATGTGATGGCCCTGCACAATTGAAGCATTTTCCTTTTGAGGTTTCTCCTCATTAGTAGCCTTCCCTTTTTGTTCACAGTCTCCTCATCCATTGACTGTATTCTCAGGTAGAGATTCAATGTCTTTCTCACTCTCTGGGCGTCTTCCTTTCTCTTTCTGCAAGTCTGGCCTTCCTCCGTCTGATCCTTTTCTCAGTTGCTTCACTGATGCCTTTGGGATCCATTGCTTGTGTTGCCACTTCTGTGTATATGTGCATCCTTCCCCATCTCACCCTGCCCCATCTTGGGCAGGCCTTGTACATGTCCCCTCACAGTTTGGAGCTCTTTGTCGCTTTGCAGTCCATAGTCAGGTGACCCTCCTGTCCACAGTTTCTGCAGAGGGTCACTTTGCAGATTGATGCCATTTGCCTTGACGTCCCGCAGGTAGGCACACTGTAGCTGCCCCGCATAGATCAGGTAGCCTCAGCTCCCTCCAATCGCAAAGCTGGAGGGTGGGAGGTAGATGGTCCTGCGGACATCCACCTTCAGGGTCACCTTGACCTGTGGCATGCTGGTCCAGATTCCAAAGGAGTCCATGGCATTGATACTGCCTCCTTCAAGCTGCATGTACCTCCCAGGGAGGTCAGAACACCTGCTGCCGGGACTTGGGCATCGTACTTCATTTCTCCTCAAATACCTTCAGGAGACATTAGTATTGCTTCACGTTCCAGAAGGTCATGACAAAATACCTGGGAAAATCCTGCTGACAAAAAACATCCCCTGCTTGAAACCTAAAGTAGTCCATGAGGATCCTATTCACGAAGGTGATCTGATTGACCACAATTTAATCTATGACCTTTTTCATAGTCACCCTGACTGTGTTTGGGCACCCTGGCCTGGGGTTTGGGCACTTTCAGAGGCCACAGATCTGGTTGGCTGGACAACGATTTGAAATTGGGCCAAAAACAGTGTATAGATCAACCAATTGCAGCTCAGCTCAACCAACAGTCGATCAAGGTCCAATTATGAACCAGTGATGATCTCAAAATCCTCTGATGACTCGCAACCCGGAGCCTAGACTCAGTCTGAGCTAAAAGCTTCCATGCAGCAATATTGGAGGACTTCTTGCTTCTCCATTTGGTGAATTCTGGCTAGTGTTTGATTATCAGGCAGAGCCCTACAAATGCTGTCACTTTACTCTGATGGTGACATCAGCAGAATGAAGCAGTGACTTCTCTCTTTCAACTAAACGTGATGTGACAAGCTCGACAAGGTTTTAAAACTGATAACCCTTTACAGCTTGTATATACATACACACACACACACGTCCCACCCTGGTTATAATCTCGTCCAACCTCTTCTGTCAGGCAGAAGATACAATAGCTTAAATGCAAGTAGCACAGGTTCAGGAACAGCTCCGTCCCCGCTGTTATTAGACATCTGACTGGTCTTCTGAAATTTCAAATCTAATGTTAATCTTGCTTTTTGTCCACTTTCTTTGCAGCCGTAACTTTGTATTCCTCGCTCTGTACAATCAGCTTTTGATTTTTGTATGGCATGATCTGCCTGGACTGCATGCAAAACAAAACTTTTCACTGTGCGGAGGTACATCTGGCAATAATAAATCAAATCAAATACAGAATAAAACATTACCAGGTAGCAGGGCAGAAATAATAAGAAAGATTGATTGACTTTGATGGTTTTAGGCAAGAACTTTCAAAAGCTGATTGGGGGCAGATGTTCGCAGGTAACGAGATGGCTGGAAAATGGGAAACCTTCAGAAATGAGATAACAAGATTCTAGAGAAAGTATATTTCTGTTAGGGTGAAAGGTAAGGTTGGCTGGTATAGAGAATGCTGGATGATGAAAGAAATTGAGGGTTCGGTTAAGAAAAAGAAGGAAGCATATGTCAGGTATAGACAGGATAGATCAAGCGAATCCTTAGAAGAGTTTAAAGGCAGTAGGAGTATACTGAAGAGGGAATCAGGAGGGCAAGAAGGGGACATGAGATAGTTTTGGCAAATAGAGTCAAGGAGAATCCAAAAGGTTTTTATAAATACACTAAGAACAAAAGGGTAACTCGAGAGAGAATAGGGCCCTCAAAAATCAGCAAGGCGGCCTTTGTGTGGAGACACAGGAGATAGAGGAGATACTAAACAACTATTTTGCATCACGGTTTACTGTGGAAAAAGACATGGAACATACAGAATGCAGGGAAATAGATGGTGACACCTTGAAAAATGTTTGTATTACAGAAGAGGAAGTGCTGGATGTCTTGAAATGCATAAAAGTGGATAAATCTCCAGGCCTGCTCCTCGGATGCTGCCTGACCTGCTGTGCTTTTCCAGCACCAGTCTAATCTAGACCCTGATTAGGTGTATCCTAGAACTCTGTAGGGAAGTGACTATTGGACCTCTTGCTGAGATATTTGTGTAATCGACAGTCACAGGTGAGGTGCTAGAAGACTGGAGGTTGGCTATTTAAGAAAGGTGGTAAGGTCAAGCCAGGGAACTGTAGACCAGTGAGCCTGACATCGGTGGTGGGCAAGTTGTTGGAGGGAATCCTGAGGACCAGGATGTACATGTATTTGGAAAGGCAAGGACTGATTCAGGATAGTCAACATGGCTTTGTACGTGGGAAATCATGTCTCACAAACTTGATTGAGTTCTTTGAAGAAGTAACAAAGAGGATTGATAAAGCAGAGCAGTGGACTTGATCTATATGGACTTCAGTAAGCCGTTTGACAAGGTTCCCCATGGGAGACTGGTTAGCAAGGTTAGATCTCATGGAATATAGGGAGACCTTGCCATTTGGAAACAGAACTGGGTCAGAGGTAAAAGACAGAGGGTGGTGGTGGAGGGTTGTTTTTCAGATTGGAAGCCTGTGACCAGTGGAGTGCCACAAGGATTGGTGCTGGGTCCACTACTTTTTGTTATTTATATAAATGATTTGGATGTGAGCTTAAGAGGTATAGTTGGTAAGTTTGCAGATGACACCAAACTTGGAGGTGTAGTGATGAGCGAATGTGACCTAGGATTACAACAGCATCTTGATCAGATGAGCCAATGGGCTGAGGAGTGGCAGATGGAGTTTAATTCAGATAAATGCGAAGTTATGCATTTTGGGAAAGCAAATCTTAGCAGGACTTATACACTTAATGGTAATGTCCTCGCAGTGTTGCTGAACAAAGAGACCTTGGAGTGCAGGTTCATAGCTCCTTGAAAGTAGATTCGCAGGGAGATAGGATAGTGAAGGCGGCGTTTGGTATGCTTTCCTTTATTGGTCAGAATATTGAGTACAGGAGTTGGGAGGTCATGTTGCGGCTGTAATGGACAATGGCTTTTTTGGAATATTGTGTGCAATTCTGGTCTCTTTTCTATCGGAAGTATGTTGTGAAACTTGAAGAGTTCAGAAATGATTTACAAAGCTGTTGTCAGGATTAGAGGATTTGAGCTAAAAGGAGAGGTTGATTCAGCTAGGGCGGTTTTCCCTGGAGCGTCGGAGGCTGAGGGGTGACCTCATAGAGGTTTATAAAATCATGAAGGGCATGGATAAGGTAAATAGACAAGTTCTTTTCCCTGGGGTGGGCAAGTCCAGAACTAGAGTGTATAGGTTTAGGGTGAGAGGGGAAAGATATAAAAGAGACCCTAAGGGGCAACTTTTTCACACAGTGGGTGGAACGCGTATGGAATGAGCTGCCGGAGGAAGTGGTGGAGGCTAGTGCAATTACAAAATTTAAAAGGCATCTGGATTGGTAAATGAATAGGAAGGGTTTGGATAAATATGGCTGGTTTTGGGTGCTGGCAGATGGGATTAGATTGGGTTGGGATATCTGGTCAGCATGGATAAGTTGGACTGAAGTGTCTGTTTCCATGCTGTACATCTCAATGTCGCCATAGGAACCTAACACTATCTGTTTCCCGAAACAACCTTTTAAAGATGTTATTACATACATCTGGCACAGATAGGACTTGAACTCAGGTTACCCTAGTTCAGGGCATGGACACTACCATTGCACCACAACTGGACCTTGGAGCCTAAAACTACAACATCTGAACTGGCTGAAATCAAGCAACAATTAATTGTAACCAACTACATCAAAAAATTGGCCTGAAATCGCTGAATGTATTGTTTTCAGTGCAGGCACATTAATGTCTGTAAATCCTGTCTCTTTAACACAAACAGTGCAATGAAAACATCGCAATGACCTCAGATATATGGGAATGCATTTTTAAAAATCGATTTAAAGAAAGAGCTAAAAAGGAAAGGATCAATTTATGTCAATTAAAGAACTTATTTTTCCTTTTGTGAACATGGAAAGCAGTTAGAGACAAATAAAATGAAAATGTGGGATGAGAATCTCAAACATAACTGATTGAAAAATAAACTGAAAGGAACAACTCTTAGAGGTGCTGCTCTACAGCTTTATCACCCTTAGAAAAACGCACAGAGTGAATGAAATAATAAATAAAACAAATAAACAAATAAAACAAATAGTATACAAGGGTTTTAAGATGCAATTGGTTTTAATGTCTTAAGATATTAAAATATTTGCAGACATTGCTCTCTCACCAGTCACGCATCAACAGTGCTCTAGTCTGTGGCTTTTGTACGATTTTGCACAAGAACCTAACTATGGTGGAGTGTGGAGGAGGGAGAAAATTTTCAGGCTGTTACATGTTATTTATCATTGAGTGATAAAATGTTGCTATTGTTAGATGATCACTAAACAAGGTGATTCAAAATTCAAGGGTTCTAACTAACGTTAACATCCAAAATGACTGAATCAATGGGATGAAAGAGCTTTAAACCAGATAAATAAGATGAAGATCTTAACGTGGCTCAGTTCAATCTATGTATGACAAACATCAAGAAGGGATTTAGTGCGGAGCTATCGACTCAGTACATGTTGAAATATTTCACCTCGTGTCCAGTTTCCTTCACTCCTGTGAACAGTATTTTTTTCCATGATGCACTGTAAAATAGTTAATACTTGCTTTGATTCTCAGAAATGTCATTTCATTTCACTGGCCCAGCAATATAGAGCAAGTACAACCAGTTTGATTGAGATCCTCTGAATTAACAGAGATTGTTTTGATTTCCACAATAAGCAATCATCCAGTGCTTGGACATAAAGACCTGAAACTTTCTGACCTGAAACTTACCTTAACATCTTTGTGTGCCATGAGGACGGCAAAGTTTGTGAGATGATTACAGGAACATGTGGTGTGTGTCCTGTTTGAGCCCAGCATTCTGCAACCCTGTGTCGACCAATATCCTGTCATGGTGCGCTTTGAGTAGCTCCAGAATGAGCAATTAGGGTTAAAATTGTTTTGGAGCTGAAACAAAAAAAAAGATAAAACCTTTCAAACTGTGACAAGTACCATCTCTCCTCCTGTGAGCCAGTTCTTCAATACATTCATTCCTCAGTCAAGAAGCAATCTGTTACATGTCACATTCTCCATGTTGAAGCTATAAAATTCAGATTGCTCTCAAGCACTTCACTATTACCAAATTAATTCTTTGGTTTTGATTAATTTGAAACCACAACTAAAATCAACTCTGTAACAACCATCTGCTTCATTTGCAATTCAGATCAAGCAATTTAACAGTGCCTGCCAATTGTGTATTACTGTGACCCCATTTGATTATTAAAGTGGCAATGTCCACTGAACATTGAAAGAGAATTGAGAGTCAGCAAGCCTGTCATTAGACCTTGATTTAATTGGCGCATGAAGAACATACCACTTAGTTGAACCAAGTTGTTTACCAGGAACATTTTAATAAGAATTAATAAAAAAAAACACAGGCAGCCAGCCTGAAATTAGAATGGAAAAATACTGCTGAGCAAACCGTCAAGCTCTCTGAAGGCATCACAGATAGATTGGATTGAGCAATAATATAGATTGTTTGGAAATTCCCCCAAAGTGTTTAGCAGATTTCTATATGGGACATCTTCTAACTGAACAGAACATTGTGGTTTGAGAGTGAAACCTGAGAGTGGTGAAAAGATGGGGGACTGACAACACTGTCGAGAATTATGGTAGCATAGGGAAGGTGTCAAGAAGTGCTCCGTAGGAATCGTTTCTACATCCTTACTTGTTTCTCATCTGCACAATTTGGCAAGTATGTCAAACCTGCCAACAACTGAAAAATGGACATGGCTATGGGACAGATGAAACAATTAATGGCTTGAAGGGGCTTTGCGTAATTATACAATCAGGTAGACAAATCAAAGTTATTAACAAAAAGTAACAGAAGTATAGAATAAGTGAAAAGTCGGAGCACAGGGTGTATTAGAGGAAAAACATCTAAGATGTTTGTGACTAACAACAAAGTTTTGAATGTGTTTTTATGCATTTTTGCAAACAGCAGCAAGCCTTCCCTTAGAAATGGCTGACAGTAACAATAGTTTGCATTATTGAGCTGACATAAAGAAGTAGCTAATGAACCTGATATAATGCTTATTTTTATAGCTGAAGTTGAAGACTACAATTGTAACACTTTGGGATTTCTGATAATAGAATATCTTGATGAAATTTTAAATGAAAAACTCTAATATCAAGTTAAAACCAGACCTGAAGAGAATAAAACAATATAGCTGGGAAATATTGACCGAGAGGGAGAAACTGATGTCTACACTTCAGAAAAGACAGTGCATTGAAAATATGTGCATCCTCCACCACTGTTGTGGTTATTATCGAAGTAGGTGTCCCCAAACCAACATACAGTCAGATCCCAATGAGATTTTCAGACTTTACTGCACTTAAGAATGTCATCTCATTTTAAGCTCTCCAAACACATTGATCCCACACAACTAAGGTGGTTAAAATTGTTTCAATTGTGCTGGAAAATGTGGTAGGAAAATGAGATTAGAGTTATTTTTCTGACTGGCACAGACTCAATGGGTCAAATGGTGTTTTTTATGTGCTGGAGACCTCTATGACTCTATGAAAGACCAATTTAGTTGCCTCCGACACCCACAATCTTTTTAAACTGTCATTTGGAGAATTCAAAATAAACAGTTTGCCTGAACTTTATCACCTGATAGAATAGTTGCAAATTGTTAATGCATTGTTTGACATGGAATAATTGAACATTCTTCTTTATTTCTGTCAACTCAGCTATATCTGAGTGAAGATTCAAGTAACGCTAATGAGACTTGAGAGATTTGTAAAGACTCATCCACTATCCAGCAAACAATTCTAAAGAAAATCAATTCTTGGTTGCTGCAGAATTTGATTATGCTTTAAATATTTCTTTAATTGTTAAAATAATAGATGGAAAAGCACCTCCCAAATAGCTGGCTGTAAAGTTAGACTATATCTTGGCTTTGCCTGTGAAATAGTGTCTCCCTTCACTAGCCTGATGGCTCCTTTCTCTACACAATAGCACATCATGGAATCTGGCCTCAAAAGGTCTTGGTAGTCAGTCGAGATATTTCTCACAGTTTCAAGTATTTCTGGAAAAATACTCTCCCAATATTTTGCGACTGTATCATGTCAGTTATTAATTCAGGGCTTCCCAAATATTTTCCTATTGTGAGCCCATTCCTTGGCTGAAAATTGTCATAGCCCTCAGTGAGATCCGAGGTTGTGAGGGGATGCCTGATGAGAACAGGGGGTGGGCAAGGGCCTGTGGGAATGGAAACATGATGCAATAACTCTGTTGGAACTCTATGGTGGCCCTTACTTCCTGAGAGATTGTAATCCCATTTTGGCTCATGGTACCCACCTTTTACTTTTGCAGATGAATTGAAATATCTCAGATTACAGGTAAAAATTTCTCGACTACAACCTGAGTTATAAGAAAACTCCATGAAGTTAATGTGATTATGAAATAAAAATGCTGGAGAAACTCCACAGAAAAACTCATACCAGACTTGAAACATTAACTCGGTCTCTCTCTCCATAGATGCTGCTAGACCTGCAATTTCTGTTTTTATTTCAAACTTCTCACATATGCAGTGTTTATGTTGGAAGTTAAGTTTGTTGCAAAAGAATTGGGTTTCAGTTGAAGGGGAACTGGTCTTTGTACCTGGGAAAGAGGGAGTTGTTGCATTTGAACAGGTTTTACCTGAACTATGCTATGATCAGTGACCTGGCAAATCAAACACATAATTAGCACATTAGATATGGCTTCAAACTAAACAATGATGGTGATGCTTAAAGCTTAGCAGAGGTATTTAGGCAGAACTAAGCAACAGTCATCCTTATGGATTATGATAACCAGAGTACAATAGAAGGACACATAAGTTTGCATGAGCAAATAGGGTCAAGAGTAAGGAAGCATGATGAAAAGACAAACATAAAGGCTTCTTTTCTGTACCCACACAATATTTGTACCAAAACAGATATGCTGATGGCACAATAAAAATAAATATGTATGATTTGATAGCTATTAAAGTCATGTGGCTGCAAAGTGACCCAAGGTTAGTACTGAATATTTATAGATTGTTGACATTTTAGAAGCACAAGCAGAAAGGAAAAAAAGGTGGATGGCTCTGTTAATAAAGGATGTGATCAGCGCAGCAGTGAGAAATGATCCTAACTCAGAAAATCAAAATGTAGAGTCTGGATATGGAGAAATATGAAGTAGCAAGGAGGAAAGGTTACTGGAGGGAGTAGTTTACCAGCCACCTAGTCGTGGCTTCACAGTAAAACAGGATATAGATCAAAAATGCCAGGGACTTGTGGGGAAAGGTATTACAATTATATTGGGTGGTTTTCATCTTCACATAGCTTGGACACACCAAATTGGTAAAGGTAGCCTAGAGGATGAGTTCATTAGATACACTTAGAAAAGTTTATCTTTGAAACCAAGGAACAGACAATTTATTAATATGGAAAAAGAGGTTTAATTAATGATTTCATAGTAAAGAATCCTCTAGGAAGAGTGATCACAAAATGTGAGAATCTTATATTTAGATAGAACGTGAAAAACTTGGTAATGAAATTGATGACTTGTGTGATCATGAAAGTACGAAGATCGAATTAGTGAAATTGGACTGCGAAACTAGATTAAAAAGGTACATCAGCTGGAGAAGGCATTTCATAAGGTACTTCATTATTTTCAACAAATATTTATTCCATTGGTAAAGAAACAGTATGAAAGGTATGAACCACCTGTGGCTAACAAATATTTAGGCATGGGATCCAACTGAAATAAAAGACATTCAATATTGGAAGGATCAATGGTAAGTTGAAGGTTTACAGAGTTTAAAAGAAAAAAAGGATGATTTAAAAAAAAAACTGAAAATGGATTATGAGAGTAAACTAGCAAAAAAATGTAACAGCTTCTCTAAGCATGTATAAATGAAGAAAGAAATAAAGATCGGTTCCTTAGAGGATTCTCCTTGGGGGATTGATAATGTTAAACATGAAAATGGGAGTTAACAAACAAATATTTAGTATGGGTCTTCACAGTAAAAGCACTTAAATAATCTTAGTAAAGGGAAGAGGAACTCAAAAACAATCACTTTCACTGACTAAAAATATAGTGGGGCTTCCAATAGTAAGTGGCAATAGTGAGGGAAGGCACAGAGCAGGGAAGCTAAATAGTCCCTGCATAACTGCCCTGGAGTGAACAGTGACTTTATCAGACTAAGGATGAAGAGAGAGGCCTAGTAGAGTAAAGGAAAGACGGAAACAAAGGATTCCTCATCTAAGATGTGCAACTGCTGACTTAATCCATTGTAAGTATTGTTTTCCTAGTTTTAGCCTTGGTTTCTCTTAAGGTTTGTAAGATTTGTGGCCAGTGGAATAACCGTCTAGCTGAACTGGTGAGGGATGGGAACATCGAAATAGAGTTGAACAGGCTAGAAGGCGACAAACCTGAATTGTTTTTGTTTGAAGTATTGGCTAACATCATCTTGACCTTGGAGAAAACCAAAGACCAAGAAAGAGGCTACCATTAGGGGGGGTGTCTGTTAGAACAGACAGGCATGCAGACCTCAGGCTGAGGAAGCAGGTGGAACAGACTGCTGCACAGCAAGAGCAGATCCATCCTTGCTGTCCTGTCTCCAGATTAAGCTTTGTGGCTGGTCCTGTTGGAGGGATACTCTGAGGACGTGTTGGAATTATAACAGGGCTGGGCACTACAAATGAGACTGCCCTTAACAAGCACCACCGCTATTGTCAGTCAGGTGCACTGCTTCCCATTAAGAGCCAGGCTGGGGGAGAAAGGTCCTTTTACAACATGGCTTGGTCTTATGTAAAGGGAGAGTGACATGACCTAGAGCAGGCATGAGATTTGAAGCATTGTGCTCAACTGATGTAGGAGCAGTGATATTAACTGTTGCTCACCAAGCTTTACAAAATCACCTTGCCTAGGCAGCTGAGATGATCAATGTTTCCACCCTCATCCAGATCTCAGCTCTTCAGAGGTCAGGCCATCCCCTATCATGGCGGAACAAGCTCTCCCTCTTGGAAATCCAGTTTTAGTAACCTATCTTTTATGGTAGCTTGTGACTTGATCAATACTAAGTGGAAGTGAGGTAGTTCAGAATAACTGTGGTGTCAGGGTTGAATGTTAAGAAACGTCAGGGACTCCTTGAAAAGCATGCTTGGTAATCAACATGAGTAATAATTTATGAGGTCAGCAGATGGGGCTTAGGAGTCATTGGTCTTGGTTCATGCACATAACGTGGGTCAGCCTGTGTGATACCCTGGGATTGTTTAATTAGTAGGGAATTGGGCTGTTCTGTCACTCTGCCCACACCTCTGCTGTTCTCAAAGGCTCCTTGATAGCTGAGTCTTCTTAGAATATCACTGGTTACATGTAACGATGCTCTTACTGGTATTACCCTGGGAACCACACTTGTCACTGGGTGAGAAAGTAGTGCAGCCATGCAGATCACCAGTTTCAGTGACAAGGTTTCTTAGCTCCAATTCAGAATGCCCACTGAGGATCATTAAACTTGCCACTGTCATGAAGATTGGACCAAATGGAGAAGATGTCCCTAATCACATTTCAAAGATGGACCTTGGTGACTTAAATGAGTCCTCGGTGACTTAAAGAGAGGGCAATTTCTTTCTATTCTCGCCAAGTGTGAGAAAATGCTCAGTAAGGATGATGGCAACACTGACTATTGTGGTAGGCAACGAGACTGAGACTAGAGCTTTTCCACCCTCATCTCTGACCTATCACCATTACTCCCATCTCTATCTACCTATTGCACCCTCAGCTACCTTCCTCCCAGCCTGACCCCCTCTCATTTATCTCACAACCCTCTCGGCCCACAGCCTCATTCCTGATGAAGGGCTTTTGCCTGAAACGTTGATTCTCCTGCTGCTCGGATGCTGCTTAACCTGTCTTTTTCCAGCACCACATGCTCAAATCTAATCTCCAGCATGTGCAGTCCTCACTTTCTCCTTGAGACTAAAGGTGATCATCCAGTAAAGGTCCACCATTCTGGATCCCATGTTATCTCTGGGAGGATATCTAGGACTCCCTGCAGAAGTCTTTGGAGTGAAGTATCATTCAAATCTCATCAAATCCACACCTCTCTGATAGCCCACGTGGGAAAGAAGATGGCAAACTGAGGATCTCTGTTAATTATCGGGCATTTAATGTAAAGATTCACAAGGATGCTCACTCTCACCTTGGTTTGGGGATGCATTGCAGGTTCTGAGGGAAGCAAAGTATTCCTGCAGTTTTAATTTAACCAAAGAATGTAATAAGCCATGCATTGCTGAACAAGACATTGAAATTATGGTATTTGAAAAGGTCACAAGGGAACTTTCCAAATATATGATAATGCAACTTGGGTTCTGTAGTACCCTGTCACCTTCACACATGTCATGGATAAAGCTTCTGGTAGTCTTAATTACTTGCACCTCCTTTATATCAGAGGGGGAATTGAGTGTTAAGGGAAACTGGCAGAAATGTGTTATCGAGGCTAAGCTCTGACTGAATAGTGGAGCAGCCATGCAAGCAGGATCATCCACTCCTACTCCTACTTCTTATGTTCCGAAATCAACATGATAGATGCGAAGTAATGAATATATTGAAACAGTGAAAATAAAAATAACAATGTGACTCTTCATCATATAAACGGGCTCATTGTTCAATTATCTTGCAAGTTGTTATAACAACTGTGACTAGTTGGCTGAATCAGAAACATGAAAAAAAACCTTGGCAAGTTTGTACCAACGATAAAATAAGGCAGAGAGTTAATGAAAAAGTCATATTGGAATTGAAATGTTAGCTCTATTTTTTTCTTCACAGATCCTGCCAGACCAACTGACATTTTCCATTTACATGTTTTTTTATTTCAGATCTGCAGCATTCACAGTATTTTGCTTTTATTAAGACTACTTGACCAATTTAAAGTACAAATGCAGGGGGATTAGACAGTGGTAGATTGGAAAGTGTTGAGGGAGTAAAGGGAAACACACAAGTGAAAACTGCACATTGAACACAGAGTGAATCGATTTTCTTACTTACATCAAGGTGCTTTAAGGTAAAAATGACAGGCGCTGCCAAATAGATTCGGTTACTTTCTTTATTTATTGCTGCAGAGACGACCTGTGAGTTGACTATAACAGTGTGATTCGTTGACATCGCCTCACTTCCTAGCTTGAAGCTGGCATTCTCTGTAGAAAGATAGCTTCCCAAATTATTGTAGAGGACAAAAGCCACTCTTATCTCACCTGCAACAAAGGGATATGACATATTACCTTTACTGACATTTCAAGAAATGGATGTTCGGTGATTATTTAAAAATAGATTGAGACTGTAATTGTGTTTCTTTGAAAGCCTGAATGCAGTGGAGTTTCACCTTTCCCTGACCCAAAAGTTCAGCAAAGCTGATCTTTCTTGCAGCCGGCACAAAATGTTGTAGTCTTAAATTAATTTGATTTCCAAAACCTATAAAATAGCATTGGATTTAGACAGAGCCTCTAACCATGGTGAAAAAGTTGCTTGAATAAAGTATATAGTCTACATTTGTTTGGCCAGTGCAGAAGAAATATTTGCATTCACTAACCCTATATTCATCACAGTCTATTTGATAACCAGACTTTTGAACAATAAGACTTCAGATAATCTCAAAAACAAAATCCATTGTGAAGCACAGACATTCAGCCTTCCTTGCAATTAGAAATAATCTCTGTGTAAGTGATGTGAACATACAAAACGACAGTAGACTATTTGGTCCCTCATGTCTATTCCACCGTTTAATAAGATCAGGATGGATTTGTTTGTGTTTTGAATTCCACATTCCCCTTTACCCTTGAAACTGAGTAGGCAGCATTTAATACCCATCCTTAATTACCCAGAGGGCAGTTATGAGTCAACCACATTGCGTATCTGCATATTAACCTTCGGTGATTCGAGCACCAGAATCATTTAAATCTCACTGCACCTCTAAATTCTGTAGTCATCCAGTATTGCTTTTTCGTTCTTCCTGCCAAATTGAACTTTACATTTTCCCACATAATCCGTTGCCAATCAAAGGTCCCTTGGTGCACACACACTGTTTCTGCCAGTCAGCCAATCTTCTGTCCTTATTAATATGTCACTCCCCAAAGGTCAGCTTTTATTTTCTGCAATAACATTTAATGTGGCACCTTATCAAATGTCTTATTGGTGTCCAAAGATTATACAGCTGCAGGTGACCATTAAATCATTGTAAATATCCATGTGGTTCACTCATATCCTTTAGGGAAGGAAATCTGCTACCCTTACCTTATCTGACCTGCATGTGATTCCAGATACATCAAGGTGGTTGACTATTAATGGCCCCCAGAGAGATTCAGGGTGGGCAATAAATACTGGCCTGACCAGCGTTGTCCACATAAAAACATTGATCCCTCCCCATTAGATAGTTTTAAACCCTCTCTGTTTCCCAATTATATAGGTAGCAAGAATACTGGACCCAATACAGTTCAGGTGTAAACTTTCCCAATAGTACTATTTACAATACTGTAACCAATGGCGCACAAATTAGAATCCATTAATAGAATCTCAGAGCTTTACAGCACAGAAATAGGCCCTCCTTGCCAACCAGGTTTCCTAAATTGAACAAGCCCCATTTACCTGTGTTCAGTCCATATCCCTTTAAACTTTTCCGAACCTTTTTCCTATCAAAATGTCATTTAAATGTAGTAATTCTATCTGCTCTACCACCTCCTCCCCTTGCAACTTATTCTGTACACACAACCCTCTGTGTGAAAAGGTTGCCTTTCGGGTCCCTTTTAAATCTTCCTCTCTCACCTTAACCTATGCCCTCTAGTTTTGGACTCCCCGACCTTGGGGAAAAGACCTTTTCACCCTGCTCATGCCCTTCATGATTTTATAAACCCCACAGCTTCCTGCATTCCAAGGAAAAAAAAGTCCCAGCTTATCCAGCCTCTCCTTCTAACTCAAACTTTCCAGTCTCAGTAAAATCCTTGGAAATCTATTTGCTCCCATTCCAGTTTAATAACATCCTTCCGATAGAAGGGTCACCAGACTTGTACACAGTACTCCAAATGTGGCCTTAGTAATGTCTTGTACAGCCATAACATAATGTTCCAACTCCTGTATCCAATGCTCTGACCGATGAAGGCAAGTGTGCCAAATGCCTTTGTTACCACTCTGTCTATATGTGATGCCACTTTCAAGGAACTATGTACCAGCACTCTAGGTCTCTCTTTTGTCCCTTGTCATTTCTTGCATTACTTGGTCATCTCTCTAATTTGACGTGCCCCATGTGTATGAATTTCAGATATAATCCATACCTTTGAGGCTGTAATTTTCAATATAGTGCCTAGTATCTTGTATTCTCTAAGCAGAACCTCTCTCCAGGGATGAAACACTTTGGTTATGAGGATAGATTGAAGAAGTTGGAACTGTTCTCCTTGTGGGAGAAGGCTTAGTGCAATTTGATAGAGATTTCCAAAATCATCAGCAGACTGGATAGGGAGAAACTGTCCCGACTCAAATGAAACAAGAACAAAGAACATAGATTTGAGTTATCTGCAAAACAAATTAAGGGTGAAGTGAGGAAAGCCTTTTTCACACTGTGCATAGTTAAGGTTTCAAATGCATTGCCTGGAAATGTTGCAGAGGCAAGTTCAATTCAGCATTCAACAGGGCATAGATCAATTATCTGGATGAAAATAATGTTCAATGGTATAGAAAAAAAGCAAGAGATTGGTACTAGGAAATGACCATCCATTTAACAATCTGTGTAGGCATGATGAGCTCCTGCTGTGCCAAAACAGTCACATGCTTTTGTGATAAATTTGCCAATTGTTGGCTGGGATTTATTCACTGGAGCTTAGGGGATGGATAGGCGACCTATGGAGGTTTATAAAATAACGTGGGATATAGATAGAGTTAATGGTAGTTGTCTTTTCCCTAGGATGGGGATTTCAAGACTAGCGGGCACATTTTTAATGTGAGAGCAGAAAGGTTTAAAAAAGATATGGAGGCAAATTTTATACATGGAGGGTGGTTTGTGTGTGGAATGAACTTCCTGAGGAAGTGTAGGTACAATTGCAATGTTTAAAAGACATTTGGATAAGTACATCATTAGGAAATGTTTGGAGGGATACAGGCCAGGAGCAGACGGGTGGGAATAGTTTAGTTTGGGATTATGGTCAGCATGGACTAGTTGGAGCGAAGGGTCTGTTTCCGTGCTGTATGACTACTATGACTAGTAGAACTAGCTGTTCCTTAGTGAAGGTACTGGATTATATCAGATTTATTCAATACTCACGATAGATGTACATTCTCAATAAAGCATATAAAATGAAAATACTGAAACAAACACCTAAATATCCTCAATGTTGAGTTTTTCCCCATCTAACATGCATGAAGTAGATTAAAATGGGTTAGTTATTTGTAAGAAATAATGGTTTGAAATGTTCTGAATTTCAATCAACTTTTCTGGCACAAGCATTAAGGCACTGAAACATACCAGTGTCTTATTGTTGGACTGACATGTCGATAAAATTGATTCCCTTCTATACTTCCTTCAAACCATAATTGAAGTTTGAGTACTGAACACAAAAAAACTACAATTCCAACTCAATAAAATGCTGATATCAGAATTATCTGTAGAATTGTTGCATTTTTATTGGGCAGTTAGCTATGTCTCGATTACTCAATATTAGCTGCACAGATGATTTACTCCTTTAACTATCAAGCAAGTCTGAATTCAGGTCCATAATTCAATTTCTACACAAATCCCTGGAGCAAATCATCATGAGTTCACTACGATTGGTCTTTAACAACGCCCTGACAAAATTTTTAGTGGTTAACTTTCAATAATATATTTCAACATAGGCCCTATGATGCTTGGGGAAGATTTTCATCTTTGCTTCCCATTGGAAATCTGCTAGAGAATGACATCTGGTTTTGCTGAATTTGACCCAGTTCTTATTTCCCTTAATCCTGATTTGTTTATTTTCATTTGACTTTAGGCAGGTAATGAGGGAGTGTTGCATTCATTTCAAACAGGTCCATGTTTGAATGTGGGTGGTCTGAACATAAATAGCATCAACGGGAACAATGGTTGCACCGATGTTGCTATGAAATAGCATGGCACCACTGATTACATGGATTTCTGTTGTGGGTGGGAGGCCAACAATTGTTCAGCTCAACGTCCACACTTGTGACCAATTCTCCTTCAGCAAGCTGCTTATTTGGAGAGAGTTGGTGATTTCACCCTCCTAGAGCTTCAACACTGCAAAGTAACTCCTTTAAACCAGCCCTTACTGAGGCATTTGGATTCTAATGATTCCCAAGCCCATATCTTATACTCCTTATTTAGAGGAACTAATTTCAATTAAATCTTACCATTACGACCATTCTTTTTCAGAGTACTTGCAGAAAGTTGGATGGAGTTCCCATTTATTCCATTTTGCGGAAATTGCAAATCTTCTGATGTTCCATCTGTGCTCAAGCGGGCAACCTCTAACACTGTTTATATAAGAACACAGAGAAGCAATTGTGGAAACCATTTATAACACACCACATATTGATGTCTGCCATTCCATATTAGAACTCTTTATGAACTGTCTTTTCAAGTTTTGGTAAAGTATTGATAAAATCTTAATAAAAGAAAGATGCTCTCAAATGGTGGCCATTTTTAATGTGTCTTTCAGCATAGAAGCAGGTCATTTGACCCTACCTGTCCATGTCAAAGTTTATGCTCAATTTGATCACTTTTAATTATCTCATTATCAATATAACCTTAATATACTGATAACATATTATACCATTACCTTTATATTATCTTTTCATCACACTTATTTTTAGTTTTCCCTTAAATGCACCTGGACAATCCATCTCAACAACTGTCTTTTCTATTACTGCAGAAGTATAATGTGGAGGTCAGATTATCCTGCTCTAGACAAAAGGCAAAGCCACATCAAACATTTACAAATGGAGGTGCATGACTTCCACATGTGTAAGTGCAACTTCCCATTTCTAACACTGAATATTTTTATTAGTTTGGGCAAGGAGGAAGGTCAAGGACCTGCACACAACACTTGCTGGCCTCTTTTTGGGGCTGGGCATTTGAGACCCTCCACAGTTTCCATGAAATTGGCAGAATTGAGAAGGTGACGTGGTTGACATTGGCTCAAAGGCATCATGGGATATCCTTAGTCTGGAGTGAGAAACATAATTCAAAAGGAATTAACAAATCCCTGTCTTAATGGAATACTGCATGATGTGTTTTAACACAATGACTAATAACAAGGCTTGATTCTTAAGAGATAAGCGATCATTGAATTGACCAGAATTCAATTCTGGAAGATTGCTTATAAGACTGTGCATTGGGATATGATGGATGGGTGGGGGATTTCAGGGGTGGGAGGACTCACACATGAACTGGACCAATGTACCAATGAATGGAGACAGTCTTTCAACCTGGCCACCCCATCATCCCTGCTTTAGGAGGCCACGATGCACGCTTTCACCTGGATTCTGGGAGGTGGTGGGGAGGTAGAAAAATATGGTGGTTGGGCTGATTTCAGAAAATGATCCAAATCCCTATGCCTGCTTCAAAGGGAATATTCAACCATCCTGCTCATATTTATCACAATTTTAAAAGTTGGACCAAGGAGTCATCTCCCTAATTCTCTCTGTGGTGGCCTCCGGGCAATACCAAAGGGTAAACCTGCGATTGTGACACCAGTACATGATTGTACTCTGGTGCTGCTCTTTGGAGGGACAAACTGGTAAACACTGAAGTGCACCAGCATGAACTATACATGCTTCACGTTCTTTAATGAAGGCCTTTCAAAATTTCTGCCAATTTGATTCAACCAATTTAAAAACTTGCTCATTGATCAAAACTGTGCTGGAAGGGGAAAAAGAAAATCATGTATCAACATTTTCAAATCTGTGGAATTTAAATTTATTCAAAACATGTTGGGAGAAACCTTTGAGATAATTTTCTGGAACAGATGTAATTTAGTCTTTTGTTAAATATTTTTTAAAAATGAGGTGTCAGCTATTCATTTCGAGAAAACTAACGTCTCCAACAGTATCATACATCACTCACTGCCAAAAAAAAAAGAGGCTTCTTAACTGCTTTAATCATAATGTTGCTTTTCACAACAACTATACTCACATATGTTTTCAGTGTTTTCTCGGACTCTGTCTGTCTTGAGCAGGTTGTCAGCGAGGACAAAGGCACCTTGCTCCACCGTATCAAGTAACATAGTGGCTGCTCGCAGCTGATCGCTTGTCATTAGGTCCTTCCATGCATCCAAGGCTTGAGGTTGTAAGAGGTTGTTAACTGTCTCCACCATGGCCTGTAGTTCAGGGAAGAGAATAACACTGAGTTTTACCATAGCCCACTTACAGACAGCCATGGGTTCAATCCCCCACAGCCCATCAGCAGAATCACTGTGGGGAGACACAAAAGCGAACAGATCCCCAAAATGTAGGAAGGGCAAATGCAGCCACCCTCCTGTGTGGTTCTAATGCCTACAAGGACTAGCGGTTCAATGATGAATTTCAAAAATTCATTGGTTCACTGTAAGAAATCATGTTCTCTTAAATGGAAGTACAAATTGGATGTGTGAAGAAAACTAGTATGTGAATACTGTTGTGATATATTTACAGTCAATAGCTACTAATGCACTGAGAATAATCTTCTTGCATTGAATGTGTGGGATAAAAGGCAACCTTGGCTCCCTGTTAATCAGATTTAGCTTGAGCAGGCTTGTAAAAAGGAATACTGTTTGTTTTTGCCCAAAGGTAAGAAGCTATTACCTTTGATCCATTTATTATAATTCAGAGAGGCTGGTTGAACTACAGTTTGTGAGTACTCACCACGGAACAATTTGACTTTTCCAATAAACAGTGCCATATCACGCAGAGCACTTGAGTGAGTGAGATGCATTTCCAGCATTTTTATACAGTTTCATTTTTCTTTAGGGAAAAACAAATCAAAACCAAGACAAGAATATGGTGCAAACAGATAAGAAAGTACTAGTTGCAAAAGTTGATAACCATACTTGGTGCAAATCTCTTTACAACCAATTCTCATTAATGGACAAGTTGTCTCATTGTTCACACTTATTTACTTATAAACGGTCACATCCTAACAACCTGCACACAGCCTATTACTTTAAGTGCCAATAATTCACTAATTCTCACCTGATTTGAATTCTCTCTCTCTGACCCTTTCACTTTGTGATAATAACAACAATTCATGCCAATACTGAATTTGCAAAGCAACACAATTGCCCTGATAACTCAACATGTGAAGTTATAAATGCCACCAGCTTACTGATGCAAAACGAATAGTTTTTTTAATGAGCAAGAAACATAGAAGTGTTTAAGAAATAAGCTTCTTCACTATGGCACTATGTCTAGAAAGAAAATTAATAAATAAACTACATTGGTTGAATAATAACTTCTGTTTAAATATAAAGCAATAACTTGAAATTACATACCACCTTTAATAGAGTAAAACATATTAAGGCATTTCACAGGAGGATACGTAGGCAAAAATGGAACTGAGCCAATGGCAGAAATATTTGATAGGTGACCAACTGTTTGGGCCAGTTTTGAAAATGGCTCCAGAGGTCAAATTTCTTAAGTCTTCCTTTCCAATATGGTTCCTATCATTTTTGAGATGGGGAGATGGGGAAATGGGGAATTGTTTCCAAATTGCATTAGCATGATTCACAGAGGTAGCTTCCCATTGAAACACAATAGCTGCCTTCAGTCAAGCCTGATTTTATTAGATAGGGGTAGGAAACACATTATCTGTAGATTACACTTCATTGGAAAGCCCTGTATGTTGTTTTGTGGCTTAGCTAAATTGGAAAACCTCTCAGGGAGGTAGGATATCCTTTTAAATGTGTTCTGGATGATCAAACGCTGTTTGGGAGAGGTCAGGTGCTTTAAATGTGGTTAAAGGTGGACATCAATATATGAATGTTCAAGAAAGTTGCTTCAGAACCTTGTGAGAAACAGGTATCAAAACCAAAGAACACAAGGAGCCGCTGAAAGACACTGCCTAAAACTGTCCAAAATAGTTGTTAAAGAAATCACTTGTCAAAAGGAGCCATCAACACCAACTATCAAAACTAACCATCAAGCAGTGAAGGCATTTGAAACCCTTGCCCTTTAAATATTTGAGAAAACGGTCTAGAGTTGTAATGCTTACTATAGATTTTTTCTGTTGACAGAAGCATAAAGGTTAACCTTACTGGATTAGCCCTGCATTACTGATTTCACAACTTTCTATTATCACAGTCAGGTGCCTGCCAATTCATGTTTTGCATTAGAACTACAAGTGGTTATAATCTCTTAGAACTGAAAGTGTAAATTGTAATGCTTGCTCTTTTGCAAAGAATTAAATGTAATTAAATGTAGTGAGTGCGTTTTATCAATGAATGTGCTTTTTTTTGAATAGGTGAATTGTTCATTAATTAATAACTTTATTTTTTAGCTATTAACTTTATCTTATGACTACTGAATCCACTGTTGTCAATGTAGGACAATCAAGGAAGTGGGCATTCAGAAGACAGCACTGATAAACAGTGGGGTCATCGAGAGGTTTAAAGATGAGAACAAAAATTTTAAAATCAAGGTATTAGTGCAGATGGACTGATGGAGGTCTGGAAGCTTAAGAATGACTGGTAAACAGGATTTGCTCGGTGATGGTGAGGACTGTAGATTTGCTGCAAGCTATGATGTCGACAGCAGAGTTTTCGATAGGTCAATGTGGAAGGCGGACAATGGGATGCTAGGAAGGATAGTGGTGGAACAGTATAATACAGATGTTAAAAAAATTGAGAAATTCATCAGAAAGTGAACTGAGAGAAGGACAAATATAATGAACTACAGAGGTAGAAGTAAGCAATTTTATGTTAGAGCAGATGGTGGTTGGAAGCTCAGTTGCATTCACTATTGCAGTATAGCTAACGTAACAGCCAATTTATTCACAGCAAGGTGAAAGGTACAATTGATATGATTGGATTTCAGTGCTGGTCATGTTTCAAATAATGCCATGGAATTTTAATGTTTATCGGGGAGATCAGATTGTGCCTTGGTTCAATGATTAATTTGAAAGTCAACACCTATAATTTGCCTTGATTTTATGTTTGTGGCTCTGCAATGGGACTTCAGCCAGTAATATTCTTACTCAGAAGTTAGAGGGCAAGAGTGAGCCATAGCTGACGTCTTAAGAAGAGATCAGCTAACTATTTCATGTCATATTGTTTGGAGTGAATAATGAATGCTATGCCCAATCTTTACCAGTCCATGGTAAGATTTCCTGGTCTATATAAATGTTCACAGTCTTGTGCATCGCAACACACTATCAAAAATATCAATAATGCTACATCTGTGTCCAGCAAAAATAAGTGGTTACTTTTCATAATTGAGCAAATCAGATTGACTACAGACAAACTATTTAAAATATCTCTGGCCAATAAGAAATAGGAAATCAACAGATAATGAGAGACTGTTCAATCTTGCCATATCCTGAATTCAGCTGCCATCTTGACAGGTGTCTGAAAATTATCCATGTTGCTAAAATGTATCTTTAAAAATTCCATTAAAACTAAATAATTCAGGATATCATGCTGTAAATCCTGGAGAAAAAAGTTTCTGAAGACTACTTCTTCTGATGTTGGAAGTCTCGAGCTCAGTATGGATCTTTCGGCTGGAGCTTCATTTTGGGTTGAGAGCTTTGTGCCTATGTTTTCATATGTTTTCTAGCAAGCAATCATTGTCACTCACAGCAGGTTCCTCATCAACATTCTGGCTCCATGCATGGATTTGTTTAGGTTATTGTAATTAAACCACTCCTTTGGCTTTCTCTCATCAGTTATAGCTTATCCTGGCCTGGGAATTCTCAGCCAGTTATCGCTCACCCAAAATTATTCTGTCTATTGTGCAGCTTCTTCTGGCACAACATTTCTACGCTGCATCAAGTCAGTGTCTATGCTGGCACCTGGATGTTTCCATTGCTGTGCCGTATTCAGGACCAGCCGCGCACCCGCAACCGGAGCTTACATGTCACCCCTCAGTATGAATTCAGAAGCTCCCACCCCATGCTCTCAGAACATAATTACGATCATTAGTGACAACTTTCTTTCTTGTGATTCCAGTTTTAAAGTCCTTAATGCTTCTAGTCAACTTATGCATGGCTATTATTTATCTTTCTCACTTCGTGCTCTTGCATTCCTCATGGCATTCAATTTCCAGCTTCTGTTGGTGTTTTTTGGCTTCAGTGCGCCTGCTGCCTCCTCAGTGCTCCAAAGGACAGTGCAGATATTTCCCTGTGCTTCTACTGTGTAGCTGGCCCAAAGTGTTCCTACCAGCAGAGCAACTGCAACCATATTTCTGACAACTCCTTGGATATGGTGCTTCAGACTCCCACTCTCTTCCACCTTCTATGCCCAGTATTTTGCTTTCTCTTGTTGAAATCTCCTCCCTGAGTGAACAGTCACAATTACCTTCTTCAACTGATATCCACACTTCTCTCTCAAAGAAAATGGTAATACATCATTAAAGTAACAAAATTATCAAAAAAAAAGATCCTGGATGATGAGACTGAAAAACAAGAAGGAGCATATACATTAAAAAGCAATAAAGATGTCAAATGAGAAAAGGGTTATACTAATCTGAGAGAGAGGTTTTCATTCTTGTTTCTGAGAACAAATCAAAGGCAATCAATTATCTTCTAAGGGATATCTTCTTGATACACCATCAGAAATCCACAAGTGTTGATGAAAGGCCAACTGTTTTAATCCTAAAGCTAAAACACCAGGGTTAAAGAATGAACTCCCCTATGTTCTATCCAGCTCCAGTGAGTACATTAGTACCCTCAGACTCTCATGATGGATAATCTAAACTACTATATTTGCTGCTTATAAATCTGGTGTCTTCTACATTGGGGAGATGAAGCACAGGCTGAGTGAACGTTTTGCCTAGCACATGCATGCTGATCACAAAACTGACCGAGCTTCTGACTGCCTGCCATTTCAACACACCACAGTGTTCCCTGGCCAAAATCTCTGTCTCGGGCTTGCTACCATCTAGCGAAGCTTAGTGCAAGCTTGGAAAACACTTTGTTTTTTCCGCTTAGGAACCCTGTAACCTTCTGGAGTCAATACAGAGTTCAATAATTTTAGGGCCTGAGCTCCTTCTGTCATGTCATTACCCCAGCCCTACATACCAGGCCTTGTCATCACATGGACTGCTACCACAAACAATCCATTGTCAGTCAATAACTATCTCCATTAGCAGCTATTGATTCCCCAGGCTGGCCTTCCTTTGCTTGCCTAATGGTTTTTCTCTCTCTCTGGACTCCATCTCCACCTGTTTACTCACTCCCAACCCCCCACCCTTTCTCCTGCAAATATACCAACCTTTTTCCACCTACAATCAATTCTGAAGAGGAATCACTGGAACTAAACCGTTAACTCTGCTTTCTCTCTGCAGATGCACCGTGACCTGCTGGGTTGTTCCAGCAACTTCTGTTTTTGTTTCTGATGGTTACGCCATTTTCTGTCTTGCCCATATAAGTGTATGCATATATACATGTGCCTGGTATGTATTAGCATCTTCTTGCACACTAGTATCTCTAAATCAATGATTTAACATGTTATGTTCTGATTTCGGAATATTTTATTAGCATATGGGAACAAGTTGGGGCAATGTAAGACACCTTCAGGAAACAGTCCAAAAAGTGCCATTAGCTCAGGATAGTGATTTCTTATTTTTATCATTTCAGATTAAGAACAGGGATTTCCAGAAGGCACAAAGAAACTAGAGAGAAAGAAAAACTAAAATAGTAAATCAAATTGCAAAAGAAACTGGTAACACTGATTGTGGTAGATGCCTCGATTGCCTTGCACCATATCTTATTTACCACCTCTGCCAATATGTGGCACAGGGAGGTTTTCTGAAATAGATCACTGCCACCTTGTCTACACTGTGTCCAGGATTTGTCCTATCATCAGTGGCAGAGGATACATCAATGGTAAGTCTAAACAGAAGAATCAATTAACCTAGTTAACAAAAAGGTTTATTGTATGATAGTAATAGTACAGTTTACATCTCTGCTCAGGCATAATCATTAAGGAATTCTCAGGTGTTGGGCCTGTATGAAGACTGTTAGGGAACTCCCAATCTCTATCCAAAGACTGTGTGACACTATCAGATTGGGTGGACATCATGCAACTTCAATATGAGTTCTTTCAGAACCATTACCTTACACAACATGGATAATCTGAAAGTAATGCCCCTCATGAAACACGTGACATGACTCTTCAAATTTCCCATTTCGTTGAACATTCCCGTTCCATTGTTACTCAAAACACATTTCCATGGAACCACCAGCATCAATATATAATTCCAGTGAACAGCACTAGCCTTTATTCTTAGAGATCACTGTTTCCAATTTTAAAATGAACAAAATAATCAAATCACTTGACATTTAGTACCTATGGGCTCAATAGCTGAAGAACAAATTTGAAAGTGTACTCCCTATTTGATTTAAACACAATTATTATTTCCATTATTAATACATTTATTGTCATTCTGCCTCATTCTCTGGTACTGTTCCAGTTATCTCAGTACCCAGCATGCGGGTACTGTAGCTTGCCAATTTATTCCAATCAGTTTAAAAAGGATGTCAAGCCAAATGGGCCCTCA
Source organism: Chiloscyllium plagiosum (assembly GCF_037043375.1). Classification (NCBI taxonomy): domain Eukaryota; kingdom Metazoa; phylum Chordata; class Chondrichthyes; order Orectolobiformes; family Hemiscylliidae; genus Chiloscyllium; species Chiloscyllium plagiosum. Next base: position 24,440,073 of record NW_028270140.1, read on the forward strand.
CAGGATGATATTAGAAGTCAAAAAGGCAAAGTTAATTAGAAGATTTTGAAACTTGTTTGTCATGCACCACAGAACTCCTCAATAGACAGCCAATTCAGGGGCCAAACAAGGAAACCGCATTTTCATGACTTTGCCTTTCGTTTAACATTAAAATGATTTTGGTTCTCTTACATCAGTCAAAGCAGAGGCACAGTACAAAATGAAGACCTTTTGTGTTTCAGTACAATTTGCTTTGGTGCGTACTATACTTCAATTTACCCTAATTAATAACCATTTATATTCTCAACATATTGACATATTTTGAGTTTAGTGGACTCATGTGTTACTCAAATTGGATTTTTTTTTGGGGGGGGGAGCTTGGGATGTAAAGTTGTTACTTAAAAGTTAATAAAATCATTTGAAAAGAAAATCATTTTTATTCAAGTGCTGCTATTTCAATATTAATCTGAGCCACAATTATTTGATGACAGTTTCTTGCATATGGACTTATATTTTGATGCATAGAGGAAAAATAATGAGCAAATTCCAGCTGGACTGGAGGGCTACCTCCTCGCAACTCCTCTCAGTCTAGGTTTTAGCTAGTTGTTAAATGATGTTTTTGCAAAAGGTTACATGGCAAAATGACAGCAGGGGATCAGGCAAAGCACAGCTTATCAAAATGTAATTCTGCTCAACGTACAGCTGGTTAGCTCAAAAAACAGACACAAGGGTTTTTGTAAATAAATACTGGAATACAGCATCATTAACCTTGAGTTTGCTGATAATATGCTATCTAAACTGAAAATCCATAAGCAAGATGTTAAAAGACACACACCACAGTGGGGGCAAACCACTTCCATTCTCTGTAGCATGCAACCTTCCCTGAAGAAGCACTTTGATGTCAGTGGGCAGTCTGAAAAACATGCAAACTCAGACTGCTCCTCTGCTCTCCTGGGAGACCATTCTTACTTTTTTCTCTGAATCGTTCTCTCCTACTCTCTGTGTACTCAAATACTGGGCACTGGCAAGTTGCCAGAGGGTGACAAAGCGACTTTTTAAAAAAAATCCTAGCTCATCAAGGCTGCCAGTGTCATTACAGCTGGACTCAAACACATCTTCAACTGATGTTCACAGCATGCATTTTCTAGCAAGACCACTGGTTGATAGGTAGTGGTCAAGTAAGAATCTCTTGATTTAATACTTCCCTCCCTATCAAAGGGGCATGGAGCTCAGTAGTAAACAAGATCATCACAGTAGCAGGGCCAGACGATTTCACAAAAGAATGACCTTCTCTTCCACCAATTAATCCAAGCCAGCTGGCTGTGTACAGCAATAGCTGTCACAGTGTAAAAGAGCTGCACACTGTCATCTTATGCTATCTTTTGTGCAATCAGTGGAGCTGAAGCCATGACCACTTGTACTTATGGATTGCTCTCAGTGCTTACCCAAAGAGATTCACTGCAATTAACCTTTTAATACTAAAGCAATTACAACAATTTGTGTTTAAATAAAGGATGGAAGATAATTTCCCTACAGGTATTACACCATAAAATATTTCTTTTTTTAAATTTTTTGCACAGATTTTCATGTTTAAAAATATCCATGCTTTGAGAGGCAGTGCATTGTAATACCAGGCCATTGTAACAGGAAACTGCCAGCAGCAGCAGATGGGCTGTTGCGAATAGCACAAATTATTTTTTTTGCTGCTGTAATACTTCACTTTATGGGACTGAAGCCATTACCAAGGGCACCAGCATGCAGAGAATGGCCTGCTTAGAGGAAGAGAAAACAAACACCTTATGTCTAATTCCATGAGCCAACCGACAGTGCAATAAATTAAAGCAGATAATTTAACAGCCAGTGAGCCTCAGGGAGACACAAAGCGCAGGAAAAATGTAATTGCACAAAAAAGGCTCTTTAAATGGGTGAATATGCAGAGTGAAATAAAACTGTGGCTAAGTTACCTGAATGTAGGCCCTGCAAGAGCGCTCTCTTTTCTGAAGCTGAATCCACAGAGCCAGCATTATCAATAAAACACAGAATATTGGAAAGTTAATGAAAATTGGAGGACACGACAGGAAAAAAAAACATAATTTTACCTTTAGAATGCACAACAGGAAGAAGAAAGGCAACATTAAAGAATCAATTGTGTAAACAGCTCAGCCTGTGAGCCTCTTCATTGTTTTGTCATGCTAACTTATCTTGGGTAACATTCAACATAACTAGACGGACTGTACATTTAATTTGCTTTTCCAGTCCTACACTTCAGTAATATGAAGAAACCAGATTACCTCAGTTTGAGTTACAGGATTTAATTCCCTCCCACTACAGAGTTCCAAAACATTCTTAATCGCCGTTTCTGCAGTCTATTTAACAAAGATCCTCCAAACTGCACCAAGATGTTCGCATCTGCATTCATATCCTTGGCCCAGATATTTCCATCAGGATCAGATCCCTATTTTCAACTCTGATTAGACCAAAAATGCTTACCTTCCTCCGATTTTGCTGAGTGAGTGGAGGGTTCTTCAGAATTGATTCGCTGTTGCAAACATTGAAGGTATTGACAGCAGAGAATTCTCACAGAAGCCATGGTCCTTCACCTCCACCACCCTTCCCACCCCAACCTCTACAACACTAAACTTCCGCATCCCAGCAAAAGTTCAAATGCCCCAAAGATTCTTTAAAAAGCTATGGAGAGAAGGTCACTGGGATAGGGGGTAAGGTAGGTGGGTAGATTTGGAGGTACATAGATTGACAGATGGGAAGAGTCATAAGGTGGCAGCTGGGTAGGTTGGAAGAGATCATCAGGTCTGTGCTAGTCAAATTAGATCTGTTTGGATGGGATGGATGTTGGGAGTCAAATCAGGTCATATAGATACCCAGGAATTTGACTAGGTTTTCTCCTGTCTAACATTTCTCAGGTACATATCCATATATTTGGCTCAGTGGTTAACACTGCTGCCTCACAGCACCAGGGACCTGGGTCCAATTCCAGCCTTGGGCGATTGTCTGTGTGGAGTTCACACATTCTCTCAGTGTCTGTGTGGGTTTCCTCTGGGTGCTCTGGTTTTCTCCCACAATCAAAAAATGTGCAGGTTAGGTGAACTGGCCATGCTAAATTGCCTGAAGTGTTCAGGGATGGGTGTGTTAGGTGCACTAGTCAGGGGTAGTTATAGGATGATGGAGTCGGGGAATGGGTCTGGGTGGGATACTCTTCTGAGAGTTGGTGTGGACTTGTTGGGCCAAAGGCCTGATTCCACACTGTCTGGATTCTATGTTCTAATATTTCTAATAGTTGGAAGTCTCTACTCTGCTCAGACTGACTCTTTTTTGCAAAATCTTACAGGCAATTACCATAGACTTCTTGCATTGGAACTTCCAAGGGGTCCTGTTGTGCAATCTGAAGGTGGAGTTCATCCAGTCTCTAACCATCCGGAAACCTGAATATTTGAGCCTTTGTCCAAGATAAAAGAGGCAGAAGGTGCAGACATGTGGCAGGGAAGAATTTATGACTAAAGTGTAAAGTCTGAAAATAACTAAGCTGAAATAATAAACTATGAGCACATAATTCAATATTAACAGCTTTATTGTTAACTTTTTATGTTTGTGTAAGTTAATAGCCTTTTTCTGAGACGTACTGGAATCTTGGAACAAAAATGTCCATTAGTTGTACAACAAAACACAATGAATTCACATAGCCCTGCAACATGACGTAGATGAATGTTGAATTAACTTGATTCACAAGTCAATTAACTTGAAAATGGTTCTCAACAATCACAGCTCTGATACCAGTTGCACACAATAGGCCATTTTGGTTACTCAAGCTTGTGTCAAGTTTGGAAAAGTTGAAAATAAGAAATTGCTGCAATTGTAGTTCAATGCACCATCTAAAATGCAAATTCATACATTATGTTCAACTTCGTTAAAAAAATAATTTTGGTTTGTCATAATCTGTAGCATTTGCTCAACTGAAGTGCAAATTGATTGAAACAACCCCATGACCTTGCTCTTCACTGTTTTGCGCACTACATTGTTAAAGAGCTTTAGTTCACAAATGGAAGCTAGTCACATTTACTATGAAATTACTAAGGTGGTCATTTTGCAAAATAACAATTAGATCATTGTTTGCAATGATCACTGTTTATACACATTGCATTTTTTGTTAATTCACATTGATTACATCTGATTACATCTGACAGAGTTAGGATAGATGCACTCAATCAAATCATGGACCTTAAGTGATATATTGTCCGTATATGACCAGAAACAAGAAAGTGTTAGAAAACGTGTTAAGGTATATATGTATTATATGCATTATTCAAGGGTTGATGAGGACAAGGGTGTCTTGTCGTATACATGGGTTTCCAAATGGTGCTTGATACAGAGCAACACAAAAGACATTTAAGCAATGTTAGAGCTCATGAGCTAAAATGGACAATGGCAACATGGATTTGAAATTTCAGGAGAGACAAGAAAAAGAATGCAGTAGTGTGTAACATTGTGTACTGTGAGAGGAACAATGCAGAACTTCAAAAGGACACTAGTAAGTCGGTGGGATAAGTGGACAAGTGGCAGATGTAATTAAAAGCAGAGAAATCTAAAGTGATTCATTTTGATATGAGGAAAATGGACAGATGGCATTAAATAAAAACTTATAAAGTCTAAAGGGGGTGCGGTACAGACTGACCTGGATGCATTTGTCCATCAATCATTGAAAATGGTAGGATAAGGATGAGAGGGCATTTAATAAAGCTTACAGTATCTTTGATGGTTAATGAGGGGATAAAATATTAGACCAAGGAGGTCACATTGAACTTGTACGTGCAGCACTGGATAGTGCAGAAAAGTTGCTAGATGGGACAGAATTTCAATTCAGCATCTGGACTAATGAGTGACACCACACCATCTGCAAATATATAGTCCCATATACTAAACTATGAATAAGTGTGCTGTATGTTGATGCTTTTTATGCAACTCAAAATGCAACAGGCAACCTTTTGAAAACACTGTTATAACAAGGGGGTGGCGATACTGACCAAACATGCCAAATTCCATTTTCATCATTTGCAATGAAAGCATTTTCTGGAAATATTAACCAGTGGTGTATCTGAGTATCAGTTGGCTTTTCCATGAAAACTGTGGATTAGAACACTTTGCTATCACTCAATAAGTACAAAGTAAATTTCATCATATATTTACTTCACTTTGCAATAAATGTTCAATTGTTTTAAGTATATCTTATATTTAATAATTGACATCACCTTTAACCAGACGTCTGCAAAATCCCTGTAGCTCATTGCTTACAGGTTCAGATAAATGAACGATGTAACCCTAATTATCCTACTCTTCGTTCCCAATGGCAGAAATACAGACAACTGAATGGAAATCAGGAATTCTTCATGGAAAACATAGCTGGAAAGGCATATTTTGCTGTCTAATGTTCCAGAGGACTGGCAAACGCACAAAGAACATTTATAACCTGCAATCTTTAACAACAGGCACTCTGCTGTTGAAACATTCACAATATTAACTTAATGAAAACATTTAGAGTTATATCCCAGAGCATGTTTGGACTCAGATAGGGAGGTGCAAAGTTAAGTCAAACACACTGATATTTCCAGCAAAGCCTCATATTTTAATCGTTAAGGCAGGCCCTATTGAATTGTTCATGCAGATTTGATGTTGCTCCAACATCAATTAAAAGTGTTAAAACATGGAGATTTTCATGTGTTGGAGCATCCTAAATCATTAGCCACAATCATCTCAAGGGTTCTAATGAGAACAGCAGTCTTCCACTAACTTCAAATGGAACCACAGTAGCAACACCGTGTAGGAGGTGAGCTTTTCTCTCATGCTTTTTTTGCCCCTCCCCTGTGAATGAGGGCACAGGTTGAACTAGGAGACAGGAAGTTAAACATATCAATCTGGGCAAGTATATTGCAATGACTAAATAACAACAGTATTTACAGAGAATGGTCTCGAGGCTTTCATTAAAATTATTTAAACAACATCCTTTCTACGTTTTTTGGATCATGCTTGCAGACAATGATACCATTTGCTTGAGTTTTAGCTCAGAATTCCTGACCTTAAGCAAAAACTGGAATCACTGTGGAGCAGTATGGAGACTACGGGTCCGCCTGATCAAATCTGTCAGTAGGCAGTCACTTCATAGCATCCTGATCTTTCGCTTCTGAAGTAGGTAATCATCCAAAAATTTGGAAGGAGCAGAATGTAATTCGGGTGTGTGCCATTTTCCTTTGCTTCAGCTTTAGTTGTGTGAGCATCACAGACTAATTTTGGCATTCACTGACTGTTGTAATACCTTTCAAATTGCCTTTATTTCAGTTTAAGGCTCAGATCCAAATTTCTCACCCTCAAAATAAATATAAAATTCTTTTTCCTAGAGAACCCTTTACTATGTGATTATTAATTAATCCTGTATCTCTACACATTCCCTCATCTAAAACAACTTGTCACCTGGTTGGTTCCAAATGCAATTGTCTAATAAACTACCCTGGATACACCACATGAACTCATTACCTTTGCCAATTTGAGTTGCCCAATCTAGAGAAAGATTTTTTGAAAAATCCATGATTATTACAGTGCATTTCTTAAAAGCCCACATTATTTATTGATTTATACTCTATCCTGCAGTGTACCCAGAGAACACAATCCAAATTAGAAACTATATATATACTAGTCCTGTGTTTTTTTTCAACCAACTGATTCCACATTTTGACCTTTTGAAGCAAGATAATATCTCACTACTATATGATCTAATTAACAGAGCTACACCGCCTCCTTTTATTTTCTTACCATCATTTACAAATGTCAAATATGTATAAATATTCAGTTCCCCATCTTGGTCACCTTGCAGTCCCTGCAACCATATATCTGTCATGGCTATTATATCATCTTTATTTATTTGTATTTGTTCCATCACCTGATCTATCTTGGTCTGGAAGTGGTCTGCATTCAGGTAGACCTCTGTCTTTTTTAACAATTTTTTTCCACTTTCTGATACATTGCCATGTTTATTGGCTGTCCATTCAGGTCGTTTTGGCTCTCATTATCCATATTGCTACTCTCTACAATTAGGCTGAAAAAGGTATGATGACTTAAACAGGCACCTGGCCCAGAAGACGTCTTGACCAGCTGAAGAAATCTATATTGATCAACGACAACCTGTCTGATGAGTCATAGACTCCTTCAACATGAACTGCTGCTTTGAGGTACTCAGTGATTCTTGCCTTACAGAGACCAAGGGGTAGGAGCAACATTCTACAATACTGCCCTTCATTGCCTCAGCAGCCAGGGTGTTATGTTAAGTCAAAATGACTGATTTTAATTATACTTAATTGCTACCAGGAAGGTAGCATTGTTATTTGAAGGGTCATTCTGGCTCATTATTCATCAGGCTCAACCTTTTGCAGCTTATTCTCTAGCTCTAACCATAACCACTGCAAATGAATAACTGCATTGCCTCTTGGGGTGTTATTCTTTTTCAGGCTTTTTAAGTATACATCATTAAGCACCAAACTAGTTTACTGTTGATCGTACAGAAAGAGAGTTTGTTTTAACATGCACTTAAGATTTTATAAACATAAATGCTGACATTATGGACAATTTTTGTACCTGATCACTGAAAATCAATATCATTCAACGTTGTAAATTGGATATGCAGGTTAGTCTACCATGCCAAATGGTATTTTGAGCAAACATCTGAGGCAGTGTTGCAAGTCAGCCATTACTTAAACACACCATTTAAAATGGAATAACTAAAAAGGTCAGAATAAGTTTAATGAAATGCTACAAAGAAATACTTTTTTTAAATCTACATGGCAACAAGATATTTGAACCCTGCCCCGAGTAAGATTGGCGAGAGCTTTTGACATTTTGCAATAAACTATCTTACACTGGAGGAGATTGGTGTTTCTCGACAAAACCTGCACAATACCCAGAAGATTGTTATTATATCAGTGCCTCCTCAATCATGGCACTTTTATTAATGAATATAGAATTCAATATCCCACTGAGCTACCACAATTTTAAACTCTGTTGGCATAACATATCATTGCACTTAGTCGCGTTGTGAGAATAAAATTCTTGTCCATGGTTTAGAGCCTTGCTTAATTCTTCAGTCACTGTATTATCTCCCCTTTTAAAAGGTGCAGGTTTGTGAAACAGGAACGGTGGTTTTTAATACTGATTTACTTCATTTAGACCAGTAGAATAAGAAATATAGCTGCATTTCTATTTACAATGTTTAACTGGTTCCCTTAACCAAAAGCATTTTGTAAATCCATGTTGAAAAACGTGCAGTCAGGACACTCATAAAAGGTCTGCATTCTGTTGTGTAGGAGTCAGGGAGACAACAGACCAACTTTGCTCTCTGGGATGTCTAAATTAAACAGACTCCACGGTCAATCACTGCAGTTAGACAATTTGCTGCCAACCTCATGGATATGATGCAGGTGTTCCACTTTAATGTGCGCTGTAGTTTTATAAAAGTGGTGTATTGATATCAACTAAATATTTAAAGAAAAGCAAAACAGTTGAGCTCCCAGGAGCTTAATTTCCTCTGACATTGTATTACTTAACAAGTTTTTGCAAGCTTTCCTTTGTGCGCTGTTTTTATGCAATTGTTAGGTAGTTTAGAGAATGCACAAAGGAATTTTATGTGTATACATTAAGTAAAGCCATCATAGGAAATTAAATCCCTGCTACCAATCTTAAATCAGAAAGATTAAAGCCCAATTCAAATATATGTCAGCTCTGTAAGAACCCTTAAATGGGGAGTGCAATTAGTTTATGGGAGACAGAAGCACTTTGCACATAAAGACAAAGGATTTTAGGCGAGTGTTAACTTTAGGCCTGAATTTAAAAAGGAACTGAGTATCAGGCTAAAATCCAAAAGCATGTGAAAATTAGTGCAGAACAATAGAAAAATACAATACCCTTAAATATTGCAGCAAAGGACAATATTCAAGAATAAATATCTCATGGTATTTTGAATCTACCTGAAAATTAAACTGTAGAAGTACAATATCTCTCAGGTATTCCTGCTGCATTTATCGGAGTAAATTTTTACAGACTTTTCAATTTGCCCACAGAACAACACAAACTAGGGAAAGTGAAGGTGACAATGCCTTCCATTAACAAAGGCTTCACCTATATCTTTCCACCTAATGCACCAATGGTCCCATCCAACTCAGAATGAATCAAAAGGGGAAAGAAAAACGGGAGAATCGAATAAAACCAAAGTAAAGATGTAGATTTCCTACCTTGTTTAGGCTCCGAGCTGCACTGTCTTTTCCACCTGGAGTTAGGTTACGAAGTTGCATGTTGAGCAAATCCACTAATTGTTCCATGAGCTTGACAGAGAATAAAATATCACCAGCATGAATCAGACTTTTTGTCTGCTCTGCAAGTTCTCGAGCAATATTGGCAGCAGCCTCACCAGATCGAACCTGTGATTTAAAAAGGTATATCATCTCAAAAAGATAAATTGCTTTCTTCCAATCTGGAAAAAGAAATCATATAATGAGTCCATTCAGTCACCAATTTATCTATGCATTTTGTACAAATCTGTCTAAGAGACATTAATACTAGTCAACGAATACCAACGTTTACTTTGATTCTGAAGTGGTCTTCTAATGTGGTCCATATCTGTAGAGGATCTGTCAGTTCATTGGCTATCAAATGTGTCAAATATCTGCAGTCTTCTTTCCCAATTGCTAAGCAAATCTTAACAACTTTTTTTTTCTGTATCGGACACATCCAAATCTATAAACCATAGCTCTGAACATATAAATTCTGTTAGGAGGTCTTTTGTGACCTAATTTAAACAAGAGAATTTTGTGGACATTCTAATGATATGTCTTTCATCTCTGTTGCTTGGTATTAATCTGTCACACACCCAGATCACTTATCTTTCTCAAATGAGTTGAACTGGCCTTTCAACAAGGATTTGTCGACTTATTAATAAGCTGTGTATCTTCAAAACTCTGTGACTCACTAATGAACAAAGGCATTGAAGGAGGTTTCATGCACTTCAGCACAATTTAATACTGTCGACTATGTGTTTTACCTGAAGATTAATGTTATGCTTACTGTTTAAACATGATAGCCCTTATCAGTATGATGCTTTCCAGCCCCATTCACCATGACATGTTAATGATAACGGGCTAATAATAAATTTCTGGTCAGGTGTTGATTAATTCCATGGGTTAGTTTACTTAAAACAAAACAACTTCAAGTTATGAAACAGACATTACATCAACAAACTGATTTCTGCTTATCCATCCTACAGCGTAATGGCAGGCAAAGTCACAATTACTGAAGATACATAACTTGGAGTCTTTATATTTGAACTTCTCAAAAGACATGGTATGTATTACACAATTCTCTAATTATTTCTGCAAATGTTTTTCAAGTGGGGTCATCTATTAACATTCGTGGAATGAAGTTTACTAGTAATGAGGCAGAGAACGTCTTAGTGCTTATTTGCAATCTGAATTACATATACCTCATTCCTGACTTTAAACCTACTCACCTCTACTCCATGCTAATGAAATAGAAAATTAATTTTATTTTCTTTTTGTTTAGGAGAAGTAACACAACTATTTAAGAGCAAGCAATTAAGGAAACATATGTAAAATGAAAAAATAAAATTGTTTTATTATAAAGTAGCACCAGCAAAGTTCACAGTCCAAACTCTGAACAGTGTTGCAGAATTGGAGGATGGGATCCTACATAACGTAAGACCAAAACTAGCTCAGATTTTCCAATGGGCTTTCCAGTGTTTTGCAGCTGGGGATGTGACAAAATCCTGATTGTAACTGATTTCGAGAGAATTGTATGGGAAACTGAAGATTAGGCTGAACAATTCACAAAAAGACTGGGACCCTCTTTTCATCTATCTCAGAGAATGCGGAGGGTTCTGCTGAAGTTAAGTAAGTAGTTACTCGGGGAAAAAAAGATTAAACTATTAAATATCGAGTCTGACTCCTGAGTAAGGATTAAACTGACTCCCAACTTAATTCACACACCACCAGTTTGGTTTATCAGTGGGGTGAGTTTGACTTTATATCCACTTGGAGGTGTCAACTAAACTGTGAACTAACCCATAAATGAAAATTAAATTTAAAAATCAGTCATACAACACCAATGCTGTAATAATAACTAAAAAAAAACAAAATGACTGTGGATGCTGTAAATTAGAAACAAAAATATTGCTGGAAAAGCTCAGCAGGTCTGGCAACACGTGTGGACAGAAATCAGCATTAACATTTCAGGTCCAGTGACCCTTCCTCAGAATGGAGGAATAATAATCCAATAATAATACATTCAGGCTCATGCCAATGCTTGACAGTTCTCTAGACAGCTCCAATGGGTGTTAGTATTTTTTATTTACACACGCATGTTTACTTTTAAGAATTCCAAAGGGCACTTGATGTCTTCCAAAGTTATCCCAGAACCATACTCCTGAACTGAATTTTGTTTATCTGAAGAACTTCACTGAGTTTTGAACATTCTGATATCAATTATGAGGTGCACTCTAACATAGATAGTTGTCTCTGTGAATAATGTGCAACTTGGAATTCGTTCATATCCCTCACTGTGAAAATACTGAAGGTCTGTTTCAGGAATAGCACATCAGGATTCAGGCATCAGCTGCTATTTTTACGATAATGGAGAGCAGTTCCAATTGCATAGATATTCAGGCCTCAGTACCTGACAATTGATAGTGGATATAAAGATGCAGATGACATGACTTTTATGAAGGAATGAAATAGCAAAGAACACTGTGCATTTATTGTGCCTGGTTAATATGAAGCAACATAGAGTCATACAGCATGAAACAGACATTTCGGTACAACTTGTCCATGCTGATCTGACAAACCAATGTGGCCGAGTCCCAATTGCCAGCATTAGGCCCATTTCCCTCAAAACCCTTCCTGTTCATATACTCATCCAGGTGCCTTTTAAATGTTGTAATTGTACCAGTCTCCACCATTTCCTCTGGTAGTTCATTCCATACATGCACCACCAACTGCATGAAAAAGTTACCCCATAAGCCCTTTTAAATTTTTCCCTTCTCACCTTAAACCTATGCCCTCTAGTTCTGGACTCCCCGACCCTGGGGAAGAGACCTTGACTATTTACCTTATTCATGCCCTTCATGATTTTATAAATCTCTATAAGGACCCCCTCAGCCTCTGATGCTCCAGGGAAAAAAAAGGCCCAACCTATTCAGCTTCTCTTCATAACTCAAACCCTGCAGTCCCCGAAACATCCTTGTAAATCCTTTTTGCCCCCTCTCAAATTAATTAATTAAATATAAAGAAGGTTGAATAAGATGCTAAATTAGTAGAATAAAAGTTACGGAACATAATAGAGATACAGTGCAATAATTTCACCAGACTCAACCTTATAAACTGTGCTCATTTTGAATTTGGAGGCAGACAAAAGACATTCAAGCTCATATGGGGAGGAGGTGTATCAGCCTGGTATCAAACTACTGAAAGGACAAATCATGCGCTTTTCTCTGCAATAAAATACCTTAAGCCTGGAAAAAGCCACATTATTTCCCTCATCATTTGCTGTCGTCGGTTGCTGTAACCAATGAATAAGATTCTTTACAGTTAGTGTACCAAATGCCTGTACCAGATCAAAGCGCCTGGAGCAGAGAGATTGAAAAACAGAGCATCCTGGTAAGCAAAACGATCTTCTCAGTGCAGCTGGTGGATTGGTCTCCTTGAACTGCTTCCTCAGATTGTTTTTCTTCCCTCTACCCAAAACACCACCTTCTTTTTCATCTGGCTCGATGACGGTATAGTGGGGTTTTGCAGGAGATTAGAAATTTAACTCGAGTTGAAAGTTGTCAGTTGTTCGGCTGTGGTTTGAATCCATTTATTTGCAGTGAATAGTCATTATTATTAAGTACAGAAATCGGATTTGTAATTTTTGTTAGCCTGGGTCTACCTGACAAGTGGATGAGGCATTTTGTGTACTTTGATAATTTTTCAAAAACTTCTGTGATGACTCCAGAAAGGACAGGGATTGATTTCCCGTATAATAGCCTATTGAGCCATGACAACATAAGCACGAGACTGGGTACAGACAGCAGGTTTCCTTCCCTAAACGGAAGCAGGTGTTGTTTTTGACAATGCAGTGATTTGATGGTCACATACAGATTCCCCCTAAATGCCACAGTGGACTATGAACACACATCTATTAATCATTAAAGTTAAAATACTATCAGTCAGAAACAAAACACAGAGACTGTTGGGGAAACACAACTGTATCCGTGGAGAGCGAAACAGTTGATGTTTCGAATTCGGTATGGCTTCTTGCTTTGAAGGAGAGTCATACCAGACTCTAAATGTTACTGTGGTTCTCTCTCCACTGATGCTTCCAGACTTGCTGAGTTTCTCCTGTATTCTCTAGGTTTGACTCTAGGTCATTAGTTCAGGCCTCTGGATTCAGTACAATGCCACAGCATTACAACACTTTTCTTTTCCATTTGGCTTCAAGGTGACCAAGAAAACCAAATATTTTGATTGTACAGACCATGTAAACACTATTTGGACTTGGCGGCAATTAAAGAATATATGGCACTGTTTTGTAGAATGTTTTCAATTACTAAATAAGCATTGTTACCTCTGATACAGGAAAGTAAGTACAGAGGAACCTTGATTATCCAAATACCAATTATCCGAAAACTGGATAATCCGAAAACTGGATTATCCGAAGGAGATCTCAAGGTCCTGATAGAAACATTACATCAAAGGCGTGTTTTTAACAGTGATTGTGTCTTTTGTCTACAGTGATTAAACAGGCACTGTCTCCAAATGACTGAGATCTCCTGCCCTCTCTCTCTCTCCCCCAACACTTTCTCTGGAGTTCTACAGAGGGGTGTACCCTAACAGAACACAAGGGGCTAACACCTTCAACATTTTATCTGGGCTGGCACCAATTGCTACAGTTAACCTGAGAATGTAACTTTCAAAAAAGTTTTGCGATTTACATATGAAAGATGTGAAACTATCATGGTCATTCTAACAGATGAGAGACTTATCAAACAATCAAGGTATTTTTCAATGCATAATTTCAGTTATATCACACAGTAAGCATTTGCTATAAATTCTGTGTCTTACAACTGCGTACTCCATAACCACCTGATGAAGGTGCAGCGCTCCGAAAGTTAGTGCTTTCAATTAAACTTGTTGAACTATAACCTGGTGTTGTGTGATTTTTAACTTTGTACACCCCAGAGGAAAGGCATTTAATTGATTAACTGAATAATTAATTATCCGAACGAAACAGTGCCCGCCCATCTCGTTTGGATAATTGAGGTTCCCCTGTAATGATATCTCAGTGAGTCAGATCCTACAAACTGTATGCCTAACTCAAGAATATGTTTTAATTGTTGGATGACGCATAGTTGTTCGTAAGAACATCTTCACTGCTTTTCTTCAAAACATTATGGCAGATCCTTATTCACCCTGTTGAGTGAGCAGCATTCCGAAGTATTGCACTGCAGTGTCAGCTCACATTCATAGAGTCACACAGTCAAAGAGATGTACAGCATGGAAACAGAGACCTTGGTCCAACTTGTCCATGCCGACCAGATATCCCAACCTAATCTAGTCCCATTTGCCAGCACTTGGCCCATATCGTTCAAAACCCTTCCTATTCATATACCATCCAGATGTCTTTTAAATGTTGTAATTTACCGGCCTTCACCACTTTCTCTGGCAACTCATTCCATACACGCACTACCCTCTGCGTGAAAAAGTTGCCCTGTATGTCTCTTTCATATCTTTTCGGTCTCACCCTAAATTTATGCCCTCTAGTTCTGAATTCTCCAACCCCAGGGAAAAGATTTTGCCTATTTACCCTATCCATGCCCCTCAATTTTGTAAACCTCTGTAAGGTCACCTCTCAGTCTCTCACGCTCCAGGGAAAAGAGCCCCAGCCTGTTCAGCCTCTCCATATAGTTCAAATCCTCCAATCCTGGTAATATCCTTGTAAATCTTTTCTGAACCCTTTCAAGTTTCACATCTTTCCGGTAGGAAGGAGACCGGAACTGTATGCAATATTTCAACAGTGGCCTAACCAATGTCCTATACAGCCGCAACATGACCTCCCAACTCCTGTACTCAATACTCTGACCAGTAAAGGAAAGCATACCACTACCCTAATTACCTGCGACTCCACTTTCAAGGAGCTATGAACCTGCACTCCAAGGTCTCTTTGTTCAGCAACACTGTAATATGGACATTTTTCCAGGTCTGAAACAAAGGGTGTCATCATCCATTTCCCCACATTCTGTATCTTCCATGTCCTTCTCCACAGTAAAACTGATGCAAAGTACTTGTTTAGTATGTCCCCCATCTTCTGCGGCTCCACACAAGAGCTGTCTTGCTGATCTTTGAGGGACCCTATTTGCTCCTTAGTTACCCTTTTGTCCTGAAAGCATTTGTAAAAACCCTTTGGATTCTCCCTTACGTTATTTGCCAAAAGCCATCTCAATCTCATATCCCCTCCTGATTTCCCTCTTCAAGTATACTCCTACTGCCTTTATTCTCTAGGGATTCACTATCCTGTCTATACTTGACATATGCTTCCTTCTGTTTCTTAACCAAACCCTCAATTTCTCTCGTCATCCCACATTCTCTATACCTACCTGCCTTTCCTTTCACCCTAACAGGAATATACTTTCTCTGGCTTCTTGTTATCTCTTGTCTGAAGGTTTCCCATTTTCCAGCCATCCCTTTACCAGTGAACATCTGCCCCCAGTCAGCTTTTGAAAGTTCTTGCTTAATATCATCAAAATTGGCCCTTTTCCAATTTCGAACTTTAACTTTTAGATCTAGTCTATCCTTTTCCATCACCATCTTAAACCTAATGGAATTATGGTTGCTGGTCCAAAAATGCTCCCCCCACTGTCACCTCAGTCACCTGCCTTGCCTTATTTCCCAAGAATAGGTCAAGTTTTGCACCTTCTTTAGTCAGTACATCCACATACTGACTCAGGCAATTTTCTTGTACACACTTAACAAATTCCTCTCTGTCTAACCCTTAACACTATGGCAGTCCCAGTCTATGTTTGGAAAGTTAAAATCCCCTACCATAACCACCCTATTATTCTTATAGATAACTGATATCTCCTTACAAATTTCTCAACTTCCCGTTGACTATTAGGGGTCTATAATACCATTAAGGTGATCATCCCTTTCTTATTTAACAGTTCCATCCAAGTAACTTCCCAGCAAATGTATTTATGGGAATATCCTCCCGAAGAACAGCTGTAATGCTATCCCTTACCAAAAACGCCGCTCCCCCTCCTCTCTTGCCTTCCTTTCTATTCTTCCTATCGCATTTGTATCCTGGAAATTAAGCCTCCTGAGCAGCTCTAGCAAATCCCCCTGCCTGTATATTAATCCCCTTCCAATTCAGGTGCAACCCATCCTTCTTTTACAGGTCACTTCTATCCCAGAAGAGATTCTAATGATCCAAAACCATGAATTGTTCTCCCAGACAACAGTTCTTCAGCCACACATTCATCTGTTCTGTGCTCCTATTCCTACCCTTACTAGCTCGTAGCACCTGGAGTAATCTAGATATTGCTACCCTTGAGGATCTCTGTTTTAAATTCCTGCCTAACTTTCTATATTCTCCCTTCAGAATCTTATTCTTTTCCCTTCTTAAGTCGTTGGTTCCAATGTGTATAATGGCCTCCTGCAGGGCCCTCTCCCCTTAAGAACATTCTGCACCCTCTCTGAGATGTCCTTGATTCTGGCACCAGGGAGGCAACGCTCCATTCTGATTTTTCGCTGCTGGCCACAGAAAAGTCTGTCTGTGCCCCTGGCTAGACAGTCCCCTAACACAATCCATCACTTGGAACCCAAAGTACCCTTCATTACATTAGAGCCAGTCTTGATACCAGAAACCTGACTGTTTGTGGTACATTCCCTGAAAGTCTATCACCCCCAACATTTTCCAAAATAGCCTCCTTGTTTGAAATGGGGATAGCCACTGAAGACTCCTGTATAACCCGCCTACCTTTCCTAACTTTCTTGGAATTAACCCAGCTACCTGACTATACCTGTGGCTTTTCTCCCTTCCTCCATCACACTCCCTAGCTCTTGTAAATTCCTCATTGTTTGAGCGACACTTAGAGGCATCCATTTGATCTGACAGGACTTGCAACCAACAACATTTATTGCAGATACTATCCTTAGTAACCCTTAAACTCTCCCAAAGCTCCCACATCTGACAAAAAGAGCATATCACTCTATGAAAGGCCATTTTGTTCCTTCCAATCTAAAGACACAGATAATAGCACCAATCTATTGCTCCAGAAAACATTGCTCCAGGCTTTCCTTGTTATTGTTTCTGTTATGGGTCTGAAACCCATAACCTTTTGATTCCAAGGCCATATTGTACCACAAAGACAAGAGTGGCAATTAGCTCATGTCTACATCGCCTACAATACTGCCATTAAAAAAAAGTGAATGCTTCTTCCAGCAGAGAATGAAAATATAAAATGTTGATTTTTAAACTTGCATCTTTTATAATAATGTCAGCAGACTCTGGTAATGTCAGACAGAGAAATCTTGACAATTTTTCAAGTACCAAAACAAAAATAAACTACTCAAGGGAATCTGAGCTGAAATAATTCAGTTTATTAAAGCTGGACTATTCTCTTAAACTAAGTCAGATATGCCAGTGCAGAAATGTTACCTATTGTTGCAGCTTTAAAACAAACAGGAGATAAACACCTCTCTGATTCTACCAACAGCCTGACTAATCTATCCAGCTTTCAGGGAATCCTTTGTCATTTTGGTCTAATGAGCAAACAAACGGAACTGACACAAATTATACCACATTACCACAAAAGCATGCAGGGAAAACAAAGCCTCAAACTAAAAAACTTCATGGTGAAAAGTCCCATCTGGTCTTCATTTTCTAATAAAAATCAATTTACAGCACCACTGCACATTACTAATATGGATTCAAGACAGAACAGATACTTTAATTTCACCTCATTTTTTATCTGTGAAAAAACTCTATCCCACATTTTAATGCCTTCTTAATGCTGATGAATGTTTATGACACATTAACATTTTTAAAAACAGCTGAAGAAGAACTGAATGTGTTCAGATATCCACAAAATGAAGCGCTTATGGTACAGCTCATTAAGTTTCTACAGACGGCAGCAAACTGTGACACCTATTTAAAGGGGCTCTGTTTTAGACTAATCAACAGGCTCAAAGTTATATTTCTATGAAGCAACATGGAAGCCACCCAATAAAAATTTTAAAGTATCTTTGTTTTTATATTTTAAGTTAGACATTTAAAATTGTGCAAGGAGCAGACCATTATGAAATAAAAATAAATTTCTGGCAATTAACTGAAAGTCTGCAATGGCAAAGGAGGGGGGGAAAAAGAAAGGTAAATTATTCAGGTTGACAACTTTTAATCTGAACTGAATTGCTTGATTTACTGGGTTGTTCAGCTTTGTTTAGTACTTATTTCTGATTTCCAGTATCCACAATATTTGGTACTTCTCGAGTTTCATTGCTCTCATCTCGCGGCCGATGAAAAATTTCCATAGCTTTCATTTTACAGGAGAATGGGAAAGTATGATGGAGACATTCACCAGAAATCTGCTCCTCACCCAGGCGAGGGATGAAATCCAGTCAATCTCCCAGAATGAGAAAATAAGGTGGGTGGGGCAGTTTGTGTGTGGGAGGCGAAGTACCAGCTTTCTGACAGTGGGATGAAAGTTGGGAAGTATGTTGGCAGTTGATTAAAAATGGAGTGTGGTTCCTGACACCAAGTCAAGAATAAGCATGTCATGTATATCCATTAAAACACATGGTTACCAGATTGTGATTAAATCAATGGCAAATGAGAAACATGTGCCTTCTGATTTTTGACTGATTAAAAGTGGCATGCAGGAAACAATGTAGTCTTCCTGCTGAATTTGGAGGGAGCAGGAATTGCATGAGGAACTTGGTTGGGTCAGGAGAAGAGGAAGGGAAGTTGTTGCACTAATCTTGCAGGGGGCTGGACCAGCAGATGACCACATCAATGATGATGTGGTCAGGTGGCCAATAGCAGAAGTGGCTAGGAATATGACAAACAGACCTTGATCACCACAAGTAACAGCATGGCCTCTGACTTTCTGCACGATTAGCTTAGCCCATCAAATATGTGTTGCTAATTGTCTGGCCACTGTTTGGATGCACACAGCCAGCTGTCCTGGCTCCAAATGATCGTCATGCTTACTTCCAGGCCCACTATTGGGATGTTCATCGCTGAAACAATATTCCACCCTGCACTTATCTTCAACATTTCCCTGTTTCTTTCCCCCCAAAAAAGGTCCAAGGTCCATCCTGTAACATTCCAACCATGCTGAACAAATTCTAACCAAAGAAAACAATGTCAAATTACGAATGGTCACTTAATGAAAATATAAATTCTGTATGAATGCAAAATGAAACAAAAAAACACATAAATTTGAAGACTTACTCTTTTCGACAGCAAGTTTATCCATGGAGAACTGCAGTTACTTAGATCTGGACCCAATGGATCCCAGAGTCCTTCAGGTGATAAGCATGAGTAGGTGGCTATACCTATAAATATTGAAAGATTGTCAAGTACATAATTGGAAATAGATTTAATGATCAATTCCCTCAAATTTGCAAATTTCAGGTATTTCCTTTGTTATAGAGTTTCAAATCATCAATGAAGGGCAATACAATTCCATCTGCTGGGTCACTATGGTTACTAACCTTAGAAAGCTTTTTATCCAATAGCAATGTAGTATTCATATTGATTCTTACCTTGGGGTAGAACGTAGAATGGGACAGAATTCTGCCAAGTATGAGAACAGAGTGGTGCGAGACTAACTCCCAAATTGAAAAATATGTTGAAAATTTCTCTCCTCCCATCCCCTATTCCCCAATTTATTATGGTAGCAATATAAATCGACCACCAATTTTTAACCACCTGTATTTAATGATGGGACCATGCATGGAATAAAACACTTTATTCTAAAAAGGCAAATTTAAGATGACCATAGTGATCTCCTGACTAGATTGTGTCAAGCTCATTAATCCAATAATAAGCAAGAATCTGCTTGAACTGAAATTAGTCTCATCATTAACAAAAAAGATATTTAAACTGAGATCTGTATCTCCTGGTTAATTCACATCTTTCTTGAAAGTAGGATGAGTTGACTGAGAGTAGGTTTGGTTGGTAGAGACTGAATGGGCCAAAGGACCTCTTCCATACTGTATGATTTTAGGATTCCATATTGGGATGAACGTGGTCTGCTTATTATCCAACTTGTTAAAAAACAACAATAAATCCTGACATGGGCACAGAGGAGTGAACCATATTTCAAAGAATAGCCTTTGAACAGAGAGAAGAAAAATGGTTTGGTAGCAGAGTATTTCAGTTGAAGTTTCTCTTAGCCCCTTAGAACAGAATGTTCAATGAAAAGCAAATCAGAGAAACATCCATTTACCAAGAATTCAAATATCTATACATGTCATTACTGTGGAGGATGCAAGTCATGTTTCGAAGGTAAAGCTCACACATCAAGGACTCTATGGACTCTGTAACTGCATATTCAACCAAACATTCTCCCCTTTTTAAGGTTTATATGTACATTTGTGTATGTTTGCGTTTGATGTCACATTTTATTATTTTTCTGAAGATAAATAACAAAAACTCATTTTTCTTACACTCAAGAAAAGTCTAATTGGCTCCTTCATTTGCATCAGGTGAACTACGTCCTAATTAAGTGTGTTATGAACAAAAAAAAACCTTTTGTTACAGCCAATTGAGGGGGTTAAAAAGAGAGAAGCCAATTCATCCCTCGTCATCGAATCATAGCAGAGATTATTTGCTGCAGAATGTTCGTAACCCATAGATTGATTGGTGCATGTCATAGTTCATCAATCTTTGGTTTTCAGTATAGTTGCTGTGAAATATTATCATCAAAAATGAAAGACTATGGAAATGCAATAATCTTGTTTAGCTCTAAAGATTGGTTAAAATGGGGGATGGCTCAGTTGGTTAATGGCGTTCTCCAAAATTGAAACTGAGGTTGGAATCAGACCTATTACTAAGTGAACAGAACCTCACTATTTGAGTGTTCACAGATTGTGAAATTGATCAGATCAGGAATTGAATATAGAGGCAAAGAGGTCCTTCTGCAGCTGTACAGGGCCCTGGTGAGACCGCACCTGGAATATTGTGTGCAGTTTTGGTCTCCAAATTTGTGGAAAGACATTCTGGCTATTGAGGGAGTGCAGCGTAGGTTCACGAGGTCAATTCCCGGAATGGCGGGACTACCTTATGTTGAAAGATTGGAGTGACTGGGCTTGTATACGCTTGAGTTTAGAAGGCTGAGAGGGGATCTGATTGAGACGTATAAGATTATTAAAGGATTGGACACTCTGGAGGCAGGAAGCATGTTTCCACTGATGGGTGAGTCCCGAACTAGAGGACACAGTTTAAAAATAAGGGGTAGGCCACTTAGAACAGAGTTGAGGAGAAACTTCTTCACCCAGAGAGTGGTGGGTGTATGGAATGCTCTGCCTCAGAAGGCTGTGGAGGCCAAGTCTCTGGATACTTTCAAGAAAGAGTTGGATAGAGCTCTTAAGGATAGTGGAATCAAGGGTTATGGGGATAAGGCAGGAACGGGATACTGATTGAGGATGATCAGCCATGATCATAATGAATGGTGGTGCTGGCTCAAAGGGCAGAATGGCCTACTCCTGCAACTATTGTCTATTATCTTAGGCCAGAGCACACATCACACTTTATTAGTGTTAAAACCCTTTTGCATTAATTACAATCAAGCAAACAGAAGTTAACTCTTATGAAGTGAATCATTTACAAGAAAGTCATTGTTTAAAATTTTCAATCTATTCAATAACACTAGTGGTAGGGGATCAACTTAAAATTTCAACAGGTTTCTTACCTATTGTTCCCAGAGGACATTGTCTTTTTGCCATCTCGCCTGGTGGAGTTTTGGGCCAAGATATGTCACGTTTGTCTGTGGCTTCACAACATTCAGCCCCCTCTGCAGGAAGTTGTGATGCTTTTGGTGTTTTAGTGGTGGTCCCATGAATTACTGGAGGATTTTCCAATGTTGGAGTTGTTGTGGTCTTGATACTCTTTCCTGAAACTATTGTCGTTGTGGATATAGTAGTGGTCACCTTAACATTGGGACTTTTTGTAACTTCCATGACAAATGATGAGGATGTTGATTCTGAAACAAGGATCCAAAATTATGGTTATCAGTCTGAGAACCAGCATTAAAGCACTCATCTACAGAACTGTTAGTTTTATGGTGACTAAATAAGAGAAATTTTATCTGATTACACGGTGAACTGGCATTCATATCAAGAGCATGGAGATCCCATTTGCAAATCCATACATTTATGGTCAGACACTTAACTTTACAGTCAAGGAACAAATTTCACAATGGAGATATAGCACTTTTCACATGGTAAAGCATTCAAATCAGGACATACAAAACATAATCTGACTCCTAGCCACAAAAGAAGAAATGAAAGGGCAAATGATCATAAGTTTGGTTAATCAAGTAGATTTGAAGAGCAGTTTAAAGAAGGAAAGGGAGATAAAAGAGACAGAAAGGGTTAGGAAGAGTAATTCAACACTTTAGACTTTAGTAGCTTAAGGCAAGGCTGCCAAAGAAAGAACAATTAAAAATTAGCATGTAAAATGTTCAACCTGCAGATATCTTACAGGGATGTGGACTTATAAGAGAACACTGAGTTAGGGATGAGCCCACAAAGGAATCTGCAAATAAAGATGAGCATTTTAAAGTATGAGCATTGGTTAAGCAGAGCCAATGTAGGTCAGTGATCACAGGGTGACAGGTCAATGGGACTTACTGCAAGTTAGGACACAGGCCAATCTCACTAGAGATAACCACTAGAAAGGGAGTGCATTGGAAGAATCAAGTCTAGTTGTAAAAGAAGCATGGATAAGGCTTTCAGCAACACATGAGCTCAGGAAAGTATGCCGGTGCAAATATGTAGCTGGAAACTTACCTCAGGGTTAAAGAGGTTGCACAGTCAGACAGAGTCTCAGAGATGTACAGAACAGAGAAAAGCCTTTGGGGGCCCCCCAAACAAAAAACCGCCTGACTATTTGAATACCTCCCCATTAATAAGCACTTGGTTAAAAGCCTTTTATGCCTTGGCACTACAACTGCACACCTAAATACTTCTTAAATATGAGGGTTTCTGCCTCTACTACCCTTACAGGCATTGACTTTCAGATTCATATCATCTTCTGGGTGAAAAGATTTTTCCTCCCAGCTCCTTTAAACCTGCTGCCCCTTACCTTAAATCTAGGATTTCAGGCCTATCTTTTTCCATAACAGTCTAACAGAGTTATGATTATTATCTGCAAAACACTCACCCATCGATACTTCAACCACTTGCCCAGCTTCATTACTTAAGTTTCAGTCTAGACTGCCCCTCTCTTGTAAGGTCTACATCATGGCTTAAAAAGCTATGCTGGATGCATTTTAAGAGTACCTGAGTTAACGTTAGGGAAACTGAAATCTCCTACTGATACTAAACTATTACTTTTATACTTTCCTGTAATTTGCGAACATATCTGCTCTTTTATTTCTCTTGTACTGTTAGGTGGCCTCTATGCATTCCCAGCAATGTGACTGTTCCATTTTGAGTTTTAGGTTCTATCCACATGGCTTCATTTGAGGACCCTTCCAGGATGTCATCCCTCCTTACTGGACAATATTGCAATACCTCCTCCTCTTTTTGCTCCTTCCCTGTCTTGCCTGAAAGCCCTATATCGTGCAACATTAAGCTGCCCATCCTGCCTCTCTCAGTGTCTCAGTGACAATAATGATTTCATACACCTACATTTTAATTTCTGCCCTCCACTCATCTGCTTTGTTTGTGAGACTTCTGGCTTAAAATAAATATCATACAACATTGCCAAATTCCCTTGTTCCCTAACTGGCCGAAAATGTCTATGTCTTCCTGACTCACCTGCTGTCTCTTCTAAGTTTGGCCATTCATCCTGCCTTCCTGAATACTCTTTCTGGATTCTAGCCCCTGTCAAGGGAGCTTAAGTCCTCCCCAACAGTAGGTGTACCTGAGTAAACCTCCCTGCAAAGATGCTGATCCCATTTCAGTTCAGGTGTAATCTGTCACCTTAAAAGGTCCCACTTATGCTGATAAATGGTCCCAATGTCCCAGTTTTCTCCACCACTGAATAGTTATCACTGACAGGGATGGGGTCAGTAGCCATGGATTGGAAGTTTGTGGTGATCACTGAAGACAGTTGGTTTGATCTGCTCATTGGAAGGAGGACATTTCTTCTCAACCAGATGTTGGACAGTTTAGAGTCAGAGGGCTGTTGTTAAGAGAAATGGTAGTTAATTAGAGGTAGGTGTCTTTGGTGTGCGTGCAAAAAACTGGCTTGCAGGAAAGAAATACAAGGGGTCAAGGATACATCCTTCAGGGAGATAATGATGGAAAGCAGGAAGAGAAGCATTCTCTGGCTACAAGGAGTCAGATAAGTATGGAACCACATGAGCACAGCATTACTGTGCTAGATGTCAGTGAAGAAATTTTGCAAGATGATGGTGCAGGTCTTACACTGATTCGGTCAAGATTACACTGTACAATTTTCTCTTTTCTCCACAAAAACAGCAAAAGGGTATCAGAGATGAATTGTCCTTCAATACGCTGTCAAAATATCAGGCCAGTAAAGAACCATTTTACTTAATGGCACCTAAACAGACAGCATGCAACACAATATCCCAAAAAACCTTTAGGTCTCAGCCTGACTGACAACAATGACTGTTGATCAAGGTGGGATTAGTGCTGTAGGTTTATATTAAATCACAGACTCTGGACAATATTACCCCCTGATAGTTGATGTTTTTTATCAGTCAGGGAATCAAGGGTTATGGGGAAGTCACACACACGGATGTGGATGTGAGAAATGTCAGGTGAGCCATGATCCTATTGAATGGCACAGCAGGCTCAAGGGGCAGAATGGCTTACTCCTGTTCCTATTTCTTATTGTCTAATAACACATTAGCTATTATATTGTCTCTCTACTCAATGGCTAAAATTATTATGCTGTCTTGATCAGAAAAAAATTCAATAAAATTCATGGAAAGAATTTTAAAAATTCTTATATGGGTTAAGGGCATCACAGGCCGAGCTGAAATGTATTGCCCATCCCTAATTGCCTAAAGGACAGTTAAGTGGCGACCACATTACTGCAGATCTGGAGTCACATCTCGGCCAGACCAGGTAAGGATGGCAGGTTACTTCCCTAAAGATCACTGGTGAACCCGATGGGATTTTCCGAATAATTAACAATAGTTTCATGGCCATCAATTCCAGGATTTGAACCCAGGTCCTCAGAATATTACCAAGATTGATAGTCCAGTGATGATGTGATTAGACCATCACCTCCCAAAACAATTTTAAAAGCTGCTGCTTCAGGTTTTCAGTGTTTCATATACTTGGGAGTTTATGTTGCAGAAGATCCTGATGTACACCATAGATAGTGCAAAGAGAAAGGTCTTGCAAGATGACACTGCATTATTACACAATTCTTTCTATGCATTGTATAGTCTGTGTCCCCGTACAGCTAGAGCTGGATAACATCCAGGCTTTGGGAGACAAGTAGCATGCAACATTTGCATCACAAAATGCCAGACAAAGAGTGCCACCAATTAGAGAGCATCTATACATATCCTGTCAATATTCAAAAGCAAAACCATCATCTGGAGGGGGCTATTTGCATGTGTATGGTGTTACCAGTAACCAGAAATTGATCTGGACTGTTTATATAAATATCTTGGTAAGAAAAGAACATGCATCAAATAATTCACCTCTTAATTCTTCAAAGACTGCCCATTATTTCCAAGGCATAAGTCAGGAGTATGATAGAATATCTCCACCTGCCTTGATGGATACAGCAACGCTCACGAAACTTGACACTATCCAAGTTAAAGCAGCCTACTTGACTCACACCTCTTCCATCATCTGCAGCATTTATCCCCTCCGCATACTGGCAACTCAAGTAAAGCATAGGGTTTTATTAGAGTTATCCGCAAGATGCATAGCAACTATTCACCAAGTACTCACCAATACCTTCCAAATCCGTGGCCTCTATCACCTAGGAGGGACAAGGGCAGCAGATGAATGGGATCAAGATTACCTGCATGGTCCCCTCCAAAATACACGTCATTGTGACAGTGAAGTAAATCTTCATTCCATTGACATCACAGAATCAAAGTCCAAGAACTCTCCTCCTAAAAGCACTGTTGATATCACTTTATCACATGGACTGAAGTGGTTCAAGGAAGCAACTCACCACCGTTTACTCAAGAGCAATTAAGGATGGGAAATGAATGTTGACCTGACTAGAGGGACACACAGTCTGTGAAAGAATTAAACTAAAGCAGCTCCAATCATTCAACTAACATAATCAGTGTCATTTTCACTGACAGCTCCAACAGCTTTCAGTAGTAACATCAGGTGCCCTTGTTGTAAATATTTCAGTGTTTATGCTTTGTTTCAAGCTTCCTTAGTTACATTTCTTTTCCACAGCCTTTACAAAACAGATAATCTGGACTCACCTGGAAGCTACCATACAGCAATTTCAATTATGTAGGAGGAGATTGACACTTTGGTCCTTCTTATTTGATGAACGAAAAGAGCTCCACGTTTCTGACAGGAGAGTCTGCAAAGGTCTCAGGACCTTCACATTTACATTAGATTAGATACTTACAGTGTGGAAACAGGCCCTTCGGCCCAACAAGTCCACACCGACCCGCCGAAGCGCAACCCACCCATACCCCTACATTTACCCCTTATTACCTAACACTACGGGCAATTTAGCATGGCCAATTCACCTGACCTGCACATCTTTGGACTGTGGGAGGAAACCGGAGCACCCGGAGGAAACCCACGCAGACACGGGGAGAACATGCAAACTCCACACAGTCAGTCGCCTGAGTCGGGAATTGAACCCGGGTCTCTGGCGCTGTGAGGCAGCAGTGCTAACCACTGTGCCACCGTGCCGCCCACATTTCTGACAGGAGAGTCTGCTCAGCTCTCAGGACCTCTGCATTTCTGAAAGGAGGTTCTGCTCAGGTCTCAGGACCTCTGCATTTCTGACAGGAGGTTCTGCTCAGGTCTCAGGACCTCTGCATTTCTGACAGGAGGTTCTGCTCAGATCTCAGGACCTCCACATTTCTGACAGGAGGTTCTGCTCAGGTCTCAGGACCTCCGCATTTCTGACAGGAGGTTCTGTTCAGGTCTCAGGACCTCTGCATTTCTGACAGGAGGTTCTGTTCAGGTCTCAGGACCTCCACATTTCTGACAGGAGGTTCTGCTCAGGTCTCAGGACCTCCGCATTTCTGACAGGAGGGTCTGCTCAGGTCTCAGGACCTCCGCATTTCTGACAGGAGGGTCTGCTCAGGTTTCCCTCAAAAATGTGCATATCCATACTTCCACTGAGACAGTTCATTCATAGTGTAGAACTACCAGGCGATGGTATGCCCACTTTTCTCATCAGTGTGTTGCCGTATTCTAACATTTATAAGTCCTGACAGTTACTGACTCTCAGGGTCAGGATTCAGGGCAGAAGGGGGAGGGGAGTCAGGTCCTTGAGGCTGTCCAGCAGGAGCAAGGAATGTCCGCCCTGGGGTTGTTATTAGTTTTCTGTGGTATGTGTAGTTGAGTGGTGTGTGAGGTAACTATGGGGCTTGTTTAATAGTGCCTCCTGAATAACTCATATTTAAGAGATCGCCATGCACATATTCCATCTGTGCTTTAATAACGAGTGCCTGGTCAGAGGAAAATCTACCCAATAGTGCCTTAAATGTAATAAAATATGTTACAATTATGAGAGAAGAAAAATTTGCAAAGTTAGAGGTGAGGTAGAATGAATGAAAGGAAGTCTAATTGAATACTATTTTCTGAACACAAGGATAAACAAAAGGTGTTGCAGCCAATAGTGGAACAAAGCAAGGTAAAAATGAAAGAATTATGGGGCATGTAAATAAATACTGGATTTATGTATCTAGGGAACTATTACTCACAGAAACATGAGAGCAAGAAGTAAAGTAAGAAGCAGTCTATTGAAGAAACGTTGGCAAGCAGATGATGAATTGTGGAGCAGATCTTAATTCAGATGGCTTTGAGTTTTGGATGAGATGTATAATTGTAGAAAGTTATTGGAACACTTGGAAAATTTTTCAGAGTAGTCAAGATTGTAAGCGTTAGAGGCATAATGCCTCACTTAAGATTGTCACCACATGTCATATATAAAAATTTGGAAACTGCCAGATATTAAAGTTTCTTTTAGTGGCTGTGATCAGCAAATGCCAAGTGTCGAAATTACTTCCGAGCTTTGAAACAGATAAATTGGTTCAGTGTCTTTCTTTGGAAGCTCTATTTGCAGATCAAACAAACTTTAGACAAATTCAGTTCAAAATACATCTCCCCTCCTGTGATCGTCTGAATGGTACACCTCCAAGTTCTAAACAGATGGTGCACAAAGTTGATCACCTGTAGCATCTTAATTATCTTGAAAAACAGTGAGAAAGAAATATTTGGGTTGAAATAATTGTTGATTATGTCAAAATTAGTCAACTAATAAACCAAACCCCATTCCCAAGTCATGTGACTCTTCCTTCAAACTTTGCAGATGACGAGTAAAATATGCAACACTTCGGTCAGATTATAGGTAGGTGGAAGAGAAGCATAAAAATATTTCTGATCAGTACCAGATGGAAGGATGATCTACCAAAGCACACAGGCATGTAGTGGATTGGTGGGTGAGTGGTTAGCACTGCTGCCTTACCAGGGATCTAGGTTCAATACCAGCCTCGGGTGACTGTCTGTGAGGAGTTTGCGAATTCTCCCTGTGTCTTTTGTGGGTTTCCTCCAGGTGCTCCAGTTTCCTCTCAGTCCAAAGATGTGCAGGTTAGGTGAATTGGCCATGGGAAATTGCCCATAGTGACGAGGGATGTGCAGGCTGGGTGGATTAACCATGGTAAATCCAGTGAGTCTGGGTGGGATGCTGTTCGAAGGGTCAATGTGGACTTGATGGGCTGAATGGCTTACTTTCACACTGTAGGGGTTTTATGTATCTATCAAAGTTAAAAGGAAGTAAATCATTCATGTTTTGCTGGAGGGAGTTGTTGCTCTGAGCCAGTTTCAGACTTCTGTGGTGCTTTTTGAGTGCTCCCATCACATTTTCCCCTTCACAACTGTTGGGACCAGACTCCAACCATGAGTAACTTGAAACCCATATCCACATAAACTCACTGAAATACTGTCTCACTTTGGAGAAGTTCAATGACAGAGAGACTTCATTTCAGCAGGCTCGACAGACATGTACAAGGCCAAGGTGAGAGTCTCCTTAGGAGTCCGACAAGCACGGTTAATATTAAATTAACAGTTATTGCAGATTGTATTATTATTTAATAGCCTGGTGATTTGTGTTCACTGTTACCTGCACTTTGATATAAGACAGAATTGCTTTCTCAGTGGCTACACAGGTAACTCGTGAGTTTTACATTTATAACAGATGTTTCACCCAACGATACTCTTGTCAGTGACAACTCCTTCGTCAAAAAGGACTTTGTAATACTTGTGAAGCATTTGTCAGAAAACGGCAAGGGCACTATGCAGATTCAGCACGTTGTAATTTACATGATGATGCATCGAGGCGAGGCAGCCTGGAACATTCTAATGATGTCACATTGAATCCTCACAATTATTTTCCTGCTTTCAAAAGCCATGAAACCGCAGATGCTTAATTTCATGAGCCTGCTGCACAAGATGACGAGTTAGAGTTTAAAACAAAAACAGAATTCAGGAGTATTACAAAGTTACATGTTGCAGCAGTTGTCGATCATACTCAGCCGGAGTCAGACTATGTGCCTCTATGGAGTGGACTAAATAGATTATTTATTAACGAAAGGTGAGTTTGTAGTTTCTCAGTCTATCTGTGGCCAATCTGCCCTGCCTTGAGCATTGTGGATAAATGTTTCATACGAAGTGAGGACATTAACACTTGACCATTTGTTCGATGTAAGTAGACTCTATTAAAACGCTAAAACTGTAATTGTGTCAAGATGCTTGTTGTCTGACATTCGAGATGAAATCTTCCCAGGCCCTCTATGACTTGGACTATGGTGAGAGATTTGGGAAAATTCGGTGAGATTACCAGAGAGGCCCTTCTTGGCAGCAAAACCGAAAAGTTGCATTTTTCAACTAAGTTCGGGACATCAAGATGAAATTCTCACTTGCAAGTGGTGAAATGCCTATAAAGAGGGATTATTGCACATTATTGCCCATCATTATTCCCTAGTTTCATCTGAATAATAGGCAATTTCCCATTCTCCCAGCTCAGATAGAAGCTGGAGGTCAGAAACTGCTGCCTTGAAACTCAAAGGGGGCATCTAACGATTCCAGCTTGTTGTTTGTTCCACTGGACTGAAACCTTGGACATTCAGCACCAGCATCTCAGAGCTCACTCCATGGGAAGCAAGTGCAAGCACTCCCATCGATAGATACTGGACATTAACATGTTCCAGCCTCACTACATCCTCATGATACACCTCCTAGCCACTTAGACACCTTTTCACTAGTCTGCTGCATTTTGGAGTACTTTAACATTTATTATTACAATGCTGCTGCAAGGGCACTCTATATGCTTGGACAGGTAAACCATACTCATAGATTGGGCCTTACTCTTTTGTTCTCTCAGTGCTCACTCACTTTGAGCATTCTTGGATGCTCACAGCATTTTTGCTTTGCTTGGTCTCTTTGCAATTTGACGCCTCACCTAGCTAGAGCCAACAGGCTCATGACACTACCATCTTGCCTGGCTTTTAGATGCAAACACAAAGCCAGGCAGGTTACCATGCTTGTTAGCAGTAATCAGTCATGGGGGCGGACATGTTGCCATTTGGCACAGTGCAACATCTGTGCTACAGATGGCAGCTGACATGCCAAGCACATTGCATGGGCTTCAGCAAATGGCCATGTCTCAAAGTCAAAGGAGAGTAGCTCTCAGTTAAGTCAAGGGAGACCACCTCCAGTCAGGGAATCTTGGCACAATAAGTCAAGGCCAGCCTCTTCAGTCCAGGGCTTAGGCAAGGTCAGTCAGTCAGTCAGTCGCTTGTGTAGTCAGGAACAGGTCCTTCCATGTCGAGCTGCGAACAGCCAAATGTCGGGTAACCCAGCACCCATTTCAGCTCTTTCTGCCCAATGTCATCCTGGTTTAGCTGGACTGATGTATGAAGAGAGACAGGATTAGGCACGAATATATTCACTGGGAGTTTAGAAGAATGAGGGGGGAATTTCATACACACCTAAAAAATTCTAACAGGCCTAGTCAGTGCAAACATGGGAAGGATGTTCCTTATGAATGGGGAGTCCAGAACAGGGGTTCACAGTCTAAAGATACTGGGTAGGTCATTTAGGATTGAGATGAGGAGACATTTCTTCATTTAGAGAATGGAATTCTCTGCCACAGAAAGCAATTGAGGCCAAAACACAATCTTTTCAAGAAACAACTAGATATAGTTCGAAGGGCTAAAGGGATCAAAAGGTGTAAGGAGAAAACAGGAACAAGGTATTGAGCTGTGTGATCAGCCACACTAAGTGGAAAGCAGGCTCAAAGTACTGAATGGTCTACTCCTACATGGGTCTTGATGGGAGGTGGTTGCAGTAGCAAAAAAACAGTGAGATACAAGGTAGCAGAGAGAAGATAATGGCACTTGCTCAAGCAGATCAGAGAAATTACTGATCTTCTTCCTATGTTGCTCAGTGTTCCTCCAGGTGGCTGAGACTGCACTGAGGATGGTGGCAAGCTTGGATCAGACTGGCTGGGTCCAGTGTTGTGACCTTCGCTGGTGGTCCTGGATGCGGGAGATGGTCCTCCTCTGCATCAAACCAGAAACTTCCAAGCCTCTATCTGTGACATACAATGCAATTTCATTTTACCTAAAATGTCTGGGCAAACATCACGGATTGTGCAGGACAGATCTAGACTGATGGCTCTTAGCCAGCTGCACAACAGCTTTTTCAAGGCATGCTGGTACTAGGGGTCTCAGAATATTCTAGCATTGATAAATATTTTCATCTACAGTAGTGGGAGAATTACATTAGCATCTGACAAGTGAAGCACCATTGAGGCATGGTACTCAACTAATGAAGCGTGTTTGGACCAATAACATGAGAAACGTGTTAGGTCTCACAGAGAGAAACACTCCAAGAACCTTGACAACAATGTCAGCAGATTTCTGCTAAGATTCAGTCCTTAGTTTATCCTTTTCTATGCTTTATTTCACAAGATCAAAATATATATGTTCATTTATGTTTTTAGATTATACAGAGGTCTGGTAGTCCAGTAAAATACCGTGGCATGTGTATTGTTCATTAATCATTTTGTGCTAGTGTTCTTTTAGAAGTGTTTTTGTTTTATCTTACTTTTTTTAGTTCAGGAGAAGAATTTCAGGATGCAACACCACGTTTTCTGCCTATCACAACGTCCCAATATTCACCAATGTAGCTTTCCTTCAATTCCCAAACCAATTGTTCTATTCAAGAATATTAAATTGCTCTAAGTGTATCAGAGAGTTTGTAGTGTGGACTTCTGGCTCACTAGTTTGACACTATCTGATCTTGAGAGCCATCAAAAGATAAATAAATTGCCAGATTTGGACCCAAATACAAATATTATCCACATAATAGAGTTTTTACTGATGTTGAAAGTGAAATAGACCTTACAAATGGGGAAAATTCACTCAATGCAATTTTTGAAAATTCTCCCATTGAGTATTTATTTTCAAAGATATTTTCTTCACTTTCCAATTTCCTCCTTCTCTATACTTTAATGTCTTATTCTGTGTTCAGACCCAAAGCACTTTCACAAAATCAGTAACCAGGTGGAAATGCAGAACTCTGTTGAGTGATTCCTCCTTCAGCCAGGGAAGGAGAAAGGCGGGAAGTGGAATTTGGTTTCATCCACTTCAGAAGTGAGGCAAGTGAGAAGCTTACCAGAGGCAGCAAGAGTCAATCTAACTGCCACGAGGTGATCTCCTAGCAAGAGACTGACTGCTCTGCTCGAATCCTGACCAACCTTTGAACATACATGAGAACAGCAATTCTATCTCCCTGGGACTGTAGCCGCCATCTTCCGCCTGCTTCCCCCCTCCTCTCCAATACACACACACACACACACACCCCTTTGGCCTGTCAAGACTGCTGTTCAAAACAACCACCCCACTATACAAATCCCACTTTCCAGCACTTAGTCTTAGTCTTTCATACTTGGGCATTACAAGTGCACATCTGAATAAATGTTCAATGTTATGAGGATTTTCTGTCTCTACCACCCTTACAAGCCGCCAGTTCCAGATTCCCATCATTCTCTGGCTAAACAAGTTTTCTTCACATCCTCTCTAAATCTCCTGGCCCTTACCTTAAATGTATGCCCTCTGCTCATTCATTCCTCCACCAGGGGGGTATGTTTCCTCCAGTCCACCCTGTCTATGCCCCTCATAATTTTATATATCTCAATCAGTGGCTTCCGCTCCACAGAAAATAAGCCCAGTCTATCCAATCATTCTTCATAACTAAAACTCTCCAGTGCAGGC
This sequence comes from Chiloscyllium plagiosum, assembly GCF_037043375.1. NCBI lineage: Eukaryota > Metazoa > Chordata > Chondrichthyes > Orectolobiformes > Hemiscylliidae > Chiloscyllium > Chiloscyllium plagiosum. Next base: position 24,473,791 of record NW_028270140.1, read on the forward strand.
CATATCCTGGTAAGTCTTCCCTGTATCCTCTCCAGTACAATTACATCTCTCCTTTGGGTGAATCCCAGAACTGCACACAATACTCTAACTGTGCCTAACCAACATTTTATACAATACCAACATAACCTCCCAGCACTTAAACTCTGTGCCTCAGCTAATAAAGCAAGTAATCCATATGCCGCCTGAATGACTGTATCTAAGGGCCAGTGGACATGTGTACCAACGTCCCTCTGATCCTTGCTGCTTCCCAGGTACCATTCATCACATATATCCTTGCCTTGTTAGTCCTGCTCAAGTGGACCATCACAAACTTATCTGGATTGAATTCCATTTTCCATTGATCAGCCTGTCTTCATTGTCTTGCAGACTAGTCTATCCTCCTCACTATTTACCACACTACCGATTTTTAAATCTGAGGCTGCCCTCTCTCTTTTCAAGTTGGAAGAGCTCTGATTGTCCCACCAGCTCTAAGTACCCACCTACTATCCTTGATTGGACGGCAAAGATATCCCCATAGCAACTAAGGTGAGGGAGGTCACTGTCTGAAAATCGCAACATGTGATGATCTAAGGCTGGGAATAAGTTTGACACCCAGAAATAGTCTCTGCCTCTATATTTCCTCCACTGTAGGGAAAATTCAACTGTGTGCCTCAACAACACATAATGCGCTGCATCATTACTGAGAGTCTGCGTAATGCATCCCAAAATGAGTGGTAGCCTAGCCTGTCAGTTGGGAATTCAAGAAAATCCGATTATTAAATCTGATATTAATGAATTCACACTCAAGTCAGAGGTTTGAGGTTTCAAAATTACATCAGCTTGCGTCGATGAATCAGGTTAGTACATGAACATGGCTGAAAACCCAGCAAACGACAGCACCTTCTGGCTTCCTCAAACAGTCACTTGGGAAATTAAAAACACTAATTTAATGGATAGGTAAATGTCAACCAGATTTACATAAAAAACCCATGGTGACAACTTTCATTAGCACAAATGAGACTTCTTTGCCTTCCATTGAATATATTGCTATAAAATTAGCCTCAGCAAGTAGCTTCTGATACTGTGCTGTAGATTGCTCATCTCATTTTGCATAACATACCTCAATACATTCACTTCATCAATTAATTCATTACTTTTAAAACTAACATCATGTTCCCTCTTAATCTTTCTATCAGTAATAGATTTAATTTATTTAATTCTTCTTCTCGCTCATTGAGATAGAAGCTGACATAATATTATTGGGAATTCATTTCACCACCTCAACGTTTAAGTACTTTGACAATTCTATGCTAAATCTGACCTCAGTGATGTTCCAAGGAGGCTAAGCATATCTCTGCTTGACATACCTTTAAGTCCTAGAATTTTCTTTGCCTGTGAAACTAGTGTAATATACTGTTAATTAAGCATGTTGGACAGCATAATCTTGTGTAGCTATAGATGTATAAACAAGAGAGCTCTAAGGACTATGTCACTGGGAATAACAACAAGCACAGCTCAAAAGACATCGTGCAGGACTGTTGTGTTCACATTGCACACAGGAACTCCCCCAATGGAAGATCATGATCTTGTGTGGAAATCACGTGTAGAAACCAGAAAATTATAACTTCAATCTCCTCCCCACTGAGGAGCAGAAACTTCTGATTCTGTCGGTAGTGGACTTGGAGATGGAAAGGTCACTTAACTAGTCAGGTTGCTGGCATACCTGAACACTATTATCTTCAAGCCTCCACCAGAATGAAATCAGAGATGTGAAGGTCCATGGTCAACATTCCTGTCCTGCCACTGCATATAAAGTGGCAAATTAATGACTATCTAAAGGCTCAGTCTTGTTGCCATTGGTATTAACCCTGAAGAAGGTGAGCCTTTTGCTATGAGGTTTTTGTGATTGCTCAAGTCTTTGGGGTTGAGACATTGACAGGGAGATGGTGGTACTGAATTGAGGACCTTCTCTTGAAGCCATCAGTGTCTAATTGATGAACTGGACATCAGGCAGGGAATTTGAGAATTTTATACCCTTGCTTCAGACTCCCCTTTCACCAAAGCCCACACCCTGAGAAACCATCCCCATCAAATCACTTACATTTTTCTTTGGTCCTTCTTTTTTACTAATGCTTTCACTTTGACTCTTCCTAATTCTATTCTATCTTCATATCAAAAGGAAGATTACCTGTTTGTTTTCAAATGTCCTTCCGGTTTGCATCAAGTATTAATTTACTCAGCCTGCATGGGCCTGGTGTAGCTGGAAACATCATTCCCTCAGCTTATTAAATTTATCTGATGTTCTCTTTCAGTCTTCGGACTAATAATTTTGCAGGACTATTCAATTGTGTTGCAGCATGATCCAACTGACTTGTTTTCACATTCCTGCAGATCAACTCTATGTTCATGGCAACTTCAATACAGCAATAATTCCACTTTTCTTCCAGTGCCCAGGTAAACTAAAGAAGCCTTAATAGGCCTGGTGGTTCAAAGCATTTCCTTGATCACTTCCTTCCTTTTAGCATCTTTTGCGTCAGAACTACACTCATCTGGGCATTATCGCATGAATGCCTCAATTTATTTTTTTTGCTGCAAATTAGCTTTTATGGTTTGACACTAGAAGTCAGCTATCCATGAAGGTCTTCATGAATGCTTTGCTTTGGTCCCTTACTAATGTTCCAGCTCCATTTGCCACTCGTTTTTCCTGGCATAAATTAAATACATGTGCTGGATGCAATCAATTCCCTCGCACACTTTTAATTCAGAGTATCTGCATACAGCAATACTACTTAGTAGGCCATCAGTTACAGACAGGCTCATTTGTTCAAATATTTGACATCAGAATCTAAATTTCTTTTCTTATGAAGGTCTTACTTTCAACAATTAGGTGTCAAGTTTAAGATGGCCCTCTTTTCAAATGTTTATGATAAATATTGAAACATTATAAACAAAAGACTAATTAAATTAAAACTATTAATCAGTCCCTTTTGTTTTGCATTGTTGGTTGCCACAGTTATTATGAGTTTCATTCTTTATTCACTGAGCTAACTGGAGCAGAAGAATAGGAGGAGGTCATTTGGTCCCATGAGTCTGTTATACAATTTAGTTAGTCTCAAAGATTGGTTTCTCTGCAATATCAACCTTAGTGGTGTAACCATTAATTCCTTGCCTATCAAAAACCCAACTTCAGTTTTAAAATTTTCAATCAAATGAGAGTGCTCTAACTTTCTGAGACTACCTGCTATCATCCATGAACAGCCTCAATCTGATGTTAAGGTTATGCCACCTTTTACTTGCATTTACCAACAAGAAATTGCTTCTCTCTATCTGATCAACTCATCCAATTATTTTTGGACACTTCAAATTTAGAGAACCCCTTATCATTTATATTTGAGGGAATACAAGACTAGCCCATGCAACCAGTTATCATAATTTAACACTTTTATCCACAGCTACAGAAATGTATATAGTGCAGATTTATAAAATCAATTAATCTTTCTTGGGGTGTCATGCCCAGAACTAAGCACAGTTCTTTAAATGGGGTCTAGCAAAGATTTAAATAACTTTACTTAGCATGACTTGTAACCCTATATATTCCAGCTTACTTAAGAGAAAGATCAGAATTTAGTCAAGATAGTTGAGCAATACGTTGGGATATCAAGACTTTGAACAATTATTTGAAAGTCAAAGTGAAACAGAATATATCATTTGTTGAACATCCAAAAGAACTGAATTGGGATTATCCAGGACAATTCAGTGGTCACTGATGCAAGTCACAAAACGTAGTTATTTTCTTTGGCAGCTCAAAGTCCAATTTTCTTGTCCATCTTCCCTCCCACCTATGCACTCCACTCTCTGCTCCCACCTATCACCATTCCCCCCATCTTCATCTACCAGCATTCCCAGCTACCTTCCCCCTAGCCCCAACCCCCCTCCCATTTATCTCTCAGCCCCCTTGGGACCCACCACATTCCTGATGAAGAGCTTATGCTCGAAATGTCACTCTCCTGCTGCTCGGAAGCTGCTTGACCGGCTGTGCTTTTCCTGCACCACACTTTTGGACTCTGATCTCCAGCATCTGTAGTCCTCACATTTTCATAAGCAAATATTTATTTCTGAGAATGTAGGATTATGGTGAAGATTAGAAATGGGAAAGATAGTTTCTTGTTAAGATCATAGAAAGGAAATCAGTGTTTTTTAAAAAAACTACCTGGATAGGAACAGGTTCTGATGAAAGGATATAAAGTTAAAACATTAACACGGTTAAGTTCGCCATCAATGCTTTCTCTCTTCATGGATACTACCTGATCAGCTGTGCATTACCAACATTTTTTGGTTTAATATTAATAACAGTCAGAGTGTAATTTTTTTTCAATTTTCTGTCAAACTTCACTTGAGTTTCTTAATTAACTCCAAAATAAACTCCAATTTTCTTTCATTGTTGCCATTCAAAACTGTGTGCCAACTACCATTGCTAATAAAAAGGTGTCATCAAATGAACAAGGCCATATCATTAACATATAGCAGAGGGCAACATGAGGCTTTAAACAATTAATTTTAAGATAATTAATAAGAGCTGATGATTCATAAGAGGATCAAGAATAAGACGGCACATATGAAATGATTTGTAAAAGAATTTGTACAAAGGGAAAAGAAAACTTTTACGCAGAAATGTTTTGTGTCTAAAATGCAGTGCTTGGAAGTGCAGTGAATGCATCAAAGTATCTAAAAGGGCATTATAGATTCATAGAGATGTACAGCACGGAAACAGAGACCCTTCGGTCCAATTCGTCCATGCCGACCAGATATCCCAACCCAATCCAGTCCACCTGCCAGCACCCAGCCCATATCCCTCCCAAACCCTTCCTATTCATATACCCATCCAGATGCCTTTTAAATGTTGCTATTGCACTAGCCTCCACCACTTCCTCTGGCAGCTTATTCCATACAAATACCATCCTCTGAGTGAAAAAACTGACCCTTAAGTCTCTTATATCTTTCCCCTCTCACCCTAAACCTATGCCCTCTAGTTCTGGACTCCCCTACTCCAGGGAAAAGACTTTTGTCTATTTATCCTATCCATGCCCCTCATGATTTTATAAACGTCTCTAAGGTCACCCCCTCAGCCTCCGATCCTCCAGGGAAAAGAGCCTGGAGCTTCTCGCTATAGTTCAAACCCTCCAACTCTGGCAACATCCTCGTAATTCTTTTCTGAACCCTTTCAAGTTTCACAACATCTTTCCGATAGGAAGGAGACTAGAATTGCATGCAGTATTCCAACAGTGGCCTAACCAATGTCCTATACAGCCGCAACAAAACCTCCCAACTCCTGTACTGAATACTCTGACCAATAAAGGAAAGCATACCAAATAGATAATTATTTCAACAGAAATAGTGTTCATGGTTATGGTAAAAGGATGGAAGTAAGATACTACATTTGTAGAAGTCCAAACCTCAAATTTAGCCATCCAAAATGTAGACAAGCAGGAGGCTGGAAGAGCGCAGGAAGCTAGGAAGCATCATGAGGTGGAGAAGTCTAATATTTCAGGTGTAACCCTTCTTCAGGAATGGAGGTGGGTGCAGGGGGAGATAAAAGTGGTGGGGAAGGTTATGGGTGGGTAGAGGGGTGGAGTGGTGAGATATGGATAGTTGAATATAGTTGGTAGGTACAAGCTGGTAGGTCGATAGGAGGAATGAATCCAGTTGGTAGCTGGAAGGAGGGGTTTGTCAGAGGGATGGAAGAGAGGAGTAGGGGCTGGAAAGAGAGCCAGAGGATGGGTGGGAAGATTATTTGACACTGGAGAACTCAGTGTTGAGTTCTCTGGTATGTAGGCTCACCAGGCAGAAAATGGGGTGTTGTTCCTCCAATTTGCAGTCTGATTCATTGCGGCAATGGAGGAGACCGAGGATGGACATATCAGAAATGGAGTGGGAAGGAGAATTGAAATGGGCGGTGACCGGGAAGTCAGGCTGGCCCTTACATGGTTGCTGAGATGCTCAGCGAAACGTTCCCTTCGTTTACATTTGGTCTCCCTGATGTAGAGAAGACCACATTGGGAGCACTAGTTACAGGAAACTAGGTTGGAGGAGAGGCAGCTGAACCTCTGTCTCACCTGGAAGGACAGTTTGGGGCCCTGGATGGAGGTGAGGGGGGTGGTGTGCCAGCAGGTTTTGTATCTTTTATGGTTGCAGGGGAAGGTACCTGAGAGTTTGTGCAGTTGGTGATGAGGCTGGCATGACCAAGCATAAGTCAACTAAGGGGTGAGCAAATAAGCTGAGGGCTGAATGTGGATAACAAGTAGCTTTATGGTCACTAAGTGCAATTTTGAATGCTCTTATATTTATTTATGTTTAGAAAACTAAGTGTTTTTTAAAAAAATGTTATAACATATGGCTATTTTTTGTTATCAAAACTATCCAGAATACATCAATAAATACTCCAAATGAAATGGCAATTAACAACTATTAGAATACAGCACTCCACATATCTTCATGATAGATTATTCAAGTCTATATATCAAGAGAAAAAAATACTACCCATTTAGGATGCTGAACAAAGCTGTTCACTGTTATCTAACACCAGCATTAGGGTGACTAGTGGTCACCCTCTAACTATCATTCTGCCATCTGCTGCAATGGAGTTGGAAAATCACTTCACCAGGGTTGTTTAACAGCTGCCAGCTGTCTTCATCACACTGGGCCCAATTCAGATGCAGACCAAGGTCACAGCATGAAAATAAAACCAAACCAGTGCACCACCTGAGTCCAAGCCCGTCCAACCTTCTCATTAACTGCTTGACATTGTTGCAACAGGACCTTCATGAGCATGTACAGGCATCAACACAACTCAGGTGCTGTAATTTGCAATATTTAGTTATCATTCTTGTTTTAAACTATGTCACAGGATGTTCAATAACTTACTCATACAGCATATTTAGGAACAAGTGGTTCAAATACAAATCATTTCATTAATGCTATTTACAAGACAGAATGCCAGTGAAGAGTAGATAGGTTACATGGTTTCCAACATGCACCCAACATCAGAAACAAAGACTGAAACTGCATTCAGATTCAATGAGGACATACTCTGACAAATGTCTTCTCTGCCTTCCTTGAAATTTAACAGACCTAAAATGCACTTCCAGTACTTTTTTTTAATTTAAATTTTGTTTCTCCAATTTATAATACTTTGCTTAGATGTCTAAGCGAACAAATCTTGCAAACAAATCAGCTCTTATGACATTGCCAATTCCTAGGAAGTTAAGTCAAACTCAGCATGCAGGCTGTCCCAACCTGCAACTAGGTCATAGATTAGGAATTCTGTGATGAGTAAGTCATCTCCTGTCTCCCCAGTGCCTGCACATCATCAAAAGCCAGGAGGTTGATGACATGTTCTTCACTTGACTGGATGAGGGCAGCTCCAACAACACACAAAATTTTTAACACAATCCAGGTCAAGGCAAAAGAAAAACTGAAAGAAGTGCAGATGCTGTAAATCAGAAGTTGCTGGAAAAGTTCAGCAGGTTTGGCAGCCTCTGTGGAGAGAGATCAGAGTTAACATTTCGGGTGACAGTGACCCTTTCTCAGAACAGTCTGAGGAAGGGTCACTCTCACCCGTAAAGCCAACTCTGATTTCTCTCCACAGATGCTGCCAGAATTTCTGAGCTTTTCCAGCAACTTCTGTTGCTGTCCAGTCCAGAGCAGTCAACTTGATCGATCCACGACCTTCAATACCTACTGCAATTACCATGGATGCAAAAATGGCAACCATGTGTACCATCAAAAGATGCACTGGAACAACTTACTAAGGCTCATTTAACAACATATTCCATAACCATGACCTTAACCACGTATGGACACGGATGCATCACAGCACCCTCACTGGCTAGCCAATACTTTCCCAACTTGGATTTACACCACTGTTGTTTCATTTTAACTGGGTCAAGATCCTAGAACCCCCTTCCTAACTACACCATGGGTGTACCTATAGCCCAGGCATTGTTGTGTTGCAGGAAGGCAGTACATGACCATTTTTTTCCAGCACCATTATTGAAGGGCAATAAATACTTTATCCAGTGATGCACACATGCCAGACAAAAAAAGAAGAAAATGTAAATCTGTCAGACAAATCACATAGAAAGCAGCAGCTGTGAAAGTAGGAGCACAGAACCACACTTGTGGTTTAAGAGTTGACCTTTATCTTGCATTTTGTTACAAAGCTAATATTGATGTTTCTCTCAATTCAACCAATTAAAATATATTGCCCTTAACAGCATAAAACTCTCCCAGTGGAAAATCTGTTCGAGACAGTACATACATAAGACATACAAAGTACATTCCATGTTCAACATTCTTGTCTCTGCCAGGCTGGTGGACTTCAGTCAGGGGGCTACCTGCATTGCTACAGTAGCCCCGAGCAACTCTTAAAAAGGGAGAATTAGTTGGCAATGCTGGTTAGGAACTGATTGGCCCTTCCTCAAAACTGGATGTGTGACAGTGTTGACTGAGGGCTGAATTAGGCTTGATGGCGATTTCATTCTCCTGCAATCAAATGGCTTAAAAGCAATTGCTATTCAAATATAGCTTCTTGGACAAAATGCCAGAATGAATTATAAATGCTAGTCAAGGAAGGATGAGGAAAGAGAAAAAAAAAAGTTACTTTCCAAACACACCTCACATCCTATTCTAAATCTTCTCTATCTTTCCTCTTACCTTCACACAGAACCATTCTTTCAGATGGCTTATTCTTTGTGAAACAAATACCATGGCATCCCTAAAGTGGCTTTGTAGTTACTTTTACTATGAAAAAAAACTGCTACCGGATTGCTTGGTGAAACATTTCGCAATCCTGAAATTCAATATTCGGCTTTAACATTTAGCATTATTGAAGACACTCCATTTGAAATTTGCAACAATTCTTTAATTTTGTTCAGAAAAAGAAGTGTTTTCCCAAGCTGTTTGTCTTAAACTAACCCATATCATTTGATTTTACAGGCATCATCTGAACAGATATCTGCCAATAAAGACATAGTTTAAACTATTTTAAGCATTTCAGTGTGCCGATACATAGCCCGCTGTTAGTAAATCATTCAGCTTGACTGCTTTCCCTTTCCCTCAGGGTTCTTGCAGCCTTCAAAGATCTGGGACTGTAGGGCATAGAACACCATTCGGAGCTTACAAATATTTCTGCGGGGAGAGGTGCCAATTTAAATTTTTGTTATGAGCAACCGGATTTGAAATCTGTTATTAGTTGTAATTATGCTCAAAAGGGAGCAATTACCTTTCTTTTGTAGGAAAGCAAATTGAGACCAACTTCAGAATAGGGGTGAATTTCCTTTAAGAATTTCCTGCTCTGTTGCTGCAATTTTGACAGAAACCCAGCTCACCCCTAAAAAGGTGACCATTTGCAAAACCTTTGTTCAAGTTACACCGATGCAGCAGGAGGGGGTTTCAGGATATGATCCAGTATAACTCAGTACAGAAATAGCATAATTCCATGTTTTGCTGCACTTCCAATAGCCCTGTAGCGTTTCAATTTTATCTAAATGAATCACACAAACAATAGCATCATAATGTGTGTGCTCATTAAATGTCATTTTCTTCTTGAGCAGTTGACAGACGATAACAGATGATATTGCAACTGAATTAAGAAGCAATATGCTTCACTAACTTAAAATCTCAAAATCACCCACTTAACATGCAAGTTAACTCACTGTTTTTGACGCTACTTCTAAAATGGGAATGATAGGAACCCAAGGAGTTTGTTCCCAAGCAAATTGATTAGAGGAATTAACTGATAGAAAAAGTGAACTGTAAAAGCATATTATTGCAAAAGCAAATTAAGCCCATTACAAAAAAAAATTCTCAAAGGAAGTAAGAAAATCAAACCTTTTCACCAGAGAATGCATGATTAGAATGTGGAATTCTTTTTATCTGTTGTTCATACAATTTCACTTGATGAATTTAGTAAAATATCTTTATTTCAATGGTTCAAAAAAGGAATTTAGATTTTGTTTGAAAATGAAAGCATTAAAAATCATATGACAAGCAAGAAAGAAGAATTGCTAGGTAGGTTATGTGACAAAAGCACGACTACAGACTGCAAGTTAAATGACCTGTTCTGAGAACAGCTCATTGCATGTATTTAATTTGCTTCTTTAAGAATGCTAGCTTGAACAGACCTTGTTTACTCATAGTTTTAACTAATGCAACAGCAACATCTTAACTATCAGTGAGAGTCCATGCAACTCACATTGGGGAACAGCAAAATGGGCTGTACAGTACAGTACAATACTATTATATACATACAAGAGATTGCATACAATGAGTTTTCATTATTTCCAAAACAAAACAAATCTTGTCATCTTCGTAAGCAAAGTCAACCTTGAGGCTCCATTAATGTTGGAATGCTTATTGTAGAGTAGATCTTGTGCTCATTTACCGGGGACTACTCTGCCAAGATAGGCCATTATAAATTATGCAACAGAGACTCAGTAATGGACAATAATACCTTACATAATTAAGTTATAATGGAAGGAACCTGCACACTGTTGGGTTATTAACTGCCCATTTATTTTCTCAGTGCCAGGTGTACAGATGATAGGACATACAAATCATTTGGAAGATGTGCCAACATTGCTTTTTTACTCAAACAACCTCACATGCTCTGTACATTAGGAGGTAGCCACTGTGCAGAAAACCAACCACCTGCTGTAAAGATTGCTCTCTGGTTAAATGCTCAGGCAGAAGTGCAGACCAGTTACACTCTGGTCACTGGCAACAGAGAACCACATTTTACAGCAGCCTTGTACTTTGAATACCTCCAAATAGCATTCAAATTTCTACAGTCTTACTTCATATCCGAGGTTGCATATTCAATATTTCACACAGGATGTGAAACTGGTGACAACAGATGGAAAGTATGATCTAAACAAATAAACACAGGATTACACTGGTATTGGAAAGTTGAGAACTGTATTATTCAACTTATAAATAAACTCAGCATTTTATGCTATTTACATTTTTATTACAGGTTGGCAGCTTTACCAGTTTTCTGGAGATTGAGGTCAATGCTTTCCCAATGTTAATTCTATATATGCCCATCATCAGCTTTTCAATCCACATGGCAGCTTGACAGTATGGCAAAAAAAAATCAACTCAAAAGCTATATGGTCAATCAGGTCAGAGGAAGGTGCGCCTGGTCTGTGAATCTACCATTGCATTCACAGACACCTGAGGAGAAAATCTTTTAAAATAATGGTTATTTGGAAGCCAATTATCAGTAATTTACAAATAAGCAGCTAAAATCAAGCTTTTAAATAAACAGATAGTTGAGATAAGGTTGGAGAGATTCCAGATCATCCTTAGTGAAACTGTAAACAATAGCATTAACAGCATTACAGTGTAAGAGTAACTCATTGAGCGGACACATACAGGTAGAGCTGCATAGCTCAGCATCCCATGGCTATTTCTGACAGCCATATAATTAGAATGGTCTGGAGAGAGATGTATTTGTGTTTGTTGAGGTTCATTCTGAGCCGCTGTATGATAAATAACTCCGTGCTCTATAAACTATTCCCAGGTGTACACAAGGACTGAATGTCTGATAAGGAATTTTTCTAAAATATACTTCTTTCATAAAATTTGTAAAAGGAATTTAAAATCAGTCCAGCTTGCAAATTACAGAACTTTCAATAAAATTCAACTTGTTTGTATACAGTATTTTCCAATCTTAAGTACTTTAAAGATTTGTAATACCCTTTAATATTCACAATATACATTCCATGCCAGGCATTCGGATCAAGGGTGAAATGTTTCAAGTTGTAAATTACGGGAAGTGCAGTTGATATCCTTTTTCTCTATGTGGTGTGATCTGCTCTGAGGTATCTCAATACGATCCCAAAGCCTTAATTTTCGCAAAGTGCACTCCTTGTCATGGAATGCTGAATTGTGATGTATTTTCAGTCTCCTGTTCGATTAGGGTGTGCAATTCGGGGAAAGGAATTGCCAATGGTGGTCTTCATATGCATCTGCAGCTTTTCTTGTAGGCAGTAGAGATTGAGGGCTAGAAAGGGGTCGTTGAGGGCAAATTTGAGAGTTAGTTCATGCATCATGGTATCATTGGTACATAATGTTACCATGGTATTTTGATGCAGTGAATGTTTAACTTTCTCGATACACTCCCAATTTCCAACAGCTGTAACCACCTTCTTTTATGCTACATTTAAATCCAGGAAGTAGACAGTTTGTCCTTGAGTAGCCAGTGACATTAATTTTGCCAGGTCTCCTTGGTACTTTATTTGATTACGTTACCTTGATGTCAAAAGTAGTCACTTTCACCTTATTTCTGGAATTTAGGTCTTTTGTCCATATTTGAACTACAGCTGTATTGAGGTCTGGAGCCATTCAATCCTGGCAGAAGGTGAACTGGGTATCAATGGACAGATTACTGGCCAAGTAAATGGTATTTGATAGCACTGTCACTGTATCTTCATGGCACAATGTGGGAAGGTCCTGAAGAAGGGCATGTGCCCGAAACGTCGAATCTTCTGTTCCCTAGATGCTGCCTGACCTGCTGTGCTGTTCCAGCAATAAAGTTTCAGCTTTGATCTCCAGCGTCTGCAGACCTCACTTTCTCCGGGAAGGTCTCGAGTCTTGATGTCTGCAATGTGTGTGCTGTTCATTGCTTTGAGCTGCTTGTAACAAAAACATCTGGAGATTTCAGCTTAAATTTCTTCCCTACTTTACAAGGTGTTCTTGAACATCAGATATCAGCTTTTTTTTTTCGCTCACATATAGCTATTTTCTCACTGGCTGAACCTTTAGCAACCTTGCTTTTGCTTCAGATTGATCCGTTGTTCCTCTTCATGTTGAATAACCTTTTGGCCCTTTGCTTATTTTTTATCTTTGGGTAATGTTGTTAATTTACTTTCCAGAATTCAATTGTTTTTTTTCTTCTCAACTCCAACCTCCAGTTAGCAGCCGGACTTTTTTTTGAGCACTTCTACCTGTTAACTTGTGATTATTCTGTGCAATTCTGCCACTCTCTCACCTCACCCAGACACTGATGCTGCGATGGGATATTGCTTCCCATGCTCTGCAAAGTCAAAGTACCATCACAACAAAGGAAGACTCTTAATACAAAGTTCAGGCAGCCTGGAGTACTAAGGCTGAACACAATTGGTTGGATTCCCCAAATTCCTGTGATTACTACTCCCTTGTATAAGAAAAAAAACACTCAATGTGACCTTCTGTGAGAATAAATAATCAATGTCTCAGTGCATAAAGTAGTTGCATATAAATCCCATCATACTTGATGTCAGAACACTCCCAAATGCTTTACGGCCAATTAACCATGATTGGAATACAGGTATATTTGGAATGGAGAAGTACCACAGCCAAATTAGACACTGCAAAGATCAGAAATGAGATGTGTTGCAAATAAAATTGGATTACCATTAGTGCAATAGTTGTGTTGACAAATTGAATTTGATATATCACTGAGTGAAAGAAGATAAAGGAGTTGGTTTTTTTGATTATGAGCAAAGTGACCTGTGCCGTCAAAGTAGTCTACAAGTATCAGTGATTCGCTGTTGTTCTGAGTAACTAATGCTGAATGCACAAAAAAAATCAAGGATGAAATCTGGTTCTTTGTAAAACCATAAAATGTAACACAGTGCACATGTCACAACCAGAAATTGGATAAAGGAACCAGTGTGGCAGACTATGCCTTCCATTTTGAAGCTTCTTTTGTGGTAGATTCCTAATCTAAGTAAGTGAAAACAGACAATAAAAATGAGTCTCCTGAGCAATGGTTTCCACTGATGCTCTTAAGATGAACTGGAATCTTCAAGATTACAGTGTGGAGTTAACGATCACTGGGTAAGGAACAAAACTTTTATCAACCCATAGCAGACCACACAAGGCATCCACCAGCATGTGACTGCTAATTACATCTGCAGAGCATAATGAGAATTGCAGCAGCTATTTGAATACTGTGGCAACAAGAGCAGGTCAGTGGCTTGCAATTCTGCAGTGAGTACCTCAGCTCCCAAACTTCCCAATGCCTATCCACTATCTACAAGGCAGAAGTGTGATGGAACATTTGCCTAAGCGGTGTCTGGCTACAACTATATTCAGAAAGCTTAACACAATCTGGGACAAATCAACCCACTTGATTATTACCCTGTATACCACCTTAAAGAATCACTCCCTCCACCACAACTAAACGGTGACAGCAAGGTGCACCATTTACAAAGTGCACTGCAGTAACCCATCAAAGCTCCATCAATCTCCCAAACACATGACCACTAATATGTGGAACAAAGGACTAAGAAAGTTACAGCACAAGAACAGGCCCTTTGGCCCTCCAAGCCTGCACCAATCCAGATCCTCCATCTAAATCTGCCGTCTATTTTCTAAAGATCTGTGTCCCCTTTGCTCCATGCCCATTCACGTATCAGTTGAATTACATCTTAAATGACGCTACTGTTCCTGTCTCTACCACTTCTGCTGGCAACGCATTCCAGGCACTCACCACTCTCTACATAAAGAACTTTCCACGCATATCTCTCTTAAACCTTTCCCCTCTCACTTTGAACTTGTGACCCATAATAACTGAGTTCCACACTCCGGGAAAAAGGTTCTTACTATCCACCCTATGTACCTCTCATGATTTTGTAGACCTCAATCAGGTCCCCGCTTAGCCTCCATCTTTCTAATGAAAATAATCCTAATCTATTCAACCTCTCTTCATAGCTAGCACCAGACTCCATACCAGACAACATCCTGGTGAACATCCTCTGCACTCTCTCCAAAGCATCCACATCCTTTTGGTAATTTGGCCACCCGGACTGTACGCAGTACTCCAAACGTGGCTGAACCAAAGTCCTATACAACTGTAACATGACTTGCCAACACTTATAGTCAATAACCCATCCAATGAAGGAAAGCATGCCGTTTACCTTCTTGACCACTTTACTGACCTGCGTTGCCACCTTCAGTGAACAATGGACCTGCACACCCAGATCTCTCTGTACATCAATTCTCCCCAGAACCTTTCCATTTATCGTATAGTTCAGTTTTGATTTGGATCTTCCAAAATGCACCACCTCGCATTTGCCCAGATTAAACTTCATCTGTTATTTCTCTGCCCAACTCTCCTATCTATCTATATTTTGCTGTATTCTCTGACAGTCCCCTCCACCATCTGCTACTCCAGCAGGAAGAGAAGCAGATGGGAAAACCAACTGGTGTGAGTATCCTGTACCCCCTCTAAGGCACACATTATCCTGACCTGAAATTGTGTGTTCACTGTTGGCTAGGTGAAAATCCTGGAACTTCCTTCCAAATAGCATCTGGGTGACTCGCCATCACATGGACTGCAACAGCTCATCACTGCCTTCTGAAGGGCATTTAGGGCTGGCCAAAAGTTCTGACCTCGACAGGATGCCCATATCTTTTGGGAAAAAAAAAGAACAATACACACTACCGAACAGTATTGAGAACTGTTATTAGACTTCAGCTTTTCATAGATTCCCTATAGCGTGGAAACAGGCCATTCAGCCCAACAAGTCCACACTAACCCTCTAAAGAGCCATTTCCCCTATCCTATATTTATCCCTGACTAGTGCACCTAACCTATACATCCCTGAACACTATGGGCAATTTAGCATAACCAATTCACCCAACTTGCACTTCTTTGGATGGTGGGAGGAAACTGGAGCACCTGGAAGAATCCCATGCAGACACAGGGAGAATGTGCAAACTCTACACAGACAGTCGCCGGAGGCTGGAATCAAACCTGGATCCCTGATGCTGTGAGCCAGCAGTGCTAACCACTGAGCCACCGTGCCACCCTAAGATTCTTCTACGATACAAATGCTGGATAGAATTGTTAAAATTTCCTTCATTGCAAACTGTACATCTAAGGCATAGCCACATCAGTAAAATGGAGTAAAGCATTGAATTGATACTCTTCAAGAGTTAATTTTTTTTTAACATTTAGGAAATTCTCATTTTCAAAGAGCTAACATCCAGAAGATCAGAATTGTTTTGCATTGCAATGTGATTTTAGTGTCTTTCTATTTGGTCTGACAACACAACTGTGACTGCAAACCCTCGCAGAATGCTGTATAAGTGATTACCCACACGCTTAAAGAGATCTAGCCTCTTTTCATGTTAACAAAAAGCAGAAATCAAAAAGAGGACTTTCAAAGTGTTTTGCTGCAGGTCAAGTCAGGTTGAGACTTAAGATATCAATTAAATACATGATGGTACATTGTACTGCAGTTGGAGCCATTTCCTTCCAGGATTAAGTAATCTTAAAAGTATGTGGCTGATGATGCAGTAATACTTAACCACTATGGAAATATGTCAGATCCTTGAATTGCTTGCTCACCAACAAAAGAATATGATTGGTAATGCCTTCATTAGTTGATTCCCAATCCAGAGATCTGGATCAACAATCCAATAACAGAAGTTCAAATCACTACATGTTGCAAGAAATTTAAACACAATTAATTAGATAGAATTCGCAATGTTATGCAAGGATCTCCAAGATTGTCATGTAAACCTTTTTGGTTCACTAATATTCTTGAGGGAAGTAAGGCAGTTTGCTCTCTGTACTTGGTTTAGACCACAGGAAGAGCTTTTCCCTCTCTGGAAGTGAGGAGAAGGGGAAGTAATTGAGCCAGTTTACTGTACTCTTCTGTACAGTCAGAGTTGGTGGTTGTTAGGTCTTTCCTTAAATAAAAATGCTGGCACAGTCAGTCTAGGAGCAGGTACTTTTGCCAGAAGTTTCCAATGCCCTAACCCTTGGAAAAGGGAGAGTGGTGAAGAAATAGTCATGTCACACTGAACTAATAATCCAGAATCTCAGACTAATGCTCTGTGAACAGGATTCAAATCTCAATGTCCCATTTGATGGAATGAAAATTCAATTAGCAAGATTTGCAACGGGAAGCAAATCACAGTAATTATGTTATGGACCTACCATTGATTGTTGCAAAGACTAACTTGCTTCACTCATGTCCTTTTGGGACGAAAATCTGCTTTCCTTATTTGGTTTAATCTACATGTGACTTGAGATCCTCAGTAACATGGTCATCTCTTAACTGCCTACTGAAATGGTCTAGCAAGCCACTCAGTTCAATTAGGAATGGGCAGTTAGGAATGGGTAACAAAGTTTGGCCTTTCCAGTGAGACCCATATAAGAATAAAGGACAAAGTTTAAAATCGCACATCAGGTTATTGTCCAACAGTTTTATTTGGAAGCAATAGCTTTGTGTGCGTTTTAACTTCGTCCACCCCAGTCCAACATCGACACCTCCACCTCAACCATAAAGGAATAATTGATGAATGAAAAATGGTACATGTGCGTGATCTTCCATTCAATGGAGTTGATTTTTCTGTAGTCATATAACATACAAAGAAAATAGCAGTTGATAAAGCTGTGAAACATACCAAGAAATGTATTTTCAATCTCCCATCCACATAAGTCAATTCAGTGATAGTTTTCTTCTCTCAGAAAGGGAATATGGTGGATTCAAGCCCCACACTAGTGCTTGAGCACAGAACTGTGTTTTGGGCATTAAACAGAGAAACTATTTGCCCCCCCCAAGAAAATAATTATTTTTCTGGATATAACTTGCCTTTTCTGATTTTCTTATTAGAATGTACATATATACATGCTGAGTTCTAAGTTTCTGATCAGCTCAGAGGCTGGGAATATTGCAATGAGTAACTTACATTTCTTTCTCATGCCTGTCCACTATTTACAAGCCAGAAATGTGACGGAGCACCCTCCAATCGCTTGGATGAGTGCTGCTTCAACAACATTCCAGAGCCTTAGCCAAATCCAGGAGAAAGGATTTCACTGATTAGCACTCCATGCACCATCCTTAAAATTTGCTTCCTGCATCTCCAAGAATACTGCCACAACTAACAGAGATTTCTTCCACATCATCATGTGAATGTAACTATCTAGAAGATCAAGGACTAACTCTGCATGGAAACACCACTGCCCCACAGTCTTATAGTCTTATATCAGAAGGATGTTGTGAAACTTGAAAGGGTTCAGAAAAGATTTACAAGGATGTTGCCAGGGTTGGAGGACTTGAGCTATTGGGAGAGGCTGAATTGGATGGGACTGAATTCCCTGAAGGGTTGAAGGCTGAGGGGTGACCTGGGAGGTTTATAAAATCACGAGGGGCATGGATAGAATAAATAGACCAAGATTTCTCCCTGGATGGGGGAGTCCAGAACTAGAGGTCATAGGTATAGGGTGAGAGGGGAAAGATCTAAAAGGGACCTAAGTGGCAACTTTTTCATGCAGAGGGTGGTACGGGTATGGAATGAGCTGCCAGAGGAAACAGTGGAGGCTAGTACAATTGCAACATTTAAAAAGGTATCTGGGTGGGTATATGAATAGGAAGGGTTGAGAGGGATATGGGACAAGTGCTGGCAAATGGGACTAGATTAGGTTGGGATATCTGGTCGGCATGGAGTAGTTGGACTAAAGGATCTGTTTCCGTGCTGTACATCTCTATGACTCTATATGGAACTATGTCACTGTATTATAATCTTGGAACTCCCTACCAAACAACATTATTGAGAGCACTTTTTCTGTCATGAGCTTGCAACAGTTCAATAAGGTTTCTCACCATCACCTCATCAAAGAGCATAAGGGATGGTCAATAAATGCCGGTCTAGCCAATGGCACGCACACTAAAACTAACAAAAGATAAAACTCAACACATATGTAGCCAGTAGGAAGACTGTATAAGTGTGCTTACACAATTAAAACAGACAAAATGAGATTCAACTCACCCTAATGTCAGCAATTTGCACTCATTCACTCATGCTATTGGCAAAAACTTGATCTTGTTTCAACAAGTCTTATTTTTTCATAAATGATATGGCCCCATATATCTGGAGTAAGTGGGGTTGGCAACAAATTCCTTCATTTTACTTATAAAATCACATTCCTGGTGATTCAAGAAAATTTGGTGGTCTGCAAATTCCACTGTGGGGTCTGCCCTCAATCATGTGCACTATCTTTCTTAAGTCTGCTTCAGAACCAATTTAATAGTGGCAATTTAAAGGAAAAAAAATTAAAGGCTAGGGAAATCTAGACGTACTTAACGCATTAGAATTGGGATTCCAGTGAAATAAATGCCACAAGCACCATAATTATACACGGTCTAATCAATTGCAATGTTTAGATTATTCTTTCTGCAGAACTATAAACACTTCCTCCTGAAAATTAAAAACTCAGGAGCTGAAACTGGAGATTGCAACTAAGCATGTTTTTGAGAGCTTGTAGAACATAATTAGGGGCTCAAATGTCTGACATAACTGAAGGTCTGTGCACAACATATGCTGCAAAAGGAATCTCAGTGGTGGAGTTTGATTACCATACAAAGCCACATCAATAATTTTGATCCCTATGTACAGAAACAGTTCTAACATTATAACTTGTCCTTGTTTCTCCAATCCAAAAACTGCCATTTTTTTTTCTGTTAAAAAGAAACTAGTAGCAATGGATCAACTATTACAAACCTTGTATTTTATGATGCCATCTACCCAGTCTGCTATATTATAATATGGTACCTATGTCCTTCCATTACGGGCATTAAGCCTCTTTGCCCTGAAACATGAAGAGTACTTTCCCTCTTAGCCACAAAAGCGAGAGAGGGTGATTTTAGAACTTACTATAGAATGGGACTGAAATTGTCCAGAGACAGGAAATTACTATTAAAATAGCAAAGAAAGAATAATAAAACATTCTTATGACACTTTCATAATGCCACAATATACCAAGATGTTTCACAGAGAAACAAACAGTTCTTGGAGTATAGTCACAGTTGTAATAAAGAACATACTCTCGCCAAATTGTAAGCAGCCAAGATTCCATGGCCTGCAATGTGACTGTCACTACACAAGCTGAGTTTGGAGGTTGGCAAGGTATAAGCAAGACACCCAGGAGAATTCTCCAGTTCTCCTCTGATATTATGTTGTGGAAATCATTACACACATCTGAGATAACAAACAGAAAGGGGGGTTGATGAGGTGTGTGGTTTAACATCTCATTTGAAACACAGTACTCTCACAATAAAACACTCCTTTAGTATTGCACAGAGGTGTTCGTACTGAGTGTGCGCTCATGTCTCTGACATCCTCTCATTCACCAGTGATAATGCTGCACTGAGTTGTCACAAAGACGAGGGTGGCTTGGTAGCATTATTACTGATCAAGCTGGTCACATGTGAAAGAAGATGCCCGTATGACTGCAGGTGTGGCATATGGGAAGGGAATCAACCAAAGGCAGAAAGCTATTTAACCTGATACTTTCCACAATATCGGTAGTTGTGACCACTCACTGTCCCTCTGGAGACAGATCACTGCACTGTCTTTGTGGAGACACAGTTCTGTCTTCACATACCCACTGTCGTGATACTCTTCATTGTGTTG
Source organism: Chiloscyllium plagiosum (assembly GCF_037043375.1). Lineage (NCBI taxonomy): Eukaryota > Metazoa > Chordata > Chondrichthyes > Orectolobiformes > Hemiscylliidae > Chiloscyllium > Chiloscyllium plagiosum. Next base: position 24,494,242 of record NW_028270140.1, read on the forward strand.
GGTGGCCTGCACACCATGATAACTGGGTGAGATTTTGTACAGATTTAGCAACTAGAAGCTGGGCATGCATGAGGCTGTGGACTATCAGTGGCAGAACAGTATTCTGTATTCCCCACTCTACCATGACAATCGAGCCAGGGGATCAACCCTGGGATCACTGAAATACAAGGTTGGTGATGAGGTGCAAGAAGAATACAGCGGTAGAGAAAAAAAAATTTGTAAACACCAATCTTTACAAGTGGGCGGACAAGTCAATAACACTGTTTAAGCAAAAGCAGCTTCGAAGATCATAGTTTTTTTTTAATAAATATCAGTGTTAATTATAAATGAAAAAGGTGTACAAACCTAAACTAATAATGCTGTAAAAACTGAAAGAAATTAGAAACAAAAATCAGAAGTTGGCTGGAAAAGCTCAGCAGGTCCGGCAGCATCTTTGGAGAGAAATCAAAGTTAATGTTTCGAGTCCAGTGACCCTTCCTCCGAACAGTTCATCTAGCTGGGATCATCTAGCTTAGAGGTAGGAACATTAGCACTATGCTTCAGAAACCTCTCAGTAAAGTTTCCTGTTGATATTGCCCCAAGGTTTATCACTATTTCATTTATGAATGCTTCAGTGAATTTCCAAAGCAACAGTTACCTCAGCAAATGGAGTTTAAAGATTGATTGACATCTTAAATAGGCTGCTCAAAGTTGAGCTAAATATTATGTGAGTTACTTTTTACTTTGTGAGATTGACCACTTCAAAAGGTTGAGAGGTTTTGACTGGATTTATTAATTAGAATCTATTTATTTTCCGCTCTGAAGTATGTAGATGCAAGACCGATATAGATTGTTAATTTATTCTTTCTAACCTTATTTGTGAAAACTGCCAAAATGGAGATTGGGTGTATGACTGTGGAGGGGGCATTGAGGCTATGAGGGGACCATGGAAGTCAGTGGGGACATATGTTTGCATTCAGTTGGTATGGAAGAAATGAGGGCCACGGAGATGATGAAGCTGAGCGTTTGTGGGCTTAACAACCTCTAAAACAAGTAGGATGCAGTCTGGGAACTAAAGTGGGGCAGGCTTCAGCCTGCCTCCGTATTCTTCCAGCTCAGTGATTGAGTACCCTCCATTTCCAGGGTCGGCAACCTCAACTGTTTCCCACACATGCTCTTTCAAAGCAAACAGTGTGCACATGGTATCCTTGTTATTGAACTGAGTCCTGATTTGAGCTACAAACTTCAACATGCACAATCTGGACGAAATAAGATTTATTTTTAAAATTAATGCAAAAGATTGTTTGGGCATGTAATACCCTTCTCAAAGCCGTCCCTGCAGCTTCAATAATACCATTAGGCTATGATGTGTTTAACTGAAACAGAAACCCCTGGACCTTGTTCAGCGATGGATGGAGGCTAATGGGGAGCAGGGCTCTGATAGGTTAATTTCAGCTTTTGACACAATAATGAATTACTCTGTTAAGATTGACCTGAGATTCTCTTGATCATTAGTCCCTGTCACTCTCACGTGAAAGGGTAAAACATGCTGGAAGTGATTTGCAGCTTTCAAATCCTTTGTTTAAATTTAGATATATAGTTCACAAAACAGTTCAGAATCTACTGAGTGCTTCATGATTTGTGCTCCAGGCTCAGCTGCTTGTCAGATGGCATTAATTCAATCATTGGTTCTATCAAGTCCAAGAAACATCCATTTTGAGCGACTTCCTGCATGCATGACGTTATGTAACAGTGCTAGCCTGGGGCCTTCCACTCGGCTAATGCTCCAATTCTGAAACACACTAACCGAAGTAATTGCGAATTCAAGCAAATGAGAATGTGAAACTCTTTTCTCAAAAGAAACTGTTTTTGTTTTATATTTCCACTTTCATATGTTCAGAAATGCTTATTTCCATATTTTTTTTCTGTGGTTATGTTGTAAATACTCCTCACCATCAATGCATTTTTCTTCACATTTCTGTTCTTTGCTTCTCATTTTTAAATGAATGCGACAGAATCCTTGATTTGTTAGAAAAACCCAGATATCCACTTCATTTCAGGTCGTTGGGAAATTGCCCCATCTAGTTCACATCTCAGTTACCAGACAGCTCTATTTCCATTGATATTTTATTTGGTAATGAAGTCTTCCTGTGACTCACTTATCTTTATGGTCTTTGAGGTCTGTTATTCTAAGCCTTACTGGATTATACTACAATGTCTGAGAGTCTCCCAAGATGCAGCTTGAATTTCTGAAGCACTCTTACTGACAGCCCTAAGCTGCAGCGATGATACTTGAGCCTACAGAATATTCGTTAATTCCCTGCATTTAACCTTTTGAGAGTATCATCACCAACAAGGATTATAATGTTTTAAGGAAAAGGTCCACCATCACCACCTTAAGCTAACAAGAGATGTGTAATAATGTAGCCTTGCCACTAGCACTCATGCACCAAGAGTAAATTTATTTTACAAGATTTGACCTTTTAATTTCCCTATCATTAATGATATGATTGACAGAGCTGCATGGCTGATCCATTGGTGGTGGGATTTCTTAAGTCTGTTTATCACTTGCTGTTTGGCACAGTGATAGTGCTGTACTGAGTTATCACAAAGACGAGGGTGGCTTGGTAGCATTATTACTGATCAAGCTGGTCACATGTGAAAGAAGATGCCCGTATGACTGCAGATGTGGCATATGGGGAGGAAATCAACCAAAGGCAGCCTCACCCATTACCCATTCCTTGGTGTGGCCTGCTAGTGTCCCCCAAAAGGTGCACAGGGAAAAAGCCCTATCATCCTCCAGGTGTTGATGCAGTAATGGCAGTGATGGCGCTCCTGAGGATTACCAGCCGTCCGATTAGGCTGCAGCCCCCGGGCGCGGGCTGTTGTCCTGGAAATGCCAATGACAGTCACTGAATTGACAAAATGTATCCTGACTCCTGCCACCCCATTTTCTCTGCTGGAAATAGGAAGTCTGGCTACATAATTTTGCCCTCTATCTCTGCGCACGATACACTGTTCAGACAACTTATTCTTGCTGTCAGAGTCTCTTTGAGATCATCCATCTTAATTTCAATAATAAACCTCCTCTTCACCATCTTATCAAAAGTCTTTTAAAAAATGGTAATACATATCACTGTATTTCCTTATCAATACTGTACTTATTTCCTCAAACATTCTATTCCATTTATCAAAGGTAACCTGACATTTAAAAAATCTGCATCAGTATTTTTAAATTCATGACTTTGTGATTATTTGCTACTTTTATCCTACATTATAATCTCAAGAAGCTTGTCAGTTTTTGTTAGGTGATTGAGTTTGTTGGTTTATCCTTCTCCTCTCTTGCTCCCTTCTTAAACAGAGGTGTTGTATTGGGAAAATTTTCTTGGGCAAATGCCACATCAGATTATGCAGCCACTTCTTCTCAAGTCTGACTGACAGAGACAGGAGAATGATTATCCCTGTGAACAACTAATTGTAAGAAGGATTTTCCTCTGCATGGAGACATTGTAGAAGCTTCAATACAGAATGAGTTACGCAAAATCCCTGTACAGGTAATGAAAACAACATGAAAACAATGCCAGGTTTCGACCCAGCTATTACCATCTGCTGACCCAGGATGTGATTGGATATGAATAAATTGATCCTACTTTATTCACAGGATCTCGATTCTGCTTTTATTAGAATTGACGCAACAAGTGTGGTTAGTCCTTCTCCTTTGGAGGGAGAAATAGAAACTCAAAAATGTACAGACTCTTCTATTCCTTTGAAATTCCTCAGTCACCATTTACAAGAGGAATTGCCTCTGCAATCTTATCCTGCAGCACTCACACTGTTCAGGGGGCAATGAAACTATATTGCCTCAATTTTGTTGCCCAATCCTTTAGTAAACAGTACAGGGAAAGTGATGAAAACAGAATTGGTGCAGAAACCCAGCAGATCTGGTAACATCAGAGCAGAGAAAGCAGAATTTACATTTCGAGTCCCGTGACCCAGTTCTGAAGAAGGGTCCCTGGACTCAATGTTAATTCTACTTTCTCACCTCACACACTGCGAGACCTGCTGAGTTTCTCTAGCAATTTCTGTTTTTGTTTCAGACCTTCAGTATCCACAGTTCTTTGTTTTACATTAATATCAAGACCGTTCTCTGTTCCTATTAAATTGCCCATTTTCCAATGTGCTTGTTCTTCCTATTTAAGTATTAAAAAAATTTAGAAATCAAAAGTATTTTTAAAAAAAGGTCAAATTTATGTATAAGATGGTAACTGAACTAAATCTACTGGTCCAATTATCTCCTGCATTGCAACACCACGGAAACAAAAATTACACGTGGTGCCAACTTCCCATGTTCAAAAATGTATAAGATCAATAGTTTAAAATTATAATAACCCAGTTGAATTGTTGCACAAGTAAACTATTAGCAAGATATTTTCCAGAGCAATTCATCAGGCTGCTACTCAAACTATTTATAATAGCTTAACAATTCTTTCATCGAACGTTTCAGTTTTGAATTTATGTTATACCATTTAACAATCGAGCACTCGGCTTATTCAGACAAAATTTAATAGCTCACTGTCTCATTTTTAAGATATTTAAAAGAAGCAAGTTGACATTCCAATAAAATAGAGGGTCACAAATTTTATGACAAATTTGTTAGGCATTTTTATATAAAAAGTTAACATGTCAATAAGTTTACATTTTTTAAGGACATGAAATTAATCTTCTGAATATGTAATTTCACAATCCATATGTTTCCAGAACTTTACCTTTGGTGTGGGAACTGAATTTTTAAATAAACATGAAAAAAGGAGGCTTAATGAATTGGTAAACAAAACCTAGAGTAATTGAAACTCAAAAGTGGTTACCCAAAAGGATCAGAGTTAGTGTGTGAAAACCTGGCCCCTTTTGGTAGAGACAAGTTGTTGATAGGAGCCTTCAGAAAGTCTTATTCACGTGGGCCCGAGATCAGAGAAAGGTTTGAAAGCAAAAGATAAGAAGGGGAAATTTTTAAAGTAAACATATATCTTTCAGATCAAAGGACCAGTTTAAAATTGAAGTTAGTTTGTTTAAATCTTGGACATCCCTGATGTTACGCATGGCTAGAAAGATAGCCTGCCGGGAGGTATGATTTGACTTTGGGTTTACCTGGGTGCTTTCTGTCGCAGTTATCATGAGCTTGGAAGTAATTTTCAGAGACAGAGTGAGAAATTTGATAGGAACTATAAACCACTGTGTAAGAATCTATGAAACGCATGCCTGAGTTGGGATGTCCACTATGGTGAGTTGCTTAAAGTGAGTTTTACCTGACAGAATGCTTGCAGAAGAAAACAAAGAAAGCTCAAACTTCAGAGAGCTGCAGGAAGTCGAAGGAGATTTAGAGAGAACGACAGAGTTGTGGCACAGAATGGCTTGACTTCAGGGCAGCACAGTGGCTCAGTGGTTAGCACTGCTGATTCATAGCGCCAGGGACCTGGGTTTGATTCCACCTTCGGGTGCCTGTCTGTGTGGAATTTACACATTCTGTGTGGGTCCCCTCAGGGTGTTCCGGGTTTCCTCCCACAGTCCAAAGATGTGCAGGTTACATGGATTGGCTGTACTAAATTGCCCAGAGTGTTCAAGGATGAGTATGCTAAGTGGATTAGCCATGGGAAATGCAGGGATAGGGTAGGGGGTGGGATGCTCTTTGGAGGGTCAATATGGGCTGAATGGCCAGATTCCATTCTGTAGGAATCCTAAGTGTAGAGACCTACAAGATCAATGTAACATATGGGGGAACTATTCAGTGAAATTAAAACAGAACTGAAAGTGGTCTGCTGCGATTTTGAAATTCAACATCTCAAATGTTTCCAGCAGAAGAGTTTAAATTAGTTAGCACTTGTCTGAATTAATGCTATATGGTGAAAATGGTTGTTTAAAATGTGGAATATTGTGACATGGTGCGTTCAGTTAATAGCCTGGAGTTCAAATTTATTTTCAGAAGTTAATGGTCTCCCTCAAGAGCATAATGATAAGGTTAAACGATAAAGAAAGTGTAACAAAAGATGCGGTATATCTATCTTACGTTCAAAATGGAATACAAGGCAGTAGTGTAAGGGAATACAATATAAATCATCGATATTCATGAGGTTTGCAATGGTAGTATAATGTGAAAATCAATGTAAGTTACTTGGATCCTGGAAATGAGTAGCATCATTTGACATAAATGACCTTTCATTGCTTCCACGTTTGTTGATGACGTAAATTGATGTGGTGCATTCCAGAATATTGGGCTCTTTTAGATGGAAACTTTCAAATATGTATTGCTGCTATCCATGCACAATAGATTAGGAGAACTTCATCACATTAACAACAGGAAAGTCCATTGAGGCTGGCTTATATACAAACACCAACATTGTTAGCGTTTCCATGGAGCACATGAAAGTCAGAAATGTCAGTGGTGAAGAATAGTATATCTATTGAATATGCTAAGTACCCATGGGTCAGAAGTGGCAGAGGTCACAAATCCCAAGAAAGAACTCTAGCTCGGACCCCTGGTATAGTGGAGCTGCAATTCAGCTTTCCACATTCTCAGGCTGGTTACAATTCAAACTGTTAAATGAAGTGTCAAATTCAGTTCAGGTTTACACAATGCACTCATGTTCACCGGGGACAAAGACCAGAGATTGCCAGAATCTAAAATTATACTTGCAGCCCTTCACATTCATTAGAGATCAGAGTTGGAGCTTCAGGAGGTGATGGAACAGGGCTTCTGGACAGAGATTAAAACACATTCACCACTTACTTTTGTGATGTCATTTGTACTTGAATCAAAAATTGTCAAATTTGGTTTAGAACTGATCTGTACTTGAAAGGAATGAATTACAGCCACATTTTCAATGACTTGGCCAATTTAGCTACATTGCAGAAAGTGAACTTTTAGTGCATTGTTTGGAAATTTATTATAGTCTACAAACCAAACTCACCCAAACTAGCTTTCCATCTGAAAGTAGAATTTATATATTGTGAGCCTCAATGGCAATTTTCAGCAAACTATTAGACTTCTTGGTGTTGAGGGGTTCACTTAGAAAGTTAACATTATTTGTAGGTACTCAACTACTGCCAATGATCATGATGAGTGTGTAAATAGCTGTACACATATGCGGCCTTCTGTTCTGTATCGCTCAGTTTCCTTTGTTTTGATAAAATCTTATATACAGGTGATGCTACTCAAAAATGGTTAGCTTTGCTGTTTTACAATCGAGTGTGTATTTTATCACAACACTTCCATAAGTACTTTGGTCAAAAATTAGAATTGACAGACTGACAAAAGTAGATTAGGATAACAAAATTATAATTATAAAACTGTTTGGGTCCTACCCATGATTCTCAAATGAAGTGAAAATTAATTCACAGAAAGAGAAAAAGCAAGACAGAGACAGATATAATGAGAATGACAGCGAGAGAGAGAGAGAGAATAAGGGAGTGAGAGAGAATGAGTAAAAGAGAAAAAACAGAGATTGTGAACAATTTTCCCGCACCAGAAATGACACAAAACATAATGCAACATGTGGTTTTCAACACATTATACTGTCTTTAAAAAATGTTGCACGCATGTGGTGCATTTTTTGGACATTGTACATTGTAATATGTATGGGAACTTAACATTAATTGCAGGCCAGCTGCTGAATGCTCATCATGTATTTTCAGAATACAGGGCTTGTGATTTTTGACAACTTACGTTGTACAATCACTGACCTTCACTTCCTATCTTCCGAAGGAAATTTGTTTTTTACTGTATTCTGAGCTACATGCCTGAGTACTCCCTAGCTCATAGTTTCTGGTTGTCTATGGTGATGCATGCACATGTCAAAGCCATATAGTATAGCAGAGTTGTAATTGTAATCTCTCTTTAAACAAGTTCATACTAGAAAAATCATGCTTTGTCTTTAACAATGCTCAGTTGACTTTATCAAAAGTCTTACCAATCAACAAATACCAAAAGTATAACACAGCTACTTGGATAATACCATACCATTAAATTAAATTTGTGGGAATTCCTGCCTAAGTGTAAAAGCTATTTTGCATTTGGACAAATTGTCCCGAACATTGCATGCCAATGAGATCATTTTGAATGGTGCTGTAGAAGCAGTGTACATAGAACTGGCTAGGCCATAGGATCATACCCCAGAGAAGTATTTCATTCAAATAAAGTACACATTTGGGATATTGTCACCACTTCTGTGTCAATGTACTCTGCACGTCACCTTGTACAAGAACAAAATATGACTTAGGTACAGTGGTTCTGTTTTTCCCGAACATCAGGTGAAAACAACATTAAATGAGAAGTATTATCTGTTGTCTAGCATGCACAAACAGGGAGGTAAACCTGGACGGGTGAAATATCAGGGAGGGAATTTGTAAGGAGCGACTTGAAGTTCATTAGTTATAGCCCAACTCAGGAGCACCAAATGGTAATTTTATACCCCCTCAAAACAGAAGAGGAAATGGATGTTGAAATACATTTGAATTTGTCCCATTCAAAGTGCAATGCAGACTTTACTTCACCAAGGTAGAAACATGAGAACCTAATCCAAATGTGGCATTGAGTCATGGCTTCCAGAACAACTCTGTAGGCTGGAGATGGTGCACATAGATCAGAAAATTACTTTGCTGGCCTGTTTGGGCAAGCTGAGCAAAGTCTTTGAATTTGATGCTGGTGTCATTTAAACTCAATATCACAGATTCCTGCATTGTCAATAATATTGACTCCATTTCCTGCTACAGAAGGAGGATGGCATTTAAGCATGTCTCATCCATAAACTTTGACAATCTAATGGTGTAAAGATTTACCAAAAAAAAACTTGCTTCAGATGCTTGTATTTTTGGAATGAACTTTGCAGTTGTACTCACAGTGAAGTTATCAGCTTTCAGCTCAGAAATTGACAGGACTCCTGGTATTTGCATATGTGTAATTAAACACAAAAATCCAAGAGTTGCTGCCAGTCATTCCCTGTTCCTCCATGGACTGCGCTGTTGTTATACTAGCAGATGCAAGCCTAAAATTCCTCATTTTATGTGAATGCCCAGTTCTCATACTATAAGTCTCAATGCACAAATCCTTGAACTAACTTGCTGAATGAGGTGCACCCCTTTTTCGAAGAGCATTTCTTTCTTCATTCTCAAGAGTTGTGGGCATCGAAGGCAAAAGCAGAATTTGTTGATTATCCTCAGTTGCCTATGACCTGAGTAGATGATTAGTTCATTTCAGGCACTAGATAAAAATCGCTGGCCAGGTAAGGGTGACAGATTTCCTTCCTTAAAGGACACGAGCAAAGCTGATAATTCTTAACAAGAATTCATAGATTCCCTACAGTGTGGAAGAACAACACTTGGCACATCAAGTCCATACTGATCCTCCGAAGAGCATCCGACCCAGTCTCAGCCTCACTCCCCTATACCTGGAACCCTGCATTTCCCATGGCTATTTTTCTATTTCCATTCCTAGCCTATCTGTCCCTGAACACTATGGGTAATTTAACATGGCCAATCCACCTTACCTATACATCTTTGGACTGTGGGAGAAAACCGGAGCACTTCGAAGAAACCCTCACAGAGACAGGGAGAATGTGCAAATTCCACACAGACTGTCACCTGAGGGTGGAATTGAACCCGGTCCCTGGCGATGTAAGGCAGCAGTGCTAACCGCTGAGCCACTGTGCCACTCCGTTTCCCCCTCCCCCCAAATGGATGATTATATCATGGTCTCAATTCAAAATGTTGTGAATTAATAGAAGTCCACTCGCAGACCTGGTGAGATTTCAACTCGTGCCCACAACAGCATTAGCCTTGGTTTCTTGATGACAAATTCAGTAACATTACTGATCAATCATCATCTTCTTACATACTAAAATTATTGTTGAATAATCACTCTGGCTCAAAAGGCAAATTATATTTGATTAGAAAAATCCATAGCTTTGATACTTCAACTTCTACTTAATCCCATGTGCAAGTTTCCATCTTCATTTTGTTCTCTATGAAATCATTAAAACGTAAAAATAACCAGTACTTTTCACCTGTTGATTTGCTGTCTGTGAGAATCCTTCAATGTGATTGGCTATTTAGCTTGTTGCTGTTGCATGCTGGAGATCCCTTAGTGGTGACACAAGAGTAAAATTAAAGTCAGAAAAAAAGTGGCATCCATGCCATAAAAGTCTCTGTACCTTTATGAACAACTTTGAGTTCAGCATTGAAAATGTCACTTTGCTGCTAACTGTAAAATTCCAGGCCATCACCTTGGCATGCATTTCAGAAAATCTGGGCATGTGAGCCTTCAGTCACACTGTTAGCTGCATTTGGTAACTTTCAGACTCAAAAGTAGGAGCAGCAACCACCGAGTCTCTCTCAGTCTCAAGGAAGCCAATACATGACTTGACACCCCAATACAGAAGAGATCACATTCACAACATGAACAAAAAGCTGGAAGGAAATGACAACTAATATCAACTACGCTGCAGCTTTGATGTTTGAAAACTTTAAAACTGGGAGCACCCAATGAAGTTGCAAAAATGTAGCACACTGGGTGTCTCGACATCCCAAGGATTGCAGTGGCTTATCACCACTTTCCCCAGGGCAATGAGTAATGGGCAAGAAAAGCTGGCCGAGCCAGCGGTGTGTGCATGCACATAAACAAATCAAACAAAAGCTGAATAAGTCTGGTCATTTATGGGTTATCACCAGAAAATAACCACGATAACCAGACTGGTATTTTAAAAAATCCATCGGATCACTCATGTACTTTGGGGAAGACAACCTGTTACCCTTCACTGATGCTTAGAACAAAAGCATTATTAAAAACTAAAATGAAACTTATTGCTAGAACTACCCAATAGATGTAGCAGTGCCTGTGGACACAGCAATACAGTTAATGATACAGATTGGTGATCTTCCGTCAGAATTTACTTCGTTAACTTTTAATACGCTTAGAGCAATTACAGACAGAGATTAAATTCTGCATTGTTAATGTCATCCAGCTGCCACAAACACATTAAAAAAATCCCTGTTTGCATGCTGGACAGCAAATGTTTGCCATGATGTGCCTTAGGCCTGAGATAGTAATGGGAAAATTGTATTTATAGTAAATTTTCCGCTGCACAATTTCTTTCCTTTCTCTCTTCTGTCTTAATCTCTGTTCGTGGATTTTAATGAAACACAAGTACTGAGCGAGTGACCTCAGCACACTCCAGGCATTATAATAGTGGATGAAAGAAGAAGAACAAAGTACAATTCATGTCGCAGCTCGAATATCACCATCTGAGACTGGGGGTGGGTAATGTAGGTTGGGAGAAAGTGAGGACTGCAGACTCAATAGCATCCGAGGAGCAGAAGAATCGACATTTTGGGCAAGATCCCTTAATCAGGAATGTGGCTGGTGGACCAGGGTGGACTGAGAGTTAAATGGGACTGGGGTGGGGTTGGTGGAGGGAGGGAGGGGGTGAGGTAGCTGAGAATTCAATAGGTAGGTGGACGTGAGGGAGAAGGTGATAGGTCAGAGAGGAGGGTGGAGTGGACAGGTCAGGAAGGCAGTGTCGAGTTGGAGGCTTGGGACTGGGATAATGTAGGGGGAGGGGAAATGTTAAAGGAAAATAATTTTTGAATTACCCGAATGGGGTTTCCCGAGGGTTTGATTTTAGGACCATTGCTTGTTGTTTATAATCGACTGAGTTGTTTAGGCAGTACAATTTAGAAGTTTATGGATTGTATAAAGCTTGATAGTGTCATAAATAGTGAACAGGGTAACAGACTTAAGACAACTGAGAACGTTGAAATAGGCAGACACAATTTAGTGTAGTTACATGTGTGACTGTCTTCGTACTGATAACCACCTTGGCAAGGAAGGAATGAAAGAGGAAATGCAAAGATACTTTCAGCAGCTAGCATCTTCGCGAGAGAATTTTTCCATTCACATTTAAAGCACACCTTTGGACCACCACCCTCCCCTCCACAACATGATCCAATGATTCAATCAGCTTCCCAGTCATAAACATGAAAAGAGAAGACGGTAACAACAGTGAAGAGGAAGTTGATACACTTTTTGTCAGTGGCCTTCCCATGGACATTAAACCACGTGAGCTTTATCTTGTCTTTTGATCATTTCAGGGATATGAAGATTCACTGATCAAGCTAACATCACAACACAGCCAGTTAGCTTTGTTATATTTAACAGCAGAGTGGGAGCAGAAGCAGCAAAGAATGCTGCATTCACCTAGCCTGTGGTTGCAGCTGCTGCACTCCATACTTCAGATCCTCCATCTGAAGCATCTCTGGAATGATGGAAGTCTCGTCAGTTTTGTGAAGCAGTTAACTGCCCTTAACTAAGAAATCAGATTTCTCCGAAGGGTGACGCAAGAACAGATTGAACTTTGTTTTCAGGTTGAACTTAACTAAAGGAGATTTTGGAGAACTGGCTCATTTCCACTTGACTTGGAGGGGATGGAGTGGTCACTAAGGACTGCGGATTTAAAAACTTCACTGGTGAATTTTTTTTTGCACATGGGAGGATTCTTCAAATTCTGTTCACTGTAACAGACTAGTAATTTCTGTTGTTATAATCACTGCATGATGTTTATCAATAACATGCTTAAATACTGGCGTCAGAGTCTTATGAAAGCTGGTAGTGCCATCTAGGTGGTGATCATGAAATGATTTAAATAAAAAGGGAATGAGAAAGTGTATAAGGTATAGGCAGACAGGGAAAAAAAGTTAAGTTCTGAGTTTTGTGAAATGAGGTTCAGCTGAGCATGACTCAGATCAGATAAGAACTTTCAGTTAACAATGGAGGCAAGGGTAATGGGTTAACTAGGTGGAAAAGCACTCATTATGTAGAGGCATTTAACAATATTGGAAACATTCAGTATGCAAAGTCAGTTTAACAAGGTGAAAACAATTCATTATGTGAAGCCAATTAAGGTTAAGAACATTTATTGTGTAACAGCAGATGGCTTAATCTTTCCTGTTGATGCTCACTGATTGTAACGGTCACCCAATGAATATGCATGTTGCCTTATCTGGATGCTCCTCCCTATAAAATAACTAGATAATTCATTAAGAAACTGCTATTTCAGAGAAGATCAAGAAGTCATGTCTCTGTGCACATGGGCAACCATTCTCTCCCCCTCCAGAATAGAGATGAAGGAGGTAAAACGATATTGTGTCTCTGAGCATTTTGCTTCAACTGAGGGAGGGAAACAGGACAACACTATCCTGGAAAAATAATGCAACAAATTTATCTAACTCCTCTGCCATTTCCTAGTACCCAGATTATTTCTCAGCCTCACATTCTAAGGAACTTGTATTCAATTTGGTTTTTCTTTACTTTTTATAAACATTTACATAAGACTTTGCTGTTCATCTTGACATGACTTTGCTGGTTGATCCTGAAAGATGATCTTATCCCTGTTTATTCTTTTTTGGTCATGTTTTGATTTTTAAAACTTTCTGAATCATCTGGCTTATGGCAATCTTTGCTACATTGTACTTTTTGTACTTCAACTTTCCTCACTAACCATGTTTGGATTATCTCCTTCCTAGAATTCCTTTTTCATGGCATATGCCTTTGACACGAGGTACGAATTATATCATTAAATATCTGTCATTGTTCCTCAACCATCCTTGCTACCAGACTCTTTCCCCACTACACTCCTACCTGATCTGTCCTCATTCCTTTGCAGTTACCCTCACTTGAGTTTAACAAATTTGCTTCTGACACAAGTTTCTCCCTTTCAAACTGAAAGCTAAATTCTACCCACGTTATGGGCACTGTTTCCTTGGCAGTCTTTTGCCCCAAAATCTTTTATTATTCTAGAGGAATTTATTCTAGAGGAATTAAGGGCTACGGGGAGAACGCTGGTAAGTTGAGCTGAAATGCGCATCAGCCATGATTGAATGGCGGAGTGGACTCGATGGGCCGAATGGCCTTACTTCCACTCCTATGTCTTATGGTCTTATTATACCTGCCTCATAACACATCACTGGATCCAAAACAGTCTGATCCCTGTTGGACTCACATGTTGTTCTAGGAAACTGTCCTGAATAGGCTTTATACATTTTACCTTGTGGCTACCTCTGCTAATCTCACTTTCCCTATCTATTTGAAAATTAAAGTCATCCATGATTATTGTACAGCCTTTTTACATGAACCTAATTATATCCTGATTTATTCTCTGCTCCACCATATAGCTATTATTAGCAGGCCTACAGATTGTTCCCTCCACTGTAATCTTAGTCCTTTCATTTCTTATCTCCACCGATATGGTTCAAATGTGTTCTGATCCAAGATCATGAACAAGACCAAATTGGAGAACTACTAAAAGTTCAATACAGAGAGAAAAGAATGCTAATTCTATACCATTGGGCTACCAGTGACGATCTAAATGTCATCACGAGTCACTATTAATTTCCAATAACCAACAAGTTTGCTGCAGGGTGTAGTAACATTTTATTTGTTAAATTTACCAACTAAGCCTCCTGTTGGCAAAATAAAAAATCAGTGATGTCTAACACCCTTTTGATTCATCCTATCATTTCCAGTTCAGATCTGTCAGGATATTCACTCAATTTGGTGAAAGCTTTCTTGTGGCCCAATAATTGTGTTTATCTATATATGATTCTAATAATGCAATATCTGGAAGAAAATCTCACATATGGTCGTTCTCAGTAGTTTTTGAATTAAGTTAACATGACAATTGGACACCAACAGGGACCAAATAAATAGCTTACAGATTTATTTGGGATTGGCTTTGACACTTGCATATCAAGATTAATTTGTGTAAAAAAAAAATTAATTTCAATGTAACAATCAATGGTATTTTTAATTCCTAGGAATCCTTTGAAGTTGTGACAAAAGTCTACTGGAATTTTCAGAGATAGAAAGCTAGAGCTGACCTCCAGTTTGCTTTACCTGGGCTGGGAATGATGAAAAAAAGGGAAACATACATTATTCCCCAACAAGTGCAACATGATCAGCAGGTAAGCTTTGAAAACACTTTGAGACACTTGGGGCTGTTTTCATTAGAGAAAAGAAGGTTTAGGGGTGACTTGATTGAGGTGTACAAGATGATTAGGGGGTTAGATAGGGTTGACAGTGTGAACCTTTTCCCGCGTATGGAGTCGGGTATTACAAGGGGGCATAGCTTTAAATTAAGGGGGGGTAGATATAGGACTGAAGTTAGGGGTAGGTTCTTCACTCAGCGAGTCGTAAGTTCATGGAATGCCCTGCCAGTAGCAGTGGTGGACTCTCCCTCTTTATGGGCATTTAAGCGGGCATTGGATAGGTATATGGAGGATAGTGGGTTAGTATAGGTTAGGTGGGCTTGGATCGGCGCAACATCGAGGGCCAAAGGGCCTGTACTGCGCTGTATTCTTCTATGTTCTATGTTCTATGTTCTATGAAAATGAAAGGATGGTTGACTTTTCACTCTGAAAATATGCACCAACTCAAATCAGGGTTATTTTTCTGGAGATTCTGCTATTGGCTCTCCAGGCTGGAGCCTGCTTATTACCAATGTTCTGTCTGAGCCACATAATCATGTGCATGTGCAACCACTCTGAAGGATGGCATACAGAGACTAATAGTGTTTGTGAAGGATTCAAAGCAATGGGTTTGCACCTCAAAACCCAATAATAAGCTTGCAGCAGGTTAAAAACATGCTCAGCTCAAAATGGTCTACAAGCGATGTGTTATGGGGCTCCTACTTCAAGAAGAAAGAACCAAGAAAAACACTCAAACTTAGCATCTAGGTGATTTAGACATGACTCTGGAAGTGATTTTATGGTCGTCGATATTTGCCCTAGGTTCAACTTAGTGATAGCAGATTGCTGATTGTCCCAACTTTGCAAAGAATAATCTCAAGGAACTGTCAAAATATAGCAGACTTAAGGAGCCCATGCAACTGATATGATTGGAGAACTATGTGCAGCGTATTTGCCGTGTACTGCTAAAACAGTCCTAAATCAATATGCTACCATTGGGGCGAAAGAGATTGCTAACGTTTATGAGGATTTCCAGTTTAGTACATGCCAACCTTCATACTTGAGAAACTGGATCTCCCCACGGACAACAGCAGCATAATTCAAGCTGGAGGAGTGGGCAACTAATTCCCAGTGAAGTCTCCCTTACCTAATAGAAAAATCAGTTTCTGGTGCAGAGACCTCCAAATGTATAAACTCTGCAACAATTCTTGGTGTTTTTTTTTCAGCATGGAGGGAGAGAGGAGTGATTTTGGAATCACACATTCAGATTCAAAGAGTGTTTGAAATGGGACAGAAGGAGGCCATTTGGCTGATCACTTCAGTGCCAGTTTTTAGATTACTTACAGTGTGGAAACAGGCCCTTTGGCCCAACAAGTCCACACCGACCCGCCGAAGCGCAACCCACCCATACCCCTACATTTACCCCTTACCTAACACTATGGGCAATTTAGCATGGCCAATTCACCTGACCTGCAGGTCGTTGGACTGTGGGAGGAAACCGGAGCACCTGGAGGAAACCCACGCAGACACGGGGAGAACGTGCAAACTCCACACAGTCAGTCGCCTGAGGCAGGAATTGAACCCGGGTCTCTGGTGCTGTGAGGCAGCAGTGCTAACCACTGTGCCACCGTGCCGCCCCACAGTTCTTGAAAGCTCAACTTGAAATTTGTGAATGCCATGGTAAGCAAGTCTTAAACAATCATAGTTCACACCTATAGGTGATTAAAATAACAGAATATTTCAATACATCAGATACTTTGACATACTGAACACTAATTAAGGCACAGCTGCAGAGATCTGATTATCTGTGGCTCTGTTTGAAAATTGTGGAAATGAGGCACAAAGAACTACGATGGAACACGATTAAAACAAAACTAGTTCAGAAGCAGAATTCCAAAGTTTTGAGAGATTCAGAAAACTGAATTTGCTTCATTTAAGCAAAGGACAAAGGAAGAAGAAACTAGAATCAAGCTTTAAACCTTAATGTGCTTTGTGTGTGCTGCAAGCAGTTCAGTTAACCCCAACAGAGAAAAGCACACGAGGCCACCAAAATAAATATCATCAAGCCTTACACAGGACAACACATTTTTCCTCAGCAATTGTAATAGACTCAATAAAAAAACCTTGCCCTTTCTGGACTTCCAGATAACTTAATGTTATGTAAGTTAAATACATATAACTTTACGTTTTCTTAAGAACACTTACTATAACTATCAATTACTGGAAATGTGTTGCTGGAAAAGCGCAGCAGGTCAGGCAGCATCCAGGGAACAGGAGAATCGACGTTTTGGGCATAAGCCCTTTTCCAGCAACACATTTCCAGCTCTGATCTCCAGCATCTGCAGACCTCACTTTCTCCTCATAACTATCAATTAACCCATCAATCCCTAAATTTCCGTGGAACTTGTGTAAACTGCAATGCACAGATTCTCCTGAGTACACGCATCCTCCTGATCTAACACCACGTTATGACTAGCTTGGTTACTTCTCTCCTAAAAGAAATAGTCACGATTTATAGAACTAAGAATAAACAGGTGATCAAAAAGGAGTCAGTGATTCAACCCTCATGCCTGTACTGTCATTAATCAAGTTCATAGATAAATCTGTTTCCTATTCCCATTCAACTATCTTTTTCCTTATCCATTAATACCTTGGACTAGCAAAAAAAACGATTAATTTCAGTTTAAAATTATTAACTGAGCAAAGCTTTTACTTTGGGTGAATTTCACAATTCTATCTGTATTAGTGTATCCTAGCTTCTCTCATGAATGATTTAGCTCTGACTTTAAGTCATGTAACCCTGTCCTAGACTCCCCACCAGCAGAAATGAAATTTCTTTACACCGGCACTATCAATTTATGTATTTGTTGTGCAAGGTAATGAGATGAGGCAGAAAATCTGAGACCAGCTTTTGGAGTGCAGACCAATATGCACAGGTCTGAGGTATATTTGATCAACTTTTCCAGGTACATTATGACACACCTCCGAAGCAGGTCAGATTTTAACTGGGCACTTCTTGCTTAGTCTTTTACTTAGTCTTAGTAACAATGTCTGTCTAGCTAATGAAACTTGGTCCTAATTGATATTTTGGCATAATCTACATGGTATCAGGACAAAAGCCTCTTTTGAAGAGTGATGAGTGGTTGATGCTGTATCACTGTAAAGCATATTAGGCCCAGCCAAGAAAATAGGGATGGTGGCAACAGCATTACACCCTCATATACTCAGATTTCTAACTCCAAATATTTCATTCAAATCATTCTTTAAATCTTCCATATTGAGTTGACTACAAGCCAAGTTAATGTCATCTCTCCTCATAAGTTAGCTATTGGAATCTTGGTAATACTCTGAGGAATATGCGCTGCACTTTTTCAAAACTAATGTAACCTTTAGGGCAAAGGTAATGTCACCATAATTCCAGAGGACCATAGGGCTGTACCCTCATTAGACAGAGAGAGAGATGATGACAAATAATGGTGGAACCTAAGGATTGCCATGCCCCAGGTTAGAGGAGAGGTTGAGGAGGATAGTCCTTCATAGGAACCACAAATAGTGCAGGAATTGAACCAATGTTGTTGGCATCATTCTGCATCTGTCCAGCCAACTGAGCTAACAGAACCCCTATCCTTTAGGCAACAGAGCCCAGAACTAGACACAGGACACCAGGTGATGTTTATCCAGTGTTTAATAAAACTGGAGCAAAACATACATCCTTTTTCCTTCGCCACAGCAGAGATCCCAGAAGACCAGACTAAACCCAATATTGTTGCTTTGTTTAAGAAGGGCAACAGGGATAATCCAGAAAATGATAGGCCGGTGAGCCTTACATCAGTGGTACAGAAATAATTGAAGATGATGCTTAGGGACAGAATTTACTTTCATTTGGAAAATAATTGGAATCACCAAGCGATAGTCAGCTTGGCTCCATGATGATCTTGTCTCACAAACTTGATTGTTTTTTGAGGAAGTGACAAAATTGATTGATGAGGGTAGGGCAGTGGATCTTGTATACCTGGACTTTACTAAAGCATTTGACAAGTTAGGCTGGTCTTGAAGATTAAGGAACATTGGACCTAAGGTGAGTTGGCTGATTGGATAAAATTGGATTTTGTCATGGAAGACAGAGGGTAGTTATGGAGGGTTTTGTTTTACTAGAGTCTGTGACTAGTGGTGTTCCACAAGGATCAGGGCTGGGACCTCTATTGTTTGTAATATATAGATGGTTTGGATGAAAATGTAGGTGGTCTGATTAGTAAGTTGCAGACCACATGGAAATTAGTGGAGTTGTGGATAGTGAGGAAGGTTATCAGACAATACAGCAAAATATAGGAAAGTTAAAAAGTTGGGTAGAGTAAAGGCAAATGGAGTTTAATCCAAACAAGTGTGAGGTGATGCATCTTTAGAGGTCAAATGTAAGAGGAAGCTATGCAGTGAATGGCAGGATCATTGGGAGCATTGCCATACAGAGGAATCGTGTGGTGCAAGTCCTTAGGTGTCTGAAAGTAGCAACATAAGTGGAAAAGGTGGCAAAGAAGGCTACAGCATGCTTGCCTTCATCGAATTGAGAATAAAAGTTGGGCATTGAGTATAACAGTTGACAATTCATGGTGCAGCTGTATAAGACTTTAGTTAGACTACACTTGGAGTATTGTATGCAGTTTTGGTTGCCATGTTATAGAGAAGATATGGAGACTTTGAGAGGGTGCAACAGGGTATTGCCTGAATTGGAGTCTTTTAGCTATGAGGAGAAGATGGACAATTTCGGATTTTTTTTATTACAATGTTGGAGTCTGAAGGATGACCTGCTGATAAACTATACAAAATTATGAGAGGCATGGATAGGGTGGATGGTCAAAGTTTGTCCCCAGAGTGGAAATGTCAATTACTGGGGGGGGGTGGGGGCATAGGTTTAAGGTGAGAGGGGAGAAGTTTAAGGAGATGTGCGAGGAAACGTTTTTTTACACAAGAGGTTGGTAAGTGCCGAGAACACTTTGCCAGGAGAGGTGCTAGGAGCAGGTACATTGGCAAAGTTCAGGAGGTATTCAGACAGGGAATAGAGGGACATGGACAATGTGCAGACAGTTGGGATTAGTTTAGAATAGCATCAAGGTAGCCACAGACATGGTTGGATGAAAGATCTGTTCTTGTGCCAGACTGCTCTGTTATATTCTACATATAAAATCTAACCATAATGTTTTACATTCCACTACCTTTGTGCAAAGAGTTTTCTTCTGTATATGAATATGACAGTTTAGTGATCAGTACATGGACTTTGATGCTTTTTATATTACCAGCTCAAAGACACTTTTTTTTTTGCACTGTCCAGGATAATGTGCCAATACCACATTGGAGCAGCCGACAAAATACAGATGTCAGAGTTTGTCTGCAAAATTGTGCAATATTAGACAATAGACTATAGGTGCAGGAGTAGGCCATTCTGCCCTTCGAGCCTGCACTACCATTCAATATGATCATGGCTGATCATCCTTAATCAGTATCCTGTTCCTGTCTTATCTCCATAACCCTTGATTCCACTATCCTTGAGAGCTCTATCCAACTCTTTCTTAAATGAATCCAGAGACTGGGTCTCCACTGCCCTTTGGGGCAGAGCATTCCACACAGCCACCACTCTCTGGGTGAAGAAGTTTCTCCTCATCTCTGTCCTAAATGGTCTACCCCGTATTTTTAAGCTGTGTCCTCTGGTTCAGCACTCACCCATCAGCGGAAACATGTTTCCTGCCTCCAGAGTGTCCAATCCTTTAATAATCTTATATGTCTCAATCAGATCCCCTCTCAGTCTCCTAAACTCAAGGGTATACAAGCCCAGTCGCTCCAGTCTTTCAGCGTAAGGTAGTCCCACCATTCCAGGAATTGACCTCGTGCCGCCATTCCAGGAATTGACCTCGTGATTAATCCAATTATAACTGGAAGTATGAGAGAAATTGCAGAAATATAAAACTGTGATGGTCTATCTCACATAGGAGAATGCACTGGTTTGGAAAATTCTATGAAACTTCAAATTGTACAAGTTTCATGGTGGAAAAGGGATGAATAGTTTGGTTTTGTTTCATTCTTGACACTATCACAGAATCTTACAGCCTTAAAGGAACCATTCAAACTATTTTGCTCATGTAAGTTCTTTCAGTGAGCTATTCAATTTGTCCTATCCCATTCTGCTTTTACTAAAGCCCTGCCATTTTTTTCCATTCAACTAAGTAGCCAATAATCTTGATCAATGAAACTGCTGTCATATTCCTTTCAGGCAGTGCATTCTGGATTGATATCATTCCAAGAAAAGATATCTCCCCACCGATTCCTTTCCTGACAATTTTAAATCTGTGACCTTTGGCCATGGTTCTTCCTGCTATTTGCTGCTCATTTACTTTACCTTACTGCATTAGATGAACAAAATTACTTTGGCTTGAAAGTTAGCACATGATGTTGGCTGAAATAAAGCATGAAGGTTCAGGAGATATCGGGCAGTATCTGAGTAGAGAAGCCTTGTCATGCTGTTTCATGTATGTGGGTAAAGAACATGCACATGTTGTCTGCTTTTCCTCTCAAGTGACTCACTCGCTGGAAATTTACCCAGCGTAGGTGGGATTGCGGACAGCTTGTCAAAGGCAGAAAGGCTATCATTGCACAGGACTATTTCCCAAACTTCCTATTAAAAAATTCCAAGTGTCGGAGCAAGACTTTAATGCTTTAGTTTTGACTATTGGCACCCCTTTTAAACTTTTCAATTGAATTTGAATGGATAGAATTTATGATCTAAATGAGACTTTTAAAATGAGTATTTTCCCTCAGCTTTCTTATTAAAAATCTGCAGATTGGCCATAATGTTCTTTTTGTCTTCTGCCACAAAGATAGCAAAGAGCAGGTTGATAAGCAAAGTGCATGACTATCAAAATAAATTTCATTGCCGTTGAGTTCCAGGACGACACCCGAAAGAATACTTCTGGCAAGTCATTTTGTGAAGCAATGCAAGTCCTCAACCATTTTACAGTTCACCTGTAGCAAACAATTTATACCAATTATGGTAATATAAAACAATGCAGCACAATCGCTCAGAGCTGTGAAACCTCAGGGTATATATGATTGGAAAAGCAACACAATTATTCTGTTTGAAGAATGCCATTGATCTTTTAAACCTTCTGGGTTACTATGATAATTCAGTCACACTTTATTTGAAAACAACAAAAACGTCCATCTATTGTTATTGAGACCCCTGTTGGATTTGATCTCCAATTGCAAACTGATTTTAGGAAATTTCACAAAAATAATATTTCTTTCCCCCCCCCCCACCGAGTACAAATTATCTTCACGTCACAAAATAACCAGATTTCTTTTTTTCTAAACAAACACACTCCCGTTACTTAACCACTGCACATTTGCAGTCAATTTCTAACATTAATAATATACCACTTAAACTATCGGTTTCAATCAATTGGTCGTATTCTTGCCATATTTTAGAAATGTTTTTATTTACAGTGCACTATTTAGGTTATCCTACAGTATTTGACAGCTCATGAAGAGCATTTTAAGTGTAACTATTACTGTAATATGGGAAGCATGATAGACGGATTGTACATAACCATGTCCTGCAGTGAGAACGGTGATAATTAACCGATAATGTTAATTTAGTAATATAAATTGCGAGATGTAAATTAACCGCAGGATGAAAAAGCCTTTGGCTTTTTGAAATAATGCCAAAGGATGTCCAGTTGAGAGGGTGACTTTGGTTCAGCATTTCAGCTAAGAGAAAACAACATCAAGAGTGCAGAACTTCCTCAGTTCCACGTTGCCTTGACAAGTGCCCATGTCTTCAGAATGAAGCTTGAAAGCCCAACCATCTCACTCAGATGCAGCACTGCAACTGAACCACAACTGACAGGTTCAAACACTATTCCAGCTGATATTCCTGAGTAGTATGGTGGAAATGTTCTGTTGTTGTAGGTGATGTCATTTCCTGTTCATTTTCTGAGGGGTTGATAGATGGCACCTAGATCTAAACTCAAATCCCAGTTGACTATTTGGGTAGCTACAAATGGCCCAATGACACCTTTAAAGAAGAGCAGGAAGTTCACCAGGTGTTCCAGATGTTATTTTCACTTTCACCAGCAAAAGGCAAAGATTAACTGGTCATTTGTTGATCTGCTGGTTGACCTGACTTTGAGAGTGCTTCCTTAAAATTTAGTATAATTTAAAGTAATCAAATGGTTTTACAGTACTTTGCAAAGTGAGTAAACAGTGCTTTATAAAGCCTATAGACATGAATGCCAGTTCAGAATGGTGGATCTATTAAATATTTGAACTAATGGAACATTTCATACCTGAGATAACACAGTTCTAGAGAATGGAAGGTCAGCATTCAGCAAGCTTGAATATTTCAGAAAGGAATGTATTCTCAAATTAACAAACAGCCTGTACTAAAATGGCAAATTTTAGTTATATTAAATTATTCAAACGCAGGGAAGGGTGTATGGATTTTCAATCGTTTACTCTATCAAAGAGAAACTTCAAAATGTTTTGCGTGAGAAGTGTTGTTAGTGTCTATGTGAATGGGAAACATTGACAGACTCAAGTTAGATCAGACAAATACCACATACCGTTTTCATTAAGTGGACCAAACTCCAGTGAATACTTCAGAACATGGTAATTGTTCCACACGTACAGTTTATGGTCGCGAGGGTTATAATCCACTGCTGCAATATACTGGTAGGAGTTCGGAAACAATACATCAACATTTCCATCCATGCTCAGCTCAGTGTTATAGATATAGTCGATTTTATTTCCAGTGGCTTCATTGTCATCATCTTCATAGACTGATTTCACCACATAGAGAATCCCACATATCATAAAAGCATTTGAAGCTGACCTCTTGTCATAAGCGGTATTCCAAGTACCCTCAATCCTTAATGTATAAGGATTTAATTGGCTAACCACGATTTTGCCATTGTTCTGTTCAGTTGCGTAGATAACCCACAAACCATTTTCATCCACTGCAAGGTCAATATCAGACTTTCCTCCCCATCGATAAGGCGATGTGTCATGGTAATTGGCATTCGCTATGATGGCCTCACCACTCTTGATCCTTGTCCTGAGATCAAACTTCACAATGTTTCTTGTTCGTTCTTTATTGAAGAATAGTGCTCCATCATACACCACGAACCCTGTTCCATCCACTCTATGAGGAAGCTTGTATGTGATGGTTGGTCGACCAGCAATAAAATCCCCCATTGAAGAGTATTCAGTTAACGTATCTGTTCTGTACGGGGTCCAAGGCATATAGTAGACCTTGTCAGAAGCTTGAAGTGGGTCTTTGCACCAGGCGCCTGACTGATGATCAGACTCAAACAAATGATCCATTTGATAAACTGCTTTAAGTGTTCCAGGGCATAAGAAAACTGTGGAAATAGAACATAAGAGAGAGCTATTAAAATCCTAGAAATGCAGTTCAGGTTTGGTACAATAATGAATTTTTGCTTTTGACTTTTCTGGAGATTATCAAAATAATTTAACATCGAATTTGTTCTTCACTCAAATTTACGAAGTACACATACATCCATGAAGATAGTTCAAATTTTGAAAATTTAAAACACTGAATAAAATTTCTAGAATTCTGAATAAATAACTCCTGATATTTAGAAACTGATTAAAGAAAAACAAATAAATAAGATGGGAGTAGTAACTTAAGGTTTTAACTGAAATTGCGAGATCATTATACAAATTGATAATTCTTTTGAAATAAAACTTACAGTTTAATAGCAACAAGAAATAATTGCATCCATTTAGTGAAAGCTGCTAAGAACACAACAAAATGAAAGAGGCATGATATAGATAAGTTATTTTTTGGGAAAGAAGAAAAGCAGGGAAACATGACGGTCATCCATGATCTAATCTCTTCTAATGAAGCAGAAAAACTGAACGTGGTGGAATTAAATGTGCATGTTCTGTTAGCAAGCAACAGAATGATGGAGAGTGTACCAAAAACTTAGTTAAACAAACCTCTACACAACAGCATCAAGAGCAAAGTAGCTGTATATATAATGTTAATAAAGTAACTGCATAACAGTGATTGAAAATAATTAATTTCTAAGGTATTTTATTACCTTTCTGTTCCACTTCTACTTAGGCATTGGGGAAAGGAAGAAAGAAATGAAGGAGAAAAGAGAACAGATTAATGGTAATCAACCATGTGGCATTACTGTAAAAAATACATTAAAGGTGAGAGATAGTGCATAGTTTGGAGAATGTATCCATCACAATTGGGACAGATAGTTTAATTATTTTGTAAAAGTGGTGAGAAACAGCAAAACAATACTCAAGCAAGACAGCTCTGTTTAAAGTGGTTGTCAGGATACCTGCTTAACTTGAATAAATGTCACACAATTGGTACAATTCCAGACAACATATGCATGTTCCAGCACGATTCAACTGGCCTTAACAATTACAGTCATACAGCTTGGAAACAGATCCTTCAGACCAACAAATCCACGCTGTCCATAATCGCAAACTAAACTAGTCCCCACCTGCCTGCATTTGGCCCATTCTCCTTCAAACATTTCTTATTTATGTACTTATTCAAATGTCTTTTAAACAATGTAACTGTACCCACACCCTCCACTATTTTGCTCATTTATATGTGTCAGACATTAATTTTGACCATTCCAGTCCATGTGAATGGGTAACTATTTGTCAAGGCTTAAAATAAGAAGCCCAGCAATGGGTTAAATCAACAGAAATTCTTAAACCTGAAAGTCATTTCATTTGAGCGTTACTGTTCTTTGCACATCACTCATCAGTTAAATTTCCAAGGAATGGAGATGGGCAGATTACTGAAATAAATTGTCAACAAGGACGCGAAAGAAGCAGGATGCAAACAAGGAATTCTCTTCTAAAACCATTTTATCAAAACAAAGGTAAGATGTATGGCATGCTTCTGGCAAAAATCCATTTGTCTGGCCTTTTTTTAAGATGGGTTGAAGGCAGAATGAAAGGTTTGGTGGGACAGTGATTACTATAAAAAATAAAAGTAATTTACTCAACCATTGCACATACAAATTAGCACACATGCAAAAAAGAGCTTCAGGACTGGACTGAGAAGGAAACTGTTAATAATGTCACTTGCTGGACTAACAGGCCTGACAAAATAAGATCTCTTTCCAGCACATGTTTATAAACCCTCTAGCTCAGCAGAATATGGACTAACCCAACCACCAAGGCTCTGAGTGAAGGCCTATTGACCAGATCCATGTAATCTCTGTAGCTTGGAGATGGAGCATGGTGTAGCACAATGCCATCATAGAAAATAGTTTTAAAACCTCTAATACATTTGAGGTGTTGAGAGGGCAGATGAGGAAGCAAATGGTTTTAAAAGATATATTTATACATTAATTTAATTCTTCAAAGCCTACATTGCTCCATTAGATCTTTGGTCTCCCAGGGACTAAAAGGAAATGGGGAGCAGCAGGAGCGTGCAGCTGAAGCTAGAGATTAGCCTTGATCATTTTAAATGGAGGAAACAGTCTACTCCAGCCCACTAATGTTCTGGCAAAAAAAAAATTGGATAGTTCAGATGTATCAATTCATTTTCTTTCTAAATATACCAACGCCAGAATTAAGCCTGAAAACTAAGAGGGAAGAAACCTGAGAGCTGTATAACTTCTTTCTTTGGAAGCAAAATAAAGGATCCAAAATCTAATGCATTACCTATTGCATTTATCTTCAACTTAATCTCTACATTAGAAATAATAAAATATACTACGCTTCCATGTGGAATCTTTTGCCTCAACAATGCTCATGCAGTTGAGGTGCTAAGGTATGATCAGAAACTTCGAAGGCTCGTTTTCCATACTCAGTCCCAATGAGATGTACTTAGGTGCGGTAAATTTATAGTGCTGTGACATCCAAACTGTTATTTTGTATTTCAATGAAATTAATTGGTTTCTTTCTACAGCTTCTCTCGCCCCACTGAATACAATCACTCTTGTATTGATTCCTGAGTTGTTGCATATTACTCCCCCACAACCTCCCAAGATACTTAATACAAAAAAAAACATACTGACAGCAAATAATAAACCAAGAATTTTGACAGCAAATGTAGCTTAAAGCAGAAGGGATCACTGTGCCAAGTGTGATTTGTCTTGTGCTCGGGAGGAAAGCTGTACAACTGAACCATGCCGGGGGGAGATTTTCACCTACATTGCTTGGGCACTCATTATCACTGAGGGCAATGCATATCTAGAAAAATCGAATGGAAAGTTCACACCACCCTCATTAAATCTGCCTGATTTAATGGAAGGGCTATAGGGCAGGTGCTGTAAAAGAACTGTTGTCATACCATCCAGATTTTTTTTTCTGGGCTTCATTGAATGATTAGAGAGTAAATGTGAAAACCTAAACTCCATTGACACCAGCTCCAGGAAACATACTCTGATCCAGTTTGAAGACTAGAAAAGAAGACATTTCATACATGGTGAGTCATGATCTGTGATTTTTCACAGCAATTGTACTGTTTACCAATTTCTCTTGTTCATTTTTCAAAACAGATTTTAACATCCAGGTAGGAAATTAGAGCAAGTGTAATTGCTTTTTGAACCTATAGTGCCATGCAAAGCTAGTCTTTGAGCTAAAGTCAATCTTCCAACATTATTTCATGCACATTAATTCCACGTAAGAATGGGTGTCTTTTCATTTTTCGATTTTTAAAGAACTTCAGATTGGAAGGAAAAATATTTTACTCTTTAAAAATAATGAAACAAAATTTACCAGGATGGCTGCATTCTTTCATAACAAGGAATTTGATACCTATTGTGAACTCTGTTTTGAATGACTATGGGTTCCTGCAAGGTGCTGATGATCAGGAGCTGAGGACTTGTTTACAAATGAAGTTCCTCAGTTAATTGGCAGGTTGGAATTGGAAACAAGTTACAGAGTCACAGACACACACAGAGAAAGAAAGTCATAGGATTGTGTGCTGTTTTTTTCCCCAGAAGAAGCAACCTGCTCTCTGCAGTAAGAACAATCAATTTAGAGTTGAAGTCAACCAGTCGCCTTTCCTACTGCACTTGGTGTGAGTTGTGATTTTTGAATTGCTAGATCAGAGACATTTTCAAATGAATCGGTCACTTTTTACTTTCTCCAAAACAGTAGATGTTTCCAGAGAAAGATAACTGAACACCAAAAGGCCTGGCGAGCTGAAGATGGATGATCTGAACATTGGAAACAGAAAGCAAAGGCTGCTGAACTGACTTTCCAGATTTACACGACCTCCACCAACAATCTGTTTTCCTTATTTGACTGTATCGTTAATTCTTCTTTAGTACAGAAACTTGATCATGCTTTCTATCTGAAATTGGTCTGATCTGCAAATTTTTCACTGCAATTCTTTGGTTATCAATTTCACTTGTTCACTCATCAAAACAGATTTTACTGTCCAGGTAGAAAATTAGAGCAAATTTAATTGGTACAATTTGGTACGACTTCAAGAATAATGGGACTCGATTTACATACTACCCCAGTGAGTTATCAAATCACTTTGTATGCAGAGCTCTATGTGTATTTGTCTTGAATATACTCAAAGAAAAAATCTAAAATCCAAATGACCCTTCATCTTGTGATAATGCTGTCACTTTAACAGGTTACTTTGTTCTGTTTATTTTTTGAAGAGAGGTTGTAAGGAAGAGCTGTCTCTAAGAAAGTAAATAATTTGTGAGACATAAGGTGGGGACATGTCTCCCAGACCAGGCTTTTGAGTTTCTTTTTTAGTTTTTAGGTTTATTTTTAAGCAGAAGCCTTTGGGGTCTTAAAAGAGTTGGAACTTCATTAAATGTCTCTTGGCTGCTACTTCCTCTGAATTTTCTTTTGATTTTTTTTTTCCTCGTAGATTAGAGAACTGCATGTGAGAATCTGTGTCATGAATTTGCCTTTTCGCCAAGAGGTGTGTCAATGGGATGTTATTATAATGGAACAGTTAATTAGTAATAGGTACTGTATCTATTATTTGGTTAAGTTTTCCAATAGTTAACCTATTCTAAATTCCTCCTTTTTTTTGTATTTTAATAAGAGCGCTTAAATACATTTTGTTTTGTTGAACATCATTTGACAAGTTGCATTGCAACTGGAACATGGCACTTCACATCCACTGTTAAAATAAGAAAAAGTTATAGTCTACGTTACCTTCTTAAAATATATTGAGGGTGTCTGGTTTGGTCCATAACAATTAAAATGACTGACACCTTTATCTGAGATTATGGTTCCACATTTCTCAAAGAACAAGAACATTCCTCCAGTATCAATACTATTTATGTTCTGAGGATGTTATATGCTTCAATGATACTGTATTTCATTCTTCTAAACAAAAGAGAATGTTCTGTTCTCTCTGTATTGGAGTCATTCAAGCAAATCTCTAATGACTAGACAAATATAACCTTCCATAGGTAAAGTGACCTTTAAAATCAGATGAAAGCCTCTTGATTAGGCAGACTTTTGTCTGAGTTTTGTGCTGTTTGCTACACAGTAGGTAGAGAGGCATGATGTGATACATGTTTAGCATTCAATCTGCCCACACCATTTTGCAAGGTTTGTGAAGGTTTGTAGCTCAGCTTGAGGTTTAGGGTGTAGGTTTGCTCGCTGAGCTGTAGGTTTGATATCCAGACGTTTCATTACCTGGCTAGGTAACATCATCAGTGGGGACCTCCAAGTGAAGCAAAGCTGTTGTCTCCTGCTTTCTATTTATATCTTTCCCCTGGATGGGGTTCCTTGGGTTTGTGGTGATGTCATTTCCTGTTCATTTTCTGAGGGGTTGATAGATGGCACCTAGATCTGTGTGTTTGTTTGTGGCGTTGTGGTTGGAGTGCCAGGCCTCTAGGAATTCTCTGGCATGTCTTTGCTTAGCCTATCCCAAGATAGATGTGTTGTCCCAGTCGAAATGGTGGTTTTTTTCATCCATGTGTAGGGCTACGAGGGAGAGAAGGTTGTGTCTTTTTGTGGCTAGCTGGTGTTTGTGTATCCTAGTGGCTAATTTCTTCCTGTTTGTCCTACGTAGTGTTTGTGGCAGTCCTTGCATGGAATTTTGTTGATGACGTTGGTTTCGTCCATTGCTTTTACTGGGTCTTTTAAGTTTGTTAGTTTTTTTTGTTTGAGAGTGTTGGTGGGTTTGTGTGCTATAGGATTCCGAGGGGTCTTAGTGGTCTTGCTGTCATTTCTGAAACTTCTTTGATGTATGGTTAGGTGGTATGTTAAGGTAGGCCACCAGGATACATGAACACCAGCTAGCCACAAAAAGACACGACCCTCTCTCCCTCGTAGCCTTACACATGGATGACAAAAACCACCATTTCGACTGGGACAACACATCTATCCTGGGATAGGCTAAGCAAAGACATGCCACAGATTTCCCAGAGGCCTGGCACTCCAACCACAACGCCATAAACAAACACATAGATCTAGATGCCATCTATCAACCCCTCAGAAAACAAACAGGTAATGACATCACCACAAAACCCAGGAACCCCATCCAGGAGAAAGATATAAATAGAAAGCAGGAGACAACAGCTTTGCTTCACTTGGAGGTCCCCACTGATGATGTTACCTAGCCAGGTAATGAAACGTCTGGATATCAAACCTACAGCTCAGCGAGCAAACCTACACCCTTGTCCACACCATTTCCCATCTCTGGAAATAAGTGGATGGAAGACACAGTTCAGTATGCAACTCATTTCTTATAATTCCTTGACATGCCTTCTATGGGACCCACTTTCATAATCTTAACACGAGAGTGTAGCTGTTGTGAGCAACCAAATTCTCTACCTTGAAATTTCCCTGAAATTAGGTTTGGCCTCGATCTGTTGAATGCTGTCTATAAGGCTAATGATGTATGTCAGTGACTGAATATGACGTTGCTTTCAATCATTATTTCTAATTGTCACTGCTGCCCCAAAAGTCAAAAATTGATGAAAACACCGGTTGGAAACTCATTTAAAGAAGTAAAACAAACTTCCTGCTCTCAGGGTTAAGATTTGGATCTGCTCATCATTTGGTTGAAGGCTGAGGTCACACATGGAGACAATGAAGATTTTTGCAATCAAGATCTCCTAATCCACAAAAGCCTCTTCTGCCAGACGTAGGAGGCCTTACTGTTCTGTGTTCACTGTGCACAAGTTGCCTTTTCAACAAACATCAGGAAAGACACACTGCTGCATGTCCCTTCCACTGAGTAAGAATCTGCTTTAAGTTGAGCAGTCTACCTGTTACATGTGGTATTAACGGTCCACAGCCCATTGCAGTGCACTCAAACAGGTCAGACCCTCATTAGACAACACAATATCAGCCTGAAGCAAACAGACAGCAACAGCATGCTGCTCCCTTCAACAGGAGTGTGAAGAGTTGAAATACACAAAAAATGATGCAGACCAATTATTTGTTCCAAAAAATTCATCACTCAAATATTTAGTGATTACATGTCAATTAGTAAACTGCTCAGAAATTATTCCCTCTATTCTAGACTCTACCACTCTGCCTCTATTGAAACCACCTATCCGCATCTACCTTGTTAAGTACCCTCAAAATCCTGCATATTTCAAAACAATCTCCTCTCATTCGACTAAATTCGTATGAGTACTAACCCAACCTGATCAACCTCTTCTCATACATTAATCCCTCCATACCTTGATCGGCCCAGTGAACCTTTTCTGGAATGCTTCCTCAGGTTAGAGATCAAAATCTGTTCAGTGTTCCAGTTGTGGTCCGACTCGTGCTTTGTATTAGGCAAAATCTCCCCATTTTTAGACTCCATTCACATTGAAAGAAAGGCCAACATTCTTTTTCCCATTACCCACGAAGCTTGGATACCAACCAGCTTTTGGGATTCATGTGTGAAGATTCTCAAATTCCTTTGTTCTGTGGCTTATACATGAACTCACATTTTTCCAACATCATATTCCATCTGCCAACTTTTATCCCACTCACTTAATCCCAGTCTCTGACTCAGTCAGACTTTGTGTCATCCTCACCACTTGCCTTTCCAATTACTTGGAACAGAGAGATCTTGGTGTGCAAGTACATAGATCCCTCAAAGTTGCCACCCAAGTGGATAGGGTTGTTAAGAAAGCATATGGTGCTTTGGCTTTCATTAACAGAAGGATTGAGTTTAAGAGCTGCGAGGTTTTGCTACAGCTCTACAAGTCCCTGGTGAGACCGCACTTGGAATATTGTGTCCAGTTCTGGTCGCTCTACTATAGGAAAGATACAGAGACTTTGGAGAGGGTGCAAAGAAGGTTTACCAGATTGCTGCCTGGACCGATGGGCTTGTCCTATGAAGAGAGGTTCAATAAGCTCGGACTTTTCTCTCTAGAGAGAAAGAGGAAGAGAGGTGACCTGATCGAGGTATACGAGATAATGAGAAGAATAGATAGAGTCAATAGTCAGAGACTTTTCCCCAGGTCAGGATTGACTGGTACGAGGGGTCATAGTTTTAAGATATTAAGAGAATGATATATAGGGGATGTCCGAGGAAGGTTCTTTATGCAGACAGTTGTGAATGCATGGAATGCCTTGCCAGCGGTGGTGGTGGAAGCAGAGTCATTAGGGACATTTAAGTAACTGCTGGATATGCACATGGATAGCAGTGAGTTGAGGAGTGCGTGGGTTGTTATTTTATTTTACATTAGGATTAACCCTCGACACAACATCGTGACCCAAAGGGCCTGTTCTGTGTTGTACTTTTCTATGTTCTATTTTTGTGTCATCTGCAAACTTGGCTACTACAGTACATTCATATTCCACTCAAGTCAATAATAGATTTTGTAAATAAACGTAGCCCTGCATAGATTCTCGTGGCACTCCACAAGGTACAAGTTCCAATCTGAAGATGTCCTCTTACTCCAACTCTCTGTTGTCTGTTCTTTAGCCAATCCTTTATCCATGTTATTGTACTCCCTCCAACACCAGGGACTCTTATCTTAAGAAGTCACCTAATGTATGGTACCTTATCAAATGCTTTTTGAAAATCCAAACATACATCCATTGCTTCTTTCTATCTATCCTGCTTGTTATATTCCAAAGAATTCTAGAAAATTTAGCAGACATGATTTCCTCTACATGAAGCTGTGCTGACTCTGCTTGATCTGTGCAATTTTTTTTAAAAAATGCACCACTATTACATCCTTTAAAACGACTCTAACATTTTCCTAATAACAGCTACTAAATTAACTAACTTGCAGTTACCTGTTCTTTTTGGTCTCCCTCCCTTTGTAACTTAAGGTATTACATTGGCAATTTTCCAGTATTCTAGATCATTATTCAAAACCTTAGGACTCTGGAAGATTACCACCAGTGTATCCACTATCTCTAGCTACTATTAATATTTTCGGATGCATCCCATCTGATCCTGGGGACTTATCAGCCTTTAGCCCCAATAGGACTTTTTCTTTTGTGATAGTTTATGTATTTATTTTCTCTTCTCCTTTTGTCCCTTGATTGTTTGGTGAGTTTGGAATGCTGTTAGTATCTTCTATGTGAATAGTGATGCAAATTATTTGTACAACTCCTCTGCCATTTCCTGGTTCCCCATTATTATTTCCTCAGCCTCATTCTCTAAGAGGTTTATGTTCACTTTGGCCGCTCTCTTCCTTTTTATATATTTAAAGAAGCTCTCAATGTTTGTCTTGGTATTACTTATAAAATAAAATCATATGCTTTAAGACAATGGTCTTCAGTTTACACACACAATTATAATATTGCTAAAAATATCCAAAAGGTAATCTCAACTTCTCAATACTTTTTTAGAATAGGATAAGTTATTCATTCATTGGTCTTATGGTTGTGTCTGGTCAATCCTGCATTGCAGTATAACTATCTGATGAAAAACAAAATTCTACCTTGAATCATTTAGGAATACTACTTCACTGCCCTACACTCCTTTTGGTTTACTTTTAACACAGTAACAAGCCCAAGAGTATAGTAAATGTCGTTCAGTACACAGTTAATTATAAAGGAGAAGCAAAAGAGTTATGAGAAGATATAAGCGTGGCATTCTATTACTTGGGAACTGGAAAGAACTCAACATATAGCAGCTCATTTTCACAAGCTATACTTTGCTGCCAGAATAGTCTTATTTTCCCCAAGAGCTTCCAGTCATTCAGTGAGGTATGGTACATTTATGGAAGAGAAAAATGGGCCTTGCGCAAGAATTGAAATATACTGCATTGGCAAAATGGTTAGGCAAGTCAACAATAAAGAGAATATTTGCTTTTTACAATGTTCAGAAGCATGAATGTGTCTTGTCATTAGTGCTGAATACAGGCTCCTCAAGCTCCAGGACGGTACCACATTATTTTATTAACAGCTGTTTTATGAGGTGCGGTGGGAAAATGTTATTTGTTCTGTGGGCAGGGATGATCATTTTGCTGCCTGAACAAAGTGTTATTTCATGTGAGTGGAAGCGTAAAATAATAACTCACTCAGACGAAGTAACGCTTTTCAATTACTTGTGCTGACTACCAATGCTAAACCCAATAACCATGCTTATTGAGGAAAGCCTATCAAATCTTAACAGCAGAACAACTCATGCGAGGATCATTGAATTCTACAGCTCACAATTGCATCGAAAATGTACTCTATTTAGCTCACTGGAAATTCTCATACACAGGAAAACAACAGGATATGCAACTATATTATGGTACACTCTACAAATGATATAGGATGAAATCAAAAGTTATCCAGTGTGTTAGTGCGCCTGAAACATATATCCAACAAGGCAGGAAAAAAAATTAAGTAAACTCAATGCCACATTATAAAGGCAAAACGGTAGGGTGCAAAGTCATGCTCAAACTGAAGTGTAATGGTTATATCTAGTATTTTATGTTCAGTTAGAGTCACCAAGTAACAGCAGCATTGCTGACTTCTCAGGGAAGAGGTTAACCCTTCACGTTAGACACTAAACTCTGGACATTCAGCATTAAATTGCATACATGTCATGAAAAGACAGATTTGAAATGCTGTAAATCAAAATGACAGCAAAATGAGGCAAAAGAACCATTTCTGCTTAAAGATAACAAGGGCATCACCTCAAGACACCTCACATGACTTTGCCAATGCAGTCCAGAACTAAACACACTCTCCTGCTTTGCCTCTTAATTCTATAAATTAATCTGCTTCAGATATTGATCCAATCATACCAAAAAATGCGTCAATAACATCCTGTGGAGAAACCAGATTGGTGTTTTCTTCCTGAGACATTTTCTATATTGTCATCAGGTTGAATCTATGCAAAGAGCTTCTCGTGAGCTTTTTAATACTGCCCTAACAATTTTTTTTCAATAACATTAACTGCAATTCCCTTTCTCTATTCTACCAAAAGAAGGGTGGCTCAGTGGTTAGCACTGCTGCCTCACAGCACCAGGGTACCAGGTTCGACTCCTGGACAATTGTGGGGAGTTTGCACATTCTTCCTGTGTCTGCATGGGTTTACTCCAGATGCTCCAATTTCCTCCCACAGTCCAAAGATGTGTAGGTCAGGTGAATTAGTCATGCTAAATTGCCCATAGTGTTAGGCACATTAGTCAGAGGGAAATGGGCCTGGGTAGGTTACTCTTCGGAGGGTCAGTGTGGACTGGTTGGGCCGAAGGGCCTGTTTCCACACTGTAGGGAATCTAATCTAATAATAAAATTTATGGGAGGTAGTGGTGTAATGATAAAGCCTCTGGATGAGCAATTCAGGACTCCAGGCCAATGGTCAGAGGACATGCATTTGAATCTCATCACAACAGATAGATCACATGGTACACGTCAAGGTACTGGAACTGAAAACAGCCAACACCACTTTTTCAACACTGAATTGTCCTCCACACCAACAACTGGAGACTTGTGCCAAAGGTGGGATAGCAGCTTCAAAGATTAGTCAAACAACAGCCTGACACAATCTACTCATGGAATCATACCTGACAATGTCTCAGATGCCACCACAATTGGATATGACCCGTCCCACAGGCACAACCAAGACAGGGAGCACAGTGTTAAGACGGTCAAGGAGGAGTTGCTTGGGATTCCTCAACCTTAATTCC
The DNA here is from genome assembly GCF_037043375.1 of Chiloscyllium plagiosum. Lineage (NCBI taxonomy): Eukaryota > Metazoa > Chordata > Chondrichthyes > Orectolobiformes > Hemiscylliidae > Chiloscyllium > Chiloscyllium plagiosum. The sequence continues at coordinate 24,530,292 of NW_028270140.1, forward strand.
AGATTCCATGCAGTTTTATGACATCAAGTCAAACATGGTCAAGAAAACCTTCTCCTAATTACCACCTATCTCTCCCTTTTTCAGCTGATGAATCAGTACTCCTCCATGTTCAGCAGCATTTGGAGGAAGCATGACAGTGACAAGGACACAGAAGGTTCGAGAAGGGAGGAGTTCAACGTCCATCATCAAAAGGATCTGAGACCAGATCATAAGTAGGCCATTTTGCCCATCAATCTACACAATTAGATCATCGTGAATCTTATAATCTTCAACTCTGCTTTCCTATCTTCTTCCATAACTATTGATTACCTGACCAATTAAAAACCTTAAACTGGAATCTTTCCAAATCTGGAATCTAGTGAACGAACTTCCTTTGGACTGCCTCCAAAGCTAATATGCCTTTCATTATATAAAGGGACCAAAAACTGTTCACAATATTCTAGCTATCGACTAACTAGTACCTATAGTTTTCACAAGCACTGATCCATGTAGTTCCACACTAGTCACTACCTGCCAATCAGACAGATATCCATTTATTCCCACTCCACTTTTCCTGCCTGTCAAGCAATCTTTGATCCATATCAATTTATTACTCACTATCCCTTGTGATTTCATTTTGCTTACTAATCTCTTATGGTCAACTTTATCAAAAGCCTTATGAAACTCCAAATGCACCACAACCACTGGTTCTCCCTTATCTTTTCTACTAACGATATTCTCAACAATTTCCAGTAGATTTCTTAAACATGATTTGTCTTTCATAAACCCTGCAAACTTTGTCAAATTCCATAAATGCTTTCCAAATGTTCTACCATCACGATTTTTATAATAGGCTTTACTAATTGTTTTTATGTATTGACAGGTGATTTTATGGTCGGTTTCTATGTTTTCTTCAATCTTATGCAGTCTATTTCCTCCCCACCCTTGACTAAACTTTTTTGTCCCCTTCCACTGAATTATAAAGTGCTCCCAGTGCTTATGCTTGCTACTTTTTCTGGCAATGTTATCTGTATTCTTTTTGGATCTAATACTTTGGATCAAATAAGCATGTTACATTAGTCGTTGTCAAATCCTCTGGGACTTCTCCAAAATCTAAGAATTCTTTGAAGATTACTATCAGTGCATCCAGTATGTCTGTACCTACCTTCTTAAATACCGCAGGACATCTCATACTCCAAGGAAGTTATCAGCCTTTAGCCCCATTATTTTTCTTAGTACTTTTTCTCTCGTGATAGCCATTGTATCAATTTACTCTTTCCTTTCAGCATTTCATTATTTAATATTTTGGAAAGCAATTAGTGTCTTTTACCATGAAGATGCAACTCCACCACCATTTTCAGGTTCCCTATTATTCCTTCCCCAGCCCCCATCTCTCAGGGCCCTGTATTCACTTTGACCTTTCTTTCTGTTCATATCTTTAAGAAGATCTCACTGTCTGTTTTTACACTAAAACATAAAAAGATAGAAAAAAAGGTTCAGGATTAGGCCATTCGGCCCTTCAAGCCTGCGCCACTATTTAATACGATCATCACTAATTATGCAGTCTCAGTATCTCATTCCTGCCCTCTCCCCATACTCCTTTATCCTCTTATCCACAAGAGTCACAACCAGCTCACTCTTGAATATATCTAAAGAACTGGCCCTTCGAGAATTCCACAGGTTCACAACTCTCTAATTGACAAAATTCTTCCTCATCTCAGCCCTGAATAGCTTACCCCTTATTCTTAGACCCTTGTTCTGGATTTTCCCAACATTCCTACTGCATCTAGCCTGTCCAGTCCCATCAGGATTTTATATGTTTCTATGAGATTCCCTCTCATTCTTCTGAATTCCAGCCAATACAAGCCCAGTCAACCCAATCTTTCTTGACATGTCAGTTTTGCCATCCCAGGAATCAGTTTGGTGAACCTGCACTGAACTGCCTCAAGAGCAAGGATGCCCTTCCACAGACTAGGATATCAAAACTGCACACAATACCCAAGATGTGGCCTCACCAAGGCCCTGTACAACTGCAGCATGACATCCTTACTCCGATACACAAATCCTCTCACTATGAAGCAAAGCATGCCATTAGCTTTCCTCACTGCCTGCAGCACCTGCATGCCAACCTTCAGTGACTGTTCCACCATGACATCCAGGTCTCATTCCACCTCACCTTTTCCTAAACTGCCACCATTCAGATAATAATTTGCCTTCCTTTATTTTGGTGACCAAAGCAGATAACCTCACATTTATCCACATTATATTGCATTTACCAAGTATTTGCCCTCTCAGCCAGCCTGTCCAAGTCACACTGCAGCCTCTTCGCATCCTCCTCACAGCACACACTGCCACCTAGCTTAGTGTCATCCGCAAATCTGGAGATATGGGATTCAATTCCTTCGTCCAAGTGGTTAATGTATATTGTGAACAGCTGGGCTCCCAGCACTGAACCCTGCAGCAACCCACTCGTCACTGCCTGCCACATTGAAAACGACCCATTTATTCCAACTCCCTGCTTCCTGTCTGCCAACCAATTCTCTATCCAAGTCAATACATTTCCTCTGATACCAGGAGTTTTAATTTTCCTCCTAATCTCATGTGTAGAACCTTGTCAAAAGCCTTTTGAAAGTCCAGATACTGACTCACCATTGCCTGCTCTACTGGTCACATCCTTAAAAAAAGAATTCCAGAGGATTTGTCAAGCATGATTTCCCTTTCATGAATCCATGCTGACTACGATTCTGTCAATGCTATCAGACTAACCGGCCTATAATTCCCCATTTTCTCACTCCCTCCTTGTTCTGAAGAGTGTAATTATATTATCTACCCTCCAGTCCATTGGAACTCTTCCAGAATCTACAGAATGCCAGAAAAAGATTACCTATGTGCCCACTATTTCTAGGATCATTTCCTTAAGTACTCTCGGATGCAGAGCATCAAGCCCTGGACACTTATTAGGTTTTAATCCCATCAATTTCCCCAATACTGTTTACAGTCATATAGATGTACAGCACGGAAGCAGACCCTTCACTCCAACTCAACCATGTCGACCAGGTATCCCAAGTCAATCTAGTCCCACCTGCCAGCACCCAGCCCATATCCCTCCAAACCCTTCCTATTCATATACCCATCCAGAAGCCTTTTAAATGTTGCAATTGTACTGGCCTCCACCACTTCCTCTGGCAGCCCATTCCACACACGCACCACCCTCTGAGTGAAAAGGTTGCCCCTCAGGTCTCTTTTATATCTTTCCTCTCTCACCCTAAACCTATGCCCTCTAGTTCTGGACTACCCCACCCCAGGGAAAAGACTTTGTCTATTTACCCTATCCATGCCCCTCATGATTTTTTAAACCTGTGTAAAGTCACCCCTCAGCCTCTGATGCTCTGGGGCAAACAGCCCTAGCCTATTCAACCTCTCCCGATAGCTCAAATCCTCCAACCCTGGCAACATCCTTGTAAATCTTTCCTGACAAGTAAGGATTTGCTTCAGTTCTTCCTTCACGCTTGACCCCCTGACCCCTAACATTTCCTGAAGATTATTTGTGTGCTTTTACGTGAGGACAGATCCAAAATATTTGTTTGACTGGCCTGCCATCTCTTTGCTGTCCATTATGAATTCAACTGATTCTAACTGCAAGGGGCCTAGTACACCCTCGAAGTTCAATTTCTCCCCCCTCCTCATTTTTATTGATCATGTTTTGCTGGCTTCTAAAACTTTTACATCCACTCGTTTGCTACTACAAAGGATTATCCGAATTCCAATTATCATGGAACCTGTGAAAAATTTGCAGTGAAAGGATGTGCGTGTGGCTGTGGCTGTGTGCGTGCGCGATGGGGAGACCTACCCCACAAAGGCAGCTGTGGTCTTGTTGTTGGTGTGCAGTCCGGAGGCCCCAGAGAGGGGCCGGGGATGAACGGGGGCTCACGTGCTTTGTGCTGGGGTGGCGAGGTTGGACCAGGTTAGGAGCGGGGGGGCCGCGCGGGTTAAGGGCAGTGTTGGATTGGGGGGGAAAACGAGAGTGGGGCTGTGTTGGGGACGGGGTCTCATGCGCTGTGTGCTGCTGCAGTCTCCTGAATAGAGAGCAGACTTTAAAACTCCGAGCCCCAGAGGAAAGACATTTAATTGATTTTCCGAATAATCGATTATTCGGATGAAATAGTGCCTGCCCATCACATTTGGATAATCGAGTTTCCACTGTAGTATCTACCACATTGTTTATCTTTCTTCTTTCAACTTTCCTGGGTTACTATTGGTTGGCTTAACCCCTTCCGAGAAAAATTCTTCCTTACTGTGATATATATATTTCTTTATTGGAAGTCATGCACTATTTTCTGAAATGCGTGCCATTATTCCTTCACCATCCTTGCTGCGAAATTCCTTTCTCAGTATAGTTCCGCTTTCATTCATTTGTGATTACACTTAGTTAAGGTTAGCATACTTCCTTCCAACCCAAATTTGTGACTTTCAACCTGAGAGCTAAATTCTACTATGCTATCCTTTATTTGGAGTCATTTATTATATTTGCCTGGTTACATATTGTGAGTGCACCACTGCCAACTGAACTGGCTGAGCCCTAAAGGAAGCAGCTACTAGATAAGATCCACGACAATAAACCAACAAGAGGAAAAATTGAGACTTGCCCTAGATTCTTCCACGAGAGGAAACATCTTTTTGACATCCACATGATCGTGTCTGCTCAGTGTGTAACTGACTTGAACAACATAAATGATTAAACTATTGCCAAGTCTATGGATGACACGAAAATAGGTGGGAAGCTAAGTAGTGAGAATGATACCAAGAGTCTACAGGGGGACAAAGGTTAAATGAGTGGGAAAAAACTTGGCAGATGGAGCAGAACATGGTAAAATAAGAGGTTATGCACTCTACAAGGAAGAACAGAAGAGCTGAATATCATGCAACTGGGGAAATATTGAAGAAAAGCTGAAACACTGAAGAGTGATTTAAGGGTCTTCTGACACCAATCATAAAAAAGCTAGCATTTGAGTCCAGGGAGAAATAGGCAAGTCAAATTGACTACTGACCTGTATTTCAAAGGGAATGGAGTCGGGAATGTGGGAGGTCTTGTTAAATCCATGCAAGGCACTAGTGAGACAATGGCTGGAATGCTGTGAATAGTTTTGGATGCCTTATGGATCGAAACGAACACTAGAATTGAATGATGTCAAGAGAAACTTCAACTGCCAGACTTCTGATGTTCTGGCACCTGTCTCCAGTGGGATTGAAAAATACCGGCCATTGTAGTTCTGTTTGGGAGATGTTGTTATAAATCAGCAGTTACACTCACTTACAGCACTTAACAAGCAGTTCATTCTATGAACCACTGAGAAATTTGCATGAGTAGGGATATACGTGCAGATGTGTGTGCCTGGAATTTACTGAAATTGTCTTGTTCCAATATTACCCTGAAATTTCTTGAGAATCTCAACTGCATATGCAACAACGTTAAAAGCCAACGGAGCAGAAGCATACATTTAATGCAAGCATCATTTGCCCAAAGGAGTATGCATTATGTTTTGTGTCTTTAAATCTTTCACAGTCCTACTGCAGTACTGAAAACTGGTTTCTCGTTATGAAAACACTGTTGTTGCATGCATATTGACAACTGTTGTGTGTTTAAGGAAAATGCGGCTCTGGATGCTTTTCTCATCTTTTTATTTGGTTTTCCATTTAGTGAGATCTCAATGTAAAACTGGCCTTAGTCATCCACATGCAAATTTTAACTGAAGAAAATGCATCAGATAGTTTTTTTAAAAAAGTAGTTTTGATTTGAAATTTCAAGGAGGTCCTATATCACAATTTTCAGATAGCAGGGTCATAAACCAACTCACAACTGTAGATAGTTTGAGCGACTTGCTTACTTAGTTTTTCATTGGATCGGTGATGGAAACAAATAATTGATGCTTAATTCAAAGATAATCAATAAAATTTAAAACAGCTCATTGTCAGAATGATTGACCACAAGTGCTAAGTACCAGCATCTTCTGGCGCACTTACATATTGACAGGTATTTCATGTTAATGTGAATACTACTACCATAATCACTGCTATATGGTCATGTAAGAAAAAAAATGTAACTGCTAACTGAAAGCTAAATTTCAAAATTACACACAAGGCTGAAAAGTATTGTTGAAAATTGTTTGAATGCCATTAATAATGCCATACTTTGGAGCTCCCAAATATCTTCTATATGGAATGGAAGAACAGAGAATTGCACATTTACTCCCAGTTTCACATATGACCAGCACAGTGCATAATACAGGAAAAATTAAACAAGTCTCTGGTTTCTAATGGCCATCCTAAGTGTGACACAAGCCTGAAAACTTTGTTGAAGCAGAGAGCAAGGTCTGGAATTGGAGAAAGGGGATAAAATATATGAGGAAATAAAAACGTAAGTAAATGAGTTGCAAAAAGCTTCTGAAATACAATTATGCCAAAGCAGAGAAACAGAAAATAAATTACAATTTTGCACAGATTAAAATTAAAAACATTAAGTGTAACTGTATTTTCTGATTGAGTAACAGGATTGCAGACCATTAAACATTAATATTTTGAGTGTAGGATATGGCACTTGGAATCATTAAAAGTGTGCACTTGAACTAACAGCAAGCAAAGATAGTTTTTAGTTAAAAATGTGATTTATAATCAGTATAGGGAATTAATTTTTAATTACCAGGCAAATCTTCAGTGAGCACATAATACAAAAAGATTCTGCACAAAGTAAATTAAGTTCCAGTTAAATAATACTCAAACCCATTTGATTTAAAACATGATAATTATCTTTATCCCTTTCTCAACATGACTAGTACCAGAAGGGATGGAAATTAGGCCAATGGAAGAAATTCAGCATATTTGTGCTGAATAGAAGGGAAGAACAGCAGCATAAATAAATTTGGCTGAGTAACAGTTAAAAAAAATTGGGTCCACACAATTGTTCTACAGACTGGAAGAAGGCATACAGTGATGTTCCTCTGGGATATCATGACTTATGTTTTATATATAAAAGGAGATCTAGCTTGGGTATACAGGGAATAAGTTCAAGATGTGTAGATGACAAACTTGTGAATAGTGGAAGACTTCAAGAGGACATAGACAGCCATTGGAAAGGATAGACATGTGGCTGGTGAATTAGAACATAGAACATAGAAGAATACAGCGCAGTACAGGCCCTTCGGCCCTCGATGTTGCGCCGATCCAAGCCCACCTAACCTACACTAGCCCACTATTCTCCATATGCCTATCCAATGCCCGCTTAAATGCCCATAAAGAGGGAGAGTCCACCACTGCTACTGGCAGGGCATTCCATGAACTCACGACTCGCTGAGGAAAGAATCTACCCCTAACATCTGTCCTATACCTACCACCCCTTAATTTAAAGCTATGCCCCCTCGTAATAGCTGACTCCATACGTGGAAAAAGGTTCTCACAGTCAACCCTATCTAAACCACTAATCATCTTGTACACCTCTATCAAGTCACCCCTAAACCTTCTTTTCTCCAATGAAAACAACCCCAAGTGCCTCAGCCTTTCCTCATACGATCTTCCTACCATACCAGGCAACATCCTGGTAAACCTCCTCTGCACCCATTCCAGTGCCTCAACATCCTTCCTATAGTATGGCGACCAAAACTGCACACAATACTCCAGACGCGGCCGCACCAGAGTCTTATACAACTGCAACATGATCTCAGGACTCCGGAACTCAATTCCTCTACCAATAAAAGCCAGTACGCCATATGCCTTCTTCACTGCACTATTTACCTGGATGGCAACTTTCAAAGATCTGTGTCCATGGACACCAAGGTCCCTCTGCTCATCCACACTACCAAGTATCCGACCATTAGCCCAGTACCCCATCTTTTTGTTACTCTTACACTTACACCTCACACTTACCTACATTGAACTCCATTTGCCACCTTTCTGCCCAGTTCTGCAGCTTATCTATATCCCGCTGTAACCTGCCACATCCTTCCTCACTGTCAACAACTCCTCCGACTTTCGTATCATCCGCAAACTTCCTCACCCAACCTTCTAGCCCCTCCTCTAGGTCATTTATAAAAATGACAAACAGCAATGGTCCCAAAACAGATCCTTGCGGAACACCGCTAGTAACGGCACTCCAAGATGAACCTTTACCATCAACTACTACCCTCTGTCTTCTTCCAGCCAGCCAATTCCTAATCCAAACCTCCAACTCACCCTCAATGCCATACCTCCGTATTTTTTGAAGTAGCCTACAATGGGGAACCTTATCAAACGCCTTACTAAAATCCATATACACCACATCTACCGCTTTCCCCTCGTCCACCTCCTTAGTCACCTTCTCAAAGAATTCAATAAGGTTTGTGAGGCACGACCTGCCCTTCACAAAACCATGTTGACTATCCTTGATCACATTACTCCTATCCAGATGTTCATAAATCCTATCCCTTACAATTCTCTCTAAGACTTTGCCCACAACAGAAGTGAGACTCACCGACCTATAGTTACTAGGGTTATCCCTACTCCCCTTCTTGAACAAGGGAACCACATTTGCTAGCCTCCAGTCTTCTGGCACTACTCCTGTAGACAACGAGGACATAAAAATCAAGGCCAATGGCTCTGCAATCTCCTCCCTTGCTTCCCAGAGAATCCTAGGATAAATGCCATCAGGCCCAGGGGACTTATCTATTTTCACCCTTTCCAGAATTTCCAACACCTCTTCCCTACATACCTCAAAACCATTCATTCTACTTAATTGTGACTCAGTATTCACATCGGCAACAACGTCCTGTTCCTGAGTGAATACTGACGAAAAATATTCATTCAGAGTCTCCCCAATCTCTTCAGCCTCCACACGCAACTTCCCACTACTATCCTTGACTGCACCTATTCCTACCCTAGTCATTCTTTTATTCCTGACATACCTATAGAAAGCCTTAGGGTTTTCCCTAATCCTACCAACTAAACATGTCCCCTCCTTGCTGCTCTTAGCTCTCTCTTCAGGTCCTTCCTGGCTAACTTATAACTCTCAATCGCTCCAATTGAACCTTCACGCCTCATCTTTACATAGGCCGCCCTCTTCCATTTAACAAGGGATTCCAATTCCTTATTAAACCATGGCTCCCTCACATGACCCTTTCCTCCCTGCCTGACAGGTACATACTTATCAAGGACACTCAATAGTTGCTCCTTGAACAAGGTCCACATATCAATTACGCCCTTGCCTTGAAGCCTACTTTTCCAAGTCACGCATCCTAAGTCATGCCTCACCGCATCATAATTTTCCTGCCCCCAGCTATAACTCTTGCCCTGCAGTGCACACTTATCCCTCTCCATCACTCGAGTAAAAGTCACTGAATTGTGGACACTGTCCCCAAAGTGCTCACCTTCCTCTAATTCTAACACCTGGCCTGGTTCGTTACCCAGAACCAAATCCAGTATGGCCTCACCTCTTGTTGGCCTATCTACATATTGTGTCAGGAAACCCTCCTGCACACATTGGACAAACACCGACCCATCTAACGAACTAGAGCTATAGCTTTCCCAATCAATATCAGGAAAGTTAAAGTCCCCCATAACAACCACCCTATTACTTTCACTCTTCTCCTGAATCATCCTCGCAATCCTTTCTTCTACGTTTCTAGGACTATTAGGAGGCCTGTAGAAAACTCCGAACAGGGTGACCTCACCTTTCCTATTCCTAACCTCAGCCCAAACTACCTCAGATGGCGAGTCTTCATCCATTGTCCTTTCTACCGCTGTAATACGATCTTTGACAAGCAATGCCACACCTCCCCCTCTTTTACCCCCACCTCTGACCCTACTAAAACATTTAAACCCTGGAACCTGCAACAGCCAATCCTGTCCCTGTTCTACCCATGTCTCCGTAATAGCCACAACATCAAAGTCCCTTTTTTTTAAACAGATTATAACAACATAGAGGGCAGAGTACGCAGTCTGAAATTGTTGCTCTCATTGATGAGTACAGAATGCTGTAAAGACTGGGTCATTCTATTACAGCCAACACATGCAGGATAGGCCAAGTGGCTGTAACTTTCTGATAAATTTATTCTGACATTTGGAATTCAGGTCGGATGATGTACATAAATTCTCAAATTGGACTTAGATTAGATTACATTACAGTGCGGAAACAGGCCCTTCAGCCCAACAAGTCCACACCGACCCGCCGAAGCGTAACCCACCCATACCCCTACATTTACCCCTTACCTAACACTACGGGCAATTTAGCATGGCCAATTCACCTGACCTGCACATCTTTGGACTGTGGGAGGAAACTGGAGCACCGGAGGAAACCCACGCAGACATGGGGAGAATGTGCAAACTCCACACAGTCAGTCGCCTGAGGCGGGAATTGAAACCTGGTCTCTGGCGCTGTGAGGCAGCAGTGCAAACCACTGTGCCACCATGCTGCCCCACTGTGCATTGATGCATTTTAACAAAAGCAATGAGGATAGGCAAAATTGAAGAAAAGGAACTTGTGTAAAGATATGTTAGAACAGAAGAACTGGGGGTATCTATGCATCTTGGGCTATACCCAGCCTCAGACCGGCCAGCAGCTTCTGGCAACCCAGATCACCAATGTTGTGGCTGATGATATGAGGAGCTACCTGCCCTGTCTCATCTGTCAGCTCCAGATGATCTGTTTTTGGTAGGCGATCATGTGAGTTATCTCATCAGTGGTGATATGTTGGTCACCACTAAACCTATACTGTACAGACTTTACAAATCTATGATATGATCTGAATATCCTATTAAACACCAGTTAACCTAAATTCCTCAAAGATCTCAGCCATACAAAGTTGCTAACCACATAAGCACGCTTGTCACGCCCTTTCACGGAATGGTATGATCTGCATTTTAGAACTGCCGTATTTTTTCTGGTGTGGGTGCACTCAGTTCTGTCAAGGAGGTAGATCCTATGATATTGCTCCAAAAAACACTGAAGCAATGATTGTTTAATTTCAAGTCAGGATGTGATGTGGCTTTTAGAACAACTTGCAGTGGTCATGTTCCCATGCATGTGCCACCATTATTTGTCTTAAATTTGGGTAGAGTTTGTAGATTTGGAAGGTGCCATCAAAAGAAGCCTGGGCAAGATACTTAAGTGGACTTCTGTATGTACATAATGTTGCTACTGTGTTTCAGCGGTGGACTGAGTGATTGATTATATTGCTTGTGTGGTTGTATTCAAGCAACCAGTTTTGTTCTGGACGGTATTGAACTTCTTAAGTATTGTTGAAGCTGTATTCATCGAGGTCAGTGGGAATATTTCATGTTACTGATGACTTGTACCTCTATAAGAGATTTCAGCATTTGACCAATTACTTAATTCCCTGCTTTTCTACCTACAGTAGAAACATGACTGTTTCAAATTCTCATTCTGGTAGTAGATTAGATGAGATTACTTACAGTGTGGAAACAGGCCCTTCGGCCCAACAAGTCCACACCGACCCTCTGAAGAGCAACCCACCCAGACCCCTACATTTACCCCTTCACCTAACACTACGGGCAATTTAGCATGGCCAATTCACCTAACCTGCACATCTTTAGACTGTGGGAGGAAACCGGAGCACCCAGAGGAAACCCACGCAGACACAGGGAAAATGTGCAAACTCCACACAGACAGTTGCCTGAGGCAGGAATTTAGTGCAATGAAGGTTCATAGTATATTACTAGTAGGAAATTGGATTTTGAAGTGGACAGAAACATGTACAATTATATATGTATGATTTGTTCTGTACATTGTGAGCTTGAAGAAGGCGCAATTTAGTTTTAGATTTGGGTTTCATTTTTGCATTTTGACAGTGGTACCAGGTTGTTATGCAAACTGGTTTAAACTGAGGTCTTAATTTTTTAAATGAGGTCTTTACACAAAAGAAAAACTCTCCAGGTGATTGTGTCTGCAATTTAGAAACAAGAGCAGTAAAGGAAAATAATTGGGTGTCTGTTGACAGAAGTAGACAGAGCAAAAAGAATTTAGAAAGACAGACTCATCCAGAGATCAAAAGTGTGTGCAACTTTCTAATAGTGAGAGCATGTTTGCAACAGCAAGGATGCTTTTATATTAGCAGTCTCCAAAACAGTTTGGACTAATAAGAACTTCTGTGTGTCCAGAAGTCAGTACAAGAAAAGCTCTGGAAAAAAAAGGCGAAGGAAGTAGAATTTAAGAGCTCATGTCAAGAAATAAGTGAGTTGGTTGAACAATTTGTTTAATGGCCTTAAAAAGAGACAATGAACTGAAAACATGATAGTATCAACTGAATGCAGAAGTTTTCCATAAAGAAATAAAGTACATGTTAACGGAGTAAGGAATTTAAAATTGCACTCTCTTTTTTAAAGTTAGGCAGTATATTTACAACAGTACATTCTTCACACTGTGAGATGGCCTTGATGTAGGACGTAAAAATTATTTTCATCCAGGCATTCCTTTATGAAAAACTATGTAGTGAGGTGATTTTTAATTTTTAATTTACTTAACTTCGCTCATTTAACTTCAGATCATTCTTTCACCTAATTATTTACAAGTAGTTAGCAAGGTCCATCTATAATGTTGTTGGTCTCACTTTTTCTTGAGAGGATGTTGTCTCTTGTATGAAATCTCACTTAAAATAGTTGAGAAGTAGAATGGCTATCCCCTACCACTAAAGAGCCAAAGATCCAGCAGCCAACGTGCTTAGCAATCCCATTTCATATATGATTTTGAGATGCCAATGTTGGACTGGGGTGTACAAAGTTAAAAATCACACAACACCAGGTTATAGTCCAACAGGTTTAATTGGAAGCACTACATTTCGGAGCGTTGCTCCTTCATCAGGTGGTTGATGCCCTAGGAGCAGCGCTCTGAAAGCTAGTGCTTCTAACTAAACCTGTTGGACTAAAACCTGGTGTTGTATGATCATTTTATTTATGTTAGCCTCTGAATCTAAAGGCAATATTTCCTATTCTCATTTATAAGAACTACTTTGAATATTCACCAGGAAGATTAGCATCTGAAGCATAAATTAAAAAAGAGACTGCTTTCATATACTTTGGGAGTTCAAACGGCAGGAATTCATATGTATATTTCTCCAAATTTAGTTTCTTTTAAATATTTTGTTTGAACTTAAAATATTAGTATGTTGCATTTCAGTACCTAACTCCAATACATCAAAGCTATCCAGTCTAATAGAAGTGCACAGCCATTCCAATCTTCAATTGTTCAGTTTCTTCTGGAGACAGAACATCATCTCCCTCTGTGTTGACAAAAACACAAATGGGTTGAGACTTGTACTCTCCAAGCAGGATTATTGATATATAAAGTTATTTCAGACCTACTCTGATTAACATTCAATCCATACTATTCTAAAGCTTCTGAAGCCTAATGTCCAATTTCAAATTCTTCTGATTTTATTAACAACATTTCTTAGTCAACAGTACCACCTCACATGGAATCACCAACATGCATGATGAAGATACCTGAAAGTGTTCCTTCGTGACACCAATAAAATATCACCAGATCTTTTAGTTGAAATCAAGCGATTATTAACAAAACAGACCTGAGCGAAAAATATTGCACCTGCATGATTCAGGCTAAATACACACTTCTCGCTGCTTTCATTGTTTTCCTTCTGCATCTGCTGCTTCTGTGAGAGATTCCAGACATACTTAGAGAGAAACAGGACTTCTTTGTCCATTATTTTACACTCCCATGAACATTTGGCTAAACAGGTTAAGTATCTGCAAGATAACTTTTCCAGCTGGGTAACAGTCCATTCAGGATTTGCATCACCCAGTTGCTCTTTAAAACCTCAACTAATCAGCCCTGTAAGAAGTTTTTTGTAAGGATATTTTCAGTACTAATTCACCTATATAACAAAGCTTATTACCCTTATCTGGTGCCTCCAAAGACTCTTCAATTATCTAATTAACTTTGGTTTGGCTCCTGTTAGTTTCATACTTAATTTCTTTTTGGCAGCTACTCAATCTATTCAAGCTGTAGGCCTTTACTTTCACTTTAAATGTTGGCTGAGGCTGAGACAACTGCGAGGTAACCCTATAATTTCTCCAGTTCATCAACATTTTCTGACATCAGTCATCTCTGAAAAAACTACTGGCACTCTGCTTGGTTAATCTCCACACTTTCATCCTGTTTTGTCAAATAAATGGGCGTCTTGACTACTTCCTTGAAAATTCAATCCATACTCAATAACTGCAATATCTCTCCTTTCACTGACTCGAACTGGAATGCTGGCCACTCTGAACAATGGACTTTCAGATGTTGTAACTCTTTTCTGTGTCATTATACACCTCTTGATCTACTGTATTCTGTTCCTCAGGATCTATAGCACAAAATACAAGCACTTGAGGTACGACATGCCTCATTTACATCTACCAGCAGCTCTCAGCCCAAGGGTTTGAAATTCATTCTAATTAATTGTGAGGAATACAAATTGTTATATTTCACATACACATTCTTATCATCACAATATTACCTCTCTGGGGTCTTTTCATTCTCGGTTTTAAAAATGAAGCAAAATCTCCTGAAGTTTGACTTTTGTGCTCATACATGATGCCTCACAGCTCTCTGGATTTTTCTCCATTATAGGTCTTCCTGATGAAAGTCTTTTTTTTTCTGCACGTAAAGCATTAAAAGTGGAACTAATTGTAGTACCTTGTGCAGGTCATTCTCACAATGAAGACGACAGTTGGGGAATCTCTCCATAGACCGAATGATGGGGACCATACCCTCTAACCATCTGGAGTGAATCATTTGCATGAAACACACATATCGGGTAATTGTTAATTTGCAATCTGGTAGCTCAGCTAATATTTTATGCAGTATTCCATCGACCACCATATGGTTCTTTGCACAGAATCTATTGCTGAAAGGACTTTCAATTGCCTGACATGACATTCATGTTTTCCGACAGGTCTCTGAACTTGTCTTTCATAATGGAGGGATATTTGCCAGGCAGTAACTTAGCTGGTGCCCAATTACAGTTCCCTATTAACTTCTCCATGGCCTTTTTTTTCTGCAACAACATTTTTGTTCTTACTTCGTCTTGCTGTAGAAAATCAAAATCTGATCATGAGCATGAAAAAAAAAAGAAAATATTCTTCCTTTTCCTGTGTATCATTAGATCTGTAAAAGCTACCTTGTTGCAGACATATGCCGATGTAAGGCTAACTATAATACATCATAACGTAGTCAGTTATTTCTGCAGATTACACATTTCTCACTAATCTTTTCTCTTATCCTTATGAATACTTTATCAACCACATCTGCATGTTTTAGCAAGATTATTCATCTTTAACAGTCAGGGTCATCAAATTGCCATCGTAATTACTAGACAATTTGTTTATTTTCCCTCTTCATTCCTGTCACTTTTCTAACACAATGTTGAAGAACATCAGGTTTTGTTCAGTGGTTCAATAGGTGTCCTGTCTGAGTAAATTAGAGATCCACTTACTTGTCAAAAATAATGGACTTATCATAATCAGGTTTCATGCTTGCCTTTTTCACAGAAAGTATTCTCAACGGCATAAATATCTCACCAGAAACTTGATCAGTACTTTAAAAAATGGCTTACTTCAACTATTTTATAAGACAATTATATAGCACTTGTGATCACCAACCCAAGGAAGGTCCTGTATTCTGTAACTTTGTTGCAATTCTTATTCCTTAGTATTGCCAAAGTATTGTCTACCCTGTACAGTTGAAAACACCCACAATTAATATAATTCAGGTAGAACTGCAACCAGTACTATCCAAACTATACCAATACCTTCATCTAGTTCAAGTTCCTCAAAATTCACTTCATCACATGTCATTTTGTGGAGACTGCCAGTAATTCTGCAGCATCTTATAATTATACCTTGAATACTCCTGGGGTAGATTTGCTAATTATTACTGTTCCAAATCTATCTTATCTTACAATAATTAGATCCACTCAAGACGAGCTTACCTCGATCCTATCTGCTTTAAGCCTTCTATTGCATTGGTACCCATGTCCAGTAACCAGGCCATTAGAATGTCTAGCAATCATCAAGTCTTTGATCCTTTATGTAAATGAAGAATATGCCATTTTCCTATGAGCACTGCAAGGTAATATGGCTTTCCCAAAATAACTTCTTAAAGATAGCAGTAGCTGATCAAACAGGATCAGACTTTCCAAGAACAGAACACCAGTTCTGCGTCGGCATGGTTAGTTGAGCTTGTATTTATTATCCATCTATTAATGGTCCTATACAAGTTGATGGTGAGCTGATTTCTTGAAAACTGCAGTGCTTGAGGTCCATCTACACCCACAGTTGTGTTTGGAAGAGTGTTTGTAGATTTTGGATCGTGGATTTTCAGTTCCCAAAAACTGGGAAGGAATAGTAATTTAGTTCAAGCTTCAGGAATGTATGTGGTTTGGAGAAGAAATTGGAGGTGGTTACAGATCTTATGCATTTGTTACTCTTGTCCTTCTACATGGTAGAGTTTATAAGTTTGTAAAGTGTTGTTACAGAAATCTTGGTGAGATTTTGTAAAGGATCTTGAGCATGGCACATACTGGGTATCAGTGGTGAGTGGAGGGAATGTTTTGGATATAAAAGCCAAACAAGCGGGTTGCTGTGTGGTAGATAGTGTCAATCTTCTAGACTGTTGGAGCTGCACTCATCCATGTACGTGGAGCATAGTTCATCACATTCCTTACTTGGGCCTTGTAGATGGTGAATAGGCTTTGGAAAGTTACGAGGTGAGTTACCTGCCATTGAAATTCCAGCCTCTAACGTGATATTGTAGCCACAGCACTTTAGTTTCTGGTCAATGGTAACCACAAGATATTGATATTGGGGGGATTCAGCAGTCATAATCAAATTGAAAGGTGATTATTAGATTTTATCTGTTGGAAATGTTCATTTACTGGTGCTTAAATTACTGGAAATAATATGTCACAGATCAGTGCACGCATAAATGTTGCTCGGGTCTTGCTGCATATGGACATGAACTGCTTTAATATCTGAGGAACCACAAATGATGCTGAACATTGAACAATCATCGTGATCATCCCCATTTTCTGAAGTTATGATGGGAAATTCATTGATGGAGCACCTGAAGATGGTTGGGCCCAGGTCATCACCCCTAGGAACTCCTGCGGAGATGTCCTAGACTTGGAGATGACTGACCTGCAATATACCCAACCACCTTCATGGTATGACTCCATGTAGCAGAGAATTTTCTACACAATTCTTGCTGACTGCAGTTTTGCTAGGACTCCTTTATGCCACGTTTGGTCAAATGCAGCCTTGATACCAATGACAGTCAATCTTACCTCCAGCTATAGAAGTCAGCTATTCTTCATGTTGGTACCAAGGCTGTATTGAGGTCAGATATTCAACAGCCTTAGTGGAAGGCAAACTGGGTATGAGTGAGCAGGTTATTCCTAAACAAGTGCTATTTCATAGCACAGCTGATGACCAATTCCATTACTTTATTGATGATTGAGAGGAGACTGATGGTGCAGTAATTGGCCATGTTGGATTTGTCTTGCATACCTAGGTAATTTTCCACAGAGTCGGTAGATGCCAATGTTGTAAATATACTGTACCAGCTTTGTGTTCGGTAGCACAAATGTTCACGACAATTGTTGGGATATTGTCAAGACCCATAGACTTTACAGAGTCCAAAGTCTTCAGCCACTTCTTGCTGTCATGTGGAGCGAAATGAATTAACTGAAGATTGTTGCAAATGTTTCAGTCTTATTTTTTGGTACTGATGTGCTGGGCTTTCCCACAATTGAGCAAGGGATGGTTTTGGAACACCCCCACCCACCCCTCGATAAATGGAATGGTCCACTACTACTCATGACTGGATGTGGCAAGGCTGCAGAGCTTAGAATCAGTACAGAAGGAGGCCATTCGACCCATCGTGTCTGTACTGCCTTCTGAAAGAGTTACTCAGTTAGTCCCACTCTCAGCCCTATCTCCACAGCTGTCTAAGATCATCACTTTCAAATAAAAAAACAGCTCTATTTCGAAACCTCCTATGGAACCCAGCTCCACCACTCTCCCACACAACGCTGTCTAAATCCTAATAAAGAATAAATCCTAAATCCTAGTAAAGAAGGTTCTTCTCATCTCACTCTTAGCTCGCTTGCTGACAATCTTGAAAGTGTGACCCCCTAGTTTGATTCCATACCAATTAGTGGAAATAGAATATCCTTCTTTGCCCTGGCAAAATGGTTATAATTTTGAACACCTCAATAAAGTCACTTCTTAATTTTCCCTGCTCCAAGGAGACTACATCCAATCTCCGTAACCTTTCCTTGTATCAAAAATTATTCATTCTTGGTATCATTCTATAAATCTCCTTTCAACTCTCTCCAGAGCTTCAAGTGAGATTTACTAAAATGAAAGTTGGCTGAGGAATTACTTTGCTCTGTCTATCCCTTGCTGCCTATATGATCTGGCACGCAAGTTGTTCTGTTTCCTGATTCCACCCAGTTTGCACCTCATTTTTGGCACTGCTCCTAGCATGCCCTCCACCACTTTTCACTGAACTAGGATTGATGCCCTTATATGAAGAAGGGCTTCTGCCCGAAACGTCGATTCTCCTGTTCCTTGAATGCTGCCTGACCTGCTGCGCTTTTCCAGCAACACATTTTCAGCCCTAATATGATGGCAAGGTTAATTTGGGGAATATGTCAGGCCACGAAGATGTAGATTGTAGCTGAATGCTATTCCACTGCCATTAATCACCCACAGTACTTTATGGATTGCAGTCTCAAGTTGCTAGATCTAGCTGCAATCTCTCCTATTTAGCATGATGACTCTAGCACTCAATATGATGGAGGATATTTTCAACCTGAGGTTGTTTCCAGCATTCAAAGAAAGCATTGCTGACCTATGACCCAACTCCATATGTCTACCATGGCCTCATAACATCTAGTAGCTTTAGAGATCAAATCCCCAAATTGAAAGTGAGCTTTTTATGTCTACTCTGCTTTTGTGTGTTGGAAATATTTCCTGTTTTCACTCCTGACATATCTTAAATTTACACTAGTACCACCATGCTCAATACCTGTGCAACTTCCATAAAAAATGCACATTAAACTTCTAAATTCCAGAGAAAACCAATCTCCCTCGTGTTACACCTCCTTCGAATTTAACCTTTGGAGGTCGTGTATAATTCTGGCAAGCTTACTCTTTATTCTCTCCAAAGGTCTTCCCTAGGTTTGGTACCCACTATTGTTCACAGTTCTTCAGGTGTCATCTCACCAGAGTGTTGTATGGCTGAAGGAAGACTTCAACTCTCTTGTATTCGATCCTCAAGTTAGAAAGGCTCACAGTTCAAAATTCATATCGTTTCCACAATAGATTTCCTGAACACTAAGATCTCTCCAGGCTACTTAGAAAATATCTCTTTCTATCCCTTTTCGTTTCAAAGATGCACCTGTTGTTCTTCTACACAGAAAATGGTTTGTCACATTTTTGCTCTTTCACATAATCCATCACTTCATCATTATAATTTTGTTTCCATCAACAATATGGCCTTTCTGTCTATTGTTTGCTAACTTGGATCTCTACTTTTTACTTCAAAATCTGTTTCTTAGACCTTTCGACCTCAATTTGTAAAAAAAACTGAATTTGGCCATTTGGTCCAACGAGTCTTCTCCCCCATTTGATTATGGCTGACATACTTCTCAACCCCATTCTTTTGCCTTCTCCCTATAATCTTTGATCCCCTTACTAATCAAGAAGCTATCTATTTCTATCTTAAATATACTCAATGAGTTGGTCTCCGCAGCCATCTGTGACAATGGGGGTTCCACAGATCCTCCACTGTCTGGCTGAAGAAAGTCCTCCTTAATTGAGTTCTAAAGGGTCATCCCTTCAGTCTGAGGCTGTACCCTCAGTTCCCAGCCTCTCCTATGAGGAGAAACATCTTCTCCACATCAAATCTATCAACGCAGCTCAGGATTCTGTAAGTTTCAATGAGATTTCTCCCCACCTCATCCTTCAAAACTCCACTGAGTATAGATCTAGAACACTCAATTGCTTCTCATATGACAATCCCTTAATCCCCAAGATCATTCTTCTAAACCTCCTGTGGACCACCTTCAATGCTAGCACATCCTTCCTTAGATGCAGGGTACAAAACTGCTCCAATATTCCAAATGTAATCTGATCAGAGCTTTATACAGCCTCAGTAATACATTCCTGCTCATGTGTTCTTGACCTCTTGAAATGAATGCTAATATTGGAAGTGACCTTCCTAACTGCTAACTGAAATTGTATGTTAACCGTAAGAGAACCAGGAACTAGGACTCCCATGTCCATTTGTGCGTCAGATTTCTGAAGCCTTTCAATGTCTATTCTTCCTACCAAAGCGCATAACGTAACACTTCCCCAAATAATGTAACACTTCCCCAAATCTACCACATTTTTCCCCATTTTCCTACCCTCTCCAAGTCCTTCTGCAGCCTCCTCAGCACTATCTGTCCCTCCATCTTTGTGTCATCTGCAGACTTTGCAACAATGCCCTCAGTTCCTTCGTCTCGATCGTTCATGTACAACATGAATAGTTGTGGACCAAACACTGACCCCTGCGGAACTCCACTTGTCACCAGCTGCCATCCTAAAAATGATCCCATTATCCCTACTCTCTATCTTCTGCCTGTCAGCCAATCCTGAATCTATGCCAGTACTTCGACCCTTACTCCACAAACTCTCCTTTGTCAAACGTGCCCAGTACCTCCTCAAAGACTTCTAACAGCTTTGTCAGGCATCATTTCCCCGACAAAGCTGTGCTGACTGAGCCCTATCTTATCATGCAGTACCAAGTACTGTACTCCAAAATCTCATCTTTAACAATGGACTCCAAAATCTTCCCCACGACTGAAGTCAGGTTAACAGCCTATAATTTTCCATCTTCTGCCTCCCTTCTTCTTAATCAAAGGTGTTACATTAGCTATTTGTCAGTCCTTTGGGATCTTTCCCAACTCCAGTGATTTCTGACAGGTCTCCACCAATCTCCTCAGCTATCTCCTTCGGAACTCTGGGGTGTAATGCACCTGGTCTGGGTGATTTATCTACCTTCAGACCTTTCATCTTCCTCAATACCTTCTCTTTAGTGATGGCCACAAGACTCACCTCTGCCCTGATTCTCTTGAAATTCTGACATGCTGCTGTGAAAACTGATGCAAAGTACATATTCCATTTCTTAGCCATTTGTTTGTTCCCATTACTATTATTTCAGCCTCATTTTCCAGTGGTTCAATGTCCATTCTTGCTTCTCTCTCTTATCTTTTATATCTTGAAAAAAAAACTCTTGCAATCTTCTTTTCTTTCACTAGTTAGCTTACACTCATTTTACAGCTTTCCTACCTTGTTGCTTTTTTTTTAGTAATCCTCTGCTGGTTTGTAAAGGTTTCTTAAACCTCTGGCATTTCAATAATCTTCTCTACACTGTATGCTTTTCCCTTTGCTTTTATGCTGTCCCTGACTTCCCTCGTTAGCCATTGGTTACGGGAAATTCTGGATTTGTTGATGTGTTAGCCATTGTTGCAGAAATAACTCCACAGAGGCCGGTATCCTGTCACCAAGTCGCCCTTTATTTATACATGGAGAGTCCTTGACATTGATCCAGCTCCCTCACAACTCTGAGGAAGGGTCACCCAACCTGAAACGTCAACTCTGATTTCTCTCCATAGATGCTGCCAGACTTGCTGAACCTTTTCAGAAACTTCTACTTTTGTTCCCTGCTAGACTTCCTTTCCAATCAACCCTGGCCAGCTCCTCGCTCATGTCTTTGTACTTACCTTGACTCAATTAGAATACTGTTACATCTGATTCCATCTTGTCTCCCTCAAGCTATAGAGTGAATCCTATCATATTCTTATCACTACCTGCTACAGCTTCCTTCACCTCAAGCTCCCTAATCAGGTCTGCCTCATTACACATCAACAAATCCAGAATTGCCTGTTACCTATTGAGCTCTATTACAAGCTCTCCAAAAAAAAGACATTCCACAAATTCCTTTCCTTAGGATCCGTTACCAACCTAACACTCCCACTCCACAAACACATTGAATTCTGCCATGGTTATTTTAATAGTGTCATTCTTACACTATCTCTTGAGTTTTTTTGCCCTAATTCCTGACTACTGCTAGGTGGTCTCGATATAACTCCCATTAGGGTTTTTTTCCTCTGCAGTTCCTCAACTCCACCCACAGAAGTTCTCCGCCATCTGACTATGTATCACTTCTAGCTATCAATTTACTTTTATTTCTGACTAACAAGGTAACTCCGCCCAACTGTTTGTCCTTTCCATCGGTAGCATATACTTGGACGTTTAGTTCCTGGCCCTGATGCCTTTGTAGCCATGACTGTGATGCCCACAACATTGTACCTGCCAATTTCAATCTGCACTACAAACTCATTTACCTTGCTGCATATACTGAGCACATTTAAGTACAACATCCTCAGTTCTGCACTGACCACCTCCCTTCTCCTAGTTGCCCCCTTGTCTGCTATGCCTGAATTTAGATTCCTACCCTTCTCTGTGGGATCACACTCTGGAAACTGGATCAAGTCATTACTCAGTGACCAGATCTCATCATCTTCCAACTAATAGAGTCATAAAATCCCTACAGTGCTGAAACAGGCCATTTGGCCCATCGAGTACACACTGACCCTCTGACGAGCATCTCACCCATCTCTACACTATCCCTGTAACCCCACATTTCCCACAGCTAACCCACCTTGCCTGCACATCCCTGGACATTATTGACAATTTAGCACAGACAATCCACCTACCCTGCACATCTTTGAGCTGTGGGAGGAAACCAAAGGACCCCAGCAGACACAGGCAGAATGTGCAAACTCCACATGGACAGTGACTCGAGGCTGGAATCGAGCCTGTGTCCCTGGTGCTGTGAGGCAGCAGTGCTAACCACTGAGCCACCGTGACAATCATCAGACGTCATCAGCGACTGGAATTAGTACACTCCAGGATGTTCAGCTGTTCCATGATAACAGGCTTTCTGTTGTGTTCAGAACTTCCTTGGTGATTGAGTTGCACTTTATGCAGAACACCAAATAGTCTTCCATCTATCTCTCCAACTGCATATTGCAGCTGCTGACCTCCTTTACCATTTTTTTCAGTTGAGATGGCTCCAGTATTCTGGAGTCAAATTACAACCGAATATTCTGGCAAATTTGTAACGAGCAGTCATTGGCAAAGCATCCAGCAGTCTGTTGGATATTCATCTCAGGTATCAATAATACACTGGATATCGGAGGCTTCTACATAGATCTATCTGAGACATTAGTTACATTCTCTCATTCAGTGTACTGGCTTATTATTGCTACTCTGTCTCCTGTCATTCTGCCAATTTCCGAGCATGCTCAATAATTTGTTTGAATTTCATGTGCTTCAAGTCAAGCTAAGAATTTTACAATGGGCTTTATCAAATGCATTCTGGAAAAATAACATTGATAGGCATTCTTCTCTCCAATCCTTTAGTCATCTGCTCAAACAATCAGAATTGTCAAGCACAACGCACCCTTTACAAATTTACACTGGGTCTCCCAGATCAACTGAACATTTCCCAAGTATTCAGTCACTGTATCCCTAATTATGGAATCTAGTCATTTACTGACAACAGATGTTAGTCTAACTGATCCATAATTGACTGGTTTTCCTCTCTCATCTTTCTTAAATAGTGAGTGACACACACAATTTTCCAATCTAAAACACAACTTTTGAATCAAGGGAACAGTGGACAAATATAGTTTGGGCATCTGCAATATGTTTACTTGCTTCTAATAATAACGTGCGATGGAAACCATGTGAGGTTGAGCATTTGTCTCTTTTTTGTGTGTCATTATTTTCTCCTTTTCTCAAACTTGGAGATTCACTATTATGAATTCAATATTGTTTACTTAGGAATTTTGATTGGCTGATTATGTATTGCACTCTTGAGTATGAAGACGAAAAATTATTCAATATGTCGAAATTAATTTCATTGACAAGATCATTTTTCACAGTTGTCAAGAGACAAATATTGCTCCTGATCACCCTCTTTTGCCTAGTTTGTTTTATTTTTTTGTCAATCTTGATACCTCCAAGTCTCCTTTATATTATAATTTTAGAGTTCCTATTCCCATTCACTACTCTTTGCATATCTCAAAGATGCTTTTACTTATAGTTTAATGTAGTCTTGTCTGTTGAGTTACCCATAGTTAGGGCAGGGGACAATTGAAACATTTCTGTTCAATCTGAGTTCACTACATGGGCTGCCTGCATTGCATCTCTCTGTAACCTTGCAATGCTTTTCCCTTCAGAGATTAATCTAATTCCCTTTTGAATACTACAATTGAATCTGCTTCCTCAATACCCTCAACAAGATGTCAGCCAGATCCTGACCACTGATCATTTCCCCCTTACCTGTTCTGCCAAGATGCTTCATGATTTTGAAAACTTCTTTCAGATTTCATCTTAACTCGGACTTCTCCAGAAAGAACAACCCCAGATTTTCAAACTCCAGCCACATAACTGACAGTCCTCATGCCTGGAATCACTTGTATGGATCAATTCTTCATCCACTCTAGTACTTTCACATTCCTCCTTCCCTGAACTGAATACAGCTGAGGCTGAACCAGAATTTTATAAAAGTTTTATCATAAGCTCTTTTCCTTTGTAATCTATGCCCTGTTAATGGAGACCAGAATCTTCTGAGTTTTATTGCTTTGTATTACATCAAATGCAGTAATTTCCCCAATGATTTGTGCTCATGTACCCTCAGGTACCTCTGCTCCTGTCCCACACCTCTCTCATGCCAGAAAGTACATTGATTTAAATTATCTCTCCTTGTTCTTCTTATCAAAATGTATCTCTTCACATTTCTCTGTATTAATTTCATTTGCCAATTGTGCTCCCACTGCACTATCCTAAGTCATCTTGAGGTATATTACTATCCTCCTCACATTTCACAATATTTCCAACTTTTCATGAGCAAATAATGAATGCATTATCAGTTGAACAGGTCTGTTTCCATGCTGAATGACTCTATGCTCTATATCTTGTATACCCAAGTTGAAGAAATTATTGCACACCTACATCCTTGGCAAACCTGTTATCAACCATATTCGAATTAGCAAACAATCTTTGATCACTACTATTTTCTGTCACTAATCCAGTTTATTATCTGTGTTTATGTTGGTCTATTACATTATATGAGGGCTAGCTTTGGTGCAAAGCCTGTTCTGTGGCTTATTAACAAATGTATTTTGGAAGTTTACATTGCCAACATCAACCACATAACATCCAGGGTTGATGAATGTATTGTCAGCTAAAAACTCAAACAAGTTAAGCAAGATGTACTTTTTAGAAAATCCAGGGCAGCTTTCCTTATGTAATCCACATTCATCCAAGTGGTTGTTGACTTTGTCTTATTTATTGTTCCAAAAAGGTTACCTACCACACAAGTTAATTGATAGGCTTATAGTTACTTGATTTGTGCTGACATGCTTTTTTGAACATGATGTACCACTTGTAATGCTTTCATCTCCTACCACTACTTGGAGGATTGCAAAAATATGGTATTATTCCCACAATTTCAATCCTTACTTCCCTCATTATCATCGAATCTATCTCGTCAGTCCTGGTGCTGTATTAAATGTATGCACAGCTAGCCTAGTCATGGTAGTCAGTGGAACCCGAGGAGGTAATTTTAGTAATTAGTGGGAGTTAGAGTCAGTTTTAAACAATCTTGCTTTGTCTCTGAAACTAAGTCTATTGGAGCCATCCAAAGTCTCCGATTTTAACTTGGAGTTGGGGAAGTTTTTTGCTGAGTAACTGCGCATTGGACATTTCAACTTCATGGACAATTCCCACGGATGCAGTGTCTGAACTTCCGGATGATTCCAATGCAAAATCCCCGTCTAAACTGTTGCAATGTCCATTCTCCCATCAGAAGATCTGGGTCTATTCCTTTGCTTCTCATTTTTGCTTTTTTGAAACATGCCTTCTGAATCTTCTACAATCAGCCTGCTTTTTGTATTCTTTTATCCACCTGAAATCTATCAATTTTAGCTTCTGAATTCAAATAGTCCGGTTTCAAATTTACACTCTTTGCTGTCAATTAAAGATCATACACAAAGTTTAAAATGCATTGGCAGCGATTAGAGAAACAGTTTAGATCAAACACATATTCCACATTATTTGTACAGAAAGATTATGTATTTGACAGAGCCATTGTATTAAAACATCTAATCTCAAAGTTTATTCCAGAAACTCTTCATCTTCCCATCACAAAAGAAAGTAGTTAACATCTAATCACACACAACAATGATTAACTCTAAAATGGCAATTATAATAAATGAAGCAGAGTGAGAATACCTCAAATAGATACTTTGCTCGATTATATCTAATTATCTTGTTTAGCATATAATCTTAAAACAGTACAATCAAGTGTTTCCTGTATTATTAGCCCATTTTATTTTCAAATATGCAAAAGTGTACAAAAAACTGCAGACTATGAATATTATAAAAAAAAATCAACAAAAACAAAAAATTCTCAGTACCTACATATGGAAATTTTCATAAGCAACAATATCTTTGCACATAATGAAGCCCAAGGCACTCCACTGAAGCGTTATAAAATAATGTGTGATATGGAGCTACCAAGGCATTCGGTCAGATAAATGCAAGGTGGATTTTAGGAACTGTCTTTAAGAAGGAACATGCAGCAGAGGGGTGGAGGGATATATGGAGGCCATCCCATAATTTAATCTCATGCAACAAAAGGTTTACAGTCACCAATAATGGGGCAATTAAAATTCTGATGCACAAGAGACTATAAGACAAAGGAGTTCAGATATCTTGCAGGGTTGTGCAGCGAGGTTACAGAGATAGGGAGGTCCAAACATGATGGATTTGAAAATAAGGATGAGAATTTTGTTTGACCAGGAGCCACATCAGATCAGTGAGCGCAGGATAAAAAAAAACAGGACTTGCATTGATACAAGAGACGGGAAGCAAATGCTTGGTTGACCTCAAGATTATGTGATGATTTATTGCACATTATGACATAACATGATAAGAAGCTTAGGGGACCAGGAAGTTCTAAATCTATATCCTCCAACATTTACAACTTATGATTCAGATGTAATGTGCATGCATGCAGATACTTTAAAAGCAAAGAATTTGATTCAATTGATAGGCCCCAGACTGAACTGGAAACATGCTCATCCAGCTATTTTTCTTCAGTTCCTGAAGCAAAGAATTTTGCACATCAGAGTAACTAATATGTCCACCCCAAATTGCCCTTGACCTTAACTTCAGAGAGCAGTTAAAGGTTATTCACATTACTGTGGATCGTAAATTACAATGTTACCCAGATCACATAAAAATGGCAGGTTTCTTTCCCTAATTTCAACGGGTATCATCATGCAAAGTATTGAGGGAAAAGTGTCAAAAGTCATATCAGTATCCACTGGTAATGGAAAACTCGAGGGAACTGGTGCATTAGACTTGGAATTCATCAGCACTGTCAGGGAAATAGCATTACAAAACAGAAAAAGGTTTGAGTCGAGCACTTACAAAAACTGATCTTTCATAGCTCTTGTCTTGTTCTTAATGCTACTAGTCCAGAACAGCTTGTCAAAATGTTTTGGTAGCATAGTGCCAGATTAAGGAAATAAAAAAATGAATCTTCCTCCTACTGATTTGTTTTGGAGAAATCTCAATATTCTGCATCAATAGTAATGCATAGCCTGGAAAAAGCTGAAGTTATCAAGAATGATTTTTATTCACTTGAGTATCATTCCTTGAAATATGTTTTCCTCTTCAAGAGTATCAATGGATCAGCCTTAATGTTTTCCTGATATTGGACAGTTAGCTCCTGGGAATTCTTTGTTCATCTAGTATAAATACAATTACTGACTTATTTTACATATTGGTGTTAAGGCAGAATTAAATTATACTAAAGTAATCTTTTCATGTAATACACTTCTAATATGTGCCTCTTGATTCGTCACCCCAGTCTGTTTTTCCTATGTCCTTCTAGTCTTGTGCAACAACTCAAAATTTTCTATCTCGACAGAAAATAAATGCAGGAAGATACAACCAGTGTTCTCATGCTCAGTATTTACTGTGTGCTAGACATTATACAAAACTATTTTGACTCTCACTCTTCCCTTTCATGAGGGTGCAGTGAAAGCAAAGATTTTTTAAATTAATTTCAAAACCTGTACATCCTTTAATTACTAAAATCTGAAACATCACTTTGAGTTCCGGACTGTTGATTGAACAGGAGTTTGAAAGCAGTCTTAGAGTAAACTACATTGAAGACATGGAGAAAAGGGTTTCTTTGTCTCATTCTATACTTAGCTCAGGGGCAAAGCATGAATGTCTTTCAGAAAGAGGCAGCTTTCTGAATTGACTGAGCTGAATCATGTTCACTGCCAGAGAAACAAAAGACTAGTTATAAACAGTAACAAATACAGGATCGAACAGAGTAGTGCAGGCATTCAACATCCTTTTAAAAGCAAAGATAGCTTCATACTAAGACATTAAATTAGGTTCTCTGGTGTTTTTTGATTATCAAAATCTCTCAATGTTTGAAATAATAGGCAATTATAAAGGTGTATCGACTTTTATATATATATATATATATATATATGTAAAATATACACATACACTATAGCAAATCTCATGTTATTCGTGTAACTCTTCCCACTCCCAAGATTATTGTTAATGTTATAGAATGACATTTTTATATTTATAGCTCTTTAATTTAAGACATCTTGAAATATTTTAATCTAGTTTATAATATTTCTGAGATCCATTAAAATGTAATTTAACGGATTTACAATCATTTCCAGATACATTCAAAAGACATCAGTTTACCCCTCCCAGAACCCCTCCCAAACAGCACCATATGGACTACAGTCATTCAAGAATGTGGAGTCTGCGTGGGTTTCCTCTGGGTGCTCCAGTATCCTCCCACAATCCAAAAGGTATGCAGGTTAGGTGAATTGACCATGCTAAATTGCCTCAGTGTTCAGGCTTATGTACATTTAGATGCATAAATATGGGATAATAGGGAAGGGGAATTGGTCTGGACAGAGGGGGTGACTCTTCGGGGGGGTCAGTGTGGACTTTTTGGGCTGAAAGACCTGTTTCCACACTGTAGGGATTTTAGTTCTAAAGAAGACAGTCAATTCAATCACTAACTATTCGGTAGCAAGTTGTTAAACCAAGTCACCAATTGTCTGTTCAGATGGAGCTCATTGCACTATTTCATAGAAACATGGAAGATAGGAGCAGGAAGAGGCTATTTAGCTCTTCGAGCCTGCTCTTCCATTGAACATAATCATGGCTGATTGTCCAACTCAATAGTCTAATCCTAATTTCTCCCCATAACCTTTGATCCCATTCACGCTAAACCCTATATCTAGCCACCTTTTGAATACAATGTTTTGACATCAACTAGTTCTTGTGGTAATGAATTCCACAAGCTCACCACTCTTTGGGTGAAGAAATGTCTCCTCATTTCTGTCCTAAACGGTCTACCCTGAATCCTCAGACTGATTGATTGATCTGGACACATCGACATCAGGAACAGCCTTCCTGCATCTGCCCTGTCTTGCCCTGTTGGAATTTTATAAGTCTCTTTGAGATCCCCATCTAATTTATCTGAACTCTAGTGAAAACAATCGTAACCTAGTCAATCTCTCCTCATACATCAGTCCCACCATCCCTGCAATCAGCCTGGCAAACCTTCATTGCACTCCCTCAAGAGCAAGAGCATCCTTTTTCAGAAAAGGAGACCAAAACTGCACAATATTCTAGGTGTGGCCCCACCAAGTCCCTATATAACTGCAACAACACATTCTTGCTCCAGTACTCAAAACCTCTCACAATGAAGGCCAACATACTATTTGCCTTCTTTACCGCCAGTAGCATCTGCATGCTTACCTTCAGCGACTGGTGCACAAGGACACCCAAGTGACACTGCACACACCCCTCTTCCAATTCAGGTAGCAATCTGCCTTCTTGTTTTTGCTTCCAAAGTGAATAACCTCACATTTATCCCAATTATACTGCATCTACCATTGATTTGCCTATTTACCCAACCTGTCCAAATCATGCTGAAGGATCTCTGCATCCTCGTCACAGTTCACCCTCCCACCCAACTTAGTAACATCTGCAAACCTTGAGATGTTACAACTTGAGATGACAAAACAGAATGGGGGAGTTATCCCCTCCTGTCATGGCACCCAAACAACAGACAAAAATAGATCATTATGATGCTTATCATATTGCTTTTTATGGAAGTATGCGGTATGCAAATTGGCTGCATATTTCTGACATTAGAAGACTTTCATTAGCTGAAAAGCACTTTGACACATCCAGTGGCTGTGGAAAGTGCTAAATAAACACAAGTGGTTTTTTTGGAACCATCTCAAGGATGTGGAGTTGCCAGTGTTGGACTGGAGTGGACAAAGTTAAAAATCACGCAACACCAGGTTAGTGTCCAACAGGTTTATTTGGAAGCACTACCTTTCAGAGCGCTGCTTCTTCATTTACCTGAAGAAGCAGCACTTCGAAAGCTAGTGCTTCCAAATAAACCTATTGGACTATAACCTGGTGTTGTGTGACTTTTAACTATCTCAAGGACAGTTAGAGATAGTCAAATAAATGCTGGCTTTGCTAGCTGTGCTCACTTGAGAAATGAATGAAGAAAAAAAGTTTTTCAGGGGCCCTATTATGGCACAGTTGAAGTGTCCCTACCCCCTGACAGAGAGACCTGGGTTCAAGTCCCACTTGCTCTAGAGGTGTGCAATGACATCTCTGAACATGCAGATTAGAAAAATGGGTTAATCAAAAAAAATCAGGGCCCT
Organism: Chiloscyllium plagiosum; assembly: GCF_037043375.1. NCBI lineage: Eukaryota > Metazoa > Chordata > Chondrichthyes > Orectolobiformes > Hemiscylliidae > Chiloscyllium > Chiloscyllium plagiosum. Next base: position 24,561,173 of record NW_028270140.1, read on the forward strand.
CTTGTGACACATTCGTAATGTCCTTGCCTTGAGCCAGGAGACCCAGATTCATGTCCCACCTGCTTCAGAGGTCTGTCATGACATCTCTGAACTGGCTGAATAGAAGATATTAAAAATGTTTCAATCCACATTCAACCAAGAATCTATTTCAAAGCTTTCCTGCATGGTGCCTCTGTGACAGCAGGTTTTGGTGGGAGATTATCTAAGAGAGCAAGTTTAGGGAAGAGAAGACCGGAGAGCTCCGGAGTTGGGGAGCACAGAAGTCTGGGATGTTCATTGTTGTCAAAGATTCTAGGACTTCAGAATGTCAGCTTATGCTCCCACTGTGGCAAGTCCAGATGTAGAATATGCCTCAATGATCGCTTGTAAAGAACAGGTCAATTTGCACTGGTATGGTAACTCTTATACATGCATCTCACACTACAAATAAAGATATTCATCTTCCTAATGTTGATAGCCAGTTCCATGTTTTGATATTACTGTACTAGAAGAGGCTCAGGTTTTTTTCAAAATACATTGAGGGAAAAATAGCAGGTAGTTATGCAGAAAGAATGTCAAGGTATGAGTGAGAGGATCTCACCAGTTTGGATTAAATTCAACTTTTCTTTCAGAAAGCACTAATTTATTTAAGAACTACTTACTATTTCATTCTTGGTGCCACAAGATAATTTAAATGGATGCTTTATGATTTAAGAATGAAGAGTTTTAAACCCCATTAGGAATGTGCAGTGCTCAAAGAATTATTGTCGTCTGATAACTAAAAAGATCAACGACAACAGAAAATATGCATGAACAGAATCAAGGTAAAATCAATGTGTTTTTAGCAATATCGAACCATTTCACTGATTAAGGAGGTGGGATATTTGTCAGACTTTGATAAATTACATTTGAAATCTGCTTATATTCCAGAAGCATTTAATCACCCATATGGTCTTCACTCATCAGCGAGGTGTAATGACTTCAGGATTTTTATGATGGCAGCTTATGTGAAATCTGATGGTTCAGTTAGTATGGGAGAGAGAAAAAATGTCATGTTGAAGTTTTGAATAAACACTCGTGGTATCCATGATTAAATCTGAATGGCAAAATGCCACGCTAGCACTAATTTTTATGTAAATCATTACATTTTGTGTCCCTACATCTCAAGCAGATAATAATCCGACCAAGCCTTGTACCAGAGATTTTCAATCAAATCATTTTTTCAGCTTTTACATTTAACAGTGAAGCAAGCTGCGATTATCAACAATATCCACAGATCTGAGTTGTGACAAATTCAAAGGAAGAGTCTATTATTTGACAGCCCTTTAGTTTACCTACAAGCGCAATCCTTGTACAAGCCTGTTTTTTGCTGCCCTCATTATCATGCCAGGATGTATTGCAATTGTAATTTAGCTTATGGCAAGTCAGATAATATGCTGCTTAATAAGAATAGTAGTCTTGTATTTTGCTCTTCCAAATGTATCATCTGGGCCATTAAGTTTGTGCTACTTTCAAACAAAATATCCAATTACTTTGAGATGAACACTGGTGAGGTTAATACTTAATTGCTCAGGTTTCAAGTCAAACATTAGCTTTCCTTGCCATTTTGGAGTGCAACTAGGAAGGTGTCACTTACGCTGAACTAAATTTTATTATCCCTCTGGGGATGGGCTACAGGATGTGGCACTGTCAACGGCTCGGGAAGGCAGTGGTGGTGGTGGTGGCTGTACTGATATGGCATTCTCTCAGTTTTCAACTTTAGCTGGAAATTATTCCCTCTCTTGGTCATCTAATAGGTCAACACTGCATAAAAGCCCTCAGAATATTAGATGTGTCTGCTTTCTTTCCCTAGAACTTGCATGTGCTAAATGCTTAAACTCTCCATAAGCACAGATGCTAAAATGCCAGTGAATGCAGGAGATACACTATTATTAAATAAGCATCACATTGCTTTGTTCTTTGTCTGCTATTCATCTGCATCCCAAACAAAGCACCCAGAGTGAAACAAGTGAATGAGGTCTATTGCAATACATCCAAAAAAGCAAAGCAAAAATCAACAGCAGTGAAATTGCAAACATTGCTGATTTGGGAATGCAATTTCATGAATGAACACAAAGATCGAGATAGATGACAGTCTTCCCAGAATAGATGGCAATGTGTTTACAAAGACAGGGTGAATGCAAATGAAGTCGAGGAGCAATAAGCACAGTCTAACTTTAGAAGAATAAAACTTAATAGATTTCCAAGCTTGACAGGCTTGACAAAAAAAAATCACACATGGATTCAATGAGATATTACAATAGCTGGAAGTTAAATACAGGGTTATGAAGACGTATCGATCACAGTTTAAATCTCACGACTGTGCTGAGCCAATAAATTGCAGCAATCAGTTAGAAGTTACTTAGGATGGCTGTCTCTCAGATTAAACAAGATCATGATGAGAATTACAATACGGCCCATCAATCCTGTACTGAAACAACCAGCACCTCAACTGGCAGGGTGATGGAATTACAGTGAGGCACATTTTTGCAGGCAAGTCCATTATAAACCTGTAACTATTGGCACAAGCTATCATAGAGATGTACAGCATGGAAACAGACCCTTCAGTCCAACCCATCCATGCCAACCAGGTATCCCAACACAATCTAGTCCCACCTGCCAGCACCCGGCCCATATCCCTCCAAACCCTTCCTATTCATATACCCATCCAAATGCCTCTTAAATGTTGCAATTGTACCAGCCTCCACCACTTTCTCTGGCAGCTCATTCCATACCCGTACCACCCTCTGTGTGAAAAAGTTGCCCCTTAGGTCTCTTTTATATCTTTCCCCTCTCACCCTAAACCTATGCCCTCTAGTTCTGGACTCCCCGACTCCAGGGAAAAGACGTTGCCTATTTACCCTATCCATGTCCCTTATAATTTTGTAAACCTCTATAAGGTCACCAGTCAGCCTCCAATGCTCCAGGGAAAACAACCCCAGACTTATGCCTAACACATAAGCAATCCATCTATCCACTTCATTTGTGCTTCAGTGTGATTATACATGTATGTCCATGATCGTATCTAATCAATGCAGGTCACAACAATCAACACTCATCAGATGATTTCCTTGTTCAGTCTCCATCAGGTCACAAGAATTGAAAAACAAAAACAAAATTACAGGTAAACACAACAACTTTAGTATGTTTTAATATCATGTTAATTATTACATGAAACCTAACCAGAATATATGATTTTGTTAATTTGGAATGAATTGTATTTACACAGATTCAAACAAGTCCTTTCTTAATCTCTTGAATTTCTATTTGATTAACAAATGTTCCTGAAATGCTATTTGATAAATATGATCTTCAGGATACGGTCACTACATATGGCTATTGAAGATGGGCTCCAAGCATCCAAAGTATTTTGCTTTTGCAATTTCCTACTGGAACTATTTATATGCACAAAAGGTCACTAACTTTAGACTTTTATTTTGTAATAAATATAACCTTGAAAAAAGGAAATCAGCCATTAGGAAAAAGGGATGGCATAGAAATCACCAATCATTAAATAGTCAGTCACAACATGGTGCTCTCTGGGTGTTTGCAAGAATTCTGGATTATGCTAGTCCGTAGTGTTCAAGATTAACAGTTAAATGGCATTGTCCAAGCTTACGTGCTGACAAATAATGTTCTATCATTTATAGAAACACCATGAAACTATCACCTTTACATTCATGCTGATAACATAAATCACTGGAGCATTTCCTGCTTCTGCCATTTCTTGTTTTTTAAAGCATGTTAATGCTCACTTTGCAGCTTTTGATAATGATAACTGTGCTCCCCTAATGGCTCCTCACTTTCAGCTGATGGGTGGGACCGCACCTGGCTGTAGTAATTCATCGTTAGACACTTAAAAATTCATTTTACTTCATCGTGTCTCAGCATGGATCCAGAGGTCCAATCATGGTAGATACTGGGTGAGCTGGCATGGAGAATGTACGGGCAAAGGGTGGTGGTTGATAGAGGGCCACAAATTGGTAGGAAGTTACATGCTGTTTATAAAGGGCCATGGAAATAGGTAAAAGGGCACAGATTGGCAAAGTGTGAAGCAGTGAGCAGGGTCACAAGGTAGCACAGGTTAGTAAGAATGGACCATATAAGATTATTAAAGGATTGGAACTCTGGAGGCAGGAAACATGGTTCCGCTGATGGGTGAGTGCCGAACCAAAGGACACAGCTTAAAAATACGGGGTAGACCATTTAGGACAGAGATGAGGAGAAACTTCTTCACCCAGAGAGTGGTGGCTGTGTGGAATGCTCTGCCCCAGAGGGCAGTGGAGGCCCAGTCTCTGGATTCATTTAAGAAAGAGTTGGATAGAGCTCTCGAGGATAGTGGAATCAAGGGTTATGGAGATAAGACAGGAACAGGATACTGATTAAGGATGATCAGCCATGATCATATTGAATGGTGGTGCAGGCTCGAAGGGCAGAATGGCCTACTCCTGCAACTATTGTCTATTGACCATGGGAAATGTTTTGTGGGGTGAGTGAGCAAGGTGTTTAAATATTGGAAGGACTGTATTTTGTTTCATTTGTTGGATCACCGAGGCTGGCCTATCAGACAGCTTGTCACCACACCCAGCAGCTCCTGGCAGGGCCAATGTGGGTAATATGTTTGATGGATGACAGAAAGGCTTTTAAAATGGTCTCACATGGTGGTGGGTCAAAAAAAAGAAAACTTATAGGATCCAAGAGAAGTGATAACTTAGATCCAAAATTGGCTCTGTGGCAAGTAGTAAAGGGTTTTCACCGATCAGTGTTTTGTGACTGAGAAGCTGCTTCCAGAAGAGGTTCACAGGGTTTAGTACTGGGCTGTCCATGACATACTTCTATGTGCGAGACCGTAATGGAAGGGGCTTGCTGAAGGAATTTGCAGAGGATTCAAAAGTTGGCTATCTGGTTAATGGCGAGGATGAAAGCGGTAGACAACAGGGATGTATCAATTGCCTGATAAGTTGGCTAGAGAAAAGGCAAATAAAGTTCAATCCAGAGATGTGAATGTTAATATATCAGGTTAGGACAGACAGTACAAGCAAATATAAAACATTACGTAGGATTGTGGAAATCTAGAGGAACAAAGGGAGTGCATATTACAGATCCCTGCAGATAGCAGGATGTATAGAAAAGGTAGTTAAGAAGGCAGTCAGGATAATCTATTTTATTATTTGAGACTTCAATTATTAATGCAGCAACATTCTGACAGAACCGTATGAACTCTACTCAGATGAACCACAGAACTATTTCTGAAGAGGAGTCAATTAATTCTACTCCTCTCTCTACTGCCAGAGTTTCTCCAGTATTCTCTGTTTGCTTCAGATTTCCAACACCTACAGTATTGTGCTTTTAAACACTACTCGGCACATAGATGCAATATTGCATACAGTTCACATTACAAGAAGGATATGGTTGGATTAAGGAGGGTACAGCAGAGTTTGATGAAGATGCCACCTGGACTGAAGAATTTGAGATATGAGAAAAGATTAGATAGGATCAGATCTTAATAGAAGAGTAAGTGAAAGCTGAAGAGACTGTTTTTATTAACCCACAAATGTCTGGAATTGTCAATCTGAAATAGCAGCATTAAAAGAAAGCCTCATTGCTTTTAAAAAGGAACTTGGGTAGACACGGGACGTTGCAGCTTGCAAGGGCTAGGAAATGGGATAAACCTATATGAGTCGTTTTGACCAGCCCTTATTACATGCTGTAAGTTTTTTTTCTTGAATACAAGTTGTGGTTGTTGTATAGCAGTGTAATACCATTTAGTTTGGACATCAGTCCATTAAATACATACTCTTCAATCCTTTGATGTCAAGAAGATTTTAAATCGAGAATGCCATACATACACAAATAAAAATGGTTCTACAGAAATGACTGCAGGTCATTCTGGTTATGCCTCAAGTTTCTAGAACCAAATGTAGAGAGATCATCACAAACATTTTTTAAAAACTTGTCAGACATAAGTAACAACAATGGCATCAGTGTTTTGGAGGTAAGAGGAACATAGCATCTACTATTGAGGCTTAATAAACAAAGACATAAAAAGCTCCAACATAAACCTTACTCAGGATCTAATACTCATTGACCAGTTCAAATGATACAAAAATCAGTGTAAAAAGTTTTAAGTTAATTTAATTGACTTGAAGCTATGCTGTCAAATTCATTACAGTTAAGGCACTCATCAACTGACAATATTTGAATATGCTTTGGCAGTTTACTGGATGGAGGACAAAACCTATTATTCCACTCTTTTTTCCCTTAAATAAATGTCATTCGAGAACATTACAATCTCTGATCAATATTAATATTCTCATCTCATCTACAAAGCTGCTTCTACAATAACTTCATTGATTTTAGGCGCTATCAATTTTCTGATAAATTACTGGAAGAGAATCTTGTATTCAAGGATTGTTATCTGGATAGATGGGTGGATTGTGGTTGCCAGGCAGATAGCTGAAATTGTTTTTTTCCCAGAAAGTAACTTTTATTGCCTTGCTTGTACACTGAGATTGTTGATGCACGGATCAATGGCAAAGTGGGCGGATGGATGAAGACATAGTAAGTCTCCCTCAAATCAGGACCAAAATGGTCAATGATGAATGATCCTCCAAGTTTAGCATCACTTGCAGTCCTGTTTATTCATCATCTTGACAGGGTTGAAAATAAGTTTCTCTCACGCAGATAACCTTGTGCACATATATTTGGAAATTGAGGATGAGAGATTGTGAATAATTCCAGGCAACATTACAAGCAAGAGTCAAGAGATCTGAAAATTACATGGTGGGGTTCTGAATACCACACTTCAAATCAAAGTCATAGCAAGCAATGTCTAAAAACTTTTTTGAACCCTTTAATTTAGGAGTCTCGCAAATTAAAGAGCTGTTTACATTTAGACCAGAGCTCTGAAGGATCACTCAATTTGCCACTGCTCTAATCTGTACCAAAATCCTCCTTAACCAACTGCATTTCGTTACACACTCCAATTTTGGTTTGTATAATTCATACTTCAAAAGCACATACTTAGTTTCAGTGAGCACTCGGTGTTAAGCACAATCCAATGTTAATTTGTGCCCCGATTTAAGGATCGTGGAATTGACCTAGATCAGGTGGTTATCCTCACTAAACTAGGAAACTGAATTATTGTTGGACACATTCTAAGGATGGTAAATCATTTGTATTAGAGGATGATGTATGACCTTACAGAGGTTTATAAATCTTGAGGGACATGGATATGGTAAATAGAAAAGTCTTTTCCCCAGGATAGGGGGAGTCCAAAACTAGAGGGCATAGGTTTAAGGTGAGAGGGGAAAGATAATAAAAGGGACCTAAGGGGCAAAACAACATAAAGAATGCCAGACAAAGGAACTCCATACAAAGTAACTATCTAAGTCAGAAGAGTCTGATAAAATGTCTAGTCTGTGGGATGTAAACTGCAGCAATGGCTGAGGTCAATGTTGAAGCATGTTGTTCAATACAGCATTAGGAGTTCATTTTGTTCAGCACAAAATCCAAACTCTGCTTTCAAGGAGGGAGAAATTTGACACACAAGCTTTATTTGGAAGCAGCATTTGAACAATATGCCATCCCAAATTAAAACAAAGAAATCTTCAAACCTGGAAATGCTGTCTGCTGCACAGTCAACATTTGATGCTACTTTCCATCAGCAACATGTCGTACTCAAAGTGAAGTCTCAGCAGGAAAGTATCACATTTAGACTCAGAAACATAGCTAATAGCTAGAGGTGGGAAATCAACAATATTTACCATCATGTTTGCTATTTCAGTTCAGGATAAGCTTTCAAAAAGAACATTCACACTTAGATGCATTGTGGCCATGTCCCGTGTATCAACAATATCTGTAAAGACTTATTTTTAAATCAAAGAGTACAGATGATGTCAATAAATGCATTGACAACAATCATTATGGAAAATATTCTACTGTTTTGGTATTAACAAGTCAATATATATTAGGGTGACTCATTAAGAACATATTCCTGATCTTATATTCACAAATCCTCAGATAATGAAGTGATATGCATCCATATGCAATAAGATCTGGACCCAAGCTTTGGTAGATAAGTGGCAAGTGACATCCATAATATACAAGTAGCACCAGCAATCTCCAACAATACAGAATTTAACCATCTCTCCTTGACAGTAAATGTCATTACTATCATTGAATTACAAACTATCCTGGAATTACATCATTGACCAAAAATTGAACTGGATTAATTACTGTGGCTACAAGAACAGATCAGAGTCTGTGAATCCTGCAGTGATTAACTCACCTCCTTTGTCCCCAGTGCCTAACTGTCATCTACAAGGCACAAATCAGGAGTGTGATGGAACATGCTCTGTTTACGCACAGATGCAATTCTACCAACATTCAAGGAGCTCAACACCATTCAAACAAAGCAACCCTTTTGATTGGTAGCACATCCACAACCTTCAACCATTCCACTTCCAACACCACTGATATCTGATGGCAGCAGTATGTACCATCTGCAAGATGCACCAGTAACACATTAAGGTTCTTTCGAAAGCATATTTCAAGCCCGTGACCTCGACCACTGAGAAGGGAAGGTTAGATGATGTATAAGGAACAGAGCCAAAGGAACACACCATGCTGACTTGGAGCCACATCATCAGTCCTTCACTATTACTAAGTGAAAATCCCAGAACTCCCTTTCTCATAGCACTGTAAGTATTCCTACTCCCCAGAAGATTATAGTGGTTCATAAAAGCAGCTCACATTCTCCAGCGCAATCAGCCAATAGGCAGTACAAAGTTCATATCTCACGAACAAATAAAACAAAAATAAAATGGTTTTAACAGATTAAAATTGATTCCTGCACAGACACAGTTGAACACTTGGTCAATTTTTTTCCTGAGATGCAAAAGAAAGTCCTAAGAAAGTTGCCATTGTGCATAAAAGAACAACTGGTCAGCATTTAACATGCAGAACAGGCATGTGAACAAGTAGCAGAGAATAGGTATTGTCCCCAGGACAGTAGCACATCGAGCATTCAAAACCTTCAAAAGTGGAAAGGTACAAACAGGAAATAAGGTGGTAAAGAACTACACAAGAATTCCCCACTAATTTCACCATCCATACATAACACAGACACCAGTTTGCATAGGTCAAACAACATCACTTTTTGTTATTTCCTTTGGAATCAATTATAAAGAGTGGCATTTTCCCCTCCTCCAAGGTGGTGAGCAGGAAAGATAACTTGATGCATTAGCCTTGGAGAGATAATCACCTCCAACCAACACCAATTGGTTAAACAAATATCATAATCGTTTGCATGAGGCATTTAAAGTTGTTTTAATTCTGGGAGGATTTCAAAAATATGCACATCGACTCTTTAACCTGACTTTGTCCAATAAGGTGGACAAAGACATCAGAGGGAAGACATCTTGCCTGGGAAAGGAAAGAACACTGCCTCAGAAAATCAATTCAGAGAAGTGGAGCTCTTCTTATAACAACAAGATTATATTTTTTCAATTCTGAGGGTCAACTACAAAGTTGACTCAAAAAGTCCACTACCACCATTGTGAATGCGACATCAGAGATTTCCAAACCCCATTTCTCCTTCAGTGAATTGAAATTGTATTTTCAGTCTGCTATGCTTCCAACAACATTCCTCATGAAATACAGCAATCATGCTTTCCACAGCTCTACGTACCCATGTTGCATCCCTAGAAGTTATAAGCTTTGCATCCACAGGTATGCGTTTCCACTAGCGTAGAGGAGGATTAAGTTTTTATTACCATTTTAACATTGTGTAAATAAATGGTTATCCCTTCTTGATTTAATTCTACTAGAAAGACTAATTTGTGTCTGTCTTAAAAGCCACAGGCCTGAAGGAATTTGAACACTCCTTCTTTGAAATGCATTTTATTGCTGTCATTCAACAAAAGCAGCAAAATAATTGGGAAATTATCTCATACAACTTCCCTTTCCATAAGACCATGTATAAAACATTCAGCCAGATTTACATGTATCATTTTATTTAATGTTGCTGACCCCTCCCATTTCTTCAGACTTATTCAGAAATGGCTCATTAACTGACAAAGTATCATTAGTGTAGATGTGTATCATTTTTATGCTTGGTAATTATTCAATTCACTCTCTCTATTAATATCCCTCTTTCTTAAACCTTTTCAAAGTAGATTATTTTTCTCACATTCATTCTGTGTGACGAAGAGAGTGCTTAAAGATGGATGTATGGTAATAATCCCTGACACAGTGGTAGTACAAATTACTCAGAATGATTTAGCGAAGTGGACATTTCAAGAATGCAATGCTAATTTTATACCTTGGAAGTAGTGGCGTCAAATAGCAGTTTTCCCGATTACAATTTGATGGTGCATGAGTGCAGTTACATAACTGAACTTTGCAGAATGTTGTCCTCACCTTACTGCTATTACAAAAGTTTGAATAAACCTAGAAAACCAAAAAGAATAATTCCCCTCCGAAATAGCCGAGCAAGCCATTGCATCAAATCACAACAGAAAATTCAAAGAATAAACCAAAGACAGCATCCAGCATCTAGCTGGCTTTGTGGTCCATTTGCAGCAACAGCAGAAATGATTTCAACCACAATCTGTAATCTCATAGCCCAGTACATCCCTCACTCTACCACGCCGGGAGTAGCACCGGGCATACGGAAAAAAAAAATCCTGAAGCTACAACTTAGGACAATTGCATGGATGATGAATAAGGATAAAAAAGAGATAAGCTATTCCACAATGAATAAATCAGCTCAAAATGTGCAGTTCTGTCATGAACAGTGGTAGGCAAATCAATATCCATCCAAAGGAGCAGACTTCATGAGTTGTCCATCAACAATGATGACGGAGCCTAGAATGAGCAAGCTGATCAGCCTGAAGCAATTGTAACCAATTGAGTGGGTGGTTAATCGCTGCTTTTTTCTGAGGTTCCAGTGTTATCGAGATCAGTGTTTAGTCAACTTGATTTACTCTATGTGATATCAATAAGTGAATGAGAACTCCAGACACAGCAAAATAAATGAGCCCCGACAAACATCACAGCCACTCTATCACAGATATGAGCTCCAGAAGTAGCAATGTCTCAAGTTAAACTGTTCCAGTATTACTACAAGAGTCATTTACCTGGCAATGTGGAAAACTAACAATATTCTGACCATAAAAAAAATAAATCTGATCCAGACAATTCACAGCTCATCAATCTACACTCAGTATTCATCAAAATGATGGAAGGTATTATTGGCAGTGACTATCAAGTAACACTTACTTATCATTAAAGACAAATGTACCAACTTGATTGGCAACAAGACACAAAAATAAAATATATGTTTGAATTCTGAAGTAAAAACAAAATAAACTATAGAAACTCAATGGGTTTGGCAGCATCGACTGAAATTGAAAGTGAATATTTTGAGTCCAGTATGACGCTTACTCAGAACCAAAGCAAAAGATAGAAAGATTATAGGCTTTATACAATCATGAAAGAGAGAGGTGAGGGTTCAGAAGGAGAGATCAGGGGAAGACTAGAAGTTGAGCAAGATTAAAGATCATAGATTTCACAGAAAAAGTGAAGTGAGTGGCAATTGTACTGAAGGAAAATAGGTTCAGAGCTGGTATGAAGTCCAGAAAATAGTTCAGCTCTGCTGATCGGCTGCTCTGCTTGATCAGCACCCCAGAAATCACCTAAAATATTCACTCCTTCAGCCACTGGCACAGTCGTAGCAATGTGTACCATCTGTAAGGTCCTCTGAAACAATCTGCCAAGATTCATTCAATAGCACATTCCAAACTCACAGGCCATTGACTTGGAAATATTTTGTTATTCTTTCACTATCACTGGGTTGCAATCCTGGGTCTGGCTTTCCTCGCAGCACTGTGGGTTTATGTGTATCTCATGAACTGCAGAGTTCACCACCAGTGTTGCAAAGCGTAATTAGGGATGTGGAATAAAGCTGATTTTGTCTGCAACACACACACTTCAGGAGCAAATTCCTAATAAGTTCATTTAAAGAGAAGTTCAACTCATTTTTGCTGAAACCAACTCTCCTTGGATTGGGATTCTAGATTATAAATAACTGTGTTGTTAGCTCACTGGTTCACAGCTATCTGGGGCATAACATCTGGCCAGCTCAACACCTGCTCATTTCTCTGCTCCCAGATTCAATAGAACAAATAGAAACAGCTGAAGTCTTCCACTGACTAGAATTAACAACAACTAGCTTGATCCTTCAGTGCTCTGAAACTGTACGAAAACCTAAGCCAATTTATTACACATAACATATAGGTTCTACTTAATTATCAAAAGACAACAGACAAACTTCCTTAAACACTATAATACTGTTACAGATCGTCTGTGATGAAGCCAAGATACACTACACAGGATGCCTTGTACATTATGCTTTTTATTTGAAATGCAGCCAAGTTTGAAAAAAAAGGAAGTATTTCAAGTTTACTGAGGTTTACTATTTCTGGCAAGAAGTACTTTGCTTAGAAAAGCCTGTACATCAATAGAGCAAAAAGCAAAATAATGCCTCGTTGGCAAGCTTCAAAAACTTAGTGAGAGGATGTGAATCTGCCTGATGAACTGGAGAGAGTAATGAAGGAACTAACATCTCAATCCAAGACATAGTCAATGCTACATCATTGTCAGATGAGATGAGAGCACAATCAACATGGGACCCTTCATGTTTATTACTATACTTTTATCTTATCATTTTCATGGTTATATCAGGTCCTCAGGCGATCTTCCTTGATCTTGAAGGATGACAGAATGAACAACGTTAAAGGCTAGGCTATAAACTGGTGCACAGTTATTGAGTGCTAAGTAGATTTCTGAACAGATGCAATACACTACTCTGGAGTTGCTGTTGTCAAAATTTAACTATCTCGTTTTGTGCTCAACTATTACGCTCACTGAGTTGAGCATCTATATAAAATGAACTAGACATATAAAAGTATCTGAATAATGACCTTTATCTGGCAGCTGGTTGCTGACTACCACTGGAGTCTCTTTGGCTTATCTTTTCTTTGATGATGGCTTTGAAATGACTGCACAATTTTACAAGCTACACTTCTTAAAATAATGACTGGATCAAAATTCAATTATACACCACTAAACAGAGATGGCAATCAAATAACTCAGACAAACAAAATCAACAAAGCAAATTCATACTACTGAAGAATCTTGATTATAGAACAACACAGACGGGGAGTATTTTCTTTAGATAATCAATTTCCGGATAATCGAATGCTAGATAACAGTTTAGCCAAGCATTGGGACCTTGCGATCTTGTTTGGATAATCCGAAATTCGGATAATCGAATGCCAAATAATCGAGGTTCCTCTGTAAATCTTCAGAAATCTGTAGAAATCACTGGAGTGATCAGCTAGATTATCACATTCAATTCTGGGTGCCACGCTTAGGAACAAAGATGGTGCAGAAATGAATTACCAGGATGACACGAGGGATGAGTGATTTCAATCTTGTGCGGGGACTATGACCAAGGGACCAAAAGTATGGTTGCTAAATTTTCTGGTGACAAAGATAGGTGGAAATATAAGGTGTCAAGAGCACATCATTTATCTAATACCCTTTGTCAATTATTTAAATCAGTGGGCATAAGTTTGACAGATGAAGCATAGTGTGATAAAATGTGAAGTTGCTCGCTTTGGCAAAACAACCGAAAATCAGCATCCTATTTAATTGGAAAGAAATTGCAGCAACTATGACATGGTGGATCTGGGAACCCTGGTACATATATCATAAGAAGTTAATACGCAAGTGCAGCAAGTGTTTGAGATGGTATTTATTGTGAGGGAATCAAGTACAAAAGTAGTGGATTCAGTGATGTAATGACAACACCATTGGACTAGGAATCCAGAGGCCCAGAGGAATTTACTGGGGAGATGCATGGAAATCTTAACATTCCAAGAGTTGAATTTGAATTAATTGAATAAATTCGCAATATAATGCTGCTCCTGATGATAGCAACCACGAAAACTACAATCACTTGTTGTAAAATCCCATTTATTAATGTTCTTTATTGGATGAAAATCTACCAGTCTTATCCAATTTAAACATATTCAAATCCAGAATATTGCAAATTGGAGTCCTCTTTAAAACTGCTTTCTCTGGAATACATATATTCCGTGTGTAATATTTCCCATGTGACATGAGACCTCATTTAACTGTGCTATAGTAGTAAGTAGTTTTGTACAGATATGAACAATGGTTTCTCGGGGTTCACACCATCCGATTACGAACACAATGATTTCAAAATGAAATACTACTCTTGAAAGGAACAAAAGCCTTCACATGGAGGTGAACAAGAGACAATGGTCATCCTGGCATCATGAGGAGCTGCCCATAGCCACTGTCTGAAAGGATTTTGACAAGTATTGGCACAACATATATGACCAGTCTCCAAAATAAGCTATGTCAATAAGGATAGATGGGCAGTGAGAGGAGCTGAGGAACAAGTCACTCTCTGTGTGGGAAAAAGGAAAAACAAATAGAAAGATAAAGATGCCACTTCAAAACCACTGCCCCGTTCCTCCCTTCTACAGCACAGCTTTGGAATCTGTGAAGTCATTGTCATATACTTCTTTGTTTAATTAACTAATGGATCATATCTAAAATTAACTAATGGATCATATGTAAATTGCTGTTCCAAACCATCTCCTTAAACTAAAAAGAAAATTGCTTTAAGTTGTCAATGGACCATGTTAAGTCTCTGTGATCATGTATCAGCCAAGAAAAAAGTCAACAAGACCACTGTGACGTGGTTGACTCTCAATTGCCTTCTGAAATGGTCTGACAAGCCACTCTGCTCAAGGACACTTAGAAATGGACAGCAACTTTGCCAGCGACACTCCGATCCCATGGAAAAAATAAAGCAAGTATTGCTACACAGCTTTACAAAGTCTCGGTGAAATTCCATCTGTAAGACTGTACACTGCTTTGGACTCCTTATTTAGAAATAACTGTTCATTCAAAGCGAGAGAGAGAAGGTCCAATTCTGCGGATGAAGAGATTAGTTTGTGAGGAAAGATTGTTAAACTAAGTTACAAGTTAAGCTTACAGCCATTCCCGTTTAGAAGTATGAGAGGTGAACTTATTGAAAAACAGAGCTCCTGAGGGGATTTGAGAAGGTGGGTGGTAAGAGGATCTTTCTACTTCTGGGGTATTCTATAATTAGAAGACAAACTTTAAACAGTAGGGGTCTCTGATTTCAGATTGAGATGAGCATTTAATTTTTCTTTGTTGATCATTAGTCCGTGGAATTATTTTTCCAAGAGAGCGGTAAATGCTGGTTCATTGAATTTATTGAAGGTTGCATCAGGTAGATTTATGATCAACAAGGGAGCCGCGAATTAGCTTAGCCTTGGACTTATCAAATGGTAGGGCATACATGAGAGGCCAAGTAGCCTCCCCTTGTTTCTGACCTTGTATATCAAAGCAAGTTAAGTGGTGGCACAAAGATGATATTCAAAACTGAGGAATTTTAACAGAGAAAGTAGGGAGCAACTCCTTCCTCAGGATAATGCCTTGTTAACCATAAATCACAGATTTGAAATAATTAATAATTTAAAAGTATAAATGAGGAGAGTTTTTTTGTACAGAATGCCGTTAATTTTGAGAATGCAAGATCTGAAACAGTAGTAGAAGCAGATTCCACAGGAGCTTTCAAAAAGCACTTGAACAAGTTTTTGAAGATGACATATATACAGGAGTTTGCAGAAAAAGCAAGAGCGACTGACTAACTGGGGCAGCACTTGATGAGTGCTGGCACAAACTGAATAGCTCCCACCTGAACAGACGATTCTATACTTACATTGGTTGCAACGATCTAGTACCCCTTCAGAGTATAGGATACATTTAGGATGTTGACTTTATAAAGCTATTAAGGTGACTTAGAGTCATAGGGTCAGATAGATGTACAGCACGGAAACAGAACCTTCGGTCTAACCCATCCATGCCGACCAGATATCCCAACCCAATCTAGTCCCACCTGCCAGCAACCAGCCCACATCCCTCCAAACCCTTCCTATTCATATACCCATCCAAATGCCTCTTAAATGTTGCAATTTTACCAGCCTCCAACACATCCTCTGGCAGCTCATTCCATACATGTATCACCCTCTGTGTGAAAACGTTGCCCCTTAGATCTCTTTTATATCTTTCCCCTCTCACCCTAAACCTATGCCCTCTAGTTCCAGACTCCCTGGCCCCAGGGAAAAGACTTTGCCTATTTACTCTATCCATGCTCCTCATGATTTTGTAAACATCGAAAAGGTCACCCCTCATCCTCCAACACTCCAGGGAAAACAGCCCCAGCCTTTTCAGCCTCTCCCTATGGCTCAAATCCTCCAACCCTGGCAACATCCTTATAAATCATTTCTGAACCCTTTCAAGTTTCACAACATCTTTCCAATATTCAAACAGTAGCCTAACCAAAGTCCTGTACAGCCACAACATGATCTCCCAAACTCCTATACTCAATGCTCTGACCAATAAAGGAGAGCATACCAAACACCACCTTCACTGTCCTATCTACCTGTGACTCCACTTTCAAGGAGCTATGAACCTGCACTCCAAGGTCTCTTTGTTCAGCAACACTCCCCAGGACCTTACCATTAAGTGTACAAGTCGTGCTAAGATTTGCTTTCCCAAAATGCAGCACCTCACATTTATCTAAATTAAACTCCATCTGCCACTTCTCAGCCAATTGGCCCATCTGATCAAGATCCCGTTGTAATCTGAGGTAACCTTCTTTGCTCCACTACACCTGCAAATTTGGTGCCATCTGCAAACTTACTAACTATGCCTTTTATGCTCACATCCAAATCATTTATATAAATGACTAAAATAAGTGGACCCAGCACCGATCCTTGTGGCACTCCACTGGTCACAGGTCTCCAGTCTGAAAGGCAACCCTCCACCAGCACCCTCTGTTTTCTACCTCTGAGCCAGTTCTGTACCTAAATAGCTAGTTCTCCCTGTATTCCGTGAGATCTAACCTTGCTAATCAGTCTCCCATGGAGAATCTTGTCAAATGCCTCACTGAAGTGCACATCGATCACATCTACCGCTATGCCCTTATCAATCCTCTTTATTACTTCTTCAAAAAACTCAATCAAGTTTGTGAGATATGATTTCCCACACACAAAGCCATGGTGACTATCCCTAATCAGTCTTTGCCTTTACAAACACATGTACAATCCTGTCTCTCATGATTCCCTCCAACAACTTGTCCATCACCGACATCAGGCTCACCGGTCTATACTTCCCTGCCTTGTCTTTACCACCTTTCTTAAACAGGGCCCCATGTTAGCCAACCTCCAGTCTTCCAGCACCTTGCATGTGACTATCGATGATGCAAATATTTCAGTAAGAGGCCCACCAATCACTTCAATAGCCTCCCACTAAGTTCTAGGATACTTCTAAACAATATTGTTCCGTAAAGCCATGAGATATAGGGCTGAATTTGGCTATTCGCATGACCAAGTTTGCTCCACCATTCGATTATGGCTGATATGGTTCTCAATTCCATTCTCCTGCCTTTTTCCCAGAAGCCTTGATGACCTCATTAATCAAGAAGCTATCATCTCAGACTTTAAAACACTCAATGGCTAAGTCTACACAGCCCGCTGCAGCAATGAGTTTCATAGATTAACAACCCTATGGCTGAAGGAATTCCTCCTCATTTCAGTTCTAAAGGGTTGTCCCTTCACTCTGAGGCTGCAGTTTAGGTCCTAGTTTCTCCTACTAGTGGAAACATCTTCTCCACGTCCAATCTATTCAACGCATCTCAGTATTCTGTAAGTTTTAATGAGGTTCCCCCCCCCAAAACCTCTAAATTTGTCAAGTACAGAGCCAGAGTCCTCAACTTTTCCTTATAGGAGAAGCCCTTCATTCACGGTATCATTTTTGTAAACCTCCTCTGGACCCTTCCAAGGCCAGTACATCCTTCCTTAGTGGAGATAGTAAGTGCTGCAGATGCTGGTGATCAGAGTCGAAGAGTGCGGTGCTGGGAAAGTACAGCTGGTCAGGCAGCACCGTTAGATACAGGGCCCAAAATTGCTCACAATATTCCAAATGCAGTCTGATCAATGCCTTATACAGCCTCAGCAGAACACCTCTGCTATTGTATTCTCGCCCTCTTGAAATGAATGCGAACATGGCATTCACCTTCCTAACTGTGAACTGAACCTGCATACCTGAGTATCTTGAACTAGGACTCCTAAGTCACTTTATGTTTCAGATTTCCAAACCATTTCCTGATTTAGAAAACAGTCTCTGCAGAAGAAACATTGTCTTTCTAGCCCAATGAAGAAGAAAGAGTGCAAACCCAATGCACAAAGTCACCACGACATTGCCATGAATTTCCAGAGTTCAAAAGTGCTTCCTGCCTCACTTAGTTCATTCTTCAACTGTTGAGTGCCTTCAGAAACTCAGAATCAGGGCCCATTAGAACTTCAGAGCAGAGGGTCTACCCGAAACAGAAATTCCTGCACCCTGCCTCCACTAGTCCATGTCCTTATTCGCCCATATCATCCTGTCCCCCATCCCCCAATCCTGCATCCTCATTCTCAGCTGCTGAACCCCTTTTCAAAAGCACGTGTACTTCTCAAAAAGCAGCGCAGACCCACTGCAATGACATCATATATAAAATTGCGTGTCATGCTTAAAAACAGTTGCCCGTAGTTGTGGGCATCAGCAGACACTGCCTAAGATGGAACAAACAAATGCTTTCACTCATTAAAAAAAATTTACATTTATATTGTATTTTAGAGTACCTCTGTGATTTTACAACCTATTAAATAAACTTGCTTATTATGTATATTCTATGTTGCAATGTAAAGTAACAGCCAATTTATGCACAACAGGGTCCTCCAAATATCAATTAAACTTGATCAATGTTTTTTCAGGTTGAGAGATGATTCTTAATTATGATACAACAGAACCTCCTGCTCTTTTTTGAATTGGACTAAGATATTTTTTACACCTACCTGGGGGAGGCAAATGCCAGAAATCTCACCCAAAAAGTAACTGCCTGAAAGCAGCACTGAAGAGCCAGCATCAATTATGTCCTCAAATCCCTGAAGTAAATTCCCTACCCCAGATCACCCATAGGCTTTGGCGTACTCCAGCAATAGCTGATATCTGCTGTGGGTGAGCTGGTAGCACTCTCACCTCTGAGTCAAAGGTTTGTGAGTATATGTCCCACTGCATAGACGTCAGCAAGAAACTGACATCTCAGTGAGGCAATATGTAAACGCTTCCTTTTGGAGGAGATCTTCTCTCAAGAGAAGGTGAAAGGAATCCATGATATCATTTTGCAGAGTTGGGAAGTTGCTCCTCGTGTTCTGTGCAATAGTTATTAGCTCACTAACATCATTTACAAAAGAGAGCAAATCTTTCTCACGTTGCTGCTTCCACATTTCCTACATTACAGTCCTGACTATACTTCAAAAGACTCAATTGGCTGTAAACTACTTGGAGATATTATTCTTAGGTTGTGGAAAAGGTGCTTATAAATGTAAAGTTTACTTTCAGAAGCTCCAAAAGTGACTGACAAGAGGTACAATGCACCCACCAGGGGAGCTTTGAAGGAAGAGCCATGCCAATGTATCTAAGCAAACTGCCGAAGATTTTGAGATGATGCCTGAATCTAAACTTCATACTGTGACAGAAAGAAACAACTTAATAATACAGTACAAACACTAACAGTATTCATTTTTTGCTACACCCTTGTGATGGTTGAAGCAGATAATTATAATGTTAACTAGAAAAGACCAGTGTATGAAAGCTCGAATTACATGTGATTATGAGGAAATTGTGTGCTTAAGGGGTAGTTCCCAGAGAGGGCAGAATTTGACGTAGATCAAAACGGGTATCTCAGTCCCTGGCTGGAGAGGCAGCAATAGCTCCATATTGTCTCTTTTTAAGGACATTTTGCCAAATTAAATACCAAGCAGGCCCTGGGAGGATTTCCCCAAAATCAAATGCCCCAGGGGTGAGTATTCCACCTCATGAGAGCAGCAGCTCTTCATTGCTCAGCAGTGCCACCAGGGAGGCAGTGGTTCCTGCAGGTAAGACACCTACCTAAGGTCAGATGTCACTGAGAGACACAGACCACAATTAAGTAATGTCAGGAGAGGGGAGGGGGAATGGGGGAGGCAGGAGTAGAAGATGGGGTGGGGCAGCAGTGAGGGTGAGACAGTAATTCTCAGCATGTCTCCACTGCATCAACACATAACCCCCACTCTACCGATGTCAGGGTCCTTCAACAAAGTACTTAGATCAAGGAAACATCTCATATCCACAGAACCCTGCGAGCAACTCCTACTGGATTTGCTTTTGGGATTGCCAACTTAGCAAATTTCCAATGGGACATAATCAGGGTCAGGCAGGAGAGCAAAATGAATCTGACCTGCCACCCTCCAAGTGACTAAATGGCCCCCAAACAAGCTCAAAATAAACCTCAGGGAAAGGTGGGAAGGAGAAGAGCAGTCAAGTCTAACGCAACATGTTCATATCACCAATTGCACATATCACCAAATTCTTAAGGGAACTGTGTTTTTCTTATTTATGCCTAGGTGATGCCAACTGAATACTTGGTCTCTCACATGAATTCATACACATAAGGTGCCACAAAAGCTGTACACACCTGACAAACTGTTGACAATGAAGCATGTACAGGAAACACCACTATAGTATATATTTTTGCTGGATCACTTCCCTTTAAGCCTGGTGTTGAGGAGAGGCATTACCCCAAAACAGTCCATTAGCAGCTCAGCTAAATTAAGAAAGTGAACGGAAAGGATGCATACCAAGAGGAAGTGATACTCAAAGGAGGAAATGCATAGCAATGAGCACAATTAGACTTTGAATGAAAGAAATCAATGAAAATCACGGCAATAAACACTGTAATACATGACAATAGAGGAAAAGAAAAAGAAAATGGCAGAAGATTAACAGAATTGTGGGAGAGAAAAATAATGTCAGTTTTAACTTAGGGACAGTGACAGGCCGAGGTGGAGGAAAGTTTGAAGGGAAGAGTTAAAGATTTTTACCACACAATGCTTAGTAACAGGGTCAGAACGTATCATTGTTGATGCTAACAAAAATCAAAACTCTTTGGTGGCAATGTGCCCTCGAGCTCAAAATAAGCAATGCACGATCCATTTCATATCTTCAGCTTTTAGATTTCACCTTCTTGCATTCATGTTGTGCATACCTACTACTTAAGTTACAATGCAACTCGATTACAAGCTTGTAATCAGAGCCATTGGAATGACTGTGTCGACTTGCCTTTTTAAGGTTGTTGATCACTGTCTGCCAGTTTTCTAGCATGGCATGTATGCAACACATTTAGCACCATGAAACTCTCAGATGGACCTCTTCCGCTGCGGGAAACTTATGAGCTGAAGATTTTCTTCTTTTCCACTCTGCTCCACACTGAAACTCTGCCCATCCAGCCACCTGACCTCACTGTACCTCCATCAGCTGCCATCATTTCAACATATAAGTGCAATGCACAAGGTGTGAGGAGAGATCTTAAATTGTCTTTTTTTAAAAAAAAACAAACTGGAATTGCTAGTTACTTTTAAAGTGGACTGTTGCTGGACTCAAAATGGCTGCTATTGACCACAGAAAACACAATGTGGCTAAGGGCAATAAAGTTCCAAAGGTTTCTAGGAAACAAAGCTAACCCATAACTTTGGTGGAGTTTCCTATAATCCTATAAGGGCAAGAGTAATGCAGGTAGAGCAAGACAATGAAGGCACATCTTCCACCTCTGAACCTGAACTAATAAAAAAATTAAAGTTCTTAAAACTTATATTTGAAATAGCGCTAATGATCCGATAATTGTCATCTACAAAACAAAATGGTGTTGACCAGGGACATCAAAATTATCATCCAGGCTGAACTGACCCATCCAGGAATGGTGTCAAATGACTAAAACTCCCCTAGTCCTTGAACAGCTTTAATTATATATATTGCTGCTGTTGTTTTGCAGATTAAAAAAAAGACCTTCGGGCCAACGGTCCACTTCGGGGCAGCGAGAGGCGGGAGCCGGGAGGAGGTGACGTTGGTGCGAGGTGATTGTTGGGAAGGCCGATAAGTATATTTAAACTTCTTACCTTCAGGCCAGCGAGGGAGGAGCAAGCAAAGGACTTCTGGGAAGGGTAAGTAGAACAGTTTATATTTGTGTGGTTACGTTACCCGAGACACTACTCCCACCCATCCTCCTCCTCCTCTAACCTAAAAAAAAGTTGTGGGAGCCAGATTGACAAGGTAAGGTAACTAGTTTATTTCCTAATTCTTCTTTTAGTAGTCACTTCGGGAGTTAGAATAGTGGGAATGGAATTTAGGGCAGTGGAATGTTCCTCCTGCAAAATGTGGGAAGTAAGGGACACCACCAGTGTCCCAGCTGACTACATCTGTGGGAAGTGCACCCAACACCAGCTCCTCGAAAACCGCGTTAGGGAACTGGAGCTGGAGTTGGATCAACTTTGGATCATTCGGGAGGCAGAGGGGGTTATTGACAGGACTTAGAGAGGTAGTCACTCCCCAGATAAAAGAAAAAGATAGATGGGTGACAGTTAGGGGACAGAAAGGGAACCGGCAGGCAGTGCAGGGATCCCCTGTGGCCACTCCCCTCAACAATAAGTATACCGTTTTGGATACTGTTGGGGGGGGGATGACTTACCAGAGGAAAGCAGTGCGGCACCCACTACTCAGAAGGGAAGGGGGAAGAGGAGCAGAGCAGTAGTCATTGGGGACTTGATAATTAGGGGGACAGATAGGGGGTTCTGTGGGGACGAGAGACACTCATGGTTGGTGTGTTGCCTCCTGGGTGCCAGGGTCACTGATGTCTCTGATCGTGTTTTGGGGATCCTTCGGGGGGAGGGAGAGCAGCCCCAAGTTGTGGTCCACATTGGCACCAATGACATAGGTCGGAAGAGAGATGGGGACTTGAGGCTGAAATTCAGGGAGCTAGAATGGAAGCTTAGAGCTAGGACAGAGTTGTGTTCTCTGGTTTGCTGCCTGTGCTACGTGCTAGTGAAGTGAGGAATAGGGAGAGAGAGGAGTTGAACACGTGGCTACAGGAATGGTGCAGGAGGGAGGGTTTCGGGTTTTTGGATAATTGGAGGTCTTTCTGGGGTAGGCGGGACCTCTACAAGCAGGATGGTCTTCATCTAAACCAGAGGGGTACCAATATCCTGGGTAGGAAATTCGCTAAAGCTATTAAGGTGGATTTAAAATAATACAGCAGGGGGATGGGAACCAAGATTGTAGGACAGGTACAGAAGAGGATGAGAGTAGGGAGTTCCCAAATTAAGTATCTGACACTAGCAAGCGAGAACCTGGTTTTAAGTGTGTGTACTTCAACGTGAGGAGTATCCGAAATAAAGTGGGTGAACTGGCAGCGTGGGTTGGTACCTGGGACTTCGATGTTGTGGCCATTACGGAGACATGGATAGAGCAGGGACACGAATGGCTGTTGCAGGTTCCGGGATTCAGATGTTTCAGTAAGAACAGAGAAGATGGTAAAAGAGGGGGAGGTGTGGCATTGTTGATCAGGGACAATATTACAGTTGTAGGAAGGATGTTTGGGAACTCGTTAACTGAGGTAGTAGGGGCTGAGATTAGAAACAGGAAAGGACAAGTCACTATGCTGGGAGTTTTCTATAGACCTCCGAATAGTCCCAGAGATGTAGAGGAAAGGATAGCAAAGATGATTCTCGATAGGAGTGAGAGAGGCAGAGTAGTTGTCATGGGGGACTTCAACTATCCAAATATTGACTGGGATCACTACAGTACGAGTACAATAGATGGGTCAGTTTTTGTCCAGTGTGTGCAGGAGGGCTTCCTGACCCAGTATGTAGACAGGCCTACAAGGGGTGAAGCCACTTTAGATTTAGTATTGGGTAACGAGCCTGGACAGGTGTTACATTTGGAAGTAGGTGAGCACTTTGGAGACAGCGATCACAATTCTGTCAGGTTTACTTTAGTGATGGAAAGGGATAGGTGCACTTCACTGAGCAAGAGTTACAGCTGGGGAAAGGGAAATTACGATGCAATTAGGAAAGATTTAGGAAGGGTAGAATGGGGAAGAAAACTGCAGGAGATGAGCACATTAAAAATGTGGAGCTTATTCAAGGAAAAGCTCCTGTGTGTCCTAGATAAGTATGTACCTGTCAGGCAGGGAGGAAGATATAGAATGCGTGAGCCGTGGTTTACTAAGGAAGTGGAATCCCTGGTAAAGAAGAAGAAGAAGGCTTATGTTGGAACAAAATGTGAAAACTCAGTTCAGAAGAGCCAGGAGGAGACATGAGAAGTTGTTGGCGGATAGGATCAGGGTTAACCCTAAGGCTTTCCATAGGTATGTGTGGAATAAAAGAATGACGAGAGTTAAATTAGGGCCAATTAAAGATAATAGTGGGAAGTCGTGTGTGGAGTCAGAGGAGATAGGGGAGGCACTAAATACATATTTTTCGACAGTGTTCACTATAGAAAATGAAAATGTTGGTGAGGAAGATACAGAGATACTTGCATCTAGACTAGAAGAGATTGAGGTTCACGAGGAAGAGATTTTAGAAAGACTGCAGAGTGTGAAAATAGACAAGTCCCCTGGGCCGGATGGGATCTATCCTAGGATCCTTTGGGAAGCAAGGGAAGAGATTGCCGAGCCTTTGGAATTGATCTTCAAATCATCATCAGGAATAGTGCCTGAGGACTGAAGGATAGCAAATGTGGTTCCCTTGTTCAAAAAGGGTAGTAGAGACAACCCTGGTAATTACAGACCAGTGAGTCTCACTTCAGTTGTTGGTCAAGTGTTGGAAAAGGTTATAAGAGATAGGATTTATAACCATCTAGAAAAGGATAATCTGAGCAGGGACAGTCAGCACGGTTTTGTGAAGGGTAGGTCATGCGTAACAAATCTTATTGAGTTTTTTGACAAAGTGACCAAACAGGTAGATGAGGGTAAACTGGTTGATATGGTGTAAATGGATTTCAGCAAGGCATTCGATAAGGTTCCCCACAGTAGGATATTATACAAAATGCGGAGGAATGGGACTGTGGGAGATATAGCAGTTTGGATCAGTAATTGGCTTGCTGAAAGAAAACAGAGGGCTATAGTTGATGGAACATGTTCATCTTGGTGTCTGGTTACTAGCAGCGTACCGCAAGGGTCGGTGTTGGGTCCACTGCTGTTCATCATTTTTATAAATGACCTGGATGAGGGCTTAAAGGGTGGGTTAGTAAATTTGCGGACGGCACTAAGGTTGATGGAGTTGTGGATAGTGACAAAGGATGTAGTAGGTTGCAGACAGACATAGATAGGATGCAGAGCTGGGCTGAGGGGTGGCAAATAGAGTTTAATGTGGACAAGTGTGAGGCAATAGACTTTGGATGGAGTAATCGGAATGCAAAGTACTGGGCTAATGGTAAGATTCTTGGGACTGCAGATGAGCAGATAGATCTCGGTGTACATGTACACAGATTCCTGAAGGTTGCCACCCAGATTGACAGGGTTGTTATGAAGGCATACAGTGTTTTGGCCTTTAATAATAAAGGGATTGAATTCCGGAACCAGGAGGTTATGCTGCAGCTGTACAAAGCTCTGGTACGGCCACACTTGGAGTTTTGTGTACAGTTTTGGTCACCGCATTATAAAAAGGACATGGAAGCTTTGGAAAGGCTGCAGAGGAGATTTACTAGGATGTTGCCTGGTATGGAAGGAATGTTTTATGAGGAAAGGCTGAGGGCTTTGAGGCTGTTCTCGTTAGAGAGAAGAAGGTTGAGAGGTGACTTAATAGAGACATACAAGATAATCGGAGGGTTAGATAGGGTGGACAGGGAGAGCCTTTTTCCAAATATGGGGACGGCAAACAGGGAGGGGACACAACTTTAAAGTGAGGGGAGATAGGTATAAGACAGATGTCAGAGGTAGTTTCTTTACTCAGAGAGTAGTAAGGGTATGGAATGCTTTGCCTGCAACGGTAGTAGATTCGCCAAGTTTAAGTACATTTAAGTCGTCATTGAAGAGGGAAATGGACGTACATGGAATAGTGTAGGTGGGATGGGCTTCAGATTAGTATGACAGGGCGGCGCAACATCGTGGGCCGAAGGGCCTGTACTGCGCTGTAATGTTCCATGTATGTATGAACCTTTATTTCAGACATTTTTTTTTAACATCAGAACAGAGCATAGCAAGCAGCTTCAGACTCAAATAAATTCTATCTCTGGTCTGAACCTTTCTCAAAACCTGATGTCTGGAAAGAATCCTGTATCTACCTGAAAACTGAAGTCATTCCTTGGACACAACAAAGTGTTGTGATATACACCATCACCTATAACCACGTGTATCCAAGCTCCTGTGAAAAAGATCCACCTTCACTGGATTTCCCTTACTGAACTCCATGAGTAGTTGTAATTGGGGCTTCCTTTATTTCTCACTTTCTTCCTTGTATGCTTGCACCTGTGTGTCTGTATGTGCATTGTAAAGACTTTCTTCTGGATTTTGAATACATTACGAAATGCTCCTTTGTTTTGATTTGAAAGATTCTGCTGTGCAGTTTTAAGAAATTTGATTTCACAAACAGAACGTTGAGGGGAACACAGCCCTTCCCTACAAAAGGTAAAAGAAAATAAGAAAAATAAAAATAAAACTACCTCTGCTTACAGCCAGAAAAGGAGGACCATAAAATAACTCAATTCACCTCACCCTCCTGTCTATAACATACTGCAAGTTAATTTAAGGTTGAGGTTTAGTCAGTCATTCAACGGCATTCAAAAGTATTCACATCAGGACTTATTCTTTATTCTGTATTTTAAAACGAAAATCAACTATTGGTATCTGAAATGATTATAACTATGCACATAACAATATTGGATCATTGCTAAATGTCTGCAGTAAAGATCAATTGCCTAAAGAAGTCTGGAGTCTAGCTGTGATAAAATGAAGAGATGCAGCTGCAGAATCAATTGATTGCGTATATTCACAATCCACATTGATTACTCTTTTTTGTCACTTGAGCAGTTGGAGAAAGCAAAGAAGGAACGATATTGTTGACAATGTCAAATTTCACGTACGTGAATTTCACTGCTGCTGTAACCTTTGCTGCTGAATATTTGTGCTTTTAAATGTTTAGGTTGATGCAGGTCAATGACAATTTGAACTGGTCTGAGCACGAGTTCAATTTGAAGCAAATGAGAGGAGATAGGGGGCTATTGGTGACAGAGGGTTGGAAAACGATAATTGAAAAAAAACTAAACCAATCTGTGTTTGCTGTCCTGGTCCAAAGTAATGCTTACCTTACTTTAAGACACAGCTTTTAGAGATTTTTACATCTTAAATCACAAGATTTCAATGTCTGTCAAATGTATTTGTTTATCTCAGTAGTGCTTTAAGTTGTGTTGAATCTTAACTTACAGAAAGATAATCAGCATTTCAGAAAAATAATTATTTTTCGCAAATTAATTTACAATGTGATAATAAAGCAATGCACAATTGTGTCAAGCCTCCTGTTATTGCAACTGTTCGTAGGTAATGTCAGAGAGACATCTGCGAGAGAATATTGAATTCTCGGGGAAACGAGGACCAAGTGTATATACATGTTTGCCTGCCTGCATGTATGCATGTCTTGAATCAATGGGTCTTGTGGACAATTCTTGCTCTAATTTCTCAATTTCTTAAGGTTTCTACAGCCCTGAACTTGACTTAACAGGTGGTTTAACAGGCTTTATTTTTCTTCCAACCCTTCTGTAATGAGTTAAACATGGTAATTATCTGATACACCTTTGTATAGTCAAACAAATAGAAAATGTCAGAAAAATTATATAAAGAAAGTGCCATAGTAAATTGTTAAAGGGACCCAGCAAGGTATTTAAAATGTCTGCCCTTTAAATATTTTTGAAAAATCTGACTGGAGTGTCATAAAAATAGTTCCATTTCATTTTGTCTGTTGGCATAGGCTTGATTATTGCTGCATATCTCCCACTATCACAGTGGATTGTCTCTTAGTTCACAATATAAATGTCTGTTCCAAGTAGTTATGGACTCTCTAAACTGGGACCAATAATTTCAATGCTTGTTTCTTAAGGAAGTAAAATAAGCCAAATGTAGTGAATTAGCTTTTATCAATTAGAGCTTTATTTTTAAAGCAGTGAGTTTTTCAATTCACCCGAGAACTTACCTCTTGTCTCTTCTCATCAGTATTTAATATCAAGTCCTACCCTGTTAGCTGAGGAACCTCATATCCCATGCACTTTGTGTTTACAAACCAACACAGGAAAACCTAATTTACATCTCCTATTCCCTCTTGCTTGACACCACCTAATGCCTTATGTTATACCAGTGTTATTGTCCTTTCCAATGCTTTGTACACCTTGTTTACTTTTGCTAACATTGTATGCCAATTCTAATTCCCCAGCAAGTTAATTTTAACACTCCTGAACACCACTGTGCAAACCACTCTGCAAAGACATTACTGCTATTTCTCTTTAGGGAGAAACTGTTCTGCCTGCACAGGTGCCATCTCCCTCAGAACTGGTCTCAATGGTCCATGCATCCATAGTCCTTTCCTTGAGCACCATCTGCCCAACCATATATTCATCTGCTCTGTTCTACTTCTACAGTCAGTGGCATATGATACTGGAAGCACCCAAGATTATTGTCTTTGAGACTCTGCTTGCAAGTTTCTTCTCCAGCTCACTAAATTCTGCCTGCAGAATGTTCCAAAGATGTCATTTCTCACAGTTGTACCTTTGACATGTCCTAATTTTTCCTCAAATTAACACTCTCTGCTCCAATCAAGGTGGGCAGGTCCTCAGCCATATCCAAGCCACCTCCTGCACTTCCGCCCTCACCATTTCTCATCTGCGCCAGAACTGCAACAGAGTTCCTCTTATCCTTACTTTCTATCCCACTAGCCTTCGAGTTTGAAGAATCATCCTCAGCTGTTTCCATCATCTCCAGTAGGATGCTAGCACCAAAAACATCTTCCTCTCCTCTCCCCCTTGCCATTCTGCAAAGACAGTTCCCTTGACAACATCCTGACCCACTTCTCTTTTACTTCCAACACCTCTTCAACTCCTCTCTGGCACCTTCCCATGAAATAGCACAACAGTATTACTAGGTGAAAGTCATGACTGCAGATGCTGGAGATCAGAGTCTAGAATAGATTGGTGCTGGAAAAGCACAGCAGATCAGGCAGCATCCAAGGAGCAGGTAAATCGACGTTTCGGGCAAAAGCTCTTCATCAGGTATGAGGGCAGAGGAGTTGACCTGGGGGTTGCAGTGAGAGAGAGAGAGAGAGAGAGACTCACTGAAATCCTTGTGGAGAGCGGAGGAGAACATCTTCAAGGTAGGCATCCTTGCAAGAGGATTCGCAGTAAGATTAAAATCAACTTGGCGAAAGTGAGCTCTGCAGATGCTTGAGATCAGAGTCTAGATTAGATTAGAGTGGTTCTGGAAAAGCACAGCAGGTCAGGCAGCTTCCGAGGAGCAGGAAAATCGATGTTTCAGGTAAAAACCCTTCATCAGGAATGGGTTTTGCCCGAAACGCCGATTTTCCTGCTCCTCAGATGCTGCCTGACCTGCTGTGCTTTTCCAGAACCACTCTAATCTAATCTAGACTCTGATCTCAAGCATCTGCAGAGCTCACTTTCGCCAAGTTGATTTTAATCTTACTGCGAATCCTCTTGCAAGGATGCCTACCTTGAAGAAGTTCTCCTCCGCTCTCCACAAGAATTTCAGTGAGTCTCTCTCTCTCTCACTGCAACCCCCAGGTCAACTCCTCTGCCCTCATTCCTGATGAAGAGCTTTTGCCCGAAACGTCGATTTACCTGCTCCTTGGATGCTGCCTGACCTGCTGTGCTTTTCCAGCACCACTCTATTCTAGACAATAGTATTACTGTCCTTTTATACCTGTCTTCCTCTTTGTTCGAGTCTCTGGACACATCTTCTAGGTAAAGCAGTATTTTACTCATGGTTTTTTCAATCTAATCTACTCTATATGGTGTTCACAAAAGCTCTGCTTTGTCTGAAACCTTCTGTTCGCTTACTATTTCAATATATTACCGAGCTCTCATGCTTAGGAAACAGCATCTCATTCTCCATTTACATACTTCAGTCTTCAAAAGTCGACATTCAGTTCAACAACTTGAGACGCTGAAATTTGTTCTCCATTTTGATTACTCCTCTCCCCACATAAACCCCCATTCCTGAGCCATGCCAGTGTCTTGTTTGCATGGTTACGCTATCTACTATTGCTTCTCTACCATCATTAGTCCTTTCTTTTGTGTTTGCTGTGGGGCAGCTCAGCCATCCAATCCACTAGCTCCCCCCTCCCCTTTTTCTGCAGCACAAAACCCATCACTTTTCAAGCCCCTTTTAGTTCCACAGAAGGATCATTTTGATTTGAATCGTTAACTCTGTTTCTCTCTTCACCGATGCCGTCAGACCTGATGAGTTTTTCCAGCCTTTTCCCTTTTCAAATCATTGCTCCTGTTTATTTCTTGATACACCAGTAAAATGTAAGAAAGGTTTGGATCTGCGGGGTCAGTTATGCAGTTTTGATGGGGAAAACAATGCTCAGTCCGCCCACTAAGAAACTAGGAGGTCAAGATGGAACTCATTCTATGTGGATGCACAACATCACAGGGCAAGGGGGATGTGGCAGTGAAAAGCAGTCAGATAGTACTTTATTTCAATGTGTTGGGCAGATCTTGTGATGGACTGGCAATATCTTCTTGTCCAATGTCCATCACATGTCACATCCTCAGACACATTACGTAATGTTCCATTTTCCCTTGCATGTCATGTAAAATATTAAGACATCACCTCCGAGAAGGCACAATCTATTAGTTAACTCTGTCACAGTGCTCCTCATTGTTCAGTCAACTCCATCCTTCACAGTGCATTAAATTATCAATTCAAGATCTTACAACAGATGCAATATGTTCTATTCTATAGATCCATGAATTGTTTCTCAAGGTCGCCAAATTGGGCAATGAACAGTGTGCTTTTGATATCTGAATTATTTATCTGGAGGGCCATGTTAAACTAATTACTGTCACATCTTCCATTCCTGAATCAGGATTCCCACTCAGCACGAGCTATTAGCAATCATGTCAGGAATTTGACCATCACAACAAGAGGTGGCAGATTGCATCATTCTGTACCAAATCAGAACTGGTTTCACAAAAATAATTGAATGCAAACCCAATGTGGATGTTCAAACCAGACAGGAATTCTTGGAAAATTGAAATTCCTAGTGATAGAATGGAATAAAGGGAATTTTGAGTTGCTGTGAAACCAGTTTCGGGGTGACTGAATCAAAGAAGTATGCATACTCACTGAAAAGACACTTGGAATGTTATTTTTCACTACTTCCTTATTAATTTTAATTTCACTTTTCCCCAGACAACAACACATACTTTTTATATTGTGGCATCTCAGTGGATAGAGTTGCTTGCAGGCTCGCTCATCCACATACCAAATAGAGTCAGAGTACAACACGGAAACAGACACATGCTGACCAGATATCCCAACCTAATCTAGTCCCATTTGCCAGCACTTGGCCCATTTCCCTCTAAACCTTCCTATTCATATACCCATCCAGATGCTTTTTAAATAATGCAATTGTACCAACCTCCACCACTTCTTCTGGCAGCTAATTCCACACATGCACCACCCTCTGTGTCCCTTTTATATCTTTCCCCCTCACCCTAAACCTATGCTTTCTAGTTCTTGACTCCACCACCCCACAGAATAAACTTTGTCGATTTATTCTATCCATGCCCCTCACGATTTTATAAATCTCTATGAGGTCACCCCTCAGCCTTTGACACTCCAGGGAAAATAACCCCAGCCTATTCAGCCTCTCCTTACAGCTCAAATCCTCCAACCCTGGCAACATCCTTGTAAGTCCAAATTTTACAACATCCTTCCGATAGGAAGGAGACCAGAATTGCATATAATATTTCAAAAGTGGCCTAACCAACATACTATACAGCTGCAATATGACCTCCCAACCTCTATACTCAGTGCTCTGACCAATAAAGGAAAGCATACCAAACACATTCTTCACTATCCTATGACTATCTACCTGGAGCTATGAACCTGCACTCCAAGTTCTCCTTGTACAGCAACACTCCCTAGGACCTTACCATTAAGTGTTTAAGTCCTGCTAGGATTTGCTTTTCCAAAATGCAGCACCATGCATTTATCCAAATTAAACACCATCTGTCACTTCTCAGCCCATTGGCCCATCTGGTCAAGATCCTGTTGTATTCTGAGGTAACCTTCTTCACTGTTCACTACACCTCCAAGTTTGGTGTCATTTGCAAACTTACTAACTGTACCTCCTCTGTTCATATTCAAATCATTTATATAAATGACGAAAAGTAGTGGACTCAGCACCAATCCCACATACAAAGCCATGTTGAATATCCCTAATCAGTCCTTGCCTTTCCAAATACATGTAAATATTGTCCCTCAGGATTCCCTCCTACAATGTGCCCACCACCGACATCAGGCTCACCGGTCTATAAGCTCCCTGGCTTGTCCTTACCACCTTTCTTAAACAGTGGTTCTACGTTAGCCAACCTCCAGTCTTCTGATACAAATATATCACCAAGGGGCCCAGCAATCACTTGCCTAGGTTCCCACAGAGTTCTAGAGTACACCTGATCAGGTCCTGGAGATTTATCCACCTTTTTGCATTTCAAGACATCCAGCACTTCCTCTTCTGTAATATGGACACTTTTCAAAATGTCACCATCTATTCCCCACATTCTATATCTTGTATGTCCTTCTCCACAGTAAGCACTGATGCAAAATACTCATTTAGTATCTCCCTCATCACCAGTGGCACCACACAAAGGCTGCTTGGTTGACCTTTCAGGGACCCTCTTCGCTCCCTAGTTACCCTTAATGTACTCGTAAAAACCATGTCAGATTTGCGTATTTTTAACATAGTATCTCAGAGTCCACAACATGAGTGACCTGTTCTGAGCTCTAAAATTTCACTGGGTGTTATAGTTATGGAGCAAAACAATGAAGGAACAATTTAATTGGCCAGAAAGATTTTTTTTGACAAAGGTGAACATCACTCAGATGTACACTTGAAGTACATTCCATCTTCCTTTTAAATACCTGCAGTTTTCAGAATAATGGCAGCAATTCACCAACATGAGTGCCTGAATTAGAAGTGTAATTGCACCAAGTGATATAGTTTTGTTGCTATTACTTCAAATTTGCTTCCAAGACAAGAAAATGCTTTATTGATCAATTTATTATAATGCTTGAGTGAAAAAAATAGCAGAATGTTCAGTTAGAGAAAGTATCATGTAGTGGAGGAGACTTACTGTATGGAACACATTCATACTGAACTTCAAGATACTTGTAAGTTCCTGGGCAAGGGTCTGGAAACACATCAGGTCCAGCTACAACTGAGCATTGGGTACGATTATTACATCTGGAAAAGAGAAGTAATTGATTATTGCCAAACAGTTTGGTCCAAACAAGTGTAAGGCACATAAACACTGATGTGTTACATATCTGAAGACAATGTTGGTAAGGTATGTTGTACAATAGGCAATCAAAAATGATTTTCAATATTGTTTATTTGCAGTTTCTCATTGATGCCACTAAGAAGCACAGATATCTATCCAGTTGGAGCTGGGTACTTCATCCACAATCCACCCATAACCTTCAGCATTTCAAAATTAATATAATCAGTGTATTAGCTTTTTTCAAAGATTTATTGTTTCACAGCAGATAGATCAATGGAGCTGAGGAAACAGGTTATGGTTAAAGAGTAGATTTAGCTGCAGAATACCTTGTAAACTTTGCTTTGTTACCATTAACATGATTCAGACAAGACATCACTATCAGAGCTTGCATTGCTGTTGAAACCACAATAACATCACTGTAAAACTGTTCCGAAAGAGTTTTAAGGATCTACCTATAATGCAATTTTACTGGTACTACAAAGCAATTTCCATTACTCCATGATCTAAAGATTGAAGTGCAAATTTAGAATCAAGGCCCAATGCAATTTTGCTAGTACAAGTCGTCTGAAAAGAGAAAGTCTCACACCACCTGTAATTTCAAACTGCATGGTATCCAACATTATTAGGAGAGCACTATAGATGAATCAATGGCGATTTTAATGTTAAAGAACCCAGACACTCTTGCCTGTGCATTTGTCATATCTGCATCTTAGCTCTTGGACAAGAAAATACTTTCTGAACACTTATTCCAAAGGAGGATAGAAATCTGAAACAAACAAAAAATTCTTTGAAATACACTACACCTTCAGAACACTGAACAGAGAAACAACGCTAGCATCTAAAATCAAAGGTTCTTTCATCAGAACTGGGAAAGGCTGGAAGAGTATTTGATCCTATGTTTGTGAATGGGTGAGTGAGGCTGGTGGGGGTGAGGGAGGTGAGGAGAGAATAGCTTGGATAAGGACAACATGAAAAGTCTGTGAAAAGGTAGGAGAGATTACATGACAGAAGTGTTGGTGATGCAGTGTCAAAGGCAGTGGCAAGGGGAACGTAAAAATATGTGGTGTCTAGAGGAGGTGTCAAGCATGAGATATTTGAACTGTCAGCAAAAGTCTGTAAGGATCAAGCAGAATGGGGTACTGCATCACAAATATGATAAAATAAAAAAGCTAAAATACAATCTTAGGGTGCATGGTGACATGAAGTACACAAGTTGCTTGACAGAACTGGAGTTTGTTTTGAAAATCAGCAGTTTACATATAATCTCCTCCACAACTCTCCAAGATACCTGTGCTCCTCTAATTCTGACCTCTGGCGCAGACATGATGAACTGAACATCCCTTTCTGCACTGCAATAATTTTTGTGTGGCCCAGTTTTAACTTTTCAATTAGTGGTGGCTATGCCTTCAGTTACTTCGAGTCATAGAGGTGTATAGCACGGAAACAGACCCTTCGGTCCAACTCGCCATGTCCCGACCTGATACCCTAAATTAATCTAGTCCCATTTGCCAGCGCTTCGTTCGTATCTCTCTAAATCCTTCCTGTTCATGTACTCATCTAGATGCCTTTTAAATGATTAATTGTACCACTTGCTCTAGCAGCTCATGCCATATACATACCACACTTTGCATGAAAAAGTTGCCCTTAGGATCCTTATAAATCTTTCTCCTCTCACCCTAAACCTATGCCCTCTAGTTCTGGACTCACCCAACCCAGGGAAAAGACTTTGTCTATTTAACATTTCCATGCCCCTCATGATTTTATAAACCTCTATAAGGTCACCCCTCAGCCTCTGACATTCTAGGAAAACAGCCCCAGCCTATTCAAGGTCTCCCTATAGCTCAAACCCTCTAATCTTGGCAACATCCTTGTAAATCTTTTCTGAACCCTTTCAAGTTTCACAATATCCTTCCTACAAGACAGAGACCAGAACTACACACAATATTCCAACAGCGGCTTAACCAATGCCTTGTACAGCTGCAAACTCAGGAATACCCTGCCTCAGATGGAGTTAAACCTGGAAAAGTGTGAAGCAATTCACTTTCGAAGGTCAAATTTGAATGCAGAATACAAGTTTAAAGGCAGGATTCTTAGCAGTGTGAAGGAACAGAGGGAACTTGGAGTCCATGCCCATAGACCCCTCAACGTTGTCACCCACGTTGTTGGGTTGTTAAGAAGGCATATGATATATCAGCTTTCATTAGCCACAAGGTTATGCTACAGTTCTATAGGGCCCTGGTTAGACCACACTTAGAATATTGTGTTCAGTTGTGGTCGCCTCATTATTAGAAGGATGTGGAAGCTTTAGGAGTGTAGAGGATACTAACAAGGATGCTGTGTGGACTGCAGGGCATGTCTTATGAAAAAGGGTTGAGAGAGCGAGGGCTTTTCTCATTGGAGCAAAGAAGGATGAGAGGTGACTTGATAGGCGTGTACAAGACGATGAGAGGCATTGTTAGAGTTGGTAGCCACAGACTTTTTCCAAGGGCTGAAATGGCAATCACGTGGGGCATAATTTTAAGGTGATTGGAGGAAGGTTTAGGGGAGATGTTGGAGGTAGGTTCTTTGTACAGAGAGTGGTGGATGCGTGGACTGCCCTGCCAGCAGTGGTAGTAGAGTAAGATGCATTAGGGACATTTAAGCAAATATTGGATAGGCACATGGAAGACAGTAGAATGAAGGGTATGTAGGTTTGCCCGACCTTAGAGTAGGATGAAAGGTTAGCACAACATCAAGGGCCGAACAGCCTGTACAGGGCAACTCGATTATCCAAACGACACAGGCAGAGAGTATTTTGTTCTGATAATCGAATATTCAAATAATTGAATGTTCAGATAACACAGTTTACCTAAGCATTGGGACCTTGAGATCTTGTTCGGATAATCCGAAATTCAGATAATCGATGTTTGGATAACTGAGGTTGCACTATACTGTGCTGTACTTTTCTATGCTCTATGTTCACTTTGTTTTGTGCCTTTAAAGCACATTTCATGAAAATCTACCACTCTGATCATGCTTTAGATCATCTGGCCTCGTGTCTCCTTCTAGGCGTTTCAATGTTGTGCTTTCTTTTATAACACTCTTGCAAAATTTTGGGGTGTTTTATTATATTACAAGTACTATATTTGTTGTTGTTCTCTCCTTATACACAGTCTTAATGTTTTAGCAGTAATACATTTCTTAAAAGAGACACTAATAGTCACACTCAATGTACAACAGATGAACAACATCTGTAACTTTTCAGAATTGGTCTGGGTATGCTGCTAAATTAAAATGCAGCTGATATAGATTCAAAAACTCACAATGCACATGCTTTGGGGAAAAAAAGAAATTTGATCCAGATGGTCTTTCTGCCGAAACTGAGTTTTTTGTTTACCACACTAACTTGAGAAAATTGGTTATGTCAAGACTTAGTTTTCTAGAAAAAAAGGCACTTAATAAAACAGTTACATGCTTAATTGGTAAGTCACATTAGCAACCGCTGACATGGAGAATTCCTGAAAAGTCAGAAATCAACTTTAGGCTCTTTCTAGCTTGGGCAGAAGCACAGTTTGAAAAAACCTGGAGCAGAAAAGAGACAGAAGAATAAAGCCTTGTTCATTTTATGGCACTGACAATCCAAAGATGTGTGGGTTAAGTGGATTAGCCATGATCAATTGCCATGGTATCCAGAGTGTGCAGGTTAGGTGGATTAGGCATGGGAACTGCAGGGTCTGGGTGGGATGCTATTGGATGAGTCAGTGTGGATTCAATGGGCCAAAGGCCTGCTTTCATTCTATAGGGATTCTATAATACTATGACTGAATCCAGGAATTGAGTTAATTAAAAGGCATGGTAATTTTTAAGTTTCGACAAGTATTGGGCTAGAAATTTCTAGAGCAATAACAGTGTTCACAATGCTGGCCATTGCCCAGGCATCAAAAACCCAGAAATGCTTCATGAGGAAGTGATATGTCATTCACCGTACATTGCCACAAATTAAAGAATCACAGAATCCCTACAGTGCAGACAGAGGCCATTCGGCCCATCGAGTCTGCATGGACCCTCAAAAAGCATTTCATCCAGACCCATCCATCCTATCCCTGTAATCCCACATTTCCCATGGCTAATCCATCTAGCCTAGACACTGTGGTCAATTTAGCATGGCCATCCACCTAACCTGCACACCTTTGGACTTTGGGAGGAAACTCATGCAGAACATGGGGAGAACATGCAAACTCCACACAGACAGTCTCCTGGCTTTCGAATCAAACCTAAGTCCCTGGCGCTGAGAGGCAACCGTACTGATCATTGTACCACCATGCCACCCAAATCGTCATTTGGTTTGTGGTGCACCACTATTGGCCGCTCAAAATCTTGTACATGGAAGCCAGGAAATTATCAGACTTAGGCCACCCACAAGTCAGGCCTGGAGATGAAGTGAGTATGTGAACATTCAAGGGCCCTGGAGGTTATGCAGAAAGAAACATCGTGACAGTAAGCACAGACAAGAGTCGCTGCTTGTGGTCACAAGTGAGCGAGATACTGAGGGAATTAAACTTCCAGTTCAGGGATCTGCTTGAATGATACCAAGGGGCTCTGAATGCCACATGCTTACAATCGATAGCCTCTCGTACCTGAATGAACTCAGTGATGGCTGCAAATCTGATGGCTCGGGGACTGGGTGAACTGGACACATTGTACTGTTTTCCTCTAAAGGGCATCGATGAAATCAATGAGAACCCGTATAATTGCCCAATCGATAGCTCTTTCATGTCCAGTTGAGGTTTAAAAGGAGCCAATGGATTTACATTTCAAAGCCACTGTGATCTTCAGTGTCACAGACAGAGCAATGTCTCCCAAATCATATGGCCGCGGACCTGCCTGCAGGTGACGATAGAAATAGGTGATGGTGTCCCTAGTCATTCTGATACTGCCTTTGACTCTTTGGCTGATAGCTGCAGTGAGTAGGTCCTCTCAGAATTCACTGCTCGGTGGCACTAAGGACCCCAGTTCCTCTGTTTGGGCATTGCTTGCTCGCCCACAACTGCAGCCCTCTAAGCCTCATGTCTTTTGTTCTGTTGGCACTGGGATTCCATTTCAATCCTGAACTACAGCAATGTCAGTACAGCTGCTGGGTTAAATCAATCATATATCTGATTTGGAAGCACTGATCTATGAGGCGATCTTAAGAATGAAATGTTTGTTTTCCATGGAAATCTTGACATAGGTTATGTTTTGGATCCTTATCATCCTGCTCACGTGTCAGATGAAACTCTGCTTTTCAGACACCTCCAAGCGGTGGGCTGTGACGTCTTTGATCCATGACTTGTTTCCCTCCTCCTCATTCAGTCACGTACAAGAACTTTGTCACACAGATTTTTACTTTGTTTTCCGTGCATAAGGCAAATAGATCACTCTGTCCCAAAATAGTGTTTTGTTGGGCCAATGATGTTTCAGAAAATTGGCACCATATGAGACATCTAAGGTCAATAACAGAGGAAGATTCAATCAAAACTCTTCATTTCTGCAAATGTGTGTCCAAGTAGCACTAAAATATGTGGAACCGATTGTCAAAGACTGCCAGTAATAATACATAAACATAAGAATGGTCATTTGTATTATTTTGTTTCCTTTGACTTGCCACACCGTCTTTAGAATGAACTCCCTCTGTCTTAGGTTGTAAAGAATTTTTTTTTTTCAAAATATACTTTATTCATATATATTTAATCTATACAATTGGATATGTCATCATTCTGGAAACATTCCATTTCTTTACGTATCGAAACAGGGTAATCATTCATATTCACAGGTTGGTGCGATTACATTGAGCTCAGACGCCAGCGGAGCCCAAATGACTGCGTGGGCCCCCTGTTCTTCATTAGGCAGGCAGATGTTAGACGGTGGTCTTTCCCCACCGCGCCTTGGCGGCAGCTGCCCCAAGCTTCAGCGCGTCCCTCAACACGTAGTCCTGGACCATGGAATGTGCCAGTCTGCAACACTCAGTCGGGGTCAACTCCTTCAGCTGGAAGATCAACAGGTTTCGGACCGCCCAGAGAGCGTCCTTCACCGAGTTGATGATCCTCCAGGCACAGTTGATGTTCGTCTCGGTGTGGGTCCCGGGGAACAGGCCGTAGAGCACGGAGTCCCGTGTCACGGCGCTGCTCGGGACGAACCTCGACAGACACCACTGCATTCCTCTCCAGACTTCCTCTGCATAGGCACATTCCAGAAGGAGGTGTGTGACAGTCTCGTCCCCCCCGCAGCCGCTTCGAGGGCAGCGTGCGGTGCGGCAGAGAGTCCGGGCGTGCATAAAGGATCTCACAGGCAGAGCCCTTCTCACCACCAGCCAAGCCATGTCTTGGTGCTTGTTGGAAAGTTCTGGCGATGAGGCATTCTGCCAAATGGCTTTGACAGTCTGCTCAGGGAACCGCTCGATAGGATCCGCCCTCTCCTTTTCCCGAAGGGTCTCAAGGACACTACGTGCTGACCACTTCCTGATGGACTTGTGGTCAAAGGTGTTTTTCTTGATAAATTTCTTAGGTTGTAAAGAATACCGTATTTAGATTTGATAATCAGAACGACAGGAAAACTAGGAACAAAGAATTATCAGAGACTACTCTCTCTAAACTGCACATTTGGACTGGGGTAACTTAACATTCATCTAAATTTACAAGAGCCCAAATGTTGTGTTGAGTGCCTGAGAAAATAGTCAGCAGCTGTTACGTTGGCCTGTCTATGAATATATCCATCTGAAATTCTGTGATTTAAAGCTCTTTGGGTTTTGGACACTTACTACATGGAAAATATGAAATTTTCATCCAATAAGACACACATCCTAGATCATACTTGATGTGTCTACAGACCTTTCCCAGCCCAAACAAATCTCATGAACAATCTTTCAACAGAGAAGCCCAGCTGTTCTCTGCTGTTATGTCAATCCACGGGTTAAGCTTGCCAATGGTCAGAACTCTAACATTCACTGTTCCACATTATCTTTACTGTTATCAGCTTTGGACATGACCCATGTTCATGAAATGCCTGACAGTGTGCTTGTTTTTGTTCACTCTGAAAGTCAAGTTACTAAGTCTGGTCTTTTACATTTCATAAGGGAGATCCTTTCCATTAACATTGAATCAGATAGAAGAGGTGTGCAGTATGGTATTGAGTTATAATAGCCGAACAACATCCCTGATTAATTACACAAGGCACTACTTCGCCAGTAAAATTGCAACAATTGGCCTCATTGCTTCAGGCCTGCAGTTTAGATTACTTACAGTGTGGAAACAGGCCCTTCGGCCCAATAAGTCCACACTGACCCGCCGAAGCGCAACCCACCCAGACCCATTCCCCTACATTTACCTCTTCACCTAACACGACGGGCAATTTAGCATGGCCAATTCACCTAACCTGCACATTTTTGGATTGTGGGAGGAAACCGGAGCACCCGGAGGAAAACCCATGCAGACACGGGGAGAATGTGCAAACTCCACACAGTCAGTCGCCAGAGGTGGGAATTGAACCCGGGTCTCTGGCGCTGTGAGGTAGCAGTGTTAACCAATGTGCCACCGTGCCGCCCACTAAGGGAGAACCAACCAGGAAGTCCGGAGTTTGTTCGAAGTCAAGACGTGAAATTTAATCAAAAGGTTAGTAGGGAATCCAGCTTTAGAATCAGAATTGTATACAAGGAAATTACAATGAGTACAATATTGACTCAACCTTGACTGAGAGCTGTGTCCAATTCTGCTTTGAGTGAGGATGTCTACCTTTGGACAGAGTGGAAAAAGGATTCACAAGAATGGATCAGGGGTTAGAACGTTAGTTACATGGATGTGGCTTGAAAAACTGTGGTGGTTCTCCTTTGTGGAGATTAAGAAAAAAAAATTGATAGGAATTGTCCAAAAAAACAATGTCCATTCAAGTAAGGGTCAAGACCGGGTGACACTAGTCAAAAGACTCAGAGATGGCACAAGGATACTTGTTTGATGCAGGGAATGTCTCCAGCATTAACTGCCTGAAAGAATGGTGGTGACAAACTTAATTGTGGCTTTCATGAAGAAGTTGGTATGTACTTGAAGATTGAAAAAAATGCAGAACTACAGAGAGCGGCGCGAGCTGGGCGGAAGTGAGGTTGGAGCACAGAGCTGGTCGGGAAGGTAAGTGATATATAAAGAACTTACCTCGACGTCAACGGTCTTTTCTCAGCAGAGAGCGGCACGAGCTGGGCGGAAGTGAGGTTGGAGCGTAGAGCTGGTCGGGAAGGTAAGTGATTGATATTTGAGTGGGTGTGTTCTAAACCACAGGCCCTACATAGTAAGGCCTCCCTCCCATCCTCCTCCTCTAACCTAACTTTAAAGTTCACAGGTAAGCTACTCAGTGTTCTTGCTTTGTAGACGAGGTGTAGAGTAATGGCAGCGCAGGCAGTGGAATGTTCCTCCTGCCGGATGTTTGAGGTAGGGGTGACCACCGATACTCCTGCCGACTTCATCTGCAGGAAATGCAGTCAGATTCTGCTCCTCACAGAACGAGTTAGGGAACTGGAACTGGAGTTGGATGAACTGAGGATTATTCGAGAGGCTGAGCAGGTGATAGATAGAAGCTACAGGGACATAGTTACGCCAGAGAAGAGGTAGCTGGGTAACAGTTAGAGGTGGGAAGGGGAAGAAGCAGGCAGTGCAGCGATCTCCTGTAGTCATTCCCCGAAACAATAGGTATACCGCTTTGGATACTGGTGGGGGGGACAGCCTAGCAGGGGTAAGCTGCAGTGACCGGGTCTGTGGCGTGAGGTCTGGCTCTGAGACTCAGAAGGGAAAGGGGGAGAGGAGGAGAGTGATAGTTATAGGAGACTCTCTAGTTAGAGGGACGGACAGGCGGTTCTGTGGGCATGGGCGAGACTCTCGGATGGTTTGTTGCCTCCCGGGTGCCAGGATCCGAGACATCTCGGACCGTGTCTTCAGAATCCTTAAGGGGGAGGGTGTGCAGCCAGAAGTCGTGGTACATGTTGGCACCAACGACATAGGTAGGAAGAGAGGTGGGGAGGTCATTCAAGAGCTCAGGGAGTTAGGCTGGAAGCTGAAAGCTAGGACAGACAGAGTCGTCATCCCTGGGTTGTTGCCGGTGCCACGTGACAGTGAGGCAAGGAATAGGGAGAGAGTGCAG
This sequence comes from Chiloscyllium plagiosum, assembly GCF_037043375.1. Lineage (NCBI taxonomy): Eukaryota > Metazoa > Chordata > Chondrichthyes > Orectolobiformes > Hemiscylliidae > Chiloscyllium > Chiloscyllium plagiosum. Next base: position 24,603,881 of record NW_028270140.1, read on the forward strand.
TTGAACACGTGGCTGCAAGCATGGTGTAGGAGGGAGGGCTTCAGGTATTTGGACAATTGGACTGCATTCTGGGGAAGGTGGGACCTGTACAAGCAGGATGGGTTGCACCTGAACCAGAAGGGCACCAATATCCTGGGGGGTAGGTTTGCTAGCTATCTTCGGGTGGATTTAAACTAATTTGGCAGGGGGATGGGATCCGGACTTGTAGTCCAGCAAGTAGGCTAGCTGTTTGTCAGGATGTCCAAGTGTGTGGGGAGGCTGTGAAGAAGGTAGCACTGACAGGGAATACTTGCGGACACAGAGATGGGTTCAAGTGCATATACTTCAACGCAAGGAGTATCAGAAATAAGGTGGGTGAACTTAAGGCGTGGATCGGTACCTGGGACTACGATGTTGTGGCCATCACGGAAACGTGGATAGAAGAGGGACAGGAATGGTTGTTGGAGGTTCCTGGTTACAGATGTTTCAGTAGGATTAGGGAGGGTGGTAAAAAAGGAGGGGGGGGGGGGCGTTGCTAATTAGAAATGGTATAACAGCTGCAGAAAGGCAGTTCGAGGGGGATCTGCCTTTAGAGGTAGTATGGGCTGAAGTCAGAAATAGGAAAGGTGCAGTCACCTTGTTGGGTGTTTACTATAGGCCCAATAGCAGCAGAGATGTGGAGAAACAGATTGGGAAACAGATTTTGGAAAGGTGCAGAAGCCACAGGGTAGTAGTCATGGGCGATTTCAACTTCCCAAATATTGATTGGAAGCTCTTTAGATCTAGTAGATTGGATGGGGCGGTGTTTGTGCAGTGTGTCCAGGAAGCTTTTCTAACGCAGTATGTAGATTGTCCAACCAGAGGGGAGGCCATTTTGGATTTGGTACTCGGTAATGAACCGGGACAAGTGATGGGCTTGTGAGTGGGTGAACATTTTGGTGATGGTGACCACAATTCTGTGACTTTCACCTTGGTTATGGAGAGAGATAGGTGCATGCAACAGGGTAGGTTTTACAATTGGGGGAAGGGTAATTACGATGCTGTAAGACAGGATCTGAGGAGCATAAGTTGGGAGCATAGGCTGTCAGGGAAGGATGTCGTGGAAATGTGGAACTTTTTCAAGGAACAGATACGACGTGTCCTTGATATGTATGTACCGGTCAGGCAGGAAAGAAATGGTCGTGTGAGGGAACCTTGGTTGACGAGGGAGGTTGAATGTCTTGTAAAGAGGAAGAAGGAGACTTACATAAGGTTGAGGAAACAGGGTTCAGACAGAGCAGTGGAGGGATACAGGATAGCCAGAAGGGACCTGAAGAAAGGGATTAGGAGAGCCAAGAGAGGGCATGAAAAATCTCTGGCGGATAGGATCAAGGATAACCCAAAGGCATTTTATGCGTATGTGAGAAACATGAGAATGACGAGAACGATGGTAGGTCCAATCAAGGACAGTAGTGGGAGACTGTGTATTGAGTCGGAAGAGATAGGAGAGGTCTTGAATGAGTACTTTTCTTCAGTATTTACGAATGAGAGGAACCGTATTGTTGAAGAGGAGTGTGAGAATCGGACTGGTAAGCTAGAGGAGATACATGTTAGGAAGGAAGATGTGTTGGATATTTTGAACAACTTGAGGATAGACAAGTCCCCCGGGCCTGATGGGATATATCCTAGGATTATGTGGGAAGCAAGAGAGGAAATTGCAGTACCGTTGGCAATGATCTATTCATCTTCACTGTCAACGGGGGTGGTACCAGGGGACTGGAGAGTGGCGAATGTTGTGCCCCTGTTCAAAAAAGGGAATAGGGATAACCCCGGGAATTACAGGCCAGTTAGTCTTACTTCGGTGGTAGGCAAAGTAATGGAAAGGGTACTGAGGGATAGGATTTATGAGTATCTGGAAAGGCACTGCTTGATTAGGGACAGCCTGCACGGATTTGTGAAGGGTAGGTCTTGCCTTACAAGTCTGATTGAATTCTTTGAGGAGGTGACCAAGCATGTGGATGAGGGTAGAGCAGTGGATGTAGTATACATGGATTTTAGTAAGGCATTTGATAAGGTTCCCCATGGTAGGCTTATGCGGAAAGGCAGGAGGCATGGGATAGAGGGAAATTTGGCCAATTGGATAGAAAACTGGCTAACCGGTCGAAGTCAGAGAGTGGTGGTAGATGGTAAATATTCAGCCTGGAGCCCAGTTACAAGTGGAGTTCCGCAGGGATCAGTTCTGGGTCCTCTGCTGTTCGTAATTTTTATTAATGACTTGGATGAGGGAGTCGAAGAGTGGGTCAGTAAATTTGCAGATGATACGAAGATTGGTGGAGTTGTGGATAGTGAGGAGGGCTGTTGTCGGCTGCAAAGGGACTTGGATATGATGCAGAGCTGGGCTGAGGAGTGGCAGATGGAGTTCAACCCTGCCAAGTGTGAGGTTGTCCATTTTGGAAAGACAAATAAGAATGCGGAATACAGGGTTAATGGTAGGGTTCTTAGTGAGGTGGAGGAACAGAGGGATCTTAGGGTCTATGTTCATAGGTCTTTGAAAGTTGCCACTCAGGTGGATAGAGCTTGTAAGAAGGCCTATGGTGTATCAGCGTTCATTAGCAGAGGGATTGAATTCAAGAGTCGTGAAGTGATGTTGCAACTGTACAGGACTTTGGTTAGGCCACATTTGGAGTACTGTGTGCAGTTCTGGTCGCCTCACTTTAGGAAAGATGTGGAAGCTTTGGAGAGGGTGCAGAGAAGATTTACCAGGATGTTGCCTGGAATGGAGAATAGGTCGTACGAGGATAGGTTGAGAGTGCTAGGCCTTTTCTCGTTGGAACGGCGAAGGATGAGGGGTGACTTGATAGAGGTTTATAAGATGATCAGAGGAATAGATAGAGTAGACAGTCTGAAACTTTTTCCCTGGGTACAACAGAGTGTTAACAAGGGGACATAAATTTAAGGTGAAGGGTGGAAGGTATAGGGGAGATGTCAGGGGTGGGTTCTTTACCCAGACAGTGGTGGGGGCATGGAATGCACTGCCTGTGGGAGTGGTAGAGTCAGAATCTTTGGTGACCTTTAAGCGGCAATTGGATAGGTACATGGATGGGTGCTTTAGCTAGGACAAATGTTCGGCACAACATCGTGGGCCGAAGGGCCTGTTCTGTGCTGTATTGTTCTATGTTCTACGAAAAATGGGCAGTGGGTGGGGGTGTGGGGGAATGAGAAGTTGTTTGCAGAAAGCTGGTATGGGCTTACTGCATTGGATGGCATCCATCAGTTCTGTAACTATCCTATGGTTTTATAGTAAAAATAACTGCTCTGTAAGCCACGTTTGTACCTCAACATCTGGACAGGTTTATTACATTCCAAACATTTATATCACTTCCAGACAAAATTTATAGACCTTTCATACTCAACACATTGCAGATATCAATGCAGCTATGAAATATTTCGTCTCTTCCTTCACAGGTTAGTTTCATCACTTTTGGACAGCAGTAGTTTTTTTTGTAGAATATTACTAAAGGTCTCCTGTAAAAAGAACTCATTTATAATATTTTGGGTCAAATTGCAAAGGGAAATGTCCAGTAAATGTACCATTATTGGTTACGAAAGGTCATCTTGTCAGACTTCTTCCTCACACAGGTAAAACATCTTACAGTTTTGATCCCAATAAGCTTTGAAATTCCAGAAACGTTGCAGAATTATCCAGTTTCTAGAGAATTCCGTGTTTTTCTGTTCAAGACTTCAAATTAAAGTACATTTAAAAAAGAGATACACACCCTGGATTATTTAAGTAACACTGGAGCTCAGACTGATGGAACAGTAATAGTTTTTGGGATTTTTGTTGGTATTCAAATGTAATGGAAACTTAGAAAACTGCTTCTACTTTGCAAACCTTGTTCAGCAACTTCAAGATATGTAGTATAATCTCCATTTGCCTCAATAAATGCAATTTCAATGACACTAAAGAAGTTTGGTACTAGTTGGTATAAAGAAGCCTGACAGGTCACCACCCTATGCCCCACTGAAACATTCACTCCCTTCATCATTGCTACACAGTGACAGTAGTAAACACCATTTTTTACATACACTGCAGCAACTCAGCAAGGCTTCTTCAGTAGCACCTTTCAAGCCCGTGACCATTACCATCTAAAATGGCAAGGTCAGCGGATGGAAGGAAACTTGCAGGTTTCCCACCAAATCACAAACCACCATAACTTGAAACTTGATCACTATTCCTTCACTGTCACTATATCAAAAATAAGGAACTCTCTTCCTAACTGCACTGTGCACACATTTACACCAGACGGACTTCAGTGTTCAAGAACGTGGCTCATTGTCACCTTCTCAAGGTCATTCTGATTTAGAGAATAGTTATGTGAAGGTTCTCTCAAACAGCAATTCACCTGGCTCATTCTCCCATATTTTGCACATACAGCGACAGTACTTTTCTCGAGACAACTATCCAATTCTATATTGAAAACTTCAGTCGAATCTGCCTCTGCCTGTTGCAATTGCTACTTTTGTCAATTGCCTTATATCAGTCCTGATGAAGGGCGTATGGCTGAAACGTTGACTCTCCTACTCTTTGGATGCTGCTTGACCTGCTGTGCTTTTCCAGCGCCACATTCTTCAATCCTGATCTCAAACATCTGCAGTCCTCACTTTGTCCTGCCGCATCTCAGTGCCCTCTTGTTCTCCATCCTTCCACCAATGGGAACAGTTTCTGCCTATCTACTCTACCTAGGCCCCTCATAATGTTGAGCACCTCAATCAAATAATTTCTTTAACTACTTTTCTCTGAGATGAACAACTCCAGCTTCCCCAATCTATCCATGTGATTCAATTTCTTCAATCCTGGAATCAGGTGAATCTGTCTGACCTTCACGAACCAAAAAATAGATATGGTAGGTTGGGTGAATGGGCCAAGGTTTGGCAGATGTAGTTTAATGGGAATAACTGTGACGTTATCCATTTTGGTTGGGAGAGAAATGTCAGAGTACTTTGGTACTCAGGCATCTGGGTATCCTCCTGCATGGATCACTAAAACCTAGCAACTATAGCAAGTACTAAGGAAGGAAAAATAAATTTTGGCATTAATTTCTAATTCACTAGAATATAAAAGTGGGCAAGTATTACCTGCAACTGTACCAGGCATTAGTGAGACCACACCTGAAGGACTGCGTACAATTTCCATCCCCTTACTCAAGGAGAGATGTATTTAAATGGGTGGCAGTTCAGAGAATTAGATTTAGTCAAGAAATTAGGATTTTGTCTTATGAAGAGTGATTGAGCAGTTTAGACCTATATTTTCTGAAGAATGAGAGAAGATCTAATTGAAGTCCATAAGATGCTAAAAGGGATTGACAAAATAGGTATAGAAAGGTATTGCTCGTGTGGAACAATCTAAAACAAGAAATCATACTTCTAGTATAAAGGGTGGCAGATATTAAAACATCATGAGGTCAAATTACTTCTCTCAAAGGATCGTGAGTCTGTGGAATTCACTACCCCAGAGTGTTGTAGATGTTGGGACATTGAGTAAACTTGAGGAAGATTAACGCAGATATTTCATTAGTAATGAGTTTAAGAGTAATAGAGAGTGGGCAGGAGAGTGAAGTTGAGGGTAAGATGAGATCAGCCACAATTATATTAAATGGCGGAGTAGGCTCGAGAGCTTGAATTGCTTATTCCTGCTTCTAGTCCTTATGTTCTAATGTCTTCATATGTTTCCTGGAGAGTAATGTTCAGATATAACCAGAATACTCCAGATGTGGTCACACCAGTCTACGAATCCATATGCTTTATAACCTGTGCTGTTAACTTGCTCTTCACTTTCAAGGATTTGTCCCCAAAATAACTTAGGTCTCTGTGTTCCTGCACCCTCTTCAGAACTGTACCTTTTATGTTATGTTGCATTTTCTCAATTATTCTTATCACACTTAATCACTTCACACATTGAGGCATGGAATTTCTGTGTCGCGTGCTCCCGATTAAGAGTGTAGAATGATCTTATTCTTGAATAACTATGGGTTTTAAATAATGCTTCCTCAGGATTCTAAACATGGACCACCACAGAGTCGGGAAGTTGACTACTTGTTCATTTTCTGCTCACATTGCAATGTCTTTGAGCAGTCAAGATAATCATAATGAGGATTTACTGAATTACCAATTGACAAGTAGGTGAATTCCAGCAAATTATTGCATACTCCAGTAAACTGATGGTTAATTATGTGTTTAAACTCCCATCAGGACATTTCACAAAACAACAATAATGCATGCAAGAAATAGTTACACAGAAGAAATGTGACAAACTCTTCGAACGCTGAAGCCTTGCTATATCACTGGAGGAGCAAAGATATGCACGTCCAAGCTCACTTATCGTTACCTTAAGAAATAAAGGTTGGAAATAATTCCCTCTTAGAAGTGTATTTTTGAGATTTGTACTCATGCTGTGTATTAGGATAGTTAAAATGGAAACATCCTTTTTTGTTCACAATAAACATAATTCTTCATGACGGCAGAAAGTGTAGTTTTATTGACATAATGATGAAATACATCTGCATTTTCACATAAACTCAAGAAGCATTCCTGAAGTGGTGTCATTGCTGTATATCCAAAAGCAGCAGCAAAGCAGCAGCCATATTGTAAACTTCAAGTAACCTTAGCAAGCAACTGACAAAAAAAGGCTATTTCATCTGGTTTGATGGTCCCTTTATGGATAAATATTGGTCAAAATGAACTTGCTGCACCTCGGATCATTTGCAAAAGAGTTATCTCATCTAAAAGAAGGCATCTCCAGTTTTCTTACTTCAGTGTCAGTGTAGGTGCAGGTTCGAGTCTCTGGAATGGGACTTAAAAATCTTTAACCTTCTGACTCTTAAGTTAGAGAATGACCACTGAACCAAGCTGGCAAGTGAATGACACATTATTTTGTGATGTGATCCCCCAACCATCATGAAAGGAAAATAGATAATTAATCAGTTAAAACTTGCAAGGAAACATACATGGAAGTTATCGCGGTGCCACTAGATAGTTAAGATCAGAGCATTCACAGGTCAAAGTGGGAGGTGAATACTCGTTCTTGTCTTCATGTACATAATTACAAACTGAGAACAAGACACTGTGTCGGGGCCTGTCAAGCAGGGATCTCAGATGCAATGTTAAAGGAGAGGCTGAACAGCATGGCAAGGTGGTGTCATTAGACACTGGCAGTTAAATGGGAATAAACCGTATGTCTACCTTATTTGCTGCAGGGATAGAGTGAAGCAGACAAGAAAATGAGGATAAAAATACCCATATGACATTTTTCTTTCTAAAAATTGGACCACATAGGATTGTTTGTTCACATAATACCTCAGCAGCAATTTTGACAACAGGACCTTGTACTATTGGGTCTGAAAACATTACCTTCTCAGTAACCTGAGCTTGCAGATAGTTTCCCTAAGGGTTAGCAATTGTCCTTTCAACTTTTTATCATTACATGATCAAATTCAATCCTACAGTGGACTGCCACACACATTGAAATACCACCCATCAAAATCAGTTTAGATTTTCCTGATTAAAACAATATATTTACCAACAATTTTGAATGGAAGAAGAAATACAGTGAAATAATTTGAAGAAAAAGCATTTTGTTAAAGATTTGCTTTCCTTTGAAAGAGCAAACAAACCTATAATACAGACTATTCTGATTCTTGTTGGAAAAAGGGTTGTGAATCGGAATGGTAATTTCTGCTCATTTTCACCAGCATAAGTTTTGAAGTATAATAGATTCATGAACCAACTGTTACAATGGAATGATATAGAATATTCCATGTCACCAGATGCAAAAAACTCAAGTGATCATAAAGCAGAATTAGGCTCCCTCCTTCAACTCATCTATTCCTGTCAAGTCAGATATTGGGCTATATCTAACAGTACTCAACAATATGGGACAAGATTAGGTTAGGATATCTGGTTGGCATGGACGAATTGGACCAAAGGGTCTGTTTCCATGCTGTACATCTCTATGGCTCTAATACACAAACTAAAATTCACATCGGTCAAGTGTGAAGTACTATGGAACCCAGGGAACAAGGAAAGATTTTACATATTTGTTAACAATCAACCCACATTAATATGTTTCCAAACTCCATTTCTTTGTAGAAAAAGAAATTTAAAACAGTGAAGCAATTACCTGATTCCAGAAAATACTCATGTACAGCAAGGCAACCAATGGTTTAATGGAGCTCAGAAAGCTTTTTGAAGTATCCTGGATTTCCAAAGAGTTTTGACAATCTCTCTCATGCAAAGCAGGAAGGCCCAAACTTCACTGAATTAGGAGTTCAGAAGGATTCAGTAATTAAAAAGAGGTGGTTAAAAAAAATCAAAAGGTTACAAAATCTATCCACCCCATCCTTAACATGCAGATTTAACCAAAAACAGGAAAACTGAAGATCCCATTTGTCTTTTTGCAGAATAAAAAGGGGAATGTTACAAACCATAGTAAATCTGTAAATTATTTTGGGCTTCAGAGAACAAACACTAACAAGTACTTCTGACAATCAAGTCACCATAAGTGACTTGGACATCAGAAATATACACATAGACAAGGAAGAAACTATGGTCTCATTCGACGTAACGGCACTGTTCACCTCTATTGACAAAACCCTAGCCAGAGAAACAATAGCCAACTTGCTGGACATACAGAACAGACAACGGGACGTTGAACCTATCAACAAAGACGGCATACTTAAACTACTGGACTTGTGCCTCACAACACACTTCACATTCAACAACCAGATATACGAACAAATCAACGGAACACCCATGGGCTCACCGATCTCTGGACTCATAGCAGAAGCAGTAATGCAAAGGTTGGAACAAACAGTCTTACCACAAATTCAACCCAAACTCTGGGTCAGATATGTTGATGACACCTTTGTAATCATTAAAAACACAGAAATAGAGAAAACACACTGGATCATCGACGCCACACTCACAGGAATCCGATTCACGAGAGAAGAAGAAAAGGACAACCAACTCCCATTCCTAAACGTGATGGTCCAGAGAACACCGAACGGAGAATTCACCACAAAGGTATACAGGAAAGCCACACACACAGACCAAGTCCTGAACTATGAAAGCAACCACCCCAACACACACAAACGAAGTTGCATCAAGACACTATTCAAAAGGGCCACAACACACTGCAGCACACCAGAACTGCAAAAAGAGGAAGAGGAACACCTGTACAAGGTATTCGCCAAAAACAGATACCCGCGCAATTTCATCAACAGATGCCTAAGAGAAAGACAACGGAACGAGGACATGCCGCAACCAAAGGACTAGCCACACTACCATACATCAGGAGCATTTCAGAACTGACAGCCAGGCTACTGCGACCATTAGGACTTATAACAGCACACAAACCAACAGCTACCCTCAGACAACAACTCACCAGAACGAAGGACCCGATACCCAGCATGAGCAAAATTAATGTAGAGTACAAAATCCCATGCAAGGACTGCACAAAACACTATATAGGACAAACAGGAAGACAGCTAACAATCCGCATCCATGAACATCAACTAGCCACGAAACGACACGACCAGCTATCCTAAGTAGCCACACACGCAGACGACAAGCAACATGAATTCGACTGGGACAACACTACCATTATAGGGCAAGCCAAACAAAGAACAGCCAGGGAATTCCTAGAAGCATGGCACTCATCCACAAACTCCATCAACAAACACATCGACCTGGACCCAATATACCGGCCACTACAGCGGACAGCTGAAACTGACAAACGGAAGCGGCAGGGACAGGCCACTATAAATGCTGGAGGAAACACCACAGAAGCGCTTCACAGGAGGCTCCCAAGCACTGAGGATGTCACTTAGACAGGGGACGAAACGTTTGCAACAAAAATTTCCAGCTCGGCGAACAGAACCACAACAACGAGCACCCGAGCTACAAATCTTCTCCCAAACTTTGAACACCATAAGTGCTGGTTGAATGCCACATGTTGCATGCATTACCATCATCTTATTATCTATTCTGACCGTATTTATAAGGCCATAAGACATAGGAAGGGGTTGGAGGGATATGGGCCAGGTGCTGGCAAGTGCGACTAGATTAGGTTCAGATATCTGGTCAGCATGGATGAGTTGGACTGAACCGTCTGTTTCCGTGCTGGACATCTCTATGATTCTATGTGCTGTATTAAGAAAAAAAAGGGGTGGTGAAACTTGCTAGTGTTGCAATTAGGCATTTTACTGTTAATTGTAATACACTGTAGCACTACCATTTCTGCAAAGCCTCCTCCTAGGATTATAGTGCACTCTGTTCCATGAAGGGATATGCTAAACTTCAGAATCAACAGGAATGGAAAACAAAGATTTAGTCAGCTTTTCATCACAAACCTACTAGAATGACAAACAAGAGCTCCAGGGCCTCAAGAAATCACTGAAGTGACATAAACAGACACAATTACAGGCATAGAGATTAATTTCACTTACTTGACATAGATTGCTTCATTTATACTTTACTTAATAACTGAATGTTTTCTGAAGTCAGTGTATAGTTATATAGCTCCCAGCCAGATTAATATGTTGTCAGCCAATATATGAAGCTGAAATAATTCCTGATTCTCACTGAATGGTTACACATTTGTGAGAAGATGACACATTTTACAGTATTATGATATATCATTCACCTTGTCAAAGAAATAGAGGCAAAATGGTAACCGAGCTCGACCAACATTACTGACCATTCATATCAGAGACTAATGCATAAAGAAGCTGAATGAAATCCCATCGCTTCGCAATCTTTCCAATGAATTGTCTATCATTGCTATACAGGCAAATGCAGCAAACAGTACAAACATAGCAAAGACCCACAAGCAAAACATTAAAAGACAAGTTCTTGGGTGATATTGGTCAACATCAACAACAGAATACTCGGTTTCTTTCATGTCCAGAGCCTTGTTGGAGGTTCAAAACCACTCTAAAACTTGTTCTGGCATCCCAGAACCCTAGCTGGGAAAGGTTTATCCCAAAACCAGTCTCACCAAGGATCCTTCCACAGCACCTTCTAATCCCAGAATTGCTATCATCTAGAAGGACAAGGAGAGCAGATATATTGTAGTACCACTTCCTGCAAGTTCCCCTACAAGCCACTCACCATCCTGACTTCTCAACATATAGCCATTCCATCAACGTCAAGAGGGCAAAATCCTTGAACTCCCTTCCTGAGGGCAATAGCTTCAGCTAAGTGCCCTCGAAGGCAGCCTTCGAGATACACAACAACGCAGAATCGCTAAGCAGAAACTAAGTTCTGTACCCATGAAGACAGCCTCAATTGTGACCTTGGGTTCATGTCGGGCTACATGTAACCCCGACATACACTGTTCTGTATCTGTAAGATCTATCTTCCTGTCCTGTTTTGACACCATCATCTTGATAAATTGTTATGATCTCTCCACATTAAATAGTTTGTACAGAGTTTGATTATTACTTTGGTTAGACCCTCGGCACGCAACTCTTATACCTATAGTGTTATTCCAGTCAATTAAAAACTGAAAGAAATGTGGATGCTGTAAATCAGGAGCTGGGGCAGAGATTACTGGGAGGCTCAGTGGGTCTAGTGGCATGTGTGAAGAAAAATCAGAGTTAACGTTTCGGGTCCGGTGACCCTTCCTCTGGTTTCTCTTCGCAGATGCTGCCGGGCCTGCTGCACTGTTCCAACAGCTTCTGTCTGTGTTCCATGTTTGTTTTGTCTCCAGCATCACCTTATTATTAATTGTTTATAATTATCTCTCTGTCTCATTCAATCGGATTCTAAGTCTTCCGAAGGGTTGTTGTTCAGCTGTTGACATTTTACTCACACCGTCTAACACCCTTGGTCATTTGCAGGTTATTATTCCACTCACACCATTTGTATGATCTCTTGATCCCTCTGCCCTTGATCTCACTGCTCATAAATTCTATGTGCTTCCCTCTCACTTCACCTGATGAAGGCGCAACACTCCAAAAGCTTGTGATTTCAAATAAACCTGTTGGTCTATTACCTGGTGTCGTGTGATTTCTGACTTTGTCCATCCCAGTCACAACACCAGCATCTCCACATCATCCCTCCCTAATAGCATTGTGGCCATACTGACATCAAGTGGACTGCAATGCTTCAAAAAGCAGCACATCACCACCTTCTCAATGGAATTAAAGGAGGGAAATAAACTCTAGTCCAGCAAAAAGAAAACTCCACATCCACTGAAGGAAGTTTTAAAACTGTTGATCGGAAACCTGATGCTACCATTTTCTTTGGCATTTCTTTTAAATCTCCTCCCCACAAAATAAAGCTGAGTTGTTTTGTACCTGTATAGACAATGATCTGGCATGAGGCATATGCACAATATTGTGCTGGTCATGCACGTTACTTTCAAAAGACCAGACACCAAATTTTAATGGTCTTAATGCCATGGAAAGTCCACAGAACTAATTCACAAGGCCAGTTCATTTTGTGGACTATATTGGGTTTGAAGACAATCAATAAGCTGTGAGAATCCATAAAGTGCCACTACAATTAATACTGTGAATTTATGACACCACTTATGTCTGATTTGTGCCAAGTATAAAATGACATGGAAACAAATGCATTAGTTAGTAGATTGCAAATCAGTGGTGCAATTAGGATGGTTTAAAATGCTCTTTTTCTTTGAATTCCAGAAAAAAAATTGTTTGTGATTATCTGCTTTTTTTTATTCATATGGTTAAACCGAGACATTCTTCCCTCCACCAGTCACAGTGTAAATTCCAGTCCATTTATAATATAGCATGGGACTAATACACCAGAGGCCCAAGCTAATGCTTGAGGGATATGAGTTCAAATCCAACCATGACAGCTCATAGAGATTAGATGATTAGATTCCTCAGTGTGGAAACAGGCCCTTTGGCCCAACAAGTCCCAGACCGACCCTCCAAAGAGTAGCCCACCCAGTCCCAACCCCCCCCGCCCCCCGACTAATGCACCTAACACTATGGGCAATTTAGCATATCCAATTCACCTGGCCTGCACATCTTTGGACTGTGGGAGGAAACCGGAGCAGCCAGAGGAAACCCACGCTAACACGGGGAGAATGTGCAAACTCCACACAGTCACCTGTGGCTGGAATCGAACCCAGGTCCCTGGTGCTGTGAGGCAGCAGCGCTAACCACTGAGCCACTGTGAATGAAAATGTGGAATTGAAAGCTAGTCTCAGGAATTGTGACCATATTATCATCAACTGTCATGAAAACCAATTTGATTCATGGACGTAGGCGAAAGGAATCTGCCATTCTTACCCGGTACGGCCTATGTGTGACCCAGATCCACAGAAGTGTGATTGAATCTTAACTATCTTTCTGCCAAGACTTAATAAGCCACTCAGTTCAAGAGCGATTTGGAATGGGCAATAAATGCTAGTTGTGTCAGTCAAAATCAACCACCCCATTAAAGAAAATAAGAAACAAAAAGTTGATTCTTAGACTCCAGAATTAGAACCACCAATGCAAAAACAAAAGAAAAAAAAGAAAACAATCAAAATGTGGGATTTGTCAATAGAACCGTCAATAGAAAATATTCCACTTTCTTTGCAATTCAGAGCATGCACTGAAACACGAAGACCTTCCTCGAGTGGAACACTGACTTTGTGCTGAGCAACTCTGATGCTCAAATCCAGGAATTGGCAATCCATTGATACCACAATTTATGGGCATTCATATAGAGCTAGCAGACATAAATAAATTCAAACTCTTGATCATCTAGAGCAACCACATATTGCAGCATGAGTGATTCCTGTATTTCAAACAGAAAAGGACGAATGTTAAACACCATTAAATGAACCTTTCAGAACAAGCCAAGGCAGATCAAAACAGTGTTTGGTTCCATTTCAGGGTCATGCTGAGTTTGGAATTTAGGATAACTTTTCTGAATTTTCTGATTAAAGATCAGTCATGTTCTGTCGAAAGAACATGTGCAGGAAAATTTAGATTCTGGGTATCTGCAGAGTGAAATCCTATTTTTGCTTTGCTGGTGGCATTTTGCCCCATCCCAAAATAATCCAACCAAAAATTGATTTACATTTGCAACTCAGCTGCACTGTATCCACTATTCAGGCTACTAATGTGCATGAGCAGTTTAAAGTGTTCATGTGCGCATACCAAACCATTAACTCTCTAGGGTACAGTGTAATTCATCCTCTAATGGGAAAAAATGTTGAAGAAAGTGCTTACTTCAAAATGTCTATGAACATGGTTACCCGTAAGGGTAAGGCTTGGGCGAGGTGAGTCCCAGGAAAATCTCCTGAATCTGTAAAATATGACTTGGCCTCCCTGCCTTAATCTAGAAACTTCATGCCATCGTCCGCTAGCACTCATCTGTATTTTACTTTTTCACAAACGTCTGCCTGTGGAACAATTCAGGGTCCATCAGGGCCTCCTCTCACGGCCATCGGGAATTTTCCCAGGTGGCGGAGGTTAGCACCAAGTTCCCTTGGCAGCCAGCAAAGGATGTTGCAATTTTTAGTCAGACTTCAGAGGAGTGGAGCTTCCTGGTCAGACACTCTTTACCTTTTTAGGTACCAAATACATTTTCCCCCAACCTCTCTGTCCCTTCAATCCCTGATTTCATCCCCGCACTGCAACCCTCCACCCTCCATTCCCAACCCCTCCCCACTCTCCTACAGCTTTTGCTGGGGCCAATCAATTCATCTACCAAAATATCATGGTTTCTACTCTTTAAGCTTTCCAGTTAGTTCAGTATTTCCAGCTGCAGCCACTGCTCCTTATCTGCTGCTTCGGCAGGACACCAGCACCTCTGGGAGGTAAAGCTCTCATTGGAGGGGTGAATGCCTGCCTCAGGCCAGTTATAGACTCAATGATCATTAAATGGCAGCTGGGTGAACTGACAACACAAAGACGGACTTGACCCAGATGTCAATACCAGCAACAGGGCTCGTTCCCCCGGCTAGCTCTATGACTGGACAAAACCAGAGGATCTGGTAACACAGAGTTACAACAAACCAATATGAAAGCATCCAAAGATCAATGATTCAGGCTGGTTGAT
The DNA here is from genome assembly GCF_037043375.1 of Chiloscyllium plagiosum. NCBI lineage: Eukaryota > Metazoa > Chordata > Chondrichthyes > Orectolobiformes > Hemiscylliidae > Chiloscyllium > Chiloscyllium plagiosum. Next base: position 24,618,923 of record NW_028270140.1, read on the forward strand.
GGGGAAAGCATAATTTACAAAGAAGTGCCCTCTGGCTCATGAGGGGAGTAAAAATCTAAACAGCTTATTACATTTATTGGTGAGTATTGACATAAAATATGAAGAAAATACCTAGAAATCTTGTCTCACTGCCATCCTACTTCACCAACCTGCATCAAAGAGGTAACTTCGTTCATTTTTAATAAATCCATTCATTCAGTAATTTGGTGGCACAATGAACCATCAATTTAAAGTATGCAAGGCTATTCCCTGAATAGCAAAGTCTTAGAAAAACTGGGCTTCTAAGTCCAAGACCCCAAAACCTGTTTGAAGTGCAGTTCAATAACTCTATACTCTTGGGACCTACAAAAACATTTACATTAAAAATAAATGACCTGTGCTTTTTACATTCATAACCATTTAACATGATTTTAATAAAACACAAACAACATCAAGAGAACAAATTCTGAGGACATAGTTTCAGACCAAATGGACATTTCACTCTCTATAAGGTAACTCACTACAGAACAGCCTTTCATCCAACAATCAAAATGTGTAGGTTTTCTTTAAAAAAAATCCTATGTAATCTTATTACCACTAATAACTGTGAGGCAACTTAATTGTGGAATGTTAAGATTGCTCAGCCCAACAAGTCTCAGCATGGTTTCTCTTTATATAGAGTCGAATTGTACTTTCCTGCTCACTCCCTGTACATTTCCTATATTATTTAATATTTCTCTTTCTCTTGCAATTTGAGAATCAGTGACTGAGTTATTGCTGAGCAAGTGCCACTCGAGTTCTCTGCCTGAAGGCAACCCATCGTACCGTGAACTTCATCACTGGTAGGGCAAGGAAGCAGGTCTCAAAAGTAGCCCAGCAGGAACAGAGACTGAAACTGGTGACACTGACACCAATCTGAACCCGCACCGGCCCTCCAGTGAACTTAGCATACCACCATCCAGCAGTCGCAGTTGCTGTAGCAACACACACTTTCACATTTTTCTTGCAGCCTGAACCTGTAGCTAGTGATTGCAGACTGAATTTTACATCCAGTTTGAAAGGGAGAAGATTGTGTCTCAAACTTGTATTTTAAATCTTAGTAAGGGCCATTATGTGGAAATTAAAACAGGGCTTTCTGAGTAAACTGACACATTGGTTAAAGGATACATCAATAGAGATGCGGTAGATGATTAAGACGATTTTTCAGAACCGTCAGAATATACTCCTTTAAATTTTTAGAATCCCTGCAGCATGGAAACAGGCCCTACGGGTCCACACCAACCCTCCAAAGAGTATCCCACCCAAACCCATTACTTTATTTTTACCCCGAACCGACACATCCCTGAACATATGGCCAATTCACCTAACCTGCACATCTTTGGAATGTGGAAGGAAACTGGAGCACCCAGAGAAAACCCACAGAGACACTTGCTCGAGGCTGGGATTGAACCCGGATACCTGGCTCTGTGAGGCTGCAGGGCTAACCACTGAGCTACTGTGCTTGCCCATAGATCCTACTATGAGGATCTGGCATTGGTGGTCAACTAAAAACATTAAGGAAAGCATCAAAGCTGAGAAAGCAAAGATGTATGGCAGGTCAAATAACTGGTCCCATTCCTTTGTTATCACTGGGTTAAAATCCTGGAATTCTTTCCTACAGAGAGGTGGGTCAACCTACAGCAAGTAGACTGAAGTGGTTCAAGAAGGCAGCTCACCATCAGCTTTTCAATGACAACTAGGGACAGACAATAAAAATGCTGGCCAGCTAGCAACATCCATGTCCCACAAGTGCACATAAATAAAAAAAGAATCACAGTAAATGGTTAGAAAAAGCCTTTGATGAGGCTACAGTTGGAGTATTGTGTGCAGTTTTGATCTCCCGACCTAAGAAATAATACATTTGGCATAGTGAGAGTGAAGCAGAGGGCTGGATGATACTTAAAATCATAGAACCCCTACAGTGCAGACAGAAGCCAAACAGTCCATCGAGTCTGCATTGGTCCTATGAAAAGCATCCCACCCTATCCCTGTAATGCCACATTTATCATAGTTAATCCATCTAGCCTGTAAATACCTGAACAATAAGGGGCAATTTATCATGGTCAATCTACCAAACCTGCACATCTTTGACTGTGGGAGGGAACTGGAACACCCAGAGGAAACCTACACAGACATAGGGAGAACAAGCAAACTCCACACAGAAAATCGCCCAAGGCTGGAATTGAACCCAGGTCCTTGGTGCTCTGAGGCAGCAGTGCTAAAAACTGTGCCACCATGTCCCCTGATACCAGGGATGGCAGGATTGTCCTGCAAGGAAAAGTTGAAAATCACAACACCAGGTTAAAGTCCAACAGGTTTAATTGGAAGCACATTAGCTTTCGGAGCAACGCTCCTTCATCAGGTGATCCTTCATCACCTGATGAAGGAGCAACGCTCCGAAAGCTAGTGTGCTTCCAATTAAACTTGTTGGACTATAACCTAGTGTTGTGAGATTTTTAACTTTGTACACCCCAGTCCAACACCGGCATCTCCGAATCAAGGAAAAGTTGGTTTGACTGAGTCTGTACACACTAGATTTGAGAAGGATGCGTGTGGATCTGATTGAAACATATAAAATTCTAACAGGAATTAACACATTGGTTGCTGGATGCATTCTCTGGTTGGGATGTCCTGAACCAGGAAACACAGTCTCAGAGTAATGTGGTGGACCATTTAGAGCTGAGGTGAGAAAAGATGTCATCACTCAAAGGGCAGAGAATTTGTGAAATTCTCTACCACTGAAACTCTACCACTGAAGTCATCAAGTTATTGAACATATTCAACAGAGAGATCGATAAAGTTTTAGCCTTTAAAGTCAATACGGGGTAGATCATGTGAACGTGGCTAGAGACAGAAGAAAAGCCGTGATCATACTGAATGGTGAAATCAATTCTCTAGGTTTCCACACTTTGCAGATGCTAATGCTCCCATCACAATTATCATCTCTTTTCTTCCAGCCTGCAGACCCCAGTCCTGAAGGATAACTTCCTTTGTCTCCTTCATGCAGTAACAGCCCCCTTGCTCCTCCCCCAACCCTACTTTTCCCTTTGTTTTCATGGATAGATTGACCGTGGCATACTCTCTTGACAACTTAACTGGACAGCCCTGGATGAGAAGCACCCACTAGTAGCAGTACATTTCCCTGGCCATGTCACCATTACTCCAGCCTGGCCAGAAGCAGCCAATGGACTGACCATGACCCACTGCCCAGACTGCAGAATAATTTTGTCCTGATTGAGAACACTCCAACCAGACAGATAACTGCTGCCAATTCCCTTGAATGATTTTCGGAGGCTGTCTTTGCCTTACAGACCAATGCTGTATGGTCTTTGTTAAGGACTGCAGCCCTCAGATTTTGAGACATGCCTGTTTACTTGCTGCGCATGCAGTGTAAGCTGCAGTTGTGAGATTGACATTGCACATGGCCTTACAGTAACAAATCTGTGTGCTTGTCGGAGGCCTGCTAACCAGCAAGGCAGACTGCCTGGTCATGTGACTAAAACAAGTCATTGAAAGGCAGGGATGCTGTGAGCATGCAATAAGATACTAAAGTGAGCAAACCATGCTGAGACCAAGCGACCAGCTCTGAAAAGGAACTTGGTCCCATCATGAGCTGGGTGCCTAGAATGCATAATAAGTATCTCCACAACAGACTGTCAACAATAGTTGCAAGTCTATACTGCTAAGTTGCACTGCCAGTTTATCAGAAACATGTTAGGATGGTCATGAGGAGCTGCCAGATGCCAATCTCTAGATAAGGGATGTGTGTGATTGATGCCAGTGCATGGGATGTTATTTGGTCATGTGCACCATTAAGGTCCTTCAGAGCAAATGGTGACCTGAACTCGCCAAGTGCCTGCTCTAATTTTCATGTTAAGTCTTCACAATGTCTAGCTTGCTCAGCTTGCTTGGTCAGATAAAAATCACAAAGTATTAAATAAGCAATAATCCACTTCAATTTGCAACTCGCTGCTGATGAACAACTTATGTTTTGCTCATTTTTTTTCATTGTTGCCTTACTTTGCATTTCAACAGATACTATCCAGCCTTCCATGTTTCAACTGGACACATCTTTGCTTCCTTATGTTACTCGATGTCACTCCCTGTGTTTTGATCAGGCCTACAAATCTCCCCACATCCCAATACCACCAGCTTCATCTGGTCAAAAGTTGGTTTCTCAGTTCTGATGGAAGATCACTGCCCTGAAATATGAACTATCTTTCCCCTTACAGATGCTGCCGATCCTGCTGAGTATCTCATATGTTCATTAATTTTTATTTCAGATCTTTGGCATTGCAGTATATGGTTTTCATTATAGACTTGAGTTGACCTGTAATATTTTGTTTGTTAATGTGTGCAGCTGCAATTCTTGGACCACTTTATTAGCACATTGTGAGCAGACAAAAAGGGAACTCAAAATTCATCGCTTTGCTCAGAATTGGACTCATCTGAGACTGCACCAACTAACACCAATATCATAATCCGAGATAGCTAATAATTGATCATGACCAGCACTTACACTGGAGATTCACTGACTTGCTGAAGGATTGACTTCAACAGCTCTATGTTAACACTATTTGCAACTTTACAATGTGAAATTTTACATTCGGCACAATTTGAAGACCTTAATTTTGGAAAATGTATTTCAATAATTGCCTCGCAAAGAAAGAAAACACTAACTCATCTGGCACCTTTCAGGGTTTCAGGATATCCCAAAAGTCAGTAATCAATTCCAGCATCAGCACTGTTTTTTGTCTCTAGCTAATTTTCAGACAGCAAGGTCCAGGATCATTTGTTTTAGTAGCAAGGAAACTGGGGAGCTTTCTTGCCCTTTTTAAAAGAACTATCCCATGGGATTACTTAAAGGTTAAATGAGCTTCAGTTCAGGATTTCATCTAGATCTTCTCAAAACAGCGTTGGAGTGCCTGCCTGACATATATACTTTCCTCTCTGGAATGGGGTTCACACCCATAATCTTCTAACTCAATGATCGGTGTGCTGTCACATTTGTGACAAGCAGAAACCATATGAGATGCAGATCTCAGCAGCCCCGAATCGCTCACAGTCCTTTCATTCTATAGCTTGCTCTTCTAAATTTTCATTCAGTGTTCATGCCCTCTCCTCCCAGATCCTCAGAAGACTATGAAATCACCCCTGCATGGAAATAGCATAGAACTAAGCTGTCACAGAAGGGGCTGCTCGTTCTTTGATTGAGAAAGCATTTCCGACTGGTTTCACAGAGAATGTACTAATGAGGTTTGTCTACACTTAATCACTTCAGTTTGAATTCATTTCACTGCATATACACAGAGGTTCTCTCCAAGTTAATTCTGTATCCTTGTAGGGGTAGCTGACCTTTGGCTTTTTCTTCTCATAACAGAAAATTCAGTGGAAAAATGGAATTTATTTAGGTCATGCTGGAGAGACTCAATGCTTACCTTGGGCTATGGTTTGTCAGCTATAATAAGGATTTCCATTTTCACCCATAAATTAATACTGATTCATTAGCAACTGCCTCAGGGAAGATTTCTTTTGGCCCATAATTTTACGAGAAGATTAATCAGATACAATCTGATCTAAACTCATCATCTGATTCATCTGGGTGACAACTAATCCCAGGTCAAGATGTGTTTTTTTTTTGTTGAGATTTATGTTAAAAGACAGCCACTGTCGGAAACTGTCTTCTTTCACCTTGCAGGAGTAAATTAGAACCTTTGGCCACTGTTCCTCTGCGCTAATCCTGCACTGAATGCTTTGTCAAAACTTTGTAGATCTGAACAGATTTTAATGAAACATTTATCCCTTCCACCAAAAAAGACACTCAAAAATATAACCAAACATTTGACTTAAAATTACATCCAATTAAAGATGCAAGCAAACAAGCTGTGATGCAGTTCCCTTTGCCATTATTCTCAGCTGTGAGACATTGTACTCTGTTCTTAAGAGTAGGTTAAAAGGGCCCTCTTGTGGTGCAGTGGTAGTGACCCTACCTCAGAGGAACCGGGGTTAAGTCCCACCCTGTCCCAGTCCATGTCACAACGTGTCTGAGCAAGTTGCTTAAAAATGTCTATACAGTTCCATCCTGGGCTTTCAAGGGGTCTTGTAGTGCAGTGGTATTCTCCCTATCTCTGAACCATGAAGCTTGGGTTCAAGTCCCACTTGCTTCAAAGGTGTATAACAATATTTCCAAACAGGTTGATGAGAAAAATAGGTTAAATAAAAAAGAGGAGGTTGATAAGGTCCTGTTATGGCTCAGTGGTACTCTCCTTACCCATGGACCAACACACTTAGGTTCAAGTTCCACCTGCTCCAGAGGTGTGTAATAATATCTCTGAAAAGAAAATAAGGTTAAATTAAAAAAAATTGAAAGGAGCCCTCTTGTGATGCAGTAATAGTATCCTTACCAGGGACTGGGAGAACTGGGTTCAAGTCCCACCTGCTCCAGGGGTGCATAATAACATATTAGAAAATTGGCTAAATTTTTTAAAAAGCATTGAAAAAAAACAAATAGACAGAAAATATTGAAAAGTGATTTCAAAACAAGGTGACTGCTGAGGTATGGGTTAGTTCTTTTGAACTCAAAGAGAAGTAAGATGGTTTTCAGGCATATTAGTAAATTTTCAACATATTCCTAGTTTGAGTATACCATCAAAAAGAAACATGATGTGCAGGATAGGATTACTCAATTTCTTCAAAACGAGAGCAGAAGACAAAAAAGTGTACAGCCATTAACATTTCTGTTTTATCCCTTGAGTTCTAACTATCAGATGAAATTAAAGTGGTAAAGGCGAACAAGCAAGAAACTCTCTCCAGTACAATCAAAACTAGAAGTCCACCTCAAGACTGACCTGTGTACATTGAGAACAATGTTTTTAAAGGAAAGAAATAGTGCCACGTATTTGTGAAGTGCATGCACAATATCATTTGGTCTTCCTTTTCAAGTACCAGGATACTGCTAAAGGCTCACCCAAAAGCCTCCACAAAAACAAAAAAATCTGAGAAGGGAACATCATATTGAGAACTGTGCATCCTCAAAATTAGCTCCAGATGATTCTGAAAACTACTGACTCAAATGGCACTCTGGCCCTGATTGTAAAAGCAGTGGGATAGTAATTCATGTTGTGTTCCTAACCTTTACAGTTTTACCCAAGTCAACTAGCTTAGAAGCCTTGCATTAACTTCAGATCCATTAATGTTAGTTTAGCCAACCACCACCTCAGTTCTATGGACAGACGTTATTTGAACATGCCCTGATGGAGGCAGAATATACATTTCATCCCAAAGCAAGTGGAAGCTTTGACTCATATGGATTTTTCCATTATCTTGGTAGGCAGATTCTTGAGTTGAAATTGTCTTCCATTTTATGGGCAGGTCATAACTGAGTGATTTTCTGTGTTTTTTGGGGAGCTGCCAGCAATCGGGCTCTAGAGTGTACAGTAAAGAGAGATTAGACAACTGAATGCATCATAAACAAAGAGCCATGCTGGTTATTTAGCACCATGAGTCATGATGTGAGAGGGGAATGTGGGACCACTTTTAATTAAATTTATTTTACTTCCAGTTTCTACCGAGCATTTTCCATTGTGTCTAATCACTAGCGTTGCAGTTTCTTTACTTTAGAAACCAAATTACTAAATGGCTAATAATTAATCAAATACATAAGCTAAGATAGCCATGGAAAAGCAAGTCACATAACTGGAACATGTGGGAGTTTTTGTATTGCATTACAATCCGGAACAACCCGATTTCTGGTTAGGTGTCTGCAACCTGAGCAACTTACCTCAGAGTTGCTGATTTGGAATCTGAGTTGCAGACATTGTGGGGCATCAGGGAGATATCAGGATACTTTAATGCAGAATGCAGTCACACCCCACAGGTTCACTGGAACATTCAGGTTGATCAATGATCATAAACAGAAGGGTGTGACTGGTTGTCTGGCAGGCAAGGAGATCCAGTATATTGTGATGGAACTACCATGGTCCTTGATTTTAATCAATGAGTATTGAATACTTGTTAACTGTGCAGGTGAGAATTGAATGGGTGACCAAAATGACCATAGCACCATAACGCAGGAAGTCAATTAAGTGGAATGAATGTGACAGTAATCAGGTATAGATACTTTAAACAAGATGAATCCTATTCTTGAGGCCATGACCAGTTAGTTCAACGTTTGCTTGCTGTCAGCAGGGTTGACGTCCTGTGATAGGGTTAAGGTTACTCCATAGAGCTGGAGATGAACTTGTGCTAGGAGGGAGTGGATTTCACTGCCGTCATAGAATCAGAGTTGTACAGCATGGAAACAGACCCTTCGGTCCAACCCTTCTATGCTGACCAGAAATCCCAACCCAATCTGGTCCCACCTGCCAGCACCCGGCCCATATCCCTCCAAACCGTTTCTATTCATATGCCCATCCAAACGCCGCTGTGATTCCACTGGAAAACAAAGACATAGAATTAAAAATGATATTCTGCTGAGAGAGAGAGACCAAAGATTCATTGTGTACCTTAAAACATAGAAATTTAAAAGGTAATATTCTTTGGATCTAACTCAAGTAACTTAGTGTCAATCAGATTAGAGAGCTCAAAATGTGGTTCAAAAACTGGTTTGGAAGCAAGTTTTGATTCATTGGGAAATGAAAAACTGTTCCATTGGGATAAGTTTCATCTAAACCAGCTGGGATCAGTGGATTGATGTATCGGAAAATGAGGATGAAAGAGGATTTTCAACTAAAACGAGGAGGGAAAGCAGTTGGCTAAAGTGTAATTTGCAAGTCTGTAGAGAAACAATGTTGAGGCAATAGAGAAGTACTGCAACCCAGGTAAAGACAAGCAAAATAGAACAGGAAGTCACAGAATGTTTAACATGAATTGGGTATTAAACAATGAAGTCTGTGATAAGATTACTAATCAGTAAAGGTTAAATGCTTTTTCATTTAAATGCACAAAGCTTCTGGCATATGATAGTTAAACTATTTTCACTGTATTGGTGAATGGTTTAGTTCTAGTCACCGTGCCAAAGACATGACTACAAGATGACTGAGACTGGAAACTAAATACTTCCAGAATGGAAAAAAAGAGCAGCAGCCCTGAAAGTAAAGGATGGTATAAGGTAATATGGCAATAGTAAGAACAGGTCGAGGTTCAACATACCAGAAAAAAAACTACTGTGTTTGGAGTTTGTAAACTTCATATTTAGCGGAGAATTGCCTTTGTTACAAGCTCCATTGTGATTACCGTGGCAGATATTAACCCTCACATAGACCAAACAAATCAAATTGGCAAGTGTAGTCTATTAGATGAGTTTCTAAAATGCTCTCAAAGTTTTCTGACACAGCATTGGATTAAAGGAGGTGAATAGAGTAGGGAGGAATCGTTGTAAGCCTGACATTTCAAAATGAAAGAGTACGGACAAAGTTAATCAAAATAGAAAGAATAAATTAGCCAGGAATATAAATACAGATTGTAAGAGTTTTTGCTGCTATATAAAAAGTCAATTTTTGAACAGGGTTTCAGTGTATTTGAAGTTGGGAAAGAAATAATATTATTCAAGAGGGTGACAGAAAACAGACAAATACAGCTAGTTGTCCTCATGCCAATTATTCAGGAAATATTGAAATAGATTGTTTAATAATTTTTAACGAAATGCGAAAGAAAGTAAATGGTATTACAAAACATAAATAATGTTTGACAAAATTATTAAAAGTTGAGAATATAAGAAATAGGCTTCATAAAATGGAGGCAACAGACATAACATACATAGTTTCCAAAGGTCATTCAATAAGGTGTCACTCAACAAGTTGACTGCAGAGTAAGTGCTCATGAACTAGGAAGTAATGCATAGAGAATTAGCCAATGGACATGAAGTAAAGGAGCAGTATGAAGGATACGTTTTCAAGTTGACAATCTATAGTACTGATTCCAGCAATCTACTGCTAAGACAGTAAGTATTTGCGATCTATATTAATGATTAAAAGACTGGCAATAACATTTGCTGATGTCACAACGTTTGGTGGGATGAAAGCTGTGAGAACACAAGACACTGTTAAGAGACATAGACAATAGAACATAGAACAATACAGCACAGAAAAGGCCCTTCCGTCCAAAATGTTGTGCCGAACATTTGTCCTAGCTTAAGCACCTATCCATGTACCTATCCAATTGCCACTTAAAGGTCACCAATGATTCTGACTCTGCCACTCCCACAGGCAGCGCATTCCATGCCCCCATCACTCTCTGGGTAAAGAACCTACTCCTGGCATCCCCCCTATACCTTCCACCCTTCACCTTAAATTTATGTCCCCTTGTAACACTCTGTTGTACCCGGGGAAAAAGTCTCTGACTGTCTACTCTATCTATTCCCCTGATCATCTTATAAACCTCTATCAAGTCACCCCTCATCCTTCTGCATTCCAATGAGAAAAGGCCTAGCACTCTCAACCTATCCTCGTACGACCTATTCTCCATTCCAGGCAACATCCTGGTAAATCTCCTCTGCACCCTCTCCAAAGCTTCCACATCTTTCCTAAAATGAGGTGACCAGAACTGCACACAGTACTCCAAATGTGGCCTTACCAAGGTCCTGTACAGCTGCAACATCACCTCACAACTCTTGAATTCAATCCCTCTGCTAATGAATGCTAATACACCATAGGCCTTCTTACAAGCTCTATCCACCTGAGTGGCAACTTTCAAAGATTTATGAACATATATCCCAAGATCCCTCTGTTCCTCCACCTTACTAAGAACCCTACCATTAACCTTGTATTCCGCATTCTTATTTGTCCTTCCAAAATGGACAACCTCACACTTGACAGGGTTGAACTCCATCTGCCACTCCTCAGCCCAGCTCTGCATCATATCTAAGTCTCTTTGCAGCCAACAACAGCCCTCCTCACTATCCACAACTCCACCAATCTTCGTATCGTCTGCAAATTTACTGACCCACCCTTCGACTCCCTCTTCCAAGTCATTAATAAAAATTACAAGCAGCAGAGGACCCAGAACTGATCCCTGCGGAACTCCACTTGTAATTGGGCTCCAGGCTGAATATCTACCATCTGCCACCACTCTCTGACTTCGACCGGTTAGCCAGTTCTCTATCCAACTGGCCAAACGTCCCACTATCCCATGCCTCCTGACTTTCCGCATAAGCCTACCATGGGGAACCTTATCAAATGCCTTACTAAAATCCATGTACATTACATCCACTGCTCTACCCTCATCCACATGCTTGGTCACCTCCTCAAAGAATTCAATAAGACTTGTAAGGCAAGACCTACCCCTCACAAATCCATGCTGGCTGTCCCTAATCAAGCAGTGTCTTTCAGATACTCATAAATCCTATCCCTCAGTACCCTTTCCATTACTTTGCCTAGCACCCAAGTAAGACTAACTGGCCTGTAATTTCCAGGGTTATCCCTATTCCCTTTTTTGAACAGGGGCACAACATTCGTCACTCTCCAGTCCCCTGGCACCACCCCCATTGACAGTGAAGACGAAAAGATCATTGCCAACGGTTCTGCAATTTCCTCTCTTACTTCCCACATAATCCTAGGATATATCCTGTCAGGCCTGGGGGACTTGTCTCTCCTCAAGTTTTTCAAAATGCCCAACACATCTTCCTTCCTAACAAGTATCTCCTCTAGCTTACAAGTCCGTTTCATACTCTCCTCTTCAACAATACGGTCCCTCTCATTTGTAAATACTGAAGAAAAGTACTCATTCAAGACCTCTCCTATCTCTTCTGACTCAATACACAGTCTCTCACTACTGTCCTTGATCGGACCTACCCTCGTTCTCGTCATTCTCATGTTTCTCACATACACATAAAAGGCCTTGGGATTATCCTTGATCCTACCTGCCAAAGATTTTTCATGCCCTCTCTTAGCTCTCCTAATCCCTTTCTTCAGCTCCCTCCTGGCTATTCTGTATCCCTCCAATGCTCTGTCTGAACCTTGTTTCCTCAACCTTATGTAAGCCTCCTTCTTCCTCCTTACAAGACATTCAATCTCCCTCATCAACCAAGGTTCCCTCACACGACCATTTCTTTCCTGCCTGACAGGTACATACATATCAAGGACACGTCGTATCTGTTCCTTGAAAAAGTTCCACATTTCAACGACATCCTTCTCTGACAGCCTATGCTCCCAATTTATGCTCCTCAGATCCTGTCTTGCAGCATCGTATTTACCCTTCTCCCAATTGTAAAACCTGCCCTGTTGCACGCTCCTATCTCTCTCCTTAACCAAGGTGAAAGTCACAGAATTGTGGTCACCATCACCAAAATGCTCACCCACTAACAAGCCCATCACTTGTCCCGGTTCGTTACCAAGTACCAAATCCAATATGGCCTCCCCTCTGGTCGGACAATCTACATACTGAGTTAGAAAAGCTTCCTGGACACACTGCACAAACACCGCCCCGTCCAATCTACTTGATCTAAAGAGCTTCCAATCAATATTTGGGAAGTTGAAATCGCCCATGACTACTACCCTGTGGCTTCTGCACCTTTCCAAGACATATTGAGTGAGGGGACAACAATGTGGCAGATAAAATATAATATGGGTGGAGTGAGGTTACTTAATTTGGTTGTAAGAACAGAAAAGCAAAAAACTTTTAATATATAAAAAGAATCTTGGGGACACCTATAAAAAAAAAGTTACAGTTGAGATACAGTAAGCAATTAGGAAAGCAAAAAGCACATTGGCCTTTGTGGCCAAGGTACAAGAACAAGGAAGTAATGCTAGAATTGCTTAGGTCTTTGGAGGTTTGGGCTTTTTCACCATATTTAAGGAAGAATAAGCAGAAAGCTAATTTACGCACAACTTGGTTGACAAATGCCATAAATAACTTTGCTGATGTTGGATGCGATAAACATCAATAGAAATGGTCAAGACTTTAAGAGGAATTGCTTCTCTCCTTGAATAACCCCAACAGGATCTTTTCCATCCACGTGACAGATTAGAAGGGATTTGGTGCAATGTCTTGTCAAGACAATGACGTCCTCAATAGTGCAACAATCTTCAATGCGATAATTAGGTATGAGCTCAGTCTGTGTCAAGGTCTCTTGAACCTGATGCTTTCAACTCTGGGAAGAGTGCTACCCGTGAGCCAAGGCTGATGCAGTCCCATTGACTTCTAGTATGATACATCATTGCCACCAGCACACCCAAATGCAGGAGAACTTCACATTTGTTCCCTTCTCTATATCAACAAAAGTTAAGACTGTAAGACATACAGCAAAATTAGGCCATTTAGCCTATTGAGCCTGCTCTGCCATTTGATCATGGCTGATATATTTCTCAAGGAGGAGAAAATGAGCACTGCAGATGCTGGAGATCAGAATCAAAGAGTGCAGTGCTGGAAAAGCAAAGCTGGTCAGGCAGCATCCAAGCAGGAGGATTGACATTTCGAACTTAAGCTCTTCATCAGGAATTTCTCAACCCAATTCTCCTCTTCTCTTCTCTTAACTTTTGATCCTCTTACTAATCCCTGACTTAAGTATACTCAGCGACTTGGCCTGCACTACTTTCAATGGGAAATGAGTTGCACAGATTCACCACCCTCTAGCTGAAGAAATTCCTCCTCATCATAGTTCTAAAGGGTCATGCCTTTACTCTGAGGCTACACCCTTGGATCCTAGTCCCTCATACTACTAGAAAAATCTTGTCCGTGTCCTCCCTGTTCAGGCCTCTCTGTATTCTCTAAGCTTCAACCGAACAGCTATGAGCTTCAACCAACTGCATCACAAAATTAAGTTTTGCTATTTAATTATAAATGTTATGAAGTCAGGTATTATGTTTATACTCTCTGCTTCAATTATCCCCTGTCTCTGAATTCCACTTATCCTCAAGGCTACATTTTTACTTGGACATCTCACGTGCACTGAATAAAAATAACATGGAGATTGATATCTTTAAAAGTGTGTGGAGGAGTCAATGGACATTGGAAACAGAATATATAACAATGAGGTGATAACTTATGTTATAAGATGAAAAAAATGTTGTAACATAATTCATTCATGAGAGTCACATCTTTATTTGAGCATATTTTGAAGGCCAGCCATAAGTCATTCAGTACAGTATAATCTCCCGATCTAGGCACTTAGAAATGTATCATTAGAGGCTATTCATATAATGTACTTCTGTATAGCAAGATAATTTATTACTGTAATAAATATAATTCAATTCACTAATATCCATTGCTATGAATTTGTCTAAAATATACATCTCTAATCATTGCGTATAATTCTGCACCTTATACAAAGATGGAATATTTGACAATCTAAGATACAAATGCACAGACAAGGGTCTGTTGCAGAACCAAAATTCATGACACTGCTGGTTTAAGTTAAATCTTGAAGCTACTGTTATTTAAAAGAACAAAGTCACATGCAGTGTCCTGTGTCATTTTCTGTGCAGCCTACTATTACGCTAACACAATGGTTCGCACTGCTGCCTCACAACACCAGGGTCCCAGGTGACTGTCTGTGTGGAGTTTGCACGTTCTCCCCGTGTCTGCATGGGTTTCCTCCGGGTGCTCTGGTTTCCTCCCACAGTCCAAAGATGTGCAGCTCAGGTGAATTGGCCACGCTAAATTGCCCATAGTGTTAGGTGCATTAGTCAGAGGGAAATGGGTCTGGGTGGGTTACTCTTTGGAGGGTCTGTGTGGACTGGTTGGGCTGAAGGGCCTGTTTCCACACTGTAGGGAATCGAACCTAATCATATACAAGTTAGGCAACTGGAAACCAATATCAGTAAAACACCAAAAAAAAATTACAACTTAGAATCATAATTGCAGCTGGGTATTCCAAACTTTCAAAGTAGAGTTTGCTCTTTAATAGCCGAACTCAAAATTAAATCATGGCACTAAGGTTTCCTTCATGAAAGTAATTAGCCTCACAGCAATGGACATGAATTTGACATCTGCTGCAAAAACGATGGGAGTGATTCACAAATGGTTTTGTGCTGACACTATTCAGAAGTTGGAACATCCAAACAGAAAACAACAGAAAATAATCTTCAAGTTATACTTAAGGAAAGCAATAAAGTGTTTAAAAAAAACTCTTGTGAAAAAGGATTTAAAAACAGGATCAAGAGAACAGATTTTCAAGGCATAAGTGCAGTAGGCCAAATGATCTCTACCAGTGAATGAAGGTAATATAGTGTATCAAAAGATTTATGCCACCATCCCTCAAGTCATGCACCCAATACCAAACAGAACAGTTCAAGCATCAAAGTTCAGTTGGACCAAAAGGGTATCAGCAAGTCACAAGCTCCTCTCACATCCAACCACTTCAAAGCATTTCATTCAAAAAACAGTGCAACCATTTTTTTTGGTCATTCAAAGACACAAAGACGGGCTGTAGGAAACAGAAAACAGTCATGCTCTTTGTGTTGTTTAAAATGCTTCTTGCAGATGTGCAAAGACCACTTGTGCTACAGAAAGCCAAGAAACTTTTTTTTCTCCTCAATGAATTTCACATCATCGCACTGAGGAAACAGTCCCGTTTCATCAGAACTCTCCTCTCAGTTGCATTGAGCCCAATGCCGACTGGCCATCATTAAAAAAAACACAAAAGCATCATTTTCTCTGTCCGATATTCAGCAATAAGGAGCTGGAGAAAGAGGGAGAGGCAGGGGTAGGGATAGGCATGTAGAGATGCAAAAGAAAGAGTGAGGGAAAGGGCAAAAAGTGAAAGGTGGAGGAGAAAGAGAGGAATGGAGATAAAAGAGAGAGGTGGGGGAAAGGGTGAGAGGTTGGGGGGAGGAGGAAGATAGAGGAGAAGGTGGTGGGGTTGAGAGGAAAAGGAAAATATGGGAGAGGGGAGGAAAGAGGCAGGAGAGAGGGAGGCAAGGAAGATGAAGTGGGGAGAGGGCAAAAGGAAGTGTTGGAGAGAGGAAGGAGGTGGTAATGGAGTGGGAGACCTGGGAGTGGGGAAGAGGAAAGTGAGGGAAGAGGGGAAAAGAAATGGAAGAGGGGAAAAGCAATGGCAGAGGGGAAGAAGCACATAGGGGTGAGGGGAAAGGGAAGGTGGGGGAAGGGAAGGCCTGGGAGAGACTTGATAAGACAGGACTGCAAAGCTTCAACCTATCAGTTGTGACTGGTAGTTATTGACCACCTGCCAACTGGCATACATGGAGTCCTGTGTTGTAGCTTCTTGAGTTGATAACTAGTTTTTAGCTATGTCTGATGGTGTTCCAGGATGACACTCTTGCATTCTTCAGAGTTGATATGCCGTTGCATAGGCTGAGTGGTTCAGGGTAAAGAGCACTTTGTGTTTGCAAAGAAGGAAGGTTCTGACAACAGTTTTGGTAAAAGCACAGAAGGCAGAAGTAGTGAATGGTGTGAAAAATGATAGGAAGAATGTTCTAGAAAGACTGGCTATGCTTAAAGTGGATCAGTTTACTTGGTCTGGATGGCTTGCATCCAGATTTTGAAGGCAAGCCTGGTTGGAAAACTCGGAGGGGAATGTCATATTTACACATACTTCTCAACACGTGGAGGTGGTGCCAGAGAACTGGAGAGTGGCAAATGGAACACAGTTCTCAAGAAAATGACTTTCTGGCAACTATAGGCTGGTCTGTAGAAACAATAATCATGGAAAGAATTCACAAGTTCTTGAATAAGAGGAAGTTAATCAAGACAAGCCAGCAAATATTTCTAAAAGGCAGGCCACGTGAATCTAACTGAAATTTGTAAAAATGAAATAGAGAAACTTGATGAGGAGATTAGGCTGGATGTCACGTTCGTTTAAAATTTAGGCAAGTGTTTGAGGCTCATCAAGAAAGTGGGTAATTTCAACTTTAGTACAACAAGTCAGTCAAACTGACTTGATAAAACAATTGTTTTTCACATTAGAGAATGGCACACAGTGACAGTTCTCATTCATTGGTGCCAAAATTGCTGATATTTGACATCTGAAAATGAACTGGATGTTGGAAAACAGGGAAAAAATTCGAAGTGTTTTTTTTCTGACATCAAACCTAGAGATGTGGTAATGACCCAAATCAACTGTAACATCATAAAGATAACTAACAGAATCAGCAGACAGGATAGAAATAAAATTTAGCTGAGAGCATTGCAAGATGATGCATCTTTGCAAACTGGAGAAGGAGAGGTTGTAGGGGATTAATAACACAGTTCTAAAGAATGCTGAGATATACCAAGAAGAGGTTCATGTTCTTGGATCTTTGAATGTGGCAAGACATATTGAAAGAGTGATTAGTAAGCTTTTAGGTTCTGAGCTTCATGAATGAAAAGTATTTACTGTGAAAGCAATCTTCATAAAGCTTCAAGTAGGACAGACCTGGAGTATTATGTTCAGTTCCAGAACTTTTGAATTTGCAGCAGTGATAACCAGACTGGTTAGGTACAAGATATTTTAACTATCAGGTTAGATTGGAGATGCCAGAGGTGAACCCCTGGAGTGTAGCAGGTTGCTGGAACATCCCACAATAGTTAAATGATTAACGCATCTTCAGATAAGGTAGACAAAGAAAACTTGTTTCAATTAGCTGATGGTACAAGGTCAATGAGACACTGGCTACTGTTTTTGGGCAGAGGATACAGGGGAACTATGAGGAATCACCAATAAGTGTTTGTGTCCTGGAACTGTCTGTGTGTGAATATGGTGTAAGTGCAAATGATCAATGAAGGAACTTGGATGGATATTAAAAGAAAGTGAAAGTTGCAGTACCTTTAGAAGGAAGCCAGGCAATTGGGCTGACTGGGTTGCTCCCAATAGCCTGTTTAGATGGCCTCCTTCAATGCTATTATGGTTACATGACTGAGCATATAGAGTGATGCCAGGATGAATGATTTATCATTGCAAGCATGAATTTGCCTTTATGTGGCATGATTCATGTTCTCAGGACATCCACCAAATTAAACACTCCTCTGATAGAAATTTTGTTTACCCAGCTAACTTGTGTAACTTAGCTAAATCTAGTGGAGACTGATGCAAAATGTGTGTTCGGTTCATCTGCCATCTCTTTATCCTCCATTACTAATTTCCCAGTCTCGTTTTCTGTAGGGCAAACAGTTACTTTGTTTATTTTTAAACATCATAACCCTTTCTGATCTGATTTTATATTTTTGGAAAACCTTCTCTCCTACTCTAATTGTTCCCTATTTTTAATCTTCAGTAATTCTTTGCTGCTTTTTTTTAATGTTCTGTCAAATCTTCTAACCTGCCTTCTATATTTTTGAAGAATTACATGTATTTTTGAGTTTGATTCTACACATTTGTTGACTTTTTCATTTAATCATAAATGGCAAGTTCGTACCTTAGAATTTTTCTTTTCCGTTAGAATGTATCTATTCTGTGCTTTCAGAAATAACCCGATGGTCAGGAAAGACTAGGGAGACGTTATCTTCTATTCCCCTTAAATATCTGTTCTCCATGCTTCTTACATTCTCACTACTCCCTATCCTCAACTACCTTGTTTGTGTCATGTTCAATAGAGAGGACCCATTCTCTGTCTTTCACGCCTCAATTTACACCTATTTTATATCTTTTTTTTCTTTTTTCAGTATTACCAAAGCCTTTGGCTTTTTCACTGGGCCTCTATATCATCGGCTCTTACATTCCGCCTCAGCCTCTGCCAAAAAGTATGTAAGCAGTTTCCAACATCCTTCAGTTCTGAAGGGAAGCTATAATGGATTCAAAACATGAATTCTGTTTCTCTCTCCACAGACCTGCTGAGTTTCTCCAACATTATCTATGTTTGCTTCAAACAGAATTAATTGTCAAATCTTGAGGCCCTGTCCTTGAGGCTGCTAGCCTTTACACAATGTGGTATATTTTATGTTGCATAGCATCATGTGCACAAGGTATTTGAAAATAAAATAATGGCTATAAAAAACAACATTTTTTTATGATTTAAAACTATTTCTTGCATTTATTTAAAAATAATCACAAAATGGAACAAAGAAGGAATCGTCTTTTCAAGTAGCTGACAAATTCAAGAAGCTAATTCTTTCTCTTCCAATTAAGCCGATACCATTTCCAGTGTTTCATTAACTCTTTTCAAGGAAGTGCAAACACACCAATCCTGCATGAGTCCCTGTTGTAAAGTAATACGGGAATTTTTCCGAGGGTTGGCTTCAGACTAAACCACACAACATTCAATGAACTTTCAAATCACAAAGCAGCCAACACTGCCCACACGAAATGACATCATCCTTAAGGAGGTCATACACTATGCAACTCTCCAGGGATCAGGGATTTTCAAAACATTCTTGGAATACTAACCATTATTTAACTTCAACCAGGCGAAAACAAAGTGGAACTCTGGATGTTCCATTCAAAGCAGACTCACTGTATAGGCAATAAAAAAATGTTAAAACATAATAAACAGCATCTCGGTGGCTCAGTGGTTAGCACTGCTGCCTCACAGAGCCAGGGACCCGGGTTCAATTTTAATCTTGGGCAACTGTCTGTGTGGAGTTTGCACATTCTCTCCGTGTGCAGGTTAGGTGAACTGGCCATGCTAAATTGTCCATAGTGTTCAGGGATGTGTAGGTTAGGTGCATTAGTCAGGGGAAATGTAGAGTAATAGGGTAGGGGAAAGGGTCTGGGTGGGATACTCTTCAGCGGGTCGGTGTGGAATTGTTTGGCTTAATGGCCCGTTTCCACACTGTAGGGATTCTGTGAAATTCTATCGATGAATTTGTCAGCTGTCTCTGTAAAGTATCAGAGATTAGGAATTTAATATCCAGTTTGGTTCAATCCATGTCGAATTTCCTCATAGTTTGAAATTTGTTTCACTGTTAAAGCTCTCTCTCTCACCTTTGTCATGCGTCATACTTGCAGATTACCACTTGACAAAAATGCTGACTGAATGTGACAGTAATGAATTTAAGGAGTCATATGTATGCAAGAAATGCAATCATCACTTGAAACAACGGAAGGCCAGGATAAAATAATGGATTCAATGTAACTCTGTATCTCTGACCTCAGCAATTTTTAATATGTTGGAATCCTTTTCAATTCATACCTTGCAGATGGCAGTACTAATTACAACATGCACTTTACTGCAGAGAAAAATTATGATGTAATTTCTTTCCAAAAGAAATTCTGCCAATTAGTCATTATGTTTGGGTTTAGTATGGTGATATCCAGTATTTTAAAGGGAAATTCGAAGTAGAATCTCTTAATCTAGTATTGCACTTCAAACAATGATGCTTTAAGATGCAGGTATTCAGAGGGTAAATCACTAAAAAGCAAGATACAGTGAGAGCAATATCAATGGCGACAGAAAAAAAATGAGATGACGAAACGACAAAATAAGAGACAAATGAGGAGAGTGCGGAAAAAAAATGAGGGAGAAAAGAAAGAGCAGGAGAAATATCCCTCATTGGCAATAACACACAGGAGAAAATGGAAATTGTTATAGAACTGCAGGCTGTGTCACATAAGCCGCATACACACAATTCTTACAACATAATTACCCCTTCAGTAAACATGTCAGTTAGCCAAACCACATTCCTCCAAGGCATTAACAAACAGCTGCCAACTTTTGTCACATCAAAAGTCAGAAATTTTTTATTCTAATCTTCTTTTCCCCAAACTTACAAACTGGTTGTACTTCGGTTAACTGAGAGTTGTTGTTTAGATCCTTTACACTGATGTCCCGTTCACCAGCTGATGCTTAAAATCACAAGTACAAAACAGGGATTGATCAATTTTCAGAGTGAATTCCAAACAAAAAACTTTATGTAATTTCTCTGTGAAAGTCTCCTACCCATACAACCTCCAAAACTCTGGCATCTTGCCCATCTTTCACTTACATCACCCACTACTGGCAACCGTGTCAACAATAAATTATATTTATAGGGCACCTTTAATGTCATAAAATATCACAAGGAAACTCACAAGAAAATTATAATGCAAAATCTGACACCAAGAAGATTGATCAAAGATGTAGGTTTTAAGGATTGGCTTAAAGGAGGAAAGCAAGATTGAAATCAGATGTTTAGTGTGGAAATTTTGGAGCTTAAGGCCAAGACAAGAAAGGGCATGGCCTTCACAGGTGGAGAAAATGATGGTCTGTAACAGAGCTGGATTCTGGCAATGTTAGGCAGGTCATTATAAGTTTTGAAATTCCAATGTTCAATCTCTGTCACGAGGCAAAGGTGAGGACTGCAGATGTTGGAAACCAGAGTCTAGATTAGAGTGGTGGTGGAAAAGCACAGCAGGTCAGGCAGCATCCGAGGAGCAGGAAAATGGACGTTTTGTGTGAAAGCACTTCATCAGGAACAGAGGCAGGGAGCCTCCAGGGTGGAGAGATAAGAGGTGCGTGTGCGTGTGACAGAGAGAGAGAGAGAGAGAGAGAGAGAGAGAGAGAGAGAGAGAGAGAGAAAGGTAGCAAAGAGTACAATAGGTGAATGGGGGTGGGGATGGATGTGACAGGTCAGAGAGGAGGGTGGGGGAAGGTAGCAAAGAGTACAATAGGTGAATGGGGGTGGGGGTGGAGGTGATAGGTCAGAAAGGAGGGTGGAGCGGATAGGTGGGAAGCCTCAGAACACTTCAACCCCATGGCATCAATGTGGACTTCACCAGTTTCCTCATTTCCCCTCCCCCCACCTTACCCCAGTTCCAACCTTCCAGCTCAGCACCATCCCCGTGGACTGTCCTACCTGCGTATCTCCCTTCCCACCTATCCACTCTTTGCTACCTTCCCCCACCCTCTCCTCTGACCTATCACCTCCATCCCCACCCCCATTCACCTATTGTACTCTTTGCTACCTTCGCCCCAGCCCCATCTCCCCCCACCCCACTCACTCCTATTTATCTCTCCATTCTGGAGGCTTCCTGCCTCCATTCCTGATGAAGGGCTTTTGCCCGAAATGTCGATTTTCCTGCTCCTCGGATGCTACCTGACCTGCTGTGCTTTTCCAGCACCACTCTAATCTCATCTCCCTGTCACTGCCTATTCCTTAAAGAACCCCTCATGAAACCAACTTCCTCTGACCAATCCTTTGGGGATGTCTCCGGTGACTCTCTCTTTGCCTTGATATCCACTTTTTGCTCATAACATCCTGGTGAGGCACCTTGGGACATTTCACTATGTTAATCTTGCTGGGTAAATCTAAGTTCCCACTGCACAAAATCACTGCTGTTAGCATTTTGGGATTCTCGCCAGGGATCAGATTCATATTTCTGTGATGGTGAGGGCTGCGGAAGGAGTAAAGGTTGCTAAAAGAATGGCGGGAGGAAAGGGGAGAAGTGAGGGATGGAGTGAGCTAGGAAGTAAGGAGGGAGGTAGAGA
The DNA here is from genome assembly GCF_037043375.1 of Chiloscyllium plagiosum. Classification (NCBI taxonomy): domain Eukaryota; kingdom Metazoa; phylum Chordata; class Chondrichthyes; order Orectolobiformes; family Hemiscylliidae; genus Chiloscyllium; species Chiloscyllium plagiosum. The sequence goes on from NW_028270140.1 coordinate 24,641,215, forward strand.
ATGAGTTTCACCAGCACAAAGGACAAAATAACTAAAATAAATAATGAGACCGACAACCTACAAAGTCGTTCCCCCCAACCCCCAAACCATTCTAAGCAGTTTTACTTGAACAATTAACATGGGCAATCCTGCTGAAGATTTTGAAGCATAATTTGGAAAATACATGTGTTCAGTCAATTTGTAGATGTTAGTGCTTTTCATTTGTTTGCTCCCATGTGGCAATTGATGTTTTTTTTTTGTTACCAGCTCTCTTTTACCTGTAGAGTTTGCTACATCTTCCTAACCCAGATTAGAAGTGCACTTTGGAGACAAGATAGTGACAATATGGTTGCAGCAGTGGTGAGTCCTCAGACTGTCGGGAATTATACAAAAAACAGTTCATTTTTCAATCTTAATTAATGCAGGTATCAAATGGAGCAATTTTCTTTATCTAGTCACTGCTTAACCACAAACTTAAGATTTTTTTAATTCATTCATAGGTGAATGCCACTATCGTAGACTGCATTTTCTGATCAGAGGGCAATCCACCACATTGCTGCAACTCTGGAGTCACTTGTAAGCCAGACAAGGTAAAGGTGGCAGTTTTCTTCCTAACTGACATAAATGAACCAAACAGGTCTTTTCTCGACAATTGATAATGGTTTCATGGTCAGATTTTTATTGAATTCAAATTCCACCATCTGCTATGGCAGGATTTAACCTGGGTCTCTGGAATATTACCTGGGTATCAAGATTAATAGTGACAATACAACAAGGCCGTTATCTAGTCACATTATCCAAGTGTGATCCAAGATAACAATTTCAATCCAAACATGCACTGCACTTTTGTAGTGCATCCCAAGGTACAGAAGAACACGTCTGTCTGTCATCCTTACGGATAGATAAAAAATTCTCATCAAGGATGAAAAATACAATAAATAAATTGTTGCATCGTGGATGCACAAAAACTGGCGATGCAGGGGCATGAGTCAGCACATGTATCTTCCAGTTAATTTCATACAACACTCTTGGCTTCCTCCATATTGCTTTGAGCCGATCTCTTGAAATCTTTCTTGCACTGATAATGAGCTTAACATTATCTTCTTGCTAAATCCCTTCTTAAAATCAACTTCAGTCCACAAAATATTTGGCTCTAGTTAGAACAACTTTCTTTCAGACTTTATTACAAGCTCACAAGACATTAGTTTTTTGTGCACTGTGTCCATATTGTACAGGCTGAGGTATGGATGCCAGTAATGTAATAACTGGGTTCATGTGACTATCATAAGCCAGGTGTCATATGGTATGCTAATGCATTGCTATCCCAATCATCCGCCATTTATAGGTAATGCGGAAAAAAAAAGTCTTATCCATTACATCATGAGTTACAAAGTTATCCACTAGGCACACAGCTGTTTTCATGCATTACTAGTTTGCTTTCCTTTTCCTTTGCATATGCATTGCAAACAGCCTTTAAATCATGCTGGTTTCACATGGTATGGGTGGGTGCTGTTGGCTATTTATCCAGATGATGTTCTTTTCCCAGGGAGTGTTGTTCCTATGCCACTTGTGTTGCTGCAGTGCCGCCCATTGTTGCCCTATTCCTGATGTTTGGGTGCTGTCGACCTCTACAGTTTCTGGCTGTGTTACATGCAGGTATAATGACTGCACCTCTCCCCAATCAGCTGTGATGGAGTAACTTTTCCAATTGTGCGGATTTGCCTCGGTTTGCAAAAGGATATTTGGTTGTTCACTTCTACCATACATGATCGAGATGACAACCACTCTGCATAGACACCAATTTGCCACTTGGACTGCCATTCATTTGAGAGGTTGCACCCTAACTGGATCACCTGTGCTCAACTCTTGGAATGGTTTAGCGATTTTGTTAAAATGAAATTTGGCCTTCTACTATGTCATCCTGATTTTGTCACTCACGTTTGTTACTACACTGACATCAGCAGCTTTACAGCTATTGGAACAGACTTCGGATTGTGGTGTGATGTTGGTCTTTTCAACTGGACCACTTTCTACATGTTCAGTCAGTGTAGATCTTCAATCGAGGTTGCCTTGCATATATCTGTGCTGCCCTTGTCTCTTTTTTTATAATTAAACAGTTATTTGGTTGTACAGTCTTGACCATCCTGCTCCTTCCATAATCCTAAAATTGGTCTGCTCCCTCCAGAATCCAACTCTCTCCCTTCAGAAACCACTGCCGGTCACACGTCTTTGAGAATTCACTGATTTGCACATGCCTTCTGGAAAAGACAGACCATCCCACTCCTGATCAATCTGCAATTTCAACTTACTGAGTGCAGGAGCTTCCATAGTACTCTGTGGTAGAACTCTCAGGATCTGGTCAACAGGATGCTCCCACTGGATCCAGTCAACAGGAGGCCTCCACTGGGATAGGGTCAACAGGAGCCTCCCACTGGGGTCGAGTCAAAAGGATTCTTCTGTGCTGCATGACTCTATGACTCCAGTCGGATCCAATCAGCTGGAGGATCCCACTGGGATCCAGTAAGCCATCCATTCCTTGGGGCTTGACACAAATGGATAACACTAAGGGAATGCAGCACAGTGGGTGGAGCTCCTCTTAAGATGAAACATTTGTTTTGTTTGTCCTCTCAGGTGAACATATCCAAAATAAAACCATGGCACTATTACAAAAATGTGCAAGAAAACTTTCAATAGTGCACAGGTCAATATGTATTCTTCCGTCAACATCACTAAAATGAGTTTTCTGTTCAGTATCACACTACTGGCTGAAGAAATTTATTCAGAATAAATTGGCTGCCTGTGTTTCCTGTACTTTAATTGTTATGGGACTTGCAAAGTACTGTATTGACTGTAAAACCCGTTGAGATCTAATGGTCATGAAATCTGCTACATAAATGCAAAACTGTCTTTTATTTTTCAGATTAGATTAGATTACTTACAGTGTGGAAACAGGCCCTTCGGCCCAACAAGTCCACACCGCCCCACCGAAGCGCAACCCACCCATACTCCTACATCTACCCCTTACCTAACACTACGGCAATTTAGCATGACCAATTCACCTGACCTGCACATCTTTGGACTGTGGGAGGAAACCGGAGCACCCGGAGGAAACCCACACAGACACGGGGAGAAACTGCAAACTCCACACAGTCAGTCCCCTGCGGCGGGAATTGAACCCGGGTCTCTGGCGCTGTGAGGCAGCAGTGCTAACCACTGTGCCACCGTTTCTTTCGGTATAATACAACAACCAAACAAGTCCAATTTTAATACAGTCACCATACCTTTTCTACATTAGTGGGCATCATGCCTTTCACATTACAGTAAGTAAATGCAATTACTCCAGTCACATTGTAAATTACCTATACAACATTCACTAGACTATTATCACTTCATGTAGTCACCATGACCATTCACATTGCAACAAACTCACATTGTAATTCCAGGTTAGTTACAACACTGTCACAGGATGGTTAGCTCAGTTGGCTGGACAGCTGGTTTGCCATGCAGAATGATGCCCCTAGCATGGGTTCAATCCCTACACAGGCTGAGGTTGAAGGCCTCTCTTCCTCAATCTTTCCCCTCACCAATTAAACCACTAGTCATTTCTCTCTAATGAGAGAGCAGCCATATGGTCTGGTAAGAGCATGGTAATTTTACCTTTTACTGTCACAGGACCATTCTTATCAGTAGAAAACTGTAATGATAATAGACACTAAAATCATTTATCCTGAGATGTTACGTTTTCAAATTGTCAAGGAATATAAATTGATTTGATAAGCTCAAATCTTGAATGTTCCGAATTCAGTATCAGGACATATAAACAATTAAAATTCCATGGAAAAACCTCATCTTCCTCAAACTAGAATACATTCTCAAGCTATTATTCTGTCATTATTTCAATTTGACATCAAGTTGACATTTTTCAAACTGGACAAAGATTATGTTCAAATGTAAATGGCCCTGACTGAATGTTGTTGTAGAAAGTTTATATTGAGTAATCTCCTAATGTGGGGGATTGCTATTACTGGCACCTGACAGGCAGCAAGTGAAACAGCCTTTGGATTTCTGGAAAATTGACTGATTTGTATCAGGAATCCAAACAGCTTCCTTTCAACTAGCAAAAACAAAGTCACGTTCAAACAATGGCAAAAAGAGCAGCACTGAGTAAGACAATGTAATCGGCATTTTGTTTGACTCAAGAGACAAACCACTCTGAGGCATGTGAGATTACACTGCTAAGACTATATTAGCCACTATCTATCACATTTTTCCATTAAAGGGTGACAAAATCTGTTCTAAAGCTAGCAGAGGGACAATTATATTGTGTGATTTATAGTAACTGTAGAATATTAAAGTGACATTCTATGATGAAGTCGCTCACACTTTAGTTTTTTAGTTGGTGAAATGATGACTTGTCCCTCCTCAATCCAAATGCATTCCCTCTCCATTATGTTTTTTTAATACTCACACAATGAAAGATGTATTATCCGCATTTCCAATGTAGAAATGAAAATAATTTTAAAACTCAAATTAAATGTGTTTTTCTTTCGATATTTCATTGGAACTGCTTTGTCAAATTTCAGGCAAGTGCATTGCCAAATGCACAAGGTCTACTGAACAGTTTTAAAATACATTTAACCATAGAATTAGAGATTTTATATCGAAAAACTAGCTGTGTCTGAAACTGTCAAGAACAGAAAATAAGGTAGGTGATGAATTGAGAGCATTGTATAAGAAATCTGGTGCCCATGTTCCAAGTAGACTGACTGGACTGAAATTGCTTACTTGTGATATTTTGTTGCCAAATATTAAACAAAGCTATTAAAAATACTATAGACCTCAATGCAAAATAGAACATGTCATACTTTTGAAAACACGTTAGATGTGACGAGACCGAAGTCACTTAAAGTCATGGCTTAGTGTAAGATAATTTATTTAATATAATCTATTGCAGATTATATGCTCGCAAGGAAATGGATTAGACAATTAAGTAGAGTTCATTTATTCACAAACGACAGCAGTCAATAATTCATGAGGGCACTAATTGTCTTGCACACACATTCTGTGTAATACATTTACTCTGGACAGCAAGATCACTTTTCAGTTTTCTACTTACACTTGGGGTGAAATTGCAAATGAAGGGCAAATTAAATAGATAGATTTGCTGAAAGCTGATCAGTGACTACTGAATCAGAGGGGCAAGTGCTACCCAGAAAATCGGATGGATTCAACAAAGGAGATCGATGCCCAATCATATTTGATGTGATCCAGCAGATCTGATAAAGTAGTTAGATACACCTCATTCTAGATACATTCAAGCTTCCAAGTCCTGGAGCTGTGTGGGATGAAGAAATGCAAGCAGGAAGGAGAACTCAAAATGTTAAGTCTTTCCCCCTTGGAACAATATGCATTCAGGCCACTGTGACACAGGCTTAGAAAATTAATAAATTAAGTTGCAAAAAGCTCTGATGTCTAAACTGAGAAACTATAAAAGCATTAGTAAGCACAAAAAAATTAAATCTTCAAGCAAAAGAAAGTTATTTACATCAAGAATTGAGAGACTGTGGAATTTGATTTCAAGGTTTAGAGCAGAGGCCGAAATTACATTATAATGAATGATAAATTGGATGGATGGATGAAAGAAAGAAAAGAGGATAAAGCATGGGTAAATGTAAGTTTGCTACATTCTCAAGTGGAGGTTAAATACCAATATAGATTGGTTAGGCAGTACATTCTGCTTCCACAGTGTAACCTTGCTACATTTCTATAAAGATAGGGACCATGTGAACAGAATAAAATCATGGGAAATTGAGCGGTTTTCACTAAGGGCCATTGTTTTATAGAGGTTTGACATTATTTCTTAAATCGTTTACTTTACTACAATTGTAGGCCATACATTTCTACATTTTTTTAAAAAAAGAAAATGGTTGTTTAGCTACTTCCACTTACAATCACAGGAAATTATGTATTTATCTCACTCCATCTCAATGTTTATCACACCCTGCAATACCTTTCCATGAACCGTGTAGTCCCACTCGTTGTCTTCCAACACGTGTTACCTGACACCTGTCCACACTAAGTTATAGCTGCCATGTGTCTATCCATTCTGTTGCCGGCAGTCTTTTACCTTTCCTTACACCGTTTGCAAAGCTCCCTCCTCTTGTGCTGTGAGCAAACTTTGGGTATACTGAACAGAATCTCATGTCTGAAGTACCCATCCATGTACAGAACACAAGTGGAACCTGCACTGACCAACAGAGTACAACATTTTCAACCTTTCTTTAATCTGATCCTCATTTACTCTACTCTGTATCCTGCCAGGCAATCCAGTCTCCAGATTTTTTTTTGCAAGATACAATTGATTTTGAAGAAGTCTCTTACAGCAATGGCTTCTCAACTATCGTTTTTATAATATCACCTATATCTATCCAAACCTCTTAAAAGAAAAGTTAAATTTTCCAACATTGCCTGCTGTCCATGATTCATCCAGGCTTTTCTAGTACTTAGGAGCAGGAAGCATAATCCATGATTTCTTTTTTCCTGTTAGTAAAGCAAATTACAAGGGAAGAATGTAGCTAAGAAAGACATAGATCAGAACATAGAATCTCTACTGTGTGGAAGCAAGCCATTCAGCACATCGAGTTCACAGTGACCCTCTGAAGAGCATCCCTCACAGACCACCCCCCCATCCCCCAATATCCCCACATTTTCCATGGCTAATCCACCTAGCCTGCACATCCCTGGACACTATGGGCAATTTAGCATGGCCTAGCCACCTAACGTGCACATCCTTTGACTATAGGTGGTATCCATAGCACCTGGGGGAAACCCACATAGGCACAAGGAAAACATGCTAACTCCATTCAGACAGGTGCCTGAGGCTGGAATTGAACCCAGGACCCTAAGTGCTGTGAGGCTGGAATTGAACCCAGGACCCTAAGTGGTGACCCCTGAGCTACCATGCCACCCTATATAAACCTATGTGTATATTTCAGCCTCCTGGTAATGCAACATCGCCATACGAAATCACACGTGCTGAATTGGGCCTTTTCCTTAATCCTCTGCATTCTTGACATATTTTGTATAAAACTATTGAAACCATAGCCTAGCAAGACATCACTCAACTTTCCTGTCTGCACCTGCTCTTTGGTAGACTGATTCAAAGAATCCAGCTCGTGTTCATTCTCCATAGCCATCTATTTCCTCTTCCCTTTCAATTACTTACTCAATTCTATTTTGAATCTTATTGTTGTAGCTGCTTTTACCATCCTTTTAGGCAATGCATTTAGAATCTTTAAAACTCACCATGTAAACAAAAACTGATCTTTGGACACCTAATTGTTTTGCCACTCACTTTAAATCTCGATTTTTTGGTTATCAACCATTCCTCTGCTGGTAACAATTTGTCATTGCTTACTGCATAAAATTATTCATGATTTTGAGCATAGTCCCCTTAACCTGAGCAAAACGTCATTTTTAATAATGCAGATTTCCAATATCCAAAAAGAGCTGGAAAAACTCAGCAATTTGGACAGTATCAGTGGACATATAAACAATGTGAACATTTTAAGTCAAACATGCTTCCTCTTCAGAACTGAATTGTCTCCTGGAGATGAGGAAGGGAAAATTGACAAAAAAATGAAAGAAAAAAGGACAAATTACTACACATGCTAAGGTCAGAAAAAAGGTCTTTTTTTTAAAAACCATCAATGGGTTATGTCTTTTATAGAGCCCTACAGTGTGGAAACAGGACATTTGGCCCAACACATCTACACCGAACCTACAAAGAGTAACCCACCCAGACTCATTCCCCTATCCTATGTTTACCCATGACTAATGCACCTAACCTATGCATCCCTGAACACTATGGGCAATTTAGCATGGCCAATTCACCTAACCTGCACATCTTTGGATCGCGTTAGGAAACCAGAGCACCCGAAGGAAACCCACATAGACACGGGGAGAATGTGCAAACACAGACAGTCGTGCGAGGATGGAATCAAACCCAGGTCCCGGGTGCTGTGAGGCAGTAGTGCTAAGCCACCATGCTACCCCATTATGACTGCAATGCAGTCTTGACTGTTTGGCTAAATATTAAGCCAAATGTTGTCAAGAAAGGTTAATAATGAGGGAGGTCATTCTGATTTCCCCTGGTCATTACATTTAACCCTACATGCAAATAGACTAAAAGACTAATTATCAGCATAAAACAATGAAAAATGACATCAGTACAATTGATAGAAAAAAAATGTTTTGAGAAAAACAACAATTTGTGCCAATGATTTTAAAAGAAGCTGCTGTCATATATTCTTTCTTCTGCCAATTCTAAACAAGTGGGGGCGAAGGCTCTGCTTTATCACAGACGATACTTTAGTTTTTTTCAAAATGCCATCTGTGCCCAATACTGACAACTGCACCAAATAAGGGGCTGTGATTTACAAGGTGAGCAACTTTCTAGCAGTTTGTCAGATATTTTAGCAATCATCCAACATTTAATCTAATATTTAATTTTTGCCCATGCATTTTATTTTATGAACAACTCAATTATTTGCAATAAAACAAAGAACTGTGGATTCTGCAGATCTGAAACAAAAATAGAAATTGCTGGCAAAACTCAGCACGTCTGGCAGCATCTGAGGGAACAAATGAGAGTCAAGATTTCCAGTAGGGTAACTCTTCATTCGAACTGATAGCTGTAAGGAAAAAGTTGTATTTATGCTGAAGACAAAGTTGGGGCAAGTGGTGGTGAGCAGATAGATGGAGCCCAAAGAGAGATATGAAAGCTGTAAGGAAACAAGGAGGTTATGGATAGCAGAGTAGGACAGAAGAAAAGCTGAACTCTTAGTACCACTTTTCAAAATTTCCTCTGTGCTGGCCTGCTGTCCATAATCTTCTTGCTTATCTACCCATTTCACATCACTCTCTCTTTGGTATCCACCTATCCACTCACCTCTCTCCTTCCCTTCACTAACTCTTCCCTGACAACCTCATCTTCAGGATAAATACCATGTTTCTCTTGCTGCCTAACAATTCGGATGAAAAGTCACGAGGCTCAAAACATTAACTGTGCTTTTTTCCCCACAGATCCTGCCAGAACTGCTGAGTTTTGCTAGCAATTTCTGTTTTTTATTTCAATTGTTTGCGAGATGCCTTCACAATGAAGTTAAATACAAGACGGTTTAGGGTGAGAGGGGAAAGATATAAAAGAGACCTAAGGGGTAACTTTTTCACACAGAGGGTGGTACAGGTATGGAATGACCTGCCAGAGGAAGTAGTGGAGGCTGGTACAATTGCAATATTTAAGAGGCATTTGGATGAGTATATGAATAGGCCGGGTGCTGGCAGGTAGGTGTAGATTGGGTTGGGATATCTAGTCGGCATGGACGGGTTGGACCGAAGGGTCTGTTTCCATCATGTACATCTCTATGACTCTATGAAATGGAATGCTTCCCAAGCATGATGTATTTTTAAATTCAGCTGTTCATTGGCCAAAGTAACTGTAAGAGATGAGTCATTTGAATTCTGTCCTTCTTGTCAACATGTTTGAATTATTACATTTCTATTGAATTACTTGAAGTTGTATCTGTTGTTACGTTGTAGTAGCAATGTTTGCTGCAATGATAGAATCATTTTTCCTTTGGATATAATTGATAATACCCTGGTACTGTCAATATTTATGTTTAGAGAAACAGAAACTTACACAAAAGGATTTGAAGCCATTGATCTGGATTGCAAAATGGCAGAACAAGTGTTTCATATGGAAAATCAGTCACATCATGAATAAGTCCACAGTCCAAGCGGGTGGTAACTATTTTGTGTTAACTTACTCAGCGATAGACATCACTGAGCGGAGCTAAAACATCAGTGTCCCTCACTCCCAGGACCACAGCTGCTTTGAGGAAGGACAAACTCGAGCCATTGCATTCCCTAATGTCAATCATACACGTTCTGTACAGGCAAAATTTAAATCACGTTGAGAGCAAAACAGTGTCAATTATTTGACACAAATTGAGAAACTCACTGAAACGGCTCCTGAACAGTAACATTCAGATGCAACAGGGAATGCTCTGTGCTGGTGTTAAAGAAAATAAATGCGTTAGAAGACCACGAGAGAGGTTTTTTTTTAATCTGCATGGTCTTAATATGCTCAATAGAGGTATTGGAAGACAAAGGTGCAATCACTTGTCAAAGCAAGATTAATTCTCTTACAGACCTACATAATTCACCTCTTTTGATTTCAGTAGCATTATAAACATTGAGGAATGAGAAGCCATCAGATAATTTTGAGAATTCTTTCCATTTGATTTCAAATGTGGTGATGCGGGTGCCCCTACCCCTCTCCACAATACTTTTGAAATATATCTTGAAATAAATCAAACCAGTGATAGAATGAAAGTACTCCATTCGACTTGCTAACAGATGTAGATGATGAAAACATAGGAATGGTGACAGTGAAACATCTGCAAAAATTGGATTATTTGCTTGAAGCTAAATTAGTCAGCATGTAATCGCAGCCCAGAAGCTTACATGGATTGAATTATTTCCTATTGTGCTTTGACTGCATAGAAGCTGCAGTCTGGGTCTGAGGTGATGGAGTCAGCATCTCATACCATATGGAGTTATTTTTGTGTGTCTGCCTGATATCCTCCGTGTTGCAAGCATATTACTGGGTCCGTACCAGTCACACATCTGCTGTTTTGCTATTATTTGGCTGACACATAAAGCATTGGAATTGGCTCCAATCACAACATCCTGGATTCTTTTTTGCTTAATTAGGATTGAGTTTTACAGCATTCCAAACCAAGATGAGCTCAAGCTTTTCAATTGGTCCCTGCTTCAATATCCTGATCAGCTATTCCCATATATACACACTCTCCCCATGTTATTCCCATAAATAGTCAATCCCAAATTTCCAGCCAGACTTTCACAGTCCGAAGTAACACCTAATATGAGATGAAACTGCATTCAACACATGCTCCTCTCACCATCACAGGTGCATTTTTAAACAAAAAGGTTCTATTGTGACTTTGACTTTGGCAACTCCACTGAGGCTAATGTTATGTTCACTGCCAAGAGGCAAGCTGTTTGCCCTTGAGCACACCTTTACAGCTGGAAAGTGGTAGGTGCATGGTTTGGAATACAAGTGTCGTTACAGAATTTTCTTTTGGATAGCTTTATCACGTCTGGCATGTAAAACCATAGAAGTTTAAAAAAGAGCCCATACTGACCATTATATCTTCTTGCTGAAGCAATCAACAATAATCATAATTTTCCAAACTCTTTCCATTACCTTGCATCTTTTATCTGTGTCAAAGCGAGGAGACTTTTTATCTTATTATTTATCAACACTCTAGAATAGTAACCAGATCCTAAAGGTATAATTAATCTGTGCACCATCATTTTGTTCTTTAGACTGGTAGGCAGTTGCACATGACAGGTTTGAGCTGGCTGATCAATTGATAGATTGTCTGATCCAATATCTCTTGACCTTGGACAGCAGTGACAGTACTGAAAACATGCAGGTACCTGCCAGTATCTATTCTCTGCTGGCAAGGGACAGGCTCCCTTCCAGAGATTTTTTGAACAAATCACTTTTAAAATTTATTTACTTTAAGCAGTCCTGAGCTGACCACATTTTTTTTTATTTCATTCTGACCATTTAATAATTGTTTACTCAGTGTGAAGAATGCTACCCCTTTTAAGTAAAGTACCCTTAGCTGAATTATTATACCCCATGAATAAAAATGATAATACACTAATCTCTTGTAAACTGGGGGCGTATGATATTCCAGCATAAACTGACCATAACATGATCGTTGATATGACTTGCAATTCTTTACAAAACAGTAAAGCAATAAAGCCCACCTTCAACAACCTGCTTGGATAATGACTTCAAAAGACCAATTTCATCACCCGTAAACCTGAACACATTCTGATTTGTGACAGATACGATAGAGATAATGAATGAAGCCCTTGGCAGGATTAAATCACATACTACTTAAGTGACTTGGAAATGAGGTTTCATCTGTCATTCTCTCTCAACATAAAAAAAAAATTAACTGATGGATATCTGCTTATAGAAGCTTAAATTACATGAGTGAAAGGGTCAAAATACTATTCAGATATTTCAATTAATCGAAGAAAAAATTATTTGCAAAAACATTGTAGCACTCATAAAAGTGACTATTTCTTGCCTTGTTCTCTTTTTATCCTTTCTCTCTCTCTATCCAATTATTCTTCCACTCTCTATTTCTCTTTTATATGCAATGACTGATTTGTCCTGTCCTGTTATTTCCTACACAATCATTAAATCCCACAGGTGACCCTGTCAGTCAGCAAAGTCTCCGACTCCCGTCGTTCCAGCATTAACTGCTCACACTTTCATCAACTTACATGGGAAAAAGAATGTGAAGTGAAAGGAGTGGTGGATGCCATTGTAAGATGGCACAGTCAAATGGATATAAAACATATGGTCTGTAGCAGTTCAAGAAAAAAAGCTCAAAACCATTTTCTCAAGGGTGACTAGGGATGGTCAATAAATGTTTACCCAGCCAATGACACCCAAATGCCGTGACTGAATAAGAAAGAAAGAACATTGGGTGGAAACATGTGATACTAGTTTGAAAACTACTGTCAGTATGGAACAAACGTTTTATGTAATCAGCAATCTCTCTCTTGAATGGAGAATTTATTCACTCCAAATAAATGGTTTACTTTATTTAATATGATGTAAAGGTCTGAAATATTACACCAGCATATTTCTAGCTCATTGTGATTGCAGACAAAGTATAAGAATGCACAAGAAAGTACAATATGTTCAGAACCGTCTTCTTAGCACACAATTTATACACTTTACTGAAATAACTCCACAGAGGTCAGAATCCTGTCAACAAGTCACTCTTTGTTTACATGTGGAGAGTCCTTGACACTGATCCACCTCCCTCAGAGTGAGCAGCATGTGTTACATTCCTGTTCTTATTGGTCAGCCAGGGCTCCCTGATTAGACCAGACAAACAGCCCAAATCAGGGAACTCATATTACATGAGGTCCATCTGGCTGGCCTCATTACAATCACTCTAGTTATGCTTTTGTAACAAGCACGAGAACGTTATAAGCCAAACAAAGGGCATTAAGCTAACAAGTCTGTTCCTTTCCTACAAAGCAACCTGCTTTCCCATGAGATACCTTAATCCTTTATTTCTGCAAAAATACATGGAATTTGTTCCTCCTATTCGCTTCAACTGCTTGCTCTGGTAACATAATACACAATTCTTATCCCTTGGGTTGAAAGGTGACATGCAAAATCTTAATGAATGAATGAGCATTTCATAGCTGTGATACAACTAACATAGGAAGTAATGCAGCTGTCAAAAAAAGTCTGCAAAAACTGACATGATTGCACAGTTATTAAGTATAACTTTTATTCCACAAAAATCAACAAATAATACTGGTCTTTATCTGATTCAATAGCTTGGTAAGCAATATTCATATTGTTACATTGCTGTACCAAATCTAGAAGCTATTAACAATTTTGTATGAGTTGACCTTGCAATCTGTGAATTTCCTGTTAAGAGTTAATTGTTCACACCCAGTATCCTCCCTTCTTTATAAACATGATTGCCTCACCAAGCATTGTGTTTATGGAATTCAAAATACAATACCATGAATTCCAATGTGATGAAGTAAGCCACAATTCAAATGAAAAATTCATAGTAAAAGTCACTAAAAATGACTAATGGTGGCAGTGCCTCTTATCATATCATGGTTACAAGTAATTTCAGACAGTCTCAATATGGCTCATAATCCATGCAAGTCAACAGCTTCCAAATTCACTATCACTGAACAATAAATGGTCAATCTCACTCACGAGAGAATAGAATCATAGAATCCTGACAATACAGAAAGAGGGCAATTGGCCCATCAAGCCTGTACTGACCCACCAAACTGAAGAGAGACAGAACCCTTGAAGAACATTAAGATCGCAGAAAAGAACTAAAACAAAGAATTAGGAGGGTTAAAAGGGGCCATGAAATACCTTTGGCAAATAGAATTAAGGAAGATCTCAAGGTGTTTTACACGTACATAAGAGGGGAGCTGGGGAAAGTGCAGGCCAACTCAAGGACAAAGGAGGAAATTTATGTATGGAGCCAGAGGAAGTGGATGAGGTCCTTAACATATACTTAGCATTGGTATTCACAAAGGCAAAGAACATGATGGATAGTGAGCCTTGGGAGGGATGTGTTGATTTTCTAGGTCATGTCAATATAAGGAGGAGGTGGTGTTGGGTGTTTTGAAAAGCAATGAGGTAGACAAGTACCAGGACCTGATGGGATCAATTCCAGAATGTGGAGGTAGGTAGGTGAGGACATTGCTGGCGTCTTGTATGAAATCTTTGCATCCTCTTTAGTAACAAATGAGGTCCCAGAGGACTGGAGAACAGCCACCATTGTTCCTTTCTTTCAGAAGGACAACAGGGATAATTTGGGAAATTACAGGCCAGTGAGCTGTATGTCAGTTGTTGGGAAATTATTAGAGAAGATATTTAGGGATAGGATTTACCTAATCCTAACCTTACGGATTTACCTGTTGATTTTAAAATATACATAAATGATTTGGAGGAAAATATAGGTGGCCTGATTACTAGGTTTGCTGGACAGATATATGAAAAAGCAGGTAAGAGAGGAACAAGGACCATGTAAAGACAAGAGGCTTTAAGTTTAGAAAGGCATCATGTGTCGATGCAGTCTTGGTGGGCTAAAGGGGCTGTGCCTGTGGTGTTCTGTTCTTTGTTCTACCCTTTATTGAATGTTTTCAAATTTTAATTTTAAAAAAAATATGGGAATCATGTTAAACTGTATAGATTAAACTGAATAATTTTCCTGCGCAGTATGGTTTAAAAGACATTTTTATTAGTTATTTGACTTGATTGAGAACTGCATCAGAGTGACTGAGTACTTTCTGGTAATGGCCAAGAATGCATACTGAGCCTTGCCTGAAAACCCAGAAATCCATTAATCTGTTGAAATATTTGACCCCAGGGAAAATACTGCTCTGACTGGTATGTCTGCTGTCTGCAGTCAATTACATTAAGCTATAAGTTTTCAAGTTCTTACAGTTTCTGCTTTTGCTATTTTAAAGGGTCTGAATAATTGAAAAGGGCATTATATAATAAAAAAATGCACAATGAAAAAATGACATTTCGTAAATATTTAGATTCATTGATTTTATGGTGTTTGGTGTGTCAATGGAAATGGAAATGATATAGCTTAGCACAGTGGATGTGTGACAGGCATGAGTTAAAGGGTGAGGGGTTTAGTTAACAATGTAAGCATGGGACAGCATGGGTGAGGTATGGACAATGTCTGAGGAGTATGAGCAAAGTAGCCTTTCATTTCAGTTATATCAGTGTGAAGTCCTACAGCACTGAGAAGTACCTCAGCACCCAGTAGCCCATGTGACCTCTTTCCCAGGCAAGCTGGCCTTATGGAAGTGCAATTGGCCCCACAGCATAAAGAAAATAACATATTTGTTTGCATATTCTCCTGAGGTAGGCATACAAAATTTGGAATTTTCCTGACTCCCACTCTCATTTAGTGAAAGAGACTAGAAAGTTAATGACAGGAAATGACAGAATCTTTGAACAAGCTTCATGAAAATTCAGGTCATATTTGCAAAATGACCACGGCAGGGATCTGATGTACTGGGATTTGACATGTCAAAGGATAAGAAGGAAAATGAGGTGGGGTAGCAGTGTTAATCAATGATGTTATTATTAGAGTAATAAGAAAGCATCTTGGTTTAGACAATCACAACACAGGTTCATTTTGTTGGATGAGAAATAGCAAATGAAAGAAGTCAGAGGTTGGGAATATGTTGTAGGCCCAATGACAATAGTTAGGAGAAAGATGAAGAGGAGTTTCTTTCCTTGAAGGCTAGCGAATTGGTAGAATTCTTTTCTGCAAATGCTGTCTGGGCTAGATCATTAAGTAAATTTAAGGGTGAGGTGGACAGATTTCTAATTGTTCAGGTAAATAAGCGTCATAGTATAAGCCAGGAATATGGAGTTCAGGATTAGCAGACCGGTCATGTTTTCACTGAATGGCAGAAACTGAGTAATGATAAAGGGGATCTTTTTAAGATGGGCAAATCGTAACTGGAGGAGTGCCACAGTAATCAGTGCTGAGGTCTCATTGATTGAAAGCCTTGGCTAAAATGACAGAGCTTCCGCAGCTGGTGGACACAAAGAGCCCAGGATAAAGGTAAAGTCATCATAGTCCAATGGACCATAGGACTAGTCTCACTGGAGAGAGACGACTGGTGGTGGTTTAATCTAAGGGTCACCACGCCTTAGGCGAGGAGAGAGGTTGAAAAGGAGAGTCCTTCACGGTAAACACAGCTGACACAGAAATTGAACCCATGCTGTTGGCATCATGATGCATTTGCAAAGTAGCCATTCAGCCAACTGAGCTAACTGAATCCTATATATAGGAATGCAGAGACAGTGAGAAGGGAAAAATTTGGCAAATGGATTCATATCCGACAATGTAAGGGAGAAAGAATAGAAAAGCAGATTATTACATGGCAAAACAGACTGAAAAGAATGAACAGTTGACTTGTGCAGCTATTTACGAGCCTCTGGTAATTCTTGGCTATCAACTGATCCTTTTAACCAGGCACTTTTGAAAAGAAAAGGTTAGCATTTCCCATTACTGATGTATCATTTCTGGTTTCTGAAATGATTATATTTTTCTCGAAGAATGGAAACCCTCTCGAAAAGACATAGAAGGGGATCTACATTGGCAGACAATCTCCCAGCTTTTGTGCTGGCATTTTACTTTCAAGTTCATGTTTCTGATGAAAGGTCATTGATCTGAAATGTCAATCGTTTCTCTCCACAGGTTTTAAAAGGCCTATTGAGCTCTGCCAGCACTTCCAGTTATTCTTATTTCTAAATACTGGCACACAATGTTTTGCTTTGGTATTACATATTGGCTGATGTGTGGTTTGCTCTTCAGGATGGGCTATCATTTGTTATTACATTAGGATTGGCCCATACTATTTTATTTAAATAATCAACAAACTTCAATTTTTAACAGCTTGATGAAAATGGCATTAAAGGGAACTAAATAATTTTAGGTAATGCCGAAGAGTGCAAGGTGACATTATCCTCCTAACACACTGCTTCAGCATTAAGTGGTGTTTAATGCTCTCCAAACTCTTTACAAACAGAAACAATAAAATGCATTGTAAAACATTTGCAGTATTTTGACATATTCTTAGAGATACCAAACTGTAACATAGCCTATGAAAATAATATTAAATTTACTGCAGATATGAATAGAGTCCCCTCACAATCTTATTGATAGGGCTGCTTAGCTCAGATAGCTAGGGAGTGCAATGCTTAATAACAGAAATGGCATGTTTTAATTCCCACAATGTCTGAAACAATTCTTAAAACCTTCCTCTTCCAGTTGCACCATTAAGCCATGATTAGAGACTGTGACAATGTACGGTGCCACATGGGGGGTGGGGGGGGGGGGGGGGGGGGGAAGAAGAGAGAGAGAGAGAGAGAGGCAACAATTAACATCCTGGTAGTAACTAGTAAGTTAACTGGATCTGTGCATTTTTTTGCGATTCATTCAAATCATTGTTCCTTCTTTACTTTAATGCAACTATTGTTGTTGTTGATGAGTATTCAAGGAGGAAGGCTGCATGACAAGAAGTATTTTTAATTAAAATTGAGCATGGCATCAGATTAATTAAGCATGATGAACTACCTCAGGGTTTAAGCGCCACCTTCAATCAAGGAAAACATATTCCAACTTTTAAAAGAGTCAGTGTAATTAATTTTAGCTGCTTTCTGTGCACCTGATTTTTTAGGAGGGACCAAGAAACATCATTTAAAAGCGAACTCCTCCTCAGATTTATTACATCCTTTTAAAAAAGATCAACATATTTGGACGTTATAAATGCATATCTGTGTCAGGCAGAACTTGAACCTGGACCTTCTCACCCAGCGGTCGGGACAATACGACTACACCACAAGACTTATTTTAATATGTTAGATGAACTGTTTCCTTTTCAATTTAATGTACTTATCTTTTTCCATCTCGTGCACTTTGCTTGAACACATACTGTAACAATTCCTTCAGAGTGCCTACAATGTGACGAGCCCTAATATAACCCTAAACAATGCTAACTGCATCTTTTCCCATTCCCTCCTCACATCAAGAGTCCCCTCAGCTACTTCTAATATCACCACATGCTCAAAATCATCCATAACTGTGTAGTCAGTTTCCATGTTTATTCCAATAATTTCACTCTTCTATATTTCCCTTGGCCAAGCCACTGTGTCTGAATTGCCAGACTGCATATGCAAGATCCAGTCTTGTTTTGTAGCAAACTTCTTCTATCAAAACAATCTGAAGGCCAAAGCAAAAAAGTTGCGTGTGGTTTTCAGGTCAATCTCTGTAACGTCACCCAATCTCCATCCTCTCAATAGTACCAGATTATTCAGAATTGTATTTTCTCTGAACAAATCTGAACCACATCTATTCTATCGCAAAATCTTTCGACATGATTCTCTTACAATGTTCACCTCTACCTTCACAAATCCACCATTAAAACTCTCATCCATGTCTTTATCAGTTATAGACTTAATATATTCTAATTCTCACTTGATCACTCTCCTTTTCTTGTTAAACCTCATCACACTCAAACCTCCTGAATTTTACAATTACAAGGATGAGTAGGCACATGAATTCTTCGTGTGTGTTCATGACAATCTACATTAGCTCCCAATTTCCATTGCCTCACATTTGAAATCCACATTGTTAGTTTTCAATCATTCTGTGGCCTCACCACTTCTCATTGACGTGGAACAACTATATTGGCCTTGTCTCAAATTCTTATTCTGATCTGGACTAAGTGTCCTTTCACCCCTTTGCCACATCATTAATGTCTGTGCATTCAATTGCCTAGACCATAGGTTTTGGCTTCTGCCTCAGTTCATCTGCTACCAAAACCCTCATACATACCTGTGTTACCTCCAGATGGGCTCTTCTAATGGGTTTGTAGCCTGTACATGGTTTCTATCCATACAGCATTGTGGATTGTGAAGAAAAGTGCAGAGGACCTGCCTTTCTCCTCCCTGTATCTCAAATCTCGTTCAGTATCTCAATCATCTGAAATAGTCACACCCCTTTAATGCTTGGTACATGAACATCTCCAATTTTAGTCACTTGGTACCAATTCATCTGCCTGGGCTTTAAGCTTTGAACTCGCTGCCTAAAAATTTCCACCACTCTAATTGCATTCCTCCTTTAAGACCCATGTTAAACTATATTACCTACCCTAATATCTCCTTCTATGGTCATGGTCATACTTCCAGAGAAATAATCTGCACTAAACATGATCAAGATCGAAGGATAAATTCCAGGTTGTATGCTGATTCACTCAGTGGTGAGATTTCACACAGCCATAGATTTAAATCCTGTCTTTGGATGCCACAAGCAAACAGCTAGTATAGATGGGATAATGTGCCCCTTCTGTGAAAAGAATAATCACCAAATGGGTTACAAGTGTTTATCAGCACATAGCTTATTGAGGTTCCAGCAACCTCAAGAATACAGAGAAGTCATGGGAAAGCTGTTACACCCCAACCAAGAAGTAACAAATAGGACTGATGAGGGTAGAGCAGTGGACGTGATCTAGATGGACTTCAGTAAGGGGTTTGACAAGGTTCCTCATGGTAGACTGTTTGGTAAGGTGAGATCTCATGAAATACAGGGCAAACAAACCATTTTAGATACAGACTGGTTCGAAGGTAGAAGACAGAGGGTGGTGGTAGAGGGTTGCCTTTCAGACTGGAGGCCTGTGACCAGTGTTGTGCCACGAGGATCGCTGCTTTTTGCCATCTATAGAAATGATTTGGATGTTAACAAAGGAGGTATGGTTAGTAAGTTTGCAGATTACACTAAAATTGGAGGTGTAGTTGACAACAAAGAAGGTTACCTCAGATTACAACAGATCTTGATCAGATGGGCCAATGGGCTGAGCAGTGGCAAATGGAGTTTAATTTGGATAAATGTGAGGTGCTGCACTTTGGAAAGGCAAATCAGGGCAGAACCTATACACTTAATGGTAAGGTCCTGGGGAGTGTTGCTGAACAAAGAGATCTTGGAGTACAGGTTCAACAGTTTCTTGAAAGTGGAGTCACAGATAGATAGGATAAAGAAAAAGGCATGTTTTCCTTCATTGGTCAGAGCATCGACTACAATAGACTCAGAGATGTACAGCACAGAAACAAACCCTTCGGTCCAATTTATCCATGCTGACCAGATATCCCAATTCAATCTAGTACCACCTGTCAGCACCCAGCCCATATCCCTCCAAACCCTTCCTATTCATATACCCATCCAAAAGCCTTTTAAGTGTTGCAATTGTACTAGCCTCCACCATTTCCTCTGGCAGCTCATTCCATACACTCACCACCCTCTAGGTGAAAAAGTTGCCCGTTAGGTCTCTTTTGCATCTTTCCCCTCTCACCTTAAACCTGTGCCCTCTAGTTCTGGACTCCCCCACCCCAAGGAAAAGGCCTTGTCTTTTTACCCTATCTATGCCCCTCATGATTTTATAAACCTCTATAAGGTCACCCCTCAGCCTCCGACCCTCCAAGGAAAACAGCTCTCGCCTATTCAACCTCTCCCTATAGCTCAAATCCTCCAACCCTGGCAACATCCTTGTAAAGCTTTTCTGAACCCTTTCAAGTTTCACAACATCTTTCCGATAGGAAGATCAGAATTGCATGCAATTTTCTAACAATGGCCTAACCAATGTCCTGTACATCTGCAACATGACCTCCCAACTCCTGTACTCACTACTCTGACCAATAAAGGAAAGCATACTAAACGCCTTCTTCACTATCCTATCTACCTGCGACTCTACTTTCAGGACTATAAGACCACATGTGACTCCTGAGCAAGGCCATGGAATATGATAACTTGCAGAGGAAGTGAAGGTGTAAGTCAATTAAATTAATTAATTAATTAGCATAATTTTTACAAAACATTTTAACTGTGTTTTGTGCAAAATATGATGTTTCAATCATTGTAGCCAATTTACACTAGTTCTTAAAGAGTTTTTACACATTTTTTAAAAGATCATTGACATTAATTGTAATAGACAAAATAGTGAAATAAAAAAACGGTTCAATAAATTATTTGTGGGAGGTTCAAATGATTTGTTCTCTGGTACAGAGGCACAAACTGATCAACAATCAATTAAATAGACAACTGAGAAAACACAAGAATAACACTGTGATTAGATTAGATTCCCTGCAGTGTGGAAACAGGCCCTTCGGTCCAACCAGTCCACACCGACCCTCCGAAGACTAACACATCCAGACCCATTTCCCCTCCGAATGATGCACCTAACACTATGGGCAATTTAGCATGGCCAATTCACCTGACTTGCACATCTTTAGACTGTGGGAGCACCCTGAGAAAACCCACGCAGACACGGCGAGAATGTGCAAACGCCACACAGACAGTTGCCTGAGGCTGGAATCGAACCTAGGATCCTGGTACTGTGAGGCAGCAGTGCTAACCACTGAGCCACCATGACACCAATGAAACCACAACATTTCAACCTGTCAATGTTGAGGGAATATGTTACCGCAGAAACTCCTTGGTAGAGTCACATCAGTACATATCAATATGTAATTTGCTGTTTCTACTATTAACAGATTGTGGTATTTTTATTGCCTAACTGTTGCATCATTTTTTTTTTCAGAATTTCCTGACAGTGTCATAGATATGGCAACACCATTGAGCACAAGCCAGTTAGAGTGTGTTATGCTTTGACAAATTCTAGAAAGTACAATTATAATTTAATGTAATATTTCAGTTAGAATTTATCACTCCCACTCTAATCTAATTTTTATTAAAGTAAGAAGTCAAGTATCTATTGATGCAATTCTTGAATTGATAATGTTTGAGCAATCACAGTGCAATTAAATCAGCACAACTAGTAATTCTGAAGAGGAAACCCTGTAACTGTTACAGCAAACAATGATGAATTATTTTCCTTCCAACAGTAGGCAAAGCCACAGGCGATTCACCAGTTTATGAGAATTAGTAAGGATAATAATATCTGAAATTTGAATGTATAGAGGTTTGAAAGCTGGAAATCTAAACAATTTGCATGAGAAAATAGTGAACAGTATTCTTGCCATAAAAACAAACAGCATGATATATTCCACTCATTATAATTTACAGACACACCCAACTTCTACACAATACAAAACAACATAAATATTGCTGAAAATAGAAAAAAAAGCTGCCAAAGCTTTTCGTCTTTCACTCATCAAGACAAAATGCAACAGTGTCAAATTTAAAAATTTATACCACATGAGAAAGGATGCTGATTAGTCGGCAAGCTGGTTCTGATTGGCTAAGGTGTTGACAAGGAACAAGCATTAAGGAACAATAGATGACCCAAGTTCTCAGACAATTCATAAATGATGCAAGGTTTAAGCTTATGCCTTTGCTTGCAGACACCCAGTCCCTACAAATTAACATCTGACTCTTCTAGCAAATGTGAGTGAGCCATATTACAAGACCAACTGATCAACTAAAAAAATTTAGTGTATCTATCAGGTCACTCTGCTAATTAGAGTTAACTTGCCATCCAATCAGCACTCTTTCCTCCTGCAGTATAAATTACCATGATCATTTGAAATTGGGCATTCTTATATTTGTCCTGTTGAGCGCAATCCAGAAAGCTTTAGTACCATTTGACAATAATTAGTACTAATTAGTGACTGTTTGCTACAAACATCCTTGAAACGTGCTTTTTTTTAAAAAAATAGCTGTACATGTAAAAAATGCTTTAAAAACTTATGTCAGGAAAACACAAAATGCTGCATATATAAGAAATCTGAAACAAAGACAGAAACTGCCGGAGAAACTCAGCAGGTCTGGCATCATCTGTGGAGAAAGAAACAGAGTTACTGTATCGAGTCTAGTATGACTTGTTCAGAACTGAAGTGGGTTGGAAATCTAAAAATAATTTAGACAGAGACTGAGGAGGGGCAAAGGGAACAGATAGTGTGGAGGCTCAATGTAAAAGAGAAAAGGGTTGTTAATAGTGGTGAAAGAGAAAAAGAGATGTAAAATGGGTGCAAATTAATGTGTGGAAGGAAGAGAATGCATTCTCTCCACTGAGAGCAAAAGTAAACAAGATACAAACAAGAAAAATGGAGAGCAAATGCTATATCTTTAGACTCTGAAGTTATGGAATTCAATATTGTGTCAAAGGAGCTGTTACCTGCCTCAGCAGAAAATGAGGTGTTTCTTAAGCTTGCATTCACTACAAACAGGCCTTAAAGAGTTACATCGTAAGACAAGGTTGCATAAACTCCAATTGTGCTAGAAGGTTGAGTGGTGTTCTAGTCAGGGTCTTGAAAATGCTCGAGGGGTCAATTGAGAAGAAAATGGAAACATTTCTCCAGTGAGAGAACCCATAACTAGGCGGCATCAACTGACCATTAATAAATGAAATCTGGAAATAGATTGTTATCCAAAAAGAAGTCAAAATTCGCAACTCAAATCCTCAAAACAGGGTCAAGACTGGCACAGAGAGGATTTAGTGGTGTCAGGCTTTGAAGGGATGTGGAATAAAGATTGAGTTGAGGTGTAGATCAGCTGTGGTCTAATTAACTGGCAGAACATTTGTGAAGGGATGAATGGTCTACTTATGTTCCTGCACAGAAGCAGCTGTGTCAACTTGAAGTTCCTCAGTCTGTTGTAAAAAAATTCAAAGTATGGAAATACAGATCAAACATTTCATTAGAATTCCAAAATGACTGCATAATTTACCACTATTCGACAATTTTGAAGTCACAGGTCAACATGCTGATAGCTACATTGAAAAACACTCACTCAAGTGTCATCTATGTGGCTACTGTTTGGGCGATTTCATGATCGTGAACAAAAGGAACATCTCTAGGTTGAGTATTAAACGTATATAAGACAGACATACCACAGATTACATTCAGGGTGAAGCTCCTGTTGTGTGAACTACAATGAAAATAAGCATTTTTCTGTCTTAAATTTATCTTGGTACTGGCTTCTCCTATTCCTCCACTGGGAACGTAATGAGTTAAAACCAACCTCAGTCACACAAATTACATCCCGGTGGAAATCATGGCGATGATAAGTCAGTTGATTTGGGCAGCTGCATGAAGGAGGAGCTATGCCACTCAATTCAAATGTACTGCAATATTTGCCTAAGTGTGCATCTAATTAGCAGCTATTTGAGTTGGGGGGGGGGGGGGGGGGAACAGGTATTTAAATTCTGCATCATGTCTGTCACCATTTTTGAAGATATTTATCAGTATGCCCTTTTCAAACGAGGGAGTTATCTGAGCTCTTCAAGAGACGTGTCTGCCTGTAATGTTTGAAGTGCAGCAGTGTGGAACTCGTGAAGAATGCTAATGCAACAGATACCTCTATAGTTGGTGGCATAACAGGAACAAAGAAACAATAGTGTATAGTTTAGAAAAAAATGTTTTAGTTATTTACATTCTGTTGCAAAAATTCCAGTACATTGAAATGCCAACTATCATTATTTGCTAATTCAATCATTTTTAAATCAATTTATTTAACAACTGAAAACCAAAGTCAATGACAAAAGGAAAAACCAAAGTAAGTAAAGGATTACTTTGCTACGAGGAAAGATCCAAGAAAGGCAAAGGTCAGAAAGTGTCGCAAAAGTCATATTCTTATTAAACCACTTCATTTTTATATTTCCTGGGAAAACTATGAATTTCTCCCAGACATCATTGAAAGTGAAAACACCAACTGTAATATCTATGGAAAGAAGGACTTGTCTGCAAATCTAGTCAAGTTCAGACAGCTGAAGTGTATAGGAAAAAAAAGGGTTAGAAGGACTAAAAATCTAACAAAGATTGATGGTATGAATGCAGCATACCAAACTGTGTACAGCATAAACCAACGGTAGAATTAGGTCAACCTTCAGCTCCTTCATACAGTACTTCCATTTTATGGTCAAATTTATAGTTACAGATAAAATTCTAGTAGAAGGGTACAGTCTATAAATGCAAAATAGTATGGATGCTTTTAATCCAAAGACAAAAAATATTGGAATAAGCAATTCTGTTGGTCAGTGACCTAAACATTAAATGTTTTTCCCTCACAGATGAGGAGAATTTCCAACACTTTCTGCTCTTTATGATTGATACACAACTCCATTTAGGATTGTTTTTGCTCACAGAAAGTGCACAGTCCCGCCTCATTAGTTGAGGTTATAGCTGAGCCATGTTTACAGCGTAGCTTTGCAACCTAACCAATATGCATTCCAGTTGAGCACCTTTGATTAAAATAACAGGTATGAAATGTCATAACCTTCCCCTGAAAGGGCCCAGGAATCAGAATATACAATTAACTCAGCAAACTCCCCTGACATTTCCTGCTAATATCTACATGCATGCACCCAATGTTATATGGGATATTGAATGTTGCAAGCTTCACAAGAGCTATTCCCCCTGATAGGTTTCTGTGAGGGATGCATGACTTGAAATTAAGTTTCACTTCAAAGCAGTCTTCAGCTATTAAAATGAAAGAGAGATTCTTGGTGGCAAACTGCTGGAAGTATTTGTAGAAGAGTACCACGCCAAAATTATCCAGCCTGTAACTCCACTTGGGTTGTCCTGCAGTTGTTTAAATTTATTCACAATTTTCTCAAGTATGTAAAATGGTGGATCTGTTTTAGATTATGTATTGGACACAATGCATTTCCATTCTTGACATAAAAAAATAGAGAATGAATCTTTTTTTCCCCCCAAAAAAAGGAGTTCATTCTTTTAACAAACTGTGTTCTGTTGACTATTTTAAATTGTCCTTGAAAGCTCATCAATGGCTACCTCCTCATTTCCTGCTGCATTCTTCTTGAATTATATGTTAATCTCCTCCTGCCTTTGGACTTAATGTAGCAAAATAGGTGTGGCAACTGAAAAAAATGTCTAAATCTTCTGCCAAAATCCTGGTAAAATTGGCTATGGCATTGCCCTTAGTCATTTGATGCTTCTTTGTTATTGTACAAGGTTAATAGAATTAAGGAAAGACTGTGCCTAGGTTGTGTTAGCTGACATTAAAATTTCAAGTCAGTCATTATGGCTTGGATTAGATCATTCAATCTATCATGCCCATGCTGGCTTCCCAAAGAAACTCGAGCAAGAAGAAACATGAATCTCAACATAGACGGGAGCATGCTTTAGGACATTTAACACAGTCGGAATCAGGTGGGTTTTTTTTAAAACTACTCTTCATGATCTTCATAGCAAATGGCAAGAAACTGCAATAAAAAAAATCCACTACCATCACTTTGGACTTTGAAAATCTACAGAAGTTATTTAACAACCTAACTTCCACAAAGGGAAAGGAGATACAGAGCTTGGTTGATGGGGGTTGACAAACATGATTAATAAGGGAAAATTTGGTGAATTCTTCAAGACAAGAAAAGGCCCAAGATAACAGGTTGAGGGGGTAGGAGGAGGAAAATGCACCTGCCAGAGAATTTGAGAACAGAATAGCAATATAACATCAAAATAGATTCCAACTGACTTCTATGAGCATACAAAGTCATAGTACATGGGGATTGGCACCTATTAGGGACATAAAAGGATGATGCATGATTAGAGACTAAAGTATGTGATGCAATAGTTTGTAATGAATACAATAAAAAACAATATTTTCTCTTTAAAAAAACTAAAGAAAACACTTCTGATTGTATCTTTTATGGTCACAGCACATAAACGGTAAAACACTGATTGAACTGGCAAATAATTCCTTTCCAAAAAACTTGACACAATCAGATCAGAAAGAGGGAAGAGGGAAATCGTTTGACACCACCCCGCCCCCTCCCCCCAGCCCCACCACGTCACCTAATTGCAATAGTAAGTTATACATACAATAAAGAGGGAGAAAAAATCCACAAGGATTTGGGAAGTTTAAGGTAATTAAGGAGAGCCAGTGAAAGATTGTGTTGACTAAACTAATTGCAATTTGTTTTGGATCAAGCAACAGAGAAAGCTTCAGGGAATGCAGGTATGGTTTATAAGAAAATGTTTGACAGAGTTCCTCATAAAAGGTCAGTTAACAAAACTGAGACTTGAGGAAATGGAAGGAAACTTAGAGGTGGGATCTAAATGTCGTGAGCCACTGGGCATAAATAACCTGTGACCAGTGAAGGGGTCACAGGGACACAGCATACAGTTCATTAGAAGGCAAGGTTACACATGAACTCTGCTGCAGAAGACTTTGTTGATCAATAGAATTTTTCAACTGAACATCGAGGGATGCGAAGTGACCGGATAAGAGTGGACAAAATTGTGAAAGGCATAGGTGGAATAGACAGTTAGAGTCATTTTCTCAGGATAGAAATTCCTAGCAGGTTGAAGGCAAAAAGGGGTCAATTTAAAGAAGATGTGATAGGCAAACCATTTTACAGAGAAGATGGTAAGTGCCTGGATTGTGCGGCCGAGGAGGTGGTGGAGGTGGATACAATAGTAATGTTTAACCGGCATGTTGATAGATATATGAAAAGTCATGGAATAGGAAGATGTGTACCATGTAGAAGCAAAAGGTTTTTAGTTTAGAAAAGAATCATATATCAGTGTAGTCTTTATGGGCTGAAGGGCCTGTTCCTGTGCTGTATTGTTCTTTATTCTTTGATTAGCGTCAGAGGAAAGCTTATGGCTATGCGCAATGAAATGTTTAGTGTATTTGCAGGCCTATGAGGAAGTCAGAGTATAATATCAATGGTTATGCAGAAGTCTACCATCACAGGAATTTGCAAAGAGCTTGGAAATTATCCTTTTCAATATGGGAAAAGTGGCCAACTCCATTAAAGCAAGAGTGAGTTCAACAATATTGTCACATCTGATGTCTCAATTTCCTTTCGAGAAGAGCACAGATCAGCCTGTGTCTGATGCTGTAGTGGCAGCTCAGAGCGTTTACGCACAAGGTCGGCCTGATGCCATGGAATCTTAGCTTCCTCTAAAGCAAGCACAGTTTGCTGACCTCACAGTTACAAAAAACAGAGTTCAAAGCAGGTAGCAGGATACTGTCATTGACCAACAGTCTGTTCTCCAAAAGCCTGGGAAGTAGCAGAGAGTCTATGAAGCATTAAACCATTGTCGTCTCTCAGATGAACAGCATCCATCTTGCCACCACTGCCACTCCACTAGTGATGATGCTGTTGTCTGTCATCAAGTCAGCACAAAAATTGCTCAGGGCAGACTATCAATTTCATGAAATTAGTTTGGAATGGTCATATGTTGGCTTTTTACTTTTACGCAATTATCATGTTGGTCAGCGAAAGATGGAAAATAAAGGGCCAATCAATTCCTGGAGAGAATGGTCAGAAAGGGACTTTGTGATTGTTTCATCCTCCTCAGTTGGTTATCATATAGATAATGGTAAGGGCTGTGTCTTCATTTCACAGATCTTGATATGCTCTCTGCTGAGGATATATATCCTCAAGAGATCACTGGTGAAGTACAGCATTCCCACAGACACCTGAGAATCACAGCCCCAAGATCGTCTAAAGTTGAAGAGAAGCATCTGGGAATCATCAAGAACTTCGAGAATTTGCTGTTGGGGAAAAAGCGGAAAATAGGCGAAAACAGCATAAGGGGCACCCTGCCACAAGAACGTCCCACCCACCCCTTCCCATGACTAGTTTCTGCCCTGAGTGTAACAGAGCCTGTGGTAGCCGCATCAGTCTGTATAGCCATCTACAGACTCACCCCGAAATTGGAAGACAGTTATTTTTGTCTGTGAGAGACTGCCAATGATGATGATAGCAGGGCTTCGCCACAGCTGTGCACGTAGTAGCAGCCTTGTTCCTATACCCCAATGGCCTGCTTTATCACATTTTCTTCAGGTAGCCTAGCTTTTGTGCATGCATGCTGCACCTAAGTCTCAAACATATCTGATGCTGGCACTGCCACCATGCTCTGGTTTGCCATAGTATCTCAAATCGTGCAGTAGACTGCCAGAAGATGAAGGCATCATGATTGCTGTCAGAATACCAGGCATCAACCTGCCACAGTTCAGTGTGTTTTGCTGTGCACCATCTGGATGTTCATAATGTGAAATTCCTTTCAGTTGATGTGCTGTCGAGGGAAAAGCTAACATGAGGTGTCCACACAGTGACATGCACACAATCAATTGCATCCTGCACCATGCAAAACATGCACTCCTCAGAAAGCTGTATGGTCAATTCATCTCGAAAATAGGAAATATATTCATCCTCTTGTAATGCGGAGACTGAGTGATCTGTATCTTGCAAAAGGTTGGTTTCAAGCTGACAGCAGCTGTACAGCAGTGTGACAAAAAAAACAGTAAATAAAAGTTCATTGTCAAGAGTCACCTTCAAATAGCAATTACCTTTGCTCCGAGATAGCAGGTGGCAAACATCAGTGAAGACATCCTTACTGATGTGCAGCCATGTGAATACAGTCCCAGGCTGAGGCTTAAATAGGAGAACTGCTTTCTGAACATTCTCGCTGCAGAAAGATCTTCTCAGCCCCTAACCCCTCCTTCCCCACTCACCCCACGTCTTGCTGCACATCATCTCTGCTCTTCCTCCTTGTCATGTTGCATTGTGACAGGAAGCCATTTTGCTGCACCCTTGTCTTGGAGGAAGTGACTTACACAGGAATCCATCAAGTCAGGACTAAGTCTTTCAGCACACACTACAACACTCACTGTAGATTCCAGTAACTTTAAGAAACTGCAGAAACAAACAAAATCCTCTCCAATCATAGGAAGAGCCAACTGAAATGTACCAGCAAATGACCTGAAAGTTGGCAATCATCTTGTCCGGCTGCTGAACATGTTCATATGTGTATGATGTGAAAACAGCATGGGCTTGAATATTGAGCTGATATAAGCAATGAAACTACCCCCTCTTTACCACTTTCTTTCCTGCATTATCCACATTTTTGCCAATGCCTTCGTAAAAATAAAGCGACACACACACACAACACAGAGAATTATGTTGTGAGATGTATGTCCTTATTCCATTTATGGGACATGGGCATCATTGGTTTAGCCAGCCCATCCTTAATTACCCTGAGGAAGTGGTGGTGAACTGCATTCATGAACGGCTGTAGTGCATGCCTTGTAGGTAGACCCACAATGCCACTGACTTAGAAGATATTGACTAAGGATCCTGTAGGTAGTCTACACTGCTGGCATTTTCAGGGAAGTTGTGCCAATCCAGTGGGCTGCTTTGTCCTGAATGGCATTAACCTTCTTGAATGTTGTAGGAACTGCAACCATCCAGGAAAGTGAAGAGTATACCCTTACAATTCTACCTTGAAACCTGGCTCAGAAGTCCAGGGCAGAGGGTGTGAGTGCAGTGATTATAGCGGAATTGGTAATTCCAGAGTATTAGAATAATTGGATAAAAACAGGCTAATAAGTAACTGGAGAAGTGGTGTATGAGGGAAGGCTTCAGATCCAGTGGCATAAGTGCCAGTCTTGGAGTCGGAGAGACTGGTCAAAGGTATACCTCACAGGATGCCTCCAACAGAATGGAACCAATTTAAGCATAGTGATGGAAAAGGACAAAGTACAAACACAAGTAGATCTAAATTATATTAGGCTGATTCCAGTCAGTTCAAAAGATGCTAGAGAACCAAGTCAAACATATAAAAGTGTAGAGAAGATTTATCAAGCCAATAAGTAGATCGCAGAGAGAATGAAAGTGGATTAGTACTTAAAATAGAAGGGAAACCAAACATCTTTAATCAGTATATATAGAGAAAATAAGTACAGTCAATGAAAGGGTTGACCATATCGGGAATACAGATAACATCCTGTTGTAGAGATTGAGGATATATATGACATACTTCACAAAAGGATTTTGTCAATGCAGGAAAAAAAAAACAAGATGGGAGCTGTAGTATTGCACAGGATTAGCTGGCAACCCTCAGACTGGAATAGTCACCAAGATGAGATAGGATGCATCCAAATTTACAAATAAATAATTTAAGGACAGAAATGGCTCGAAGCCCTGGCTCCCAATTTCAATTGTAGATCTTTCAAATCTCTTACGGTATCAAAGGTTCTTTCAAAGATTTGAAAAAGAAAATGAAGCAGGAGGAATGAATAAACCAGCCAATGGTTAGCATTAGGGAAAAATTAGAGACCAGAGACTGAGGCAACATTAATTGGAAGTTAAGAAAATATGAATACATTAATTAAAAGTCATCAGGGATTTGTGAATGGCAAATCATGTTTGACTAACATAATAAGGATGAAATAATAGAGAGGAATGATGAGGGTAGTGCCGTTGATATTGCGTACCTGGACTTTCCAAAAACATTTGGTTAAGTGGTTAGCACTGCTGCCTCACAGCACCAGGGACCCGAGTTTGATTCTCATCTCGGGCAATTGTCTGATTGGAGTTTGCATATTCTCCCCGTGTCTGCGTGGGTTTCCTTCGGATGCACCGGTTTCCTCCCACAATCCAAAGATGTGCAGGTTAGATAAATTGGCCATGCTAAATGCCCATAGTGTTAGTAAGGGGTAAATATAAGGAGGAATGGGTCTGGGTGGATTACTTTTAGGAGGGTCTGTGTGGACATCTTGGGCTGAAGGGCCTGTTTCCATACTGTAGGGAATTTAATCTAATAATCTAATCTAAAGTGCCAGATGGCAGATAAATTAGAAAGAAAAATGCCCATTTGATTAAAAGGTCTGTGACAGCATGCAGACACCAGGACTAAAAGATATATAGTAAAGTGCATTGGTAAATGCTTGCTTTGAGATTGCAAGAATGTACAAAGTGGTGTTCCTGCAGAGGTGAGTAACAGGATCACTAGTTGGTGCAAAGCCACACATGAGAAGGATATTAATATATTGGTGAAATAGCCAGACACAGGGCAGATCAAATTTAATGTGGGGATATGTGAAATAAAACACAAAGTTAGGAATTATAGAATTGTAATCCCTACAGTGTAGAAGCAGACCATTCAGCCTATTGAGTCCACAACAATCCTCCGAACAGCATCCCATCCAGACCTACCCCCTAACACTATCTCTGTAATCCACCTAGCCTAGGCATCCCTGGACACTATGGGCAATTCGACATGGCCAATCCCCTTAATCTATACTTCTTTGAACTGTGGGAGGAAATCAGAGCAAACCCATGAAGACACGGAGTCTGTATAAACTCCACATAGACAGTGGTCCAAGATTGGAATTGAACCCAGGTCCTTGGCACTGTGACACAGCAATGCTAACCACTGAGCCATCACGCTGCCCTCACGAGTGGAGCAACCTGAACCTAAATGGTAGAATTTTTAAAAGGAAGCACATATACAAAATGACCTGGGAGTTTACGTCCAGAAATCTTTGAAGGAAGACAGGCAAGTAGAGATTGAATAAAATATGGATTCTTTGAGATCATTATCAGATGACTTTTTCTTGTAAAAATGAACTTCTGCTCACAATTTCTATAACATTGGTTATGCCTCAGCTGGATACTGGCAAGACATTGAAAAAGATGCACAATACATTTACTGCAATGACATGAAAGATGAAATATGTTGACATACGGATCAAAGATGAAATATGGAAGCAGGGACATTTTCCTCCAGTAGAAGAGGTAACTGGATAGAAGTGGTCAATATGAATGGAATAAAGAGGAGAAACTGTTTCGATAGCAAGAGGGTCAGAAATCAGAGGGTAGTGACAGAACAAATAATTATGATCGGGAATTCCTTGGCAGAATGGGACAGCAAAAGCAGATACAATCATTACCTGCGCAAAGAAAAAGGTGTTAAATCTGTGACAAAGCTGGAGCAAGCACAATAGGCTGAATGGCATGCTCATGCACTGTATCATTCATTGACTTAAATTATAGCCTGGAGGCCCATTCAGTGCAGGAAGGACTGTTGAGAGGTCAAGAAATATAAAAGAACAGGTTTCCCCACATCGTCTGCTGAAATTAATTACAGGGATCTTTTAACTCTTCTGTCAAGTTCACAAAGACTTAAAGGCCATCACATAGAGTCATAGAGATGTACAGCACGGAAACAGACCCTTCAGTCCAACTTGTCCATGCCGACCAGATATCTCAACCCAATCTAGTCCCACCAGCCAGCAACTGGCTCATATCCCTCCAAACCCTTCCAATTCATATACTCATCCAGATGCCTTTTACATATTGTAATTGTACCAGCCTCCACCACTTTCTCTGGCAGCTCATTCCATATACGTACCACCCCCTGCGTGAAAAAGTTGCCCCTTACGTCTCTTTTATATCTTTCCCCTCTCACCATCTTCCCACCCTACCTCTTGCAAAAATGCCATCCCATATTCCTAATTCCTCCGCCTCCGCCGTATCTGCTCCCAGGGGGACCAGTTCCACCACAGAACACACCAGATGGCCTCCCTTCTTTAGAGACCGCAATTTCCCTTCCCACTTGGTTAAAGATGCCCTCCAACGCATCTCGTCCACATCCCGCACCTCCGCCCTCAGACCCCACCTCTCCAACCGTAACAAGGACAGAACGCCCCTGGTGCTCACCTTCCACCCTATCAACCTTTGCATAAACCAAATCATCCGCCGTCATTTCCGCCACCTCCAAAAGGACACCACCAGCAGGGATATATTTCCTTCCCCACCCTTTTCTGCCTTCTGCAAAGACCGTTCCCTCAGTGACTACCTGGTCAGGTCCACGTCCCCCTACAACCCACCTTCCCATCCTGGCACCTTCCCCTGCCACTGCAGGAACTGCAAAACCTGCACCCACACCTCCTCCCTCACCTCCATCCAAGGCCCTAAAGGAGCCTTTCACATCCATCACATCCTGCACATCCACTAATATCATTTATTGCATGCGTTGCTCCCGATGCAGTCTCCTCTACTTTGGGGAGACTGGACGCCTCCTAGAAGAGCGCTTTAGGGAACATCTCCAGGACACCCGCATCAATCAACCACATCGCCCTGTGGTCCAACATTTCAACTCCCGGTCCCACTCTGCCGAGGACATAGAGGTCCTGGGCCTCCTTCACCGCCGCTCCCTCACCACCAGACACCTGGAGGAAGAACGCCTCATCTTCCGCCTCGGAACACTTCAACCCCAGGGCATCAATGTGGACTTCACCAGTTTCCTCATTTCCCCTTCCCCCACCTCACCCTAGTTCCAAACTTCCAGCTCAGCACTGTCCCCATGACTTGTCCTACCTGCCTATCTTCTTTTCCACCTATCCACTCCACCCTACTCCCTGACCTATCACCTTCATCCACTCCCCCACTCACCCATTGTACTCTATGCTACTTTCT
This sequence comes from Chiloscyllium plagiosum, assembly GCF_037043375.1. Taxonomy (NCBI): domain Eukaryota; kingdom Metazoa; phylum Chordata; class Chondrichthyes; order Orectolobiformes; family Hemiscylliidae; genus Chiloscyllium; species Chiloscyllium plagiosum. The sequence continues at coordinate 24,675,580 of NW_028270140.1, forward strand.
CCCCACCCCCACTCTCCTCTAGCTTATCTCTCCACGCTTCAGGCTCTCTGCCTTTATTCCTGATGAAGGGCTTTTGCCCGAAACGTCTATTTTGCTGCTCCTCGGATGCTGCCTGAACTGCTGTGCTCTTCCGGCACCACTAATCCAAAATCTGGTTTCCAGCATCTGCAGTCATTGTTTTTACCTAAACCCATACCCTCTAGTTCTGGACTCTCCCACCCCAGGGATCAGACCTTGCCTATTTACCGTATCCATGCCCCTCATGTTTTGATAGACCTTTATGAGGTCAGTCCTCAGCCTCCAAAGCTCCAGGAAAAACAGCCCTAGCCTCTTCAACCTCTTTGTATAGCTCAAATCCTCCAACCCTGGCAACATCCTTGTAATCTTTTCTGAAACCTTTCAAGTTTCACAACATCTTTCCGATAGGAAGGAGACCAGAATTGCACGCAATATTCCAACAGTGGCCTAACGAATGTCCTGTACAGCCGCAACATGACCTCCCAACTCTTGTACTCAACACTCTGACCAATAAAAGAAAGCATACCAAACACCGCCTTCACTATCCTATCTACCTGCATCTCCACTTTCAAGGAGCTATGAACCTGCACTCCAAGGTCTCTTTGTTCTGCAACGCTCTCTAGGACCTTACCATTAAGTGTATAAGTTCTGCTGAGGTTTGCCTACCCAAAATGCAGTACCTCATATTTATCTAAATTAAATTCCATCTGCCACTTCTCAGCCCATTTCCCTATCTGATCAAGATCCCATTGTAATCTGAGGTAACCTTCTTCGCTGTCCACTACACCTCCAATTTTGGTGTCACCTGTAAGCTTACTAACTATACCTCTTATGCGCACATCCAAATCATTTATATAAATGATGAAAAGTAGTGGACCCAGCACCGATCCTTGTGGCACTCCACTGGTCTGAAAAACAACCCTCCACCACCATCACACTCTTTCTTCTATCTTTGAGCCCCTTCTGATTGCATAGCCTGCATCATGAAGTCAAAGGCTATGACAGCAGGTAAATTTATTTTGGCAGAGAGAGATCATCTTTATCCTGTTTCTTATCAACCTAGAAATGAGCATGTTTGAAGTAGCTTTGATTACTGCCCTAGATTTTCTGAATCTAACCTCCGATAGGATCGCAACCCACATGTTATGGGAGGTAAGGTTTATCCCGCTGATTCCGTAAATTGGTATCAACTCATTTGAATTCGTAATCAACTAGAAACAACATTAATTTTCATTTAAAAAATCCATTAGTATGTATTACTGACAGAGTTATGGAAAACAAAATCTTTGTCTTCTTTTCCCATGCTCTTCATGAAAAGTTAAATTAATTTAATAGATTACATAAACATAAAAGCATCAGTTTGAAAATCCTGTTTAATTCTGGCTGATGTCACATGATACGAAGTGAATAGAATATAGAGTATCATGCTGACATGGCAGTTCCTCCTTCCCTACTGCTGGACACAGGGTGGCAAAGTCTATCTGTGGAAACTGCTTGCTGAAATATTATCCAAACTGGAAACATCAGTTACGCTCGGGTTTTAGTCAAAAATCCATAAATTGCAGTTCTTTTTATCTGGAAGTAATGCAATGTTTAAGTGAAATGATATCTTAGTGGGTTTCCTCCTGATCACAGTGGTCTGCATTCAATATCACTGCAATGTGTAGTAAGCTCCATTACTCTCGTCCTGTGGAGAATAAATTTTAACTGCACTGGTACAGATCCAAATGATGTTACTTATCGAAACACTTGACAACAGAAAGCACTCTTGCTGTAATGTTTTGTACTGACTGAGTGACATTCCACCCTTTTTGTCTTTGACGGACTCCTCCTCTACTGTATGCATATCCAAAAAAAAAACCCATCGTAATAGGTGCCTGCCAGTTCTCCCCCTGAATCAATCCAATTATACGTTTATCACAATGGAACACACTTGAAGGAGAAAGAAGTATGGAGCCAGTTTCGTGCAAACAAATCAAAAGGGAAAAAAAGTGAAAAGGAAAAGGAAATGAAAGGAGGACAGCTAATCACATGGCTTTATTAATATCAATTAACAAATTCCACTTTTGCTGACATTTGCTCAGCAGGAGGGTTTGACAAGCCATTTTGCTGTAAAGAGCAAGTCTAATTCCACATTGTCACTATAGCTACGAGGCTCATCAAAACTTAAATCTTCCTCATTATGCTCCAGACACAGCTAACAAATTTGCCTCAAGTATTAACTGAATGGTGTTTACAACATTTGAGTGGCTCCCTGTTAAGGCAACCCTTGTTCTGAAAATTTAATATTACCTTGTCGCTGAATTTACAGCGACTAATCGCCTAAATGGATGTGTAGAGGGTTATCAACTGGAAAAGAGGTGAAGTGACAAGGGAGTGAATGCAAATAATAGATGTGCAGTGAAGGCAAGCACTGACCATAAAAAATGAAAAAGCTTCTTGGTCCAGGACAGAATTGTCTAATCGCCACGATATGTTGAGCAGCCAGATCAGTGGCAGTGAAAATTAATAAAAATATTAACAACTAAATTACTCATTCAAAATAATGTTCAAATCAAAAACCATGGATAGTCAAATATCAGTTTCTTGAATTTTAACAATGTATAATCTAGTTGAGCAAGACTATAAAGTGTGGCACAGCAAAAGTAAAATTACTGATATTTTGATCAACTGACAGCACAAATAATTATGCAGTGGTATCCAACTGAGCTTCATTGCTAAGCTCAAAGCAGACAAAAGAACATCCGTAAATGCAAGTCTGTCTGATGTGGAACACTGTATAATATAAGCACATATTTTTACAAAATCTTAGGATTTTTAAGGAAATCAAGTAATTGAGTAAATTTGACCATGATGTTTAATAAGAAATTTTGAAACTTGAAACCATTTCAACAGAGTATTTCTGAATTTCAAGTACTTGTAAGACTAGCAATTCTCCAATGAAATATGCTGAAGTGAATACCCCAGGATCAAGATGCTAAAGGATTCTGAACATGTTTTTCTATTCAAGTGAGTTACATTTGTTTCTATCTTTAAATTAGCAAGTCAAGAAAGAAATGGTTTCTGTTGAGTTCAGAGTATAACAAAGCAATACATATCAGTACTTAAGGTTAGCAATGTGGGCCATGAGTCATCATCTGCTGACCATATTTCATTTCTGACATTCAAGCATTTGTAAGGGTTAAGTAAACAACAGTAAAAAATTGTCTTTACAAACAGACATCTTAAGTTGAGGTTTTCCAGTAAACATCTATAGTTTATATAATTGATGTTAAATTTAAGTTGAAGTAATAATCTCTAATCATGTAAAAATATCTAAAATGGATTTATTCAGTACACAAAACATGACCTCGCTTTTCTACTGTTGAGAAGTAAACTCAAGATTACTGTCAAAAGGGCTTTTGCACACTCTTGCATGTCTTCATGATCATAACCACTTATCAAATTGACAAAACAGCTACCTCAACCGAAGGAAATGGCAATGACCATCATTTTATCACTTGTCCAATTTCACTTGTACATATTCAAGGAAGATACAGCAGTTCTCAACTTAGTCACTGAAAATTATAAATAGACAAACAGCATGACAGTGCTCAGTAAAACAGAGTCACAGAATAGTACAAAGCGAGCTTAAGGATGCAGAGCCTCAAATAACGTTGCCTAATACCCAGCCATGCAGGACCAGGGCATGGTGAGCAGGTCACCAAAGATCACTCACTGGATTGCTTTCTAGCAGCTGCTATAGAGTTGTATTAGCAAAGGTCTGGGAACAAGTTATCCACTTGTGTACAGAGTCATTAATGGAAATCTAAACAAATAAAGGTTAACTATGGCCCCCATCTCCTTCTTAAGGAATTATTTTCTGTTTGTGAAACACTACTGGGAGGTCTCATTTACCATTCTAGATGGGCAAATAACAGTCTATGCAAATCCTTCCTACTTTAGCTTGGCCCTAATGATGGAACTGATACCATGCTGGAAGGCTAAAGCTGAGAGTTCTGAGTTACTAAGAATGCTCTGGGCCAACTGAAGCAAGATTCCAGAAACATCACTCTTTTTATTATATAAGCAATGGTGTAGGCAGCCTTATTAAATCATCAGAGGAATGCTTCTGAACCATAAAGCTGTTGTCCCCCTTCCAAATAAAAGACTACATTTTTAAAATATGTGGATTTCAACCAGTTTACCCAAACATAAATTAAACAGTGATCCATAACACAGGTTATTTTATTTCTGTTATCTGCTCCCAAAAGATAAATGGGACTCATAAGACAGAGATACAGAACAAAGAGTGAGACCAGCATAGAGAGACAGAGGGGCCTACAGGCAGAGAGATGCACAGAGCAAGAGAGAGAGAGAGCGAGAGAGAGAGAGAGAGCAAGAGCGAGAGAGAGAGAGAGAGAGAGAGAGAGAGAGAGAGCGGAGTGGGGAGACAGAGAGAGAGACAGAGAGAGATACAAGTAGAGAAAGAGATATAGGCAGGGGCAGATGCAAGATGCAGTGAGAGATGCAAGCAGAGGCAGAGAAAGATTGAGAGGCACACCGACAGATAGAATCACAGGATCATAGAATGACAGGACAAAAGGAGGCCATTTGATCCATCTTGTCTGTACCAGCTCCTTTAAGAGTTACCCAGCTAGTCCCATTCTCCAGCCCTATGTCCATAGCCTTCACGTTCATCACTTTGAAATACATATCTGGCTCTCTTTTGAAACCTCCTTTGGAATTCGCCTCCACCACTCTCCCAGACAGCTTATTCCAAATTCTAATAACTCGCTGAGTAGAGATGTTTCTCCTCATCTCACTCCAAGATCTCTTGCTGATAACCTTGAAATTGTGATCCTTGTTATTGACATACCAGCTATGTCAGAATATTCTTCCTTACCTTGTCAAAATTATTAATTCCTTTGAACAGTTCAACAAGGCAACCCTTTAATCTTCTCTGCTCCAAGGACAATAAGCCCAATAGAGTATGGGGAGAGGTAGACAGAGAGTCAGAGGTGGGGGGGGGGGAGAAAGAGAGAGAGTGAGAGAGAGAGAGAGAGCGCGAGAGAGAGAGAGCGAGAGCGCAAGAGGGGAAGGAAGGTATAAACAAAGACACAGATTGTGATATTTAGGCAGAGATACAGACAGAAGCACAGAGGGAATTGCAGAAGCCAAGAGAGAAGGGGACTAAGGGATTGAAAAAGAAGATGAAAGACAGAGAGAAAGAAAAGCACAGCTAGAGGGAGAGAGGTATAGAGACAGAGCTGTGTATACATTAGAGAGAGAGAGAGGGGGAGAGAGAGAGAGAGAGAGAGAGAGAGAGAAAAAAGGAGAGACACGGAGACACACACCAAGTGAGAGAAAGGAATAGCCAGAGGTAAAGTGCAGGCAACTGGGAGCTTTATATTCTATGACAAAGCATGGGCAAGTGGGTGGTTGTAAAAATAGAGAGTTAATTTTAATGGAGGCTTGTCCATGCAGCAGGATAGGTGTAGAGTCATACATCATGATGTACTGCAGCTTCACTTCTTTTACGGGAAGTACATGAAGTCATGTGCCAATCCATCACTAAACCAAATAGCGGAATGCCTTCCCACATCAACAAACTTCAACAGGGGCTGAAATCCTGCCAGTCTGGAGCTGCTGGCCAATCAAAGGCCAGGTCTATTGCATGGTGAAGCCATCAGCAAGGCTTCAGCAAGGTATCAGCTACTGCTGATACACCACCCACCACGAATGCAGCAGGAGGATCATAGATGAAACTAAGGAACCCGGGCCACTGGTGATTGACTGATGGAGTGTGTTTGAACACAGGGTGAGGTGTACAGCATTGTCACTGGGATACCCCATTTCAAGCCATATCTTGCCACAATGCTGGGTCCCTGGATCAGGTACAAAGTGTGTTTGAAGGGATCCTCTGCAGGCAGGAGGTAGAAACATTGAGAAAGCAGGAGAGGGGTAAATACAGAGGGAGCAGGCAGGAAGCAAGAAAAGAGAGTAAGTAGTTGGATAGAAGCCAGAGACAGAGTCAGCCAGTGAGAGGCAGAAGCAGGTGGGAGATAGAGTGGGACAGCAGGAGGGTCCAGAGGGCCTAACATTCAGTCTAGTGAATAGTTTTGAAAAATAATAAAATATTGACCAGAGAGTGAGCACGTAAGGAGCCAGTCTGATGCTAAATCTAATTAGTATCTATATCATTAGCTAATAAGTAAAAGCAAATCCTGATGATAACAGGTTTTACAAGTGAGGAATAGATGACAGGTAGTAGATATAAAACAGCTAAATTAGTCTCTGGCTGAGAAAAACTATAAACAGTTCAAATGTATCTGCTTTGCTTCTGTAAGAATAACAAGATTTGTTATCCATGAACAATTCAGTGTTTGTCTTTTATATCAGTGTGCAACGGAAAATTTCCATTCATCTTACAACAATCGACAGTGGTACATGGCTGCTGTTAGGCCAGCATTTAATTTCAGATTTTTTGTATTGAACTCACATCCACCATCTAACATGGATTCAAACCCATGTTTCCAGAGCATTAGCCTGGGTCCCTGGAACTACGAGTCAACAAACATTGCCACTTTGCCACTGCCTTCCCTTGATTCTTAGACCACTTTAGCAAGCACATTATTATGGGTGAGGAGTCACACATAGGCCCGAGCAGTTAAGAACAGCAGACGTCCCTCCTGAAAGGATAGGCATTTACAGCACAGAAGGATGTCATTCAGTCCATTTGTTGGCACCGATCCGACAACACTAATCCCATTTTTGAATTCTTGGCCCACAACCCTGAAGGATATGGCAAGGCAAGTGAATATCTATATTTTACTTAGATGCTACAAGAGCTTCTGACTCAGCCACCTCTTCAGGCAGGGAGTTCCAGACTCCCACAACCCTCTGAAAAGAAATTCTCCACAATTGGGTGGCACAGTGGTTAGCACTGCTGCCTCAAGTGTCAGAGACCCAGGTTCAATCCCCACCTCCGGCAATGGTCTGTGTGGAGTTTGCACATTCTCCCTGTGTCTGCGTGGGTTTCCTCCCACAGCCCAAAGATGTGCAGGTGAGGTGTGCTAAATTGCCCGTAGTGTTAGGTGAAGGTAGATGTAGGGGAATGGGTCTGGGTGGGTTGCTGTTCGGAGGGTCGGTGTGGACTTGTTGGGCCGAAGAGCCTGTTTCCACACTAAGTAAGTAATCTAATCTAATCTAATCTAATTCTCCTTTTATTATTTTACTTACTGCTTTCAATCTTTGTCCATTCAATGAAAGAAAAGAGGGTTCTTATCCAGTTTTATCTATGCCACTCATAATCCTGTACACCTCTATTAGGTCCCCTCTCAACCTTTATTATGTCAAGGTAAACAGCCCCAGCTAATCTTTCCTCAGATATCAGACCCTCCAGCCAAGCATCTCCTCTGCACCTTGTCCAATACAATCATGTGGTGACCAGAGCTGCAGACAGAACTCCAGTTGTGGCCTAAGCTCCTTGCTCTTGTATTCTGTCCTGCATCTTTTTAAAGGCAAGTATCCTACATGCCTTCCTAATCTCCTTATCTACTCACCCTGCTAGCATCAGGATCCGTGGATAGGCATACAAAGATCACTATGACCTTTAGTACTTTCCTGGGTCTTGATATTCATCCTTTCCAAGTATGTTTATCCAGTTGAATTGCACATTCTAATGCACTATCCAATTGATGAGTTTGTCGATATCCTTCTGCAATTTATAGCTATCTTCCTCACTACTTACCTTCCCACAGATTTGCATGTCATCTGAATTAAGACATGGGGCACTTACAGACCAGATGCATTTTCTTGACAATCTATAGCTTAATAGTCACCGTCACATTGACCATCACTTAAGTGTCCCATTCTTGAACTATTAGTTGAATTTCAATTCAGCCATGTGCTGAGGTGTGATTCAAATCTTTATTCCCCGAGTATTAACCTGGAACTCCAGGTTACCCATCCAGTAACCTGATGAAAGCACGATTATCTCCACTTTCTTGACCATAAGAACTGTACAACTATTGAGTAATTATGGTGGTTTTAGTAAGGAAAAGGGAACACACAAAAAAAAGATAATTGCAGTGCTCCTTAGCAACTGTCTGCACACTTTATGGCCACCAAAGATCAAAACAGACCTTTCTTTAGTATCAGCCTGTTTTTTGAACTGAAGAGGCCAAGCCCTCAGGATTCCAAGGCAAAATCCTCCTAAAAAATGCAATTTAAAGCAGTTTTATTCTCCCTCAAGGCAAAGAATGCATGCCTTACTTATTATCTCATATATTTTAGGTTACCATTTCACTTGCAGATTTAGAAAATTCAAAGATTTGCCGAAAGAAACTCAGTTTATAGCAGATGAACTCACCAGTCAACTAAAAGCACATATAGAAAAAAAATAAGGAGAGGGAAATGACAAAATAGCCTGTAATACAGTACTATAAAAATGATCAGTCTCTCTAATTATCAGGGTACAGATTTCTTTCCCCCATTCTTTGCTTGCACTGAACTGTGCTTTAACCTCAGATAATAACTAGTTAGTGCTGACAGTATGACTTGTTAAAGGAGAGTCCCATTCAGCCCCAAATCCAGACAACTGTGGTGTATTGTTCTTACAATACGAAGTCCTGAAGTGTTTCACCAATTTGTTTTTAAATAGATAAAACATCCAGTTATGTCCCAAGTTAAGTCTGACAGGCATGCTGTGCCTGTGCAATGTTTTGGTCTCAGTTTGAAAGATGTGCCAGCTCTAAAACATTTATGCATAAAATATGCTATTTGTTGTTTCAAACTCTCATTGCGCTCCAGAAAAATGGACCTGAAGTTGTACTAAGAAAGGCATCATTCCAGAAACCTGCCACATTGATCACAAATGGCTGTACTGAATTAAAGTTTCTACAGACTTACCTTTGTGACATTATCTTATAGGCATCTGGTAGGAAGCACCGAATATTCTCCATCTGGGCTTGGTCAGCATCACAGATTCTGTCATCAGTTCTTCCATAATTGGCACTTTCAATCATAATCACATCAGTTCCTGGACAGCGGAGTTCAATTGGATAACTTTCACAGGACAGTTCCCTCCTAATCACAGCCATTGGAACTGGAGCTCGGCTAAAGGCTGCAAGGTGAAATCAGATTAAAAAAAAAACATGAACTGGGGTGTACTTGTAGAGGTTCAAGTTTTAGAAGAGCAAACAGCATTCTCTTACTTATCTCACCTTTGGTGAACCACATTGCCTTTTCTATAACAATCTCAGATTTATCAATATTGTTGCTCTGAATGTACTTTTCCCAAGCTTCAAATACTTTACTCTACAGCCTCTATCTTATCCCTGAACCCAGTTTGTGTTTAAGTCCAGAGTCAACCCAGTAACTCCTACACTAATCCATTTGTTCTAACAAATTTGCAGAAATTCCAAATCTCCAAGCCATCAGGCTTCAAAGCACATGGTTAGAGTTAACTGAATATTACTTGCCAGTTTGGAATATTTGCATCATTAATGGTATCCTAACTAAACTCCTTAGCATTTGCCAAAGGTCTGAGACAAAAACACGTAACATCAGAATACAAGGTTTATGAGTAGAACTAGGCCATTCAGTACCTCAAGCCTCTTCTGCTTTTACAGAAAATCACACTGATCCCAATCTCAGCACCACTTTCGCGGAGTTTTAAATATCAATCGCAGCCTGGAAAATGTTTCTGCCCCCACCCCCCGCCCCATTCAAAAGGGGTGGCACAGTGGCCTCACAGAGCCAGGGCCCGGGTTCGATTCCCAGCTTGGGTGACTGTCTGTGTGTAGTTTGCACGTTCTCCCCGCGTCTCTCACAATCCAAAGATGTGCAGGTCAGATGATTTGGTCATGCTAAATTGCCCATAGTGTTAGGAGCATCAGTCAGAGGTAAATATAGGGTAGGGGAATGGGTCTGGGTGGGTTGCTCTTTGAAGGGTCAGTGTGGACTTGTTGGGCCGAAGGGCCTGTTTCCATACTGTAGGAAAATCAAAAAAAACAGGCAGTCACCATATCTGGATTACAGAATTCCAATAATTTACGATGGGGTAAAAAATATTTCCTCAGCTGAGTCCAAAGTAATTGCCTCTATGTCATGAAATTGATCTGCTTTTGATCCTATTAATCCTCCAGTTCTTTTTTCTTTCCTATTACTAATACCCATGATTGACAGTATTTCATTATCAGGGTTACATCACCAACCATCATCTGTGCACATCCCACCAACTTGATTTTCAAACATTTAGCACCCAACCTTAAAAATATATTTCTCCAAAGACTAATATATCAAAAGCAAAAAAACCCAGAAATTGCTAGAGAAACTCAGTAGACCTGGTAGCATCAGTGGAGAGAAGGCAGAGTTAATACATTGGGTCCCATGACCCTTCTACAGAACGGGACTAATATATATCAAACCTATTTATCTCCAATCCTGCCATTAACTCTCTAATCAAATCATGAATGCTTTAAGCATTCAGATAAAATGCAATTAATCTTCACTTTTTACCTAACAACGTTAAGGCACATCAAACAAAAGCAAACAGTATAATTCCCATGATAAAATCATTAAAAGACAGAGTTATTTTTAAAACAGAAATCTGACATACAAAATGCAGCTTACATTTTTTTGACTGTCCATTAATCAAACAAGCAGAGGGTCTCCAGTTTTGGTGAATTACCAACTTCATAATTTATTTTTAACATGAGTTTAAAAATCAATTGGATTTATCAATTTTGATGACAGTATTGGAACGAAAGTAGCATTTAGATAAATGAATAACAGACTGTCATCAAGTTGTTTATGAAAGGGAATTCTGCAATGGTTTAGTCAGAGTTAACAGCATAACTTCTGTAACAAAATGCAGTAACGTGCCCCTACTAACTGACAACAATCCTCGTATCAACAGCATCAAATTGCTCATAACTCATTGATGTACAGTGTCAAATACTATCATTTTAATTTTCAATGGGATGAGGCTTGAGATTCTCAAACAAAAGAATAAATGCATTCAGTGATGCTGCATATAAAGTGCTGAAAAATAAAGTAGGCATCACAGAACTATTAGAAGTCCAATTATCTCAGTCCAAAGTTGTTTATTTTGGTAAACTCAGCATTGAAGACACATCATTGGACCTCTCAAATGAGTTATAGTTGAACAATCAGTCTGTGAGATAATCAGCAAGTGTCCCACGCTCTATACTGATAACGTTGGGAATATCATTTCTCAAGCAGGTGAATCCAGAATACTGTCCCTTCAAACCCTTGCAGTAATGCCCAAATGCTGAGCTGATTAACCTTCAACAACACCTTCTTCTGTGCCAAGTATGATTCTACTCATATACCACCTATCACTGCCTCATCCACCCAAATGATTCTCATTGAATTTCATTTTCTGAAAAAACGTTGTGATGCTACAGGGTCAAATGCTACCTTGATGTCAAGGGCAGCCATTTCCATCCTTACCTCTGAAATCAAGCATGGATATTCTGTTATGATGTCTGGAGCTGCGTTGTGTTCTCAGAACTTGGGGTCAACATTGGGTGAGAAAGTGCTGCCGGATAGCACAGCCGACAACACCTTCAATAACATTACTGATAATTGAATGTGTGGGGCACTAACTAGTCAGATTAGGTGCACACTAGTTTTAATGGGCAAATAAACAGGGGTAATTTTCTAAATTGTGGAAAAAAGCCATTGTTGTGCCAGAACAATTTGTCTGCAGGCACTGCTACAGGTTTTCAACATTAAAGCTATTAATGTCGTCAAGGCCCATGGACTTCCTATTCAATGCAGTAAGTGTTTTTTTTTAATATTTTTGTGGACTTAATGAATCAAATTGCCTGGAAACTAGTATCTGTGTTGCTGGAATTGCAGGAGGAGGTTGGGTTGGATCATCCACTAATCACTGCTGTCAGCAGATGATTGCAAGTGGTTCCCGTCATCTGTTGCACACTCACTGTATTGTAAGATTGTCCTCACATTGCCAAAAAAAAATCAAAAGCAATCACCTTAACTCAGAGTCCGTTAGTATTGACTCATCTGCCAACGGGAGTGAACTCTTTCCATCTACTCTATTTTGACCCTTGAAGAATTTTGAACACTTCCCTTTTGAGAATTTGTTCATGTGATACCAACATCACTGGCAAGATTAGCATTTGTTCCTCATTCTTAATTACTTTTCAGAAATTGGCCTTGTTGATTCCACCATTAGCAATGGAGATGTGTATGGAGTCTGCTCCCTTGTTTAGCTGTCTCATTTTCAACTTGATGCTACAACATTGCAGAGTTTTGCTTTGATCGATGTGTTATGGAATCACTTAACACTCTCAATAGCAAGCTGATTTCTCTATTCTGTAGGTATGTAACCCTCTACTGTAGTTTTGCCAAGTTGATACCTCATTTACAAGTACATCTGTCAATGTTCTTTGCATGCACTTCTCCACTCCTCATTGGAATACGGTTTATCATCTGACTCAGTGGACACGATAGAATGAGGGTTGTGCCAAGTCATGAGATTATAGATTGGATCAGTGCATAATTCACACCAACCAGTTTGGAGCTGCTCGATCTGTTCTGAACATATCCCATTTAAGAAGCTAAGAAAATCTTATAACACATGAGATGCTCCAAACTAAAGATGGGCCATTAGGTCCAAGGCATTTTTCTGAACTATTGAGCTCATCTCACTCCCGCTTAGATTTGAATTTTCTTTTCTTCTTCTGATTTTTTTAGATACTTCAGATTTCCTTTTTAAAAGCCATATCTCAACTAGTGCTTTCCAATCCTAATCAATCAGTGCATATTGCCTTTGATTTTGTTTTTGGCAAGCATCTTAATTCAGAGTCCTCTGGTATTGACTCTTGTACCAATGGGACTGAACTCTTTCCATCTACTATACTCTATTTTGACCCTTGAACGATTTTGAACAGTTCCCTTTTTAGAATTTGTTCATGAGATATCAACATTACTGGCAAGATTAGTGTTTGTTCCCCATTCTTAATTGCCTTTCAGGAAGTGGCCTTGTTGAACACTACAGTTCATATGATGCAGTACATGCAAAAGGCCATTTGCAAAGGATTTTGAGGTGAATTTGAGGGGGTGATATTCCCATGTGCCTGACTCTCCTCTTAACCATTTCAATTCTAAGGAGGACAACCGCAGCTTCTCCAAACTTTCCATGTAACAGAAGTTCCTCAATCCTGGAAGGAAACTCATCCATATTTTCTGCATTCTCTCTGAAGTTCTCATGTTTTCCTGAAATGCAAATAATTGGACACAGCCTTGCAACTGAGGCCTAACAATTTGGATGAGAATTTGGGAGGCATGGTTAGTAAGTTTGCAGTTGACACCAAAATCGGTGGTATAGTCAACAGCGAAGAATGTCATCTGAGATTACAAAGGGATGTTGATCAATTGGAGCAATTGGTTGAGGAGTGGCAGGTGGAGCCTGACTTGGTTAAATGCGAGCCATTGCATTTTGCTAAAACTTACACAGGCAGGACTTATACAGTTCATTGTACACCCCTGTTGTTGAACAGAGAGATCTGGTGGTGCAGGTACATAGTTCTTTCAAAGTTGCATTGCAGGTAGACAAGATGGGTTAAGGAGGTGTTTAGCACATGTCTTCATTGCTCAGACCATTGAGTATAAGAGTTGGGACCTCATGTTGAGGTCATACAGGATGTTGGTAAGGCTTCTTCTGGAGTACTATGTACAGTTCTGGTCGCCTTGCTATTGGAAGAAGATTATTAAATTGGAGAGAGCTCAGAAAAAAAAACTTACCAGTTTGTTGCCAGGACTGCAGGGCTAAGTTATAATGCGACATTGGATAGGCTAAGGATTTCTTTTCCTGGAACATAGGAGATGGAGGGGTGACCATATAGGAGGTTTATAAAATCATGAGGGGCATAGATAAGGTGAGTAGCAAAGGTCTTTTTCCATCGGATGGGGGAGTTCAAAATTAGGGGGCATATTTTTAAAGTGAGAGGAGATAGATTTAAAATGGATCTGAGGAGCAACCTTTTCACACAAAGGGTGGTTCGCATGTGGAAGGAATTGCCAGAGGAAGTGGTGGATGCAGATACAGTTATGATATTTGAAAGACATTTGGATAGGTACATGAATAGGAAAGGTTTAAAAGGATATGGGCCAAGCCTGGGCAAGTGGTCTGGTTCAGCTTGCAGAACTTGCTTGGCTTGAACTAGTTGGACAAAAGGGCGTGTTTCCATGCTGTATGACTTTAAGTCTCTATTTATAAGATCCAGGATCCCATCTGCTCTACTTACTGTTTTCTCAATGTGTCCCTGCCACCTTCAATGTTTTGTGCACAGTTAACCCCAGATATCTCTTATCCAGTTTTGAATTATACCCTTTATTTTGCATTGCATAAAATATTGTTTGTCATCTGTTAGCCTCTTTCACCCGCCTGTCTATGTCCTCTTGAAGAATGCCAACATTCTTTCCATCACAATCACAAAATTTTCTTTGCATCCTGTACACCCAGCCTGAGGTCATGAACGCATTTGAAGAAAAACACAGCTACCAGTATTAACCCCTGGGAATCTCAACTGAATACCTAACCCCCATTTATAAAACAACCACACACCATTGCTTCCTTTCCTCTAACTCAGCCAAATTCTTAGCAATGCTGCCAATGACCCTAATGTTCCATGAGCATGAACTTTTCAAACATGCCTATTTGTGGCACTTTATCAAACCTTTTTGAAATCCACATAGAACATATTATGCTCTTTCTGAGGGTGTTAAGTGAGGGGTGGGAGGGGGTGCGAGGTGTTGGCTCAATGAGGCCCTGCTGCAGGGTCTGGAGATGGAAAGTCATTGCTTGGGAGCTTCTCGAAGCAGCACTCCAGATCATCAAAAGCCACCCAGTGCAGCCTTTTGTTCTGGAAGAAGTCTGTGAGCATCTCTTATATCTTACAGACAAACACGAGGAGATGGATCAAAGTGACAGACTGATTCCATAACACAATTGCAATCAGTTGTTTTACACCCAGCATTTAACTCCTGTAGACCGCCCCTCAGAACAGTCCTCATCACGTGCTGACTTTGGCAGCCATCTCTTATCAGTTCACAGAGTGTCTCTTTATGCGTGCTGAAGTAATCACTCAACAACTGCCTTGATCTCTAGACGCTTAATCTTAACTAATACAATTAACATCGAGAAAACAGTTACTGCTCTGAGGTCTTCAGTACCTCTTTCAACTGATGTTCGATATGTAGGCATGCTGTTTCATCATCTAAGGAAATGTGACTATTATATATCAGCAGAATGTTTCCTTTCTCTGTTTGACATATTGCCATGAGACTTCATGATGTACAAAGTCAATGTTGAAGACACCCAAAGTAAGCTTCCCCTAGCTGTACATCATTGTGTCACTACTTCTGCCACTGTAGGAGTATGGGCCACTGCTGAACACTATGATTCGCGTGACCATGTCAGACTGTGGCTCAACTAGACTATGAGTCAGTTCTCCCAATTTTGACAAATATCTCCAGATAATAATAAGACCAACTTTGCATGGCCAGTTGGGCAAATTGTGCCTTTGTCATTTTGGCCATCCCGGTCAATGCCAAGTTTTATTCAACTTTCAGTTGCAGCTTGATTCACCTGTGTGTTTGACTCAGCAATTTCAAAGAGCAGTTAAGGAATAACCAGACTGCTATGGATTTGAAGTCAACTTAGGCCATTGAGATAAGATGGTACATTTCCTTGGCTAAAGGACATTAATCAACCAAATAGATTGTTATCAAAATTAGGTCAATTCATGGTCATTGGTATTGATCTATTTTTGTTTAACCCCACATGCGTTTTGTTCACCAAATTTATATTCCCTCTTGATCACTGGGGTTGGTTAGCTCAGTTGGTTGGATGGCTAGCCCGCATTGCAGAATGGGTTCAATAGCATTGGTTCAATTCCCACACTAGCTGAGGTTACCATGAAGGATTCGCCTTCTCAGCCTCTCCCCTCACCTGAGGCATTACGAACCCTGGGTTAAACCACCACCCATCACCTCTTTCCAATGACAGACCAGCCCTATGGTCGAGTAACACTACGACAACTTGATCAGAGGTCTTGTGGCAGTGGTAGTGTCCCAACTCATGAGCCAGAATACTCAGGTTCAAGTCCCACCTGTTCCAGAGGTGTGTAATAATAACTCTGAACAGGTTGATAAAAAAAAAGTCCCCATTTGCAATAATGAGATTTGAACGAACATCTCCGTAGCTTTTAGTGAAGTCCTTTGAATTATTAGTCAAGTAACATAATTAATATGCTGCAGTTGGTACTAATCTAATCATATTTATATGTAAGGTCCAGGCAAGGTGTCAACTGCTAGTCATCAAGTAATTTGGGTAATGGATTTAATAAGAAACATTTTGAATACTCTATTCAGAAATGTGAGATGAACACCGCAGACTTTCTTCATATTTAGCGTAATGTGAAAGCCCACATACAGTTTATAATGGGTGTTTCAATTTCTGGAATTGATACTATGACTCCATGGATTTGGCAGGAACACTGCATCACCCACGTACAACAACCTATATTTACATAGCACCTTTAATGTAATTAAACGCTTGGGGGCACTTCACAAGAATGTAATCAAGTAAAATTAAACACAAAGATTGTGTTTGGAAGCTGACCAAATTCTCTCAGGTTTGAAGGGGTGTCTTGTTGAAAAAAGGGTAAAGAGATATACAGAGTGAATTCCAGAGTTTAACACCTATGGCAGCCAATTATAAATAGTGCACATTAAACAGCCTAGATCTCTGAGAAGTGTTTGACTGGTAGAGGTTGCGATAGGAAAGGGTAAGTTCTTGGAGGAACTTGAAAGCAAGGATGAAATATTACTTGACTCAGAGCCAATGTACATCATGACTAATAGGAAAATGAGACTTGGTGAAAGTTAAGGATATAGACTGCAGGGTTTTGGATGACCTCAAATTTACAAAAGACAAAATGTGAGATATCAGTCAAGAGTGTAGTGAAATAGGAGAGTATAGAGATGGCAAAAACATTGATGAGGATTACAGTAAAAATGAACTGAGGAGAAAGCAAGATTAAGGTGATGTTAAGGAGCTGGAAATAGGCAGTCTTAGGGATGGCATAAGTAAGTGATCATTAATTTAGCTTGCTACCAAATGGGTTTGGTCTTTTGTAAACTTAATGGGAGGAAATTTCTGTGCATTCAGTGCTGAATGTCAGATAAGCAGTCCGCTGATAAACCTTTCTGCTGAAAGGTCACAGATCTGAAACATTCACGTTTCTCTCTTCACAGGTGCTTGTTGATTATTTGAACAAGTCCAGCACTTACTATTTCCATTAAAGGTTTCTATCCCTGACATTGGCTTGCTTTTCTAGACATGTTTGATTTTCACTTGAAAGCAATTCCTAATCTGAGATGAACAGTGAAAAGGATAAATGTTTAAGTTTTACCAGAAAGATTAAATCTCAGTAATGTGTCCATTTCCGATAGTCACTGTGGAAAGGTAGGAAACCCATTATGTTTTAGATCCAAGAAATTAATACTTGAGGTATAAGTCTTCAATAATGTGCCCATAATCTCAAAAATAACAATGACATCTCTTTTGTCTAAATATTTGACACAGTATCATGTTCCTGAGCAACTCATTTGGATATATTACATCCGACTGAATTATTAAACAAGGTAACTGATATATTGTGCAGCAGCATATCGTACTGTCAAAGAAAAACATTAACACTAAAAATGGACATAAAACCTGGTTGATCGACAGTGCAAAGAGAATGGGAAACAACATCCTTGAAAAATCCAGATAGAAATCAGGACTGGAAATTAAACCTTGCATATGAAATACTTGAGTCAAAAAATGGAGTAATTGTACTTATTCAAGAGAACAATTGCATTAGAAAAAGTTAAAGTGGTCATCAGTGAAATACAAATAGAATCCACACTTGCGGGTGAAGATTTTTTTGCTGCAGGCTACTTCATAATGAAAGTAAGGAGGAAGGCACATTAGGGAAATGTTCCAAAGGTCTTTGCAGAGTGAGGAGTGCTTCCTCTTAGGAAGAAAAGTGAAACTAGAGGTTATCAAAAGAAGTAGGTCCCGAAGAAGTCAGGATGACAATTCAGAAGAAACCACACAAAACAGGCTGAGAATGTGGACTTGCTGAACAAGACATGTTTGAGACAAATAATATCAACGCATTCAATGGAAAGTTAGTTGAGTTTATGAGGGAAAAGAGAATATAGGGTTAGTTAGAGTCATAGAGATGTACAGCACAGAAACAGACCCTTCGGTCCAACTCATCCATGCCAACAAGATATCCAATATTAATCTTGTCTCATTTATCAGCATTTGGCCCATATCCCTCCAAACCCTTTCTATTCATGTACCCATCCAGATGCCTTTTAAATGTTGTAATTGTACCAGCCTCCACCACTTCCTCTGGCAACTCATTCCATACACATACCACCCTGTGTGTGAAAAAATTGCCCCTTAGGTTCCTTTTAAATTATGCCCGAAACGTTGACTCTCCTGCTCCTCAGATGCTGCCTGACCTGCTGTGCTTTTCCAGCAGCACTCTTTCGACTCTGATCGCCAGCATCTGCAGTCCTCACTTTCCCTTTTAAAATTTCCCCCTCTCACTCAGTCTAAAACTATTGCATATTAATGTGCAGAGTGAAATTAAGACTGCCACAAGATCAGTCACTATCACTCTGAATGGTAAAACAGAATCAAGAGACTGGAATGACCTACTCCTGAGAAGGTTCTAATCTTAACCAAACAATTAATTAGAAATTGTTTGAGTCTTGGTTTATTCTGACTTGTTCTCCCTGCCAACCTTTCCCTCACCCCATGTTATTACTGTAGGGAAATGTGATTCACCAATCTCTAGCCGACACCGCTGTTTTATTGAGGATTTGTCAGGCCAGTGATTATCAGAACAGTAATCACCCCGCAATGCCCTCATATCAAACTGATTCACAGGAACTGTATGCATGCCAGTTGTAGCATCATTTCAGGATTATTCTGAACAATGCTTTCTTCCCTTACTTGTAAGGCAAGGCAGATTACTGAGGAAGGGTGCTTGGCTGCGTATCAGATGAGGAAGATGGGATGAAGCTCAAGTTGAGCATGGAAGCCAGTATGGGTTGCTTGGGCCAAAAGATCTGCTTTTGTTTCTTGGTGATACATTCGATGTGAAGACATATTCATACACTGGGAAACTGTAGCATAATCTGTAAAAAGTGATGCGATTTTTGGTCTGTTTTCTAACTTAGTGCTAATATTTCAATAAATACTGCTTAGTGAGACATATAGAGCCAATCGTTGGCAGACAGCAGTTATGGGACATTCGACTTCAATTAAATATGCAAGAAAAAGCAGGTTAGTCACAATGCTATAACCAGGCTTCTGGCAATGCCACCAAGTGGCATGCAAGAGTGACTGCGGTTTCTCAAGATTTTTAATGTACCTCCGACAATGGAAGAAGATCTTCAAACACCCTACCTCACCATCCTGAGCAATGTACACAAAACAGAACTTTACACGATGATTCCTGCTTCATATCTATCCTTATCCTTCACCTTCCCTGTACCAATATCAAAAAGCATGCTGCATTTGCACAGAATTTCACTGCACAAGAATAAACGTTTGGCCCAACAATTCAATGCTGTCCTTATGCTCTACAGGAATCAGAGTGCCTATAGCATGGAAGCAGGCCATTCAGTCCATCCACACCAAACCTCCAAAGATCATCCCATCCAGATCCAACACCTACTCTCCCCTGTAACCCTGCATTTCCCATGGCCAACCTACCTCGCCTACACATCCCAGAACACCATGGGGCAATTTAGCATGGGCAATCCACTTAACCTGCACATCTTTGGACTGTGGGAGGAAACAGGAGCACCCGGAGGAAACCCACGCAGACACGGGGAGAATGCGGAAACTCCACACATAGTCATCCCAGGATCTCTGGCACTGTGAGGCAGTAGTGCTAACCACTAAGCCAATGTGCTGCCCCATTGTTTTCCCACCTTGCTTCATGTAATTTTATCAACACAACCTCCTACTGCTTTCTCCCCGACATACGTTTCTACCTTCCTCGAAAATCATGGAATTGTTACAGTGTAGGAGTCTATTTTGTCCATTATATCTGCATCAATGTAATTATGTCAACCGATCTTGACAGTAGTGAGTTTCATATTCTCAACACATCTTTGAGCAAGCAAGTTTCTCGAGGTCCTTACTGGATATATTTGTAAATCTCTTACATTTGTGGCCCCTAGCTTTGGAATCTGAAGTTAAAACATCTTCATATCTATGTCTATTGACTCTTCTCTAAATTCTAGGGTGTTTTGACTCAATATTCACAATAATCAAAGCTCTGTAATGCATCTATTTCTCATCTTCCTTTCACAATCTATTGAAACACACTTTAATGGCATACAAGTGTCATTTCTTGATCTCTGATGTCTTCTCATAAGCTTTGCAAGTTTGGTGATATTCTGAAGAACTTCTTACCTAGATCTCCCAAAAGGGAGGGGAAGTTCCTAGGTTTGATCAAGTGGAAAGAACCCTTATGTACATTCATTATTCCTGGCACACAAACTAAAAACTCAACATGGAAAGCTATTCTATTCTCCCAGGGATTTTTGTTTTAGATCAATACAGCACAAGGTTTACCTTATAGGAAATACTTATCGATGCAGCTTATATGCAACAATAACTAAAATGTGACAATACTATTTCGGGCCGATATATATTCTTTATCTGGTCTCTCATCCAACCCAGTACACACAATTCTTACTTCTAATTCTCAGTCATGTCATTATAAGCAAGGCAGCAAAGAAACTAAGTACTCCAGACACAATCTGCATTTTTAAATAAATGAAGTGAAAGAAACATGGATCCAACAGGGTGGTTCTGGTAGCGAAAGAAATTGATTTGTACCTCATGAAAATTGAAAACATCAAACAATCGGGGCGGCATGGTGGCTCAGTGGTTAGCTCTGTTGCCTCACAGTACCAGGGACCCGGGTTCAACTCTTGCCTCGGGTGACTGTCTGCGTGGAGTTTGCACGTTCTCCCCGCGTCTTTGTGGGTTTCCTCCGGGTGCTCCGGTTTCCTTCCACAGTCCAAAGATGTGCAGGTCAGGTGAATTGGTCATGGTAAATTACCCATTATATTAGCTGCATTCGTCAGAGGGAAATGGGTTTGGGTGGACTTTTTGGGCCGAAGGGCTTGTTTCCACACCATAGGGAATCTAATCTAATCCAATTAATTCATATGGTTAAAGGCATAGCAGCACAAAAACTATATTAAAAGCATTTCAGATACGTCAAGTTTCTCGAAGTACTGTGCAAGTTGTATCAGAGAATTTGTGTTCAACCATTCATTCCAGATCAGTCATAACTGTGATCTCTGACAGATTCACTCTCGTTGTTACCACAAAAACTGGCCAGATATTACCTTAGAAATCACCTCCTGCTGACATTGTTGCACATTCAACCAAATCATGATAATTAATTGCAAATGACTCACTACAGAATGCCTACTGATGATATGTAATTTGGAAGCACTGTGAACTGCTTGGAGGATACTGCGGAACTTCAAAAGGACGTTGGCAATTTGAAGGAATGGTTGGAAAAGTAGCAGATGAATTTCAATGCAGTTAAAGTGTGAAATGACTCATTTTGTAAGAAAAACACAGAGACAATATAAAATGAAGAGCACAATTTTAAAAGGGTGCAGGAGCAGAGGGATCTAGATAAATATGTGTATAAATCTTTAAAGGTGGCAGGACAGACACTGGTTAATGAAGCTTACAGTATCCAATAGGAGTGTGGAGGTCAACAGCAAGGACATTATGTTAAACTTGTATAAAGCACTGGTTTGGCCTGAACTGGAATACGATGTTGACTCATGGGTATCACACTTCAGGAAAGATGTGAAGGCATGAATGGATCCTGAAATGAGAAACTTCAGTTATGTAGATAGTCCCAAATTCAATGATCTAACTTCCTTCAAAGAGAACATTAACAGGAGCTTTGATAGAAGTATTCAGAATCACGAGCTTTTTGGAAAGAGTAGCTAGGGAAAAACTGAATCCTCTAGTGAAAGAATCAAAAATGAGAGGAGACAGATTTAAGATGTTTGGCAAAAGATATAATGGAGGTATAAGGAGACATTATTTCACAGAGTGAGTAGTTAAGATCTGGAATGCACTGCCTGAGGGTACGGTTGCAGGCATGTTCAGCTGCAACTTTCAAGAGGGAATTAATTTATTAATTGAAGCAGAAGAAAATGCTGGTTCATTGGAAAAAGCAGACAAATGGTACTGAGTACATTTGTCATTCAGAGAACTGCCATGCACACAGTGGGCTACGTGATTTCCAACAGTATCTCATGTAAAAATTCTGTGAGACCACTCTGCAACTTCATTAAAGAGTCATTTCAACCTTGCACTATGTTAAGTAATCAAGGCAAGAACTGATGGGGAATGTTTACACAGGTACAAGTCCCACAGCAAATTTACATTTCCTAATATACACAAGAAAGTTGCTGTCAACAACCTGTTTGCATAAGCATGGGGTGGGTTCAATGAAGAAGATCACAGAGAGTTGGAGAAACATGTTCAGTGTTGGCATTTAATGTAAATTAGTACAATATACAGAGACAATCACAGGAAACATTCTAGTCTCATATTGCTAAACTCTGAAGTCCTTTTTTGAGAAAACTGACAGCAATGAAAGCAAGGTAATAGTTGAATCAGAAGGGAGGATCAGAGGGTGCAAATCATTCTTACTGGAACTATATAAGTTTCTTCTCTCAATCTCCTAACAATCATTCTTTCTTGTCCCTTTTGACCTTATTGCCTTTTATGTTATTAGCCTTCATTTTTCAAACATGTTTCTCATGATCAGTCAAAATAAGTTCTTCATAAAAGAAAATGCTTGTTCTGTTCTGATGCAAGCTCTCAAACCAGAAACATTAATTCTCTTTCTCTCCCAACTATTGTCATCTGACTTACTGAGTATTTCCAACAGCTCATTTTATTTATTACAGATGATGGTATTGTCATATTGAGAAATGTTTCCTCCTAACAGACTGAACTGAGTAACTCACAATGATTTACTATTATGTTAACAGTTGAGATTCAGAAAGCTATTTGTTATCAATGTGTTAAGTTAGCACAAGTAAAATTGATAAAGAACTCGTACATTTATCAGGTTAACAGTGAACTAAAAGATAAAGTGACAACAGACTGGGTTAGAATATCTTATCCTCATTTTGCACGGCATATACTGTACAGTTGATTGTGCAGCACAAAAGGCTAATTCAGAAACATGGACAACAGTTATGTTGGATTAGGATATGACTGACTAGTGTTCTTTTGGGCTCAAGAGAACAGACAAAGTGGCAAAGTTTATTGCATTTGTGACTTCAATAAGAACTATTCACTCCAAACCTCTTAAGTAAATGCAATGATAAAGATGATGATGATTATATGATTTAGTCATTCTAAAAATGAAGTCAGATTTAGATAATGTCCAGTTTTAGTCAGAAAAATAACTAAGAAAGTAATTGACACTGCCGATATATGCATTCCCCAGACTCATAACCTACACACGCAAGAACACTTTCCATAATATGTTTTTCAATATTTCGAGCGAAGAATTAAATCTTTATTCTACTAAGCTTCCAATGGGATAAGGGCAAAAATGGGTACACTGAGATGATTCAGAAGCCAGACATGATTTCATAGGGCAATGGAACAGACTTGAAAGGCTATTTCCCTGTTCCATTTTGCAGGCTTTTTGAGACAACCAGGTTAACCATTAGGATGCAGGCACTTCTGCATCTCCAAATCTAAAACCTGGATCTCACAGACCCATTGGAATTTACAAAAGGAAGCTCTGTCAGGTATCATGCTGGCTCAGATTGACACAACGCAATCCAACAGTGGTTATTGGACAGGTAATTCAGATTCCCAAGCTAATGACCTGCTGTCATGGGTTCAAATCCCACCATGGCAGAAAGTGAAATGGGAATTCATTAAAATCTGGAATTACCAAAGTAGTGACCCCTAAGCCATTTGTCGATTGCAGCAAAATCTCATCCAGATCAATAATTGGCCAAACTTACCAGATCAGGCCTATAAAACTTAACATCCACAAACATGTGGCTGATACCCACCTGGATCTCCGAGGTGGTCTAACATGATACCTGACTGTTCAAAGGGTGGGCAACAAATGTTGGCTTTGCTAGCAACTCCCACATCCCATTAAGAACAGCAAAAAGATTACAGGAACATTGTTCATTTTTAGCGATAAGCTGCAGATTCTGAAAAATCAAAACTCCTTCGAGCTTTCACTGTTTAAACTCTCCAACATAAAGAAGTATAGCTTCAATAGAATACCCACAGAAATAGGAAAGGTAAAAAACTGAGATTTCTATTATTCAAAACACAACTGCCTGATAATCACATGCACTTGTAGGTTAGTGAGAAATGGTTCCTCTAAATAAAAAGGCCAATCTTCTTGACTAAAATTTGTTTTAGTAAGTATACCTACTCATTAACCCTCCAGATGGTGTGGAGGGATTCAATGTGCTGAAATTTTTTGTCTTAAAGATAAACGCATTTTTACAGTTGATACCAGTCTAACTGTGATAGAAGAGGTAGCTTGCAGCTGGGTGGAAAGGTGCCAGACCCACAAAGGGACAATTGGAGTATACGTTTTCTTTCAAAAACAGATTTTCACTTCAGCAAAGTTATTAACCTATTAAATCATGATAACAAGCAAGATGAGAGTGACCTACACTGGTAAGAGAAGCTGTTAATGATTTTTCTTTTCCTTAACACCAAATGTTTGAATTTGGGCTAAATTAAATCATTGCAATGAGTTTCCGTAACCAATTTCATTATCTCATCCACCTTCTCATGCCAACCCTCCCATGCCAATTTCATCCACGTACCTGCATGTTTCACATGGCATCCCTCAAGCCTTTTTTTTTCCATAGCACTCTTTCCAATGACACCCTCTTCCACCTGTTCCTCTCAATGCATCCCAATTCCAAACAATTCCAACTTTCTCATGCCACTCTCCAATTAACCAATCCCCCACACTTTCACATCCTTCTCATCTCACACCTGTCTCATCTATCCGATGTCATACCATCTCCCAATGCACCCCTCCCTCCCAAACTTCTTATTCCAATCCCCTTCCAAGCCATTCCGCCGATGATAAAATTTATGAACAAAACATATGCAGTTAAACTGGCATTTCTACTGCAACTGTTCTTTTAAAGAGAGATTTCTAGCTTTTCTTTTCACAAAAACTTCAACAAAATCAAAAGTTTCACTCTTGGGAAAGCAACATAAAGCAGCTGAAGTTTAAAAACAGATCTAGAAGTAAAAATGATGCCAGAAGTCTCTAAGTGTGACTAGTTTATTATCAGTAAGTGTGGAAGTGTAATGGGGAATGGTTTCCTTTCTGGCTGAAACTGGGGGACACAGTTTCAGAAAAAGAAATACACCAATTAAGATTGAGATAAGGAGCAATCTCTTCATTCTAGCCAACATGAGTAGCTGGCAGTCTGTGGAAGTTCAGTCTTAATATATTCAACACAGAGACGGATAGTTTTAAATATTAAGCAATATCAACAGAAATGGGGATATTGTATGAAAATAGCTTTGAGATAGAAGATGAGCCATTATCTAGTTGAATGCCAGAGGGGGTTGAGGGACTGGAGGACCTATTCCTTTTCCTTATTGTTTTTCTCCCAAGGTCAAACATCTGGTGGTGTCAATATTGTTCAAAGATTAAATACTTCTTGAAATCCTTCTGCCATCATATCAGCATTTATTATCAAAGAAATCACTTTCCTAACTGCCAATCGGATTCCACAGCAAAGTACTTTGTAAAGTTTCAGGTTTCAGAGGAAGATTACAACCGCTCGCTCCTCAGACCTACATTTGTGCAATGATGGGTCCAAAGGAGGTTTACTGTGAAAAACTCTGGACAGTACAAACTATAATCATCATCTTCTTCTAAAGGGTTGAACAGAGTCATAGTCATAGAGTCACAGAGTTGTACAAAACGGAAACAGACCCTTCGGTCCAACTCATCCATGCCGACCAGATATCCCATCCTAATCTAGCCCCATGTGCCAGCAACCGGTCCATAACCCTCTAAACCCTTCCTATCCATATACGTATCCAGATGCCTTTTAAATGTTGTAATTGTACCAGCCTCCACCACTTCCTCTGACAGCTCACTCCATACATGCACCACCCTCTGCATGAAAAAGTTGCCTCTGAGGTCCCTTTTATATCTTTCCCCTTTCACCCTAAACGTATGCCCTCTAGTTTTGGACTCCCTCAACACAGGGAAAATACATACATTAACACTTTCAACAGAAAGGAAAACAACAATGTCTCCTCAGTTAAACAAGTGACCAGCACTTCTGTTAGAAATAATGTATAACTTGAAGTTTAATTCATATTTTATGTTTTGTGTATTAGGAAGTAGAGACGTTTTCAATTCCATTTTTAGAGTTTTTCTTGAGAGTTTGGTGACAAAAAGTCTGGAGGTCTGTTAGCACACATACATTTTTAATGAGCTTTTAATGTACTTAAAATGCAGAAATGGGGGTTAGTAACTTTGTGCATTACAAAATGTAGAAAACTGTTTTGTTAGGTCACAGAGACAAAGAAAAGTCCAGAAAGGAATCAGCATGTGCAAGTGCCTGAGAGTGGAAGAATTAGTGTTAAAATCTAAGGAGAGAACTCCTACAAGACTGCATGAAAACGAGTTTGGTGAACTCACATACTTGCTCTAAAGTTAAAGTAATAGTGAGGTACGTTTGCAGCATACTGCAGGGAGAAATACCAGCTGAAGAACAAACTTCCAGCAAATACACAGAACTTTGACAGAAAGAAACTGGACGCAGCTGTACGAGACTGAGCAATAAGCCTGAATGGGGGCAATTGGCAAATATCCAGCACTTTGATATTTGTAATAATATTGCAGAAACAAGAGGAATAGTATGAATTTGAATTTTTTTTCTTGTTTTTGAAACAATGCTTTTCTATCCTTTTCTCCTATTGCAGAGTAGTTCTTTTTCCCTTGCTTGGGAAAGCTTTCATTCTTTATGTTAAATGTCTACTGGCAGATTCTTATGAATGTTTTTTGTAAGCAATCTCTCCGTGGGAAAAGAAAATGCATCCTTAGGGTCTATCAAATGTGATTTTAGTTTGGGATCTGACTAGTCCAATATTATCAGATGGGATCATACCATTTCAATGGAATTTCCAATGTTTCCATCCCACAGAACCCACTCTAAAATGCGACCCAACAATCTTTCTTTGAAAGTGTATTGCTATTTTTATAACAAGGCCCCCCTGAGGTTAACCAGAAATGTGAATAATTGTGCATCACCTCTTACCCCAATCCGTACCATCATAATTGAGGATATTACACATTAGCCCTGTCTTGTAATCGAGAGATGCAGAAACTGATCCAAATTCAGCAACTTTATTTTAAACAATAAAGTTTAAAATATTTAATCACACCAAATGTCATTGCAGTGGTGTACCATGCATCACCCACTGAATCCCTTGAAGCGAACAATCAAAACAGACCAAGTAAACCACAACTGTGAAATGTTATTGCTGTAGATTCTTAGTGTCAAGTCACTGTGAACAAACTAATGTTGAACAAAGCTGCCAACTTTTTTACCTTAATAAAACAGATAACTCAAGCACTTGGTTCTAAATTAAAGTCACAGGCCCCTATAATGTTATCCCTAGAGGGGATTTTCCAATTTACTTTCTTAAAGTGGGGCAGTGGGATGAGCCACTAGCTTTGGGATATCTCCTACCGCCAGGAACAGGAGGACCCATTGGATGTAGCTCCTAACAGACACCTAGGTGCTCAGCATATGGGCTTTTTTGGCACATCACTTCCTGGGACAGTGATACCATAGATTCTCTACAACGTGGAAACAGGCCATTTGGCCCAACAATTCCACACTGACCCTCCAAAGAGCATCCCACCCAGACCCATGTCCAACCCCTAAAACCCTGTGTTTTCCTATAGCTAATGCACCGAACCTACACATCCCTGAACACTATGGGTAATTTATCTTGGCCAATCCACCGAACATTCACATCTTTGGTCTGTGGGAAGAAACCAGAGCACCTAAAGAAAATCCACACAGACATGGGGAGAATGTACAAACTCAACACAATCGCCCAAGGTTGGAATCGAACCTGGGTCTCTGGCACCGTAAGGCAGCAGTGCTAACCACTGAGCCACTGTGTCGCCCAACGCTAGCCCTTCAGAGCAGCCTCTGGGAGCAGCAGTGTTGCCTCAGAGATCAAGGCCAGCTCAGGAAACAGGCAAGGCAGCTAACTTTTTTTTGGGCAAGTGTTGCTCACAGGGTAGAGTTGTCTCTAAGAAAGGGGGGATTGGGAAGGGTTGAAGACAAGGACAGAGAGGTGGCCCCCATCCTTGCCAATCCCCTTCCCAATCAGGCCCAGTCTGGGGCCAACCAAATAACCATGACCCCATCTGTCACTCACCGCCCCACCCCACACTCCCCAAAATGGCCTAAAACTGTGTTGATCACAACACAGACATGGAGGCATCCCTAAGTGGTCATTAATTGACTGCATAAAGTCCTAAATTGGAAATAGGATGAGAAGATAAGACTCAGGCCTTTCTGTCCAAAAATTGATTTCTGTGATGGCGGCAAAGTAGTGGATATCTCTATGATGTCAATCTAACCAATTATCTTCCCCTCCCATCACCTTCTCTGTTATTTCTAAAGAAAGAAATACTCTGCTCTCTATTCCTCCACTCAGATGTGCCTGATCTGAACATTTCTAACATTTTCCCCTTTTATTTCCTATTACAGTGTTTTGCTTCTGTCTTTGATGCCCTAGTTGATTTTTTTATTGCCTGTTACATGAAGGCCAACTCACAGAGATAGCCACCAGATCCACAGTACACAGGCATACATTAAGGTCATTTTATTTAAGGTCAAGGTTAAATACTAACTTTCTTCAAAGCAGAGTTTTGAAGAATAGATGTGTATATTTGAAAGTACCCAGAGATGTGCAATACATTTGAGCATCGACTTTTTATTAAAATAAAAGTCTTGATTCATCAGCTACTCCCTGCTCTCATAATACTCTATCAAAACAAAGATAAGCTGCAACTACAGTACAATTCAGGTAACTAAGATAAATGGAAATGCCATCCACATATAACCTCTCTTCCCCATCAGAACAGATAATTCCACCATAAATGATTGACTTCATTGCCCCACTGGGTAGTCTGTATCGTTCACTCTCTCTGATGTAGATCCAGGCATCAACCCACAATTTGTCTTTTTCTGTCTGGTTTCAGCCTGTCTGCTTGTTCTAACGCCATGATATAATCCAAAGCTGTGTTTGGTGTTTATTCTTTCTGTTTTACTTATTATTGCCAAAGCTCTGGAACACCACAGGAATGATCAGAGATAAACTGTAAGAGAGGAGATGGTAAGACAGAAATGAAAAGGGCGCAGGACTTGACAGATGGAAAGAAATTGGGACCTGCAGAGACAAGCTTTACTCACTGGCACAAGACCATCTTGTGTCTGTTCACATTCCCGCCTTCAACAAATCAACCTCATCTTGTTACTCAACTTTGTGTTTGGCTAAATACCTCGCACACTGGGGGTTATGAATACTGATGTGAAACAACATTATGCAATGAAGGATAAAAGACTTAGATGGCTATTTATCCGTTGGTTTGGGAGTGACCCCTTATTATTCTTCACAATGTTAAACCTTTGCAATTTCAAAGAAAAACATCAATTTGCTTCTGGTAATAAATTACCTTTTCTCTTAATTGATCTGGTCGTAATTTTTATAATCCTCAAGTGCATGATGCCAATGTCTATAAAGCACAGATCATTTCCACAAACGCTGATAATTAGTTAATTTATATAATTAAGGCAATTTCAATGTGTTTTATTCTCTAATCAAGTTTCTGCATGATGATATCCCTGAACTGTAGAAACGTGTTTGCCAACAATTTGAGTCATCCCCCCTTAGTTGCTTTTCACTCTACAATTAAAACACGATTCCACCCATTTTACTCAGTCATCTCAGAAAATTTACAAAGGCTCTATGTTAAGGAGAGAAGCAACTGATTTGAAATTGCTGTTACATTATTTAAAAACAACCAGTAGGAATGGGATTTTAGTTTTTATTTCGCTCAAGGTAATGTACAGGAGGAATTTAACCACTCCTCCACTCAGGACTGCCAGCAGAATGCAGTGTTCTGAGACCTGACTTCATTACACTGGCAGGGCTGTACATTTAATTTTTAAGTCAACCGCCATGAAACCTGAAGTACACCTGCTAATATTTCCAAAAGAGATCTGACACAGGGGAAGGAAAAGAAAGCCATCAACCCAAAGGAGCAGATATTAGGAGTGGTGGTCAGAGGTTCACTTCAAGAGACAACTCTTTAGGGAAATCCACAAAGTAGGAGTGAGGTATAGAGAGGCGGAGCAAGAAATTCCACAGGAGAAAGTCTAAGTGGCTTATAGGTACCAATAGGGTGCAAAGGGAACATGCAAGAGGCAATGGTAAGACAATCACAGAGAGAGGGTTGGAGCAAGGTCAGACCACTCTGAAAAAGGCAACAGAGGTAGAGAGGAGACGTCCAAGGAAAAGTAAATAAATACAAGATTATAAGGAGAAGCTGGATATGCTGGTACATTTTTCACTGGAGCATAGGAAGGTGAGAAGTAACCTTATCAAGGGTTAACAAAATCATGAAAAATATAGATAAGGCAAACACCAGGTATCTTTTCCCTCAGGTCAGGGATTTCAAGACTGGGGGCATCTTCTTAAGGTGAGAGGAAAAAAATTTAAAAGACATGAGGAGCAGTTTTGTCCACTTAGAATAGTTCATGTGCGAAACAAACTTCCAGAGGAAGTGGTGGATGTGGGTACAGTTACAACATTTAAAAAATATTTAGATCAGTCCATGAATAAGAAATATTTGGAGGGATATGTGCCAAGAACTGGCAGGTGGGACTAGTTTAGTTTGGGATAATGGTCAGCATGAACTGGTTGGACCGAAGGGGCTGTTTCCATGCTGTATGACTCTATTAAGAATTTTAAAGCATTTCAGGCCTCGGACCTAATGTACATCATTAAAAGTTGGAGTGTTAGTCACAAGGACATATTGAATAGAGGAAGAGGTTGCTAACTTTGATTCCTTGATATGAAAGGCTTCCACTGATTGACAGCATCATCATCCTTTAGCTCTAAGGTAAAATTTATGGCAGCTGCATGCACAAGAGACTTTTGGAATAGGAGATCAGATATAGTCATAGAGTCATAGAGATATACAGCATGAAAACAGACCCTTCAGTCCAACCCGTCCATGCCGACCATATATCCCAACCCACTCTAGTCCCACCTGCTAGCACCCGGCCCATATCCCTCCAAACCCTTCCTATTTATATACCCATCCAAATGCCTCTTAAATGTTGCAATTGTACCAGCCTCCATCACATCCTCGAGCAGCTCATTCCATACACATACCACCCTCTGCATGAAAAGGTTGCCCCTGAGGTCTCTTTTATATCTTTCCCCTCTCACCCTAAACCTATGCCCTCTAGTTCTGCACTCCCCGACCACAGGAAAAGGACTTTATCTATTTACCCTATCCATGCCCCTCATAATTTTGTAAACCTCTATAAGGTCACCCCTCAGCCTTTGACGCTCCAGAGAAAACAACCCCAGCCTGTTCAGCCTCTCCCTGTAGCTCAGATCTTCCAACCTTGGCAACATCCTTGTAAATCTTTTCTGAACCCTTTCAAGTTTCACAACATCTTTCCGATAGGAAGGAGCCCAGAACTGCACGCAATATTCCAACAGTGGCCTAACTAATGTCCTATACAGCCGCAACATGACCTCCCAACTCCTGTACTTAATACTCTGACCAATAAAGGAAAGCCTTCTTCACTACCAAATGCCTTCTTCACTATCCTATCTACCTGAGACTCCACTTTCAAGGAGCTATGAACCTGCACTCCAAGGTATCTTTGTCCAGCAACACTCCCTAGGACCTTACCATAAAGTGTATAAATCCTGCTAAGATTTGCTTTCCCAAAATGCAGCACCTCGCATTTATCTGAATTAAACGCCATCTGCCACTTCTCAGCCCATTGGCCCATCTGGTCCAGATCCTGTTGTAATCTGAGGTAACCCTCTTCGCTGTCTACAACACCTCCAATTTTGGTGTCATCTGCAAACTTACTAACTATACCTCTTATGCTCGCGTCCAAATCATTTATGTAAATGACAAAAAGTAGAGGGCCCAGCACCGATCCTTGTGGCACTCCACTGGTCACAGGCCTCCAGTCTGTAAAACAATCCTCCACCATCACCCTCAGTCTTCTACCTTTGAGCCAGTTCTGTATCCAAATGGCTAGTTCTCCCTGTATTCCATGAGATCTAGCCTTGCTAATCAGTCCCCCATGGGGAACCTTGTCAAATGCCTTACTGAAGTCCATATAGATCACATCTACAGCTCTGCCCTCATCAATCTTCTTTGTTACCTTTTCAAAAAACTCAATCAAATTTGTGACACATGATTTCCCATGCACAAAGCCATGTTGACTATACCGAATCAGTCCTTGCCTTTCCAAATACATGTACATTCTGTCCCTCAGGATTCCCTCCAACAACTTGTCCACCACCGAGGTCAGACTCACCGGTCTATAGTTCCCTGGCTTGTCTTTACTGCACCACGTTTGCCAACCTCCAGTCTTCCGGCACCTCACCTGTGACTATCGATGCTACAAATATCTCAGTAAGAGGCCCAGCAATCACTTCTCTAGCTTCCCACAGAGTTCTCGGGTACACCTGATCAGGTCCTGGGGATTTATCCACTTTTAACCGTTTCAAGACATCCAGCACTTCCTCCTCTGTAATCTGGACATTTTGCAAGATGTCACCATCTATTTCCCTACAGTCGATATCTTCCATATCCTTTTCCACAGTAAACACTGATGCAAAATATTAATCTCCCCCATTTTCTGTTGCTCCACACAAAGGCCACACAGGTCACTTTTGCTCACAGAAACTGAGAAACAAATCAAAGTACTGCCAATAAAAGACTTTCTGGACACTGTCTCCATCTATTCATCTCACTCCTTCACCTCCAGACAGAATAAAACAAGTGAGAAAAAGCTCCAGCTGACTTTTTTAAAATTTATAATAACATTCACATCATTCATTTGTTAACTCACATTTGCGCTGGTGTTTCCCCAATGAAGTCCTCTCCACCAATCCCCTCAGGAATGATTCTAATTATGAACTTTCACCACAAAGGGTACATTAACATTTCTTCTCAGTCAGCATCCAAGTTGCTGCCATTCCAAAAATCCCACCGAAGTCCCAATACCCTTTTGGGAAGACTAGTGAGGTGGGCTACCACTCCCAAAGCGCAGGGTAAGGTAGCTCTCATGGCTAGATGAAAATCTTCGGTCGGCCTTTTCCAAAGAACCTTCAAAATCTATTAATAATCACCAGAACAAGAAATCCCCTTGATTTGATTTTGCAATTCAAATTCTGTTGTGTTGCATTGCTTCATATTTTGTCAATGATGTGCAACAAATTACAGAAAAAATGTGCAAAGTGGAATGAGATATAGAAAATAGAAAGAAACAAAATTGGTAAAAATAATAAGTGCGCTATGAACATCGCATTTTATAGAGCAGTTTTAAATAGCAGCTTTGATTTAAACTGACTTCTTTAATTCAAGGTAAAATGGAATAGTTTGGAGAGATGGTTATGACTTCCTGTCCCGAGACAAGCCCATGTCTTCTTGGAAACAATCCCATGTCACCTGGTTGCCATGTACCACAGGGCTCAGGCCAAATTAATTGGAAATTAAGCTCAAATTTCAACACCTCAACACAAAGGGGGAAAAAGCCGGGAATACTACTCGCTCACAGTACAACAAAAACAGTCAGAGAGTGGTTTGATGAAGGAGACCCATTACTAAAGGAAAATGACTGTTTGGGTAAGCCAGCAAGCAGAGTACTGGTGAGGATGGATTGCCTGTTTCAAGAAATGTGGCTTGAGGAAAGTTAAAGACTAAGGAATTACCAATGTACCTTTTGGAACATTGGAAGTTAATTTGAGAATGCTCAGAAAGCTGGGAGAAGGGAACTTCATTTTTTTTTGAGGATACTGGATGATTCACCCTAGAGCAAGGATGTAAGATCATGTTAAAGCTTGGAGAATCTCGGTACTTTAAACACAAAACTACACAGCACTTTCAGCAGAAGAACAATGCTTTCATATGGTGTGTGGTTTTCAGTTGTGTTGATTAGATACTGGACAATATCCTTTTCACAATTTAGCATATTAGTTGCCAATTGAGCAATATTTAGTCTATGTTGATTTTGTTTTGCAATAAACAAACTAAAATCAACATTGCTTAAACAATAATCAGTTGGAAAGTTATTCTCTAAACTGTACATGCTCTTTTGCTGTATTGGCAGTGTCGCTGCCTCTGGGTCAGTCCCACCTGTCCCAGAGATGTGTAAACAAGTTGATTCAAAATACATATACTCCAAACTGCAGGAAAGTTCTGTGATTTAACTTTTAAGCTGACAAAAAATACCCCCTTCGTGGTTATGTTTGGTCCATGGTCCTGTAAATGGACCATTGATTCTCTGGAAACCAAACCAAGATTTTCTGAGTAGCTGATGGGTTGTTTCCTTTTCTAATTTTATTAACTGTCATGGTTTCCTGGCACGTGGGTTTTGCTGGTCAAGCTAATGTACATTGCCATTCTTAAGTGTCTAGAGAGAGAGCATCATAGAGTCAACACATTGCCAAGTGCTAATCCCAACTGGTTTGCACAATGAAGCTTCCCCCTCGCTAAAGCTGGGCAGAGCTTCCAACCTCTAAAATCGTGATTAACTTGGATATCTTTATTTTGAATGCAAGTTCTCGCCCATCTTCCTCTTTGTGAAGAATAGAAACTGGTTGCCACACACACTCTTGTGGACAGATTCACTTGTAAAGTTCAGAAATATCTTAAGAAAACCCTGAACTAAACAATGCTTTCTACAGTCTGTTCTTCTCTCAAATTCCATCTCCACGGCAACCCACACCATGTATCCAAGTATAAATGTTAACTATTATCTAAACTCCCGAAAGCGTTCTAATTTGGAATTAACAGACAGTATAAAATCAAAGCATTTACAAAACCTGACACTTTACCACCTCACTGCGAAGAAGAGCCGAACAGTCTTTCCCCGGTCCGCACAGTTGCCCTGGTCATTATTCACATGTACAAATTCCTTGCACCTTCATCCCAAATAGATGACCTGCATTGCATTTTATCAACCAAATTTGTTATTAAGAAGAATTCAAAGTGGATCATGAGACTCCTTCATTCCTCCATTTAGCCAAAATTAAAGGAAGTCTCAAAATACAACAACATTGTAACTTAATGGTTGAACATCTGCCTCTAACCAGTTCGAAAGAGCTAATAGCAGAAGAATATTTACAATACTCATTTATTCTGTAAGCTATTTATCAATGATTTTAAAAAAGCTGAGCAGAATGCAGTGATCTAGTTTAGCTCGGTATGAAGAATAACACATTCATATTTTTGATGAATTTCCACAAAGGATTTGCATTTTCCCAATTATGGAGACATCTTCCAGCATCCACTATTCTATCCATGTTATTTTGATATCCTTCTCTAACAGCTTTTTTTTCCCTATTGGATGTGCTAACAAGCACTTTATTAGGTGATAAAGAATACATCATGACTGCTGATGTATAGTGAAGTACATTTTGCCAAAAGCCCCCATTTGCTTGAACTCCCCTGGCTCCAGAGTTACATTAGTGCGGAAGGTGCACTTTGTATATTATCTTTTAAGGAGAATTGTCAAGAAGTTTCAGTCCCAACACCATCAGCAATTCAGTGATGCAATCATAACTGCCACTCTTCATTTTCATCTTTGGTGGAAAATAAATTGCCTTAAGAAAAAACAAAAGTTTGAACTACAAATGGAGACTTTTCTTCAGCAACAAACTGACAGCACTCTAAATACTGTAGCAAGGTCTCCGGGTCTTCTATGAATTGAGCAAGTCTGACATTCCCTCAGCAAAATCAATGCAGGAGCAACACCAACTTGCAACACTTGACCAATGCAAAACAAAACACTTCGACAGTTAGCAGAAAATCCTAGCTCCTCTTTCACAAAGAATTTGCCGCAAGATCACTTAAAGTAAATAATTTGCTGTTAAACAGTTTAGAGACTCAGCTGTCGGTAACATAAAAGGATAGGTGAAACCCACAAATCAAAGGGTGAAGTAAAACGATCAACTGTCATTATGGCCCTTCAATATCTTGCTTTCTTGCTACATTAACCTTTTAAAAACATCCTGTAACATGAACCTCGCATCTCCTTTGTCATTAGCCTTCTAATGGAAGTTTGATTAGGCCACTGAAGATCAAGTGGTGTTCTTTCACTGCAATGCTGTAAACTCTCTGATCCCCAAGGTAATCTGTCTCATGTAAGTGTTCCAAAATGCCTGAGCTTTTACTGTGGCTTCCTTTTAAATTCTTCACAATAAAAAGAAGCAAAATCACACATGTGGCATATTTCCATAATATACTGCCCATCTACTAATCCTAGGTTTTTTAGCAGAAGCAATGTAGTGAATAGTCCACTGCATTAAGACCAAAGCTGACCAAAGCTGACCAAAGCACTGCACCAGACTGGCGATGGCTTCGAGTGAGATCTACCTCACAATAAAGGACAACGCATTCTCAACCTTCTTCCTTCTTTCCTTAAGACAAATCTGAAGTAGTACTGTTAACTTTGGAGCTAGTAAATATCAAATCAAAAGGGAAGAGCTTTTTCTCAATGACCCAT
This sequence comes from Chiloscyllium plagiosum, assembly GCF_037043375.1. NCBI lineage: Eukaryota > Metazoa > Chordata > Chondrichthyes > Orectolobiformes > Hemiscylliidae > Chiloscyllium > Chiloscyllium plagiosum. The sequence goes on from NW_028270140.1 coordinate 24,712,585, forward strand.
TTTGAAAATGCCCTCCATTAAAATACAAATAGAGACTGTAATTAAATTTTATTTGTCTTACAGTCAAAAGGTCCTTCAATATCAGAAATTAAATATGATGTTCATCTAGTCTAAAAACAGAGAACTAGAACTTGGAGCCATTAGAACAAGAGGTGATCAACAAAATTTTAAATGGACACACCAGACCAGAAATAGATCATTCAGCCCCTCAAACTTGTTTCAATGTTCTATCAGCTTATTGCTGGTCCACACTTGAATTCCTTTTTACTCATGTTGGAGAAATACCGGTTGATTTCCTTGTCATTTTGGAGTCTGGTGTTTAAGGAGGTGCTGCTACCAATCCTTCCGTCTTTAACCCAATCGCCCTTTCTTTGCTGAGTATAAAAGCCTGTTTAATTATTAGTGATAGAGTATAGAGCACTACAGTGAGTCTTTCCCAGAGGCACTTTGTCTTAAGTAACAAGAGTTAGTTTATCACATAGCATTGGATGCAAAAATTACAATGATAAGTTATGAACAATTACTTCAGATTAAGAGGAGACAGGAATGTCACTTCTGATCCAATCGGGGTCATAAGCAAAACCGCCCGACTTTCTGCCGAAAAACTATCTTTGTAAAAAATCAAATTCATTCTTTCAACTTTCCATTGACTGCTATCCACTATCTGTTGCGAAAGGCAATCCCTGATATCCATTACTCTTAAGACAACTGGATATTTTCATATATTTAGAGGAAATCAGTAGTTCAAGCTGTTTAAAAGGATTGTGCCCTGAAGGACAGAATAAAGCAGGGAATGTAATGAAGCAGCAGTAAGCAATGTTAATTAGTGGTTAAGTAAATGGGTATTTTCTCACATTTAAACTTTGGCTTCAATCAATGCAATGCTTCCAGTGCCTCAAATAAACAAATGACAATCTGAGGAAAGAAAATCTTAATGAAATTTACCATTCAATACATCAGTGCACTTACATTCAGCCAATCCACATATAACAACATACATAATTTAAACTGACAAATCTGTGTAGTTTGCCTCTTCTCCACAGCAGGACTCCTCTCTGGCAAAACATCACACAGAAAATTTAGATTACTAGCAGATGTACTGGACATACAGTAACTCAGCATGATAATGACCAATGACTTTTTTCATGAGAGATGACAAGGGCCCTACCAACAGGTCCTCTTCCCCTTGATAAAAAAAGGATACTTTTCCATCAGAAGTATGATTATTTATAGTCAGGTTTAATGGCAAATCTACAAATGTTCTCCTTTGTTTTTTCAGAAGGAATCAAGAAACAAATTACACGCATAAATGGTTTGCAAACTCAGATGCTTCAAAATGACAAATCCCCTGTTCCTGTTCTTCATGCAGACCTTCCATTTTGAAGAAAAAAATTTAGATAGGAGTGCAGCTGCTTAACTAACACTGCCGAGGTTAAAGTACAGAATTAATCCTCACAGGTAATACTTGGTGCCTTTGATGTAGGAAAGGGTGGGAGGAGGTGGGGCCATGAATGGCAACATCGTTGATGCACGAGCAGTGGCCCAAAAGAAAAATTGTACATGCCTGAGTTACCACTTCAAGAACAAGCCATATTATAGAAGGCACTGCAAAGAAAGACTGACAAGATGGCCAGTTCATACAGTTAATGAACGTGATCATAAATATGAGGAGTATACACGGGTTCTTGTGTTTAACATTTTTAATAAACTATTTCCTGTGAAAGACAAGTGAACAAACATACATATTTGGCATGAGTACAACTAATGTTTTTTAAAAGAGTCCAAATCAGGTGATCTACATTCAGGTTCTGATGTTGAAACAACTTTAGCTCTGCTTGAAGACACACATAGGATCTTTCTTCTTTCTCAGCAACTGAGTATTTCAGACAAGGAATACCCAAATACTTAACCACTAATTAACGTTGCTTACTGCCGCTTCATTACATGACGATGAAGTCTGAATTGCTTCATGCTCTGACATGAACACGTAATCAGGTGATGTTTGCAATACTTTGGCTGTGTTCTCTCTGTAATCATGTGATCACCTTGCTGTCAATTTCAATCAAGTCTCTTAAGTTCCTATGTCTGACTTCTGTGGTTGACTGAGAACACAACCATATTCCATCTGTCCTGAACTGTGTTTTCTTTTATTTGTGTCACGCTGACATTTTGACCAAGTATTTTGCATTCAACTTTCACGGACAGATTTAACAGAACCAGATTCAAACATGCCCTTGAACTGCTTGTCATCAAAAGTTTGAAAGATGAATATACACAATTGCGGTATGAGGCTATACTGCATTGCAACACTAAATCAGCCAGATACTGTTTCATCCTGAAATCTGAACGCCCAAGCAGCGCTTGAGAGCTCTTTGTTTTGTTGCCCCATTTGATGCCATATGTTAAAGAGGAGCACACAAATGTTTAATACCATTTCGCTTCATGTAACTTTGAAATGGAGCAGAACAAATTGTTATCTTAGACAATATCCTCCACTAAACCATTACAGGTAGACCTGGATCTGTAACTTGTCTACGGTTTGTTCAATTTCGTGTTTTAGTTACATGTCTCACCTAGATATGCTCCTAGTGGGTATCGATTGGTATGAAGACCATGTCATTTGAGTTTTATAGAAGTCCATATGGAAATTGTCAATTCAACCATGACGACAGCTGCAAAGGAGACTTCCTCTTACAGTTTGGCAGATAGTACATTTCCTCACTTTTGAATCTAGAACACTGTTTAGGTGAGGCCAATAAACAAATTCTTTTGCTGTAGGCTTCATACAATTATTCTTGTCGGTTCAATATGGAATACCTCCAGAGTTTCTCCTCTCAAAGTGCTCAGCAACACCATGATGAGACCACTATACACAGCACTCTTTCCTTCACATGACTACATATACAACGATGATGGAATGATTTCAGTTCCTTGCCTCTGCACTGGTCAAACTCTGGGAGAAAGTGAGGACTGCAGATGCTGAAGATCAGAGTCGAGAGTGTGGTGCTGGAAAAGCATAGCAGGTCAGGCAGCATCTGAGGAGCAGGAAAATCGAAGTTTCAGGCATAAGCCCTTCATCAGGACGCCTGATGAAGGGCTTATGCCTGAAACATCGATTCTCCTGCTCCTCGGATGCTGCCTGACCTGCTATGCTTTTCCAGCACCACACTCTTGACACTGGTCAAAATCTGTCCAACCATCTATTTGTAGGCTTTTTTTTTTAAAATTCAGCTGCAACTTCTATCATTGTGACATTAAAAACATCTACTGCACCTCGTCTGAAGACTGCACTTGCAAGTCTGAGAGATCATACAGCAAACACAACTATATCATCAGACCATAAGATTTACTTATAGAGCAAGGCCATCGAGCCCATCAAGTCATGGCTGATCTGATAAATTCTCAGACCCACTTTTCTAAATTATCCCCATGGCTTTTGATCCCTTTACTCTAAAAAAAATCTGTTTCAGCCTTGAATGTCATTAACAGTGCAGCCTCTACAGCCCTTTGCAGGAAAGAATTCTTCAGATTCACTCACCTCAGAGAGAAAATAATCCTCATGTGTCTTAAATGAGCAACCCATAATTTTGAGATTATACTCTCTAGTCCTCGATTCTCCTTCAAGGGAAACAACCTTTCCACATCTACTCTGTCAAGTCGCCAAACAGTTTAAATAAGATTACCATTCATTCTTCTAACCTCAATGAGTACCAGCCCACTCTACTCAACTTCTTCATCATTAGAAAATCCCTCTATATTGGGGATAGAACCGAGTGAACCTTCTCTGGACTGCGTGCAAAGCCACTGCTTGCTTTCCATAGACACAGGGACCAATATTTAACAGAATTCCAGACATGGCCTGACTAGTTTCTTGTTTCAAAAAATCTCATACTGGACTCGGATATTTTTTCTATCCAGCAATGCTGATAGACCTGTTGAGTTTTCCAAGTACTTCGTGTTTTTACTCCCTATTTTTATACTCCATTCCCTTTGAAATAGTTGGAGTCCTCTAGACTCAAGATGTTCACTTCTCTCTCTCCCCATAGATGCTGACTGACCCACTTTGATCTCCAGCATTTGCTGTTTCCTACAGTCCATTTACCTTCCTGAATACCTGCTGAAATCGGATACTAGCTCTTTCTGAGGTTCATAAACAAAGATACTCAAATCCTGTGCTGTATCTTTCTGCAGTCTTTCCACATTTAAGTAATATTCAGCTCTTATATTAATTCTGTTGAAGTGTATAATCTCACATTTTCCCACATTATATTTATTGAACTGAACTCAGAATCCCTACAGCGTGGAAACCGGCCACTTGGCCCAACAGGTCCACATCGACCCTCCAAAGAGTATCCCATCCAGACCCATTCTCGTACTCCTATTACTCTACATTTCCCCTGACTAATGCACCTAACCTACACATCCCTGAACACTATGGGCAATTTAGCATGGCCAATTCACCTAATCTGCACATCTTCAGACTGTGGGAGGAAACCGGAGCACCCAGAGGAAACCCACGCAGACATAGGGAGAATGTGCAAACTCCATTCAGACAGTCGCCTGAGGCTGGAATCGAACATAGGTCCCTGGCGTTGTGAGGCAGCCGTACTAACCACTGAACCGCCATGCAAGATTTTTTGCTGACTCACTTAACCTATATATATACTCCTACAGATCCCTTATGTCAATCTCCCCTTGCCTCCGTGGTTATTTTCGTGTTATCCATAAATCTTGTGATAGTACATTCACTTCTATCAGCCAGGTTATTTATATTATTAACGACTGTGGCCCCTGCACCAAAGCTGTGATGTTTCATTAGTTATACATCGCTATCCTGGAATGTTCCCTGCAAAGACCCTGTCTTGCATTAGTTAGCCAATTCTCTCTCCCTGCTAATATACTACCACTAAACATTAATCTCATCAAACACTTTTGGAAATTCAAATACATTGCATCCACTGGCTCTTCTTTACATATCCTGCTTGTTACCTCCTTAAAGAAAAGGAATACATTTGTCAGGCATGATTTCCCCTTCATGAAGCAATGCTGAATTTTCTTGGAGTTTATTATGCATTTCTAAGTGCTCTCCTATAACATCTTTTGTTACAGATCCTAACATTTTCCCAATTACAGATTTCTGGTCTCTACCACAGAACTGGTCTGTAGTTACCTTTTTCTTTGTCCCTCTCAGTTTCTGAATAAGTGTTACAATGGCATCTTTCCAGTCCTCTGGGGATTTTCCTGAATCTAAGAATCATTGAAAGATTCATACCAGTGCATCCACTATCTCTGCAGTTACTTTCTGTAAAATACTAGGACACAGTCTATTAGAGCCAGGGGACTTACCAGACTTTAGTCCTATTAAATTTTTTATCACTTTTATTTTAGTGATAATTTTCTGTGTTTATTTTATATTCCTTTTAGCTCCTTGGTTATTTTGTACTTTTTAAATGCAATTAGTGTCTTCTACCATGAATGGTGTAAAGTATTTGTTCAACTCCTCTGCTACTCCGCGGTTCTCCAGTATTATTTTCACAGTCTCATCCTATAAGTGATCTAGACATTCTATAAGTGGTCTAGATTCAATTTGCCCACTCTCTTCTTTTTTATATTTTTAAAGAAGTTCTTATTGTCTCTTTTTTATTATTTGCTCATTTCCACTCAGTTTATTTTCTGCCTATTTGATACTTTCTTGATCATCTTTTATTGGCTTTAAAACTCTCCCAGTCTTCTGGTTTATTTCCAACCTTTGCCACATTTTGCATCTTACATTTTTTTCCAGTTTGATACTACCTGTATCCTGTTTGGCTAACCATGGCCAGTTTGTTCCCATCTTTCAATCCTTGTTCCTCACTAGAATATATCTTCGCTGTGAGTAATGAACAGGTTCTTACACAAATCTGCCATTATTCCTCAACCATCGTTTCTGCTATTATTTGTTCCGAGTCCAAAACAGCCAAATCTGCATTCATTACTTTGCAATTGTCTTTATTCAAGTTTACTGCGGGTGTTTAAAACCCAAATTTCTCACTATCAAACTACATGCTAAACTGTACTATGTTATAGTCACTATTCCCCACAGGATCTTTTATTCCAGAATCCTTTACTAAATCACACATTACCCAATCCAAAATAGACTGATCACTTGCTGGGTTTACAATGAATTGTTCCGGTAAACTGTCCCAAATATATTCTATAAATTCTTCCTTGTGGCTACCTTTTGCAAATTTGATGTTTTTCACACGATGAAGAGTAATGTCACCCATGAATAAAGTACTGCCTTTCCCACATGCCATCAGTATCTCTTTGCCCTACCATATTGCTACTGCTCCAAGTCTTTAGATTGCTCCCTCTACTATCTTCCCCATCTTTTTTTCTTTTTCTTACCTGCACCCACATTGATTCTATATCTTCACATCCAATCATTTTTTAGCATTATACTTATTTTATCCTGTACTAGCAAAGCTACCACACCAACCTTCCATTTTAGCCTACCCCTTCAAAAAGTCACATATTCCTGAACATTTAGCTCCCACTACTGATATCTATGCAATCCTCTGCCCACTAATCACTATAAGGTCAAATGCGATAACCTCTGTTGGTGCTGTTGTTTCATTTATTTTGTTCTGAATAATATATGCATTTATGATATGTTCACTTTGCAATATGTCAGAATGTTATAGCCTTGTCATTTAAACTGCGATATACCATATTGTGATCATATTCTGTCAGAAGCAGAGCCCATTGCCACATCCTAGATTCTGCCATGTCCAGTATTGGATACTTTGGTACCAGAATAGCTACAAGGTTGATGATCTCATCCTAAATTTCTTCTCTCAAGGCCTGGTGCAATTCTCTCACTTGAAAGATGATTCCAAACAGTTTCTTTTCTTTCTGCACATAGTTACATTCATGCTTGGTCAGAGTACACAACAATTCTCTTAACCATCCTCCATTCAAATACTGATCACTGCCCAGCTCCATAGTTTGAAGAATAACTTGTTATCTTCAGATCATAAAGTCTCAGAATGAACGAATAATGCATCACTGTTCAAGCTTCTCTTACATGCATCATATGCCCTTTTTTGTGGTTTAGACCACTGTTATTTAATATCTTTGTTCAACAACTCACTGTGGAGCTAATGCCACTACAAGCTCAGGCAGAAATACAAATACTATTAGATTATGCCCAGAAAAGATTGACACGGAGACATATCACTTGGCTTTGGGGCATTGAGTATCACTTCTGCCTTTCACTGGCAGAGATATATTTTCATTGATTTTCAGGCCAATAAATGTTACTTCCGATTGCATAAACACACTTCCCCTTTATAGCATCACATTTTGGTTAGTGAGCCAATTTAACTTTAATTCAGCTATAAAGGGTGGACACTGGTGGCTAGGCCAGAATGTTTAATCTGTCCATAACCGCCCTCTGAAGGTGGTAGTCAAAGTATAGCATTGTTTTAGGGAGGAAGCTCCAGGATTTACACCCAACAACTGTGATAATAGGGCAAAGTACATCAGGTAACAAAACATTTCAAGTTTCAACAAGTCTCAACAAGTTTCTATATAATTCCGGCATCTTCATGCATGGACTTAAATACTCTTCAAATAAATGCAAACATATTATTTTTCTTCCTAATTGCATGCTGCACCTAATGTTAACTTTCAGTGACTAATGAACAAGGACACACAGCTCCTTCTGGGCATCAGCACTTGCCAATTTCTCACCATTTAAAATATACATTGCACCTCCTGCCAAAGTGAATAACCTCACACTTATTCACATTATATTCCACCTACATGTCCTTGCCTGCTCACTCAACCTGTTCAAATTCACTTGATGCCACTTTGCATCGTCTTCACAGTACACATTTCCACTTCATTTGTGCCAACCACAAACTTGGAAATATTGTATTTAAACCTCACATCCAAATTACTGTTACAGATTGAGAACAAATGGTCTGATCTTGTGGCATCTAACTTGTCACAAGCTGACAATCTGAGAATGACCCATTTATGCCTTTCTCTGTTTTGTTCCAGCTAACCAATCATCAATCTATATGGGTATATTAATTCCTATACCATTGTTCTAATTCTAATTTATCATTGTTATGTGTAGGAGCTTCTCAAAAATCTTCTGAAAATCCAAACACTGTCATCCCCTATATAGTCTGCTGGTAACATTCTGAAAAAAACTCCAACAAGTTTATCAAACAAGATTCCTGAAGAAGGGCTTATGCCCGAAACGTCGATTCTCCTGTTCCTTGGATGCTGCCTGACCTGTTGCGCTTTTCCAGCAACACATTTTCAGCTCTGATCTCCAGCATCTGCGGCCCTCACTTTCTCCTCGAAGATTTCCCCTTCATAAACCTATAAAACACAACCCCTTCTGTTACTTGCTGCCAAAATGTTTGTATTGCAATTCCCTCTCATTGCCAAAATTCCTTACGTATTGGGAGGCACTTGTGAAGTGACACAGAACTAAAACGGCCAGATCACATGCTTAACATGTGATTGCACACTGTGCATGTTCATAACGTGAATAAACCTCAGGAAGGGGAGGGGAGTATGTATGGAGGATATGTTGTGCTGTTAGGACAAGAAACAGCACTGAGAACAATGTGCCAATATACAGTCATAGAGATGTACAGAACAGAAATAGACCTTTCGGTCCAATTCGTCCATGCCAACCAGATATCCTAAACTCATCCAGACCCACCTGCCAGCACCCAGCCCACATCCCTCCAAACCCTTCCTATTCATATACCTATCCAAATGACTTTTAAATGTTGCAATCCTACTAGCCTCCACCATTTCCTCTGGCAGCTCATTCCATACATGTACCACCCTCTGCATGAAAAAGGTGCATCTTAGGTCTCTTTTATACATTTCCCCTCTCACCCTAAACCTATGCCCTCTAGTTCTGAACTCCCCCACCCCAGGAAAGAGACTGTCTATTTATCCTATCCATGCCCCTCATGATTTTATAAACATCTATAAGGTCACCCCTTAGCCTCCAAAGCTCCAGGGAAATCAGCCCCAACCTATTCAGCCTCTCCCTGTAGCTCAAATCCTCCAACCCCAGCAACATCCTTGTAAATCTTCTCTGAATGCTTTCAAGTTTCATAACATCCTTCCAATTGGAAGGAGACTAGAATTGCACGCAATATTCTATAAGTGGCCAAACCAATGTCCTGTACAGCCGCAACATTACCTCCCAACTCCTGTACTCAATATTCTGACCCTTGGTCTTCAAACGTTACCATTGCTTAGCAGTAACTAACAACTTCCCTTAGTTTCCACCTTGCCTTTCCAACCTTGTAAACACATTCTCCCCACGCACTGGGGCGAGACCACTTTAGCAAGCCCTATCTTATTCTCTGGCATACATCCTCTGAATTAGCAACATGGACTGGGGATTCAAAGCGGGAAGAAGTCAGGAACATCACATCTGAATGAATTCTTTGTTTGAGTTATGCCATTCCTGTAATGCTTTATTCAGATATAAATAAGCAGGAGTCAAGCTAAGCATCCAATTAACAGTGAGATGCACTCCCAGGAAAGGGAGGGGTAAGTGTTTTGCCATGCAGCATTGACGAAGGGAGGGAATAGTTATGAGGAAAGCTACTTCTACCATTGCTGAGGAAAGCATGCAACTCATAAAAAGGACCAGGAGGAAAAAGATGACACAAAGTAGCCATGTATACTAAGTTGTGTCACATAAATCACACATCCTTCTTTTTTAAGAATGCGTGTAAGACACATGTATAGCCACTTCTCGGCATTCAAGGTACAAAAGAAAGACTAAAGGAAGGGATGTGACATTAGAAACCAGTGGCAAACTTGCCTCTCTCATGTGCTCGACAAACAGCTTCTCAGGTTGCGTCTTTTGTGCAAAAACAAGACTGAACAACAAACTCCAACTAGTACTCAAACGATAGTATTTTTTTTCAGTCAGGTACTGAAGTTACTGGTTTTTGTTCTAACATTCACAGTCTGATTGTCTCAACATCCTTTGGAGGAAGCAGCAAGCATTCCAAACACGCAAACAGCTTTTCTCTTATGTACTTTCCATCACGGTCTAAAACTTTGAGAAGCTGTCAGAATAATGGAGTTTTACTTCAGTTGATATGTACACATGAAACAATTTGAAGGAAAGAGAGAAGGGAATGAGAAATAAAAAACAAAGTCCACTTAAATAGAACAGTTTAGCCGACTTAAATAGAAATTTAAATTATATTTGTTTCAAAAAAAATCTGATTGGAGGAATTGAACTGGAAGCATCAGTCTGGGTTTCTGGGTCAGTAATCCAGTGATATTGCCAAGATGTCACAACCTTCTCTCAGGGGGACAGCTGTCTCCAGTCTATACAGGCCAAAGCTAGACAGATTCATTCACAGTGAGCAATACCTTACAGCTAATATTCCAGGTTCATCCATCACCGACGCCGGTTTATATATCCCAGTGTGGAGCAGTTACACCAGAGGTGGCAGTATAATTGCATACAGACAGAGGGAAAGGTATTGAGTTTCCAAACATTCAACCTATCCTCCCAAAGCTAAGGAAGCAGTACCTCTCTATATTAAACATCACATTAGAAACAGAATTAGTTGACATAGAAACAAAGAGCAGGAGTAGACTATTTGGTTTCATAAGCCTGTCCTGCCATTCAACATGATCATTACTGACCCTCTATCTCACCATCATAAGTATTGATAAGTGCAAGGAACTGGATATACACTGGTTGAGAACTTGAATATTCATTACCAACAAAAGCACCACTGCAGGCTGAGTCCTCAAAGATTTTCAATTAGACTAGGCGTGCAGCAAATGGTAAGAGAACTAACATCAGAACTTTAATTTAGGAATTCTTCAGGCCACTGTTTGAGACCTGACTATCTGACCGAATTCATCAATACCCTTCTCTTCATCATTCGGACATAAGTAGGAGTATACACTGGTGATTGTCATGCTCATTTGCATTCACAACTCCTTGGATAATGAAGCTCACTGCAAGCAGCAATGTCGAGGCAAAATTTAAGGCTGGACTAATGTGTGGCATGGATTTGACTTGCCTCTTAACTACCAAGTAATTGCCACGTCCAAGAAAAAAATATTAAAAATGGCAAAAAAAAAAGGGTGGCACGGTGGCTCAGTGGTTAGCACTGCTGGGCCAGAGTTCGATTCCTGCCTTGGGTGACTGTCTGTGTGGAGTTTGCACATTCTCCCAGTGTCTGTGTGGGTTTCCTCTGAGTGCTCTGGTTTTCTTCCCACAATCCAAAGATGTGTAGGTTAGGTGAATTGGCCGTGCTAAATTGCCCACAGTGTTCATGGATGTGTAGGTTAGGTGCATTAGAAAGGGGTAAATGTAGATTAATAGAGAATGGGTTTGAATGGAATCCTCTTTGGAGGGACAGTGTGGACATATTGGGCCGAAGGGCCTGCTTCCATACTATAGGGATTCTATGAATCTTTAATCTTCAATCCTTGACATTCCACAGCATTGCCACTGTCAAATACCCCACCATTAACATCTCCAAGGGTTACCATTGTAGCAAACACAGAGATAAGGACTGCTCAGATACTGGGTGATCTGCACTGAATTCCTCATTTTTTTTTTAGATTTTTTTTAGATTAGATTACAATGTGGAATCAGGCCCTTCGGCCCAACAAGTCCACACCGACCCGCCGAAGCGAAACCCACCCATACCCCTACATTTACCCCTTACCTAACACTACGGGCAATTTAGTATGGCCAATTCACCTAACCTGCACATCTTTGGACTGTGGGAGGAAACCGGAGCACCCGGAGGAAACCCACACAGACACGGGGAGAACGTGCAAACTCCACACAGTCAGTCGCCTGAGTCGGGAATTGAACCCGGGTCTCTGGCGCTGCGAGGCAGCAGTGCTAACCACTGTGCCACCGTGCCGCCCACAACTCCTAACTCACAGGACCTCCACCCTAAGTCAGGAGTGTGACGGAATGTTTTATACTTGTCTAAATGAGTGCACCTCCCACAAAGCCAAAGAAACTTAAATCCATTCGGATAAATCTGAAAGACATCCATTCCCTCTTGGACAATATTACAGCAGTGAATACCATCAATAAGATAAATTGTAATATCTCAAGGATTTTTTTAACCACATCTCCTGAATCCATGACTGTTGGTGCCTACTTGGGAAACATGGAAACACTCACCACTCACACCCTGCCCATTTTGGTCAGTTTAGTCCTTATCAGCCTCTGTTGGGCTTCACACCAGCATGTGGAATGGGAAACTCTTCTCCTAATTTGGACATTGCTTCTGGATCTTTCCAGCACTATATCTCTGAAACTTCTGTCACACACATTCTTGGATTTGTATTGCCCATTGTTTCCAAAAGTAACTTGCTGAGCACCACTTCCTCTGCCTCACTAGTGTGAAGTCTTTGCCCTTCATGGTGCTGAATGGTTTGCTAAATATCAGCTTGTGTTATGCAGTCTCAATTTTTTCTCTGAGGAAACTTTCATTTAGCACTCCTAACACTAGTGCCATTTCCACTTCAATTAATGTTGTGTTTTTTTGTTCTGCTGTGTTAAAGATATTGAATGCATCGATGCCAAAATAGTAATGGTGCTTCATTTTTCTAACTTCACTACCTTATTATTTACAAATGTGCAATTGTGTCTGTTTGTCAATGCAATATTCTACAGGTCTGTTTAAGCACACAAATGCATCTTTTAAAGTACAATTTCCTGAAGGTGGTTCTTACGCTGGCAGTCTCGTCCCCACCCACAAAGAGGCTTATCCATATGTGGGACATATTCATATCTTGTCAACATGCAGTGTGTAATGACATCTTAAACATGAAAAGTCAAAGTGCACGAGCGCTCCAGCAGCTCTGGAAGCACCTGTGGAGAGAGAAATAAAGTTAACGTTGCCAATCCATATTAGACTCAAAATGTCAACTCAGTTTCTCTCTTCACAGCTGTTGCCAGCATTTTCTCTTTCAGACTTCCAGCATCCACAGCGTTTTGCTTTTATTTGAAGTCCTACACACATACTGTCATGTTGTTAAAACAGTCTCGGTCTTTTTGTAAATGCATCCCAGCCCACTGGGAGATATTTTTAAACCTTCATTCATAAAATGTGCGTATGACTGGTTTAGGCCAGCATTTATTGCCAACCCTAATTGTGTCTGAGAAGGTGACCAGCTGTCCTCTTCAACTGCTATAGTCTTGAGAGTGTAGGCAGATCCACAGTGCTGGTGGCAAGGAAGTTCTAGGGCTTTGACCTAACAGTGAACGAATGGCAATATTGTTGCACATGGCATAGAATGGAAATTCTGTTCCTAAACACTTCTGATTTGAAACAAAAAGGAACCCCCAGAGTGAGACAGACTTTGCAACATTGATTAGGATGGACATTACTTTATCATTCCTGGTCCCTAAGTTAATGCCACGTAGTTCCTCCAGTTTTAGTCTTATTTAACTTTCTGTAGCAGCTTGTTGCAACTGAGTAACCTGCTGGGCCATTTCAAGGGCAGTTCAGCGTCAGTCTTATTGCTGTGGATCTAGAGTTACGTGTAGTCCAGCCCAGCCATGGATGACAGATTTATTTCCCTGAGGATAATGGTGAACTAAATGGGTTTATATAACAATCCAGCAGTTTCATGATCACCATAACTGATATGAGCATTTCTTTTTATTTCATTCCAGATTTATTTAGTTAATTGAACTTAAATTCCTTTGCTGCCGTGGTGGATTTGAACTGATGTCTTTGGATCATTAGACAAGGTCTCAGGATTATTACCGTGCTAATGACTGTGTTACCATATCCCTGGTGGTATAGAGGTAAGTCACAGCAAAGTTTAAAGAATGTTAATGCTCAGAACACAGCATACAGATAATAATTAAGAAAGGGTCTAAACATTAGATATCCAGAGAAAAACATGGAGACACATTAACACAAATGCTCGCTATTTCAGGCTTAGCAATGAGAAACATGATGAGCACAAATCTTCAGAAACTTTACAGCCTGAAAGTGCCAGAACAGCATTTCCAATGCAACAACATGTTTGACCATAAAATCACCAATGGTTATTTGCATGATTGAGGTGAACTGCGAAGAGGCTTCTGTGGCTCAGAACAGACCATTTGACCCAACTAGTCCATGCCAATCTTTGTGTGTCATGGGAGCCACCTCCTACTTTTTGTCTACTTCATCAATCACTACAACTGTCTATCTCCTTCTCTCTCACATATTAGCTAGCTCACCTTTAGACACATCTATAAAACAATTTCAACTGCTCCCTGTGAAAATGAGCTCTACATTCAAACTACTCGTTGAACAAAGACGTTTCTTTTGAACTCCCTGTTGGATTTCTTGGTGATTAACATGTATAGAAGACCTCTTTCCCATTACAGGAAATCTTCCCTCCTATCCTCTCAGTTCAAAATCTTTGCAAGTTTTAATTACCTCTATTTAATCAACTCATAGCTCATTTCAAGAGAAAAGAATCAAGAATGGTAACAACACAGAAGAAAGCTGTTCAGCCCATCTTGTCTGTACTGGTTTTATGAATGAGAAATTGACCTCCGGTCACTCGTCAGTCTTCTCCCTGTAGTCCTACACATTCTTGCTTTTCCAGTTCCCTCCTGAATGCGTGGATTGAACTTGCATCCACCACATTCTCAGGCAGTGCAATCCAGATCCCAGCCATTTGCTGCATGAACTCATTTTTTGTCATGTTATCATCACCACTTTTACCAATTACCTTGTAATATTTCTCTGAAACCTCTCTTGTGTTTCTTACATTATTTTCAAAATAAAGTGACAGAAATTGTACACTGTATTCATAGCGTTGTTGAAGTAAGGTTCAACGGAGGTTTAGCTTTTTAATTCTATTCTTGCAGAAATCAAGCCTGATGTTTAATTTGTACTTTTGTCTTTGATAACTTGTGACACAACTTTTATTGATTGGTGTAGCTGTACTGAGATCACTTTATTCCTCTTTTCTACCGAGAGTTATGTCTCTTGAAAAAAAGTGACCTCCTTATTCTTCTTACCAAAACACACTACCTCAAATTTATCTGTGTTGAACACCATTTAAATGTATTTGATTTCTGCAGGTTTATTAAGATGTTAATACAACTTATTCCATACCTCTTAGATATTGACAACTCTCACCACTTAACCTCCCCTCACCCACTCTCTTGTCATCCTGAATAATCACCCTTTTATTCCCACTTACTGCTTGAAACCAATCCATTTTGGTAATCCATTCTGCCATGACTCCACATTCTATAACCGTACCCATTAATCTATTGTGGGGGGAACCTTATCAAAGCTCTTTTGATAACTTAGATAAACTATATTTCTGGCAATATGACTGTCTAATCTTGGTCACTTTCTCAGCAAGTTTCACAAGTCCTATGTGTTTGCTATGTCTTCCCACTATCCCTTTAAAATGCATAGGGATCTTGTCCCCAGAGTTTGTTCCTTTTATTCCATACATCCATCCTTTTAATAATTTTAGTGCTCACCTTATCCCTCACCTCATCACTCAATACAATGAATCCATGCCTGTTTTTTTAATCCCCTGTAACTACTGAAATCAAATAATTATTTAAATTGATTCGCTGTCTTGGCCTCCTACAATTGAGGTTTTATTACCCAAGTTATTATCCTATATATTCCTCCTAGTCTCAAATCAGCCTTCTTTTTTTTTAATTGAGGTACCTGCAAAATAATTCACTCTTTAGTTTTATGTTCCTTGATAATTTTATGTGGCAGTTTCTCCTTGCCTGCTGAATTGTTTTTTTCGCTTCTCTCCTAATCTCATCTCAATTATCGCATAGACCTCTGCTGTCTGTGCATTTAATCTATGCTTCTTTCTTCACCATTGATTGTTCTGTTATATCTTTATACATTCAAAAATTCCCAATAGTGTTTAGTTAGATCTTTCTTGTCAATGGAATATGTTTACCTGGGCTCTATTTAACACCTTTTAAATGATTTTATTGCTGTTTTACATTTGAAAAAACACAAAGTAGTTGTCCACATTATTTTCCCCAAGTTCTTTCTCAGTCCCTCAAAATCAGGTTTCCTCCAATCTATTCACCTGTCCACAAACTCCCACATTCTGCAATCCCATCATATCTTAAGAATAGCCTTATTATTTTGTTAACTCAGCAAACTGAAGACTTCATTTGATGACCATTTGTAGTTATATCCAGTAGTACTTGACCTACAATTTAAATAGTTGTGAGGTTTTTGTTATCCAAGTTTAAAGTACTGTTCTCAGCTAGAGTAAAAATAATATTTAAAAATTAAGCAAGTAGCCATCTATACACTCAATCAATGCCTCCACATTTCAGTTCCCAAGTCTTTACATGTCCCATTCCATCTGTCATACATAGTTTTGGTAAAGTCTAGACAAAGTACCTCTTCCTTCAACTGCACCAAATTACTTCTGTAATTCTGTAATTAATTCAAGTTAACTATGCACTGAATTGAAAATATTCTGAGTCGACCTAGACTTCATGCTACTTCTCCTTCATTTAAACTAGCTGAAATTACCAAGAACAGAGCCCCTGCTGACCAGGTAGGCAGTTTGAACCACTTACTTAATTAACAAAATGTCCAACTTCATTCAGCAAGTAGAGTGTTTATTAATGAATTTGAAAAGAACTGCAAGTTTAAAAGTTGTTAAACACTGAATGCACAAGATAATTCCATTTTAGAAAGCCTTAAGCCTAACGTTCCTCCACTCACCCGATTTCCCAAGTACCCCCATTGAAGTAGTGTTTATCATGCTAAACTTTCTGCTCAAGTGAAACCTCCTCTATTAAAATGATTCACCATGATCTCTTATAGCACATGAACGGTTTAACCACTCGAATTTTGGACTCTACCTGTGCCTCCAGGCCGGTATTGCTGAGACAGTTTATCACTGCCTTGTCAAGGGGCCCTCCATAGAACAAGCACAAGATAACTCAAAAGCCAAAAGCAAATGCCAAGAAATTAACAACCCACAAATTAAGTAAGTGTATTCCCAATTTTGCAACAATCAGGTAATTTCTACACCTAAGAAACAAAGCCAAAAGCACTGCTGCAACAAAGATTTCACAAAACAGCACAATGCAGCTAATCATGAATAAAAATGGTCTCCTAAATGAAGGTTGAGACACCTTGAACAATATCCTAACCTAGATAAAATGCAGTCTATCATCCCAACTGGAAATACGCCCTGGCCAATGTTGGGCCAAAGGTGTTTGTTTAGATTGCTATCAACACTTCAGATCAAATCAGATATTTCACAAGTGTCACGAAGGAATTCCCAAATCAATTCTCAGTCAAATAACTTCTCCATTCTTGGATCAGATTAAATAGTAGTAGAAGGTAGATTTCATGGCTGCTTAGAAATTCACACAGGAAACAAAGCCAGTTGGAATTGTGTTTTACTGTGATTTTTCAAACAATTAATGCACCTCTCATCCAATCCACCATTGCAGTTTTACTCGATCCATCAGTTCTGAAAGAAATAACAAAAGGACTCTTCATAACAAACAAAAACAATGTCCTTTGTTTTAGTTCCCTTTGCACTAGCATGTATTGACTGAATAAATAATTTAACATGAATTAAGATGAAACCCGTTTTGGTCCAGAAATGCCATCATGGTTTCTTCCAAATAGTTAGTGTGACCTTCACTCAAAGCCATCAACCCAAAGAATGGAAAACAGTCAAACATTCAGCGTTCTGCCATATATGTAAATTTTAAAATGCCTGAACACATCAGGATTCTGATAATTCTACAGGTGTACTAACAGCTGGTGAGTTTGCTGATAACTCTGAATCCAATAACAAAATGCTGTAACACTCTGTACTTCTGTAACAGACAAATGCATAGCAGGTACCACAAAAGAAAGGGAACAAATAACAAAAAAATAATGTTTTAAAGGGGTTGGTTAACTACATTTTCCTCTGTTAAGCTAGTCACCCCATTCAAAATGTTGACAAAGCTTAGTTTCCATTGAGTCTGAATAGAGATCATAAAATGGATTTCCATCACCTTCTTAATTAATATCCATGCACATATATGCTCACACGGACTGAGGAAAGCTAGCTCTAATGCTTTGCCCAAAACCACAGCCTAACTACAATCACTGCCAGTCCCATGGACAAAAGCTTTTTGTACAAATACTTCAGTAAGGCATTCAACAAGGTTCCCCATGGGAAACTGGTTAGCAAGGTTAGATGTCATGGAATACAGGGTGAACTCGGCATTTGGATACAGAACTGGCTCGAAGGTAGAAGACAGAGGGTGATGGTGGAGAGTTGTTTTTCCGATTGGAGGCCTGTGACCAGTGGAGTGCCACAAGAATCGGTGCTGGATCCATTACTTTTTGTCATTTGTATAAATGATTTGGATGTGAGCATAAGAGGTATAATTAGTAAGTTTGCAGATAACTCCAAAATTGGAGATGTATTGGACAGCGAAGAAGGTTACTTCAGATTACAATGGGATCAGATTACAAATAGGCAGATGGAATTTAATTTAGATAAATGAGAGATGTTTGGGAAAGCAAATCTTAGTAAGACTTATGCATTTAATGGTAAGGTCCTAGGAAATGTTGCTGAACAAAGAGGTCTTGGAGTGTAGGTTCATAGCTCCTTCAAAGTAGAGTCACAGGTAGACAGGATAGTGAAGAAGGCATTTGTTATGCTTTCCTTTATTGGTTTGTGTATTGCGTACAGGGGTTGGGAGGTCATGTTGCAGCTGTACAGGACATGGTTTAGGAGAAAGTGAGGACTGCAGATGCTGGAGACCAGAGTTGAAAAATGTGGTGCCGGAAAATCACAGCAGGACAGGCAGCATCCGAGGAGCAGGAGAATCGACGTTTCGGGCATAAGCCCTTCTTCAGGAATGAGGCTGGTGTGCCAAGCGGGCTGAGATAAAAGGTAGGGGGGAGGGAATTTGGGGGAGGGGCGCTGGGAATACGATAGGTGGAAGGAGGTGAGGGTGATAGACTGGAGAGGGAGTGGGGGCGGAGAGGTCGGGAAGAAGATTGCAGGTCAAGAGGGCGGTGCTGAATCCGGGGGTTGGGACTGAGATAAGGTGGGGGGAGGGGAAATGAGGAAGCTGGAGAAATCTACATTCATCCCATGTGGTTGGAGGGTTCCTAGGCGGAAGATGAGGCGCTCTTCCTCCAGGCGTCATGTGATCAGGGTCTGGCAATGGAGGAGGCCAAGGACCTGCACTGTCCTTGGCGGAGTGGGAGGGGTAGTTAAAGTGTTCCACCACGGGGCGGTTGGGTTGGTTGGTCCCAGAGGTGTTCCCTGAAACGTTCCACAAGTAGGCGGCCTATCTCCCCAATGTACAGGAGACCACATCGGGTGCAGCAGATACAGTAAATTGTGTGTGTGGAGGTGCAGGTGAATTTGTGATGGATATGGAAGGATCCATTGGGGCCTTGGATGGAGGTGAGGGTGGAGGTGTGGGCGCAAGTTTTGCACTTCTTGCAGTTGCAGGGGAAGGTGCCGGGAGTGGAGGTTGGGTTGGTGGGGGGTATGGACCTGACGAGGGAGTTGCGGAGGGAGTGGTCTCTCCGGAATGCTGATAGGGGTGGGGAGGGAAATATATCCCTGGTGGTGGGGTCTGTTTGGAGGTGACGGAAATGATGGAGGATGATACGATGTATCTGGAGGTTGGTGGGGTGGAAGGTGAGGACCAGTGGGGTTCTGTCCTGGTGGCGATTGGAGGGGCGGGGTTCAAGGGCAGCGGTGCGGGAAGTGGAGGAGATGTGGTGGAGAGCATCGTCGACCATGTCGGAGGGGAAATTGCAGTCTTTGATGAAGGAGGCCATTTGGGTTGTTCGGTATTGGAATTGGTCCTCCTGGGAGCAGATGCGGTGGAGGCGAAGGAATTGGGAATATGGGATGGCGTTTTTACAGGGGGCAGGGTGGGAGGAGGTGTAATCTAGGTAGCTGTGGGAGTCAGTCGGTTTGTAATAAATGTCTGTGTTGAGTCGGTCGCCCGAGATAGAAATGGAGAGGTCTAGGACAATGTTTAGACCACTTTTGGAACATTTCCTTCAGCAATTCTGGTCTCCTTCCTATTGGAAGGATGTTGTGAAACTTGAAAGGGTTCAGAAAGATTTACAAGGATGTTGCCAGAGTTGGAGGCTTTGAACTATAGGGAGAGGCTAAATAGGCTGGGGCTGTTTTCTCTGGAGTGTCAGAGGCTGAGGGGTGACTTATAGAGGTTTACAAAATCATGAGGGGCGTGGATAGGGTAAAGAGACAAAGTCTTTTCCCTGGGATAGGGGAGTCCAGAACTAGTTGGCATAGGTTTAGGATGAGAGGGGAAAGATATAAAAAAAAGGGACCTAAGGGACAACTACCTACACTCACCACTGGTTTCATGACAGCAAGCATGCTAATTGTCTGTGTTTTAAACAGACAGTAGAGTTGAGTCATTAAAGCAATCCAGTTTCATTCCCGCAAGATTTTTCCCCCGAAGTGCCGATCCAATTTCCTTCAGAAATTATTGATCACCTCTATTTCTACCACCCATGTCCATGGATAGAAAATATCAGCTTTTGGCACACCTCACATTCTTTTCTTCAGAGTAAGAAGGCTATACATCATCAAGTGCCCCAAATGCTGGCTTGTGATTCGGAGCCAGAGGCTGCTGCGAAAACCTATGCTCCCATACATACCAGCCAAGAAACCTAGCAAAGACAAAGGAACAAGCTGTTGCAAAAAGCACCCTAATGCATTCTCTGGCTTGGCAAAGCTAGTAACAACAACAGAATTTCAACTGCAAAAGAGAAAAAGTGGTAATATTTTAATGTCAATAGAATGTGTTAAGTTCATTGGCTGTTACATTTGTATACATAACATTAATGAAACTGAGGACAAATTACTAATCACAGAATGTCCGGATGCTATGTCACAGTGACTATGCATGGCTTCTGTACCAGCAATAGCTCATTTTCCTCAGTCAGAAGGTTAACATTCTACGCTAGAAACTTAAACAGAAAATCCACGTTGGCATGTTCACAGCTGTTCACTTCCATAAAACCTAGGTTCTATTTGCCTCTCGAGAGTGTAAAATCTTTAATGGCATCACTTTGTAGAAGAGACACTCTACCCCATATCCTGTACAATATCTGCGTCTCAACAAGCATCTGATCATTATATACTTGTGTTCGTGGGACCACATAGCGCACAGAATGATGTTAGATAATTTGTGTGCGCAGTTACAATAACTTTAACACCTTCCCCACGACAGAAAACATGCTAACTGACCTACATTTTCTTGCTTTCTGTCTCCCCTTCCCCCCTTCTTGAATACAATATATATTTGATATTTTCCATCCTAATGGAACAGTTCCAGAATAGAGGCAATTTTGAAAAATAAATATCACCTTTCCTATCTTATTGACAACCTTTTTCAAGAACCTAGCATGAAACTTGTCTAGGGCTGAAGACTGTCAGTCCAAAACTCCATCAATTTTTGTATCACTTGTCTTATAATTGCCAATTTTCCTGCACTTCTCCCTGCTTCCACTTTCTGATTTACAGCTTTATAGGAATATTTTGTGCATTCACTACATTGAGAACAGAGACAGATATTAGTTGGTTTCATCTGTCAATTCTTTATTATCAATTATTAACTCCCCGTTCTCACTCTATCAAGGACCAAAACTCACTTAAATTACTCTTTCTTTTCTAAATAACCATAGAAACTATTGTTAAACATTTTTTTACATTTCTAACTAACTCTAATTTTATTCTCCTGATTAACCTGCTGGACATTCACCATCATTCTTCATACACTGACCAATCATCTGAACTCCTACTCAAACTTGTGCAGTTATGTATTTTTTTTAAAAGTTTGATGCTTTCCTGAAGTACTTTCATTCAGGTCCTCCCTTTCGAACTTTTCTATATCATCGGAATGCATATATGCTGAGTATTCTCAAATCTTTCTCAAATATTTGTCACCATGTCTCTAGTATTCTATCCCCCTGTGTACCAGTTCACTGCAATTCGCTGATCATTCCAGCTCATGTAAATCTCCGATTTGAGCTTAAAATAATGGCCTTAGACTCTTTCAAACTGGATACAAAAATCACATAATAGTCCCTGCTACCTAGGGACACCTTAATTCAGATAATTAATTAATCAATCCTGTAAAATGCACAATACCAACACTAATATAACCTGCTCTCTGGAGAGATCCAAAATGTACTGCGTGCCCAGTGCCAGGGTTCAGGGCATCTCCTCAGAGCTGGAAAAGAACATGCCCAGGGTGGGAGAGAATATAGCAACAGTGACCCATGTAAATATCAGTCTCATTGCTGAACATATTTTTCCTATTTGTTCCAATGAGAGTATAAGGAGACAGGCAGAACCTCAAAAGGTTGAAATCTGTGGAATATTACCTGAGTAGAGAATGGGGTACTGGAAAAGCACAGCAGATCCGGCAGCATCCAAGGAGCAGGAGAATTAACATTTTGAGAAAAAGCCCTTCATCACGAATGACAGGTCCTGATGAAGGGTTCTTCCCCGAAACGTCAACTCTCCTGCTCCTCGGATGCTACCTGACCTGCCGAGCTTTTCCAGGACATCGCTCTTGACTCTGATTTCCAGCATCTGCAGTCCTCACTTCCTCCTGGCATATTATCTGAGCCAAGTGCAAATGACATAGAATACCTAAAATCAGAGAGATGAATACATGGCTCAAAAACTGATGCCGGAGGAGTGGGTTCCAAACTGTGGCCCATTGGCACCAATACTGGGGGAAGTGGGGGGGTTACCATTGGGACAATCTGCACCTCAAACTTGAGGGCTAGCATTCGAATGAGCCCTACTGCTTGTGATGTAGAGAGGATTTGATAACTATATTTTAATGCTCAAGATATTATAATAAAACACATGAACTATGAATAAACTATTCACAATAAAATGTTTCTACATTTAATAGGGATTTTTAAAGTGTATTTACTGAAAACAAGCCACAAAAAGCAACCTCCCAACACTGATTAAAACTTTCAGCAATAAAAATAGAATTTAAACGTACTTGTACATCTAGGAAGGTCACTAAAAACATTCAATTTTGTGAACTGTCAGCAGATTTTTTAGCTGTTAATCAGCTTTTGCTCGTTTTCTAGGTCAGCGCATGTGAAAGACAATGAGGTAGGAAAGAAAATTAGGACAATGAAACATGTGTAGAGTAACTCACTTGTCAAAAAGGTTTTAGACCTGTAATAAGAAAGCCCCTCTGAACTTTTTTTAAGCTATAATTCACATCTTTGGCAGTTTCCTCTACCTCAGTGCTTCATTTACTTTTTGTGCAGCAATATATAAAAAAAAAAATCAGTTGGTGACATACGATAAAGTCCCAGAGGTTCAAGATGTGAGAATATTCTTTCTGGAGGAGTGAAGACACATTGTGGTGCGAAGCTGTAGAAGCTGAAGCACTGAACAGCTAAGTGAGACAAGCAGGACAGAGACAAAACTGATAAAGCCAAGGATAATTACTGTTTATACTGACTTAAGGATTTTGGCCTTCATTCTTCAAAGTTTATTCAGTCCCATTGTGCTCTTGCAGTTTGGAGCAGGTTGATTTTTTTTTTAATCTGAACATTGCATGCATGTTAGTTTGATTCACTCATAAATTGCTTTTGAGATTGCCAATCTTTTTCTTTAATAGCATGTTTTAAATGGAATCGCATTCAAATTGATGTTCAATCACATTCCATTAGCTTTCAAACTAAAGCAAAATCCATGAAAATCTTCACCCCTTTACCATCGATGTGGGAAAATAAACAGACTATGTGATAACAAAAATGTCCAGACTCTAAAATGTGACCTATCACACAAGCCTGGAAGTGCAAGCAAGCTCAGATAATGTTTATATTAGTTTCATCCATGTAGAAGGAGATTCACAGAGTTTGGTCCCAATACCAACTTATTAATTTAAGTCTGGTACTTTTAGAGTAGTCTTATAGCCCTGGCTTTACACATTCCAATTGTCATTCTGTGCAAATTTAACTGTGTAGAATGCCATTCACTGGACATTTTTAACTGTCCCAGTTGACTGTTTCCAAACATGACTTAAATAGAAATAATAAATTTCAATTATTGGTTTCATTGCAAAAACACTTTTCACTTTCAATGCTGAACTACTTGGAGCAGTTTAACTCCAAACAATCCAATTTAACTACTTTTGAAATCTAAATGCTTCAAAGCTTAGGAATTTTTGAAGGACTAAAAAACCTCAAAAGAACTGTATCCTTTTGTTAAACTTGTGCAATATAGAGGGGCTCTTGTGATGCAGTGTTAATAGTTAGAAGGCTATTAACTTGCACCTGGCCCAGAGGTACGTCATACATGTCACAATAAGTTGTCTCCTGCAAAAACTGTATCCTTTGAATATTTTAGGCTGTTATTTGAAAATGGCAGCAATGGCTCCAAATGAAAATTCTCCACTCCCTCTTACACCAATCTGTTTCAGTGTCATCGAGTCAGACAGCATGGAAACAGACCCTTCAGTCCAATTGGTCCGTGCCAAACATAATCCCAAACTAAACAAGTCCCATCTACCTGCTCCTACCCCATATCCCATCAAACCTTTCCTATCCATGTATTTATCCAAATGCCTTTTAAACATTGTAACTGTGCCCACATCCACCACTTCCTCAGGAAGTTCATTCCATACACTGTGTGTAAAGCATTTGCATCTCATCTCTTTTTTAAAATTCTCGCTCCTCTCACCTTAAAAAGATCCCCCTAGTTTTGAAATAAACCATCCTATAGAAAAGGCAACTACCACTAA
The DNA here is from genome assembly GCF_037043375.1 of Chiloscyllium plagiosum. Classification (NCBI taxonomy): domain Eukaryota; kingdom Metazoa; phylum Chordata; class Chondrichthyes; order Orectolobiformes; family Hemiscylliidae; genus Chiloscyllium; species Chiloscyllium plagiosum. The sequence goes on from NW_028270140.1 coordinate 24,737,426, forward strand.
CCCTATCTATACCCCTCATGATTTTATAAACTTCTATAAAGGTCATCTCTCACCTTTCCCTGCTCCAGTGAAAAAGGTCCAAGCCTGCTCCTGAACTCCCTTCGCATCTCACCAAGATAACAGACGATACCTTTGCATGATCATCCAAAAGCACATATTAGAAAATCAGACTAGTCCCTTGTAGACATGCGCTCCTAACAGTGTCGATCCTTCCTAGTCAGTGTGCTTGCCCCCAGAGTTCAAGAGAACCTCCCATAATGGCTCTCACAGGATACGACATTGAGGGAAACGTTGAAAAGAACATTTTTCAAGAGGATCTTACAAATAACCATTTTCTTGGAAAGCAAGCAACAGTTAGGTATTTAACCGTGAAGCCATCACAACCCAATGTAATTGGAGGCAGTTCAGAGAAGGTTCACCAGATTAACTCATGATGAAAGACTTGTCTTAAGAGAGATTGAGCAGATTTTATTCTCTACGGGTTAGAAGGATGAGAGGAAATCCAATTGAGGGAATATAAGATGCTAAAGGGAATTAACAGAATAGACATAGAGCAAATGTTTCTTCTTATGAGGAAATCTAGAATGAGCGGTCATAGTTTTACATTATGTTTGTGGCAGATTTAAAACAGAGATGAAGAGGAGTTACTTCTCTCAAAGGATTGTGAATTCGACAAAATCAGTACCCCAGAGTGCACTGGTCACTAGTACACTGAATAAACTTATAGAGGGAATAAACAGATTTTTAATTGGTGATGGGTGGAAGGGCTATGGGGAGCGGGCAATAAAGTGGAGTTGAGTCTGAGATGACATCAGCCATGATCTTTTTTTAACGGAGCACACATTACTGCTCCCAATTACAGAGTCACAGTTGTAAAGCACGGAAACAGACCTTTCAGTCCAACTCATCCTTGCCGACCAGATATCCCAATCTCACCCACCCCATTTGCTAGCATTTGGCCCACATCCCTCTCAACCCTTCCTCTGCATGTATCCTTCCAGACACCTTTTAAACATGGTAATTGTACCAGCCTCCACCACTTCCTCTGGCATTTCATTCCATACCTGCACCACACTGCGTGAAAAAGTTGCCCTTGGGTCCCTATTAAATCTTTTTTGTCTCACCTTAAACCATGCTCTCTAGTTCTGGACTCCCCCACCCCAGGGAAGAGACTTTGTCTATTTATTCTATTCCATGCCCCTCATGATGTTATAAACCTCTATAAGGTCAACCCTCAGCCTCCAATGCTCCAGGGAAACAGCCCCAGCTTTTTCAGTCTCTCCTTATAACTTAAACCCTCCAGTCTCAATGTCAATGAAGCGATATATTGCTTAACTGCTGACAACGTTCAATTTACCCTGGGCCACTATATATTTATATATTACTCACATTATTCAAATTTATAGATTTTAAAACATGTATCTGCATTGCCTAACATCAGGTTTGGAATGTTTTAATCTAATGTTATTATCTGTATCTGGTTCATGCACTTTTGTGAAGCATTTTAATGTTATTTTGATAACCGAATAAATTCCAAAGTACAGAAATGCCATGGTCCCAAGTATTCTAGATTGGTGAGGTTACATTATAGTCACATTAAAAATATGTTTAAAACATTAAAAAATCTTATGTTCTTTGCCAGTTCATGTGTATGTTGATGGATTCTACCTAACCTGTCATTTAAAGCAGACTGCAGCAGGTGGCTCACTGCAGAGAAGGGATCTAACCTATCAAACTTTGTGGTCAGTAATGAATAAGATTCTCTATTCCACCTTATGCTCTATGGTTACTTACCGAAAGAAAACACAAATTGCAATGATGTCCACACTGATGCGCTGTTGAGAGAAACAATCTACAATTGGCAAGGTGGCTCAGTGGTTAGCACTGCAGCCTCACAGCACCAGGGTCCCAGGTTCAATTCCAGCCTGAGGTGACTGTCTGTGTGGAGGTTACACATTCTCTCTGTGTCTATGTGGGTTTCCTCTGGGTGCTCTAGTTCCCTCCCACAGTCCAAAGATATGCAGGTCAGGTGAATTGGCCGTGCTAAATTGCCCATAGTGTTAGGTGCGTTAGTCAGAGGGAAATGGGTCTGGGTGGGTTACTCTTCAGAGGGTCGGTGTGAACTGGTTGGGCCAATGGGCCTGTTTCCACACTGTAGGGAATCTAATCTAATCTAAATTTGTATCTCTGGGCAAAGACGTTCATTGCTCTTAGTCAAAGAGCAAAATTCTAAATTTATTTTTATACTGAGGATTGCGAAAGCATGGGATGCACTTATAAACACAACAGTAAGCAGTGCTGTAAGCAGAATCCTAAAAAGCTTTTAAGGAAGAGAAAACAAATTAGAAGAACAAGGGAGAGAGGATTAAGCTGTCTGCCGTTATAAAGTGCCATCAGGATAGCTCTAAACACTTCTAAAGTTCAATTTAATAAAAGCACAGCCATACAATCTATGCTCACAGCATTTTCAATACCCTTTTTCAAAGTCTACTGTATGAAGGAGTAATACTGCCATCCTCTTTGGTTAATATCATGCCATTCAAAGCATTTCTAGAAATACAGCAATAATGTCTGAGGATGTCTGAGGAGTACGTACAGTGTAGATGTCAGAAGTACTTTATTTAATATAAACAATGTTCACATTATTCAATAGGTTTCAAATATTAGATTACTTAAATCTAGCAAAGTGATTTGGAAAATAAGCATCATGAGCAAATGTATTTTTGCTTCAACTTCCAAAGCACAGAACCTACTGCTCAAATTATTGTGTTACGTAAGCCCATCTGAAGAGAGATGTACAATTTGGCAATTAGTCCAAAATTTGCAATGCAATTGGCCAGCGATTTTATAGTGGGTGGAGACTGCCTAAACGAAGTCAGGAGTGAGGAAGGTTGTCATGCATCAGTCGGGGCTGCATTGTTACTCCATACTCAGAGGCATAAGATTGCTGGGATAACTCAATATGTTATGCAGCCTGAAGAGTTCCTAGTTAGTTCACAGATGCCTATTCAACTGTGGATCACTTCCAGAACAATAGACACTGATCATTTTATGAATGAAAGACTTTACAACTACAAAATACTTTTGTGAGACAGACTGTGAAGGCGATTTGACCATTGTGAACTAAAAAAAAACAAAATTATCTTCATGACATCCTTTATAAAAAGGGTAACATTAAACTGTCAACAATTAGGCTGGCTCAGTTTTATTAACTAATCCTCTGTTAAAAAGAAACTGGCATCATTGTCATTGCAGTTCAGGGAAATGTCAGGCAGGATCATTAATGAAACTAGGCTGAGTGGATGTGGAAGTACAGTGGCAACACAATGACTGCTGCCAATCAGCTGATCTCAAAAGGCAGACAATGGCACATAGTTTACTAAATAAACAGTTTACAGCATGGTGCATGGATCAGTAAATACTAATTGGGTGGTATGTGTTATTACAGAGATCACAAATTATAACAGGAGCATTTTATTGCATTGCAGACGGATGTTTTAGCACGCTCATAAATCCAATTGGCTTTCAGTTCAAAACCACAAGAGCTAGTCAATATAATGACCACCAGAAGGTACCTTCTAATCACAGTGTGTTTGTCGAAGAGCACAGCAATATGCTCAGATTCACTGAGTCATAATCACACAACAATATTTGTCATTTTTAAGATAATTAAAGCTACATTCTCTCATTATTTGCTTCTGTCCCACTAAAGAGTACTCCATAAAATAACCATTTCTTGCAAGCCAACGACATAAAACACAATTCGCTTAAAGGAACATTATAAACTTTACAGCAACTGCCATTTCCTTAAAGGTATTCAAGTGGTTCAAGAGAATTTACACCCGGCTGGACAATCTAGTCATGCAGAAAATGCACATTTTAATACTGGCTAATGCTCCTGCTTAACTCTACTCTGGCGTTGTTAGCTGTCCACGTTCTCTTCTGGGGGTCAGTTAGCCCAGTTGGCTGGATGGCTGGTTTGTAATGCCAAATGATGCCAACAGCATGGGTCCAATTCGTGTACAAGCTGAGGTTAACATGAAAAGCTCACCTTCTCAACCTCTCCCCTTGCCTGAGATTAAATCACTACCAATCATTTCTCTCTAATGAGACAGCAGCAGGACAGGCTGGTAGAACTATTGTGATTTTACCTTTACTTTTTCTTTTCTTCTGCAATGCACGGCATATCAAACTACAAAGAAACACACGAGGTAAAAACAATGACTGCAGATGCTGGAAACCAGATTCTAGATCAGTGGTGCTGGAAGAGCACAGCAATTCAGGCAGCATCCGAAGACAGGCAAAATCGACGTTTCGGGCAAAAGCCCTTCATCAGGAATAAAGGCGGAGAGCCTGAAGCGTGGAGAGATAAGCTAGAGGAGGGTGGGGGTGGGGAGAGAGTGGCATAGAGTACAATAGGTCAGTGGGGAAGGAGATAAAGGTGATAGGTCAGGGAGGAGAGGGTGGAGTGAATAGGTGGAAAAGGAGCTGGGCAGGTCGGACAAGTCCGGACAGGTCAGGGGATCGAGTTGCTGGAGGTTAGAAGCTAGGATGAGGTGGGGGAAGGGGAAATGAGGAAACTGTTGAAATCCACATTGATGCCCTGGGGTTGAAGTGTTCCGAGGCGGAAGATGAGGCGTTCTTCCTCCAGGCGTCTGGTGGTGAGGGAGCAGCGGTGGAGGAGGCCCAGTACCTCCATATCCTCGGCAGAGTGGGAGGGGGAGTTGAAATGTTGAGCCACTGGGCGATTTGGTTGATTGGTGCGGGTGTCTCGGAGATGTTCCCTAAAGCGCTCCGCTAGGAGGCGCCCAGTCTCCCCAATGTAGAGGAGACCGCATCGGGAGCAACGGATACAATAGATGATATTAGTGGATGTGCAGGTAAAACTTTGATGGATGTGGAAAGCTCCTTTGGGGCCTTGGATAGAGGTGAGGGAGGAGGTGTGGGCGCAGGTTTTACAGTTCCTGTGGTGGCAGGGGAAAGTGCCAGGATGGGAGGGTGGGTCGTAGGGGGGCGTGGACCTGACCAGGTAGTCACGGAGGGAACGGTCTTTGCGGAAGGCGGAGAGGGGTGGGGAGGGAAATATATCCCTGGTGGTGGGGTCTGTTTGGAGGTGGCAGAAATGTTGGCGGATGATTTGGTTTATGCGAAGGTTGGTAGGGTGGAAGGTGAGCACCAGGGGTGTTCTGTCCTTGTTGCGGTTGGAGGGGTTGGGTCTGAGGGCGGAGGTGCGGGATGTGGATGAGATGCGTTGGAGGGCATCTTTAACCACGTGGGGAAGGGAAATTGCGGTCTCTAAAGAAGGAGGCCATCTGGTGTGTTCTATGCTGGAACCGCTCCTCCTGGGAGCAGATACGGCGGAGGCGGAGGAATTGGGAATACGGGATGGCATTTTTGCAAGAGGTAGGGTGGGAAGAGCTGTAATCCAGGTAGCTGTGGGAGTCGGTGGGTTTGTAGAAGATGTCAGTGTCAAGTCGGTCGTCACTGATGGAGATGGAGAGGTCCAGGAAGGGGAGGGAGGTGTCAGAGATGGTCCAGGTAAATTTAAGGTCAGGGTGGAATGTGTTGGTGAAGTTGATGAATTGCTCAACCTCCTCGCGGGAGCACGAGGTGGCGCCAATGCAGTCATCAATGTAGCAGAGGAAGAGGTGGGGAGTGGTGCCGGTGTAATTACGGAAGATCAACTGCTCTACGTAGCCAACAAAGAGACAGGCATAGCTGGGGCCCATACGTGTGCCCATGGCTACCCCTTTGGTCTGGAAGAAGTGGGAGGATTCAAAGGAGAAATTGTTAAGGGTGAGGACCAGTTCGGCCAAACGAATGAGAGTGTCGGTGGAGGGGTACTGTTGGGAACGTCTGGAGAGGAAAAAATGGAGGGCTTAGAGGCCCTGGTCATGGCGGATGGAGGTGTAGAGGGATTGGATATCCATGGTGAAGATGAGGCGTTGGGGGCCGGGGAAACGGAAGTCTTGGAGGAGGTGGAGGGCGTGGGTGGTGTCTCGAACGTATGTGGGGAGTTCCTGGACTAGGGGGGATAGGACAGTGTCGAGGTAGGTAGAGATGAGTTCAGTGGGGCAGGAGCATGCTGAGACAATGGGTCGGCCAGGGTGGTCAGGCTTGTGGATCTTGGGAAGGAGGTAGAACCGGGCAGTGCGGGGTTCCCGGACTATGAGGTTGGAAGCTGTGGGTGGGAGATCTCCGGAGGTGATGAGGTTCTGTATGGTCTGGGAGATGATGGTTTGGTGATGGGGGGTGGGGTCATGGTCAAGGGGGCGGTGGGAAGAGGTGTCCTCGAGTTGGCGTTTGGCTTCAGCGATGTAGAGGTCAGTGCGCCAAACTACCACTGCGCCCCCTTTGTCCGCTGGCTTGATGGTGAGGTCAGGATTGGAGCAGAGGGATTGGAGGGCTGAGCGTTGTGAGGGTGAGAGGTTGGAGTGGGAGAGGGGGGTCGACAGGTTGAGGCGGTTAATGTCCCGGCGGCAGTTGGAAATGAAGAGGTCGAGGGCTGGTAATAGGCCAGCGCGGGGTGTCCAGGTGAATGCAGTGTGTTGGAGGTGGGCGAAGGGGTCCTCGGAAGGTGGGCGGGAGTCCGGATTATGAAAGTAAGCTTGGAGGCGGAGGCGACGGAAGACACCAGATGGCCTCCTTCTTTAGAGACCGCAATTTCCCTTCCCACGTGGTTAAAGATGCCCTCCAACGCATCTCATCCACATCCCGCACCTCCGCCCTCAGACCCAACCCCTCCAACCGCAACAAGGACAGAACGCCCCTGGTGCTCACCTTCCACCCTACCAACCTTCGCATAAACCAAATCATACCCCGACATTTCCGCCACCTCCAAACAGACCCCACCACCAGGGATATATTTCCCTCCCCACCCCTTTCCACCTTCCGCAAAGACCGTTCCCTCCGTGACAACCTGGTCAGGTCCACGCCCCCCTACAACCCACCCTCCCATCCTGGCACCTTCCCCTGCCACCGCAGGAACTGTAAAACCTGCGCCCACACCTCCTCCCTCACCTCTATCCAAGGCCCCAAAGGAGCTTTCCACATCCATCAAAGTTTTACCTGCACATCCACTAATATCATCTATTGTATCCGTTGCTCCCGATGCGGTCTCCTCTACATTGGGGAGACTGGGCGCCTCCTAGCGGAGCGCTTTAGGGAACATCTCCGAGACACCCGCACCAATCAACCAAATCGCCCAGTGGCTCAACATTTCAACTCCCCCTCCCACTCTGCCGAGGATATGGAGGTACTGGGCCTCCTCCACCGCCGCTCCCTCACCACCAGACGCCTGGAGGAAGAACGCCTCATCTTCCGCCTCGGAACACTTCAACCCCAGGGCATCAATGTGGATTTCAACAGTTTCCTCATTTCCCCTTCCCCCACCTCATCCTAGCTTCTAACCTCCAGCAACTCGATCCCCTGACCTGTCCGGACTTGGCCGACCTGCCCAGCTCCTTTTCCACCTATCCACTCCACCCTCTCCTCCCTGACCTATCACCTTCATCTCCTTCCCCACTGACCTATTGTACTCTATGCCACTCTCTCTCCACCCCCACCCTCCTCTAGCTTATCTCTCCACGCTTCAGGCTCTCTGCCTTTATTCCTGATGAAGGGCTTTTGCCCGAAACGTCGATTTTGCCTGTCTTCGAATGCTGCCTGAATTGCTGTGCTCTTCCAGCACCACTGATCTAGATACAAAGAAACACATCTCAATTATGGCCTTGGAACAATCCTACAAAGCTTAACAAGCACCGACTTAATAAGCAACACTCCAAAACAGCAATTTCCCCAATTCTGAACCAAGAATAACTTACTCTGCAGTTTCAAATACCATAAGAACCAAATTTGAAGGATGAACTCAAATTTCAAACTCAGTTGGGACTCACCTGTGCTATCACATTAGAGTCGCGAGTGTGGTACCTCCACTTGTGGGTGGATCCTACCACCAAAGATATATTTCCCTCCCCACCCCTATCAGCTTTCCGTAAAGAACTTTCCCTCCACGACTCCCTCGTCAGTCCACACCTCCCAACAACCCACCCTCCCCTCCTGGCAGTTTCCCCTGCCACTGCAGAAACTGCAAAACCTGCGCCCGTACCTCCCGCCTCACCTCCGTCCAAGGGCCCAAAGGAGCCTTCCATATCCATCAAAGTTTCACCTGTATTTCCACACATGTTATTTACTATATCTATTGTTCCTGATGTGGTCTCTTCTACATTGGGGAGACAGGCCGTCTACTCGCAGAGCGCTTCAGGGAACATCTCCGGGACACCCACACCAACCAACCCCACTGCCCAGTGGTCGATCACTTCAACTCCCCCTCCCACTCCGCCAAGGTCATGCAGGTCCTGGGCTTTCTCCAATGCCACTCCCTCAACACCCAATGCCTGGAGGAAGGACACCTCATCTTCCGCCTTGGGACCCTCCAACCCCACGGCATCAATGTGGATTTCACCAGTTTCTTCATTTCTCCTCCCCTCACCTTATCCCAGTTCCAACCTTCCAGCTCAGCACCGCCCTCATGACCTGTCCCACCTGTCCATTTTCCTTCCCACCTATCCACTCCACCCTCTCCTCCGACTTATCACCATTACCCCCACCTCCAACCACCTATCTCACTCTCAGCTACCTTCTTCCCAGCCCCACCCCCCTCCCATTTATCTCTCCACTCCCCGAGACACTCAGCCTCATATCTGATGAAGGGCTTTTGCCCAAAACATCAATTCTCATGTTCCTTGGATGCTGCCTGACCTGCTGTGCTTTTCCAGCACCACACTCTCTACTCTAATCTCCAGCATCCGCAGTCCTCACTTTCACCTGCGCTATCATATTAGGCAATCACAATAACCCATCAACTCAATTACAACCCTACAACTGCCTGCTCAGAATCAATTATTTTATATCTAATCACAAAAATTTACATCATCTCAATAACACAGTCTCAAGATTCCACATAAAATGAAACTGAAACAGTGTCTCAACAGTTATGCAGGGAACACTGGAGATGACATTTGGGAATTATTCTGAAGTTTCCAGGCAGAACATTAATGGACTATGGAACCTGTTACTCCTTGTGTTTCAACTCTCCCTTGCATAGCAACAGCACTGAACCTGAGCAATGGTTTCCAGTTAAATATTCGATTTGATGCAGCTTGAAATAGTGCAGTAGTCTAGCCACTTGGAAAAAATTAACTTGTCCCTTAAAAGTCAACTCACAATAGAAATGATATTACAACAACAAAAATGAATGCAGAACTACACAAGGAAGACAAATTTTGAAAGTGATATGATTGATGCTCTTAGGATTCCAAGAAGTAACACAGCAGACTGCAGCAAGTTATAGCAGATTTATAGAAAGTTATGCTCATGTTCATGACGACACAACAGGTTGTCTCCCTCTCAGCAGTGATAAATAAAGAGACAGATATAGATGAATCAGATAATTGAGTTCATTTCAAATTATCTAATCCAGACAAAGTATTACACATCCCCGATGACAACTGCTAACTTGACCAAATTCAAGATATTTTTGATACAAACAGACGAATTAGGAACAGGGATAGGTTATTTAGTTCTTTGGACCTCCTGTGCTATTTGATAAGTTCATTGCTGATCTGACTGCATCCACAATGTAACTTTTGTGCCTACTCTCTGTACCCTTGAGTCCCCTTGTCAATCAAGAATCTATCTCACTCAGCATGCAAAATACTTAATGATGTTTGTCGCCACTTCTTTCTGGGGAATAGAATTTCACAAACTACTTGTCATGAGAGAGAAAAAAATCTCGACACCTAGTTTCTCTTCCACAAGGGAAAATATCTTCTTTGTGTTCACTGCCAAGTCACAGAGTAATTCTTCATTTTGAACCTGCACATCCAACATTGAGAAAAAGCCATTCATCTATATTGTACTTTTCACAACCATGGAATACCACAAAGCACTTTATAGTCAATGAAAGACTTTAAAAGTAGTTGACTGGGTGTACGGAACTTGACGATTGATGATAAAGGTCACTTTATAGAAGAATTTGATCTTTCACTCATCGGGTCAACTTACAAGAATACCAATTCAGCAGTTTGTTCTTCATGAGAGGACACTTTTGATTGGATAGCATATAGAGACTTCTTGCAGCATGAACATGGGAATGCACCTACTAACCTAACACCTATCAAACTTGGCAATTCCTTTAACAGTATCCAGTTGCCAACCAAACAGCACTTGTTGAGGGCTATGTGTTTGTACTCAATTGAGTTTAGAAGGATAAGTAGGAGGATATCATTGACACTTACAGAATACTGAGAGGTCTGGATACAGTGGATGATGGGAAGATATTTCCACTGGTGGGAGAGACTAGGACCCACGGGCACAGCCTCAGAGTGAAGGGACAACCCTTTCGAACTGAAATGAAGAGAATTTTCTTCAGCCAGAAGGTGATGAATCTGTGGAACTCATCAGTACAGAGGGCTGTAGAGGTCAAGTAACTGAGTGTACTGAAAACTGAGATAGATAGGATCTTGGTTGGTAAGGAGATCAAGGGCTATGGGGAAAGGCAGAAGAGGGTTGAAAAACATATCAGCCAAGATTGAATGACAGAGGAGAGTCAATGGGACAAAAGGCAAAATTCTACTCCTATCTCTAATGGTCTGTTTTCTATCTCAGTGCAAAAGTTGGTTTTCCCTTGAATTTGCATTCTTGTGAATTGTCCAAGTGCAAGTTAAAAAGCTTTAACAGAATGTTTAGTTTTCAGCAATACTTTACAGGTGTAGTCGCTACTGAAATGTAGGACAATGAACTAAACTCCTCCTAAACTCCATCATGTTCAGACCCAGAGTCCTCAGTCCTGTAAGCATCCTCTGGACACCCTTCAATGCCAGCACATTTTGCCTTAGACATAGAGCTTAATACTGCTCACCATATACTAAATGCAATCTGACCAGAGCCTGGAAAATGAAGATTAAAGAGACAAAAAGACTTAGCAATGCGCAAAAGCTAGCCTAGATCTCTTTGAGATAGGTGCTTTGTAGAGCCAAATACTTATGTAACTCTCATGTTCCCTCCAAATCCAAAGTAATTTTCTGGTTGGGGTACACTAGACTGTTGGAACAATTCCTGACAAGGTGGAAGGTTGTTGAGGAAAACTCTATGGTTGCTATTGTCTGAGCACAGCAGCAGACATAAGACAAAAGAAATAGGAGGAGTAGGCCATTAGGTCCTTCAAGCAGAATTCACACTGGAAAACGACAATGTTGTCGAGGAGAATATTGAGATACAGGTGACCAGCCTAGACTGGATTGAGGAGGTGCTGTTAGTGATTCTGGAAAGTGTGAAAATAGATAAATGCCCTGGGCTGGATGGGATTTATCCTAGGATTATCTGGGAAGCTAGGGAGGAGTTTGCCGAGCTTTTGGCTTTGATCTTTATATCATCATTGTCGACAGGAGTAGTGCCAGAAGACTGGAGGAAAGCAAATGTTGTTCCCTTGTTCAAGAAGGGGAGTAGAGACAACTCTGAGCCTTACTTTAGTTGTGGGTAAAGTGTCAGAAAAGTTTATAAGAGAAAGCATTTATAATCATCGAGAAAGGAATAAGTTGATTAGGGAGAGTCAACATGTTTTTGTGAAGGCTAGGTCATGCCTCACAAACCTTATTGAGTTCTTTGAGAAGGTGACCAAACAGGTGGATGAAGTTGAAGCAGCTGATGTGATGTATATGAACTTCTGTAAGGCATTTGATAAGGTTCCCCATGGTAGGCTATTGCACAATATACGTAGGCATGGGATTGATAGTGATTTATCAGTTTGGATCAGAAATTGGCTAGCTGAAAGGCGACAGAGGGTGGTGGTTGATGGGAAATGTTCATCCTGGAGTTTACTTACTAGTGGGGTGCCACTGGAAATAGAAACATCATAGATGTAATCAGTACAATTCTGGACAATAAGCTGGATTTGGAATTCTCTTCCAAATTTTAACTTTCACATTGCTGATGCACAAACTTCCTCAAAATCGGTTATCCTCAAGCCTCAGGCAACATCTTTTAATCAGTGTCCCAATATTATTTTCATTATCTCTTGGTAAAGTGCATTTTTCATGAAGATTATATAGAATCATAGAATCCCTACAGCATAGATACAGGTCATTTGACACAAGTCCATACCGACCCTCCCACCCAGATACAACCAACCCCCGCACCCCCTTCCCCATCCCTGTAACCCTGCATTTCCCATCGCTAACCTACCCAACTTACATATCCCTGGACACTATCTGCAATTTCCCATGGCCAATCCACCTAGCCTGCACATTTTTGGCCTGTGGGGAGAAACTGAAGCATCTGGAAGAAACCCACACAGACATGGGGAGAATGTGCAAACTCCACCCAGACAGTAATCCGAGGCTGGAATCGAACTCGGGTCTCTAGCGCTGTGAGGCAGCAGTGCTAACCACTGAGTCACCTGTACATAAATAATGCAAAATCAAAATACTGTGAATGCTAGAAATCTGGAAAGAAAACAAACAGAGAAAAGTTACATGTTCTCAGGTCAGTAACAGAGAAACCAGTGTAACATTTCAGGCCTCTAACACAGAATACTTTTTAACTGAGTAAGGAGTCAGGGAGGAAACAGCAAAAGAAGTCTGTAATAGGGTGAATGGAAAAGAACCAAAAGCTTTTTTTTGAATGCGAGCAGCAGCGGAGATAAGACGAACCCGGAAGACTGCAGCTAAGGTAAGGCAGTTTTTTAAAAATTACTTACCGGTAGCGGACAGAGGTGTTTTCCCTTTCACAGAAGGAGCGGGAGCAGCGGGGGAAGTGCCGAGGACCAGAGGGGCAGCCGGGAAGGAAAGCAGTGACCATATATATCAGCAAGGCGGCTTCTGGGGAAGGTGGGACCTGTACAAGAAGGACGGGTTGCATCTGAACTGGAAGGGGACCAATGTCCTGGGTGGAAGTTTTGCACGAGTAGTTCGAGAGGGCTTAAACTAGTATGGCAGGGGGGTGGGAACCCGAGCTGTATACCGGTGGTGAGAGTTGATGCCGATGAGGTAGTAGCAAGAGGTAGACCAGTTAGTGGGAAGGATTTTCCTGGCAAGGAACCAAGGTATCAGTTAAAGTGTGTTTGTTTTAACGCAAGGAGTATCAGGAATAAGAGTGATGAACTTAGAGCATGGATCAGTACCTGGTGCTATGATGTTGTGGCCATAACAGAGACATGGGTTTCTCAGGGGCAGGAATGGTTGCTAGATGTTCCAGGGTTTAGAGCATTTAAAAAGAATAGGAGGGGGAAAAAGAGGAGGGGGTATAGCACTACTAATCAGAGAGGGTATCACAGCTACAGAAGCTTCCATTGTCGAGGAAGATCTGCCTACGAGTCAGTATGGGTGGAAATTAGGAACAGCAAGGGAGCAGTCACCTCTTTAGGGGTTTACTACAGGCCCCCCAATAGCAGCAGCGAGATGGAAGAAAGGATAGCTCGGCAGATTTTGGAAAAGTGTGGACGTAGTAGGGTTGTTGTAATGGGTGACTTTAACTTTCCCAATATTGATTGGAATCTCCTTTGAGCAGAAGATTTAAATGGAGCTGTTTTTGTCAGGTGTGTTCAGGAGGGTTTCCTAACTCACTACGTTGACAGGCCGACGAGGGGAGAGGCCATTCTAGACTTGGTGCTCGGCAATGAGCCGGGGCAGGTATCAGATCTTGTGGTGGGAGAGCATTTTGGTGATAGTGACCACAACTGCCTCACATTCTACATAGCTATGAAGAAGGAGAGGATTAGGCAAAATGGGAGGATATTTAATTGGGGAAGAGGAAACTATGATGCGATTAGACATGAATTAGGAAGCATGGATTGGGAGCAATTGTCCATGGTAAAGGCACTATAGACATGTGGAGACTGTTTAAGGAACAGTTGTTGCAAGTGATGAATAAATATGTCCCTCTGAGACAGGCAAGAAGGGGTAAGATAAAGAAACCTTGGATGACGAGAGCGGTGGATGAAGCTAGGGTCAAGCTCAGCTCTACAGGATTACAGGCAGGCAAGGAAGGAGCTTAAAAATGGTCTGAGGAGAGCCAGGAAGGGGCACGAGAAAGGCTTGGCAGAACGGATTAGAGAGAACACAAAGGCATTTTACACTTATGTGAGGAATAAGAGAATGGTCAAAGAAAGAGTAGGCCCGATCAGGGATAGCATAGGGAATTTGTGCGTGGAGTCTGAGGAGGTAGGGGAAGCCCTAAATGAGTTTTTTGCTTCTGTCTTTATGAAAGAAACAAACTTTGTAGTGAATGAAACCTTTGAAGAGCAGGTGTGCATGCTGAAATGGTTAGAGTTAGAGGAAGCTAATATGCTGAAAATTTTGTCAAACATTAAGATTGACAAGTCGCCAGGCCCGGACCAGATTTGTCCTCGGCTGTTTTGGGAAACGAGAAATGCAATTGCTTTGCCACTTGCGAAGATCTTTTCATCCTCGCTCTCCACTGGAGTCGTACCTGAGGACTGGAGAGAGGCAAATGTAATTCCTCTCTTCAAGAAAGGAAATAGGGAAATCCCCGGCAATTACAGACCAGTAAGTCTCATGTCTGTCGTCTGCAAGGTGTTAGAAAGAATTCTGAGGGATAGGATTTATGACCATCTGGAAGAGCATGGCTTGATTAAATGCAGTCAACACGGCTTTGTGAGGGGCAGGTCATGCCTCACAAACCTTATCGAGTTCTTTGAGGAAGTGACTAGACAAGTTGATGAGGGTCGAGCTGTGGATGTGGTGTATATGGACTTCAGCAAGGCATTTGATAAGGTTCCCCAGGGTATGCTCATTCAGAAGGTCAGGAGGAATCGGATTCAGAGGAACATAGCTGTCTGGATACAGAATTGGCTGGCCAACAGAAGACAGCGAGTGGTAGTAGAAGGAAAATATTCTGCCTGGAAGTCTGTGGTGAGTGGTGTTCCACAGGGTTCTGTCCTTGACCCTCTATTGTTTGTAATTTTTATTAATGACTTGGATGAGGGGATTGAAGGATGGGTCAGCAAGTTTGCAGATGACACAAAGGTTGGAGGTGTCGTTGACAGTATAGAGGGCTGTTGTAGGCAGCAGCGGGACATTGACAGGATGCAGAGATGGGCTGAGAGGTGGCAGATGGAGTTCAACCTGGATAAATGCGAGGTGATGCATTTTGGAAGGTTGAATTTGAAAACTGAGTACAGGATTAAGGATAGGATTCTTGGCAGTGTGGAGGAACAGAGGGATCTTGGTGTGCAGGTACATAGATCCCTTAAAGTGGCCACCCAAGTGGACAGCGTTGTTAAGAAAGCATATGGTGTTTTGGCTTTCATTAACAGGGGGATTGAGTTTAAGAGTCGTGAGATCTTGTTGCAGCTCTATAAAACTTTGGTTAGACCGCACTTGGAATACTGCGTCCAGTTCTGGTCGCCATATTATAAGAAAGATGTGGATGCTTAGGAGAGGGTTCAGAGGATGTTTACCAGGATGCTGCCTGGACTGGAGGGCTTATCTTATAAGGAGAGGTTGACTGAGCTTGGACTTTTTTCATTGGAGAAAAGGAGGAGAAGAGGGGACCTAATTGAGGTATACAAGGTAATGAGAGGCATAGATAGAGTCAATAGCCAGAGACTATTTCCCAGGGCAGAAATGAGTAACACGAGGGGTCATAGTTTTAAGCTAGTTGGAGGAAAGTATAGAGGGGATGTCAGAGGCGGGTTTTTTACACAGAGTTGTGAGAGCATGGAATGCATTGCCAGCAGCAGTTGTGGAGGCAGGGTCATTGGGGACATTTAAGAGACTCCTCGACATACATATGGTCACAGAAATTTGAGGGTGCATACATGAGGATCAGTGGTCGGCACAACATTGTGGGCTGAAGGGCCTGTTCTGTGCTGTACTGTTCTATGAGGTTTGGAGAAGCTAGAAGTGACTACAGCAGAACCTATTGTTAGTCTGGGAACAAGGAGTAAAGGAGTGATGGTATAAATATGGGAAAATGGGATGGACACAGTCAAGGACTATTAAAGCAAGAGGCGTAATCAGATCAGATGTAATGCAAACTGAAGACAGGGAAGCTGTGACTTTGTAATCAACAGAGGCTTTTAACCAATTCCCAGGAATGCAAATAGAGAAATTAAGTAAAGGAAGAGCAGAGTCAAAGATTCACCACATGAAAGCAACAAAGTGATAGAAATTGGAAGGAAAGCTGAGGGCACTTTCCAGTTAGAGGCAAGAACAGAAAACTACATCAATGCAGTCAGCAATGTACTGGAAATATTTGATGGAGAGGCCGGAGTATGAATGAAGTCAAAAGATGTGTTTACTTGAAGTTCTTTAACATATTACTGAGGTTATATTCAGTATTGTTTCATTATAGTTTTGTTCATATAACTTTGAGATACAGTTTGGGAGGGGATCTTGTGGCATTGACATAGCATCACTCACTCTGAGCCAGAGGTTTAGGATTCAAGTCAGATGCCAGGGCTTGTTGGCCATGGTATGTAGTCAAACAGGTTGATTGTCAGTCTATCAATGCTTCCAAGACATATGCTGAGTGGTGGTAATAGCAGGAGTAGTAACCAACAGTGTCTTCTAATAAGGCAACCTGCAAAGGCAATGGCAAACCACTGCACTATCTTGATAATAAGCATGGCCCAGTCCACTGGCCTAATCCTCATAAATGTGCTCAGAAGAACAGGCAGATACTTTTCAGATCAACCAGCAGATATCCTTTGTATCAAAGGCTGGGAATCACAGTCACAAGTAAGTGCCTTATGACAATTCCCATTGTTTGAATAGCAGACTTGGAACTAGCACAGGGAGAGTGGTTCTTGCTAAACAGATTCAGGACAGGTTAGTCTACCCTTGTAAAATCAATCTCCATTGTTGGGGCATCAATACAAACCGCTTAGACACCTGAAGAGGCAAAAATGTTGCACATTACCAAGGAGTAGTCCTCTATAGATTCAAGTGGTTGGACAGTCGTGCTAAACTCAACTAATGAGTTTGATTACTTCCAGGCACTTATTCCAAAAGCTGAATAATTACCTGGCTAAAAACAGAGTGAAGGTTACAGATAATAAATTTAAATCCAGATTTTCAAAGACAAGAAAGTTCCAGCTTACAGGATTACAAACTCTGACAAATTCCGATATAGCTATAATTAGCAAGGGTTTAAAAAAACATTGGCTGTGATATTCAGTAGCTATCGTGAAGTTTTATTCAAATGTGATTGAACATCAGGGAGGAATTTCATTGTGTTTTAGCTTATTGTAAGCTGTCATTGTGGGTAGCCAGTCACATCCATCACAAGATAGGAATAGCAATGGTCCATTCAGCTTTCAAGTTTCCACGAGATTACAGTTAATCTTGAGACAAACTCGATTACAATATCTTCATTCCATTTATTTACATTTTCACTCAGTAAGGGCATCAAATCAAGCATGAAAATGTCAATTGGCTCTACACATGGTGAGTTATAGTGTCAAAGGGAAAAGAGTTTCAGAGTTCCCCGAGAACTAGACTCTTTGCATCTCTGGACAAAGTCTGACACTGGCCTTGGTTTATTCCTTCAAATCCAAGGAACCATGACTTTGGTTGGCTTATGTGTCTTTCCGTCAGAGCGGACCCGATCAAAACCATTCTGCAATCAAGCCATTCCATGTTTTTAAATAAAGACTGCCCATTTCTGCTGGTCAGCTTTTTAATCTGATTTACACAAGCTAGCCACCTATCTTAACTGAAATTTGCCTTTCTCAACTTAAGCATGTTTATTTTCATTTGTCCCAGCTCCAAACTGTTCTCGTCACATTTTACCACTTATACATCATCACCGTCACCTTCATGTCCCTCTATCTATTCACAGCAAACTACTCACCATGCTTGACACTTCTATCCTCCAAACCAATGTCCACCAAAGGCAGACTTCAGGAATCACGTTGAGATTAAACAAAGTTTCAAAAATGAAATGCAGTAATCATTATGTTTACAATAATCAGCTATTCACAAAATCTCAGACCTTTCATCTCTTATAAAAGCAAACTTCTATTCAGAAACACCATATCAAAAGGCAGGTGACCCTTTAAAGGACTATCAGTTATTAAGTAATTCATGAACTCAGATGAGCCCACTGAGATAACTGTAGCTTCTGGAAATCAGGAGAAAGTGAGGACTGCAGATGCTGGAGATCAGAGTTGAAAAGTGTGGTACTGGAAAAGCACAGCAGGTCAGGCAGCATCTGAGGAGCAGGAGATTTGACATTTCGGGCATATAAGCCCATTCTTGATGCAGCACTCCGAAAGCTAGTGGGTCCAATTAAACCTGTGGGACTTTAACCTGTTTTTGAGTGATTTTTAATATTGTACACCCCAGTCCAACACCGGCAACTCCAAATCATGACCTGCATAGGTTTGTTCAAGCCTGACGTAATTTAGTATGGATGAGGGCAGTCACCTTTTTGGTCAAACTAAAAGAATCTTGTTAAGGAAGTAATGTAAATTTTACTGTACTACTGCAAGTATTTACAGGCTATAGGAAAATGACCTACAGAAGATACAGACCATTAGGAGCAGACTTGCCATAGTTCTATCTCCTACAAATTCCATTTTACTCTGACCAAGTACCTGTGACATTACAACGGATGGCAATTACTGCCAGCAATCCTTTCAAACACATATTCAGACACAACCATGACAAAGGGTTCAGCACGAAATGTTGACCTTCCTGCTCCTCGGATGCTGTCTGACCTGCTGTGCCTTTCCAGCTTCACATCTGTTGACATACATAACAAATACTGGCGCTGTATTAAGCATAATAATTATTAGATCACTGTTCACTTGTACTTTTACACGATTGGTAAAAAACTGGTTAAAACAGTTGTCAACTTGTCTCCTCCTCGTGAGGCCAGCCATTCCAAAACCTAGAATTTTAGTAACTTTGTTAGATTTCTCCTTTTCAAACTTAACATTGATAACCATCATTGAATGCATGTTTTCTTTCCTGTTGGATTATTATCACTACAATGCTAGCACATAGACTGATCACCTCTTGGTTCAAAGTTCTCCTCCTGGGTTCAAACCCAAGAAAACCACTTTGCATTTGTGCCGAGCCTCTCCGGTCTCAATGTGCATATTCCAACACTTCCTTGCCATAATTAGCGGTCCGATTTATTTTAAATTGCATTTTGTTTCTCACTTCTAACTATGAGTTTCTGCTTTTACTTAACCACAACTTGCCTTATTGTCATAACGTTCAATGACCCCAAGTGGTTTTACTTACTACACCTTGTCACGTATTGAAACCAACCTCTTTTATAACTCCTGGTTTGCATGAACTCGTGTTCATCATGAGATGTTCCTTTCACTTCTTTTGCATGCCCTTACATTTGAAGGACAGTCACCACATGGAAGCTTTTCTAAGTCTTCGGAAGTGTTCATATAACAGAATTATCAGTGGTGCAACATGGTTTCAGCTTTGCAGCAACGGACCATTTGTGCAATATAAATGGATGTTACAGCCCAAACTTACTCCAATACTACAATGATTGGGAGCTAGTGTCTGAATCCACTTTAGGACAAGTCAGACTTGATTTTTACTAAAACTACAACTATTATTGGAGTACAGCACGGATGGGAGACTTAACTATGCCCAATTCAAGTTGAACCACATTCTACTCAGATTTATATTTCAAAATCAGGTTTAAGGCAGTTTTTGATTCAATACTGAATCCTAATCAATACTTCTAATATCAAGAATTGCCTCCATTTGAAAACCTTGCCTGTAATAAAAAGGGCACGGGAACACACAAGACAAGTGATCAAATTGTGCCTTTACATCAACCTGTTTAGACAGCACCCTAGACGCTCTTAAGATAACACACTAATTAATTCTCCATCAATTCACTTAACAGAGGAATGTTCTCCTCAATATCATGTGCATTACTTAACCTTGCAATAAATTACCTTTTCTTCCAGACAGTTTTGTTGGAGTCTAAATTTCTTATTTACGAGATGCTGTGTATAGTGATAATTGTATTTAAATTGCATCAAAAGCACTTAAGAGTTTCAATGTCAAATATATAAGTGACTA
Organism: Chiloscyllium plagiosum; assembly: GCF_037043375.1. NCBI lineage: Eukaryota > Metazoa > Chordata > Chondrichthyes > Orectolobiformes > Hemiscylliidae > Chiloscyllium > Chiloscyllium plagiosum. Next base: position 24,757,510 of record NW_028270140.1, read on the forward strand.
TTTACAGTAACAAAATTTAAAAAAAACCATAATGAAAAATTATACTTTGTAGTTATCTCTAGAAATAACAGGGAATTTGACCATGTCTTATTCGCCTGTATAATAACACTTCCTACAAACTTTGAAATCTTTTTTTGAGCATCTGCAAATTAAGGTCCTGCTGGCATTCAGCTAATTCTCACTAAATAGAATGATTGGAGTTATTACAACATAGTTTGTGCACTAACATGTGGCCTGATAATATATTCAGCCACTAACAGTCATGAAAGTTTTTTTTTAAATATCACTCTCTTCTCCAAGCAGAAAACAGCACTCATTAAGACATTTGAGCAACCAAAAGATGCTTAGATGGCCATGAGTGGAAGACTAACTCCAAAATTATGGAAAGGGAAGATTGTCCAATGTACAGTCCCTGCAGAACAAAGGTTATCGTAACAATAACTATGAAACAAAACACTTTTACTCCATAAAGCTGAGCCACAAGTGAAGTTCACAAATGGAACATTGCTCGGAATGATATCAATCAAGCAGCAGGAGGTCAGCTTTAGACATATTATTAACTAATTTTTAAAGCTGGTGCTTTCTTTCCTTCTGCTCAATAATTTCAGTCTCCAATCCTTTTAACAGTAAACAAAGATTCGGGTATACGGGACAGTACAGTACAGCATTGTAGTGATAATTTTACACACTCAGATGGAGGAGTCAATAATTTCTTGCCATCTGAATAAAACATCTCAAATTCCTGTGCCATCAATACTGTGAGGCTTAGTTTCATGAGTTATCCATTACTTTTAAATGTTGCTTTTAGCTACCCCCTTTGCTGTGTTTAATAAATGATAAAACAGCAAAAGCGAAGCTCAAAATCCGAGACACATTGATGCTTCAAAAAAAAAAGTGTAAATCACACCAGTCTGCTTTCCTGGAAAATTGACCACATACACCAACATTATATAGCTCCTTGTATTTAATTCACTTATTTAATTTAAGAAAAGCATTTCAGTATTATTCACAGACATGCAACTAACTCGAGCAAATCACATGACTAATATAAAGTCAAGGGAAGTAGGTTTTAAGAAATATCTTGAGAGGAGACAAAGGAATAGACAGGGAATTATAGAGTTTAAACCTGAGCGGTTAAAGGTAAGATTACCAAGTGATGACATAATTGAAGTCAGGGATACATAAGGGGCCAGAGTTAAAGCAGCAAAGTGATCTTACAGAATTGTGGAGCTGCAAGAGTTGGACCAGGAAGGGATTTGAAAACAAGCATGTGTTCTTAAAAAAAAAAGACATTGCTGAACCACGAGTCAAAACAGGCCAGCCACAGGGACATTGGACAAATGGAAGATGCTACAAATTATGAATAAACTGAAATTTATAAAGGGTGAAGTTGGGAAACAAGCCAATCGAGCACTGGAATAATGAAACAGGATATCAAAGGCATGGGTGAAGATTTCAGCAGCAAAATCAATAGGAACAGTACCTAAGAATGTGAAGGAGCCACACATGAAGCAAGTCGTAGAAATTAGCACCCAAACTCTAAACCTAAATATCAGAATCTTAAAATAAACAACCCATACAGCTTTGTTTTTCATTTCATATGGAACACATTTTATTTAATTATTTTAAAATAAATATGCTAACGTGAACCCCATCTGGTTCCCATATACTTCATATTTGAAGCACAGCTTGATGAGAATCTGAACCGCTTACATTAAATTGGAAAAGATAATTGCAATACCACAACTATGGACTGATGGAAAATAAAAGCTTGGACCACCTCATTGGGTGAGAGAATGAAGACACCAATTGTGTGAGCACTTCAAGCTGCTGACAACAGCAATGCTACTAGTACTTTCTGACCAGGCTCTCAACATTCCAGAGTTATTCAATTCCTTCTACATTGCTGCCAATATGCTATACCAAATCTTCACCATCCCACCCGAGTACTAAATTCAAGGCAAAATCTGAGCATCAACTGACAGAGACACAACATGAAAACCATGTCAGCCATTCACCTTATAAATGTCCTTGGATGAGACTCATTAAAGTATACGAATTTCTCTGTTAAACATTTGTAGCAAAAACTTAAAAGAAGACCCTTGAATGAAACTGATGTTAACATTACTGGGTAGAACAGGAAATGAGATGGTCTATTAGGTGGCATCAGGGAAAGCTTGCCAATGAGGAGTAAGTGCATGGATACAATGAAGGCAGGAACAGACAGTATGTTCGTGAAGAGAGTTAGGAACACATGAGAATCAGACACGTATACAGCAGCGTAGGTGGGTGGGGTAACAGAAAAAAGGTGAAGAAGAAAATGATCTCGCATACATAGCAAATCGAGTCAAGCTTCCACCTTAATTCCAAGCTAAAGGACATCTCTGTGACTGCTCCGATTTTACACAACAGCTGGCCTTATAGTCCATCAGAGATTGTTACTTTAACGTTAATTATTTCCTACTTACATGCACTTTATGCTCCGAAAACTAGTGCTCCCAAATAAACCTGTTAGACAAAAACCTAGTGTTGTGTGATTTTTAACTTAGCACATTTTGGAACAGTGTGAGGTAATACACGTCGGGAGGGCTAACAAGGAAGGTATTATATTATGAATAGTAGGACTATGGAAGGTATTGAAAGTCAAAAGCATGATGCAGATCCCTGAACAAGTAGGTAAGATGGTTAAGATTTATATGTGATATTTGCCTTTATTAGTCAATGATATAGAATATGTATAGAGCAGGGTTTTCTCTGGAGCAGCAAAGGTTGTGAGGAGATCTGAGAGAGGAGTATAAGATTATGAGGGGCACAGGCAATCACTTGTTCCATTAGTAGAGGGATTAGTAACTGGGGGATTGAAGTTCAGGTTGCAAGTTTGCTCACTGAGCTGAAAGGTTTGTTTTCAGACGTTTCGTCACTATGCTATGTAACATAATCAGTGAGCCTCTGGTGAAGTGCTGGTGTTCTTCATCTGTGTGTAAGGATACTGGTGAGAGGGGAAGGACACCACTTCAACTGGGACAACATATCCATCCTAGGACAGGCTAAACAGAGTCACACACGGGAATTCCTAGAGGACTGGCATTCAAGCTGGAACTCCATCAATAAACACATCAATTTGGACCCTGTTTACCAACCTCTGAGAAAAGGAATCAGAAATGATAACACCCCCCTAAACAGAACAAAGCACATAAATAGAAAGCAGGACAGAACACCAGCGCTTCACTGGAGGCTGACTGATGATATTACCTAGCATAGTGACGAAATGTCCGATAACAAACCTTCCAGCTCAGCGAGCATACTTACACCCTGGGGACTGAAGTTGAGTTGGAAGGCCAGAAGGAGATTGAAGAGAAATGGTTTTGCTCAAAAGGTGATGAGTGCCTGTAACTCTCTGCCTGAAAGATCAGTCAAGCTGAAACTCACGGAAACAGTTTGACACAGTTAAGCAGTAGTTAGATATTCACTTATGCTACTATAGCGTCCAGGACTATGGATGAAAATCTGAAAAGTGTGATTAGTACAGTCTAGTATGGGCACGATGGGCCAAATGGTGTCTTTTTGTGCTGTAAGTGACTGTGAGTCTATTCCCAAGTTTTGCTACAGTCATCATGTCTCAGCCAAGGCATAAAACCACAGACCCACATTTGTTACAGTGTAGGAGGAGGCCATTCCACCTGTACCAACCCCTCAATAATTACATTGTTCCAATGGCCTCCCCCATATCCCTGCACATTGTTTCTTTCTGAACAATCATCCAATATCTCTTGAATGCCTCTGTTGAACCTCTCTCCACCATATTTCCAGGAAGTATATTCCATACCCTAACTACTCACTGTGCACAAAAGTTTTCTCGTACACCACCCTTATTCTTTTGCACACCACTTCAAATCTATGCCCTCTTTTTCTCTTGGTTTTAGGATTGAAGTTTCTCCCTAACTTGTCGACCCAGCCTACTCATGATTTTGAAAATCACTGTCAAACTACATCTCAGCCTTTTTTCTGAAGAGAAGAGTCCAACCTCTTTTAATCTATCCTTATATCAGAAGTTTCTCAGTCCTGGAACCATTCTTGTAAATTGCTTCTGCACTCTCTCCAATGCATTCCAATATTTCCTATAATATGACCCACACAACTGGACACAATACCCCAGCTGCAGTCTAATACATGAGCAATACAGGTTCACCTCCTTGTTCTTGGACTTTCTGTTCCTATGAATAAAGCTAAGCACACTGTTTTATTAATTGCTTTTTCCACCTACCCTATGACCTTCAATGATCTTTGTGATATATAAATCCAGTCCAAACAGTGAATTCAAAAAAGTGAGTCACAGAGATGTATAGCATGGAAACAGACCCTTCAGTCCAACTCATCCATGCTGACAAGATATCCTAAATTAATCTAGTCCCATTTGCCAGCACTTGGCCCATATCCCTTTAAACCTTTCCTATTCATATACCTATCCAGATGCCTTTTAGAGTCATAGAGATGTACAGCATGGAAACAGACCCTTCGATCAAACTCATCCTTGCTGACCAGAAATCCCAACCCAATCTAGTCTCACCTGCCAGCACCCGGCCCATATCCCTCCAAACCCTTCCTATTCATATACCCAGGAGAAAGTGAGGACTGCAGATGCTGGAGATCAGAGCTGAAAATGTGTTGCTGGAAAAGCACAGCAGGTCAGGCAGCATCCAAGGAGAGGATTCGCAGTAGGTTAAAATCTTCTAGGAGAAAGTAAGTTCATATACCCATCCAAATACCTTTTAAAAGTTGCAATTGTACCAGCCTCCACCACTTCCTCTGGCAGCTCATTCCATGACGTACGACCCTCTGTGTGAAAAAGTTGCCCCGTTGGTCTCTTTTATATCTTTCCCCTCTCACCCTAAACCTATGCCCTCTAGTTCTGGACTCCCCGACCCCAGGGAAAAGACTTTGTCCTTCATGATTTTGTAAACCCCTACAAGGTCACCCCTCAACCTCCGACACTCCAGGGAAAACTGCCCTAGCCTGTTCAGCCTCTCCCTGTAGCTCAAATCCTCCAACCCTGGCAACATCCTTGTAAATCTTTTCTAAACCCTTTCAAGTTTCACAACAGCTTTCCGATAGGAAGGAGACCAGAACTGCACGCAATATTCCAACAGTGGCCTAACCGATGTCCTGTACCGCCGCAACATGACCTTCCAACTCCTGTATTCAATATTCTGACCAATAAATGAAAGCATACCAAACACCTTCTTCACTTTCAAGGAGCTATGAACCTGCACTCCAAGGTCTCTTTGTTCAGCAGCACTCCCCAGGACCTTACCATTAAGTGTATAAGTCCTGCTCTGATTTGCCTTTCCAAAATGCAGCACCTCACAGTTAAATAAATTAAACTTCACCTGCCACCCTTCAGCCCATTGGCCCATCTGATCAAGATCCCGTTATACTCAGAGGTAACCTTCTTCACTGTCCACAACACCTCCAGTTTTGGTGTAATAACTGTACCTCCTTTGTTCAAATTATTAATAGTAAAAGTATAATGTAAAAAGTTGAGGAACCAGCACCGATCTTTGTGGCACTCCACTGGTCACAGGCCTCCAGTCTCCCTTCACCACCACCCTCTGTCTTCTACCTTTGAGCCAGTTCTGTATCCAAATGGCTAGTACTCCTTGTATTCCATGAGATCTAATCTTGCTAACCACCAGTCTCCATGGGGATCCCTGTCGAAGGCAGTCAGCACAAAGCTTTTTCCCTCCACATTATGCTGGTTCTTTAAACAATTTCCAGTGAAATATTTTGCTGATACTTGCATTACTCTTTGATTAAGCATATTAGCCCAGATATAAACAAAGTAGTGCTCGGAAAACCCAAGGAGTTAGTGTTAAAGAGGTTCTGCTAAATCTAAACAGCAGGATCTCATTATAATGATGATCTTCTGTTTTCCAATTACTTCCAGCCTGTTTGAAAGGCATGCAGACAGGGGAGAAAAGCCAGCAGCAGGAAACTGCATCCCCAATGGATTTGCAACAGAGTGGAAACTGGAATTTGGGACTGAGCAAACAGGGTGAGGAGGAGAGACACAGCAACCAAAATGGAAGTCTTGTTTTGTGATGATGATCGTGTTGGTGGTGATAAAGATGGTTATGATGGGGATAGGGTGGGGGTGACATTGCCTCTCATCCTGGTCCACAAGCAGTGCCAGAAAACAGAATTATCTGCTGAAGGTGACTTTGACTAAAACATCTTTGAATACATTGTACATAGGCAAAAGTGAGGACTGCAGAGGCTGGAAACCAGAGTTTAGATCAGAGTGGTGCTGGAAAAGCACAGGTCAGGCAGCATCCGAGGAGCAGGAAAATCGATGTTTCGGGCAAAAGCCCTCCAAAACATCGATATTCCTGTTCCTCGGATGCTACCTGACCTGCTGTCCTTTTCCAGCACCACTCTGATCTAAACATTGTGCATAGACCCTGTGCAGATTTTAACAAAGGTGAAAAATCATCAATTTGGAGAGTATTACCCTTTCTCATCTAAAAATGCTAAACAGGGAAACGGTATCACAACTGGATTATTTACAGTTGCTACAATTTAGAAAATAGACATTAAATAGGAAATTTTCTGTGGTCCGTAGAGATCTATGCTATATGGATGTACCATATCTACCTTAAATGACCTACGACATTTTGATTCAGCCTCTAATTTGGATTGTCAGCATGTAACATATTGAGTCCAAAACTTCAAAATCTCATTGTTTTAACATGGGAACCAGAAGGTGATCACTATGCAAGACTACAGCAACAAATACATGTAATGAGAGATTTACCAATCTTCATGAAAACAAAAACAAATGCTCTTTTCTCGAGTTACCATTCTAACTACAGCAAAACATTCTTTTCAACAGCCAGAAGAACTTCCTAAGTCAACAAGGCCATTTAAAAATAAATAAATAAAGTGGTTGCTTCCACAACAATCTAATCAACATTACCTGCTGTGGCCTACATGTGACTCCAGACCTACAGCAATGTGGTTGATTCTTAACTGACCACAACCCACAGATTAATTTTTAAAAATTGCTAGATGACATCAGAAAAATAACTCGAAGTAATTTCTGTGCTCGATGAAATTAGGTAAAGCCACCCTTGTGACGTTTGTGTGGGCAAAGGGGACAGTGTATGTTCAAGGTAAGCTAGTTAGTTACAAAACACAAAGAAAATAATCGCATGAAGTCCAAAAATGTGTAGGTCAGGTGAACTGGCCGTGCTAAATCGCCCATAGTGTTAGGTGCATTAGTCAGAGGGAAATGGGTCGAGGTGGGTTACTCTTCGGAGGGTCGGTGTGGACTTGTTGGGCCGAAGGGCTTGATTCCACACTGTAGGGAATCTAATCTAATCTAAAAATGTATTCATAGAAAAAGAAGTCAGCAATGTGAACAGATCATTGTAATTGTTGTAATTGCTACATTAGTTGGACTGCTTCGAAAACAACGCACTACCATCATTTTGGTATTTTCAGGAGGCCTTTTGATGCCTTTCACTTTTCAACAATTGAACTGATTCTAAAATTCTCCACTGAGACCAAAATACAAATTTTATTTAGCAAAGTGCCTGACAAATCTAAAAGCAGTCCAGCAGGATCAATAAAAAGTCAAAGATTTTATGACATTGAATACACACTTCACTGATGGACTTTATACTCCTCTGTAATCAAGTGCCAATGAAAAGTAAACAATTTATTCCGTTCTTTCTCTCCGGATTTCATTTATCATCCTGCTGTTTTGTAACCTTGCTGCTATCCAGATCTCAAGTTCCCATAGTGAAGTAGTAACATGAGTACAGACAGGCTGATCAGAAAAGAAATTAGATAAATTGCTGGTTGTGTCCTTCAAATGGGCTCACGGCCCTCAATTGCTTGGGACACCACAGTAGATTTTATTGTTACTACCGAGGCACAGATTTAGTTACTTTGTTTTTCTGGTGTTTTGCAGTATTCAGATCAATCAAACCAATAAAATATGCTAACTGTAGTTGAAACATAAGGACAAGCACTGCTATCCACACAGCAGACAGTGATTGTCTGCCAACCAATCATGCTTCAGGGCATCTGATGTGAGGAACTTTAATGGGGCTTAATCGTGGCAACGCTCAGCCAATCAGCTTTTGCATTCTCAAACACTGCGTGCGAAATATATGTTGCTATTGTCGACTGGAATTTAAGAGAAGGGAGGTTCATATCCCCTCAACAGTATGTTGCATCTCATTGATTCAGCTGCCAATTAACAAACTGATATTATCAGCGACTTGCAATTCTTCTGTTTTGGGATCAGCAAGGGTTTATCAGGTAAGTTCCATTCCTTGAATTACCTGCTCCAAAAAAAAATTGTTCAAACTGCCACCACAGCACATTTGCACCACAATGACAGCTCTATTAGATTAAGATTAAATGATGCTGGATTCATTGTCACATAAAATCACAGATTGCTTACAATAGAGAAGGAAGATGTTTTTCAATCCTGTAGCATTCCTACTTGGTATAATAACTCTATTCTTCTCCCCACAGCTTATGATATTCACCTATTTCCACTTAAATGTTTTGGGGATTCTATACCATTCACTGTTTCTGTTGGGACATTCCATATTCTATTAACCTTTGCATAAAAATATTCCTGCGCAATTCTCGATTTAATCTGATCATGATACTCTTAAACTGTATGGTTAATAATGCAGTAATCAGTGGCAAATATGAATAATTTTGAAATTTTTGATCACGCTTCCTCGACCTCCCTTGCTCTAATGGAAAGAACACCAACTGGCAAAAATCTCTGCTCAGCACTCAGTTATCCATGGTTTCATGCTGGTGAATCCCATCTACACTCCTTCCAGTCTTGAGATTTTCTTCAAATACAGGAAACATACACTGAGAATAATCTCATACACTTGTCTAGTTTGCGTTATGTTTTGGTTTTGCACTCTTCAAGTACACTTACAACACTCAGCCAATTGCAATTTCTTCCAAGCTTTATTAATGTGTCCTCCCACTTCTAACGATTTGCATATCTGAACTCTGGAGTCTCTCTGCTGCTCCAACCATTTTAAGGATTTGCCATGTAGCTATGATGGCCACTCTATTTGCTGAAAAATGTGTTGCTGGAAAAGCGCAGGTCAGGCAGCATCCCAGGAGCAGGAGAATCAACGTTTCTTCAGGGCTTATGCCCGAAACGTCGATTCTCCTGCTCCTGGGATGCTGCCATACCTGCTGCGCTTTTCCAGCAACACATTTTTCAGCTCTGATCTCCAGCATCTGCAGTCCTCACTCACTATTTATTTGTCCAAATTTCAACCAATATGCATTTTTCCGCATTAAATCTTATCTAACAAGTACCTAGTTTCCTCTGAAGTCAGTGTCAACTATCCTCATTATGCACCCAGATATGATACAAGTTATTATATATAGAAAACAATTCTTGAAAATGACCTGTAGTTAGGTACCTGCAGCATGCAAAATACTGCAACTGAGCAGTTTCTTATTTAATGAAGTGTAAGTAGCATGAGATCTCTCTCCAGGAATGCAAATAAAAGCAAAACCCATCAACCTCTAATCTAAATAAAGTATTGTATTAAGGGTCTTCTGCTTTAATCCCATTGGTATCAAAGGGACTCTTCAATCATGTCTGCATGTGCTGCCTTATTGTAAACTCTGTGATTCACCAGTTATACCACTTACTGTTTTTGTTCATCCATGTAATTATGCCCCAGTGAAGAGCTGCTGTGAATGCCCAAATATAGGGTACCAAAGTTTGTGAGAAGATTTGTAGCTCGGGTGCTCATTGTTGTGGTTCTGTTCGCCAAGCTGGGAATTTGTGTTGCAGACGTTTCGTCCCCCGTCTAGGTGACATCCTCAGTGATTGGGAGCCTCCTGTGAAACGCTTCTGTGATGTTTCCTCCGGCATTATTAGAACCAGAACAATAAGATACCAAATTCTACATTCAAAACATTAAGAGCATATGGCAAGGCTGACATGGTTTGGATGTTCAACTCTAGAAGGCTGGCTTTGCAAGTTACAAAAAAAACCTGCTTCGTCCTAGCAAACTTTAAGGAACAACTGGAGGGGCTTTAAACAATGGTTAAAGAGAAGCTCTCCCATTACATCACTTAGTTTATCGACTGACTAAATTATGCAACACAGGAGAAAAAGTTCCTGATTTGTATCTGGTTCACAGAGCAGTCCCTAGACAATCTGTAATCTTCCTCCGTGAGTGACAATCTGTGTGATGAAACATGATTTACCATTCTGACCTAGAAACTAGAACCAGAGAGCACAGACTCAAAATTAGGCGTAGCAGACTTAGGACTGAATTGAGGAGGAGCTTGTTCACCCAGTGATGTGAACTTGCAGAATTCCCTACTCAATAAAGTAGTTGAGGCTTTTTCATTGAAAGGTTTTTTCAAGCTAAGATAGACAATTATTTGAACAGTAAAGGAATTCAGGGTTATGGTGAGAGAGTGGGTAAGTGGAGCTAAGGCGATTAAGAAGATCAGTCATGATGTAATTGAATGGCGGAGCAGGCTCGAAGAGCCAGATGGCCTACTCCTGCTCCTAGTTCTTATGTTCTATACTCTTAGAAATGTATCACACTTCCTTCACTGTTACTTGGTCAAATTCCTGAAACTCCTACCATATCAGCTTTGCACCTACACCAAAGGGACTGCGATGATTCAAGAAGGAAGATCACCTTGAACTTTTCAAGGGCAACTAAGATTGACAATATGCTGGCCCAGTCAGGAAAGCACACATCTCCAGAATGAATGATAAAAAAATAACCACACCCCTTCCAGATATACATCATATTCCTCAAACAAATCAGCAACTGTAGCACTCCTAATCTCATTCTGTTGAGGCTAGCTAACTGAGCACAGACTGGAAGAGAACGCCTAACACTTTCTGGTCAGTAGACTTCAGCCAGTACTGCCTGCATCAAACACTTCTCACCTAAAGCCCTACTATTTTTTATTAGGCGATTATGCATAGTTGACGGTAGCAACGTGCAAACAATGATCTGTGGTCTAGAAGGGGTCCTTGAACACTGGCAACTATTGTGTAAAGTAGTGGTTCTGAAAAACTTAAATTGAGTTGTTCTGAACTCCATTCACACTGAAGATATCGCACAATCTTTGGGTAGAGTTTGAAGTTCTACACTAGCCTCATAGGGAGCACAGGTTTCCGATACAGCTCACAAGAGTCCTAGTAATTATGCCTAAATTGTCAGGCTACCATGGAGTAAACCACCGTGTTAACTAAAACAAATACCTCTACTGCTAAGACTCAATGTTCTGCCATCAATCACTGATCATTCGATATGCCCAAGATACAATAGAGACAAAGGAGGATTAGTAGCAGTGCACTATGTCAAACAACCCTTACCCTAAACAATAGCATATCTGAGGGAGCAGTTACTGTATGGTGCCAGCAGTGACAATCAGGGCAAACAGCACAACAATCTCACCCACAAAATTCAGATACTGGGATTCTATTTGTGTTTAACTTTGCTTTTTATGGTTTGCTCTATTTGAAATTCAAGGAATTGCACATTTGGATAGGATAATTCTTAACATAGCTCCATCCAAAGCCAGGATCATCTAACAAAACTAGATGCAGATTAATGGAGTGACGAACCTAAGTAACCAAATAAGTTGAAGCAATTGGCCATTCTTACTTTGTCAAATCACAGTCAACATGATTTTCTCTTTCACTTATAAATAACCACAACATAATTTTCTACTTCAGCTCCAAATTGTTATATTGTATTTTTAACTTAATAACTTACCAGTTACAGTGGCTGTACCAATGAGTATAGTCAGGAAACACTGGGTCCACATGGTCATTGTACAAAGTCCAGTAGTAAAAGTGTAGCAAGTGTTTTCAGGTGAGGCACAGGAACTGCTCCCACTGGACATTCCTCCGGTACCTTGGGCTTTGTATCAGCTGCCTGCAAGAGTGAAAGAACATAACTTAATTATTAAAAGAAAATGACAAGACTAAATTGAATCAAATTGAAGCGAAATTTTATAAAAGTAAAAATAGTAGTTGTTGCATAGATGTCATGTGAAAAATGCCAAAAAAGCCTCTCATTTCTACTTCTTTGTTTGACTGTCCAAAAGTAGGAATCATTATTATAAGGAACTGCATGTCATATCTTTAACACATGAGCTCATATGCTTCTCCAATCTCTACAGAGGTGGATTGTGAACAGTGGCTACAAATTGTTAAGCTGCTTGATCTCACAGTTAGTAAGTACAAGTTACTTCTCATTCCTCCAACTCTCCTCAAAAAAAAGAAACAAATATATAAATGTGAGTTGTCCACTTCTTGAACTGATTTATAGCATGAACATTATTTCTAATTAATCTGCAACATCAAAAACTAGTTGCCTACAAACTCTTTGCTGCATCGGAGACATTCTCTCATTCAAAAATTATTCTGATAGGTTTCTGAAAACATTCTTGTCATTTTTGTTAGCTTAGATCCGAGAAAGACTACCTGTTGACACTAATCCCTTGCAGGCATTGACCAATCGTCCTGTCAAACAAAGCCCTTTCTCACAGGAGGCTATTTCTTAGCTGACCACTCATGCTGTGTTCAACATATAACTTGTTGGAACCCAAGACGAAAAAAAACTTTCAAGCTTCTTGATCTTTCTGCTGTCATTTGGTGATTTTATTTCTCAAAAAAAAACAAAACTAACCAAAGAAGGTTAAAATTCCCCAATCTTGATATTGATCCATTCCTCGGTGTTAAAGGAAGTCTGTGACTCATTCACAACCATAACTTTGCTAAAACCACACATGGTGCAACTCCTCCGATGTTTCCAAATCGGCCCCATAGATTTAAAATGGAACAAATTCAGAACATCAGGAACTAACCCTGAAATATTTATGAACTGGTCTGAAAACTAAATGTGGGTAACACAAAAATCTTTCAATTATGTAATTCAATTATAATTAAATTCAAAACATTTCAAGGAACAACATTTTGATCAGGTCAAGAATTTGATCATAAGTAGGTAACAGTCTAGCTCTGTCAATATGTCTCACTATTCTCAGCAAAGGATAGCACTTCAACCAATTAGATGTTGTGATCTGGTCCAGAAGGTATAATAAATTGTAATTATCCTAATGACATAAAAACCTATTACTAATTCATTGTGATAATGTCAAAATACTGTCACTACAACATTATATTACCAAAGGACTTATAAAGGGTCAAAGAAACAGATTAAAAATAACTAATTTGTCGGGTTATATGGAAAACAGCTGGAGTGAAGGCCTAATTTATATAGTTCTAGCAAAGTGCCAACACAGGCTCTTCAACGTGGGATACTAATTGGCTTCCTTCTCTTGTATTAAAGGTTCTACAATGCTTCAACTCTCTCCTTGACTCAAAATAAATAAGCTGGCCTTGCATCTCTAACAAACCAATTCCTGAGTAAAAACAATATTGCAAGTCGTTCAACACTAAACCTTCCATATATCACTCTGCTAGCAGCCTGGCCAATATGAGCAAATTAAAAGTTACAATTGACCCACAGAGGCTGTATTTCTAAGCCACAATATAAATCACATCAATTTATGTCAAGGCTTTTTTGAACATTGACCTTTCAGGCTACATTGCTACCATCAGCAGCGTCACTGCAATCCACTCAGACCAGAAGCTATTTTCTGTGGGATAGAGTTAAACAAAGAGAAAACACCTTTCTTAGTGTTTTGTAAATCATAAACCTCAATAATAGAGTTTCTTTTTGCCTTTTGTTGAGAGTCAGTTGCTTGAAGTTTTGCTTTCGGAGTTCCATCACACGCAAAACATTTAGAACTATTTAAGGAACATCGTAAATGTTCACACAAAAAAAAGCAATAATTTTGTTTTGCAGATTTAGCCAATTAATTCAAAGATGCGAATTCAATTGCATTTAAAACAACCTTCCCCACTGCTCATGTGATCACTGCCACTCTATCCAAAAGTGGCCTCCCTGACTATGCAGCACTCCGCCCAACTTCCCCAAGATATGGTAATAGAGGTCAGGAAACTAAGATCTGGAATTTCCTGGAACTACACTATCAATAACGTACACCATGAATTAGGTTATTACATTCTTCCAATCAAACCTCAAGTCAAAATTTCATGGTCAAATATTTTGGTAATGCCTCAATAATCGTAACGACAAAAATCAGGAATCTTGGAAGCAGCGGAGCCAATGGCAGGTCCCGTCTGCATCAATGACCAAGTGGGTCAGATCAGTACTGACAAGATGTGAAATACAAATATATTCACCATATCAAACCTGACAAATTAGAAAAGCAAAATTGGCTTCGATCACTCACTTTGCTACAGTATTGAGAATTAAAGGCCATTTTTTAAAAATTGTTTTTATACAACATATTACTGTAACAAAACCTCACAAGGTGCTCGACATGAAATAAAGTATAAAGGCTGATGTCCAAAAGCTGAGAGGAACAGGTGGATTTCAAGGGTGTGTTATAAAAGGAATACATGTTCAGGACGTTCAAAGAGGGATTTCCAGGGCTTGGGACTCTGCCCATTCCCTCAAATGCCCCCAACGTGGAACAATTAAAATCAGGTTTGCTTAAGAGGTTAAAATGAAAGGAATGGCAATATCCCAGCAGATAGTGAGGCTGGTGAGAGAGAGAGAGAGAGAGAGAGAGAGAGAGAGAGAGAAAAAGATATGAGGGCGCAGTCAGATTTGAAAGCAGGGATAAATCAAGCTGTTGTTTGACCAGGGACCAACACACTGAGCACAGGCACTGTAATAGTCAAGTCTAAAACAATGTCATGCAACATGTTTACCGCTCACCACGTGCAGAACCAGCACCATGTGGCAGATCAGTCACTGCTCTGGTGGAAAAAACATTCTTCATAATTGTGGTGATCTATTCAGTTTAGCAATCCATAGCAACATTTAAAGTGGAAAATCCTGCAGGGGAAAAAATCTTCAAGATTAAAGGAAATGTGGCCTCATTGTATTAAGGTATATGGTAAAGAGGCCACCATTTCAGGAAAACAAAAATTCTGTTGTTACTCCTCAACAAGATGCTATGTGATTATTGGGTGATGCTGCTAAAATTATCTTTTGATAGTTGTCAGAGTGCACTGCATTACTTTTCAGCTTTAGTGCTGTGGATAGTGGTGAATATAATGACCTGATCATCAAGCATCAAAATCCTATTGAACAACTCTAGTGTCAAAGTAAAAGTGGAAGGAATAAGGGTTTCAGCAAAAGTTGACCCAAGATAGAGGTGAAGTTAAATGAAATTATGGAAGTGGAAATACACATACAAATATGCAGACATTTTGAAATTAATACAGACATCAGGACAGTGAGCAGTGTGGTTTACTCTCAGTTTACAGGAAGAAGAATGAAATTCGTAGCAAAAGAATGGGAGCTTGGAACAAGGACTGAAAACAGCCTTCCCAACACCTGATTGGCAGACGTTTTTGCTCATTTCACACTGGATATTGGAGAAACAGTTTAATGATTTAGAAACAATGATGGAGTTGGGAAAGGAGAAGCAATAGCAGGTATCATCAGTGCACATATGAAATCTAACATTGCTTTTGGATGACATTGTTCAGGTTCAGCTTATCAATGAGAATTATGAGGACACAGAGGGTAGTCCCTTGAGAGACATCATAGAGAATGGTGTGGGAAGAGTAAGACTAGCCATTTTAAGCAATATTGTGTCTTCCATTGAATAGATGACAATAAGACCAGGTAGAAGTAGTGCCACCAGTTACAGATTTAATTTATTTTTCTATTTATTTTCAATGGGATTTATAATTCAACTAGCTTGGAAGTCTCAAGAGTAAACAAACCCTCAAGGTCAACAATGGCCTGTCCAGACACTTTGTTGCCTAAAACCATGCACAGAATAAAAAGGGCACTTTTTATTTTATTTAGATTCCCTACAGTGTGGAAACAGCCCCTTCGGCCCAACAAGTCCACACCGACCCTCCAAAGAGCAACCCACCCAGACCCACTCCCCTACATTCACCCCTGACTAGTGCAACTAACTCTACGGGCAATTTAGCAAGGCCAATTCACCTAACCTGCACAGCTTTGGACTGTGGGAGGAAACCGGAGCACTCAGAGGAAACCCAAGCAGACATACTTAAGAATCAGAATTCAACCATTTGAATGAATACAAATTCAAAATTAAATAAAATATGAGCAAAGATTTAGTTTTACTTTCTTAAATTTTAAATGTGTGATTACACTCACAAAGCAAAATTTATTCCATGATTTTGCATTTTCCTCGAATTCTATTTCATCATAATGTCAAAATTTATTTTAATTACATATGCATACATATGCCCCAGTCCGTAGAAATGAAGATCCACACTTACTTTGGTTCTTCTGGACAGAAAAATCATGCAAGAGCCAAGTGATCGCAACAACAAAAAAATTAACAAAAGTCCAATATTGTGGTGAATGCCATCAACTGGACTGTGGACTGTTGAGCTATAACCAGAACTTTTTAAGAAGTGTCTAAGGGATGAAATACACTTAAGAAATATAGAATAATATACATTGTGGTCGTACCCAATTGCACGACAATTTCCTGAGTGTTTTGGAAGCCTGGAACATGAACACCATCATAGATGCACCTCAGTCTCTAGCAACTTATGTATTCAAGTTACTGGAGTAGGTTTTAAACTCTCTCATTTCTAAGTAACAGATGGGAGTTCTACCACTCAGCCAAGGTTAATATCTCCACAGTACAGTGTACAGAGAACTTTAAACAAACCAAAAGTTCTATAACACTACCAGATGCACTCAGGCAATTCACTGAGGCAAATGCAATCCAACCTCAAAATGCCTACATCCAGCATTTGGTCCTAGATCCATGTTCTACTTTCAAATGCCAACCAGTTCTGGGATAATGACTGCACACACTCACCACAGTATTCCAGACTTGTCCATAATCCTAATCAATCATACAGGGAAGGAAGGAAGAGGGGAAACCAAGTCTTTAATGGGGCTATATGACTATTTGTATTGCTTCAAAAAGTGGAGACGCTTCTACTAATACACTACTACGATAGGGCAAAGTCAATATGGTTTTATAATAGAGAAATATAATTTGGAAAATTTATTGGAAATTCTCTGAACTTGCACTTAATTGGGTTGATAAAAAGCAATCAGTAAATGTACTAATACTTGGATCTCTAAATGGCATTTAACATGGCTTCACAACATGTTAAATATGCAAGAAAAGAGTTTATGGAGTTGGATTAACATAATGAAAGAATTAATTAGTGGACAAGCATCAAAGAGTGTGAATAAATGGGCAACTTCAAGTTAGCAGGCTGTAATTAGTCGAGCATTGCAGGAATGATTGCTGGGGCCTCCTCATCGATTTACAATAGAGGAAAAGGTAATGTTGCAAGAGACCTACCAAACCCTAGGCTGCTCTCTCATTAGAGAGAGGTGACTGGTGGTGGTTTACCCTGAGGGTCACTTTGCCTCAGGTAAGGGGAGAGGTTGAGAAGGAGAGGTTACCTCAGCCTGTACAGGAATCGAATGCATGCTGTTGACATCATTCTGCATTGTAAACTAGCCAACTGAGCTTACCAAGCTCTTTTAAAAAAAAATTCATGACACTGGGCATCACTGGCTGGCCGGTATTTATTGCCCAACACTATTGCCCTTGAGAAGGTGGTGCTGAGCTGTCTTCTTGAGCCATTGTAGTCAATGTGCTGGAGGTAGGCCCACAAGGCCATTAGGGAGGGAATTTACAACATATACTGATTCCTGAAATGAACAGGCAGAGAGTAATGTATCCAAGCTTGCTGAGAAAGCTAGGTGAGAATATAAGCTGTGAGAAGGACACAGACTGCACAGAGATACAAACAGAAAGTGACCATGTGACAAGGTGGTTGATAGAATGCTGATAGAATATAATATGGGCAAGAGGGAGGTTATTCACTTTAGTCTTTAGAATAAAAAACTGAAGCTATTGTTTTAAAGGCATGATACTTATTGCATTAGAGCTGGTACAGAGAAGATTAACTAGATGAGCTCCTAGAATGTGTGGGATTCTGCCCCTCACTGACAGGAAATACAAATCAATCTGATTGGCTAGTATCTCCAACATTCGCAGAAACATTAGAGTTCCATAGTGAGCTCTGACTGGACTGTAGGCATGCCCATAAGGGAGGTCCAAAGTGAAGCAAGTCAGTAGCAATGAGGATACATTCCTTTTGCAACTCAGGGAGAGGTCATGAGGGGTAGGGGGTGTGTTTTAAAGAACATGCTGGTGAAGGTGCTATTTTCTCAGTGATTTTGACTTGGTGGCAAGAGAAACCCTCCAAAGATAGAAACCTCTTCCTTCCCATTATTTCAATCACCATTTAAAAACAATTCAGACACCCATTCCCAGCAAACCACACACACAAAATATACAACTGACAGTGAATTATCAGGAGAAAGTGAGGTCTGCAGATGCTGGAGATCAGAGCTGGAAATGTGTTGCTGGAAAAGCGCAGCAGGTCAGGCAGCATCCAGGGAACAGGAGAATCGACGTTTCGGGCATAAGCCCTTCTTCAGTGAATTATCAGGATCAACTGAGCTTTTAACATGCTTAACTGCTCCTCAATTCTGTATTTATTTATGGCGGGTGGGCTGGAGATTTTGGCATCAGGTTATTTTCATTCTCCTCTTGAATGGGTCCAAAGGCACTTGGCCCTGGGTTAAGAGATGAGCACCAGGAAGGCATGGGGAAGACGATCTGAGATCACCCCCTCTGCCCTTGCAGCTAACCTCCTCCCTCAGACTTCCACACAATGCCACGCAATGGCTCCCCCATCCATCTGCAAAAAATGGAACAGGGGTGGCATTTTGTGTCTGTTGCATGGCACTTCCATTGCCTACTGCTGGATGACTATCAATGCTAATGTAATGAGGCCCTTCTGTGAGCATTTGAGGGACTCAACTAGCCATCCATTCCCATCACGGAACATAATCAGGGCAGGGATAGAAAAGCAGAGGAATCCTCAGGAACCCCACACCTCCTGATAAATAATCACTTCAACCAACATCCATGTCCTCCCCATATCCCCCTTCCCCCCACCCCATCCCAACCCCAACACCACCAAACACTAATGAGGTATAAACTGTATCCCAAGTAATCAGAAATTATGCTAAGACTCTATAATACAATGGACAGATTTCACTCCAAATACCACATCGTTTCATCACTAAGATTCAAAACATGCATTTATACATTGGATAGGGTGCAAGAACATCAAAGTAAATATATCTTAAGTGTACAATGACCAACTATGAGACAAGAATAGAGCTGTTAAAACACTGCAGACAAAGTGAACGTTGAGGTAGGATCCAAAACAAAATAAGTCATAATCTTAAAACATGCAAGTAACTGAGGCTGGAAAGCAGATTTAAATGGTTGAAAAAGTGTTTAAAGAAGCAGATTTTGGAAAAAAGGAAAACCATTTACTCAAAGAATGATCAACTTCTGAAGTACTCTTTCAGAAAAAGGCTCCAGAGTTGGAAACAGCAGGAGGTTCAAAATACAGCTGTGATGGTAGTCAAGAGGTGTTAAACACCAGATGAGCAAGTAAGAACAAATCAACAAAGCAGATTTGTTGACGGAATTTACCATTCACCTTTACCTCATGTTTTAACCAAGCTCTTTCAGTACCAAGTCAGATCCTGGTGTTGTCCCTTTCAAACTGAGCTTATTAAAATAAATGAAGGGGGAACAGATAATTTTGTGATCCAGATAATTTTGTGATTGGGTGTCAGCTGTTTATTTACAAACCAGTAATCTACTTTCCCAAATTTTTTTTTGTGGCTTGACTAAATCAGAGTAATATAATTGAGCAAAACCTATCATTCTCATACCAAAATCACAGCCAACCTTTAAGAACAAATGTATAATTATGTTTTTTTTTCAGTCAATTGTGCATATTTATTGTTAGCGAAGAAAGCAAATAAACTGTAGAATTGCTGTCTTTTAGACAGCTGACAATGCACTAGCAAAATAAAAAATATCACGGTCCTTCATTGCTCATTACTTAACATAATTTCACAGGGTCATTTCAGATTAACCCTCAAGACCAGAAAGCCCTTAAGAAACTGGAACTTTTAATTTGCCTGTGCAACCAATCAGAAAAATTTAAACACAATGACTATGCAAATATTATTGAAAATATTGAAATCACCTCCACTGCTCAATGCTCAAAAAGCCACAGTGAAGACCAATTTGTTTTTATTTGCTCACTGCTGTCACAGTGGTTTTAAATGATTAATTAAAAGACAGCAGTCAGTCCTTCATTACAAAAAAAAGCCTTAAGCGGTTGAAACAGTATCAATAGTGCTGGTGGCAAAAAAAAAACGACACTGCGAAAGAGAGTAAATATGCAACCCTCCTACTTTAAGGATTTAATTTTGTACTCAAGGGAAACAAAGTGCAAAAATCGAACACATGTTCACATGGGTATCCAGTATCAAGCATTCCCAGCTGCTGAATAATATGCTCCCTGGTCTCAATGATATATTCAGACATTATATATGCATCATACTGGTGTATCTCTTTATATTCTATTTCTCTCACAAAACAGCCAAGCAATGACCACTGCTACAACGATTGTATCAGCTTCTCTCTTCTCAACCTCAAAGTTTGGCTACAAAACTAGATTTAGATTATTCTTAGCACAAGAGATCAAATCACTCCAAGTAAAATACAGTGAACAAATGTAAATGCACAAAGCTAAATATAAGGTCTTCCTGAGGGAAGAACAGAACAATTTTATTACTTGTCAGCCCTGAGAGAAGTAATTGAGACCTGATATCAAGTACATGTGCTCTGTGAAATCACGTGGACACAAACACGTACAAAGTTAAAAAGGAACAGACAGCTTAAAGTCCTCAGAATGTCCTTGAAATGCAAGATTTTACCCGGAGATTATGGTTTAGTTGGTGCCTTCGAATATGAACAGTTATAAATGTTGCAGTTAATTTTTGACTTTTCCAGCTTTATAATTTGCATCCATAATGTGACTTTGAGAGAGTGAGAGAGAGAGAGGGGGAGACCTCTCAGCTTTTCAGCCCTGCAGTCAAAAATCCAACTCCTCTCTTCTACCACCAGCTGCTTGAAATACAAGCTTGTTGGTGTATTTCCGTGTCTGAATTCATGGTGTACAAATTTAATACTTGCAGGTAATGTTTTTCTCTTCCATTATGTTAACAGTCTAAACGTAGAAAAGAAAAATAGGAGAAAAAAAGCCTCTTTAGTGTCCACAGACACCAAATGATCATTTTAGCTTAGCGGTCTGTTGTCTAATTTACATTGCCATTTAAGGTCAGGTGACGGAACAGGCCTTTTGAAGGCAGTGTTTTTTTTATTTTAAAAGTCATTTTAGTCTATGATAGGTCATTTCAGCCCATGGTAGCCCCATGTGATTCAATTTCAGATATTAAATTGGTTGATGGAATTCAAAACATAGTCAAGGAGATTGACATTGTCCAGGACAAAGCAGCCCACTTGATAAGCACCCCATGTATCAAAGCCTCCATTATCATTGTGTAGTTCACCACATGCCAGATGTACCGCAACAACACACTAAGGTTCCTTCAACAGGAATTCTTCCAAACTTATGACCTTCACCAACTCAGTCTCAGACAGCAGAAACACTGGAACACCATGCTCTGCAAATACCCTTTCAAAATCATACATCATTCTCAATTGGAGCTACATGTTGCTCCTTTGCTGTCACTACTTCAAAATTCTGTAATTCCCCTCCTACCTCATCTTACTTTGATGCACGAGATCATCTTACTCCACCAGATCAACTCCTTTGTTTTACAAAGTCAGCTAATCATCACCTTCTCAAGGGAAATCATGGATGAATAACTAATGCTGGCAATGCCAGCGGCATCCAAACTCCATGCATGTATGATACATTGACAGAGAAAAAAGTCTGTCTAAATTCAAACACTAATTCCTCAATTTAACCACTTAAATTCTGCACAAACCTTACCCCTTTACATAATGATTTTGAAACTTACAGCGTTATGGTCACTATCTCCCAAAATATTCACCCACTGAAACTTCAACCACTTGACCGTCTTCATTTCCTGAGACTAGGTTAAGCACTGTAGTAGGGCTATCAACACACGGTGCTAAAAGCTCTCCTGGATGCACTTTAAAAATTCCAACGTCTAATCCTTGCACCCCAAGACAATCCCAGTTAATGTTCACAAAGTTGAAATCCCATACAACTATAACCTGTTTCTCTCACGCCATTCTGTGATTTGCCTACATATCTGCTCTTCTATCTCCCTTTGACTGTGTAATCCCAACAAAATAACTGCCATTTTTTTACTTTTTGGCTCTACCCAGATGGCTTCATTTCAACACCTTTCTAGGACATACAATCATGAAATCCCTGCAATGCAAATAGAGACCGTTTGGCCCATCGAGTCTACAACAATTCTCTGAAAAGCATCCACCCCCCACACAATCCCCGTAACCCCACATTTAACATGGATAACCCACCCGGCCTGCACAACTCTGGACACTATGGGGCAATTTAGCACAGCCAATCCAACTAACTTGCACTTCTTTGGACTGAGGAAACACCTGACGAACATCCTCACAGATATGAGGATAATGTGCAAATTCCACACAGACAGTAACCCAAGGCCAGAACCAAAACCACTGTGAGGCAACAGTGCTAACCATTGTGTCACCTATTGCCCTATTACTGCATCATTACATCCTCCCTCATTACTGTAGTGATAATTTCTATATCAATATGCAACATCCCCACCTCTGTTTTTTATATCCCTGTATTGCGACTGAAGCTTCTATACCCTGGATTGTTGAGCTGTTAGTCCTGTCCTTACTTCAATCATGTCTCAGTGATTGCAACGATATCATATTCCCATATGCTGATCAATGCTTTAACTTAATCCACCTTAAGCTCCTTCTACCAAAATAGATAGTCAGTTTTCTGGACTTGTCATGCACTCCTCTGCCCAGGGCATTTCCACTGCAAGACTGTCCCAGTATTCCCTCCATACCTTATTGAACCTTGCTATCTATTTTACATCTATTCTGTGCCCCATCCCTCTGCCTAATTCGCTTAAGACTTCCTCAAGACAACAGCACTACCCAATACTTGCAACAATAATATTTCTGTTATTTATAATTTGCTTGACTGAAATTTCCAGCTGATTTCAAATATTAGCATTCCTAATTCAAAATTATGACTCCTAACAATTTCACAAGGCTTTCTATCATTCTGTACATGGAGGGAACACTCCACAGACCACATGTTTCAGATTGTCATCTATACACACAAGGATTGATTGACACATGCCCTTTGGAAAGAGAATCTGTCAGCCTTATACAGACTAGCCTGGATGTCAGCCCAGTCTATTCTGCAATCTGTATTCTCTGACAGTATTAAGGGATGTGCAATAACTAATACCTTTCTGGTGTTAATCATACCCCAAGAATAAAATATGATTTCAAAAACAGACACTAGTAGATACAGTTCAATTCTCCAAGCTGCAAATCTCCTTTGACAATGTAGTGAAATATTTGACTACTGTACGTACTTAAGTCTAAGAGTAGACAAATCTCAATTTCACTCTACTCCACCGAGAATTACACAAACCAAATTACATCATAATTTTCCTCACAGTCAACTTCCAATCTTAGCCAGATGTATGGAAAATGTACCCAAAAAACAACTTTCCATGTAATTATGGACGCTGGTGAACCTAAATGCATTTCGATTCAGTGAGAACCTTTCATGTATCTCAAATCAGAAGGTTCGAGCTTCAAAGGTGACTCCAGGACCTGAGCATGAGATTAACACAATTGTAGTGCTGAGGATGTGCTGCACTGTGGAAGGTAGTAGCTAATACCTTAAAAATTAACATCCCACTTCTAGGGATTCCTGGAAATTAAAATCTCGCTTCTAGCTTCCCAAGAGAAATGAAACACCTGATAATTGCAATTTTTTTTGTGTGTCTGTTAGCAGCCACTACCAATCAGTGTTGGAGAAAATAAACTTACATGTGGCATTTATGTCTCTCAAACTTCAAGCATTTCATATACAATGATTCACCGCAACATATAGTAAATATATATAAAGTCCTTATGAAATCACCAGATTGGGTAGATTTTAATGTAGTCTCCAACATTAACCCTTTTAGATCCATAAATTTGTTCAACAAAGTGACACCTTAGTCACCTGCCCTGCCTTATTTCCCAAGAGTAGGTCAAGTTTTGCACCTTCTCTAGTAGGTACATCCACATACTGAATCAGAAAATTGTCTTGTACACATTTAACAAATTCCTCTCCATCTAAATCTTTAACACTATGGCAGTCCCAGTCGATGTTTGGAAAGTTAAAATTCCCTATCATAACACCCTATTATTCTTACAGATAGCTGAGATCTCCTTACAAGTTTGTTTCTCAATTTCCCTCTGACTATTGGGGTGTCTATAATACAATCCCAATAAGGTGATCATCCCTTTCTTATTTCTCAGTTCCACCCAAATAACTTCCCTGGGTGTATTTCCGGGAATATCCTCACTCAGCACAGCTGTAATGCTATCCCTTATCAAAAATGCCACTCCCCCTCCTCTCTTGCCTCCCTTTCTATCCTTCCTGTAGCATTAATCTGCCAGTCCTGCCCATCCCTGAGCCATGTTTCCATAATTGCTATGATATCCCAGTCCCATTTTCCTAACCATCCACTGAGTTCATCTGCCTTCCCTGTTAGGCCCCTTGCATTGAAATAAATGCAGTTTAATTTATTAGTCCTACCTTGTCCCTGCCTGCCCTGACTGTTTGACTCACTTCTGTTCTCAGCTGTACCCGTCTCAGATTGATCTCTTTCCTCACTATCTCCCTGGGTCCAGTCCCAGTTCTAACTTCATAAATTCAAGTAGTGAGGAGGTTTCCCAATTCTTCCAAAATGCGTTTTCTTCTGCCTTGAAAGATTAGTTCATCTTTGGCTTGTTGTCCTTGATTCTAATCTTGACCCTGTCAAGTCCTTGCACGGGAAGACATTTTAGTCATTTGGATGTCCTTCACTGAAGATGTAGTTCTTGTTATGTCAGGTGGTCAGTCCATTATATTATCTGGTGGGGTCAATCTACTGACCTTCTTTTGCAGTGGTATACTTCCCTACTGAATCAGATAGTTGTACACCAACAAAATGTTCTTCATGGAAGATGGCTGCTCTCTTCAGGTTTTCAAATTGTCTCTTTGTCATCTTAAGTTTAGCTTCACGACATTACTTACGCTACGACTTCAGTTTAAATTACTTCTATGGACCATCGTGGCCGCTCATTATGAAGGTAATGTGCTTTGAGAGTTGTAAGTGTTCTTCTTTTTAAACTTCTAACCTTCTCAGCTCTTCTTAAACATTAATTTGAACTCTTCAAACTTTTCTCGGACCTATGATGCCTGTTTGCTTCTGAGCTGAACATCAAATTGGGACAGTTGCCACAAATGTTTGCTTCCTGATGGAATCTATAATTACAAGGTGTGACTAGCTCCTCACTCACACTTGCTTCAATTCATCTTTCAAGGTCTGAGTGAAAGGATTTACTATGAAGTGCTGTTTCTCTCCTTGATCTTTCTGCAGGTTTCTCTGCGGAATGCTTCACTGCTCGACAATTAGAGCTGCTGGTTGTCACTACGAGTACTATTAAAGCCATAAAGTCTTTATAAGGCTATAAATGTGGAGTAGAGCTTATTGTGGTGTTAAGCAATGATGCTATGCCTGTTACCATGTTGTATGCAATTAGAATGAGGAACTACTGCAGCTTGTGTTTGAGTAGCTTGCTCCCACCCACTGAGTCATAATGAGAAGAGGATCTTTCTTAAATGAGCTATAGTTAATTGCATGATGGCAATTATGTCAAAGTAAGCATTAAAGGTAGTCTAAGCAAAAATGTCAACGTGGCATCTGAGAATATAAGGATTGACTCGACAACATTCCAAACTATTCTGCCTTTTCTCCACCCAAGGTCCTTTTGACACCATCAGCGTGGGTGCAGCTTAATTCCTTTTCCAGCATTATCCCTTGTACAACATGCACTTTTGAAATGCCCTTGTAGCAGTGTCCTACCTCGGGGCCAGGAAGCCTGGTTCAAGACCCAACTGCGCCAAAGGTGGAATATAACATCTCTGAACAAATGATCAGAAAATATCAATGTTCAGAACTAAAATAGTCCCCAGGAAAACACCAACAGAAGAAGAAACTCCTGTAGTTTGGAAATGATCTTGCTAATAATGGATCAGTCAGCAATTATAGCATTGGACTGTTATGGGCGGTAAGGCCCTGAAAGATTGAGGACTGATACTTCAAACCTACAATCCTGGAAATAAGATAAAGACCACAACAGATTTTCACAGATCATAAAAATACATTATTAGATTTCCCAAAGCATTGCTCTTTGATAATCAAAGAACTGCAATTTACTGAGCAATTTGCTAACATTTGCTAACATAGTAGTAGTTTTCACAGGTACATTAACACCACTAACACCCACTCTACCTAATCACCATTTCACTTGACTCTCCATTATTGCTAAACTATCAGACTGTTTATTAGTCATCTGGTACTGGATTAGCAAACACGTCTTTCAAATAAACACTGAAGGAGCAAAGGCATTGTTTTCAGTCTCCATTCTGAATTCCATTCCAAATTCCTAAATCCATCTCTCTCCCTGGCAACAGTTTGAGATTAAGCCAGCCGGTTTGCAACATTCAACAACGAATGAGCTGCTAACCATTTACTAGCACCGTCACTAAGGCGACCTGTTTCCACCCTTGTAATATCATCAAGATTTCATCCCTGAGTCAGTTTACCTGCTGCAAATACCTCAATCAATTCTTTGTTGCCTTTATTCTCAAGAATTCCAACACACCTCTGTGTTTTCTCCCGCAGTCTCCCTTTATAAACTTGATGTAATCCGAGACTCTGCTGCCTGTGTCTTAACTCACGCAAAAAGTCTCCTTCACCCATCAATCCTGTGTCCACTAGCTGACACTGGCACCTACTCAAGCAACATATTGCTTTTAAAATTTTCATCCTTGTTTTCAGATCCCTCCAAAGTGTTAATCCTTCCTATCTCTAATCTACATTAGCCCCACAATGCTCTGAGTTGTCTACACTCCTCTGAGGTTGGCCTCTTGACTATCCTGCATTTTAATCATTCCAATACTGGTGGCGATCATGCCTTCAGTTGGCTTAGTCCTGAGCGCTTAATAACCTCCCCTCTGCTTCATGCTCCTCTTTCTAAATTTCCCCTTTCAAAGCATTCCTAAAAATTGAAGTTTCTGACCAAATCTTTGGTCATATGTCACGATATTTCTTTATGTGGCTTGGTGGACATGTCTTGTTTTATAATATTGCTGTCACGACCTCAGAAATGTTCATTACATTAACGGACTTGTAGCTGTTCCTCATCCATGTGATACCTGCAGAAGCACTGTATAATACAAGAAAGCTTTGAATCCAACCAACAACTTGGCTTCCACTAGGCTACTCCTTTTTTTCAGTCCAGGCTGGGACTTGTTTCCCTGGAGGCAGAGGGGTGACCTTAGAGAGGTTGATAAAATCATGACAAGCATAGATAAGAAGAAATGTCAAGGTCTCTTCCCCAGAGTAGGGAAGTCCAAAACTAGAGGGCATAGGTTTGAGGTGAGAGCGGAAAGATTTAAAAGGGACATGAGAGGTAACTTTTTCACACAGAGGGTGGTGCGTATATGGAAGGTGCTGCCAGAGGAAGTGGTAAAGTGGCTACAATTACAACATTTAAAAGACATTTGGACAGGTACATGGACAGGAAAGGTTTAGAGGGATATGAGCCAAATGGAACTAGTTCAGTTTAGGAAACCTGGTCAGCATGGATGCATTGGGCCGAAGGGTCAGCTTCCACGCTATGTGAGTGTATGACCCTAAGTTCACAAAAAACTAATGCAAATCAAAGAATTTCAGATACAGATAGTATGCAGTATTTATTGAGATTCAGCAGTCTTTTACACCAGTTTAAAAAAAATTGGATCAAAAGATTGGTCCCACTCTCAGAAGTGATCACATTGCCAGACCTATCACATGTTTGTTCATTTCATATGCTTTCAGGCCTTCGTGTAGAATTTAAAATTAGAGTGGAAAGACTTTAACAGGTAGTTCTCCAATTCACTAAGGAAACTGAGGGACTGAATAACACATAGCGAGAATATATTCATTAGAGTGCTTTCTAAAAGTCAGATTCAGTTACTTCAAAAAGAATCACCATTTTTAAAAATATATTGGATATGTTTAAATCCACTCCTTCAAATAAAGCGTTACATTCTACAACACTGCTGGACTGGACTGATTCTTGACAGACTTTACACTGATATACAAACATAGCTGAAAAGCAACGTTAGCAAAGGGAACATAATGTTAACGGACTTTGCACCTGAACTGCCAAAAGCACTGAAGACAAAATTCTTCACCCTTACCAATGGAATTCAATAATATCCTGGATATTAGTGTTTACTAACCACTAACAAAACATAACATTTGGGTAATTATGTTGCTACATTGACAAACTACAGATCTCAAGATATTAACAATTTTTCACTCTATTACCCAAAGGGCTGGGTTTTATTTTGTAACATATGCTTAAAGTGCAAACATTTAATTCCCTCGTGGACCTTTTCTTTCCAACCTTACTCTCTAAAACCATCTACTTCCTTTTCCATATTAAGAAGTTAAACAAAAAAGGTCATCAAGAAATTCTGACAGAAGTTGGAGAGCATTTCCCCTGTGTATGATCGCGTACAAGCTGGGCTGAATTCCCAGGGGCACTGTGGCCTCAGATCACTCGACTTCATAGTTAGCAGCAAGCACACCACCATTGTGACAGCCACCTTTTGGTAAATTAATGCTAGAGACAAGATTTGTTATCAAAGAGTCATAGAGTCATTCAGCATGGAAACAGACCCTTTGGTCCAACATATCCATGCCAATTAGATTTCCCAAACTAAATTAGTCCCATTTGTCTGCATTTGGCCCATATCCCTCTAAAGCTTTCCTACTCATGTACCTGTCCAAATGTTGTAACTGTACCTGTAACTACCACTTCCTATGGTAGTTCATTCCATATATGCATCATCCTCTGCATGAAAAGGTTGCCCCCCAAGGTCCCTTTTAATCTTTCCCCTCTCCCCTTAGACCTATGTGCTCTAGTTTTGAATTCCCCTTATCCTATGGAAAAGATGCTTACTCTTCACCCTTATCGGTGTCTCTCATGATTAAGGTAAGACTTTGGCCTTTAACTTGGCAGGAGCTCAGCATTGAAAAAACACTGGAGTATTGGATGGCTGGCAATGCTGTAGTCTTTGCAGTGTCAGTGGAAACAATGGCTACTACTGGGCATACAGGCATTCGCAATGGAAGGAGCTCGGACCTCAGCAAAGACGAGATCATTTGGGGAGGGGGCAGTCAGGCAAACAAATCTGTCAAAAAGAGTGAGGAATTGGGGTAGAGTTTGAGGGTCCAGGGGAGGCCAGGGAAGCGTAGATTAGCACCTTCCCCCTCCTCTCAGTTCTGCATCAGTAGTGGTTAATGTTATTGAGCTTGGCATATATCATGAGTGCTAGCCCTGCTGTGAGTACAAGAGTAACAGGGCAAGATCACACCCTTGAGTAACCATCATGTGTCCTAAAAGGCAGGCTGCTGAATGTCTCAACACTCTTTAAAATTGGAGATGGATGGAGTTTGGTGAGTAGGCGGCAAGCAGGCCAGGAGCTGAATTTTACAAGACCCCTGCCTTCAAACTTATCAGAAGAACAGCGTAGCATCCAGCCCTGAGATCTTGCTGCCAAGGATTCCAATAGTCCCATCTCTAATGAAAGAGTGATGAAATATGCTGGATGAAGCAGCCAGACTTAATACATAAACAAAAGGGAGAAAATTCCAATCTCACACTATTCGGAAATTGGTTATTGCAGGATACGCTATATTTAAATCTATCCAAACTAGCTGCTCACTTCTCATTTCCCTCATGTGAGGACAAATAAGTAGACAGAGCTGCTACCTCAACATATTTCCAAGAATTTAAGACTACTTTTTTTAACTTCCTCGTGACAAGTTATTATCTCTTGCTCAAGCTGGTGTTACATCATTCTAGTATGTGTTTCCCGTTGCTGAATTTCCAACAAATAAAAATACAAGATCCAAACCTGACCAGCTGAAATTTAGGTACTTTGTCCAGCATCTCTGGAATACATGAATATTCCTCCCTGGACCCAGCACGAACAATAGTCACTCAAATGATTTAAAATAATAATACTTTACAATAATAATATTAATTTAACTTTTAAAATAGGTAACATTGCACAAAATGCTTCAAAATAACAAAAAAAAGGTAAATCTTGAATCTGTATGTATAAGTCATGTCATATTCCCCAGTTCTAATTACAGAGTCCTGAGAGGAAATGCTATCACGTAGTGAAGAAAGTACCTTAAAGAAATTATTTGAATCATATCTGTTTGAAGTCAAAATCATTTCTCTAGGCTGACAATAGTTTTACTTAAATTGCAAGAATTGGTGCCAATGTGGTGTTGGTTGGAGCATCCAGATGTTTGCGACACATTAAATAGATATGTAAACCAATGTTACTGATTGAATTCTGTCACGAACATGGAATACGATCAAGCAGAGTCTTAGTACCAAGAGCCTTGCATACACTGCCTGTTGCTCTCACTGTATGGCTATGAAACTAGATGACCTACAGTTATCTGGAAAGGGAACACAACAATGCTCATCTTCACACTCATGATGCATTGTGGAAATTTCATGGCAAGTGAAAATCACTAACTCAACAGTCCTCTCAAAGTCACATTTCCCAGTTACGTTGGCACAAATCATGCTGGACTGATGCTGCTTATGTGGCCAAATTCAAAGGATCTTTAGTGGCAAGGATACTCATAAATTGATGCATGGGTCTTGAGAGTTAATCTTCGCACTTGGGAGATACCAGCCAACAAGAGAGGGAACTAATCACCTTGCATGTGCTATCATAACAACTGTCACCAGTTGTTACAGAGGCACCAACATGTAAAACAACAACTCACAAAGATACTTGACAAGCACTTCACATGGGCACAAGCAGCTGAACTATTCTCTCTTGGATTGGTCTCTTCACTCATCAGTGAAGGTGTCTGAGGAACAGGCTCAAAGGAGCTGAATGACCCAGTCCTGTTTCTAAGTACCTTATGATGATACCCCATCCCCAACAAATTTGATTTGCTACATATCCATCAACTTACTTAATGGGAAAGATGGGGCTAAC
This sequence comes from Chiloscyllium plagiosum, assembly GCF_037043375.1. Lineage (NCBI taxonomy): Eukaryota > Metazoa > Chordata > Chondrichthyes > Orectolobiformes > Hemiscylliidae > Chiloscyllium > Chiloscyllium plagiosum. Next base: position 24,788,909 of record NW_028270140.1, read on the forward strand.
TGTTTATTACTAACTGAAACATAAGAATGTTGCTATAAATAAATCAACTTTTTCAAATGATGCTTTCTGAAAGATTATCAAACACAGGATGGACGATCCTTATTCTGAGAACTAATATAAGATACTGAGGTCAGGATTTTGGCTTTTTCGAGGATTGGAATGTAATGCACAGATCAGGAAGTTCTGGGCAACTGGATAAAAAAAACACAAATGCTACTTAGAAACCACTGCAAAGCAATAATCGAGCTCAGAATATACCTACATGTCTTCAGAACATAATAAAGGTCACATGGATGGATGGATGGATGGATAGGTAGATAATGGGCTCATTATCAAATTCCAACTCGGCAGTTATGGTCACACTGATCCCTGAGGTGATGATTATCACCTCAAATGAGGCAAAATTGCAGTAATGCCTCAGAGCTAATAATGGAGATTCTGAACTATAGTGATGCTTCCATATTAAATACCCAAATATTATCACGGTTAAACAATCTAAATAATCTGGAATGGGGAACAAAATACTGTGCTTGGAAACTACTTGCATTAATTGTACCGTAATCAAGGATTTAACCACATCAGAAAAGCCTGATTTGTTTCAGCAACAACAGCATCTTCTTACAGTTCCAACCTTTGACATTCTAAGTATTATCAAAAGAATCAGCCATTATCTTAAAACACAGCAAAGAAAAAAAAACATGATAAACCAAGCAAGTTTAAAAACTGTTTTTAATATTACAAAACACAAGATATTTTACAAATGGACATGTGGAACTGCCAAGGATTTGCGGGAGGTGTAAATTCAAAAAGGTGAGCCCACAGCAGTTTTGTAGAAGATGGAGACACAATTGAAAAGGAAAAAGAAGTGATTTCCAGAGGGTTAGGTTGCATAGAAACAACCCAGCTAATGATTGTGCTGCTTCCTAATGTCACAGAGAAAGGCAAGATACGCACAAGAGTTCAATGACTGAAGATTGAAAAAATATAATAACAGATTAAAAGCAAAGATTTGAAATTAATGGACTTGAAGTACAGGAGGCAGTGGAGGCTAGCGTGAGAGACGGGAGGTTAAGTATAAAATTGCAAACAGGGTTTCACTCAAGGTAGTTTTTAGATGGTTGGAAATTACTGGAATTATCCACTTCAGAGTTAATAAAAAGGACAAGAGTTTCAGCTGAGACAGACCTGAGGTATGGATGATGACTAACAATATTGTCATGGTGAAGCTAAAAGAACTTGGCAAAGGACAGGATATATGACGTGAGATTCAACTTGGTGTCAAGCAAGATTTTTGCATGATGCACAGTATGCCTGAAGTGATTGACAAAATTAAACACAGAACCAGTGATGAAGAAAGGGAATAAAATCAAGAGTAGGTACACAGCAATAATAATACCTAAATTCAATTAAAAGAAGTTTTGGCTCATCCCAGAAAACGTTCTCAACTATTACAGAGACAAAAATTGCTGCTCAGAATCAGCAGGTTGTGGGAAGAAAGCAGAGTTACTGTTTCAAGTCTGGGGATTCTCCATCAGAAAAGCCTTGCACAAGCAGCACATTCATAAACTTGAATACAAAACTAAAATGCTATGGATACTGGAAATCTGAGATAAAAGCAAAAATTATAAACACTCAGCAGATGTAGTAGCACCTATGGAGAGTAAACAGAATTAATACTTCAGGTGTCACGACTTGGAGGAATCAGTGTTAGATTGGGGTGGACAAAGTTAAAAATCACACATGGAGAAAGTGAGGACTGCAGATGCTGGAGATCAGAGCTGAAAATGTGTTGCTGGAAAAGCGCAGCAGGTCAGGCAGCATCCAAGGAGCAGGAGAATCGACATTTCGGGCATGAGCCCTTCTTCAGGAATGAGGAAAGTGTGTCCAGCAGGCTAAGATAAAATGGAGGGAGGAGGGACTTGGGAGAGGGGCATTGGAAATGCAATAGGTGGAAGGAAGTCAAGGTGAGGGTGATAGGCCGGAGTGGTGGTGGGGGCGGAGAGGTCAGGAAGAAGATTGCAGGTTAGGAAGGCGGTGCTGAGTTCAAGGGTTGGGACTGAGACAAGGTGCGGGGAGGGGAAAATGAGGAAACTGGAGAAATCTGAGTTCATCCCTTGTGGTTGGAGGGTTCCTAGGCAGAAGATGAGGCGCTCTTCCTTCAGCCATCGTGTTGCTATGGTCTGGCGATGGAGGAGTCCAAGGACCTGCATGTCCTTGGTGGAGTGGGAGGGGGAGTTGAAGTGTTGAGCCACGGGGTGGTTGGGTTGGTTGGTCCGGGTGTCCCAGAGGTGTTCTCTGAAACGTTCCGCATGTAGGCGACCTGTCTCCCCAATATAGAGGAGGCCACATCGGATGCAACGGATGCAGTAAATGATGTGTGTGGATGTGCAGGGGCATGGTCAAGGGGGCAGTAGGAGGAGGTGTCCGTGAGCTGGCGTTTATCCTCAGCGGTGTAAAGGTCGGTGCGCCAAACTACTACCACGCCTCCCTTATCTGCCGGTTTGATAGTGAACCGGCACTATCAAACCGGCAGATAAGGAAGGCGCAGTAGTAGTTTGGCGCACCGACCTTTACACCGAGGCTAAACGCCAGCACTCCTCCTACTACCCCCTGACCATGCACCTGTACCTCCACACACATCATTTACTGCATCTGCTGCATCCGATGTGGCCTCTTCTATATTGGGAAGACAGGCCGCCTACTTGCGGAACGTTTCAGAGAACACCTCTGGGACACCCGGACCAACCAACCCAACCACCCCGTGGCTCAACACTTCAACTCCCCCTCCCACTCCACCAAGGACATGCAGGTCCTTGGACTCCTCCATCGCCAGACCATAGCAACACGACGGCTGAAGGAAGAGCGCCTCATCTTCTGCCTAGGAACCCTCCAACCACAAGGGATGAACTCAGATTTCTCTAGTTTCCTCATTTCCCCTCCCCGCACCTTGTCTCAGTCCCAACCCTCGAACTCAGCACCGCCTTCCTAACCTGCAATCTTCTTCCTGACCTCTCCACCCCCACCCCCACTCCGGCCTATCACCCTCACCTTGACCTCCTTCCACCTATCGTATTTCCAATGCCCCTCCCCCAAGTCCCTCCTCCCTACATTTTATCTTCGCCTGCTGGACACACTTTCCTCAAACCTGAAGAAGGGCTCATGCCCGAAACATCGATTCTCCTGCTCCTTGGATGCTGCCTGACCTGCTGCGCTTTTCCAGCAACACATTTTCAGCTAAAAATCACACAGCCCAGGTTATCATCCAACAGGTTTAGTTGGAAACACTAGCTTTCGGAGCACTGCTCCTTCATCAGGTGGTTGATGAAGGAGCAGTGTTCCAAAAGCTAGAGCTTCCAAATAAACCTTTTCAACTATAACCTGGTGTTGTGTGGTTTTTAACTCCTTCAGATGTGTCATGTTTCATAAGAATTCAGTAATCTTGGTCACAAGGATGGTTAAAATAAATGGACTAACAGTTCTCAACTTCAATCACCTGATTTTAATGACATGAGACAACTCATGCACTGAAATGGTTTGAACAAAGGAGAAACATTGACTTAAGATGGCTGCAGTGGTCACCCAAGCACGTTCAGGCAAACTCAAAGATAATGTGAGATAAACAAAGTCAGTCTGAGCCAGAATTAGCATGTTAATCAAAAGATATAAACTCAGTTGAAAGAAACCCATGAAGAAATCCTTAAGAAGGAAGCCTGATATCTCGTTGTAATTAAAAGATTTGTGGAATTTTCACATACTGGAATGAAAGTCCCCTACAAATTATCCAGCTTGAAAAATAATAATGTCAGATATGTGAACACACAAATGAACCATATTTCAGGAAAACAGCTTCTGAGTAGAAGACAGAAAGTAAATGAATAACAACAGAGCTGGAAGATTCTCTCTCTCTCTCTCCTTTTCGTCGTCTTGAAAACCAAGACCGGTAATAAAGTCTGCTGAAGAAACATCTACTCACCAAAAAAGTACTTTACAGATCAACTAAATTGCCATGGTCTAGGTTCAATGCTCACAAATCTAGAAGTCCAACAGTGTTTTAAACTGCATATTTTTATATTTATATTGCACCAAGCAACTTCCCTTTTTCAAATAATACCTGTGATTGTGTCTATGTGTGAGTGTGTGTATATTTGATGTTATGATTTACTCTTCTTCACAAGTACTTAATAGAATTCCTCTTACTTTCATGGAAATAAACCCTGTATTTGGTTCCTTAATTTTGATTAGATCTATGTTTAATTGAAATATGGTAGTGCTATGTGATAAAAAATGTGATAAACATTTGATGTGACCCAGGGGGTTAAAGCGAGGGGTGTCGATCATCCCTCTCGCTTGATTTTAACATCTTCACACAAAATGTAGGAAAAAAGGTTTCACATCCAACACTAACCACGTCAGACTCTCATCTAGATAATCAATGGTGAGCCTTATTTATTTTACGAAAAATTGCACTGAAGTACAAACACTTAAATCATGTGACTGTGTGATTCAAAACAGCATAACAACTCCATTAAAATAAAAAGGACTGTGATTGCTGGAAATTAGAAACAACATCAGAAATTGCTGGGAAAACTCAGCAGGTCTGGCAGCATCTATGGAGAGAAATCAGACTGAACATTTCAGGTGCAGTGACCCTTCTTCAGAACTGAAGGGAACTAAACAACTGAATTAGGGTCACTCGACCTGAAATGTTCACACTGATTTCTCTCCATAGATGCTGCCAGACCTGCTGAGTTTTTCCAGCAATTTTGATTTTTTGTTCCATTAGCAACCAACCTGGATCTTTTCACGTGCATTTTTCTGGATTAGTAAGACTCTTATGTCACATCGCTCTATGTTACTTAGAGTTTTATGTGTGTGTGTGTGTGCGTGTGTGTGTATATATTTTAGCACATTTGAAATAGCTAAGGCAAAAAATAAATTCAAACAAATAACTTGAAAAACAGACACACATCACTTTTAGCCGAAAATAGATTTTAATCCAGCTAGGTGGGAGTTGAAAAAATAAAATATTTTGTTCTTTCCTTGATGCAATAATATTTTGGATCAGAGAGCAAAAGTTAAACAATTTGAAGACTCCCCTGCAGTAATAGTCCACCGTTGATGAAGGAGAAACACATGCACTACATTAAGTGCAGTGAAGGAGAAACACATGCACTACATTAAGTGCAGTGACAAACATGTCAATGTATTTACTTTCTGTACTCACAATTTGGTTCCAAACAATTTTTTTTAATCAAAGAAGCAGCAAAATGATGACTCAATCAAACCTGTCAATCATGTTATTATCTACATTGACATAGTTCAGTTCACTCTCATGGGTTCAAGCTCTACTCCAGTTGGAGCCCATAATCCAGGTTGGCAATGGCAACAATATGATCGGAAGTATTATCTTTCCACTAAAACATTAAACCATGGTTCCTTTTTCCTTTCTGTCAAAGATCGCATGTCATCAACAATCAGGAGTTCTCCCAATATCCTGATCAAAAATGCCTCCAAATTTTATAACTCACACCAAGCCCTGTACACCAAACATCAGCTTGCTCACTGAGATACATCCCGAATAAGAAACACTTTGCTTTCAAAGTTCTCAGCTCTGCTTTTCAAATCCCTCCATATCTCTATAATCTCCACCAACCCAAAACCCTCCGAGTTATTTGCACTGCTAACATTCTAGCCTTCTTAGCAACTCAGATTTTAATCATTTCCACCAATTATAACTATACCTTTCTTCAAATGCCAAGAGTAGAGGGCTTTGGCATTCTGTCCTGAAACCTCTTCCCCTCTTTCCTCCTCTTTCTTTGTTAAAAGCACTTAAAATCATCCTTTGCCACCTAGCCTTTGATCATCTGCCCTGATATATTTTTGTGTGTTTCTGTGCCAATTTGTTTTTAATGCTCCAGAGAAGTATTTTATTGTATTACAAAACACCAAATAAATACAAGTATTTGTATATCCCTTTGATCGACTCCAGACTATAGATAAGGTAAAAACAATGACTGCAGATGCTGGAAACTAGATTCTGGATTAGTGGTGCTGGAAGAGCACAGCAGTTCAGGCAGCATCCAAGGAGCTTCGAAATCGACGTTTCGGGCAAAAGCCCTTCATCAGGAATAAAGGCAGTGAGCCTGAAGTGTGGAGAGATAAGCTAGAGGAGGGTGGGGATGGGGAGAAAGTAGCATAGAGTACAATGGGTGAGTGGGGGAGGGAATGAAGGTGATAGGTCAGGGAGGAGAGGGTGGAGTGGATAGGTGGAAAAGGAGATAGGCAGGTAGGACAAGTCCAGACAAGTCATGGGGATAGTGCTGAGCTGGAAGTTTAGAACTGGGGTGAGGTGGGGGAAGGGGAAATGAGGAAACTGTTGAAGTCCACATTGATGCCCTGGGGTTGAAGTGTTCCGAGGCGGAAGATGAGACATTCTTCCTCCAGGCGTCTGGCGGTGAGAGAGCAGCAGTGAAGGAGGCCCAGGACCTCCATGTCCTCGGCAGAGTGGGAGGGGGAGTTGAAATGTTGGGCCACGGGGCGGTGTGGTTGATTGGTGCGGGTGTCCCAGAGATGTTGCCTAAAGCGCTCTGCTAGGAGGCGTCCAGTCTCCCCAATGTAGAGGAGACCGCAGCAGGAGCAACGGATACAATAAATGATATTAGTGGATGTGGAGGTAAAACTTTGACGGATGTGGAAGGCTCCTTTAGGGCCTTGGATAGAGGTGAGGGAGGAGGTGTGGGCGCAGGTTTTACAGTTCCTGCGGTGGCAAGGGAAAGTGCTGTGCTCTTCCAGCACCACTAATCCAGAATCCAGACTATAGATAGTCAATTCATTTGATAGCTGTGACTGAGATTCAGAACAAAAGAACAGCTTTGTTAACCACATTTACCAGCCAACATCAACAGCAGCAAAAGCAAGCACATTAAATATCCAGTGGTTTAGACTTGACTCTTTCTTCGCAGTTGCCCAATACTCCCGTTTCCTGAAGCTCTCTGCTGCACGTTACATTTATTGGCTTAATTAACTTTGGAATCTTAATCTCTTAGAGTTTTGTAATACACCTCAATTAATTAGTTCTGTTAAGCCACTTATGCTTCAGGACACAGATACAAAACTAATCAGTGCTGATCTGGGGGTACGTAGTGACTATTCTTGCACTTACTTTAGTTTTAGAACTGCATATTGTAACATCATCCTGGCTTCAACACACTTTAGGAAAGAATATGGAGGTTTTACAGAAAAGAATGAGAATATAGTTTTGAATCCCTAAAACTGGTTACACTGAATGGAGAAGTTGGCACTGTTCTCCTCGGCTTTAAGAAACTTGAAAGGAGAATTGATTGAGGTATGCAAAATCCTCAGCGGTTTGAAGAGAGTACACAAGGGGAAACTGTCCACATCAATGGAAGGATCAAAAAGCAGATGGCACAGGCTTAAAGTAATTGGAAAAAGAAGCAATGGCACTCTGCCTGAGAATGTGGCGGAAGAAGGTTCATTCAAGACATTCCAAAGGCAACTGGGTTATTATTCAGAAAGAAAAAATGAGCAAGGTTACTGGGAAAAGGCATTGGAGTGATAATGGAAGACTTTTTCCTTCGGACAGTCACCAGAGATGACAGGACAAATGGATTCTTCAATGTTGTAACTATTCTATAATTTTCCAAGGTAGCTCCAGGACATCCTGCACCTGAGGCAAGATCTGAAATTTTAGTGGCCTGTATTACCAAATAGTGACAAAACAACAATATTATGGCAGCATTTATCACTTGCAGATTTCACAGAAAATTATTCACCATTCTAATTTGACCCCAAGGTAAGGAATTTCCCACCCAGGTCTCTCCTCCAGCTCTTTTAACACACTTCTTAAAAACTACTACTGAGCAATATTTTTTGGGGGGGAAACCATTCTAATATTGTTTCTATTGCTCAGTGTCAAATTTCATTTGGCAATTCTAGTTAGGATTTCATACTATACTAAAACAGTGAAAGAAATGTTGTCACCATTGTGGGAATGTTATCTGCATAAAAATTGCAATGGCTCAAGATCTTATTGATTAGCTGAACAGGTTTGTGAGTCTAAATGACCCACTGCTGCTCCTGTTTCACTTGTGCTTATATATACCACTATCCTCTGAGAGGAGGGTCGCTTTACCAACACTGTTCAAATCTCAGCAACAAATGGAGGCCTTGGTTTTCAGTACAACAGATTTCCTTCTTCAGATGCAACTTGCATGGGTAAAACATTACAGGAATCATTGTTTTGTCCAGATCTCAATTCAACAACAGCTACCCTAAAATCCCTTCTGTGACCACAGAATTAAGGTGCCCCTGCTGCTAGATTCTATATGCCAGACAGTCAATGTGGCACATGAGTGTGCACATGCTCTTATGACCATCTCTTGGCCTTTCAAAAGGAGGCAGAGTTGCACTTCTGTCCCAAGAGATTTCCACAACTAGCAACTTCATTTTTGTTGCTGAGTACACATTCCAAGTACAAGCACAACACCAGAAATGTAGAATAGAGCAAGTATGAACAAACACCAGGAGGAGGAAGCAGTACAAAAAAAACATAAACCTCAACAAAGATATCAGCAGTATTTCAGTTCCATTGTATCTAGAGAGATTTCCCAATAATAACACATACTTTAAAGGTACTTCACTGCCTTCAAGGGACTGCGACATCCTGTGGTCATGAAAGACATGAGTGCAAATTTCTTTTTCCTTTCATATCTCAGAATAATATAAGCACAAACGAAGGGATTGGCACTCATCACAGTTGGTTTATTACAGAGGTTGATCAAGTGAAAGAGGTCTTAAGACCACATTGTGCAAACAAAAAAGATGGCTGTTCTCATTGCAATAGAACTGGACTGAACAGACAAAAAAGGCAATAATTTAGAGCTGTAAAGGAAAACAAACCATCAAATAAATGCCATCAGTTTCCACTCCCAACTGATCTTCTGATTCCAGTTTACACATTTTGTGTGTTTCACTTTGTAGCTGACAATCTCAAATAAAACATGCATATTTTCTGAGACTGATCAGGCTTGGTACCTGAACGGGGCTAGCTTTCTGTTGCTTGGGATGACCTCGCTCCATCGTCTGTCACAATTGCCTCTTACACCACCACATGTCAAAGTTTGATTTCTCTTTATGATATGGTCGACTTACTCACTGCAAATGTAACGATGTTGAAGATATTGCTGCATTGCACTTTAATCTGAAGCTCAGGTTATACCTTCTGCTAGGAAAGCACACATGGACCTGCATAATGCTATACTGTTCCTGCTGACAGCTGAACAGAATGGACCAGTGCAGCCAGGTACAGCAAGGCCTCAGGCTTTGGGGGAAAAAAAAGCAAAGTAGAAGAATTGCACAAGGCTCCAGATGGAAAATGATGACCAACCATGAGAAAATGGAATGTTGTGTTTGTTAGAACAGTTACACAACAGTCTTCCTTTTAAAGTTTCTGGATAACCCAATCCAACAATTAAATGCCTAGATGAAGGCATACAGCATTATTTTTGTTTCCTCAGGGAACATGGGCTTCTCTGGCAAGGCCAACACTTACAGCCCAGCCCAATTGCCCCGAAGTGGTTGTGATGTTCTCATTTTTTGACTTGCTGCAATGCATAAGGCTGGTAGGTACACCCCAGTGACATTGGAAGGGGAATTACAGATGTTTCATCCAGTGCCAGATTCCATCCGTCTTTGGATTAGCTGATCATGCAGGGAGTAGCACACTAACGTAGGAACATGTGGACAGGAAGGAGGACTCAGGAATAACAATCAATCAATTATTCAGCAGCAATTCATCAACTTAAAAACATGCCACATTGGTAACAGGCAGGAATACGTCAGGCTTTTCTGTGACTTTGTCTATTGTTGAATATTCTGGGAATGCTCTTAAGCTTATTTATATGTTTTATCTCTTTATATCCCTGTCAAGCAATGGATCAGGAGATAACTGGAAGATGTGGGTGGTAAATAATTTCAACAGAACATGATCCAAAAAAAGCAATAATTCAGAGCAGTATAGCAAAACAAACCGTCAAATAAATGCCATCAGTTCCCACTCCCAACTGATCTCCTAATTCCAGTTTACATATTTTGTGTGTTTCACTTTGTAGCTGAGAATCTCAAATAAAACATGCATATTTTCTGAGACTGATCAGGCTATCACAAAGCTTATGTAGCCCTTAAATTATCTGAAATGTAATTACTCAAAAAATTGTAATGCACATTATCTTGCATGAGCCAAGACGACAAATTAACCTTGAAACTTCCGACTCTTCAGTTCATCCACAAAAATATTCTTCACAATTAGAAGATCATCTAATATTCTTACAACATTGAATCTGGATCTCTGGGTTTCAGGTGATTGGCCAATAAACACATGGACTGTGATAAATGACGTTGATATTCTATCTCATCTACTTCAGGTTTTTCCTTCTCTGGTTTGCAAACTTGCAGCAGTAGCAGCTTTTGTTCCACACTGATGATGAACTAGATCCTGCAGCAACCTACCAAGTTACTTTGGTTCTTCATTCAATCCTCGTTCTATGAAATAGTCTCACAGATGTTTCAACTTGCTTCCTCAGTCCTGAATCATCTGTATTCATCTCAAATCACTGAAAATGAGAAAGTAAAATGAGCAACTGCACTTCAAATGTGACACTGATTTACTGAATGCCTCAAGCTCTCAGACCATTGTCATGCCCATGTGGGGCTGCTAATCCACAGAGGTTAAATTTGCAATCAACACTCCTCAGGTAAAACAGTATGGGTCCAGAATTACATCAGACAAACAGCACAAAAACAGACCATTTAGCCCAAACAGCCCATGATGGAGTTTATGCCCCATTTCAGATATCATCTATTAACTTCTCTCTCAAATACTCATCCTGCCTTCTCTAAAATGCATCAATATCATTGCTTCACGCAATTTCTGTGCTAACAACTACATAATTCTCACCACTCTTCAGGTAAAGAGGTTTCTTCTGAATTTCCGACTGAATTCTTGGTGACCATCTTATACTGAGCTCAGTTGGCTGGACAGCTGGTTTGTGATGCAGAATAATACCAACAGCATGGGTTCAATTCCAGGACTGACTGAGACGGCTATGAAAGACTCTTCTCTACCTATCCCCTCACTTGCGGTATGGTGACCCTCAGGTTAAACCACCATGAGAAATCTCTCTCTCTCTCTCTCTGTAATGAGAAAGCAGTCCCATAGTCTGCTAGGACTACGGCGACTTTACATTTCACCTTATATTGAAGGCCACTAGTTATGTTTTTCCCCACAAAAGGAGACAGTCTCTCAGTATTCACCCATCAAAATATTTTCTAATTTTAAAGATGTCTATTGGGTAACTCCTCGGCCTTCTTTTTACAACAATAAAGAGAGGCCAACCTTGTCAATCCTGTAACGATATCTATGTCTACACATTTCTAGGAGCATCCTTGTAAATCTTCTCTGCATCCTTTTTGTTCCTTTATATTCTATCATATCATCACCAGAACTCATCTCAGTATTCGAACGTGGTTCAACCAAGGCACCATTTAGGTTTTTTATAACTCACTTACTTTTCAGTTCTATTCCTTTCGAAACAGAGCTGAATGATTGAGTTTTTTTAAACCTATGGCACAGTTTTTTATTGACCACACTTCTACCACACTTAAACCATCACATTATGAGCATTTAATGACCTCCTTGTTCTTCTGACCAAAATGTAACCCATCATATCTATCAGTATTGAACTTCATTTGTCATTCATTTAGCCATTCAACGAGTTTTTTTAATCATCCCCTGTAGTTTATTGCAGTCACCCTTCACACTGACTTTGCCACCACAACAGTTCATGTAAATTGTAGACAGCAGTGATCCCAGCATTTCCTTTCCCCACTTCCTCCCATTCGTAGGAAGAAATCCTCAGAATTTGGCAGGTGCTTCAGGTATTGCCTGAAACAACACCGAGACACCTGTTGATTCTTAGGTGGAAGGGTCCCCACTATCACATCTTCTATCCAACAAGCACTCAAGAGGACCCAATAGGCATTCATTAGGAGTCAGATTTCCAAAAGGGCAGGGGAGATGTCAGTATGAGGCCATCAACTGCTGTGCTCAGGAGCATTACTTAAATCAAACGCTATATCTGACCCCAGGAAAATAGTGGTTCAGGCAGTGGACACAATCCACTAATTTGTGTTTTATAGAAATTCAGAGGAAATGTTTAGAGTAGGAGGTTAGAGTGGAACAGCACTTAGTGGCCATTCCCAAGCCCTATGCACAGGCTTCTAACTAGACACGGAGTACTTTTACTCCACATGACCATTTACACTCCAAGTTGACAAGCTGCTCACATTCCTCCACCAGCTTGCAGCTTGGACAATCCCAACAGTGAGAGGGTGAAGCTCTTCAGAGATCATTAATTGGTCACTTGAGGGAACCAAATAATGAAGGGGCAGGTATGTTGGTCTTGGACATTTCTACCAGAAATTTACTTCTGTCAGAAAAGAAAGAAAGCCAGGATCAAGGATAGCTCCTCCTATATCTTATTAAATGCCCTTCCCACCTTCTAACTTGTCGCTTCCTGGATCAGGAGGTTCCTCCTTGAATTAGTACCCTCTACTCCCACTGCCTGCTTTCTAACTTGAAGACAGGTGACAATTCATTCTGCCACTTATCAAACCCCCAACTTCATTTTCTCTAAACTGATCCATCAGTCCATCAAGATACACATTTGCAAAGATCTTTTGAAAATTCAGATAAATTATATTTACTGCATTATCATCATTTATTGTTACCTCTTTAAACAATCCAAAAGATTGGTCCTTTTTGAAATCCATGCCAAATTTTGTTTTCATTCTTATATGTTCTTCTATAAATTCCTTTTGCAAAGATTTCATATTTTCCCCATCCCAATGTTAAGCTGACTGGTCACAAATTCCTTGCACATGTAAATCCTACCTTTAGGATGACAGAACATGAGCTATCATCTAGCCATTTGGTAACATTTTTTTCATGAGTAATGAAGAAATCAGCAATAATGCCTCTGCTATCTCTTCCTGAGAATTTTCCAAAATACGTGAAAGCAATCCATTCTCACCAGGTTAAGTCCTCTCTGAGTTACTTAATTAACTCAATGCATCACCTTTTTCTAAAATAAAATGCACTTATCTCATTGCACATTTCATCTTTCAGTGTCATGACCTCCTGTTCTATTCTCCCTGGTAAATACTGAAGCAAAATAATTGTTTAATATTTCTTGTCATCCATCATTATCTGGGGTAATATTCTCTCTATCCCTTAATGGTCTGATCCTAGTACAGTCGTATTTTTTAAAAAAAAGATATGCCTGTAAAACATTTTATTATTTTATTTTATACTCCTGCACATTATAGTTCATCTTTGCCTTTTTTTAAAAAAAAACTTCTCTCAATCTCTTTATATTCTCCCCCAACATGCACCCTTCTAATATGTACTTCACGTTTGCCTCTTTCTTAACCCTCAATTGCACCTTTTTTTATCTTTATTTATCCTGAGAGGCCTGTTAGTGCTTACTTCAATCCTTTTAACAGAATACCCTTTTTCTGAACTCTGTTAAACATTGCTTTGAACCTATGTAAGCAAATACTGTAGATGCTAGAAATCTGAAATTAAAAAAAAGAGAAAATGCAGAAACACAACAGCTCAGACAGGGGAAAAAAAATATCACTTTGTCAATGACGATGCTGAAACATCAGCTTATGAAACTTCCCTGGTTAGTCATCACACACAAAAGCTGAGAGGTCATGATGTGAAGGTGCCGGTGTTGGACTGAGGTAAACAAAGTCAAAAATCACACAACACTGTGGATGCTGGAGATCTGAAATAAACTTCCCAAGAAGAGTCATAACGGAGCTGAAACATTAATTATGGTTTTCTCTCCACAGATGCTGCCAGATCTGCTGAGTTTCTTCAGCATTTTCTCTTTTTCTAATTTTAAATTCAAGCATCTACAGTATTTTGCTTTTTTTTTCCAGTGTTGAACTCATTGCCAGTTCTCTTCCATCTTGAAGTGGTTCTACTTGCCTCTCTGTGAGATTTCTATTTTAACCTTTCGGCTTGTTCACATATTTCCTTTCCATTTTCCTCCTTGCATTTGATGAAGTGTTTGCAAAAATGATTTAAACAGTGTTCCAAAAAACATGATACACTGGAGGAACAATACCTCATTTTCCACAAAGGCACCTTTTAGTCTCAAGGACTCAGCATTGAGAACACCTTCAGAGCATGACCTCTGTCCTTAATTTTGATTCCTACCTGCTACCCCAATCATGTCTTATTTATGTCTTACCGGCTTTGCTCTTAGCAGAGGGAATGCATTTTCTCCTTTTCACACCTATCATTTACATCTCTATCACTCCTTTACTACCATTAGCAGTCTCTGTGTCCTTTGGTCTGTCAATTTTACAATCTATTCCACTTACTCCTCCTCCCCTCTGTGCGCAGCATTTAAAACATGTTTTCCAGCTCTTTTCAGTTCTGAAGAGTCATATCAAACTCAAAACATTAACATGTTTCTCTCTCCGCAGATGCCGCCTGACCTGTTGAGATTGTCCAGGAATTTCTTTTTTTACTTTGGATTTCTAGCATCTGCTATATTTTGCTTTTATACAAATAAGTATGAATCTAAAGTCCAGCTCTGCTGAAGGATTCAGATAAAAATTGATGGCCTGTTGGTGACCATGTTAGATTTTCAAGGTTTGCGTAAAGATTTGTGGGTCAGGTGCCATAGTTGTGGGTATGTTCGCCGAGCTGGCAAGTTGATTTCATCACCTGTCTAGGTGTCATCTTCAGTACTTTGGAGATGTGGAGCGCTGCTGTACTGTGTCACATGGAATTTACTTGGTTTCATTCCTGCAGCTTCCAATTGCCGGTTCTGGTTGTTCGTTGTAGTGGCCGGTGTATTGGGTCTAGGTCTATGCATTTGTTGATGGAGTCTGTGAATGAATGTCACGCTTCTAGAAATTATACGGAGACCCTCTGTTTAGTTTGTCCTATGATCACTGTGTTGCCCCAGTCGAATTTGTCGTCGTCATCTGTGTGCATGCTTACTACGGATAGCTGGTCGTGGCGTTTAGTGGCTAGTTGTTGATTGTGGATGCGGATTGCTAGCTGTCTGCCTGTTTGTCCTATATGATTCATGCAGTCTTTGCAGTGAATCGTGTCAATTATGTTAATCTTGCACATAATGGGTGTATGGTCTTTTGTCCTGGTGAGTTCTTGTCTGAGCGTGGTGGTCTGTTTAGGTCATTAACCAGATTGGCTGGAGAAATCTGGCTGTCAGTTCTGAGATTTTTGTATATCAGGTGACATGGCTCGCATGTTGGGTCATGGCATGTCTTCATCGTGTTGTTTGTCTGTTGGACCTCTGCAGACAAGGTTGTGGGGGTATCCATTCTTGGTGAAAACTCTGTAGAGGTGTTCTTCTCTTCATGTCAGGAGTGCTGCAGTGCTTGGGAGCCCTTTTGAACAGTGTCCTCATGACAACCATGAGCACTAACTAGCCACTAAACGCCATGACCAGTTGTCCCTTTTAGCCACATACACAGATGACAGGACCACAAATTCAACCGGGACAACACAACAATCATAGGACAAGCTAAACAAAGGATAGCCAGAGAATTTCTAGAATCATGGCATTCAGCCACGGACTCCATTAACAAACACATAGACCTAGACCCAATATACCGGCCACGACATAATCAACCGAAAACGGAAATCAGAAGCAGCAGGAACAGAACCAAATAAATTCCAGAAGGCCCAGTACAGCAGCGCTTGACAGGAGGCTCCAAAGCACCGAAGATGTCACCTAGACAGGAGCAAAACATCTGCAAATCAACTTCCCAGCTTGGTGAACATACCCATAATCACAGCATCTTATATTTTACTCAGCATGGGGTTAGTTCAACTTCCAGTCTTCAACCTTGGCATAGGTCCTCAGATGGTAGTTTTAGTGCACTCCAAAAAGAGTGATGCATAACTAAATGTCTTTTCTTTTGGATACAATGTTAAATGCAAAGTAGGTTGCATGTGAAACATCCCATGGCATATTTGAAGGAGAGCAGCATCTGCTTGTCAGTACTAAAAGAAAATGATCACTTTTCATTGCCCTTCTGCTCATTCCACACCTTCGATACTTACAGAGTCATGACCTATAAAAGTGACAAATTGAGTAAAACGTGATACAGAATCTTTGGACATCAGAAACTGCCTTATATCTGCAATATCATTCTGGTTTACTTCTTAACAATGACAAAATAGATAACATATGTGTGCATATTTATCAAGATGGATCTTGTTCCCTCAATAGGCTCCAAATCAAAACTGCATATCCCTAAGATATTACACCCAAGCCACAAATTCACAGTGTTAAATTTGAACACTTTAAATTATTTTTAGTATGACAACTGGATTATTACAGGAAACCGACGTCAACAGGTCATTTGACTTATCTGATCTATGCCTGTGTTAATAGCTTCCTCCACCTCTAATTAACTTTTTCATCACTCTAGTCATTTCTTTCTCATAGAGTCCTAGAATCATACAGCATGGAAACAGACCCTTCAGTCCAACTGGCCTATACCGGTCAGATATCCTAAACTGAACTAGTCCCATTTGCCAGTGTCTGGCCCTTATCCTTCTAAACTTCTCCTCATCATGTACCTGTCAAAATGTCTGTTAAATGTTGTAATTGTCCCCGCCTCTACTATTTCCTCTGGCAGCTCATTCCATACACACAACACCCTCCATGTAACAAAAGTACCCACCCCTCATTAGTCTGGCCTTAGCACACCCCACTCTGAAATTCATTGAAGTTGTACGTTTCACACATTTCCTGATGAAGGGCTTATGACAGAAATGTCAATTCTCCTGCCCCTTAGATACTGCCTGACCTGCTGTGCTTTTCCAGCACCACACTCTCGACTCTGATCTCCAGCATCTGCAGTCCTCACTTTCTCCTTGTCTCACGAACTTTATATACAAAATTTTCCACATTCTGTACAGTTTAAAAAATCATTGTAAATTCTTCATTTGATCTCATATCGCTATCCCCTTCTGCTGAAATTTCCTACATAAATGGGGACATATGGTTCATATCTATTCTATCAAATGTCTTTTTAATTTAAAATGCAACGTCAGATTTCCTCTTTGTCTTATTCTTTCCAGAGAAGAGAATTCTGCACAGCTTGATTGTTTATTGATGGGTGAGCAAAGGCCATGTGCTTCACAAGCTTGGTTCACAGTAACTTTTTTTTGTACAGCATATGACTTCAAACTGATTTCATTTGAAATCAAAAAGAATTTGCATATCATTTGCTAGGTGCCCTTTTAAAATGATCACCATTTTTCAGTTGCTATGATATAACTAGTTCCGAGGCTGAAAGAAATAATAGCTTCCCTTTTCCCAGAGAAGCAGAGTAAAATATGCACTCAATGCCCCACACAACAATAAATAGCTACATTTAATCTGTCAGGTTGTTCACTTTTTAACCTAGTGCACATGCCAACTACGCAGTTAAATGCAAAGTCTCAATTCTGTAAAAAAAAACTGAATTGTGCAATTATACCAGACAGTGATCTTGAAGAGGTCTCAGCCTGAAAAAGCTATCAGTTTTTGGGTTTGTTTGCTCTGTGCCAAATAAGATTAGGGACTGAGGCAGCTATATTTAATCGTGATAAGTCACCTGGACCAAATTAGATACATCCAAGGATAATGAGGGAATTAACACTAAATTGTCGGCGCACTGGCCAAAAACATACATCCCTCCATAGATACAGGAATGCTACCTGAGGACTGGATAATTGAATAAGTTATACGCTTGTGCAGAAATGGCATCGAGGATAAATCCAGCAAGTACAGAATAGAGTAGAGAAAAATCTTTTAAAAACGACTTGTGAAGATATTGGCTGAATGATTTGATGAAACAGTAGGTACTGATGAGCAGTTGGATTTTTGACTGGAAAAAGATCAAGAGTGGGGGCCCATAAATGTACTTGTTGTTTTTCTTGGTGTAAAGCAATGAGCCAGGTTTAGGCACAATTTCAAAATCTGAACTCTCAAAACTTTCAAATATCGTAACCAGTGAAGGAGACGAGTTTAACCTTCAAAAAGACATAGACAAGCGAGTGGAAGATGTGCACAGGAGAGACGAAATTTTGTGCAGATAGAGGATACATTTGGTAGGAAGAATGTGAAAAGACTAATAAAAGGTATGACTCTACAGGGGAGTAGGAGCAAAGGGAATTGAGTATGTCAGTGCAATAGTTTAAGAAGCCATCTAATAAAGCATATAACATTTCAATAGAGGCATGCAATTCAAAAGCGAGAAAGTTTTTTTTATTAATTGCCATAAAATACTAGTTTTGGCCACAATTGGAGTATTGAGTCCAATTCTGGGGACCACACATCAGGGAAGATGTGAAAGCATTAAACAGACACTCGGAAAATCATAAGAATGATTCCAACAATAAGCAGCTTCAGTTATGAGTAAATGCTGGAGACATTGCAGCTGTTTTCCTTGGAGATGAGGAGATTACAAGGAGATTTGATCAAGGCGTCCAAACGGAGCAGATAGGGAGACATTGTCCCCTCTGGCAGAAGGGTCCAGAACTACAGGGCACTGACTTAATGTGATTGGCAACAGAAGCAAGGTTGATATGATGGAGAACTTTTTTTTTTACATTTAACAATGTACTCTAGATTGTACTGCCCAAGTGTGTGCCAGAGGCAGATTCAAGTATGGCTTTCAAAAAAGAATTTGATCATTATTTGAAGAGAAAAAAGAGCAATGCTTACAAAAAGGATAGGATTAGGTGAGTTGTTCTTACTGGAGCTAGCAAGGACAAAAAGGGCCAACTGACCTCATTGATGCTGGAATCTTTTGAGCCTCTGTATTAATGAGTATGATGCCAATAAGCATCACTTTCAAGTAAAACAAATCAAACTAGAAAATTCATCATAGCTCCTGCAACCTGTGTTTAATTAAACTGTCACAACAAGGAGAGGGAAGATGAGGGAACATGGGCAATTTCATTAATACTTTTGCTTCATCTCAACCATTTCACCAATTTTCAACTGTTAAAAGAGACTTTTCTTAAAATTTCCTTTGTTGTGTCTTATGCATCCCAGAAAACATCCATGACTTCTGGAGATTGTTGAAAAACATAGACACAGGTTGTTAAGAAAGAAAACTACTACCTTGACTAAGTGAAACAAATATCAGCCAAACGGAAAATCAGAATGTGTCCCCTGACTGGGTTGTTCAAATTCCAAAGAAGTGGGCACAATGGAAATATGTATGTGCACAATTCTGATCGCTTGATAGAAGTGGATTAAAATAAAAATGATAAGTCGATGCTTCTTGGCTAAGAGTGTTGATGTGATATAAAAGTCACAGTGCCAGCATCACAAGAAAAATATTCTTTCCTTGGGAAGAAATACATCCAGTGCAACAAGCATTACAGAGTATGCAGCAGTTAGGAGAAGAGATCTGAGCATTAGGTTGCACTTCACTGGCAAGCAATTTGAGTCCAAATCTATAATAAATTTGATTTCAAATTTACTTGCAATTATTTCCATACAACTGTGGAAATGAAGTGCAACTGGAATTCATATATTACACATAAAAAAGCTGATGAAAGCCATATGAGGAATGCACAGAACTCCCAAGTGGATGATGAGGTGAGGTAGGGTGCACGTTTGATGGAATATATTATGCACATAAATCCAGCTAGAATTTAAAGGCTTATGAAAACCAGAACTACCCATTCCTGAAGTATTGCTAATGTATAAAAGATTTCTCCTCCAACGCAAGTGATATTCTATCTTGGCATAAAGATGGCTATGTGTTTAATGTTACTGCAAAGTTTACAAAAACAGCAACAATTATTTTAGTTCAGAGGACCAAACTACAATTATCCTTTCAATTCCTCACCCACCATTGGGTAATAGACACAAATCTGCTGGAATTCTTTTTAAGAAGATTACATTTCCATAACCACCCTCCACTCCCAAAGCATGAAGTCAATTCATTTAATCTTGCTATGATATGTCATGGGATTCCTCTGGTGTTACCAGCAGATTCTGAAGTAAGTGCCATTTGTACAGAATGGGAGTACACTTCTGTCAGTTGTCAATATTTTAATCAGATAAAAGAGAATACCCAGCTTCAACAAATGCTTCCCATGTAAATCTGTGTCAGTTGCATTCTCGAGACATGTTTAAACCTCATTCCAAATAACCATGCACTATTGACAAGGCTCCAGTTAATAGGACAATAACTTAATACAAATACTGGGATTTAAGGTTCTATTCACTCTTGCCATAGTGCTGCAAATATTCTCCTTGAGGGATGACTTTAGTAAGCTGACAAGGAAATTGGATTTCCATCAGCACATTCTCCTCACGTGTGTGTGTGGACTTCCTCTGGGTGCTCCAGTTTCCTCCCATAGTCCAAAGGCGTGCAGGTTAGGTGGATTGGCCGAGATAAATGGCCCACTGTGTCCGGGGAAGTGTAGGTTAGGTGGATTAGCCATGGGAAATGCAGGGTTATAGTGAGAGGGTAACGGATTCAGTCTGGGTGCGATTCTCTTTGGAGGATCTTTGTGGACTCGTGCCGAATTCCGTTTCCACACTGTAGAGATTCAATGATTTCTCGATCATAGGTTCAAATCTGCTACGGTACCTGCTATAGCAAACACCTGTGTGTTTCTGTCAAAATTTACACATCAGTTAGAAAGGATTTTGATATAATTTGATATAAAATATTAGTATTTGTTCTGTGGATCTATTTTTAAACTGAATAAAACTATATCCAAAATGCTCAAAATACAAAAAAAACTTAGTGGATCTGGCATGAGCTGTGGAAAAATAGGCCATGACAATGTATAAAAGCAATCTCATGGAAGGGTTCCTCCTCCACCTCAATGTCCAAACAGCATTGGGCTTCAATATTGAGCAAGATGTTGTGAAACTTGAAAGGGTTCAGAAAAGATTTACAAGGATGTTGCCAGGGTTGGAGGATTTGAGCTATAGGGAGAGGCTGAGTAGGTTGGGGCTGTTTTTCCTGGAGCGTCGGAGACTGAGGGGTGACCTTATAGAGGTTTACAAAATTATGAGGGGTATGGATAGGATAAATAGACAAAGTCTTTTTCCTGGGCTGGGGGATTCCAGAACTTGAGGGCAAAGGTTTAGGGTGAGAGGGGAAAGATATAAAAGAGGCTTAAGTGGCAACTTTTTCACACAGAGGGTGGTACGTGTACGGAATGAGCTGCCAGAGGAAGTGGTGGAGGCTGTTACAATTGCAACATTTAAGACACATTTGGATGGATATATGAATAGGAAGGGTTTGGAGGGATATGGGCCAGGTGCTGGCAGGTGAACCTAGATTGGGTTGGGATATCTGGTCAGCATGGACAGGTTGGACCAAAGGATCTGTTTCCATGCTGTACATCTCTATGACTTTAATTCAAGCAATAGAGGACTCCTTAAAGTTGAAAGGCCGTCAGGGTCACTCATTTTGACAATGCTGTCTCTCCTAGTAGGTGGAACTGCTGGTCTAACACTGCTAGAAGCCTACTATTCCCAAAAGGATTGTAACTGTTGAGGCAGTCAACTCAGAGACCAGCACCTGGAAGGGTATGGTGGTGGCAAGCTAATGACATTTATAAGCTGATAGGAGCTTGATATCAGGGTTCCAACACCTACATCCAACCCATTAACTCAATGTCTTTCACCACAAAGGCGGCCTATCCTGGTGAGTGTTTCCAGCACTCAGTTGTCATATTAGGTAGTGATCCTGGAATAACACAGATAATTGAACATTTTTGCCCCTTGCAGTTGCTTGTGCTTATAAGATGGATTGTCTTGGACTGTAGCAAAAATGACAAGTGTCCCAGGTTCCAACTCAAAGTTTACTCATTTTAAAAAGGCAAGTGAGACTCTACAGTGTATTCACTCTCATTTCCAAGTAGAAAACCAGTTGATGAAAATATATATAAACATGGAGTTTGACCTCAAAGTGTGGGCATAGCCAGTGTTTAGATATGATCAAAGTGAGGATGAGGTGTTCAAAGCTGGAGCTGAAAGGAAAAAGACAATGGGATTCAACAGGGCATCAGGCTTCCAAACAGTCTGCTTCATTTTGAAGCAAGGAAAGAAACATATGCATTGGCATGGAGTTGATGGCAAGAAACAGAAATAATGACTTTGATGTTCTGATATTTGGTTGGATGAACATCAACTTCAATTTTGACTTGATTGCTGAATGCGATAGAACAGACGTTCTTTTATTGTCAAAAGATGCAGTTAAATGCAATCAATATTTACATAAAAGCTGAATCCGTGCATGTAGATGGAGTCACTAAATGGAAGATGAAGAACAGGAAAGACTGATGCTTGGGATAGAGCCAAGAGTGTGGTGCTGGAAAAGCACAGGTCAGGCAGCATCCGATGAGCAGGAGAATCAACGTTTTGGGCATAAGCCCTCCATCAGGAATGAGGCTTGTGCGTCGAGGCTGAGAGATAAATGGGAGGGAAGTGGGGTTGAGGGGAAAGGTAGCTGGGAAAGCGACAGGGAGATGAAGGTGAGGGAGAAGGTGATAGGTCAGAGGGGGCAGTGATGGACAGGTCCGGAGAGTAGTGCCGAGTTGGAGGCTTGAGACTGGGCTGATATGTGGGGAAGGGAAATGAGGAAGCTGTTGAAATCCACATTTATCCCATGTGGTTGCAGGATCCCAAGACGGAAAATGAGGCGTTCCTCCTCCAAGCGTTGGGTGGTAACAGTTTGGCGGTGGAGGCAGCCCAGGACCTACATGTCCTTGATGGAGTGGGAGGGGGAGTTGAAGTGTTCAGCCATGGGGCGGTGGGATTAGTGGGTGCCAGTGTCCCAGAGATGTTCTCTGAAACTTAGATTGAAAATTGAAACTCTGATGCTTGGGGCAATAAGGAAGTGTTGGTGTCTCGGCATCACTCCTCAATTGTGCCTTTAAGACCAAATACAAGTCACAGAAAGTGCAAAATCTTCATATCATTCATTATATTTGTGAACTACAGAAGTGAGTGCAACTTATTATTTCATCACTTCCAAAGATAAATAATATTTCCACAAAAATATTTCAGTCAAATCTTGTCTCACTGTCATCAATGCCTCTTCCTTCAAACCGAACACCCAAGCCAGTGATATAATAGGCAAGTTCTCATAGCAGATTGTAGTGATTGTAAAATGGACCTTTGCCAAACAGTTTTTGATTATAAGACACCCATTGCTCAAACTGGCATTTGAGACATAAAGCAAATAAGTACTCCCGCCAACACATGCATGGGGTCACACGAGTTAGCTAGAGTTCACTGACCATTTGACAAACGGTGGTCATTCAGGGAGGTGGAATGGTGGTTACCTAACAAAAACAAATACTTTAAAAGCTGAAAATCTGAAATAAAAACAAAATCCTGGTATGGAAACCTCTGAGGGCAGAGAACTCAGGATCAACAGTTCAGGGGTGTGACCTTTGATTTGTTGCTATATTATGGGATTAGTAATCCTAGGGCAGAACTTGTTGCATAGCGACAGAGGAACATTATATATATCTGGAATAAAAACAAGTAAAGAAAACAAGTCTCAGTGTTGGTGATCCACATTCAGATTGGTTGTAATAAACATCCAATTTGTGTTAATGTCCACTAGGGAATGAAATCAGACCTCCTCACTCAGTCTGACCTACATGTAACTCCATATTCACAGCAAAGTGGCTGATTCTGAAAAACCCTCATCCCTAACATCCAGGGCTACATACAACATTGGGTGAGGTACAGTGTAGAGCAAGCAAGCAAGCAATAGCCTAACATGGATGCACTCTGAATCACACTTTAAAGCTAATTTCCTAAACTCTACTTCAACCATTCCTGAAAATGTTCAGTCCCACCAGCAGAATAGACCCAGCTGAAGTGGTGACTTTATGTTATATGCCCAGAAAGTGTGGCTATTAGCGACCTCAACATTGACTCCAGACTCCATGAAGTCTCATGTCATTAACTGAAGTATAGATGAGGAAACCTCCTGCTGAATCAGTACGAGAAGTGAGGCTGAGCGAGGGCTTGGAATCTACTCTGGAGGGGGGACTTCACATCACTAAGTTTGGCTCAGCTGTCCCACTTTTGCAATGAGGACACCACGTACTGTTTTTTTATCTCATTTTTTCACTGTGTCATACGGGTTAGATTCAAAACAGATTTATCAGCACAAACATGGCCGCACATGAAGTGGTGTCGGCCATCAGCAATATAATTGTATTCAAATATGATCCCTAACCTCAAAGAGCCTAACGTATCACTCACTTTGACATTACCATCAACTTTAGGGTACAACACTGAGTCAATAAGTCTAGGGGGAACAGGAGAACACTAACAAAGCTTAAAATGAGGTGCCAACCTGATACAAATGGAACACAGAACCACAAAACCATTAAACATTACAACAGTAAAGAGGACTACATTATCCTTGAACCAAAGGATCAAACCTATGTTCAGCAGCCCTACCACACCCAGTCATGCACGGTGATGGACAACTTACCAAGAGGAGACAGCTCCACAAATAACATTATCCTCAGTGATGGCAGAATCCAGTACATCAGTACAAATGATAATCCAGAACTGCCAAGTGTATGATACAGTTCATCATCCTTCTGCAATCTCCAGAATCTGAAATGCTGACTTTCTGTCATAGAGTCAGAAATGGACAGCACAGAAACTGACTCTTCGGTCCAACTCGTCCATGCCAACCAGATATCCCAACCCAATCTAGTCCCACCTGCCAGCACCTGCCCATATCCCTCCAAACCCTTCCTATTCATACACCTATCCAGATGCCTTTTAAATATTGCAATTGTACTAGCCTCCATCACTTCCTCTGGCAGCCCATTCCACATATGCACTACCCTCTGTGTGAAAACGTTGCTCCTTGGGTCTCTTTTATATCTTTCCCCTCTCACCCTAAACCTATGCCTTCTAGTTCTGGACTTCTAGTTGTAACAAACAATATGTCGGAGGTTCCTTCCTTTGGAAGGTCGAAAGGCATGCGGCTCTGGGGGGATTTATGGTTGCAGGGGATGCAGAAGAGTGTATTTCAGGATTTTCCTGGCTATATAAAAGAGGGAAACTTCTTGAAAGTTTTGACAGCATAATTTATCTTCCTTCCTGAAGGTTGTTACAATTGTCACATACCTGGGAGTCACATAATTGGGAATTCATTTTCCTCCCAAATCCATAGGACGAGAACATGGGGTCTTGGTGCGAACAGAAGTCTGTCAGCATTGAAGACCGCCAAGAGGAATAACACTGGGGTTGCAGGCTTTGTTGTTTCTCATCCTTTTGATTGCTTGTAACTCTTACAATGAGGTTCACCCGTGGATTCTACCACAGGGCACTCTGGGAAGTAAGCTGGAGAGTTTCAGTGCTACTGGGGATTCACAGTGGAATTGCTGAAAATATTGCTTCCAGTGATAACAAATTGCATCGTCATCTTTAAGGAGAGATAAGTCATCATGTGAGTGGAGGGTATCTTGTCCATTTGACCTCAGTCTATAGAGAGCACAGTGGTTTCAAAAAATCTTTGCATTTCATGATGATTAGTGTATTGGTAGACTTCTTGGGTTTTCTCTTCCTACTACATGTCCCCTATCCTCTAGATTTATCTTTGAGTATTACCCATGAGTTGTTGTAATATTGTCTTCTTGATGTGTAACATTGGGTGATTCTGCTTGTCATTGAAGGCTGTTTTGCCTTCTTGTAGGAGATGACATATTTCAGCTTTGCTTTCATAAAACTATCCTGGTGACAAATACTTTTGAATCCAATGACCAGATCTTAAGTGGAGCAACCACATAAATACAGTTTCCTAGATCCAAGTCTGGGAATACTGCAGCACCTCTAAATTCCCTGCAGCCTTCCTATCATCCACAAGGTTCTCCTGTAATAGGACTATAAGTACTTGAATGCAGGTCATCCAACAACTTTCAGAAATCTGGTCAATATCCAGGACAAAATAGTGCACATGAGCGACCTCGTCCCTACCAGGTTGCATATTCACTCACCATCAGTGCACTGTGGCAGAATCATGCATCATCTACAAGATGCACTGGAACAAATTGCCAAAACACTTTCAACAGTATTTTCCAAACCTGCCAGTGAGAAGGACAAGAGCAATAGGTACATTGGAAAAACCATTACCTACAGGCAATCCTGGAGGTCACAGAGCATTTGATTTGAAAATATGTTGCTGTTCGTTTACAGTCACTGATTCAAAATCCTGGGACTTCCTCCCTATCAACACTGCAAGTGTAGCTGCACCACAAAGACCTCAGTGGTTCAGCAAGATGACTTACAAGCAACTTCTCAAAGGCAATTAGGAATGGATAATGATGCTAACCTCCTCAGGGATGTCTACATTCCATAACATACATGGAAGAAATGCTGGTCATTTCATCTTGACACTGTAGAGTTCTCTATACACCCTTCCATCTAACTATCCTTGGCTTCAATTACCAAAGCAGTATTTCAGATAAACATTTCTCCTTTCTGAGATGACAAATCTCACTTGGATTCCAATTCTTCTTGCCTTCCTCTCCCAATTTAAAACAGAAAACTAAATGCTCATTGCACCAATCTTTTCTGCAACTCTTGCTGTATAATTGGCTCAGGAGGACTCAATTCCCTAATAAAGAGAGATTTATTGAATGAAGAGATGAGCGTGACATTGCCTTCAATGGAACGGAGTGTCCAGAATAGTATATAACCAGAGACCTTTTCAATATTGTTCATTTTATGTCACTGCCAAAATTGAATATTATCACCCTGCATTTTATGACTGACTTATTTTCCATCAAAATTACCAATTTAAGCTAACTGAAACACTTTAAAAACTGCATTATTTTACATTTCATTAGAAATGAATGGGAGAGTGATTCATGTTGCTGTTTGGAGCACTGGCTGTGAAAATAAGCATTTCAATGTACAGGATGCATTACTTCTGATTAATTCGTTTAAACGATTCAGAGTGCAGTATATGTCTCTGAGCAAGGTGTGTGTCTGCCTTTATGTGTGTGCGCGCGCAAGCCAAGCAGAAAATTTTACAGCATTATGACTTTCTAACTTCACCTTGTCTGAATGATTGATGGACATATCTCTAGAGAGTGTTAACTTTCCTTCCATAACTTATCACATGACTGTGAGAGCAACCACAGTATCTGTATTGCTGAATGCATTGTCACCGATCATTGTGAAGTACAATTGCATAACTTTTAATATAGACAATTTTCTTACAGTCATTTCGAAAAACACAAATCTCTATTGATACTAATCTTACATGAAGTACTGAGGAAAGCAAAAGATTATATCTTTTTCTTCTCTCCTTCAAACTATATTCCATATAACATGCAGCATCGTATGTGCATGGTTTCCAGTGAAGATCAGAGAAGTGCTGGAAAAGCAAAGCAGGTCAGGCAGCATCCGAGGAGCAGGAAAATCCTGCTCCTCAGATGCTGCCTGACCTGCTGTGCTTTTCCAGCACCACTCTAATCTTGACTCTGATATCCAGCATCTGCAGTACTCACTTTTGCATAGTTTCCAGTGTTAAGAGAATCTCTATTAACAAGTCAGGTAAACCTGACATCTACTGACTTTAGCTGGAGTAAATGCAGCTCACTCTTCAGAATAGCTTCCTTAGTAATTGGTGTCGTTAACTTTGTAACCCATCTGTACACACAGTCACAGTGTACAATGCAGGGTCAAGCTTCTAAAAAGGAAGGTTTGAAACACTGTTGAACAGATTGCAGTTTGAATGCTTAATATAAAGTGTCAAAATGTTTGCATCGAATATAATGTAAAAAAAACTTTTCCATCACCCACTCTTACATCTCTATTTCTAAAAACAAACATCAATTTATCCAAGTCACTAATCTTGGAACTCAATCAGATTTGACTGTTGAAACATCAGGTCATCAGCACAACACAAAGATTATAACACCTCAGCCACCTACTAAATTTAATGTTGAATTGTTTTTTAATTTTCGCAAACGAAACTACCTGACTGATCATAATATTGGTTGTTAATAATCT